>NC_141244.1:16457807-18932807 GCF_054856555.1 Leptonotus elevatus
CAAAGGCCCAAATAGGCTCACATTCGCAATGATACGTATAGCTTCACAATGTAATGAAATCAAACTCAAGATTTGTATCGAAAAAGTCTTTCTTTACAAATCTAATAATGCTCACTTATGATTGGATACAACTGTAGTGTATCATATCTGTATAATTCTTTACTGCATTCACCTACGCGAAAAGGTCGAAATACAAAAAAAAAATACAAAATCACCGCAACCCAATTAATAAAGACATCAATTAAATTATTTGTCCAGTTCTTTGACAGGATCTCAGTAGAGTATAATTAAACACACAGTTGGATCGTCATCTTCCTGTGTGTTAATTTTTTTAATTCAACGCTTCTCTGCTAACAAAATTTAAAATAGTAATAATAAAGTAGAAACTAAATGTAGGGTGTTGTGGTGAGTAGAAAAAGAAAAGCAAAATAATCTGTTTAGTTCAGCAAGCAAAGGGAAGTTTGTCAACATCTGACGTCATAAAACTGTACATCATTTAAAATACAATACATATTTTTACAAATGTGCTCTAATATGTTATTTATTTGAAACTGAATGTAAACATAGTACATACTGTACTATTAAAAAATAACTTTAATTTAAAGTGAGCGTGAAATGTGAAATCATATTGAATTTGTGTGTGTGTGTGCGTGTGTGTGTGTGTGCGATGCAGTTTGAGAAGACATGAAATATGACATGTCAACAGGATGTGATTCATAATAAACACTTGAGTCACCGAAGACAATAGTGGGCTAACTTCTTTTTTTGTCATGTTGCAGGAAGCCGTTAGCGTTAGCCTACTCTGGTTCGCAGAACTCTCATTTGTCATAAAGACATAAAGAGATGTCTTTATGTTTAGCGTCGTCCGATAACGTGGGATGTGTTGAGTGATTCACATCCATTTCGCAGATGACAAATAGTGAACGTAAACCTTGGCAGAGGTTTACGCTCTGTGAGTTCTCTTATCTTAATAGACCTCTTGTTTTGAATCTCATTCGATAGTGACGATGGAGTGTATTGAGTGTATAAATCTGAACTCTATGATGTTGTCCAAAGTCTGGTGAAATATAACCATCCCTTTCTTGTCATCCAGGAGTCAATTAAAACAAGCTTATGCACATGGATTGTAGGGTGGAGAGGTAAGTCAACATCAAGTGACACAATACTTGCTCTCACGCACTCCAACACACGTGATGGAAGATGTTGATTAGCGGTGTAATAAACAACTCCGCCCCAACCTTTATCACCAAACCATAATAAACGACACATGTTGCAGAGCTACAGTATATAACAAGGGAAGGAGGGGAACACTGACCTTCCAAAGAGTGCTTCAACATGACCGTCACAAGCGGGATAGTAGAAGAAGTCAAACTGGAGAGCGTATCCCTGCATCCAATTGGAGGAAGGGGAGCAGCAATGGCCGCCCCGGAGGATCATCAGCCGCTGTGCATCTTTGGCACGGGAGATTTGGGACGCTCCCTGGGCCTGCGCCTGCTGCAGACCGGCTGCGGGGTGGTGTACGGCAGCCGCAGGCCCCGCAGCTGCGGCCCTTTGCCGCAAGGAGCTCAGGTGAAACACGCCATTCAGCTCGAATGAATGCCTTTGCAAGTAAATGGTGATTTACAAGGGTGTGAATGTTTGCGCCGCGCAGGTGATGAGCCATGAGGCGGCGGCCAAGGCGGCTCGACTCATCTTCATTTGTGTTCACAGAGAACATTACACATTCATGGAGACGCTGGCACCTTGTTTGGAAGGAAAGGTGAATTGATGGCTGATGTGTTTTGTAATGATGCACCTAATTTTATATAATATTGACCTAGCAGCTGCACGGCATATTTTACATAAACAATATAAATGATTTTCAGCTTATTTACTGGTTTCAGGATGCAACCAACATGATGTAAACTATGTATATAACTACGCATACTACATATGTACTATATGGGGGTGCTGGTTGTTCCTTTAATTCCCTTATATACGAAAATTAGGATCAGCCGGCCTTTGTGCCACGGAAAATACAACACCTTCAATCAAAACGTCTCACAGACATTACTTTTCATCTTTAACATAGATATTCATTTAACAATTTGTTATTAAGGTGTCTATAGTCATACTGATACAAGTTAGCAATATCATGGTTACAATAATTAGTGACATGGTTTAATATGCCGCTAAAAAAAGTTTTTTTTTTATTACAATCGGCCATTAAATTCAAATAAATGTGTGCTAAGTATATCACACTTATAAAAAAAAATTAATCACAGTAACCTGCTCAAAATACAACTGAAAAATGTCAATTTTAAAATTTATTCAGGATTATCATGTTCATTTTGTATCTGATTACTTCCGTAAAAATGATGTACAATCTGATAAGTGTTAAATTTGGCATTCAAGCTAGTCACGTTTATCTACAAGCTTTTAGTCTTTATCTCATGTTTAAAGCAAGCCCGTAGCTGCCAACTCTATATCCGTGAAGGATGCTAATTAAATGATATAAATAAACCTGTTTACGTCTTAGAATAGCAGTCGCAAGGTTAGGTAACATGTAAATGCGCATTTGTTGTTTTTCTTTCACAGGTGCTGGTGGATCTCAGTAATAATTTGAAGAAAGGCATGTACAAAGAAGCCAACGCTGCCTACTTGCAAAGGTAACAGACTTGTGTAAGTCTTACCTGAATATGTTGAATTTGATCGTTTTTGTCTGGCATATATAACAGTTTACCTCAACGATGATTTTTCATTGTTTTGTGGTAGTGAGTGTCCAGAACTGTAATCAGTTTTAAGTACAGATTGAAAGAGTTGGACTTTTTTATTCAGACTTTTTTCTGTCTCTTAAAAAAAATAAAAATTGCACATTCTAATTACAATTATTATAATGTGAATTCTATATCCCTTATCCATGCAATAGACAAAATCTGTAGTGACCAAGCATTTATTGTATTATGTAGATTAATTTGAAAGTTTCATGCATACACTTCTCCACCTTTAACCAAGACAATATTTGCATGTGAAGTTCAGGTATTATGTTTGTCCACTTGGGCTCGCCATCAACACATTCTCCATCAGAGAAACTATGAATATGAAGTGAACATATACGTACAATCTCTAGGTTTCCTGAATATAGCATTAGCCACTGTGGTTTACATGATGGTGTCAGTTGAGGCTGCTGGCAATTTTTTTTTGATTATCATATTTTATTTGTTTAATGAAGTGATTCAAGGAGCGCCAGCCACTGTTCTCATCCATTACTCTGATTGGCCCCTGATTCATTTTCAAAAATAAAATAAAAAATTTTGGGGTGGGGGGGAGTTATAAATAGTTTTTTTTTTCATTATTATTTATTTATTTATTTATTTTTGCCGAGGAGCAAAACCCCGTTTTTGATTGGAAACACATATTGGAGGTTTATCTGAATTTTTTTTGAAAGATTTGTTTGGGTATAGAAAAAAATATTTTTCCCCAGTTTTCTCAATTTATTTCCATGGGCATCAATTATACGTGGATTTTCGCTATTCACCAGCCGGCACATATTTTCTCCATATTTAAAACGGCATTTTTGTCATGCATCTGGGTTGGAAGTGTGTGATCTTATGTGGCCTCCCCAGTAGTGCTGATTTAAAAAAAAAAATGGTGACCCCCTTCGTCAATTAAGTTTCCCATCCCTGCTCTATGTATACCAACTGTTATGGATTTAAAAAAAATTCTAACTACTGGCGGCAGACTATATTCAAGAAGCTAACAATGTTTACTTTAATGGAGCCAAAGCTAACAAAAGAGGTAACTTCCGTGCATATAGTTCAGAAATGTTTCATATGAAAGTGTTGACATTGATATTTTCTCTTAAAAACATTTTATTTTTCCCTTATAATATTGGGATTTTTTTCCTCCAGTGTAGTGTTCATCCTCCTTTGTCATAGTCTTTCATCTCTGACTATATTCTATCCTTTTTTTTTATGTGTTGAATATTTTGGTCAAATGCTTAAAAGTTTCATCTTTGAAAACAAACAAGCAAACAAAAAAAACATTTCAGGGCGGAAGTGTCCAGAAAGCCCACTTAAGATGTGAGACATCAAAAGGCGCCCACTGAATCCTAAAGAAACGAAACCACTTCCTTGGCTCGGACAGCCCGCTGAGTTTCGATTTAGTCCAAGTGGAGACATTGATTTGTGACATTCAGACCCCTCTCGTTCCCCCCCCCCATCTCTCTTTTTGAGAGGGGTGTTGAAAAATGTCAGCTAAAGTCTTTGCTGTGTGTTCTCCAGACTGGTCCCTGGAGCAACTGTGGTGAAAGGCCTTAACACGCTGTCTGCCTGGGCTCTGCAGAATGGTCTTCTGACAGGAAAACAGGTGAGTGGGGGTCGAGGGGATGGAAAAACTTAAAAGGTATGAGCTGAATGGAGGAAAACCACGCTGGAACACAGTGGCGCAGGCGGTATTGTAAAGGGGATGGAGCGCAAGGTCAATTCTATTCAATTCATTAGCAGCAAGCCCTTGAAATGTATTAGAGCATAATAAGAAATTGCTGGCCTGGTCCAGTTCAATCTGTTTTCATGAAGCCCAAAATTCTTCTATAGTACTCACCAATAGGAAGAAAACGCCGTGCCGTATTGATTCCGTCTACACTGCTGCACGTTATTGATTTTTCCCCGTTTCCGTATCAATGCGAGAGAAAACGAGGGCAGTACTTGTAAAAACACACAAGCTAACACACTTTATGATGTTAGAAAGTTGAAAGAACAGTGTTTATTGCAGCTTCCGCTTCACAGCTACAAAGGGAAACACAAACATGTGCGCACCTCTGGAGACCAAACCTGAATCTGCCTCAAATCCTCGGCAACACAAACAAGCCGCATGCACGCACACAAACGCACACACACACACATCCACAAATATCCTTTCACATGCTGATACCACTGCAGTGCTCCATTTTCTTTCAAAAAAGGTGAACAGCAGTGTCCCTCCAACACATGGAAGAAGAGTTAGTGGTGGAATATAATTTACAATTGAACTTTTAAATGCTAAAGTAAAAACGTTATTGACTGTAGAAGGAATTTTTTTTACTGAATTAATATTTTAACATTCTTGACTAGCACACACTTGGAAATAGGGCTGTCCGATTATGAAGAAAATATTAATCACGATTATTTTTGGTAATAATTGAAATCACGATTAGGACGATCATTATTAAATAATCAAACGTAAAAATTATCAAGACAAATAAAATTATTTGAAACACTATAATCATGCAAGTTCCTTTTGGATGAAGCAAAAATTTATAAAAATTAGTTATTTAAAAAAAAAATTAAAAGGTGCAAATATATAAATTTAAACAACTCAAAATTTGAATTTATCTTTTTTTTAATGATCTTGCTGATTTTGTAATTGTGGAGTGTAATAATTGAAATTGTAATTAAATTTTGATTAATTGCACAGCCCTACTTGTAAGGTAAAAATATTTAGTAAAAAGTCAAATAAAATCAGACTTCTGTGTACTTTATGAGTACATCATCATCATTTTTTTTACATTCTTAACTGTCAAACAACAATGAAATGTGTATTCGTCTTTTCACAAATCGTTGTTTTTGTTATATATGCAATAAATGTCCAATAGGTGAGTCTCTTCACATAAAAACTAAATGCAGTTGACTTTCCGTTGTTGATCGAGCAGCCAGGACAGAAACGTCTGTCACAGTAGATCCGAATTTCCGCTTCTCTCGTTATAATCACACTTTTCCATCACAAAAAATCACAAAACAATAAAGAAGCAGTCAAACACGTAAGGATGGAGATATGCAGAAGTCTCATGCGATATTGGCACACTTCACTTGAGTCATGTCAGGTTTGATTTGAAAAGTTTTCATCAAAAACGGTAGCACTTCGATGGCATTCAAGATTTCCCTCTACCACACATTTTGAATGTCTAAAATACAAACTCTATAGACAGTATGTGTAAAATAGAGCAATAAGAATTTCTATTGCCATGAACTCTGACGCATTTTCCACTCATTCCTTTTATTGTCTGCATGCAACCCATTTTATCAGTAAACACTATTGACTATTGTGACCCGCACTGGACCAGGGGTCATTCAGGGAGCCACTCAGGGTTGCAGTGTCTTGTCCAAGCACACAATAAACCTGTGCTGTTGGTAATCCTTGTCACGTGGCCACATCTGATAATACCACTTCTTATTTTGCTTGATATCAGAGCAGTAAAAACATTAGTGTTATCCTCTGTTACTGCACTCTATAAAGAGAATTGTTGAACCCTTCTAAGATTACAAACTGAATTGTTGACCAACAACAAAATCGCTTCAATTGGTAACATATGATTGAATTAAGTCTGCACGCTCTACTATAAATCGAAGATGAAAGCTGATAGATGCAGTCAAAGTAAAACCATCAGGGCTCTTCATACTCATCTGGGCATTGGTGGACCATGCATGATGTAGAAAAAGGTTTAATATTACCTTTTTAAACGGCATAATGCACTTTTAAGTTGAATTTAATATAGTCACTTTGGATTAATTTTGGATTAACTTAATTCAAGTGAATATATTAAGATTAATGAACTAATAATTAATTAAAGTTAATATAGTCACTTTGGATTAACTTAATTCAATCGTGTGTTACCAATTGAAGCGTTTTTATTTAAATTGGTTCAACAATTCTCTTTGTGAGTGTCGGTGGGAAAGATGGCAATTGGATCTCTTATACTGGATTGTTTTTAATTTGAATTTTGTTGTTGTTGTTATGGAAAAGTCTATTCACTTTTATTCCCATTCCATTTTTTTTTTATCAGCATTTCCAAGGTACATGTTTTACATCACAATAATATCAGAGCACACCGTCCACCAAACAAAAGTATATACAGTATTAAAATAAACATGATCTGGTCTGAATTTACTCACAGATTTACTTATACAGTTTGAAAAACAGGCCTGCTTATTATTATTATTATTATTTATTTTCTTCTTATTATTCTTATTTCCATTGGCACACTTGATGAACTCTCACGACACACTAGTAGTTGGGAAACACTACTGTATATAGCCAACTACCTGTAATTGAGACTGATTCAACAGTGCCTCTGCTGGTAGGAACCAAGTCCTGCACGCTATTTTGTCTCAAATGCTATAAAACAGGCTTCATTAATAATCAATTCCACATTACCAACAGAGAATTGTCATCTAAGGAGCAAGTAATTGATTATTATGCACATTTGTAGTATACATATATATATATATATGATGTCAAGAATAAGTAATAACAGTTAGACTGGATAGTTTCCCTTTTTTGGGTGGTTGTGTCATATTTACATTCCGTTGGCGATTTAGTCTGTCGGCTGTCCCCTGCTGTTATGCTGCAGTAATGTAAGGAGACATGGCTGGCTGCCCGGTCCACTTACACACACCTGGGGGAAAACTGCTCAGTTGACTCGCCTGTCAAACTTTCCTCTCCGTCTCCTCCTGCCCACCCCACATACACATATTTAATCGCCTTATCTCAGAGTAGCAAGTTTAATAATAAACTCCAGCATGGCGAGATGTAGAAATGGGATCAGCGAATGAACATGCTTAAGCCTGCAAGAGTTCCCACTCCAGCTTCAGGATACAACAACAAAAAAATTTAAAAAAAATTTGCACACAAGCTTTGACACCTTGAGTGCATCGCGATGTCGTGTGCAGACAGCAGCTTATAAAAGTGAAATATTTTCATTATCAGCAACAGCGCAGAACAACAGGCAGGTAAACAGAAACATTAAAACAGATCTATTTCGACTGGCTTTGCAGGGACTGTTTTAAAAGACAAGTCGACCCCCCCCCCCCCAAAAAAAAAAAATTGGGGGGGGGGGCCCCAAACAATTTTTTTATTGACAATAATATGTTGTATGTGACCTCACTAGTCTAAAGATGACATTCTGATTGATATTACATTTATGGAATATGAGTTAAACAGCAAAATCCAGCCGTTTTTATCCATCTCAGGGGGCAGCCATTTTGCCACTTGCTGTTGACTGAAGATGACAGCTCAGTTTCAGAATACTGTGAGCTGTGATTGGTTGTTGCCTGAGCCCTGAGCAACTTTGATGTCATCTTCAGTCAATAGCAAGTGGCAAAAGGGCCGCCCCCTAAGATGGCCAAAAACGGGTGGATTTTGCTTCATAACTCATATTCCCAAAATTTTATATTAATTAACAAATTAATAATAATAATTTATTATTAATTAACAAAATAGAATAAACATCAGGCCTGCTCAGACCACATCTAAATGACAGCACAGCTAGTCTAATGGGATTTTGGTGAATGTCAAGATGCCATGTTTACACTAGTGAGGTACATATAGGATATTATTGTCAAGAAATGTTTAAGATTAGGACAAGACGCTGCTGGCAGGTACATTTGTCATGTATGCGTGCATTAAAGGTAGTCACCATTTTTAATGTTTTTATATTTTGAAAATATTTGATATCCCTAAAAATCTTTGAAATACAATCTTTCGCCTGGGTCAATAAATATATCCTAATGTCATTTTTTTTTTATTATTAATAGTACTACTAGGGACACAAAAAGCTATTACTTTGATAGGCAGATGTTTTCTAAATGTATTCAAACACAAACACACAAATACAGTACGTCAGTCGAACATCCCCTTCGTAAGAAATCTTAAACAAATAAATGTTTTTTAAAAATAACTATTCAGCGCAGGATTAAAAATCAATGTTACAAAAAAGTCCGAATTGAGCATTTTTATTCATTCATTTGAAGAACTCTTGAAACAGTTTAAGATGTTCTCTTCATTGCAGCAAAATAACAAACTATTATGTCCATTTTTTTTAATATGACATCAAATCTCCATCCAGGTCTACCTTTGTGGCAACAGTGCTGAGGCAAAGCAGTCTGTAGCGGAAGTTGCCACCAAGATGGGCCTAACAGTTTTGGACAGGGGGTCTCTGTCAGCGGCTCAAGAGCTGGAGGACTTCCCCCTGCGGCTGTTCCCCGAGTGGAGGCTGCCTCTCCAAATTGCTGTTGGCCTCGCCGCCTTCTTCTATTTGTATCTGCTCATCAGAGACGTCATCTATGCCTACGTAGAGCAGGGGAAGGACATCTCCTACAGAATCACGATGACCCTGGCCAACAAGGTGACTCAACTCAACTTTATGTATACAGCACTTTAAAACAACACAAAGTAAAGATCATTACAAATAAATAAATAGCAGGCCTCCTCAGACCACGTCTAAATACTAGAACAGCTAGTCTAATGGGATTTTGGTAAATTTGTTGGGGCACAGGCAGACAGATTCTGAGCTCTGGAGACGCGTGCAGTAGATTTCAAATGTGTTTCATTCATAAATATGTAAACAGCTGGAATCACTATATTATATGTTTAAATTATCCCATTGTGGCACATCTATGGGTGGCACATGAACAATGGGAGTGGTGGGAGGCTTCTAAGGGCCCATTTCACAGCACAGAAATGAATCTGCTATGTCAACACTCTAGTGCGCAACTAGCATGTCGTATTTGAAGAGAGTGAAAGGAGATGCTTTGATTGGCCAAGATTGAAGTCGGCTGTGACCACTCCCACAGCGGTGCAGCCCTCCTTCTCGCAAATCTGCCGGTCTGTCGTCTTTTATTTTATTTTATTTTATTTTATTTTATTTTATTTTATTTCCTTTTATTTCATTTTATTTCATTTTATTTCATTTTATTTCATTTTATTTCATTTTATTTCATTTTATTTCATTTTATTTCATTTTATTTCTTTTTATTTCATTTTATTTATGTCTACAGAGTTGAGTTCACGTCGACAATCGTTTGGTTGGAATCCTAATCGTTAATATTCCATTCAGTTGTAATGATGGTTAGGAACGCAACTGAAGGCCAAAAGTGGGAGGAGCAGTTGGCAGTATTTGTTAGAGATAAAATGCTCCAATCTCTTAGGAATAAGAGAAAGACCAGCATTGTATGTGGAAGACAACCAGTACAGTCCAGTCGCAATTAATTCAATGCCCAGAGAAAACAATGGCGTACTCACAGGAAGGTCACTGTGAACTAACATTTCGTAACACGTGTTCACTGTTTCCTTCCAGGTGTTTCCCATCGTGTCGCTTGTCATGTTGTCGCTGTGTTACCTTCCCGGTGTTTTAGCCGCTTTCTTTCAGCTCTACAGAGGAACCAAATACAAGTAGGGTATCTTCACAATTTGTAAGAAGCTACTTTCCACACGAGTCAAATGTGCATGACTTAAAGTTTGCATGTGTGTGTCTCTTATTATGCAGGCGATTCCCTAACTGGCTGGACCGCTGGATGCTGTGTAGGAAGCAAATGGGCCTGGTCGCTTTGGGCTTTGCTTTTCTCCATGCCATCTGCACATTCGTTATTCCTATCCGCTACTCGGTCAGACATAAACTCATCTCCCGTGTGGTGGACGAGGTACAGTGGTTTTAGCAACGATGTACAAAGTTGATCTGTACATTTACGCTAAAATCACAAATCAAAAGCACGAAATCTCTTGGTCAACATTAAAGCTCTTCTCCATCTCTCGCTCCCTTTAGATGAAGAACAACAAGACCACCCCATTTGACTTTAATTATACAGAAGCGTGGGGAACGGACTCGTTCTACGTCCTGGGCATTCTGGGTTTCTTCCTTTATGTCCTACTCGGCCTGACGTCGCTGCCCTCTGTGGGAGGCTCGCTCAGCTGGAGGGAGTTTAACTTCATTCAGGTCAGAGCTTGCAGGACTTGCACATCTTTTATGGTAATAGAGGGATGAGCTCGGGTGAGCGTTTTATTTTATTTATTTCGTTTTTTAGTTTTTTGTACCATGGGCATTTGACTGAGAAAATACAGAAATGTAGCCTCACGTTGTTGTTTTTTACTTACAAAATGCGACGACAATAGGAACATTTTACATTACCAGCCACTGCCTGTTCATTTAGAAAACATAATATAAGTGCAAAATAAAGGCAAGTAATTACAAGAGAAACAGTGGGAACGTTTAGCTTGGTCTACATGTGGTGAAGCAGTTTCAAAGACATTACAGGCTTACTGATTGGTAATTTAGTCACTATATAAAAACACATTATGGTTTTCAGGCATGTGAATCATGTTCAATCAAGTACTTTGAACTTTTGCTTGGTCATCATGTGGTGAAATTGTTTTTGAAGGCATCCTGATTTACTCATTGGTTAACGTATGATACAACATGGGCTTCAAGCATGTGAGTCAAGATGGTGATCAAGTATTTTCAATTTTCAATGTACATTTCATTGAATGCTCCTTGCTTTTGTAAAATTGTACCAATAGCCTGGTTTAGCGTTTGGACATGTCCCTCCGTTACCATATTTGTTAGCATAACTGAAGTTATTGTTGTTCATAATGACTTGGGCCTTTTTCTATTTTTTTTATCATTATTTTCAATTATTATATTTTGTAATATATATATATATATATATATATATATATATATATATATATATATATATATATATATATATATATATATATATATATATATATATATATAATTATTTTTTTCTAGACCCTATATTTATTATTATTATTAGTAGTAGTAGTAGTAGTAGTGGAAGTATTGAATTTAAAAGTTTCTTTCAAATCATCTGAACATGAAATTAAAAAGGTCACCAGGATAAAAATGTCTGAAACATAAAATATGTTTGTAGTATAGTATAAGAGTATTGTCATAATTGGCGATTACTTGATGAGGCATCTAATCTTGGGTGGAGACATGCATCAGCAAGACACGCAGATGGCAAAGATTGTCTCGTCATTTTTTTTGCAGCATACAAGACAATGCGGTGTCTACTGAAAATAAAAACGACAAGTTTTAATTTTTTTATTTTTTTTTAAAGAGTGCCCCAGCACCATTGTTCTCATGCTGTACTTCCTATCAGTAAAATCTCTTTTTAGGTCCTTTCTGATAAAACGTAATTATAAGTTTTTATCTGAGTTATTAAAGTGCTGTAAAAGCAATGTGTCACGGGGACTTTCTTCCCAAGTGACTAGTTAAGTAATTCCCTAACACACTACAGATGACTGGTTACTTTTAGCTCAGCATTTTAAATGTTAAGTTATTCATTAAACTGAATTATGATAGCAGGTATAATCCCACGTGAGCAGATTTGCTAATACAGCTCACGGGGGTGTGTGTGTGTGTGTGTGCGTGAAAAGGTTGTGTGCACGGATGGACTGATGGGAAAAAATATTCGGCGATGGAGGTCAAGATAATTGATCCTTTGAGTAGGGGAGAAAGAGACGACACAACTGAGATCGATTTGCATAGATTATCGTCATGATCACGCTTGTCAACAAGGGGATGCCTCGGATTTTAAAATGCATGAAGCAAAAGCCTTTACAGCTCTCAGTTGTGATTAAAAATAAAAATCCTTGATTATGATCATCTGAGGATGCAACTGTACTACAATCAAGTATGCTTCTGTGTGTGTTCAAGATGCTCTCTACTAAGTGATTAACAATAACCAAACAACAGGAGAACGCTAGGGCCCCAAAAACAATTATTCTGTAACAGCTGTGGAAAAAGGAAACCTTAAGAGAATGGTTCCACTATAAAACTTAATGTGACAATTTCTATTCATGAAGTCGGCAGGGGAGTAGTTTTATCCATCGACAAAAACACATCTGATGAGCCACATTTGCACCGTGTAATACAGTATGTTATTCGTACAAATGTATGCATGTGTTTTTCCTCTCGAGTAAAAATGGGTAACTTCTGAGCTTTTTGGCTGCAAGCAGTAATTACTCAGCGGAGCCTTAAATGTTGACATCCAGTTTGTTTAGAGCTCTTGACTATTGTCCATAAAACAAGCTAAAAACATGCCAATAAAGTGTATAATAATAATAATTATTATTATTATAATATTAATAATAATTATTATTATTTTATTATTATTATTACTATTATTATTATTATTATTATTATTGTACTTAAAAATAGTAAATAATTATAATAATAATGTGAACAATGTACTCAACTCTGGTATCATTGTGAGGGCCATTTGTTGGGGAAAGGAGGGGGAAACACTGAACAAGACTAAATTTGGAAAAAATATATTTTATGGCACATGTAGAATAAATATAAAATGTGTGATTAATTTGCGAGTAATCGTAAGCTAACTATGGAAGTCAAGGGATTAATTACGATTAAAAATGTTAATCGACGAAAAGCCCTTGTTTTTAACTCATTCACTCCCATCCATTTTCACTGAAGCAAACCTCTTCGCTCCCGGCTGTTTTACTGGATTTTGTCTGACTTTGCAAGGCCGACATTATTGTGTTATATTGCTATAAAAACATGGAACTACCAAAAGAAAGATTAGAGTCTCTTCTTTCATCAGGGAAAAAATATATATTTGTATCTCTTTCTCTTCTGCAGCAATTAGCATTAGAATCCAGCTAAGTTTCATAATCATTCATCAAATCTGTTTAAAACACTGGGGAAAAGAGCTTGTTGCAACATAGCCCCGGTTGATCTCTTATACTCTGCTGCCATCTGCTGGCCGTTTTTTGTAGTAGGTCAGAGGCTGCATCAAAACCTGTATGCTCTAGCATTAAAAAATATATTTCTTTTTTTTTTAACCAAAACAAAACATATAAATACGTTTTTGGGACCATGGCAATAAAAATAAAATATAATTTTTGTATACGTTTTTGATAACAAATTAGTTAATAAACAAAAATGTCTCTATGTAAACAGATTAGTAAAAGAGATTTTCTTGTTTACGTGTAATTACAAAATGTTTTTTTTGTTTGTTTTCCAGTCCAAACTAGGCCACCTGACCCTGTTCATATGCACGGCACACGGTTACATTTACGGCTGGAATAAATTCCTGCGCCCTGCAACGTACAAGTGGTACACCCCTCCAGGCTACATGCTGTGTCTGATTGTACCCTCCGTGGTGCTGGTGCTCAAGATATTGATCTTGCTGCCATGCGTGGACCGAACTCTCACCCGCATTCGACAGGGATGGGAGAGGAGCCCGAGCGTGGAGACGGGTCAGAACAAATCCACAAACCTGTGACCAAGAAGACTTTAATCAACTTTCTTCAGTAAGTAATGTTGATTAGTTTTGCACATGTTCAGCCAAATGGACGCGCCATCAAGGATATATATTATTTTTTTGATCTTTGAGAGATTTTATCTGCTTGTTGTTCGTCTTTCACCAAATGTGTCAAAAAATAGACTTCCATCCCTGGACGACGCACATTGTTTTGATAAACAGAGGCAATCATTTCCAGTCCTTTGCCCCAAAGTGGAGCATTCCCTGAAGCTGCTTCGTTCTCATCGCCCAAGTTTTCCTCCATCTCAAGGGCACTGCACACACAAAATTAGAATAAAGTGGTCGCTGCAGTGTAACGCTCTCCCTCAGCCGGTTTGATTAAACGTACTTCAACCAGTCTAAATTGTAAAAAATTTTTAGTTTGAATATAAAATAAAAATGTATATTTTATTCATACTTTCATATTTTATTATTTAAATGATTCTATTTCATATTGGTATATCATATTGGTTATATTGAATTTTGCCCACCCGTGCTTAAAGCAAGACAAGGCAATTTTATTTGACACTCTTGTTTTGTTTTTTTGTTTTGTTTTTGTTTCTGGTTTTATTGAACATAGAAACATAAGGAAAACACAAAACACATTACAAGTTTAAAATATAAATTGAAGTAAAAAAGAAAAGCAAGAATAGGAAGGTCATCTTCAGCAGTAAGAAGTATGAATTTGATACCTTCCTTAGTTTTTATGTAGAATTATTGCCTTTAAAAACACTTTTTTATTGAACATGACATCACGGGTGCTTAGGACTCAGGTACTGACCAATGAGCTCAGTTTGCAAAAGTCACATGACCAAACCCAGAAAACAGGTGAGCTGCAATTGGCCTTGTGATGTCATTTTCAGTCTACTTTAAAAGTACTTAGAATTAAAGTAAAGAAACAAACTAGGTTTCTAAGACCTTACTGTGAAATTGATTAAAAAATGTTTAAAATGGCCGATTTCACGTCTGTTGATATTTGTGTGGGACATAACAGCTAAATACTACTTGAGTCATCTGTTTCACATCACAAAAGCTTAATTCACATAATGGTATCAAACTCATCATTTGACGGTCCATTCCATGACATAGCAAAAAAACAACAACATTCAGTATTATTATGTGTCCGGGTTAAAAAAAAAAGAAAAAAGTGCTGACAAGAGCAGATGTGTGGGATCAGCAGGCGATTTGGTCAAACATTTGGTGAGTGTGGCGTGCTCAGCAGTGACAGCTGGTGGGCAGGTGAGGAGTGACAAGAAATGGAAGTTAATCAGATAACACGGAAGCAGAGGTGGCTCGTGAGGAGAACGCAGCAGCTGTCATGATCACATTCTCCTTCTCCCCCCGGGCAGAACATTTATGCAAGAAAAAAACTTTGTTATCCAGCATCTAATAACATTATCTGCTCACACAATCTGTAATCTCTCATACACCCTCCTCCATTCTTGTATTATCCTCACTTTGCCAAAGAATTAATGTTGATTTTAGGCTCTTTTGGATACCATCTTTGTGTGTGTGTATGTGTGTGCGTGTGTGTGTGTGTATGCTGAGATTTAAACGAGATTCAAATATTGCCCTGGGAAGCGATGAATCTAATAATGCACCGAGAAACTGTGAAACAAGCTGGCTTACATATTGTAATTTCCACTCGTGTTGAAATTTCACACACCTAGACAACTCTGATACGCGTAACATGATTATCTATGGCCTGCTAGGAAAAGTAAATAAACTGCTGCATTGTGGGTAAAGATGCACATCATGTACTGTAATGAAGAATTCACCCAGGACTCAACTGTGAAATGTACAACAGTTTAATAAAAGACAGAAACCACAACAACCTTGAGGTTTTTATTTCCAACCTTATGTCATTCTTAAAAATTTACTATTGTCTACTTTTCAAATCGCAAGAGGCTTGAGTGTATTTATTGGATAACATTAAAGGAGAAAGCTGCTGCTGATGGTATATTTGTCTCAAGGCAGCTGCAAAAATTCACATTTAGTCCAAAACAGTTGTTTCGACTTTTGGCTTGTCCTGCCAATGGGCCGCCTTGCAGCGCGAGTCAATTGCATGCTTTGTTTGCCACAGTAATGTCCGTCGAACAAAAATATCTGGAGACAACGAAAAGCAACCAGTAATTAAAATGTATAAACACACAAAATGAGCAAATAGTTTTGCTGAGGACTTGCCAAGAGCATCTCAGCCTTTATTCGATATAACACATTTCATCTCTTTGAGGAGATATGCTTCTTCCTTGACAATCACGCCCTGTTTTTATGGTTCAGTAAAAAAAATAAAATAAAAAAAATAAACTATAAATACAATATATTGGGTGTGGAAACACAAAACCTGTACAGGGTTGCAGTTTTTTCATGTGAGGTGCTTAATTGCTTTGTGTGTGCTGAAGAGTTGTCATCTGTAATTTTTTAGATTTTACATATGTGACATATATATTTTTTTCACTTAAGGATGAATTGATGATAAACTAGGGGTGTGTCAAAATGTGTGTGTTAATTTTGAGTCAATTAAAAGCTCCTTTAAAGCCACTAATTTTTTTAACGCGCAATTTATGACCGTCCCTTACTTGGAAAGTCTGTACTGGGGGAATTCCAGTTGCAATGCAGCAGACACGTCCACGTCGAAATTTAGCAGTAATAAATAGAATAATAATGCATATGATTGTTGAGACTGGGGTCAAGTTGTATTTTACAATTTTAAAAATGTGCAGAATTTCACAAGTTACTTCATGTTAAAGATTAGATAGCTCTTAATATATGAAGACAAATGCACTGAACTGTAACCAATGTTTTACAAATGTAATTATGCCATCTAGTGGCAGAAAAATAACTTCAACACAAATCAATATCACACTCGTTTTTTTACAGTACAGTACATCCTTTTTAATTTTAACTTAATTGTATTAATTATTATGAAATTACTGTATCAATGACTAAAAGATGCGGCCATATTTCTATTAGTTTACATTTTTTCCACTTTTATGTTAACAAGAGTATGAAAACTTAGGGGAAAATCACTGTACATTTTAATGTACATTTAGAGCAGATACAGAATTTGCGATTAATCGTGAGTTAACTATTGAAGTCATGTGAAACACACATGGCACCCAGTTTAACATATAGCTATCAGCTGATAGCTTGCTAACGAGTATACATGAAAGTAAATTCCAGTCTAGTAATTAGTAAATAAAGCTTTAAATGATTTAAAAAAAAAAAAGAGAAGAAGATAAGAAATAAACATTCTCTGCTCCTCCACAGACACAAATTAAGAGATACAATCTCAATGTCCTCCAATAGAATTTTTTTAATTGTGTTCCTGGGATCATCAATATTTCCCTTCTTTGGCTCTAGTTTGATATTTTGGTTTTGTCCACTATTCAGTTTCCTTTCCCCAGGTGTACTGCATGTATATGTCTAACTTCTACTATTAATGCATTCATGCATGTAAGAGCTAAATGCATACGCCTGCTGTGCATATATATTGAAGTTTGATCTCTCTCCCGCTAACGTCGCTCCTCTGCTTCAGTTTCTTTGCTTCCCAAGAACCAACTCGGTCTATACGCTCGCAAGTAATATCACATTTCCTGGGGTCCTCTTCTGATGGCGCTCTTGACACGCTCGTCTCGCCGTGATAGGATGAGATTCGGTAAAAGGAAGCTCGTCGGCAATTCTGAGCAAATGTTTCCCAGAGAAAGACTTCAGATGAACTCTGGAGACGGATCAGATGCGCACACGACTCTTCAGGGAGTTTTTGCGAGTTCACGGACGGGATGCCGTAATAAGAAAGACACGTCAATGCAATTCTATCACTACCATATATTTTAATTGGAAGTCACTGGTTGGTGGTTCAGTACGCATGGGAACGCCACAAGAACAAAAGGGCGAAGTCAAATCTGAGAGCAAAAATACATGGGTATTTCACAATATAGATAGACAAATTCACTTCAAACCCGGACTCTGTGGAGTTTGTTTATGAATGTTTAGCTGTTTGGATAAGATAGCTCCTCGACTAGCAAGGTCTTTACGCCGAATATTTCAGAAACTTGACCTTAACCCGAATACTGATCGCATGTAAACATAGTCACGGTTATGCTCGGTAATTCAAACAATCCTGTGTATGTTTTCTGGCACACCGTTCTTATGTTAGTAGTGTTTTCTCCTCGTCAATTTCAGTCCTCTCCCATCCCCGCCGAATTCGAGTGACCCTCCGGTCCACGCAAGGCAGGAGGAGCAACAGCTTTAGCGCTAGCACCACGGAGGGAACCACCAGACTCAGCATGTAGCCTGGAGGTGTGTACCACTTGTACGTAGAGGGCCGCAGAAACCTGTCCCAGCCATACAGGAAGGTGTGAAGGGTGCACAGGAACAACGTCACGTGACCCAGCTTTGACTGGAAAACATGAAAGTCAGTCATCGCACACGTAGAAACTGATTCATGAGATCAGTGAGCTACAGTGTCAAGAAAGCATACAGTAGATACCTGCTCACATGCGCACACAGGTTTGTTTTACTATCTTTGTGGGGCCATCCCATTGACACGATGCATTTCCTAGCCCCTCCCCCCAACCCCAACCAACAAAAAACGATTGCCTACCCCTATTCCTTACCCTAACCTCAACCCTAAACCAATTCAAACCTAAACTCTAAAAACCAAGTCTTGACTTTCAAAAAGAGGTCTAAACTTTGCAAAATGGCCCCACGTGGACGGGTGGGCCCCACAACTCTGTGAAATCCCAGAAGGTTGGGCCCACTATGTGACAAAAACAAGGGCACACACACACACACACAATGTGCTTGTAGAGCCAAGCCAGTGACCAAAGATAAGGAATTGCCTCTCAATTACATTTGATGAATAACATTAACATTTAAACTACGGCTCTAATTTGTGCTGGAGTAACGAGAAGGGGGTGCGGAATGTGAAGATGAGCTTCACATGACCCACTTACATTTATGAATGATTAGTTAGTGAGACGGATTATATTTTATATTACAGTAGGGGGGGGGGGGGATTCCTTTAAAGAGTTGTTTTGGAATGCTAATCAAATCTAGACACTTTTAATACTAAATTTCTGACACTCAGAGGGATTTATTGCCATTCCTAAAGGTATAAAGCTGTCTATAAGAACATTGGAATGTTTGTGCTCCCCCTCAAAAGTAAGAATAAATAAATAAATAAAGTATCGTTCTTAGCTAGCCGATATAGCAACTCTAAGAATCATTATTATGTCCAGCAAGTAACCGCATTTCTTGCAAGTCCAGTAGTTTCTCAAATTTTCCACACCTCAGCCCGATGTCAGTGTGACAGTTTAAGGACTTTTTTTTTTTTTAAACCACACTGTAAAATCACCAGCAGGCAAACTGAAAGTGAATACCAACTGCGCGTTTGGTGAATCATCAGGCAAGTTGTGGCTCGCACAAGTCTCAACCCAAACTGGCTCATGTAGCATCATACCAATTTGTCTGAAATACCCAACAATGTACTAGTAGCTTGTATTTCATTCTCAATGACTGCCAAATCTATTACAGAAAGGGATGAAGCCTTTTGCCTGGTTCACTTTCTTTTTAATAAGTGAGTGCAAATTTGAGTGGAGCTCTGTCTCTGTGGCACTTTATCGTTTCATAAGGTAAGTGGCTGCCTGAAATGCCCGACTGTCAATCAAACAATCAGACTTTTCTCTATGTAAGCCTTTTCATATCGAATATTGCGGGAACAAAGTGCTTCGCACAATAATACAATAAACAGACAAACACCCACACGATTTTTGAGATGACAGCTGGAATCAAAAGGAAAATGTCAGAAAAACGTCATCAGTGAGGCAGCCATAGACGTTGGGTAAAAGAAAAAAAAAATTTGAGCTGCGATGACTAATATAAAGTAGCATAAAACATAAAAGCAACGTATGATTAATTGTCTCAATTTGAATGATGTTATTCATGTTGATAATTGTTTCGAAAAATATAGAAAAGGAAAACAGGAGTGATAAAATAAATTAAAAACTAATAAATAAATAAATAAAACCAGACTCAACAAAACTGGTTAAATAAACAATAAAGAACAGAAATAATAATAATAATAATAATAATAATAATAATAATTATTATTATTATTATTATTATTATTATTATTATTATTATTATTATTATTATTATTATTATTATTATTATAAATAGTACCAGGTATTGATATTGTGCCAATACCCGGCCTTATTTCAAGGAATCGGTACGCGGCATCCGATGCTGGAGTATCGGGAACTAGTCATTTGAATTTAGAAGAATAGAAAATTGCCATTCATTTTATGCAATTTTAAGGAAAATGCTCTATTGGGATTTATACAGTAGGCTTCTTTTTTTTAAATTATCTTTCCTTTGTTTTTTTATGTATCAAAAGTACTAGTGGTATTGGTACTTGGTATCGGCGACCACTCAAGAGTTGAGTACTCGTAGCAGAATTGGTCTGAAAAAATAATAAATGTTAATGATGAACACAAGGCTGTAAAAAGATTTTCCCCAGCCAATTAAATAGTAAATTTTAAAGTACTTTAAATACAATGAGAATAAATAATGAACCGTGTTTACTGAAATCATTTATTATTAACTCATTCACTGCCATTGACGGCTAAAAACGTAGCGATGCCATACGATTAATTACGATTATTAATTAAGTAAAAATTGTAATTGCCTGTCACCCCTAATTTTGTATAATCTTTTTTTTTTATGAATTCATGGCAGTGAATGAGTTAAAATCATGAAGTGACCCAAGCTAGCCTTTGCAACTTGTTTGGTTCATGAGGAAAGCTTCCAACTGAACTGATGTCGTACTCGCGGATGCACAATATGTTATTATGTGTTACACACACAAACACATACGCAGGCACAGAGTTGCATAATGCGAAGTCTGGTGGGGAGCTGCTGAGCAAAGTAGCAGCTTGAGCTTGGGTGGGAAAAATCCACACACATATTCCTCCAGTTATGACTGCCAATGTTGAAGGTAAACAGGGTGCAAGGATTTTTTTTTTTCCCCCAACGCTTGCACAGCACCAGCACACACGACACACTGAACCCTTGTATTTAGAGTCAACACACATACACACGCTAAGTGGCTACCTGTACGTAGCTGAATTCTCTCCAGCTGAGAGCATTGCTAACTGAAGGCAATGATGTGATTCCCAGCAGGACGTACAGGCCGAATCCCAGAATGCCCACAGAGTAGTAGGAGTCAGTTCGCCAGGCCACGGTGGTGTCAAACTTTGTCGTTTGGTTCTCCTTGATCTGAACAAGAACAAATACAAGGCAGGGCTTCGTACGTGGTAGCAAAAATATCTGGCTAAACAAACATGCTTCAAAAACAAATCTTACCTGTTCGATAACGTATTCCCAACCTCTGAATCTCACATAGTATCTGTTAAGATTTAAAGAGAACACATTTTTCATTATTCTCACTAACTAGTGATATTTTGGAGTGGTGATTTTCGATACCACCATAAATATATATATATATATATATATATATATATATATATATATATATATATATTAGGGCTGTTAGAAAAAATCGATTTGGCAATATATCGCAATATTACAGCGTGCATTTTTTTTTTTTTTTTTTACAGCGTGCATTTCTTGAATCGATTCAATATGCGGCCGAAATTATTTTTAAACATCAATTTTTTATGGGAATATTCAACAAAACGTCTTACTTAGGGTTAGGATTTACACATTAAGCATGGCAGAATGTTATATTAATGGAACATTAAGCCTTAATAATTGGGTTAGGGTTAGGTTTTAGGGTTAGGGTTAGGGTTAGGGTTAGGGTTCAGGGTTAGGGTTAGGGTTAGGGTTAGGGTTGGGTTAGGGTTAGGAATGAGGGATTGAGCCCTTCCTCGACCAGGATAGGGGAATTGATCCCCCCTCCTGGAGCGAAAGGGAATCGCACGGTCCTTAGGGTTACGGTTAGGGTTAGGGTTAGGGTTTAGGTTTAGGGTTAGGGTTAGGGTTAGGGTTAGGGTTAGGGTTAGGGTTTAGGGTTAGGGTTAGGGTTAGGGTTAGGTTTGGAAAAGATAACCGCCCCCACAAGGAGGCGAAGGTGCACGGTCCTGCCACACCTTCTCTCCACCCCTGGGTTAGGGTTAGGGGTAGAGTTTAGGGTTAGGGTTTAGGGTTAGGGTTAGGGTTTGGGTTAGGTTAGGTTAGGATTAGGATTAGGATTAGGATTAGGATTAGGGTTAGGGTTAGGGTTAGGGTTAGGGTTAGGGTTAGGGTTAGGGTTAGGGTTAGGGTTAGGGTTAGGGTTAGGGTTTAGGGTTAGGGTTAGGGTTAGGATTTAAAAAAAACTTTTAAAAAATTGCATAGTGACAATGTGAACTACGTTGACTATACGTCACCTTATTGGGATGATTAGCGTGTAAAGCACGTGTAGAAAAGCAAATGCGAGCGCCAGCAGTCCCAGCTGCTTCCTGCAGAGCATCCAGCGATCCAGCCAATCAGCGAAGCGCCTGAAAGAGCCACATACATGCACCTGTATGGTCCAGTTTTGAAATAACAATATATTTAAAAGTCAACAGGACATCCATCTTGTTCCTATGTCTTACCTGTACTTGGTACCCCTGTATAGCTGAAGGAATGCCGCTAGAACACCAGGCAGGTAACATAATGATAACATGATGAGTGAAACAATAGGAAACACCTAAAAGACACACAAATATTCACGTCACTTCTATAGTTTTACATTTGAAAGTGACTTTAACATTAAAAACACGGACCTTGTTGGCCAGGGACACCATGATTCTGAAGGAGATGTCTTTGCCCTGATCCACATAAGCATAGATGACGTCTCTCATGAGCAAGTAGAAGAAGAAGAAGGCGGTGAGGCCCACGGCAATTTGGAGAGGCAGCCTCCACTCGGGGAAAAGCTGCAGGGGGAAGTCCTCCAGCTCTTGGGCTGCTGACAGAGACCCCCTGTCCAAAACTGTCAGGCCCATCTTTGTTGCCACATCTCCTACGGTCTGCTTTGCCTCCGTGCTGTTGCCACACACGTACACCTGCAATATGTAATATATGTTTTAATGGGGTCAATTTACAATGCATATCACAATCATTTGACAATGATAAAGATAATCACTCGGATTAATCAAAGAAGTAGTAATGCTCACACTAAAAACATGAACAGAGAAAGAGAGGGAAAAAAATTTAATATTATGACAATGAAATTGGATTTTCTTTTACAAAATGACATCAAATATGATGGGATTAATATTGAAATTTAAAGAGGAAGAAGTCATATTTTGCCATGCGATTTTCAAAAATGTCCACCCAGATGTTGTCTATTCAAGGCAAGCAAACACTGGCTATCCTCTAATCAACAGGTAATTCATTCATTAATTTTGAATAACATTGCTGGTCGTTGATCTTTAATCACAGATGCATGTATGTAAATTTTTGTAGATGATCCCCCCCCCCCCGATTGATTCTTGATATAATCTTGTTTTTTTCTCTAGCAAATCATGTTTAAATAATAATAATAATAATAATAAATCCGAGCACTTCAATTCTTAAATCTTATTAAAAATCATAAATCTAATTTTTTTTAAACTAAATCCAATACATATCAATAACAATCCAGCTAAGGTGATAATAAAATTCACCTTCACAAACACTCTTGATGTGGTATTACATTAACAATAGAGCGTGTTATTTTCTAATTATAATTTGCAGCGAGGCACAGAGGCACTGTGTTACTCATTAGTTACTTAGTTGCAAGTAGTTTAAGACAAGCAAAATTGTTGGAAATCGCTCTCAGTATGATGCAGTGCAATGCAAAATTGCAACTATAAAAAATCAAATCTTGTCAAATGAATTCGTCTCTGACAGTATCAATCAAAACTTGGGTTTTATCATCTTTGTTTGATCTTGTACTCTTGTACGGTTCCTAGTGTGTAAATAATATTGTGATCATTGTATAATAATACTTTATAGTGCTTAATTATGACACTGTATCTTTGTTTGTTTTGTGCACATAACAGAAATAATCGAGTCATCTTCAAGGATAAAATAATATTTTTTGTTACTAGAAAAGCTAGTAAATGAACAACAATCAAAGAGAACGATGCTCCAAATA
This sequence comes from Leptonotus elevatus, assembly GCF_054856555.1. Taxonomy (NCBI): domain Eukaryota; kingdom Metazoa; phylum Chordata; class Actinopteri; order Syngnathiformes; family Syngnathidae; genus Leptonotus; species Leptonotus elevatus. The sequence continues at coordinate 16,482,012 of NC_141244.1, forward strand.
CACCGACAAACACACACGCGCACACATATGTGCTTTGCGGTCCTCTGGGAGTGTTCAAACGAAAAACCAAAACCCCAAAAAAAGAGAAAAAAATACACATATGCTGCAGTTTAGCAGGACAGAGCCATAAAGCGAAACGTGTGATGGGACACTCAGATCCAAGAGTGACTTTGAGTTAATTGATTCAAGGATACATCAGACGTGGCTCTCGCACAAAAGACACGAGGCCGACTCGTCAAATTTGGCTGCCGTCGCTCGCAATTGGTTTGATCCGAGCTTCAAAATGAGTTAATAATATAATTTGGATGGAGATTCTTTCCATTATTTTTAACTTGTTGGTCAGCACCCCAACTGTGGGAACACATCAGACACTTGCCAAAGGCTTGTAGTCCTGCAACGCCGGTGCAATGACTAAATTAATCAATACGGTTAACACTTTAAAATGACAAAGACGATTGATTTGTTGCAACTTTTGATGATCTTATATCACTTCTTTCGAAACTTCAACCAAGTTTTACCTGTCGGCAAGCATCGGAGGGCCCGCATTGAAGAGACCAAGCGGACAAGGTGTTAAAGGCTTTCACCACATGAGATCCAGGAAGTAGCCTGCACAGCAAACATTGTTGGCGATTGAAAAACATGGGGCACATTAAAGATGCATGCTTTGGCGACTCTCACCTCTGCAGATATGCAGCGTTGGCCTCCGGGTAGAGATTCAGCTCAGGGTTGTTGCTGACATCCACCAGCACCTTCAAGACCAAAAGTGGGGAGGAAGATAAGCAAATAGATGTCAGATTGAGTTCAAGGAAGAGTACGATGAGGTAAAACCTATGAGGGGAAATAGCACTAGAGCAGGGGTCAACAACCTTTTCTGTCAACAAAGCCATTTTAGGCCAAATAAATAACCAAATTATCGCTTTTCATTGGCTTTTTTTTGGGTGGGGGGGCATGTTATGGTAGTTTTGGACATTTTATGGCTACTTTTAGACATATTTTTCTGCCTTTTTTGCTATTAATTTTTTTACTTTTTTTTTTACTTTTTTGTGTATGTATATCGTAATTTAAAATTTCTTCTTACGTTTTTTTTTTACATTTATAGTTACTTTTTAAATATTTTATTTTCTGCCTTATTAAAAATAAATGTTCTGACTTTTTTCCTTTAAAAAATTTGTTTGGAGTGTGTGTGTGCAGAATATGGTAATCTGGGGAAATTTCTTTCCAACCTTTTCTTAAATCAATTTTCTGACTTTTTGGGGGCCAATTTTGTGCGTGATTTCCTCTTTTGTTTTTGGACAATATATCGTTTTTGAATGTTTTATTTTCTACTTTTTAAACATATTTTTTTTTATAAATTTTCTGACTTTTTTATGGTGCAATTCCAAAGAAATTTTATCATAATCTTTGTTATTTCTTCTTATGTTTCTGGAGATTTTATGGTTACTTTTTAGCATTTGCTTTTCTACCTTTTAAAAAAATTAATTCTGAGACATTTTTGACAATTTGTGTAATTTTCTGCATTTCTTCTTCCTTTTTGGACACATTTAGAAAATGTTTTACCTTTTTCATTTACCTTTCATCTCTCTTTTTCTGACAACTTAAAAATTTGGACTCTGACCCTTTTTGAATATTTAATTATTCAAAAAAAATTATTTTAAATAATATTTAATTTAAAAATATAAAAAAACATTCATTTATTTATTTATTTAGTTAGTCAGTTAGTTTAATTAGTTTTAGATCCACAGGGAGCCACAAGAGAGTAGTTATAGAGCCACATGTGGCTCCAGAGCCGTAGGTTGCAGATCCTGCACGAGAGGTTGCTTCTGATCTTCATGTTTTTTTTAAATTTCATTTATTTTTTCTTTATTTTTTTTAAACAATTTGTACATTAGTCAAGATAAATACCTTCCCCTTCAGCTGTGAGGTGAGCCTCTCCATGAAGCCATAATGTTCTCTGTGTATGCACACGAAGATTACACTGGCCAACTGTGCTGCGTCTGCGTAGCTCATGACCTACGATGGATACACAACACAGTAGTAAGACACATGGTAACACACCCACTTATTAGCAGCTGTTTCAACAACTCATACAATTTCCCCTAAAAAATCCATGGAGGCTTAGCTGAATATTTTTGGAAATATTTATTTAGATATGCCACAGTCAAGATAATCAATGGGCAACAACTTTAAAATATGTACAAGGGCCATTCTACTAAATCTGTGCCATTTCATTCCCCAATTAAAAAAAAAAAAAAGGAACGACATGATCAAATGTAACTGTAAAATCATTTTTTTTTAAGTACAAGGTGCAACTCATTGATCTGATTGTATATTTAACGAATACATTTTGAAAGATTAATTCAAACTACAATCTTTCCCTTTAAAATTACATGGATTTTTTTTCTATTTTTCATAGTTCTAATTTTTAGTCCCTGATCTTAAAACAGCCGCATTACCAGAACTGGCTACCAATTCGTTGAAATAAGGCCAGCTATCGGCCTGATTCCACACGGTACTCAGCCATCCCTGGTTTTATTTTATTAAAAAACAAACCAAAACCAAAATTACTTTGGTTTGAATGCACACTTTAGTTATGTCCCTGTTTTTTTTAATCCAGTCTTTCCCCTTAGTAATTAAAATCACTTGGAGTTCAGAGGTACAAAACAAAAAAATTACTCAGAAAAACAGAACACCAGCTTTTCTGGTTTTTTTAAATATTTTCTTTCAGCCTGTTTTTCGGAATATTTTATTGACAGAAATAAATATTCAGTAAAACAGAAAATGAAAATACTCAAAAAAACAAAGTTGTTTTGTTTTTCAAGTGAATGCAATACGCTTCCGTATTCAACCAACTTCCAAAAGAATGAAAACAAAATGCTCTTGAAGCAGCAGACAGGCAAACAAACATTGATTTCATCAGTGACCTTCAACTTGGCTGATAAGCTTTCTTTTTTCTTTTTTTTGAAGCTCTGTTTGTTTTTCTGGCCCAGGAAGAAAAAGCATAATTTTCCCCCGCTTTTGAACTTAACATGCAGCTCACGGCGGCCACGCCGCGTGCGTTACCTGAGCTCCGTGAGGCAACGGGCCGCAGCCGAGCGGTCTGCGGCTGCCGTACACGACCTTGTAGCCCGTCTGCAGCAGGCGCTGGCCCAGGGAGCGTCCCAAATCTCCCGTCCCAAAAACGCATAAGGACTCCTGCTCGGAGGTGACCTCTGCTCCCCCTCCCAGAGGATGCAGAGGCACGCTCACCGGCTTCACCTCTTTTGACATGGGCCCAGTGTGTCCAAAGTCTGACTAACTCCGAGGTGAGTTTAAAGCAAAACAGACAAAATGATCCTGAAAAAAAGAGCTTCTCAAACCCGATCTGTGTATGTCTTCGTTTTGCACATCACTCTGTTGACTTGCACATTTTGTTAGTGGAGTTTTTGTATTTGCCTTTGCCCCCTCCCATTTCAGGACGGGCTTAGGGTGAAGTCTTTCCCAACTGGGATAGTCGGCGGCCAAAGGTGGGAGGTGCACGTATGTCCTCAAACCATAATAACTCCGCAGCAAACTTTTCTTTGAGTGTGTGTGTTTGCGTGTTTGTGGTTTCAAATTTCTTCCGGGAAACCGACAGGTCGTCTCTGAAAAACATCATCACTTCCCCGCATTCTGGTATGTTTTGTTTTGTGAAATCACTTAAAGACAAATAGAAACATTTCCTGCCCATGAACGCTTCCAATCACACTCAGTTTTTTTCCGAAATTGCCTCATAACAGAAACTCCTACAGAGGAGCTGAACATGCCGAAGGTTTGCAAATATGGACACAAACTGGAATGTTCCCAACCCCCTCGTCGCTTCCAGTGAGCACACCCCCCCCCACCCCCACCCCCAAAACATGACTACTTTAACACATGTGGGCAAAAGAAACAACCCTGTTAAGGCAAGCAAATCTTCACAACTGGCCACTTTGCAGGCAAGCCCACCAATTTGTAGGTTAATCTGTACTTTTATGTTTGCCCGCTCATAAATGATGTTCTCGCTCTCAAAGCTGAAAACGGCCTTTTATTTCCCAAACGGTCAGAAATGCTCCAGCGTTCTACAGTTAAGGTGAAACGCTGACCTTGTGACCTGTCCAACGCTGTAATTACTCCCTCTGCTCTGCTGTTTTAGCAAGATCCACATTGTGTGTATGGGTCCATGTGTGTGTGTGTGTGCGCGTGTGCGCGTGTGTGTGTGTGTGTGTGTGTGTGTGTGACTCAAATACAGCGGTGGGGCGTAGGGGATTAAAATGATTGCTGATGTTCTTTCCTGAGCTGTAATTAGCCTGAGACCTTAACTGCAATTAACTGCCTATTAGGCAGGCCGGTTTTATTTATACATCACATTTCTTGCACAAAGGCAAGTGTGAATTACAAAAATAAATGAAACAGCCAGAGGAAAAATAAAGTGACAGCATACGAAATCATGATAAGAAGACAACAATATTATATTTAAAAGAAAGTGATTAAGAGAATTAAAACGCAAAAGAAAAATTATAATTTAAAAGTTGCAGGGCTAAGAATGTGTTAAAATGTCTACAATGGGGCAATACTAACACAAGGTATGTGGTTACAGTAACACTCACTCACTCACTCACTCACTCACTCACTCACTCACTTACTCCCTCACTAACGTACACACGCACGCACACATGCATTCACTCATTATTCCCTCAATTACTCACTTCATTGACTCACTCACTCATTTATTCATTTACTCACTCACTCATTTAGTCACTCACTCACTTATTCACTCACTCACTTACTCATCACTCACACTCTCACTTTTTCACTCACCCAATTATTCCCTCACTCACTCACTCATGCAATCACTCATTATTCACTCATTTACATACTCAATTATTTATTCACTCACTCACTCATTCAATCACCCAATTATTCACTCACTCACTCCCTAACTCACACATTTATTCACTCACTCACTCACTCATGCACTCACACACTTATCATTCAGACTGACTCAGACTCCCTCACTCACTCAATCATTAACGCAACCAATAATCTCAATAATGCAATCACTCATTATTCACTCGTTCACTCACTCAATTATTCACTCACTCACTTAATTATTCACTCACTCACTCATTGTTCTCTCATTCACTCACTCAATTATTCACTCACCCACTCACACAAATATTCATTCACTCACTAACTCACACATTATTCACTTACTCACTCACTCACACACACTTATTATTCAGTCACTCACTTATTCAATGACTCACAGCCTCCCTCACTCATCACTCACACAATTATTCACTCACTCACTCACTTATTAATTCACGCACTCATTATTCACTCATTCACTCACCCAATTATTCACTCACTCACGTTCTCACACACTGGAAGTCGGTGTGAAGATTTCATGCTGTTTTTGGAAAAGTTTGTGTAAAATATTATTTTAGCAGCCCATCCAAATAGAGATTAGAACACGAATGAGTTTTTCTGTTTGCAATTTGTCCGTTTATTCTCGGCCTTATTGGTGGTATAAGTTGGTGCCATCCAATATTGCTCAATGTACCACTGAAAATGAACAAACATGTAGAACAACAAAGTTCAAAAGTTGCATCAGCAAATGAGTGCAAACAACAGAGAAAAGGAACAAGTTGCTGTGTTCTTGTTGAAGTTTAAATATCACTCAAGAAGCCTTGCGCTTGTTTTCCCCCTTCCGTGTTCTCACTTATGTGGTTCAAATTGTCTTGTTACCTCTCTGAAGTTAAGTTCAAAGATCAGCAAAGAACAAAGATTAACCTCTGCTGTATGCGAGCGCTTTTCCAACAACTCCATCCACGAATCCAACAAGCCTCAAATGGCGTGGGCTGCTTTTTGATGATCAAAACCGAAAGGGAAAGGAAGCAGTAATCATTTTAAATGATGACATGATCATAGTGTCCACAAGCCAATGCACTGATTGGCTCGACTGCAAAAGGACAGATGCTAACAAAAGCTCTATTACAGTCACACCTGACGCCTCATCAAAATGACTGGCCGCCATTTTCTCTGTGATTTGGTTAGAAGTGGTCGGAAGTTAGACCTTGCTGATGTGAGAGCAAAATGATAATAAAAAAAAAGTTCTCCCCATGATTACAGGCCTAACAGGGCACATGCTCCCTAGATAAATGTGCTATCAAATACATGGAAAATTGTAGCAATTATTCATTAGAGAGGATAGGCAGAGGCTTGAAATATTAATAGGCTACAATGAAATAATGTGCGGCAGAGTGTGATTTGCTGTCAGAAAGAAAGAGGGGGGCAGCCGTGTTGTGGTGGTACAGATAAATCTAAAATGTCAGGCCTTCAAGCAGGAAAAATGCAATGTGCAACAAAATCCAATAAATAAATGTTAAAATAGAAACAATCAATTGCTATTTGCCCCTCTTAGTAAAAACAAAAACCCACTAGGTTCATTTTTAATTCATATACCACCAAAAAAATGGAAAAACTCCATGCAGAGTTTGACCCAATGCAGAGGTTCAAACTCTTGAGCTTTTGTGAACTTTTGTGCTACTTCAAGGGGACACATAATGGAATATTGACAATTTAATTGCTTGGTGGGTCTCTGGAATGCTTGCCTAAGCATCAAGTGTGAAATTGAACAACTAAATAAATCTGTTGTTAGCTGCTTATTTCCAAAGATGTCTGTGAGCGAGTGGTGCTGCATGTTGACGAATTGCGACTTCACAATGTCTTCACTTTTCGTTAACGCAATCAAATAAAAACGAAAATGCTTTTTAAAGAACGAAAACTAACTGAAACTGCATTTTATGTGTGTACAAAATTAACTAAAGCTAGCTATAATTATAGCGAAAAGGTCTTGCGTTTTTGCCTTTTGCTTAACTTTTGCCTCCATTGGCTCGACTCGCCTGCTTTTTCATTTAATTCAGGCGAAATGCAACGCTAGGTAAGAAATGTGTGTGCGTGTGTGTGTTTGTGGGGTTTTTTTTTCATTTTAGGGTGTTTATTAAATATTGCACACAAGTAATATACTTTTTTTAACTCATTCACTACCATTGACGGCTATTGACGTCAAATATTGATTTTAACTATTTCTATTAGTTTAAAAATTTTCCACTTTTCTTAACAAAAGTATGAAAACCTAGAAACAAAATTTATCGGACATTTAGAACAGATATAACATTTCTGATTAATTGTGAGTTAACTATTGCAGTTATTCGATTAATTACAATTAAAAAATGTATTTGCCTGACGCGATTTAAAAAAAAAAAAAAGATTATTAAAAATTAAGAGCGTCAGGCAATTAAAATATTTAATCGTAATTAATTGCATGACTTCACAAGTTAACTCCCGACTAATCACAAATGTTATATCTGTTCTAAATGTACAATAAAAAAATTGTAGGTTTTCATACTCTTGTTAACAAAAGTGGAAACAAATGTTAAAATAATAGAAATATTTCAAATGAATATTTGACGTCTATAACCGTCAATGGCAGTGAATGAGTTAAAAACTAAAACTAATACTGAAACTAAACTAAAACTAAATATAACAAAAATAACAGAACCCCCCTGAAAACTAATTAAAACTAAGTAAATTTAAAAAAGAAAACTAAATAACTAAAATGAAAAGTATTCACATATTGAATATTGTATGTAGACATTATAGATAAATGTAAAAAAAATACACACCATTGTATAATAGTTCTTCGTAACATACAATTTTTTTTTACGTTAAATGTCGTTATATTGCACAACTCTACCTCAAAGTGATGTTTCCTTCTTCCTCTATTTTTATGAATGTGCCGTCACAAATTTTACACGCTGGTTGCACTGTACTACGAGTGGATTAGTGAGTCGTAGGTGTGACCAAGCAGGTTGATGCAGCGCCGCAGGGGAAAAACAAAGATAAAGCTGGCTTTGAGAAAAAAGTGTCAGACATATCTGCTTTTTGTGCGTGGACATGAACGCCCCTCGGGCCATCTTCTGGAGGTTAGATTTCATGTGCAAAATCTTTCGCTCAATGTAGATGCATGAAAGAGCCTCTATTTATTTACACCCTTCATTTGTTCTAAAAATGTCGACGTGGGGAGAGAGTTGTGAGGGGGGGGGGGGGGGTATTTTCTTGTTGAGTGCTTTAAATGGATTACAGAAGAAAATAAAGTCCAGCTGGCAGCTTGGCAGCGGATGATATCCTGGACTTTGTTGTCGTTGGACAAGGTTTGAGAACATTGTTGCAATCTGTGCTTTCCCCACTGTGGACAGGAAGGAGGCAAGCTATTCAACCCCTCCCATCAGCTTCCCCCTCCCCCTCCACTTGCAGTATATCACCGGGATGCTTTTTAGGGCTTTACAGTGAAATCTCCGGACTGACCCCGACTGCACTGGTGCTCAATGAGGGGGCTATAAAGTTAATGGGTCAGATCCAATCTGTCCTTATAACACACCTCGATCCACGCTCATACACACGCGCGCTCGCAACTCTAACTGTAAAAGTGGAGCATCGAGATAAGATTTCGTTTCTACACGGGTCTTGAGCCAAGCGGTTGTAAAACTGAACTTATTTAAGGAGCAGGTTGGAAGAAATAGAGCTTCACATGTTACATTAATCAGCTGTATGTTTTTTCGGTAGCTATGTTATATTCACTTTTTTTCTTGTACAGAGCTGATATTGTTGGCCTTTTCCTCCCCAATCTGTTTTGTACTATAAATAGATATGTTTTTTTAGCTCACAAATTTACGAGACAAAACTTTATTTCTGCGACATTATAAAGTGGCAAATATGGGAGAAGGAAAAGTTTCTTACAGTGCCTCTTCAAAGTGTGAATGCTTAATACGATTGAGCTAATCTCTGCTAAAGCAATTCATGTCTCCTTATTTGAAAACTTGATCGAAAAATATATTTAATGTCTTCTTTCAACGTAGGCATTTTGCATACTTGGAAATTGTGACTTGGCACAAACATCAGAGTAGGCTACGTGTATTTCTTGCAGAGTTTTTTAAATTTCTAGAAATTTTTTGTTTTTGTTTTTTTTCAAACTTGCCACTTTAGAGTGCTGCAAATATGAAAGTTTTTTTTCATACAATTTTTATTTGTTTTCTCGCAAATTTGCCACTTTATAATGCCACAGATACCCAAGCTTTTTCTCGTAAATTTTTGAGGGTTTTTTTCTCTCGCAAACTTGCCACTTTATAATGCCGCAAATATCCGAGTTTTTTTGGGGGGGGGGGGGGGTGGAATTTGTGACTTTTTTCTTGCGAACTTGCCACTTTCAATTGCTGCAAATGTCCGAGTTTTTTCTTGGAAATTTTTGACTTTTTTCTTGCAATTTTGCTACTTTATAATTCTGCAAATATCGGGGGGGGTTTCCTGGAGTTTTTATTTTTTCTCCCAAACTTCCCACTTTATAATGCCGCAAATATCAGAGTTTTTTCTCAGAAATGTGTGACTTTTTTCTTGCAAATTTGCCACTTTGTAATTCTGCAAATATCTGAGTTTTTTAAAGTTGCCACTTTATAGTGTAACAAATATCTGAGTTTTTTTCTCTGAAAATTACCCACCTCTAAAAAAAAAAATTGTTTATACGTGGCCCCAATAAACCGTCGTAATTTTGCATCTGGATTTAATTTCTCAACTTTTTTGGACATGAATAGGGCAGTGTCACATATTTTTTGTATGTGCACTATTACATTGGCATCGATTTCTTTGCTTCTTTTTGTGTGTGCAACTCTACTTACAGATTTTGAGAGACACCTTCAGTATTTTTCTGAGGTTGTTGCCTTTTAATTAAAAAATGATTCTCGAATACATGGGGGCCTTTATATTTGCTTTACAGGTCAAACCCAAAGCCAAAACAAGTACTATCTAATGCACAGGTGTCAAATCTGGCCCGCTACATCATATTATGTGGCCCACAAAAGCAAATTATGTCCATCAATTTACTGTTTCGTGCAACAACAAAAAGGCAAACGGTCTTCACTTTTAGCTGCTACATAACCAACTTTTTGACAAAATCCCAACTCATCACAAACAAAATGTCTCCTGACATTGTTGAATGCATACTAGAAAATAATGTGACATTAATCTGCCAGGAATGCAATAATCTGCCAAATCCAATATTGTGCCTACTGCATGTATAATCTCTCCACAGTACTAAAAGTCACAGCAAAAGAGAAATCCTGGTGCTAGTCAAGTAATAATTCATTCATGTGACCACAAAATGCTGATTTTTTATTTTTTTATTTTTTGGGTCCCTCTGCCATGTGTAATTATAGCTGACTTTGTGTCAAATTGTCATTCTATTGCACACTTTCACTTCCACTGCTGCGTACTACTTCCTCAGCAGTGGGAGCTGCCAACTCTCCTTTCCAAGAAGTTCATTGCCACAATTACTGTCAATCACTTACTGGGAAACCATTAGTCACATGATGCAGTCTGCAGATTAAACAAATTACCTCACCAAGTAATTAAACATATAAAGCCAAACGTATTATATTAACTCATTCACTGCCATTGACGGTTAAAAATGTAAAAAATATATTTGAACTATTACTATTAGTTAAAAAAAATAAATCCTCTTTTGTTAACAAGAGTATGAAAAGCTAGATTTTTTATTGTACATTTAGAACAGATATAAAAATTTGTGATTAATCGTGAGTTAACTAGTGAAGTCATACAATTAATTACAATTGAAAAAAATATTTGCCTGTCGCCCCTAATTTTTGATAATTTGAATCACCCGACGCCCCAAATTCTTAATAATCTTTTCTTCTTCTTTTTTTTTTTTATTCACTGCCATTGATGGCTATAAACATCAAAAATTCATTTAAACTAATTTCTATTAGTTTAACATTTTTTCCACTTTTGTTAACAAGAGTATGAAAACCTAGAAATGTTTTTCATTGTACATTTAGAACAGATATAAAATTTGCGATTAATCGTGAGTTAACTAGTGAAGTCATACAATTAATTACAATTTAAAAAAAAAATTGCCTGTCGCCCCTAATTTTTAATCATTTTTTAAAATTAATTTACGGCAGTGAATGAGTTAAATACAAGACATTTGAGCCCTCTATTTCATGAGTATAATATATTTTTTCCCCATTAAAACCCTAACGTATATGATCTGACACATGCATTGCACGGATAATCCATCAGAGGGCAGTATCACCCAGCTGATGGCTTTTCCAGCGACCTTGAAAGATCGCCCCAATTGAGAAAGGAGAGTGTTATTAATAGTAGGAAATTTTTCTTTTTCTGATTTTTAGAAATACTAATGTTTGATATGTCTGTTTATTTTTGTATTTTTTTATTTTTCTTTAATAAATATACGAATTTAAAGCATTGTGACCAGATGTATCAAATATGACACAAATCAAAAGTCATATGCGCAGGTGGATTTTTTTTGTTCAAAAGGACCAATAAATACTTACAAAGAATCGGAATTTAGTCGAATTGTGAATGTCAGGGGGCTCTCAACTCGACGTTACGCTGTACTTGTTCGCCACGAACAGAAAAGCAAGCGATAAAGCAAGCCGTAATGATCCTCACGAGAGTGGTAATGAGACTTAATGGGAGTTAATGGGGTTACACTGATCAGGAGAATTGGGAGACCGCAGGTTAATACGGCTACTAACAGGACAGAGACAAAGAGGAGGCAAACACTCAAACATACAGTAGATGTAAAAGTTGAGCCTTCTTACTGTAGCCTGAAATCATTACATTGTTAGAAAACCTTGTTTCACTTTTAGGAATTATACATGAGCCTTCTGCGGGGATCCTCGCTTTGATTTTCTTGTCCAAAACTACTGTTAGCCGTGTGAGTGTGCGCGCGTGCTACTTTGTGTCTGTTTGTGAAGTGTGCTCTTTCAAGTCTTGTGCGCTTAGCAGCACTTAATGAGATCGTCGGGAGTTTTACCTGTGAGCGAGCCTTTGATGAAATGTTTTTTAGAAAGAAAGGGAAAACGGGAGGTGGGTTGTCGAGAGGCTGATAGGAACGAGGAAGGAAGAGTATCCATCACACGCATACAGTACTACACACGCCTGTGTGTGTGGGGGGGGGGTGATATATAGAGGTGACCTGCAGAAAATAGAGAAGGTTAAGTGAGGGAGTGAAAAAGAGTGACACAGAGCAGAAGGCTGTATTAATTTTTAATCAAGAGGAAAAGTCGTCTTGAGCTGAAAAAGCGGGACGGATGGTTACTTCAACACACATATCAATACATTAAAAGCCTCGCAGTTTAGAGCGTCTCGTGTTTGGCGTGTTGCATTTAAACGCATTGGATTGCAGTCAAACGGAGTGGTGGGTTTATAGTTTTTCTTTATCATAACCAGACTCCACTCCTCCTTTAATTCTTTGGTTTTATTACTTCACACGACTTGATGAATAGGTGGCTCTACATAAAATAAAAGTCATAGACTAGAATTGTGCAATAAAGAGGACAGGAGGATCATAAATACCAATACAAGCAGACTCCAGTCTTAATTACTTCTAATTATTATTCTGGGACCATGTTTGACCTCTAATTGAAAGCCTATTAGAACATCTGAGTAAACCTGAGTAACCATAAATGGTGGCAGCTGTGTGCTGAGCCATTTAACATGAGTTTGGATGTGATTGGTTCATTACCATCACAGTCACATCCGCAGTTACAGGAGGGTGTGCACACAGATGCCTATACAGAGTGAGAATTACAGAAACATAGCAACTGTATCTGTAACAACTTCATCGCCAAGAACATTTCTGCCTTTCTGTCAAATTTTTGACATTTTTGGCAATTTTATAGATATATTATGGTCATTTTCTGCCTCTCGTTTCCTTTTTTGGATAATTTATTTATTTGTTTATTTATTATTGAATATCAATTTTCTGACATTTTTGGCACATTTGTTGACATTTTATGGTAATTTCCTGTCCCTCGTTCCTTTTTGGATATTTTATGGCTTTTTTTCTTGCTTTTTTATGTCAATTTTTGGACATTTTTGGCAAATTTGTGGACATTTTATGGTAATTTGGGGATTTATTTTGTTTTTGGACATTTTATGGTTACTTTGTGAATGTTTTCTTTTCTGCATTTTTCAAAATAGGTTTTCTGACTTTTTAGGCAATTTTGCGTACATTTTATGGTAACTTTGAAGATTTATTATTTTGTTTTTGTACATATTGTTACTTTTTCAGCGTTTTCTTTTTTGCCTTTTTTATTTTAATTCTCTGACATTTTTGCTAATTTCAAGGACATTTTGTGATAATTTTTTGCGTTTCCTCTTTTTGGGCATTTGTAGGTTGTTGTTTTTTTTTTTACAAAAAACTTTTTCATCTATCCTTTCTCTCTCTTTTTCTGACAACTTATAAATTTGGACTGACATTTTTTAAAATATTTAATAATTCTTTTTTTTATCCTAATCATTAATTCATTTAAAGATTATTTTATTTATATGTAAATTTAAATATATGTTAAAATAGTAATAATAATAATAATAATAATAATAATTTCAAAAATAAAAAAATAATTGAGCTCCACAGGGGGCCACAGGAGAAGGACTAAAGAGCCACATGTGGCTCCAGAACCACAGGTTGCAGACCCCTTGGTCTACATTGATAAAAACCAATCTGACTTAAACATCATTCATGATATTTTACTTTGATAAAATTGATAAGTGAATTGTAATTTTATGCAATGGTATTCCAATGACAAAAACATGCTGTTTGCAAGGGGGGAAAGGACATTAACACCAATCAGTCAAGAATACCCAGTAAGGCTCTTTCCAGGATCTTACGGCGTTTTGCTGACCACCAACTCCACAGGATTTTTAGTTCAGACCTGATGTGAGCATAAAGCTGTACAGGAAGGATGTTTTTTCCTCTATGCGATTCCTCTCTCCCCGTCTCGCGCTTATCGCTATTTCTCTCTCCAGATTGGGGCGCTTTCATCCAATTCCCAGAACCGAAGAGATGCACAACACTGGGAGGGACAAAGGCACAAAGGCAAGTTAGACAACGACACGCACACACATACCAATAGGTGGTACAAGCGAGAGACACACAAAGACGCACACGCATAGTCGTGTATATACAGACGCAGAGGGCCTCATTTCCAGATGCTGTCAGCGGGAGGGCACGAGCTGGAGGAAGCGCAGGATGAATTTTCCTCTGCCTCATTCGATCAAAGTGCTGTGACACCCCTATTTACCGGCCCCATCCATCTCCACAATGACTGTCTACCACCTCGGTCTGCCTGCGTGTGCACGCGTGTGTTTGTGTGCACCCGCGTGATGCGCATGCTGTGCCCTTTTGCTGCTCAAACACGACTGGCTTAAGGAAGAATGCCTGCGTTTGACTTGAAACACTTTGCACCAGTCCCATCAGACAAAGTGAGGAAATGACTCGGCTTAAGTTTAAACTGGTGTTCGACCTCACCAAGAAATCCCTTCGATTGATTCCCTAATAGGTCGCCACTTCTTTTTCTTTTTTCTTTTTCTCTTCTCGACTCTCATACTTCTGGACTTTCCGCTGGCTTTTCTTCTCATTGTACGAGGCGTTTTCATCAGCGCGGAGCGTCAGCGCTCTGTCCAATTCCCCGACCTCATTTTGTCTCTGAGAGAAATAGTTTATTTCACACACACGCGCAAGCCTCCCTCCCATACACTGCTGTCCTTCTGCTCCCTGAGGCGATGGTCATGCATTTTCTGCTTCAAATTATTACTTTCTTTTTTTGTGTTTGTTATCACTGGCTACCTCTGATCCATGACCACCGAAATAGAGGGAGCACACACTGAGTGGAATGAAATGGATATTAGCAGCATAGGCCTGCTTAGTGAAGCTCGACAGCGGCGTTTCTCAAACCGCATTACTTGTGCTGCTTCTCTACAATAGCAAATACAATTTTGTTTCTAGCACAACTTTAGTTGAATTTACATGGAATACATGCACCCATCGGACGCAGTGTTACACTGGCACAAGCTTGATGTGATCCCAATACAAGATTCCGCCGTTACAAAGAATATTTTTTTCTTTATGATATCAATGTTGTCACGGTGGGCCAGAAAGTTGTCATCTTTTTTCACAAATCGATACGGTGTCAAATGAATGATGCTTAGTTCAAAATCATGTCTATTATGGGTGTAATTCTATTCTTGACCACTAGATGGTGGCACACAGCTTACTTTTGTGACGGTGTAAATTGTAAGAAGAAGGAGAAAAACATTGAAGAGGAAAGAAAACCCAGTGGTCATCCGAACAGCCACGGAATCAATAGACCCCTAGCGGCTGGAGCCCGAGGGCAGCCATCTTACGTTGCCACTTTCACTGACAACATTTGCGCTAGGATCCCTGGATGGAGTCACGAGAGCCTCGCGAAGAGCAAACTTCAATGTGTGCATCGATCATTATCGCAACATTGTGAATTGTGACTCACAGAGGTTCGGTTTACATTTCACAGCAATTTTTTTCCTGATTGGCTTCACTTTCACTTGATTGTTGATGGGTCTGACAACATGATGCAGACAAATCTTTGAGTAGCACCCGGAGATAAATCTTATAAAAGAAATTTGAAAGTCTTTTTCTTAGCAATGGAATGTACATGTAGCGATTCTCCCAGACTTATTGTTACAACTGTCATCCATGGTGGCATTTTTGCCATAGAGGCAGAAAACAACATGAAAACGTTGCGAGTGGCAATGTAAGATGGCCGCCGGTGACTTCACGTAGAATCTTTCCAATAAAACACCACACTTGTTGAGTCAGAACTCTTTGGATGCACGTCGCTGCATCACAAACAGAACCCAACAATGTCCAATCATGTGGTAAAAAAAACGATTTAATATCCAGTAACGTCGGAATCAAAAACGGATGCATTTAATTTCCAATAATGTACAATATTTTTCTGTTATCCATTGCTTTTGACCTCTCTCACTAAATTGTATGTGTTTAAATGTGTTTGTATAGTTTGTGTGTTTAAAGACTTTAGAAAGGAAGCGTGATAAATGCTATAAAACGTAACTTGATGGAATTAATGAGTGGAGTGGACAAGTGGCAGCAGAGGTCAAATAGTTTGGGGAAAATGTCTACCATAAATGAATGAATCAAAATCTGATGCCACCATTCATTCATTCATTCCTTATTGATAAATAGCCAAATATAACATTCTTAGAAGTAACTTTTTCAAGTAAACCCTACACAGACATTTTTTTTCGCAATGTATACTTATCTAACAGAATCCTGATCAAAGACTGAATTATGCTAGATTGCATTTGGACAAGATGTATGCTATAATTGAAATCAGCAAGCTGTTAACGGGACATTTTTCCCATTCAAATCCACTGCCTTCTTAATTATGACTGAAAGCCACGAAGAGGATGCTTGTTGAAATTGCTCGGCAGAGTGAAGAAAGGACATGCTGCATTCAGAAGCATCTGTACACAACTACGCTATGTTCCACATTGTTCAAATTCAATTGAATATGTATTGTAATACGACTACTGCATATGTCTCATCATGACAAGCAGGATAGAGACAGCTGGTTTTTATTTGCTAGTGTGCTCCCTGCGCCAAGTGAATGTTCTGATTCGAAACAAATCCACACAAAGTGCCACAATATTAAACTGTCCAAACCTTGTGTGCCTTCCAACTTCACTCACAGACAAA
Organism: Leptonotus elevatus; assembly: GCF_054856555.1. NCBI lineage: Eukaryota > Metazoa > Chordata > Actinopteri > Syngnathiformes > Syngnathidae > Leptonotus > Leptonotus elevatus. The sequence continues at coordinate 16,498,648 of NC_141244.1, forward strand.
ACGAATGTGGCAGCGACAAACGTTCTTTTTTCCCCCTCATTCTTGAGACTAACATTTATCTTCTAAAATGAAAAAACAAAAAAACAAGCAACGGATTCCCAAAGGCCAAGATGAAGTTGTGCTGCTTGCAGCAAAAAAAAAAAAAACACTCATAAAAATGTTGATAACTGCGCTCTTAAAAATGTCCAAATGTAATGAACTTGGTGAAAATTTGCTATTTAATCACTTTGATTTGCAGAAATGAGCTGGTTGGAGTTTTAACTGGAGTTTTCCCTGACTGCTTTGTTGTTTTATTATATAATAAATTCAAAGTTTGGGGCAAATCGGTACTGCTTATACAGCAGTTCTCATTGTATGTCATCGTGAGTTACAACGTAATATAACGGTTGTATTTTCCCTGCAGTGATGCATGTTTAAACACCCCATAGGCATGTATGAATTATCAAAAGTGCTTTCATGCTTCCTGCAGATTGAATTGAATTTGCAGGTGGACAAACCAAACTGTTGTTCAGGTGACAAAAATGACTTAGCTATAAATGCTTTTCATTAGAGAATGACAACAAATATATTTCTAATCATTCAACATCCACCACCTGGCCAAATGGACTTTTCCTAATTTAGCATTTTATTGTTTGTTGTTGTTGTTGTTGTTGTTGTTTTTTTAGTGTTCAATTTGCTTGCTTTCCCAAAACTTCATGTTGACCTGCAGCTTTATGAGCGTTCCCAAGAAGAAGATAACAGTTATGGATTTTATTTTCAACCTTAACAGCCGTATAAAGCCAAGAAGTGGCAATCCGCTGAGACGTAACACACTCGCTGAACATTTTTGACCAAATGTTCCCATGCATAATGTTAAAGGCTGATTATCCATTTTCAGAAGCAATAATTAGCCTATGTCGTGTCAAGATTTGTCAACGGCTCTGCACAGAACATTTAATTTGACATCTATTAAACGGCGTTAAATCGCCTTGAAGTGCTTATTAATTATGCCACTTGGACATCGCAATTCATATTAAAAAATGCAACATGCAGAATGGGAAGGAAAAAAAGAAGAAGGCTTGAGGGTGGAAAGCTGCGGAATATGTGAGACCACATTGTAATATCTTACATATGAATGCATGTGACCAAAGAGAAAAATGGATTTAATGAATAAACTGATTGAAAATGTATGAAATCATTTCCTTGTGATATTTCTGGTAATAACCAAAATAAAAAAAAGAAGAAGAAGAAATTACAGTATGAGAGAATGAGGAGTTTTATGTGGTTAGCACTGAGCACCTTTAAGAGACCCTTTCACATTGAGCACAGCTGAGGGGTAATTCGTTAATTAAATGAAAGGGGGAACAAACCAAAATTTGCGTGGATAAATAAACACTATTGGCAAAGCCTTCCATCAGGTGGAGACCTTCTTGCTGAAATGTTGTAAACAAGACCAAATCTCCAATCCTTTTCATTAAATTCAATCAGAGGTGTTTGACTAAGACTAATTACACATTATTGTGTAAGCACTGGATTGGAATTACAAACACAATACGTCCTAAAAGCCGGTCTACCTTTGAGTCCTTTGAATGTGAATACGTTGTTTTCCTATATAGAAAAAAGGAAAATTGTGAAAATCTGTTCAAGGGTCAAGCTGTCATTTAAGTGTTAAAATCAATTCTGCTTTGTATAATGAATGAACAAAACTACAGAAAATAAAAACACTCACCTACGGCATAGCATTGGAGGTTGAGAGGCATGTTTGTTGAGGACGTTTATCATCATGCATCATGTTTTTTTTTCCTAGCGCAAAAGATTAGCAAACATAAGAAGAGCGAATTTCAGCCGCTGAGACAATTCAGAAGCGACACAAAATTTGCAACCTGTATCACAGCTTTTTGTTTTTAATTGATTGTATGTCACCAATGGTAAAACTTCAAATGATACCTTTTAGTTTCATGAAAACAGTATTTAAATCATGCTACCAACGTAGCGGCCGTGGCTAACTTTGGCTTGTTTACAGTGCTAATGCTAGCTTAGTATTGCTTTGTATTTTTAAAATAGCAGCACATTCTAGATTCTTTGCAATAGTATCTTTGTAGTCAATATTAATAAGTGGAGATATGATTGTTTTTTTTGTTGTTATTTGTATTTAATCTTATGTTGTTCACCAAGATAATGGAGATATTGTGGTCATTTGTGGTTAATAAGTGGACTTCAGTTAGTTGTTTTAAAAGTCAAGAGACAACAAAGACATTCAGGAAATTCACTTCCTTGTTACAGGACGCTTAAATTCCGACTTTTATAAGGAGCAGTCAATGAGTTATTTTTGTTTGGATATTATTTTCAACATGTGAAATTACTAACTTCCTCTGTAGCCATGTTTATTTTTATTTATGTAAACATGCATTTATTATTTTAAGATTGATTATTTTTATGTCCTTTATAATAATATGATCTAAGCAGTCCCACTAGTCTAGACACAGTATTCTGATTAATATTGCGTTTGTGGAATATGAATAAAACAGCAAAATCCACGTCTTCGATCTATCTTAAGGGGCGGCCATTTTATCACTTGCTATCAGATAAAAATTGAATAACAGTAGCTCACGGCTCAGGTAACGACCAATCACAGCTCAGCACATCACATGCCCAAACTCAGAAAACAGGTAAGCCGTGATTGGTCGTCCATCCATATTATGCCACCCACACCTCATCTCAGGTGAGCTGGAGCCTAATCCAACTAACTTTCATGTGCGATAAAGTCAATTGTCAATTTATTCACTCTGGTGGTGTGAGATTTTGTACCGTTTTTGATGCTACCAATTCACAGCAATAAATTCAATTTCCGCACATTCCCTCTTAATCATTGCTGGTAGCAAACTGAGAGCTAGACACAATCCTTTAAAAAAGAAAAAGAAAAAAAAGATTCAACTGCAAATTTTTGTGCAACATAATTTCCCACAAAATGGCCGCTCAAATATTGAATTTTGTACTCAGTGCACACTTGCTTGAAATATGGATGTGTGGGTTTGTGTATGAGGAGAAGAAGCATGTGAGGATAATTTAATTATGGAGCAGATAAAGAAGGTTGCTGGGGTTAATATCCTGCATGCACTGTGCTCTTCCCCCGGACTCGCTAATTGCTTTAAACACATTAGGAACTTTATTGACTGCAATGGCCTTTTAAAGGCATTATGTTTCTCTTTCTCTCTCATTCTTGCTTTCTCTCTCTTGCTATCTATCCTTCACTCCAAATATAACCTCTGCTCCCCCTCTCTTAGTCTGTCCATCCTTTCCCAGATATGCTTAATTGAAAGCTGTGTAAATATGATGAGAATTGTTTATTAGGGCACTTCATCCGTGGAGGCGACTTGATGAGGTTTGAATGGCAGGTGATTAACTCCTCTCAACCCACAAGAATCCTTCATCGTCTCCTTCGTGCTAATGACGCCGTTGAAGTTCCTCTTGATGTGTCAGGTTCTGGGGAAAAAAAAGCTTCCAACATTTCTTTCAAGGGAGGGGGTTTAAAAAGAAAAAAAGTTTAGCCCCTCACTTTTCTGTATCTGCTGAGATCAATCCTCTCCACGCACAGCCCCCTCCGTTTTCACTCAACAGAACCTCTTAATGAGGACGGAGGTGAATGGAAGGAGTTATTAAAAAGTCTTCACCTTCCTCCCGGGACTGCTAAAGAGGAATTATATGCTAACTAAGTGCGCTTATAGCCACTGTTAGGAGTTATTTCACATTTCTGTCATCATAAATTCACATTCTCCGCAGTGAAGGCGTAAGGAGAAAAATCATTTCTGGCCCTTTTTGCTTGGTTTCTCTCGCTAACGCGTTTGCGGGGAGATTTTTATTACAGGGTTTGGGCAAAGGGAAAAATGAAAATTGCGGATTGTGAGGCAGCAAGGATGAGATGGGAGGACACAACGAGAAGATAAGTGCACAGATGACGTAATATTTGCACAGATCAATACACTGTATCCCTCGGAAAGTATCTTTCTATATGCGTGACATTTTTTTCTAATTGCTTGTATGCCGATACACAAGCCCAGCACACAAACACACAAACACTTATCACAAATGCCTTAATTAAACTGTATAGCAGAGGAATGTCAGGATGTAAAATGTCTTCTTCCAGCTGTCCAGTCTAATCACGATGCATGTAATGGAGGGTGGCTGGGGGCTAACAAATGTATTACAATAGCGCCATGCCACTAATGAGAAATCAAGAGGCTTGACTTTTCACATGTGGACCATCATGTCCGCTCAATGGATGACACCAAGACGTCATTAGCGGTGCTTAAAAGGACTCGTTGCAGATCGCCTCCCTCGTTACTGTACAGTATTTGCAAATAGCCCCATCTAGCGGCGAATGTAAGCACTGCGACAGTACTGGCAATCTGAAGAACAGCATAAGGACAAAACAAAAGTATAGGGACACTAAAAGTAGATACAACTTATTGGAAGAATTACTTTAAAAAAAATGCGTTGAAGCTACACCAACATTTTTTGGGGTCAAATACATTTTCAGTGGACAATATAGCCACTTTAGAGGCACATTATACTGTATGTGGTCACAGCATAACTATTTCTATGAGAAAGATGTTTGCCTCCTTATCCACAAATTGTAATATACAGTTAAACGAGATGTGATGAGATGGCCGTTCATGTGATTTAAGTCCAAATCGACTTTCCTCACCTGTGCAGCAAGACAAGCTGCGCGCTACAAGTCACGCTGTTCCAGTTAATATGAGCAGCACCTTGCTGTGATGACTTCATTAGGAATTCAATGTCTCGGAGGGCAAGCAAGAATGTATGATGAATATGCTAACAACCTTCGAAGGAGAAGAATCTCTCTTCTCAGATGTTGGAATGTACAGTTCCCTGAAGGCAGCGTGTTTTCACACAAGCCTACTCGTAACCCTTATAGATAGAATTTCTAAGAATTTGATGACCTCATTATGGACTCTTTGCTGTTTTGAAAGTGGCATGGCTTCATCTTATTGTGATCTCTAACCCTCACTGGAGCGGCTCCCATTGGAGTGCGATGCAATTGGCGTGAGAATCAGCAGCTTGGAAAAGGATGCAGTGCCCTCACCAGGTCCTGCGCTGCAAATGGAGGAGTCGAAGATTGGGCTTGCACTAAGGAATAACAAAGAAGTCCGTTTTCACACACAGTTGTGTGTCCAAAAGGTGAAATTCATCATTTGAGTTTGCATTCTCAATGTTTGTGGTTCGAACCGGTCTTGTATTTGAAAAGGATGAAAGTAGCGCAAAGACAAAAATTGGTTGAACCTTGTATGCTGATAGTTATAAATGGGAGCCTTTCAAGTACCACTTTAAGGTTAATCACTAGTGCATGAAGCTCAAAACAATCCAAAGCAAACTGGATGAGGCGGTTTATTTATTATGTCTTCTGGGGAGGAAAGTGAATACTATTCTAAGGGCACATGACTGACGGGGGCCTAGAAATTCACATTTTCAATTGCAGCACTAAAGTCAAGGTGAGGTTTTTTTTTCCCCTCTCTCTGAGAGCCTCTGCAGAGATACACACAGTAGCTGGTGTAAATTTCAATCTGTCAGTCTGTTTGACTCCTAAACTTAAGATCCTCCTCTTGGTGACATTGTGACCTTTTTTTGGGGTGCTATTGCTGTGTCTCATGCCGTTTTCTCAACAGCCCTGGACCTAAACATGGATTCAGCAGCATCGTGAACATGTAGTGATTGATGAAATGGCTGCGGTCAGGAGAAGTGCTTTTTTTTTTGTGCCAGTTCTGTGTCTGTCCAGGCCCCTGGTGCAATTGTGGAAGGTTTCCCAGCACTCCAGAACCGAAAAAGTGGCATCAACAGCAACTTGAAAAATTTGCAATTTTGCAACAAATGACAAAATAGCCCAAAATTGAACCTGGGAAAAGTGCCATTTTTTTGCTATTTGTGTTTTCCATCTGGTTTGTCTAGTGTGCTTCCGGCACTCCTGGATTTAAATTGCTATGTAGAAACTTATTTTTTGTTTAGTTGAGTTTTTTTTGTTTTTTGCCATTTCTGTATCTGGCAAGGGCCCCAGATGTGTGGTTGGTTTCCTGGGCCTCGAGAAGTTTAGTTTTTACCAACTTAAAAAAAAGAAAAAAGAAAATGTGAACAACAAACTGAAAAAGTGATATTTAATTTCATTTCTGTGTCCGCCAGGGGTGTCTTAAAAGCTTCTTCACCTACTTAAGAAAATCTTTCAAACTGTGTACCCAAAGTGATCTCATTTCCATTTCTGGCATTTTCCAACAAAAAAAGGACCTACAATATACAACACTTTGGAAAAACTGTTATAAATAACTACTGCATACCCTGGATTAAACACAACAGATGATAGTGACCGCTCAAAAACTTAGAGCCTTATATGGGCATATGTCTCCTCGTGATGATGTCATGTAGTGTCATAGCTCTTCAATCAATGAAAAGACAGCCAGAGGGTGTGTCCTCTTGGGTCAGGAAGGCACACTCGGGGCAGATGTAACTTGCCAGTCACGTGTTACTCAAGTTACTCAAGATATGCAGTAAGGTGTTTCAAGTAGATAAACAGCCCAGGGGGCAATTTGCATACCAGCATAATTCGAGGAGGACTGACATCAGACTGGAAGGTTGGCTACGTTGAAACATGAGGCATTAGCAGCTGGTTTGGAGTATTTGCATTAGAAACAGCTGCAAGAGCGAGCAACAAGGCAGCAGCACAAAAGAATAGAGGACTTTTTCATCAGTAGGAAGCACGTTAGTGGTCTGACAGAAAATTTCCTGTGTCTTCACTATGGGGAAGTCAGGTAAGTACCAAGCCTGGCCAAACTGCACACGATGTAAATCAAATGACTTGTTTCCTTTTTTTGAATCGAGTTGCTTTTATTGTATTCCATGCTGGCTGTGAGGCAACACTGACATTTGTGTGGCTGTGCATTACTGTATGAATGTGCCCATTGTGTTGGAGGAGTGGAGAAAAGAGCAGTGAGTGATGGCACCGCACTTGGGCGACAATCACTGGTAATCTCTGTCTGGCCTCTAAACGACCACACTCGAGCAGTATGGATTCTGCAATAAATTTTATTGAACTCGGTGTTCAATAGTCGTGTTTCCTTTTTGCCAGGCTGATGTCTGACATTCCCCGCTGCCTCTCCTTGATATGTCTCTCAGCCTCAAAGCAATTTGCAGAGGAGGTGCTGCAGTGCCATAACGAGTACAGGAAGAAGCACCAGGCTCCAGCACTCAAACTGAGCAGCAATCTGAGCAAAGAGGCTGCCCGGTGGGTACGCGCACAAATATGTACTCGTGCTCACACAGAACGGAAAACTGTCAAATTCGTTTGGACCACATCGACAAGTGCAATACAAGTTTGTGTCGCAAGTTCAAAAACAAAGCAGATGGTTGGTTCATGTGTGTTTTTATTTTTGTGCCAAAACAATCACATCTTGCATAAGAGTCATTTAATGTCCTCGGGCGTGTGGTATTCTGAAAGCGACACTTGGAAAGAACATAAATAAACTTTAATTATAGGACACCAATATGGAAGATTGTCATGCTCAACACAAAATTAAGTCAATGTTGCAGAATAACACGTTGGAAGAACAGGATGTAATGAATATCAAACAGATCAATACATGCGAAAAGATGAAGGCTCAGATATTGACAGTAAACATACTTGAAATGCCACTACTTTCAACATATAAGGTTAATGTTTGTTTGTTTTTTCATTTATATGGACCTGAACTCAATACATATGCTTCTGTCACTCTTTTGTGATACATTTAAAAACGTAAACAAAACATTCTATACGTCTTCTTTAGCCTGATATACAGTGTTACTAGATTTTGTTTAAACAACAACAACCAAACATTTATATTACCAACTCGTGAGTGAAAAGTCAATTTGCAACTAAAATGCCCTTTAAATGCTAACTCAATTAGAAGAGGTTAACCAGTGGCTACTGGCTAACAAGCTATCACATTCTCATTGATGTGTTTTTTGTTCACAACAAAACCAAATGTTTAGCTTTAATACAGCAGTTTTGTATTTGTGAAAGGTCAATTTACAGCTTTAATGCACTTTAGATGCTAACTCAATTAGCAGAAGCTAACTAGTGGGTAGTAAGTAAGTAGCTAAGGTGGCGAGCTAACAAGGGCTATCAAATTATCATCTGGTGTGCGTGTTTTACTTTTATTTTTTGCTTAGGCCTACATCAAAGCCAATTGTTTAGATTTAGTATACAGCAGATTTCAGTTTTGTTTTTAATGATGTTACATTATTGTATGTTGTAGATAAGGGGACAAAATCAAAATTGGAGTACTAAGATATTAGCATGCTAAGAAGCTTATCTGCTATGTTATCACTTTTACTCCCTTATTAAGTGTCATATTATCCATGTTAGTTTGCTTGTCTTGATATTTATTTTTAAATTCATGATTCAAGGTGTATTAATGAATGTCATTGTCTCCTTAAAGTTATGCTGAGAGTTTGGCGAACACGCGCATCCTAAAACACAGCGAGGAGTCCAGTAAGGGAAGCTGTGGAGAGAACCTGGCATGGGCGTCCTATGACCAAACAGGTACATCAATGATGAGCTATCACAATAATCATGGGACAAAACGTTCTCTGATCGAGGAGCACCCATCTAATATTTACTGTCAGTGGCTGGTTGGTCGCAACTGTTTAGCATGAAGTAAAGCGCAAAGGCACATTCTTCTCTTGAGAAGCGTGGATCCTTTTTATTCTCTTCCATTTTAGAGCTCAGAAGGCATGATTCAGTGCTGAAAAATGCGTCGCTGTGAGTCATAAAGCATCTCGAATGGAGCCGCACGGGGTGACCAAAAGTGCAGCATTGTAAATAAAAATGTAGCCCGTAGGGATTTGTGCTGATCAAAAAGGATTCTGTGACAATGCTGTCATTGTGATTATGGTGTGTGACAGAAGAGTGATTTGACGGCGCCTAAATTGAGGTTACTCTGCGTGCAGGAAAGGATGTGGCCGACCGCTGGTACAATGAAGTGAAACAGTACAACTTCAGCTCTCCTGGATTCTCCTCTGGCACTGGTGAGAATGGTCATTTCATGGTTAGTAGGTTCATTGGTTAAAGTAGCACTAAGGAACTTTTCAACCATAATAAAAATATTTTCATCATTTTTGCTGGCACTAAGCAACTTTGAGGAGGATGGTAGGAACACTGCCACACAAAAAAACGACAAATGTGCTGACTTATGGCATACGTCGCTTCCTCCTTTCCCGATTTGTTACAAAGATGGAAGTCAATTTGAATGTCGACGCACAATTACTGCTTTCCTGGCAGAAGCTGCAAAACAACTGAAAAGTTTTGTCTGATGAAAAAAAAAAAGGAAAGCTACTTGAATAAAAGGACAGTCAAAGATCAACATTGGCCTTTTCACTCACTGGAGCAAGCTGAACACAATGTGCTTGTCTTCATGGGAAATGTGGTCTTCCTTCAGGCATAACATTAGCACTTTTGTCTATATGGCGCCGCCGTAATCAACGTAAACTGAAAGTTCCTTAGTGTTGCTTTAATGAGACTTATTTGTTGGTTGTTAGCGGGATTTCCCAACCTTAATTGAGCCATTGCTGACATTTTGACAAAATCAACTCCAAATATAAATGTGATGTTTATGCTCAACTGAATAATATTATTTGTGGGATAAATTAGATGTACTGACATTAAAATGTGCATTTTTCATATTCCTCCCCAGTCTTATCCGACTCGATTATTTGTGACCTTTCCATTTGGCCTATAAATCCCTCGTCCATTAGCCGCGGCATGCATGATGATGATGATGATGTTGTTGTTGTGATGCTGATGTCACGCCGCAATCAGAATGCGAGCGTCTGACTCGGACACCCGCCATGGGTCAACTGATGGCAAATCACATCCCTGGTCTTCGTGTCACTTCCAGTCTTTGGAGACATCCCTTTGCAGAAGGCGACTGCAGTTGATTGCACACTCCTTGTAGCGCCACATGCTGCTTCATGTTCAACTAATGAGGGGGAAAAAAATTACAGAGAGACCAATGTTAGCATTCTTGTGTATGTAAATATTTAGAAGAGCTTCCATTTGTTTTAGAGTTCAACTCAACTTTTTATGTGGTCCTTCCTTCGACAGCAGCTTTGATACCAAACTTGCTGTTCAGAAAACCATCTTGAACCATTTGGAGAAAAAAATCTTATTGAGTGTTAATTCTGATGTTCATTTATTGTACTTAAAATCATGTCTTCATTTTGATAAGTTATATTCAAGTAAAACATGTTTAAACAGGGATGAAGCAGAATCTTAGGCTCTGAGTTAATCTCCCCTACATTTAAATGCACAGTCAGCTATAATAAAAACAAATTAAAAAAAAAAAAGAGAAAAAAGAGGATGTTTGGTTCATTCACTTCTGGTATGTCAACATATTGTATGAAAACGATCTTGTGACAGTCAGTCATTTCCTTCAAAGGAAGCCTAAAATGATATGCAGGCATATTGATGTGATAATTTATCATTCTGAATTCAAATGTAAAAAAATAAGCAGGTTCAACTGCAGTGATTAAAAATAAATACATAAATAATGAACTACCCATTTATGCACTGTATTTTGGTCCAGTGCCATGGCTCTTGCTCTACGTTTCCTCAACGTAATGACGTCACAAGAAAGTAAAACACACTTTTGAAGAGTTGCCCATTTATTTCGATGCTCATTGAGTTGTTTCCAGAAAATTCTAGTTGAATGCCAAATCTGGAGTGTCACTTTTAGGCAGCAATCATGGCTCAATTGCGCCATCTGCTTGCCGCTGCCCAGTAGTAAAAGCGGCCAGGCTTGCATTTGCTTCAAGATGTGTGCAGTAGTGACTCCATAGCTGATAATCTTGTTGGTGGACATTACCGAAAACATTCATGTTAGATCAATTGAAGACTCTAAATTGTCCATAGGTGTGAATCTGATTGTGATATTGTTACATTTTGAAGCTAGGTATTATTTTTTTTTAGATATTATGCTTAACTATGTTAGGCTGTGAAGTGAATTTTTAATAAGCACAGGATGATCAACATTGCCATCGGCGATCATCAGTGGTGTCCAAAATCCTGCCTGGAGGCCATTCGTGGCTCTTTTTTTTTTTAATTAGCTCGCAGAATATTTGAAAAATAAACTTTGTACGCCATCTGCATAAGAACACTAACAAAAAGGAAAAAAATTATTGAGTTGTACAGGTTATAGGTAATTTTTTGCTGATTTAAGGTGGCATTTAAATGTTAAATTGTGTAGCATAACTTGAATGCCATTTGATTGATTTTTTATCATGTTTACTTGAAGAAGAAAAGGTGATGAATATAAAAAATTCTGTTCCGCCCATAGGCCATTTCACAGCAATGGTGTGGAAGAACAGCACGAGGCTGGGTGTCGGCAAGGCCATCGCATCAGATGGTTCGTCCTTCGTGGTGGCTCGATACTCTCCAGCTGGGAATATCACCAACCAAGGACACTTTGAGAACAACATCCTCCCTGCTAAAACTCCAGGCTCCCCCTCCTAAAAATGCCGGTGACTTGACTTAAACTCAGGGGAGCGCCACTTATTGCCTTGTGGAGAATTGTTCTGCCATCCTGCATTGGACTTCTAAACGGTACAGTGTTTAAAGAGAAAAGACGTACTATTGTTTACTAACACACAGGGACTCAAGGTGGTCTGTATTTGTATGCAAATAGTTACAAGCAAAGTACATTATGTTTACATTTTTGCTTCCAATATGAAGTAATTGATTCATTATATTTTCTACTTTAACATTTTTGCACTTAACTGAGAATTTTTGTGTGTGTTTCAATTGTATGTTTTAAATAATTAAGGAAAAAAGTCATTTATTGTAATCTGAATTAAACATAGCCATAAACACTGTTGGCTTTGCCCCCATGTTGTTGATTTTGTGCTGTATAAATTTACACTTAAAAAAATATGTCAACCTCATCTTATTAACGTCATAGCTACATTTTTATTTGTATTTATTTTTTTACAATTGACCTGACACATTTAATGAATTTTACATTGTGATATGTACTGTCTGTATGTTTACATGTTTCTAATATACAGTAGTTCCAGGATAAACAAGGCAGACACAAAAGTAACCTAAATAAACTTGTATTAGAGAAATATTTTTGCAGGTTGTTTTCTCTTCAAATACAAATTGTTGTGAGTTGTGTTGTCTAAATAATTTGGTATTTGGTGAAAAATAAATAGATGAGAACAACTACTATACATAAGCCATTGATATTGCAATGGTAGTAATTTGGATTATCAAATGTAGGGGTGCTCAAAATCTATTTATAATGCCCTTCACTACTGTCTCCAATGTATTAGAAGCAGAAAAAGTGAAATCTACTTCAGTAGGATGCAACAAATTCCCCATAATGCATTGCAAAAGTGCTTGTATTGTTCCCTCCCATCTGCTTGGCGTTAATGTTGACACAAATCAGTGAATCACTCCACCATGTAGATTGAAATAAAAAATGTTGTCAAACACCAGCTAATGCACTTTTTTTTTAAGTATGTTGGCCTTTAAAGGACAAATGTTACATATTAGTGAATTGTCAGTTGAGTTTTTCGTAAAGTTGAATAAGCTTACCAGTAATAAAGAAAGTTTAATTTGCACTTTTGCACAATGTATTTTATTGTTACAGGTTTTTTGTATTAAAGTTCTTATGCATAATGTGCTGATTTTGGGGGCTAGGCAAAAAAAAGGTATTGAGGCATTTATTAAGGTCGATGTAATGACAACCAAAAGGTGTTTTATGTTCACTGGCCCACAAACTAAAATCATTGCAGTCCTTCTAGCAAAGCTTGCATCCTAATGGACTTTATTCATTCAGCAGGTATTGGAGATGCAACATACAGTAGCAGCGATACAGAGTGGTGTTTAGGCTTTGGGTGGAGGGGGGGGGGGGAGGACAAGGAGGAGAAGGAGGTCAAGCTTCAAACCAGCTACGCCATTCACATGGTCAGCTCCTGGAAAAAAGAGGGAGGACAGAAACATGTAACATGCTAAACTGGAATTAACCTTCATGTTTTTTTAAAACTTATCCTGCATTACTTGCTTAAAAAATAAAATATATATTCATCCAAAAACCAAACGGTAGCCAATTAGAAAGCGACATGAAGTTCACACTGTTGCCAGACATAAATAGTGGAGCTTACAAGTCATTCGCCACAATAAAAATGCAAGGAGAAGAGTTTGTTAGGGCAATGTAGTTTAGCAGACATGCTAATAGTCAACTTAGCTACTTCTCGTTCTTTTTTGTACTTACTATCAATGTGGATGCCCTGTGTCACAATGCTGCCTCCCACAGGTCAGTCTTGGTACTACACAAATGACATCTCACATCTAAGGTGTGCAAAATTGCTACAGTGTACTGCTCAGGGTGTTGATCTTATACTGCCATCAAGTGGTGAGAAGCTTAGGACTGAAGCGTTTGTGAGGAAAATTCAACTTGTCATTGACCTTTATTGTTTCCCCGCTACATAACCTCCCGCTCTTTCCATGACTCATTAATTTATTTGCCAGCTGCCGTCCTCACCATGATAGCGTTCACTATGTCATTCTTGTTGTGTTTCAGCGCACGCACGGCCTTGGCTCGAGACACGTTGGCCTGAGCCATCACCAGCTCGATGTCCCGCTGCTCCAGACCGCCGTCGTCCACCTGAAAAGACAGCATTGGGATAGTAAACGGGTTCAAGGTGTCTTAAGCTGTGTCCCATATCAGTGAGTCTACCTCCTCTTCCTCCTCTTCACTCTCCTCCTTGATGCTCAGGCTGGGTGGGACAGGGGGCGCCAAGGGAGTGGAGGTCACAGGCACCTTGAATTTCTCTGCAGCAGCTTTGTGAGCCTGTTGAGAAAGATCCTCAATCTGGGAGGGAGAGGGAGGAGAGGAATCAGAAATGATGCAATCATTGGAAACAAGCACCAGAGATTTAAAACAAATAAGAGACTTACCTTTGCCTCCCCAAATACAATATAAATGTCAGACGCGGGGCTTTTAAAAACATCTGGTCGGCTAATGACAAACAGGATACTCTTGGACTTTCTTATGGTTATTCTGGTCACGCCATGGACCGGCTTTAGACCTAGTTTAGACATGGCCTGCACACAAAACAGCGGAAGAAATTTCATGATATACTGGGCATCAAAATGATTCAAGTTAGCATTGCAAGTCTCACCTTGCGGGCCTTCTTCTCACTGCGGCTCTGTTTCGGTCTGTTTGGGCCTTCGTCTGCGGAGGAGAAGGACTGCAGGGGAAGCCAAACGTTATTGGAGACTATTTTAAGAAGCATGGCACCAAAAACAGCAAACCCTTTTGTAGGATAGCTTAAAACTACTCAAGCTAATTAATTAGCTTAAAAGTAAGTGGGGCATGTTATAGTAATAAAAAACAGTAGTAAATGAATACCTATTTGCACAGTAGAATCAATAGACTCACTTGTGGTTGAGAAGGTCTCACTGGCTCCTCCTCCAGCTCGAGAACCGATCCGTCACTCTCAGACTCATTACAGGAGGCCACTAGAGAACCTAGGTGAGAACACACACAAAACAAATGAATAGTAAATTAGGTGTCTTTTGATTTTTGTTATTGTAGTAGTCCTAAGTGAAACTCAGAAGTTAGGTGACATTATAGGGGTAATTTATTCAAATTCTAAAATATTAAGAGCTAGGAATACATTTTCTAAACATCGACCAAAGGGTACTAACCCATCACAAAAAGAATCTAGATTGATGTATCAAAACTGGCTGATTTAAACATAATCTCGGCAGAGGTACCGTTAAAAGGACCATAGAGTGTGTCATTGGCAGCAATAAAGAAAACTTAATGTCGTACCTTAGGCTCTTAAGAGACTTTTGTAATGTATAGCATAAGTAACACTACAAATAGAATGAGCAATATAATGGCGCAATGAAATGAAATGGGGATCTAAGTACTCACAACTGTTTTTGAAGTCTTCAGAAGTTGCGTGGTTGCGGTTGACTGAATAGCCTGCCTCTTTGTCGGTAAGCTGACGAGAAGAGAAAGGATGGCTTTCCTTTTGATCAGATGCAGCTGTTCGCTCCATGGATCCACTTCTGTTTCCCGCTGCTTCTTTGAGAACAGACCCTTGAACACATCGAGGGAGTCCACAATCCTCCTCACTGTCCGTTCCTCTCTCGACGAGAGTGGAACCTTTGGCCGTGTTCTTTGCGCAGCCTTGTTTGGTGGTACGGGGTGAAGGAATGGAAGATGACTCTTGGGTTGGCTTGGACACCCCAAAAGATGGCGACGGTAAAGCAACACTTGGGTCGGATGTATAGGTTGTGGCTAGGGGAGGGAGTTGTGGGACTGGAAGCGCAGGTTGGGATTCTTGCACAGGTGTGGGAAGGTCACATCGGGGCTCTGTTGAAGCTCGAGGGATAGGTGAGGAAAGGGTCACGGGAGAGGCAGACGAAGGAAATGGAGTGGATGGCGATGGTGAGTTCTGATCATCGTCGACGTTGTTGTCATTAACATCAACCCGGGTTCTTCTCTCGCTGTTTGACAGTGGTCTGTTATCAAGCACTTCCTGCCTATTGTCAAGTATTTCTGCTCTATTGTCAAGCCCGTCTCGTTCCTGGTGTGATTCTTGGTTTGTTTCCACTGTAGCATTGAGGTTCACTCGAGCAGGCCTGCCCATGTCGCGACTCAAGTTATTTTGACACTTTTCAACTTGAATCTGTGATCCAGACTTGTCTTTCTTCTGCTGACACTCGACCGATGACGTTTTATTGTTTGATTTTTTGCCTTTATTCGGTATTGGAAGACCGCCAACTGCAATTGAGCTTCCATCTTTTGGAGTCGGTTTGGGAGCAAGAGGTTTCTTTTCATCAGGACTGGAGTCCAAATTTGTGGTCACCTTAAAGGCCCTGTGTTTCCGTCTTCGCCCTTTCTTAGTAGCGCCAGCGTTCTCTGTGCAAAGAGCAGTGTCATGTGCCAAACCTGGCAGAGCAGGCTGTGGGGAAGAGGGGGTTACCTTATTCTGTTTATCATTCTTTGAGCATCTCTTTTTTAATTTCTTAGTATTTTCTTCCTCACCCATTCCTGAGTTCAAACGTACACACTGCTGTCCCTTAAAGGCATCTTTAGTCTTTGGTTCATCAGCAAGCCTGTCAGACGAAGGACTGGCATCACTTTTTTTCCGGCCTCCAGTTTCAGGCTCCGCCAGCATCTCATCTGATTCTGATTGCAAACCATTATTTGCACCTCGAATTGGTACAGATGCATTCGATTTACATCTAGGATTAAAGGAACCAAAGGATCCATCCAGTAAAGTAAGTGCTATGTTATTATCTGGGGTGATTGTCTGATCGCCGAGACCACTTCCTGGTTTGCTTTTGAGATGTTGGCTTAATGCAGATTTGCCCATGCTGGTGTTTTTTAATTGCAAAGTACAGTGGCCTTCTTTTGAGGATGGTGTCTGTGTCATGTGTGTTGTTTGGGTTACAGAAGCGCTTGCTGGTTCTTGTTCATCATTGGGCGTTGCGGCAGAAAGACTTAATGGCATCTCTTCAAGTGGAATATTAGAAACGGATTCTCTGACCTTAACACTCTCGAACTTGGGTTTCACTTCCTCAGACAGAGCATTCAGTCCGTCGCGCATTGCTATTTCCAGTGAATCAAAGGCAGAGTCATTATTATTGTTGGAATCCATCCATATTACTTGTATTTGTGTGTCTGTGTTATCTCCATCGTTGTTATGATTTAAATTGCTGACATCATCATTAAGGAATCTTCTTTCTCCCCCTCCTGCCTCTGAGATCTCCTCAATTGACTTCCAACAAACCAAGTTGGACACAGAAGTCCCCTCTCCTCTCTGTTCGTTTTCTTTTGTCTGATGCCTCTTTTCATCCATTCTGTTGTTATCTTTCATCTGCAGAACATAACCAAAAGCATTGTCATATTTTTGGTATGCTTCACTACTCATGTTCGGAATCACAGTAGTCTCTGTCCTTTGGCCTCGTGTGTCACACATGAGTACGCTCTCCGCCTCTAACTCATACTTCTTCCCCAGTGACAAGGAAAGAGACTCTCCTGCTCCCCATACTCCATATTCAGATACTGATCCTGAATGTAATTCAGTCTTGCCATCACACCAAATCCTGGGTTCAGGATCAATTTCCCTTCTTGTGTCTGTTTCTGAGTTTTCCCTTTTGGGTGAGATGGCTAGAGGAGAGTGAGGGGATCCTGACGCTCCAAGTACCCTCTCGTCAGTGCTCAAGTTCTCCTGACCGGAGTCGCCAGGACAATGTTCAGGAGTCATGGTCAGATTGTCTGCAAGGCCTAAAATAACCTCTGGAGAGGTAGAGATTGGGATATTACTGGGGTTGGGACTGGGGTCTTTAGGATAGGAGAGAGGAATGACACCTTTGTTCAAGTCATTAGTAGCAGTGGTCATACCCAAACTCAAGGGACCTAAATCAGTAGCTCTACAGTCCACACTTCTAACCTCTACTCTGCTGTTTTCATTCTTCTTGTTCCAGTCTTCTCTCTCAGGTTTATCAGATCTGTTGGAGGACCACTGCGATGATAAAATTCGACTTGCTCCTGCAGCTACGTGGCTTCCCGACTGATAACGACTATGTTTAATCAGCAGTTTATAAGAATCCCTTTCTGGAGTGGGATCTTCTTCTACGCCTTCATTGGGCTGCTTCAAACTAACATCATTCACGTCATCCTCATCTCCTGATTCCTTTAGAAGAACTGGACTACCAGGGTCTGTAGTCTCTAGTCTCCCCAAAGAAACGGGAGGGGAGGATTGGGCGGGGTTGTTGTGAGAACCATCACAAGGGCTGTGTTTAGATTCCTCTAGAGAACTAAGATCTCCTATCATCTCAGTCGCATTGCCATTGGCTTTGCAAGAAAACTCGCTTTGATGGGAAGCTGTACATTGTTTTGCCGAGATCTCATCCATTTGTGCAGCTTTTGCTTTGTCTAATGGACTGGAACATTCTAACGCTTCTGCAGGCTTGCGATCCATTTCATTGGACTCGGCCGACATGTCTGCAGAAAGACAAGTCGTTTTAGGGTGATCCACTATCATACATGGACTTTGCTGTGTGTGGAAAGATTCCGTTTGACCAATTGAAGTGGCAGGTCCCTGTTCTGATTCCGATTGCATTTCTGTAGAATCAAGTGTTGGCTCTAATGACTGTGCGTGCCTCTCAGTGCTGTAGAGGCGTTCATCTTCCTCTCCGTTATACGAAACAGAATCTAATGAGTCATCTGTATCATCTTGGAAACAGAAGAGGTCATCCAGTCCGTCATTTATAGATGTCTCCGAGAGTGTATGAAGGAAGGAGGCTGAGCTGTCCTCGTCGATAGCACCCTCCACTACTTTTTTGATGTACTCCCCCTCTTCATCATCTTGCTCCTCTTCATCTTCTTCCTCCTCAACCACTTTGACCTCCACATTGGCTTCCTCAACTGCCTCGCCGCTGTTGTCAGTGCCGTCATCATAATCCTCAACTTTATCACCATCTTCCACAATTTTATTACCATTGGCATCATCATTCGCAAAGTCATCGTCATCTTCTTCATCGCCATCTTCAACATCTGCTTCCTCCTCTCCGGCTGCGTACGCATCGACGTCCTTGCCTTCATTCCTGTCCGTCACTGTTTCATTGTCATCTTCTGTGGGAAAGAGAGTGATTTCAAAGGAATCGGCTTTGAAAATAAGGCTAGTGTGTGGAGGAAATGGAATGAGAGAGACAGGGATCATCCTTTCTTCTTCTGGTATATCCTCAGAACAAGCTGCCTGAGGGAACATAAAAGAACTGGGGCCAAAGCTACCAAAGGGTCCAGGACAGAAAGAATCCAGGTGAACGGCAGGTGAGTCAGGACTTGGGTTAGATGAGGTCATATCAGGAGTGACAGTTGTGGACGTTTTCTCTGGCTGATCCGCTTTGTGTCCGTAATCTACCGCAGCTAGACATGGGTCCAGTTGCAGGTTAAGAACTGAATGCATAGGTCTTAATTGCTCCTCCATCCCTGCACTAGCCTCCTCTTGGGGACAAAGGGAGCCCTCAGACACACCACCATCCTCCTGGGAGTCACTGGTGTGGCTGCTACTGCTCCTTGGTGGAGGTGTACGCGCAGTCACCCAACTAGGACGACAACTTTCTCGAGGAATCGTAGTCTCATCTTCATCATTTTGAGCCTCTTCTTCTTCAAGTATCGTAGTTGTCATCCCAAGTCGGGGATTAACGATATCCTCAGAAGAGTGTGGATATTCCCCTACCCTCTCCCCCTCACGCTCTGGACTTGTTCGCACCTTGTCCTCACCAACTTCATCTCCAATCTCAGACAAGGAGCCAACAAAGCAAGCACGAGCCTCCTGTGTGTCTTCGGCGAGCATCAGGTTGGGAGAAGTGGAGGGAGAGGTGGATGATGCATAGGAGGAGGTCCAGCTGCCTCCCTCAGCTGTCATATAAGAGCCAGAGGGGGAGGTCACAGGGGAGCAGAGGTCGTCACTGTCTGAGGGTAAGCCTGGTGAGGGGGAGAAAGCGGGAGAGCCTGGATATGAATGATGTTTAAGATGTGAGGAGCGTGACGCCATCTTGATTGGAGTGGAAGGGGCAGTGTAATACAGGTCCGGGTCGAGGGATGAGGGCACGCCCACTCGGAGTGGGTCTACAGAGTAAGTTGGCTCAGAAAAGGACAGAGTCACTGGACAGGCCTGCTCGTGGACAGACTGGGAAGGCACTTCAACGTTAGCAAGGCTTTGACTCTCTTCATTTGCCATCAAATTGTCATCATTTGTGACAGGTTCCAGAGACGAGGCGGTTGAAGAGGAAGGTAATGGAAGACTGTTCACAGGGGAAAAGCGTATGGTTGAGGGTGGAGCATGCTCTGTTTGTTTATCTTCTTTGTCCGGGTTTTTCATTTTGCACTCTTCATTGCGCGCTTCCGTTTGGGTCTTGTTTGCTTTTGTCTGAGCTTCATCAAATAGCTGAATAGCTGATGATGGGCTGGCCTGACCACAGTGTCCATGCGAGCGCATCCCTTTTAAGATCTCTGACGGTTTAAGGAGTGTCTCCTGGCCCATCACCACCCTTGCGTCCATGGTCTGTAGCTCTGGATAATCACTCTCCACCTCGGAACCAGTCAGGACCTGATGGCAAAAAAGCACATTTTAATGTCCTGCACGTACAGAAAGATATATCTTACAAGCCTAACACAGACTTTGATTCTCTCCATTTTGACAGGGACAAGCCGGCCACAAGGTCCATGACCACCTAACTTTCCGGACAATCTCGGTAGGTTGTTGTGCCGATGGTCAGATCCTTCAGGTTGAGGTCTTGGAGGCCCGGTAGAGTTAGATGTTGCGTGAAATAGTCTGGGTCCAAATGGGGACGTGTGTGACGGTAGTAGTTTCTGAGGAGTGCTGGGAGACGGGCTCGAACCACTGTCAGAAGGGGAAGAGCCACTCTCACTCGGTGTAGACGCTGTGGACGGATGTCGACTGCTTTTGCCTGGAAGACAAATTTATTTTACACAGTTAAAGGCTATCAACACATCTCTCCACTCCAAGAAAAATCTTTGTAGAAAGAAGATTTGATTTTTTTTAAACTGATGAGTCAATTGTTAAACTCTTAGCAGAGATGGAGGTTCGCCACTCGGACTCGTGAGAGACTTAAGTCCTTTTTATTTTTAGACTTGCAACTCGACACGCTCACTAAATACCCAAGACTTGACTTGGACTTCTTTTGGGACTTATTTGGGAATAATATTGCGAGTCTCTATGGGTGTGGCTTGCTTTCATTTTCTGTCCTTACTCCAAATGTCTATGTCTGTGTGTGCGTGTAAGTTGTCCCTCTCTCTCTCCCTACCTTTCAGTACGCCCAAGCAACGTCCAATGTTTTGGCTTTAATTATAACGAAAATTATTTCTTATTTAATTAATCATTTGAATTCAACCTAGGTTTTAACTTAAATATGACTTCATAAAAAATGGGATCCTAAAGACTTGGACTTGTCTTGGACTTGTGGGTCAGAGGCTTGAGACTTGACTTGGACTTGACCTTAGAGACTTGTGTCCATCCCTGACTCTTGGTAAATGAAACATGGATCTGGACAACAAAATTGTATTGCAGGGTTCACCAATTCCGGTCCTCGAGGTCCGGACTCCTGCAGGTTTTACATGTTACCGCCCACTAGCACACTTGATTCACCTAATCAGCTCATCAACATGCCTGATAACGATCCTGATCTTTAGTATCAGGTGTGTTAGTAGGCGGAAACATCTAAAACCTGCAAGGCTCCGGAGCTCGAGGAACGGAATTGGCGAACCCTGTTGTATTGTAGTGTTTATTGATTGATTTAACAGAGTAATACATTCGACGACATGAATTCAGCTTTACATCCATCTCTATAACACAGAGAGAACAGAGGCTTCATTTTAACTAGGCCGTTGCCACCCTGACCTCAATCCGCATGCAGATTGGCTATTTTGACACACAAGTGGCACAGCTCTGTGCCAGCCACCGACACACACACACACACACACACACACACACACACACACACACACACACACACACACACACACACACACACACACACACACCCACACCCACACACACACGTCACCCTGCCAGTTATCATTGTCGCCCTGCTTCCTGAGCACTGCTCATGGCTGTGTTGGGTGCAAGCATCAGCACTTAGCATCTCTGCTTGATCTCCACCCCAACAATAAGCTCCGAAGTGTGCTTGTGCGCTAGCTGAGTCATGCCTTGGAGAGTTGGCACAAATGAGAGCGATACCCTGCTAGGCATGATCACAACTCAGTCAACACAGCGCAGGCTAACTACAAATGAATGCTAACCATGCCGGTGTTGCCGAAATGCTAGCTATCATATCTGAGCAGCAGTTTCTTAAATAGATATGCGCTGCTCCTTTGGGGGAAGGCACTGAAACAGTAAGTGGAGCAGAATCAGTGAGGCTGCAGCGCCTCCTCGACAGGCCTGAGGGGAGTCAGCTCAGCTCAGCTCGAGCGTCGACGACGAAGGGGGGGGGAAAAAACAATCACTGACTTTCACTCCTTAACGGTCTGATGCTTTGTTTGCTGTGTGCGCATGCACAATTAAGCACTTGTAATACACAATTCCATTGAGCTTAAAACTGTGTTTTGTTTTTTCATGATAGAGGTCGAATCCCTCCGATGATATCTAAGAGACCTGGATAACTGACTAGCATAGTTTTCTCATCTCAGGAAAATTATCCCGTCAGACTATGTCATCCTCTCATTTAATTAAACAGGTAGGCTATATACCTCAGTCATAAAAATAATCAATAGTTTAATCAGTCATTCATCAGTATTAAGCAAGTCATTATTATTAGTATTGGAGACTTAAAATTTTGTAAGAACGAACAGAAATTAATCTACGATTGCATACATTTTCGGACATGTTTTATTTCTCTTAATAGCGCTACACCAATACGTTCTTGTAGGTCTTAAAATGGTTAGTTGACTTTATTACTCTTGAGTGGCGAAGGCATGGAGTTGGAGTGTTTGCGAACGTAGCGAACGATGGTTTTTCGTCAGTGTTTGTGACATACGAGTGAGATACTTCCTTCCTACATTATGAAGGCTACTAATTAAATGTTTTCAGCATCTTGTTTTCCAATGAGTCAATTTACAGAGAACATTTGGCTCGTTATAGTTAGACCGGTCATTGGCGCAGGAGAAAGTTTTGTGACTGCTGTACTGTGCTAAAATAAATAAATAAATAAAATACTGATGTCTTCAATGAATTGACTGCGACTTGACTTTCATCGTTCAACCCCGACTTTTTAGGGCATTACAGAAAGAGCCCAACAGCTTTGATCGAATAGCTGAGGATAGGTTCCACAGGGAAAATGTGAATAGATGGAATTTGTGTGAATAAGCAAGAGTTCATTTTGTATTTATTTGCCTCTTTACTGTATCGGTTCTACCATTTACTATTGTGACACATCAAAATGACTGAAGTTATAAATGTCATTAAAACAACAAACCAGGGCCAAAGACTTTGGCGCAATACTGCATTAAAGCAACACCAAGGAACTTTCAGTTTTCGCTGATTATGGTGCCACCATATGGACAAAAGCGGTAGTGTTTTGCCTGGAGGAAGACCACATTTCCAATAAGAACCAGCCCATAGCATCGTCTTTGAGCTCACGCCAGCGAGTGAAAGCCAGGCCAATGTTGATCCTTGACTGTCCTTTCATTCTGGTATCCTCCCTTTTAAAAATAATTTTTGTCTCCCCAGACAAAACGTTTTGGTGGTTTTGCAGCTTCTGCCATGAGCGCCAGTAAACGCAAAACAGACCCCCTCAGGCAGCGCCATTCAACTAGCTGAAAAATATTTTTGGGAGGTTGAAAAGTTCCTAAGAATTGTCTTTATATTTAATGGGCATGACAGCAAGGCTAAAGCACAACCCTCTCAGCATTCACATTGTATTCTTGAGTTGTTATTTTTATCATTATCATAATACACAGAACATCAACTGCAAATCATTTTATAGCATTGCCATGCCAACCATAACATCACAAAGTTTTAACATCCTGTTGTCGTCGTGTGAACCGTATGTGTGATTTCTGCCATGCTGCTGTGTCATGGTCCAGCTAATTAAGGCAGACGGGAAAGGAAGGGCGGAGCCACATTAGTACGCTCATCTGACAGTTGACAAAACTGCATAGTGCATGAGGGATGGATGAGGGTGCGCATGTAGACATGGAGGCATTGGAGCAGAGGATGAGGCAGTGGGCCGAGGTAAGGGTTAGGGCGGGGATGGGTGCGGAAGAGGCAGAGAAGCAAGAAATAGATGACAGTGCCATTTTTTGCAAGTCACGGGGATAAGAGTGGGGGGGGGGGTTTGAACAGTAACTGAAATATTACTGACTAAGAGCTGCAGAAGGAGCTTTTACTAACATAGTCAACATCCTGTTCTTATATGCTATCACAGTCTTAGCAATGTCCCCTTTTCTGTCCCATACGCCCCCTGAGGTCCTACCTGGTCCTGGTCCAGGGAGCCCGGTGTCGTCCTCTCCCTGCCCCGGATGCTCGTTCACGGGGACGGATCTGTGAGCGCTTTCCCCCGGCATGCTCCTCTCGTGGCTGCCTCTCGTTGCCTCTGACGCAACAATAAAAGCCAGAACAGACAAGGTGAACAAGGGGGAGGGGGGGGGCGATGGAGGAAGGATGGGGGAGGGAGCGGAGTGCTTAGGGACCCAGCACTCGCATCTGCCCAAGAGCACGTGTTTGTGGATAAGTGAGGAGGTTTTGTTTCCTTCTGTTGTGCGGCAAACGATGCCGCTTTAGCGTGCGCTTAAGACGAGCAACTCAAACTCTCCCCCATGTGCTATGTGCGCGTTTGTAGGCACGTCGAATCCGCAGTCTCATGCCCAAGTCTTCCTCTCCTCCCTCCCTTTGCTCTCCCAGCCAAGCTGTGACTGGATCTTGGGAGGTGATGTCAGCAGATTTCACGTATGCCTCTCAGTGCTGCCCCCCAACTGTGAAGGAAGATACTGCAAAAACAAGGCAATCGCTGAGCGGAATTCGAAACAAACCGAGGAAAGAGAAACTCCTAACGCTAACCTGAATGTATCTAATTGCACTCCTTCTGCATCACTAATGAGCCCCCGAAGACCAGTGTGAACATCTGTTTATCTTCCCCCACCTTCCAGTGTCTGCCTCCTCCTTTTTATACTTTGGCAGATAACAAGTGCGGAATGCATAGGCGCTAATGGAACGAGAAAATACAGAGGAGGTGCATGAGCCGCATGAGGGCAGTTTCTATGGCAACCCAAAACTTCCCACGACACTGTTAGTGTTACGGAGCAGAGCAGAAGTCATGCCGACCATACAAATGTGTCTAATAGCCTCACATAAACAATACGCAGCTCGCAGTTCACATAAACAATACGCAGCTCGCAGTGCAATGATTTAAAGTGAGACGTTGTTGTTGCCAATTAGTGAGACAGGAATATACAGGAAAAAATATTTTCCAAGTTATTTTAGTTTTTCCTAATGGATTGAATGTCATACACTTTACAGATTCATTTCACCTTACCTTAATATTGGTGCCCGATTGTTTTTTGTTTGCACAATAAATGTGACTGGGACTGTCCATATAGAGCAGAATAGGGATAGAGTGATTATCGCTCTGGCTGATTATCTGTGCCAATATTTGGCATTTTGATAAAAATCGGCATTGGCCTTTTTACGAATCCGAAGACTAACAAAGATGGTATCTCACTGCAAAAAATATTACATGACTGTTAAAAAATTTCCTGGCTAAATTAAAAACTAAGCAAGTAAATAGTTCCCTAAAGTGTTCCAAAATTTCCACATAAATTCTTAATTTTTATTTTTTTTAAATATAAGTGTAGGGTAAATAGTGCACTTTAGGACCTCCGTAGTAGAGAGTACCCAGTGTCAGCATATATTTTTTTATAAAGTAGAAATTTAAATAGATCCATAATTGAGAAGTTCTTATATCTCACTGAGCAACAAATGCTGGCGAATGTAGAGAATTTAGGGTTTTCAACAAGATTTGTAAAATGGTCACAGGCAGTTTTTCCTTTTTTGCAAAGACATTTTGAACATAAAATGTTTCACTGTCTGCGAAGATCTTTTGAAACCTTTTATGAACTCTGACAAAACCTCCAAATGAGACACATAAAAAAAAACAAAAAAATAAATAAATATATATATACACACAATTTAAGAAATTATGTTGAAATTTAAATGTAAAACTTTATTTACAGTAGAAAACAGTTTTTAATTTAGCTTAAACAAACCATTACCTTTTTACTGCTGAAGAAGGCAAAAATAAATAAATAAATACATAATCTGTAATCGAGTAAGCCCTTCTCGGCAGCTATACTGCGGCAGTTTGACACATCGGCAAATCATCATCTGCATCAGAAAGAAATGTCTTTGTTCACAAATCTTTGTCTTGTGTTAAATGTTAAAGATGCATTGTGCAGTTTAAAAAGGTAATAGTAAAGCTTTTACTACATCATGCATGCTCCACCAATGCCCAGATGAGTACAAAGAGCCCTGACTGTTTTACTCTGACTGCACTTATCAGCTTTTATCTTCCCTTTATAGTAGATTGTGCGTCACACTCCAGTTTCTTTGGGGAGGGGAGGGACGGAGTTTTTCTTACCTCAATTGAAGTCAACGGTGGCTGCCGCTTTAAGACCCTGCACGTACTCGCACGCGCACCATGAACGAGCCTGACACAGTTGCTACAGTTACGCTTTGGGCCAGAGGTGGCAGTCGTGAGTAAAAAAGTGGCAAACTGCACAAAGATCCTTTCAATTTTAAATATCAAAAATGCTCGAAGGATCGGCGAGTACTCAAACTGCCTCGGTTTGAAAGTCAAATGATGCAATGTCCACATTTATGCTGGCAAAACACACGACGATAGAAACAATTTACAACAAAACATATTTTATTCTATTACAATGATCACACATCCATGAAATTATCACCATTAATTCAATGCTTTCATCTTAGCCAAATGTTGTGGGGGGGGTTTCCTCACAGATGCTGCAACTTGAAGCTGACCGTATCAAGAGCAAGTGAAGCCCTCGCTGCTGGGTCTGACTCCAGAACACTTGCTCACCATCGCCACGGGAACAAGTCAATATATATGATATATAGTTCTTCTTTTTCGGTGCAAGCGCACTCCACTGCAATGCTGCATTGCTCAAATGTATGAACATGCATGAGAGTGCGTGTGTTTACTGTATTTTGGGAAATCTTCTGATTTAGCCACGTTTGCAACTGTGATCAAGACGAACCCGTTCACTTGGCCATGTCCTCGGCCACAGCCTTGCCCATCTTGCCCTTTAAATAGGCCAACTTCTGATGCTCCGTCCTCAGCTCCGACCACTCATAATAAGGAACCTAAAACAGCAACGCATATGTGATTTTGTGATTTACGTACTTCTTTTCCAATGGGGGGAAATTGTCATGGAATACTAACAAAAGTCATTCTACAGTATATATATATAAAAAAATAAAAATAAAAAATAAACGCCAGTCGCTTTGACCCCAAAAGCCTTTTTCACACTGCATTCACTCAGCGTGAAAGAGTCGCGCGGCAATGCAAAATGACCCGTTGCTGGTGTGACCATATTTGGAAGTGCTGACATAGCAGGAAGTAAAAAAAAAAAACCTCAATGCTGATGCGCTACAGTACAGGTGCTCAACGATCTCATTAAGTTAGAATATTGTAGAAAAGTTCATTTAGTTCACTACTAGTAGTTCAATTTAAAAAGTAATCATAACGAGAGCTGCGAGCACCTATAAAGGGCCCTCGCCACACCCTGGCCAAGTTGCGGTACTGGCACAAAGGACAATAACCCTCTAAGGTATCAATGTTTTTACCAGGCCTTGTGCGTGTGCAAAATTCCGTGAGTGTTTGCCTAGATTTAAACAAACAGCACATCGCCACGGCAACAGTGTGGGACGAAATAAAAAGCTTTCAATAACTTTTCATCTTAAACGTCTAAATTAAAAACCCAAAGTTTGAAGATGATCGGGCACGTCTGTTAAAATATGACCTCTTTAAAAAGGCGCCAAAAATGGCGCAAAATTTTAAAATAAAAAACAAAATGGCGGACTTCCTGGTCGGTTTAGGGTATGAAGACTTTTTGTAGGTCTTGGGCAGTTACATATTCCGCCCACTATTTGTAGATCTAGGTGAAACTTTCAAACATGGGTGCTTGTGAAAAACATGAAATATATGAATTTATTGAGATGCATTGTTTATATATGGAGCAACCATGAGCATCATCACAAACGCTTTTACCTCCGCTACGATGAAGCCAGAAAGTTGCAAGTGTCTCTTCTTCATGCTGAACCATCCCAGAAGGTCTTTAGTCTTGGAGACAAAGTTGGAGAATTCCCAAGATACAAAAGCGATCCTAAAACACAACACCAGAGAGCACGACGACTTTAGAAAGTAAAGACTACAAAACGAAAACGGAAGCTGTTTTATTGTATTTTTACAAACTCACCGTCGCGCCCCTTCAGGTAAAGCCCGCTTGCCGCCTCTATCGGGAAGATGAGGAGCTCTCAGCTGGGATAAGTCTATGGGCTTGTTGTCACTATCGACTACTATTTCCCCCTCTGAGGAGCAAAAAGACATTACAGTGCATTTGTCAAACTTTTTTTTTTTTTAATTATTATTATTATTATTTTTTTTTTAAAGAGCTCAGTATTGTATAGCATTTGTCAAACTTGAAACATCCTCGTTGGCGTCCGGCGGCCCCCTTACCAATCGTCCATCCATAAACAGTTCGGACCCCCGTGCGAAGCATTTCATTCCTCTTATCCACCAAAGTGTCCAGAGCCTCACTCAGGCTGCTCTGCAGCGCCGACAGTGGGGAGGTACCGGCCGGGACGGGCAGAACGTCCACACGGGGTGCGGGTGATTCAGGATTCTCCAAGTGAAGTGTGGCAGCAAGATGGAGGAGCTTCAATTTGTAGTTCTCCACTCGAACTGCTCTACCATCTTTAGGGGGGGCGGAACACAAATGGAAATGTATTTAATTGCGCAATTATTTTTTTGATATTGCTCACTTTGAAGATGCGCTTCTCACCTGAAAGCTTATCAGCATGTTCCTGCTGGAGGAGCGGTTTGAGGTAGTGAGGCCTGGCCTGCTGTAGCACGCACAGGGACCACGCAACATCTGTCCGAAGGAAAGGCTCCAGGTCTGAGAGGAAGCTCTCCAGCACTGGATGAACCTGAACATAACACGTACAAAAAGCATTCAAAGGGGAAGTCAACCCCCGCCAAAAAAATTGTTATATGTGACCTCACTCGTCCAAACATTACATTCTGGTTAATATTGCGTTAGTGGAATAAGAGTTAAGCAGTGAAATCCAGCCGTTTTTATCAACCTCAGGGGGCGGACGTTCTGCCACATGCTATCGAGTGAAAATAACATCAATGTTGCTCAGGGCTCAGGCAACGACCAATCACAGCTCACCGGTTTTCTGAAGCTGAGCTGTGATTGGTTGTTACCTGAGACCCGAGCAACTGTGATGTCATTTTTCACTCGACAGCAAGTGGCTCATATTTGTGGAAATGTGAGTTATGAAGCAAAATCCAGCCGTTTTTGTCCTTTTGTCCATCTCAGGGGGCGGCCATTTTGCCACTTGCTGTCGAGTGAAAATGACATCACAGTTGCTCAGGTCTCAGGTAACAACCAATCACAGCTCAGCTTTAGAAAACAGGTAAATCAGAATGTCATGTTTAGACTAGTGAGGTCACATATAACATATGGTCAAGAAACGTTTACGGTTGACTTCCCCTTTAACACAAATGTATATCAGGGACATGCAATCAGGGTAGGCAAGTGAGGCAGTGCCGCCCCCTGCTGGTCATTATATGTTGGCTCACATGCATCCAAGTTACTGCCACACTTTATAACCCCTGTAGGGTGATAGCAAATAGCTGCTATAACATCACAAGTACCTTTGCATAGAACTCGCCTCCTTTGCTCGGCTGAAAGTTCAGTCTGGCAAACGCCAGGAGCATGTTACACAGCTGCACATTGCTGTACTTCTCACCTTGCTCCAAATAGTGCTGGCAAAAACAACAACAATGACTTCTTTAATAGGCCCTTTTCAAGACTGCGAGGTGTTAAATTTGAAGAACTGACCTCCGCAAAGGCCTCAAAGAGCGGGACGTGAAGCCATTTTAGGTAGCCGAAATATTTTGCAAAGCGCGAGACGTCGGCGGCGGTCAGTTCCGAGACTCTCGGCATCAACTCGGACGCCATTCGCTGAAACACTTCGACTTGGTGGAAACTCAGCTTGCCTGGAGAAGCACAATTATGTATTAGCTAGCGAGGGAACCGCCATTCCTTACAAATGGCAAAAGCCATACACATCCTCCCGATAATGCATAGTAGACTTCTATAATGTAAAAAAAAATACACAAGAACAGTATCAATCATTATACCAGTATAAATCATTTGTGAAATGAATACCTCTTTGACAGTGTCAGTCAAAACTGCACATTGTTTGGTACCTTTTGATAGAGCTAATATTATCCTAATGTGACCTGATGGTGTCAAGACCAAACGTCAGGAGTGTTATTATTACCATATGCAAAGGCAATGTCGAGCATGAGCGGAGTGGTGAATTCTACCGACGGTCTCTGTTGGAGATAGTAGGACAGAGCCCTGATGAGGGGCACGGGCCTGCGGCCCAGCGCAGTTGAAGCCAACAACACTTTGCGAATTTCTTGAGCTGAAAACAATTCAGCAAGCGCCAAAGCCTGTAAGAGAGAAATAGAAAGACGTGTTAGCAGAGGGGGGTGATTTGTGTACATTTATAGGTGCCAACATGTACTAGTTAGCCCCAAGGACAGCATGGATAGCTCACGGGTCTGTTCTAAAAAAATGGTTCATCAGTGATGGGACTAAGAAGAATTACAACAAAAGAAGAATGTTACATTTAGGGATGTTCGATAAGTTTTTTTCAGACCAATACCAGTAATAGTACTTCATTCTCGAGTAGTCACTGATACTATGAGTACATTTGATACTAGTGTTGTTCCGATACTGCTACCGATATCTGGAGAGGCCCCAATACTGCATTAAAACAATGGAATCGGCATTGGCAAGTACCAACAAGTAACATGCCGATACCATTATCTAATATAGGACTTTGGAGGCAGCATCTTGTTTCTGGGTTTGGTCATGTGACACTGGCAAACTGAGCCATGATTGGTTGTTACCTGAGCCTTGAGCCCACGTGATGCTATTTTCAGTTGACAGCAAGTGGAAAAATCTAATGTGATTTTAAAGAAAAAAACGATGAAGTTATCTTCTTACTGCTGAAAATGGCTAAACGAGTCAAGTATCCCTTTCAAAAACATTTGTTTGGAACTTTAATTTGTTGTTTACACTGCAAGAAAATACTGCATATGTAATGTCAATGTTTGTGTCTCCAAACCTTGTCCTCTAGTTTGTCCATTAGGACAGGCGACATGTATTGTCCTTTGGAAATGAGCCCACTGACAGTTTTGGCATCAGCGATTTCAGTCCAGCGCAGTTCCAGCTGTTTCAGTGCCGTCATCACTATGGTCACATCCTGCTGTGCCGTCCTGCTAGCCCCCCTCTCTACCAGCAAGGCCAGGTGCTTGCTGCTTAACCGGCGGATTCGCCACAGGACCTCAATTTGGATAGAACTCAACATGGGCACTGTGCTGGGAAAGCCATTGTCCCAGAGAGTCTGTAATACGAACACAAGACTGCCGTTCCACACTGTTGATATCTGGAAGATACATAAGTGAATCATCATCATCTTAGTTTCGACATCTGCAAATTTCGCTTCCTCACCTCCTGGGTTATAGTATCCATCATGTCTTGCAGCCTTGAGTCTTTGACACACTGTTGGTGAAACCCGCCTTGCGTCTGCCGCATCTTCCTTCTCCATGCCAACAGAGTACAAGCTGCTTGATTACCATTTCCTCTATGTTGCTTCCAGGCTTGCAGGATGTCCTCTGGCAATGCAGCCTTTTCCACCATCTCATCCAGCTGGGTGCGCTTTGGCATCTTTAAAAACATTTCTTTTGTCAGCACCTGCTCATCACTTAATGACCTCTCTGAAGTCCATGGCCTGCACTGAGTTCTCTGCAGATGAGCCAGGCCAGCGGCTGATGGAGGCAGGCAGGCAGTCGGGGTTCGAGAGGAGGCCCTGCATAGCAGACGGACATATCTGCCCAAGAAACGAGTGGCCATGGGGCTCCAGAGGCGAAGCTGCAGCATAAAGACAAGAAAATGTTCTCACTTGTCAGTAGACCAGCGCACTATTCCACATTTGTCCTAAGATAACAATGAATGTGGTGAGTTGACATAATTAAACAGCAATTTAATAGGGCACATATACACTGTGAAACAGACTTTCTGTGTTATGTTAACTCTAATTAGGTAGACCTTTCAGGTATCTGTACTTTGCTAAGGTATTTTACTTTTATCCCCTTGAAACATTTATATATAAAAACAGATATCAATACGTTCTAATTTTGTAAAAAAATAGACTAATTTTTTATAACGACTAATAACAGTAACCGTTTTATTTGTCTATTTTTATTCACTACAATTAAATACTTGTGAGTACTTTTGCCACCTCAGTATGCCTCCCACACAGGTCATGATTCCTCGTTTTGCCACTAGCAACTAGCATGGTTGAAAACGCAAACACTCATTATTTATAGTCAATTACTGGTTGCATAATAGCTGTGCAGAAAGCGTCACCTGTCCACATTCAGACAAGCAACCATGAGAGACAGACAGGACGTGCAAAGAAAGCAGCGGCAGCCTTAGCTGTCAAGAAAAGTGAAATGCTGACCTTGTCGCGAGGAAAGACGTCTCTATCAGCAGTTTATTCTCCTCTCACCGGTCTCTTTGCAAACGGCAGTAGCCCGGCATGAGTCACGGCACGATTGGTTGTCATAAACAACGTGTCAACACAGAGACAAATAAATAATAGTGTATACTTATTAGAAGTGGTGCTTCACATGGAAATTCAGGATGCAGTACCGGTCGCCAGTCGCAGGAAAATGACGTCAGAAACTTACATCACATTCAGCGGCGCTGGTTTCGATTTTTTTCCTCCTCCAATTTTTTTTATATGAGCTTATTCGTTTTAAAATATTTCCCATTGAGTTTTTAATCAAAACTAAATAAATAAATATAAAAACTAAGCCTACTTGTTGTTCGTGTATTCTTCTTCTGCTGCAAATTGCTAGTTGGGAAAACGAGCGGTAAATAGTACCGCCACCTAAGGGACTGGAGTGCCCGTTTCTTCCATACACGTTCTTATTACACAACATAAACAGAAGAGAATAAACTATCTATGAGGAATGTATAGGCACACAGAGACACAGTATAGGCTACATTTGTTTATGTACATTTGCTTTTTTTGAATTAATGAACTATGAATTAATCATGAATAAGTTTATGAATTGGCACAAAAAACAATAATGCACAAATAAAGCAAACCAACAAGAATTGCAAAAATCAGTCATTTATTTACCCATATTTTAATCAAGCAATGTATTGGAAATCTTTTAAAAGAGGACTTCTA
This sequence comes from Leptonotus elevatus, assembly GCF_054856555.1. Lineage (NCBI taxonomy): Eukaryota > Metazoa > Chordata > Actinopteri > Syngnathiformes > Syngnathidae > Leptonotus > Leptonotus elevatus. The sequence goes on from NC_141244.1 coordinate 16,531,798, forward strand.
AAGTAACTTTAGAAAAATATTTGGAAGGGGGAAAAAATAATTCCAAAAAGCAATGACGAACCTTGCACTTCATACACATCTTGAATATTTGAGCTTCAAGGCGTTCATATTTCAAAAAAATTTCAGCTAGTTTCAACTTTATCGTTCAAAATAAAGAATGGGAAACTAAACTCTCTTACTCAGCCCCTCTATTCTCCACTCTGTGTCCTACTCTACTTTCCAGATAGCTATTTTGCCATCACGCTGCGCAGATCCGCTCAGGACGTAGCGATCTTCAGCGGAGCAGAGCGTCTGGATGCTGTCCGAATGGGCCTGCAGCTCCTTCGCCACCGTCAGAGTCTCCGGGTGCACCACCATCAGCTGTCCTCTCAGCTGACCGCCACAATGACCTCCCACACCGCTCTCTCCGCAGCAGCCCACCCAGATCTGATGTGGATGACAAATAACACAGATAATAGTTCTAATTTTTGCAATAAATCATACCAAACACGGATTACCTGGTCCTTGACCCGGATCATGCAGGTAACCCCTGAGCAGCCTGTCAGGGGGATCTTCTTGAAAGCAGCTTTATGGCCGTCAGCGTTCCACACATAGAGCTCACCTGAGTCCGCCAAACCTGTCCAAAGCTCACCTCGCTGGAATACACACACACAGAAAAGGTTCATGGGTGAACTGGCGCCAAATGCACGCCGAATTGGTCTAGTCCATTGTTCTGGTTGACTTGTACATGTACGACAAAGATGGGGATGACTTACCTCTGGGATGACGATAAAACTGCTGAATCTACGTGCTGGGCCTCGTAGGTGCTCAGGCAGTGGCAGCCTTCTTTGGGGCATCCCGCTATTTTTTAGCTCCACAATGCTGTCACCGCAGCCTGTAAAGCAAGACAACACAAATATTTAGGAAGGTTGGTCTAATGTGCATAAAGGGATTATAAAGTGTGCACTTACAGCACCACAGTGTATCGCCGTGGATCTGTATGGAGGAGAGACGCTTGCAGTTGATGTGAATCTGTCGTTTCACCTTCAGGCTGGATGAATCCCACTGCAGGATTGTACCATCGCAGCTGCATGAGTAAATCTCAGAACTGCAGAGAAAGAGTATTAACATGATGAATAAACACACGTTTATAGTGGATGTCAACCTTAAAAGGTTCTTAATATTAATATGTTATATGTGACCTCACTAGTCTAAACATTACATTCTGATTAATATTACATTTGTGGAATATGAGTGATGTAGCAAAAGCCGTTTTGATCCATTTCAGAGGGCGGCCATTTTGTCACTTGCTGTCGAGTGAAAATGACATCATTGTTGCTCAGGGCTCAGGCAACGACCAATCACAGCTCACCTATTTTCTGAAGCTGAGCTGTGATTGGTTGTGTTACTTGAGCAACATTGATGTCATCTTCAGTTGACAGCAAGTGGCAAAATGGCCGCCCTTTGAGATGGACACAAACTGCTGGCTTTTGCTGTTTGACTCATTTTCCACTAACACAATATTAACCAGAATACCATATTATAATTAGGCTAGTTGGGCTGCATATAACATATTATTGTCAAAAAAAAATGTAAAGGGTGACTTCCCCTTTAAGTACAGGAAGTGTCTGGATTCTGGACGTGTCTACCTGCTTCGTTGATCTCTTGCGTCCAGCGCGAGTCCAGTCACCTCGTGTCTGTGCTCCGTCAGCTGTTTGTTGCAGGACAGGTTGTGAGTGTCGATGATGTAGATGACCGAGTCCTGGGAGCCGATCCACACCTGGTCGTGGACCAATCCCAGCATGCAGTTCTGTTGGGGACAGCTCCAGCTTCAGTTCGGTACATCAAAAAGTCTCAGTTGGGACATTGCTAGATACGATTTTGATTGCAACCTCTGGTGGTGACAGTATATTTCAAAAACAAACAAACTATGCACTCACCAGTTGTGACTCGCCAAGATGGATGGAGTCCTGCAGCATGGACCAGCTGGCAGCATCGAATACCACCACTCTGCCCCCGCTGAGGGCCACCCACAGTTTGGGATTCATCTCATTTTTTGAGTCATCGCATGTCAACTGACCTGTACCAGACAAGATGTCCTTTCACTGAACAAAAGTCTAGACACCCGGGCTGAGGGCCAAAGTAACTCCAATGCTAAGCAAGATAACTCATTCACTGCCATTGACAGCTATAGTCGTCAAAAATTCATTTGAACTATTTATATTAGTTTAATATTTTTTTCCCATTTGTTAACAAGAGGATGATTGATTTTTTCTGTACATTTAGAACAGATATAAAATGTGTTATTAATTGTGAGTTAACTTGTGAAGTCATGCGATTAATTACGATTACAAATTTTGATCGCCTGATGCCCCTACATTTTAATAATCTTTTCTTTTTTTTTAAGAAAAGATAAAAAATTAGGGGCATCAGGCAATTAAAATTTTTTAGCGTAATTAATTGCATGACTTCCCTAGTTAACTCACGATCACAAATTTAATATCTGTTCTATTACCAAAAAAATCTAGGTTTTCATACTCTTGTTAACAAAAGCGGGAAAAAAGTTAAACTAATATAATTAGTTAAAATGAATTTTTGACGTTTCACCCGAAAGTATACATCTTATGACTGAATGAAAATAATTTTTTTTAAAGTAAAACATTATCAGTAATTGCCACCAAAACATGTGTGTCAAACCAATATATAATATATACAACCCAATAAGGGTTTTACAAAACAAGCTTAAGAAGAATAACATACAGCGAATGAATGTATACATACATGAAAAGCATCACAGGTTCTACAAAGACTTACCTGGAGTGTAGAGCAGCACATGGACAGTCTGCGGCTCTGCCAGGTCCAAAGAGGGGTTAATTTTGTGTTTTAGCGTCTCGGAGGTAGTTTTGGGCACCATCATGGGCACTATTCAAAGAAAAATAGCAACAATGTAATGATGATAAGAACAAGAACATAGTTTAACTCATTCACTGCCATTGACGGCTATAGACGTCAACAATTCATTTTAACTATTTCTATTAGTTTAACATTATTTCCCACTTTTGTTAACAAGAGTATGAAAACCTAGATTTTTTTTGTATTAGAACAGATATAAAATTTGTGATTAATAATGAGTTAACTAGTGAAGTCATGCAATTACGATTAAAAATTGTAATCGCCTGACGGCCCTAATTTTTAATAATCTTTTCTTAAATTTTTTTTTTTTTTAAATATATAAAAACAAAAACTATATATATAATTATTTTTAAAGAAAAGATTATTAAAATATAGGGGCATCAGGCGATTTAATATTGTAAACATAATTAATTGCATGACTTCGCTAGTTAACTCACAAATAATCACACATTTTATATATGTTCTAAATGTAAAAAAAATATTAAAATCTAGGTTTTCATACTCTTGTTAACAAAAATGGAAAAAAAAAGTTAAACTAATATAAACAGTTCAAATGAATTTTTATTGATTAAAAAAAAAACAAAAAAACCTGCTGACTAAACAGTCACGTAAACAAGAGTTTTATCATTTCTGTCAAGTCAAGCGAGTACCTTCATGTTTGACCTTGTCAAAATAGGCCAGCTTGGAGGCAGCGCAGATTGACCTTTGGGTCTGCAGACAGCCCACCACGGCATCCATCAGCAGCACGTTGGTCAGAGCCTGAGTCATGTACTGAGGGTCCTAAAAACCACATCAGCTGAATGGTCCCGTTGGCTCTCCAAGCTAAAGTACGTATTTGTTTTTCCCTACCTTATGTTGGTCGGCCATCTTGCGCCCGGCCCACATCTCCTTGACCACAAGATTCCAGAGATCAGTTTCCGTCTTCAGGTTGGCCTCAAACGCCTCCAGCCTGCCGGAAGTCCGAATACGCAGCGAAGGAATGCGCACCAAGAGAAAAGGCGCCGAAGCGATCTTCACCTCCTGTGCACAAGACTTGCTAAAACAGATTCTGGTTTTGATGATTTGGTCGATTTTTCCACCTAGAAAGCCACCTGTATATCTCGGAACATTGTGATTTCCAGGAAGTCGGGTTGACCCTCCGGGAGCAAGAAGAGACGCTTCTGGGTCATGGCGATTTTACCAACGCCATGAGAGGTCTTGACAGAAGACGACAGCTTGTAGACGCACTCGCTGTGGTCCAGGTGCTCGATGACGTCGGCGGGGAGGTTGACGTCTTGAGCCTCTGCTTCAGTTTCCTTCCAGAAGGTGTAGAAGCTTTTGAAGAGCTCGGGGTCCACTTGCTTGGACTCGCCTTGACATACATTGCATGTACACATAAGACCTTCACATTTGCAACTAGACGGAGCGCTATGTGAGCAGTTAGCCTCATTCTGGACACAGATGGCCTAAACACTAGTCGCACTGACCTACTTATTCCAGGAAATTGTATTATTATGTCTGCAACAGTATTGTAACATTTATTTTGGCTGCTATTAAATTTATGTTTTTATTTTTTTTAGTCCAACCAGATTTCAGCCTCTACGTGTTGACATGCCAATGGAGCCAATCACATTTCAAATTCATCGTCAGCTGGCCTTTGAGGATGTGGTTATTTTTCTGTCCCTTGATTGGTTAGTAAGAGCAAGCTACATTCACCTAGCAAAACATGTCAAGAGAAATATGCACATACATTGATTGGCCATCAATATACGTAGTATGCAAAATAGTGTCCGACCTGTGACAATTGATCACTCTGATTGGCTGTTATTATTACTTTTGTTGTTGTGTTTCCATCCTTCTGTGATCTAGATTGCAATTGTATTTTGTTTCTGGCATCGTATTTGCACTGTGGCTCCGCCCATGTCTTCAGTTTAGTTCTGTATAGTTTTGAATGTTTATTCGCGTCTAATACTGTACATTATTGTGATTCCTTGGTTTATCAAACTCAGTATTTACACTCCATGACAGAACGGTTTCAGATGACACACAGTTGCGTTTTTGTATAGTATTGATGCTTTTTTATATGATCTTTTGCAGTATTAATTAGGTGCATAAAGCCATGTGTATTACCAAGGATCAAGCATCAAATGCCTGCCTCACAATGAGCTGACCAAACATGCAAAATCTAAAAACAAATAAAACCTGAAAGGAGCGGTTATTTAAAAAAAAAAAAAAATGCCCCAGAAACACTTGAAGCCACAAATGATCACGCAGCCTGATAAAACTAAGCATTTCTTTAATCTGTTACATAAACTTCGTTTTTTAAAAGCTGTGAGGCAAAATGTTCCACACTCCTGATCTAAATCAATTTCACAGAAATTTAAAAATAATCGCTTTATGTTTTCTCTTGCTATATCGAGGTCTACTTTCTGTTCTGGTTTATTAATTAGATATTATAAAATCATTATGATGTAATCACAATGTGTGACGAATGTGCTCTACTTTAGATTCCGGGTTGCATAGTGTATATTCCAGCGTTTAGGGTCACGTATTAGGTTGTCACCCTCCTTACATAATTGCCTCATATTTACATAAAAATATTTTTTGGGCCTGCTGAAATTGACTACATTGTTAGATAAACAGACCATTGAGTTCTCTCTGAAATAAAATTATATGCATGTATTATTGTTATTATTACTATTATTGTTTTATTGCATCAGTTTTTCGTATTTTCTGAGAAAACAGAAACAATGACGGAGGCCATTATGTTTTATATTTTTTTATTTTAACGATGTGTCTGTAAGCAGCAAAATTTACAGTCTACATACAGTGCTGTGCTTCATGCTAAACTGCCAATTAGAGCGGAGCAGATTATAAAACAGTTGCTTGATTCCACCATGAAACTAATTTGTACCATAAGAATTATAAATAACTTCAACAGAGAGACTTATGGAGTTCTTGGCCCTGCGTGCCTCCAAATCCAAATGCGGCTGCTTGGAAAATGTGTGGCAAATGTAATGAATTAAGGTTAAGGCTATGGCAGTTGGGTGCAGATACAAACAAGTATGCAAGTGAGCAAAACAATCCAAGTATTAATATTATAAATAGCCAACAGTTGCCCGAGTTAATACTATTTTATATAATGGTGTAAAAAATAAGTTGACCTAATTAGATAAGATTGATGGAAGGAATTCCCCTCAGTAAATGTCTTCCTGTCTTACCGCCAGTGAGCGCGACGAATAATCGATGTATGGTCGCCACGTCTTTAACAATCCCGGCCTCTTGGACGCAACGCACAAACTCCTCTCGATCCAGATGTTTCCGAGGGAGCTCAAACTTCTTGACGTCGTCGTGGAGCTGCACCGACGGCTTCTCGTTTTCCGTCTTCACCTGGCGATCAATTGAGAACAGTGATCCCTCTGGATGTTGAGTTGAGAAAGGTGCGAGGACACTGACCTTGAGGATGAGTCTTTTGAGCTCAGGCCATCTGTTGGCTTGCTGCTGTTCTTCCTGTATGAGCGAGTCCACAAGCCATGTGACCACTCGTGTGGGGAAGATGGCCGTGTCCGTCTTGTGCAGCGTTTGGAAGTCGCACAGAGCGTTGAGGTGACGCGAACGCCGCAGATTGGTGAAACCACGCAGGTAGTAGTATCTTAGGAACAAGAAACCACTTTTAGTTAATCGTTTATGTTAAAATCCATCCACGTTGATACACAATTGAATAGAAGAGTTGTAACAAAAGAAAAAGTCATGTTTTATAAACACACTTTAAAATCAATTATGTAGGTAACAGGAAGCCAGTGTAGGGATTTAAGGACAGGAGTGATAAGCTCAGTTTTTCTAGCTGATGTTGCCACAGGGTAAATAAAAGTGGTCCAAGAATCCAACCTTGGGGGACTCCGCATGTTAAAGTGACCCACACAGATGTATGATCACCAATGGAAACAACATCACAGATTTCTTGAAACATTTTCTTAAAACCAGGGGTGTCAAAATCAGTGCGTTAATTTTGAGTTAATTTAAAGTACCATTAACGCACGCCACTAGTGTTTTTAACGTGCAATTAATGACCGCGCCTTACTTGGAAAGCCTGTACTGGAAAAATTCCAGTCACAATACAGCAGACACATCCACGTCAAATTTTTGCAGTACATTTTTTTAATAATAATGCATATATTTGTGGAGACTGGGTTAAAGTTGTATTTTACAATTTGAAAAATGTGCAGAATTTCACAAGTTACTTCATGTTAAAGATTATATAGCTCTTAATATGAAAAGAAAAAATGCACTGAGCTGTCACCAACATCTTACAAATGTAATTATGCCATCTAGTGGCAGAAATTTGACCTCAATGCAAATCAATATCACACTCTTTTTTTTTTTTTTTACACTACAGTACATCTTTTTAATTGTAATTTTTATGGTTTATTATGAAATTACTGCATCAATGACTAAAAGATACAGCCATATTTCTATTTAACATTTTTTTTTTACTTTTATGTTAACAAGAGTATAAAAACTTATTGTACATTTTATTGTACATTTAGAACAGATATAACATTTGCGATTAATTGTGAGTTCACTATTGAGATCATGCAATTAATTAAAAAATGTAATCACCTGGCACCCCTACTTAAAACATTCCAAATACTATTGAGCCCATTTTATGGGTTATGCAGTTGAACAAAATCTCTTTGAAGCTACCTAGAAATGACCAATGTACTCAAAAAATGTAGCTTTAAAACAAAACAGCATACTTTTAGGCATCGGTTCGTGAGACTTGTGTGTGTATGTGGGTCTAGTCAGTGCTAAATGTGCTTACCTACTTTCACTTTCCTACATGAAATAAGGCCTTTTTTGGGGGGGGGGGGGGTAACAACTCTACAAGATGTGTTTGTGAAGTGGTGAGTCCAAAAAAAGGGCAGTTCATTAATTTTAATCAAATCCTACATTATGTTCTCGGAAGAGGCAAACGTGTAGGCTACTAGTTTAAAATGTCCCTGAAATGTAAACATTTATTACCATGGCACAGATGAAATGCGAGACGTATTGTTTTGGTCGTTCGTTGGTTTGATAGAAAACATCCAACTTTGCTAACTGAAACGGAAATGGAAACGAATCCAAAGTGGTTCTTGAAGGTATTTTTGGTCAAACATCCATCCATCCAAACATATCCTATTTTAAATGTCCGCTGTTACAGTCTATTTGCACCGGGGCCAAGCGGATAATTCCTGTACAGTAAAAATACCTGGCTAGTAGAGCAGAGTTGTCATTTTGGATAGAGTCGATCTCCTTGCCAAGAAGCTCAATCAGCTGACTGTAATAACTTTGGACAGCATGGAAGGACAGACAGTTTGGGAATTCTGGGAGCTTGAATATCTTCACAGGCTTAGGAGGCATCCTCGGTGCTAGCATATTGTGGAAAAAGGAAAATATTGGTCAGTCCGTTCAACCGCATGGGGAATTCTACTCAAATGTTCCTCTCCAGTCTCACCAGGTTCGCACGTTAGCAATTTGGACAGTAGTGAACTTCTTTGAAAGCTCATGGTTTGGTCTTGGTCACCCAGCCTGGGGAGGCTCATTCCTTGTCTCGTGATCAGCTTGTTCTCAGGCAGGGAGCTCTTTCTCCGGGCTTGAATCTCCTGCATGGTGGGCCTGCGCGGGCTTTCCATTGATGATTTCTTCCTGGTGGAAACACAATCATAAAACAGACATTTATTTTCTTTCTAGATCTAACAACCCACAAACTGCATGGATAGTAAAGGTTGAACCAATTAGCCGACTAGTTTGTTAAACATTACATTTCTGTATCAAGTCAAACTCAGTAAAATCAGTTGAACAAAAATGACCAGCCATGCAATGCAGCAGGGATCGATAGCATAGGATCAATTAAGGTACTTAATAATTGATGCTATGATACAATAAAACGGATGAAAATATATTTCAACACAGGTACAAATACGACACAAAGCTTACTTTTGCATCTCTGATCGCGTGCTGATTTCCATGCGAGCAAAGTTGTCCATCTTCCTGTTGAGTCGGTCCCTGAGGAAAGAATAAAAGATGTGTGTCTCCAAAACCTGCAACAAAGCCAGATCCACGTCAGCACAAGAAGGTGTCCAAATGTCGATTTTTCATCATACTCTAGCAAATGTTACAGATTCAAATTACTTTATTGGTAATTTTTTTTATTTTTTTTTAAGAAGCTGTTCTTAGACACATCACACAAGGAAGTGTGGCAGCTCTGAACTGTCAGCAAGGTAAGAGAATTCTCTCTTAACTGTAAAAAAACAACAACAAAGAGAATTGTTGTCCGAAAAAAGGGCAAACTCTGGTATTTACAACTTAAACATAGTGAGGCATTGTTGGAGACTTCAACTTCCCATTCCCATCTGAGTAAATTCAGCGCGTTGACGACTCACGTGTTCACATCATACAAGGTAAACAGCAGAGGAGAAATACAGTCACTATTTTGAGTTTGTATCAGCTAAAAACAAAACTATTAAGGTTTGTTGCACATTCTGTGCTGTCGACGGAGGGTTTTCTAGCTTCAATAACACCTCGAAAAAAACAAAAATAAAACAATGGGTTGCAGCGCAGCTTAGAGAAAGTCACACCAGATTTAGTGTCCCGAATTTAATTGCTATACAGTATTGATCATAATAATAATAAAACATTTTAAAAGTTTTGCCATTACAACGTTAATAGTTAAATATCTCAAGTAAAAAAAAGACTGCCCTTTAATTTAAGATTCTATTTTAAAAAAAAAAGAAGTGGAAAGTGAAATACCTTTTAAAAATGAGAAAATTATTATTATTATTATTATTATTATTATTAACAGCCCATTTATGTTAAGTGACATTTACTGTATTTTTTTTTTTTACAGTATAAATGATTAATACCAACATATATATATATATATATATATATATATATATATATATATATATATATATATATATATATATATATATATATATCGAAAAGGTTGCCTTTTTTTATTAAAAAAAAAGTTTTTTTAAAAATGGACACCGTTAAAAATGCATTTTCAATTATGTGGCAAAATCGGTTGTCATTTTTACGTTTAGCAGTGTTGCCGATATCTGCTGAATGTAACTATTAAAGTAACTTGTAATCTAACTTAGTTACTTTTAAAATCAAGTAATCATTGTGGCAACTAAGATACTGTTTAAAGAAAGTAATCGGTAAAGTAACTAAGTTACTTTTTCGAGGTAGCTATGTGCAACACTGAGGATAACTAACAAAAAGCATTTACATTCTTGTAGAAAAGTTGTTCTGTCGGTTCTCTGCTTTTCAGGAACTCTTCACTGTTAAACACGCGGTGTTCGTAGTTCAAGTGGCTGCTAACATGCCTGCACACACGTGGAAATATATAAATGGCTCTTTCTCATATTGGTTGTCATTCGATTGTGAAAGCTTAGCTAATGTATTCGAAGTGTATATTGAGAAGTGATGACCTGAATATGTTGACAATGAGTTCCGTGGTGATCCTCTGGATGTCACAGTTCAGATTGCGCTGCCACGCCCGTCTCTGGGCACGCTGATCCTCCATGTCAGTGCAACTTGCGCGTTTGCATTGGTCCAAGTCAAAATGGGTCTGCAGAGATTGGCACCTAAACAAAAACACGCAAATTGTTTAAACTTGTAGGATTCTTCAGTATGTTGCTTACTTACCTCTGTGTGAAGCAGTGTGCTGCAAGCATTGGGATCTCCGGTAGGTCCAAAGTCTCCGAGCAAGAAGTGGACACGCTTCCATGATCAATATTGATGAGGATCAGATCGTCTGTTTCCTGCATGGACAGAAACAAAACAATACTTGAACAAATAACATTTTGCAATCGGTTTTATGGACCACGAGTGCTCACCGCAGCAACTTCCTCGAAATGGCAGAGGTGGCAGCCCATGAGGAAGGCGGTCGGTGCCATGAGGAAGTCCAGCATGCCTCTGGCCAGGACGGGAACGTAAGGATGCTGCCATGATAGAGGCTGCAAAAACAAGATAAGTCGTAACAGGATAAATGTGTTTATTGTGTGGGAGTTAATGGTATGTGTAACTTCATCAAGGCCAAAGGAATCTAATGCAAATACAGTACATAAAAAATACTAAATAGTACACCGCACTCCACAATATGAAACAAGATTAGGATGTCTGCCTTCTGCCAGGGGCGGAGCTACGTTGTGGCCAGGGGTGGCCATAGCCATATCTGGCCACCCCATATTAAGGAGGAAAAATTTGACACCTGTGACTTTCCTGTCAGTTTCATATGGATGCAATATTCTTCGATCACTTAATATACTCTGCTACAATACATTCATATTGATTGTATATGAATGAATTGAATATGATTTATAACAGTGTTGGAGTAACACTGGTTAAGTGTGAAAAAAGTAACACTTTGAAAAGTGTCAGATTTACACTCATTGGTGTGGACACATATAAACACTTTTCTAGTGTTAGATTTAACACTCTCAGTGTTAATCTAACACTGGTAATTTGTTTTCTGTGTACCATTGACTTCTTGTCAATTTATTATCCCATGTTAATTAATTTTGTTAGTTAAAATCAAAACTAATGCATTGAGTTAAAATTTGCTGAAAATTGTTAATTAAAAATGTATGTATTCTGTAGTAAATTAAAATGGTATTTTTTTTTTTAAATGATCAAAACATTTTTTTTTTCGTAAACAGTTTAAAGTTTACAGTGACATATACAATGACAACAGAAGAATAATTAACACAAAACAGACATTACAACAATTCAAACATATAAACTTGGGTCAACATAAAAATGGGTAAAATTAAATTAAAAGAAAAAGAATAACAACAAACCTTGATAAACAGTCCTATGTAATTTTATGTTAACCAAATTTAGTTAGTTAAACATATGTACTTACCAAACACAAATTAGGTTATTCTAAAAACATATATTTTTTAACTATGCAAATTTTGTGTTTTATGGTGCTATTGTTTTTAGTTGTATTTAATAAATAAATGTAGGCCAATCTGTAAAATGTATTAATACAATCAAAATGTGTAAAAAAAACAAAAAAAACAACATGAGTTATATTATTAAAGTTAAATTCCTGCTGTTGTACTTATCATAATTTGGATTCAATGTTACCAATCTCTAAGATATGATAACATTAAATCAATCCCCCAAAATATGTAACATAGTACATGAACTTTTTTTCTCACTTTTTTGTATTCATAAAGCACCGTTAAGATGCCTCCATGCAACAATGTCATTCACAAAAACGGATTGAATTACATCCCACCATTAATGAGCGTACCTGCAGAAAAAGCAGCAAGCTCTCTGCCACCAGCGTCAGTCGGGCCCAGTTGGCGGAAAAGAGCACCACCCTTTGCTCCTGGAGGAGGCACGATAACACCTGCACAGAGAAGACAAGGTGACATTTCCAGCCAGGACAGCAACAAGGAGGTCTTAATGTGCGCACGACCTGCAGGAGGGAATGCGGGCGGAAGCAGATGAAAGGCAGATGAAGGTCTAAATCTACAGCTGGGGAATCTTTCTCTTCTCTGGATGGCAATTCGATGGTCAGGGGGTGCAAGGTAAACATCTATTGGGGTTGGGGGTGAGGGGGGGGGTCATGTGGTACATCACAATCAAGAAATAAGAGTTGTTTTTAAAATGATGGCTGTCATGTGGTACCAAATGGAGTTGTCCAGGAGGAGGGACGGGCACCAGTGCCAATTTGGCCGCAAATTCCTTCACCTTCTCCTCAACGGTGGAAAAATGACAAGCTCGAAGGTCTATCAGGAGACTGACAAGAGAAACAGGAAGAAAGAAATACATTACATGCAGCACAGATATACAAAACACTTCTCAAAACTGTACATTCATCCTGCTTCATTGTCACTCACCATGACAGACAGTCTTTCAGCGCAGTGAAGTACGGATACTTGGATATAACGCACAAACTGTAGGCACAGAACAGTTCAGATGCAGCTCCGTTCTGGTCTGAGGACGTCCACTCCTGTAACACACGGCAAACCTACGTCATGCAACTTGACTTCATCTCAGGTCACATTTGCGTCTGTTTAGTGCTGCCAACCTGGACGGGGCGAGAACACTGCATGACGACTCCATGGGACTTGTTGCCAAAGACGTCAGTGAAAACCAGGAAGTGGAACTGTTCCTCTGACTTGACATTGGTCACTTGGAGCCCGCCTGGGGAAACAAAGGCACGCACGGTATTTCATGTTATCACATGAGTTCAACAGATGAGATCAGAAATGTGACTATGACATGATGCACACAATAATAGCTTTTGAAAATGTTTTATTTTTTAGCTGTTAGCTTGAGTGAAAGCTGAGCTGTTATTACAGTTCATAGCAAAGCTTTTTGTTACATTTTCATAATTATTTTTAATTGAAAAAACATTCAAACAGATGAACAATTTTTTTTATTGATTTTCAAATGAAAAAAATTCAATACAATTAATATTACAATTAAATAATTTATAAAATAAATAATAAATTAAATATAAATAAAAACTAAAATTATATATATATATATATATATATATATATATATATTATTTAATAAAAAAAATTCAATTAAATCTAAATAATTAAATAAGAGTGCATAATAAGCCGTTTACTTACATTTGCATTTTTTTTTAATTATAATAATATGCAGTTTTAAAATGTATGACTGTAGCCTACATAATATGCCTCAATTTAAAAAAAAAAAAAACGAAATTAAAGTAACTGGTGCCTTTTGTGAGAGAATAACATTCATAGCTGACATACAGTAGGCTATGTCATTCCACACGGCTGTCTTATATCATGCGACAGTCTAAAGCCCTTTTCGCACTGCACTTAGCAGGTCACAGCGCGCCAACGTCAGAACCCATTCATTGTGTATGTGGTGAGGGGCAGGTATCACGGAATGGAGAGATACAGAGCTGCTGCAGGAGTTTTTTTTTTTAAGTGCATTTCAATATATTCTGTGTTTGGTCATGTGTATGATGCAATACCAGGGAAGCAGAGTTGAGGCAAAACCGTGAGGTCGATGTCTTTGGGAACGGCGACGTCGTTACTGCCTTTTCTCCCGTTTGCGGCTTCTTCACCTGCACAGTTGCGACGCGCTATAGCAACAGCACACAAGTATGAGTACAAACGTATTCAAACTTTTGCAATGTTAATCTCACACCTTGGACGGGTGTTGCGGCGGATGAAGAAGATCGCTTCCTTTTCTTCTTCAGCAAGGAACGATGCTTCCTCCCATGCGGCCTCACTGCTTCATTCTCAGCTTGCGGCCTGCTGACAAAGGGAGGCGCCAGGACGTGCAGGACCTCCGGCTCCAAAAGCACGTGCTCCACACGTCTGCGGCAGTTCACAGCCTTCAAGGAAAGTTGTCGTACGCTTTTTCATCAGTCCGTCCGTCCAACTATTATTTTAAGTTTTAGTACCTGGCAGACCTCCTGTAGTTTCTCACTGGAAGCTCCCACCACGACACAGACCTCCAGAAGAGGAGGAGGAAGATGGTCCGACATTGCTGACACGGGTTCAGATGTTGAACAAAGTCCTCACATCTGCTGCAACACAAGCGTTGAGCTGCAAGAGGGAGTGTGGGGGGCAGTGGCAAGGGGGGATGATAAGCAAATTAGACACGATAAGTTATTGTTTGAACTAGTGATGAAGGACATTCAAAGTAATTGCTGTTGTTTGAATTAGATTAGCATTCTGATGTTTTTTTTCCACTTTCAGAAAATTGACCATTTATTACGGATTACAGACTTTTTAATTTTAGGTTTTAAATTCTTTGTAGACATTTGCCTTCAGTATGTAAAAATTGTGCTCTAATAGCTTGAAATCCTTCAGAAAGTCCCAAGTTGCATTTCATGGGAGCCAACTAAAGCGGATGTTCACAGAACGCCCCCGCTGGAGAAGGCGTATCATTGTAAGAAATTGACAATTAAGTGTGATGAATGTAAATACTGATGCTGCATGGACAACATTTATAGCAGCGGTTACTTGATTTTCTTACACCAAGTACAACCTAAAAAAGAAATACCCCAATTGGAGTCAACGTACAGTATTGAGTTTAAAAAGAAAAAAAGTTGAAGCCACCATAACATTACGCAGTTTGAACGTTTAATTCAGTGATTCTTTGACATACCACTAGAGGGAGCACTCATACAGCTTGTGGTATTTGCACGATACTTTGAGAACCACATAATTCTGCAGTATAGAATACTTGAGCATGATCCAAAGCATACCACATCAAGCTGCTAATGGAATGGTTGTTCTGACAATTGTTGAAATGGTTTTTAATTTTATTTTGTATTTTATTTATATGTGTTTATTATTATTAACATTTTATTTGAGTTATTTTTGTTTTATTAATTTTATTATTATTTAAACGTTTTTTTTTAAATTGTTTATTTGACAATAGTTTAAACCCCTGAAAATGGAGGTAAACCGCTCCTTGCTGAAAGTTTTCATTTCTATTTGATTTCAAATCAATTGTGGTGTTGTAGAAGACAAAATCATGACCAAATACTACAATGTAATGTGTACTTTCTATTTATGCCCACATCAGCATCTGAGAATGCATGTCTTTGCAACGCGATCAAAGAGGCAGGGTGTACAAATGTATTCATTCGCCATAACATCCCTAAGACATGACCACATTATAAAACACAAATTAAACGTCACAGTTCTTATCTGTATATCATCTTCTCTTATGAGCCAGTATAATAGAAGTGCATGACTGTGTTAATTGCGCCGCACACCACAGCTGCACTTGTGTCATGTTCTCTTTGTTGAACACGTTTCGATTCACAATCCTTTTTATGAGCTTGGCATGGAGTGGTACATATTTGTTTTTATTTGCACGTATAGATTTTGTGTCTTCCCTAAACATCATTGCAACATCGGGGACTCTCTTTGCTGAGCAAAAGGCACATATTTTACTTACCACCAAACAAAATGAGCACAACAAGTATATATATATATATAAATTATAAAATAAATAAATATATAAATAATGATGATCTCCACTTTATTTACTCATATGTACTCAGTGTGAAGTCGGGCCTGTTTAATTGAACATTAAGCTATTGTGTTGTATGAATGGCAACAGGTGGATACACAAGTCAAATGTACCTTCTGCCATCAAGTAAAGAAAAATTAATTGTTCTGCATATCACTGTACGTCAGTGACATAGATAGATGAAGAAAGTTAATTTACTTGTAAGTTAAAAAAAAAATACTAATTATGAAAATGAAATAGCAAAAAAATAATTGAATAATTTGCTGCAGTGCATGTGATAATCTTTCTTGGCACATGTGTCTGGTTCAGATAATAATGTTGCATTCTGACCACAGATGTTTTTGTTTTTTGCTTTGTGACTCCCACGAAGACCGTAAAACCGCATAACTGGTAGAAGAAATAAAAAAGAAACGTGATTTATAGTTCAATGGACACTTTCCAAACTGTGAATTTGCACTGAGGCACATCATGGCAATTAAAGCAGCATGTGGTAATTTGCAGTAAACATATTAAGTACCATTTTGTTCTCCATATTATTAAAAATAATCATGCTTTTACCACCACTACTACTACAAATGCATGTGCAAATAGAATAATAGAACATTACTCTCTGCCAATGTAGACATTGCAATAAACACACAACAGATAACTAAACGGTCCATCAGCACATATTAAAGTATGTATATTGTTGGCGTTGGGCCGAAATCTTGGACCTCCAAAATCGTCACTCTTCAGGAGACTCTAAAAACGCGCAACAATAAACATGACTTCATCAAAGAGAGCAAGCCATTTTCAACACTTTAGATTGGTCAGTAATTCGAAAAAATGACACCGACACGTGTCGACTGACCAAAAGTATAGATAAAAATATTAAATTGTGACTTATGATATTTCGGCCCAATGCCAGCAATATTTACACACACTCAACTTTTAAGTCACTGCTGCACTCTCTAATTGGATCATTTAAAAAGTGCAAATAAAAATGAGGAAAAAATTGTGGTAAACTGCAATGCATCATATTGAGAGCTGCTTTTAATATTTTAGAAAATAAATAATTTACACCTTAAATGGCCAAAATATTAGAAACAAACGCTAATGATGTAAAACACAAAGGTTAAGCCATTTTAAATAAAGATTTTAAAAAACACATTTTCAGTATATACATAATCCAATGATGTTGAATAAATGAATCAACATTTAATTCATATATAAGAAATATATAAGAAATTAATAATTAAATAATGTGTACACCCCATTGGGGACAGCTTGGAGACTACTTGCTAATCAAATACCGTAGCGTTTTATTAAAATAATAATAATAATGTTATATAGTGTTTTTCAAATAGACTCGAGATGTATATAGTACTACAACAATATTTAGACAGGTAATCTACAAATAAAATGCTATCTAATAACCCATTTTTTTACAAACGTAAAAAGTACTACGTGCGTTTGTGTGTGCGTGCATCACTCACCTCTTTCCTCCTCAGTGCAGCCCCTCATCAAACTGGCGCGCGCCAAGAAGAGAAAAAAGGAAAAGCAGCTTCTTCCCTTTTGTCTGTGTGCAAACATGCGCACTGAGAGCAGTAGCTGGTTCACGTCTTCACGTAACGTGTCATCATAGAAGTGAAACAAACTTCATTTGAACCGAAAAGGTTGGCATGCTTTCGAAGAGACACCAAAAGTGATTTATGGGATGGCAATTCTCAAAATTCCAAGATGCTCTTAAACACAACTACCGTCGATTAAGAATCACAGGATTAAACCATGTAACAAATTCCATGCTGTTCCATAATTAAGCAGCAGGGAGCGGCCGTTAATAAGACTGTCGTCAGAGCACAAACTTTCCGGGTGGAAATGTCTTAAATGTCGTTCCACATCTAAGGATTTTTCGTTTTCATTTATTTATTTTACTTACTGTATTTGTTTAATTTAAACATTGCTTACAAACATGTATGATGAAATTGTGACAACTGACACTCACCTGTTTCCAATTACAACATTAAATATCAATTAAATATAGATTGTAAAGTATTTGCAAATTATTATATATTGTTTATATTTACATTTTACACAGCCTCCCAACTTCATTGGAATGGAGGGTTGGCTAATTTAAGTAAATGATAGTATGAAAAACAGTTATTGGCCAAAATACGCAAAAATCAAAAGAACAACATTCAGTAAGTTGGTAACTTGAGTGTGCCTCCTTTTGCCACGTGACGACGTTGAATTCAAAATGCAGCCGCTCGTATTCTTACTGGCACAAATAGATGGTAACACATCACACCTGTTCTCAATTCACTGCACTGGTAATCCGTAAAAAAAACAATGATTGATTTTAAAATCCTTCTACTGGTTTATAAAGATTTACATTATCTGGAATTACAGTACATAAGGGTCTGTGAGGTTGTGATGAGCTTTATTGCATTGTCCTATAACCACTGTAAAGTACACTTACTTTTAACAAGAGTTGTTATCTTGACATCTGGATCACTTGGAAAACCCTAAAGTCAAGACAACAAAGGGCTCAACATGTGTGCATGTATTGTCAACAAATGACAGAAAACTGTGGACGGATTTATATTTATTTTCTTAAAGTATTTGTTTTGAAAACAGTTTAGATCTTTTATATAAAAATCTGTACAGCAGCAAAAAAATAGAAAACCACCCCAAACATTGGTGATTAACTTTCAACTCAAAACGGAACAGAACTAGGAGCACATCATAAAAGGTCATAACATGTACGTAAAGTCCAATGTATTTTCACACACAGACACACAAACACACACCGTGTCAGGCTTCAATGTGCCACTCGTACCGGTAAGATAACAAACCAAAGTCCTTTGGTGGCTAACAGCAGGGAACCTGCTTTTCTTTTTCAATATTAATCAGCATTATGTCCTGAGTTGATCGAGGCTTACTGAGTGAATTGTTGCACAACCCAAATTATGACTTGAAAATGAACCACTTTGCCCACTTCTGCACTAAAAGGCACTTTCAGGAACTTATCAGACTGCATAGTAGAATTACAACTCCTGAGTAACCCTGCATATTTTGCGGTATTAAAGTTTTTTTCTCTCAGGCTGGACGATTAGCCTAGTTACTATTTAAAGAGCGTTATTAAACTAATCCTGAAATAAAATTATCAGCCACAATGGGAGGTAAAAAAAGAAAAAAAAGGCACCGTATAAAAAAATCACTCAGCCCAAGTTGACTCCCAAGGTGGTCCTCAAGGATGTGGCCAATAAAATTAATGTAGTTGAAAATGTATTTGCGGCTGAAAACTTAGCACGACTGGCATAATGTATCATTTCACAATGTAAATTCAATGCCACTGGGGTCACAGCATATGTAAGCACATTGCTTCTCATCACTAAATAAAAATTGGGGCAACGTGATCACAGTGACTCAAACACATCAGTCTGCGCCAACGTAAACTAACCTGATGCTAAATGAAACCTCGACGTTAGCTATTTCTTGAACCTGACTGGTCTGGAACACAAACTTACATCTCTCCTTAGCTGATAGATACTGCAGAAGAAAATCAATGTGATCTTCTATGAAGTAAAAACTGCAGCATCGCCGGTCGAGGATTGAGATACAAAGTGCTACGTGTGCTTCTCATTGAGGAGAGGTTTGCTAAAAAACGCTTCTTGTCAAACAGCCTCGTTCAGACCGTCGTGCCCACGTTAGCCTGTTTAGGCTGAGGTAGCAACGGGACGTGCAGTGAGACATACCTGTGCAAATCAAACTCCACTGTAACATTTTTTCCCCCAAAATAAATCTCTATCTTGTTTCTTCTTCTTCCTGCTACGACACTTGTGCATAGTTCACGCTCAGGCGACTGTCTGCTTCTCAGTATTCTGAAGGTCTTCTCTGTCTGCCAGCTTCTGCAGAGCTAATCTCTCACCGCCATCTCCTCCATTGTGGCCCAGGTCAACTGGCAAACAGGCCAACTCCTGGTCCCTGGAATCCTTGTCCGCCGGGCCTTCTGGCTGCTCGTCCGGGTAAATGACGAGGAAAGAGGCGGCAAGGAAGCCGAGGAAGGAGCCGCCGGAGGCCACCATCGGAATGACTCGCACGCTGCCGACGGCCTTGATGACCGCTCCCAGCGCCGATGCCACCAGAATCTGGCTTATGTAGACCTGGAAATATACACAAATGATATGGACTTGAGCATCCTTGCGTCCATTTGGTAGCACTTTTCCTTATTGGGGTTGCGGGTGGGCTGCAGCCGATCCGAGCTAGCTTTGGGTGAGAGTTGGAATCAGGGGCGTGGTGGCCATTGGGAGTTTCAGCAGTCTCCCAGGCCAGAATTGTTGCACATCAGGTCTTTTTTCCTCATTCATTTGCTGACTGATATATTTTCTGACTTCTCTTAAAGGCGAAGTCAACATTAAACATTTCTTGACCATGATATGTTATATGTGACCTCACTAGTCTAAACATGACATTCTGATTAATATTACATTTGCGGAATATGAGTTATGAAGCAAAATGCAGCCATTTTTATCCATCTCAGGGGGCGGCCATTTTGCCACTGTTGCTCAGGGCTCAGGCAACGACCAATCACAGTTTACCTGTA
Source organism: Leptonotus elevatus (assembly GCF_054856555.1). NCBI lineage: Eukaryota > Metazoa > Chordata > Actinopteri > Syngnathiformes > Syngnathidae > Leptonotus > Leptonotus elevatus. The sequence continues at coordinate 16,552,295 of NC_141244.1, forward strand.
TTCTGAAGCCGAGCTGTGATTGGTTGTTACCTGAGACCTGAGCAAATGTGATGTCATTTTCACTCAATGAGAGCAAGCGGCAAAATGGCCGCCTTCTCATATTATTAAAAACTGCTGGATTTTGCTGCTGAACTCATATTCCACTAACACAATATTAACCAGAATACCATATTTAGAGTAGTGGGGCTGCATAGAACATATTATTGTAAAAAAAACTGTTTTGAATTGACTTTCCCTTTAAATTAATAAACCCATGTTGAGGCTATGATTAATATGGAGTAATAAATGCAAAAAAACCTAAAGAAAAAGCAAAGATGGAATTTTAAATTGACTTACTTGACATGACAAGATAGCGCAGTCAATGCCAAAACCTCTTTTAGTGTTGGCTGGACTGTGGTGGATGAACTGAGGAAAGCAAAGAGAGAAGAGAATGTCACTTGCAGACAAATTCCGTTTTTGGGATTATTCATACATTGGTGCCTAAAGATGCGAGTTTTAGTCAGTCCTGGACTACACTTGTAACTCAAAATACTTGTATCTCAAATCATCTCTTCTTATATCTTTCACAATGCCACTTGTTACGATGGGTGTTGAGTCACCTGCCACCATACAGTGCGCATATCCCAAGTTTGAGCTCGCAAATCAAAGCAAAAAAATAAATAAAATCGACCAATCAATGACTTGCATCTGGAAAAAAGTTGGGTTCACTCGTACCTCAAGGCACCTTTGTATATAATTTATAAACGCTATTCTTGGATTGCATCAGTACCTCTTTAATTTCATGATACTGTCCTAGTAAGGCATACGGGCAGTAGGACATGCTCATGGAGATGACGCCCATGCTGCTGATCATTACCATGGCAACGTACACGTTTGGAAAGATGGCCATCACCGCGGTTCCTAAGTTTAGAAAGACACAACAGTGGACAGATACGTGATATACGTAGGTGATTCCAGCATATGGCTGCTTTTCATTGTGTCATATATTCTCACCTATTGCAAAACCCAGAGTCCCCACAATGTATATGACCTTGATGCTCAGGTCAAAATTATCCAGGTATTTCTGAAGGATGGCTGGTGGAGAGAATCGCATCAGTTAATTGTCTTGAAATGCTCATTTGGACCTGTGCTTGTGTTTCTACCTGAGCAGACGGCCGCAGTTGCCGCATTGACCACAAGCCCCCAACACCCCATCTGAACTCCACTGTTATAATTCTGGAACTCTGTGGAATTGGCCGGTGCCTGTGAAAACAATAGTGATATTACGACATATAAATACAACAATAGCTATTGATTATTGGAATGTCATGAAGAAAAACAGACAGCTCAGTAAGTTAAGTTAATGGGCAACTAAAAACTGACATGAAACTTTTTGGGAGGTAAGTACCGAAAAAAACACTTTAATATAACAAAAACATTACAATGCTTCACCGAAAGTGTGAGTCAAAGCTGAACAATGTGACCTGTATTAAATGTGAAAACAGAAGTGAGTTTTTGGTTTTTATTGCCAACTACAGCAAACACCACCAACCTTTTCTGCACCACAAACCGGTTTCATGTAAAGACATATTTTGACAGGTCAGCATAGGGACAACTTAAAACAAATGATTAAATATACAACTCAAAAATAAAATTTCTTTCAGACCGAATTGCCATTTTGGGTTTTAACAAAGACTTTAGGATTTTTATAAAAGTCTTGTATTAGACCTAATTAGATTGTGCATGTGTCTCTAAATTTTAAGTGGAAGTCAACCGTAAACATTTCTTGACAATAATATGTTATATGTGACCTCACTAGTCTAAACATGACCTTCGGATTAATATTACATTTGTGGAATATGAGTTATGATGCAAAATCCAGCCGTTTTTATCCACCTCAGGGGGCGACCATTTTGCCACTTGCTGTCGACTGAAGATGACATCACAGTTGCTCAGGGCTCACGCAATGACCAATCGAAGCTCACTTGGTTCCTGAAGCTGAGCTGTGATTGGTTGTTACCTAAAACCTGAGCAACATTGAAGTTATCTTTTCGTCGACAGTATGTGGCAAAATGGCCGCCCCCTGAGATGGATAAAAACGGCTGCATTTTGCTGCTTAATTCATTTTCCACTAACACAATATTAACCAGAATACCGTATTTAGACTAGTGGGGCTGCATAGAACATATTGTCAAACATTTTTTTTGGGGGGGGGGGGGGCACCTTTAAAGCAACTGGCACACTGCAACAGAAGATAAAGGAGTAGCGAGTGTGTGTGTGTACCTTAGGATCACCAAGGAAGATGGCTTGTCCCATGAAATCTGTGTAGAAGACAGCTTGAGCTATATAGGAGAACCATGTGACCAGGTGACATATACACAGCCTCCACAGCTGCTTTGGCATCTGCAGTGAAGAACAAGAAATTTCACAAAAACACAGCGAATGACGGCGTTTGTGATTCGTAATGAGAGAGAAATATTGCAACCCCTCTTCACCTTCAGCATCGACAACCAGAGCAGTCGCACGTTTGTGCCCCTGCTGGGCCCGCGGTCGCTGCTGGAACCTTCTGAAGACAGACTGCTTTCAGACAGCTGAAACGCCCGCCTGTCTGCATGCAGCTGCAGGTCACTCAGATCGTTCAGACTGCGGGAAGTGGTGATTGGCTGCAGGCTCGAGGTGGCTGTCCGTCGCAGTCGGTGACGCTGGGATCCCACTCGTCCGTAATAAGAGAATGTGAAAGACGGCTGAAGAAACAAGAACAACTAATTTGAACCCCCAGGTTTTTTTTTGTTTTTTTTGTATTGACAATTCTTCATAAATTTACATTTACAAATGTGTTTTACTTGTCGGTAGAAGGTATGTTTGTGTGGCCGTGGAGAAGCTGTGGCGTTGAAGAGCCGAGCGCCAGCTTTGTTGGAAGTGTGGTTTTTGGTTGCGTTGTTGTGCTCAGTGGGGGACAAGCCAGCATTGACACCATTAGCCAGCTTGGTCTGCTTCACAGGAGAGAAACAAAAGCACTCGTCTTACAGCTCTCTGGGAACATCATGCCATTATAGGAGAGCTATACTTTTTACCTTTGGTTTCATATGTGAGCCGTCAGAGGCCGGACTAACTTCAGGAGAACCATTTATCTGGCCGTTAAGTTCAGATAAGGCAGAATCTTCAGATTGAACAACTACCACTCCATCTGTAAATATGGCGGGTCCACTCGGACTCAAAGACTCCATACTTGGGTTTGAAGGCATGAACGCATCTTCTAGACCTTCCTGGATTTCAGGCAAGAAAAGTTGGGCTTGCAGGTCAAGATCAGGATCCAGCTTGATTTTCGTGTCTGGCATGGCTAAGACTGAATCGCTTTTACTCCGCATTCGCTCCATAACCAGAAAGTCCAGTTCCTTCACCTCCGATTTGTCGCTCTCTCGGCAAGGCGGGTCCTCCTCTGCGATGTCTTCAAGAAGCGGTGGTGTGTGACTAACCAGTCGGTAAGATGATTGACTGGTTGAATACCTTCTTCCTGTGATGCGAAGCTGCTGGGATGCCACGAACTGCTTCTCGGGGATACTGAACATGTGCAGTATGACGGAGACGATGAAGATGATGGCTGCAAAAAGGAAGAGCACTTGCTGCTGCGACTTAAACGCTTGGCCCAGAGCTGTGCCGGTCCAGTCGAGACCGCCTAGCATGTAGCCCAAGGCGCCACCGAGCCCTGCAGGAAACAAACACACACACAAACAAAATAGCCTCATTGTTTGGATGCCAAATCATGCTTATTTTTGTGCATTTTCCACTCTACATTACATTGCCATGATAAGGCTTTCTATTAATTTACTTCCACTGGAATTTGTAAGCATATTAGAAGCTTAATGATCCATCCATCGCATCGTACAATTTACTGTATGCTTATCCACAGCAAATTTCCTGCACCGACTTCAGGCTGTCATAATTTTCCACCTGAAGCCTCCGAAGAACCTGAAGTTGGAGCTTTATCACTCTTGGAAACATCTGCGGAACTGAACTTTTGTTGGTGTGTTCCAGTGCAGCCCTCGCGATTCTCTTTCCCTGGCTATTCACGATGCCTGCTTTAGAATTGAGGTGCTTTTATCAGTGGTAGTACTACCAAGCCTTCCTCTGTGTGTTTTGTCAAAAAAAAAAAAAAAATTCTGTTTCAAGAAACTACGGAGCACATTCTACTATGCGTCGGAGCAGTGTGACGGCCAAGAAGCTTCTAAAACTTCCCCTGAACTGCAGTCAGGGAAAGATAACTTGCAAACTGCAAAACCTAAAAAACTGCCGTGGCTGGCTGACTCGTAACTTGTTATTACAAGTCAGGTCATTATTGAAGTCAGGTAACACTGAAATTACATTCTTTGGCTCCCAGCACCTTTGCAATAAACTCCAGCAGCACTGCAAGATATCTTGGTCACGCTCTATCCTTTGATTACCACATAAAACAAATGTAGTGGGGTTATTTTTTTTAAGCAAAATATTCTTCATTTTCTGCTGCTTGCTGATGCCGAAAACTTGTGACCCAGGCTGGATAGTTGCATTTCTCTGCAAACAGATTGCTCGAGCAAGTCTGCAAGGACCCTCAAGCTGGTCCAAAATGCCACTACACAAGTTCTAACAAGAACCAGCAGAAGAGATCATATTTCTCCTATGCTATTTGCTGCACTGGCTTCCTGTACAATTTAGAATTGTATTTAAAATCCTCCTCCTGCGCCCTTACATACAAAGCACAAACAATGCCATTATTATTTATCGAGTAGAAGGCTACACTCTCGGAGCTTGCATTTATTTGTGTTTCCACGAAATTTTAAAAATAAAAATGATAGTCAGGGTTAGGGTTATATCCAAGACTGCCAGGGGATCTCACTCGATGCACTTAGCTTCATTTCCTGTTCTTTTCTCTCTACCCTTCTTACAAATGATCTCAACTCACTTTTAATATCACACTTATCACAGCTATTGCCATGGCTTTCCTATGACTTCTCTTTCGTATTTTTCTTTCTCCTCTGTGGTTGGTGTTTGCCGTTTCTGGAGATGCAATTGGTGGCGGCAAAATTGCACATTTACACAAAAGTTATCTTATCTTTACAGTTCACACCAGTTTCTCCTTAAGAAAGTCCTGTACCCAAAGTTATGACATTTCTGATGCATGCCTGTCAATATCATAATATATATGTCATAATATTTTCCAAGTAGAAGGCCAGTCCGACCTGGACGCATGTTAAATATTTCACTGTACAAAGAGTCCTCCAATCCTATAGCAGCATCGCAAGCTGAATTTGTATAAATCGCAAGATGTTGCTATCTATCACTAACCTGCACTAATGCTTTAATTAAGTCATAATTACAATAAATATCTGTATGCATGCCGTTCATGTTGATACCATACATAAACCAAGGACTTCCTGTAATTTTTTCCCTACCAGTCCGCGAGTCATTATGGGTCTCAGAACCACTTATGGGTCTGCACCCACCAATTGATAATTCACAGAAATCCTGAAATTGTTACCTGCTGAAAAGGCGTGTATATTTAGGGCCATATCTTGCTCCTCTGTGTTCGCAACATCAAGAAGGTAAGCTCTGATGGGTCCATCGCACGCATCCGCACAAAAGTCCAGCACCACCACGCCCAGAACTGTGAGGATGATGCCCTTTGGCTGGCTACTGGGGCGATCACCGATGGAAAGGCCTGAAAACATATTTGCATAAAATATCAATCAGTGGAGTCATCCCCGCAAGGGCCGTGCAATTTTCTGTCAATAAACTTTGACCTCACCAATTAGCGATCCGTTTAAGAACAAGGCCATACCGAGCAGCACGCCAATACACAAAGCCAGTATAAATGGCCTCCTCCGACCCAATCGTAGCGTGCAGCGGTCGCTGGCCGAGCCCATCACAGGTGTGAGGATGAGGCCAAAGATAGGACTGAGGAACCAAGTTAGACTGTAATATTGCTCAGGCAAGCCTAGGAAAAACATACACACACACACAAAAGAGTCAATTCATTCAATAAATTGCTATTCAAGGAGAGGTCACGGGACACTCAACAGTTGACTTTGACAAAAGAACCTTATAACTTTAGTCTCAATCACAGGGCAGAAACTGTTGAGAGATGTGATCGTTTGTCAATTTATTAATTTCAATGAATTGCTTCTTTATAAAGGCAGCTTAGTGCTGATGTTTGGAACAAATGCTTTTAAACGACAGCATTTATATTTTTGCAAAGCACTGACTTACATTTGAACTTATTAGAAGTAGGCAAACATTTTGTGATTTGCAGGTTTTTGGGGTTTCTTTCTCTATATTTCCTACAAATTTGTTTCTAAATAGCAAAGCACATATCAGTGTGTGCATGACGGTAGCTTGCTCTAACCGACGACTATTAGGTGACCTGTTACAACAGCACAGACATACCAACCAGTCAGCCACAACGAGACTTCCACGTTTAAGCACACACATTTTGTTACATTAAAGTACACACAATGACATTCATGTTAGGCTGCCTTCAAAACAACGGCTGAGATTTTTCCATCCCTTGTAGAGAGGCAGAGCTTTGTTTTCGTCTCCGTTGGATTCCGAGCCATTCAGATGTCTGGTTCTCACGGGAAGAACATGTTACCCACGCCGCCTTCCTCTGCTGAGTTCTTCAATCCCAAACTAAGTCAACACAATTGTAGTTAAAGTTGCAAAGCATGGGGAAGGCTCAAGAAAAGACACTCCTGCAGTTTGTATACATTCAGCCACTTGTGAAAATTATGATAAGAATTTTTTTATTATGGATTTTATTCAGTTATTCAATGAATGCATACATGTTTATCACTAACAGGATGAGGGTTTTCCCATGAAGTTGCTTTGGATGAGTACACTAAGTCTAAAATTGCTAGGATTTAAGACTTCAGATGGGTAAGCGGATATGTGACAAAATGTGTTTTACTTTGATAAGAGTTAAACCAAGAGATTGGCTTTGTAATAACCTTTTCTTTTTCTTGCTAAAAAAACAACCCTCGTGCATTATTCTATCAATCCAACATTGAGATGTTATGTTGAGTGGTAGCGAATATTTGAAAACAAATAAAACAAGTGAGGCATTGTGGACACTTCTTGGCGGCCATCAACCAGTACAAATTCTCCCACAATCAAGCCAAAACAGCTGCTGTTGACATCATATCAGATTATTTTAAACCACAAAAAATGACAAAAATAATTTCTCTAACTAAATAGTAATAATACTAGGTGAACTGATTGCTGATTAATCATGTTCTTAAGGCTATTCAACAAAATGTAGGAGAGTACTTTATTTACAACCAACAGAGGTGCTGGTGATTCACTCTTAACTATTTTGCTGTCAAAAGCAGTCATTGTGACATCGACTGTGGTAAGATGATATTTAAAAAAAACAATCTATCAATTTACCCCAAGCGTTAATTTTCTCCTTTGTCGTTCAAGGAAATTCAAAAAATCAAGGATCCATATGTTTGTTTGCAAATGCATTGTTACCACTGGGAAATTGCCTGGGAAAGTCAAACAGGTTTGAAGTCAAATTACACAACGGTAGAATAAGCCCAAGAAAAAGGCAACAAAACGAATACTAACTGCATCTGCATTTTCAACACATGGGAAAACAGCAGTGCAAAGCTGGATGCTTAGAAAACGGAAATGCCTCCATAACACACTGAATAGGGTTCTAAACCTAATCTTTCTCTCAATATTGCAAACGCGGAGAAAGACGGTGGAGCTGAAATGCGCTGTGTTGGACATTCTTGACATACCAGGAAAACGTGCCTTTGTTGCGTTTGTCATTGACATTGCTGATAGCTATTGCTGGGCCTGCAGGTTACATGGCACTATGGCGCAACACATCCGCTATGCCAGTCCAGTTTCCAAACCGCTCTGCTGTTGTTACTGTTTGCAGGGAATTCAGAGTGTCGAGCTGGGCATTGCTAAAAGCAGCTACTGCAATAAATTCATTATGCAATAAAAGCCTTGCTGAATTTGACAGTGAGGCCGTGCCAATTTATGACTTTTACTTAGTTACCTGGTATGCAGTGCAAACAGAACCTTTCACATGCTTTGAACCAAAAGTAAATACAGTAGCTCCAGTTAAACATACAGCGACATACAGCAAAAGTGTTTACTTACCAACTTTATAACGGGAGTTCTGATATTTTACTCGTGATGTTTTACCAGTGCAGTTGAAAACAGTGTTTAGAGAGTAAAGGATGCTGTAGCACTGACTAGACGATATCTAATATAAGAGCTCTTCTACACATTTTGCCTTTATAAATGGTGGTACTGTCGACTTTGCACCTGCGTATTCACATATTCGTGAATTATATTTTTCCAGAATATTTTCCCCCATTTTTCTCCCGCTTTTCATAGAAAACATAAAGTGAATATCTTTCTGCATCTTTTGAAGAATTTCTTCGGTTTGGAATTTTATTTCATTTATTTTTCCCCTCCAATGCATTTCTATTAGTGCCAATTATACACGGATTTTCGCTATTTGCGGACTGGCGTGGTCCTCCTATCCCGCATGAATAGAAGGACTAAGTCAGGTAACCAAAATATTAGGAACAGCTCATTATGACACAGTACACTAATCCATTATTATTGACGAGGTCAATTATTATGTCAATCGTTACCTTTGTGCAGTCATATTGAATATTGTGCAAGTGCCCATACTTTCTGATTGCTAATACTGTGCTAAAGTGTACCATTTCCAGTGATTCCACGAGCGCCCTATTAAAGGGGAAGTCAAGTAAAAATGTTATTTACAATAATGTTTTATGCTTAGTTTAATGTCTTTTTTTTCTGTCGTTGGAAGACTTCTATGTTGTAGCCATACTCGCGAACAAAAGCACATGTGGCGGCGCAATGCAACATTTCATGTTTGGGCTGGAGCTAGAATTAGCAACTGTGATGTCATTTTCAGCCGCCAGGAAGTGGCAAAATGGCGGCCGCCAGAGATGGATAAAAACAGGTGGATTATTTATTTTTTTGCTTAGATTTCATTGTGTTTAGACTAGTGGGGGCGCATTGAACATTGACAATTTTTCACTTGACTTCCTTTTTAAGGGTTAAGAAATAATGCCAAACCTCACCTTGTACCAAAGTAACAATCAACCTGCTAGAGAGTTAATATTTGATTCCAAAAACTTCAAAGACATCCTTAAATAAGCTCATTGCCACAGGCAACAAAGATTGGCAACTACAGTACTTTAAATGAAGTTTTATCTCTGTTGAATGTCTTCTTACCTATCTGGAGCAACACTGGTGTGACCAGGGCAGTTTCCATAGCATAGCAGAATTCCCGTCCAAACATCACTGCCCCGTGCATGACCCAGCGGTGCAGGGGGATCTGCGAGCCTTTGCCTTCACCCGACGCTTCCTCTGCATCCTCTGTTTCACTTTCACTGTCGTCTTCGGTTGGCCTCCTCTTCTGGTCAAGGTCTGAGGCTGTCAGTTCTCCCATTGGTGCTTTGCTATGTGTTTCTTTGTCCAGTTAAATTGTAGTTTTGGCTCTATAAGCGATACAATAAATGTCCATGAGTTAATTTGCACTGTTCATAAGCAAGGGAGAGCTGCCCTCAAATCCGTTACCTGCAAATGGGTGATGATGAAAATCCTATCCTGTCCATCCTGTTTTCTGAAGGTATGATAAGTGAAAAGGATCCCGTAGCTTCAGCAGGGAAGCAGTATGATAAAAAAAACAGGAAAGGCTGTGTGAGGTAGAGGTTTGGAATTACTCTAACTACAACTACGGTGGCAGCATGGGGTAGTGGAAGCTTTTGGATTGCGCAAGATTTGAGTCTCCGTATCAGCAAAGCGCGTCCGTCAGCAGCAAAGGCTGCTTGGAGCCAAAACGTGTTCAACAAAGACAGCAACCTGCAGAGAAACAGGGCAAAAACAGTTATCCACAAACCAGTTGTATTGAATTATCTTCCACATGTAGAACTTTGCATTTTTCTGCAACCACACTGACACATGAGCCATTAATGACAACATTGAAAATCAAACTTATCTGGATAAACAATCATCCTTTGAGCAAATACGATGGGAGTGAAAGAATGGTGTATTGGTAGCGACCCTAGCTGATCTGTAGTCTACACATTACAGTATCTCATATTTTACATCAAAACTAGAAATGATACGCTCGCGTGTGACCACTCAATGAAGCTGTTATTAAGCCAAAGAAAGAACTGAATTCATGAAGCTATGACATAATAATATAGCTATCCCAAGAAAACCACGCAAGTATGCCTTTTAGGAGCTTTCAACATTTGGATGAAGACAAGCAGTTTGAAGATGTGAAGATCTTCCGATGAAGCCATAACATTTGTCATCATTAGCGTCAACATTTCAGAAGGGAGGGAAAAATTATAGCTCAACATAACACAAGTTTTATGAAATATTTGAAATGAAATACAGTTTTAAAAATAGCTTGAAATGGCCTTGAAACTAAAGCTAAATGAATGTGACTTTCGGCTTATCCCGCCACAGCGAGTCGCTCGCATGATTTGTTTGGCCCAGTTTTGTGGCTCAGTAATGGAGCACTTGCTTGCAGCAAACTGAACCTGTGCCATCTGCATGAAAGGCAGCAACATGTAATTGTTAGATTAGCATGTAATTGTCTCAAAAAAGAGCAAAGTGACCGCTGTCATGAATATTTGTCTCAATTTGTGCTGCGTACATTCGGTTCTTTTAATATCATTTTGAGCTGCCGGAACAGAGATAGTACTACCTCTACCCTTATTACCTTTTCTGCTACAGTTCTATCTACCTAGTTTTCTGAACAACTTTTGAGGCAAATGTTCCCAGAAATATTGCTAGCAGGAGAAAAACATCACAGCAATATGATTAAGACATGTCTTTTATGATGACTTCTTCTTGAAACGCCATAGGCAACGGATTCATTGATGATCTGTAAACTTCAAGGCTCGGCTCTGTCATCCTCCATCAGCACTTCAGCTTTTTGACTGTTACATCAAACATTAATGCATAAAAGCAATATATGCGCAGACAGCATCTTCTATTCTCCGCTGAGCAGCGAGGAAATGAAATTCTCCTACCTTGGAATGAAAGGTATTGGTGGAAATTGTTGAGCCAGTCGAGACATGCGTCTGGTCGGTTGCTCGTAACTATGTCTTTACCTGTTGATGTTATGACATTCTCCACTTACTCTTCCGTGTGCATTTATTGCTAACGGGAGGTTGGCATGAAGAGCAAAAAAAAAAAAAAGATAAGCATTTAAGTCATATATGTGTCAAGTCCAGCCGCGCCGGGTAGTATTTGACTTGTTAGCGTTAAACTTGAGGCGCTAACCTGCCGTTAAACGGTGACTTGAGTAATTCCACGTTCGTAAGGAAATGGTAAAGATGCAGAAACATACCTGAGGATGTTATTCCATATACACGCCACTTGTTCGTCGCGGGCCGACTTCGATACCGCGGACAGCGAAGCTCTCAGTTTGGGCTAGCGGGCTTGGCTAACCTTTGGCAGCTAAATGAGTACGCTTAACGCTTCACTACCAACTACAGTACACCCCCCCTCAACCTCACCGGTTTCCACAGTAACAAAGAGAGGCGTGGCCACTGGCCAGGGTAGCGAGCTATTGCGTCATCATACGTTTTATTTCCGGAAGGTGACGACATAATGAAACGCATCACCAATTAAATGTACATGAACGATGACTACTTGAAAAATGAAAAAAAGATTTAGTTAAAAGACAACAATTTGATAATGTGATATAATGGTAAAATCCTGTTGTTTAAAAAATCATTTGAATGCTTTTGTATCCATGTAACTCTTTAACCAAAATGCTTCAACGCTAAATTAAATTAGTTTCCACAACTTTAAACAAAATACACCAATATTTAGAAGCACTATAACAAAATTAGTCATTCTAAAGTGATAAAACATAATTATATAATTATGTATTGTTTAAATTAATTAGCAATATGTTATGCATATTTGTTCTGTATTCAATTATTATTGCTATTATTTTTTTTATTTCGCATAATTTTACCAACAAATAATAAATCTTAGCTAAGATAGCAAATTATTCACTTGCACTCTCACGCATAATTTTTTCTTTTTTGAGCTGAGTTAAATGTTTACTTTATCTATTTCTGACCACTCAGAGAAGCCCAGAGAGTCAGATTTGAGTATAAGGTGAATGTTCATCAAATTCATCATCCTTGTTCAAAATGCTAAAACGTCACTGAAATCGAAATTCTCCGCATTAAACTACTTTATAATGCTGGATGGACTCTTGTGGCGTTTGTAACAGGTAGTTTATTAGAAGTGTTAACACACTGCACAATACATGGAAGCTTTTCAGAAATTTTCTCCCAACAGTGCTGCCCTCTGCTGTACAAATGGGGTCATCGTTCCTTGACGTTGTCTTAAATCCTTTGAGGTAATAATCCAAGCCAAACATACAGGGACAGGTGTGACCTGATTTAGTTAAAAAAAAAAAGAAAAATCCCTTTTCACCCCTTCCATTAAAATCCTTTGTTAATAACAACATTTGATTTGCTACCATTCAAGTCTTCTTTCTGCAATCTAAAATGTCAGCCCAGACCAGAAGTGAGTCTTCATCATCCCCGTAATGAATTGAATTTGTTGTATCAATGCTGTTCAATGATGTCCAACACGCTGGCCATCCTACAGTTGATGCTGCAAATTCCTCAAGTGATTTACAATTTGTGAATCCTCGGAGTGCCTTTCTGCGGTGATGGGGGAATTGTGCTCATCATGATCACATTATTAGGGACGGCCGTGGCGGCCTCCCCTCCTGAGGCCTTGGAACTGTGCTGCATGCTGATGATGTCACCGCTGCTTTGCTCTGCCTCTGCACGCCGGAAAATATTCCTCATAGTTGCCTGCCCAGGAAGGTGACAATCTGTCATGACTGAATGACTCAATAAAGAGTGCTACATTTTTTTAACCTGTCCTGTTCAGCTTTATGGTGATGCAAAACAATGGATCAGAATGCCTTTTTACACCCTCCTGTGATTATTTGTATTTTGAGAATTATTGGGAATGCAGTTAGACAGCAAAAGTTTTGGCACAGAATAAAGGGGACGTCTTCTACCAATTTACCAACTCTGTGGACAATAGAGAATTATTGTATTCTATTTTATTTCATATGGTATATTTATCTTGGTCTTGTTTTTGTTTTTTTATCTTAATCTTAAAAAAACAGGCATTTGAACAGGCGTGTGTAGACTTTTTAAATATCCACTGTAGGTTGTTTTTTTTTTTAAAGATTTTATTTCCTCTCAACTTTACAAATTCCACTGTATTGTAGAACCAAGAAGTTGCAATCCTACCTGGAAGTTGTTAGTCACAAAGCAGTAGACCACAGGATCCATGCAGCTATTCAGACTGCTGAGTGTGACGGTCAAATGGTAGACGATAGCGTGGTGAGGCATATCAGGGTGGAAATATACCACCACCTACGTGGCGAATACACAGTGCAATATCACTGCTTGACAATTTCAGTTGATTAGAGGGTGCCAGCTCCTCTCACCCACCTGTCGTACGTGGAATGGTGTGAAGCAGACAGTAAAGATGATCAGCACTGTGGTCAGCAGCTGGACAGCCCTCCTCCGTCTCTTCCTGCATGGATAAACAAGGACACGATTTATTCTTGCATTTTTTTCTCTCACTTTGCTATGTTGTTGTAACTCCTTTATCAAATGTCTTTATGTAACATGGTGATGTACAAATTATCGATAAATATATGGTTTCGTCTTGAAGTCATGTAAGGAAGCACTAAGCAGCATTAACCACATGGGGCACAATTTTTACGTTTTTTTTTTTTAACATGCGTAATGTTGACAGCAAGTGTCTTCTTATAAAGTCACATCACCACCTACTGGCCTGGCATGTATATTACAACATTGTTTTTAAAAATCTGTAAGGAAATCATTTTTTTTTAATGCAAATATAAACAAAACATGCCAACACTTTATAGTAACAGAAACCAATGTTTAAAAAAATAACCATTAATTTATAATCACATCTGCTGGTTGTACCTGCTCTGCTGCATCAGGCTGTGATCGGCGAGCGCGCATACGATCCGCAGGGTAAACACAACGATGATGATGAGCGGTAGAAAGAACTCGGTGAGGGTGAGGAAGAGGAGCTTGGAGAGGCAGCACTCAGTATGTTGGAAGGCCGTGGACAGGAAGGAGTAGGTGACCACGATGGCAAACAGCCAGACAGACACACACACACATTTGGCCACGCCGGTGTTGCGCCACCGACGGGATGCTTCGACCTGTAGGGACATGAAAATAACAGTTTTTATTGTTTTACAAACAACTTTATAGCACCAAACGTATTATAGGAGATAATTGAATTTTTGAGGCCTCTAAACAGTGATTGTCAATTTATACCAACTATATTAGCCAAATATAAAATACAGTAACAATAACTGAACTGTACTTAAAAAGTGAAAAAAAAATTATGTTAAGTTAAAAGAAATATTGTACAGGGTTTTTAAAAACTGTGCATGAAATATTATTGTGTTTTGGGTTGTTTACAAAAGAGAACCTTTGATCATTATGACCAGTTGTATCAAATATGATACAAATTGAAAGTCTTATTTGGAAATACATTTTTGAAAACAACAAAACATTTGCTTTAGAATCTTAGTTTTCTGTCCAATATTTAATGGTTCAGGCTTTACAGGGTTAAGAGGATGCTTCCCCAACTACTGCTTAATTTACCTGCACTATGGCGAGGTAGCGGTCCACACATATGCAGGTGAGGAAGAGGATACTGCAATACATGTTGACAAAGTAGCTGAAGATATGTAAGTAGGAGCAGGTGAGACAAGCTCCTCCACTGTAATAAAGCAGGATGCGTGTCGGCAGAGAGAGGTTAACCAGCAGGTCAGTCACGGCCAGATTGATGGTGTAGATCACTGAGGTGCTCTTTTGCTTAGTGAGCAAACAGAACACATAAAGAGCCAACGTGTTGAGCACCATGCCCACCTGAAATTGGAGGCGGGCTAGTCAACATGAGTGAGAAAATATGCTAAGCATTCCATTTAAAGTCAGGATTTACATACCAGGAAAATAAGGGAGTTTACGATCATGAGCGCAATCCAAAGTCCATAGAAGTCATTGTAAAGTCCCTCATCCAAATGGGCTAATTTTTGCAGATATGCTTCCATGCCACTTGTGTTGCTGACACTGGACACATCCGCGTGGCTGGCAAGGGAAGTGTTGGTTACAGTCCAGGATGCTGTGCTGTTTGCGCCCACGGTGATCATGACGGACACGGATGATGATGATTAAAGTTTCTGTTTTCTGATGTTGGTGAGCACACCTGAATAAAGACGATGACAAGAGCATAGTTATCAGTACATGGTTAGAATACATGCAGACAATGCTTCTAAAATTAATTCTGCACATTTACTTAGGGTACTTAGCATTTGACAAGACAAACACATTATATAAAAAAATAAAACTAATACTAAAACTAATAGAAACACAACTAAAACGAAAATGAAAACAAAAACTCTCGTGAAAAATTCCAAACTATTTGGGACCGGTCCAGGGTGTATATGCTGCCTTTTACCCGAGGTCAGATGGGATAAGTTCCCACAACACTGAACAGGATAAGCGATATAGAAAATGAATGAATGGATGGATATCTCTGTATTATTGTATTCCACTTGCTGGAGCAGTAATACAATAATTGCGCTTTGATCGACTTGCATAGCAGGATTAACGAAACAATCAAGCTGTCCAATGGGATATGTTGAATGTAGTCATCTGGGATTCATTTCTTGTCTTGTTCAGAACTACATCATAGGGACAGCCACTTCCAACATTTTTTACCCCCACATTTACAGTAAACAAGATTAGCACTAGCCAGCACAGTGGCTGAGATTCACATTCAACCCTGTGTCTGTGTGGGTTTTGCTCCTATAATTGATGGCAGACAGTCCAGTCCTAAAGTCAGCGGAGATTGGCTCTGACTAACACACAACCCGATTGAGGACAAGCACTATCGAAAATGCACAAACTCAGTCCTCTACTGTCTACTTCAGTGCGGCTGTTGCTGTTGGCATGGCTACAATAACAAAATAAATTTAAGCCCATCTTCAGTTTATTTGTGCTATCTATTTATAATGTTATTTATTGCCACAGTGCAAAGGAAATATAAATACAGATTATTCATTTGTCGTTGATCTCACATGAGCTCATGGGGATGGGGATGGATATTTTCAGACACAGTGGATTTGTGTGAAAAGTCCTTATTTTATATAAAATAATAATAATAATAATAATTATTATTATTATTATATGCCAGCAATTTAATGTCATCTAGGTTCTACAATATTCTACAATAACCTATTTCAAAAGCTATGGAAAATAAAAAATAAAAGGAAACGATGGATGGATGGATAGATAGATAGATCTACGTAGTTACTCTCTGTTTCATGAAACGAAGTATTAGTCAACACGAACGCTTCCTGTGTGTTTTGCACTCCGAGTCCAAGCATATCATTCACGCAAGCTAATGTGCCAGCTGATGGATTTTATTCAGACTTGATGATAATCACATGCCGCACTGTGTGAGTGAAATGTGAATAATGTGACTTGTCTTTGAGACAACAGAAAATAAAAAAAAAATGTCGCAATTAAATTTTTGCTGGGCTGTAATTCTTCATTGTAAAAACCATGTTCAGAGAGAAATAACAATCTTAAGCAATATATCATAGTGACCTTTAGCTATTGCACAGCACAAAAAAAGTGGTGGGCTACAAGGCACTGTTTCGCAGCCATCCAAAGCATGCATTTCAGCTCTAATATTTGTTAAGGTCTACAATGTTTTCCATAGGAGGAAAAAGTTGCTTGGTTGGGAAATGGGTCTTTAATGACTAATTTAGTTACTTTTCAGTTTCAGTGGGCATCTAAAGGTTTTACTTATTTTATTTTTTATTCTATGGTTTTTTGTGTTGTTTTTATGATGCTACATGCAAAAAAAAAAAAAAGAAGTTTTCCCCCAGCAGATGATAATGTAAACACATTTCATACATGTAAATGTTAAAATGTTATGTAAAACCTTGATTAAAACTTAAATTTTATGACGGCCGCAGTTTGGGACAGAGGCAAATAAATTCATTTGACATTATATAACGGAAATTGGTTTAAAATATGAACATCTTCGAAGTATTACAGAACAAATTAAGAATTTGGAGGTTTCACTGATAATTGGAGTTATGATTTCCTGCGATAGATCATGACAATATAAACATTGCCAGTTTAACCATTAGGCACACTGTCTGAGTATATATTTACAATTTTTAGGAAATATGCTTGTGTGGCCTCCTAATGGATTCGACATTTATTTAGTGCATATTTTAAACCAATACATCAATGCATACTGTCAGCATGTCGCTGTATATAATACATCAAATATAGCGGTGATGCAATGGCACGGAGAAGAGTCCGGAGGTCTCAGAGGCACATCACAAATAAATTCTAGCAGCGTGGGAGTCTCTATACACTTGTGCATGTGTGTGCGTGCCTGAGAGGACTATAGCAAGGGAGTGATGGAACAAAGATCTCACGCTGTCCAGCATCATCTTATTGCATTTGAGAGATCCCCTGAAGGCAATCGACACATTTTGTTGCTGCAGTAACTTTGATTTAAGTGTCATAACTGTTCTGGTTGCAGGAAAAGTCCACTTGTTGAGAAACAAGATGGGCGGATGGGAATAAAACCCATTTCCCTCAACAGAATACATTTATGTAAAAGCTCAAATAACAAATAAACCTTTACCTCAAAGTGGAGATTGTACTGTAATAGTAAAGGCAGTAAACACTTGCAACAGTGGTAGTTAATGCTCAATGGTCATGACGTGCAAGCATATTTTACTTGTACTTGTGGGAACCCAGATTAGGTGTAAACGCTATTACAGAATGCGAGATTTGCCTTAAAAGAGAAAATACAATTTCAACTTACCTTGAGAGAAAACACAATTAGCCCAGCAGGAGACTGACAAGAGTCCCTCAGGTGGCTTCAAATCCTTGATGCGGTAATGTTTTCCAAGCAGGGTTTTGCATTCATTGTCTCTGCTCACCTTGCCCTACACAAGTTCAGACAAAATGTCATCATCATCATCATCATCTTGTGTCCCTGTAGCTTCTTTCTTGCTGCTGCAATTGTTTCCAAATTGAATTCACCAAAGCCCTATATTGTATTTGTGTGCCATTGTCCCTTTGTGTGTCTTTTTTCCGTCTTTCTCCACCTATTAACATCCCTCCTAACTTCCCATCTCCACTCTCTCTCTCTCTCACTCCCTCTAAATATCCCCTCTGTTTGGTCCTCAGACAGGAAGTCTGAGTATCTGTTTACATTTTGATCAGACACGCATGCCCAATGCAAATTGTACGCTAGTATGACAACTCACGCACACAAATGGGCAAATGATGGACTAATGGTTAGAACGTCAGCCAGTTATGAGGTTAGGGGTTCGAACCTGGGCTACAGTCTCCCTGTGTGGGGTTTACATGCTGGAGTGGGTTTTCTTCAGGTACTTCAGCTTCTCCCACCATTCCAAAAACAATGATTGTTTGTCTACGTGCCCTGCGATTGGCTGCTGACCATTCCAGGGCGCGCACAGCTTCTCCCCCAAAGTCAGTTGGGCAAGGCTCCAGCTCACCCTACAACCCAAGTGAGGATAATAGAAAATGGATGGCTGGATCAATATTCAGCAGACAACATTATTATTATTATTATTATTATGATTATTGCAAAATTTTAGGTATTTTTTAAGTTGTCAACTTTCCATATGTATTAATGGCAATAATAAGAACGATCACCATTCGCACCATTTTGATTTCCTAAAAAAAGAGGCCCAGAGATTCTTGAATACTACTCAAAGATGCTATTTATATTGACAAATGAATGAATAACCTTTTATTTTTTTTATGGCTAGTGGGGATCAAACCCGTATCACAACTACATCTCTAGTTTGTAAGCACGGAGTCCAACCAGTGAGCTAAAATTCTTGGCTGCCGACAGCTCAGGTTATTTAAAGACTCAGGAAGTGTGGTACGTGAAAAGCTGACCTAGTTTTTTTTCATTAAAAAAACCAAACATTTTTATTATACAATAGTAACACACTCACACAAAACCCGCCTTTTTTTCCCCTACACGCCTTGTGGTCGATTTGGGTGCCCTCTGCGGTCTACCAGTCGCTGTAACGACACGGTGCACTCCACCTCCTATTTGTCCCACAATGAAGCCAGGCAATTTCATTTACAAATCCCCCAGACAGGTTATAAAAAAAATGGATATGTACGTGTAAAAGAGGACGTTTGGTCACCATGCTAGTCATGCATATCGTCGCTGTCCTTTGAAAAACACTTACTGTATGTCCATTTTATTTTTACATTTTTGGGATGTCTGCATTCAGTTTCACCCCCTAAATGCAAAAATGAAAAAAAAAAAAAAAAGACAAAAATGGACAGAAGTGTTTTTCACAGGACAGCAACGATTTATTTGTCTTTAAATGGCTAAAATGCATTGATTTACATGTATGCATAGTGTCTAAAGTAGTCTCATACTTTACCCCCAGCCCTCTGCTGCATCCCATCTGACAGACTGAGACAGGTTTGTGTCTTCTGGTTTCCTGGCGAGAGGATCATCATCACTCACAGCTTGGCAACGTTCCTCGGAAACATCCGGAATAACGGATGTCTGGACAAGGGCCATGGATCAACCTGTTACTGAGAAACGACACAAAGAAAAGACGCAGGACACTGGAGACAGAAAAGAAGTGAAGGGTGAAATGTCCCAAAAAGTTCACCATAGGCTCGTGAATGCATTCATTAGGTGAAAGTATTAACACAGACATGACAGGTGGATCAGAGTATGACGTGTTTGTGGGGGAGTGTGAGGGTCAACAATGACGTTCCAACGTGTGAGTCAAGCAAGGAGAAGTGAAAGACTATTCATGTCAGGAATAAGCAAATGATGGACGACAGACGGCAAAGTTTCGCCACCTTTTACGTCGCTCCCTCTGTTCTCATGATGCATGTCGTGATACATTTGTCAGGGATGAGAGGCCGATATATGGGAGGTGTCTGTCCTTCACTTGACTTGACTTTTGCAGCATGATGACATTTTTTCTCCCCTGTTTGATGGAATGTTCCAAAGTTTGGGAAAGGATTGCATGCACCCATGCCTGTAGCCCTCTATATAATTGTTGTAGTGCATAATAGGCTACAACATACAGTATATAATTATCCCCCCCCCCAAAAAAAACAAATTACACACGCACAAAAAAAATAAAACATCTAGAGACACAGTGTGACTACTTAAGACCTTCTATTTAATTCAATGTCACCATGAAGAAAAGCAGACTCGCAGCCTTGTCCTCATGTCATGATGATGAGAACATGTACAAACTTGGTTAACGTAAAATGAGTTTGTATGGATTTCAAAACAGATTAATGAATATTTCTAAAAAAATTTTTTTGTAGAAGACGCTTGTCTTGTCTCCAATTTAAGTTCAGCAGGGAGAGAATTTCATAGTTTAGTTCCCTGATAGCATAAGCTAGGACTGTCCAAAAGTTGTTCTAAACTTTGGGAGCTCAGTCTCCACTTATTGAGGCTCTGGTCGGTCTACAGAAGATCTGACGCCTCTCCATGAGACCAGATAACAGTGGTGACCAACAGATGTACAAACATTTAAAAGACAGTTTCAAAGAACTCAAATTCAGAAAATTTTCAAAGGTAAAAAGCTCATGTGTTTGAATAATTTTGGAATGATACCAGCTAATTGGTTTCCTATCCGTAGGCTACATCCATGTGTTTGTTGACTCCACCATACATCATCACATCATCACATATTGTACATTAATGAAGTCTGGATTTCAATGGGACGTTCCTCAAAATCTTGAAACAAATGTTTATTTAAATAAATAAATTACCGAAGACAGTTGATAAAGTAAAATTCACATTTATTTCCTTAACAGCACAGCAACATGATTTTTGTATAAACATTAAAATAAAACAAAAAATATAAACTGTACCACAATAAAATCTCACCGGCATACCTTTTCCTTCACAGTAAGATTTTGACAAAGCCCTATGACAAATACACTATGATAATGTTACCTAAGGCACTTCAAAAATAGTCAGCACTAACATTTAACATTATTCAATTTTTCCCACAAATGCATTAGAGGAAAGAAGAACACCAGAGGAGTTTAACATTTTCACCATTTCACCAATTTTCTTCAAAAGTTTACGAGTCTGTTCTTACAAAAAAGTATGGACAGAAGTGTAGCAAGTAACGGAATTAAAAACTGTTGAAGTAGCAAAATACAGTGTTTTAGTGCAACATATTCATATTTTGAAGTGTGCAGCAATGAAAAAGGTTTGATGTTCTATGCACCATTTTCTACAAAATTAAAGTGAGAACATATTGCACATGCACACTGGCAAAAACACAAAACAAAAAAAGACTATTTGGATCCAATACATAAGAGGCTGTGTCAGAGAAATTGAAAATAAATTACCCGAAAATCCGCAACCTAAATATTTATGAACCGCAACATTTGAAACACTTGAAAATGTCACAATTGCATAAAATGAGTTGGTCACCAAAATTAAAAGTTAAGGTAACC
Source organism: Leptonotus elevatus (assembly GCF_054856555.1). Lineage (NCBI taxonomy): Eukaryota > Metazoa > Chordata > Actinopteri > Syngnathiformes > Syngnathidae > Leptonotus > Leptonotus elevatus. Next base: position 16,573,945 of record NC_141244.1, read on the forward strand.
ACGACAAAATATCTAAACTTGAGTGCCTGTCTGTAAACTCAGATCAGTCGGTCTCTTGTCGGTAATGCAAGACGTAGTAGTCATGGACGTACATCAGGACGGCGAACGGTTGACCAATTATGAGTGAAATCCACACTGCGGCGTTGCCATAGTTACCACGCAGGTTTTGGCCAACAAACCAGGCTAATGGAAGCTAATGAAGAATAAAGACAACAACATTGATGTTTATTAGGAGTGGGAGAGAAAAGATTGTGTTGTAATCGCATTAGAGATCCAACATGTTGCTATGCTCATAAGGTGGGCAGGGATTTTTGGTTATTAAATTTTAGTTTAAGTAGATATAAAAACAGCTCACTGTAAGGCAGTAGAAGCATGTGATTCTTTTTTTTAGCTATTTGTAACAATAGCCTTACAAAAGGAAGGACTCGCAATTCAACAAAAATATGAATGGCACAATAACGGTTCCAAAATTAGCTTACCTGAGCCATCATGCCCATAAAGGCCCACAGTCGGAACATCCTCAGAGGGACACTCACTAGATACTAACACACAAATAAGGGGGGGGGGGGACAACAGCTGGCATTGAACACTTGAAACTTTATATGCGCTTCTAAATATTTGGTTCGTTCATGTGCTCAGCTGTACCTCGTGAAAGAACGCCGACAAGAAGAAGACTGCTGACTGGCTGACGATCTTACTAAAACCTCTCCTCAGCAACGGCTTGTAAAAGTGCCTGCAAGAAGAACACAACGTGACGTGGCTTACTTGATTTTTCCGCATGTGTTGCTCCACTGTGTGTCCAAATAGCCATTGCTTTAAGGGTAATAACACCACAACCGAGATGCTATTCGTTTGCCCGTCTATGGCTTTTTGCATTGTTTGTTAGCATTGTTATTAAAGTATCTTCATCGACTGAAAGAAAAATATCAATTAATAGCTGTAAAAGAAGACTTTGCTTTGAATAACGATGCAGCATTTTCCCTTTGTGTTATGTTTGTACTTGTTGTGACTAGCACTTTCTTTCGAGTCATTTTCCAAACATCATAATGTCATGTACAGTCTGCTTGCATCAAACCAAATGCTCCCCTGAGTTTACGTCGACAAATTTCACTGCTCCGTCGCCAAGCTTAAGTGTGTGAATAACTCACCGGAGACACCACTTGTGAACGGGGATGTTCCAGTTCTGCCAGAAATGTGTCACCGATTCTGAGTTCCTGAAAGATGAGTCAGGAAAAAGGATACTGAGGCTTTACAGAGCCTAAATAATGGATCAGTGGGTATGACACGTTCATTAACACTGATGGAAAACGCTTTCTATCAGACACTTTTAATACCGTCTCATACCCCCTGGGCTTTGCAAAATGATCAACTGTCACTCACCACATTCACAGCCATGAGTTACAGTAACTAGTCCAATAAAAACTTTGTGAAAATTAAAAGAGAAAACAACTCACAGAAACTAAATATTTACCACCAGTCTTTGTAGAAGTGTCGGTCTCCGAAGCGCAGAAGCTCTGCTGTGAAGTTTAAAGATGAGTGGAAGAACCAGTAGAAAAATATCAACCAAAGCAAGTGGTTGGGCACCTATAGGGAGACAGGGATTCATATAAACATGAGGATATACAGCATGAAATAATGTAAAAATTAATAGCTTGCCATCTGTTATCAGCAAAGCCCCATGTTTAGCTATAAATTTACTCACAGCCAATCTTAAGAGTCTCTCAGTCATCCGAGAGAGATCCATGTCCTTCAAGACAAGAGAGGAAAGCGAAGAAATGGTTATGAATTCAAAACAGTTCTAAACATGCCTGCCATGCTCGATGCTCACCTCCAGCGGCTTCATGGAGCTTTGAATGATGGGAATCATCCACTACAAGACAGTAAAAAAACAGCATTAAGATATTCTCAGGTATCCACCATAATTTCATCTTTAAGAGGCACTTCAATGATTTCAGTACAAGTGTACCTGTTGCGTTAGCCCCACTAACATCTGGATGAGGAATAGCTGGGGGAAAAACATACACAGTTGAAACGTCAATATATTCGTACTCCGAGATGTTCGACAACAACAGTCTGAAGACTATTCCCAAATACCCTACATACTTTGTTTGCATGGCCTGTTATTTTCCCTCAAATAAGCAATTCATGCCCGAATGTGGATGCAGGCTAATTTGACTTACAACAAGTTGAGTAATAGACAAAATATATCTTACCATCTCAAAAAGTCTCCTTAGGAGAAAACTCATGCGGATCTTGGGAGAGCGAGGAAAGTTGAGCTCGTAGCATAAAGTCGGCGCAAAGGCAAAGTAGCACAGGTCTGCAGATACACAATGAGAAGCCAAACGAGACATTCAGAATAATATTTTACAGGAAAATGGAGCAATCAATAATAGAAAAAAATAACAATGATCACACCAACAAAATTAAGTACCTCTAATTGTAAGGTTGCCAGGGTAACACACTTTCTGGTCATCTCCATTAGGGTACTCTGATGATGGACCTATGGACCAAAAAATTAATAAATAAATACATGAAAGTCTACCACTAATCAAATTGAGAATGAGCAAGGCTGCAGTAACATATGCTTGCCTATAGATGTCACTGTAAGAACACAACCAAAGGATAGAGCTACATTTCTGTGTGTGTGGGTGTGTGTGGGTGTGTGGGTGTGTGTGCATGGGTGTGTGTGTGTGTGTGTGTGGGGTGTGTGTGCATGGGTGTGTGTGTGTGTGTGTGTGTGTGTGTGTGTGTGTGTGTGTGTGTGTGTGTGTGTGTGTGTGTGTGTGTGTGTGTGTGTAACTTACAAGACAGTGACCTTGCCAGTTTCTTGGCCTTAATGGTGCTCAGCTCCCGACACCACCTGTTGACATCCTTGTAGGAGTAGAGCTTCAGGAAGAGAATGGTGTAAGTACCGAGTGCAAACGCACCTCCAACTGAAAGAGAGGAAGACAGAACGGTAGAGAGAGAGAGGATGGAGCAGTGCCTGCAGAGGGTCACACTCGCACACTTTATCACTAATACAATTGCACACACGGTAGGAACACAAATGAAGAGTATTGTGCCAGCAGGGTAAAGTGCAGGTCAGAACACCTGGCGTCAAATCACAGCCGATTCTATTCATTTGCCATCTGTCTCTCTGGCTAATGTAGCCTCCAGAGTAGACAGCTACTGGTGATCATAGTGACACACACACACAATGAGGTAAACTTTCCATCCAAGTCATAATACTGCCATTAAACACACAAACATGTTTGCTTTTTAAAAACATTCATGTAAAAACAAAAGAATGCCAACAATGTGTTTATATATTGTTGCTCTCTAATGAATAGCCTCTATATCTAAATGTTCTGATTTTTTTTCTCTAAACCCTGACAAAAACCGGGAAGTACTCATTTCTGACCAATCACCAATTATTGTAAACATTTTGAGAGTCATTTTGATCATATATATATTCTATTATCATGATCATACTTTGCACGTGTCCCTGAAATTGCTGTCCACCCTGTCATTGTGGGATTACTGACCCTTTGAGAAACCCTCTGATGATTTCAGTGACCTTACCATGAGCATTCTGTCTTTCGTCAACACAGGCTGAAACAGCAGCTAGTAAAATAATATAATTTTACACTTTGTAATTTTCATCAGACTATGCGTTTACTCTGATGTTGTCAATCCTAATATGTCCTCTTACTCATAGCAAACCATGAATTCATATAAAAACGTTCAAAATTCTGAAATATAATTGTTAAGTACACTGTCAGCGTGCTAACAGCATCATGTGGTTAAGTGATGGTCTACCATGAGCTCATAAAATGTTTCATTAGCCAAAAATGTCCAGTCTGTCAGCAAGCTCACATAATTTGCTGTTTGCATATATACTGTCTACTTGCAGCTTATCTATAGAAAAGTGTGGTAGCTTGACCAAAATACATTTAGAAGATCCTAACTTCTTAAGGCAATGACTACGAAGTTCAGTGGAAAATCTGAATTGTGGGGGTGAATCAGTGAACCATTTTCTTATATTTACAATGATATCACTTTCTCCAAATCATTTTGTACCCAAGAAAATGGAGGTAATCTACATCAAATGGCTGCACTCCCTAAATAGAACATCAAACTGTAATTCGTCATTTCTAAGTTAAAAGGAACTTATTAAATGTTGCTGTGGATGTATTTACCATTTTAAAGACTGCGGTTTTGTTCGTTCTCATTTTTATATTGTGGAGGCAGGTGTGTGTTCACACACACTTGGTGGTCTTATACACATACACACACATACGTGCCCTCTTATTCTGCCCTTCCGGTGTGAACAGCAGAGCTAGGAGGAGAACAGACAGATGGGCTGACTCCTTTACTCATTCACCTCCCAGTAAGAGGAGAGGACAGGACCAGAGGGGAGGGGAGAGGAGAGGGGACAAAAAGCAGAAGCGACACTTTCTGCCTTTTATGATGTTTGGATATTAAACTAGCCTCAATGCCAAGTCAACATCTCAGCGTAATGCATGCAATGGAACAACCAAATTACCATGCATTTGCAAGAAAGCCATTATCAGCCTCATAATATGTCTCCTGAGATTATACACGGCTGCACTAGACCGATGACTAAAGGACAGAAGCAATGCCAAGGATCTGTATTCGCCATACTTTATTATGTTAATGGTGTGAAACTTTTGGTGATTAGGTGACAACAGTGACCTTGATGGGGATTTTATTTACATCTGCCTGTAGATTATGCCCAAGAAAAAGCAAAGCACACACACTAGTGTGCTGCAGGAAATTATCCAATTGTAATTATGTCCATATTTCACAATGAGTGCTGTATATGTAACAGTTATACTATTTTATCTGTAAAACATGTGTTTTGGTTGAATAAAAGGTTGGGAAACACTTTTTTAGATGCTCAGTCAGCTGTGTCACAAGATTTCTGTCTCAAACATGAGGTGTGTCTGAAAAGTTCAATGTCACAAAATATATAGTCTATTTCAAATCTAAACTACAAGTTTTTCCTTCTGACGACCAACCAGGACGTCAACAAAGAGATTCTGCGGCGTTTGCTTTGCTCAGTGTGCGAAAAGAGCTGAGAAAAGTAGAAAACTTGTCATATGGATTTGAATGATACCTTATGCGACACCAGTACTTGAACTTTTCGAAGGATACTGAGAACATTCATGTCTTTAGGGAGGTATTTTTGCTTGTTTGGTAAATTGTACTAACTTTCGTTATAAAAAAGATAGTTTCCTGTTTTGAGACGGCACTCGGGGAAGTCAACCACAAAAAAATGATTGACGATAATTATGTTCTATGCAGCCCCACTAGTCTAAATGTGATATTCTGGTTAATATTGCACTATTGGAATATAATATAAGCAACAAAATCCAGCCGTTTTTATCCATCTCTGGGGCGGCCGTTTTGTCACTTGCTGTCGACTGAAGATGACATCAATGTTACTCAGGTCTCAGGTAACAATCAACCACAGTTCGGCTTAAAAAATAGGTCAGCTGTGCTTGATTGTTGCCCGACCCCTGAGCAACTGTGATGTCATCTTCAGTCGACAGCAAGTGGCAAAATGGCTGCCTCCAGAAATGGATTAAAAACAGCTGGATTTTGCTTCATAACTCTTATTCCACAAATGTAATATTAATCAGAATGTTGTGTTTAGACTAGTGAGGTCACATATAACATAATATTGTCAAGAAATGTTTAAGGTTGACTTTCACTTTAAATTGTGGTTGTAACCATAAAACCTGACCCAATGTTAATGTATGATGAAACCTACTACTGTGTGTGTATTTATTCTATAGTTTCCGTCAGACAGAAGACTGTGAACCCTTGATGACCCCTGTCCTGAAAAACCTACACTCTTTGGCACCACTACCCTCCGCCTATACTCCCCTTCTCTTCCCCCGCCAGCTGGATACAATCCAGTCACGACCAACTGGTCCATTACCACTAACCGGCTGCAATTATGACAGGCTTATAGGAGACATCTTTTACTGCACAATCAAATGGGTCGACTGCTTCTTTGAAGGACAAAGATGGGAATGCCCTCTTAATCTTTACTGCAATGACATTATTTTCAATTTTGCACATAGCTACAGCATGTTGCAGGCGCTCAGTGTGGACAGATGACAATACAGTACTCCAGTCAGCTAGCCTGCCACACTGCTATCTAGTTAGTAGCTAATTGAGAGCCATGAGAAATTGTATTTTAACAATAGTTAAAAAACAAAAACACACTCATTTTACCTGGGGTCGTGGAGGGCACCAAGAGTACTACTGCAGCAGGGAATGTCAGCATGACAGTCAAATTAACACTATGGACAAGAAAACCCACTTGCTCATTGAATGAACCCTAGGCAGGAGGAGAAAGAAAGACACACGGGGTTAGTGGGATTGGTTGTAATAAATAAACCATGCATGTCAAACATATTGTGCTTACACTGACATTACAGGTAGCTATATATTATGCAATATATCATATTATTGAAGGTTAACACAACTCCATGACAATTTTATGAAGGTAAAGTTTTAGAAGGCTTTTGTTTCCTAACGGACAGAGCATGACAGAATATCCTAAACGCAGATGTTAAGCACATATTTTGTTTTCTTGGCAACTGGGAGGGTTAGTCAGTATAGAACAGGGGTGCTCAAGTTCGGTCCTCGAGAGCCCCTACCCAGCCTGTTTTCCATGTTTCCCTCCTGCAGCACGGCTGAATCTAATGATCAGCTAATCAGCAAGCTTTGCAGAAGCCTGATAACGACCCTGATCATAAATCAGGTGTGTTAGTGGAGAGAAACATGGAAAACAGGCTGGATAGGGGCTATCGAGGACCGAACTTGAGCACCCCTGGTATAGAAGAATGGTTGTAGAAAAATAATAAAAAAATGAAAAATGGTAAATTGAAGAATGCAGGGTTTTTTCCACTTACCTTTGACAACTGCCTCTCTGTATAAAGAGCCACCATGATAAATGCACTGGACACTGTTGAAAACAAAGAGTCAAAAAACAACAATGACTTTCCTTATAAAATGCTATTGTCCATAGCAGCAAGTATAGCAAAGCATAATGCAAGTTTTACCATTAAAAAAAATGCATGACTACAAAATATGACCAAAGGAATGACAATTATGGACATTTAAAAAAATTTTTTTACCTTTACAACAAAAACGATTAGAATTTTTACAAGCAAATGTTCCTCCCTTAAAATAAGCAGACAAACACTCTTGGCTTTGGTCTCACAAAGACATACATGATCACACTCAATTTAACAGCAATCCTGCCAAAAGAAATGAGCTAGCACTAGCAGACCATACAGGTTGCCATGCATGCATACACAAGTATTACAAGTAATTAATTTTCCGTTTTGCTTCACTGCAGAAAGTTTATTAAAAGTCGACATTTATAATAATGGCTGCTTTTATCACTGGTGTGTAAAATGTGATACATCAGAGATCAGGTATGGATTCCATCAGCTTTAGCAACAAAATGATGCGGTAAAATCCTAAAATACAGAAATGACTTAAGTCTAATCTATTGCTTTATAATAGAGGATTATTAGCATGACTTGCATTTAAAAGTACATAGAGAAGATTTATAGTATATTTTTTCTATGACAAACAGCTGCACTTGGGGAATGCGAGTGATGAGTACTAGAAAATAAAGTTGAGTCAGGATGATCAGGTGGTATAAAAACGGCATATGTTGCTTATTTTCTTTGCAGCACAATAACTATGCAGTATATCAGTATATAGGCCAAGTGGGCATCCCTCAGGAGACAAAGTGAGCTGCACCACTGCAGACTTTCACCTTGTGCATTGCAAAAAAATATATGTGCCTGTGTGTGTCTTAAACAAAAGGCAAGTTAAGTCCATTTCTCATATGGTGTCGACTGAAGTTTTTACATCGAATCTAACAATGTAGTCCTTAATAACAGAAAGCTACATTTCCCTATGTGTAATTGTCCATGCTGATAAATGTAGCCTACTGCATAGTGAGGACATTATTACGTTTAACTATAAGTATCATTGTCAATGATCTTTGTCTTCAGGGTAAACCTGAGCTGTACGTGTATAGTACCTACCAATTACCAGGCACACCGCTGGCCAACTGTAGGGGTCCTTCAAGAATAAGGAAATCACTTGAATAGGGTCCACAAGAACCCCATATCTGTTAAATCAGAATTGGGGGGAGATTAAGAAAACATTTAATTTAGATTAAACCACTCAAACCACTTAGCGTTGCAGTTTTGCTTCAAAAAAATGAAAACCCAGTTGAATCAATATATTTTTTAAATGATGTCCAATGCAACACCAAGACACTTTTTAAATAGCAATAATTTTATTTATTATAGCGGGGAAGTACAATTTCAGTGAGTAAAAATTGACATCAGGAGGTGTTACACGGAGTTTACACAGACTAAACATACAGAAACCTCCGCTTCTAAGTACAGAAAAGCTTTTCTTGTTTGTTTAAAATGGCTTAGCTTTACTAGAATCCTGCATCATATAGTGGCCAAAGATAAAATCCTCGTTGGCAATTGTGGCGTTTAGTGCTGTAAATCCTTGTTGTAGCATAAGGAAGCCACATGATAAACTAGCGATACATCACACATTTGTTGCCATGACCACTGCTTCTTATTCCGCTTCCATTTCTTCTTATACTTTCTGTTGCCGGTTGTCAAATCCTTTTGGTGCATTACCACCACCTTGTGGCCAGCGGCAAGTATTTGCCAACATCCATCAGAAAGTCAACATGATTAGGAAATGGCCATTTTTTTAATGCTAGTGTAAACTCTAATTTTAATATAAAAGAGTCTCACCTAAGTATAAATCGCAGGACCAGCCAAACAATTAAAAAAAAAAAAGTGACTTGTCTGAAAAATACGGTACTTGCATTATCACACATTTAACGACAGCAGTCAATTTTCAGTCTGATGGCGTTCCAGTAGCTTGTAACGTATTGACCTTTCCACCATTAATACTTAATGCATCACTGTGCATAAGGTTCTTTGACCCAGTAAAATAAATTTTATGGAATGAAAAGATTATATAACAGAAGTATAAAACACAGGTGGGGTTTCAAAGCCACACATGCTTACCTTAACAGGTTTTCTAGGAAGAGTCGGGCATTACTAAGTACCTGTAACAAAAAACAATAGTTACAGGTTACAGTGACATGACTATATTTTGCAAAATGGCACTTTTTCTTGCCCTCAATCACTTTTTCATTAATGGGATAAATTCTCTATTTTCTTCAACATTCTTTCTCGCCTCAACTTTTTCTTCCACTTCATCTTTTTTTCTCGTCGTTCCTTTTTTAATCTCTCTGGCTCACTCCCTCTATACGTGAATGGATGGTGATATCTCATTACCCCACACAAAGGCTCCATGCCTGGGGATGGGACAGAAGTTCAGTAGGAATGAAGGGAAAACCTCTCGTGATGAACACAACGATCTGTGTTCAAAGGCTGGATTAGCAGCAGGCAGGCTTTGCTACAGCCTCATCCCTGCTCCTATTCTCTCACATTCAGTCCCTTATTTGAGCAGAGAAGACAAAATTCTGTAGAAATGTGTTAACATACTCGCTTTGTATTCAATCATTGTGCCGTATCTGGAAATAATGTGGGTTGCGAGTACATAAAGTGCATTTTATCTTGACTGAGGTAGATCTGAGAACACTGTCAAACTTACTCACGGCACATTAAGGGGACTATCGATTGAAAACAAAACACCTTGCCAAGATGTATATTTAGTGTTCAAGCTGGCAAAATACCAATTCTGACAATGAATAAGACAAAGTGAGTGTTCTTAATGTGTTTATAAGACTCTACACATTTCTTTTCTTTTTTTATTACTCATGATATAATACTCTTAGGCTAAAATATACAGTAAACTCATTAACCATAACATGTTTTTAAAGTTAGTCCTTGGTGGCAATTCATCTCCAGCTGCAAATTTGGAGACATGTGCTGAGGGGTCTTGAGATAACATGTGTGCATCTTTTAATGTTGAATATTAATGTGTCTTGTCATCAGATATTCAAAATGGATATGTGATGGGCACCATGGACCTTGTGTGGGCTTTTCCCGGGCACTCCGGCTTCCCCCCTATTTCCAACAACATGAATGTTGGGTTACTTCATCTATCCATCCCTTTTATATAGGCTCACCTGCATTAGGATCATGGGTGAGCTGGATCTTATCCCTGGTGACTTTGTGCAGGAGGCGGGCAACACACTGGACTGGGCACTAACCAATTGCAGGGCACAAATTCGACAAACAACCATACCATTCTAAAAACGTGTAAATTAGGCTAAGTGAAGGCACTAAATTGTCCATCGGTGTAAATTTAAGTGTGAAGGGTTGGTGCTCTGCGATCTGCTGGCAATCAGTCCAGCGTGTGCTCCTCCTCTCACCCAAACACACCAGCAACTCAAAAGAGGACAATCAAAAATAGATTTACAGATGTATCCATACTGTACATGCTGACAAGTGTTCTCTTACCAGCATGACCACACACCAGTTTAGAATCCCTCTGTAGTTACTGAAACCACTGGATGACGTCAGCAGGGACTCCTGTGGCTTGTGACAGCTTGATTAGGTAAGAGAATAAAAACAACAGTTGGATTAATAAATTGTCATTTAAGTAGGTATGTTTGCATTGGAACTATTTCCACATGGCTCACTTTGACGCTTCAAACTGGGAGGCGACACTTAGTGGATATTTTGCCGTGAGCGGCAACTGTCCAGTGTCCACAATGAGAATATAACCCGTGACCTTACATTTCGGAAGTGACCACCATTATGCCACGAGTCCGTATGTCTTGCCTGGAGGAGAATTTGCACTTGTAGTTCTCGGGCGACTCACGGCAAAGTACGAGTGGCGAGATGCCGGTCACGGCAAAATATCAACCTCGTAAAGTTTACAGTTTACTTAAGCCCTTGAAAGCCACACGTGCAAACAAAATTGATTGCACTTAATGACTATGCATTGTGCACCTGATAATTTGAACCCACGTAGGCTACTAGTCACCATGTGGCATTTAGATTTCATACACGTACTTTACTTATTTTACGTTTATTAAGCACGTCTGAGTTAACCTATTTAAACAATAGTCAAGGGTAGTTACTAGTATATATGAACTCGATAGCCACCACTCTAGCTAACATGTACATTAGCCTCCAGACTACACCGTTTGGCGTTATGCCGATGAACAACGTAACACTTCGGTAAACTATGCTTTGTCTTCCATGTATAACTCACCTTAATCTGTCATTAATGTCATTGTTGCGTTTTTTCTTGTCACGCTTGGCCGTGGGCCGGGCTGTCTCCAACAAACGCTCAACTTTGCACGTCTCGCTGTCGCTTTTTCTATCAGCGGCCACTGAGAGTTGACTCGCCGACATACACTTCACATTCATGGGCTGCACGCTCGCTCCTCTCCCCGCCGCAAATGTGGCCCTTCTCCTGCTACTGGAGGTCCCGGCAGTGTCCATATCTCCCATGGTGGCCGGCAAAAACTAAACAAACAAAAAAAGTTAAGTCTAAAGTTCACTTAGCTTGTTCGCTTGAAGGATTAGCATACTTGATGCTGTATTGAGCCACATGGGCGTGAGACCGAATACAAACGGGAAGTAGTAGTAACTTGTCAAACAAATCCGCCCAAGTCAGATTTCCGCACTCTCCCATAACAGGTAGGAGTGTCGTGATGTCATTGGAAGCGTGACGTAAGAAGAAGGCAGCCCTGAAATCTGACACTGAAACCCACTGACTGTTACTGAGTGAGTATCAACACTAAATAGACAGTTTTTCCTTTTCCCATTTAAAAGTATAAATATTAAAATAATGACGTTCTAATCTAATCTAAATTTACCCACAAATGTGTTTAATGAAATCTGGGGCTGTTAGATTGAACACATGCATACAAAGTGGATAAACGGTTTGTTGTACATCCTGCCAATCAAACGGAATAGGAGCATGATTTTAGTATTTTGCCTGTCACTTTATGTCACTCTCATAGATAGATAAACAAAGATGTATGTGCAATTAAGAAATAAGTTCCAATTCAACAATTTCTTGCCGCATCCCTGATGATCGTTCACGGCTCACTAGTGTGCCACAGTTCCTGTTTGGAATTACTGCATTATTGCAGCAGTTTTCTATTGTTTATTGAGCTTTAAGGTACTACAATATTTGGGAAAACTTAATGGCAACACCCAGAAAAAAATTCTCAATTATATATAAATGTCCTAGAAATTATTTATATATATAATTTTTGCATCGTGAGGTTCATATCGTGACATGTATTGTATCGTGATGTTTCGCTCTCGTTGCATCCCTACCAGCTAGTGGAACAACAATCATTTATTGTGTGAGCCTAGGCAAGATGTTTCTGGCATTTTGATTTGCATACAGATGTTGTACAATGCACTATGAATGCTAAGACATGCCGTGCAGGCGTACACAATGGATTAAAGGGAAACATATCTTTAAAAACAGATGAAATGTAAATACCATGGCCTTGTCAATGACAAATGATTGACAAAGTATTTCAATTCCCCTGGTAACCTTTTTAGAACAGATTAATAATCGCTCCTTGTGGAAAGACTTAAAGTATTAGATTCTCAGATCAAAAGTGGACTTTAACAGAACACAGCACTTTAAGAACTTTCACATTGCTATAGTAATTAGCACAGTAGAGAGGTTCGGTATCCGATTCTTGGCTCGAGCCCTAGTCTTGGACGGTTTCACGTTCCAAAACCACCCAAGTTATGTCAATTGAAAACTTTAAATTACTCACATGGTGTAAATGTGAGGTTGTTTGTCTATATAGTATGTGCCCTGCGATTGGCTTGCTACCAGTCCAGGGTGTACCCTCTTGCCCATTGTCAGCTGGGATAGTCTCCACATCTGCGACCCTAATAACAACAAGCTGTATAGAAATTGGAAAATCAAAATCTAGCCATAGAGCTTGATTTAACTACCAAGATGATGGATAGATGGATACATGGATGGATGAAAGTTTGCACATATCCTTCAACTTTATCATCGTTCCAACTGAAAAGTTTGATCTCCGTTATCCTTCTTATCATGATGAAACTACTTGAAAGAGTTCCTTCAATGAGACTGGCCCTACTGTCGTTTCTTCTTCAGTGTGCTTTTACATATCAAGCTGGCAAGTGATCACTGGCATTGATTCAGCTTTATCAGTCCTCTCTCTGTCGAAACAGGTGTCTTAAAGAGTAATGAGGTTTGGTGCCTGGGATAAGAGAGCCAGGATCATAGATCAATTGCAACTTTATAAGTTATTGTACATGCAACTCTTCAACTCTAAAGTGTAATCTCGAAAACAGACCATTTCAACAACCTGGTCGACCTCTGATTTGTTCATATTTTGACACCAACAATTAAATGGAAATCAGTTTCAGAGTAAAAGGATTACCATCATAAAGCCTTTTAATTAATTAATTATTAATAGGCAATGTTTTAAGTTGTGTTAGCGCTTTCTGAAAATAGCCAAAGAAAATGCAAAATACACTTTTGGAGCTAATCCTTTTGGTCCACGATGCATCTGAGCTGAAGTCTCACTAGATTTGCTGAAGTCTCAAGTGGTAGGCTGACGTCTCGGTCTAAAGATCGTTTGACTTTCAAGTCTATGTGTGACTTTGAGACCAGGAGTATTGTTATTGGTGGCATAGTTTTGTGATGACATTGTACTATGACGATAGAAAAAGTCTGAAAGTTGGGTTTGTAGTTGTACTTTTGCCCAATAAGTCCTCCTTAGACTAGAAACCACTCTGTTGCGTGCAAGTCTGCTAATGCGCCACAGATCCAGTTATTTTTGATAACAGCTAGCCATATAAAATTGAGAGAATAAGAGGTTTTAGCAATCCATTATTTATGCCTTACCCTAGGGCCTCAAAAGATGTTTTTTTTTTTTTCTCCAGAAAGCTGTGCCTCTGAGCAAAACACAATCTAGCTCTCTGCCTTTAGAAAATATAATTCTTATTGTATACTTTCACCTTTCATCTCTTAGTTGAGCTATACTCATGTCATCCCAAACAGATTAGAACACGTCTGGTTATATCTTACATCTTTCTTGGAAAACCTTTTCTCCTCACATTTTGGGACTATTGGAAGGATTTTGTTCCCCTCAGCTCAAGCAGAAATATGGGGCAGTGAGGCCTAACCTTGCAACTCCAAAGGACTTGTTTGTCTGCTTTAGTTGAAAGCTGTTTGCATTGCAGTCAATTCTGCAACTTTCAGGGGTTAACATATTGGCATTTAGCTACCTAAGCATCCCAACATTCACTCAAGGTTTGTTGAAAGAGGAGGAGAGCAGGCGTGATTGAAAAAATAGATATGAAGCAATAGATGTAGAGACAGGAGATAAATATAGAGAAAAGCAAGATGAAGGTGGGGGAGCCGATACTAAAGACAGAGCGATATCACACTTTCTACCTACTGTATATCTCCATCTCTATGCCTCCAGCTGGGGCGGCAGAAGGAGCGGGAGATAGTGTTTGCCCTTGCAGGCTGTAATGAAGCAGTGGAAGGATAGATGAGTCACTTGAACACGGGCACAGGAGAAATCCACACTCCAACATCATTCAGGTCAGCTTAGTGATGTTGCATGAACTTGTGTTTGTGTGTGGGTGTGAATCTGAGTGAGAGCGTGTGTGTGTGTGTGTGTGTGTGTGTGTGTGTGTGTGTGTTTGAGTCGGTGATGGCTGGAGGTTTGGTGTTAGTGTGAGGGACAACTGAGACAGATGCTGATTATGTAGGAGACTTGATGGAGTAATAAAGATGCTGCAGGATAAGCAGTCTGTAATAAAGGATGAAGTGATCCATGCTGTTACATGCAGAGATATTTTTGTCATGAAAAGCAATCAAGGCATAGTGAATGACGTTACTCGGCTGGAGCCATCTGAGGCCCCGTTGTTGACTAAGTGAACTTGACTTACAAGTACATATCAATTTTGATGGTGGTTCCAACTTAAAATGCTAATGCTCATTAACAGAAAAAAGTTTAGTGCAGCACTGTTTTTAAACTAGCAAATAATTAGAGGTGGCAAATCCAGGTCGAGAAAGTAAAAACCCTGCCACAGTTTGACTTTAGTCACAGGGGCTTTTACACAACCTGCAGGTTAACAAAATCCCCGGCATCACTAATCTAGACCACCGGTATATCGCATCCTGAGATGAGTCCTCAGAAAGTAGGCAGCCTAACGACAGTTACAACAACTTAACAGCAGAATGGGGATGAGGTTGTTGATTTAAACAATATGGTCAAAAGGAAACTAAATAAACACAACAGTCCACGAACATGGAAGCAAATTGAATCCAAGAAGAAACGAATCAAAAGGAATGTCCGACACACACAATAGCAAAAGTGTCAAAGAAATGCTATGAAGATTTGGTCAATGAACATGAACATTGTCGGTTTTACGTCAAAACCCTGGTCACAAAGGTTAACATAAAGCAAAACAAAGTTGTTGTGGAATACTGGCGTAATTCATCATTGTCCTACCGACTGAAGCTTCAAGTTGGAGACATTTTTTCCTCGACACTTGGTCTCCCTGAAAGAACCATTATACACAGGCTGAACAAAGACGACCATCATCAATCATCGACCATGACGAACAAGCAGCAATGACACTCTCTAAATCTGGACCTCGGACCAGCATGCATGGATGGAAAGCTTAAACCTGATGTCAAGGATTTCCTTAAGAACTGGTTGATGGACCTTCCCACTGTTGATTCACATGCTGTTCTACAAAGACAAGACGTTCCTTCATCCGGGCACAACTATACTACACTGGGAATATCAACAGACAGCTACAATTGCTGGAGTGAGAGGAGTGTCAATACGATATTTCACAGATGTGGTCTATGAAGAGAATTATTGCATATTTGTTCCACGAAAAGTTCAATATGATGTTTGTATTTGTATATTAGTAAGGCCAAGTGTATGGCGCATGTTATCAAGAAAGATGAAGCGAGGGAAGAGATATCCTTTGCCAAGGATTCTGCAAATAATGTGAATTCGGTTTGGTCAATGGACTTGTAAGCTGTGCCGCTGTGTCCAAAAACCAATGCCAGCAGCCTGTATCACAAAACAAAATGCACGTTCATACCTTAAGCCTCTTCAACTTGAGATCAAAGAAAGGGTACTGCTACATTTGGGATAAATAAGAGGGCGACCTCAGTTGTGAGGTATTTTTACACCTTCAGTCTGGCCATTTTGAAGGTGTGATCAAAGACCATCCAGAACTCAAGGAGGTCATAGTGTGGTGCCAAATGCATTCTTTGAGCTTGCAAGGAAATATGGGCCACTAACGACACAAAGATACCTTGTTCTAGGACACACACAAATGGAGTGGATGAGAATGAAACCAGTTATGCTAGGTGACTATCGTCACTTCTCTGACAATTATGTTGAGAGGGTGTCTGCATTTATAGACATGATGAAACCTGCATAGACACATTTAACAAGAGTATATAGTTTGCTGTTTATT
Source organism: Leptonotus elevatus (assembly GCF_054856555.1). Classification (NCBI taxonomy): domain Eukaryota; kingdom Metazoa; phylum Chordata; class Actinopteri; order Syngnathiformes; family Syngnathidae; genus Leptonotus; species Leptonotus elevatus. Next base: position 16,590,462 of record NC_141244.1, read on the forward strand.
TGAATATGAGGACATTCAACCAAGGATTACATTTGTTTTGATTTACCGGTCATTTGTTAAAATGTTCATCCTTGTGAGAACATATTTTTTTGTATACATTATGTTGACCAGCATATTGCTTGGAGATTTTTTTTCTCGGCCTGTGTGAGGCGGTGCATCACGGGGAGACAGATGTCATCATGCTGTTAGTGGGCTTTGGGCCACATCAGCATTTCTACAGTTCAGCCAAGGACTCCTGCACACTCTGTCTATCCATCTTTCACCCAGGGAAAGGCGTAGATACACTTTTTATGAACAGCGGGGTGCCTAGGCCCTCAGAGATGCAGGATGTGGGCAAAGAGTGAGAAATTGCTTTTCATTGTTTTTGGACAGATTTAACAAATTTACAGTACTATGTTTTAAAAAAGTACATGCATACAAACAGTAGGCGGCTAAAGTTCCCCCTAAAATAGGCCTTACGCCACTGTAGATAGAATTGCAGTAAGGACTTTAAAGTTAATTTCAGTCCTGTAACGCAAAAGATTACTTAAATAATTCAGAATTTTTAAAGTAGGCTATCTGAACTTTATTTGTATTTCCGGCAAGTTTCACTTCTACGCTACTTTGTTGCCTTAATGAAATGTATCCTTTTACTTCAATACATTTCAGTTAACGGTCTTCGCTACTCGTTACCTCAAAATAAAGAAGAAGGCATTGTTTGTTGACATAATGCCTGAACCTTGGAGCACCAAGTAGAAGAATGATGTGCCACACATTTCCCATGGGGAACAGGTCTGGACTGCTGGCAGGCCAGTCTAGTCACACTGTTGTAACAAGTGGAGAATATGGCTATGCATTTTTTTGTTGTTGCAGAAATAAGCAGGGACATCCCTGAAAAAGACGTTGCTTGGAGGGCAGAATATGTTTCACTAAAAATTAACACTAACACAGCCCCATGCCATCACAGATGTGACTTTTGAACTTTGCGCTGATGAAAATCTTGATGATCCTTTTCCTCTTTGTCCCACAGGACATATGATGTCCATGATTTACAAAAGCAATTTGAAATGTGTTCTCGTCAGACCACAGCACATGTTTCCACTTCGCGCAAGTCCACTGAGATTAGCTTTGGCACGGAGAAGCTGATCGTGTTTCAGTAATATAATTTCCTATAATGTGAGTCTTATAATAGGAGTATAATGAAATATGACAACAGTAAGAAGAGTGAGTGAGAAATGTTTCAATGTCAGGAGAAGTAGGGTGAGGTTAAAAATGGCCATGCAAAGTCAAGGCAAGCATTTTACCATCACATATTGATTCTTTTTATTTTTTTGCTCATTTTAAAAGTTAATTCATATGACAGGTCTACCATGTACGGGGGCCTATTTGAGAAAAAGGTCATCATAGTGCCTGAAAACCTACGCCAACGTGAACCTCTTACTGTCATGCACGGTGCGTTTTGACGATAAATGTCCGTGTCACATTGGCTGCGACCACATGCTACATGTTGACAATGTTGTCAGCCTGAGTATGAATCAAAACTGTCACATGACATTCCCCCTCTAAACTCCTACCTCATTACCTTGCCTGACTCCGTGTGGTGACAAAATGTTTAAATTGAACCCAAAGATAATCATCTCATGTTGAAAGGCTCCCGGTAATGTTGTGATGTCCACTGGAGACTTCCAATAATTCAAGTAGCAAGTGGAATTGAAGGCCACCTAAAATAGTTTGACTTGCTTGAGAATATTAAAGGGCACAAGTGGGAGGTAGAGCGAGAGAGGGAGAGGCGAGATAGACAAGATTGCATGTGTTTCCATGCCTTTAGTGTGTGTGTGAAGCCAAGAGTGGGCCCGGGGAAATGTCGTTCACCACTCGCTGGCTGAATTTGGGGATGTAGAAGGGAAATGACTTTGCACTGGACTCCATGGAAAAAGCTTTCATCCGTGTTGCATTTGTCACCCCGTCTTTAACCCAATGTCAAAATGGCCATCGTCCTAGTGTTTGTCTGCCTTAAGGACTTCGAGAATTCAGCTGCCCGTCATGTATGATATCATGCGAGGGTGCCACACAACTCGTGACACAGTCTATCTGGGTTCAAGGTTTGAATCTCTGTTTTCTCCGGCTACTCAAGCTTCTTCCCAAAACATGCTTTGTAGGTTAAGGTTTAAAATTGTCAATTGGTGTGTAAGTGTGAATGGTTGTTTGGTATCTGTTCCCTGTGATTGGTTAGCGACCAGTCCAGGGTGTACCCTGCCTCTTGTTGAACGTCAGCTGGTATAAGTCTTAAGTTACCCTTGAAGGTAATTTGTGTTATGACTGTGTTTTGGATTGGGTCATTGTGTTATGATGTTGATATCAGTTGCCATATGTAGTTACTATGTTCCTTAAGTTGTCAGTTGACATGCTGTTGGTATGGTCTGGTTGTAACTTTTATTTTTCCTATTCACTCTTACTTAATCATAGGCCTTGTATCCTTATAATAATGTTTGATAAAGATGTATAAGTCACTCTTTGTTTGTCTAGTCTTATGCAGTTACTATGTCCCTTATGATGAAGTGGTCAGTTGCCATGCAGTTGCTACGGACCGGTATTAGTCACTCTCATTTTGCCTGCTCAGCCTCAGAAAACAGGTGAGCTGTGATTGGTTGTTGCCTGAGCCCTGAGCAACTGTGATGTCATCTTCAGTCGACAGCCCTGAGACTAGTGGGGCTGCATAGAACATATTATTGTCCCCCCAAAATTTTGGGGTTGACTTCCACTTTAACACAGAGCTAGTTATTTCTCTCTATCAATGTTGCTCAAGGCTCTGTTTACGACCAATCACAGCTCACCTGGTTTCTGAAGCTGAGCTGTGATTGGTTGCTACCTGTGACCTGAGCAACATTGATGCCATCTTCAGTCGACAGCAACGGCAAACGGCGGGATTTTGCTACTTAACTCATATTCCACAAATGTAATATGAATTAGGATGTCGTGTTTAGATTAGTGAGGTCACATTTAACATTATTGTCCAAAAAAATTTGAGGTGTAATTTAAAACCATTTTATATATATATATAAAATAAATAAATAATGTGCTCTAAACCTAGCCTTCGCTGACTTTAATTTTGTTTTAATGACGCTTGATATGCAATAAACACCCACAATACAATCAGCCGATAGTTCCCACTGAAACATTTTGTAATCATTATTATTATTATTTTTAAACCTGGTGGGCTTTAATTTTCATAAAATTGAGGAATGTTCCTTCCTTGTGAAAAGGAGAATTTCAAGTACAATTTGACTTGACCTTTGCAGTAGCCCAGCGAACATCGCTTGTTTTTTAATCTCAAACACAGTGGTCAGCTCAAACCATGACTACAAATGGGAGTTTTTGTTTTCATTTCAATGGGCGCTCAAGGAGAAACTGTTAAACAAAAAGATGAGGAAAGATTGAGGTTTGAAGAGTAACAGGAAAAAGAGGTGTTCTGTCCTTTAAGCCACAAGGTTATGCAGCATTTTATCAAATCTCCTCTGACATTATCTTCCCTCCCGCCTTGTGAAAGCTAAACCCGCTGCAAAAACTGCCATACTGCAGTCTTCAAACGTTTGCACATCCCAAGCATTTTGTAGCCCAAATGTCTTTGTATGCACATCTAGAATCAATTTCGTTTTGATGGAGGAAAATGTACAAGTTCAGTCTGGCGGGCTCCTGTTGTTTACACTGTGCTCCAGTTTTTAACAGCTTCATAATCAAAAGCTTTTTCCCCACTTTGCTTTGTGTTGAACTCGCCGTCGTAATGGAGGAATAAATTGAAGTCGCTGGAATTTCAGCATACTATTATTTTTTATATGCTGCTCATTATTTCACACAGAGACACATGTTGGCAGACACATTTGAAAAGAATGTGTGTGTTGTCGTTACAGGACTTCAAAGCATTTTGCTTCCATAATTCTGATGTAATTCACCCCAATTCAGTCAAACTCAGCGCTTTTGTAATTACACTCTAACTGCAGACCCCAATTAATTAAAGCAGATCTTTGTTGTTGCCTGCTCTCTTGCCAGCTGCTACAAAATCTTTTCATTATTGACACAGTCCAGGAAGTGAAGATATTGCTGATCATCTGTGTGACAAAATGGTGAAATTAATTGATGGTGAAGTCAAACCTCAAAATTTGAGCGTCCCTGCAGTTTGGAAACTGACCAAATTTTCATGAGAAATACACCTGGGAAGACGTTGATTTCTGCAAATTACAGCTCAGTGAAATTCACTCTTGGAATAACGCTCCAATTGTTTACAATCCATAATCGTTTACCATTCAATATTTATGTTTGATGCCGTTGTACAATGAGATGACATAGATAACAATCTGACTGCTATACATTATTTTGGACTAGTTTCTATTTGATCATGTCTGCAACAACAACAGTAGCTCAATTCATATCATTCTTGCTAGCTCTAAAAATATCAATCAATATAACTGCCTCAAATATTTTAAGGAAAAAAAAGAACAACGAATAAAAAAAATTGCATTTGGATGTAATCTAATACCAGCAGATAAGACTTCACCTTCACTAAGTTTTTTATGGAGTAGACTTGTATATGAGTGAAATTTATTACTCAACAACTAATTTAATTATCACATTAATTGATTATTATTTATAACAGTCAATGAATTGTTTGGATTTTTATTTAGTTTAATGTTGTTCAAATGCGCAGCTTTTCAACTGTTAATATTACGGATGCAACAAACAATTATTTTAATAATTGAATAATCAAATGATTACTTTGTCAATTATGATGAATCTGATCTTTTTTTTCCCATGCCTTTATTAAAAAAAAAGAAGATTTTTTTTCAAAACAGTGGAGACATTTCACAAACATAAACCAGTTTAGAGATAGACCGATATGGTTTTTTTCAGCTCATAACTTAGTTGAATTTTTTAAAGCATATATTTACTTTCAATATTTGAAAAATATTGCCCTTTTCTTTGTAATCGTAGTCAATAGACAACTTTGTTTTGAAATTCTAAATAAATAAATTTAAAAAAATAAAAAGTTAAATACTACTCCCTGATGTTTTCTAGAGTAAATTAAGTTTTCTAAACTTTGAAAAATATTTGAATGTTAATTAAAAACAAATTTTAATAAAAAATTTTTTTTTAATATCAAACACAAACAGAAAGTGCAGAGTGTTCCCTGAGTCAGAAAATATCTCATAAAGTTAATTGAAATAAAAAGTTCCAGATAGTTAATACAGTTTTAAATTGATCTATTATCATCCGTATATGATTCTTCAAAAAGGCCGATGCCAACATTCGTCAAAATGCTCGATGTTGAAAATGATGATCGGCCGATAATCGGTATAGCCCTAATTCAGTTACTGGTTTGGTTTGATTGATGATGAAAATTATTAAATCATTCAAATACTCATTAGTTGCAGCACCTAGAATTATATAAAACATTTTTGTTTTTTTAATCGTTCCGCCTGTATTAAGATATTCAACAAGTTCACGTTAACTGAGCATTCAACTGAAATTGTGACTAAAATGCCCAGTGCATGATCATTTGCGTTATATTATATATTCATTTTCTGCACTTTCAACAATATATGAACCATTTGCATATTTATCCATGCCAGCATGGACAGAGATTTCCGGTTAAAGCATGTGTTGATGCTACTGTGTTTGTGGTAATGAAGGCTGAAGATGGTGTTTATTTGGAGCTGCTTAATTAGCAGCAACAGTAATGAAGCCACATGGGACACAGTGTTGGTATCTGAACAGCCAGGACGGGATGATTATTTAGACTGGATTTGTCCAAGAAGCTGTTCTTTTTACTTTGTACACAACACACACAGGGGCGCACACACAAGCTTTCGTTTGTTGATGTGCTGCCAAGAAAAGGTACGTGCACAGACACCTCACCCCATGTGTGAGCGTTATGCACGTGTTTGTTTCTGCTTCGATATTCAAATATATACGTGTGTGTGTGTTTTGCAGCTTAAAGCAAAGCTTCCGGAGATTATTTGCTGTTTGTTTTTATGAGGGGCTACTTGATCATAGAGGTTTTGTTGCTAACGGCCTCAAATCTGCAGGAATTTAATTTCTTGATTATTTTTCATCCACTTTAAATTGCCAATTAAACCAGCACCAAAGGGATTTGCGTATGCAGCGTTACAGTCAAATCAGACTAAGTAAAGTAAACACGAGTGCGGAATAATGTTGATCCAGAGTGACACACACCAGTCATTTGAATTTGTTTCAAAAGTCACATGAAGTAAACAGGTCAGCTCATTTGTACCCACCATGTTTGTGACTCTTATCAGCTGTTTGGGATGTTGAGCTACTCCCATGCAGACCTCAACGGTGGCACAACTCCAGCTGGGATAGAAACACAAGTTCAGAACATTTAGAGTGGGTGCCTATGTACAGAATATTTAGCGATAAGTTAAACAAATAATATAAATTAGGGGTCTCAGGCGATAATTAAAAAAAAAAATATCGTAATTAATTACATGACTAGTTAACTCACAATAATCGCACATTTTATATACGTCCTAAATGTGCAATAAAATGTACAAAATTTCCCCTCCTAAGTTTTCATACTCTTGTTAACATAGAAGTGGGAAAAAAAGTGTTAAACTAATAGAAATAGGGCTGCATATTTTAATCATTGATACAGTAAATTCATAATAATTCATAAGCTTCGGCTTTATTCCGTCAGCCCTTTTTCTTTTCGGGTATAATTGTATGTGAAAAGCGAATGTTGTAAATTGTCTCTATGATGTCCGAAAGGAAAAATGAACAAAAAAATAAATAATAATAATAATAATTATTGAGTAATTATAAAAATGTACTGTACTGTAAATAATGAGTGTGATATTGATTTGTGTTGAAGTTATATTTCTGCCACTAGATGGCATTATTGCATTTGTAAGACGTTGGTGACAGCTCAGTACGTTTTTCTTTTCATATTAAGAGCTAATGTGAAATTCTGCACATTTTTAAAATAGTAAAATACAACTTAAACCCAGTCTCAACAAATATATGCATTATTATTACATTTATTACTGCAAAATTTTTACGTGGACGTGTCTACTGCGTTGTGACAAATTCCCCCAGTACATGCTTTTCAAGTAAGGGGCAGTCATTAATCGGCCGTTAAAAAAAATTTGTGGCGTTAAAGGAACTTTAAATTAACTCAAAAATTAACGCACTAATTTTGATACCTCTAATATAAATGCAATAGCTCACTATTTGGAAAAGGATGTGCATTTTGCTGTCACGCTCCTTGTAGTTGATGCTATCCCAAAATGTCAATTTCAACATTTTACAAGCTGACAACCAGGATGCTGAAACTGCAATAAGACTGACAACACACTTTCTCATTTGCTTTCCACTCCCTGGCCTCTGTCTATTTCACACACACATACACACTTTCTTCTTCTTACCCCCTCCTTTCCCCAAGGTTACCAAACTAGCTTATGGAGCAAAATGATGTATCTATCTACTGCTGATATGTGTTGTAGTGTGTACGTACGTACCAAATTTCAAGGTTGGATTTGATGTCATGCTGTGAGCAGGTTCATGTGATCACCTGAGGGTGGAGGTATTGAGCTCCGCACAGTTTTTCCCCCCACCTCACTTTGTTGCTCCAACCTGAGGAAACAAAACAACTGTAGCTGTTAGATCGACATTTATTGCAATGCATGAGATGTTTTAGAGATGTTGTTTTTAGAGTACTTTTATGTCAAGGACAAACACTTTGATCAGTACTCCTATGCATATTCTTATATGTGTCAACACCTATGCAGTATTCCCAAGAATTTAAGGAACATTGCTGCAATTCTCACAACTGTAAACAAAATAATTTAATGGATCCAAATTTGTGCATAGTTTAATAGGTTATTTCATGGCCCATGGCTTACGCATCCATTTTTTTGTAGAATACTGTCCAGTTAAGTAGCTTTTACAAAATCCTCCAAACATTTAACAAAATATTTTAAAAAAATAAATCTTTTTTTTGAGAGACAAAACAACAAAACTATTTAGTAGATGAGGCAGGATGAGTGATATAAAAAGCGATGATGGCGAGATAGAAAATAAAGTTACAGTGAAGCAACAAATCAATACTACAATGCTGGGTGTTGACGCTGTGGTGCCGACTGTCTCTCTTTGCTTCCTCACAGCTCGAGACACACAGACACACATATATTTTAAAGAGCGTGTCAACAGTTGTTAAGAGATTGGGATTACCGACTGTCGGAATGTTAAGCAGCCTGACGCTATTTCCCTGTTAATGCTTTCTAAAAACGGTGTAAACGGCGGTAGGAAAATCCAGAAAAGAGAGCTCCATGTAGTTAGGTGCCACCTGTACTATTTTTGATGGAACATCCCGGACCAGGGTTTTCGCGTGTCATTAAAAACATTAAAAGTCATTAAATGAATTTAGCTAAAATCAGGCCTCAAATGGCATTAAGAAGCATTAAATACGTTGTCGAGAGGCAGTAAGAAATTAAACTCAATTGTTCTTTATGCTTTATTTTACATACAACGTTGTGCAATGGAGTCACTATAAAACAGTTTAGCAGAATAAATGTGATTTAAAAAAAATATTTAAAAAACTTGTTTTTGTGGGGACTGGTGACGAGTTGTAATTTACAATGAACAAAATGGCCCGGAGTCCACGAGTTCCTCCAAGTTCAAAATGCCAATTTCTCTGAATTTGAAAAGAAAACCTTACATTTCCTGTCACCAACGTCCAACATGGAACCCTAATGCCACCCAGTGGCAAAAAAAAAAAGACCTCAAAACTAATCTATGACTCAATGTTTCACATTCCTTCTTACTTTTAACTGTAGTTTTATGAATTCCTATAGAATTACTGTATCAATGAACTAGAAGATACAATTACGTTTGTATTTGGCAGCCATAATTGCCCCACTTTTACCTTAATTAACAAGAGTATGAAAAACTTGAAAAAAGATTTTATTGTACATTTATATTAATGTACGATTAATCACAACTTAACTATGGAAGTCAAGCAATTAATTACCGTACAATTAAAAATTATAATCAACTAACAGCTCTAATATATAAACATTATTTGTATATTTGTATGTATGTACAGTATGTATATGTGTGCGCCACTGCGCGCGTGTGTGTGTACAGTGTACTTACAATGCAATATGGGCATTTAATTAATTTGATGTAAAAAGCATTACATTTGATTTGAAGATACTGCATACAGATGTCAAACAGATTAAAAGTTGAACATACAAATGTTGCATTGGATAGTGTCCTGTAGGTGGCTGTTATGAGAATACTGAAGGTTAGTTGAGCAGCTTCAGAATGTTTTTTTTTAGTATTCTTAACTGCCATATAGTACCAAGCAGCCAAGACACATCATACATCATTTTGCCGTGTACACGTTATTTACATAACCAACTGTCATATTTCTTTGTAATCCAAAGCCTTTTTGCAAGTTTCACTAGTAGAGTTGATACTTTAGTTGCTCACTGAATTGAAGTCTCACAAGATATGTGGAGGTCTTAATCTTTTGTGCAACTTTAGAAGAGTATTTTCACAAAACTGTGGATCTGAACTGTGAGTACCAGATTGTACAACCTCAGCGGCATTCAACTTTTGAGGTTCGGCTGTATGTAACATATCTCATGTGAAGCAGTGTGTGGGGAAAAAAGATTTCTATCACTTTAAGTCCTATAACTTGACTCTCATCGTAGCGCTTTCATTGATTTAAAAGGGGGCGAAAAAAAAGCACATCTTTTTCACTCTTTGTATCATTGATATCAGTAGTACAGCCTGGGGCAAATGCACTTCTTGATGCATATTATTCTTCCAATATATAAAGCTCTACTACAGCATGTATTGGCAATGCTGCGAGCGGCATTCAATAGCTCCACGATAGAATTTCCAGCAAATTGGGAAAATTGATCTGTCAGGTAAGGAACAGGATTTTTCATGATCAATATTAGTCACAAGCACAACAATTCTCACTGCTTCCACAGCATAAAAGTAGATTTATTCTTGAGAGGCATATGTATCTCACAGACTTCCTTACGAAGTTACGAACACGCACTGTATCGCGAAGAACATGCTAGGAGGACAAACCTGTAGGACAGACCACCCGGTGCACATCTACAGAGTGTGCGATGACAGTCTAAACCAATTAAGTCAGTCAGTGCTGTCAGCTCACTGCATCACTCTACTGTAGCTCGGGTTGCATTATTGATCTTAAGCCAGTTTAAAGTTGTCAGAGAACACCGCTTCCTCTCCTTTTTTGCGTGCGTCACAGGCTGCATCACCTTCGTTCTCATTTGTGTTTCAGAGGTGACTTGAAAGCGAAATACCAAGCCCTCCTATCGGAGTTGATGAGCTGGAAAGATGAAGGTTGAAAGCGCATACGGGGCCTTCGCAAGGCTAGTGTGAGAAAAAGTGCCCACCTACAGCGCCAAGTGCTTCGACATTTGTGTCACAGGTAATATATTTCACACTAGTCTGACACTTGGTCGGATATTGTTCCTCTAAGTATCTGTTATCCTTTTCGCATAAATGTGCAACATTTTATGTTTAATGTTAACAAAAGTATGCTGCACATGGCAACATTGCAAAGGCATACCTACTTAACTCATTCACTCAGCCATTTTCACTGAAATAACCCCTTTCGCTCCCGGCCTTTTTTTATTTTTTACTCGATTTTGACTGAATATTGTATTCTATTGTTATAAAAAACATGGAACCTACCAAAAGAAAGATTAGAGTGTCTCCTTTCGTCAGGAAAAAAAAAAGTATATGTGTATCCGTTTTGCAGCAATTAGAATATGAATTAGAATATGGCTAAGTTTCATCATTATTCACAAATCCGATTAAAACAGTGGGGAAAGAGCTTTTTGCAACATGGCCCTGATTTATCTCTTATACTCTGCTGCCACCTGATGGCCATTTTTTGTAATAACTACCATTGCTTAAAACGACCTCTTCAGGTCAGAGGCTGCTTCAAAGCCTTCTGTAAGCTCTACTATAAAAACAACAACAACAACAAAAACAAAAGCGGAATTAGCCTGGGTAGTATTTTATAATAACAGTACATAGAAACCTGGCAAATATGGAAGAAACAGCAATTGACAGTAAGTCGGACAGTCTAATTTTGTGCCCGAGTTGCGTTTTCTTTCTTTTGGCATTTTTATGGGTGGGCGCAGTTAAAAATGGATGTTTGCGCTGTTGAGGGACAGAACGTAGACCACTTGATTTCTGTCCAATCGAAAAGGCTTTATTCACTGCCATTAAATTCAGTTCAGCAAAGGTGCACGGTCTATATGGGGGAAGTATAATCAGACTGGTAAGTGTTATGACTTGAGACCGGTGTCTAGACCACCTGAGCTGTATTGGACCACATTTTCCTCTGGATTTTAGTGACCACTCCCCGATCACTCAAACCTCATTATATTACTAAAAGTTTATTTTTTTAAAGAACATTATTTTATAATGGGTTATCCTTGAACGATATCCATTCTTCTATACAGTAACAGCTACTCCAGAGCCTAATGCAGCTTTATTTATTTTTTCTTTAAAATCTTTAACTCCGTTGTTGATAAACATGCGCCATTTAGGAAATTAATTAAGGGTAAAGAACAAAAAATGGTTCTCATCTTGTTGCAATATTTTATAATGCCTTAACTCTCAATATCCCAAATGTTAGGACTGAGGTTTGAAAAAATACTTTTGAGTATTTTGCAACATTCAAACAGATTAATCTTTTGTCATAACTACAGATCGATGGCTTCATTCCCTTGGGTTGTTTCAAATATTTTACTATGGACGCTATACATTCTGAGTATACATGTACCTGTTAAATTGTTGCTTATCATTGTTTGGTTTTATAGTTACACGGTACCTTGCATCATTATTGATTTAATGATTTGTTTGTAATCAGGGTGTCAATAGAAAATACAGGTTGCCCTCCACTAAACATCCCCTGAATAAATAAAAGTTAAAATGAAGAAAATAATTAAAGCGAAAAAGAATATGCGCCACCTGAAGTTATTTGCTTCGCTGTAATTCCATGCCTTCTTTCAATACAAGCCTCAAGCAGAGGGAATTTACATAAACCTGTAACAGCGGCGCTTTATCATTTAATTGCTCCCCAGTGTAAGAGACACCTTAACATGCAAATAATACAGAAATTCTGAATTAAAATCCGAATACAGAGACTTGAATGGGGCATTTGTGAGTGGTTGACAACTGCGGCCCTCTTTTCTTAAAGACTTTTCAATTTTCTTCAGGCTGATAGCAAAAGTGACATTCTGGCTTTTAAGTGGGACTCTACAAATGTCATGTGTGTTGATGAGTCTGCTGTGAGCGTCGGATCGCAGCCTTTTGTATAGTTAACAATAACGGTAGAATTGTGTAGAATTATATACCATTAGTAATTTTATTTCACAGGTAAGAGCATAAAAATCACATGATTCACTCTAAAAAAAACAGTTAGGTCAAAAATAACCCAATTATGGGTCAGATATGGACCGTTCCTCTACTTGAGTCGATTTGACCCAACTTTGAGTCAAGAAATGGGTCTTTTAGCGTAAAACAACTCATAAATATTGGTCCGATCCTTTAATTGGGTCATTTGGTATAAAACAACCCAGAAAGTTGGGTCAAATTGACCCATAAGGTGGATCGGTCTATTTTTGATCCATAATTGAGTTACTTTTGACCCAACTGAGTGTTGATTGCCAAGTAGGTCTGTTTATGTTGTATGAAATGTATCATCTCTCGCCAATTTGCCAAATTATCTAAATATTTTTCTTATTTCTTCAGTCAGTGGTGGATGCGATTTTGACTTGCAAAGGGTGCTACTTTCAAAACTTTGACTTATGTTTGTACATACACTCTAAAAACAGTTGGGTCAAAAGTAACTCAATTATGGATCAAAAATGGAACGATCCACTTCATGGGTCAATTTGAACCAACATTTTGGGTTGTTTTATACAAAATGACCCAATTGTTTTGACCCAAGTAAAGGATCTGACCAATATTTATGAGTTGTTTATGAGTTGTTTTACATTAAAAGACCTCAAAGTTGGGTCAAATTGACCCAAATAGAGGATCAGTCCATTTTTGACTCGTAGTTGGGTTATTGTTGACCCAACTGTTTTCAGAGTGTACATTCATCTATGCAGATGTGTTAGTTAGTTGGTTAGTTTTAGTTCAGATCAGCTTATCCGCCATGTCTGTTGAGTGCAAAAGGCAGTTGCGCGTGAATAAGCTCTCACTTCTTACTTACAATTATGTTCTTGTGAGACAGTGTAATGTGAATGGTGTCATGTCAGGATCTGCTCTTCTGAAAAGCCTCTTAATGAACGTAATATTAGGCCAAGATTAAATTCAGGGTTGACAAAGCACATTAATTAACAAGAAGTGGGTTGTTCTCTGTAAGTGGGAGCAGCCTCTCTTTTAAGTGCCTGCATACAACAGGAAGGCTTAGCACTGTCGTTTACCTGCATACTAAGACATGCTGAGCAAGTCCTTCTGTGAACACTGATTGGTCCCCGTGGACACATGGACTCACTGATTGGTCCTCGGTACACACAGGGCAGCAGGAAGACAGTCCTCATAAAGAGAGATGGATGTTTAATATCTTGCAGCTCCCTGGATGTGTGTTTGGTCCTGTGTCTCTGATGTGTTGTTGTTTGTCTCACTGTTGAAGCTTGATTTTTTTCCCCCTCTCTCTCTCTCTCTATTGCTTTTTCTGTAAAACTTCCTCGACTCTTTTTCTGTCCTTTTCTCACCTTCTTTCTTTCCTCCAATGGTAGCTTTCATAAAATGCTCTTCTGTGTGAAATGAGACGGAGGAGATTGGCTTGGAGTATTAGCGCTAGAGAGGGAGAGAGATTCAGTAAGGAGGTTGTAAAAATGAGTCCTCCGCGGGGAAATGCCCACAGCTGTATTAAGATCTGTCTCCTTGTCTTTTAAATGGCTCCCATTCTCCAACTAATTGTTTTGAAGCCAGCCTTGTAAATCCCTGGCGAGATTTGGCGCTACTCACAGAATTAGCCCGGAGTTACAGAAATATCTCCCTTTTATCAATCTCTGAGAGGGAAATATATATTTTCACCCTCCCCCTTGTCCTCTCTCAATCTGTAAAAGTCTTTCTGTACATCGTCTATTATACAGTATGCCTCATAAAAGCGTTTATGTTTAATTCATTTCACGAGCAACGTGGCGATGTTGACAAACTGAATGCAGTTAAAATAACAGTGTGTCAACCAGACCTCAGCGAAACTGGGTGGGACTGCTAGTATTTTTCTTGTTGCAGTAGTTCTTAGCCAAACATATTGTACAGCATCGTATATAAATTACAATTTTTGATTTTTTTTTGTAGGTTTCTAAAATGTCCAGTCACAGCACCCCGCCCCATCCTCCAAACCCTTTGGGAGGCAAGAGCTAAGTGTATGCTCGTCCTTGCGCTCTTGAGACGTGAGGTGTATTCAAATATATTTGTGAGTATTGGGGACTCGTGGTAATTTCAATGAGTGCACAAGTTGCTTCGTGTTGTAATTAAACTATTTTTAAATTGAAAAGAAAAACATATTGTTGCTGTCACAAACATCCAACATGAAACGCTGATCTCATCTAGTGGCAGAAAAATGACCTCGACACAAATCTATGACTCTATGTTTTACGCTACTTACGCAGGAAACCTAAAACAGTAAATACAAAAAAATAACCCAATATATACAGTACAGTTTTAACTTTACATACTCAAGAGGATGCAAATGCACAATATGCAGAAAACAGATAGACAGGTAGAGTGATATGGAGCTTAAGTCTCTCTTTTGGTCCCGTTTATTTAGCCCGTTTTACTATGATTACCGTACTTAGATTGTTTGCATTTAGTTTCATTAATGAATCATTGATCTTTTTTGTTTGTTTCAAAGATTGCTGTTGTTATCCGCTTATCAGTTTCCCCTGACTGTGGTTGAACACACCTGTGGTAAAACTGCTTTGCAATTACATTTTTACTAATAATGCCAGTGTTTGACTATTGTTTTCTGGAGTTCATGTTAGAACTCAAGGGCACTGCGGTAATGAGTTAAACTTTCTAATGAAAACTTTTAAAGCGCTAAACAACCTTGGGCACCAATGTTGTATGGAGCAGTCAAGGCAAGGTGAAGGGACTGTACATCAGAAGGTGGAGATAGTACCAAGGAAACAAGAGAATTAAAGTATTAAATTGTTGCTTTGTGAGCATGACTCAATGTCAGCCCTGAATCAACAACCTTGTGAAGTTGGTATATTTATCCACACAATGTGACTCTGAGCCAAGGGGACTTTGGAGGAAAGTGCGGCCTTCCCTTTGTATGCAAGTCAAATGAAGCCAAGTTAGTTTGACTGATATGGACATTACTGGGCTGGATATTACCACCGAAGCAGGTTTTTCCATATTCATGCTGATTATTTTTGGTCTTTCCACACAAAGCGGGATTAAATGCTGCCTGCTGAACAGTCAGAAACCAATCAGTGGCTTTGATGTGGAGCCTTGGCAGACGAAGGGTGGGAGAAGTGAAAGGGGAGGGAAGAGAACGGCTGTTTGGGGGAGAAGTAGAGTTGAGAGAGGGGGGGGGGGGGGAAGGCTGTAAACAGATGAAGGAAGCAAGAGAGAAAAGCGAGCACACTTGAGAAAGACCCGGAGTGAGGCGATGAGTTGAAAGAGCGTCCGTTCTGGTCAAGATGAGATGGTTGATTGCGTATGGATGCCATCCAGGAAGTATCCGGAGTGGATTGGAAGAGCGTGGAGTCCTTTGAGAGCTTCTCTTTTAATCATGGCTGCCGGGGCTTTGGGAACTCGCCTCACCAAGGAGAGGACACTTTTAATTAGACAGCATGTTACTGCACATCCCCGTTGAAGCAACACCCTGCACACCAATGATTACACTTTGCTTTTGTCTCACACCAACAAACATGCGCACATTTCTAAAGTTATGCTGGCTTTTGGTGACCTTTTTCCACATACATAAAATCGAGCAGTGTACAATAGTCCCATTTTAAAGAATCCTGGAAAAAAGGTGACTTTCAAATCTTTAAAACCTGAAATGGGTAGTAAGAGTGTCGTTATTTTAGAACAATATGACTCAAGTCAATTAAAAAGTACTCCCCAAAGAATTACTTAAGTACTTGGTGGGAAAAATAGTAATGAGTAGTTTATTTTTGTGAATCAAAGCATGAATTTCAGCTTAACATTCCATGGAGTGGAATTATTGTTAGTGGATTTATTTTTCTATAACTGGAAAAGGAACAATATTTTTAACAAGACTTTACACTGATTTGATCGGCTGGATCGGGATTGGCCGATAATTTGCATTTTTTTAAAAATAATTTATTTATTTATTTTGCAAAATCAGTGCTCAGCTGTAATGTCTTAATTTGACCAATCAATGACATAATTGATTGGCTCTGTGAAATAAGACATTGCATGTTATAATAAATGTTTATCAGTGTTTTTTGAAAAAAAATTTGAAGTTAGTTTTTTACCCCCATGCATTTTAATTGCATTTAATCCCCTGCAAATGGAGGCCATCGACTGTAGAGTAAATAAAGAGTTGTTTACTCCATCTTCTGATCGAATTGGTGATCGGTTATCGTTTTATATTTCTATCTGTTTCCGTTTTGCAGCAATTATCATTAGAATATAGCTAAGTTTCATCATTATTCACAAATCTATTTAGAACTGAGCTTTTTTTTCAACATGACCGCTGCCACCTGCTGGCCGTTTGTGTAATAACTACCATTTCTTCACCCGTTCTCTGTAGTTGAGAGGCTGCATCAAAGCCTATGCTCTAGCATAAAAGAAAGAAAGAAAAACAACTTATAAATGTGTCTTTGAGACACTTGAGACATTTAAAATAGAACGTATTTATACGTTTTTGGGAACAAATGAGTTAAGTGGAAAGTAAAGCCCTCCAATAAGTCCTTTTTTTAATTTTTTTTTTTTTTTGTGTATAAATGTTGCATCATGTTTTCAATGTAGTATGTCCATCATGTTTGTATTGTGTTTCAGTCGTACTTTTCTGGCGTAGGCTAGGCATGTCCAATTCTGAATCTTATATAGTAGTTAATACATAATAGATGACGTGCACTCGACTTTTTCAAACTGCTCCAAACATGTGACAAGGCTAAATATGCTAAACGTCATAGCCGCAGTTTAGGGTCGGACTCTGAGGGGAAAGTCTTGAGCCAGAGCTTGCCCTCTAAGCCAAGAGCAGCCCCAGAGCCAGGCAAGCACTGACAATGTGACTGATGCTGGCTGGCAGCTGGCTACACACTCCTACTGTTAGAGAGGTGGAAAGATAGAGAGAGACAGCGGGGAGAGATGAATGATTCAGGTCATGTGTCAGAACAGGATTGATTTGGATCCCGACCAAAAACACTGATGGCTTATGGAGACAGAGAGATGGATGGCGTGACAAAGAAAGAATGACTAATAGATTTTGGATACCTCAAGTTGCCAGTTGGCTCCTGTTGAATGGAGGAGGTCATTGGGAATTAGCTGGATGGTATACTCTAGCCGGATTGCTTCTGCTTGTGAGATTGGGATCTGTTGCTATTTCAGCACTTACGACTATATGGCTTCATGTTGTCGCAATAAAGAGCTCACATCTTGTGCACAATGGAACGTGGCACAAAGCAGATATTCAGAGTCATGGAGCTTTTTAAGTCCATGCTAGCTGCCTCATCCCTTTATACTGCAGAGTATCTCATCAATTCTCCGAGCATTGTCTTGCTCCGCATTGTCCTCTAAAGCGGCCAGATGCCCACAGCCACCAAACACCAGAGCAGACACAATAGACCAACACCGAGAGAAACGGCGTCTTGGCACAAGGAAGCTGCATATACCCACAATTAACACGCGCACAAACTCACCTATGGCGCACACATGCTCATGCACACTCGCTGGGGCTCAGAGGCAAAAAGCTGGCGCGACAAAAGCAGAGGGCCAGGCTCCTATACAAGCCCTGTGGGGTTTTGGATGGACATACACATATACACATTGCACCACAGGATAATTCCAGAGACCACATCCTGAAGACTGCGACGAGAGATGCAGGGAGAGGCGTTCCTCAGGCAGGGGATCACACCAAATGAAGAAAATGATGTTGATGTGGAGTAGAAAGAAGGGAACAATGATACAAGCTCAACTGTTTGTTTGATGGGAAAGGACACTCCATATACACCAGCCGTCTGTTGAACAGGTTTAAAGGGATGCTTGACTCATTGAGCCATTTTCAACAGTAAAAAGTTAATATTTTGTCCAGATTTAATTTGATAACGTCATTATTTTTCATGTACAATTAATACCTTTAATTTGACCACTTGTTGTCGACTGAAGATGACATCACCTGTGCTGAGGAAGCAGATAACGACCAATTATGGCTCAGTTTTCTGGGTTTGGTCAGCTAACTGAACCATGATTGGTATTTACCTACTTCCTCAGCACAGGTGATGTCATAATTGTCATCTTCAGTCGACAGCAAGTGGGAAAAAAATAGTTTTTAAAGGTATTAATTGTACATGAAAAATTGATTTTTCAAATTAATTCTGGACTAAATGTTAACTTTTTACTGCTGAAAATGGCTCAATGAGTTAAGTATTCCTTTAACATACTCCTGTGTCCCAAGCTCTTGGGCTGCAAGTTTGAAAACCCTGAAGTAAACTATAGAAAAGCACATCACCCCAAATATGGTCATTGAAGTGACAGGAAGTGTTTGGTCATCTATTTGAATGCAGATGTCTGTTGTGGCTCTTCTCATAGATTAACCTAATTTGGGGGAAGGGGAAAGTACAACGGATAGCTGGAATAAAACTTGACTCAGAAGGTATTGTGATAAACTGACATTTGTCACCAAAGCCAGACTACATACACGCACACACACACATATACACACAAACAGGCTCCATTCTGGCCCAAACTAGGTGTTGAGATGTGCAATTGCGTATCATGCCTGACACGCACAGTGCTGTATGGTGAAAATACAAGATAAATCACTTAGTGTGTCATTGTACACTGTCTGTACTCAACACATGATCAAACTGAGGATCTTTGACTGAATAATTAAAGGCAAGCATGTAGGACGTGTAATTGCAGCCCAATTCGTGATGTGCTTGGTTGTGTGACAGACGGACTATGTGTGTACTCAGGTGTGTTCTCATCAAGATGCATGTTAGTTCTAAAGTACAAACTCACTTAAAGATGGGATCTTGGAGAGGAACCATACACAGCATTTTTCAAGACTAGAAAACTGCCCTTACCAAGTTTCCACCAATCAAAAACAGCACAGTAATAGGCAGTCTTTCTTTCTTTTTTTCTTATTTCTTCCTTTCTTTCTGTTTCTCTTTTCCCTTTCCTATTTTCAACAATAAAAAAGACATTGAGTCATATAATTCAAATCTAAGTAAAATCTCTTCAATAGTAAATGGAAGTCAAGTATTTTCCAAGTTTTTTGGCAAGCAAGTTGCAAGTCCTAAAAAGGGCAACTTGAGTCAAGCCTATAGTCATATTGGTCAAGTCCCCCATCTGTCAATAAAAACGGCTAAGAATTGTCTGGCAGTAAGTAGGATTATTTTATGTCCATTATGACCATTCTTAATGTTTACACTCAAAAGACACAAAACTGGCATCTGCTAGCTTAGCCACTAGGATAAGCAACATCACTTAAATAAAAGTCAGACTGTAGTTCCTCAGGCCATTTTGTTTTTAAATGCTATAATTGCAATCTGATATTTCTCAGGAAGAAATTCTTGATCAAACCAGTCTGTCAGTAACTTTGACAAGCTACTTTCTAACATTTTGCTTTTAATAACAGAACTGTTGTAACCCTACCTTGATAGTTCAAAGGAGGAAAGAAAGCACCTCTTAATCATCTACAACGCTGTTTAGGCCAATCAAATCTGAATGAGCAGGTTAAGGACGTTCTATAACATAATTATCAGTATAATACTGTAGGTTGGTATTAGGTATATGGCTCAGAATGTCACATTGTCAAACAATTCCACACATAAAGAGATTCGCCCTCAGGGGGAGTCACTAGCAATTGATGCTACAAGTGATATTTATGGTATTAAAGTGAGGTAGTGACATTTCAGCCAGACAGCCATGAGACCACCCGTCTGGTGTCTGGCTTTGTGAATATTTGCCGCCGCTGCATCAGCTAATAAAGAACAACACTTCGCTGTCTGCTGGATGTCTGCAAGGAGACACTTTCTCTAAATAAGGCAATTGGCAGGGCAATATACTGCAAGCTGTGACATGTCTTCTAGAAAGATAATATCAGAGGGGAAGAGTGTGTGAGTGTGACATTGGCTCCTGTTGTGGCCTTCTAAATACATTTACACAATCAAATCTCTGGGTAATAAATAATCTTATTTAATGGAGAATGCTGGGCTCTGTTTTACGGTCATCTTATAAGAATTCAGTAGGAAATCCTACAAAAGGTTAAGCACCATATTATGTTCTATATGGCCTCGTCCTAAAAACTTGACATGCATGTAAAACATACTGAGCCGAAAATGCCGTAAATTCTGTTCTTCGAGAAGAAAAGGCCATTATGCATCGCGCAATGGGCAAATTTGGGTTTTGCAGCAGCAAAGTGGACACAAATAAGACACAAAAATCATATCAGTGCATCCCAAAATAGATAAGTGTGTATTTACAACAGGCAATAAAAGTGAGCAGAGTAATTGCAGCAGTGTGTCTTGTAATGTTACATATACAGAAATTAGGGTGTGAATAGCACTATTTTATGTAGCATAAAAACAACTATGGTATACATGTATCAATATAAGCTGTTGAGAATAAATACTGTGACAGCGCAGTAGCCAAGCAGCATGAATTTTATTCCCCTCCGTTGCCTTTCCATTATTACATGAGACTCTTTGTTGACCAATCAACGGGGAGCAACACGTTAAGAACCGGCATACAAAAGCTATTCATATCAAAGCAACCACTACCTCGTGTGCTGAAAAGTGGTTTGGATCTGAAACTGTATTTTGTAACCCGTTGCAAGAGAAACTCAGGAAAAAAAGGCAGGCCCTTGAATAATTGCTGGTGGTGCTAGTCTGCTTCTGTCGAGGTGCCCGTGAGCAAGGCACGTTCTCGCTCTTATGTGTGTGATCAGTTTCACTGTGTGCTATACAACGCAAAAATATACAGCAAAGTGGAAGTTGAATTTCCCCTTGAGGCCTTATAATAATGCTGTGGCCAAAAGGTCAAGAGGATGTAGAATTATCTTCCTCCCTCTATATTTATCATCTATGTGCTTACCTGTCCTTCTCCCTATTGCCACCCTTTTTCCTGTGGCTGTTAGCGACAGCTCCTGCGCTGGATACTTTGGGCAGGAAACTCGGCATCTTGACTAGCTGTCTTCTCAGCTGACAGCAGAGTAGCTGAGAGCTGAAGAATCAGGAAACAGCTTTTATCTTGTCTGTCTCCTGCCTTTTGCTCCCAGAAACTGTGGGGTGTGGGCTTGTTGGGTGATGATTAGAAGGAGGGGGTGATAAAAGCAGGACCGAGCAGGGAAATAATATTACACAGAGAGAAATGAGAAGAAGTGAGACAGAAAGCTGATGGCGGCGTCTCTCTAAGAAAAATGCTTTGTTTCCCCTCCTTCTGGCTTTTTTGATGTGTTCAGACAAATCCACAGTGCTCCGATGGTGAAACGGGCACAGCAACAACAGATGAAGAGTGTCAGCTGGTGGTTAGGAGGCTCGCGCACGCTGCTTATCTGCCGCTTTCTCCCCAAATGCCTTCCAACTTGCTCCTTCACTTCCTCTTTTGTCTTGCTCTCCTTGCCTCCCTCCTGGCTGAGCTGTCGGAGTGAACTTGAGATGAATGATCCGCCAAACATCGGATCACTAACAGAAAATTGCCAGGCAGGATGTACAGCCTGAGAAGTTGAACCACTGCCACACAGATACTTGCATGAAACCGTGTACAGTTCCTGTCTAAAGCAAGTGGCCTGTTCAACTAACTACTCTAAATAGCTCATTTGATTCGTGATGGGAATTCAAATTGTCTTATTGTCTTTGAGGTGTATTGCAGCATAATTCATATTCAATTCATGAAAATGCACCAGCCACAACATACACTTGTAGTATGATGAGGTCCAGTACAAGAGTTGTCATAAACTATGCTTGTAAATAGATAAATAAGATTACATTTTGCATAATGTTTATTATTGTGGTTTGCAGTGTTAGAGAGCTACACTGCCTTTTGTTGAGTGTTCCTAATATATTGTCCCTCTCATGTAGCTAAATAGTTTTTTCTTTTGTGTGTGTGGACCCTATCCTCAGCCTTTTGCTTAAAAACTTGCCTATTTTTCGTTCCCTGTATATTTTTGTGGTCTTTTTTTCACATACTAAGATGCCACAAGATGGCACCAAAGCACTGTGTCGTAGGAAATTAGTAATTGGTGTCAAGGAAGTCTGCTGACGTGCTACATCGAGACCAGGGGTCACCAACCTTTTTAAAACTTCTTGGGTACTGATTAATGCGAAGTGTTTGCTACATACATACATACTCTCAGCCATTTTCACTGAAGCAACCCCCTTCGCTCCCGGTTGTTTTTACTGGATTTTGCAAGGCCCACAGCATTTTGTGTTCTACTGCTATAAAAACACGGAACCTACCAAAATAAAGATTAGAGTCACTTCTTTCATCAAGGAAAAAAGTATATTTCTATCTTTTTTCTTTTTGCAGCAATTATCATTAGAATATAGTTAAGTTTCATCATTATTCACAAATCTGTATATAATTGTGGGAAAATCAGCTTGTTTGCAACATGGCCCTGCTTCCACCTGCTGACCGTTTTTGTAATTACTACCATTGCTTCACCCGTTCTGTGTAGTTCAGAGGCTGCATCAAAATCTTCTGTATGCTCTCGCCCCCCCCCCATAAAACGTATAAATATGTCTTTGGGACACTTAAAACATTAAAAAAAATGTATTTATTAATAATATTAGGAATTCACCTGATTAATAACAATAACAATTTACTTTTTACACAAAAATTTCTTCCAGTGTTTACATTTTCAAATGATCACATTTAATTCACATTATCCTTTTACTGGTGAGATATTTTTAGAACAGGCCTGCGGGCTACTGTGGTGCTCGGGGGTTTCCTGGTGCCCGTGGGCACCCTGTTGGTAACCCCTAATCTAAACTGTACTAAGATCTTAGCATTTTAGGGATGAGCTGAATTTAGCCTGGGTTTTGAGGGAAAGAAGGCATGTGTATGTTTTTACTCATTTTAGCGGCTATTAAAATGCATTGAATGTTGAAAATGCAAAATGACAAAAGCACAAATATTTGCCTTGTAAATGAAACGTTTTACTAGAGCATTGATTGTTTCCTTTAGAAATATTATCAGATATTACTGTTAATTGTTCTCCCAAAGTAACATTTTTGGGCCACTGTATGTAGTAGGGAAGTTTTAAAGCACATATCTTTTATGTGTACAGTTACAACAGCTGAAGGGCACTTGGTCCCAAATGCCTCTGTCTTTAAAAATATATATAATTTGTAAGTATACTAATACTTAGTTGTTGTTGTTGTTGTTTGTTTTTTTAATTAACATGTTGCATTTAGTAGATAATCAGTGCTGTATTAAAAGTCCCAGACATTGACGTTTACGTATGTTGTTTAGGAAGCGCGGTGGCTTCTTAATGCCTGACTGAGATTTAGCACCACTAATCTACAGTCAGCACTTCTGTCTGAAGCTTAATGGTTTTACTGTGCTGTGGTGTGGCTGCAGTATTGTATTTGACATTCTCACATACACACACACACATACCCACACCCACACACACGCATATGCATGGACACCCAAATGCATAGACTGACCTTGACTAAGGAGCTCTCCAAGCTGTAATAGACTTATGGAGCATTTACACTGCCTTTGCCCACTCTCCAGGCATAATTTAGTGTGCTATTGCTGGCTGTTGTATATGTTCACCCTTTACTGTCTAAACCGTGAACCTTTTCTATATGAGTAGTGACTAGAAAACAAAAAGCACATTTGTACACTATTTATGCTTCAAAGTGTGTATTCATGGTATCAAGATTAAAATATCTTAATAGGTCAACATCAAGCGTAACAATGAATAATCCTAGAAAAAATATGGACATTTTTTTCTTGTGTAATGTCAATATTAATCAAAAGTAGATTTATTCTTTTTTTTTGAAGCACAGATTGTAACCTTTTTAATTTGTCAGACTTCAGCACTCCTAATATTAATGTTACACTATCATCTGATTTCAGCTGTACGGGAAGGGATTTCGATTTATTTCATTACCTCTTGAAAAGGCAATTCATCAATTAGGGCACATGTGATCATGCGGCTCCATTCACCATGTCATTGAGGTTTGACTAATATAGGGTGATAATAAGTCTTGGCAGTGATTTAATGAGAGTGTGAATGTCAGCGTCTCCATATAGTTCCTTGAAGTGTCCTTCCTTCCTTGTATCGCTGTGATTGCCCATGTGTGTTTGTGACATTGGTTTTGTTTTTATATCGTTCATTCATGTGTGTGTGTGATGTGCAGCGGGGGCACTGCTAATTTGATGTGTCAATGCTTGGGTTCCCCCCAGCATGATGATTCCCTCTGTCAGCAAACCACGAGCTGGAAAATAGACCTCCATTATTATGAGATTAACTCCAGTGGTCAAGGATTCGAAGATCTCCTCAGCAAAGTCAATGACGATTAAAACAGGTTTCTCTGTGAAACTGAGGCTAAATCTGGGTCGTGGTGGAATTCATGAAAAGTTTTATTTTTCCTTTTAAATTTTTCATGAATTCATTCCTGCGATTTGAATTGCATGACTGTTTGGCTTTCTTGGGGGGAAAACATCATGGATTTCAGGGGAAAATGTGATGGAAAGAGTTATAAACTAGGGCTGGGTTTTAAAAATCAGATAATTGATATCGAGTCGATTTTCCTTTTCAAGCCCGATATGGATTCATTAAACAATAAATTTATTATTTTATGTATCTCTTTTTCCCATAAATTCTCAAGAAAAATGAATTATACGGGCATTTTTTTTTGTATCTTAATGTTTTCTTGAAATATACTGTTCACATGAATTTAAAAGTATTTTCTTACTTTTATGAAAGACCTGACACGAATCGAATCGGGAAAAAACAAAATTAAATCGATTGAGGAAAATAGAATCGATACCCAGCCCTACTATAAACCTCCCCAGTAGGACCATCTTAAGACAAGAAATAGCCAGCGGAAAGAAGAGAACGGACAATTACAACCAGAGATTCCGTTTCTGAATGTATCTCTTTATCATACTCTGATGCCTGTTATCAAAAACCTCTTGAAACGAGGTCATAGGTGTCCTGGAGAAGTTAGTTGACTCACATTTATTCCACCCCAACTAAACACGAACCAAATGATGGTCATAGATCTGAACCTGCTTCTACCAGGATGAAAGTGGCCAAGCTATTTCTTAAAAATGTGATATCCCTGCTCTGTCCTTCCATTTCCTACACTGCTTATCAGGTTCAGGGTCACCAGGTCTGGAGCCTTTCCCAGCTGTCTTCAGGTGCGAGGCAAGGTGCATCCCGGACTGATCTCCTGTCAGTCACATACGGAGACAGACTCATCACCCTCAATTTAGACTCAATTCGAAACCTGGAATAGCCGGAGCTATCCCTGAGTAAACCCACCCAAGGGAGAAAACAGGAAGAGCATAAAATCACCTCCATTTTGCAGCCCACTTGCAGGTCTGATACAAAAAATATATATATATTTTTTTTTTCTACGCTGCCATATTATCCAATCAACGCAAACTCACATTATTGCAATACAGTTAATACCTTCCACATTTCCTGTTATCTGAAGGAACAGTTATATATTTTTTTCCCTTGCCGATAGTGGGTAGAGAAGATTAAAGAAATCTTGTCTTGACAAGTTAGAAAAAAGGGAGAACAAACTTGAAAAGACTTAACAAAACCCATCGCTGAAAAAGAGAACTTCAAACAGAATCAGAACGTGCAGACGGTGAAGGAAAGATGCAAATGTACCACCTCGGGCTGGATGTCTGCCTCCATAGCTGACTGTCAATCTGTCTTTACATCTACCGTGAGTTTCTTTTCCCTGTAAAAAGTGGCATTTATCCTGCATCATCATCATCATTGCTGCAACCATTGCAATCTTTGATTACCCCTTGTGTTGTTGTCATGTCATGAAATGCCTCTCTTCATTCACACACACTCCACATTCCCGTATCCGCTGACTTCCCATTGCCCGGCAACAATAGTGCGGGAAGAATCTTAAAATAGTACTTTTAAGATTGGATCAGATGTAACCACAATGAGGTTTGATCAGCACTGATGTGTTTGTGTATCTGACGCTTTACTGGCGGACAAGCTGTCACAGCCGCCTGCTCTGCAAGTCCCCATGGACTGATTATTATAGAGCTGTTATCTCTCTCTTGTACTAACACACACACACACACACACACACACACACTAATGTCTGCTGTACCACAAATCACACTCGAATCTCCGTCATCATAACCACTTTAATTAGAACAGAGCAGAAGTTTGGGTGCATGCGCTTGTCTGTGTGAGCGTCTACTGTTCATGCTGTGATTTCCCAACCAGTGTTGTTGAGGGAGGGGGGGGGGGGGATCCCCAAAAAGGGCCCATTATATGCATGAAAATTATGTAATCCTAATTCCTCACCGCACATTTTGAAAGGGAACTCTTGTCTGAGGTAATATGCAAGGCGCAGCATATCACAGCTCTTTCCTTGCCCCCTTTTTCAGACGCCACCCCCCCCCCCCCACCCCCCCCCGCCTTGTTCTCTCTTCTGTCTGACATCAGAAGCCAGAGCACAGGATCGCATGTTGCGCTATGTGTGGGTAATTCCCACTGACAACGGTGTTAATGGATGACAATAGCAGAGAGGAGAGCGCCATATGTCTGAGCCTGGGGCGGCACGAAGAGTGGCAGAGCGCACAAAGGCGAACAAAGACAAGGGGGGAATGAATGAGAGAGAGAGAGAGAGAGAGAGGGAGAGAGAGGGAGAAAATACAGCGAAAGAAAGGAAGATAGAAGGCGTAAATATGAGGTAAGGGACAGGGGGAGTAGGAGACAGGTGAAGCACCGGAGAACAGAGATAAACAACGTGATAGAGGACTGATAATGACAGAAACAAAATGAAGTGAAAGAACACAAAGAAAATGATTCAAACTGAAGATCACTTGTTTCCGTATTCTATTTTCCCTCTTCATCTGCATCCAAATATTATGAACGATCACTTAGGGATCAGACCTGCTTCCTGATTTGAATCTTGCATTGTTATTTGTATTATGAAGGCAAAATAGCATTCAGTTTTATTGTCTTTTTTTCCCCCCCAGGTAAACTTTCACAGTAGTTAAATGTATTGTTAGTTTAGACTGGGTTGACCTACTGGAATTGTTCACTATGAACAACATATGAGATGAGTTGAGTTCGCTTGCAAGTCAAATAAAAAAAATTGGCCCAGAGATTGTCCGTTTGGGTCAAGTCAAGGCGCAACTTTATTGGGTATTGGAAATTGTATTAATATTTTTCTGTCATACAGTCTAAAAACAATGCAATCACGGTAATATTATGTTTGACATGAATGATTAGTTAGGCTTGGAGCTTTGACTCCATTTCCTTTAAGAAAATCAACAATTGTTGTTTTTGAAATATTGTTTTAAAGGGATTGGAGGACCTCTCTGAATTTTCTGAAATGTTGTCCTATTTTGTAAAATAACTAGTGCTGTCAAAGTTAAAGCGTTAACTAATTAATTAATCACAAAAATGTATCTCATTAATCATGTAATAACGCTGATTAATCGCACTATTAATTTTGGCCACAGATTATCCTTTATCTTAATAGCAGATGGTTACGTCAAAGGTAGCACAGGTTGTGTTTGAGCAATAAACATAACTACAATTAAAGTAAAGCATTTAATAAATGTTTGCTTATGTCATTTTTTCCCATTAGAAAAATAATTCATTAATTAATTAATCTGTTAGAAAAAGATGAGCATGAGCGTGTGCAGTGGATTTTTTTTTTTAAAGATGTCCTCGTAACATTAATTGTAACATTAATTGTCGAAAAAATTAACACATAAAAGGTGCTCTTTAAATTTGGTGGCCTAAAAATGTTGATAAAATGCATTTTTAATTAAGCGATTAATCGTGATTAATTAAAATTCTAAGATGTGATTCATCTGATTAAAAATGTTTATCGTTTGACAGCTTTAAAAATAACGCTAAGAAGTTGCACTAGCTTAAGGAGCTCAACTTCCCTTAGCTAGCGATGTCGTGTTTTGCTAGCTGTGATGGATTCACCAACGCCTCTGCTGGTTGGAGCAAAATAATGTACTCCAAATAATTAAGGTTAACCACTGTCCCTTTGTGTCAAATGTAGGAACACGCTACCTGCTAACTAAGTATCAGTAGCAGCAAGAAAATTGCCGAAAAGATAGCGGCTAAAATGAGCCTTTGTCATCGATATTTTTACTTGCAGTCTTCACAACACTAGTCTTTTACTTTTCAGCTTTATGTTTTGTCCTTGTGCTTCCACTTTCTCTTTCTGACATACACACACATTCACACACCCCCACACACACACCCACACACGCACACAAGTCTTATATCTTCATATATAAATGCAAATTCTGAAGTTAATGGTCCCATTGATATAAAGAGATAAGACGCAACATGTCAAATATGGGACAGGAACACATGAGAAAGGTAGAGGGACAGGATGGGAAGGGAGAATAAGTTACGAAGGAAGGGGAGGGGCTATCTTATTGAAATGGAAATAGAACGAGCCAATTAAAAAAAATTCACGAGGAGCTTGTTTGTATCTCCAGCTCTCATAGCTGATATATACAGCACATTATGACAAAATGAATATGTATAAACTGAACTTCTGAATTAGCACTCATATTCTGAGTCTGAGAATGTCCTTTTGCTCCTCAATCACAACAAAAAGCTGTACAAATGTGTTTCCCACTCCTAATGTTCAAAGTCACCCCATATGATGATCAACAATTGTTGTATACAGTGTGTCAACTGGAAGACGCAGTTTCACCCTAACCATTATTAAAGCCATGCAACTCAATTGTGTTAAATGTGAATTTAATGTCTTTCTATAAAACAGTAAATTGTATTGAGTTTTGATAAGCTGACATTGTGTAGCCATGGTACAGAGCCTTGCGAAAGTATTAGCATAGCACCCCTTGGACTTTTTGACCTTTTGCCACATTTTAGGCATCAATCCTAAAGATATAAAATGTGTTTTTTATTTTATTAAAAAAAATAATAATTCGCTGAAGAAAAAACACCAAGTGGGGTCAGAATCGTGAAGTGCAACCAAATGTATAAGATATTTTAAAGGTTTTTTTTTATTTTTTTAATTTTTTTTTTAAATAACTGAAAAGTACAAGTAACAATCTCTTGGTATGGTATGGTACCCTTAAATTTGGAATAATAATTGCATGTTGATAGTTGTTGTTTTTTTGCAAGGTGAATTGTACAATTACTATTTTAAATTAGTTTCTTTGTGTATTCAATTAAACATTTTCGACAAATCTCAAGGACTCAAAATGTTGATCGCACAATATATTTGTTTTAACTTTTGATTTGCAAAATAACATTTTTGTTTCTTATTTTTGATTTAATGAAAAACTAAAAGCATGCCGCCAAATTTAATTTGTGTTTATGTCATTCAATAAACAAATGAAAAAAACAAAATGCAAAAAAATCCCAAAAATCAAATGCGGTTTTCTTTTTAAAGACAGAAAATTGTCATACAATTGGATGTTAATGATCATTTTGCAATGAAACTGCTTGAAATGAAATGTTTGTGGGGGAGGCTGTGTCTGTGCAGTTGAAACAGAAGGAGAGCAGGTTGCAGACAACACAAGCAGGCAAAGTGATTATACAGTATGTCTGTCTTCACTTCCAGGCCAGTTTGTGTTGCACTAGCTTCTCTTCCTCCTCCTATTTTTACATCAAAAGTGTCTCGCTGTGAAGCTGAATTATGTTCGCATTCATCCCCGGAGGATTTAAACTTTTCAAAGTCTACCTGTATGTGTTCTCAGACTACATTGGTCCAGCCCTAAAGTCATTGAAGCCTTCAGCCACTAGTTGGATGAGAGAACCCCCTGTTGCCCAAATCACCTCAGCCTTTCGCTAACGCACTGAAGGACAATGAATCTCCCAGGACCTCATTTGCTGTCATGCGATGCTCTGCTGCACCTTCACTCCAAGCGGGCGAAACTGTAGCAGATATAACGAAGCGTCTCGTCGAACACCATCTTTGTTTCTCCCTGCTCACTCTGCTGTGTTTTCTCTTTCTGTCTCCTTTGAAAGCGCGAGGGTCGTGACTCCCAACGTGAGCCTGAAGCTTCCAGAAGGGGGAATCTCATGAAGATCTCCACCCTCTAGATTCTGCCTTTGATTTTGTCATCTTGCCTGTGCCCTTTGGACTTGGGTGAGTGGATGACACGTTGCAGAGAGAGGGCAGTTCAAACGGCTTTGCTGTATTCGTACATATACCCTGGAGCAGGACATGCTGCAATAGCATCTCCTTCTAGTGACACATCATATCACATGAACAAAGATGACTGCTTGGGGTACCTACGTATTTGTGTGGTTGTTTATCATGATACGGCTGTAAAAATAAATTAATAAATAACAAAATTATAATAATAATAATAATTATAATAATAATAATTTGATTTGGATATTTATATACTTTTTTGGTGGGGGGTTTCTTTTATAATATTATCTACTGACAACATAACTTCCACATTCCAGTCACAAATACAGTGGTCCCTTTAGATCAATTTTTATTTGTTCCATCAAATCACCTTTTCCCAGTCATTAATCCTTTCCCACCTCCCAAACAAATGACAAAAATGTTTGTAAGGAAGTGTCTCTCTTAAATATATTGTAATTATACAATATATAAAATTATCATACTAGTCATCTCGTTTCATATACATATATTATCTGATACAAAATACTGAAAATATGAAATATTGATCAATAGGAGTGTAGTGGTATGCACAGTTTGGTTCACGTTGGATATTCAACCCTTCCATTCATTCTCCGAACCGCTAATCTTCACGCCCTTAACTCATTTGCTCCCAAAAGTGTGTAAATATGTTCTATTTTAAATATTATCATGCTCCCAAAGACATATTTATGTTTGTTTTTTTCAATGTTTTTTTTATGCTAAAGCATACAAAAGGCTTTGATGCAGCCTCTGAAATGAAGAGAATGCTTGAAGCACTGGTAGTTATTACAAAAACAGCCAGCAGGTGGCAGCAGAGTATAAGAGATCAAGGGCCATGTTGTAAAAATCTCTTTCCCCCACTGTTCTAAACTGATTTGTGAATATTTATGAAACTTAGCTATATTCTAATGCTAATTGCTGCAAAACGGAAACAGATAGTAATATTCTTTTTTTCCTGATGAAAGAAGATACTCTAATATTAATTTTGGTAGGTTATTTTTTATTTTATTTTTTTATTTTATTTTTTTATTTTATTTTTTATAGCAATAGAACACAATATTCTGTGGGCCTTGCAAAATCAGTCAAAATCCAGCAAAGCAGCCGGGAGCAAAGGGTGTTGCTTCAGTGAAAATAGCTGGGAGTGAATAAGTTAACTAGTCACCAATCAATTGCAGTGACTATACAGTACTGCAACAAAACATAAAACTGCTTATCATTTGGTGTGTAAATGGGAACAGATTTAATGACTGCAAACTGCTAGCAGTACATTGTCCATGTTCTTGAATGTATTTCTAGAGTTCCATGTGAGCCATTAGTGCTGACATTTACACCTATGGACAATTCATAGTCTTAAATTATTCAAGCCATAATATCTGCAGATACTCCTCGTAAGCATGGAGAGAACATGCAAACTTCACACAGGAAGGTCAAATGGGTGACATGCTATGTTAACCACTCCGTTGACTGTTAAATAAATAATTAAATTAAATTAAATGTTCATATTTCTTAAAATATAATACCTTTCAGATCAACATCAAACGTTTGTCTTTATTGAACAGTAGTAGAAAAGTAATAGTTTATTGTGTACGACTTGGTGTCTGGTGTGTGTGACTTGGAAGGACACACACAAAGGATAAATTCACTGAGGATAAAGAATATATGTCTGTGAGTAGTGTTCTATTATATTCTGTGTTTACATAAGTTGCTGGTTTGTGTCCGAATCAGTCGCTTAAAGCATTACTACTGTAATACCGTCACTTAGAAGCTATTCGTTAGCCTGTCTATGGCATTTCCCAATATATGTTTGCGTAAAGCTAATGAACTTTCAGGCAAAGTTATGTGATTGTTTTAAATGTGCAATGTGTAATTATGTTAATTTTGACAGTAAACTTCAACTGGAATGAGGGCTGGGTTTAAAAAATTTATTAATTAAATATTTAGTCGATTTTCCTATTTATCACCCAATATCGATGAACAAAAACCAGAAATTCATTATTTTAATATGCCTTTTCCCCATATATTCATGTGACTTGTAACATCACAGGAGATCTCACTCACAATGTGAGAGAAGCATATCAAAACAAGATGGCGGAAACAGAAATCAGTGCCAACAAGCTTGAAGGCAGATGTTTTTAATGCAAGATTTGTAACATTCATTCATTTCATTGTTCATTTATTTCAGGCACCAATCAAAATCAACAATTTATCAATTTCTCCAGACAATACTCAATTAAACCTAGCCTGAAAAACAGTGAGAGAAAGAAAAACGTAAAAATTAAATCCTTCCCCTAATCCCATTAATATCAAACTTTGAAAACAAATTTAGCTACTTTCCTGCAAGCTTGCAGTAACCAACAGCGGTATCCATGAACACTGAAAAACAGGTGTGTCTACAAACAGAACTCAAACAATGTGTTAATAAACTAACATGACATCAAAAGCGCATTTCAGCAAAGGTAATGAAAACTAACAATACCAGCTTTGAGTAAGAGACAAACCACAAACAAAACAAAAGCACAAACAGCACATATCAATAAGACAAAAGACAAAAGTATACCAACAATGGTAATGGATAATGAATAAATTGGGAGGACAATAAACAGCTTGAAACCTTTTCTTTCTTTTTTTTAAGAATTCTTTACTATCTGCTGAATTGCTGCTTGTGAAATGGAAAAAGAAAAGTCGTACATTTGGAAATAGTGATGTTGTAGACACAAAAAATACAAGACAAAACAAAAACATGTTTTGACGTTTAACATTAAAACCCTGGAAATGGAAACTAGGATGTCATCACTCCAGCTTTGCAGAATATCTGTTTTCTCGACTTAGAGTTCTGATGCAAAGACAAGAAAGTGAGGCTGTTTTTGTACATTTGAGTCTCCATCCTTCCATTGTACATGCATCATACTGTCAATGTCAATTTTTAACACGGGTAGTGTTTTTTTTTTTTTTTTTGTATTTAGCATAATATGGACATTGAATATCTTTTGTTATCCACATGACATTCACATTCAACTAACTGAAGGAACCATTAGGATTGGATGGGTTCGTTCCCTGAGGTTCTTGCTTGAAATGAACTGTAATCATCACGCTGCTCGGGTCACTTCCTGCCTTAAGTGCGACTTTGCCTCGAGGTCAACAAGCGCGACCCTCATTATAAGCTTGCACTCGGCTACACTAACACTGCAATAAGCTGCAACTAATTGTTAATTGTGGAGCGTGAGTCATTTAGTAGAAATTCAACGGGTCATTATTTATATACAAACTCATTGACCACTTCATTAAAATGCACTGGCGGAATCTAATTGCATTAGCTACAAGAGCCGTAACGAAAAGTCCGCATTCATAAACATGATAACGCAGCAGATTGTTTTGATACAACTCTTGTGATTGATATTAGCTCATTATCGAAAAAATGACTCCACATCTCATTTCAATTCATACAGTATGTCGACGTGGTCCAGGTTGTCCCCGTAGCCAGTGGATGCATATTGTACGTTAAATGTAAAGTTCATGAAGAACAACCAGGAAGGTGATTTTTTTTTTTTTGGGGGGGGGTTCCAACGTGAGTCAGTCTGGAGAAAATAATGCAGCCATGAGACCTCTGCTCTCTGTCACAATCTCTGACAGCCTCTCAGATGAATGCTCGCTGCTCTCTGCAGCTGACTTTGTTGTTTTCCCAGGCAGCCATGTGCAACTAGGCTAATGAGTACATTTAGCGGGAAAATGCTGAGGTAACACTTTCATCATACTGTGTGTGCGCGCCATCGGTTTATTAAGGTCACTGTGAGCCACTGAAAGTTTGAGCTGAAAAAACTCATTAGAGACTCATCCTGCCTCTTTCATCACACCTTTCTGCTCCCTCCCCGTCAAACTGGCCCCACCCTTCTTCCTTGTTTTTTTTTTTTCATCCATACATTCCACTGTTGCTTTCTTGCTCATTTATTTCCCATCCAACAGGAATGGGTGAAATTGCCTTTATTTTGACATTGCATTTTGATGTCTAGGAACGGTGAAGGTTAATAAAAACAAACGGGACTGGATGTTATAGTTATTGGTTCAGATAAAGGCAAACCACCATCACTGAGTGGTAACAGAACCCATGCTACCTGAAGTGTTGTCCAGACAAGTAAACCGCTGCCCTTTTGTGGCCCCCAAACTGTTCGGGCCCTTTCCGAGATCAGCGCCCATTCATCGTGAATGGTGAGACCTGCAAGGGGCTGAGAAGGACCATCCGTACTGACCCGGATCGACGGACGTAAACCTGCACAGTAGATTCTGTAGACTAAAATTTGACTCTATTTAGAGTGAGACCAAATAGACTTAGTTTTAGTGTAATATTTACACTTGCAAGAGAGTAAAATAAAGAATTTAACAGGTTTTTTTTTTAATATAAATAAAAGTCACTCAAGGGTTGAGGAATGAACTCACTACCTTCAGCTTGGGAGACAGCCGATCTACTCCCTGAGCCACGCAGCTCAAACAATGTTTTGGGTCTTCTCTTGGAGATAAGCTAACAGTAGGAGGGCTATGGCTCAGGTGGTAGTGTGGCTCCCAAGCTGAAGGTTGTGAGTTCGTTCTTTAACCTTTGAGTGACTTTTATTATATTTTTCCTCAATTCTTAACTTTACTTTCTTCCAAGTGTAAATATTAATGTAAAACTGAGTCTATTTGGTCCCACTCTATATAGTCAAATTTCCTCTAAATAGAAAAAAAAATACTCTACAGAATTTACTGTGTGCTTCAGTCTGTGCTCAGTCCGTGAATTTTTCCAGGCATCATAAATTACTCGCCAAAAGGTGGGCTTCCGGCAATGATGGGCTGATGTAATGACGGTTTTGCCCAGTTCTGGGAAATGCTACGTTTATGGTAGCCTACTGACAAGTTCATTCATATTGTAATTTTAAAATGAAAATAATAAACTCATTGTTGTTCTTCCGCCCCACTCGTGACCAGGAAAGATTGTTGCCATGATAATATAATTGTCTAACTAATTATGCATTCCACTGATTTGATAGCTATTTGTATGTCTGTTTGAAAAGATGACTGCACATACATAACACAATCAATGTTCAGTCTTCTTTTTTTTTACATATTGCCTTTTAAGCCACCTGGCCTTTAACATGGCAAATGATCATATGACAAAATAAATGTGTACATATTTTACAACGTTATTATTGTCACTCGCGCAATGTTAAGGCAACACAAGCCTTGCAATTTCACACGCACATAGTCCGAAATGTTAACAAAATACTTCACTTCGGTCCGACGACTCACAGAAATAAGAGGCAGCAGGCAGATTTATCTTTGGGGAACAGAAACATTAAGGCAATGACTTTGCATTGAACAAACTCTAGGATGAATTAGTCCTTGGAAGATATGTTTGCAGATGTCTTACTGGGAGTGCTCTCTATTAATGTATAACATTTGGCCAATGATAAGCCTATTAATAGTGAAAAGAAAACATTCAGCACAAATACAGTACAATGTTTTTCATTAGACACGCAGAGGACAAAAGTGTGTCGCTGTTCTTCAGCTGTAGTGATAAAGACAAACATTTTGAAACGGCTTGTTTCTGCACTTTTTCCTGATGAGACTAATTATTTTCATTGCTAATTCACATTAGCAAGGACTGCTCATCAGTTGTATTTGTCCTGCTGGGTTACATCAAATGTAATATGTCGAACTTTACCCAAGTTTAATTTAAAGAAAAAAACTAATACTGAATGACCTTGAGACAACTTTGTGAGTTTAGGTATGAGACAAAAAACTCTTTCTTTATTAATTCCAGTACTATTACACTAATTAGTGCCATTATTAGTAAATCTATGAGGGGGGAAACGGGGGCATTTCTCCATCACACTCCTACCCCCAACATGATTTATTAAGAAAGCAAAGCAATTACAAGGAAGTTTGTGCTCAGCAAACCATGAAAATACTGCATCCCATCACCACGCAATGACAAATTTGCTGTTACCTGGAATGAACCGCCTCTTTGGGGAGCACTATTTTGGTGTCACTTGCCGTTATTGTCCACGATTAGGAACCAAGCAGTTCAACTCGTACTTTATGTTGTGACGCATTGTCGTTCAAATGTCCCTTAAGCTGAACAATTTGTAGTTCAACCAAAATGTTCAGTGAAAATAAAAGATATACTTTATCATCCTTTTTTTTTGGACTAGATTATATGTTGTTCGCTGTAACACCAGTGTTCACTTTGTTACCGTGTCTGAATTTGCTTCCCACAACCTAAATCATCGTCAAGTCTGCCGCTATAAAACAACACAGATGGCCACCATAGGGCTGATTCAGGTTTTCATCAGCAGCTTATAAAATCACAATCATTCTTCTATTAAAGTCGTTGCAGTCATTAAGTCTCTTGATGTGGTCGTATATCATCATAATAAACGTGCCGGTGTACAATATTTGAATATTTCAGCTTCCTGGTTAACTTTATTAAGACCACAAAGTTCATTACACCCACTGTGAAAAGTGATTTGGGCTAAAATGCCGATCAAGCACAATTTGTCCAATTTTCATCTCAAATATAACATCATGGTTAGAGTCGGCAGGGTTCACAAAGTAGGCTTCCAGAAAAAAAAAAGAAATCATTCCACCATTGTGATTTTTGGTAGAACTGATGCTAAGGCATAGCTTTTTTATTGATTACCATACTGAATCATTCCAATATTCGGAGTCAAGTACCCCTGTGCAACCCCAAATGTATAATAAATGTATTTAAACTCCAGCAAATGTTGTTACTGTACTTCCATCTGTGGATTTTCAAACCTCATGTGAGATGGAAGACGGAAATACATACTTCATAAAAATGTTAGCGCTGCTTTCAACTCGAGCTGCAGATTGCTTCAGAGGCTGCCCCCCCCCTCACCCCCACCACCACCACCACACACACACACGCACCCCTCCCCGATATACCCACACAAGTGTTGTTTTAATCAGCTTTGTTTCCAGATGGAAGAAGGGGAAAAAGGGATGTTGGGGATTAACAAAAACGATGGAATAATTCCGCAACTGATTTGTGTGTGTCTTGCAAAGAGCACACCTACTGTGTAAATTTAACTTTGAGTTGTTTGTGATTGTCTTCTTTGCACCTTCTGTAATAATGGCAGAAAGGGCAATGTCATGCATGTATACAAGTGTCCTCCTCATACGCATACACACAGATGTAATGTTACACATGAAGGGTGTCAGTAATGGGATTCTTCTCAGGCCCATGTGACCGTGCTGCACTGGGTTAAGGTCATTGTTAGCATGTCTGGGGAGAGAGGCAGAATTTGGATGTCGGGACATCCGGGGATAAACACAAAGAGTGCTGCTATCTTTTTTTGTGTTGTTGCTTACAATTCAGATGAAACGTTTTGTGAATAGTGAACAATGAACTAGCTAAGAATATAACAAGTAACAAGAAGCCACACACAGAATTTTATTTGTTTCATATTTAAAACAGGGATGGGCAACTCTGATTCAAATGATCAGCTTATCAGCATGTTCTGCAGAAGCCTGATAACGATCCTTATCATTTGAATCAGGTGTGTTCGAGGAGGGAACATCTAAAACAGTAGAGTCCAACTCCGGTCCTTGACGGACACTATTTTGCATGTTTTAGATGGTCCCCTCCTTCAACACACCTGATTCAAATGATCAGCTCATCAACATGTTATGCAGAAGCCTGATAAAGATCTTTATCATTTCAATCAGGTGTGTTAGAGGAGGGAACAGTTAAAACAGGGGTGTCCAACTCCAGTCCTCGAGGGCCACAATCCTGCATTTTTAGATGTTTCCCTCCTTCAGCACACCTGATTCAAATGAAAATTGAATTGTCAAATGAGCCGATTATTCAGTTATGATTGCACCAGCTTGTAGTCAGTTTCAGTTACCCCCCCCCCCCCTTCCTCCAATTTCAATGTTAGAGGTCATACTTTGAAAATTTGGAAAAACTTCTCTGTCAGTTCTAACCACCGTCATGCACACGAGTGGAATGCCATTGCTATGTTGCATGTGACTTCAGTTTAACAAGAATCAAAGAAATGCTGTGTGTTTTGCTTTAATTTCACAATAATACAATTGTCACGTGAAGTGGAGGCGGCGTGGCTCAGTGGTAGAGTGATCGTCTCCCAACCCAGAGGTTGTGGGTTCGATCCCATGCTATTGCGGTCACGTCGAAGTATCCTTGAGCAAGATACTGAACCCCCAGTTGCTCCTGATACGGCATCATCAGTAAGTGAATGAGTAGTCGAATGTAAAGCGCTTTGAAGGCCTTGTAAGGTGGACAAGCATTATATAAACGAAGTGCCATTTGCTATAAATGGACTCGCATTCAGAATGTTAAAAATGGGGGCACAAGTTTTTGGAGAAAAAAAAGTCTTACCATCCAAGTCATGGTAATCCACAATTTTTGAATTCAGGCAACAGGATTTGTTTTAACATCATAATCTTGACAGGAATTACCTTATGCTGTCCACTGTTAATATTGTTATGAATAGTTCTCCCAAAACTTCCTTCCCTGTTAATTAAAATTTTATGACAGTGATAGTTTGACCTTGGAGCCGATGACTTCTATTTTCATTATTTCCTATGGGAACAAATGTTCCTGCCTTTGAGCAAATCTTCAGTCAACCTGCATCCCCTTACAGATTGTGCTCGACCTTCAAGGTTTCTCTGTAACTGATCCAATTATTAATTGGTACTCACGGGGGTCATCCATTTTGTTTTTCCATCACATTTTGTTCCTCTTACCCTTCAAAGAACTCGACTCGTGTTACAAATTACGAGCGTACTTCTCTCCTCTTGTTTTTCTTCCTACTTTTGCTTTTCTCCAATGGGATGATGTCAACTCTTCATGATTTTCTTTCTATTAGATGCAATGAGGAACATGTATGAATATGTTGTTTTCTATTTGCCATCGTTACGCATACACATAATGCATATGGTTCTAATTTCCATGGACAAAAATAGTTTCGACTCCCAGTGGGGTAACAACTTAAAACCCTCATCGCTTTCATTTTTTAAAAGGTTTATTACCAAGTGTTTGTTAAAAGTCAGGCTTACCTCTCCTGCTGTCCTTTCCCTCCTCTCCACCCCTAATGTAAAGGAGCAAAGGGTCTGTAAATGTGTACTTAGAGACTCTATGACTTCCTTTCAACAAAAATAGATCCGATAAAGTGTTTGTTAAAGGTCAAAAAGACCCTCTTCATTTTCTCTCCCTCCAATTTCCCCTCCGTTTCCTCCCCTCTCACCCGCTTAGAAAAGGACTGTTTTCTGCCCGTCCAGCAGTTTACTGAGAAGCATCGTTTTACACCCTGGAGAGACTCTTTTCTCAGTATGTATTCGTCTTGTACAAGTGGCCGCATGATTCATGTTCACGCTCGTGTTTGTGTGTATGAGTGTGTGACAGAGTATTTATTAACGGCCATTTGCTTCCTTTGCCAGTGTGTGTTTGTGTGCGCGTGTGAGCGTGTGTTCCCCTGTTGTGACAGTGCTGAAATCCAAGCTGACATCCCCCCTCTCCATGCAACAGCATATGTCCCTCAGCAAGACCACTGGGAGACTACAGAGCCAGCGAGAACAAGGGCGGGGGGGATGGAGGGCAAGAATAGAGAGTTTGAGGAGGGGGGGGGGGAATAATGGGTAATTGGTTGAAATAAGAAGAGGAGAATGAGAGGGAGCGGAGAGAAGCCAGCAGAGAAAGCGCGAGAGAGAGAAAGCACCCCCGCCGCGTTGCTGTTCAGTCCCGCTAGCGTTGGCATGTGCTAAATGTAAAGCTGCTGGCTGACTCACCACGCGCCCAGATCGTATTCTGCACTCGACTGCTCTTGTCTGACAGGGAGAGGCAGCGCAGTCCCATGCGCTGATGGAAGCCCTTTCTAATGATCATCCCTTCCTTTCTTTCTCCTGCTCCTTACATACTTTGTCACCACGGGGTCACGGTGCTGGAGCAGTATCATGCTGAAGTGAACTTTACATAAAAAGCTCACAAGACGTGGATAATCCGGAATTGCGCTCAGTTAAGCGCAGAGCTTCACCAAGACGATCCAACTTTGGCTCATAATGTGGCTCATTTGGGCAAATACTGATGAGACGATGGATGGCCTCCTGTATGGAACTTCTCCATCCATATACTCTATTGGAAATTAAATATGTGCCTTGTTTTTGATGAACACTTGGGCTGTGGGTCCACTGCCACTGTTTTAAGTGTAAAAAAAAAAAAAAAGTTTAACTAATAGAAATATGGCTGCATCTTAATTCATAAAATTGAGTTAAAATTAACAAGATATACTGCAAAAACGAGTGAGATATTGATTTGTGTTTGGCATAATTGCATTTGTAAGACATTGGTGACAGCTCAGTGCATTTTTCTTTTCATATTAAGATCGATCTAATCTTTAACATGAAGTAACTTGTTAAATTCTGCACATTTTTAATTGTAAACTACAACTTCACCCCAGTTTTCACAAATATATGCATTATTATTAAAGTTATTAATGCAAAATTTCGCCGTGGGCGCGTCTGCTGTGTTGCGACTGGATTTCTCCCAGTACAGGTTTTTCAAGTAAGGGGCAATCATTAATCACGTGTTAAAAACATTA
This sequence comes from Leptonotus elevatus, assembly GCF_054856555.1. Lineage (NCBI taxonomy): Eukaryota > Metazoa > Chordata > Actinopteri > Syngnathiformes > Syngnathidae > Leptonotus > Leptonotus elevatus. The sequence goes on from NC_141244.1 coordinate 16,631,620, forward strand.
GTGCCGTTAAAGGAACTTTAAATTATCTCAAAATTAACACACAAATTTTGACACCCCTACTTTTTAGTTTAAAATATCTCACCTTAATCAGAATCCCGTTACACATTGAGGCGTGTTGGAGTAGCTAACACTGTTATGATTCTGCTTTCCCTATATAAACAACTATTCAAACCGGTTCATCCTGCAATATACTGCACGGTCATCAGCTTGTTCCCCAGCTCCTCCCGTCAGTCCCGATGGAATGCACAGTGGGGGGAAAACAGCAACCTTGGGTTAATTTCGTTGGCTAGTGAAAGCCCCATTGTGATGATGCAACGTATGCTAATTTGTACTATAAAACATAAATGCATGGAATTAATGACGATATATTTCTGTCGCTGATGGAGACGGAGGTAGTTTTCTTTTCTTGTGAGCTGACCAAAGCATTCTGGACCAGAAAAGCCAATTAGAATGAAGATTGAAACATAGGCAGATAACCGGTCTAGACAGCTAAAAGCACTGCAAGGCCGCAGAATTAATAGCAACGGGATTGCTTGTTTGAATATGGTGATGCAATCTTGCTATTCAAAAGAAGTATATGCGGAAAAAAAAGAATGATAATAACGAGGAAGGAAGAACTTTTAAGCTCAGATGAGTCAAGTCTGACAAGAAAAATGTCTTCTTATATTCTTGTTATTTAAAAAAATGACAGTTTTCCTAACACGTGGAGCTTGGATGGATTAAGCAGTTTAAAGCGATATGCCGACCATACAATTAATTTCGTATATGGCTGGTTTTACTGTTAGATGTCATCTTATCCAATTTGTAAACGTGTGTACAGCAACAAGTATGAGAAAATTAGACCGAACTCAAACTGGACTTTTTCCTACTTTCATGAACGTCACTGCACTAAACAAAAAATGTAAATCTTGCTTCAACACAAACATGTCCACAATGCTTAAACACTTGTAAATATATTATTTATATATATTTCAAATCCAAACTTCAAGTTTTTTTCGTATCTGTCTTAAATTCTCCTGTTTAATTTGGTAGGTTCTGCTGTTTTGGTTAACAACAGCGTTTTCAACAGAATTTGGTTAAAAGACTATGAACAATGTAGTTACATTACATTCTGGTTTTTTCAACATGGAAAAGGGATGATTGTGTTTAAGTGGGGTGTTTATTAGTCATAAGTTGATTATGAACCGGGTGACTAAATGGGGAAGGCATCTTTTAGAGGAATGGCCATTATTTGAGGAAATAAGACATTTCTACTCATGACAGAATAAGCTGCGGGGCTCACTTCTCTTGGACATGTTTTGTGGATCAAAACAAACATACTGTGTTTTAGAAGAAGAGAATAAAAAGCTAGTGATCAACGATGGGGGTTGGGTTTGTTGTCACAGAGGTTTAAATTTAAGGAAAAAAAAGGTTTGTTTTTCTCTCTCTCTCAATTCCCAATGTCGGCTTATACATGAAAAACATGAGGTCCAATGTTTTCCTGCTGTTTTGAGTCTCGCTTTGAACAAGCGGTTTACCATGTACGGATGCATGTCAGGTGAAGTGTGGTTTGTTGGGTGGTGTTTGGTGGGTAAGCATTCATTGTATCATTGTGGGATTTGTTTTTTCATATGCAATTAGAGCTCTTCTGTTTTTCCGTGTGTGGGTTAATCATGGATTTGTTTGCTCTATTGTTTTTCATCGAATAATTAGATATCTTCAGCACTAACATGAATATCCCTGGTTTAAACAACAAAGGTGATGGAATTAAAGAGCAAAGGAGAGAGATAGAGGGGACTGCTTTTCTGTGTATATTACTGTAATGTCATGTGCAAGAGTGCGTGAAGGTGATCCAGTAACATTATAATATACTGCAGCCTTGGACGGGATGCATTTAAAGTGCAAATCACATTTTAATTAGACTAAAAAGGAACGTTTTCAAGTCGCTCGATGGCATAAAAAGTATGCAATGTTCACAAAAACACAGACAACAAGTTGGAGAAGACAAACGTAATTGTGCTTTACGAAACATTAAACATTGTTTTTAGGTCGCCGCTTCGACCTTCGGCTTTCTGCTCCCTTCTCTTCCCGCATTCTTGTCTCCTCCGGCTGCCTCCTTTTATTTGTTTCAGCACTTTTCAAGAGCTTTTCACAGCGGGACCTGCTGATCACAGACCTCCGTGTAAAATGATTTCACTTGCATCAGTAAAATGTCATGCACATTGTGTAGTGAGAATGAAAGAATTCAACGCAGTCGTCACGCGGCATGATTGATGACAAATGCGAATAATAGTTGTGTGATACATTCATTATTATGCAAGTACGCAACCATTCATTATCCAAACTGCTTATTCCGCATAGGAGGCCTGCAGGTGGACGGTTTGTCGTCAGTTGTTTCTGACAAACTAAGATAAGCAATTTGCAATTACAGGCGTAGGAAATGGAAACAAATATGGGGCAATAGGGTGTGGAAACTACGACCCGTGTTCCATATACGGCCTGCGAGAGAAGTCAGGGTAAATTGATGTAGCTCGACTGTCATGAGGTGTAGTTGTAGGAATGATACATTTGTCATGTTTCGGTTCTGTGGGCGGGTTGGGTTTTTGTTTGTTATGGGTGTTCTTGTTGTTTTTGTTTTTGTAGTTCGGGTCCACCATCACTCAACCACTCACGTTCCATCATGACAGCATTAAACGAATTATATTGGATTATGTATTTGAGATGTAATCATTGAACACCTGTTTCACAGATAAGATCCCTTTATCCTCTCGATATTTAAAAAGAATGATAAAGGCTGACAAAAAAGATTGTTGTCATCCATATTTTTTGTTTTCATTTGCCCTTGCAAACTCCAAATGGGATCGTGGGACCTCCCCGCAGTCTCGAATGCAGCATCAGACGTCCTACTTTCAATAGTGCGCTATGCGTATATGCTGCATCGCTATTCTATAAAAACAACATAATGCACCCGTGTCCTGTAATTACCGCTGTGACAGCAGACAGCCTAGCTTATATTTTGTTGCATTAACGTCTATCAGTGCTTCTTACACAGCCATGCAGTACAATCTAAGGGAATTAATTCAATCATGTCTCCCAAAACGACATGCTGTTGTCAGCTTTTTGTCACATTGTTCAGGACAAAATAATAATGTGACTTTGTGAATACACTTACGGAAGCTAAAGTTTCCTGCTGGCGCAAAGATGGACGGCAAACATTCTGCCATTCCAATAAGTATTCTCCTTGTGGAATCGGGGCTTACTTTGCATAAGTCTATTCGTCTAATGAATGATTATTCAGGCTTGGATAGACGGGTCGCTGTTTAACACACATAGAGACATAAAAAGCCTTGAGCACGATCCACGTGTTGCAGGCACCAGTAAACGGCACAGATTGTTCCTTTCCCTCTCGCTTGGTTTGACAAAGCCACTGGTGATCTTCAAACCCCCTTCAACAAAGCTCTTCTCATGAGGCCTGATCCTCCCCCTAACCCATCTCCCTCGCTTTCTCTCTCTGTGTCATGTCTGTCTCTCGCCCACCTTTTCAGCCAACCATCTCTGTCTTCGCTCTCCGTTTCCTTTTTTGCCGCCCTCCTGCTGGCTCCCTCTGCTTCCCTCCCCTCTCGCTTTGTTCTTGGGATCAAACAAGTAGCTCGCTTTCTCTCTTGCCCATGCTCCATCACCTGCGAGAAAACACACGTGCACACACTGGACTTTGCTTCAGTGTGTTGCAATGTTCATGTCCCTGATCGGGATTCTTGAGTTACCCTGGTCAATGTAGGAGCTAACCTTTCAACTCACCTATTGCTTTGGATCTGAAGAAACAGGAGGCGGAGAGGAAGGGAACCAGAGAAGAACAAAGTCGAATGATGTCAGATAGGATGAAATGAAAATAGAAGCAGATGAAATCAACTCCAACACACACAAAAAGTTGTACCTTCTATGTGAAGTCATTAATTATGTATAGGAGTTTAAAGGAGCACACTTTGGGCCTTGTCTCCCTCCTTCCTTATGTCTCCCTTTTCTACATCTAAGAAACTCAGGGCGCTAATTAGTGAACCGCCAGGCTTCCCATTCTGCCTCCCTGTTGGTCCTTGTTATTTTTCGTATTTCTTGAACGGGTCGTGACTATGAGGACAAATTGTGTGTATTTTACATACTTGGCCAACATATCTGATTCTAATTTTGATTGTATTATCCTCTTGCTTCTAAAGGAGGTTCTCAAAATATTGGCAAAAGTGATAAAGGTCAGTTTGAACATCCACAGTATCAAACATATTTTTAAAAGATGTTATGTCACGTGATGTGTTGAATTTAGGACCCAAACGCAGACAAGACAACACAAGTAATGAAATGGACTTTATATACAAAAATACAAAGTAAGAACAGAGAGCTGGGCTGGATTCAAATGGCCTTGTTGACGAAAACGCGGGGAAAACTTGACTAAGTACCTTGAGACCTGGAAAAAGCTTGTCTGGAAGAAGCCTCAACGTGATGACAGGAATCTTGACGTACTGGCAAAAGTGTCATTCAGTAACTCTTGCTCGGGCAATGCACACTTCTATATGACAGAATAAAGGTGTCTATGATCAAATAAGAGGGACTAGGAAAAATAAGGCCATAGCACCTGCATAACAACTGTCCACATTATCATCATAAGGAACATAGTAACTGCATAAAACTTGCCAAGCTAGGAGTGGCTAATAAAGATAAAACATCACCATCATATAAGGGACATAATACATCCATAACACAATGACCCCCCCCCCCCCCCCCCCCCCGACCGGCATACGCATAGTAACTCATCATAAAGGACTGCATAAGTATAATACAGGGAGTCCTCGAGTTACAACGTACGTGACTTACGATGTTTCGAGACGTCATGCGCGTCACATTTCCGTGTTTAGTTTCCATTAGCTCCGCTTTGCCATCCGGCAGCAATGAATGTCCGTGCGGAAACATTAAATTTTGGTTCCGGCAACTTCCGTGTGCCACAAATATGTTTTTATTTTTTATTTGTATTACTGTACAATGTATTTTGACGTAAATCTCGACTTTAACAGTGAAATCCGACTTACGCGGAAATTCGGGCTACGTCGCCAGTGTAGGAACGGAACTCGTTTGTAACTCAATGACTCCCTGCACATCCATAACACACCCCAAGACTCAACCTGAAACACAAAAATAAATAAATGTTAAGCTAGACGCCTTCTTTTATTCATTGATTACCTCTCTGACAGTGTGACTCAAAAGTAAAGGCGAAATTGATGCAAATTTTGTTATAGTTATCATTAGATTGTGCAGGTGTGCTTAATGTTATGGCCATTGTATATAATTTATATATGTGAATTTTTTTTTTTACATTTATTACTATTATTATTATTATATCATCATCATTATTATCAACAGGCTTGGGGAGTAACAGAATACATGTACCGCCGTTACGTAATCAGATTACCCAAAAAAAATTACTGAGAGAGAGAGACAGAGCATGGGACCGTTGCTACATGTCGGGAAGGTGGGGACGAACAAACTGACTAGTCGTGTCCTCCACACGCGGGCAGTTTGAAAAAGCTTCACGAACGGGAGGAGGAAATGGCAACCGGTATTCACTGGAACTAACTCGCAGCGAAAATTTGAGCTGAGAGTCCAGCGGCATGCTACGCGCTGTAGCTTTTTGCTAGTTAGCCCGCTAGCCTACAACCATAATGTAAGTTACACCTTCCAAACAAATATTCCTCCCACCAATTCGCTATTTAAACATCATACACAACATATACATGGCTAAACTTGGGACTGGGATAAAAGTGCATTTTGCAGTTGATGTCACGCATCGTCATCCTTATTGGATGACTCTATCTATCTATCTATCTATCTATCTATCTATCTATCTGTCTGTCTGCCTGTCTGTCTAAACTGTGAGGTGTGGTTGCTTTTAGTGACAGTTCGAAAACAGCATATGGCAATCAATCAACATGCTTTTTAATTACACAAGGATTTTTGCTATTTGTAGGCTGTCCCTATCACCTTGCAAATAGCATGGGCACATTGTATAGAATATATATTGCGGTGATATTTATTTTTATTTTGTCTTCATGAGCATACTCAGTATTGGAGTAATCCAAAAGTAATAAAGTTACATTACTTTAATATGATGGTACTTGGATTACGTTACTAACTACAAGGTAACTTGTAACTGTAACGGAATACATTTTAAAAGTAACCTTCCCAACCCTGATTATCAATGTTATTATTTTTATGTTTCTGCTCTATTGACATTAGGTCCATGGTGCAACCCATAAATCCAGTTTATCTGCACCCCAGGAACCCGAAGAATCACGTCAACAAGATTTTCATCATCTCTCCAAGCCGGTCCCGCTCAGTTCAGCTCTGTCCCGCGCCCATTGTAGCATACTTTAATCTGGCGCTGACCGGCTGGGAACGAAACAGGTGGTACGTGACAGCAGGTATGAGCCGACTTCAAAGCAGCCGGAGTGAGATTGGGAGAGAGGGGAAAAAAATGGCGGCAACAGATCTGTAAACAAACAGACCCAAAAAAAGGAATTAGGAGGAGAGTGAAGGGAAAAGTTTGTGACTGTAGGAGAGATGGTACGAGACCAACAGCTTGAATGTCAATTTATCTGCAGGGGGAAAAAACGACAGTACAGCAATAAACTAAAAAAAAAAGATTCATCGCACCATATGTGTGCATTGGAGTGTATCTGTTACACTCACTTATTATTAATCTCCTAAAGCAGTGAATATTCAATCTTATACGAACCTGCAACAATATTCATGTGCTGTTACCTTTATTGGCTTGTCTCTGAGGATCATGTAAGGTGAATGTGGACATTGTTAAACGAGCCCTGGGACTGGGAAGGAGAGGACGACGAGGAGGGAAGGGGGAGGGAGAGAGAGAGAGAGAGAGAGAGAGAAGAAGTGAGGTAGAGGACAAGCTGGGAAAGAAGGTCTGTTTTGAGAAGGAGCCAGAGAAGGCAAAAAGTAGAGAGTAGCATGGAGGGCAAGCGGTCATATGGAGGGAGGGCGGGTGCGATGATGAGAGGAAGTGTGTTTAGAGGAGAAGCAGGGTAATGTATGTGATATGTAGCCTGAGGAGGAGAAAAAAGGGGGATGGAATAAAGACAGGAGGAGAAACGAAGCAGAAAACAGTGTAAACGACATCTAGCCGGGAGAAACCTTCGTCCAAGGTGGGACACATGAGCGCAGGGTGAAGGTCAGAGCGCGATCCTCCTCTTCCTCCTCCTCCTCCTCCTCCTCTTCCTCCTCTGTCACTGTGTAACACTAGACAATACAGCAACGCAAGAGAAAAGCTCCAAGTCAGCTCTTCTCTTTGCGCTTCTTCTCTCGTCCAAGGTCGTCACAGCAGCCCTCACGGGGGAGGCAGTGCAATGTGCAAGGCATGCTGGGAGGTCAGGACATGTTGCACCGGGCTTTTGACAAGCTAATGTAAATGCGTCCGCGGCAATATGAGAGCAGCAGTGAGAATCCAATTGTTTTTGTTGTCTGAACCTTTGCAGACCTTGGCTCCGGTGCGGATGTTTTATTTTAGCAGCCTTGTCAGTGGTGCTCATAGTCAATTGCTTTGTACTGCTGAAAAATGGGAAGTCTTCATCCATTTCAAACATTCAAGTAGGCTACATACCCAGAACGTACGACTTTTTTCTGATGCTTCAACTGTTATAAAATTTGAGCTTTCAGATGGGCAAGGTTTTTTTAGTTAATGAAAACTAACGAAATAACTCAAACAAAAACGGGGGGGGGGGGGGGGGGGGGATAAAATAAAAAGAAATACAAATCAAAAAACAAACAAACTACATTTAAAATTTACAAAACTAAAGAAACAAGCTATAATTATAACAGAATGATCCTTTGTTTTCATCTTTGTCAATTAATTTAATACACGAGCCTTTGGCGTTGATTTTTATTTTAAATTAATATAATTAGGGGTGTCAGGTGATTAAATTTTTTAATCGTAATTAATCGCATGACTTCAATAGTTAACTCACGATTAATCACAAATTTTATATCTGTTCTAAATGTACAATAAAATGTACAACAAAATATTTTTCATATACATAAGAGTATGATAGTGACACGGTACTACTGGGATAGAACCCGATACCATCCTACCTTTTTTTTTTACTCTAACTTTAATAACAGTATTAATAACTGCACTTATTTTATTTCAAATCTGTGGACTATTAAACAGTAACAGTATTTGACTTTGGGAAGGTTGTTTTTAATATTTTGGTTGATTTTTTAGTACTATACTTACAGTGATGTTGTTTTTTTTACACAGGAAATACACAAAATAAGAAAAACTCAAACTAAACAACATGTTTTCCATGGATCCAGTTCACCGCGTTCAACATGACGACATGGCCTATAGAAAATAGATGGATATTGTATGTCTACTCTGTATTAAATATAAATTACAACTTGGAATGAAAGAAAACTTTCCACCTCAGTGCTACGTGTGTGCAAATGCAGCACTAATAATATATATATTTTTAAATCTGCCATTATTATTAATTTCAGCACACTGGTCTCTTCTCTACATGGACTATTGTTCTATGAATGAAATGTATTTCATTCCCTCCTTTCAAACAAAAGTCCAGTGTGTGTCATATTGCTAAAGATTGGATTAAGTCGACCACCGACTGCTGCACAAGCGTACTTGAAAAGGTTTGAGAGAAAGCATCTGTGTGGGCCCGCAATGAAAAGCATCGAGTTTTCTTCCTCCTCGCTCATTCAAATTATAGTGCTGTTTTCTCCATGCTCACAAACTGGAACATGTTGCAGATCCTATTGATCTTAATTAACCGCTTTTCTGCCCCTGGAGTTCCTGATTCCATTCAAATGATCTGCTTTAAAATTAAAGTCATGATCAAAGCTACATTTGTTATTTTTCCCACCCTTTTTTTAATGAACTCACATCCATTTATATGTGAGATAAATGCTTTTTTTCTACGACAATCGATCCAATTATGCGCTGTATTGCAGTTGCAGTATTTTAATGGCTTTTGAGAAACTAAAACTATGTTTAGGTTTAGTTTAGTCCTTTTATGTAAGCATGTTAGTCCTGCTAAAATCATACCACACCAAATGTGTTATAATCTAGCTAGCACAGCTAAATTATGAAGTTTAAATTTGCGCTATTGCAGCATATAAATAGGAGATATGCTTTCACTGTGGTTTAGATTTACAGCAGGTGTTTTTTAATGGATTTTTTTGGGTGTTGTTTGTGCAGACACGGGTGTACTGTATATCGATACTCTCAAGCAGATAACCGATATGTAATGGATTTTCGTCCTCATTTAGAAGAGGCTTTATTTCGATGCAAACAGATCGGATTCCATGTGTTTTGTCATATTTACGATGCAATACCACAGTTAAATTGTAACACCTGTGAGCCCAAAATGGTGTCACTTGAACAATACAGTTAGATGATACTCTTCTTCTATTTGATGGTGATGCACATTTAAGGCTGCATCTGATTGGCCAAAGATAAAAACATACCTTTTCTGCATGAAAGTATTAATACGCCATTATCATGATGCCGACTTTTTTTCCTCGATATATTGTGCAGCCCTACCGTATGTAGTAGGCTTAACATGCTCAGGATTGTTTTGGCCAAACTGATAGTCGATCCCCAATTTGAGCAATGTATCTATGTAAAACAACTTTTTTATTTACAGTCGACTGTCACCATTTGCCACCAAAAAACGCTGATAAACTTTAAATATAACATGTAATGCCTTATTTCGTTGAGCGGATCAATTAAGACGATCACCAATTTTGCATATAATGCTAAATATCGTTTGATCCAGATCTAGCCAATCAGATTGTTGTTAAATCGAGTATTTACCAAATGCGGGCGGTTTGGTTTCTGATTTGTTTATATTAACAACAACAAAATCATGATAGAGAGAAATAACTAGCTCTGTGTTAAAATGGAAGTCAACCCCCAATTTTTTGGGGAAGACAATAATATGTTCTATGCAGCCCCACTAGTCTCAGGGGGCGGCCATTTTTCCACTTACTGTCGACTGAAGATGACATCACAGTTGCTCAGGGCTCAGGCAACAACCAATCACAGCTCACCTGATTTCTGAAGCTGAGATGTGATTGGTTGTTGCCTGAGCCCTGAGCAACTGTGATGTCATCTTCAGTTGACAGTAAGTGGCAAAATGGCCGCCCCCTGAGATGGATAAAAACTGATGGATTTTGCTGCATAACTCCTATTCCACAAATGTAATATTAATCAGAATGTCATGTTTAGACTAGTGAGGTCACATAACATATTATTGTCAAGAAATGTTTAAAGGGATACTTGACTCATTGAGCCATTTTCAGCAGTAAAAAGTTAATATTTTGTCCAGATTGAATTTGATAACTTCATTATTTTTTTTTACAATTAATACCTTTAAAAACAAATTTGTACACTTGCTGTCGACTGAAGATGACATCACCTGTGCTGAGGAAGTAGGCAATGACCAATCATGGCTCAGTTTGCTGACCAACCCAAACAACAGGTGAGCCATGATTGGTCGTTACCTACTTCCTCAGCACAGGTGATGTCATCTTCAGGCGACAGTAAGTGTAAAAATGAGTTTTTAAAGGTATTAATTGTACATGGGAAAAAAAAGTTATTAAATTCATTCTGGACAAAATATTAACTTTTTACTGCTGAAAATTGCTCAATGACTCAAGTATCTCTTAAAAGGTTAATTTCCAAAGTGTATTGTGAGGACCTCACAATTGCTGTCTGATATTTCATTTTAAATCGTCTTAACTGTCAGACAAGTGTAAAAAAAGACCACACACAAAAAAAGACCAAGCAGCTCGAAGCTAACATGAGGCACAGAGCAATTCGCGGCAGTGGAGATCGACATACTTCTGCCAACATTCCCATCACATGCACGTATATTGGGAAAACACAAGGCATCCAAATTCATGTCTAGCCAAAGCTGGTGCATGAGAATGTAGCGAGTGCTGCTTTCATGATGAATCCACAGCTTAAGCCGCCACAGCCAAAGAGACGCGCGGGTAACCAATGCACCCCCCGTTACCTCCCTTTGTTCCTTTGTTTTTACGACGCTCTCTCGCCAGCTCAGTCGTTGAATGCAACATTGGACACAGGCCGTCGTCGCGTGTGTGGTATCTAAAGTGGACTCTTTTCCCATCCTCTAGCATCAAGCGCGCGCCTCTGAAAGTAAACTGTCACTCAGCCTGCTAAACACTCTACCTTGCATCCCGAGTGCGCAGACGGCGGTTCATATAGTATTTCTACGTGTTTGTTTTGTGTGCGCGAAGCTGTCAATTTGTCATGCCTAGCTCCATCCGAAGAGACAGACAGCCCATTGAGGCGTTTGCTGCAGAGACAAAACAACAGAAAAACAAGCGCAACTGACAAACACGCTTTAGTCGGCGCGCCAACACACACACACACACGCACACACAAAGCGCACGCGCATGCCAGAGAGACGATGTGTTGCATTTAAATTTGAAATCACTCGTTATACGTTGTAGACTTTGTTCAAGTGTCACCGTGAGTGTGTTAATTGTTTATGCACACTTTTGATTAATGATGCAATGAGAATGACACGCGCTCCCTCATGAAGTGGCGGAAAATGAACTACACTCGTGCTAGAAGGAGATCATTCTCACGGCTCCTTTCATTAGACCCAAAATGACATTATTGACTCATTTCATTATGTTTGCGGTCTAGTCTGGGCGCGTTTTTTTAGTATTCCAAGTGAGTTTGCTGCTTTACGCAGGTTTTTTCCCAGGGAGAGCAGGTATGAATATTAAACTCATCAGAGGATGGCAGCGTTTGTTGATTGTAAACACATCTGTCACTACTGTTTAATTGGTAAACAAGTCTGAACGCTTTCTGTTTGTCCGTAAACAACTATGTCCCCGGATGATATGAAAGGGCACCAGGAAAGGTCGGCCTATCCTGGATGAACTGTTTGCTCGTCTCGGTGGTGTCTCAAAAATTGCATTTACGTTTAAATGTGTATATCTGTTTGTAATTGCAATTAAACATGTGTACCCAAATCAAATGTAAATCTCGATTATACACTCTTATATCAATTGTTCTGAATACACATAATTCAAAACATACCAATAATTTAGCTTAACACAAATATAAACACAATCCTTTTTGTTTTTACTCCTATTTTTTCATGAGCTGAATCTGAAGAATTTTTCTACGTACACAAATATTGTTCACCACTTCTCCTTTTGGCAACACGACAGATTTATGACACATGCCATGTTGGATTTTCGCCGGCCATGAAATTAGAGTCCATAAACTTGAGTGTAATTTTATGAGTCAAACTTCACATTTAAACTAAACTCTGAGAACAGCATTCACCGTTTTTCTCTAGTACAGGCAGTTCTCAATTTACGAACACAGTGGGTTCCGAGAGGTTGTTTGTAAGTCGAATTAGTTTGTAATTCGAATCACATTAAATTTTGTTTCAAAATTAGATTTGATCAAATAATTTTTTTAAATAAATTAATAAAAATACATAAAAAAATTAAAAATGAAACAAATTAAATATATGCCTTATATATACTTTATATACAGTACATAAATTAAATTAAAATCCATCCATCATCCATTATCCGAACCACTTTTCCTCACAGTACATTAAATACAATTTTTACACATGAGTACAATGCAATAAAAACTAAATAAATATGCTTGCTGTACATAGATTGAGAAGGAGTTATTGAGTTGAGTTCATGTGATGCTGCTGAAGTGGAAGGCATTACATTACGTAATGGGTGTAACGGTCTCAGGAAACTATCTTTTCTGACTGTCCCCGAAGTGCACATGAATTGTGATTTCATGAATATCCTCCAGGAGAGCCTTTGAAATGTACTCACAGTGTGGCGCCAATATTTCCGTATGTGATAATATTTTTACAATTATTGGAATTCTCTATTTATTTATTTATTTTATTGTACTTCGATCTCCATTCTACCATTTTCTGGCAAAATTATGTCTTCCTGTAACATTTAAATGTTAGTGTAGTAGAATTACAACCTTTTTTTTTAAATAATTCAACAACTTTGACTCAAACTTCCAAACTTTTCCTCACAAAATCATCCAAATATTTGTTTCAATTGTATTTTTCTTAAAATAAAAGAAATCTTGTAATTCTTGTAAAATAAAAAAATCTTTTTTTTTTTAAATAACAGCAACAAAAAAATCTTGTAATTCTTGGAAAAAAAAATATTTAGATATTTTTTTTAAATCAAGTTTACAAGTTTTGTTCGAGTTTTCCCTCAGAAAACTTATTAAGCCAGGTGGTTAAGGTCGGACTGGATTCAAAATTCGGCCTAGGAAAATATATGTCAACGGTGGGGGTGGCGTTGGGGGGCGGTGTGCAGATGTCCAACGACATGCACCGAATCATGTTGGTCAACGGGGGCGGCGGGCAATTACTATTCATCGACGGATGGGACGGAGTTAGCCTGGCGGTGGGGCAAGAAAAGCCTAGTGGGCCACCAGGCCTATAAAGCGTTAGGGGAAACCCTGTTCTTTATCTTTACTTTGTTCTTGTAGTATCATGTTTTTTCCCCCTTTTAAGTATGGCCCAAATATGCCTTCGTTTTTATAGACCAAACAACATTTCATTTTTCATTTCTGTAACATTCTAGCTATAAATGCGTATAGTCTACGTGATGTGTGGTCCCGGTCCTTTATAAGAAAATAGTTCTTTTGTCACATCACAACCCAAACAAACAGTGCAAGTCTAGTTTCCGACCCCAGGGCCCAAGCCAATTTAAAACATATTAGTGCTGTTGTCGTGTGGGGACCCGACGTGAGAAAAGTGTCCACATCAAATATCCTGCAACAAGCAGGATTAGGAAGCATCCATCAAATGGCAAAAAAAAGCTGTTCTCTCGCCTTGCAGTTGTGCACAGCCGAGTGTTACGACCCACACTGTAGATACGCTCGCTCTCTCTCATGTTATTGAAATACGGCGTCACTTCTAATCCAGCTCAGTGGATGCAAAGAAGTGCTTTAGCACTGTTTGTATTTGTGTGTCAATGCACTGCAAAGAATCCATAATGAATAACAGTACCGAAGCGACACGACAAGAGTGTGTCAACACTGAACTGTTTGCGAGTTTGACACTGTGTGCACATGCAAAACGACAGCATATTTTAGTCGCAGTGTATTGTTTCTCCATACGTGTGTGCGTGCGTTTGTGTGTCAGTGTGGCAATGATCCACTGACCTGACAGCTCTTCCCCAGGGAGTGCACACGTCTCTGTCATTCCATCTCCTGGACTGCTCTTAACAGTTTTCAGGAGATGAAAGGCTAAACACTGGCTCGGTGCAATCACTTGCTGACGCCTAAGTGCTTTTTATTAATGTTTAATCATCGGTTTGTAGCACCATTACGCTCCATGGCTTTGGTGACCTGTTAGCCAAATGCTAATTAGCACAATAAGATGGCACAACTACGGACTGGCATAATTTAGCCAAACCATAGTATCAGTAAAGCCTTGTTTGTTTTGATTTTCCAAAATAAAGGCCTTTGTTTTCCTAAACAAATAATAACATGCAATACTTTAATGAGGCATATTGTGCATTTAATTCACAATTTAAAAATAGGGACACCGATATCTGAATCAGTGCTGATACTGATATGTCTGTACCCGTACGTTAATTCATAAAAACAATCTGATACTACGACACTTGAGATATTTTCAATATATATTCAAAAAAGGCAATGTGCGCTTGCTTCAAGCTAATATTTACTCTCCCAGTTAACAGTCTGTTATTCACGAACAGGTTGAAAACAAGCTCTTCTGCCGATGGCATCAGAGACGTAATTCATCACCACTCAGGGTCTGGCATTAGCCAAATGCTACTTAAGGCGAGCCGCAATCACCGCTAGTCTTAATATGCTTCACATCCGTGGCGAGGAACAAAGGCAGCGGGACAAAATGAAGTTTCATTGCCAGATTATTATGTCCATTAATACGCAGACAATTGTATGCAAACGACAACTTTATTTATCATACAATAAATGCTGTGGCACTGCACTTTGTCATTAATGTCATAATAGTAATACTTGTCGGAATCCAAACGGCCACGGCTTGATGAAGTGTAGCTAATGTTGAGTGATAATTTTAATCGTGTTTTTATTTTGGTCCTTAAATATGTCTTGACTTAAAAATGGCAAATGGCACAAAAAAGTTTGGGTACTGCTGCCTTTATCTGAACAAATATGAGTGTATGTGTGTGCGCGCAACGTGCCTTGCTGGAATGTCACTGCTAAGTAGATAACAATTTTGTGTGCATTTTTCTTCTTCTAAACATTATGCAGATGACCCAACAGTTAGTTTAATATGCAATGTAAAGAATTCTAGCCTAAAGCCTCATTATATTACTTTTGTCTGTTTTTTTTCCCTATAGTTTTAATAGTGTAACTGTTGAAACTGGAATATTGCTAGGAAATTATTTTGGGATTTATTTATATTTGCTGCCTAAAATGTTAGCCGTCTTCTTTCTATAAATTGGGGAGAATGCAGCTTTGTACTGTAGTGATGGTTTCCTACCTTTGAGTAGGATCCAAGGTCAGGCTTGATTTTGCAATACTTTATATGTAAATTCATGTTTAAGAATGTAATTGAGAAACTCGGTGAACGATTTATCACCTGTTTCCTGGCCATTAACTTTCCTTGTGAAAATGTAATCCTTAAACCAAACAGTTACAATAATAATAAATTCAATACAATTGGTCTATTATGTACATTTCATTCATTTTACATGCCAACGGCATTAAATGAGTAATGGCTATTTACGATCACATTTTCAGCACCCTTTCAACATGATAATAAAATATACTTGAAAATGGTTTTTCAATCAACAATTTATGGTGCATGTGAATAAAACCGGAGAGTGCCGCGCTAGCACGTACACACTTGTGTGTGTGTTGAAGTGCGGCCTTGTAAAGGATTGTTCTGCTCAGCACCTTCACATCTGATTAATTGACTTGTCAGCACTGTATTTTTATCCTGCTCCCCTGTGTATGAATGTATGCGAGAACCCGCATGTGTGTGTATGTGTGATTGTAATTGTGTGTGTGCAGTCCTTCTCAGTGTCCTTTCACTACTGGTGTAAGTCCCTAGGCACTATGGCAACACAATCCATGTGCGTGTATGTGTGTGTGCACTGTGGGCAAACCTACAGTGCTTTCGCCGTCATAGACTGACTGGCCAACGCCTGTAGCTACTTCCTGGTCTTCTTCCTGTGTCCTAAAGGTGTGCATGTGTGTTTTCCGACCAATTGTTGCAAATGGGACAGAGCCAATTCTACATACAAAATGAACTGCCCAAAACAAAATAATGTGTTTGCTACTAATGGCATATGTTGTAATTACTAAGGTGTTTTTTTTTGTTTGTTTGTTTTGTTATTTATTTATTTTTTTATGGGGGGGGGTATTTCATTCGTATTATGTACATTAGTAGGAAATAGTCCATTTTTCATGGTTTCATGAACATTTTTGTTTTTTAACTGAATTCTGTGACAATATGTTCAGTGTAGAGAGTCATTTGGTAGGTGGTTCTGGTTGGGACAGCTGTGTGAAAGTCATCTTTGTGAACCACTTCAATAAAATGTAAAAATTAAAATAAAAGTAATAATAATAATCAACTTTTTCACTGAAGCAACCCCGTTTGCTCCCGGCTGTTTTACTGGATTTTGCAGCAATTAGCATTAGAATATAGCTAAGTTTCATTATTATTCATAAATCTGTCGAAAACACCAGGAGAAAAGGCTTGTTGCAACATGGCCCTGGTGATCTCTTATACTCTGCTGCCTCCTGCTGGCCGTTTTTTTGTAATAACTACCATTGCTTTTAGTGACCTCTTCAGGTCAGAGGCTGCATCAAAGCCTTCTGTATGCTCTAGCATAAATAAATAAAAAACACACACAAAAACATATAAATATGTTTTTGGGACAGTGACAATATTTAAAATAGAACGCTTTTATAGGTTTTTGGGAGCAAATTAGTTAATTAAATGAACATGCATGTTTGTTTGTTTTTGTTAGGAATGTGGGAATAAGTCCAAATAATTAGGGGGGAAAAACTGTTTCCACCATGAAACTATTAGCTTCCTAGCCACATATTGTAAATACTGCAGCTGGTGTAGTGCTAGCTAGCATAGCGCTGAATATTTCCGTGGCAGTGCGGGGACGCACCAAACGGTGCTGGCATTGTCTGTGTTCATTTGTGCTGGAGCTATTTTACACTGAAGCAGTTACGATGACATCATCAACAAGCGTGAGAGTGAGAGTCCAAATCTATTTGAGCTCAAATACCGTTTATACTTTTTCAGTTTCCCCCTCACGCTGTACCATTGCAAAATATGTGGTGCACAAATGTACAGTAACACACTTGAATATGGTGCTTTTAATATATTCAATGTGCACCTGCACACCTCTTACACCCCTGATTATAAAAAAATAATAATAATAATTGCAACTGTTGAACAAAGAAAACAAATGGTACTCATTTAAAGTGAGATTTTTATATGGGTCTAAGTTTGACTTTTACAAAAGTTACTTGTGCAATTATATTTAGAATTCTATGGTAACTAAAAGGGTGTTTAAACAGTACCCGTACAGAGCTGTACTGAGTGTCTTTATATTTGTGTTGGCCGCTTGCCTGTGAAAAATGTGACCTTTAACAGGGTTATTCATTGCGATAGCGTCTTTGCAAGGCAATTAGTAGTGTATAAGTTCACGTTGTATGCATAAGGACATGAATTAAAGTGTCTTCAGCACAGTGGAGAGCAAAAGCAAGGAGATGCGTCATTTGTGTAGTTGAGAGTGCAAACACAGTAGGCAACGTGCGGCACCAACGGAGATCTCCGCCATTAAACTATTAAAAACAATAAACATCTGCTTTCCGTCTGCCACACATTGCCACAATGTGTCACAGCATTTGCTAATTAAAAACTTCCAAGAAGCGTTTGCCGCTCGCACACACACATTTAAGAGTTTGAGGACATTAACAGAAACATATAAAGAAGTTGAAAAGTGCCGTCTTCTAACCTCCCACTGGGGCAATTTCAGCTCTTTTCTTACCTCCAGAGCCAATCAGGAAAAAGCTAATTGAGCCTCAGTCATCAGAGGATCGACTTGATTGGTTTGGGCTTTTGTGGATGTGATAGGCCCTCTCAGGAAACACATTGCTCTCCAAATGCAAAGCAGGACTTCTTTTTCTTTTTTTCTTTTTTTCTTTTTTTTACAGAACTGCATGACTTTATTTACACAGGCACATTATTTAATGCCAAGTGATTGAATGGCAGCCGGAATAACATAAGCTGGAGATGCAGGACAGCAACATTGTCACCACTGTTTCTAATATTCAACCGTTAATAGTTGCATTAGTTGCAAACATCATTCGTAACGGTAATTAAAATTCCAGACTTGCAAGTAACATGGACCCCAGTTGGAATTGTGTTCATGTCTGTGTATCTGTGCCCTTGTACCATTAGCCATGCTCAGTGCATCTCCTGCTTAGAGGTGTTAGCAGGCAGAGTTAAGAGCGGCGACTCTCGTCATATCAGCGCCGCGAAGGCGTCACCGGGCCAAGTTGGAATGGATGTTTTTCCCTCCCTGGGTGCTCCTGGGAGGATAAACAGGCCATCCATAATTAAGAGCCACTCCGCCTGCATTGCGATCCGCTTCGCTTTAAAAAGAACAGCCGTCACCACCGGTTAGGGAGGCGGAGAGCGGCAGACACGGGCGAGTTGGGGTGGGGTGGTGAGAGAGATCACGCTCAGGCTTGTTGGATGAGACAGACACCTACACACTCCCATAGTGTACTAACGCGCATAGACAAAGCACAAGCACAAGCACACGTCAACTCTCATGAAGGAGAAGATGTCACCTGAATGGAACGCACATCTCAGATACAGTACATGCTTGGCACGTTCTGTCTCTGTAATGTGTCATTAGGAAGAAGATGCAAATGAGTCGACGCATACAGGAACAGAAATAGATTTGATAAGGTTCTATTGTCTGTACAGTCTGTTGTGAACTGTCTAATGGTCGCCAAAACAACAAAAATAATATGGGTTTAAAGCGTCTCCATAGTTTGTAACGTTCAATTTTACTTGGTCAACTTACAACGCTTCTCAATTATTTTTTGTTACGCCGCCCCAAGGGAAGAAGAAAATGGGACTAGACTAGACTAAATTGCATTTCATTTATCAATAAAATTGTTGTAGCTACACTTCTGCAGAGAAGTGTATGCTTCTTGCGCACTCTGACAATCACACTGCCCTCTACTGTAGTGGATGTGCATTTACACTTTGTTCTAGTAAAAAAAAAAAAAAAGTGTTTCCTTGGGTCATGTGCGCAAATTGTACTGCACTTAATTGCATCATATTGAGTGACGTTATTAACTAATTTTCTCCCAAAAATGTATAAATACATTCTATTTTAAATGTTTAAGAGTCCCAAAGACATATTTATATGTTTTTAATGTTTTTTTTGTGTGTGTCCTAGAGCATACAGAAGGCTTTGATGCAGCCTCTGAACTGCAGAGAACGGGTAAAGCAAAAGTAGTAATTACAAAAACGGCCAGCAGGTGGCACCAGAGTATAAGAGATCAACCATGTTGCAAACAAGCTGATTTCCCCACAGTTCCAAACAGATTTGTGAATACTGATTAAACGTACCTATATTCTGATGCTAATTGCAAAAAATCCATTAAAACAGCCGGGAGCGAAGGGGGTTGCTTCAGTGAAAATGGCTGGGAGTGAATGAGTTAATATTTTGACAATGATTGATTATTTAGCTATTAGAGAGAAAGCAAGTATGACACCAGATCATTGACTTAGCAAATAATAGATGAACCTGCTTTGTTCTCTGCCAAATTCTCAGTCTTACACACACACCAAATATCTTCCCTTAGTAAGGCTTTTCCTGACATGTCATGGTCCGCAGAGCTTCCACAGGATCAAAGGGATCTTATTGTTGTTGTTTCAAAGTATTAGTCAGAATAAGGGTACGAAAGAATTTCTAACTTAAGGCATTAAGTTTACCGTGGAACACAGTCAAGACAGTCATTATCAAGTGGAGAAAATATAGCACGAGGGTGACATTGCCAAAAACTGGACGTCCCTCCAAAATTGATGAAAAGGAGGGAAGGAGAATGATCAGGGAGGCTGCCAAGAGGCCGACAGCAACACTGAAGGTGCTGCAGGAGTTTCTGGCATGACAACAATCTCCAATCTTCTTCATAAGTCTGGTTTATTTTTACAAATGAAAACATCCAAGCCAGGCTAAATTTGCCAAAATACACTTGAAATCTCCCAAACTTGTGTGAAAATGTCTAACCTTTCACATTTCTGTAGAAAAAAAAAATCAGGTTAGGAAAAAGCGACTAGAACATCTGAGCTCTTTGGGGGGGTAAACCAGGCTGGTGGCAGGTATGTGCTGGCTCCCATTTAACGTGAGTTTCCAAACACAGCCACTTTGAGTTGTAAAGGTTATAGGTCACATTCAACTTTTTTTTTTATCCACTTTGTTGTTATTGAAGTTTGCAGTGGTATAGAACCTGCACTGCATTGTTTCTAATATGTTGTGTTATTACAATCTGTATTATAGCTGGAGGCTGACACTGCTGAGGAAAGTCAAGACAGACTGTAGCGTCTCTGTTATTTTATTTTGAGGATATTGCAACTATGTTGGAGACAAATGTGTTAAGTGTAAGACAGAAAGAAAGTGAGGACAATTTGGCGGAACACACGGCGAGTCGGGTTCCTCTGTTATTTATTGTGTAGAAATCACCACTTTAACACATACAATAAAAAACATGAATTTGAAGTTTTCAACTCGAAGCTTGCCGAAATTTAACTTGCCTCACGGTGTATGAATGTGACACATTTGATTTCATCTGCCCTGTTTTATGCTATGTCTGATTTTGAGTTGATTTAATATAGATGTGTGTTGTTATAAGAGATGGCACGCATCGGAATCCAGGACAGTTGTCATGGGGACCGGTCTGATGGTGAAACAACAACACTTGATTGTGCTGAGTGTCTCTGGCAAGAAAAAGTAGTCCTGTTCCTTTGTGTCCTCTCTCTCCCATCTTTCTTCTTCTGTGCCTCCCCCCTCCATTCCTCCTTTCCTTCTTTTCACCCCATCTTTCTCTGTCTAACCACACGCACACACACACGCACACACACTCCTTCCTTACAATGCAATGAAATCGTCCCACCTCAGCAGTCTAATTTAAATGTGGGTGTGACAGAGTGAAACCGGATCGTGGTCCTCATCCTCTGTGTGAGAAGTGAATTATCCAGCTGACACTCACTTATTGGCAGAAACACACGGGGAGTCTTCTTGCAAAAAAAATTAAGAATTCTCTGTCTTTTCAATCTTTCAGTCTTTTAAATCCACTATAAATTTACTTTTGTTCAACTACTATGCCGATCCACGGGTCACTTGTTGATGAGGACTTATGACGTCTTCATAATTCATATGAACTGAAGCAGCCCCCTTCGCTCCCTGCTGTTTTACTGGATTTTGACTGATTTTGCAAGGCCCACAGAATACTGTGTTATATTGCTATAAAAACATCGAACCTACCAAAAGAAAGATTAGAATCTCTTCTTTCATCAGGAAAAAAAAGTATATTTGTATCTGTTTCAGTTTTGCAGCAATTAGCATTAGAATATAGGTAAGTTTCATCATTATTCACAAACCTGTTGAAAACACTCGGGGGAAAGAGCTTGTTGCAGCATAGCCCTGCTTGATCTCGTATACTCTACTGCCACCTGCTGGCCGTTTTTTTGTAATTACTACCATTGCTTTAAGCGACCTCTTCAGGTCAGAGGCTGCATCAAAGCCTTCTGTATGCTCTAGTACAAAAAACAACAACACAAAAAACGGATAAATATGCTTTTAGGACCATGGCAATATTTAAAATAAAACGTTTTTGGGAGCAAATGATTTAAACGTGGCGAGTCGGAAGTCCCTCACTGAAGTGTTTCTCTGTGTTAATTGTGCCTCAAAATCTTCCTAAATCGCACAGACTAGGATGTGTTCAAATTCCCGGAAGAGGTAGATCACCTTTATGTCACATTGCATTATCGAAATGAAGATATGCATGCTTTGATGTCATTCCAGAATTTATTTTCTGTATTTTGTATGGGGCAATGCTGCTCATAAATAATATTTTTTTTTACTTTTAATGTATCTTTTACAATTTCTGTTTACTCAAAAGTTTACTCAAATATGTCATAACATAACTATTTTAATGTATGCCATCTCTGTATGGTTACATCAAACACAAAAAAAAATATTACTTTAAAAAATAACTGTAATCCTTTTGGGGTTTTTTGTTTCTATGTGTATCCGTTGAAATGTCTTTCTGTTGCATAAATGACGTCATCTATTAATTGGCGTTGACTCAACTTTCATCTCATTGTATTCAATATTATAATTAAAAAATATATATTTAGTCGTTCTGCCCGTCCACTGAGTAGACAACATAACTGCTCCAAAAAGAAAAGAAAAAGGATTGGCGTCAACCAGCAGCATGGCGTGCCTTTTCCCAGTTAACTCCTGGAGCAAATCTTGACATTAAAACAGCACCGTAACATTTGGGGTGAGGTTAACGTGCTCATCTTCACTCAAAAAGAGCTGAGAATCATTTAGCGTACTTTCTGCTTCATGAAAAATGATGTAAAATGTTCGGATTAGAAAGAAAAGGACTCAGGACAGAGGTTCGTGCAAAGTGTTCACTGAAGATAAAGCGGAAGTATATCAGACAATTTGTGTTGTTAGTCGCAAGCCACTACTACTGTTGTTGTTGTTGTTGTTGTTGTTTTTTTAGGTTATTCAGTGTGGATGTTCCAGATTGCAGCTTTTACAATAACAACACATCAATGTTTAATAGTCTGCAATGCAGAGATAAGGCTTCCGATAGTCATACTAAGATGCGAGTGTGGACTTTCTGCAGGTCAATGACTAAGTTGAAACAAGATGGGAAAATTCCAGGGGAAACCGTTAGAAATAAATACATACAAATGTGATCCATATCAATCCAATTCCCTTGATGTTGTTTTACTTTTACAAATATCCTCCTAGTCAAGTTGCTATTTCTGTTCATCCCTGAGCTGATTGCCAATCCTGTTTCATAACAATACGATGCATCTGGCCAACAGGGACACTGATAAGACAACTGATGTGTGCTGCCAAGTCCTCACAGAGCACACAGAACCCAACATGAAACAATCAGCACAAGTTGGCTACCGCATTTCCCCCACCCCCCCTTTTTTTTTTTTTTTTACTTAAATAAATCAATTAGACGCACAGTGCCAGGAATAAGGAAATCTTCCAAGGCCGTGGGTCCATTTTCTGGTTCAAGGCAGTTGATGCTGTTACAAAACACAGCTCATTTGGATACAAAACCCAAACAAGGACGCCGAATTTCCATAAAAATGAATAATGTGCATAATCGCCAGTGTTTTCAGTTCAGTCAGGTTAGGAGCAAATTGCACGTTATTTCCTGTAAGTTCTGCAATCAATAGTTTGACAGTGCCCTCTTTGGCTTGAAGACATAAACAATCGGCTTAGAATAGGAGTTGTATCAATTAGGATGAAATGGTTTCCTACACTGCAGCATGATAGGATATACTGTATCTGGGAAAAGATGAGTGTTGATGGAAGTACAAAAGAAAGTAAAGGTTGCTTCATCTTGGAAATTAATGATGTATAATAAATTAAAAAGTTATATGTAAAGTGCTTGAAACTAACTGTTGCTTTAAGATATGTTAGCGTGTGTACAGTGTTGCCATCTACTGGCCTGGAGTGGAATTGTATTGCCAGGCATTTCAGGATTGTTTAATTCAACAAGTGTGGCTAACTTGTTTTTTTCTCCTTGGCAGAGTTCTTTACGCCATTATGAAGTTTGACTTGTTGATAAAGCAAACGTATTGGACATAGGAGGGTTGATATTTAGCGGGTGTACCTAACGAAGTGTCCAATCAGGTTCTTCCACATCAAATCAAATGTGTTATTGGATGTCATCACTTGCTTTGAATTGAAGTGAAGCACTTTCACGCGTTCTCTCCTCCACAAGTGTTCCGATGCGGTCTTGTCAAAGATCAGCACGAGCCAGCAAACCCTTTGTGCGTCCTCCTCCCCTGCCCTCGACATTCTTCGCCGCCCCTCTCATCCCGTGGCCTCTTTTCTCGATCGTAGCGCTTTTCCTCCTTCGCTCTGTCTGCCTCCTTTCTTTTCTTCTCACTTACAGCTCTGCTTCTTTCCTCCTCTTTCTCCTGCTTGTCTTCTAATCCCTCCTCTCCACCCTAATTTAAACTCTTTGAAGCCTTCAATAAGGCTCCATAATAAGCTTCTCCCTCTCCAGGCAAGACAAGGGAGCAGCCTCCCAGTTGCATTCGAACCGCACGTGTGTGTATTTGCGCGCCTACGTGAGTCTGTGTGTGTGTGTGTTTATTAGCATCCCTACTTGTCAGCTTTCATGGCTGTGTTTTGGATATAGCACGCGCACGCGAACACAAATGCTGAACAGAAAGCCGATAGGGGAGCAGAGGAGCTTATTGTGGAACTCATCAGAATTGGAGTCCACCGCAAATTAAACTGCTTAAGTAGGTTATAGATGCAAAAGTGCTCGGCAACAGTTTGAGTGCATGCACTTATTATTGATTCGATTAGTGGATACTGAATTGAAAATTAGCGGTTCAAATGATGTAATGTGTTGACGATTTGGCAAGACAGAAAGACTGGTGAGGTGAGATCACTGCGTTGATTTATTATTCCTGAGTCTATCCAAACAGAAATAAGGATCAACTCTTATCTCAATTCATGTATTCATATTGGCAGTGTTTCTTAACCTGGGTTCGATCAAACCCCGGGGGTTTGGTGAGTCAGTATCAGGGGTTCAGCAGAGTTCAAGATACACACCCGAGTCAAATCATTTATGATGACACGGCCCGATCGGCCATTGTTGGCCGCAGGTGATGGCGCTACATTTCTTGGCCTATCGGTGCTGCGGGGAATTTGGCGCGCTCAGCAATCAACTTGCGGCTTTTGTGATGGCTCGTCGCCTCTGGAACTCATTACTACCTCAACTCAGAAACATAGACTCTCTTACGCAATTTTAATCACAACTCAAAACACACCTGTTTAAAACTGCATACCCAACTTAAATGTTATTCTGCTGTTCTACCTCACCCCATTTTATTTAAGTCCCCTCTTAACTTACTGTATGGTGTCCTTGAGTCCAAGAAAGGCGCCTCTAATTATAATGCATTATTATTATTATTATTATTATTATTATTATTATTATTATTATTATTATTATTATTATTATTATTATTATTATTATTATTATTATTATTATTATTATTATTGTCATGTGGTTTCTTTCTGTCGAGCAATAAAAGAAAGTGGTCGGATGAATACAGTATGTGCAATATAAATTCAAATGGAATGTATGGTGTTCCACAGGGTTCAATTCTGGGGGCTCTGCTGTTTTCATTGTATGTGCTGCCCCTGGGTTCCATCTTAAGTAGACAGTGGTGGTTTCAAAGTGCTAGTAGTGCGAGCTAACAAAATGAAAGGAACACTTGCGTAAGCTGCATGGAGATAATGAATGCAAGAATGTAATGCTTTCTGAATTCAAGGTGGCGTGTCAAATTCGATTACACAACCTGTTCATTTTGTTCACCTGTACACCCTAAAACTATGTCTTGAATTTGAAATTAAAAAATCACATTTTATTTTTTTTTAATAAAGAAAGGTTCAGTAAATGTGCATAGGAAACTGGTGGGGTTCAGTATCCCCAGCAAGGTTAAGAACCACTGCGCTATTGGTCACATATGGACATGAAAGAATAGTCACCTGCTAACCAAAACAGTAGCACCTATTGTGCAGTGACGTGTCGACAGGTGCACCCGAATTGAAAAATGTTTTTCAAAAAATGACTTTCCCTTGTAACAGTGGCAAATGCATGTTGTTGTTCTGTGGGCAACTTTTCAGAAAAGACAACAGGCTTCTTCTTATTTGGTTGCTTAGCAACCAGCTCCAAATTTGCGCGAAAGACAGTTGCACTGGATAAACACCTTAAACCTGCTATCAAATAATATACACGTAATAATTAGGCAAAATGTCTTTCCGGAGAGATGATTGCCATCCAAGTTGTGATGTTTTGCAATTTAAAGGCAACAGGCTACAGTTTGTAATCCATTACCTCTCAAACAAATCCACCTCAATGAAAAAAAATCTATCCTTTATTCATCTTTCAGCAGAATAAACTGAAAATGGAGCATCAGTGAGCCTGAGGATATGAAAAAAAAACTTCCCGTGACACAGTTTGTCGTCTGATAACAGTGATAGCTCAGACTCCATTTTAAGGAAAAAAAAAATTGGCAAAAGAGGCACCACATCTGTGCGCTGACATTTTGAGATCTCAAGATGGAGAGCTTGTTTACTGTCACTCTTACACGGCGTGAGTTTGTCATGTCTGCACAGTGCACGTTGACATTCTTTGGGAGCTATTAAAGATTAGCGGCTGTAACACACACACACACACACACACACACACACACACCCCCACACACACACACACACACAGTAAAGATATGCATCACTGACCACATAACACAGCTCCTTGGGTTTATTTTCATGATGATTGTAATCAGCCAAATAAGCCCACTGGCTACAACAGCAGGCTTCTTGCTAGTCATTACCGCTTGCTTAACTGTTTACACCCGTTAATCAAATTAGCAAGACACACACACAAAAAACGGGCAAAAATATCAACACATTTGAGCATAAAACACAAACAAATACACACACACACACTTTGTAAACATAGAGACAGGCTCTTACTTCTATCATGTGAATCATCTGTGTCACTAAGCAGCGACACAGGTGGCGGGAGAAGAGCGCGAGGAGATCCAATGTCTCTCCAGGTAGACATATTTAAACTAGATAAACACGGCAACATGACAAGGATGGAAGAAAAGAAACGAGACGAGGGACGTGAGGTGTGTGGCAGACAGCCAGGCGGTGAGGAAAATACATGGCAGGAGTTTGAACTTCTTCAAATATGCATCAGGAAGGTAGTAACCGTATCAAATATAAAAGAGATGAGCAGTGACAACCAGAACAGGAAGCCCAGAGGCTATAAGGGGAGCTTCCGGCATCGGGATGTGCGTGCATGTGTTGTCTCGAGGCCATTTATTTGATGCAATGGAGACAACAAGTTTTCTTTCCCAGTTAGTGTTGCACTAAATCGATAGATTACACTACACGGGAGTGTAGGGATCTATATGGATTGAAATGTTGGTATTAAAGGTAATGACTATTATCGGCAGAGTGAATCATTTTTGCTCAACAAGATAACAATGGGCTAACAAGCTAACTCTCATCCTTTAATTCATTACATTTTCTTACTGCTTTAATTACCGAAGGCATGGATTTAAGAACTCTCTGGTAATAGCCTGCCCCCTACTGGCCTGGAGTGTCATTTATCCATCCATCCATTTTATTTGCCACTTATCCTCAGAGCTGGAACCTACCTAGAGACAAAGTACATCCTGGACTGGTAGCCAGCTAATCACTGCACTCGTAGAGACAAATAAGTATTCATACCCAAGTGGAGGTAATCGAGTAATTGATTACCAAATTATTAACAACTATTTAAAAATTATCCAAATTCTCTGATTTCAGCCTCTAAGCAGTAATCAATCCCTTTTACCTTTTCTGTAGTCCTTCAAGTAAACAAAGTAATTACATGTGTTTTACTTTTGAAAACAATGACCAAATGACCAGTAACTGAATCAGTTTGTAAAAAAGTAGGTGAGCACAACATCAATTCCTCTTGTGTGATATTGCTTAATTTTTGATTTGTTGTTTTTTAATCACTAAACAACACCAAATAAACAACAATAATTGATTAATAAACACTAAATGGGGGGAAATGGTTTTGTAATCCACTTTAATCCATCCATCCATTTTCTTAACCGCTTTTCTTTACAAGGGTAGCGGGGTGCTGGAGCCTATCCCAGCTAGCTTCGGGCAAGGTAAGGTAAGGTAAGCCCTTAACTGGTTGCCAACTAATCGGAAGCACACACAGACGAATAATTATACACACTCACAATCACACTTAGGGACAATTTAGAGTATTCGTTTAACCTGCCATGCATGTCTTTGGAACGTGGGAGGAAACCGGAGTACCCAGAGAAAACCCACGCAGGCACGGGGTGAACATGCAAACTCCACCCAGGAAGGCCGAAGCCCGGACTCGATCTCATGTCCTCTGCACTCGGGGGTGGACGTGCTAAATAGTCAGCCACAGTGTCGTCTAATCCACTTTAATGTCAAATAAAATTGTATTCAATTCATTGATGGAATAATCGATTCTAAAAATATTGAATAGTTACAGTCTTAAATCCTATGTTTCACAATTTAACGTTTAAAAATATACAATAATTTGTAACATCATAAATGTGTTTTTGTTAAGGGTGTCAGGCGTTCAAATTTTTTATCGTAATTAATCGCATGACTTCAATAGTTAACTCATGATTAATCGTAAATTTTATGTCTGTTCTAAATGTACAGTAAAATGTACAATAAAATATTTTTTTCTAGGTTTTCATAATCTTGTTAAAAAAAAGTGGGAAAAAATGTTAAACTAAAAATGGCTGCATCTTTTAGTCATTGATACAGTAATTTCATAATAATTAATAAAATTGAGTTAAAAAATTTTTTTTACTGCACTGTAAAAAATGAGTGTGATATTGATTTGTGTTGAGGTCATTTTTTTTATTTAATTTTTTTACTGTCAACTTTAAATGCAGTAGGTGGGTAGTGAGAATACAGAGGTGTATTAAGGAACTAAATAGTTTTGTTGCATTGACAATATTGGTCTGAATTTGAGTTTCAAACACGGTGATCTATTGGAAATATTTAAATTGTAATATTTGTAATTACCTTTTAATTGAAAAACAAAAAAGACAACCATCTACTCTACTAAATTATAGAGTAAATCATTCATTTTAGACTTGGTGAAGTCATTATACAAGGGTACTTGAAATTGTCAACAAATATGTTTGTTATCACAAGGCAACAATTGAAGGGGTACAGCATTCTGTACATTTACTCTGCGCAATATCTCTCTTTCATGAAAGGAATCAACTGCAGCCTTGGTGTTTCCCTGTGTTTGTTCCAGTCATCGAAATTATTGCCAGTCAGTGAAGTTATGACCTGTGAAGAGCGAGGGGCTCCATAAAACAACTCCTAATGTGCCCGTTCCCCCGGCAAAAAGAGAAAGAAGACGCACGCGCAAATTGGCAATTTTCAATGCAATACTATTGTGTGTCTGTTTACCTTTTGCTGGAGTTTGTGTTCAGCAATAGACGCATTCTACTTTCCAGAGAATCTGCACGTCAGCACAATATGAGGAGGAATAAAAGCATCCGTCACAACTTGTCAGCATCTTATCAGGAGCTTTGTACATCTCGCAAAGGGGAAACAATCAGTTTGGCGAGCGACTCAATCCAATAACAAAAACTGAATTTAAGCGTTCTATATTTTCTTCGGCGGTGCACAAGTGAGGGAGGGAAAATAGATTTTAATTGTTTTGCAAAAAAAAAAAAGGAGAGAGGATGGAAAAATAATTAGGCGCATCTTCCGTGTCATGCTGTCCAAGATGGTGACGCATCAGTTTCCTGCCAATATTGGAAGTTGTTCAATAGAGGAACTCTGGCTGACTTCCACACGTTTCCACTTTACGTTGTAGATATCGACTGCACTAGGTGGCATTTGGTGTGTGTTTGCAGTTCTTTTTTTTTCTTTTCTTTTTTTTTCCTTCTTCTTTTTTCTTTCTTCTTTTTCCTTTTGTGTTTGCAGTTCTATATAACGTGGCGAGAGGAACTAAAGCTGCTAAAACTCAAGATTAGCAGGCAGCTTTTTTTCTCTGTGACTAAGAACTTCACCATTATATTAGGAACGCACACAAACTCACGCCCAGACATTCATTTATGATCCAATCTGTTTATCCATTACTCCGCGCATTGATTGGCAATCACGCTGCCAGACTGCAAAATCGATTCCCTAAAATAATAGTACAGTAATCTATTATAAGCACTGAGTTGAAAGTACACGAGGAGACAGAAACTGAATATAGTGCCGTCTCTTTGCATTCCGTGCAGTATAGCAATGTGCTTGATATTGATGTGCATTATGTTTATGATGCCAAACGTCACCATCATCAAACCTTTATCAACCGTACAGGCAAGGATTTAAGTAACAACAGCCTTTTTAAAAATATATATATATTTTTTTTTTTTTACAAATCCAATGGCCGATAAAGTTGGCATATACAGTATTTGTGAACTTAGTGAATTTGGGGATTTCATCAGGGTTTGTGAAATGTCGCAAAAGGTACTTGGCGTACTTGTCAGAAATATTTTTTGAACATGTTCAGACAATTTTTCAGTGTTTGCGAATGTCTTTTGAAATGATTTACAAATTGACAAAAAAAAACAAATTTGCTATGTTCGCAAGCATTCGTCTTTTAGACAGATACCAATTTGAGATATCAATTTAACACTGGTTTCATTTCATGGTTCTTTTTATGCATGCATTTATTTGAAATTTCACTTAAATTGCTGCTGACACTGGAAATTCCCTGCACTTTTTGCTTTTGTTAAAATAAAAATTAAAAAAAGTGCACGTTTAAAGGGGAAGTCAGACTTAAACATTTCTTGTCAATAATATGTTATATATGACCTCACTAGTCTAAACATGACATTCTGATTAATATTACATTTGTGAAATATGCAGCAAAATCCAGCCGTTTTTATTCATCTCTGGGGCGGCCATTTTGCCACTTGCTGTTGACTGAAGATGACATCCCAGTTGCTCAGGGCTCAGGTAGCAACCAGTCACAGCTCACCTGTTTTCTGAAGCTGAGCTGTGATTGGTTGTTACCTGAGCAACTGGGATGTCATTGTCTCTCGACAGCAAGTAGAAAAATGGCCAATTAAAAACTGCTGGATTTTGCTGCTTAACACTTATTCCACTAACGCTATATTAACAGAATACCATATTTCGACTAGTGGGGCTGCATAGGACATATTACTGTCAATAATTTTTGTGTGTATTGACTTCCACTTTAACTTTTTCAGTTATGTACAAATTTGGGAAAACTTTATTAACTATAGAAAATAATTTTTAAAAGTTTGAATTTTGAAATCAAAGCAATCTCTTTTCTGTATGTTTAAATTTAAAGTAAAACCTTAAATGTTGAAATTTTGAAAAGTTGTTTTAACAATCATGCTTCATTTTTTTTAAACGTATGCTAACTTTTTTTCTTTTACTGCAAATGAATACCGGCTCCAAATATGGGTTATCCGCCTCATTGCCTACTAATAATCGTTATCGGTACCGTGAAAACAAAACAAAAACATATCAGTCTATCACTCCTTTTGGCACCCATCCACTAATGCTCAGAAAATTGTTTGTCGTAACCAGGACTATTATAGTTTTGGAATTTTCATTTGAGGGACTTTTGGTTTCGTTTTGAGTTTAGTTTTTTTAAATTGAGTTGGTTTTAATTAGTTTTCAGAGTGTTTCTGTTAGTTTGTTATTTAATAAATGCTTAGTTTTTGTTTAGTTTTACTTAGTTTCAGTACTAGTTTTAGTTTTAAATAAAATGTGTATTACGTGTGCGCAATATTTAAAAAACACCATGGTAAAAAATAATAATAATCTGCTTAAAATCACATTTAAAATCATCCCCAAAGGTTCACGCATTAAATTTATTACCAAAGGCTAAAAAAAAGGAAATTTTTACTATAATTATAGTAAAATGTAGTTTCAGTTTTTAAAAAACATTTTTGTTTTTATTTTATTTTGTTAACGTTATTTAAAAAAATAATAATAATTTCGTTAGTTTAATAACTTTCAGCGTAACCAACGCGGAAAATAGGGTCCGTGATAAGTCTGAGTGCTATTTTGCTATATAACAGCACTTGTGGAATGACTCTTGTCCTATCAAATTTGGTCCCAACTAACTGTTGAAAACATATCAAAACATAATAATGGGGCTTTAATGTCATCTTAAAATGACTCCATGTAACATTTATGGGGTTTTTTTTGTTTTTATGGAGCACACAATCTGTTATCAGGTTCTGAGTGTGGACTTGAAACATCAAAAGGAGGTTTGTTTTCAAAGAGTAGCATCTCGAAGCGGTTACAGATGGTCACCGGCATTGTTGAAACGGCGGGCGGCGGTAGGTGGCGGTCACACAGACAGAAACGTTTTGCTAATTGCGTTCCGCCCCTGCTGCGGCTGGAAATGAGATCCCGAAAATAATGACTTCCTGGTTCTATTTTCAGCTGAGGTCAGCTGCGGAGGAGTACGCCACACTGGAAAGGTGTGACGTAGCTCGCCGGGTTTGACCCTCCACCTGCTGCGTACGCTGCGCTCCAGCGTTGGCGTGCGTGTCCAAGTACTGATGACTGTTAGAAACGCAGCCATTGGGTGTGTGTCTGTTTGTGTATGTTGGCGACCTTGAGGAAGAGCACTGTTGAATTTTCTCCTCTGCAACATGTACTTAACTTGCTATTTTGGGTGCAAGCTATTTTTCTCTTTACCTACTATACAAGTGAGTCATTATAGTACTTAAAGCTCATCCTCTAATAACTTATGCTTTTGTCCTGCTGTGTCTGTCGTGCCAGTGAAGCCGGCACACATTTACGCCATGCAGTATATGCATGCAGATATGAACAAATGTTCTCACACTACTTTATTGTGTATGCAGATGACAAGAAAGCATGATGTTTTTGCATCATTTATCTGATTGGCAGCATATCTTCCGAAGGTGTGTGTGTGTGTAGGTATGTGTGTGTGTGTGTGTGTTGCTGTAAGGGGCCTGCCTTCTCCCCTGCAGGCTGGTTCGAATCAATAGAGCTGGAAAGTGCTGAAATAGCAGCCACACAGACACGCACGCACACACAGAGGGGTGACTCACTGGAGCTGAAAACATGAACAAGTGCTGACTTCTGAAATGAGGCTAAAAGAAGGAAGGAGAATCACAATCGTCTTTTTTGTTCACTAACAAATAAGGAATGGATGTTTAGCTTATGAAGTCACTCTACTTTTTAGAAGTACATACATATGTATAGGATGCTCAATACCACTTTTTACTTTGCTCTTGAGCAGTCAAAGATACCAAGTTCTCATACCAGTTGAACTTTTGATACATAAAAAACAATGACATATTAAAGAATGTCCAATGTATCACAATAGAGCAATTTCCTTTAAAATTGCATGAAATTAATGACAATTGTGCATTCTTCTCATTTCTAATTTCTAGTTCCTGATCATAAAACGGCCATAATAAATATCATCCGCAGTCTCACAAGTAGCGATACCTTCAAATAATTGGCCCGATATGATACCTGGTATCAGTTACTCGCCCATTCCTACGCTATACTACTGTATACATCCACTGAGTTTGAAGTCAGCTCAATCCAGGACACTGGTTGGTCTCCAATAGAAATAATATGTTCCATGGTCAAATGGACTTTTGTTTTTTATTTAACATGACATAGCATGACATACAAATGTAAAAAATAGTAAATCACTGTAAATATTAAGGTATGAGAAAATGAATGAATATAAAAAGTAAAATAATACAACTGTCAGCAACAACTATAATGTACTATATCACTGAAAAAAAGAGTCTGTTAAATTTACATGGGAAAATTGGTTGCACTCATTAAAATCATGTTTTCCAACATACACCAATAAGATTTTATTTTGCGCAATTTTCATGTTGGTAAAACATCATTTTAATGCGTACAGCCACTGTCCATAAAGGGCAGTATGAGACCCGGCACGTGCGCAACTCAGCCATGTCTGCCATCTAGAGGTGAATGGTGATATTACAACTTAAAACTACTGTCTATTCGCAGTTTGTCACCCGCAAATGTACATATTCACCATTTCCCCCCTTTTTTTTGTTATATATATTTTGGGTTTTTAATTTTTATTCTGGGAACACCCCCCCCCCCCCCAACATTTAGCCCCTGTTTTCAGTTTTAAAAAGAAAACACCTATATTGAATGGATATCAGCGTTTTAAGAATTGAAAGAATTTTTGGGGTCTAAAGAAAACGATATAAGATACGTATTTTTTTCCATATATTTATTTAATTAGTCAAGGGGCCACTCTGAATGTGGTCGGCCTGGGCCGCCAGTTGCCCATCCCTGGACTAAAACATTTGTAAAGCTCACATGACATGATTTAAAATACAATGTAAGAACTTCTAACCTTCAGCAGTTTTTACCTTCCTATAGGTTACATTGTTTGGTTTAGGTAGCAGGAAATGTATGCAATTTTTAATTGTATGGATTTGGGTCAAAGTATGTATTAGACAGTATGCCAGAAAATACTGCCTACTTTAATCAGCTGGCTAATTATATATTTTTTTGTCTTTTTTATGCATATTTCTGTTGCAAAATATATTGCTAGTATTAAATATATTCCTGGAAAAAATAAAATAAACACGCTAATAAGCCAGAACTACTTAAATATAAGAACATAGCATCTCTAATCAGCCAGTAGTTTAACACGTGCAACACTCCAAAAGAGATTCAGTCAACAAAAATGCGCACAAAACTTCCCCTTAGAGCAGATCTTCTGTGTCATATTCACATTTAAATGATATTGCATCTCATTATTGTGCCCAATTAAGCCACTCCATGTTCTTTTATTGCCAATGTAATAATAATAGCATCACCATTACTGCAATTCAACAGGTCTGAACTGAACTCCAGCAACAAGAGTCCCAGTCAACAGTGTGTGTGTGTGCACGTGTGCGTGCACGTGTGTGCGTGTGTGTGTGTGTCAAAGCTATTAAACATTCACCGGCTCACTCGGCTGCTGCTGCTGTTGCTGTTAGGCTTCCAATCTGGGTCAAGTCTCCTTCCTCTCCCCCCTGAGCTACCTCCATCCCTCCATCCTCCTCCTCTTTCCCTCGCTTACCCATTTCTGTCGTTCTCTTTCGGCTCAACTCCCCGAGTGTTTTCTCTGCCGCGCTCTCGCTCACTTTCTATGTCGTTTGCCTTTTAATCTCATTTCCTATTCTCCTCCCACATTCTCTCTTTTCTTCCCTTCTGCCCCCCTGTCTGCCTCTCTCTCCTTCTCTCTCTCTCTCTCTCGGAGGGAGTGTTTGCTTAGCTACACAGCTCGCAGGCGGACCCGTGCTCCCATCCATTCTCCAAGTCAAATAAAGAGGCCTATAAATTTTTGAGCGATGATGAATAATTACTGTTATTTTTAAGTGTGCGTGCGTGCGTGACCCCAATAGCCGGTAATTGTTCATTTTATGTTGTTTTCATCTCTCATCTAGCGAAGTATCAGAGCCCGTAGAGCACCGTGCTATTGTAATATTGGCATAGTGGCTCCGGATTCGAGGTTCATCCATCACCTGCTTGGCCACCCACTGACTTGTGTCCGTACAGGTGTGCAAGGCGCTCATGCAGTACGCGCTATCACTCATGATGACAACACACCCTCATTGTTTTTGTTGTTTGTTTGTTTTTGTCACACAATCTCCTGTGAGAAAATGTCTGATCAAACCAAGGTTGAACTTTTTGGTAGCGATGGACCAGTATGTTTTTTTTTCAGGGCTGATATTCAAAAAATATTAATAATTTCAACTATACTGTACAAATCCAACTCTTAACTTTGTTGTAATTCCATTAAAGGTGAAATGTGCTGTTTAAAAACGTCATATTTAAGGTTTTTCTACATCATGCATGCTCCACCAATGCCCAGATGAGTACGAAGAGCCCTGACTGTTTTACTCTGACTGCACCTATCAGCTTTTATCTTCCCATTATAGTAGAGTGTGCGGACCCGGCACACTCCACAGTTTCTTTGGGGAGGGGAGGGGCGGAGTACTTCTTACCTCATTTACTAGTGCTCGGCTCGCTCGTGCACCATGAACGAGCCTGCGAGAAAAAAAAGTGACAAACTGCACAAAGATCCTTTATGCATGTTTCTTAAAAAATAAATATATACATATATAAATAAAATTTGCAGCACCGATAATCGACCGCCATTCCATCCTCGTACCTTTTGGTCAGGATTCCAAAAGTTCTGCTTGGTGCAAACACAACACTGCTCATCACCAAAAGAACCCCCTAACTGCAGTGAGACGCTGATTTGGTTAATCAGAGGCAATCAAAATGCACTTTAATTGGTGGCAGGTGTGTGATGTCTCACATAATGTAAACTTGAATGAAATTGGATATTTATTTATTTATATATTTTATTTACTGGCGAAAAATATTTTGGATAAGGTTTACCTTGCACTCATTTGTTTTATATCTCAAAAACCTAGCATTTGAACATGGGTGTGTATACTTTTGATATCCACCGTATATTAAGCAAGAGACTGGATAGATTGAACATTGGTTGTATAGAGTGAACACAAAACAAATTTTTTTATTTCAGAACATTTGGCAAAATCTATGTGAGCAACAACCTGTAGAATTCAATTACGTACAAATAAATAATCAATTGTATCCACTCTTAGATGTAACCCACAGATTTCCAATAGGATTTAGGTCTTCACTCTGGTAAGGGCCATTCCAAAATGTTCTTCTGGCCAAGATTTTCATTTGTTGATCTGGCTATATTATATAGTCGTCTGCCTGCTACATCCAACATAGACATTTATTATGTGCAAAACACAGGTTACATTTTGTATACAGTATTTAAAGCACAGTGTACTTCGGCTCTTATCATGACCAACATTGTTCGTCCCTCTTTTTTTCAAAAGGCATAACATTTTCCTAGATCGACCACAACCTGAAATTCCTAGCTTTGTTTGCATTTATGACATGTTGTTTGACTGCGTTGATGAAAGGCAACTCCCACTGTGATTATTCCCTTGCTTATTAGAATGCATGAGGAAATCCAGCGGATGCCCATTGGGATGCATTCTGCTTCTCGAAGGCCATGCATTTCTAATTCCGTTCTAAGGTAAAAGCTTGAAAATCATTTTGATGGCACACTTGGTTATAATAAGGAGAATCACATTTGTTGCTGATGGCGCCTACTTCGATCATCTATAACGGTGTTGGACATGTACTGTGCTTTTTTTTTAACTTGCAACCATGTCCATGCTGATTTGAAAAAGTTGAATAGAGGGAGCTGGACTTTTTGGTTGTTGAAGATGTTTCACATTCAATCCTTAAGGCAGTTTGAAATGTTTGGCGCTTGGGTTTCCAATCTTGGGCAATGTTGAAGTACAATCATTCACTGAACATATTAACTCCGTGGATGCTAACATTAGTTTCATGCGGGAAGATGTCAAAGAGAATGCATTGCCTTTGGATTGTGTATGCGGGCGGAGAAGGATGCAAGCCACGATATAGAGAGCTCAAGGAAACCTGACCCTACAAAGTAACTCAAAATATGCAGCAGCCAATACATTGAGATTCATTTTCTTTTACCTTTCATCTTCCGTTTTTTTTTGGGGGGGGGGGGGTAATTTTTCATACAATGTCTTTCATACATTTGAGACTTTTCTGTCTTTCTGTCAACGTTCTGATATTTTGGGCAATTTTATGGACAAAGTATCATCATTTTTTTTGCCTCTCCTTCCTTTTTTTAATTTATATTTTATGCCCTTTTAAAAAAAAAATCTATTTCTGTCATTTTTAGCAATTTTGTAGACATTTTATGCAAATTTTGAGGATTTTGTCTTTTTTTGGGGGGTGTTTTATGGTTACCTTTGAACATTTCCTTTCCATTTTCTTTTCATAATTTTTTCTTTTTCTTTTCTTTTTGGACATGTTACAGTTACTTTGCAAATGTTTTAATTTCTGCCTTTTTAAAAGAATTTTTCTGACTGTTTGCCAATTTTACATTTTCTGGTAATTTTCGGGATTTCTTCTTTTGTTATTGAACAATTTATAGTTATTTTTTAACGTTTTCTTTTATGTCTTTTTAAATTCAATTCTCTGACATTTTTGGCAATTTCATGGACATTATGGTAAATTTCTACTTTTCCCCTTGACATGTTATGATCAGTTTTGGACATTTTTAGGCGACCTTTCATTTTTCTATTTCTATTTTACTTAAAAATTGGGATATTTAATTATTCACTTTTTATCTAAATCATGAATTTATTTGAAATATATGTTATCAAAAAAAAAAACTAGCCACAGGAGAGGGACTAAAGAGCCACAGGTTGTGGTCCGGAGCCACAGGTTGCAGACCCTTGCACTAGGAGATGACACTGAAGTCAAACCATGATGCAGAAAGTCATGGCCCCTTTGCAAACGATTTATCAGAGAAAAAAAATATTTTCTAGCGTCGTCTCCCCCAAAAACTCTCTCACACCCCACACAAAGTGCTTTACACTTCACATCTTTAATTGTTTATGACTTCTACTACGTGCAATCAATTAATTTGATTAACATGGTTTATTCACAGTATTTTCGTCCTAAAACAAACTGTGGACTAAAAGAAGAACCAAATCCTTTGGTGAGCATTGTACAAATATGAACACCAGCAGGAAGCACACGCGAGATCTCCCCGTGTGTCTTGTTAGCACTGCCGCAGAGGAACCTAGTTCAACGAGACCAGTTCTCCAATATATCAGGCCTGTTGCCACCCAAACCAGAAGTGACTGCTATTTTTAAAGTGCGACGACGTAGCTCTTTGTAGCTTTGACATCCTTTTCAACAAATCTCTCGCAGAAGAAGCAATGCTGTTGGGCTTTTGTTCAGCATCTATGCCCATTGCTCCTGAAAATATTCTCCTGTAAAACGCTCTTCCCAGGGAACAAGCCTGTTCGCTGACAAGCAGGGCTGGAATTAGCATGCGCATCTGCCAGCCTACTGTGGTGGCCATTAGGGGGAATGTAAAAGTGGCATGTGCTTGCTACAATCAACTTACAGAAATGCTGCTTCTGGAAAGATGAAATAACCAGACTGACAGAACAGTCCACACCTCCGCCAGGGCTGTGAACAGCACTTGTTGATACTTCTGATGACAGCAGCCATCTCTACAAATAGCCTCCAATGTGGTGAAAATGTTCACAGCCTTGTCCTTTATACCTCATTGCTCCCAACATCCAGCACGGGAGTGAGAGCTGAAGATGTAGGAATCATGCTAATGCTAATGACCGTAGTACACTCTTTGACTGATTTACACATTTCTATCCAATAGCCGAGTTTTTTTTCCCAAGCAGTATTCTTTTTTTAGGGTAAAGTTCAGAATAGTAAACTGTGTTTACGGATGTACATTTCCATTTGCCAGGCTGTATCTTGATACACTGCCAATGATGCAGCACAATAACGATAGGTATAAAACTATTCGGGATGTGAAACCGTACATTATCTCCATTACAAAACACACAATGCTTATTCGCATTGGAGTCATCTTTAAATCAGATTGGGGTACAATGTTTTTGTTGAGTGAGGTGCAGAATCCAAAACTGATCCGTTTTTTAGCTATAGGATCGTCGCTTTATAAAAAAAAAAAAAAAAAAATGAAATAAATGTAAGAAACATGAAGATGGAATAGTAACAATCTTCGAAAAGGTAAAAAAAAAAATCTATTTTTAACTTACAACGGAATTCCCATGGTTACAAGGTCAACTCATTCAAACCCAAAAACGTATAAATAAGTTTTGTAATACTTAATCCTGATCTCCCAAAAATGTATTTATATGTTGCTAGAGCATATAGAAGGCTTTGATACAGGTCGCTTAAAGCAATGGTCGTTATTACAAAACGTGGCAGTAGAATATAAGAGATCGAGCCATGTTGCAACAAGCTCTTTTTCCCAGTGTTTTCAACAGATTTATGAATAATGATGAAACTTAGCTATATTCTAATGCTAATTGCTGCAAAACGGAAACAGATGTTAATATACTTTTTTTCCTGATGAAAGAAGAGACCCCAATCTTTATTTTGGTAGGTTCCATGTTTTTTAAAGCAATAGAACAGAATATTCTGTGGATGTTGCAAAATCAGTCAAAATCCAGGAAAACAAAAAAAGTGACTGCAATTTTGGAATCGACATGCCAATTTTAGTTTTATTCAGCATAAAAATCTAACTCAACAGATTTTTTTTTTTATTCTTCCCCAGTGTGATTATCTGGATATGCATCATTGCGAAAATCAGAACTAAACTTACTCTTGATGACTCCAGGGTCACCTCACAAAATCAAAAATGACAGACGTGTGATCTAAGTTATAACCATAACTCAATAACTTAAGTAAAAGTCCTTAAAGCTGAGCTTTTGTTCCATCGAAAAATGAAAAGTGAGCTCGAGTGGATCCAAAAACGGGCGAAGGGGTGGGAAAAGGTCACGTAGCCATTAGATTGCTGTTCGCTCATCCTGCACTGATCACATACAAGTGGAGGTCATCACCATGACATCACATTATTACACATCTTTGCCCTTTCACGCCCGACGTGACCTCGATTTAATATCATTTTCACTTGAGTAGCCACTTTTTTGCCTCGCTGTCCTCTTATTCATTAGTGCTGCATAAGTATATGCGGACTTTTGAGCTTTTGAAAGATTCTAGAGGCGGTTTACTGCTGATGAGGCATGGAAACATATAAAGCTATGTAAATTCACTACAAAATAATTGCTTAATTAGACACCTGTAGGTAGAGCTGTTAAATGATACAGGTGTCCTCACTATTCTTACTTAACCGTTACTTGTTGGATTTTATTTTGCACCCTTGGCGCTCCCTCAATCCTTGCTAATCACAGACACGGGGGCACACACACACACACACACACACACACACGGACAGTGTTAATTTGACTTGCCAGGAAGGAAATAGTGTGATTCGCTTGACTTGGTCCCTGGACAGGAATCTAAAGACAGTGGGGGAGAGTGCAGAGCAATCAAGCGATAAAGCTTATTATCTGAGGGGAGCTATATTCTAAGACTTATCATCTAGCAGGAGTTAAATGACTTGCGGGCCCGATGGCCTGGTTCAACTTGGCAGCGAAAAGGGAAAAGGTTGGAGGCAGAAGGGTGGTGGTGGTGGTGGGGGTGGTGGTGGTGATGATGATGATGATGATGACGATGGAGGGGGGAGGGAGCGATAGAGGGATGAAAAGAATCTCGTGTTTAGTGGTGGGGGGTGCTGAAGGTGATTCATAGGTGTGCACCGGCACTGCTGTGAAACCAATTTTCTCGTTGAAGTCGTGAGATGTACTCAACTTGATAAAACTGCAAAGTGCTGCTGCATTGTGTCTTTTTCAAGCAGCGCCGCTCTTCGAGATAGCGGAGATTGTTTTTAGCGTCAGATGCTACACATGTTGACAGCAGCAACAACAGAGTTTGTTTGGGTTTTTTTTAAACTAAAAAATCGAATCATTATGTCAGAAAAAGAGAGGCCTTTCTTTCCTTTCTTTTCTTTGATCCTTCCTTGGGTCTCCTGACAACCTCACAACTCTAGCTGGATTCTGAAGTATTCGGATTCGGTTTAGGTGAACGGTATGGGATTTTTAATAGGTTTTAGGTGAACTAATGAGTACACACTCACACGCACGCACACATGCACACACACACACATATGCACACGTACACACGCACATACTCACCCACATACAAAATAAAAATGTAAAATTAAAAAAATTAAAAAGGGGAGAGCAATGATGATGTCATGTCAAATCGGTAAAATTACTGAATGAATAATACTGAGCTCTTAGCTCTTAAGAAAAAAAAAAAGATTACAAAAAAAGGGAAAGGGGGGCCTGCAAGCACCCTCGTGGTCAAGCTTTGGTAAATAATAATAATAATGACGACGCACGAAAATCAACAAAGCAGAAAGCAACAAGATTATTTAATTTCTGCGGTCTGCATCAACACAAAGTATATCAAAACAAATCCTTTTTTGGTCACATCCTTACATCAATTTAAAATACGTAAAAGTGAATCTATTAAGAATCAATACGCAGTAACAAGGGAGGGAAAGAAACGCCGATAACATAATGGGAAGGCGCTTTGCCAAGTCTTAAATAAGCTTTTCTCGATTAACACCAGACGTGAAGGTAACACCAGTATAAAATAGCTGCAACAGATGTGAGGTGCTGTGCGCTCAATGTCGAGTCTTTTGTAGAAACTTTGGGGCAGGGGGGGGAATTAAAGTGACATGAATGTGTGTGTGTACCATTTGCATTCAGGGCGAATGGGTGTTGAGCTTTGACTATAGATCAAATTGCGACAAAAGAAAAGGTATTATTTCTGATTTGTGCCAAAACCAAATGGGGGTGGGGGGGTGCTTTCTACATAACTACCCATCACACAAACAAATAGACAGTGGTGAAAACAATACCTTTGCACATTCATACCTGGTTTAAAGGAACAATAGGATAACCCGATTTTCAAAAATTTTAAACAGGACACTACAATTGAAATGAAAATCAAATGTACAATCAATTATCATTACTGTATTTTGTTATCGCTCTGTCCTGGCAGCCATTTGCCGCACATCGTTCCTGCATTGTAACATTGGAAACCGCAGCATGAGGCTAGTAGGACTACATTTCCCGCTTATTGTGCACAGTAAATTCTGTTTTGACTTAAATAAATAGACTCAGTTTTACAGTAGGCTAATATTTACACTTGGAAGAGAGTAAAATAAAGAATTTAAAAATAAATAAATAAAAGTCATTCAAGGGTTGAGGAGCAAACTCATGACCTTCAGCTTGGGAGACTGCTACTCAACCACCTTTATTTTTTTTTTCAATTCTATATTTTACTCTCTTCCAAGTGTAATTATAACTCTAAAACTGAGTCTATTTGGTCCCACTCTAAATCTAAATAGAGTCAAATTTGCACTCCTGAATTTACTGTGTGATTAGATATGGATGAGAATTAGAATGCAAGCGTGAATGTGAAAGTAAATAGGAAGGAGTTAACTGTTAAATTCTTTTTTAATTGGTTTGTTGTGTGAATCACGATGACAACTTTGTGATTGACATACACGTGGCCGGGACGAGACCTGTGTAAAAACGGCACCAAAAAATGGGGCTGATGAAATCCGCCGTGATTCGGTCCACAAGGCTCAAATTTGGGACCGTCCAATTAAACTGAGACGCCTGGTTACCCGAGCTAACAAGCGTGAGCTAGCCCAATGGCTAACAAAAGTTTAAAAACATATATTTCACACTTTACCTGTTTGTCGGGTGGTAATTGGAGCTCCCCGGTTGAGTTGTCCAATTGCCCTTGTGTGCATAAAGAGCGGCTTTCCATCATTTGAGTTAGCCTTTGCGATCTTGAAGCTGCTAGCAAGATTCAAATCTAGCTTCACTCCAGCCCTAATAGATCATCAATAAATGTCCTGTTTCAATGAAAAATTGGTATTGAAATTGGTATTGATCCTCTTTGCGATACTGTTCACATTTAGACCAAGATGAGCCTTTAAAAACTGATCAACAGTACCTCGGAAATCCAGGAAAGTACTGACGATGAACCGTTGGACGTGCATTCAAAGGTTGAAAGAAGGTTGAATTAAGTTCACCTGTAAAAGTTATCCTGCGTTTTAGATTCATCCGTAAGTTTTACCCAACAGCTGAATATGCCTGTTTTTGGAGTATATACGGTAAGATGAAACAAATGAGATACAAATGAATCATGTGAAAAGGTCACAGTGTGACAAAACAGCTTACAAACATATTCATTCATTCATTTTCACATTTTTCTCCCTTATTAGCAGATGAATGTGTGAAGGTCAAGCGATCGTCTCAGCTAACTAAAAGGA
Source organism: Leptonotus elevatus (assembly GCF_054856555.1). Lineage (NCBI taxonomy): Eukaryota > Metazoa > Chordata > Actinopteri > Syngnathiformes > Syngnathidae > Leptonotus > Leptonotus elevatus. The sequence continues at coordinate 16,675,466 of NC_141244.1, forward strand.
AAATACACTTGAAAGTGAAAGGGGACTCTGCGTCACTCCAGCTAACCGCCGCTAAATGTCCACATATTGATTTAGGAAACTGCAATGTTTGTTTAAGCAAAGAAAAGCAGCCCATTACCGGCGGGCAGCGCTTGCAGCCTTAAGAGTGCTAATGAGCCCACTGTGCCCTCTCACTATCTCTCGCTATCTATTTAAACATACAATATTAGCTCGACGAATATTACTTTATAGAGATGTGTCCAGAAAGAGGGATAGATCTTCTATGTCAACGGAAGTCGGCACTCAAACATGAATTCATTTAAATGTACTTGCGTGGTTTTACGGAAGAGGATTAGGGCCAGTGAAGAGAGAGAAAAAAAAGTGTGGCAGGATTCTGACTTTATTCTCAGAATTCTCACTTCAAAGTGAGAATAATTGTAGCACTAATAAAGTCAGAATTTCGAGAATAAAGTCAGAATTCTGAGAATAAAGTCAGAATTCTCACTATAAGTCAGAATTCTGAGAATAAAGTCAGAATTCTCACTTTAAAATCAGAATTCTGAGAATAAAGTCAGAATTCTCACTTTAAGTCAGAAGTCAGAATTCTCACTTGGGCCGAAACGATCTCAACCTATTCTCAAACTTTAAATGGGTAAGAAGCCCGGCTCGCTGGCTTGGAGCCGGGCGTGGAATGCGAGCCGCCCAGTGGACCACTTTTGGTAAGCAGAACTGGCGCTGCGGGATGAATCAAACGCCGGGTTAAGGCGCCCGATGCCGACGCTCATCAGACCCCAGAAAAGGTGTTGTGAGAATTCTGACTTTATTCTCAGAATTCTGACTTTAAAGTATTACAATTATCCTCACTTTGAAGTGAGTATTCTGAGAATAAAGTCAGAAACCTGCCAAACTTTTTTTCTCTCTCTTCACTGGCCCTAATCCTCTTCCGTATGGTTTAAAGTGAATGAAAAGCTATTTAAAAAAAATAATAATCATCTTATTTCCAAACTCTCAACAACAACAAAACAAGACAACAAAGGCAGCATCGTTGTTGGTTAAGATAGTTCTTTATTATGAAGTGCCACAAAATGCTTTGTGTTCATTGTGCTTACATTGTCTAAATACTGGCTCAAAAGACCCAGGAGATCCTCCCTCTGCACCAGAGAGCCCAGAATCTCCCGAGATAAAGTGTGACAGATATCACTGTACAGCGGTTAAAAACGCTTCAGTCCTTTTACAAACCCTCGTCCAACAAGTGATTAGTTCGGCCAGCGTTGCGCACTTCAGCTCGGAAATACAAAAAAACAAGAAAGAAAGAAAAAACAGAAGAGAGGTCAAGCTAGTACAAGTTTTCAATTCTTCTCTACCTGAATTCTAGTTAGTTTCATTGTGCTACTTTCTTTCAAGGTGGACATGATTCGGATGGAAGTGCTTGGAGAGCAAAAGATCTGGAGCTCGCATGGAGACACACAACTGCAAACAGGACAGCCGTCCGGAGCCAACAGGTCAGAGGATTATTGCTCTTAAAGACCCTGTCGGAGATTTCTTTGTAGATATCTTATACATGCTTGAAGATAATTGCTGGAAATGTGAAAAGATTTATTTTAGAATTATGGAGTGCTCAATTGTAGCGATTTAGCAGAAAAAAATGTTTTTTTTCTTCTTTTCTTTTTTTATACCTGGGTGATTTTTTTTTTTTATCATTCAAATTTGGTAGGGTTGTGAACAACACTCTTCTGTGTCCCATGTCAAATTTAGAAGACATTTATTTTTACTTTAAGTGGAATGATTCAATTTGTTTTGATTCAATGCATTTGCTTCTTTTAAATTATTTAAAAAAAAAAAGACTTTTCTGATTCAAAACGGTTTTTGTTTCACCCCTTGTATATATTTAAAATGGAAAATCCTGTTAAACTTTTTCTGCGCTTTTATATAATCTATTTTATATAAGTTTTTTGTTTAGTCTTGTAATGCTCATGACCGCCACCTACAGGGCTGGAGTAGAACAATATCTATAATGATTTTTCCAGTCAAATGAGACACACTGAGCATTGTATTGCCTTGGTGGAGCTCTGCGTTATCCGGAGTTCCATTCTAATTATTCCGTTGCATGTTCTTCACGTAATTCTCCAACTTCTTATCTGCTATTAAGCTCTTTTACGGTATTGCATCGATTTCACAGTCGACAATTATTCACACCTTTATCTTCATCGCTGTTGATTTATTGCTTTTATTCTTTTTATGTTTTACTTAGTTCTTTTTTAAATTCCTGGATAAAAATACTTCTGCTTTTGCGACTCATTTTTCAAAGAGCTCAAGATTAGATTGACGGCTGCAATTTATTAAAAAAAAAAACTGCCGCCTCACAACATTCTCAAGAAGTGTTTGTCTTCAAACGAGAGCTGTTAGTTTATATCTGAGATGAAGGCAAAAGTAGGGCATGAGTCCATGTTCAGTGCAAACTCTCCTTTTATCCTTATAACCCTACAATAATGCGTAGTGAAAAGCAAATGGCTAATTGAATAATCTCCTTATTAAACTCGGGATCTTCATCTGGATGTGTGATTAAATAAAGGTTACGCACGCCTGAGGAACCGCCGCAATTATCGCAAGTCCTTTGTGAAAGAATCACTTGTTCATATTAAAGCTATTATTTCCAATTGTTGGAAGCTTGACTGGGGTGCGGAGTTTAATCAGACAGCCCCAGATGTTCTCCCCGGGTCGCTGCGAGCGCGTTACGTAACGCCAGTCGTCATTACCGAGCGCCAATGTTTTTTGCCGCAGTTGCGTGTGTCCTCCGAGTGTCTCCAGGGAAGCTCCAGGAATCGACAGCGGGGTTTTTTTTTTCGGGGGGGCTTTAGAGAAGCTGGGTTCAGCCGCGCTGCTATCAACGCGCTCGCCGTGTATTGTTCGGGGGGCCCTTATGTGACTTCATCCTGTTGGTAGGAATGAATGGGTAAAAAATAGCGGCGCTAATGTACACAGCGGCGGGGGGAGGGTAAACGTGAAGGTGCCGGGCCATCCAGCCGTAAGTGCACGCTTTTTTCCCGCGGTCTGAGAACGTACACTTTATGCGCGGCTGAATAATGCAGCGCGTTTAAAGTTGAGCCACCGCGCAACTTTAGCGATCAGCCTTCACTTCACTCCGCCCATCTTGAATTTTTCAAGATGGACGTTTATTTGTCATCCAATCCAGCAAGCAGCTGATCCCAGCTCCTTTCCTCCCCCAAAAAAATCCTACGTTAGTTCTACTCACTAAGAGGCAGGCAGTGCATAACGAGAGAGGAAAGACTTTTTTGTTTCTTTTTGTTCCGCTAACACTACATTGGCATGTTCCCTGATGTCTGCAATAGTTGTCTTTTTTTTTCTGTTTATATCTATAGGTGAAGTCAAACATACCTGATTTTTGAAACTGCTATACAGTAGTAGTTAATACTTCATAAAATACCATGCATTAGTGTGATTATTGCTTTGAAAAAAGTCCTACGGAGGCTCCAAGAGAAAAATATTGCCCTCGTCTATTAAATTTTGGCAACAAAAAAAAAGCTTTATGTGATGTTGGCATAGATAAGATTTTTTTTTTTTTGCATGCAAATTACGGTTAGGAAAAAAAAAGTTGAACAACATAATTACAAAAAAAAAATAGCACTTAAAGAGGAAGTTAACCAAAAAAAAAAAAGTCTTTACTAACATGTTATATGCACACCTAATACTCTAAACTCAACATTCTGATTTGGATTTGATTTTGGTCGTTGGTTAATTTATTGGCCATATAAACATACAAAATATAAAATAAAAGTTAAAAAAAGAAAAGAGTCCTCATTCACATGTTCAAAGAGAGTAGGAAGAAGTACAAGAACGTGTCTAGTGTTTATGGAATATAAGTTATCTCAGGGGGGCGGCCATTTTGCTACTTGCTGTCAATTGAAAATGACATCACTGTTGTTCACGGGTAACGACCAATCACGGCTTCGCTTGCCAATGTCACACGACCAAACTCAAGAAACGGGCACCGTGACTGGGCAGTACTTGAGCCCTGAGCAACTGTGATGTCATTTTGTACTAGACAAAATGGCCGCCTCCTGAAATGGATGAAAACAGACGGATCTTGCTGCTTAATTCATCATATTCCACAAACACAATATCAATCAGAATGCTTTGTTTAGACAAGTGGTACTGCATAGAACATATTCTTGTATGACTACACCTTTCAAAAGTGGCATATGCTTTGGCCTTTTGCGGTAGGAAAAAAAGAACTGAATAAAAAAAGAATAAAGTGCAACATAAAAAAGACATGACAAATCAGTAAACAATAAATAGTTAAATAATTAAATAAATAAATAGTCTTTGTTTCTACCTCGGTAGCGGAGAGAAAATGGTCACTTGGTGCAGAAGAACGTTAGCGTTACTATCGTTGTTTATTACTCTATTATTACTATTATTTCTCCAAAAGCAAAAGAAAAAAACTCTTTCTACGCATCGTAGTGCAGAGAGGAAGCCAGCAGCCGTTAGCTCGCCGTCAGCCGTCGTCATCCTTGCGAACGTCTGAACCCGACGCCGGATAGAAGCCGCCTTTGTATTTTTGTTGTCTCTATCCGGAACAGGAAGAAGAAGTCAACAGGAAGTGCATGCGTCAAACAGTTCAATCCTTCATCTGGAGGAGAAAAAATTGTGCTATCGTCGTCACCGTTAATCGGCTGCAGGGGAAAGCGAGGTGCAGAATGTGAGCGAGGAGGAGAAAGCCGGGTCCGAACACAAAATAGTTTGCGTCACTTTTTTTTTTTTTTTTTTTTTGCAAGTGGCTTGGAGGGTCATGCATCCAGGGGCCCGAGAGGAGAGAAGGGCCCTTTGAAGCAGGCCGACTCGTAGTGCTTGTTCAGGTAACTCTTGAGCGCGAAGGTCTTGTTGCAGCGTTTGCACTTGAAGTGCTTGAAGGCCGAGTGCGTCTGCATGTGAGCGCGCAGGTTGGAGCGGTCCGCGAAGGCTTTCCCGCAGTGGGCGCAGCCGAAGGGTTTCTCGCCCGTGTGCGAGCGCATGTGGCCCTGCAAGAGCCACGGCCGGCTGAAGGCTTTGCCGCACACGTCGCACTTGTGTTTGAGGTCGTGCGTCAGCAGGTGCATAGCCATGGCGGGCATGGACACGTACACCTTGCCGCAGGTGGGGCATTTTTTGGCCAGCTTGCTGTCCAGCGAGCGGTGCGTCTGTTTGTGCCGGCTCAGGTTGGACGAGGTGGCGTAGGTCTTGCCGCACTCGTTGCACGTGTGCCTCTGGATGCTGCGGGGGCTGCCCATGGCTTTCCTCCGGGAGCGGCCGTCCGTGATGTAAAAGGCGTCCACCGAGTAGCCGTCGCTGACCGCCGCGTCGCCGTTGATGTAGCCGTCGGTGAGCTCCGAGCCGGGGCTGTCGGGAGACTCCGAGTCCGGGGCGCCGTAGTCGCTGTGGGCGCCGTCGTAGAGGGGGTCCGGCGAGGGGACCTTGATGCCGCCGTCGCTCTCGCCATCGTACACCGACGGGCTGATGTAGTCGCTGATGTAGCCGGCTGTCGGGCGAGAAGAAAACAATGGGGTTTAGACTTTGAACTTTGTTTTGTCTCGTGTCTGACGTCTGGGTCCATTTGATGACGATTTGGACTTTTTGAAATGATGCGAACGTTGCTCTACAGACAAGCGAAGACACAAACGATGTGTTGGCATCTCTCGATTGGCCGCTTTCTCAGTGGCACTCTTTTGATCTGGTCTGCCAGGGTTATTACTATGTTATAACTGCTGAGATCATCAGGTGTGCAGTGGGAAATGATCCACTTCCGTTTTGGTGCTCCTTATTTAGCTTGCAAAAATAATTCCATGCCTGAGGATAAAACAACCAATCAGAGACAATCCCTCTGAATCATTATAGAAATAATTTCATTGGATGAATTAATATTCTTATTGTCATGTCAATTTCTGCTTCTGCAATGTGCGTTTCCACCTGATTGATTTCGATGGGAAAGCGGGGAGCCGCTTCGATTGGCTGGAAGTTTGCTGCATTCCATTCCACTATCCTTCTGCGCTAATCAAGCAAAATACCAAAAGGAAGAAAATTCCACCCATGCACGCAGCTAGACTGCGCTTTGTGTTGGACTTGTTCTGGACATGGACATTTACTGCATGACGAATAGGATGCTTGTGTAGGGCAACAATGTAACAGGTCAGCTACCAGCTACAAATGAATGATATCAAAGTCATGGTTTCTGTCAGTGATCGGTTGTTTGTCCTCATGCTTGGTGGTCTCTTGTATATCAAATTAGAGGCACAAGATGGGGCCAGACAGCTGACTTTTTTCACACATCATATATTTACCAATTACTTATATCAAGTCATAGTGTTTGTCTAATTGGCCTAATTATTTTGTTCTTTTACTAAAAATAATTATCTAGCTATTGAGAACCAAAACATTTAAATGCTCCTCCACTACATCGCAGAAGGTACAGGTAGGAAGGTTGGTCATTTTATGCTCACCATTTCTGTACTCTAACTTATCTAGTAGGGATGTAACGATATCCAAATATTATATATATATATATATATATATATATATATATATATATATATAACGATATTATTTTACTAGGGTAACATTTAAGATCTGTCTCGAGACTGCAGAAGAAAAATAGCCTTTTGGCTAATTCTGGCATATTAGTATGTACTGTCCCTGCTACAAATAAATCAAATGAAACATCACAATACGATATTATCACGATATGAAGGCCACGATATGATAATCATCACAATATGTGGGGAGGTTGGCGCTATCAAAAAAGATCACAATATTGTAAAAAAAAAAAAGCTCATTTTTTTATTAATCGCATGACTTTACTAGTTAACTCACGATTAATCACACATTTTATATCTGTTCTAAATGTACAATAAAAAAATCTAGGTTTTCACACTTGTTAACAAAAGTGGGAAAAACATGTTAAACTAATAGAAATAGTTCAAATGAATTTTTGACGTCTATAGACGTCAATGGCAGTGAATGAGTTAATATTGAGGCACTTACTTGCTAATGCACGCACACATTGAGTTCCTCCACATATTGACTTTGTCCACAAGCATATTACATTCTTCTTCATCTGACCATTAGCGTGGATTTTAAACATAGAAGGGCCAAAACATGCCTTGTGAAAATTAAACTGCACTAAAGAAAAACTAGCCACCAGAGGGTGCTAGAACTGCACAAATGGAAATCGACTTGACTTTTTTTAACAGATGTGCCGTTTTTAATATTGTGACATGACGACGCCGATATTGCGGCAGTTTTGATATTGCGATATCACGATATTGCCGTTATCATTACATCCCTATCATATAGCAGGTTAGTCATTTCAAAACGTTGTGCTCCGCAGTCTCCATTTTGCTGTGCCAATCCGTTTTCTTGCTGTTGACCTCCTCATGAATAGAACTGGCCATGCTGCATCCAATGGTGTTGTTTGCTAGCATGCCTCGTTCAGGCGAATGCATTTAATGCAGCCTAGTTTTCTAACATATTTTACTGAAGTGGAAAAGCGACCGGCGACCTCCCCGGCAGCTGGACAGCCGCAAAGTAGATGTACTGCGTTCTATATGCATGTGATAGCTAAGCCACCATCAGCAGTGACTAGCAACACGTTCTGACTGCTTTTACAACTTTCCAACAAAAACTGAAAAGCCTCCAGGAAGTGAAGTATGAAAAGAAAACACGATTGTATCCTTAGATATAATTTAACGCCTGAATATGCCTCCTCTGGCTTTTTTCAGAGTTCCCTCCCTTGATGTCTTTTTAAAGCCACGAATCGTCATGTCAGGTTTTCAGGGCACTGGCCTGACTTTCTGCACATATAAAAGCCAATTAAACGCATATAGTAGCCCATATTGTGACAATTGGCACAACTCTGTGATGAGGTCCAACATAGGAGCTCTTTCAAATGTTCACTTTTGATCTTCGAGCTGGAAATTGAACAATCATTTTTATTATTGCATTCTAAGGAGGACAACAGTTTCTACTTTATTTACGTAGTCATAATTGAGGTAATGAAAATATTAGACACAGTTCAACATAATGATGCCACTGTGGGATTGATGCGCCATTTGATTGGTTGTTTTAGCAATGATATGAGAGCATATATAATGTAGTTAAATCTGTGCCTCTTTTTTTAGAATATATCAATGAATTATACATAAAAACAAATTCCATATATTTTTTTTATGATATAGTATAAGTTCCCTTCTAACTCATCATAATTCTCTCCAATATGTATATTTGTCCTAATATTATTATATATATTTTTTGTATGTCCGAATGACTATTGTAAAAAGTGAATCGTCATTCATTTCTACTATATATGCTGGCCAGGATCGTTAGTGAACTGTTGCTGACCTTTGAGTAGGGTTGGACCGATTAATCAGCTGGCCGATTTAATAGGCCGATATTAGCTGTATAAGTGGTCGATTTATTTTCCAATTGTATATTTTTGCAACATTCAAAAGAGACATTCAAACATCACCCTGCCTACAAAAATCGGACAATTTTTCTCTCTGTTGTAAATATTAAAAAATAAATGATTTTTTTTAATAATGAAGTCATGACAAACAGTCACATATCCATATATTTAATAGTGTAGGCATTAAGGGACCAACACATAAGTTATTATGTATTCTTTAATTAATCGACCGATTAATCGGTTAACGGAATTTTATTCTGCCAAGTATCGACTCGACATCGGCTTCAAAAAATCCATATCGGTCGAGCCCTACTTTTAAGTGAAAAAGTCTCCAAAAACAGTTGGGTCAAAAGTAACCCAACTATGGATCAAAAATGGACTGATCCACTTTATGGATCAATATGACCCAACTTTTTGGGTTGTTTAATACAAAATGACCCAATTTTGAGGTTTTTTTTACACTAAAAGACCAATTTCTTGACTCAAAGTTGGGTTAAATTGATCCAACTAGAGGATCGGTCCATTTTTTGACCCATAGTTGGGTTATTTTTGACCCAATCAAACACAGGGTACATATCATTTACATTCACTTCTTTGAAGAGTCTACTGCAAGCAGGAAGGCTAGATCTTACATTCAAACCCACAACCTCTCCAGACAGCCGTGCTAATCTCGTTCAGCCGCGAAGCCAATGACGTACAATTTGGAACTAATTCAACTTTCCTACAGTGTCTCAACAAATTAAATACCAAATGGTCCAACAACCAAGGTATGGTTTAAAACCTTTGCCTTGTGCTGTTATAAAATACGTCTTCCATAAGTATTTTGTTTTGATTTGAGTGTTTATGCTCAGCATGAAGTCGTCTTATTTTTGTGTCTATTAATGAGCTGAAGAGAAACCTCTACATGACTCGTTTCTCTCTATCCATCCATATACGGGATGTCAATTATTCCCAACTGTGCTTCATCCGAGCAGAAAGTTGCCGCTCACGCGCGCGGTGGCTCAATCCTGCACTGCGGTGAGCGTTCCGGCCACGTCAAGCTTTTGAGGAGGGAGGGAGGTGGAAGAAGTAGAAAAAAAAAAGGGTAGCGGAAGGCTGCAGGTCGCGTGTGAAGCCACACAGGGCTTGTTAGCCTCGACATGATGAATACGCCACTGACAGATTTGTGTTTTTTTTCTGTCTTCGCCGACGCGCAAACACAAGTGAGGGTCATTCGCGGGAAGCGCACGCTGATGCAACAACGTGTCAGTGGCGCCCGGGTGGAGGATGCATGGAGACGTCTGTTCAAGGGTGTATTAAAGTTCACGGGGCACAACAATGAGTCACGCCGTTGCTGGAGGTTGTGCAGCAAAAAGGCGGAATTAAGAGAACGAGCACAAATCACATGATCTGCGTTCATACACAAACATCAATCGTAAATCAAACTCCATTGATCATTTTTCTATGATAATCTTGCAGGTAACTAAGGATGTTCAATACCACGTTTTTTCAGACCAATACCAGCACGAGTTCTTAACTCTTGAGTAGCCACCAATACCGATACCAACTACTGATACCACGAGTGCTCTTGTTACATAAAAAAAAGAAGAAAGACAGATCATTTTAAAGACCTACGTACCCAATCTAAAAATGTCCTTAACATTTTATGAAACTAATGGCAACTTTCTTTTCTTCTAGTTTATCATTTTTAGTTCCTGATCTTAAGACAGCCACAAGAGGGCGCCAATACTGGCACTGGCCGCCCTTGTGACTACTGATGCCTTGGAATAAGACCGGGTACCTGCTACGCTACTCACCCATTTTTAGGGATATCTTACAGAAGTGCAACGCGTTCGTCATCAATTATGTACTTGACACATCGCAAGTCACACCGTCTGTTTCTGATTGGTTGTTTTTCCTCACATGTGGTGGTATCTTGTGTACCAAAAAAACATACTGATCATATTCATAACGTAGTTATTCCGAGCCATAAGGAAAGTTTTAACAAATATGTCCAAACTATTACCAATTTATAGAAACATAACAGTATCAAGTTCAACCACTGGGGTCAATCTGAGATTTTATTGAATTTGGATTGGATTTGCTATTTTGAGAGAGAAAAATGCATGGGGAAAAAAAGCTCATCGTCAAACATTTATTAGCTGTATGAAGTAACATTTTAACCATATTAATAGCAATGCAGGTGGAAAAATGAGTTTAAATTTTTATAAAATAGTGTTTCCCCACCCTACATCCAAGCATTTACTTGTTACTTGTTACTTACAACAGAATAAGTTTTAATTCCACATGTTTATGTCGCACACATATGTACTTGAAATAATATACAGTATACAATACAATACAATGGATGGATGGATATTTATTTATTTTTAATTTTTGATTTATTTTAAATTTTTATTATATATATATAATATATATATATATATATAATAAAAAATGTATATTATATAAAATTTTATAAAAAAAATTAAATAGAAAATGGATGGATGGATATTCATTTATTTTAAATATATATTTTTTAATTTTATATTTATTGTAATTTTATATATATATATATATATATATATATATATATATATATATATATAAATGCAATAAATATAAAATAAAAAATAAATAAATATCCATCCATATATATATATATATATATATATGTACTTATATACATATATATATATATATATATATATATATATATATATATATATATATATATAATAAAAAATTACAATAAATCTAAAATGAAAAAATATATATTTAAAATAAATGAATATCCATCCATCCATTTTCTATTTTCGGTGAGCTGGAGCTTATCCTGACTCTGGCTGAAAGGCAACTAGTCACCAGTAACCCTAACCTGAACCCGTTAGTCACTGAACCCACACTGCCTGCACCCAAGTCAGTCAATCAAATACTTGACTAATATATATATATATATATCTTTCCGATTCTGGTGTCATATTATCTGCATGTTTCTTGGTTGTTGTGTAACAGGTATTCTTGATGAACAGGGGTTGTTTTATTTAAAGGCTATTTACATAATCAGCACACAAACAAAGTATCTAGCACGTAAAGGCTTCTGGAGGTTCCAATGTGATGATAATAATAATAGCACTTGCTTATAAATGACCATGGCATAAAAGTGAGGTGTGCCATGAATAATCTTAAGTAAAAGAAGTTAACCGCTGTAAAAAGTGCAAACAACAAAACACTCTGAGCACTTGTGTGACGTCATGCACAATGATGTTTCAAAACATATTAAGCCGCACAATTTTCACAATTCTGAATTGTACAAGCTCACGGGTATTTCGCTTTATAGTTTCTACCGTGACCTAACCACACACATAAATATCACTGCCAGAAGCCTGTTGAGTATCTTATTTGTTTTCAATGAATTGGACTTCAAATGAGCCATGGAGTCCAAAGTTAAAAGGTTTGTTGCCATAAATGACCCCTGGTTGTCTCCTTTAACCTTATTTAGCCTGAGAGCAAGTCGGCGGAGAGGTCGGATGTCGACTAAGCTGAAAATCAATGAAACATGGAGTTCATACGACCTTCTCGCAAACATCCACTTTCAAATAGCTCAGCAGAAAGAGTGCATATGCGACAGTGAAAAATATGAAGCCGGTTTAATTCCCCAATTTGACCCGTGAGCAAGGCAGCTGAGCCCTCCTGCTCGACTCTAATGGGTTAAACAGAAGTGAAGTTTTGTGCAAAAACGTCTTCAACCAGTTGAGCAAATGCATCCTCAGCACATTCCAGCCCGGGCTGTGGTTGTGGCGCACATTCGACATCCACACACCTGTTCAAGCTGAGCCCGACCTACCTTTGTCATGTAGCCGCAGACTGAGCTCCGTCCTGGGCCGGTAGGCGCGCTCCAAATCATCCCCGGTGGAGAAATCATCCAGTTTCACCTTTTTCACCAGGAAAGACCTCGGCATGGTGGTGCAACACACACGCACGCGCACACTCAGACACACGAGTCCGCACACACGCAAACACAGCAGACCGGCGTGGCCAGCGTGACCAGCAGAGTTTGCGGAGACAGATCTTGAATTGTGTGGAAATTCCAGCACTTGGCTTCCTCCTGGGCAGAGCGGGAGCAAGTTCAGCACCGGACAGCTCCCTCTCGCTCAGCAGACAAGCGGAAGTCCACTCGCCGCCAGCCTCACGTGCGGCGAAGAAGAAATAGATGTTGAGAAGAAGAGGAGAGGAGAAAGAGGGAGGGAGGGGAGAGTGGAATCCAGTCTCCAGTCCCGGCCCCCCGTGGAAATAGTCCTCAAGTCCGTCCGGCGACTCGTGGGCTCATCGCATCCCCCCCACCTGCAGCTCCTCGACCTTCTCTTTCTGTTGCTTCCCTCTCTCTTCTCTCCTCTCCCGCTTTGTGCGGCGAGCTGCTGCGTGCTTGTGTCGTCTGACGATCAGCTGACGGCATTTATAGGCGATGGGGGTGGGGAGGGGTGTACATAAAGAGAGTGGGGGGGAGAGAGAGAGAGGGAGTCCAAAGAGTGCTTAATTTAATCCATCCCTCCTCTCCAGGGAGCGGTGACTGGCCCGGATGATTTATTGAAGCTGTTAACACCCACCGACACCCACCCCCCACCCTTCTTTTTGTCTTTTTCCGATCTTTCTTTCATCACTCTCTTTATTTTCTTTGGTTTGGAAGAACTTGGCATATTTAGAAGTGATGGGGAAAAAGGCGACTTTAGTATCTTCACAATTGTATGGAGCACTGAGATCTTGCTCCAATCAAGATTCACGGCACCTTTGTCAAGGTCAATTACAAACACATTCAAGTTCATATTTGCAAGCTTTTACAGCAGCAACTGGAGCGATTCATTTTCCATAAGGCTTGTCCTGATTTTGGATCGTGAGTGAGCAGCCTATCACAACTGACTTTGGTCAATCACCGGCAAGGTTATTATAGTTGTTCAAGGGATACTTGACTCATTGAGCCATTTTCAGCAGTAAAAAGTTCATATTTGGTCCAGAATGAATTTGATAACTTCTTTATTTTTCATGTTCAATTCATCTCTTTAAAAACTATTTTTTCCACTTGCTGTTGATTGAAGATGACATCACCTGTGCTGAGGAAGTAGGTAACGACCAATCATGGCTCAGTTTGCTAACCGAACCCAGCCATGATTGGTCGTAATCTACTTCAAATGGCAAATGGAAAAAATGTTTTTTAAAGGTATTAATTGCACATGAAAAATAATGAAGTTATCAAATTTATTCTGGACAAAATATTAACTTTTTACTGCTGAAAATGGCTCAATAAGTCAAAAATAGCTAACATTGAAAAGCATTTTTGTTTATAAAATTAAATAAAAACAAAATACTGAAATTACATTTTGCGTTTATAAAACTAATTCTACCTTTGTTTTCATCTGTCAATTAATAACATGCGTGAACTTTCATTTTAATTGTACAGTGTTCCCTCTGTAACGCAGTCCACTTTTCACAGTTTTTCTTGGGGGGTGTAATTTTGCATGCATTTTTTAACAGTTATGTACCTATTTAATCAAATTGATGAAGGTTTCAACATTGAGAACGTTTAAACGAGATGAATGTGACAAAATGTAAATGCCTCGATGAGAAGAGTGTATAAATTGTGTGGTGAGGGATTTTAGAGCCTTAAAACATTTATAAAAAATGTAAAGCATAACGCTAACTACTTCGGATTGCGGGTAATTTTTGGAGCCTAAACCCAGTGGAAAACGAGGGAACACTGTATTTATTGTTACGTGAGGTGCGACGTTAAGACCCAATGACATATTGACAAAGGTGTCACTCAGTTACTCCTGCTAGGGCAAGCCGCAACTTTATATGACAGAATAAATAAATAAATCAATATTTTTGCCATGGCTTCTACCCGTCAGCCCTTCTTTCGGATGTCAATGTTGCAAATGATGTCAACCTGTAATAATGTGTCCGAAAGGAAAAAATGAATAAAAAATAATTAAAAATAAAAGGCCTATATGACAAAATAAGGGTGACTATTACAGGACCATAGAAACTGACAACTACACAAAAACAAAGGACATAGCAACGGCATAGCAACTACAAAATAAGAGTGACTATTACAGGACTATAGCAACTGCATAGCAACTGACAACTTCACCATCACAAGGAACAAAGCAAATGCATAGCAACTGACAACTTCATCATCACAAAGGACATACTGTAGCAACTACAAAATAATACTTCTGTATCGCTTTCCATCTGTACAGAAGAAGAAAGGTCAAACAGTTGAATAATTCTAGTTTACATTATTATGCCATACTTAATGACCTTTTTTATCTTGTACTCAACAAATACTATAAAAACGAAATCAAAACTAAGAATTTTCAGGGGGAAAAAAAAATCAAAATGAACACACAAACTTACTAAATTTAAATAACAAAAATCAAAACAAAGTAAAAATGAACCATAATGAAAACTATTTTAACTTCTAACCAAAACTATTATAATTCCGGTCACCAAGCCACACAACCATTATTTGCAATTCATATATATGGACAATTTGAAATCTTAATTTTCATGTTTTTGGAATGTGGGAAAACATGCAAACTCCACAAAGTAAGGCCTGAAATGAGATTCAAACCCAGAACCTTTGAACTGTGGGACAGACATATTAACCACTATTTCACAGGAAGTAACATTGCGTTCATTCACATTTGCACAATTGCTTACCAACAACCTTTGTAACAGAAGAGTGAGTCACATAAAGTGAGCCTCAAAGGTCGTTGACCAAAGGTGTGTTTTTGAAACCATTTTTTTCCCATTGGAAATTGTTGCCCTATTGCAATATGTTCCAGTGTAACTGTCAGTCCCCATTAAAAAAGAGTTAATAACCATAAAAGCAATGTACCGTTTAATATTCTTAACTGCCATCTAAATGTAGAGCACTGACCTGAATATATGACTGGAAAGCCGATAGGCCAAGACTTTTGAAGTCGCAAGGCCGCCATATTGCTCCTCCCAAGAAACGTTTCTCGGCATATGATCCTATACATTTACAGTTTCTAAATTGGAGAAAATTTGAGACAGTACTTAGAAGAAACAGCATGATTTATGATGTTTTAAATTTGTTAAACATGAACAAGAGGATTTCAAACATTTTACAACTTGCCTTAAATACATGTATAAATTATATGCTTAATGATGTTTGCAGGAGAATTATTAAAGAATTATAACTGTAATTCAACAATAGATGCCTCTGCCAAATCTAATATTGGGGTCTAAAGAACTAAGCAATAAAAGAAAAGGGGGTTATTCAAAGCAGCACATAACGTCCACTTGTTATTATTTTATTTATGTATTTATTTTGAATAAATAGTGACCACCCCACCACAGACCCGCCACCCCGCCCCGGCCTTATACTAACTGCCTATGAGCTGTATATGTCTCTTCTGGACGTATACCGTATAGTTTATACAGTAGTCTGCTGGCAAGATGGGAGGAGCAAGATGGCCGCCTTGTGACTTCAACGACTTGCACGGGGGTGTATAGCCTATCGACTATCCAGTCATATATTCAGGTCAGTGATGTATTTGTCATGTTTTGGTTCTGTGTGGTTGGGTTTTTATTTAGTTTTGGGTGTTCTTGTTTTTGTCTGTGGTTGGTGTTTGTCATGTGTGTTGCTCGTCTCTCCCCTCGTTATGTCTGATCACGTCCACCTGTGTGGTTCTTCCCTTCCCAGTGTGTGTGACCAATCAGTGCCCTCAGTCTATTGTGTTCCCCAGGTGTGTCTCATTGGTGTTGGTCTATTTAGTCTGTTGTGTTTGTCCAGTCTGTGTGGGAGCATTGTTGATGTCAAAGTCCTGTGTGGGAGTCTGTGTGGGAGTCTGTGTGGGAGTCTGTGTGGGAGTCTGTGTGGGAGTCTGTGTGGGAGTCTGTGTGGGAGTCTGTGTGGGAGTGAGTCTGTGTGGGAGTGAGTCTGTGTGGGAGTGAGTCTGTGTGGGAGTGAGTCTGTGTGGGAGTGAGTCTGTGTGGGAGTGAGTCTGTGTGGGAGTGAGTCTGTGTGGGAGTGAGTCTGTGTGGGAGTGAGTCTGTGTGGGAGTGAGTCTGTGTGGGAGTGAGTCTGTGTGGGAGTGAGTCTGTGTGGGAGTGAGTCTGTGTGGGAGTGAGTCTGTGTGGGAGTGAGTCTGTGTTTCTTGTTTCGTCTCATCGCATCAAGTCGTCTTTGTCTCGGTCTAGTTGTCCTCGTCTCGGTCTAGTCGTCCACGTCTCGGTCTAGTCGTCCACGTCTCAGTCTAGTCGTCACAGTCAAGTCGTTGCGCTCGTCACAGTCAAGACGTCGTCGTCCTCGCCGTCTAGTCGTCCACGTCTCAGTCAAGTCGTCCTCTTCACAGTCAGGTTGCCCTTATTACAGTCAAGTCGTCCTCGTCACAGCCAAGTTATCCACGCCTCAGCGCAGTCGTCCTCGTCACAGTCAAGACGCCCACGTACTGCCAAGCAAGCCTCAGTCAAGCTAGCCACACTACCAGCCTCCTCTTGTCCAGTCAAGTCCGACCAGTCCAGTCACTGCCTGTCCAGTCAGGTTCCGTCCAGTCCTTGTCCCCTCACCTTACTTCCTATGTTTTAATAAAGTTCCTCTCATTGCCCTTCATTCATGTCTCCCTGCCAACCATTCCTACAAACCTTGACAATATTAAAGGGAAGTCAAGTCGAAAAATGTATTGTATATGTTTTTTCTTTGTTTAGCAAGTGAGTGCTGTAGTTCATCATGCCAGAATTCAGAAGTTCTTCTCAGCATCCTTTCCATTTTATCGGCTGCTCTTCTGTCCTTTGGTTGCTTACATCCACAGTGACACCAATTTCTCCAGAGCAATCATGCTGGAGCGCCTCGTAATTATCATTATTGTGCATGAATGTGGCCCTCAAGGCAAATGGATGCGGACCAAATGGACTCTTGCTCAGCGGCATGCGTGAGAGCTGTGAGAACGATCCGGGGTCACTTTTGCATAGACCAAGACCGTCTCGCCTCTGCGTCCGCGTTATGTAACAACAGCGACGACAAGAAAGAAAGAGGAATCATTTACAAGAACAAAAGAACGGCCCTCTTTTCTTCATTTTCCATTTAATTTCATAACTATCACTCATTTTCATTATATGTTGATGATGAGTATGTTTGAGGACCTTGTCTTTTTATCTTCAAGATTTGATGGGGTTTTGTGTCTTGCAAAATAAT
This sequence comes from Leptonotus elevatus, assembly GCF_054856555.1. Lineage (NCBI taxonomy): Eukaryota > Metazoa > Chordata > Actinopteri > Syngnathiformes > Syngnathidae > Leptonotus > Leptonotus elevatus. The sequence continues at coordinate 16,693,096 of NC_141244.1, forward strand.
ACCCCCCCCCCCCCTCCAAAAAAGCATGCACACTATTAAAAAAAAAAGAAGCCTATTCTAGGTGATAGCAATCTAATAAAATGAATCTTGCTGTAGCTCTAACGAGGCAGTCCTTATAATTGCAGGCCGGGAAAGTTGGTGGTCATCTGTTAAGGCGTGGATTAATTTCAGTGCACGTCTTTGATCTGCAGGGAAACCACTTAAAGATGAAGAATTTGCAGTAATGTGAAAGTTGGCAACTTGAGCTAAAAACTTTCAGTTGTCACGTCCCTCACCTCGCTGAGTGTCACCATCAAATGTGACCTATTTTTGTCCACCTCGTACTTTTGCTTTGGGCAGACAATTTTTAAGGCACACCCAAGTCTCTTTTTTTCTTTTTCTTTTTGGTTTAATGAATCAGCTGTGATTCATCAGTAAGTCTATGAGCAAAAAAATAGAGATCTAAGCAGTACGAGGGGAAATTATTATTTGGAAGTTAGAACCAACGGATCCAGGTTTTCAGGTCTTGGTGGCGGAATGGATCAGTGGTAGAGTGGTTGTCTCCCAACCCAGAAGTTGTGGGTTCAAACCCATGCCATTGTGACCCCCCAAGTAATTGAATGTAAAGTGCTTTGTAATGCAAAACATTCAGCTATCCCAAAAAAACACCACACAAGCACGGGGTGAACAAGCAAGGCCACAAAAGAAGTCTCGAACTCGAACCTCATCTGTAAGGCAGACTCGCTAACCATTCAACCAGGTTGTGAAAACACAACTAAATCAAGCTATTTTATGTGAATTGAACTGAACCACCGTTAGCGTATGTGAGTGCGAGCATGTGCCAGTTTGTGTGTTGCTACCAGTCCATCTGTTGGCCTTAATCAGAGAATAGAGCAGATGAGATTCATCACCTGGAGACTAGCTCGGGGAGGTCCAATTAAACACACACACACACACACATGCACACAACTCTAAATCACTTGTCTAAAATAACTGACAAAAATAGCAACATATTTCATCATTAACATATATATATATATATATATATACATACATACATTAGGGTTGTCAAAATTAGTGCATTAATTTTGTGTTAATTTAAAAAAAAAAATTGAATGCACGATTAATGGCCACCTCTTACTTGGAAAGCCTGAACTGGGGGAATACCAGTCGCAACGCAGCAGACACGTCCACGTCCAAATTTAGCAGCAATAAATATGATAATAATGTATACGGAGACTGGGGTCAGGTTGTATTTTACTTGAAAAATGTGCAGAATTTTTCAAATTGTAAAATTGACTTCATGTTAAAGATTAGATAGGTCTTAATATGAAAAGAAAAATGCACAGAGCTGTCACCAATGTCTTACAAATGCAATTATGCCATCTAGTGGCAGAAAAATGACCTCAACACCAATCAAGATCGCACTTGAATTTAATTTTAACTCCATTTTAAGAATTATCATGAAATTGCTGTATCGATGACTAAAAGATGCAGCCATATTTCTATTAGTTTATCTTTTTTTTCACTTTTATGTGAAGAAAAGTATGAAACTTTACAAACAAATATTTTATTGTACGTTTTATCGCACATTTAGAACAGACCTAAAATTTGTGGTTAATCGTGAGTTAACTATTAAAGCCATGCGATTATTTACAATTACAAATTTTCATCGCCTGACAAAGGGCTGCCTAAATAAAATTAATGTTGTTTCTTTCTAGATCTAATGAAGCAACTTAGTGGTGTTTTCACATGTGCAAATTTCAGTTTGAACACAAGAGAACAAGAGCAATCATTTGACATTTTCAACAAAGTTTTTTTTTTTTTTCTGAGAAAACTGAGGAGAGACCGCCGATAAATAGATAATGCTGAGTTATATTAATGATGAGAAATACGTGTCAGAGGAGGTTATCCATGATGGATCCCTGCACGTGTGGTACGCCGTACAGCCGCTGTCCAGCTGCTCTGTGTGAGCGTGTGCGTGCACGTGTGTGTATGTTCGTAGGTGGCTAAGGGTTTGAATGTAGCGTATGGTGTATATGACAGCACAACAGCTGCTGCAGGCCAGCTTTGACACAACCAAACGATGCCCATTGTTTTGAACAGCTTATGTCATATTGGCACGCAAACACAATACGCAATACAAAGTAAATCACAGTTCGGAATTGTCATTAGAACGCTCATAGAATGAATAATTCAAGTTTTTGTTTCCCCTCTGCCTTTGATTCCTTTTCTATTTGATCTGCTTCTGTGATATTGTTTTTCTGGATTTTGTCAATAAACAGCCAAATACATGATTGATTCTGCCTGCACCACATGGTGGTCCCTTGTGCTTTTTTTTTGCTCTTTTGTGGCGGTGAGCCTCGCAGTCTTGTGCTAAAGCTGCGTGGCTCTGCAGCAATGCTAAATATTGCTGAGCAGCTCTTCTCATCAGGCACAACAACAACACACAAAAGCAGATGCACACACACACACACACATGCAGACACACAATACAAAAATGCTGGTCTAGGGGAGAAATGTGGCCTGTTTCTTTGCCGTTTTGATGACTCGTGCTGTACTGGTGAGCCAGAATGTAGCGTACGCTAGCACAGCAAAGTGATGATGATTTGATAAAAGACCTTGAGTTGGAATATTTGGGTGTGCAGCTGTGGCATCAAGGTGAGCCTTTCCATAGAAATGTGGCGCCCTAGCGCCCTCTATTGACCAGCCGCCACTGACAAAAATCCTCTAAAATCGATTCTCAAATCAAAATATTGATAGTTTTGGTACTTGAGTCATTTGAGGTCATATACATCATTTGCAGGAACACTGCGGAAAGAAACTTAACTCCATACACAAGTTGTTTTATTGCGCAATCAAATCTACGGCCGTTTCTGCACGCGCAAACCTTTCGTTAGTAAATACAGTAAATGTCTCTGAGTGGATTCATCCCGCCTGAGCGGCCTTCAAACAAATGAATATGTTCATTTTCCACATGGTGGAAGTTGTAATCGCTGTCACTGTCTGACCCCGTGGATACGCCGCATTATTCACCATGTGATGATGAATCATAAGATTTATTAGTCATTTAAGAGGGGATCCGCTCCGGTTAAGAGTGGATAATCTAAATGTATAATCTTTGTAATAAATCCTTTACAGCGGAATTCATTAGCTCCCTTTCAAACAAATGGACCCGATTGGTTGACTTTGGTCGTCAGCTTACGACATCCCTTTATTGGAATGTGCGTTGTAGTCTATCACTAGTCAAGTTTGCATCCAATTGTTTTGAATTTTTTTAACGAATTTACTGAAAATGCCCAAAATGGACATGCGACTTTTTGCCTGTTTCCATCTGTTCTTCTTTTCGAATATTGAGAGGGGACTCCGCCGCTGTGGGTGGCGGTATACACCATAGAGACGTGATCCACCAGTCATTTAAAAGAAGAAGAAGAAAAACAGGAAGCGGCTGTGCGATGACGTCCTATGAGTTTGCTTTTGTAATTCTTGATCGACCGTAGCGTTTCTTTGCTGTTTTCCATCTAAAATAGCGTTCATATCCGCTTCTTTAATTAATTCCACAAAGATTTCAGTTTTGTTGTCCCGCCAAACATACCTTACTTTATCGTCCGCCATTGCTTTGTGACTATAAACGTTCGTGTGACGTAATATCCGGTCAAAACGTGCAACGTGTATCCTTGTCAGCGTTTATTCGCAAAACCTGTTTCCATGGCCAAAATGCATTTTTTTTTTCTCGACACGCTTCAAAATCGAACCCCTCCAAGCGTAAAAAAAACTTTTTGCTCATTTTGAGTCCTTTTTCGAATTTGTAGCGTTTCCATTTAGTTTCATTTTCGCATTTCTTGAAAATTCTAATGAAAATGGGAGGATACACAGTATGAACAACTTTGAGTCTTCAATGAACAGTCTGACTGATCTGAACAAAACTTTACAGTAAGCAACTGGAGAACCTGTGTTTTGTCGCGATGGCCACTTTAATAGCAATTAGCATTCCAGTAGTGTCTGGTCTGCGATCCCTCCACAATGTTGTGTGAGTCCACAACCAGTATTGTGATTAAAAGGTGATCATTTACCATTCTAACTGTATCGCTTAGTGGAAATAAATAGCCTGTAGAACCAAAAACCTCTAACTGTTATGTATGTTGTAACTACTGCGAATATCTCTTCCTTTATGCTTGTACATTTAACGAAAGTGCCTGCCTGATTTGGCAAAGCCGCGAGGTGTCTTTGTGTATTTCCTTAAACTCCCGGTGACGCACAGTGAGAGGGCTATTCCTCTTCCTCTCGCCATCTTGGGGTAATTGTGTGAATCAGGGCAGATTGCATTTAGTCAGACAGCTGAGTGGTGAGCTGGCAGGGTAATAAATGGCCTGATAACCGGCACCACGCCGATCCCTCTCACCGCTGAAATAAGAACCAAAAAAATCATTACCTGCCCCGGACAGGCCTATCCCGCCGTGTCACATGCGATAAAGAGGGACATTTTTCGGGGGGGACGCGGAGAATGGGCTTGCAACTGAGTGGGGGGAGAAAAATGAAGGAAGGGAGAAAAGAGTGATGGAGTAAGTAAGAGACTTGTGGAAACATTCCAGGTGACATTTTTATTTGTCTTCTAGATTGATCCATTTATTGGCTCTTCCTGGAGGAGGGAGCAGAAATGAGGCAGATAGAGCCCAGTTGAACATTACAATGGAATTCTATCAGAGAAGTGAGGAGAGCGTACAACTGCACTGCATCACATGGAAACGCTTTCTATTATTCTGCTTACATTAGCTCGTCTCAGTCCTTGCATTGTATTCATATGAAGCAATAAGCTGTACATACGGATGGGGACAGACTTTTATGAGATATGACTGTACTCTTTTCAGGCCCGACTGACAATTCCAATTATTATATTGTGTCAATGGCAATTTCAAACATTGACTAATGTTTGTATTGTCATGGTAGACACAATGTAAAAACAGCTGCCTGCGTTGTTCAAGTTTATTATGCAAGCTTTATAAGATGGAAACAAAGAGGAAAAACTGAAAATTACATTTAAAAAAAAACTTGGGTTTTATTGTTGCTATATATAATTACTACTCCTCTGATATACTTCCTTTAATAAAAATAATTAAAAAAAATACCACTAATTAATGTACATTTTCATCTCAATTTTCAATGTTATCTAATAAAATCTAGATTTTTTTTCTTGTAATATTACAAACGTTTTATCTCATGAGAATTTAATATGTTTTTTAGATTATGCAAACATTTTTATATTATTTTTAGAATATTTTTTTACATCTTCTGATATTATTTCTTAATGTGTTCATACAGTTTTTGTGTACTTTTACCTCAAAATTGCTTATTAATTTTAAATTATCGTCGCTGTCCTGTGAAAAACGCTTATGTTCATTTTTCTCATTTTTTTACATTTTTATGTTTATGGGCTGAAACTGAATGTACACATCCCAAACATGTAAAAAAAATGTGCATAAGTGTTTTTCACAGGACAGCAACGTTATATAAAATTGTTATCATAATATTTTTTTCTATTTTTTATATTTCTTCCTTTTAGCCAATAATAGCACAATATTACATTTGCTTCATTTCATTTATTTATTTATTTATTTTGGGAAAAGCGGTTCATGGATGGATGGACGGACTATTATTTTATCTGTTATTGTCTGGTAAAAATATATATATATTTTCTTTTTTTCCCCTTGTATTATTTATTGACAATAAGCAGTGAATGAACTGCAAGGATTTCAAATGGGTCAAAGGTGAGAAAAAATTGCACAGAACTCTTCCTCCTCTCCATCCTCTTCATCAGTTCTGAGTGTATCCATTATTATATGAGATTCCATTCTTTGATTTCCACCACGTGTATTGCTTTGTTTCATCTCACACACTGGCAATCTGTCTTACACACTCTTCTCCGTCTCTTTCTCACACACACACGCGAGCATACACACACTTGCATTAGTTTTCCCATCACTTGAGAGGACATTTCATTTATTTATATTCCTTTCCAAGAGCTTAACTCTTCTCTACACCCCAAAGCTTTAAGTCTTCATCATAAAAATGAATAACTTGCCTTTAGAAGAGTTTTTGTGTCCAAAACTGGGACAAACTGCAACAATGCAAACAATCCCAACTGATTTATATCCTCGCAATACGAGTAAAAATGTACACACACAGCCTGGATGTATGCAACCCTGAGGCAGCCCTTTAGTACCAATCCCAAAGTTCCACCATAACTATTCCAATACACCACTATGGAAAGGGTCTCGTGTTTTGTCAATGCTCCTAAATCAACTTTATTAACCCCCAGAGGACAAAGAGCTTCCGAACACACTTGTGTTATGAAGTAATGACATGAACCCCCCAATGAACCCATGACTTGATCCTATATATTTTTTTATGTTCATCGAATGTGCTTTTAAAATAAAGCGGTAAGCTGTTTCAGTTTCAGTGTTTTTGTTGTCTCTGATGTACACAAGACTGAAGAGATAGAAGAGTTTGTGCACTCCAGCCCCTGAGGCATCAGATGCCTCTTATGTTTTATTTATCTATAAAGGGGAGAGAAAAAAAAACATGAGGTATAGTCATAGAAATTATCTACAGCAGTGCAGCTTTTACCCCAAAAAAATAGTGGGGCTCCAATTGCTTATATTTTGCAACTATTAAGCGGCATATCTCTGTCGTTCAGGTGGATTTTGAACTAGACTTGTATGAGAAATTTCAAGCCACTCCAAAGGATTCGCTGATCACAACAACCTCTTAAACTTTGAGACTGATCAAATGTGCCAATTTGGCATTTTTTTTTTTATAGTCTAAAGGTTTTTATAGAGGACATTGCGTTGGACTTCTGTAAGAAATTTCAAGTCGCTCTCATGTATGGAGTGATGGCTCCATTGTTTCAAACTAGGCTGAACGTCAACATCCATTGAGCTGAACGTATGGAAGACATTTCAAGACAATCCCACGTATTGTGCATTAACAGCGTATCAATCCTGCAAACGCGAAGAAGCACATTTCTGAGGTACGAGTAGTTTTGTTATGTTTTTTAAATGGAGCACATTGAGCTGAATCTGCGCAAGAATCCACAAGTTATGGGATGGAGGGCGGCACGGCTTCCAACTTTGTAACTTTAGGGCTTCACAGCCTGGCAAACTTGAGACATTTCAAGTAAATCACACTTATGGAGACGATGGCAGCAGTTTCTAAAACATTTTATGAACAAAGGATTTTTATATAGTTTACATTAACCAGGAAGTGCTTAGGAAATTTCAAGTCAATCAGATTTTTTGTTCTGAGGCTTGAGGCCACTATTTTTGTAATTTGTGTGCTTAAATGGCGCCACCGTTAGTAAAGTTTTAGCTAAGAACATCGTTGAAATGTTTTGACACTATCTTTGTCAAGTCTTATAATCACATTGTCACTTGTTGCCAGGAAGAGATCGGGTTTAACTCATGTGCTCCCAAAAACGTATTAATACGTTAATGCTTTAAGTGTCCCAAAGACGTATTTTATAAAAAATTTACAGAAGGCTTTGATGCGTCCTCTCAACTGCAGAGAATGCATAAAGCAATAGTTATTACAAAAACGGCCAGCAGGTGGCAGCAGAGTATAAGAGATCAACCAGGGCCAGGTTGGAAAAAAAACAAAATTTTACACAATTCTAAATAGATTTGTGAATAATAATGAAACTTAGCTATATTCTAATGCTAATTGCAGCAAAACGGAAACAGATAGGAAATATCCATTTTTTTCCCCGGCGAAAGAAGAGACTCTAATCTTTTGGTAGGTTCCATGTTTTTATAGCAATAGAACACAATATTCTGTGGACCTTTTAAAATCAGTCAAAATCCAGTAAATCAGCCGGGAGCAAAGGAGGTTGCTTCAGTAAAAATGGCTGGGAGTGAATGAGTTAATCATGACTGCACCATTGACCAATTTAAAAAGAACTATGACTGACTATGCAAGCCACACCTACTAATTGAGCAAAAGTTGACCTGGCCAGACAGCTAACAGCAACAGGAAGTCCGACAAGCACACATTAAGGAAATTCCTGCAATTCAATCACTGCCGTGTATTAAATATAAAATAGATAAAACTGTTCATTTGTGTCTGGGCGTTCATCGTTAATAAATGCGTTGGAGTTTGAAGTTGAGTGTGGCTTTCTAATGGAGAGATACATGCAGCGAGCTTGTCTCCAGGGTTTCTGCTCGTGTTAGTTGTGCGGAAATGTTGCTGCCGTATGTTTCACTTGGCCGTGACCTTTTACAGATGTCGGGGATGCGGGAGTTGCGCGGGCACATAGGAATATCTCTGTTGCAAGTAAATCATCTTTCGGTTTAGGCCAACAAAAATGGCATGCTAACCTATGCAAAGGTCACTCCCTCTGTTTCCTCTTGAAGATACAAGTAAAATAGATTTTAGTACCACGGAATGTCATGCAAACAAGAATGACAAATGAAACCACAAATCACTAATTATTACGTTTTGATCCGGAAGACTACAGTAAGTAGGCTTTTAAGTCTGTATCAATCTTTTGAACATCAGAATGCTGGATTCATGTTCTAACAGTGCATTGAAAGTCAGAAATATTTTGAATACATTACAATGAGTATAACACTAGATGAAGATTGTTAAGCAGGTTTTAAAGGTGAAGTCAACCCAAAAGGGGTTTTTCAACAATAATATGTTCTATGCAGCCCCACTACTCTAAATATGTTATTCTGGTTAATATTGCGTTAGCAGAATATGAGTTACGCAGCCAAATCCAGCCGTTTTTATCCACCTCAGGGGGCGGCCATTTTGCCACTTGCTGTTGACTGAAGAGGACATCAATGTTGCTCAGGTCTCAGGTAACAACCAATCACAGCACAGCTTGAGAAAACAGGTGAGCTGTGATTGGTCGTTGCCTGAACCTGAGCAACATTGATGTCATCTTCAGTCGACAGCAAGTGGCAAAATGGCCGCCCCCTGAGATAGATAAAAACGGATGGATTTTGCTTCACAACTCAACTAATCAGAATGTCATGTTTAAACTAGTGAGGTGACGTATAACATATTGTTGTCAAGAAATGTTTAAGGTTGACTTCCACTTTAAAAAAAATAATTTTAATTTGACTTTGCAACCATATTTACCAGATAAGCCAACAGTCTCGTATTTCTTCTTGCACTACTACTCTTTCTTCGTCTTTGTATTTTCCACTGTGTGGCACCATGCTGCCCCTTACAGTTTAGTCTTGGTACTACACAAACTTCTGGTTTGACGGAGGAAATCGTTGTGTGTGTGTGATGTGCTTTATTGGTCATCTCACAGATGCGATAAAAATGAAAACACGCATGATGATTTTTATCTCATTGCGTGTGGCATCTGTCATGTTTTAAAAATGGATAATATGTTAAAAATTGCTATGCATACAGACAAGAAAAATGGCCCCAGTACTGTGCCATGCGGGACCCCAAAATTGTTTGTTACTGTGCGTTCTATGTCAACAGCTGGTTAAATGAAAAATATTGGAAGAGTTTTTACTGTTTGTGAACTGAAGGAATCTACCCTCTATCCCTGCATTAGAAAACCCACCTACTGTATCAGGAGTAGGAAGCAAATGGAATACTGTATTTAAAAGCGGGGGGAAAAACTGATGAATATCTTCCATGTGTTTGATGAATAGCAATGTCCTGAGGGCTCTGCAGTGAATTATTCATCTTAATGGAATCATTGTTTACCTTAACGAGAGCTGATTGCATCTACTCCCTTTTCAGTTTTCTTGTTTATCTTTGATTCAATGACTTTGATAAATAGATGAGAGGAATGGCAAAGAAGAATAAAATGCTTCCGAACAACGGGGATTATAATTGGAGTCATACTGCATTATTCTATAACTTGCTCACATAAAATCTTTTAATTACATTTTTATTGCTACCTAAATAAAAGAGCAGGTCTTCATCTCAGTGGTGCGAGAATGAGTTTATTTTCTTCAAACGTTAGCACAACAGTAGGTAAGACAAATTGTTGAAGTGAGCCATGCAGAAAAAAAAACTCGTTTGTGTTGTTTGCATCCTGGAGAAATAATCCTTTTGAGTGTTTGACATGCCAAATGAACTTGATATAAGCCAACAATTACAATTAGTTGTACTTGGGGCGAAGGTAGTGAAGTGAAAGCTAACATTATAAATTGTAATTTGTTTTGTATTATCAGTCAATTGATTCAAACTACTACTACTTTTGTTTACATTGACTCTCTTGTTTTATGTAAGTGTTCTATTTTAAAACGGTGCTGATTAGAACATTACCATATGATCATCCATATGGCTCGTTCTAATTGCTTCTCATCTGTCATTCCACACTGCTAACAAGCTGTTTTTAGACTTTTTAAGTGTGCGTGGTGTCTCCACGCCACTGTGCTTGCTCGGAACCTGAATTAAACAAACAGAATTAAACAAATAAAAATATCACCTGGACTTATTCCATCATCACACTCTCACTCTCCCCGCCATCATGGTTGCCAACTTAATCACTGTGTCTCCTTTCAAGCGTGTTTATTGACTTAGTTTTCCCAAGAATCTGTCGTTAATCTGCCAAGACAACATTATTATCGTATCAGATGGATGCCAGAAACCTGTAGAGATGAATTGTTGCATTCATGTGGAAACTAAGTAACTTTAAAAGCGTGTGGCCGGACATAACAGCTTTAGACTAGCATAAAGCTAAGCTAACAGCTACCGGTACAATATATAAATAGTTTACATGTACTTACAACTTTTATTCAGGCCAAGTCAGACATTTTAAATGAACTGCAATCGCACCGTTGACGTCATCCACATTTAGATGCTGCTTAAATATAAAAGAAATGATAATAATGACCAGTTTAGCTCATTCGTGTTAGCAAACGACGTTAGTCTGTACTTGCAATTATCATTGTTTTGTAACAAACAAAAGTAATCACTTTAATTCAGTTCAACTGAAATCTGTTTTAGTCTAAACCACGGATTTCCAACTCAAGGCCCGGGGGCCAGATCCAGCCCGGCACATCTTTTTATGTGGCCCACGAAAGCAAATGAAGTGCATAGACTTCATATTCCCTGCTAAATACCAAAATACCATAACAAATGACCAATCCCCCTTTTACAATAAATGCAATATTTGAACAAACAGTTTTTATTGACCTCTGATTTCAAAAGCAGTTGTTCAATTTGTTGTGTTTATGTATTATGAGCCAATCATAAATGTATTTGGAGTTCACAATAACAACAGCCCTCTAAAGAAAGTGACATGCAACAAAAATGAGTTTGATACTCCTTGTCAAAACCTACCACCTGTTTACTGCTTGCTAAGATATTTTTTCCCTGACGTTTTTTGTTGAAACTGAAAACTTGACATTTTGTTTTAGAAAATGTATCTGTTTTTTAATTATTAATTAAATAAATAAATAGAGTTTTGTTGTGGGCGGAAAAATAATACAAGTCAGGCATTTTTAGGTGAATAAATTCCCAATAGTTGTGAAGCAACAAATGGTGAAGCACATATATCAAGTATATGAATTCATATTTTCCTCCAGCATAGTAGGCTATATTTATTTACATAAGTGAGTAATTTAGTGGAAAGTTTTTCAAGTCTGCTTTTTTTGTCTCAACCACACTCAGAATGAGTGTTTGTTTGTGTGTTTGTTTGAATTTTTTTACAAGTATGAAAACAGAAGTGCAATATGGTTTATTTCATAATATTTACTAAGCTCATTTTTCCTTCTTTCAGTACCAGCTCAGTGGTCTAGTGCCAACCCTCAGACTTGAAGGTTGTGGGTTCAATTCCTGGCTAGGTCATGACAAGGAAAATGGGACCTGTTACCTCCCTGCTTGACACTCAGGCTAAGTCATCCAAGCGTAATAAAAACGCTCATGTATTTTAAGAAAATTGTTCTATTTATTACAGCTTGAAAACTTGTTTTTAGTTTGAAAATACTATTTTCAAGACCGCGGTGGTTGACATGGGGCTAGTATTATTTTGCTTATTTTTCAAAATCTTACAGGTAAATTTAAGTAACATTTTCTTGGTCTGTTGGCAGATAATTTTGCTTATTTGACGTAATAATTTTCTTATTTTACTATATTTTTTTCTTGAATTTTCTACAGTCCTCTTTGCAGCGTACAGTACTTACAAACGTGCACTCTAACTTTGTCTCCCCCCGTGTTGCCCTTCCCCACTCAGTGCACGGGTACCTCACTCGCTTCCCATCTGTCGCTCCCTTGAAGATGGATGGCTGTGTGTCCGTCACCAGTAGTATCACACAATGAGAACGCATCGTCTGCTGTCGCCCGTAATAAATGCTTCTATCTGCGCGACTGTTCCCACTCATAATAGATGGCCCGTATCTCCACAGCTTCTGTTTATGAGATTATCGCAGCCCTCCGTCGTCCCCTAACACCTCCCCCTCCCGACAGGAGATGGAGAAATTACTTTATCGCTGGGTGGGCCGGAAAGTTATCATTTGTGAGGGAATTTGAGAAGTGGAAGCTTGGTGAATCGGCAGCCGCGCTGCCACTCGTGCGGTTATGTGAGCGTGTGAGGAGAGGTTAAATTGTTGGCTGATTGCTCCGTTATGCTCTTTGAATGGCTGATGTGTTATTGAGAGAGGCCACCTGAAGGAAGGAGAACAAGATAAGCGTCAAACACTTCTCCCTCGTCCGCATGCCGCATCTCCATTCATCAGCTTTTATCTTCTGATTTATGAGAGCATGCACAAGTCATCACATGTGGACCTCTGTTTCACATTGTGGGGTTTTAGTCAAGATCGTTTTGACACTGGAGCAGGAGGAGAAAGCCAATGCAAGCACGGGAAGATCATACAAACGCCACACATGAAGGTGCTGACCTCAATATGACTGAATTGACTAGAAATAAGCTTCAAAGGGATTTTAAAATGATCATATCTTGAAATGATGACGGGGGAGCTAGGGAAGAGTCACTGTTCTTGACCACGATAGGATAATTGGTCAAGTGTGAATTTGAATTGTGTGGATTTATGGTTCATGATTCAATTTGCACACTTACAAATTCATACATCCAGAGCAAATATACCCAATCAATGCAAGTCAGTCTCAATCATGACATATACAATATTGCACCTTAATTATTATAGTTAAGGAAAACTAATGGGGAAAAAAAACAGGTTTTCAAAATAAAATAAAATAAAAAAGCTTTTTTTTTAAAACTAAATTTTTCAAAAAGGTTTTAAAATACAAAAACTAACTGAAATTGTATTTTTTTACATTTATAAAACTCACTATAATTATAGCAAAAATGTCCTTAGTTTTATCATGTTTGTCAATTAACATCATATATGAGCTTTCGGGGTTCATTTAAAAAAAAAAAATTCAGTATTACTGTTCGGCCGTACATGATACGGAAGGTACAGCATTTGGGAATTGCTCTTGACTTTAATTTATTTAACAATACTTGGTGGAATTTTTAATCTTGCTTTTGGCAATTACTCTTTTTTTTTTTTTTTTAACTAATACTAAAACAAATAAAAACTCTATTAAAACGAAGCAATAAAAAAACTGAAACTAAAAATCTTGATCTAAAAACTAATCACAACTGACTGAATTTAAAAAACAAAAAACAAAAGTCAAAACAAAATAAAAACTGTCAATCAATGAGCCCTTTTTGATAAGAGTAACGAGACGATGGACTTGAAAAATGTCACTAAAATAAATGTTCCTGCTAAATTCCATGCCACAAGTTGTAAAAGAGAAAAACTTACAAAAAATGCCTGAGTTCCCCAAAGGTCAACTTTGTATTGCAATGGAAAAATATGAAAAGGGAAGGTTTTTATTTGCAAACTAAAGACTGAGACCTGCTCTTGCAGTTTGACCAATGAAGAACTTGTCATGTGATGAATGAAGGCCTGGCCCATGAGAGCGAATCACTCACAGTCACTGCTCACCGTTGGACAGTCATTAGGGGGCGAGCGTGCCTCCATGACATTTATTACTGCTGGTCACCGAGGGAGTCTGTTGACATTTGACCTCAGGCATGACCACCTGACCTCAGCCTGACCCGGCTGTCCGGCTCGGGCGGCTGAGCAGAGGGTCTCATTGGCTCGGACCGATGACTGATGGCACGTCTCAGCTCGCTTGGCTAAAAGCCCCGACCGGATCGTTCCAAACAGGATGAGGCGCCACGAGCGGCGCCGCATGAACGCGATGGTAAACAGACGTTTACAACGCATTTACAGGCTTTTTGCAAGCTACCGCTAATTTATGAGTGTTACCAGACATACACTGCTCAGCATAATACCAGAGAATGCTAAAACGGATGCATGTTGTTACAAAACACAAGGATCTGTTTGGGGAGCAGAAGGCCAGCAGCTGACCAACCATGCGTTCACCGTGGCACGGCTTTGCCACACAAAAAAATAAAACGATGACCAATATCTCATACTTGTCCAGCGTTCTGCCCAATGGCTCTAATTGGCCCACAACCTGAACACGGCTTAAATTGGCTGTTGGCCTCGGCTGCATGGGCAGAAGGGACACTTGGCTCCAGGCCATGCCGCCTGCTCTGCTGCACTTGTCTATTAATGTCAACCGCTGTAGTGGTTTGCAGGAAATTCACACAGAGCATCCAATGCTGGCGCATATTACTTGCAATATTAATGATGTCATGTCGTTTAGTTAAGTAATGATGCAATTATTGTGCGCTCCCACGGTTAGATGAAATGCATTTGGAAATCTGAAAATATCACATTACATACAAGACTAGACAAAGTGCAATTTCTGTAGAAATGCTAAGATTTGAATGCATGTGCTTAAATCATTTCAGTGAAATTATAATATATTTCCTGATATGATAGTCAGTACTAAAATGTGGTGCAAGCAGGGTTCGAACCCAGGTACTCTGTGGTGGAAGGCAATTGCTCTAACCACTGAGCTAACTTGATTTGTTCAAATTCTTGGCTAATGGCGTATTTATTGCGTATTATTTGAAAAGTGTCATCTGAAGCTGAAAGATAACATGCATTAAATCATTTCAGTGAAATTATAATCCATTTCCTGAAAGATTCTGGTTGGTAACCCGGTGGGTAGTAGGTGATGTCTGGTCGGTGCTGGATTTCACTTTTCTTTCTTTTCTTTGATCCTTCTTCGGGTCTCCTGACAACCTCACGACTCGAGCTGGATTCTGAAGTATTCGGTTTCGGTGAACAGTATGGGATTTTTAATAGGTTTAAGGTGAATTAATGAGCGCACACTCACACGCACGCACATGTGCTCACACACGCCCGCACATGCACATACTCACGCACATACAAAAAAAGGAAAAAGAGAAGAAAGAAATAGAGAGAGTGCAATGATGATGACATGTCGAAACGATAAGATTACCGAATGAACAATACTGAGCTCTGAGAAAAGAAGAAAAGAAAAAAAATCTATTTCCTGATATGATAGTCAGTTGGTATGCATGTATATCACTTATCATAATGGCCATGGATATATTTGCAATGTACAGTCGGAGGTGGGATTCGAATCTGTGACTTCCTGGTTACTGGACAATGCACTTTACCAACTGCTCCACTGAGCAATATCAGACAGCTGGTAATGACCATAAGTTGTATGAATGGAAGTGGGCGTGGAAAGTGGCAAAGTTCAATGTCAGTGCCATTGAAAATGAATGGGGAGAAGTTGATATTTAACGGTAAATTGTGCGAATACTGTCAGTAATGTGGAATCACACCACTAGAGGCGTGAATTTTTGAAGCAAGTTCAAATTTGAACGGTGTAAATCGGAAGTATTATCTGGGAGTTATTGCATGGCAAAAAAGTGAGCGGAATAATAAGTGCCTGAAATAATAAAGGTTAGAAACATATGTGTTCAGCATTCCCACAATAATACACACGTTTAGCATATGAAGATGTGTGTAGTCAAAAACAAGAGAAACAAACACAACAAAGCTAATCCAAACGTTCAACGTATGATGTTTTGCTTCTGCCCCAGGATTGAGCCAACCAGTCATACATCTTACATAATTTCACTACATACCACGCCAGTTAGTCTTTGTTTGTCCTTGACCTGTCTGTTGGTACCCTCTTTTCCACTTGCTGGAGTGGAGTGAAGCTGCCAGCTCGCCTCATAAATCCTACAAGGTGTCACCATGTTCTTTTTCTGTCTCAAAGTCTTTGATAGCCTCGGGCCAGACAGGCTCAACTAACATGGTGGGCAGTGACGCTCTTCCATTTGACGGCCCACACCTCTTAAAAAAACACAGTATTTGTTGGGTGTTCATTAATACAATTATATGGAAAGTCTAAGCTTGTTTCATTCATTTTTAGAGGGGGGTGTCATATTCCGAGAAAAAAAAAAAATCCAAGAAATAAACTCGCAGATTTGTGACATTATAAAGTGGCAAATTTGCAAGAGAAAAAACGATTAAATTTGCAGATTTACAAGAAAAAAAAACTCATAAACTTACGAGATGTAGTCTGGATGAGGTGCTGGCTTTTGTCCACCAGGAGCTGTATAACATGACGATTCGTTGGTGGTTAATGGAACAGTCTTCATCAAATGAAAAGGCAGGATGGAGATGGATTTCTAAACATTACTCAGTACACACAGCAAGCTACATTGATAACACTTCCTCACCCCCTATTAGATGACTAACACTAACCAATTAGAAGCTAGCAGACTTCAGGTAAATGCAAGTGAATAACTGACAACAGCAGATTCAACACATCGATTCAGTGACTTGTACCCAAGACTTCAAAGTGTGAATGCTTAATATGATATGGCTAATCTCTGCTAAAGCAATTACTATCTCCTTATTTGAAAACCTGACCAAAAAGTATTAGCACAAACATCCGAGTACGCTAGTTTTGGGTTTGTTGGGTGTGTTGTTGTTTTTTGCAACTTTGCCATTTTATAATGACACAAATCTAAAAAAAAATTATAGTAAATTTATTAGTTTTTTTCTTGCAAATTTGCCACTTTGTAATGTCGCAAATATACACGTTTTTTCTTGTAAATTTGTGAGTTTTTCTTGGAATATTACCACAAAAGCATATTTATTTTGTTTTTATTGCATTGTACTGTGTAAAAATTGAATGAACTGTAAGGAAAAGTGGTTCAGATAATGGATGATGGATGGATGATGTAATTGAATGTATGTCTTTTTAACCCGTGGGCGTTATTTTTTTTTTGATTAAATTCTTGTAATTGTTGCCAAAATCTGGCATTTCCTTTGAAGTGTGATAACTTAGTCATTTATGAATATTTTTTTCACTTTCAACCGCTCAAAATGTTCAGTGGCATCAGACCTATCTACACATATATATATATATATATATATATATTTTTTTTTTAATGCCCCCTATGGACAACAATAGCAGTATTATGCTAATAGCAAGACTAACTATGCTGTATATATATATAAAATAAAATAATAATTTGAATATTTCATATGACATAGTTAGAGGCTCAAACAAGTCCATAAGTCATAACAATATAATTTTTTTATGCATGCATTTTGTATTCATTTATTAGCCTTTGGCGCCACCTAGTGGATTTTTGTGTTAACACTCTCAACACACAAATTCCTCTATTTTTATGTTTATGACTCGTCAAAGAAGCGATTACATCAGTAATCACGGAAAATGCATTATAACACATCAGGTTTACAGCATATCAAAAACTGTGATTTATAATGGGAGTCAATGAGCCAAAATCGGGCATTATTACAACAATTTAGTGTGAGTCTCTCTCTCCTGTTAGGTAATAATTATAAATTACAGCATGGCGCCAATTTGAACTTCTACATTTTTAAACAATCCTGGTAAAATGTCAGGTCCCTAGTGTATTTTTTTCAAATGCTTTTTCTTTGATAAAAAACAGAAAAACAGAAAAAAGCCAGAAAATGGACAAATAACGCCCACGGGTTCAATTGTATTTATGTACTTAATAGAAAGTATATATAAGGTATAGAATTTAATATGTTTAATTTTTTTATTTTATTTGTGTACATATTTTTATTATTTTATTAATTTGGTCAAATTTAATTTTGAAACAATTACATTTTATGTGATTCGAGAGTATATTGATAAATATTATAGAATAAGGCAAAATTAATGCAAACATTTGAACGAAAATAGAGGTACACTCAATTGTATGGCAAATAAACAAATAAATAAATGCTTTAAAAACTTTGAAAACAAATACACACATTTATAATGATTCATACTAAAGTCAGACGAGCTACATTTTGTAGTTGTACTGACTTAGACGTCTTAACTTAAAATGACATAAATTGATAAAATATTAAATCAATGAACAACCATTTGTGTCAATGTTCATTTGACTATACAGTAAAGTATTTAAATGAATGGATTCTCACAGACTCCGATGGTCTTCCATGTGATTTGCTTGGTTTACATGTTGAAAAGGTGCATGCGGCTGGCACACAAACTCAGAAAACAAATATACCAGAAAAGTATACATATAAACTCAAATAAAAAGTAAGGTTTGAAATCATCCACACCTCCAGTACATCAATGCTTCAGCGAGAAAGAAGTGAGATATGTGCAGATGTCTCGTCTGAAGATTCATATTGTTATCTTGACTGGGCACGTGTCAAGCCCTTCAATTTATTTTCACCGTGTACAATAAAAAAAAAAAATCCATTCCAGTGTGCTCAACAGGTGGCAGCTTGGGTTTTCTGAAAACAGCACAGCTGCAGCTCTTTTCTCTCTTAAGACGCTCGCAAATCCGCGTAATGAAACGTCTGCGTAAAGCGTTCCAGGGAAGCCCTGCCTTCTCCATCCTCGCGTCCCCCCCCCCGTGAATGACGCTCTTTCAGGCAGAAATCACTCTTCCAAGTGGCCGTGCATTCTGAAGTGTTCCCCTGATCAAGGTCATTGTGCGAAGGCCGCCTCTCCCCTCCACGAGCCGAGCGCTCTCCCGCCTGGAGACGGCAGTAAATTGACGACGTGTTGGCGTCGCTTTCCAAGCAAAGCAAACTTTTAGTGTCTGTTAACCGCTCATATTGAGTGTTATGCTTTTAATGCACTGCCAGGCTGCCACTAGCGTCTCATTCCATCCAGAGGTAATGCTGCCGGGGGACCATCCACTGCCAGATGCATTTAAGAAAAACAACTTGTATGGTGTCCCTTCATCCGTGGGACTTGAATGACTTTATTTCAGCCTCTTCTTTTTTTTTTTTAAACAAGGTGAACCATAATCACTGGCCAACAGTCTTTTTTTTTGTGTTTTGTACACATCTTCCACTTCATTGGGCAAACTCCAATGAGATACAATACAAAGATAGTATTCATTTTTGATTAACACTGTCAGACGTACCTATACAAAAAGTGTTTGTAAAGATACACTTTGATACATTTCTTCAAATTAGAGCCCCCACCTGCCCAAATTAGACCCCCCCCCCCACCCCCCCCGAAAAAAAACGTTCTTCTAATAATAATAATTTTGAAGAAAAAACAACATTTAAAAAATATATATATTTTCAAAAAAAACTAAATTGGAAGCCTAAAAAAATATTTTGAAACCACTGGTTAACATTCAATATACATTTTCCACAGAAAATGAGGGTGAAATGGAAAAATAATTATTGGGAAAAAAAAGAAAAAAATACCCAAATTATTTTTTTAAATGCTGAAAAAAAAATCTGCGAACATGCAAATCGGCATATGCAGGGATTAACTGTAGTTTTAAATTGTAATATCACTATTCACCAGTAGATGGCAGACAGTCTTATACTCCACTATAATGCAACGCGAGTTGGCCTAATCTTTTTTTCGTGCACACATTTTGTCCATATATAAAATGCCATTTTTCTTCATACATCTGGTTATGCCCTAGTATATATGTAACCTGCGATTGGCTGGCAACTGGTCCAAAGTGTACCCGACCTCTTGCTAAATCAGATGGGAGAGGCTCAACTCACCTGCAACTATGGATTACATTGAAATGATTTGTGTTTTCATGAGCCAAAATTATAACAATTTCTTGTTGGGGTTTTTTTCCTCATAGAATTTCTCCCAAACAATTGCAGGAGCCCCGATGGGATATATTGTGGTCCGCTGCATCCATGCAATTCTCCTGTAAGTATCTTCAGGTTTTCACATTATTATAGAATAAAACGAAATGGTTGATTTGTCAGCTGTGTATCACGCACACACACAAAAAAAGCTTCTTTATTTATATGTATATTTGCGTATGCTGGTTTCATGAATTGATAGATTACCTTCCTCCTCGCGTGTGCACACAAACGCACCTCCAAGCATGTAACCGAGACAGGAACACAGGTGTGAGATGTAGGCTGTGATTATGTTTGTAATGAACACATAAACCATGTGTGTGTGCGCGTGTGTGTGCATGCGTGTATGTGTTTGTTGACACATGCGGGGGAGGTAGTTGTCTGTGTGTTTTGAGAGAACCCCCTTTGCGTCTCAACATGCTCCCTCACTCTCTCTCCTATATACCCCAGATGGTGTTGGTGACTCACTGAACACACACACACACACACACACACGCACACACGCACACACACACACGAGCGGACAGACATATAGTAAGCAGCACGCTGCAGTGATGTAAATGCTTGCAGATTGGTGACAGCATTTGATTAATTACGCCTGATGACGGGGGCAGTTTTGCAACAAAATGCACAATGGCTTGAATGGGAGTTATTTTTGGGCCTGGTCTCATTAAGTCAACATTGACTCACCAGTAAGGGGAGACATCAACATTATTACTACTGGGTGGAATTCACGCTGGTGGGTCCTGTTAGTGCACAATGATGAATTAAATTAGGGGAGGGACTGTTTGTAAAAGTGAACACAACGTATTTACCCGACAACACTGTGGCGGGCAGTAGTTACTGTACCTAGCAAGCGTGCACTCTGACAAGAACGAAGCAATGAATGGCAACGAAGATATGATGTCCTGCTAACAGCCAATTAACTCCACACATGATTTATTGACATATCATTTGGTTTTATCATATTTGATGAAACTAAATCAAATTTAGATACAGTAAAACTACTGCCCTTACTTACAAGTGACCAAATTTACAGATTTTTTAAGATATGTTTTTGTTTTTAATTTGCAAGCAAAAATTGTTGTTATGGACCCTAGATAAGTGGCCGCGAACTTCGCCGGGAGCAGTTAGTGAATTTTAAACATAAAACTGAGATTTACACATTGTGCATTCAACTGCACATAACTGACAAAAGCCAGCTAGCTTAGTGCTAACACATCATGCAAAACACCATAAGTGTTGAGCGTAATGGCATACCAACATCATTTGAATTTCAACGGAGGGATCAATAAATGTGCAAATTCAGCTAATACTTTTAGATACAGACGGAATCTGAAGAGACCGTTGGTCCCCCCCGTCGAGTGCGTGCAACCCTAGCTTCAACGTGATGGGCTATTTGTGGCATATAGGTATATTACACCACAAATCACATCATTATAATACATGTTGTCAAGTACAATTATACAATATGTTCCTTAAATCAACTTTTAGATTCTCATTGAGTGTGACATGGTCTTCATGTAAACTGTTTCAGATTTTGCTCGCTGATGGAGGGCTTGCACGTGCCACATAGCGGTCTGATGGAAAAGGTCTTCAACTAAAAAAAAATAATAATGAAATCCATAATATAACCCTATAAGCAACAGACAGATAATAAAACAATAGCCACAGGCATATATTCTTTATCCTCTGCGAAAACCACTAATATTACTGCAGCTTACTGAGTCACTGAGAGTTGAAACTCTTCTTTGTGTATGCTGGTGTGTCTGTTCTGCCCCCTGGTGGCCAAGGCACACACACCAGAAGGAGCACAATGTCATTGGGCATTGAAGCATGAAACCGTGTGACACAAACTTTTAATTCTAGAGAGCCATTTCATTTTGCTATTACTGGATGTGTGTGAATAAGACCAAAGTCAACATTATGTTGTTTACACTGAGTATCATTTGCAAAATTAGTCTCTCTGGTCATGTTCATGCCGGTCAATCTTTGGTCGACATGTCATTTACATTATTATCTGTCGTCTGTTGGGTTTTAAAATTCCGTGCATGTTATTAATTGTATTGCTTTTTGGGGCCTAAATTCCTTTCTTGATCATATGGTTATCACCATGTTTGCTCTTAACCAACGGTCCCACATCCGTGATGACATCACAAAAACACAAACAGGCAAAACACACTTGAGGATTTGGAAATCTCACAAGATCACATGATGTTGTCTGAACTCTAACTTCTAGTTTACGTTTAAGGCGCATTTCTTTCTGGAACATCTTGATTTGACCCCTTCTGGGACGTTCCACTTGGGAGATTCCGCCGTAATTGACTGTCGGTCCCGTGACGTTCAACCTATCGGCCTCAGCTGATTTTTTCTTTTTTTTAAGATAGTGCTTTTAACAAGCCATCATATATTGTGTTGTTTATTTGCCGAGCGCAGACAGTGTGAACGCAGGAGCGTGTAACTGAAAACACCCAATCTAAAGGAATGCTTTTAACAAGGCAGAGGCAGCGGCCTATAACACTTCCTGTTCAACAGAGCAAGCATGTGAGATTCCTAAGGTATTACAGCAAGCAGGAACTCTAATGGCGGGACTCTAAAAAGTTCCTTCCTCCAACTCCCTCCAATATATTTCTCAGAAAATCCAGCAATTGTGCTCAAAGAAAGAATGACTCTATTTGTCGGGCCGAGTGAGTAAATGGTTCCCTGAAGGCCGAGCGATGCGACTGCGGAGACAATGGAGTATTTTACAACTCCCTCCAGCCGTTCGCTGGGCTATTTCTAAAGCAGTGGCAGCCACTTTAGCCCACCGGCTCCCACATGGCTCCGTGGGCGGATATGGACGGACAAGGCAATTACGGCGTAATTCCTTTCCCTCCTTTTCTTTACACACACATGCATTCTAATAGCTCGGATCTTGTAGCGCAAACACATATGCTGCCCTTTGTCTCGGCTTAATCTGTCGTGTCATTAAGCACACGTAATTAACACATTATTACTAAACAGAGTATTTACCGTCAGCCCACCTTCTTAGCACTTAACGCCTCCAGTGGACTTTAATATGAAAACCTGATCTGATTGTCACATGAGGAAAAAGCTTAGATTTAAAAATGGTGACATTGTGGCTGTCAGGGGCTTTCTGGGTATGCATCTGTGGGTGGTTTAGATCATCCCCGGACCCCCGCTGTTACAGACTGCAGCCTGATAATGATTGTGTTGAATAGCTGCATGATTATACCTCTTTTTGGGAGATGTGGGCCCCTCGCCTCCCCTCTGCTTTTTGTCTCTGTAGAGCTCTTTCTTTCATTTGTTCTATTTTTTATGTTTCATCTCTCAGTTGGACCCCCAATCATCGGCATCTTCAGACTTTAACTGCAATTTAAGGCTGTCTACCGCAAGTGCCCCATTTCTGGTATCTTTAGGTTTACATGTACTGAACACCTAAAACAACCACCGCTTTCTTGCTTGCTTCAAATAATACATGGTCATTCATATGAATAAACAAAGGAATTGATCAATAAAAGCAGATTAACTCATTTGCTCCCAAAAACGTATAAAAACGTTATATTTTAGATATTGCCATGTCCCCAAAAACGTATTTATATGGGGTTTTTTTTCTAAGGTAGCGTTTACAGAAGGCTTTGATGCGTCCTCTGACCTGAAGAGGTCGCTTAAAGCAATGGTAGGTATTACAAAAAAACGGCCAGCAGGTGGCAGCAGAGTATAAGAAATCAACCAGGGCCATCGTTTCCCCAGTGTTTGTGAATAATGATGAAACTTAGCTATATTCGAATGCTAATTGCTGCCAAACTGAAACAGATGCAAATATGTTGGTTCCATGTTTTTATAGCAATACAACAAAATATTCTGTGGGCCTTGCAAAACCAGTAAAAATCCAGTAAAACAGCCGGGAGTGAAGGGGGTTACTTCGATGAAAACGGCTGGGTTGAATGAGTTAATGTAGCCTACAGTATAATTGAGATGGCCAATGGCCAATATGTGCATTATGTTGCATACAATAAGGTTTGTAAAAAATATCAGATTCATTCCTAGTATTTACCTATTGCTGATTTTGCGTCTTCAACTACCGAGTCTGAAAGGCAGGTACAAAACATGATGACTGCGGTTGTTATGGCGAGGAGGAGGCGGAGGAAAAACGAGGATAGTTGATCTATTTGTAAATATTTTCAAAATGTCATAAACATAAATGAAAGCATATTATATATTCAGCAATGGCATTTTTGATCTTCCAGTAAATCTGTTGGAGCTAATCACAAAAAGGACTCATGTCATATCGCCTATGACTTTTAACAGTGCATTTTCTTGAGCATTTTTTCTGGCGTGTTGTCCCAAGTTGTTAACACATTAAGTAGGATATACAGATAAATCAAATCCCCACACACTCATGCTAGATAAGGCCTCAAGTTTTCAGAACTTTTCAGTTGGTGCCAAGACTTTGTGATCACTTTTCTATATTTGATATTTGAAATTTCTGAAGAACAAGGAGTGGATTTTATGTTCGAAACTTTGAAACCCAAAATTGTTTATAATTACCTAAACAACGTGTTGTTATCATTCTATTTGTGACTCGGTGGTATTAACTGGTTTCAACTGGTAAGTGTGCAAGGGTGCAGATAGCTAGGAAGCTTTAGAGCTAGGAGAAAGGTCATGTTGACGAAACGATCGAACGAGCAGTTGCATAAATATGACCAGAGTGACAGATTTATTTTCTGTAACTCATTAAATGCTTGATTTCCCCTTACACTGCCAATTCCATCACTTCAAACGTACATAGTCATTTTTATTTTGTTTCACTTTAATTGACTTGTAATATAAAGATAACATTGTTATAATAATAATAAATGAATAACACATTCAAATCAAGGCCATCCTCCACCGGCTGATTCTTTATTTCTCGCAGGTTGACCTTGTTATATCCTATAAGACAATGATAGATCCTGTTTGGTGAGCTCTGCTTTAACAAATGCATGCTACTCGTTGTGGCAAAAGCCCTCACCTGATAGAACCTTCATTGTCCTTTGTCTAATGTCTGCTGTAACCTTCTATTGTGGTTCTGTGATCTAATGCTCGGCGCCTCACACACACACAGGCGGGTAGTGATCACAGGTTTTACCCCCATGTATACCTTTGCTGCATTGTGCTCACAGTCCTGCATAATGCATGCTATGGTATTGAAATAAGGCAATGCTAATCTTACAGCATGGCATTATTAGCCGTTAATGTATTCGGGGACACTATGAGCTGCTAACACTAATGCCTGGCCACTATTAATGCTTCATGCTAATGCAGTAACAGTGAGAATCCTGAGCCAGCCCGCCCATCCAGGATTACGTGAAGCTTTCTAATCCCTTGTTAGCAAGCGGCGGAGGCATACATCACACCTCCAAGATAATCTGGGTGACAGCTACACACCTCGAACTGTCCTCATCTACTCCTCTAATCTACTCCTTCGGGATGGGGAGATGCTCCGTCAGCTACTTTTGCTCATGATATGTACACGCCAAGTTTCGTTTAAGCGAATGCACTAGCAAAGCTTGCTGTTTTGGCCACAAGGCTATAGCTATTACAGCGGCAACGCATAGTTGATGTTTGGGTGGAGATTACTGTAAATTCTCTGAACTGTTTTAGTGTGGTCAAGACAAATGGGCCCTTTCATTACTGGTTTATTGAACACGGCTCATATATGTACACTATGTTCTTAAGTCGTTTTTCAGGCAATGTCTGTACAGGTACATAACACTTCATGTAACCCCAGTCTAATGAGAGACCAACATAATAGCTGCATCAAAACTAGCCTTGAGAGCAGAGTGGGAAGTGTTAATAATTATGGGGGGAAATGTTTTGCACCATCATTGTGTTGGTTTATTTGTTCATTTGTTAACAGTCTGCTTTAAAAAGCCGAACCATTTTGGATTGTTAGCGAGCTCATCTTGTTGGTTAGCGAGCAAGACACTTTCTGGTCTACAGCAGATGGCATGAGCGCATACCTTACTTTTATTTTAATTAGTGTGCAGTATTGAGAATGTTCAGTGACTCAAACATCAAAATAATGTTGCTAAAACAACATGCCATCATTTTTTTATTTAGAGGACTTTTCATTGCTCATCTATTTGTTTACTAGCTGGCCACTTCCTGGTTCACGGAGAATTACGTTAAATGAAAATAAAAATAAAATAATTCAAGGGCAGTTTCATCATGACCTTAATCAAGAGAAAATACATTTAACAAAAACAATGTAATAGTTTGGCATCTTATTTGTGTTTGTTTGTTTTCCCATTTGCTATTTGGTTGGCTACTTCCTAGTGGTGCAACGGATCATCATTGAGCCGTGGTTGGTTCGGATCACGCCCGATCCGTGGATTGGTTGGTGGGGGAAGAAAAAAAGAAGTGCGCAATCAGTCGGTACCATTCTGACATCTCAAAAAAAAAAAAAAAAAAAACATTCTGACATGTCAAGGCAGCTGAAACATACTCAACGTATCACGCTAAACCGAACTTCAAAATAAAGTTGACCGAATACAGTAATACATTGACGGCAAAGCAAATAGCCTTAGTAGACTTTTACTTTGAAGTTCGTCCACGTCGTGACGTGATGGCTAGTTTGATTTCCCTTTTAGACGTTACCTTATCGTAGTTTACATTGTAGATGCGACCAACATCAACACAACTCATAGTCAATCGCTAATTTAGGACGCTAAGAAACCGCTAATTAATTACGCCGTCATTGTACAATACGGAAGAAGTCTCCGGCGTAAGTGGCTAGCGGCTACCTGTTAGCATGACCAACGAGTGTGCATCATGTGTCCTCCTCAAGTGTGAGTTGCTTGCTGTTATTGTCTTTTTCTCTCTCCTTCAAACTGGCCTTTATTTAAGCCCGCACACGTTCTATAATAACACTGAGGCTGAGGGCTTGAAAGGGGTTTGAAAATGTTGCCTGTGGGGAGAAACAGAGCAAAGCAAGCGGCTGCCGGCTGGTAAGTAAGTTTGACAGCTGGCATGGTTTACTTGAATTCTTTTTCAATATTCTGGACCAAGGCTGCTTTGTAATTCCCTTTTCCAGTTTGAAAGGAAGGGAATGTGCCTTAAATTGCACGTTGAGGTCTTTTCATTATTAAACAATAATAATAATAATAGATAAATATAACTTTGTCTTATTTATTTTATAAAACACTTTTGCCCATTAAAAAAGAATAACATTCAACTCAAAAAGTCAAATTTAGCTGTTTAGATTATAGGAAGACAACTTTAAGCTATTCATAAACAAACATGAATACTTGAAACATAAACCAATTGTAAAATGGTGTCGTTGTGGTAATACGTTGGTCAGTTTAGTTTTCCTGGTTATTGAAGGATTGATTATGGTATCCTTTTTGATTGCAAGACCAGGATTGCAACTGTTTCATTGTGACTCAAATGACAAAAAGAAATTTAGTGCTTTAAACGTCAAGATTTGTGGATTTATGTTAGTGTGTTTGTCCATTTGTTAGTTACTTCCTGGTTCTTGGAAGCTGACGTAAAATGGCAATGGCAAACAATGACAACAGATTCAAAATTCAACTATTTAATTCTGTAGATTGTTATTCAGTAATATTATATTATTAAACTAAATATTTGACCATTTAAGCACATGCTGATTCTAAAGGATTGTATTTTTTCACACGCCATCAAAACCTTTCTGTTTACATGATTTTACGGCAGACTTTTCTGTTTCATGTGTGTAAAAGAAATTAAGATGAATGCTTTTCTGTACTATCACCCTGCATGACCCAGCTGTATGTAAATTCATAAAGATTCATAAGCAGGCTAAATTTATAGACTATGTATGTGGCTAGACACAAACGTGCTGGTTTCTTAGCCACGATAACAAATCAGTGCATGGAAAGCTGAGGAGGGTGATAGGAGGGGAGGGGAGGAGAGGTGAAAGAGGGGTGATGGTAGGGATGAGAGGAGGTAAAAAGGAGGGAGAGGGGAGATAATGTACTGTAGGCTGATTAATGTCAAAGGCACTGAGCGCTGAATACTTATGAAGCAGTTGTCAATGGAGCTTTACCCCGCAAGGTTACACCAGGGGGGGGGGCTTGTGAGGGAAGGTGGGTCACAAACAGAAGAAGGGGGTGTGGAAATAAATGACCATATCACGCACATCCTTGGTGTTCCTACTGGACACGCGTCACGGACAAAAAAAAATTCAACATTTGAAAATTTTCAATCCATTGTCTCTTCATCAAGTAGTTTTTAGTCTTGGGTGTTTTAATGTGTCAGCAGAATTATGTAAAAAGTACATAATTTATGTCAAGTAATTCTAAGGGCTGGCTTGGGCCAAGAAGGTTTGGTTTGCTTGCACATCAGCAGTTGAGAGGTTCTGGGTTTGAATCATGGATTCATTTTTATAATCATAAAAAAATTATGAGAACTAGTGGTATTGAAATTCATGGGTGGATGTGCATTACCACCACCTACAGGACTGGAGTGGAACAGTAGCAGCTGCAAATGACTGCGTTTAAACAAAACCTTTATTTACAGCAGAACAACTTTACAAACCAATTACTTCATCTTCCTCTAAGATTGATAATGGCAGCTAAATTAAAAGTACACAAAAACGATTTAAAATAGTTATTGTAATGAGCATGCCAGGCCAGAAGTTGGCAGTGTTTGAAAGAAAGCCGCCAGCAGGCTACTTCCTGGTTCAGTGCGGATGATGTAAAATGGCAGGATGCAACGCTTTTTTGTTTAGTTTTTTACCCTGTGTTTCATCATTATTGAAGCCACAGAAAAAAAAAAGAAATGTATCTGACAAAAGTGAAAAAACTCTAAATGTAACTCTTTTAAAAAATTTGTTGTTGTTTTTTTATGTCATCAAGTTATATTTTACATGTTTTTTTCTACATTTATGTAGGATGAAGATTTAACATGAGCGATGCTTGTCACAGTATCCGATTTTAACACATTTTGAACATTATGAAGTCAAATTAATAAATACCATTACAGCAAACCCCGCTAGCTTGCGCTTTTTGTATGTATGTTACGGCTCCACTGTAAGGCATGTGTCTTTTTTCGGAGCCCGAGCGGGACAACATAGCCCTGGGCGGTACAACACTGTATGCGGCTTTGCGCTGCTTCTGAAGCCTCTTACATTAAACAGAGTAAGTGAGCAGGAATAGCAAACTGTGCCAGCGAGACGTTTTGGATGTTTGACTGAACCCTGCATCACCTGAGATCAAACGGTACCCATGTGTCAGCACTTTTCAAAAGCTCTGTTGCTCCATCCAAATAAAGACGTGCGTGTGTGTGTGCGTTCCCGTGTGTGTCCTTAAAAAAAAACATGAAACCTGTGGACTGAGTCAGTGCGCGAATGAAAAACAAGCTCACAAGGTGAACATTCATCATAAGTAAGTGCATTCAACACCGAAAGGGCATCTGCCGTTTTCGGTGTCAAATCAGGACCAAAAAAAAAAAAAACCTGGCTGAAGACTTGGAAGCAATAAAAGAGCTTAGTACGCTGTTTATTATTGATGACAGAGTCACGACTTTTCACATCGTGACCCCTAGGAGTAGTTTTGACCTCTCATCTAATGACCGCAATTTTTCGATTCAAGGTCAAGAGCAGATGTTGCACACCAAAGAACAGGATCTGCTCATTAGTTGTTTTTACCTTCTGTTACAGATTTTTTTCATGCGGGTTTGACCATAATGGATGATTTCATTATGATCATGATGTCATCTGCACTCAGGCCACATAAACACAGGGTTTGTTTTTCTTACAGAAATCACACTAATGAAAATAGAATCAACCAATTCCAGGAATCAAACCTTTGTGATCAAAAAACTTTTAAATACAGCAAGGCCATGTTTTGGGTACTGTATCATTTTAGCATAGTTAATTGTTTAGGGGGAAAATACATTTTATAATTAAAAAAAAAAAGTTAAATTACTTTGCTCATTATTATTAGTTTTTTCAAATTATTATTAAATAAAATTATGATTATTAGGTTTTTTTTATTTCTTTTTTTTAGCACTCTGAAATTTAAATTAGTTTAAATAATTATCATCATTACCATTTTCTCTTTGGCTTATCATTGTTACAAGTACTCAAGCACAAATATTTATATTCATACAAATGAAACATGAACAAAATTGTTATTGATGCATTCCCAAATTTAGCTTTGGTCAGCCAATCAGAGAATGAAAAAATGCTGATGTCACCAAGTACCAGCTCATTGGCCTTGTGAGGGCACATTTGAATTGTGATTGGTCAAAGCAGTTCCATTGCTGTTTATATACAGTAGTTTAAGTTACATTGGCCAGCACTACTGATTCTGAAGGTCTTGGGACGGCCAAAAGAAATCTACTTACATATACAGTAAGCAGTGCAGACAAATGAAACACTACGAGGTGAAGAAAATATACGCTTGAGAATTAATTCATACAATTACATGGAACAAATAATTTAGGTTGTAAATGTAGGTCAGTCCGTGATAGTGCTTAGGCCAGCAGAGAAGGCCTCTCGGGCCTTGATCACCATTTTACTATTTACATATTGTGCCTTTTCCAAACATTTTTTCCTTGGGCTTCTAATTGGCTTAAATGGCTTTACAGTTCAGAGTTACAGTTACCTCTAGTAATTTGGCATGCACCCAATAGACAGTATTGTCTTTTTTCCCCCCCTTTTTTTTTAATACTCTGAAGTGTGTCAACCGCGTCTTTTCAAACTTTCACTTTTTAGATTGTCAACCCCATAAACAAAAATATTTTGGGGAATTTAATCAAGATTAAAGCCTGGTTGCACCCACTGAAATCAGCAATCTGGGCTCAGGCCTTCCTGTGTGGAGTTTTCATGCCCTACCCTTAGTAAATTTACACAGGAAAAGGTTCGGGCTTCCATTCCTTACACATTCTACGTTTTTGGAGTAACTGTACCTGCAAACTCAATAGCCTGCTGAGCTAGACATGAACCGATTACTTTGACGGTTGTTTTAAAAAGTCAAAGTTTGTTTCAATTACTGCTAATACTGGCTGCCACCCATAATGAGCTCTTCTTTTCTTTTTTGATGGGATGTCTACAATATGATTGGCTGCTTGCAGAGTTGAGTAAATGAGCCGCCTCTTTGAAGTTGATTGCCTCCAATTAACTATTTTACCTCCTTCTCTGAGGTGGAGGAGAGAGGGAGCAAGAGCAAGATGCTTTGGGCTCTGATTAATGTGCATTGGAGGGGGGGGGCAGCAGGTACTTGTTAGCCCCAAGAACAACATGCGTAGCCCATGGGTCTGTTCTAAAAATAGCTCACCAGTAATGGGACGCTGTGATTTACTAAGAATTCAAACAGAAGAAGAATGTTAACATTTATTTATTTATTTGTTTGTTTGTTTATTTAAACTTAGCACGATTCACATTTCTTCTGTACTAAATATGTTATATTTTGTTTAAAAATAATCCCAATTGTGGGAAATTTTTGAAAAAATGCTGTTTTTATTTACCCAAATATTTTTTTAAAGATCCATTTAGAGCTGTCATTTTAATACCGCAATATTTTTTGCTAATGGTTGTCATAGCCCCAGAATCCAATATTGGCCTGCTCCTTGTTTCGCTCCGAAGAGTATTACATCAGCGCACACAAACTTGTGAATAACAATCACTGTAGTCCAGTGCAAAGTTTGCTGCTACAGGTGTGTCTTTGGCGGCTTCCCAATGTTGCGATGACATTGTGCGATAAAGTGTGGCTCCGTTGACATTACTAGTCATCTCACATCTTCTCTTTTGGTATCTCTCCTCTACTGTCCTCCTCCTCACCACTCCTCTAATCTCTGCCTCTATTAGTAGTCTATTTACAGCCTATTCAGTCTGGAGCCTGCCAACACTTACTGCTCTCCAGAGCTTTATCAAGCCATTGATAAACTACAACGCACACACATTTGCATGCAGGCACGCTCATATGAAGTCATCGCGTGAGCATGTGCGGGATGTTTGAAGGCATGATGAGGCTTTAGGATGTGAGCGCAGTCGTGTTTAGAGGTTGCTTAGTGTATGTATATGGCCTATGCTGGGATAGGTTGTGGGTATGTACTGTATGTAAACGTGTGTGTGTGTGTGTGTGTGTGTGTGTGTGTGTGTGTGTGTGTGTGTGTGTGTGTGTGTGTGTGTGTGTGTGTGTGTGTGTGTGTGTGTGTGTGTGTGTGTGTGTTTTGACGATTGCATTTGTGCGTGTGTCAGTGCACGCGGGTATATGTTATCAGCGGTGTCCCAGTGTGCTCGCCGAGGGCCAGTCTATTTAGTGTTCATAACAAAGCCTTTTACTCAGGCTCCAATCAGGATTAAACCCTTATCAGCGCTCGCAGACCACGGGACACAGCCAGCCAGCGCCCGTGTGCGCGTGTGTGTGTGTGTGTGTGTGTGCGTACGCGCGCGCGCGTGGCTGGGAGACGTGCTTGCGGGTGTACGGGATTATTTTTGCATGTTTGGCTTGCATCGTTTATATATTTTTTATCCATTTGTTTATAATTTTTGCTTCTTAATTTGAGTGTTTGCTGCAAATGTGCACACATACAGTTGATGAGAGCATGTGGTTTTTGTGAACATCCTGTTGCAACAGTGTGTGTGTGTGTGTGTGTGTGTGTGTGGGTGTGCGTGTGCGTGTGCGTGTGTGTGTGTGTGTGTGTGTGAAATTGTGAAGCGGTATTAAATGAAGATCCAAAGCTGTAAACCCCCCTGTGGGTTAGATAATTATCATCACTGTATGTGAGATTGTTTGTTGGAGTGCACTATAAATCATATCTTTGCCTCATTGAACCTTTTGCACTGTGAGGTGAAGAGGTGCAAAGATGGAAGGAGGAAAAAAGGAAAAATGCAGGGAAGGAAAACATCGAGAAAGTGAGGGGTAACATCAGGAAGGAAACAAAGTCGAAAGAGTGGATGAAAGACGCTGGAATAACAAGGCAATAAAACCTGAAAGGCGGAACAAAAGAAAGTCAGGAAAATGAATAAACAAGGAGGGAAAGAATGAAAGAATTGTCAGAAGTGGGAAATCAAGAAAGTAAGCAGTAATGGAATTTGGTAAGGAGGGAATGAAAGAAAATAGAAAGTAAAAGGTAAAAAGTGACAAAAGCTGCGATTGGCTGGCTTCGGGTTCAGGGCTTACATTGCCTTATGCCAAGTCGGTTCACCAACAGCACTAATGTGGACAAGCAGGAAGGAAGGAAGGAAGGGAGGGAGGGAGGGAGGACAGAGAAAAATGAGGGGAGGACAGAAAGTTGGAAGAAAGAAAGGATAAATTAAAGAAAGAAAGAGAGAAAGTAAAAGGAATGAGGAAGGACCAAAGGAAAGGAATGAAAGAAGGGGAGAGAAAAAGAAAGAAGGGAGGGATAAATGAATGAAGGAAGAAAGACAGGAAGGAAGAAGGGAAAGAAAGAATAGGAGAGAGAGAGAGAGAAAATGAGAGTGAGCGGAAGGAAGGAAGGATGGACAGAGAAAAATGAGGGAGGGACTACAGAAAGTAGGAAGAAAGAAAGGGACAAAGTAAAAGGAAGAAAGGAAGGAGGAAAGGAACGAAAGAAGGGGGAGAGAAAAAGAAAGAAGGGAGGGATAAATGAAGGAAGGAAGAAAGACAGGAAGGAAGGAGGGAAAGAAAGAATAAATGGGGGAGGGAGAGAGGAAGGAGAGAGAGAAAATGAGTGAGAGGAAGGAAGAAAGAAAGAATTTCAAACATTCAAGGAAACATACTGAAGGTTTAGTACATAAATATAAACAATAAAGTTTATTATGTCATAAAGTTGATTTGGTCCCAGTACACGCCACAAAACATACAAACAATCACCTTTGTTCTTCTTTTTCTGCTTCAAACTGGAAGATCCCATTGGCTGCCGAGGCCTCTTTTAAATGATAGCGTATACAGTAGACCTTTGTTGTTATGATAACGGCGTGTCTGATTATGCAGATGAGCCTCATTTATATTAATGAGCCACGCCGCCGCCAGGGAGGAGTGACCACAGCAGACACAACAATGAGCTGGCAAAATGAAGACCACGCTGAATCCATGAATACAAAGCGGGAGGCCACGTCCATCTGTCTACTGTAACGCATGTCACACAAAATCATACACACTCACCTTCATCAGCGCAAATCATGACGCTTTCCTTGCGAGGAATATTAAATCTCTTCATCAAAGTTATGCAAAACTATAACTGAAGAGATCAAATGCAAAAGCAGACATCTGCCTTTTTTGGGTGAATTTAGTCAAATGAGTTTTCTGTCAGCTGGGAAAGGCTTTTTCCAGACATGAATCCAGGGTACCCAAATATACATCTGAAAGAGACACAAAGATTTTTTTTCAAGAGTCAAAAGTTCAACGTAACGAGGTCGGTCAGGCCACACGCGATAATACTGGATCGTCAACACAAAATGACAAAAATATCAACTCAAATAAAATGTCATTACCATTTGGACATGCCCACCAAACGCCCTTTTGACCCATGATTATACCTCACAAAGGCTGAGTGGTGTCAGTGGACACATCCACAAGTAGGGAAATGCATTTTTTAAATTGTTTTCTAATAGCTGCTTAACTACTTTAATGTGTCGAGCTGCCGAGGAGTGTAAGAGGGATTTGCTGAAATGTAGCTGTCATTTCCTTTTGTTTGCCTTCAAACATTGTTTGAATCTCTTTTTGTGCTCGCCCATAATCCATGGTGCACTGTATTGTGCTAAGTGCAGTGTGAAAAGTGTACATAGAAAAAAAAGACAATCCTGGTTCCACTTATGGCTTATTTTAA
Source organism: Leptonotus elevatus (assembly GCF_054856555.1). Lineage (NCBI taxonomy): Eukaryota > Metazoa > Chordata > Actinopteri > Syngnathiformes > Syngnathidae > Leptonotus > Leptonotus elevatus. The sequence continues at coordinate 16,727,895 of NC_141244.1, forward strand.
ACACACTCACACACACAATTGAAGTGAATAGATCAATGTTGAGCTAAATCTATCAGCGTCTCCCCTTAGCAGACAAACAATCAAGACAGAAACCTCCCCATGAGAAAGGATGATGAAAATTTCACATGACACGTTGTGTCTGCTCACGCTACCTGACGAACAGTAAAGACACATCAAAAGTGAGCGGCCCATCACCACACATTTGGATGGAGGCAAGAAATTAGGCTGAAGTGAAGCCATGAATAAATATGGGAGTCCTCCGAGGATCATTAACACCTGTCTGCCTGCTCGCAACCGCTACGCTATGCTAATGCGTCTAACTGTGTAGCCTGCCGCTAGCTTTTATATAAATTCATTGTGATGAGTTATGTGCGTGTCAAGATGAACTTCTGGAGCAAATGTCTTTTTTTTTTAATCGCTGCCAGATAAATTGTAAAAAAATATATATATATTTATATTTATTTATTTGTGTTTTGTAAATGACAACATTTGGAGACACGGTATTTTCTTTACATTGGATAGCAAGTTAACAACAAGTGCTGTTTTTAACAAATAAATCGCATGATTTTCCATAATTAATCGCGATTAATCATGTTTTTCTACTACTATATTCTACAAAGCTATCATCAAATAGGAAGTATATTTAGAATCAAAGACTATTTGATTTCTTTGATCCTTGAATAGAATTCTTCTCCTATAAAATGCAACATGTTGAACAAAACGGACCAGCTTTATAGGCATCTTTTTTCTCATAGAAACACTTCTCAAAACTTCTCGTGTCCAGCTTTAGTTGTGTCCACAAGCCGCACATTCCAGCATGGTGCAGTTTATAGGCCGCAACAGGAAGTAAATAAAACTGAGGTAATTTTAAACACTTTTAACTCATTCAGTGCCATTGACGGCTATAGACGTCAAAAATTCATTTTAACTATTTATTAGTTTCAAAATGTTTTCCATTTTTGTTAACAGTATGAAAATCTAGAATATTTGTTTACTGTACATTTAGAAAATATATAAAATTTGTGATTAATTGTGAGTTAACTAGTGAAGTCATGTGATTAATTACAATTTTAAAAAAATTAATCGCCTGACGCCCCTAATAAAAAAAAGAAGAAAAGATTATTAAAAATTAGGAGTGTCAGACGATTAAATTTTTTTACTGTAATTAATCACATGACTTCACTAGTTAACTCACGATTAATTACAAATTTTATATATCTGTTCTAAATGTACAATAAAAAAATTCTAGGTTTTCATACTCTTGTTAACAAAAGTGGGAGAAAAAAAGTGAAACTAATAGAAATTGTTCAGATGACTTTTTGACGTCTATAGCCGTCAATGGCAGTGAATGAGTTAATTAATCTCCAGAGTTAACGCTTTAGTTTTGACAGCTCTATTAGCAACACACAAATTGGTGTCACACTTAAATGGTTCCTATCAGCAAACACATTTAAATATGATGTTTTTTATTTAGAGCTGTCAAACAATTGAATTTTTTAAATCAGATTAATCATATTTTAGAATTGTGATTAATGATGATTAATCGCTTATTTAAAAAGGCTTTTTATCAACATTTTTTGCCCGCCAAATTTGAAAAACACCTGTTATGTGTTCATTCTTTGGACTTTTAATGTTATGAGGACGTCTTTAAAAAAATTTGATCCTCTGATCAGTTAATTACTTGCATAATTTAAAATGGGGAAAAAAAGACCCCAATAGTTTGACATTATCCAACCGTTTTTGCTTGGCTTTTAGAAGCTGGCTGTGTAATTTATCTCCCGCCGGTCCCTCATTGGAAAAATGCTGGCAGAAATGCAAAATCTGCGTTGGCTCTGACCACCCACAACCACAATAGTAGGACTACATTTCCCATGATTCTTAGACACGGAAATAGGAAGTGGTGCCGGTTCCGGTTTAACGAAAACGTATGAATCGCGATAACGGTGTGATTGACATACACATGGCAAAAAATTGCCACCTAATATGGGCACAGTATGGCATCAAAGAGGATCATTTTGAGGATTTGCCCCCCAAAAAAAAGTTCATTGTTGCTCGCTCTTATTTTAATGGTGAGAGCAGATTAATTAGCACATCACTTTTACTTAAAAATAAATGATTGTTGCACATTGTCCTCGTCACATACTGTTATCGAGTAACTTTTCCCACTATGCCGAGCCGACAGTATACCGAAATCTGTTATAGATCTGACTCTAGCAGAGCGGAAGTTGAACTTTTCCTCGGAGAAGAAGCTATTATCAGCTGCGAACGTGTGTGTTTGTGTGCCTGTTTGTTCTAATGAGCATCTGTCAGTACAGACCTGATAACCATGGTAACACCCCGGGGTTATTTTCAACCCGTTGTCAGAGCAGCTGTAGGGCTGTTAAGCAAGGTCAACATCTGGACTTAAGAAGAACAACTCTCACACCCGGCAACACTTTTATCTCAGTGGTCATTAAATTGTGGAACGCCCGTCCAGCAACACAATTTGCTGGTTTCTGATTTTTTTTAAAAGGCCAGTCAGTCGGGCTGACCGGCGCTCTTTGGGAAATGTAAACAGTTGCTTAGTTGGAGGCATCTCCTCTTTAGTTGGGCTGCAACTGTTGAGACTGTAGCTCAGTGATATGTTAACATTAGCTTTTGAAAATGTGACAGTGGCATAACCTTCAAGTCTAGAAAGCAACAAAAAAAAAAAAAAAGGGGGCAGGAAAAGCCTGCTAGAACATCTGGACTTTATTTGAGTTTGATCAGAGGTACTTTAAATGGTGACAGATGTGTACTGACTCCCATTTAACATGAGTTGGAATGGGATTGGTTGATTCTGAAGATAGCCACATCCCTAGTTATAGAAGGGTGTGCACACTTGTGCAACTGCTTCCCCCCACACACTAGTAGTACAGCTTATATACAGTAGGTCACATTGATGATGGGAAAAGGTTTGAAATTATTTATCTTGCTTTCAGGATTTTTTTATATCACATAAGCCTGGCCTTTGAACAAGGGTGTGTAGACTTTTTATACCGACTTATATATGTTTAACAATCTCGTATGGAAATGAATGGTAGCACCCTAAATGTAATAATTTCCTGAAAATGTAATAACATTTGCACTTAACTCGATCAAAAATGTAACAAAAACCCAATAATGTAATTTAAAAAAATCCTAACTGATATTGTAATAACAATCTTATTGTATTATTGGGGATTTATTACATTACTTTTTCAGGTGGGTATTTTTTTTCCTCAAAACTGATCATGTAAAACTTGACAGATAATGTAACATACATGTTCATTTTCAGTCCAAAGTTCTACATTTTGTGTTTTGAGAATCTAAAACTATTGGTATTGTGTTTTTAACACTGATTTAAATGGAGGTCAGTGTCGGCATTATTTGATAGATGTTGATTTATTTAGTGTTTAAACCAACTCTACAGAGAGTTACTCACAGTAAGTTATGCTCTGCCGCAAAGACTTCTGGGGTATGGTATAATAATTATGTTATAACAATGTAATAAGGTATTACTTTGTCTGTAAAAAATATATATATTACAATATCAGTCAGTATTTTTGTTACATGATTAGATTTTATTACATTTTTAACCGAGTTAAGTGCAAGTTATTACATTTTTAGGCATCTTCAGGAAATGATTGCATTATGGGTGCTACAGCTGTCTTTTTGGAAAATATAATGGGCATAAGATACATTACTTCAGTAAAATAGACGCTCAGATTTTGACATCAAAATATATTTGACATATTGTGGTGGGCAACAAACATGTCAAAACTGCATGTGTTACATGCGTGCAAATGTCAAGACTCACTTTCGGGACATGGAGCAGATCCTTATAATGTACCTTTTATTTATTTCATTTTATTTTTAAGTGAAGACGTCCTCTAAAGTGATGAACACTTGCGTGTATCTGAAGTGAGAAGAATGCGTAATCGTTTTTTATGGCTGTTCATGGGTGTAAATGTGCTAGTTTACGGTTATAGTGGCACATTAGAGTGAACAACACAGAACATCTGTCAGTTGGAAACATCACAGGGGACGTTGTGTGTGCGTGCGTGCGTGCGTACGTGTGCGTGTGCGTGTCAGCCCCCAAAGGTACGTCATTTGGAGTGTGCGTCGAGAGACAAGGGAAGGTCACCGCACGTGCACGGCTCAGCGTAACAGCGCCTGGCGAGCGTGCGCGAGCGGCCGAGCACCAGCAGTCTCCCAAGGACAACAAAGTGCTTATCCGTCAGGAGAGAAAAAAAGAAAAGAAAAAAGTGGCTTTTCAGTTCTGTGAACACACACCTCAGTGACACAGTGGCTATAAAGAGTCAAACAAATATTTTAGGTTTAATGCACACGACTGAATTACACGGCCTTGTCGATCCTTTCTCATTGTTATTATTCTCAGCATTTACGGATATTTTCTTTCTTGTATATATAAAATATATATACTTGGAATTATTCAGATTTGCGTAGCTATATTTTCATAATTTTTGACGTTTTTTTTTATTTGGTAGCAGATTGGTTCAAGTGCTGTTTTTTGTGCTCAAGTGGCACAACAATTTGAAGCCAAGCACAAAATAAAAACTTTAAACTAAATTAAAACTGTGAAAATGCTGAGTATCTAGTAACACAGTATTGAAACAGAACGGAAAACCGTTGCTCGCCTGGTGACAAAATCAAACACACAAACTGCTTATTTTGCCGCGACTGGCAACTTTGCGATGCTAATCGTTAAGCTAAGTGTTCGCTCATAACATGTCTAAGAATAAAAAATAAATAAATAAAATGCATCGTACTCACCAGAGATGTTTATTTATTTCTCCTTAGCTAGCAATGTTTTTTTTGTCATCGTAATTAGGAAAAAAAAAGAATCCCCGCATATTTGTTCACTAATTTACATATTTATTCACTATTACCAAAGCCCTGTCTACACCAAACCAAGATTATTCCTGTTGCCTTGTGGCTATTGTAAAGTTAGCATCAGTCCAGTATGTGGTGCACTGGATGTGGCTTTCAAAATAAGAGCACTAATAGGAAGTGCCTTGTTAGCTTCCTCAATCTTGCTAGCTTAACAGCGTTGTATAAATCTGCCTTGTTTGGTGTAAAATGGCTTCTTCCATGTTAAATATACTTGCCAATAGAGATCCTGACGTCACGTGACTTTTTCTGAACACGCCCCCCTGTGCAGGAGATTATTAGCGCATGGGCTACAATGGCGTGAAGGGCGAAAACTAGCGTCTGTCCGTCAATTTTACACCTAGTAGCATTGACAGTCACTTTGATGAAAAGGACATGATAAACATGCGCGAGGTGGACATGTTGGATTGCCGATGAAGTGTCAGTTGCTGGGGAGTGCTTTCAAATCTGATCATACAAAGGCTTTACAAGTTTGTGCAATCAGGATTTAATCCCCCTTTATGTGTCAAAATGCCATCAAAGTTGGCAGTTTCACACAAGCGGTGTTATTTATGTACGTTAGCAACTTAGCATTTACATCGTAAATGTTGTTAAATTCAACAGTGTAATATCGACTAAACCGTAGCAGCGAAAATGAGCGAAACAGATTATTTCCCCCACATTTTGCGTGTGTTAACAGTTAGCATCTGTTGATTTAGCCACCATGTACAAAGTGCAACATTAGGCTACGTATTGGTTCCACTTAAGTAGCCTGGAGCATGCTCGATCCTTTTTTTTTTTTTGCCTCTTCTTTTTGTGGCAGCTGGTCCCAACAGCTGTCAATCATTGTTAAAGTGTGGCGTTTGCCATTTACTCAAAGTGGCAGACGCGTTCTCTATGCTGCCAAAACGGTTGCCCTAACGGCCATTTTGGGACGCGGGACGTCAACGTCAGGATCTCTATTGGTCCCTTTTCTGGTCCGTTTGCCCAGATTAACTCATTCACTGCCATTGACGGCTATAGACGTCAAAAATTCATTTGAACTATTTCTAATAGTTTAAAAAAAATCCACTTTTGTTAACAAGAGTATGAAAACCTAGGAAAAAAATTATTGTACATTTACAACAGATATAAAATTGGTGATTAATCGTGAGTTAACTATTAAAGTCATGCAGTTAATTACCATTAAAAAATTTCAATCGCCTGACACGATTAAAAAAAGAAAAGAAAAAATTATAAAAAATTAGGGACGTCAGGTGAATACATTTTTTAATCGTAATTAATCACATGACTCCACTAGTTAACTCACTATTAATCACACATTTTATATCTGTTCTAAATGTACAATAAAAATAATTCTAGGTTTTCATACTCTTGTTAACAAAAGTGGAAAAAATGTTAAACTAATAGAAATAGTTCAAATGAATTTTTGACGTCAATGGCAGTGAATGAGTTAACAACGATTCATATTGTCATGTTCAAATACCATCACCACAAAACCCCTCTGCCTTGACCGTACGTGTTGTTTTTGATGTTTCACAGTGGTGAACTTCCAGTCGAAAGTCGAACTCCGTGTACATAATGTTATGAACAATACATACACATCTTCGGTTGCACTCCACCTTTGGTCAGGGATGCATTAAACACCTCCATCTGTTACTTGATTTCATTAAGTATCGCGTAGCAAGGTTGTAATTCAGTGCAGAGGCTTGTTTAGTACAGTAAGTGGAGCTCTCCATCGCCTCCAAGCCTCCTCATTCTCTCCTCCGCCATCGGTGCTTCAGCTGTTGTTTCTCATTAGAAAAACGCTGTGTTTCTTATTATCCCAAGACGCTCCAAGCCACTTGTGTGTGTGCACGCACGCGTGTGTGTATACAGTAGCTGCCAAACGCACCCTTTGTCTTTGCTGTTTGTCTCTTCTGTCCCCTCATTATAAAAGAAACCTTACCTTGCTCTTTCCTCCCCATTCCCTATCGCTCCCTTTTCCGCCTCTGCCTCGCTGTCACTCATTATCCAACAGCTTGAAGCAAGCAGTCAGCCATACGAGAATGGAACCCGACGCCTCACGCAGCCGTTAGCTTGTATTACCGTAGATCGGCTCGGCTCCTCGCGCCTTCAACTTTGCCCTAAACCTTTGGCTAGTTTGCTTCTTTTCAACAGTCGAGCTAATTAACCCAGCCGCTCGCAGCCAGCAACCTGCCATATGTTGAGGATTGTATCCTCTCTTCGTTTTTTTTTTTTACGCTTTTTACTGTTTGCCGTAAATTGTTCTCTGTAAGACTAATTAACAAAAGGAGTTCATCATCAGCGCCGCGTGAGGTGCGTGCAGTTGCTTTGTTCGCCGTTCAAGATGATGACAAAAGGCTCTCTTGTGCGCGTCTTATCTGTACAGCCACGCGTAGGTTTGTTTATCTTGTATACTTGCATGTTGCCTCAAAACAATAGTCAAAGATCACAATGAGATCATCGGAACCAAAGCAGTAGAAAAGAAAGACTGGACAGTGGAATGCGCAAGTGCCCCGTTGTAACCCATCTTGTCATAATGTCTCGAAACAATGCAACGTAACGCAAGGGATTGTTTCCACGTCACCAACATTTTTGAAGTTGAGAGCTACTTTCTTGCCTATTGATCAGTGTGAAGTGCTACCAATTTGATGCATTATTGTTATTATTATTATTAGAATAAAATGCCTTAAAAATACCCTATTTAATTTGCCTTATTACTTGTCAACTGCTCCAAATTCATAAATGCACAATCACTACCCTGGCCTATAATGTAAGTGTACAATTTGAAAAAAATTAACTTGATTAAAAAAAAGTTTTAAAAAAGGAAACCAACTGGTTTTTCATTAAGTGAAAATTTCTTATTTTTTGTTGGGTACTTTAAATTACTCTTTATCCAAGCAAAAATATATTTTATCCGAGTACTTGAGTACTCGATAGAATTTTCAGTCGAGTATTCAAATACTAAAATACTCAATAATTGCAGTCCTACTGTATTCCTTAAAAGAAAGTTGTTCAACCACATATTTTGATTGGGACGGTTTTTTTCCCCTAACCACTGGATTTAATTTTATTTATCTATTTAAAAGAAAAATCATTTTATTGTGTGCTTTATGCAAAATGACTTTTATGAGCAAATTGAAAAAATATAATTACTATCAATTTTAAGCAATTTTAAGTAAATTTGCTATAATTGGGATACATGGGTCTTTTTTTTCAATCTGTCATTGTTTTTGGGGAAATTTTATGTGTATTTATTAGGCTTTTTACTTTTTCTTTTTCTTTTGCTGCTTTGTTTTTTTATATATATATTTTTTTTTTGTTTCTGTTTTTTGTTTTGTTTTATGATTATTATTTTTTACAGTTTTTCTGAATATTTTTTCCTGTTTTTATTTTTAAGTAAAATGTGTTCTTTTTTTCTGAATAGTTTTTTTTTTTACTGTTTTTTCTGGAATATTTTTCAGTAAAAAAAATGTTTAAGGAAAACAATTCACCCTCCCCAAAATCTCAATCTAAATCAATAATCCCCCCACCCACCCACCCACACACCAAAAAGAGGGGGGGGGGGGGGGCAAAAACTGAAACAATTATTCCATGAAACAGAAACATTTTATATTGAGGAAAAACAACCCCCCAAAAAATTCTCAGAAAAACAGGACTCTCTTAAATCGCAATGTACTGTTGAGCTATTTTTGGAACAAGCCCGCGGGGTACTCATGAGGTCCATGAGAGCACCCTGCTGCCCACGGGCACCATGTTGGTGCTCCCTGTGCTAGATTTATCTTTCTGGGTTTTTCGGGAAACGATGCATATGATTGACACGACTCGTCTGGAATGCAACCACTCAACAAATCCTTTTCCAAAAGAAAAAACAAATCTGTCAATTATCCATTTACACAACGAACTACCATATATACTATAAATTGATATTTATCAAGGCCACCATTGTTTTGTCATTGGTTTGGGCCTGTCAACCATGTCTCGGGGTCCCCTTCATTTTCGGGGCCATCTGCAATTGCCCGGGTCGCTCACGCTGTTGTGTAAGGTCCAAACACTCTTTAATTCACTTTGTCCTCTGACAGAATCACTCAAGCAAAACTACGATTCAATTTACTGCCGCGCGCGGGTTAACGAGATGATACGTTTTATTAAACAAGCGAGTCAGCATTCCTCTTAAACGTCCTTCCTACAACCATGACAAGGCAATAATTCACCTTCTCCGTCCCAGAGGTCCCAGTTCAGAAAGCGTGCCAATTAGACGCCTCGACTGGCACTTAATTGCCACTCGGAAGAGGCTGATGGGCCATTAATTAGCAGGACATTAACGAGACTGATTATTCATTAACAGCGGAGCATATTAGAACAGATAAGAGGCGATTGTAATGGACTCGATTGGTGGAGAGAACAGTGGCTGTCTTCAGTAGTATTATGTGACCTGCTATGGCACTCATTTTAGTGTTAGACTATGCTCCTCATTGCTCGGTTTAAATTACATCGCCTCAGATGATGATCATTTGATTGTAGTAAAAGATGCTTATCAAAAGTACATATAGAAGCAAAATGCCAGAGATGAGGCTATGTACAGCTTTTCCACCTCATGGTCATCACATTGAATCTGAAGGGCCGTTCTAAAAACGAAAAACTCGAAAGTGGTGCACCACAGGGAACCTGTTTCATCCCCTTGTAATTGCTGGTCCAGGTTGCATTAACCATGTGTGTCCACTAGGGGGTAGACTATTGCAATGAGCTTTGTTTCTGATTGTTTTGAAATTTGATCTATGTTGACCTGCGATCGTCTGTTCTAACACCTCCGACTCCTCATTTCACGCTTCATTTACTACCACTCTGCCCCCAAAACACCAACTGCGTGCATGTGTGTGCATTCGAGGTCATTGTTTCCCCTCCACTCGGTATTACCAAACCAAATCAGAAACTCTTGCTTATATAAGCTAAATGAGAGCCCATCTTGTATGTGAAAAGGCGCAGTGCTGTTTTGCAAGGACAATGATACCGTTGTCCTTACGCTGACACAGACAAACTTGTTTTACTCGCAAAGCCAATGCAATTACCTCTCTAATGCAGAGAGCATTATACATCGTATTAGGATGTCTAGTTGTAGTTATTGGAGATACAGTAGCTCATAAAGCCTCCTCGGTATCAATATAAACATTCTCCCCGGTCACACAATGGATTTTATTGCAAAGCCTTTTCATTTTCGCTGCACAAACCAACTTATTTTTACAATATCTTGATAGAAACACCAGTTGAGATAAAATGCTATGGATGAAAACAGCTAGAGAGAAAAGAACAATAAATTCATCACTTACCTGAGTTTGCTCTCCTAATCTGAAACTGGAATTGACATTTATAGCTACATCAGATACCAAACTGGCTGGCCCGGTTGGTGGGGAAATATCAGGTGGGATACACACCTGACAGCACATAAATCCACTCGTGACACATAATAGCTTTTAAGCAGGGAGACATTGAGGTGCATCTGCAGCAGCTATCATCACACGCACACGCACACACACAAGGATAGTAGGTAAGCATGAATAGATGGTGTGTCTGGGAATGGCGAGATTGGTTCCATCTGTCGTGGAGAAGATTGTTGGGTCACATCCCTTGCAGATAGATAGATAGATAGATAGATAGATAGATAGATAGATAGATAGATAGATAGATAGATAGATAGATAGATAGATAGATAGATAGATAGATAGATAGATAGATAGATAGATAGATAGATAGATAGATAGATAGATAGATAGATAGATAGATAGATAGATAGATAGATAGATAGATAGATAGATAGATAGACTGCTATTTAAATAGTGATTTATTTATTTATTTATTTATTTTTAGCTTTACTACGCGACCATCTTGGACAAATGATTAGGTAAGCCCGAGATTCTCATCAGGAAATACCCAGACCTGAACAGGAAGTGACCTAGTGTCAACAGGAAGTGACCTAATGTCAACAGGAAGTGACCCGGAAGTGGTCTAAAATCAACAGGAAGTGACCTGTTTCAACAGGAAGTGACCTGGAAATGGCTCAATCACAACAGGAAGTGACATGTTTCAACAGGATGTGACCCGATTTCAACAGGGTTGGAAAAGCCATAAATGATTGTGACAAGTGTTTGATATTAGTACGCTGTATGTTTTTTTTATCCTTTCTTTTTTGGCGGAAGAAAGCCTGAGACCTTTTATTTGGATGCTTGGGAACTGTCTTAAAATTGTGAATACAATTACATGATGTCTACTTTGATAATATACCTTAAATTAATACCCGTCCAACTGTGTCAATAAAATTCACACTATCTATTGTATTCTGAAATTCTGCATTGCATATGTTTTTTTAGTCTTTAACTGTATTTAAATTAATAATTTAATCACCCTCTTAAAATAATTGCCTAAGTATTTTTTTGTGCAAAAGCAATTTTTTGTCATAAATCATCTCCTCATGTTGCAAATGGTTCAATTGTTTGTGTTTCCTGAAAATCTGAAGAAAAAAACGTAGGCGATTATATTAAGAAGGCTTAGATTTATTTTTTTTCCGGTTTTTTTTTTTTTGCTATAGGCCAGGTGTGTCCAGGATCAAACTGCCGCCCTCATAATATTTTTAGGCAATGTTTTACGTAACATTTTCTTAACTGTCATAGAAGTGTATACTAAAGTAGTCAAAGCAGTGTTAATATGAATGCAGGAAAACAAAGGTAGGGGCAAGAGGGACAGACAGGAAGGGACAGACTGACAGAAGTGTTATCAATCAAAGCCTGAAGCAGAGTGTTAATCCCCAAGCCAGCAGCAATGGCAGGCAGAAGGGCGAAAAGTCTTTCACAGGGGAGAGAGAGAGAGAGAGAGAGAGAGAGAGAGAGAGAGAGAGAGAGAGAGAGAGAGAATGAAGAGAAGGACAGAGAGAGGAGACACCAAATGTGGTCGTGCATTTGAAGGACAATCGTTGTCCATCAACATGAAGAATTACTTTTCTGGCCTGTCCGTATGCCTTGTGAACACACACACACACACGGACACGCACACACAGTCAACCTGTGTGAGAGGACACTTATTGGATCTTCAATGGGATTAGCGGGGTTTTATCCCGTCAAGTGTAATGATATGTGAATGAGTTGATTATAGCGATCTGATGACACTTTGCTGGTTGACCTCCAAAGTCTAACAATAACAACCGGTCACCTGGCACTCATTTTATAAAGAAGATGCGCTCACCGGCATCGGTATCAGGACCAGTATCATTCAGTGACAACTCAAGAGTTTAGCACTTATGCTAATATCGATCTGGAAAAAAGTGGTATTGAACATCCCTAATATTTTATGTTAGACTACGGATTGTTCCAATGTATTTACATGTTCTGTAGCTGCAATAGGAGCAGAACTCCATCTTAAACTGAAGACTACCTCTGCAGGGAAATGATTCAAATTCATTCCAGGTCGGACTTTCTTTTGACAGGTGTTCATAAGAAATTAGCTGTTACTGTTACTTTAGTTATAACTTTGGGTTATGGCCCAAAAGATCAGTGGTAAGATTTACTGCTATGTGAAATTTTTGGGCTATTTTCCCTAATTTAGATATTTAATTTCATTTAAATCATTGTTGATTCTGTTATTATATTCATCCTGTGTTTAAAAGGGTGCTGTAAAGGCACTTAACACAAAATCATGTGTAGGCCTACTTCTGTTTTTGAAATATAATACACATTTTTACAAAGCCTGTTATTCAACACCACTTTTTCTTTATTCTCATTTCTATAAAAGTGGGTCGCAACTTGGCGGCAAAATGAAAATGCAGGTCCCATGGTGGCAACAGTTCAGAACCACTGATCTAAAGGATTAAGAATTTTTTTATATATATATATATGGTAATGCTGTCATATTCCCCATTAATTACAGGTGGCTTTGTGCATTTTTCAGTCTTTCCCTAAAGGGCGTGGCAGGAATTCAGGACTTGAAAGAAATATTTTGTATTTTCAGATTTTAATTAATTAATTGATTAATATTAATATAAGAAATTGAGTGGAAGTCATAAATAGATGTACAGAGAAGACCACAAATCGTAGCAAAAAAACAGCACATATTTGCTATTAATCCGAGCAACCGAAAGCTCTATTCATTAGCCAGTCCCTGAGTGATCATGTCAAGTATGTCTGGATTTCCACTTGTCTTTTTTTAATCAACTCATCTGTTGAAATGTGCCTTGAGTTACAAGTGACCTGACTTTGAATGTTTCAAGATGCAAGCCATCATTTGGCCAATGTTTTGCTTTGACTCACAAGGAAAAATGTGCGATGCCAGCGCTAACTAGCAACAACTCACTTAATTAATTAATGACGATGATGAAATAGGCTTGGCCATGTCATGTCATGTTACATGTCATTGTCATGTTCACCAACACAGTGGCCAAAACATTCTTAATTAAAATTAAACTGCACTAATAAGATAACCACCAGAGGGTGCTATAGCAATACAACCATTGTTGTTTAACATCATATTTGGTTGGGCAGGCACTCACAGACTCACAAATGTCTGTATTCAAACACTTAAAGTCAATTTCCCATTAACATTCATGCCGGATCTCAGCAAGGCCAAGCGAAGATACCTGAATTGCAGCTATAATTAGGAATAATATGCCCAGCTACACGTGAAAGTAGTCAGCTGCGTGCCGTACAAAGCCAGAGAAAAGCCCTCTTCCACTGTGTCAGCATTAGACAGCACAGACAGCATCTTCTCCCTCATTAGGCACCATAACGGTGACAAGAAAAGAGGGAAGACCGGGGACCAAATGAGCAGCGGAATGGCGCTCATTTGTATCATGTGCCTCCCAAGACACCTGTTATGTACAATATAGTCCGGAAGAAAAGCATGATAAGACACTATTAGCTTATTAATGATGCTACTCTTACTACATTCTACAATATACTAAAAAATACTGTATTGTATGTCCAATTTAGTAATGTCACAATTGTTGTTTTGTTTTGTTTTGTTATATGAGCTTGCGTCACTACTGATTGATATTACGCCATAAATCTAAGTTATACAGCCATTATGGTTATGAGCAGTTGATTAAACCAGCATCCGTGCCTACGGACAAGTAGAATAAACGGATCTCTACTGCACCCTGGTGGTGACCACGTGTAATTGCAAGGCTGAATGTTGCTCCAAGTACAGTACTGGTCCTCGCTTTACGGTCTTTCTAGATATACGACGTTTTGTGGTTACACGAAGGTGGCTGAAGTACACAGGCTGTGTACTAAATTACTGTTTCAACTCCCTTACTTAAATAAAAAAAACACTCAAAATAAGGCAAAGTTTGTACCGTCATTTACGACTCAAAATAATTTGGTTAAAAAAAAAGAGGGGGGGGGGGCAAAAAGGCACAGAGCCACGACATGGGTCAATTTGACACAACTTTTTGTGTTGTTTTGCACATAACATCCAAAAATAGGTCGTTTTGTACAAAACAAGCCCAAAAATGTAGTCATTTTGTACAAAACAAACCAGAATGTTGGGTCAAAGAGACCAAAATAGTGGGTCAGTCTCTTTTTGACCAAAATGTTTTTGTTTTTACCCAAATAATACCGGTTTTAAAAACTTAAAAGAAAATTTAAAAATAAAATAAAATCTCTGCGCTCAATAATTTCCCTCTTTTATTAGCTTTTGTAGTGCTCGTACTGAGAAGAAAAAGTTCAGGTTTAAGTTCTTTAAAATAAGTGAACAATTCGATCAATTAATCCCAGAACTGTCATCTTTACATCTCATTCACATCGTGTCATCTGTGGAGATTTAAAAAAAAATGCAACACGCCTTTTTTGACAAAGGAGTTGAAATTAGAGAAATGTTTTCAAAAATCATCAGGGAAAATAAAAAGGTTAACTACGGGAACTCTACTTAAATAAATGTTTTAATTTGCTTTACTTAGGGGTGTTAAAATAACTTGCGTGACACTGACAACTACTTTTGACATTCAACCCCTCTCATGTAGGTTAATAAGCAAAGCAGTCAATTATGACGCAGTGCAGTTGTACAGCATTACAAACTTTCCAATTATAATTCATCTGCTGTAATTTGTTGTTCGCAAACCCCCTAGCACAGCAACCCTAAATTGTGTACGCACGCACACACTGACGCACTATTGGGTGGCATGCTGTGTTGGCACAACCTGTCCTGCCCCTCATTAATCACCGCGTTGAGGTTTTGATGCCACAGCAGGAATGAAAGTGCTGCTCTAACGTGAACAGATGTACTAGAGTGCCACCATCAGCTTCGCCTTCGGGCCCACAGCAGCGAGACAGTGACCACTGCTGCTGACGACGACATCTAATACTTCAAATGTATTAACAACGGGGATCAATAGGAGGCTCAAATGCTGTGAGATAAGCAAGCAGAGGCCCTCATTTGCATACATTCATGAATGTGAGCTACATTTAGCAGAAGCAGCCATGACACATGTACAGATGGAAAGTGTTTATTTGGAGTTACAGTTTTTTATAATAAACATTTTTAGCTTCTTGAACTGATCCACTAGGGGGCACATTGTATTGTAACCGCAACGATTACGAGAGCTGTCCCATCTAATCTTGGCGCGTGAACTGACGAAGCCTGCTCAAAAAGAGACAAAACGTCCTTTAAGACAACCAGAAGAGTCCAGTTGTGATTGAGGCAATGCACTGTGAATGACATGACCTGGATGAGTGAGAATATTCACAGGCACACCACGATTAAGCCCCCTTACACCAGGTAAACACAGGAAAATGAATTTAAAACCTTCCTTTCCTCTGTCCTTTTCAGAGCTATTCACACTTTTCTGGTCGGAAGTTTCCCAGCCGTCTTGACTGCTTGCAAAACCATCCAATTATGATGTCAGGGTACGATGCAGGTTGCCTTCCGCAGCGCCAGGTAGCCTGTGACGACATCCGTGGGGAGCAGGCGGATGTAGGAGAACTCCTCAGTGGATGTGAAGCGAAGTTTGGTCTGCGGGTCTGTGTAATTTGCCTGAGGAAAAGTACAAATAATAAGTTATAGCTTTAAGGCTTAGCCCCAGTGAAGGTGACAGTTCTTCAATACAACATTAAATTTACTCACAGGTAGTCCGGAGATGTCCGAGTATTTTTTGGATGGTTTCAGAGAGGGAGGGGCATCAATGTTGTAGTCTTTAAATACAAAAGGTCAAGAATAAGATGACTAAATTATTTGTCAACAGACATAATCTATTGTAACAAAATATAGGCAGTATGAGCTTACTGTCATTATGTGTCAAATTAATTAATTACATCAAGAGTCAACAAGTGTATCAGTCATATACAGATAGAAATTCATTTACAGTTTGCGTCGTCAAGCTTCCAGGGTAGCGTCCGTTCCAAAACCATAATTTGTTTGAGATTCTTCCACGTTCGATTCTTTTTGCCTGCTGCTGCTCCGCCGATCCCCGAATGCTGCCAAGATGGAGAGAAAACATTTTAAACTGAAGCCACAAAATCTGATACCGTGTGTTGTGTTCAACAACGAAATGGCACTCGCTCACCATAAATGAGGCATCTTTGAACGGCGGTGGCTTGGCGGTGCATTCTGTGCTGGTGCTGATGCTGATGCTTGTTAACGGCGTGCTCTCCACCAATCCAGCCGCCTTCGTGTCAGGGACCACTTCTACCACTGACATCTGATTGGAACACAGTGTTTGGAATGTCAACAAAAATGGCGACTATGATGTAAGGAGAGTGTAAGGAAAAGGTAGGGGTTGGGCATTTAATCAACATTGATTCATTCTAATTTAATTGTCAGAACAATTTTAGTATAAACATTTTTTGGGCGCTTTTGCTATTCAAAGTGTGTCCCAGTTAGTGATTTGGTCTCTATTTATGCTTTTTATTTTCTGGCCAGTCTAGCGCAAGGTTATAATAGTTGTTCAATAAAGTTAGTTTTAATTTTTGGGACTTAAATTCAATCCGTCTTAGTTTTTAGAGCATGTTTGTTAGTTTTTACTTATTTTTATTTATTTACAATAATCGAAGGGAAACATACAATATAAATGGACATACCACCCAGGCAGCGATATCTGAAGCCAACATATTACATAACTGTTGGTAGTGGTACAGATGAGATCAACAAATATGGCAACAGCAGTACAGTGACTGTACTGTCATTTGTTTATTTCAGAAAATTAAAAAAACAAATACTGTGACAGAACAGAACGTTTTAATGCACCCTAAACGTGGAAGCTCGTTTGTTTCAACCTGGTTTTGTGTGAGTTGTGTCATCATTAGCGGAGCTTTCTTCTTCTTGGTGCCCCCGCCGGGCGGCTGAGCGGCAGACACCGCTGGACTACCGGGACGCTTCTTCCCCCGCAGAGCGGCAGGGCCGACTGCCAATGTCTGGTTCTTGATCGTAATAGGGAGCTGTGATGCCATGTGTTGCGATACAGTCGATTTAAATGCGGCGTTCTAACCCGAGGATTAGCTTTGGCATTAGCATTAGCGGCTTAACAGCAGGCGTCACCCGGATGTTGATTTATTTAACTTCCGGGGACGCCCACGTGACATTCGTTTTTTTTTATGAATTAAATGTAGTATTATTAGATTTAGGTTTAAAGTAATGATACTTAAATGATAACAAATAAATGTATATTATTAATGTCATGTAATTTTTAAACATAGTTTTGAGGCTTGAGATTTGAATACATAGCTACATTGTTTTCAAATGTACAGTACTGTAAAACATTATGGGGGGGAAATGCCTAGATGTACTTCATACAAATATTTACTATTTTGACATAAGCAATGATCCCCTGTAAAAACTGTACAGAACTACAAACACCATCATTTCTAAGTAGAAGACAAACAATGTTATTAAATCGAATTTGACAAGTTCCTTACTGTGGTTCTGAAGGCAATGGTTTAAAATGTCTGCCTGACAGTGCTGGATTCCTCCTACATCCCCCAAAAAACATGCATGTTAGGTTTATTTAATACACTAAATCGTCCATATGCAAAAATTGATGGACGGAAAGTGTATCTTTCTACAATTTACACCATATTTTAATTATTTCACTGTTTTAGAAGGAAAGAGGACAGCACAGTATGTCTAGCACATCTGCCTCACAGTCGAGAGGTTCTGGGTTCAAATCTCAGCTCATAAGTGTCCCGAGGCGTGAACCGTTTATTTTCTATGTTTGCCATCTCTCAATCAAAGCCACTGTCCAGTGTGTATGCTGAAAATGGAAAGATTGCCCCAAAGAGCAGAACCTCAAACAGCAAAGCAGTTATCAGCCAATGGTTTACATTTCTTATCTACTGCTGCCATCTACAGGAATGTACAATATAATTCACATATGTTTTTAATACAATTTGGATGATTCTTAAAAAAAAAGAAAGTTTTATTTTAAAATACTATACAGCTTTAACCAAACATGCAGCCGATTTCCCAATGACATTTTCAGCATGCAGCTTTTTGATGGTACTTTTGTAATCTTTTATTTATTTATTTATTTATTAATTATTAATTTATGTGTATCTAAATAATGTTAACAACTGGGGTCTTTTGGTGAACTTTCTGATTAGGCCTCTTTGTTATTTGCAATTCATTTATCTCACATTTACCCTCATTCGCACGTATAAGCAGACCAAGGGGGTGTGGCACAGCAAGCTGGTGACACTTTCTATGACCTGTAAAACATTAAACAAGACAAGTCAATCTCGCTTAGAGCAAACTTTGAAGATAAACTTAAACAAGCCATACCTGTCAGGAAAGCTTTAAAGGATTTGATTGCCTCCAGTAATGTGCTGATTGGTTCGAGTAGGATGCTACGCCTGAGAGCAATACGTGGGCCCTCTCTTGTCAATCTGACAGCGTTTCGCACAAACACCTCAGATGGGAAAGCGCCTTAAGCGTATCTTTCAGTCTGCACCAGGCAAAGGACCTGTCAGGATTCAGACTCCGCACTACAATGAAGCACCACATCCAAATTCACCACAGCATCCCTTAAGCAACTGCACAGACCTTGATTAACTGAGGGCTACGAGTGTACTTAGCGTGTGTGTACGTGTGAATACAGACGAACAAACCGGAGCAACTTCCACTTTACAAAAAATTGCATGCGAAATGCCAATTCAAAGGCACTTTTTCTAAGATGTCTTATTCATTTATTAGCATGCCGCAGCCGTTTTATGAAAATACCACCTACGCAAGATAATCCCAAAGAGCATCGGAATAGGATCAGTTAAAACAATAGCTTCCATTTTACTGCATCTCTACCACAGTCTTAACCCACTGGATGCCAAACTGTGCTTTCCTGTCAAACCACTGAAGCATTGTCTTAGAATCAGCGTGACAACATTTAACTGGATTCGCGTCACGCACACTGTACCTGCTGTTACATATGCCATTTAAAAGGATATTACATAAAAGGTTTGTAGCTTTTTCATGCTCCAGTGACTCCGCAGGCAAACATGTACACTGGGGCCCCAAAGCTACTTATTGATCTGCGTGATGACTGGTGCTGGATGTGTGTCAATGTTTATAATGGGAATGGATAGCTCACACGCGTGTCTGCGCATGTAGGCAGATAGCCTTCTATGAAATGTCAAGGGACTGTTTGCAATCTCTACCGCCCACAACTATATAGGAGGCCCCGTTTTAACATGTAATTGCTGTTCCACGATATTTTGTATGAACTGTACTGTGAAGTAGTCATAGCTAAAAGCTTGCTATTCTTGTTTTGGGGCAGAGTTAGTCTTGTTACTTGCGTCTCCTTTAACCTCATGATCCACAAGTGACGGGGAATTAATGTTACATGCGGTATATCTGGTTGTGACACCTTTCTTCTATATATATATATATATATATATATATATGTGTGTGTGTGTGTGTGTGTATATTAGGGGTGTGCCAAAAAATCGATTCTCATAAGAATCACGATTCTCATTTAGTACGATTCAGAATCGATTTTAAATGTCCCAACATCGATTTTATTTAAATTATTTTATACTGTCATCCCTTTCTTTATGTGTGCCTTTATTGGGAGCGCTGTTCATGTTGTACCCGATTTGGCCACTGAGGGGCAGTGTGGTTCCACGCGGTCTGATACACTGTTAAGTTGTAGCCACATTAGAGAGTAGAAGGAAAAAGTCACGATCAAGTTATTCCAATAAAAGTTGTTTTTTTGGAGCCGTTCTTTTGAGTGATAAAAGTGCCGCAAGTAGCGCACTAATTAGCATTAGCGAGTCAGATTGGAGTAGACCATTACGATTTCTTGAACATCTATAAATTTAAGCAAAAATCATTGTCAATCAAAAATCGAATCGCTCACCCAAAAATCGGAATCGAATTGTGAGACATTCAAAGATTCCCACCCCTAATGGGAAATACTGCCTGTGTTATCATTACTTTGAATATCAGTGGGTCTCAAACTTTTCCATGTATTTAATTTATCCCCTTACTTATAACTTTAATACAAAATACAAACTTTACAAATACAAACAAAATTGGAACAAAACATTAAATCTACTGTATACTCGATTCGAAAAACATCAAATTAGTACTTTCAGTAAATTTGGGTCCTGAAGCGAGACAATTTTGGGAAACTTGGGTAAAGGAGGAAGTCATACAGCACTTGAGTCTTCTAGTCATTGTCAATTGTCTTTTTTTTTCTTTTCAGATTGTATTCTACAATTGACACTGATAATTGGATACATCACAGTTCAGTATTGCAACAATTGTAACTAGCAATGGCCTAACTGTCTGTATACGTAGAAGAATCAAATCAATCATGAAAGCTTTCTTTCTCTCCCTGTCTTTGTCGCAAAATAAACAGAACAGTAGTTTCTTCTTTTTTTTCCATTATTCTTGCCACATTTAATGTATCCCTCTGAATAGGATTGAAAAATTGGTCTCCACTGAAGAAAATGAGCCCATTGGTGCAGGCAAGTATCTATTAGAAACAATCTAAGTGCTGCTCTTGCGCAAGTAATAAAGTGAGGTGACAAAAAGGCTGCGCCTGGAGTCAAGACGTTTGACACTCCCCAGGCGGAAAAACTGCTCGCCATAAACGATACATCTTCTTGGTGATGGTGAAAGAGAGC
This sequence comes from Leptonotus elevatus, assembly GCF_054856555.1. Taxonomy (NCBI): domain Eukaryota; kingdom Metazoa; phylum Chordata; class Actinopteri; order Syngnathiformes; family Syngnathidae; genus Leptonotus; species Leptonotus elevatus. The sequence goes on from NC_141244.1 coordinate 16,748,882, forward strand.
CAATTTTCCTCTCACATCTCTTATACGATGTTTTTCTCCTTGATAACGCCATTTTGTAAGCTCTAATAGCTGCCTGGTAGCACAAGCTCGGGCTGCTTTTGTAAGGTTAGCAACTTGTTAGACTCTAGCTATGACTGTCATTCATACATTTCTGATAAAGCTGCAGTTTTCAAAGGGTGAGGTGTGTCCACGCAAACATAGTAACTCATGCATGTTTTCAAGTAAAAACTGCAGAGACGTGACAAATAGTCTCGAAAGACCGAGTAACAACCAAGTAAGCGTGCCTGAAAGTGCATGGCAAATGATTTTTTACTCCTGCACTACTGTCAGGTTATAGACTACTGACAGTTTAAAAAATACAATTTATTTATTACATGCCAAAATGGATTCTGTTGTTCTTACGATAGGCGTGGAGGCCATTTTGAGCAGAAAACGTCACCAAAAAAAACAACTCAATTGTTTGTTTGCAAGGGCAGTTACTGTCAGATGATAAAGCACTAAGACAGTTCATTGCGTTCTAAAATCTCAAATTTTACAGGTATTTCTGTTTTTTCATTATTATTATTTTTTAATTGTTGATCAATTGATAGATTTTGATTTGCCGTTGCATTACAACAATTATTAGTAACCCACAATTTAGGTGTGATTTTGGAGAAAAAAAATTGCGATATACTGTCCATGTCATTATTAATTTTCACCTTATGACATCACACCAGGAGCTTCCAGATACAACATTTTAGGAATGTGATTTCATTAGAACAATTTGGGTTCATCGGGTATTTTAAAAAGAGAATTGAAGGCATCATGAAAATAAATCAAATACAGCAATTTCTTCATTTGCGCGGGCAAGACAATATTGCACAAATAGTGTGGAGGAAAGACAGCTGAGCAAGATTCACGTGGGTGTCTTTGTTTCACACATTGTTTGCCCTGGGAGGTTTTTGTTGTTTTTTTTTCCAAAGAGAAGGGAGGGGTTGCATTAACCAACCTAAGTAATGTATTCAAACATAAGTATACACTCTGCCACATGGTGTTGTACTGATCAGTAAAGGCCATTCACGGTAGGGAGTCATATCTTTAAAGAATGTTAAGGCTGTGTGTTCTCAATGTTTCTCTGTCTTAGGAATGTTCAAACAAAATTCCTACTCTGTGCCCCAGAAGTTTGTAAACATACTGCACTTTGTACTTTGGTTAAGTCGGAATACTCTGCAAATAGACAATACAATTCATGTCCGGCTCTAAAAATTACATCAGGTTTTTTTCTTTTCTTTTTTTTCTTGCTTGCTTTAATTCTTCCTCTTTCTTTTGATATTTGTAATCACAAGCAAGAAATGTGATTAATACTGTCTTTATCTTTCATCTAAATATTTAAGATGCATCACGTTTATACTTTCACACATTTAAATAGCCACATATCAATATGTAAACAAGATTTTGTTGTTATAATATTCAAAATCCCACATGCTGGCACTGCTGTGTATATTTTGTAGCACAGCCAACAGAGAACCACATCACATGCGCACATGCACAGATGCAAGGGGTGATGTCAGAGTGAAAGGGACACACAAACAGTGCTGCTCCTCTTGAGCTGGATGGGTGAGGGGAGTGCCTTGCTCAGGGGCATGTGAACAGTAGTCAAGAAAAGCCTTCGAGAATAGACAAACTGTATTTGGAGTTAATCAGAGGCTCTTTAAATTGTGGCAGGTGTGTGCCATGAACATGGGCCTCATTGTGATTGGTTAATCTGAACACAACCACATCCCCGTAAAGAGGGTTTGCACAGTGCACACTTGTGCAATCACTTGATTTCAGTTGTTTATTTTTACGTCCACTCTCAGAAAGATTTCATTTTTGTACAGATTTTAGGTTGCACCAATGGTGGGAAAGTTTCTGTCACTTATTTAAAATAACTAAAAATAGATTGATTTATGTGCCTTGAGATTTTAATAAAAATGTGCCTTTATGATCGTTTCATTTATTTTCTTCTAATGCGACCCTAGTAGGGATGGATGGATGGATAGAAGTGCGGATGTCTTCTTTTGTTAAATTATGGACCCAATTGTGAGCTCAATGTTGTTATTTCTTCCGGGTTGAGACAGCGAAGGGAGGGATGAGCAATGATGCTGGTGTCTGCGTTGGTTCCGCACATCAGCAGCAGCAGCCAAATCTTTTCCTTCCCTCCCTCCCTCACAAGGACCCGGCCAGCCAGAGGCAGCACGTCCGCCCCCCAGCCGCCGCGAGGGACGGAGCTAAGTCAGCCGCGGACTCCTCTCTCTGCGACCGAGCGACCCTCCGTATCCGCCTGTCTCCCCTCATGGATGTCCCACCTCATTACGGCTCTAGACGACGGACGGCGGCCGTGTAGATGTGCGTGGCGGCCCACGCCTTACGTTAAGCTGCTTCTTTTTTTTTCTTTTTTCTTTTTTTCATGCGGTAACCGGTTGGTGTTCGACGGCAGGAGAGGAGGAGGAGCGCGCCCCCCGTCGTTAGCCGGAGAAGCTAACAGGGCTAGCTAACTTTAGCAGCGACACTTGGTACCCGAGTCGGGGGAGTTTTGTGGCTCACAAGCTAACCTGGGGCGGACTCGGGCTGCCCCGTCACTCTTTGTAATCAAGGTAAGCGAGCTGTTTTCTTTTTACATAAACGACCTTGGCGCTGTTCTTGCCACATTAACCACGCGCCGGCGAACGTGACATGTTAGTAGCCGCGGACAGGCGCTTATGGCAGCGGGCTTCTTGTTGACAGAAGCAGCCGAGTTAACGGAGGGAGGATGCGACCACCCTTAAAACGCAAATTGTCACTTTCCCTGACTGTTACTCAGCGTTCAATTACCCTGACAGACTAGCAGTCACATTTGCTTAAACAAAATGATGCCTGCTCTGTTCTGAAGTACTTTCTACAAAACATTGCTTGCAGATAATAGCAAAAGCAGATGCAGTCTTGTCATGGGACATCTTATTTTGATAAGACTGCTCTTGTAATGTACCTTGAGAGTCTTATCATTGCATCACAGCCCGTATTGATCAGTATTTTGTGCGCCACAAATCGGTCCGTATCACTATCTGTACTGGGGTTGGATGATTCAACTCAGTTTACTACCCTCTTACTCAACTTAATTACATTCCATGTAACAGCCACTTGGTGATCTTTACACTGCTTTGCATAAAGTGTGAGTTGTAAAGAGAGAATTCATTAACAGTGCTGTCATCTTTGGTGGTAGGAAAATGGATTCCTCATCACTGCAAATAAGGATTGCAACCTGCCCTGTTCCTTATCTCACACTACACCACCAAACATAAATGTAAGAAAAAGTGCTTGTGCTTTCTGCCATCTAATAGAAGAACATTTATTTGTTCCATCTGTCACTATAAGATGCTGGCATAGCTAGATGAACAAATATAGATTATTTGTCGGAAATCAATAATTTTCTGACCAATTAAGGGAAATTTGATCACTTCCTGAGGTGCACCATAAGAGGTCTCACAGCACACTAGTGTGCCACAGCACACTGATTGGGAATCACAACGATTCCCAACCGCTGTTATAGTTAACACTCTTCCACTAAAGGTGAAAGATGCAGTATCTCACATAAATGAGGACAATAATTTACATTTTGCTAAATTAAGTAATCGTAGTACATCATAAAAACTAAAAATAACTCTACACACCAATTAATATGTAATCTGCTGGTAACAAAAGTGAGTACACCCCTATGTGAAAATGTGCAAATCACAGGCCATTTTCTCTCCGCAGGGTAATGTGACTTATTGTTGTTGCAAGGTCTCAGTTGGGAATGAGGAGCATGTGTTGGTGTTATCGCTCTCACACTAAGCTGGAGGAGTGCAAGGTCTTTAACATCCACCAGCTCTGTGATGTTGTCATGGAGGAGTGGAAGAGTGATCCACTTCCAAAAGTGTGAAACTCTGGTGACCTCCAATACTTCCAGTACTGGAAGATCATTTTGACCACAAAGAATAGTGAGACTTTGGGACAAATTTGGAACTTTTCTCGAAGGGGGGTGTACTCCCTTTTGTTGCCATCGTTTCAGACATTAGTGGCTGAGCGTTAAACCATTTAAATCTCGGGGAGCTATTTATTTACATTTTCAGTTAACTTTATAAGAGATGCTGCAGACCCTGGGAACTTACTGAACTTTTTGTTTTTGTTTGACATTTAAAACAAAGAAATGTGAAAGTTAAAGATTTCAGCATTTTTTTAAATTTTGGAACAAACAGAGCTATGGTATTTACTTCTTTAAGTTTCCATTTAACTTTTTAAGACGTACTGAATACTGATAACCTTGGGCGCTCCATGAACATGTTTTTTTATTTTATTTAAAATTAAGTACTGTTGTCTAAGATAAATAAATAAAAAAAGTCTACAATTTGAAAACTGAAAATTTGTTCAATAAGGATTAATGCTTTAAGACATTACAACAAAGTCAAAATTGGTATTTGTATTTTTAAAATTTTTGGCGCCAATATCCCCCCCTTTTTACTGAAAATTAATATTGGCTTCAAATATCGGGTATTGGCCTCCTTGACTACTAATAATTAGGGATGCCCCGATCCAATACGTGGATCGGGTATCAGCCCATATATTGGGGAAAAAAATGGATCTGGTATCTGTCAAAATGGTCCAGATCCACAGAGTTTCCAATGATGAGGTGAAAAGGGGAATGGTGAGGTAAATAATATTTTCCATTTGCTACGTCGGCGCAGCCAATGTCTATCAAAATTGGGAACATCGGAAGCCATTTGGCAGGAAGGCGGGCCCCGCGTCGCCAGCTCGTGAAAGCCGTTCAGCAGTAAGACGCCGCCTCCTTGCCACCGGCTCGCTGCCTCGCCGCCGTCGGGGGACCTCCGCGAGAGAGAGCGGGGGCTGGTTGGGTCCCCCCGCTGGCCAAGCGGGGACCTCCGCTCTTTCTCTCGCAAAGGTTCACCGCCGTCAGATCGGGGCCTGCCTCGCTGCTTTCGCGAGTGGCGAGCCGGCAGGTTCCGTGGAAGGACGGCCGTGTGTGAAGCGTCAACAGAAATTGCCGAGGCAGGCGAGACAAAGAACAATGTCATTAATTATGCATTTTGTACATAAAGGTGGCATTTGGTGATCATCTATTTTCTTAAACTGAAGAGCAAAAAAGCATGTAGCCTATCAATATTTCTTTACGTGCAGACATGAAAGAGTGTGTAGGCAGAAGCATGTGACGCAGGAGCCTTGGCCACATTTTGCACAGTTGAAACATTAACACTGCTTGAATGTAAAAAAATAAAACTGTACCGGCACTTAAGTAATGATTACATTTATTCAATATACATTCAATACTTGTATTGAAAATATTGAATGAAAATCATACTCTAATAAATGTTCAAAAAAAAATTCAAAGATAGTAAAGAACATCTAAAAGCATTTGATTTTTTTTTTGGGGGGGGTATTGAATATAATTGGAAGGACTAGTGCAAAGACAATTTAGTATGGATCGGATCGGTATTGACAGATACTGAACCCAAGGTATCGGTATTGAATTGGTTGTGAAAAAAGTGGATTGGAGCATCCCTACTAATAATCGGCATCTGTAAAAAACCCATCTCATCTATTTCAATTTTTTATGACCTGTAGCATTGGCCCTATGGTGCCTCAATTAAATGTTTTGACAGTTCTGAATTTGGTTATTTAAATCTGGCCTTGGATGTTTTCCCTGTGCTTGTGAGGGTTTTCTCTGACTACTATTGTTTGCACCCACATTCCCAAAACATCCATGTTACGGTTAAGTGATGTGAATACTCTTAAGTTGTTTTTTGTCTATATGCAGCAACTTTTTTTCAGTTGATATGATGTTTGTCACACTAGAAACTTGTGTGAAGGCATGACTATACAACATAAGGAGGAAATGATTCATGTTCCTCATTTCAAGGCCGTTGTACTCGATGATGCGTTTCCTGTGTTGTGTGCGTTTTGACAGTGTGTTCTGGCCTCGGCACATTTGCTTGCTGTATGCACTTTTTTTAGTTTCCTAAATCAGTCATTTCCAACCATGGTGCCATGAGAGACCATCGGGGTGCCCGGAGGGTTTATCCAATGTCAATTATTTATGCTGATGATGTATGGCGACAGACAAAACAATTAAATTTTCTTTCATGAGTTGGCAGAAGGTACAATAAACCTACCCACCTGTTGCCATTCATGTAACAGAGTAAGTCAATGCTGGGATACATCACGCTTGTTAATATTATTTTCTTCTTTAAAAACACGTAAAACAAAATTACGAAGGATTAATGGCATTTAGATTAATTTCGCTGATGTGAATCGTTTTGATACACCGGAACAAGTAAAGTGAGTTATGAGCTTGGTCACGGAATGAATTAAACTTATGAGTCAGGGAAACACTTGCTGACTCCAGGGAGGAGATTACTTGGTGTTCTTTTGAGGTGATGTTCTGCTCTTCTTTTATTACTGTTGATGGTTCCATTGTCCCTCCATGGGGCATTTAAGTTTTAAAGCTCCCCTATTATGTTGAAATGACAGTTTATATTAGTGGCCTATGGTGGATAATATGTTATTAGCCTGACAGATACACACTTTAAAGATGACAAAAAAACCACATTCAAGAGAGAATGTCTTTTCCTCTTAATCTGTCAATCAGTGGAGCAAAAAAGTAAGCAATAGCAACGTCTAAACCTGAGGCAACTTCTGTTTGTCATCTATGGCAATTTTTGGTGAATGTATTGTTGCTCCAAGCTTGTCAGGAACAATAGCTCCATTCTGGCACATGTCTCCGGAGGGAGGCAGCAGCATTCCCGGCACGCCGTGTGCCACCGAGGCTTGCTGTAGGATTGGGTTTCCACAGCCACCTGGAGCTAGCAGCACAGGAATGCCATTGTTCCTAACTTTGGGACTATAGCAGGATCAGAGCTACTTGTGCGCACACAAACACACACACATTCAAGAACACACACTTTGTTGCTACTGTTTGTAAGCTTCAGCCTTGAATCTTGAGTGTAAGTAACAAGTGGCTGAAAATCAAACTAAGCTGTATCGTATGCAGTATATTTGATTCCTTTCATTTATCACAAAATGAAAGTAAAAAACAGTCCAATACTTTTGGCAATTTCATCAGATTGTTATACTGTCAGTAAGATAAGCAGATTTGTTATTTTCTTCTACTCCGTGGACTTCAATTGGACTTATTTTTAGACATTTTGGTGAGCAAGCCACCTATGAATCAGTATTGGAAAGCACCAGCAGATCATTTAGTGATGAACATATAATTCTTGCCAATTTTTTAGCGGGTCACTTCAATCAATTAATGTTGACTGACATGCAGTGTTTATCTCCTTGTCTGTCACATCATTAATCTGTGTGTGTGGTTGCTGTTGATAGGTGGGAGTAGGGCTGACAGATTTATCATTTTTTTGTTATAAATTTTTTTTCAATTGTTTTTTGTGTGTGTAACTGTCACCTATTTCATACATAAACACATCTTCCCTCTCTCCCGCAAAGCTCACAAATCAAAAGCGACGTGCTACTCAAGTGACAAGTCGCACAAACCAATCAGCTTTGAGCTGCTCCTCGCGAACTGTGGGGAATGCTCAGCACTGAGGCGTGCTTATGGGCACAATCTACCCGCTGCGCTTGCTTGCTGGCGTGGCTAAATATTATCCGCCTGCGGTGTAGATCCTCTCTTGTATGTAGCTAATCCTCTCTTCCGTGGTGACAAATAAGATACTTATAATACGCATCATTTTCATGTTATAATGGCGAACAACAAATTATTATTAGGCATGCAACACAGAGCAAGAGAGAAAAAGAAACCAATGCTAATTGCTAGGGGTGTTAGAAAAAATCGATTCGGCAATATATCGCGATATTACAGCGCGCAATTCTCTCGATATGCGGCCTAATCGATTTTTAAACATACATTTTTAATGGCAATATTCAACAAAACGTCTTACTTAGGGTTAGGATTCACACACATTAAGCATGGAAGAATGTTATATTAATGGAACATTAAACCTTAATATTTTATTTCAGTGCTGTTCAGACATGAAACACTGCAACCTGTTTGTTAAATGCAGTGGCTCAGTTATAAGCCTGAATTTTCAGATAAATAATACATTTTCATACAAATCTTACCGTGTACAAGTTTACTGATTAGTATTTTCTAAATTTGAGTAAAAAAAAAACCCCGCAATAATCAATTTATAGATTCGTATTGGGATTAATCAGTATCGAATCGAATCGCCAGGTACTAGGCAATTCACACCCCTACTAATTGCTAAGCTAATGTGTCACCAAACACCAGAAAAAGTGCTAGGTGTGCAATACACTTTTCACAGAAGTCTGCTAGGTACGGCATTTAAGCAGAGAGCAACCCACTATGAACAGCGAATTAGCAAATTAATTAATAAGTGTCTCGAGCAGGGGTGTCAAATGTACAGCCCGTGGGCCAGAACCGTCATGTGATCCAATCCGGCCAGGGGTCTACCCTCTTCATGTTTCCGCCTAAGTTTGTATGATGTCAATTGAATTTTTTAAGATTTCCAGATGCACGTGGAAATTAATTCATTCATCAAGCGATTTGTACTGAACATCATGTCATCCAGACATATTTTGAGACTTCTGAGATTATTACACACTCGAACTGTACTGTACTTACCCGTAAGATGATGTACTGTCAATTCATGAACTCTGTGTTCTTGACCTGGCACTCTTGCTCCTGGCCATTATCTTGTTTAATTGTTGTACTCGGGCACCTGGGAAATCTCGGTTCTATGATATTAATTCATGTAATGTTTGGGCTTATCAATTCCATGTATGAATGATTGAAGTCTGACAACAAAACTCAGTTCCAGAAAGCAGTAATTGGACTTTTGGACTTCCTGGGTACAAAATGATCCATTCATTCGTCACTCAGGCAGATGTACTGGAGCTCTCCCGAGAGTGAACCTGTGAAGCTTGTAGACTGAGACGGACCATGGCAAGCGAAGTTGAGGACAGTCTCCAATGTCCAACCTGCTTGGAGATGTTTAAATATCCAGGCATGCTGCCGTGTACGCACAGCGTCTGCCGTGCGTGCGTGCGTGCGTGTGTGCAGCAGTGGTAGAAGCAGAAAGGAGAGGAATCGTGTCCGGTCTGTAGGACAGAGTTTAGCTCCATTGGTGTACCTTTGAACTTTGTACTGAGGAATATGTGCGGGGCCTTGCCTTTTCAATCTTCAGTAGAGTCGGAGGACATCTGTAGGTTGCACAAGGAGAAACTTTAACTTTTCTGTTTGGAATGTCAGGAGCCTGTGTGCCATATTTGCAGTGATGCACAAATCCACACAAGGCACGCGATCCGTCAAGTCTGTCAAGATTGAAAGATTATCATGAGATAAGAAACAACTGCAATGACAAGTCTGTGTACTTCAAAAGTCCAGAGAGACCAGGTTGAAAGCAAGATTAAGAAGGATTTTGAAGAGCTTCGGTACTTCCTGCAGGTTGAGCAAGAGGCCATGGCGTCTGTCTGCTGTGAGGGAAGAAGCGTGAGATGGTGAAGGAGAAAATTGAGGCCCTCAGCATAGACATGGCCGCTCGCTCAGATGTGATTGGAACCACAGAGGAGTAGCTGACCTTTGACCACATTTCCTTCATGAAGAACTTCCAGACTGCAATGACCAGAATCCAAGAGCTACCCGATTTGACGAAGCTGCTCCCATGGAGAACTCTGCTGGATAAAGCCAAACATTAAAGCAACACTAATGAACTTTCAGTTTATATTGATTATGGCGACGCCATATGGACAAAAGCGGTATTATTATGTCTGAAGACCACATTTCCAATGAGGACAGGCGCGTTGTAGTTGTTTTTTTGCTCAATGTTGATCCTTGACTGTCCTTTCATCCAAGGTAGCTTTTGACGTATGCCTTAAAGCAGTCAGAACATTTGTAGTTTTTTGTGTGGCAGTGTTCCTACCATCCTCCTCAAACTTGCTTAGTGCCAGGCCAGGTACCATTCAACTAGTTTTTCATTTTCATTAGAAGAGTTATGAAAATCTTTTATGAAGGTTGTAAAGTTACTTAGTGCTACTTTAAGTTCACCATGTGGGAACAAATGAAGGTGCTGGCCTTCTACAGTCCTGTGATTCTGGACCCAAACACAACCGCTCCAGAACTCACTTTGTCTGAAGATCCGACCAGTGTGAGTTCTGAAAAAAGATAGCAGTGTCCCAAAAATCCAGAAAGGTTTTCCTCTAACGTTGTGCAAGATTCTGCTTTGGGAACGAGCATCTGGGATATGAAGGTGGGAATGCGCAAATGAAGCATTGCATTTCGAGATGTTAACTGGAAATGCCTTCAAAAATATTTGGATCCTGAATCCACCAATGAAATGGCGCAGGATCCAAGTTCGCATGGATGCTAGTGAAAGATGGGCGGCGGATGAATGGTTGGTGATCAGTGCTTGAATTGATACAGGAAATATGAATTCATTATTGAATTATTATCTTCTCGTCTTGTCATGCCCTCCACTGGCAGCTATGTCTTAGCGTTGCACTTTGGCACCTAGCAAATCCTACTTCTACAATTATAAATCCATACAGCTTTGTTCTGATCAAATCTAAGTGTCATTGATTGATTGGTAATTAGTCATTCTTTTTTTCCACTTCAGGTGCCATTCTTGAGTTAATATCACCTGGTAAGTCTTCATTTTAAGACATGCGTGAATCACATTTCAGCTTGTCAAATAAAAGGTTTGGTTTGAACTAGTGCAAATATAATCAATTGAAGTTTGACTTAAAAAAAAAAAAGTTAATTTTGTGTGCAAAGGTGTCAGAAACTTCAAAATAATTGTATTTTTTGCTTGTATCTCTTAAAAGTTTTAGTGTTAATCAAATGCAGACAATGGATTATGGATTTTTTTTTCAGTTTTCAATAAGTCTGGTGTATATAAGGCTAAAAAAAACATTAAATGTCATAGACCAAAGAAAGAAAACACCACCACCATGGGAGGAGGGGTTGCTCGACACTACTCAAGTCATGGGGAGGGAGGTAAGGTAGGCGAAATTAGAATCTCTTTCATGAGAATGCTTCTCCACTTGCATAATAGTGTGTTGACAATGTTACAGTGCAGAAGGAGGGAGAAATGTTTGAGACCTTGTCACAACCTTGTTTGACAATTAACGAGCAACATTAATCACTTTTATTTGTTTGTTTAGATGATTGGAAAGTGTGTGCCCAGAGCAAGCTGAAGCAGATGAAGTGATTACATTGTCGGTATAATAATTGATGGCGCAGGAGTTCCCCATTTGTCACTTTGTAATTAAAAAGGGGAAGTTTGACCTTTGCAACTTAAAAAAAAAAAAATCTCTAGCAAAATGGGAATTTTGTGAGACAAATGAACAAAATGGGGTGCTGCACATGATGCCTCTACTATGAAACTGCTGCAATGCCTTGACAAAAAAACACTGAAAGAATAGCACACATTTTTATTACCGATACGTTTGTGCAGATCAGCAGATGGTGAAAATTTCTCCCCCAAAAATGGTTGAGTGTGTTTGCTTCAAGCTGTTTATTAGTCACTCGCTCCTATAAAATATGTAAGTACTTGTATGTGTAAAGATTGAAAGCGCTGCAGTAAACTCTTGTGTAATTTATTCAGCCTCCAGGGCCCGCACACAACCGTTGTATGGCAAACATGGAGGGAAATCAGCTGAAGCAGCGCAGTTATGGAAGACCAACGTCTAATCCATGATAGGCTGCCTGCAAGTTAATGTTTCGCCTAAAACCAAACACATTATATAAAGTGTATATTTTACCCTTCATTAGACAGACTCCACTGTTTTATTTTAAGTTTTTGCTGTGGAATGGTTTCAATATTGACGTATTGTTTCGAAGTCAGAATTTTTGTATTTCCAATCGTTAGTCTTTGTGGTGCGGTTTGAGCTTTCACTTACAGATTCTTACTACCCGGTTGGGTGTGTTTCTTATTAAAAAATCCACTCTCAAAGCTGTCCAACTCTTTGCTATCCATCTTTTTCTCTCTTCCCCAGATTATTCCTTGTATTTTCATGTCGTGGTAACCTTGGTATAAGATGTGAATAAAGTTACACCGTGACCTATTATTTTTTTCCAAAGGGGAAAACCAAGATGGTCATGCATTTATTTTTTGGGGATAACAAAGCGAGTAATTAATTGCGACACAGCATCTAAACTTGTCCCTGATGTTGAAACAATGACAAAAGGGGAAAAAAAACAACTGAAGTGACTCTGGGATAGGGTTCATTGTTTGGGTTTCCGAGGTAAGGAGGTTCAGTCAAAAAAAACTTTTGAACTGCCATGTGTTTTGTTATGAAATGTGAAAACTGCATTTGATCCATGAGATGGCTCTGATGCTCTTGTAATTGTGAACTATAAAGAAGCAACCTCTTATTAAGATTATTGATTGGTGTTGTATCAGCGTTGCATGACATATATACTTTATTGTACCAATAAGTATGTTCTTTTGGTTTGGGAAAAAAGTAATCAGCGGTCTGTGGTCTTGTCGTGACACTGGATGTTACAGGCTATTCAGCTAGATCAGATAGCAGGACCATGAGGGCTGATCGCTAGATAAAGAGAAAAGAAAACAGAAGGATGAGAAGGGGCGAGAGATAGCTATCAACAACATTTAGTGTTTTTTTCCTCTTCCAGTTCGGTCAGTGTGTGTTGTCGTGCGCGTATAAGTTTGTAGCAGAGTGTGTACAGTATGCTTGTTTGCTTTTGTGTGTGTGTGTGTGTGTGTGTGTGTGTATATATGTAGTCGCGTGTGTGTGCGGCCTCTGGTTTTCCTCTGAGTCACGTCAGGGATAGAGTTGCGTAGAAGTGGGTTAGCCAGTGCCACCAGGGAGCATTTCCAACTCCTACCTTGGCTTGAGCCCACTAAAGGCCAATGTCAACATTTACATCCTAGATACTATTTGTGTAAACAGGCTGCTCACCACTTTGTACGTGTGCTGTGTTGAATAGTTTCTTAGTTTTTTCCTCATTCAGTTACTGTCTGTGCTTGCTTAATTGTACTTAAAGAACCACACAGTAGGTGCTACAGGAAGCGACATTGTAAAACCATTGACAAGCAAGGCAAGGCTTGCTGAATAAGGAAATAGCTTTCTGTTAAATATTATGCTCATGCTGTTATTATTATTTTTTGGTTCATTGTTTTTTTTTTTTTATCAACTCTTGTTTTGTCTCATTTAGCTTGCCTTCATGTTACTTTGTAAGTTTGGGGTGACTGAATATGAAAAGGCAATCAGTAGACAGGAATACAGGGGGGGGGGGGGCAGCCTGAGACCACCATTGATTGCAGGGTTTGCTGCGTTCTGCATCTTGATGCTACTACTCAAATTTTTTGGACTCCCCGGGTCTACTGTCTTCAGCTTGCACAGGTGGATGGCTCAAATTGGACCACTGTTTTTTCTACGCAGTCACTTCCTGGCCAATGTTGGACTGTTTGGCCACTTCTTGTGAGCAGCTTTTGCTCAAGTTGTCATCAGATGAATGACAATGTTTTTTTTTTTTGTCCCCATGACTTCATACAGAGGAATACGCATTACAGAGCATGACGCTGCAGGCAGCGCATGGAACATTTGAAGAGTGGGAACTAAGGCGAACATCAGCTGCCTCGCAAGGTCACACCCAGTAACCTTTTCCAGTCACATCCAGTTTCCTGCTTTGTGACAGTGTACCGTTCAAGCGCATCTGCATGTTGCTCACAGCATCTGTTTCATTCCTTTGATAGGAGCCGACAGGAAAATGGCATAGTTACCATAGCGACAGTCTTGCTCTTTCCCATCCCCCCTTTTTAACCGACCGTTGTAGTATGTAGAATCTACCCACTTTCTGCTGATTCTGGGAGAAACTGCTGTGTGACACACACTTTCACACAGATGTCTCCGTTTACCCTGAATGCTCGTGTGTCCGTTTTAATAGCGCACTTTGACACTGAGGTCGTGATTTATTTTCACGCTTCTTAGACACACCCATTTCCAACCACTTTTGGTCTAATCTGTGCACATGCACTGAAGGAATTCCGATTTGAGTAAATGTTGTTGAAACGATATTCAGCTGTTAAGGCAAAGGAACAACCATTTTTATGTGCAGAAGCAAGTGAGTGAAGTTTAATGGTACTGTACTGCTTTGCAGCATTTTGTAAACATGACATATTTTTGAGGTTTGATCAAATAGAAGTTCTCTACTTGATACAACTACACACTAAGAAAATTCCACGCAGCATGCATTTATTCTCAGTCTTTTTTATTCTCTTAATTCAATATATATGTCTCAAGTTTTAGTTATAATTTAATATTTTAAATTATCAAAATATACATATATATATATATATCCACTTACCAATTTTTAGTCAAATTATGTTGTAACTTTTTTTTTTCCATTCATCTTTGCTATTGCTGTATGGTCTTTACAAAAATTGATGGTGACACATTTTATTTAAGCCCGTGTGGTCTCCCTTGCCTCTGATTTGCTTCTATTGATGCAGTGCCCCTTTAAAAAACAAGCGTCTTATAACCAAAGCGCTCACATAAATCTCAGAATTTATTGCAGCTTGCCTCTGAATAATGATTAATGGCCTCACCTAGTTACACACTGTAAATAACCAAACTTGTCTGCAATGCACAAGTGTCAAACAAAGAGCATTGTTTTTAATGTGTGTGTATGTACAATGCATGCACTTCATGCCAACAGTAAAAGCCTATGTCACACCCTTAAATAATATGTTTTTAAAAGCCACCTTATTTCAGATTATGTTGTATAAAGATAGAAGGTGCTTTAGGGTCTTTAGGGTATAAGGCAAGGGAGCAAAAGGCCTGAATGTCAAAACAGTGGGCCTCATTTACAAACAGTGCACACACACAAATGTGTGCTTAATCATGCGAACAAAGTTCAAATCTGTGATAACTGATTCATCAATATATTCTTTTTAGGATTTGTTCAGAACAAATTTAGAACATCCTCAAACCATGCACATTCACAAATAATGATCAGCTTTCGAAACACTGTTCAAAAACTAAGTTAATTTCTAAAAAACACAACAATTATAACAGAATTTAGAATTTGAATTGAACACTTGGTTAACGTACAACAGAAAATATGGGCATATAAGTGAAGTAAAATACTCGTCTTCACTTGTTCATTACAAGATACTAACAATTCCAAATGGGAACAAATAAATTAGCTGTACGTGACAGATGAATGTCAGCAATTTCACGCCCCGTTCCATTCCCATACTGTATGCCAGATATGGCTGAGTTTCCTGTTACAGCAGCCAGCATTTCTTGTCCTCTGTTGGTCTCCTTTTTTTTCTGGCCAGTTATCTATCCTTTTTGGTTTCATCCACCTTAATATCAAATAAGTTTTTCACCTTAGCCACAGTGCAGACCTCAGGTGACCCAATTATCTTTTTTGTTTGTCATTGACATCCTTCACAGAAGTGTAGTTTTCATTGCCTTAATTTCTGCTGTTATGACATTTCTTCTTTTCATTTTGGGGGTGATCTTTCACAGCCTCACACCTTGCCAATGCTGTTTTGATGAAGGCAATATGGTTGTGGTTTATGCAGATTGCAAATAACATGCACCGGCAATTAGAATGAATTCGATTCACAAGGGGGTGAGAAGAAATCTGCAATTAAAGTACAGTACCCATCTGAAAACGTCTCGCCTGTTGTTTGAGCTGAAGGTCAGCTGCAGTCAGTTGTATGTTGGAGTCAACGTGACTTGTGAAGACACGGCCTAGGTCAAAGGCAGTGACAGGAGTGCCGCTCGGGGCTGTATTGAAACTCACTTGTCACTAGCAGCAGGAGTTCTTCTTGCAGTGTGGCGGCTGCCGACGCTTAACAAACACCGAGGCACTCTGCTGCTTACCCTGCATAGAAGCTAAATCTAAAAAAAAAAGCCCTGCGAGGATTTATTGAGATTTGGCTCTCAACTCTCACTTTCAACCTGAAAAAAAATCCTGTTCATAGTTGGGTTATGGCTTTTAAACAGTCTGTTCACTTTCACCTTTGTGCCGATTTATCCTAGCTGGCAGCACTAAATGCAAGGCTTTCACTGAGTTTTGACAGTTGATATTAATGGCCTGAAAAACAAAAAGGGCGCATTCATAGATTCAAGTCATTCAGAAGACAGGTAATCTGAGTTCAGCTTATTATTGGAAAAATGTTTTTGTTTTTGAACAATTTCATGGTGCATTTAAATTCATAAATCATTGGAGAATGCCTGCTGGAATACATTGTGGTCACCTTCAAAGCCACCAGCCTTGCTGCTTTATCAGCATTTTTAACAATTTCACAAGGAAAAAAAAACTGCAAACTAAATGTGCTTTTATAACACTATAATATTCAACCTCATACTGCTAAAACCCTTTTTAATTAGCTGTGCAAAGAGCAACCGTGTTCCCTTTGTTTACCTCTCCCGGGCTGATTCTAATTAGGCTTTGTGAACCCAAACAAATACTTTCCATTGTAACTACTCTCCTCCAAGGTGCACTTGTGAGGCTGTTTAGATCCTCATGTGTCTTTTTGTATCTTTAATCGCTTCCATTTACCCTTACTTTAAACAGTGTATGTCAGCAGGATTCTCACATAGAGGAACGCAGGAAGGGGAGAGGATGAGAGCAGAGGAAAAACCCCCACTGTGGCAGCTGTGTGCTTTAAGCCAGACTGTCCTTGT
This sequence comes from Leptonotus elevatus, assembly GCF_054856555.1. Lineage (NCBI taxonomy): Eukaryota > Metazoa > Chordata > Actinopteri > Syngnathiformes > Syngnathidae > Leptonotus > Leptonotus elevatus. The sequence continues at coordinate 16,765,577 of NC_141244.1, forward strand.
TGAAAATGTAACTTTCCCTGTTGAGCCCACATGGGCTTGTATTCGTCTCTGTCTCTTATCTGCAAGCGGGCAGCTTCCCTGAGTGTGAGACTATGGACTATTGAGAGGAGCAGTTGTACAGTAGTTCAGTCAGACTGATAGCTGTATCCACTGTTACTCCAAGCTGATGTCTCACTGAACAGCAGCAACATTGTTGTTGTTGTATGTGTGTGTGTACTGAGTCATCAATCTCTGCAAAGTTTCAAATGCGGTCTGTGCTTTGTTATACAAACCACCACAGTGTTTCTTCTAGATACTGAACCCTTCAAGTTTCATACTTGGATTCACCGAAACTTTTAAGATTGGGGGTGTACATATTGTATCAGTGCACAGAATGAACCATCCACCACTTTGGCACAAAATCACTGTGTTCATAGAAAGAAAGAAAAAAAAAAATCAAAAACCTAACTCAATGATGACCAGGTTAAAGAATCATTGAACAAGAATGTTTTGTTATTGTTATATAATTCATTGATTGTTCTATACCTGACCTACTGCATTGAAGTGTGGGGGTGCACAGTCACAACCTACACTGAACCCATTTTTCTTTAACAGAAACACGCTATTGTTGTCGTTTTCGGCTGTGGATACAGAGACCACATTAATTCAATATTCATACAACTTAAAACTTTAAAATTTAATGAATTGATGGAGTTTAACTGCCTTAAAATAATGTATAAAGCCCATCATGAATTCTTATCAATTAATATGCAAATCAAATAAAAAATAAAAAGGGAAAGTGAGTACAAATTAATAGGAACAAAGTCATTATATTGAATTATTTTTTTTAATTGTTTCTCTGAAAGCGTCTTGACTGTTTGCTGTCATTTATTTTATGTTAACCTTTTTTATTTTGTGTGCGTGTGTATTGATTAGGGACAAATATCATACGTTTTTTTTGTTGTGTTCCCTTTCATTTCGTTTTCTTTTAAAGAATAATTTTTTTTTTAATTGAATTGAAATGTATATTAACTGCAAATCAATGTAACTTTTACTGTTGCCTTCACTGTCGGCTTCACCTGGGCAAGTGCCACTCTTCTGTCACTTTTGTATTTTGTCACACAAGGGGCCAGGTTAAGAACCACTGCAAAACTTTTCATGTGCAATAAGCCTTATTCCACGAGGAAGTCCTAACATAAAATGCTGCATGGTACTAAAGTTTTTACACTGTAGAAAGTCATGCCAGTGCTTCATACTGGAGCTCACCTGTTGTCATTGAATCAGTATGAGTTGGGTTATTGCTCATTTAAATCCATATTAGCTTATCAGTAGTGTGTGTTGGGGTGATATCGACCTCATGACGGAACTGCTTAAATGGAATATTGGAGATGTGCTGCTGTGAAAGGGAAGTTGTATGTGTATATTTATATCTTTGGCCCGTGATTGATTGTGCATTTTGCAGCTGCTAATAGCCTATTGAGTGCCAAGTTTTGTTTTTTTGTTTGAAGTACAGTCTGGCCACTTAAACTGGCCCAGTAGTGTAATCCAGCATCAATGCAGAGAGTTTAGGTTAAGTAATAATGCTGCCTACCATTGACAGACAGTTACTGTAATATTTGTGGTTAAGATGTGATGAGATGAAAAATATTCTCCCCTGAAAGAACATATTTGGCTTTTGTAGGGCTTTTGAACTTATTACACAAACCTGTAGTGACTCAGCACACTCAACCACTTGTTTTTATCCCGTAAGATCTCCGGAGCTCTTCTGCTCACATATCAGATTGCCCTCACTCAGGATGTAGTGGTATTTTAAGAGTGCAGGTGCTATGCCTGACTGCTGTTACAATGGAGACTTTCCCACCAATACATTTGAGCTTTGGAATATACATATTTGAAGATTGTTCATAAACCTGCCTCAACTCATTACATTTTTGTCATATAATCATTCATCTGGATTAAAATCCAAATATTTTTTTTAACCTGTGAATTATTCTGCGTAAATAAAGTGCTTACCTTCCCAACCAATAACGGCCGTAGCCAGCGGACAATTTTTTTCATCATCCAAAGATTCTCAGAATCTGGAACAATCTCTGTGTGTAAGGGTCAAGGCCGAAAAATTATACTGGATGCCCGTGATCTTCGGGCCCTTGACCCCGGCACTGCACCGCAAACAGGAATGCTTACTGTAAGGGAAATCACAGAAAGGGCCAGTTTCGTCTCAGGAAATATTTCCATCCTGACTGTTATCTTTTGTTGCTTCACGGGCTTTGATGCTGACTACAAAAACTGAAACCAAAATCTGCTATTTCTCTCACAAGCTGTCTTCACACAAGCGCGGGCTTGCTATGCACATTTTAACGGGATGTCAAACAAGTTCATCATTAAGTTACTGGAGGGATTCACTGTGATGGGTGACGTAATATGCTCATGGCAACATTTGTCATTTTAAGCAGTGATCATAATGTCTGTGATGCACCCACAAACTGAAATCAACACTAAGAATTGCAATGCTAGGAACTCAATATTTCGTTGCACATCATTTTCATGAAGCGTGTGTTGAAGATCTTTTATTTTTACTATGCAGGTTTAAGGTTTTTGTTATGGACAAGATGGAAAAGGAACAGTTGAAGTTCTTTAATGTCACTGAAGCTTATGCAGCTAAAAATATCTTCCATTGCACTGCATTGCATGAAATGTTGCTTTGAATCACAAAGAAGTCTGTCCTGGATTGGAAATGTTGCCGGGAGCGTTGAGCTCACAGCTTGGGGCATGAGAAACTCTTGATCCTATTAACACAACAGGAACAGCAGAGGAGATATGGTAACATGAATAAATTATGAGTGAACAGTAACATCAGCACTGACTGGGTACTTGTCCATCAATATTAAAGAACGCTAATCTCCGCGATTTTGAGTTTCTGTGGCAATAGAAGCGATTATATTCTTACAATATGTTTTTGAGAAACACTTGCTAGTGCCCTGTCCAAAAATATAAAAGGGAAATATGAGTCAGTTACCTGTAATACTCTATAACTGAGGTTGCCAACATGATTCTCAAAATAGCTTACCCTAAATAGGACATTGTTAGGTCATTTGAGCAAATTTGTTATTTCAGAATTTTGTATCAAAGTGAGAGCCAAGAAGTAGCTCTCACTTTCAAAAAGGTTGGTGAACCCTGCTCTATATTAATTAATAGTATGTACCTACTACCTACCTATCCCTAGATATAATCAATGGATTTTGTGCATTTGTGCCAGAACAGTGAGGCATACAAAAACAAATACTGTACTTCCTCCTTTGACAGGCGCCAAAGAGTGACACGGGAAGATTGGTGTTACGCCAAATGTGCTCAGCACAAGAAGTCAGAGCAGTAGTCTAGTGGCCTGCTGCTCTTTGTCCTGTATGTTCAACCCTGCGTAAACAGGAAGCAGTTATCTTTCTCTCGGTAATTCGTTCCCTACGCCTGCCATTTTCGGTCTCCTGTGTTTACGGTTTGTTCCTTTTCCTACCCTCACCTCCCTCTACGAGTACATACATATGTCCAGAAAGTGACAGCTCCCCTGCTTCCCAACCCCGACACATGGCCCTTTCATAGAAGCATAACAGGCTGTGGCCCTTTTTCATCTAGAAAAAGTGAGACAAAGCGGCATGTCAAAGAAGGGTGGACAGTCTCCTTGTTTACCTATTTTCTGCTGACTCTATTCCTAGAATTCCTGTTTTTATCTGCCTGGGCTTCCCCTAGAACATTGTCAGAACTGTCAACTTCCAGTTACACTTGCCTGTGATATGGTTGTTGCCATTGTTTGTTTGTTTTTGTTTTTTGTTTTTTATCTTTCCGCTGCTCTGTTTTTGAATATAGTCGGTGCAAAAGAGTTCATACACTGCTGCCGGCCTAGCATGGTCTTCCTTTCCCACGTCAGTGAAGCTACAACTTGAATGCGGAGGCCTGGAAAGAGACAGAGGCGGAGGGCCACATGGCACCTTGTTGTTGTGAATATCAAAGATGACACGTTAGGTTTCCCTCTGCTACAGCATATGTTACACACAGAGTCACATAGCGCATATAGAAACCCGGACACAAACCAAGCATATGCACATCACGGTGTTGTGTTGGCAAACTAGGACATGTTCTTGAGACTCGTTTTCATCACACAGTTGAGTTAAGATTGGTTGTTTTTCCATTTATGAAGGATCTCAAAATAGAGTAGTCCCTTGTTTATTGCGGATGTTACTTTACAGAACCTCCCTGCAATGATGTAGGCAGTTGGAACCATATATTTTATTTTAATTATGTATATTTTAAAGCTTTATACATGGCTGGTTACTCACACCACTGATACGAGTTACTTTCACGGTTTGGCTATTAGCTCAACTCTTATACTGCCCTATAAACCAGGGATCACCAACCTTTTCTTTTTTTAACTGATAGTTACTTCTTGGGTACTGTTTAATATGAATGAACACTCTAAAAACAGATGGGACAAAAAATAAACCAATTTGGGTCAAAAATGGACCGATCCATTACTTGGGTCAATTTGACCCAACCTATTTTGCAAATAACCCCCAAAATGGAGACATTTTGAATAAAATAACCTCCCAAAACTTGGTAATTTTGTGTAAAACGCCCCCCAAAATTGGGTCAAATTAACCCAAGTACTGGATCGGTCAATTTTTGGCCCAAAATTTGGTTATTTTTTACCTAACGTTTTTTTTTTTGAGTGAATGATATTCATTTATGTGAATACACTGATTATGCAACATGTTAACGATTTCCCACAATAATTAGGAAAACAACTCTTCGTCTTGATAACTCACTGTTAGTGTTTACATTTTCAAATGATCACTTATACAACATTCCTAGCAAATCACGATGTCCCATCACTGGTGAGCTATTTTATTAAATTATCTTTTTTTTTTTTTTTGGCATGTCTTTTAGGACAGAATTACATTAATTTTTACAATTTGTTAACTTGCCTCAGTCATTGGCCTTTTGGATGAAGAAATTACATCAATTTTGAATGAATAGTAGAAGGCCTGTGTGGGAGAAAAGTTTGTCGTTCAGTGGGTGCAATGAGCTTGGATGGTAGGATGAGGCCACACAAACGCACCCTCAGCCTTGGTTTTCACACAGTCATCATGGTAGCAAGTAGAAATGAGTTAATCATGGTGGGTGTCAAAGTCAGTTCTTGTGCACTGGTATGGCATCAAATGCACATCTACTAACATTCTGCACACAATCTGAAATTTTCAGTGACATTTATTTCAAGTTAGTTTGGATAAACATCACAGAAATCCATTTTCCCTCTCAATCCCAGATGCATTGGCTTCCTTGGCAGCCAACTTAAGACAGATGGGCTGCTTAGGTTTCATTACACTGGAGGAAACCCTCCGCTCTGCCAATGTTTTTGCAGTATTGTCTTATCGTGTTTACAGAGTTTATGTGCTTAACCTCATAGTGTCGCTCACTTTTAGTAGTTATTTTCCTGCTCAACACACACTGTTGCAGTGTAGGACTGACATAAAGCTGACCGTTTGATCTGTAGACTGATAGAGCTCCCTTGCGATTTTCTCTGCAGCCCTGTGTGTGTGTGTCTGATGGGTATTTATAGAGGTGCTTGCTTGTCGTGCTTCCAATTTGCGCATGGTTTACAATCATTCATCGCAAGCTTTGTGGAGCTGTGGAAGAGAAAATGAGAATAGTAATGGAACAAAGGGTGAAAAAAAAAAGATGTGCTATTCGTGACTCTGAGAGGGGACAGGACTAGCACACGTGCACCTTTGGTGGCATTCTGAACCACACCTGCACTGCAGCACGGCCCACTAATACAGCCAGTGTGTGGGCTGGCAGGAAGAGATTTATGATATCATGCTTCTTGCAATACAACACATACAGGCTGGCAATATAAAGCCCCAGTAGGCCACAATGATAACTTGGCTTTAAAGTAGGCCAACAACTAGATTGAACACACACACACACACACACACATGCATACATGCCTTTGCCCACACTCAGTCACATTCCCTCTCATCTGCATTCTCTGTGGATTTTTCAAAAATAGACGATTAATCCAGTGAAATGAGCATCACTGAGTTGTCAATCTCTCTGTTCCGCCATCTCTGCATCGCCTTTCATCATGCGTCAAGCCGCTCAGAATCTGTGGTTGTGTTTGACCTTAGGGTCTGCTGACAAGGACAAAGGCTGATTGATTTCTGACAACATACAAATGAACATAAGGTGTAAATGATTGACAGTTGTAGACTTTCCAAGGGCCGCGTTTCATTTCGCTGAATAATGATGCATTTCCACTGATAAGGGAAATGTCCGTTGCGACACTGACAGTCTTCGAGATAAGTGTTCTCGGTGTTCTGTAAGCACAACCGGGAAATCTGTTTGAGGTCGTAGAGGAGAGCATTTTCACTCTGTTCGTCCCGTGTATGCTTTGCATCCCTTGAGGTGAAAATGAAACACCTTGGTCTTTTTCCAGGCTTTGCATGGTGCAGTGCGTTTTTCACTGTTGTGATGATGCTGACCCTGTGACCGGGAAAACACATTTTAGGCTGGTTCTCAAGAATTTTAGTTGCTGTAACCGCCTGTGAGTCTTTTGAGCTATACCCAAATATGCTTTGATTTTAAAGGTTGAATTCAAACGTAGTACGCTGTCGACTTGATTTGGAGGGCTTTAAAAACATTTTAAAAAGTACTTTATGTGATATTTATGGCTCACCAAATAACTGAGCCTCAACATTTAAAGCTGACCTGAACACTCAGCATTCAGAGCCTATTTTCCTCTTAAGTGCCCCAAACCTATTACACCGGTTCAGTTCCTTGTGTTGAGAATTGCCGAATTGGCTGTCGCTGACGCGATGACGGCAAAAGTGACGCATCGACGTGCAGTTATTGCGGCGACGTATTTTTTGCGTCAACGTCATGCTGTTTGTTTCATCTGGTCTGTTTCTTTCTGCTCTCTTTCAGGAGCATGTTGGAGTGACGAGAAAAGGAGGAAGTGGGATCTCTGACGCTCTGCCTACTTTGCCGGTGGAGCCCCTTTGCATCTGACCAGAGACAGGTACGAGTTAAAGGGAGAGTTTACAGTTTAAAACTGCTGGCTTGCAAGATTTCAATGTAACCTTACTTCACTAATCCCTCCACTCTTCAAGTCTCTGACCAAAGAGGCGCCCCTCGCTAATGTACACCAGCGCAATTGTCAAACATGGTCATTTATAATGGCATGCAATTATGAAAGTGCATAGTTGTGATGATTAGTCACAGCGAACACATATCCAGCTTCAATAAGATGGCAGCAGTGCTTATTGGTTGTTCTTTCTTGGCGCTGTGGCATTTTAAAAATCTGATTTAAGGTTAAAGGATGAGGCCAGAGATTGCAGATTCATTTTTTTCACAGATCTTTTTTTTTTTCATGTACTTCTGTCAAGTCGTACTGATATTAACAAATATGACAAAACATGTTGTTTTTGTATGCTAACACAGATTTAGCATGAACTAATCAGCTGTTGTCTATTTGTAACATTATTCATTTTAACTCCTGGAAATGTTTGACCATTTGGACAGAACGGCACTTCCAGTTTTTCACGTCTAGAGAGTGTAAAGATGTCAGTAAAGGAGCATTTTCACATTTTGGTGATAGAAACTGAGTGTACTTAAGTGGTCAGTGGGCTGGCCAAACCTGGCTTTGATAACAGAGCCATTTAAATTTTGCCGGCAGTGCCTGGGAGCGAGCGTGGGAGTAGCCGGCGGAGAACAGCTGACACACTGACACAAACCTGCTGCTTCAAACATCTTAGTCTGCTAGTGTTGTGACTCGATACGGATTTGTGTGTTTACTTAACGCATGCTGTGTCTCTTTGTGTTATTTGCTGTTATGCTGATTATTTTTGTCTTCAAATAATGATGGTATGGTAGAGGAGCAATTACAGTACAGCGGTGTCATGCATTCCAGGAAGGATGGTGCGGTGCGGGGGGGGGGGGGGGGGGGGGTGGGGGGGATGTTAGCCCTGTGACAGTAATATGTATTGACTTTGGCTGAGAACGTAGGAATGATTGGAGTATTTAATTCCACTTTGTGCCCATGCCAAGCTTTAAATTGGTAATCAATTTAAGCAGTTTTTCGCTTTTGTGGGCACTTTCCCTCTTTGTTTCCTTTTTCCTTTTTCGCTCTGACTCTCATTATCTTTGGTGAGGGTACATTTGAATGATAGTCACTTTTTAGTATGCATTCTCTTATCAGCGTTTTGTTATTGTGGGTTTATAAATTTATGGGCGTTAATAGTGTGTTTCCACAATCTTTCTCTTTTCTTTTTTAAAGTGATAGACCGATATTTTTTTTTCATGGCTGATACAGATAATTAGTAGTTAAGGAGGCCGATAATCGATATTTGGAGCCAATATTAATTTGCAGTAAAAGGGAAACTTACACATAACCTGACATAACCTTAGGGTGGTTGTGGCTTAGTGGTGTGCTCAGAGTGGTCGTTTCCCAACCCAGAGGTTGTGGGTTCAATCCCATGCCGATGTGACCACGTCGAAGTATCCTTAAGCAAGATACTGAACCCCCAGTTGCTCCTGATGCTGCGTCATCAGTATGTAAATGAGTAGTCGAATGTAAAGTGCTTTGAGGGCCTTGTAAGGTCGAAAAGCGGCGTATAAATAAAGTACCATAGCCACAACAACAGAAACTATTACTTGCCTTATATAACACTACGTGGGGAAGAAGTCACATTCATTATTAAGGGAACTTAATGGATAGTGGACAGTGATGATATACATGAACATAAATATTTTGTTCCTTGGCTTCCTTTGCTTCGTTATCCTTTCCTTCCTTATTGGCCTGCAGTGTGTTTTGCTGTCAAGGTCACAGCCTGGTTATGAAGTGACCCCAGCTCCTTCGCCCTGAGCGTCTGTGTTATCAAGCTACTCCGCATCAGTGGTTGAATACGAAGCTCAGGGCCGTTTTGTTCTGTTTCACTTCCTTAATATCAGCCGGCGCCTTGTTCTGCTCCAGTTGAGGCATTACCACAGTTCAATCAGCGCTGCCATCAGCGTTGTCTTGGAAATTGTTGATGTAGCCCGCATGACCTGGGGACAGCGTGTCGACATGTTTTTTTCCTTTTCAGTCATTTTCGGCACGTCGACACTCTACAAACATGTCAGTCGTTTATAACATCACAGTACAACACATACGCCCCATTCATTAAAGCTCACATACAAACAGCATCTTCTTCGCTTTCTTGATTTCATTTACTTAAACTATAAATATTACATCCACTGAAGGGCGCTTCTTCCCTCGCAGTCATATAATTATGAGGAGACTAACACTCTAGATCCTCTGCTTGTGCAACATCTGAAGCAGGGTTAAGTCAGTAGAGAAGAGGAGGGGATTGGAAGAGACAGCGGAGGGTGCAAAGGGGAAATTGTATACTACAAGACAAGTAACGATGGCAACCGCTCTTGAAACGTCTGAGGCGGCCGAGAGATAAATGCAGATGACCAGGATGGGGATATAAAAGACGGCGAGAGTGAGGGTGATATGTAAATGGAGAAGGAAGATAGAGTGCAGACTTGTGGGTCTGTTTAATATCACCAAAAGGCTGCCTTTTTAAAAGGAGGCATCAAAGAGCCGAGGGAGAGACCAACATAAACTAAACTGACACACCATTACAAATGCAACACCTCCACATACACACTCACACAGTCCCATTCTTACCAAGTACAGTTTGGCTGTGTGTTTCAAAATTGCTCAATGTCAAAAGGTGAAAATGGTACAGAAACAACAAATATGTGCTGTGTTCCTTTATCACCACTCCAAAGGATGCCTCAACTGAAGTGGCATGATACATACAAGGTAGCATTAGTGCTACCTGTAGGTGGTTGCTGGGACAGTGTGATGCAAATTGTCCCTGCTTTTGAGTTTCGTTAGTCTAAATTTTAGCCAACGAACATGCCAGGGATGCGTGAAACTGGGTACCATTCAGTACGCAGTGCACCACATAATACAGACTTAATATGGATGGACAATACGGGCTTGTTTTCTGCTGACTATTGAATAACCTTTCCCAGCCAGGTAATATCCAATCTTGTTGTGCATTCACCCACTCACAGTTGTAACTATATCCGGCTTCAAAGTGCAGGTCAATGGACGGCGAATAAAATGTCCACTAGCATGAGCAGAGGACTTGAGAGACAAAAATGTGGTTCACTGTTGAATAGAACAAATGTAGGATAGTGTGGGTCAAATTTGTATGTATGTCTGGGAGTTGTCTGTTGGTCATTCATATCTCAATCACATGTAAATGCACATAGCCGTGCTCATGATCAATAATATTTTTTTAATATCTGCGCAATTGGGTAATGCCAAAGAGGGAGTTTTGGCAGCTGTGGCTCAATGTCCACTGATTGAACGGTCGGTGGATATAATCTGGCTCTTCTGTCAAAGTGTCCTTGGGCAAGACTTGTAAGGCTAAATTGGCTCCAAGTCAGAATTGTAATTTAAAAAAATATATATATATATCAATTGCCTTACCTACTACAAAGGATACATTAAATTTGTCTCCAAACAAAAGAGAATTAAGAGAGGGGAATACATTGCCAAAAGGTTTGTGATCCTAACCAAGAACTGTTTTAGTTGTACTGTCTGTAAGTTTGTCATTGTAAAACACGCTTAAACGGCACATTCCCTGGAATATGAACTCATTTGACAGGTCTGGTAGGTTTCCTCAAGATTAACGACTTATTGCTTGACTTACCCCAAATCATTTAGATGACACTCTAGCTTTTCAAAGCGAGAATGCCATAAATGTCATTGCCATGGCAGCCCTAAGTGGCTCTACTTGGTGGTTTGAAATATCGATAGACCAGCCAGGACACCTCATGTTGTGTTAGTGCTAGCTTTGGGCCATTGTTATTGTTAAAAGTTCTGGTATATATTTGACTTGGCTTCTTCGTACCGGACCAAAATAACTCTGTAAATAAATGATAATGATTTCTTACGACAGTCACACAGTAGCCTCACCCCAGACTATTTGTTAGTCTGAATCATCTAACAGTGCTTTCAAAGCATGCTCTAACTGAGATGAGCCCAACCTGCGTCACAGGAGACACATGCGTTTAGAGATGCAACACAATATATTGGGTGTGCATAACTCCACAAGGTCTTGTGAACCTGCAAGTCTGAGAATTGATATGACCATAAAATAATATTTTATAGCTTGTTTAATTGACAGAAATGCATCTTGATCATATCAGATTAGTGAATCCACAATGTAAATGCTTTTGCTGAAGTTTTAATCTAAAATTGAAATCAAGACAAACTTTGTGTGCAGTTTTTAACCTTGTGAAACTGCTGCACTGAAAATACAGCCAGTCTTTGGCCGTGGCGGGAGAACAAGCAGATCTTCACTCTATCATTCTGCTTTGCATGGCACTTTGTGGCACCGCAATCCTATCAGGTGGAATTTAGAAACGCTGCTCTGCAGTTCTACATCCTCCCCGAGCTAAACTAAGCGGAGCTGCGGCCAAGTTAGCTATACACAAACACCTTTTTGTCTCCCAGCGACGAGAGAGAAATCGCCATGGCCAAATTAATTTTCTTCCTTCTGCTCGTGCGGCTGTAACCTGAGGGATGAGTTAGAGTGGAAGAGATGGTGCTGCAGGAGAGGCGGAAAGGAGAGCAGAGGAATTTTAATGTGGCTCTGTCTGTCGCTGCCTGCCAAAGAAAAGCAATTACTGTCGCAGCTTCTCTCACGCCGCCTTGAGAGTGCGTACGTTGTGTTATTTGTGCGTAAATGTGTGTGTACACACGTGATGGGGCTTTAGTGCATGCAGGGACTTTCCGTGTTGCATGTACAAAAGGCAAATTGGCTTATACACAGCAGGTTATTTAGGAAAATCTGATGGAGATCTCTCTTCCCCCCCTCCATGTGTCAAAAGCACTGCTTTGTTACTATAAAACATTCATTCCATTACACAAGTGGTTGCGTGCAAAGAACACGGGCAGCCGCTAGGCTCAGTTATCACTTGAGGTTTAAGCATCTTCACTTTTAAATTGGTGAGAAAATGGGTCAAATGTAGATTCATTTTGGATGATGCTCTGTGATCGATGTGCTTTGCTGCTTTACTTTAGTCTCTTTTCAACACTTACTTTGACATCATGTGCACAGGCTCAATAAATGAACTGTATAAATGAAACGTAAACACCAAAGTAGTAGATATACTAACCCTGAAAAATCAACATTTTTAACAAGTTAAAGTTCAAAGTTTATTAACCGAGTGTGCTTTTATTATCATTTGGTATATGATTTGCGCAATGTTGACTTCTGCTTTTAAGTACAGACTTATCACAGTTAGTAACACATCCAGTGCCTTTGGAAGCAATTAGGGAGTCTGTTGTATTGCTCGGGGGCTCCCCATCCTTGAAGGACTGTGCAAATTGGACAAATCAAGCCAGGGTGATTAAGTAATAATTTCCTGTAAAATTGCACTTGATTCAGTAAAAAATTTAATAAAACCCAAAAATGTATTACTTTCACCAATAATGTAATAAAAAATCCTGACTGATATTGTAATAACATTTCTACTGAAAATGTAATGCCGAATGATACTTTTGGGGGGGTGAAATCAACTCTAAAACACTTGACACCAAAATTTTAACACTCCAATTTATGCTATGAATGTCTATTACAGTCTTACATTCTTAAAACACAAAATGTAGCTGAAAGTGAACATATAACATTATTGCATTTTTGAGCAAGTGTAAATTTGTATTTACATTTTCAGTTGTTACAGGACATTATTACATGATAAGGTGCCACTGGGGCTGCACATACTGCAAAATACACTTGAGAAAATGAAAACACTAAGCATTTAATGAGGGACGTCGAATACAGTAATGAATTTATCCATTTTCCACATCGTTTATCCCACAAATTGTAAAGGTGAATTTATGGAGGTCTTATGTGCTGTACCTTGCTTACCGTTGCATGTAGAGCAGCTGCGGGCCACGGCGTCATCTGTCAAATCTACACCGCGCTAGTGTTTGGTCAGATTTGACATGCAAACAGACCTGGAGCTTTTTAGTTTCACATGCTTTACACCATCTTGTCAGTTTCTTCCCAAAAGTAAAGCCTCACTTGGAACTCTTTAAGGCACTTTTTCATCTGACGCAGTCTTGCGCTGCTAGCCACGCATGCTAGCTCGTTATTCTGTCAGCAATTTAATAATGCTCAAGAACACTTTTTGTGTCTTTCTAAATGTAATAGACAGCGTGCTTATAAAATGAACTGCAGGAGGGCTTTCCAGTTACGGGGAAAGAGTAAGAAATGCACTCACAGAGGGGAAAAAAATGCATGTGACTGCTTGACTGGGCTCACACAGTCCCTTCTTTTTTTATGTCTCCATCTCAGGTGACGTTACCAGGATGCGGAGGTTCGCCTACTGCAAAGTGGTCCTGGCCACCTCTCTGGTGTGGGTGATGCTGGACATGTTCATCCTGCTCTACTTTAGCGAGTGCAACAAGTGTGACGACAAGAAGGAGCGAGGGCTGCCTGGTCGAGACGGTCAGCATTCATGCTTACACATTGTCAACGTAGAAACCAGCAACCATGCTCAACAGCTCGTTGTATCTTCTCCAGACCCCCTGGTGAGGCCGCGGGACGGGCCCGGGGAGGGGGGGAAGCCTGTGGTGATCCCAAAGGAGAACCAGGAGAAGATGAAGGAGATGTTTAAGATCAACCAGTTCAACCTCATGGCTTCTGACATGATTGCACTCAATCGATCGTTACCTGACGTCCGGCTCGAAGGGTGAGCATCCTGCATGCGCCTAATTAGCCGTCTTCTCGTGTTTCCAGCAGCCAGCTCAGGTTCTGTTTAGAATGAATGTCAGGTTTGTCCATTGATGGGCTCACCAAGCCGGTATTGTGGTTGTAGTTTGCAGTGGTGTAAAACTACCCTGCATCATATTGACTAATATGTTACCACGCTTATGTAGCTAAATAAAGTAGCAAACATTTCTCAGTATGATACAGTACAGTTCTCAAACAGGGTACACTACAACAGTTGTGTCAAAAATTGACTGATCTTCTGCTTGGGTCAGTTTGACCCAACTTTATTGATTACTTTGCAAAAAAGAAAGAGAAAAAAAAGTAATTTTATATAAAACAACCCAAAAGGTTGGGCCAGATCACCAAAGAAATTAATAATTTTCTATAAAACAACTTTGGTCAATTTGACCCTATTTTCTGTGTGGTTTTGCACCCCCTAAAAAAATCACAAAAAAATAACCTAATCTAAAATGTAATGGTTCAGATTGAACAACAAAATTAGGTTGAAACAATTTGGAAAGTCCAAATTGCTCAAGAGGTTCACAAACTTTTGATATATATATATATGTATATGTATATACGTTTGTATATTAGTGTTGCACGGGGTACCAGTACCGTACCTTGATGTTTTGGCGTCAAAAACGGCTTGGTATAATTTTTTCTTAGTACCGGTACTTAAAAAAATAAATACAAGACAGCCCGCCAACTGTTTTAAAGGCAGGTACACATACACGCATGCCCGCCTATCTACCGTTATGTGCAAAACGCCTTAAGTAAGCGACACGCCTCTTTCAGCGTGTGTGCGAGAGGGCGCAGGAAGATGGCTTCACGCACTGAAGCGCTCGCTGGTGCACTCCTCGTTGAAAAGCATGAAGCGCTAATTAAGCTTATTAAAGCTTATTAAGTGTAGCGCTCGCTGGCCATCTATGACGCGCTAATTAAGGCTCCACGGGAGCGCGCAAGCAGAGTGGAAGCTACGCATGTTTTCAATACAAACGTGGTTTTCAATTTTCAGTTTTAGAAAAGTTTTGTAACAAGAGCAAATGTTTTTCGCGGAGAAGCAGAAGAAAAAGCATTAATCATTCCTGCAGTGGACTCAAGATGCGTTCAATGAACAGGCACACAGTAGGAAATCACGCTTATGCATAGAAAATGTTTAGACGACTGACAGAGCAACAGACACAGAGTGTGACGCATTTTTGACACTTCCCTGAAAATTAAGTGGAGTGTGAATTATTTTCTTCCCAGTTTGGAGTATTTGATTACGCATTCAACTAATTGGGAGCGAAATGGAGAAGAGCAGAGACATGCACGCGCACTGACGTTACGTTGAGTCATTGAAGTGCCACTGTATTGCCAATATTTAAAACGGATGACATCAAATGCAGTCAAATACAGTACTTCAAAAATACGGCATGCAATGTGAAAACACTTACAGTATAAACATAAATATATACAGTATGTACATAAATGAACATGTATGCATCCCAATATTTTGAATTAATAATAAATACAAATAATTTGAAGTTCTTTTGTCAGTTCTAATTTTGCTGCTTTTGCTGATGTTTTAGAGTTTTGTCAAGGTACCGTTTCAGTACCGGTATCGAGGTATTTTATGCAGGTATAGTATCGAAGTCAAAATGTTGGTATCATGGCAACACTAATGTGTATATATATATATGTATGTATACGTGTATATATATGCGCCAAAAAAAAAACATAATGTAAAAAAAAAAAAAGGGGGGTAATTTTGTTTAAAACAACCCAGAAAGTTACACCAAAAACAAAAAAATAAACTAATATAAAAAAAAGGTAATTTTGTATAAAACAACCCAAAAAGTTGGGTCAAATTGTTTTGTTTTTTTTATCCATAATTGGGTTACTTTTGACCCAACTGGTTTTAGAGTGTAACATGGTGTACAACCATAGTTAACGTACTGTTGTATTTAATTGTATACTTTCACTTGAGAAACATGTATGTACAAATAATGAGGGGTTTTTGCACCCATATTGACTGGCAGGCAAGGGCACACACATGCACGTTCACATGCATGTCCACACACACTCAACAGACTACAAAGAAAGAATTGATCCGTGAAATGTGTTTTAGTCTTTGAACAAGAGTTGGTTACGAGGTTTGTTTTCCCTCAGCCTTCTCACCGTCTATCTGCTTTTCCAATTAGGAGATAAGACCGAGTCAATATCGACACTGTGTGTGAGGAAACCGGTGAATGAATTTGGCGTTGGTCACCATTAGCTCAAACTGCAGAGCGTGAAGACACTGGCAGTTTATTTTCATTATTGTCTGTAGGACCATTCCCAGTGAAATAAAGGCGGGGGGGATAGGTCATTCTGACATTACAGTCCAATAGGCGTGTGCGCGCATATGTGTGTGTGTGTTTAATAGGCTAGTGTGTGGTGGTGCAAGCTATGGGTGGATCCGTAACGTGAACATTTTCCATGATCGCATTTTCATAAAAACACATGAGATGTTTTACCCCTTTTTTGCATTCGGACTGCATCATTTTTTATGTCCATATTTGTGTGAGGTTTGACTTTCGACCATGCCCTCCATTCCTTTGTGGGACAGGCAACCTGTGACTCATTATGCGCATGATTTTCTTTTGCCAAATGCTGCTCCACCTCCCGTCTATTAGCATAAATGGCACTCATGACCAAAATCAACACGCACTGACACCCTGACGTGTGTCAAAACATGTCCACTGGGTGGAGACGCACAAAGTCTTTCAGTGTTCCTTCAGGTGTGTGATCTGTATACAAACTGAAATCTTGGAAAATGTCTTCTTTTTTTTAAATATATATATATATATATATATATATATATTAATGAACGTGTCTATTTTAAAATATTTATTTGATAGATTTAGCACTATTATGCTAAGTTACAGTATATCAGATAGCACAGCCTGTCTCACTTATTTTTGTTCACTGTGCAGCTGAACTGGGGTTTCTTTGAGCGGAGGCGGGATCCTCTAAAATACATAATAATATTGTGAGCCAGTTTGGTGACCGGTTCTTGTGTTTTTAGTTTGGCTAATATTAAATGCTCTCTTGGTCCAGTCCCACATTGTGTCATTGGGAATATGCTGCCAGAAAAGCTCAGGTTGCGTTGGATCGAACCGGCGACTACATTTCCCATGATTCTTAGACATGGAAATAGGAAGTAGTTGTAGTTCCAGTATGATGAAAACAGACACCTGCTCGTGATTAGGTGTGGATGAGAATGTGAACATAAATAGAAAATAATTTGAATTAGACATACATAAGGTGCACTGTTGATTTTTGATCAAATTCGATTTTAACTGTGCCTAATGCTCCTAAAAATACAGTACATCAAATTATTAAAAAATGAATTACACTTGGTTTAAGGGGAAAAAAAGAAAAATAATAACTTAATATTGTTTTATATTAAAATGACATTTGACTTGTGGTGCGAGGCATGGCTAGTACAGATGCTTATGAAGTGTTACACTGCTGTTTTTGAGCGTTCCACTGGATTTACCAGATGATTACAGAAATGTAGAAACTGCAGACTTATCCTTTAATATCAGTGTGTGCATGTTGAGGCCTCTACTTTGGTTTTTGACCTAGATTGTGTGCCAGATGCGTGCCCACCCAGGTCTCTTACTGTTACTGTGTCACCCAATTAAATATGATCATCCTTGCTTAACATTAACATGAGCGTTGATTTTGAGTTTCTTTTATGTCACTAATCGGATATTTTATTCTTTCCTATCTTATCTTCTTTCTTAAGATTCCTACAAAGTAAAATCATTTTTCCTGCTAAGGCGATTAGAAAATGTTTAATCTGCAAAGCCTGGGCTAAAAGCCCTGCACTTTCTTGCGTGATCATTTCAAGATCTGAGCTTTTACCATCCAGTGAAAGGCGTACATGTCCCACATAAATTCAAGCAATTGTAGTTCTGCATAATGCAAACATATTATTAAATGTGAGCGTTGTCTTAAATGCATACTAAACCATTTGCCACCCCCATATGAATTCATTTATACAGATACAATTTCCCACCGGACCACTTCTCAGGATGCTTGCTTTGACAGAGAAAAGGAGTGTGAACGTGAGGAAAAATTAATGAGCAACACAAAGCAGCTGTCATCACGCTGTCCTACATATTTGCATGTCTCTAATTTTGGGATTATGCGCCTATCACATCCTGATTGACACAATGATTCCATTAATTTATACATTCACGTGTTCATCTTGAAATGCCTCCTTCATGCGTTTACTGTATGTGTTTTTCTTTATTGTGTGTGTGCGTGTGTAGGTGCAAGAACAAGCTCTACCCTGACAACCTGCCCAGAACCAGCGTGGTGATTGTATTTCACAACGAGGCGTGGAGCACGCTGCTGCGGACCGTCCACTCCGTCATCGACCGCTCGCCCCACACACTCCTGGAGGAGATTGTTTTGGTCGACGATGCCAGCGAGCGAGGTACGCACACACACACACACACACACACACACACACACACACCCCATGCCTCTATTTTCATTCGAGCCTCATTTTTATTTCTCAAGCGACGGTGTGATTTTCATCAGGTGAGTGATGGCCAATATAGTCAGCATCTGCTTTGTGTGCCGCTCCGCCCTGCGCAGGACTGTTAATCCGCGTTTGGTGGTGGGGATTAGGTCTTTAATTCGTCAATTGCAGGGATTACACTCAGCAATTACGTCCAAGCGGCAGCCACCACACGGTCCCATTGCATCCTGAGGTCAGGTGTGAATCAAAGGTGTTTGTGTTGTCTGTAACTTTAAGACACCAGCGCATGTGTTCACTTTGAACTGCCTGTGCCAAAAAAGGAAGGAGAGATCGCCTGTAATCCAAACCCGGTTGTTTGTGTGTATGTGTGTGATATTCTTTGTGCTTCTGAGAAGAGGTCTTCAATGTTTTTTTCCCCCTACCGGGAAGAATGTTTCTTTTTACATTGGATCCACACATTTGCAGTATTGTAAAAATGTCGTACTTGATAAAGCACTCACAAAAGTACACGCTTGGAATTTTAAAGGGGAAGTCAAAGTTCCTTAAAATATCTTAACAATTATGTTCCGTGCAGCTAGTCTAACTACTGAATTCTGGTTAATATTGCGTTAGTGGAATAAAAAATTAAGCAGCAAAATTTAGCAGATATCAGAAGGCGGCCATTTTGCCACTTGCTGTCAAGTGAAAATGACATCACAGTTGCTCAGGTCTCAGGTAACAGCCAATCACAGCTTCAAAAAAACAGGTCAGCTGTGATTGGTCGTTGCCTGAGTCCTGAGCGACTGTGATGTCATCATCAGTCGACAACAAGTGGCAAAATGGATGGATAAAAACGGCTTGATATTGCTGTATAACTCATATTCCACAAATGCATTATTAATCAGGATGTCATGTTTAGATTAGTGAGGTCACAAATAACATATCATTGTCAAGAAAATTTTAAAGTTGACTTCTCCTTAAAGTTGAGAAAATTTTGCAACATTAGTGTTAAAAGGACTTGCTCAAACTAACCATCACAATGTCCTTCTTTGAAGCATCGAGCAGCAAATAGATTACTTTACATTCACAAGGTATAGTCAATACTTATCCTAATGCGCTTAAGTTATCAATTTGCTAATAAACAATCCCAATTAGTGATGAAAATATTGATGTGGAAGCGTTAGTATGAACATTTCCAGGAGAAAAAAAAGCTCACAATGTAAATGCAAGGCTTATCCGTAGCTTTCGCCCATCTTATAGAATCAAACGCCATCATCGGATCCAGCCAATCTTTAAGTCAAAATGTAGCGTTCATCTCTTTCTTTAACAAGCCTATTTCTCTTTCTAATGAAACGTTTTCATGCACTGCCGTGTCCAGGTGTGAGAAGAGAGCAAAATGTGTAATCATGAGTGAGTTTAAATCTGCGCTAGCTTAAAAAACGACATTGATTTTGGATGCTGATTATTGTAGCACAACAGTGTTCATCGTATTGTTTGTGTTGCTTTTGGAATAAAATGTATTACCCTCAATGGGGTATGATGTCATGCTTCGGTGTGCAAAGAGCCTGTTGACTATTTGGCTGTTTTATTGACATGAAAACTAACCCCCAAACACTCATCGTTGCACTTAATACAGATCCTGTTTTTGTTTCCTTCTGAAATATGATGTACTATTAGAAGTATTTTCTTCCTGTGTGTGTTAGATTTCCTAAAGCGACCGTTGGAGCAATATGTCCGAAGGCTGGAAGTTCCTGTGCGAGTGGTGAGGATGGATCAGAGGTCTGGACTCATTCGAGCTCGCCTCAAGGGAGCGTCCATCTCGACAGGACAGGTTGGTCAAGTCCACCTCTGTTGAACTGCGCTGCATGTGACTGACACAATCTGAGAATCTGCCATTTCCTTTTATGCTTGTCGTGGTTTGTAGGTCATAACCTTTCTGGATGCTCACTGCGAATGCACGATAGGCTGGCTGGAGCCGCTGCTCGCTCGCATCAAACAAGACAAGTAAGACCTGCGCACGCTCAAGCAGCAAACTGGCACGCTAGTCTGAAGAGGGCTTGCCCTCGTGTTAATTAGGTGGCTAATTACTCACGCCGTGTTCACCACCTCACGCAAAGCACTCCCACAAAAAGGGAGCATTTGCTTATGATCATGGTTTGCGTGTGCGCTAGGACAACGGTGGTGTGTCCCATCATCGACGTGATCAGCGACGACACCTTCGAGTACATGGCGGGTTCGGACATGACGTACGGAGGCTTCAACTGGAAGCTGAACTTCCGATGGTACCCGGTGCCCCAGAGAGAAATGGACCGCCGCAAAGGAGACCGCACGCTTCCTGTCAGGTGCGTGAAAGCGGGAATTCACTTCAACATTTTGTGCACAGTCGCATCCTGTGAGGTCTCAATCATCACATTTTTCACTGTTTAACTGAGATAGGAGATTAATAGTGAAAGTTTATTTGTTGTATAAGTCGACATTTATTTTTCCCTTTGTGAAGTCTTCAAGCCTGAGTTGAAGTTTTTTTTTCTGAATTTTAGCCTTCCGATCATCTTTTCCTCCTACTCTTGTTTCCATGCTCAAGGTCACACGCATATTATCATGATTTATGTAACATACGACGTCACCGCATTTCACTTGTTTCTCAAACCTTCTGTAAAACGTGCTTTCCCCAATTAGTAATTAATTCAATTAGTAATTAATCAGCTGAATAATCAATATAGTATTTGATAGTGACAGCACTACCTACTTTCCATTTTCAGGGCAGGACATTTCTGTCATTATCATTACAAACAAAAAGCAATTCTGCAAAAAGAGAAAATTGTGTTTCGGTGCTTCGACGTGATGAGCATGATAATAGCATGTATAATAAAAACGTTATCGGCAGATTATGCCTGATTAAAGAATTAGCATGACTCAAATGGTATTATCGGCCCATGTGCATGCAGCAGCCATTTGCATGCCAAGCTCCTCCACTCAGCTTTTGGATGTCCGCGCACGCACATCATCCGTTTGGGAGACGAACTGGGAGAGTGTGACTGCGGGAAGCCATAATGACTCAAGTGCTGTTATGGCTTCTCGCTCGACTCGCACCTTGTAATTTACTGCTACGTCTTCGGCCCTTCAGGAGGGAACGAGACTCAGAAATCACATAGTTAGAAAAGGGCTTAGCAAAAAACACACACGATTGTATTCAATGGAATCACTAGTCGGATAATGATCATATTTTACCACATCATGAACATTTTTGAATTCATAGGTTGATCATCACTCAAATCAAAATGCTCTTTTTAACTTTGGGTTATGATGGAAGTGACCAGAATTCTCATGCACCATCAATTTCTCTTTAAAATGTATTTGTATGGTCTTAAAGGGAAGTAATAATTTACTAAAGTACATTGAGTTTTGTTGCAAATGCAATAACTTGTTCTTCTACAACTGAGCGGCTTATATATTATTAAGAGCAACAAGATGTCAGCAACAAGATGCTTCATTCAAGCAGAATCTTCACTTTGGCACAACTTTACCTTCTCACATCACATAAAAAAACTAAACAAAGTCAGGCAAATAAATTACTACACACCATAAGTGATGGACAAAACACCCTCACATCAAATTCACATTCAAATTCAAATTCAGTCAAATTATGACATATCATTTTTAGCTGTAAGCAATTGTTTGTTTTTATCGTTAAGCTTCTTTGGTTTGGGTTGTTTTGCTACCCGTTTGACTCTTATCTGTTTTGTAAGATGATATTTGTTCTGCGACACCCGAGCCACTTCTTATTTTCTCCTTTCAATTAAACGACAGCACCCCGACGTATATTTTCTCCTTTTACATAAGATGCTATCTTTTGTTTTGAGTCAACCTGAGCTTCAAGAAAAATAAGCCGCTGCTGCAAAGAGAGGAAATTATTTTTAGAACTGGAAAGCAGGTTGTTGTCACACCGCCACTATTAAATGCAGACGTGATCGTCACAACAACAGAGCAGAAAAACAACACAAAATGGGGGACTTATCCGTCCATACATCGATGTTGATCTTCCCTCCATCTTTTTCTCTTCTCCTATGTGATCATTAAAACACAGCAAATGAAACCACAAAGTTTTTCTTTTTCTTTTGCAGGACTCCCACCATGGCAGGAGGCTTGTTCTCTATCGACCGAGATTATTTCCAAGAGATTGGCACGTATGACGCAGGCATGGACATCTGGGGTGGGGAGAACCTGGAAATCTCTTTCAGAGTGAGCGGACACGCCCACAACTTTGTGACACGAGTCGCCTCCTTCCACCCACGACATTCATGAGGGCGGTCACGTCGACCGTCACCATCTCGTGACCTTCCGCTGTGCCTCTTGCTCACAGATCTGGCAGTGCGGCGGAACTTTGGAGATCGTCACATGCTCGCATGTGGGACACGTGTTCCGAAAGGCCACGCCTTACACCTTTCCTGGAGGGACGGGGCAGATCATCAACAAAAACAACAGACGCTTGGCGGAAGTGTGGATGGATGAATTTAAAAGCTTCTTCTACATAATTTCGCCTGGTGAGCGCTTGTTGCGTGTGCGTGCGTGCGTGCGTGCGTGCGTGTGTGTGCGTGCATCAGGAGTGATTTATCCATTAACCAGGTGACAGTGTGATATCGCTGTGATGGTCCAATAGTGCGGGACTGGGGAGTAATTTCACGCTAAGGAGAAGCAATTAACTTATGAACACACACACACCCACACACACACACACACACGCACACACTGGCATAGGAGAGATGTTAGCAAAATGCAAAATAAAATATTTTCCCTAAAACTACCATCCCGTAAGTCCGATTTGTGCAAGTGTGCCATCTTGACTTTCCTTATTAGGGCTAGGCGATATGGCCCAAAAAATAAAATCTCGTCTTTTTTTGTTGTCATTCAGGACAATTACGATTTCAATCTAATGAAGCCAACAAAAATGTATTTAAAGGTTTCATTTATTCCCAAAATAATTCTTATGCATGTTGAGACAATAATGTATACTGATTAGAAATTACTTTTAGCATTCATAGTTTGCGCTTAAATGCCACAATTATGTATCTATTGTAAAAATGTTTTGTAAACTACCCATTTAGCATTCTGCCACTTGTGCAAAATGACAACTCACAATAACATCTGGATGTAACAGAACATAAAAACAGCTTTTAATAATCCAGAGGACAAAACTCGACATCACGATTTAGCAAGTTTTCAACGATTCAAGTTTTAAAACATGCACTGTTCCAATTAAATTTAAAAAAGACGATTAATTGATGATTAATTAAACAATTAATTAATTATTTTGGTTTGTTGCCTAGCCCTACTTGTTATTAATTATAAAAATATATTAGGAGGCTAAATAGGAAACTATGAATACAATTTTGTTTTTTAATTCCATATTTTTATCTCTTTTGAGCATTTTACACAAAACATTGAACATCTTCATACTATTGACCATTTGATATAAATATTTGACATACAATACCTACTATATATGTATGTGTTACCTACATATATACACACATGCGAGCTTTTTAATAGTATTCATTATGCTTATATTTGACTGAGTTTGATTTATTCCTTAGTAAGCAATATATTTTTGCCTACATCATCACTACTATTACTTATTTCACCATCTACAACTTGTAAACGATCCAATCCATTTTATTTCTATAGTATATTTTCTAAACAAGTGTTTCCAAAGTGCTGCACATTGAGATCCGCACACTATCATACACATAAAATCTAGTAAACTATATATTTTTTAAATACAGTCAGTAAAATAAAGAAATAAATACATTAAAATTATTTAAAAACATAAAAATAATTTCTACTACTAATAAGAAGAAGAAGAAGAAGAAGAAAGAAAAAACAAAAAGACCCCAAGGACCACACAATTCATGATGAACTAAAAGCAATGGAATAAAAGTGGGTCTTAATGTTGAGGTGAAAAAAAAACCCGGACTTTGATGTTATTCCTGGTGGATTCACGGTGCACTCGATTCAACCACACTCTACTGACAAAATGACTGTGTGTGTGCGCGCGTGCGTGCGTATCCTCAGGCGTGACCAAAGTGGACTACGGTGACATCACGTCTCGCTCAGCTCTCAGACAGAAACTTCAATGTAAACCTTTCAGTTGGTACTTGGAAAACGTCTATCCCGACTCTCAGATTCCTCGACACTATTACTCCCTGGGGGAGGTATACACACACACACTTGTATTTTTGTGGTGGTTTGATCCTCTCAATAAGATGTAATTGTGTGTGTGTTTTCATGTAAAGATTCGCAATGTGGAGACCAATCAATGTTTGGACAACATGGCCCGCAAAGAGAACGAGAAGGTCGGCATTTTCAACTGCCACGGCATGGGTGGCAACCAGGTACGAACACGTTCATTCTTCAAAAATCACGTATGAAGTAAATCATTACTGTACGTTGACATAATGCCTTTAAAGTGCTGAAGACGTCACCGTAAGCTGATCTCCTTGCAGGTGTTCTCCTACACGGCCAATAAGGAGATCCGAACAGACGACTTGTGTCTGGACGTGTCCAAATTAAACGGGCCCGTCATGATGCTCAAGTGTCACCACCTCAAAGGCAACCAGCTGTGGGAGTACGACACCGTGGTGAGTGCAACTGTCAGGAGGTTGGGCCTTCTTCCTCTTGCAGCTGTGCAAGTGCAGGATGACACGTTTTCAGAAGTAGGCAGAAGACTGAAGATGAATTGACATTCAAGTTCACATGGTACACTCCAGAGACTCAACTATTTGTAAACAAGCAGTTTAAAAGTCACTTATTCACAATGGGGTCCTCTTTATTGCTCGTTGAACTTTGCTCCTGTCGGTTTTGAACAGAACAAGCCTTTATTAGTCCCACAGCGAATGGAGAAATCCCAGCGGCAAAGCGGATTGTAGCAACACAAAAGTCTAATTACGTTTTTAATTGATTCAACTCATAATATTACGTCAGTGGGGAAATTCAATTCACACTCCGGTGTATATTTGTGTTGTCAATTGGATCGGTTGGGCTCGTGGGGTCTGTGCCTTGCCTTGTAGCAGCGGGACTTCAACCGTGACTCTTTGGTTACAAAGCCCAAGTCCATTCAGATGAGATAGTGACAAATTAGAATACATGGAAATGTGCACATGAATCTTAAATACTATACAAGTGAATCTCAATAAATGACATTTCCGAATAATGTGTACCCGTGGGCCCAGAAACATCAGGTTGCTTGGAGATGGTCTTATAACCTTTACCTTTTAACATGCTTTTCTATCATTTTCTTTCTAATCTCCTGAGACAAGTCTCTAATCACTCGCTTCCTCTGCTCTATATTTAGTGTAGGGATGGGAAAAAAAGTTGAATAAGTCGACTTTAAAAATATGTCGACTAAAAATGTCTGCCTCGAAGCTCCGCCAGAAACCATGTTTGCGCCGCCGTCCATGTTTCCACACGGACCTTTTTTTGCAGATGCACGCAGTGGACAGGAAGTTACTTAGCTCATTGTAGCTAACAGGCAACTCCACTTGTTTATTCATTGGACTATTGTAGAAGCATCATCTGTGAGTGACTTTTAAGAGGCATGTGTATTGTAGATATCATCATGTATGTGTGAAGTAATAGCAGGTAATAGGTAGTGTTTGTTTACCTTAAATGGCCATTGCTAGCGCGCTAATGCTAATCGCGATTGCTAACCTTTTAGCATAGGTTAATTTTGTTGGTGTTTAATAATGCTCATGCTTAGAAGATAATAACGAGTAGTTATAGCCACTCAATTCAACTCATTTAGATACTGTATATGATGTATGTGTGAACTAAATCATGGTTACTTTTTATTTACAGTAAATGGTCATTGGTAGCGCGCTAATGCTAATCGCGATTGCGAACCGTTTAGCATAGGCTAAATTTGTTGGTGTTTATTAATGCTCATGCACACAAGATAATAAATAATTAGTAGTTATATCCTCTTAAATCAACTCATGTAGATCTATTGATGTATGTGTGAACTAAATGGTGGTTAGCGTTTGTTTTCGGCTTTATCCACATCAAATATTTTTTGGTCTCTATTTTTTTTCTCCCCCATTTTTTGTTTTCTCAATGTTAATAATAATGTGTGTGTGTTGTGCAGAAGCTGAGCCTGGTGCACGTGAACAGCAACCAGTGTCTGGACAAGGCCAGCGAGGAGGACAGTCAGGTGCCCAGCGTCAGAGACTGCACGCACTCGCGCTCGCAGCAGTGGCTGCTCCGCAACGTCACACTACCGGAGGTCTTCTGATGGCGCACGCTGCGGCCGGACCTCGGGAAGCCACGGGGCGGAACGTTTGTCTTAGAAAAAACAAACAAAAATGGAACGAAACGAGGCCTCCATGTGGATGTGAGAGGACGGCTGGGACGGTACGACCTCGAGGAGGAGCAGTGTGGCATCCTCAGGAGGATGACGGAGGAAAAGACTCCCACCCATCGCCGCTGGATGTTGTCAGCGAGTGACTGATGCCCACCTGTCACATCATCATGTAACGTTTACTGACTGCCTCTTGTTACGGAGTGTGTGCACTTAATTTGTGTGTGTGTGTGACTTGAATGTTTGCTCTTTTTTTTTATTTTATTTAATTGTGTCATGGATTGTGGGCATGAACTCCTGTGAAGAAGGCGGTTCTCCATTGTGTGCCTCCGTACAGTGTGTGTCTCCCTCTAGTGGCTCCTCCTCATCTTTACACCCTGCAGACTGACGTGGCCCGCAAAGACTGGGCACATTTGGAGGTGAAACAAACCTGATCTTAATATCATACCTTTTCTATGTCCTGTTTTTACATGGTTGTCTCTCGCCCTGTTTAGCATAGAAGCTAGCACTGTGCTCACTGCCTCATATTTACACGCACACCGTTTTGACCCGCAAGTCCATTGGGTGTTTACATTAAAGCAGGGTTTCTCCAAATGTTATCACATCAAGAACTAAGCATTTTCTTGTCTTCATTGGGGGTTAGTTTGGCAAGTTACAAAAATACGTCTTGTAATTACTATACTTAGGATATACACCGAATGCTACACTCAAGAAAGTGTGACTGACAATGAATGACCTGATAAAAGTTTGGGGCTGTTTGGGAACCCTGCTTGAAAGCAACACTGCAATGTGGACTGTGTGAACGACCTTCCTCCATTTTAGTCGGCGGCCAAATTTACCCCGTTAGTTATTTGCGGCTTATCGTTTTTGCTTCCAGTTGTTTGTTTTTTTAAAGCAATTCTCCACAAAGCCTGTGAGAGGGCGCCGCTGAGTCGTTAAGCCACAAAAACGTTGAGAGGAAGACATCTAGCATATCATCACCCTCTTCAAATAATGGCCCCAAGAAATATATATTTTTGCCTTAAACATCTCCTAAGGATGTTGGCCACTTCCGCTACATCTTTAGCTAAACAGATCGTTCAATTCTACTGAAATGAAAAACGAGAGGCCATTATTTTAGGAAGGTGACGATATTTCCCCTGGTCATAGTTTACTCCACTTTTACATCATATCTCAGTTTTGTTCTGCACTAACGGCCATCATGTTTGATTTGTTACATATCACTGTGAGTCTGTGATGTCATTAAGGTTTTTACAAGCTGTGTTCGGTATCATTCACTCCTTCCCCACACACAGCGAATGGGTATGTAGGGATTTATATACAGAGGATATAACTATAGTTTACTAAAAAAAAAAACGACTGAAAAAAAAAATCAAAGTGAATGAATGATTCCAAACACATTCGCTGTGGTCAGAATCTACCTGAGTTTTTATATAGTGGACTGAAAGTCAACCAGTGTGTTGTTGTGGGGCTGCTTTGTTACTCCAGGACCTCTAGTCCACTAACCAGCCCTTCAACAATAAGAATCATTTTCAGTAGACTTTTTAGTCCACTATATGAACAATCCCTCGAAAGTGATTATGGAGTCGGGAATGAGCGAATGATTCCCAAAAGTGTTTACACTCTTTGGAAGCATCATCTGAGCGTCGGTTCAAGAGAGCGACTGTTTCGTTGTGTTGTTTGGATTGTACTGAAATGTGCTGACACATGCAGCTTTCTCCACAGTGAACGCATCCAAATGTAGAAAATAAAAGTGAAGGCATTTACACGACCCGACGAGGACAACCATCGCATATGTGAGTCTTTATTGTTCCTCAGCGATGCGACTTTACGCTTGTTTGAAAGAGCCTGACAGACATAAAGAGACATTCTGAATAGATTTATTACGTGTCAATTTCTAGCCCTGAAAAATAATTGATGTGCTCTTCTGTTGTGGGGGCATGACACTTTACCATCTTTATGGGGCCTCAAAGGATTTCCAACATGATGCGCTGAATTATTCATCAGCAAAAAAATAAATAAAATCCAGAAAACATTGTTTTCCATAGACATAGTTAAATATTGTATGATTATTCTGTTTTGTGTGCCTCTTCTGCATACTGAA
Source organism: Leptonotus elevatus (assembly GCF_054856555.1). Classification (NCBI taxonomy): domain Eukaryota; kingdom Metazoa; phylum Chordata; class Actinopteri; order Syngnathiformes; family Syngnathidae; genus Leptonotus; species Leptonotus elevatus. The sequence continues at coordinate 16,794,340 of NC_141244.1, forward strand.
TAATGTATTTAGTGGTATTTTTATCCTCCTACACTTTTCTCATCAAACACTTCACAGCCTTCCAGTTAAGCGTGCGTCTCAAATGGGAACCATGAAATAAAAATGTACTATGTACAGTAAGGCATTTTTGAAAACTTTTTTTTTTTTAACAACCATGTATATAATGTTTTTTTTTCTTCAAACGACTATGTATATAGTAAGGAGTTTCAATTTTTTTTACCATATATTAGTAAGGCTTTTTTTATTTTTATTACCATGTAAAGTAAAGTTTTTTTTTTTAAACGACCGTGTATAGTAAGGCGTTTTTTGTAATGACTAGGCTTCTTTTTTTTTTACGGTCGTGTATAGTGAGGCAGATTTTTTGTTGTTGCAGATGACCACGCATAGAAACGTGTTGTTTTTTTTAAACGATGTTTCGTGAGTTAAAACGGCCATTTTATTTTATAATAAAGATTATAGTTAATTTTTTTTAAACGACCATATTGTATAGTAAGGCTTTTATATTTATTTATATATATTATATATATTATATATATATATATATATATATATATAATATATTATATATATATATATTATATATATATATAATATATATATATATAATATATTATATATATATATATATAATATATTATATATATATATATTATATATATATATATATATATACGACCATGCAATTAGTAATTTGATTTTCCTGTTTTCTGACTCACTTGAAGGATTTTTGATAAAGTTAAACTAAAACAAAACAAGCCACTTGAATGAAGCACAATTAATGGGAAATGGTGCCATGCCATAGGAATATACACAACAAATACAACTATACAACAAATGAAAAAAAAGAAAAGATTACTGTTAAGATTTAGTTAATTGTATAAATAAAAAGTAAACTTTGTATTTATGTGCAAAACTGATCAAATTAATTTCATAGAAATAGTCCTCCAGAAAAAAAGAAAAAAAATAGAAATTGTCCTGTATTACATTGACTAGTAACTATCATATTACAGGTACAGTACTAGTGATGTCATACATTGAATACAATTATTCATTAAAAAAATACTTAATTAACAATTGATACCAAATTGCTTACAGATAACTTCAGTTAATTTATTTTTATTATAATCTCAATGACATTAAAACTCATTTGAGAAAGATTAAAGCGACACTTTTACTTCAAACGGTGGTGTTTATTTTGCAGTGCATATCCAGCCATTAAAAAAACAAACAGTAAAGTACGGTAGTAATAAAAACAAAGTAACACTGGTATTGGTACACTACAAGAAAACAACCCAATGTTGTTTCTCATCTATCACACACATTAACCGGTATGTGTTGTCACTTACACACCAAGCTAAGCACTACAGAACTCTTAAAAGTGCCAGTGTTGTGAAAACAAGTAAATAAAAATGTGATAAAATCAGTTTGGTGTCTGAGAATTAGAGTGGATTCATCCCTTTTTTTTGTGTGGTCATTTTGTAGAAGAAGTTGGAAGTTTTATGGCCACTAAAATATATTTAAAAAACAAGGGACTTGGCCCACTTTAGTTCTCAGTGGCTCAATATATATACCAGACCATGTCATGTTTGAGTTAGTGTAGTTATATGCTGGGCTAAAATGACCGAAAGTTGTAACACTTTAATTGAGGTTAGACGTCACAAGCGTAGCAAAACAAAACAGTGATAATGTGTTGATGGGGAGCAGGCGTGTGCGTTTCTGTGCAAAATCAACGCTACTTGTATGGACACATGAGTAGGGTTGCAAAATACCACGTGATTTTCAATGTTGCTGGTCAAATAGGTCTCATACATCATAAATTGTTACAATAAATCGGACCAAAAAAAAGATGCAATTCACACATAAATGCAAATTTAATGCACAAAAAAAATCTACATATTTTTGTCTGGTCTTGCCGTGAATAGTAAAAACCACCACTTCAAAATAATTAAAATTACCTTTATATACCACTAGATGGCGCCTATTAGACATGGCTTTGTCTAATAGAAGCTCTTAAAAAATTGTTCTTTGGCACTACTTAATTTTCACTAATTGTCATTGAAAGTATCCAACTTGCCAACTGGATAATTCCAATAGTGTAATTCTTAACCATAACCAGATGTGGTCATTTGCAACGTTACACATGAGCAACTAACAAAAAACAAACGACAAAAAAAAGTCCACGTGGACATCTTTGGAAAGAAGTTGTACATTGTACGGATGTGCTCAGAACATCATCTGACCCTGTCGAGCTGGCATTAGAAAACTATTTTGGCAACAAGGCAACGTGGTCCATGTCATCTTTTTGATCGACAGCAGCAGGCGCCGTCATGCTCTGAGCGACATTGCAGCAAAGCATTGTGGCAGAGCGGCCGTGACGCCGCCTTTCCTTGGCGGCATCTCGCCGGACCTGCGGAGCCGCATGTGGAGGTGCGGTCGAGCCGGGCACGTGTGATGTCACTCACTGCTCTTTTTCAGGATAGTGGGCGTCGACTCAGAGAAAACCCTGGAGGGGGGGGGGGAAAAAACGTAAAAAGAATGTTGTGGACATGTTGGGTTGCCGTGGCGATGGCGACCTGTTGCCAGGCTGGGGCCATCCCGCCTGGATGGGCGTGGGGGCCGCCGAGTTGGGGCTCATCAACATGGCGCTGTAGATGTTGGCCGCCACCACCAAGATGCACAGCAGGATGGGCCCGATGATGGCGCCCTCCAGGCCCAAGTAGTAGGCGCCGCCCGCCACCGCCAAACCTGTCAGGTAGGGGTGACCCCCCCTGAAAACACATTGGCAAACTTTTTGCATACTTCAACACAGGTGATGAAAAGTAACTACAGCCTCCAAGTGTTTTTCAACCTAAAAAACAAGGCATCTATTTGAGGTGAGGCATTTATTTATTCAACTGCAAAGATATCAGGCATTGAGGGTTGCAATTGCATTCAAATATTATAATTCTGTTGTACAACGTTAAAATTAACATTTTCGTCAGTCAATTGTGGCTAAAATTAATATTTCGAAGTGGGTCAAAATGGTTTTTTTCACCCAAAAAAAAGTTATTTATTTGAGGTGAGGTGTTTATTATTATTATTCAAGTGTGTAGTGTTGTTAAGGCATATACTGCAACACATTTTGGTATCAGTCACAGTAAATATAATCTGTATTTTTCTTACTTAAAAAGTAAATAAAAAAATGAATAGACAAATCTATTTGAGGTGATGCATTTATTGGAGGTAAGGTATTTATTTAAATGCAGAATATTAGGGAATTATTAGAAGTGGGACACATTTTTATTTTGTAGTGGATTTACATGTTTTTTCACCCCCCAAAAAGTTATTTATTTGAGGTTAGATATTTATTTATTTAACTGCAGAATATTAGGGAATTATTAGAAGGCGCATAGAGTCAAGTATGGCTAAAATTAATATTTCGAAGTGGATCTAAATAGTTTTTTTTTCACCCCAAGAAAAGTTATTTATTTGAAGTAAGGTATTTATTTATTTAACTGCAGAATATTAAGGAATTATTAAAAGCGGGACATTTTTATTTTGTAGTGGATTTACATGTTTTTCCACAAAAAAAGTTGTTATTTGAGGTTAAGTATTTATTTAACTGCAGAATATTAGGGAATTATTAGAAGGAGCATAGAGTCAAGTATGGCTAAAATTAATATTTCGTAGTGGATCCAAATGTTTTTTTCTCCACCCGAAAAAAAGTTATTTATTTGAGGTGAGGTATTCATTATTATTCAAGTGTGTAGTGTTGTTAAGACATATATTGCAACACATTTTGGTATCAGTCACAGTAAATATAATTGAGTAATCTGTATTTTTCTTACTTAAAAAGTAAATACATTAATTAATAGACAAATCTATTTGAGGTGATGCATTTATTTATTAAACTGCAAAATATTAGGGAACTATTTAAAGGGGGACAGAGTCAAGTATTGCTCAAATGTATATTTTGTAATGGGTCTACATGCCCCCACCCCCAATAAAATAAAAAAGCGGTGCTATTAGACACGTTCAATCTGACAGACCTGTTATTTGTTTGACCTAAAAAAAAAAAGAAGCATCTATGAAAGGCAAGGCGTTTATTTTCACGTGTTTTGGTAAAGCTACGTCAGGCTGCACAATTCCGACCACCTAAAAGCAGCACACGTAATAAAAAGTGGGGCAACAGTCCTGATTATTTGGGGAGCTGCTTCTAAAATAAAATAAAAAGCAAAGGCCTCTCTTTGAGTTAATAGGATATTCATTTAAAAATGATTAAAAAATTACAACTTTTCTTGATCAAATGAATAGGCAACAGTATAGAATGTGATTGTGAATTAATTCCTAATGACATGTCTTGTTTGCTAAAATGTACACACCCCGAGATGTCCGAGTAGATGGCGGTGTCCACGAAGTAGGTGGGCAGCAGGTGGCAGACGAGCAGCAGCGCCGCCTTGACGCCTTCGCCCTGCGCCAGCCACAGGTCGCACACGGCCGGCACGGCGGCCCAGTACGTGCCCAGGAAGGGCACCGCGCCCAAGATGGCGGCCAGGGCTTTTTTTTTTTTTTGGGCGGAGAGAGAGTTTGAGAGAGAGTGAAGTAAACGGGCTGCACTTGGCGTGAGACTCACCTGAAGGAATGAAAACCACATTGATGCCGAAGATGGTGTGAGTGAGCCACGTGTACAGGCCGTAGAAGGCGGCCATCTTGAGAGAGGCATCAAACACGCCTCTGTGTACAAACACACATGCTCCTGCTGCTTGATTTGTATAATTCCACAGTTTTTCCTCCGTCAACTCCTTCTACATTCGGATCATTTCTTGCCAGTAAGCAAGCGTGCTACCTGATGGCCTCCTCCACAGACTGCCCGATGATGTTGGACGAAGGTCCCGGCTGCGAGAGGGGCGTCAGGCTGATGACCCACTTGACAGGTTTGTAGTACTCGCCGCTGGAGCTCAGCAGGTAGAAGAGGGTGGTCAAGAAGATCACCTGACATGACACGCATTTGTGCACCTCGAGAAGACAGAAAGCAGACGGGCGGGGGACGAAGGACGGCGTCTCCTCACCAGGCTGAGGACGAAGTTGAGCAGGGCTGTGCCGCTGTGGAACAAGACGGTGAGGAGCGTGGTGGTGGTGGAGATGAGGAGGCCGACGTTCCTGCTCATCACCACCCACAGGGACTCCAGGATCTGACAGAAAACGTCAACCTTCATCCAACAGCCGATCCGCATTTTCGTCCCAAAAAATTCAGCAGCACTTACAGACCACAGAGTCTCGATATTCTCCTGCAGAAAGGAGGCGATGTCCTTCCAGTCCAGGATGTCCACCAACCAGCTGTTTGCTCTCTGAATATTCAACTTGGGCCCGCGAGTGCGGCCGTGATGGGTCACGTTCTACGGACAAGCGCGCACGTGTTTTTTTCAAGAAGGCAAACTCTTTCAAGAAAGGCCCCCCACCCCCTCACCCTGCATCCATCGCTACCTTGACAAACCACGAGTGGTACAGTCGGTCCCAAAGCTCTAGCACCTGCTTCTCAATCACATCCGTGTGGTTCACCTTGTCTCCTAACATCTTGTGAAGCTGCACGGACACAAAACATTACACGGTCGGACAATTACGACATTCAATCTGAAAATTAGGATGTAGAAAAACAAAAAAAGCCAACTTTTTGCGTTATCCATTCTCTTCCGTGCTCGTAGACGTTCGTGGCAGCCGAATTGAGAGCCTTCTGGACCACGCGAGCTTCTGGGAGCAAACTGCGGAGAGAAGGCGGACAGGTCGTTCGTTTATGGACACGTTCGCCATCTGAGCTAACAAAATGGCTGCCATACTTTGCCCACTCCGGGTGGTTGGAGACGGTCTCGTTGATGAGATTACTGGTGACGTCGATGATGTGAGCACTTTCGTGGTGAACCTGGAGGCGGCCGACCAAGAGGATTTTGCTCAGAATGCACACGAGGTTAAAAAAATAAAAACTAACAACAACATACCATGGCTGTGAGCAGCAGGCCCATGAGGAGGGTTCCTGCGACCAGCAGGATGATGATGAAGATGCTGATGATTTTATCCAGAGAGCGCTCCAGCCACACCACCATCTGCATGCAGGACACAGAGGGGACAGGTGTGACATAAGGGACACCTGGACAAACAGGTGTCATTCTAAAGTGGCTGCTTGGCATTTTTTTTTTTAAAAAGTAACCTGCACTCACACTTTTCACGCAGCCAAAAGTCAAATGAAAAAGCAAATCCAAACACACACACAAGCACACATATCCTTGCACATCAGCATGAAGATGTGCAAGAAACAAAAGCTTGTAAATGTGTAAAGCCAAAATTTACAGTCATCATCACACACCTTTGCCAATTTTTGGGATTGCCAAACATTGACAGCGAACATGAAACAATTTCTTTGTAGTGAATACTAACTGGACTTGATGTCATGTTCATCTTAACAGAAAGCATCAACTGTGAGTCTCAATAAACAGCTATTTTTTTTTTTGAAAAAACATTTCACTTCACTACCTGCCAAACTGCTGCTTGTTGTGAAGTGACTTAAGAAAATAAGCAAAACAGCGCCCTCTGCTGGATTAAAGCCTGCATAAGCCACACACACTTAAGCAAAAACATCACAGATACCATGCAGAAGCGGTAGTGGAACTGTTATAATTTAATACATTTATTTAATTGTGTGTGTGTGTGTGTGTGTGTGTGTATATATATATATATATATATATATATATATATATATGTATTAAATACATAAAAACATTTATTCAATTACTGTAATTATGAATTTTTATTTATTTATTCATTTTTTAAATACTTTTAGTTTTTTCTTTCTTTTCTTTTCTGTTTTTTTGTTGTTTTTTGTGTGCTGAAAAGCTTGAAAATTATAAATAAGATACTGAAAATAATTAAATAAAAGTCCCATGACCCTCTACTGCATCTTCCTGTGAGGAAATCTAAACACGGGAACTTAAGAGGACACGCATGTGGACAAGGAGAGAAGGTCATGAAGGAGTTAAAAAAAAAAAAAAAAAAAAGCCAGTCCAAGCATGTGACTTCTCTATCTCATACACACACACACACACACACACATCAATATTTTATCTTTTTTTTTTTTTAGTTCATCGGCACACACGCTTTAGCTGACGGCCTCTCTCATCAGCAAGTCATTACCTGCTTGTTAAGCCAATGCCAAAGCTTGGAGAAAAGACAAAGAGACATTGGGAATATTGTTATTGGAACGATTTTGTGCAGGAGTAGGCGCATTTCCCCCCGCGTGCAACATAAAATGTGTGTTTGGGTGCACAACGGTGGCAAGCACGGTGTTAATTACAGGGCAAATGCTGCGGTGTTGACTTTTAACGGGAGTTCAAGTGCTCAAATTGAATTCTACAATCCAACCCAGTAAAAATTGATCTTTGACGTCTATAGCCGTCAATGGCAGTGAATGAGTTCAAATCCAGTTTTGTGCGGACCCCCTTCCAAAATGCACGCATGCTCGTGAGGACACGACCTCAAAAACAATTAGACTAAAAACATGCGTTACCTTCGTGTCAATACGCAGCAAGAACTGCGCCAAGCCTTTGATGGGACCCGGCAGCAGAGCCTTCTCTCGTTCCCGCCCGAACTTCTCCAGCACGGCCCACCACGAGCTCAGAGTCCTCGCCGCAAAGCTCTTCAAGCCAAAATGGACCACCAGCTTCTTCATCACCCACACTTAACATCAACACAGGTGCGAGGTGTCACATGTGAATGGGGGGGGCGTACGGAATTTCGGGGTGCCTGTTACCGGCCACGGGGATGGGCAGGAGCTGGAGGACCCACAAGTTGAGCCAGATCTGGACCAGGACGATGGCCCACGCCAGGAGGACGAAGTAGATGTCGCTGGCCTTGTGGGAAGATTTTTTCTGGAAGAGGCCGGATGGTACTTTTCGAGAGCTCCGAGGGAAGCCCGGCGTGGCGGGGAGGTTGTCCACGGAGTCGCTGACGCCATCTTGTGTATGTGCATGTTGAGACAAAACAGGAAGTGGTTGAAATCTCTTAAAATTTCACATGGTTTAAAAATACATCAATTACATCTTATATGATTATTTGTTGTGCGATAAAAATGTCAACACACCCCTGATCAAATTTTTGGTTTTTCTTATATATATATACACAAAATTAGACATAAATGATTTCATAACTTTTTTTTTTGGCAACAAAATCTCACGGGGCGGCCATTTTGTTGCTGAAAATGCAATCACAGTTCCTCAGAGCTCCAGGTAACGACAGGTACAGTAACAATCAATCACAGCCCACTTGTTTTCTGAATTTGGTCACGTGATGTTCACAAGCTGAGTCGTGATTGGTTGTTGCCTGAGCAAATGTGATGTGATGTTATTTTCGGTCGACAGCAAAATGGCCGCCTCGCTGATATGGGTAAAAACAGGCGGATTTCGCTGCTTTCTTCATATTCCGCAAACACAATATTAATCAAAATACCGTGTTTAGACCAGTGATGCCGCATTAAACATTATAAAGAAATTTTTTGACTTGACTAAACTTGACTTTTAATGTTGGAAAAAGTTTTGACATGATTCATCTTGGTCTCATTTTTTAAACAAACCTGACATTAGAGCAAGGGGTTTGCTGACTTTTGTATTTGTACATTTATAACAAGTACTGATGAAGCTTTGAATGTATGGTGTGTGTGTTTTTTATTTATTTATTTTTTATAAATCCTTACAGCCTTCAATAAAAAAAACAAAATAACAGTAAACTCCTTACCTGTAGTGCATCTTTCGCTGTTCTCAGTTTTGGACTGCAGGCTGCCACAGGCAATGGCCATATAAATAGTGTTAGCAGCAAACGACAACACCTGCCCAGGCAGCTCTCCTGAAGTGGTCCGACAACAGAAAAAGACCTCAGAAAATCCTCAAGTATGTAATGAAACGATAGTGTGTTAGTGATTGCTTCATCATCTCATTGAACACATCTGCGGCCGTGTGTATTCTTGAACGCCGGTGAAGCATTTTGAATTATTGACAGCAGCCAAATCATAGACACAAAGCCCATTGGCTAATCATCACCTCTGCCAGGGACCGGAGGCTTCTCTTGGGAGCCCACAATGAGCAGCAGCACCACCAGCACAAATAAAGGAACCCTCCACGAGCCCGTCAAAGACACTAGAAGAAAAATGGAACGACTATGAATTGATATGATGAACATTTGATTTCGCACTATTGCACTCAACCACGTGAAACATTTGAAAGCCCCGAAGGTCAGACCGAAAGAACCCGGCGTACTAAAAATAAGAGGGGACTTTCTCATGTTACTTTCACTCACCAATGTAGAAAAGCAGAGCGGTCCACACGGGCAAGGCGGTGGACCTCAGGTAGCCTTCCGTGTGGGGACTCCATTTGAAGCAGACCGCCAATAAATAGCCAATGACTACTGTGCAAACCTGTCAGCACACAACAAAGGGTTTTTTAACACATGGAAGAGCATGTGACAGAATGGAATAATCAAGTCATAAGATGCTGCTGGATCCTGGAAAATTGACAACGTGTGTTTTGCTTGACCTATCTTGACAACCACACCCAAAGGGTCTTTTATCATCAATGGCCTCAGCTGCCATTGCCAAATGCCAATCCACTCACCCAGACGGCGTGGAAACAGTCCAACACCGCCGCGATGATCCCCCACAGGTACCCGAGAAGCACCTGCATGCCTACGACACTCCACGACAGGTAGAGAAGGTAGATAATCGGCACCCCTGCTCCGATGGCCAGCAGCAGGGGGAGCTTCTCCATCACCTGGCGGCCCATGAACTCCACCGTGTGGTTGACGCACCACACCGGCACCAGCAGAGTGCCCACCACGATGGGCGTCCCGGTGTCCTGCAGGCCGCTGAGCCAAGAGCGTCCGAGCCGGGCGAGGGAGTGCTTGAAGGGGTGGAGGAAGGTGCCGCACAGCACTGCCCAGAGAAGCGGCCGGAGGAAGGCTTCCAGGATGAAGTAGACCAGCACCGTCGCCCCGCAGCAGATGGCCACGAAGATCATCGCGCCGGTGTTGTAGAAGGCCTGTTTGATGTTTTTGTCGAATTTCAGCGATGTCGGCTGGCTTAGCAGCTGGCTAACCATTCCCACGGCCGGCTGGACGCTCTCGGAGAACGACACGGAGTGCAAGCGGCCCGTGCGAGGGCTCCCCGACGGAGGACCCGCGGTAGGGTCCGGTGACGAGTCCTCCTCGTCCGCCATGTTTACCCCAAACTCGCCTGTTGTCATTCGCGTGTGAAAGATGAACGCGTGACGTAACCATGACGAATGGCATCATGGGAAACGTAGTTTGGCACAGACGCTAACCTCAGTCATTTAACTCGTTTTCCCCCCAAAACTATTTCTAACGTTTCCCTGTAAGACCTTTGAACCACCTCCGAATATGAATGTGTAGTATTTTATAATTACTTACATCTTATTTAATAATTATGCACATTTGCTCTTAGTTACTTGAAGCAGGGGCTAAGTGCTAGCCCTTTTGCTATAGTGCTGCTAGCTGTTAGCCGCTAAAACATATTCCACAAATATTTGGTATTCATAATTTATATGACAACAATCTGGGGGGCAAATGTAAAGAAGGAGTGGATTAAGGTTTTTTTTTTGTATGCTTGTTTGTATGTAAAAGTAATAATTATTAATTCACCCTAATGTAAGTCTAGTACTGTATTGCAATATGCTAAAAGCGAGTAATAAACAGACTGATTACCAAAAACAATTTGTTTAAATTTTAATGGTATTATATAGGTATCATACTGTATATAGTACAGTACAATGATGTGAAATACATTATTATACACATTTTAATCCCTGGAATTGAATTTCGCTATTAGGGATTACAATTGTATAATGAACACAAAATAATTGTAATCAGACAGTATGTTATTGAACTTACCCAGCCATATAGAAATGGTACCTTAAGTTATTGCAATTAGTATCTCATCTATCAGACTCTCATTGTAAAACATCATTGCACAATCTCAATGAGTAAACAAAAAATATATTGTACATATGAAACTGGTAAATGTGCATACAAAGCAGAAGTGCCGTACATGGGGGTGCAAAACAAATAAAGAGCCACTCCTGACATTTTGTCACTTCTTGGGTGGCATTCATACATGTGACAACACCCCCCCCCCCCCCGCCCCCCAAAAAAGGGATTAAGTAAAAAAAAAAAAGATGCAGGCTATTATGTTGTTTTCTGTCCTTCAGCCAAGTTAATCAGGAGCCAGTAAATATTTGCCATCTGCTCTTTTCTATGCTCCGCTCGGCGTCGACTTCCGAGCACATGCTGTGAAATTATCTACCGGCATGTGCAGTCCGCTTAGTAACTGAAAATAACTGTCCTGTGCAAAACTTTTGCATTAGTTGCTTTAGTTTGGCAGCAGCACAAGGCTCCCCTAAAGTATACTGTGAGTTACACTACATCGATATATTTTCTTTTAAAATGTCTAATATTGCGTGCGTGTGTGTGTGTGTGTGTGCGCGCGCAAAGCACAAACGTAAAGTAATGGCAACTTGTTTTTATTGCTGCTACATCTTGTCCGTCCATCTCCATCGTCACGGTGTTCCCATCAGCAAGTAGAAGGTGAGGGCTACTATTAGCAGTAGGCAGAGGGGTGAGTTGAAGGTCTGGTAGGCTGTGGAAGGCATGAAGATGTCCTCGTATTTGTAAATGCTGACCATGCGGTCGCTCACCGGAGGGCTGTCGATGTCGTGTCTGGTGATGGAACCTGTTGGACACGAGACCATGATGATGAGATGATGCCAAAGGCGAATAGCGGCGTAAAAAGGGTCAAAGGTCACCTTGTATGGCAGGCCCCCAGGCAAACAGGTAGTACCACGACAGGTGGAGGTCCACGAGCGTCTCGTCTCGCGGCACGTAGAGCGGACGCTTGAAACGGCATGTCACGCGGTTGTTCTCGAAGATGCCCTCCTCGTCCCTCGCCGGGTTCCTCTTGATCTCCTTGGCCCACTGGCCGACGTTGTAGAAGTGATGGATGCGCACGCGGCCGTTGTCGTCGTGGACGCAGCCCATGACATCATCGCCTCCCTGAGGGACGGGATCGGTTGTTAGTTGAGATGATAAGGAAGTGGTTTGAAAATGACAGGAAAAGCCAATAAAGGCACTTTAAAGGATGGCAATGGGTGTGCTGACTGCCATTTAACTCATTGACTGCCATTGACGTGTATAGACGTCATTCATTCATTTCTATTAGTTTCAATTTTTCTCTCCACTTTTGTTAACAAGAGTATGAAAACCTAGCAAAAAAATATTGTACATTTACAACAGATATAACAAGTGTGATTAATCGTGAGTTAACTATTGAAATCAAGCAATTAATTAAAATAAAATTTAAAAAATCGCCTGTCGCGATTTAAAAGAAAAAATTATTACAAATTAGGGGCATCAGGCGGTTAGACTTTTTAATCGTAATTAATCACATGACTTCAGTAGTTAATTCACGATTAATCACAAATGTTATCTGTTCTAAATGTACAATACAAAATTCTAGGTTTTCATACTCTAGTTAACAAAAGTGGGAAAAAAATGTTAAACTAGTAGAAATAGTTCAAATGAATTTTTTACGTGTATAGCCGTCAATGGCAGTGAATGAGTTAACATGGGTTTGAATGCGATTGGCTAACCCTCCCAGCCCAGTTATGAGGGTGTGCACACTTGTGCAACCCCATTATCTCCGTTATTTTTGTTTCCCCCATCGAAAAGATGAATTTTGATGTTCTTATCTGAAAAGTGTAGCTTTTGAACAGGGGTGTGTAGACTTTTAATATCCTCTGTATTTGACCCAAGTACTTCAGCTCACCATTTTCTTGTCCGAGGAGAAACCTACAGCCACCCAGCCATCAGTGTCTGCGCTCATCTCGTATTCCACGTCAGTCCCGATGCGACGGTAACTCAGGAAGTAGTCACATGTCTCGGCGTTGCACCCGGGCTTTCCATACCTCAACACACAAAATGCATCAGGCCTCCAAAGTTACATCATATTTTAAACGGGGGTATCTTGTGTGATTATTTAAGAAGACAAAAAACACGCTTGCTCTTACCTGATGCATCCTTTGGTCACGCCACAGTCACTGATTTTGATTTTGGCAAAGGGGTCCACTGGTGGTGCGGTGGGAAAAGGGTAACCTGCAAATATGCTACATCAGCATTTTGTATATTATCATTGTGTCTCTCTCACATAAAAATAAATTGTACAGTAATGAACATACGCAAAAAAATATTGTTGGTATTAGTTTACATTTAATTTTTTAATTTTGTATTTTTGATTTTATTTACCCTTTATATGCAACACATTTTAGTTGAATCATTTTAATAAAACTTTCCCTATATTTAAGCACAGTTTTCATGTTCAAACAAACTGCATAATGATACAATGGCTTAAAATAATATTCATTTACATTTGGTAAATTGTTGTTAAGAGATAAAACCTCTAGTTCAAAATAATACCACGAAAGCTAAATATTTTTTCAGATTGGACTTGGTGTCAAAAGTTTGAGAACCACCGATCTATATAACATCAGGAGTTTTTGTATATTTTTTATATCTATATGTATTTTTGTATTGTAATGGGTCTGCAGTATTGTACTATTTATTTAAACCACAAAAGTCAAAAAGACTAATTAAAAAAAAAAAATAGTGCAATCGTAAACCAGTAGTGTGTCCATTTAAATATATATATATTTTACACGCACACAAATGGTCTTTATAATGAATTACCACCATTTTAAAATATTTTTCCAGAGTTCTTGGACTCAAATAACATTTGATTTGATTTCATATCCTATTGTCTGAACATGCAAATCGACTTTTTTTCTCTCCATTTTTTACATACGTACTTCTATGCCACCGTCCAAATCACTTGTCTTTATTTACATGTACATTCCACGCAGAAATGGGGGCGGGGGGTCCACCCTTAGGGGAGCTGGCCTGGGTGCTGAATCACAGTTTTCTTCTATGTATACATCCACATTGTTGTATAGGTTGAGGCGAGGATACTCACCGTCATCAGACAGATATCTGGACTCCAAGAACTCGGAGGCGAAGGTGCTGTACGAGTCCTTGTGGTGCTCCTGGTGGCCCGGCTCCCCGTGGTCCCCGTGGCCGGCCCGCAGTGCTCCCTCGTCGGTCGGGCTCGGCGCGACCCCCCGCCATCCGCTGACGTGGATCAGCAGCGGCCACAGAGCAAAAATCATGGTCGCTTTTTCGATCCAAACAAATGCACTATTGTACAAAAGTGGTCATCGATAAGAGCGGAGGCTCATTTTAGTGTCGCAGGTGTCCATCTTCATCGTCTCCTCGTCGTCAATTGATGTTTATTAGAAGGATCACACTCATTTGTATGGGGGGGAGACATGGGGGGTACTGAGAGGCTAATCCAAATGTAAATTAGCAGGATTTGTAATCTCGCCGCGCAATTCACACACAGCGGTCATAATCTTCTTCGGAATCACGATAGCGATTGTCCACTGGCGCAAATGAATGTTTACTGTGTGAGGAGGTCGGTATGAAATGGTTTCGTCCATTCTCGCTCCATCAACATGGCCGCCAATCAGGAGGAGTTACGTCATCAAGCGTACACTGGATGAGAAACAATCTGACATTTAGGGATTAGTTTAGAAGGTAATTTGATATTTACACCTACACTTTAAATGTAGTGTCACCAACAAATTTTGCATGAATGTATGTGTCTATGTTACTTTATTTCATACAGTTCTCATGTAACTGATTGTTAAAATAATAGACGTAGCACACACAATATGTGTATTACAGTATTTTGGTTGGCTACATGCATTAGATAACCTACATATCATAAACAAGTCTCAATATGATCCAGTTCAAGTCATTACACCAAATGTACCTAATGAAATGACCAATGTGATTATTGTAATATCATAAATTATGAGGAAGTTTAAAATAATAAATGATACTGATCACCCAAAAAACAACAACATTTGTTAATTGAATTTAGTGGCGAAACACCCTATATAAAGGACTACTATAAAACCTCAACTACAAAAACTACTAAAACTATTAAAAACCATAACATTCTTATTCATGAACACAAATATTAACATTGTAACAGTAGCCTACTGTTATTACTAATCATATATACATATTGTAAATATTATATAGCATTTTGCATATGCAATTGTATTATAAATTTAAAAACGTATTTAGTTCTAAAATGTATAATTTATTTAATGCTAAGAACAGATGGTTTAAAAATGTTTACTTTTTTAAATTTGAATAGTGATAGACGTCATCTGTCTGTGCTGTTGTTCAGAGTTCCTCCACATGATGGCGACATAAACCCACCATTACGTAGCCATGAGGAGATGGCCTCGCTTTTAATTTTATACGCTAAATACCAAACTTTAACAAGTGTGACATAACTGTTTTTTTTAATGCATTAGCCAAATTTGACTGTTATTTGTTTTTTGATTTTAATCAGCTGATATCCCGATGTTTTACTTACAAGTTAGGCGACATTTGGATAATACACCAAAATCGGTTTGCTGAAGGCAAACTGACAGTGGAATTTCAGTTTTGCATCTAATAGCTAGATTTTCCCCGTCTTATTTCTCCAGTACACAAATGCAGCACATTTTATTTTGTTTATAAACTCACAAAAAATAATAAGATTAACAATAATAATAGTAATAATAAAGAGTCTACTTTAAAATTGATTATTGCTACGAGTCATTAACATCACACATTATTTATTGGTAATAAAATGTAAAGGAAACTTGGGCCAACATTAAAGGGCAATTAAATTAACGTAAATAATTAAAATTACTGTATATATTTACAATATTAATCCGATATAATTAATAATAACTGGGGTTATGCTTGATTAATTTAAAGAGTACTTTTATTTGTGCTTGTATGTGTCATTTTTATTTTATATTAAAACAATATTGCAAATAATTGCCATGACTTTCATTTGTTTTTCTTTAACAAGGCGAATGCGCAGTTCATCTCCTCACCCGCAGGTAGCGCTAGTGTCCCACTGAAGTCACACTAAACCGCTTCTCTTTAGCCACTCAACATTTACAACCAGGGCTATGTAAACATTCCACCCCACATGCGTGTATGACGTATGTTTTTCCCATCTCATCATCATCATCTGACTCTAAAGACGGCAACGGAGCTGATCAAAGTCTCATCTCCAAAATATCGTTTATCGTTGATCCTTCTCTATCATGTCCACTTATAACCCCCCCGCCCCCCCCTACCCCCTTAAACACCGGCCACCCAATTAACATTCTGTGTAAGGGCAACGCTTATAATGAGGAACTCTGGGCGCACCAATCTTATCTTAATAGCCTTAAAGGGCCACTCATTAACGCAACTGCTCACACACCTTTCCTTGCACATCACGTCACAGTGAAAGAGTGACAGGGAAAGAGAGTGTGTGTGAGAACTAGAGAGAGACAATGAGGTGGCGGCGGCGGCGGTGGTGGTGATGGTGGGCCCGCCTGCTAAATGTCAGCGGCGTCTCCTGGGCCTGACAGACGACTCGGTGACAGCACAACAATGGCCGCCAGATCCATTCAAATACACGGGCTGCTTTGAGTGGACGCCTGCAGTCGTCATCTGCTTGACCATCAGCTCGCACAACTTGTACGATGCAAAAAAAAAAAAAAATGTCGCTCTGGACATGTGCGGCTAGGCCCGGATGGTCCGAAGGTTTCGACCAGCCTTAAGAAGAGACATTGCATAGTAATTGTGAATTTTCTTTTACCTTATGTTGGTTCACTGGTGACATTTAGAGATGGAAAATGTTTAGACTGTTTCTGAACTTTATTGAGCGTAGCAGTGTTCATTACGTGTGGCTGCACAGGGCAGGTTGTTAGCTGATGGCAACTCACAATAAATAGGAAAAAAAAAAGATTTTCTATTGTACAATTATTGCTGCCTTTTTCATGTTTTTATTTGTGCGATGAAAGTGCACTTTTCTATTTCTAAGAATTACAAGAAAAAGTTGTGATTCTTCATGAAAAATTGGTTGATATCATAGAAATGAAATGCGAAAGTCTTCATTGTACTATTTTACTACTCTCTACCAATACTCTAAAAAAAAGGATTAACCAATTAATGAAAGAAGAAACATGTCACTTTTTTAGAAAAATTATATACAAGAATGCTTTTTGTTTTTTTACAAAAACAAATTTGACAACTCTGAGAAAACAAACTAGGCAATAATAATACAGTGCAACTAAACCAGAGGTCACCAAAAGGTCAAATAAGAAGCCCGTGGTCCATGTGCCATATCGTCACCCTCTTAATTCATTTGCTCCCCAAAACGTAAAAATATGTTCTATTTTAAATATTACCATGGTCCCAAAATATATTTTATACATTAAAATTGTTTTTTAATGCTAGAGCTTACAGAAGACTTTGATGCAGCCTCTGAACTGAAGAGAAAGCTTAAAGCAATGGTAGTTATAACAAAAACGGCCAGGAGGTGGCAGCAGAGTCAGTTTTTTTGTCTAAATCATCTCATGATGCAAATCATAATTTTTTTTGTTTCATGGAAAATCTGAAAAAATGACATAAGTGATTATTTTAAGACTGCGTCAATATGCGTTTGCAGCATACACAGCATACAGCTTTCAACATTAACAGTTGTTTTATGTGTCCTTTTCATTTCATATATCCATCCCATATAATACGTGTCCCTGTGATATGATGGAAGACTTGAACCTTTTGTTTCTTTCACAGGGCTCGGACAATAAATCCGACGGGCGTCCTCCCTCCTCATTGCGTCTCCAACGCAAGTGAGACCAGATCACTTATCGACTCTCCTCGCAGCTATTTCCTCGTCCTCCCGCCAAGCCCTCCAGCAGTCACGAGGCAGGCCTGTGATGCAGCCGCGGGCCCCCGCAACCCTCGGGGCTTCATTTAGGATGTGTCAGGGCCCACTTTCATCACACGGGACAACGAGCACTGTTGGCATGCCCCGCCTTCAAAGCCACTTCAAAGCTCGGCAGCCGACAAAGGCGTACCTGCCATCGCAGCGCTTTGCGATAGCGCAAAGGTTGCTGCGTGTTTGTCTGCTTTGCATACATCATCATCGGCTTTGGAGAACTTTCTCCGCCGGGATGCGTGCGGGCGCGAGCGCTGAAAGCTTCCATCGCCAGTCAAATGTTTGCTTTGGTGATAAGGACGGCGCAGATGAGACGTCGATCATCACACGGTAAACACGCTCAAATGCGCTGGCGCACGTCCACGGGCTCACTCGCATGCACGCGTAACATTTGACTTAAATCAGCCCTGTCATGCTCGAACCGGCGCTCACAGAAATGTGGTTGGATTTCCTACACAGGCAATACCATCTTTGAGGTCGAAAATGGACCATTTAAGAGATATCAAAAGTCTACACACCCCTGTTGAAATGTCAGGTGTTTAAGCAGTGAGCTGTCAAACTTGATTGGAAAAAATACATTTCTAAAAAGGGGGAGTAAAAATAAACAATTGATATAGTGTGGTTGCACAAGTGTGCACACCCCCTTATAACTGTGGCTGTATTTAGAATTAACAAGTTACATGCAGTTAAGGTCATTAATATGCATAGTGTAAATGTCACTGCTGTGTAAATGTCATTTTTTCCCCCATATCTGTCTAGTTCAACTCTGTACAATCAACTTCAGGTGAGACTTCAAGCCTGATTGTTTGGGACTATCCGGAACTGTTCATAATTCCCTCCACCTTGTCTACTTGAAAAACAGACCCACTGCATGATATTGCTATCACAACGCTTCAATGTTTTTTCTCTCGTGATGAGACAGTGTTATATTTGCAATTTGCATTTTGGCCATAAAGTTCAACCTTTTGTGTCACCGGTCCACAACAAAATCTCTCAAACACATCATGGGCAAATTATTTCCCTTCAGCTGACTTGAGTGTGAATTATGAGTGGTTCTAAATATCCCTGTTGCAGTAAAGCTTCGGGGGTTTGCTCGAAAGCAAAAATAAATAAATTGTGTGTTATTCAGAAGCACTTACCAACGTGTGCTGCTGACTCCCATTCATTGAACTTGAGTTTGAATGAGACACATCACTTGTTATGATATAACTTAAGGTTATATACAGGTCACATGAATGGTGAAAAACAACATTTAGGAAAGATTCAACTTGGTCTCATTTTTTTTTATATCACAAATTGTCTGGCTTTAAAATACATGTGTAGACTTTTTACATCTACAATTCGTAATCAATATGTTAAACCTAATGTAAGACTTATGCTTGATAAAAAAAAATGAAATAGTTCACATTAAAGCACTTTATGATGCTGGACTGGATTAACTAGCACTACAACACTTCAACCAAACGGCAAATTTGTGCAAAAAAACAAAAATAATAACAATTAAACAGATTTAAATGACAAAATAAAAAATGATTACCTATTTAACACACAATCCAAAAACACTTTACTGTTAACTTTGTTGAAGACTCAAAATTGTCCAAATTTTGACACCTATGTATGAATGTTTGTCTCCAGAGCTCTCATCAAAACCGCAAGTGATCTCACAAACATGAAGATGAGCTGATATTTTCCGAGTATGTGCCGATGGTTGATGAATGTTTCTGAGGAAGACCGGAGGCGGCAGCATTTCGACGTGTCTTTGAAAAAGACTTCCTGCCAACGGGTAGAGGACATATTTTTGTTCAGGTTTCCTGCCGCTCCCTCGCTCGGCACTCACGGCGCTTCTTTGATTGCTGCATTCCGTTCATGTCGCAGACTATGGAGTCGAAGAAGCTCGCGAGCAGTCGACTTTATCGTAAATATTCAACACATGTGTTGGACCCGACTCGTTTTTGGACCCTATTATCATGACAAATTCCCTCTTAACAGCCAAGACCAAAGGATAACCTTATAAGGACAATCTTAAAAACAAAAGATTACAGATAACATTTGACGTCCTTGGTTGACCAGATGCAAAATAGGGACAAAAGCAGCCCCCCGTGTGCTTTTTATGTGTATCATCTATCAGCGCACCGACGACCCTAATGAGGATACGCGGTATCAAAAACATTTGATCACACACGTTACTCCGAGTAACTCATTTCTCAGTAGCCTGATTTTTGGAATACAGACAACAGGACGCATTGAGTGACGTAAAGTTAACTTTGAAGAAAAATGCCAGATGAAAGAGCGGAGGAGGAGCCTGAGTTTGTGTGCACATTTTGCTACAAAGACTTTGCCTGTCCACAAAGCACTTCAAGCAATGGCAGTTGTCAAAAGCACCAAAGGGGACGAAGGGTGCTGACCAACCTCAGGGCCCGTGACTGACAGAAGCTCCACAAACGAATATTTTCAATATGTGGCATTATGGTGGGCCCAACGCGACATTATTTTTCACCCGGCAGCACCTTTGGTTATCACTTAATGCAAAAACACGGGGATTGTAATTACATAGAGATGCCGCAAGATGGCAATAAAGCACTTACAATACCATCAATGCCGTTCTTCTCATCGAGCATGTACGCAAGCATAAAGCTATGTCACATAAACGACTGCATTCGGTAGTAATTCAACACAAACCACCTTCACATTAGCAATAATGCACAAACAAATATGCGTCGTAGTACTTTACACAAATGGTAGAAAACTTGACTTTGGCATTTACGCATATTACTAAATAAACGTAACAACACACTCTAAAAACAGTTGGGTCAAAACTACCCCAAACTGAGCCGAAAAGAGACCGACCCAAAGTTTTGGATTCTATATTTAAAACCCAACTTGGGTCAAAGTTGAGTCAACTGAAAACCAACCCAACTTTTTGGGTTATTCATTTAAATAAATAAAAAAATGTGGGTCCAATGATTTATCCACAATCCAATTTTTGGGGTTTTGTGTGTACTCCAAAAACAGTTGGGCTTAAAATAACCCAATAAAAAATGGACGATCAACTACTTGGTCAATTAGACCCAATTTTTTGGGTTGTTATGTACAAACTTCGCAAAATTGGGTTGTTTTAATTAGTCAAATAAAAAAATAAAACAACTTTTTTCAAATTGACCCAAGTAGTGAATTGGGTTGGTCTCTTTTTGACTCAATTTGGGTTATTTTTGACCCCGCTGTTTTTAGAGTACAAGATGCCACAAAACGGCACCTTAGTAATATTTTAAAGTAGTGGATTGTAGTGTTAATTTTATCCGCCATTTTCAGTTTTAGTCCAGTTTCAATCATGCTTGCTAGTTTTAACATAGTTAGTCAACCTCATCCCGTTTTTATTTAGTCAATTTTTAGCCGGCTATACATCTAGCATTTTAGTCTTTATTTTAGTCCAAGAAAACATAATTGTATTTGTCTCGTTTTAGTAAACAAAAATTGTCAACATTTTAGTCTAGTTTTACTCAGGACAATTATTTTACCTCTGTATATTTTTTTGTTAGCAGATAATGTTGAACATTTCACATCTAAAACTATTTCACATAAAAACATTTCGCATCTTTTTGATGTAAAACAACTTGACAAACAATTACAGGGGCCGTAGTATAGCGGCTACTGTGGTCTTCATTATTTGACGAAAATGCATACTGACTTAGTCCCAGTTATTGTTTATGAATGAGGGTTTTAGTCTAGTCTAGTCTAAATTTAGTCCGGTGAAAAATGTGTTGACGAAATTATTTTTGTTTAGTTTTCTTTGACGAAATTAACACTCGTGGATTAAACAAGCTTTTGACCCAAATTGGGTTATTTTCGACCCAGCTGTATCTAGAGCAGGGGTAGGCAAGTTCGGTCATAAAGAGCCGCAGTCCCGCATGTTTTTTGATGACTCCCTCCTCGAACACAGCTGAGAGGCTCCTGCACAACGTAATTATGAGCTGATGATTTGAAACACATGGGTTGGGGGCAGGAGACATCGAAAACATGCAGGACTGCGGCTCTCAAGTACCGAACTTGCCTATCCCTGATCTAGAGTGTGTTAATTCATCTTGACAACCAAAAACAAAACCATTTTTGGATTTTTGTTGTTGTTGCTAGCTTTCTAGGTGACTTATTGAACCCGTTATTTATTTAACCCAACTTGTTGGTTTTTAATGATTAACCCAAAAAGTTGGGTTGGTTTCTTTTGGACTCAATTTGGGTTATTGTTGACCCAGAGTACAAGATGCCACAAAACGGCACCTAAGTAATATTTTACAGCGAATGACGAAGAATAGGTTCCTAGACAAATCTGTAAATATGCAAAGTTGTGGATGTCGAACTGGAGTTTTCCAGGTACGGGAAAAATCTAAATAAAACAATACAATTGGCACTTGGAAAAAGTTATGTAAGTAATACAGCGCTCTATTTTTGTATTGTTTTGTATTAAAACACTTCATGTTGCCAGGTTGTCCCTTATGTTAGCGAACGTGGTCACCTGTCTTAAAAGTCGTGTTGTCAGTGGACTTAACCATTAAGCTGAGACACTGCTCCGGCTCTCTCTCCATATAGACACGGTGACTGGCCGGGGGGCCGGAAGCAGTGATTATAGTGTTGAGAAGTGGGAGCTGGGGGCCTCAGCGTCATTAGTCTGGTTAATCAGAGCCTTGCTCCGGGTTAAGCTCGGCGGCCTCCAGAGACAGGCTGATGAGCAGATCGCCGCGGCCAGCCTACAGTGCTCAGGTCCGGGCCCCGGCGGCTCCCTTGGCCCCTGCCCGCTCCAGACAGTAATCTATAACTCCCCCCCCTCCTCGAACACGGCGTCAAGGCTGAGGCTGCTGGACAACGCCGACGCATGATGCATGGTAATAAGAAACACACTGTCACACATACACACACACACACACACACTTTCCACTCAGTGTTTTTCTACATCGGTGCCCTAGCAGAGTGTTTAATGCTCCGCAACCAGTGACCTTGGCCTCATAACTGATGTAATTCAACATCCAAGTGTTTAACTACCCCTGTCCAAGGTGGGCAACGATAACCAACTCAGCACAACGAGCGTATAATGACCAGTGGGACTGTCGCAAACACCCCCCCCAAGAAGGAAGGGCCTCAGCTCGGCGGGGAGCCTCCTGAGAGTCGCATCCGACATCGCCCCCCCCCCCCCCCCCCCCGCTCTCTCCGGGCGTTCCCCTGTGAGCTCATTAGCGCCAATCATAACCACTTCCAGCGCCGCGCGCAAATGACGCTCTCCATCAGGATGGGTGGCGCTAAAGTGCGGGAATGCAGGTGTGTATTTGTGTTTAAAGGACGGGGAAGGTCAGAGAACCCCCACCCCCCTTCAAATGGTTCCCATTGGAGGAGGGGGGGGGGTACTCAGGTGATGGAGTGGACGACAGGTGACCCAGATGGAGATTGTGTGGAGAGAGAAATCAGGTTTTGCTGTTTTTTTTAATTTTTTTTTTATGGATGCGCCCACAGAACGGACCCCTGAGGAACACCTAAATGGGACGAGACAACAAAGAATCCCATCATCCTTACACTGAATAGATCTGTCCATCTATTGCTTTTTTCTCTCTCCTCATAATCAGCCTCTCATTACACCCTGTAGTCTTAATCAGACGCTTGGAAACACACACATTTGAACGCAACACCAATCATGTCACTCACTCGCGGAGACCCTCAAGCCAAACATAACACACGGGACACCTCCTCCCCCCCCAATTTCCTGTCCATCACCCTGCTTTTTTTTGGGGGGGGTGCGAATCCCGAGAGAAGAAGTGTAACCTGCTTCACCTCCCGTCTCGCTAACACTGTACACACGCGTGTGTATGGATAACGACCATTAGCATATTCATGATCATTGCCAGCCTCTTATTGTTTGCTCGCCCCATTAATCTTCATCTGCTGCCTGCCGACTGACAGCTCAATCTAACAGGATGTAAACGGCGGCCACTGCTTACACAAACACACACAAATATAAAGCATACTTGCATCAGCAATCAAACGGGTATTGTCTTTTTTGTGTCCCTCTCTCTCTCACACACACACACACACACACACACACACACACACAAACACGCACACACACACACATCATGATTGACATCCACCCCCCTGAGAATGTTAGCCAGCTGTGTGGTGTCGCACCTGCGGTTTGTGAGAAGCTACTGGGCCACAGGTGCGCAGGGTGTGAATGTATGCGGACCCAAAAATGTACACACGTGCACACCTCGGGCCAACAATAAATAGGAGGACAAAAAGAATAATGCTAAACAGGTTGCGTGTGTGCGCGCGTGAGTGGTCGTTAGCAAGCGCTCGCAAATGTTAATGTGTTTGTTTAAAGCCGGCGTGACTGACTGATTTGCAGCAGATTAACGGGCAAAATGAGAGATGGAAGTTTGCCAAGTAACCCCCCCCCCCCACACACACACACACTCTCATCACTCTGCCACTTTTTTTCACAATTGCAGACAGGGAGACAAGATGTCCAGGTATCAATGTTGATGTTTATGTGTGTATAACTTCCACTCATTGGAGTCACATTAGGTACCTGTGAATATGAACACTGTCACAAAGCTATTATAGTATTGTGGTTGAATCCCTGTGACTATGTGTTTGTAATTTATTCCGTGGCCACATCTGCAAATAAAAACATCAAAATCCAAATCTCAAATCATCTTTCCCCATTAAATGAATGGAATTGCCATTAATCCGTTCCAGCCTCCATCCTAAATTCACTGTAGCTTCTTTTGGCATGCATGACTCTAAAGTAAAGGCATGCAGACACAAATGAAGAAGACTTTGACAACTACTGTCAGTGACTCAGTAACAGCAGTAATTGTCATTTTCTTGGAAGATGCATAATATGTGAGCGTTGGATTATGTGAGTATAAGGATTATAATCACCACCACTATAGATGCCGTTTCTTAGCGCGTCTATGCCAGTTCCTATTATGTGTTAGTTGGACTTAAAAACAAAGTTATGTGGTTGTTTTAAATACATGACAAAAAACAAATACCATGGATTTATTTTCATCAAATTAAATTATGCTAATTTGACAATTTTGTATCCATTAAATAGGAAGTCAACAAAAAAAAAATCTTGACAATAATATGTTCTATGCAGCCCCACTAGTCTAAATACTTTATTCTGGTTAATGTTGTGTTCATGGAATATGAGTTTAGCAGCAAAATCCAGCAGTTTTGATCAATATCAGAGGGCGGCCATTTTGCCACTTGCTGTTGAATGAAAATGACATCACAGTTGCTCAGGTCTCAGGTAACAACCAATCACAGCTCACCTTCAGCAAACAGGTGAGCTGTGATTGGTTGTAGCCAGAGCACCGAGCAACTGTGATGTCGTCTTCAGTTGACGGCAAGGGGCAAAATGGCCGCTCAATGAGATGGATTTAAAAATGGCTGGATTTTGCTCGCATTCCACAAATGTAATATTAATCTAAATGTCATGTTTAGTCTAGTTAGATCACATAGAACATATTATTGTCAAGAAATGTTTAAGGTTGACTTCCACTTTAAGTGTAAATTTACTTCAAACTCATTACAGTATATTCCTAAGTAAGTAATTTGGTGGTGAGTGGAATTTTAACATTGTTAACTGTAAAAGTAAAAAATAAAAAAAAGGTTTAATTATTAATTTTAAAAAACTATCAATTATTATTTCCATGTTCTTATGCCAGATTTTACTTAGGGGGACATTTTGCTTTAAATTGAGTAGTTTTACATCATTGACATCCACAACAGACAATAATTAGCAAGAAAAGTGTCTTAATAAAAAGGAAAAAAGAAAACTGTGAATATACAGTATCATGCAATTGATTTATATATCTTTTGTTGTTGAAATAATCATTTCACCACTTTGTCCCGGGCCAGTTGTCTTGTGTCGGCAAGATGTCAAAGTGTTAAATAATGAAATGAACTTTGACGCCTCGTGGCTGATAAGTAAGTGTGTGCTAGTGAAGAGATAATAAATATATCAACAGATTAAAAAGGTGCATGCACACTGCAAGCATACCTTCCATCCATTTCATTTCCACAGTGTTTAGCTGTTGCCTTCTTTGTTGCACTGAATGGATTCCCTTGTAAAATAAGAACTACTTTTATGAAGAGAGCTACTGTGAGGTCAATCTTAAAGCTATACGACGGTTTAAACTGCAACATACAAGCCAGAACGCGTCGTAATGTTTCTCCTTGCACGGCCATAAAGCTATTTCTGTAAAAGCTCCGCTATGTAAAAATATTCCACTATCAGAGATCATAAATGTTTTATTGTGATCTTTCACACAGCATAGACTTTTATTTAGCAGCAGTAAATCATTCCTTTGCTGCGTGATATCAGCATCTGAGACGGGTTTGTCTTTGCGAGTGGAAGAGGTGCACAAATGTAACGTTTATAGTAGATTTCAATAATTTACAGGGGCAGTAAAGTGTGAAATTTATCATTTACAAATATTTTGCACGGGAAAAAAAATAGCTCTTAAAAGACGAGCTGTGAATACAAATAGAGATCAGCTTTTATTTTAGTACATTCCATCATTCAGGTTGTCAAAGTGTATCCTCCTTTCCGACAGACTGCTGGCATGGCTGCTTTAGAGCGCTTCGTTGTTGGCCATGAGTGCACACACACCATGCAAATAAGGACATAAACAGTGAGAAGTCAAACTTGACAGCCAATGAGTGAAATGATGCTTCGGGCTGGCCTGGCTTCTTTAGAGCGCCTCGTTGTTAGTCATGAGTGCACGCAAGTCATGCATGCAGAGAAATGTCAAAGAGGGGAGGGGGAAAACTAAAGAGGAAGTCCGACTTGCAGTCCTGATGTGGGCAGGGGCTACACGCTGGCATGGCTGCTCTAGAGCGCCTCGTTGTTGCCATGTGGAAAAGCCATTTTTCGTTATTTTGGAGCCTCATTTTGAAATTTAGCAGAGTTGCTAACACTCTTTTCTGTAGAGTGCCACATTTCCAAGACATTCATATATAGAGAGAGATCTATAAATAAAGATCAGATTGTATTTTAGCACATTCAACCATTCAGGTTGTCAAAGTGTATCCTCCTTTCCGACAGACTGCTGGCATGGCTGCTTTAGAGCGCTTCGTTGTTGGCCATGAGTGCACGCACACCATGCAGATTAAAACGTAGACAGTGAAAAGGAGGGATTTCTTTGTTTTCAAAAAGGGAGTAGACCGGTGCTTCGGGCTGGCGTGGCTGCTTTAGAGTGCCTCGTTGTTGGTCATGAGTGTGTGCTAGTCATGCATGCAGAGAAAGGTCAAAGAGGGGATCGGGAAAAAAAATTAAAGAGGAAGTCCGACTTGAAAGAACACGATGAGGGCAGGGGTTACACGCTGGCATGGCTGCTCATAGAGCGCCTCGTTGTTGCTATGTGGAAAAGCCCTTTTTCATGATTTTGGAGCATAATTTTGTAATTTTTTTTTTTTTTTAATCATTCAAATTTAGCAGAGTCTCTGTAGAATGCCAAAGTTCCAAGACATTTATTTGCACTTGACAAGGACTCTCCGCACTTTTTGACCAAGGTTTTAACACTGTATTTTGAGGAATATTTTAATTGAGAATTTTATGGAATTCCAAATCGCACGCTAGACTTACTTTAATGCGCTGAATGATCAACAATCTAAGCTCCGTGTTCCACAACAACTCACAAAATGTTCTCAACATGATTTGTGAAGTGATTTCCTTTCATTATTAGGCTCTAACTGGGTTTGTGTTATTTACGGCGTCCAGTAGAAAAACAAAGGAGACAAATAAAAGATTGTTAATTTTCCCTTTAGAAGACGACCTCATTCTTAATAATGAAGCATGCGTGCTGCTCTAAGCACCTTTTCCCTAACTTGCAGGGTGTTTAGTCTTTTCTGGGCCATGAGTCCATGACCTGGTTATTAAAGTGGGAGCAAGAATTGATGTAGTAACCCTGTAGTTCTCATCATCATCATCATCATCATCTTCATTTAGCCCATGATTAACTCCCAATCATCACGCGTGATTAAAAGTCAGAGTAAAAATATTCTCCGCATATTTAGTAGTCCAACACTAACAAGGGGAGCAGGTCCCCGATACAGAGCCACGAGCCGCACATACGTCTTCGCGAGCGAAAACGCCCCTCACCATTCCCGGCCTATCATGCGCGCATGCACAGCCCTGCCGGATGGTTGGAATTAGAAAAGCCAGCCCGCGGTCTCATTAATTAATTAAACGGTGAGTGGCAGCCGGTGGCGGCTAGGTGCCGGTTATCGCTGTCACTCAGACACGCCGTCATCTCAATAAGAACCTCACCACAGGGCAGCGGGAGGCCAGGCGGGCACCCGCGCCGCCCCACTATCTGCTCCCCCACTCTCACTTTCTTCTTCAAAAGTCTTTTTTTTTTAGTTTTGAGTAAATGTTGGGTTATTTGTTCGTTAAGAAGTACAAAACTATTGTTACCGAAACAATACAGAAAAACATGTCAAGTTGAATGCACCTTATGTTTTACATTTTTTTAATTCAATGACTGCGTTATGGTGATGGTGTAGTGGTTCTCAAAGTGCGGTAAAAGGACCACAAGTGGTACGTGGGCTCCCTCTAGAGGTATGAAAAAGAATCACTGAATATAAGGTTCAAATGACGAACTGCGCATTATGTTACGTTACGGCTTTTAATCCAGTACAGTACGTTCATTGTTAATTAGCATTTAACTTTATATAGAGACAATCTATATTTAAGTTTTAATCCAATATATTTTGATTCAATCAAAATTGGGTGCAATGTATTACTTTATTTTTTTTTGTTTTTACTAGGGATGTAACGATGACAGCAATATCGTGATATTGCGATATTAAAAGCGCTGCCGCACATCTGTTAATAAAAAGGTGAGGTTGTTTTCCATTTGTGCAGTTCCAGCACCCTCTGGTGGTTAGTTTATTTGTGCAGCTTAATTTTAATTAGGCATTTTTTGGCCACCTACGTTGAAGACCCACGCTAATGCCAATCACCCACAATACCGCGATTCTTATTGTATCGTTAATATTGTGATAGTTATCGTATCTGATATTGATCCATAAAACCACAAATTGATTATTTAGTATATCTCTTTTTCTCATAAATTCACAAGAAAATAGAGTTTTAAAGGCCAATTTTTTTTGTATCCTACTATTTACTACTCACAGGAATTTGAAAGTATTTTCTTACATTTACAAAATACCTGACTTATTGCACTTTATGACAATTCAGAATCTTTTAAATTTATATATACAATTATTGAATGAGAATTATGAAAGCATTTTCATCTCATCCATACTGATGTCAATGTTTATGTAACATTTAAGTGATTATAACACGTGTTACTTTCATTAATAAACTAAATAATTCAACCAGTTACAGCTTCCGCAAAAATGTATTTGGAATTTAATGTTTGAAGAGGTTTTTTATTTGAGTTTTTATCATGTCCTTGATATTTATAGAAGAATTGATGTTCCATAATTCATCAATATCGGATTGAAGTGAATTGAATTGGAAGAAATCAAAATCAAATCTTTTCCGTTTGCTTTTTCACGTTGGACAAGAATTTTACAGCAGTTGAACTTGTACAATATGTCATCATAATTTAATAAGTAACATATTAAGCAGCCTATCTTCTGGCCGCATCTGGAAATAACAAAGGCGTGTCCCATCATAATACAAACTGATCACGGCATTAAATAATCATCTTGTTACTCGCTTGTCCTCAGCGGATGCACGATGGATCGAAAGACAACATGGGGCAGTGTCCTTTCTCAAATCCGATGGCGACAGGTGCGTTTTTATGAAATCAATTTGTATAAAGATGAATGTTTTATAGTGTCATTCCTATACGGGAATCTGTGATGAGAGAGGTTAAGATTAGAAACATTGAGAGGTACAAAGCTCATCTGTTAGGACTTGCTTTGGAACTAGAGGGTCAAGGTTCAAGTCCCATTTTCTGTACATTTCTGTTGATTGGAATCATTTTCCTCTGCAGATGGATAAAAGTGTATCCACAGCAGAAATTGGAGACTTGGTAGAATTTGCGCACCCGTGGCTGGGGGTGTCTCTATGGGGAGTTTATATGGGACACGGTCATGTGATTAATTTTGGAGTGGGAGGTGAGAGACTAAAACACGCATTTACATTCTGTGCATAACGACAGTAAGCAAGCCATTTTTTTTTTTAAATTACCGTCATTCTACCTTCCTTTTCTACCCCAAAGACGAGAACATGACTCAGAAAGCGTGCCGCAGCCTCATGCAGCAGATGATGCCAAGGTCGAAAGGTGACAGCGTTCTGAAGAAGACCACCATCACCTCTCAGCCCATCGCTGACATCAGAGTGCCGGCGGGAACCCGCATCCGGGTCAACAACGACAAGCACCAGCTGGCTCCGTCCATCATGGAGCAGATGATGCATCGCTGTCAGACGTTCCTGCATCAGGAGTTCAAGTACGACCTCGTCAACTTCAACAGCGAGCATTTCGCCACGTTTGTTCGCTACGGCCGAGCCGTGTGCACGCAGGTATGGTTTGAGTCGCGCCGACAACCAATCGTGCATGCGTTATGTCACGCGGGCATAAAAGGAAGTTCACCACTGGGGCTGGGTATCGATGCTAATTTCCTGAATCGGTTCGGTTTTGATTCACATGAGTTCAATTGGATTTTTTTCTGATTCGATTCAATTCTATTAGATTATTATAGAACATCAATTTATCTCAAATATCAAAGACATGATAAAAAAAAAAAATCCACAAACATTGAATTCCAAGTTAAATTATGTAAAGGCAGTAACTGGTCAAATGATTTTGTTTGTTTTTCTTAATTAAAGTAACAAGTGTTATAATCAAAACATTGACGGTAAGTCAGGTTTTATGAAAGAAAGCACTTTTAAATTACAGTACATTTAAAGCAAAACACACAAAATAATTTATTATTTTATTTTATTATTATTTAAAAAATAAATGTATGGTTTCATGAATCAATATCAGGCTCTGGAAAGGAAAATCAATTTGATTTATCGTTTTTTTTTTTTTTTAGACCCAGGTTAACATTTTGTTGTTTGTCTTTGCAGATTCCCTTCCAGGAAATGAACGGCGAGCACTTGAACACGACCCAAACTCTCCAACTGATCATGCAGCAGCGCACGGAGACGGAAACATAAGCTCTCACATCTGCTTATTTCTCAGACTAACGAGCACCATAAAAGCCTTTACTGCGCAAACAGGATTTCAAATATGCGCTGACAGTAAAGGACATACTTTGTCGGCTCTCCAAACCCCAATAAAGGCGCACAAAACTTTGCAACAAAGCGGCTGGACAAACTTTGTGTGTGTCGTGTAGTTTATTAAGACTTGTGGAATGTCAATAAGAAGATCTCCATACAGTAGACGAGCGGAGGAGGCCGTTGCGCAGACACGGTGACCTTCTGCTATTCTCCTCCTTGATAATGACCTAGACAGCGGCATACTGCCCACCAGCCAGACCTCTAATGAAGCCAAACACTCTCTATCATCTGCTAATAACCTCCGTGCAGCAGCAAGAGTCACGGAGCGGGCCAGCGTCTTTGGGAGAAAAAAAAAAAGAAAAAGCTCTGGGCAGACAGGAAGTGGAGGAAAGCATCCCGTTTATTGATTTAGGACTGCGTGTACTGTCGGATGATAACTGCGTTCCTCCACTAATAAAGATGGCTAAAAAGGGAAAGAAACATTTCTCGGTGTTAATCAATATTTTTGGTTGCCGCGCTGCGACACGAACACAGACCAGCAAAGTATGGAAACAGTTTATTGTCTTCATAATTGGGAGAGAAGGTTGTTCCTCAGCAACGCTTCCCAGAGAATGCTGATGAATTGTCCTCTTAAATCCTTGTAATACTTCAGCGCCCAAACGATCATGTGACCACAACCTGCCCCCTCCCCACAAACAAACAAACCCCGATGTCACTGGCTAAGGCCGACAATGTATCCGTGCAGCTGCTGCGAGAAGGCCTGAAGAGAGAATTTATCTCGCACCCTCTTCCTGCCAGCTTGTCCCATGTCCCTGCGGAGCTGCGGCTCCATCACCAGCCTCTCCATGGCCTTGGAGAAGGCCTCCGGCGTGGGCTGGCACAGAAAGCCCGTCTCGCCGTCCGCCACGCTCTCTAGGGGTCCCCCGGAGTTGACGGCGATAACGGGGCAGTAGCAGTACATGGCCTCGACGGGAACGATCCCGAAATGCTCCCTGCTGGGCGTGTACAGCACGGCGTGGCTGCCCCGCAGCAGCGCCACCTTGAGGGAGTCCGAGGGCGAGCGTAAGAAAGTCACGCAGTCCTCCAAGTGGAGTTGCGACGCCAGTTCTTTCAATTCGCCGTAGTGCTCCACGTTCTCGCTCACTCGCTCGTCGTAGCCCCCCGCCACCACCAGGTGAACGCCCGCGCTGCGGCCCGGAGGGAGCCCGCTCCTCAGCGCCGCCAGGGCCCGCAGGGCCAGGCCCAGGTTCTTCTTGCGCTCGTATCGGTTGAGCGAGAGGAACAGGTGGGAGATTCCCTCGGGGAGCAGCCCCCACAGGCCTTGCGATTCAGTGGGTGGCTGGTCAAAGGTGTGCGTGTTGAGGGAGGGATAGAGGACGTCTGTCTGGACGCCTTTGAGACTCTGAAAGGTCTCCCTGAAGACCCCTGCGGTGAACTGGCTGTTTACCAGAATCTACATGCAAGTAAAGTTGCATCAGGAGGACCAAACATTGCAGTATTTACATGTATAGTATACAGCGGTACCTTGACTTGAGAGTGCCCCAATTGGTGATTTGCTTTTCAAGTTATGAACTGTCGCCTGATTGAATTTTGAAAAATGTTTTGTCACCAACGAAATTCAGATGCTGCTGCTTTAGGGAACTGAAAGAATACTGAGAATTTAAAGAACTGGAATGTAGAGCAACGTGAACTCACTAGGGCACATCAACACACAAATACTGCAGTGCGTATGTATGGGCGCGACTTTTGGCTTGATTTTACGTTATAAAAAACAAACAATTTCTTTACATGAACCTTTATTATGTTTAATTTGCAAAAATCCGCACATAATTGACGCCATTATAAATGCATTTGTGATTTTTTTGGGCTTTTAATCCTAAATTAATAAGCATAGATGAGCTGCCAATAAAAAAAACTGGGTTGTCCCACCTGAATAAATAAATAAATCTAAAATGTAAAAAATATATATATATATAGATTGAAAAAAAAAAATCTGCCAGTGTGCTCGGGTACACTATACAGTTAAAAAAAAAGAAGACGTGAACAAAAACGTGCAATAATTATTATTTTTTTAATCTGCCAGTGTGCTGAGGTCCACTATAAAGTCCTATATTTTGTTTAAAAAACATGAACAAAAACGCGCAATTTATAAAAGAAAAAAAAATCTGCCAGTGTCCTGGGGTCCACTATACAGAGCTATCTTAAAAAAATAAAATAAAATAAAATCGTGAAGAAAAACGTGCAAAAGAAGAAATCTGCCAGTGTGCTGGGGTCCACTATACAGTGCTATCTTTAATTTTTGAATTTTTACGTGAACAAAAACGTGCGTTTGTTTTTAGTGGGATGCTGGTCTGGGGACTGAAAGCCGCAAATCCGTAGCTTTTCAGTTAATTTCATGGGTAGAACTATTTTAATGCATACGTAACCTGAGTTCTGAGCTAGATCAAGGTGCTACTGTAGTTAGTTAGCCAGTCAAAAATCATCATTCCCTACTATGTTCAATAGATGAAGCTGTGGTGATAAAACCTTCGATATGTGGCTTTTGGTATTCAAACTATCGTTCACATTACTGCCATCTACAGGACCGGAGTGAAATCATATCATTCAAAAGGTCGGAGCGTTTGGCTGTAGGGGAGGTGGGCACTATACTGAGCAATTAAAGCTATTGAGTAGAGGACATTATTTAGGTATTTTGTGAAGTGATTTGGTCATTCTTTCCTTCTCCCTTTTTATTGTGAATGCTGGTGGCTGTTGGCACCCACTTTAGTCCCCCTGCAGTGCCATTTTACTTCAGTTCGACCATAAGGACGTAATATAATTATTTATTACATGAAGATTTTACTATTTTCCTGATACTTATTTTAGTGATACCATGCCTGCTAGTTTATTTATTGTCACCTCAAAAAACAAAATCCTGTTTAAGAGGCAGGCTACATGTTATTTTATGAAATTTTTGGAATCACGCTCAGATAAGTAAATGAATTATGAAATTAATATGGTGCCTTGTGACTTGTCCAGACGTCATAACTCATTAGGTAATGGTTAAATGAACCCAAAACGTAGCCACAAGATTCATAATCGCCTGAGGGGGAGCTTTGCTGATTCTTTGATCATGACCAGATGTTTACTTCCAACATCACCGTAAGATTGGTGTTAGTAATCCTTTTTTTCCTTCATTTCAAGATTGTTGTCACATAAGTAAATATATAATACACAGTTCAGTATGATTTTGATATTACAAAACGTTCAAGATTATTCAACAATATGATAACGATAACATTAATCATAATAATTTTAAATATATATATAAAAACTATGCAGTACTGTATTATCATTATGGCAATGACAATACCAGCAAATCAATGCTATTCTATCAGCTGTGCACCACATTTAGAGATAAATATCACATTTTTACCAAACAGACATCCGCGTTTCCCTGAAAGAATCTACAGATAAAATTGTATTTGTATGGAAGCTGCATTCCTGAACTTATTAAAATGCTGAACTACTCAAACACTACATATTCATTTTATATTTGTTACATTTTTTATTAAGTTTAGCACTTTGTAGTCACTCCCAATTTTATTTTATTTTTTACCAGGAGCAAATTTTAACACATAAGCGAGACAAGTCTGAGCGTGTGACGTACCATATCAGCCATGCCAGTGGTACGCTCCTCCAGGAAGTCAATGGGAGCGCGGTAAACCTTCTTGAGGGCTGATTTCCGTTGAGTCAGCAGCTGATCCGGGAAGTGACAGTAGAATAAAACCTTCTTTCTGTGACGGGATAGCCTCAACACTGGAATACACACGGACACCTGGGGTGGGATTTAAAAATAAACACAATCGTGTACTTATAACCCTATATATGCAGCTCAAGAAACACAAGCTCCATTCACATAGAAAATTACAATGGAGTGCTATGTGAATAAAGGTGAAATAAGGTTCCGAAGGTGACTGCGCTGGTGATCTGCCGATCAAACAAGCATTTTAATTAACAAAACCATTTAACTTGCCTCGAGTCTTAAGACCACGTCAAATGTCCCAAAATAAAAAATGTCCCTCACCTGATCACAAAAAATGACATCATACTCCAGACCGCTGAGGAAAACCAAATAGATAGCCACGTAGATCATCCTCACGTAAGCGCACACGGCATGGAGGTAACCCAAAACGCTGGTGGGCAGCCAGTCGCCCACACAAAGCTGTTAGAAGCAGAGGAGGAAGAAATCAGGATTGTACAACTAAATACGAACATTTTATGCACGATTTACGCAATGCTTGCTTACCACAGGTAGGTCTGGGTCGAGGGTCTCAGAGAAACAGTGGGTCGGGTCATAGTGGGCGGTCAAGATCTGGACATTACATCCCTTGGACTTGAGGGCAACAGCAGCATCGACAACCAGACGCTCCGCTCCACCGATACCAAGGTCTGGATGCAGAAACACCACCGCCACCATCCTGGACATACATAGATACACAAATACAGACTAATATCAATTACTATCTTAAAAAGCTTCAGACACAGACAAGCACTTTACATGAAGAAAATACAAAGCCGTTAGGATGATTGTTTTCATTGTAAGTCACCAAAAGTAAAATGTATCCCAGCTATATTATTGACAACCCCTATGGTTTAACAATACGTCTGTGTTTTAAGATACTTCCGTGTTAATTGTGTCAAACAGGCTTAATGAGCAGTAAACAAACATTTTAATGACTTCAATGAATGCCACAACTAAACTGATGAACAATGAACAGTTAGGGATAAATATGTCCATAACAATTACAACCACAGCTATGCTTTAGTGTAAATGTAAACCCAAATGTCATTACTAACAGTGTACAACCTGCCTGCATTGCTATAAACAACAACAACTATACTTTACGTAATATAAATGCATGATGTTTTTTAAAAGCGAACTCCGTCCAACGAATATATTAAATATTACACATCAGAGCGTTTACCTTTTGTTATCTTATTCAACTTTGGAGACCTGTGATTATGCTCCACACGGTGCTTCTGTCAGAATCTCTGTCATGAAACACAAGCGCGTTGCCGCCATAGTGGCTCTAAATTCATACGCTAAATTAAGCAAACCGAACTTCCTGCTTGAGCCAAAATGGCGCTAGTTTCCTCATTCACAATAATTCGTCCCGTAGAAGACACGTCACCCACAAGCGGGGAGATTCTTTATTCAGCCTATGCATAAAACATGCTTAATAATATTATAAAATGCACGATAACGCATAAAATATTTGTACATTATATGATACTAAAAAAAAAAAGAACATAAACTCGTGTATTATGCTACGTGTTTTCTCATTTTTATGTCGAACGTTATCTTAACGACAGGCATCTTTATCGGCACCTTTACGGGTCCTAAGGATTTTGCAGTCGTGTCCTTTTTTGACAAGCGTCAGCGTTGCGGGTCCCTTCTCAAGTTTGGACTACTCCATTCAGAGCTGATCGTTCTTTGGAAGTGGACATCGCCGTTGTAAGAGAACCCCGGGGACTCAGCTCGCACCAACACAAATAAAACAAAAATGGTAAGACAATACAGCATGCACTTGTAGTTGTCCCGCTGAAAGTAAGCGGCGCAATAAAAACATATCGGCGTTTTGCTATCTGTTAGCACGCGTGCTAGCCTTACCTCAACATTTGTGTACGTGGCTTGCCCATCAACAACATATCACATCTATTCATTAACATTAAGCTTAAATAATGAAATACACACGATGATACATATGTAAGAGGCTGTTTATGCAAGTAGATATAAAGTGGGTTTAGTAATGTGATGAGTTTATAGCACTGCCTTGTCTTGCTTCTAATGTTAGTAGCTCATTATTCCAATGAGAGTAATGAATTGCCGATATAACTGTCTGTCTTTCTCTCAGCCTGGACCAGCAGTAAGTGCAACCAATGTTGGGGCGTCTAGCCGTTCCCCCAGCAAGACTGTGGCCCCCCGTGCAGCAGGCTCCACGGTCAGACAGAGGTAAACGCATAAGATTACAATAAGTCACAATAGTTGAAAAGTACCCAGATAAATCATACCGACATGAGTGATTGTTGAAGCAAAGCTCTAAACAGGTGGGGCGGTTGTGAAAATGACACAAAGTTGGAATTTATTGTCAAAACTCATTAAGTTGCACTTTAAAGCTGTTTTTTTTTCAACATGAATTAAACAATAGTCATCTCCTGCACAAACACCATGTTCAAAAACCTGATTGACCGCCGATCAAATACATAATGGAGACGGACGCCTTTTTAACCACCTCAGTGTATCAATCTATTTTCCTAGTAGATTAAAATACCAGATCAGTTCAGCCATGACAATCAGCATCTTCATGAATAACTTAATAATTTCCATCACATGACATGTTGCACCAAAGACCCAATCTGATCGGACTAACAGGTGTGATTTCTCATTTTATTAAATAAGGCTTTTTAATTACAAAGTTATCTTAAGGACACCCGAAAGGGGAGACGGGAGTCAATCGAATTACGTGATTAAATTTGTAACCCACTGCTGTGAATAGCAAAAAAATAAATGGTAAATGGTACTTCATTTATATAGCGCTTTTCCACCTTACAAGGCCCTCAAAGCGCTTTTTACGTTCGACTAATGATGACGCAGCATCAGGGGCAACTGGGGGTGACTTTGACGTGGTCACAATGGCATGGGATCAAACCCACAACCTCTGGGTTGGGAGACGACAACTCTATCACTGAGCCACGCCGCTCAGTTGTATTTTTTTTATGTATTTTTTTATTTAATAAAAATAAAGACAAGTATTGTTCTCAGAGAAAACCTTTTCTTCTGTTTTTTTAAAGGAGAAATTTTTTATCCTTATGTTGTGACAAAACATTGGTTACTTTTATGAATATGACTATCATCATTTAAAAATATTTTTCCTCCGTACAATTTTATATAATTCTTGGTACAAATGATATTTCCGGTCGCATTAATGACTTTTTGATAGTAATAAAACGTTATTCTTAGAATTATTCAAATTAAGCATTAAAGCATTTCAGAATAGCAAAATTATTTAACAAAGCATAACAATAAAGAAAACTCATTAAATTTTCCCTGTTAGTAAAAAAATATATATATATATATTCTTGCAAAATTATGCCTTTTAAAATACAAATTTATTGTACAACTTGGAGGGAAAAAAATTCTGTTAACTTAATTCCGTAAAACATCTTTAGTTGTGTGACATGTTTGTTTTTTTTTGTCTTTTAAAATTAAGGCATTTTCCCAAAAATACCCGTTTACTAGGGTGCGACCATTTCGAAACTTTTAGTGCTTTTGTTCAAATGCGCCCCCAAAAATTTTTCCTCGTTCAGTTATATCCTCCAAAAACTTTGCCAGGATAGGTAAACGAATGTGCACAACTACTGTGCAAAAGTAGCGTTCATACACATGCATTTGTGTGTTCCACAGGAAAGCAACCAGCAGCGGTACCCGTAGTGGTGGCAGGACCACTGGATCGGCCGGCACTGGCGGAATGTGGCGCTTTTATACCGAGGACTCGCCAGGTCTCAAAGTGTAAGTATGTTGTCATAAAAGCTGCAACCACATGCATCCAACATATTCATTTGCAATGTTTTATGCAACACTTGGGATGGAAATTAGGCAGGAAAGTCAGATAACTTTCTATCCCGCGTTAAGCCCCCTCCCCATTATTATTAAAAAAAAAAAAGGCATCCCATCTCCTGGTCGCATGCGGCGGCGGCGGTTGATCGATAGCGCCGCGCTGCTTATCGAGTGTGTGTCTGCGGCGTCGAAGGAGGGCACACTCCTCGTACGCCGCTGTATATCGAGTGCGCGTTTGTTCCCGCGCTAGACACCGCTCGCCGAGCTTCATTAAAGGATCCCCTCTGAAAGGTCAACTCAATTACAGCCTTCTGACGGGGGCGGGGGGCGGGCGAGAGATGGAGGAGGCGGTTGGCATGGCGATGCATCCCCCCCCCCCAAACCAGTCCCCTCCTTCAGAGCTGAGAGCCCCTCCTGGTGTCAGCGGCTCATCAATAAAATGAGCCAGCCCGACTCGAAGACTCTCCGGCGCACTTGAAACCTAATGAGAAAGCATTTAAAAGTTCGCAGCGACCACATTTGTTTGCACGGTCGCCGGCGTGCACTTTGAGGGCTGACACTTTTTCAGGCAGTCATACAAAAAGTATCTGCTTTCTATAATTGGTAGTGTTCAAACCATTACAATTTAATTATGGGCCAACCCTACATTGCTGGTGAAATGTACAGGCAAACCTCCAGAGTTGAACACAACGCATTGTGTGCTGCTGGTTGACGACCAAGTTGTTTCAATTTCAAAACCAGTTCACGCATTGTGCATGCGCACACTGGCGCCATTCTAAACGTTGCTAAAAAGTTAGTCTATGTATGTATGTAGTAGCACTAAAATAAATTAAAACCACTCGCCATTAGAAAATGCCTGTCAATCATCTGTTCTGTAAGAGAATTTGTTAGTATTGAGGGGTGTTTGATACCAGTATGAGTACTCGATTCATGAGTAATCACCGATAGCAAGTAGCGATACATAAAATGTCCCCTCAAAAAATAATGACAATGTAACATTTTTCCTTAAAATTGAATTGAAATGAATAGCAATTGTCCATTCTTCTTATTCCTAGTTCCTGACTGGGAACTGGCCACAAGGGGGTGGCCAGTACTGGTATCGGCTGCCATCGTGCGTACCGATACCTTGAAATAAGGCCTGGTATTGGCCCTAGTAGTCCAAAGTCCATTTGAGGCGCCGGACTTTGGCGATATTGCTTGGTTTAAATTTGTAACATCGAGTTGGACAATATGGTGCTTTTTTGTTTTGGTTTATTGCCCCATTGGGATAATCCCGATTATTTTGGTAATAATTGAAATCATGATTATGATGATCATTTATTTTTGGGTACAAAACAAGAAAATGTTTAAAGGTAAAAAAAAATATTAAGACAAATCAAATTCTTTGAAACACTATAATTATGCAAGTTCCTTTTGGATGAAACAAAATTTATGAAAATTGTTATTTTAAAAATCAAAAAAAGGTGCTAATGAATGAATTTCAACAACTCTGCTCAAAGTTAGTATTAATAGATATTTTTTTTAAGATGATGCTGATTTTGTAATTGTGAAGTATAATAATTGTAATAAAATTTCGATTAATTGCACAGCCCTATTCTGGGATGTACTTTTTTTTGCAACTTTCACATAAATAACAGAAATGAACATTATTTTCTTTCGGATTATGTGAAACGCGCATCCATTTAGGTATATGACTCATCCAAACGTCTGTTATTGCAAAAGTGAAACCACACCCCGTCTGGCGCTCTTACACTCTGTTCTCATGTAGAATTGCGCAGGTGAGACTAGGTGAACTAGACAGAACAATTTGCGGCTTGGAAGTACAGTACATACTTTGGGTTGGAAATGTGCTAATTTCCTTTTGCAACCTGGGCACCGTGTGTTTGCGCTGTTGACTGTTGACAGCTTTCCATCGGGCTCCTTTCATGTCATAGAAAACAATGATAATGATTTCAATCAGGTTGGCTTCCTTAGCACGAAATAGTCACTTAAAAAAACAAAAACTAGATCCTCTCTGTTCACAGCTGGTGCATGTCAGGGGGACTGTTTTTAAACACGGAAGCTGCAAAAAAACAAACAAATACATCCTGACCATCCATTCACTATGAGACAAAATGTTGTATTGGGAGTTGCTACTCCAACTGACGCCTTGTGTGTTTGCTGTGCCAGCGGCCCAGTGCCCGTGTTGGTGATGAGCCTGCTCTTCATCGCCTCCGTCTTCATGCTTCACATCTGGGGCAAATACACCCGCTCTTAAGCCCCAGCTCGGCCACTTCTGAACTTAACACATCGGACCAGGACCAAACCCCAGATGGCACCCCCCCCCCCCCCCCCCCCCCCCCCCCGCCGCCCACCTGTACAAGGCCCGCAAACTGGATTTTTATGGAAGGCAACGTGTGTCGTCCATTTGTTTGTTTCAAGTGCAAGCGCTAGAGGACACTTCAGTCGACTTCAGGCAACCCAAAATGCCGGAAATTTTTTTTTCGTGGGCAGCAATTTTTTTTCTTGTTTACTCAACATGTTGATTACAAACACAAAAAAAGGTAGAAAGGAACATTGGATTCCGTAATATATAAAATAAAATAAATGAAACCTTGTTCAAAAGGATAGGAAGAAGTCATAACAACTTTTCTTGTCTTACTTTTTACTACAAGTGTCTAGTTTCTGTTCAACTCAAAGTCACCGTATAACTTGAAAGAGTGAAAAGTGATGATCTTTCGGGATACAAATAAAATGTGTACAAAATGTGATTTTTATTGTACAATTAAAAACAAGGAAGAAAATCGGTGTGATTTTTTTTTCTTTTTCTTTTTGACTAATTTCCATTCTATTCCAAGCTGATTTAGCAACAGGGACAACTCAATTCGCGCTCACGTTCCCCCAACGTGACTACATTTTGCTTCAAGGCAGAATTCTTGTGATTCCAGTCAGCATTTAAA
Source organism: Leptonotus elevatus (assembly GCF_054856555.1). Classification (NCBI taxonomy): domain Eukaryota; kingdom Metazoa; phylum Chordata; class Actinopteri; order Syngnathiformes; family Syngnathidae; genus Leptonotus; species Leptonotus elevatus. Next base: position 16,836,051 of record NC_141244.1, read on the forward strand.
ACGAACCCCAACATAACAGCCAGGTGAAGAAAAAAAACACGTAAAGTCAGAAGTTGACCCCCCCCCCCCAAAAAAAAAAATATATATAATGGTCCATAGTTTGAGTCAATTTAGAAACAGATTTCTTTGTAAATTTATAACTACTAAACTGTTGGTTGGATATCTCCGTTTTTGCTTTAACCTCCTGTAGGGGGCAGTGCAGACTACTATCTGAATCTCACTGGTTTAATCCATGAAAGCCACAATGGATTTTCAACTATGCAGACTAGTGGACTTTCTCTTCATGTCCAAATGGTCCTAAAGCCCCATCCCTTTCTATAAGTAATATATCATAAAAAAATTATTTACATTCCGTAACCACTAGAACTAACCTAAACTGTCTACACACGCATGACAAGCTTTTCTCACGGCAATCTGGAGCGCTGAAGAGAATTTTCCTTTTTGTGTTTTGTCACGGTAAAAGCGGTTCAAGCCGAACCTGCATCACCAGGTTAGCGGTTCTGTTGAATATGTAACCGCCAGCTGTCACGCCGCGTATCCGCGCTCGCTTGTTGGTTGTGTTAAACGGAGCTCTTGGGTCCTGTTGATTAATTCATTCGGTTGCTATGGCTCTGCTTTCCCAGAGGCTTCCGGTGTTCGTGGCAAACCCGGGCGCTATCCTGCCGACCGACGCTCCCCCTCGTCCCCACACGCACACACTGAACTCCACGGCCCAATTCACGGTGGCACAACACGGCACTGAGCCAGAATAATTCAACATATCAATTAAATTATGGAGGAGCTGCGGCTAAACTGTCATTCAGTGCTCGAGCTCTGTCGTAAAATCGCAACAACACGGACGGCGATGCTTCATTGGTGGCCGAAATTTCATTTAGGAAGCAACTCCCTCCATCGGATGAAGTTTCTTAATTGCACTATGATAATCTGCAAATCGAACGCGACTTGTATAATTGAACATAAACAGCGGTCAACCTTTTTTTTTTTTAATTTATGACAGAAATGTAGATCATTACGATTACTTGAACATCTATAAATTGAAACAAAAATTGTTGTCAATCAAATCATTTTGAATAAAAAATTGTTCTTAATCGAAAATCGATTCTGAATCGAATCGCACACCCAAAAATCAGAATCGAATTGTGAGACATTCAAAGATTCCCACCCCTAATAATTACATTGATAAATCTGAATGAGTTTTTGTTCAGAAATAGTAAAGCAATAAAAAAAAAAAAAAAAGCATACGTTTTAATAGGGCTGGGCAATAAATCGAATTAATTCGATTAATCGTCATTTTAAAAATCTAATCGTTCAAAATTTGCTAAAATGGTGAAATTGAATTTTGTCTTCTGGATTATTAAAAGCTGTTGTTTGTATGTTCTGTTAGATCCAGATGTTATTGTGAGTTGTAATTTTGCTAACTAGGAATGCCAAGTTTATGTTAAAACTGATTTTGAATCAGTATACATGATTGTTGTCTGGAGATTTTGCACAGGAATTATTTTTGAATAAATGAAACCTTTAAATAAACGTTTGCTGGGTTTATTATATCAAAATTGATTAAAATCGTAATCGTTCTGAATGACTGAAAAAAATTTGAGATTTTATTTTTTGGCCATTATCGCCCAGCCCTACGTTTTATTGTACGTCAAATTTATATGGCACTTTTCTAAACATTAAAGGGTGCTCAACATACAAAATAATAATGTTAAAATAATAAATAATAAAGTGCACAAAATGATCACTTAAAGAATTTAAAACGTTTTTTCTCTGCTTACTGTTCACAATGTTCTGCCCTCAAGTGCACTTATTTTATGGCAATAAGTAATTTAATAACATCCGAAATAAAAGCACAACAAAAAGTGTAAATAAGTAAACAGCCTCCAAAGCATTGAGTTCAAATAAATATATGACGATCAATGATGGAATTGATGCACATGTGTGTACATTGACATTGGCATTCAATATTCATATGGACTTCTGTTTGACTGGCCTACAACACATAATGATTATTTATTACGACAGCATATTATGACATTGTCAGATTCATGAACTCGCTAACCCTTACTTCAAGTTGTTGTGCTTTTAATACTTCCTTATGCACACACTGCCAACCTCATTAATGTGATTAGACTTATTTTATTTTTATTTTTTTTAAAGACACGCACGCACATTGTTATGTTATGTAATGTCAGCGGCGGCTTACATGAATCAGCAACCAAAGTAGTGTTATAATGTCAGTTACCAAATGGATTTATGCAAAGAAAACCAAAGCACAATCAATGCATTCAAGCTTCAACACAATGTGTTGCAGGAAGCGTGTCCATCTCTCATTTGTTTCGATTACAAATGATCTGTCCATGCAAGTGCATAAAAAAAAAAATGCTAACTTGCCTATATTATTATATTCACTTCAAAAGAAAATCACCTGACGTCACTTTACACTCACACTCGATCTCCATTTAGTAGGGATGTGCCCCAAAAAATCGATTCTCATTTAGTACGATTCAGACTCGATTTTGGATGTCCCAAAATCGATTTGATTTCAATTATTTTATAATTGTCTGTCTTGCCCTTGTTTGTGCGTGCCTTTACTAGGAGCACGCTTCATGTTGTACACGATTTGGCCACTTAGGGGCAGTTTGGTTCCGCGCGTTCTGTTACACTGTTAAGGAAAAGTTCCGATCAAGTTATTCCAATAAAAGTTGTTGTTTTTTTTTGCAACGTAGGAAGAGCGTATGCCGGCGAGTAATGTTAACATGCTTCTCTGTATACATTCCTTAAGAATATTTGTATAAATAGCCAGCCGTTCTTTTGAGTGATAAAAGTGGCGCAGTGAGTAATTAATTGCATGACTTCACTAGTTAACTCACGATTAATCACAAATTTTATATCTGTTCTTAATGTACAAAACAATTAAAGGTTTTCATACTCTTGTTAACAAAAGTGTGGGGGGGGGGGGGTGTTCAACTAATAGAAAATGTTCAAATGAATTTTTGACGTCTATAATCGTCAATGGCAGTGAATGAGTTAAACAAAATTTCTGAAATTGTTGTATCGTTTTGATTCATTCATTGATTCATCACAAGCAGCTCAGAATTATTAGGGTTCCGTCACTCCCTCACTTCTTCCTGATGTGAGTGCAAACTCGCCATCGTGCACGCACACGCCTCGAGTATGCGTGTTTATTTTGGAGCGGATCACATGGTTGGTAATGCGTGGAACGGATAGGCGGGTGGGATCGATCGCAAGTGAATCCTGAGGGACGTCCCAAAAATAAAGGGGGGGGGGGGGAAGTCATGGTTAGACGAGAAATGATGTTGACACGCCAACTTGACAAGCACACAACAACTCTGCTGTATGATGTGGCGTGCAATTAAGTAATTGCTGGAGTTTAGCAGTACACAAGAATTAATGAGAAAAAAACAGATCGTATAATATCGTTTTTTCCCCCCTGCATGTTATCCTTGAATATTCCAATGCCAGCAGAAGAATACGTGTGTAATTTTTTTAAAATAAATTTGAAAAAGAATCTTAACTCATTCACTGCCATTGACGGCTATAGACGTCAAAAATCCATTTGAATTTTTTTTATTAGTTTTACTCTCCCCGCCCCCACACACACTTTTGTTAACAAGAGTATGAACACCTAGAAGAAAATGATTGTACATTTGAACATATATAAAATTTGTGATTAATCGTGAGTTCACTATTGAAGTCATGCGATTAATTACAATTACAAATTTTAATCGCCCGACGCCCCTAATTTTTAATAATCTTTTCTTAAAAAAAAGAAAATACTATTTTTAAAAAATGTCTAGGTTTTCATACTCTTGTTAACAAAAATGAGAAAAATAATGTTTAACTAATAGAAATAGTTCAAATGAATTCTTGACGTTTATAGCCGTCAATGGCAGTGAATGAGTTAAAAAAAACAAAAACTTTTTACATATTGTCAATAAGGCATTGTGTGTAAATATGAATATAATCCAAAAGGTGGAAAAAGTGGACGCACTGTACAAACTTTCCAGACGCCCTGCATTTGTTTACAAGGGCAACACGGTCAACAACGTTAGATTTGTAATTAAGATGTTCCATCTATTTTAAGAAAGGCTACATTGAAAACCAGACTAGCAACGCAATAATCAAATTGTTGTGTTTTTTTGTTGTTGGGGTAGTCGTTATTAGCCATAATTAACATTAACTGTCAAAAGCCACAACAAGGTGTTTTCAGCTCAACGCAAGCCCAACACATTCATCGTCTCTATGTCACTGACATGCAACCTGTTTCGCACACTCGGAGAGCTCTTCCTTGAGCTTTATTATTTCATAATCCGTCCATTCTGTGTATGGTTTATCGTGAGTGCGCTGGAGATCTCTCCGAGGTGACTTTGGGCAAGAGGGCAGGGTACATCCTCAACTAGTTGCCTATGGAGGACCAAAACGGACACAATTAAAAATAAATAAATACGTGAATGAATAAAAGTGAAAATAAAAACAGATGATGAAATGAAATACAAAACAATTAATATAAATGGGAATACAAATATAAACATGCCTAAATAAATAAATAAAAGTACAACAAAAAAAAAAATATATATATATATATATATATAAATAAATATATAAATATAATTAAATCTCAATCAATGCTCTCACATTTCATCAGGTCAGGACAACTTGCAACTTGAGTTGCTCGACAAGTCGTGGCGACAGTGGACAGGATAGTCGTCCATTGCTGAGGTTCTCCAACGCAAGCCGGCAAGACTTCCTTGTTCGCCCGACCCGCTCCCTCGGCCATTGAAAGGCAGTTTGCAACACGCTTTGGACCGCCCCCTCATTTGAATAACATTTCGACCTGACAGAGCATCTGCAGCATGAAATAAATACATGTGGGAGCAGAGTGTTTGTATTTATTGGTTGATATTTAATTCTATTTATATATTTATTTTCAACATTTATTTTTATTTTTATTTTTTGAATCTCGTTTTTCATTTTTTTATTTTTACTTTTATTTCTTTATTTAGGGATATATATATATTTTAGTTTTTTTTTATTTCCGTTTCTATTACATTTTTGAATAATATTTGTTATTTTCACTTTTATTCATTCATTTATTTAGTCATTTATTTAGTTTTAGTTTTGGTCCACCATAGTTACCAGCCAATTACAGGCAGAAACAGACAAACAATGATGACACCTACAGACAGTTAAGAGTCAATTAAACTGCACAAAAAAATGTGAAGTGAATTCATTCTTTACTGTCTCAATCTGTCGGAATCATAAAACTATTCAGGCAATGTTTGAAGTCATATTTTAACATTCTTATCTGTCAAGAGAAGAAACAAAGTTAACCTACTTACCCTTTGAAGATACCTAGTGTGTAATATTGCAGTAGTATTTGGACTGTTAAAAATGAATTAGTATACATTTAATTAATTATCATGCTCATAATGTACAACGCAAGCATACCCTTTCATTTGCCACAGTAGAGGCCTTTTCACACTGCACTTGTGCACAGTTTTCATTGCGAGATCGCAGAACGCGCCCACCTTGCGACGTTGTTCCAAACCTGAGTTTTTAACTACACTGTACTTAATGTGATGGAGTTTAAAAACAATGTAGGTAGGACTGTGCAATTAATAGAAATTCAAATACCAAACAAAAATAATAGAATATAATACTAATTTTGAGTTGTTTAAATGTATATATTTGCATGTTTGTTTGTTTTTTAAATAACTAATTTAATAAAAAATGGTTTGGTCCAGAAGAACCTTGCATAATTATAGTGCGTCAACAAAATGTATTTGTCTTAATATTTTTTTTTACATTTAAACATTTTCTCGTCTTGTGCCAAAAAACAAATGAATCAATGAATCAATCGTGATTTCAATTATTACCAAATGAATCGGGATGAAAATTTTCTTCATAATCAAACAAACGGACACGGATACTACAATAAGAACTCAACTAAAATGAAGCATTTAAATAAAAAAAAACCTCAAACTAATTAAAACACACAACACACAGAAAACCAATTAAACAGCTCAATTAAAAATAAATAAATAAAATTAAAACAACCTCTAATGAAAATTCCTAAACTATTATAACCCTGCTTAAGAGCCATATTTTCCAGAAAAGTTTGAATTCCAAAACAATCGACTTTGAAGGTTTCACCGTATAATGATCATTAATGTAGAATACGTGTATAAATAGGTCAACGCAAAATAGATACAAATCTCCTTTAACATTTCTACAAATGCCAGCATGTCGAAACCGTCATATGCATGGACATGACCTTCCGTGCTATCAAATTGTTATTTGTAATAAATACAGTGGAGTTCATTTCCATTTTTCCTCCACATCCATCAAACTAATTTGATTATTACGTTATGGACACCAATTCCATTGTTGGACCCTCAGTCGCCTGCCACTCACTTTGGAAAGAGACAGAGGAAAAATTGATGTTCTAAAGATCTTGTTGGAGGAAAAGCTAAATTGCTACCACTGGGTAGATGATCAAATACAACCCCAAAAAAAATCCTAAAATCAATCCTTTCATAGCTTTGAATAGCCTTTATGCACCCGAAATACAAAAGACAGACACGTTAAAGTTGCCCGAAGAAGCAATCGAAAAATAATTACACTAACAGAAAGCATGAAGCTCAACTTGACATTAAAGTTAATCCTTGTTTTCATTGGCATAAGACAACAAGCAAGCAAAACACAAGCTGAGTAACATTTCCTCACATAGGCCACACTAGACTGTGACCTTCTCCCTCACACATGCGTGCCCCCTCCCACCGGCGTCGGGGGGGGGCACGCCACGGCCGGTGATGCCCGTGTGACTACCAAAGTATGCGTCGACAACTGGGCTGCGATGCTTATGACCTGTCCGGCTGGCCCGGGAGGGTGCGAGTGGAGATGTGGGGGTGGGAGCGCCACATGTGGCGGATCTGAGCAAAGTGGCCTTGCGCTTTCTAATGTTAAAGACACCTTGCCCGGGTGCGAGTGTTTGTAAGTGTATTTTTAGGCCACTTTATTTTCCAGTCCTTGTGCAGCTCCGCAAGGGGTAAGTGACAAAGACAAGAGAGAGGCGTGAGGGATGGGCTCTGGATCATCAAATAGAGACTTTTAATGCAAGCGTGGAACTCGGTTACTCATACTGAAGTCAAGAGCAAGTCAATCATTACAATGAATGAAAATGACAATCCTAATTAAGCCTTTCTGAGTGGTAGTCCTTTTCAGGCCACCATATAAGTTGCGGTGGCCCTGTCACAACCAGTACCGGCCCCGCATATTCATAACATAATACGATAAGTTGCCACGCTTCATGGAAAGCATGGCGGCCTGGGGGAAACCTTGGATCGCTAAAATCAAGAATAAATCAATTTACAAAATGATGAAGATATTTACTTAGCATTTACATTCCAACAATGCACAACGAAGGACCAGCACTAAAGAAATACAGTAGTAGTGATAAACTGATTTTCCAAGGCCGATAACTAGGGGTGTGAATTGGCGATTCGATCCGAATCACGATTCATAGGTCACGATTTGATTAGATATCAATTAGTCATGATACAAATCTATAAGTCGATTATTGCGAGAGAAAAAAAAATCAAAAATTTTAAAATACTAATCAGTAGTGATCGACAAATGAAGCTTCATGAAACACTTGTGATATTGTTTGACTCCTCTAGATGGCACTCTTGGTTTAAAGGGGCCAGCTAGCTAGCTAACTAAACAGCTAACCAGACAGATGAAGCTTTATGAAGCAACTGTGATATTTTTTTTTACTCCTATAGATGGCACTCTTATTTAAAGGTGCTAGCTAGCTAAACAGCTAACTAGACAGACAAACAGACAAATGAAGCACCTGTGATATTTATTTTTACTCCTCTAGATGGCACCCTTATTTAAAGGTGCTAGCGAGCTAAACAGCTAACAAGACAGACAAACAGACGGACAAATGAAGCTTCATGAAGAACCTGTGATGTTTTGACTCCTCTAGATGGCACTCTTGGTTTAAAAGCTAATCTCAAGTAAGATGTTTTGTTGAATATTTCCATCAAAAATTGATGTTTAAAAATCGTTTTTTTTTTTTAAATCGATACGAGAATTCTGCATGGTAATATCGTGATATATTGCCAAAATTATTTTTTTCAACACTCCTACCGATAACAATTATTAGTACAGTAGTCAAAGAGACCAATAACTGATATTTCAAGCCAATATTCATTTGCAGTAAAAGAAAATATTAGTGTAAATTTTTTATTTTTTTATTTTAAACGTATAAAAAATTTACAGCTGTTTAAAAATGATAACAAAAATTGCAGGCAGTTTACAGGGTCATCAGCATGTGTAATAAATACATTAAAAACAAAGCAAGCAAACAGTTCTTAAAGTTTTCGACTATGATTAAAGTTTCAACATAATTACTTAATTTTAGTTTATTTTGTTTGAATAAAAAATAAAATAAAAGTGTAGGGTGTTCCCAGTGGCAGCATCATTTGTATAAAGTGGAAATTTAAACAAACCCATAAATCAGGGGTGGCCAAGTTTGGTCCTCTCTCCAGCCTGTTTTCCATGTTTCAATTTGACCCAACTGTTGTTTTTATACAAAACGACCCAATTTTTTGACCCGAGTAAAGGATCTGACTAATATTTATGAGTTGTTTTACAATAAAAGACTCATTTCTTGACTCAAAGTTGGGTCAAATTGACCCATAAAGTGGATCGGTCCATTTTTGATCCATAATTGGGTTACTTTTGACCCAACTGTTTTTAGAGTGATTCTTTCCACTGATCGTTATCGAGATTCTGCAAAGCTTGCAGTTTATCCATCATGAGATTCAGATGCACTGAAGGAGGGAGACATGGAAAACAAATGCATGCAAATGTACCGGTAGCTAATTTGGCGCTTTTGTCAGGGTTTGTAAAAGTTTTAAAAAGATCTTCGCAGACTGTGAAAATTGTCTGAATATGTTCTAAATGTCTGTGAGCATCTTACAAATCCTGATGAAAACCCTAAATTTTCTATGTTCGCAAGCATTCACCGCTCAGTGAGATACCAGCTTTATCGGCCTTCAGATTCATAAAAAGGCCGACGCCGATATTTTCCAAGATGCCAAATATCGGCACGCAGTAGATAAAAACAAATGATTCAAAGTATGACATTAACGACACGATGCTATCTATGATGAATAAAGTTATCATCGGCAGACACACACACACACACAAAAGATTAAGCGTCGTTTTCGAAAATTCGTTCAGGCATTTATAAGTCTCAAGTCTCAGTTTATCCAATTGTTGCAACATCTACAGTATAAAGAATTGAACATTTATTTCATGAGTCATTTTCTTGGCTTGTTCACATGTTCCCCTGAATCAAAACCTGCCCACGCTGTACAAAAATACGGTAAACTAACAAGATCAATGTTGTGGATGGACAGCAAAGAGCTAAAATGAAGCATGAATCATGTTGACACACTGTAGCAATGCGGTACACGTGATTAAGATCTGTGTCTGAAACCTTCATACTCGTCTTACACTTTCAACACAAACGCACAAGACGCTTCAAAGAAATGATTCTGCTCAGGTGAATCCAGTTACGTAACTACACACAACATCAAGCGACACAATATTCTTTGATGATCTTCCAGAAACCTCAAAATATGTTGCAATTCCACCTCAACAACTTTGGTAAGTACGCCCAAGCCCGCGGATTTGCATATACTGGTACTTCAAGAAGAGTTGAATTTGCATAAAGGTGAGCTTTTCCTGTTTCAAAGTCATGTAAAAAAAAAAAAAAAAGAATGTTTTTAGTAAATGTACATATTTAACAATAAAAACCAAAATGCTTTTCAAAAAAACAAAAAATAACAAACGACTATAATTATAGCAAGAATGTCCTTCGTTTTAGTGTTTGGTAATTAACCTAATGCATGAGCCTTTGAGGATGATTTTAAATGTGATTTAAAGTATATTTATCTAACCGGAATAAGGACGTTTGAAAGTGCCACACAAAAGTGACATCATCTAGTCAATAGAAAAGCACCTTCAGATGACGTCACTTCGAGGCGACAGCGAAATGCAACGCTAGGTAAATAATTCATTAATTTTCTCATGATTTTGCCACAGTGTTTATTAAATATTGCGCACAAGCAGAGGTGGCAAAACCAGGTCCAGAAAGTAAAAACCCTGTCACTGTTTGGCTTTAACCCCAGGTGTTAGCTAGCTAGCTAACTAGCTCCCTGGCTAGCTCCCGTGGTGCTCGTTTACCTGCTAGGGAGCTAGCTAGCATCAATAGCTAAAGCCAAACTGTGGCAGGGGTTTTACTTTCTGGACCTGGATTTGCCACCTCTGCGCACAAGTAATACACATTTTTAAAAATAAATAAATAAAATCTAATACTGAAACTAAGCTTTTTTTTTTAATAAATAAAATTAATAAAAACAGAACCACCCTTAAAACTAATTAAAACTAACAAAAAAAACTCTAAACGAAATAAAAACTAACTAAAATGAAAATTACTAAACTATAATAACCCTGACTCACACACGTGTCAATTGTCAAAGCGTTCCGAGACAGAGCAAATGATCGTATAATGACAAGGCAGTCCTAAAGACTTCAAACGCCTCAGGGTGTGTATGTGTGAATGATTAGTTGGTGAGGATTTCTTACGCAAGCATTATTATTAGGCCCTGAGCACTCAAGTCTTGAAATCACTATTTATTATTATTATTACTATTCAGACAAACGATTGGCATTTTTGGTAGTATGCCTACAAAACGTTGCAGGGGCCATAGTAATTGAAAAGCAGTGCCATTTTTTTGCATCAGGAGAAAATCTAAAACTGTGGACGGAAATGCTAAAGCACTTGACAGCTACGAACCAGCCAATCGGACAGGCTCTCACAGACCGAGGGGGCATATTTTCATGCTATCTGGGGATTGCTATGAAATGCTGCGATGTTTTAAATGAGACATTTCCAGTGGCCGATGCTGCATACCAGACTGCTGGGAAGTTGGAAATATCCCATTTCAACTTAGTAGGTCTAAACCTCAAAGCATTCCAGTTTCAAGAATTCAAAATGGAGGCAAAACAGGGGGCAGTTCATGTCTGCTACCAGCAGAGGTGCTGTTTGAATCTCCCTTAACTAGTGGGTGGTCAAGAAAGGAACAAAACATGACGTCGGTAACGTTTGCACCGTGGGAAACATTATTCTGACAATAACTTGGCGCATCTTAATACATTAGAGTATCGTAGTAAGGTTCATTATAAATAAGTTGAAAATGATAGTAATCATTTGAATTCAATTCAAAAAGTGAAACTCATGCTGCATCTTATACAGATTCATTAAACATCCAGGAAAATACTTGTCAAAAGTCCAATTCCAAACAAATAAAAATGCTTCAAAGTTATTTTGAAGGTCCGAATGTGGTTTAGTTAGGTGTAAACTATGATGATCCAAACATCAAATCAGGCAAGGTCAAGAAATATCAATAATCCATAACCTACTACTTACACTTTCTGAATTGAATTTTTAAGCAATGAAATAAATTAAAATAAAATAAAGTTTTCCATGGTATCTGTAGTTTATTGAGACAAAACTATAGCTAGTCAAATGTAAACAAAAATTATACATTCAACAAATGTAAAAAAAAAAAAAAAAACAGCAAATGGAAAAATAATATATATATATATATATATATATATATATATATATATATATATATATATATATATATATATATATATATATATCCATTAAATATAGTTTCGGGATGGCATTGTGAAAATGTTGGTAGAAAATATGTAATAAAAAAAAAAAAGTTTGATATGTGAGCCAACACATCGAAAACAGAAGTCAAGCTCGCGGTCACGTCGCCGCGCAGGCTGACTTCAAAGTAAAAGCCCATCAAGGCAATTGCATTGGCATTAATGTATTGTTTGGTAAAGCTTTATTTTTGAAGTTAGCCTTGGTGTAGGCAGCATGTTACGTTGAGTATGTTATATATATATATTTCTTTTTTTAAATCACATCTCAATGAAGTTATTCATACATATATATATATATATATTAAGTTAGTGGGTCTAAAATTTCCAGCTTCCCAGTCTTCTGGAACGTAGCATAAACATGATTCCCCAAAATCTCAATGCAAAAATAGCGCAGTGAAGCGGAACACATTACAAAATCTTTCCTGTGTCGCTTGTTAAGCAGGAGACGGGGGTACAGTCAGTGTAGTGTGAAGCAACTGCCACGCCAGTGCTCACCAGTTGCTTGCACGGATGAACGGATGTCAGGAGAGTCAGGTAAAGCAAATTCCAAAGACGCAATCTACTGGGGGAGAGAAAAATGCAGACTTGCAGATTTTTCTCACAGAGATTTGTCACGGTGAATGACTGATGAGGAGGGACAGGGGCAGCGTGTGTGTATTAGCTCCGAGCGGTTTCTCTATTTATTATTAAGAAGGCCAGAAATACAAGGGATCGCGGGAACTTTATGTGTTTAGCGTGCGCTGGTAATTCATTTATGAGCGTGTTTCATATTGATGACTCTTTTGTGAGTCAGTGATTTGTAGGCACACACAACTTTGATTCCACGTCAAGTTGTTGTGAGAACGCGGCAGTGACCTTTCCGATGATTTTTTCTTTTCTTTTTTCCCTACAACGTGATTTCACAGTTACACCGTGAGTCACAAATTTACGAGGCGGCACACAAATACGGTAAAATCTGTGTGTGCGAGCGATGCGCGTTGTCGTCGGATGTCATGTTTAATATCGTCCCACGGCTACTGGAGCTTCATTATTGATGAGATCGATGCTTGGATTGAGCCAAGCCGGATGCAGGACAACCTGAGGCCCTCGGGCTCTTTCTGTACACCCCCCTCCCCCTCCCCTCCCCCAATCCTGCCTCCTACATTTACCTCACAATATTATTTATTTTCCAAGTCCCCCTCACTACTACTGTATTCAGACAGAGCTGTGAACTGAAAGTGTTCACCTCAAGGGGTGCGAGGCGAGCACCGGAGGCCCCGATGCCTTGACGGACAGGGCTGTGAAGACACTTCCTGCAAAATGGGAGTGTGGCCAAAGGTGATATATGAAGTGTCAGACAGACAACAACTAGCAAGGTGGTGTAAATTCTGCAGTGCTGCCAATACATGTGCCTTTGTTGTCTTGCCCTCAAGTAATTTCCTTCTGGACTAAAACAGATCTCAAGCATTCACTTTTAATCAAAAAAAATAATTTGGGGTGTCAGGCGGTTACATTTTTTAATCGTAATTAATCGCATGACTTCAATAGTTAACTAACGATTAATCGCAAATTTGATATCTGTTCTAAATTTTTCATACTCTTGTTAGTATAAAAGTGGGAAAATGTTTTAAACTAAATATGGCTGCATCTTTTAGTCATTGATACAGTAATTTCATAATAATTCATAAAATTGAGTACAAATTTAAAAGATGTACTGTACTGTAAAAAAGCGAGTGTGACATTGATTTGTGTTGAGGTCATTTTTCTGCCACTAGATGGCATAATTGCATTTGTAAGACATTGGTGACAGCTCAATGCAATTTTCTTTTCATATTAAGACCTATCTAATCTTTAACATGAAGTAACTTGTGAAATTCTGCACATTTTTAAAATTGTAGAATACACTTTGACCCCAGTCTCCACACATATATGCAAGGCTTTCCAAGTAAGAGGTGGTTAAAAAAAAAGAGTGGCATTAAAGGAACTTTAAATTAACTCAAAATTAACACACTCATTTTGACACCCCTAAAAAAAATCCATAAATGAAGAGAATATGAGGGGGGAAAGTATACTTTATTATTATTATTTTTGGACACACAACTGACAGGTGCCACACAGGATAAATGCAATTTTAGAAAATATATGGACAGTGGCGCTTTTACTTAAAAGTTGATGTTGTTCTGTGACCATGCAAATTATCTTTCTTCATTGAAATGAATGGAAATGCCATTAATCCGTTCTAGCGTCCAGAAAAACACCAACATTTTCGTAACATGTTTTTGATAAGAAAAATAAGTTTCTACACTACACTATTGGATTTTATAAAATAACAAAAATAAAAAACATACAGTAATGACATAATTTAAATATGTTAAACAGTTTGCACTGCTCAATGTGCGTCTTGGCCATCAGGGGTCAGTATAATACCACAAATTACATGTAGATTAGATAATAAAACACAGAAGAAGACCATCTCACCTGAACTAAAATAATATTATTTTTCCAAGAAAATCAATATAAAGTTGTTTAAAGGTTTAGAATTACTGCGACATTAATGCTAGTGTTGTTAGCTTGTCTATGGCGTTTTGCATTGTGCTAAGCTTTAAGCTATCAGACTTTTGTACGACTAAATCAATGTGGTTTTGTTTTAAATACCAAACACGTACTTGTGTCGGTTTTATGTTTTTGATTTAAAGTAAACTTCAACTGGGAGTGGAAATAAAAAGCTTCTGCTACTTGTGACGTTTGCTGCCGAAACAGCTAGCACTCGTAGCACGGGTTCTTGCTAGCACAAATCACTCCAAAAACTTGTAAATAAGGTCATTCATAAATCAGGTTCCAATAGATAAATTCCAAAAGCACTGTGCTGTTTAGGGACTATGAAAAATCCCCCAACGGAAGGCTTAACAACGTAATCTAATGCTTTGTGTATACACTCAACATTCCAATAAGAAGTTAGGAAATAAGTGAAAACACTTGCGTGGGTGGACTATCAACTAAATGGACAAAAGCAAAACCACATCATCCCTCTCGGATAAAACGAAGGCAACGACCCGGTAACAAGTTTTTGCACTAATCACAGATTATAGAAGGTTTACATTACAGCTCAGAGACATGACCTGTTCTAACTATACAAAAATAACCGAAACAACTGTCGTCATTCAGTGCAGTACAAACAACAACCACAATAATGAAGAACATGTTAAATGCATAATATCTCTCTGACGGTGTCAATCAAAACAGATTTTTGGAATATGTCTAATTATAATGTGCAGGTACACCAAATGACATGATTGGTATGTTCTCATCTGTAATGTCACTCTGGTTTTATGGATACAGTAGTGAACCCTCAATAGGGTCGGCCCACCCAATAGGTGAAAAGTCTGGAGCAACGAGAGATCATAAAAAAAATAAAATAAAAATTAAGTCCCTGTAAAGTCCAAGTAAATGTCTTCTAAATTGGACACAGAAAAATTGGACACAGCTCACCTGTTTTTTTAAGCTGAGCCGTGATTGGCCGCTACCTGAGCAACTGTGAGGACATTCTCAGTCGACAGCAAGTGGCAAAATGGCCGCCCCCTGAGATGGATAAAGACAGGTGGAAACATAATATTAATCAGAATACTACACAGTAAATTCTGCAGAGTAAATTTGACTCTATTTAGAGTCGGGCCAAATAGACTCAGTTTTAGAGTAATATTTAAACTTGGAAGAGAGTAAAATAAAGAATTGAAAAAAGTCACTTTGTTGAAGAACAAACTCACGACCTTCAGCTTGGAAGACAGCCGATGTAATTCCTGAGCCACGCAGCTCCTGCTGTGTGTTAGTATATCGCTCACGTCAGCGAGAACAAAAAACGATGTTTTTGGTCTCCTCTTGGAGTAGCATAGGTACGGTGGTCGTGGGTTCGTTCCTCAACCCTTGAGTGACATTTTTTTTCTTCAATTCTTTAATTTACTCTCTTCCGAGTGTAAATATTAGCCTACTCTAAAACAGAGTCTATTCGGTCCCACTCTAACTAGAGTCAAATTTACTCTAAATAGTCTTTTTTTTTTTCATTTACTCAGAACATATTGGAAAGAAAATGTTGCGGTTGACTTCCCCTTTAAGAGGCGGGGCATGGTGGAGTGGCATGTGATGTATCAGGGCATTTATGTGTTACTTCTAGTGTTCAATAAATGGTTAAAAAGTACAACAGACACTGTGGCTCTCCTTTCCCACATGCAAGGGCATTATAGTCAGTAGTGTGAAAACCTATTTAAAAACTATAAACTGCACATTTCTGCGTTACAACGCCATTTCCGTGACAGACAACAAGTCCAGCCCACCCCAAAAAAACAGCAGACCGACCCCTAACTGCGATACAGAGGGAAAACGCTATTTTGCTGTGAGAAAAAAAAAAAGCACCAGATAAAGATGAGCAATCTTCACTCGTCCTCGCTCTCTTCCTGTGTGTCACTTTCAGCCACATCAGGCTTTCGCAACGATCGAAAAACAAGCCTCGCTGACGCCAACCACGACTCCGAGGCCCTGGGAACTCCAACTTGCAAAGGGAGACATCGGCGTGTCGCACATTTTGGCTGCGGTGTCCCGAGAGACGGGAGAGTTGAGGCGGGCTGCGTACGACTGCGCGCGGAGGCCCGGCCCGTGATGTCAGCACGCGGGCCGCCGTGATGGTCATCTGCGGTTTGGGACCGACTCCCGAGGGAGCGCTGGGAAAGTGGCCGCAAAGACGGAACGGTGGGGGGGGGACGCCCTCGGTGCGGAATTTAAAAAAACAAAAAACTAAGTGTTGATGCTCTCTTTCTGCGTAGCAGTTGCTAAAATCATCTTGTGTGACGCTCTCGCACCACCCACCGTTTATATTACAATGGAAAGCTTGAGCTGAGTCAGTTTTTTCCTGTGAGTGCATCTGGATAAGTGTGTGTGTTTGGGGACAGCGGAGAGATGCTGGCAAAGCAAAAGGTGGGTGAGGGGGTTGTACACACTCTGACATGCTTCACTCTTGACACATGCGAGGATAAACATCGATTTCCTCGACTGACGTTAACACCCCTGTTGAGTAAACACGCACCTTGCTCGCGACCGCGACAGGCGACACAACGCCGCCCCGGCGCAGTCGGCTGCGTGCGAGCGCTCCCAGGCCCAACAAGCAGCGCCACTTCAGGGTTCACGGCACTTTCGGTCTCATGTCCCCACATAGCCACTGCACTTGAACAGCACACGCCTCTATTGTTGTGTGCAGGCTTCCATTTGTCACTAAGACTTTATTTAGTGCCATGGCCCACAAGGAAAGAAGCTGTGGGATGGGGTTTTTTTTAGCCTTCTTATGAGTTTTTTTTTTTTTTTTTTAGAATCTTCTATTTATAAGAGTAGGTTCTTCTTTATTTTTAATTTATAGTTAATCGCATGATTTCCAGCCATAGTTAACTCACAATTAACCGCAAAAATAATCCTACATTATATCAGTTCTAAATGTACAATAAAATATACTTTTTAATTTTTTTTCAAACTCTCTCATTCAAACCCCAAAACGGATAAATACATTTTTAAATACTTTGTCCTGCACTCCCAAAATCATATTTATATGTTTTTATGTGTTTTTTTAATGATAGAGCATACAGAAGGCTTTGATTTAGCTTCTGACCTGAAGAGGTCGCTTAAACCAATGGTAGTTATTACAAAAAACGGCCAGCAGGTGGCAGCAGAGTATAAGAGAGCAACCAGGGTTATTTTGCAATAAGCTCTTTTTGACATGAATGTGAATATTGATGAAACTTAGCTATACTCTAATGCTAATTGCTGCAAAACAGAAACAGACACAAATATATTTTTTTTCCTGATGAAAGAAGAGACTCTAATCTTTCTTTTGGTAGGTTCAATGTTTTTATAGCAATAGAACACAATATTCTGTGTGCTTTGCAAAATCAGTCAAAATCAGCAAAGGGGGTTGCTTCAGTGAAAATGGCTGGAAGTGAATGAGTTAACTAACATAAAAGTGGAAAAATATGGTTCCAAATACAAATGTGGTTGTATCTTTTAGTTCATTTATACAGTGATTTCATAGTCATTCATACATTTATTTGAAGTTAAAAATAATGTGAAACATTGAGTCGTAGATTTGCGTTGAGGTAAATTTCTGCCACTAGGTGGCATTAGTGTTTCATGTTGGACAGTGGTGACTTTTGTTTTCAAATTCAGAGTATATGAAACAAGAAGCAACTCGTGGACTCCAGGCCATTTTGTTCATTTTTAGGGATGCACGATAATATCGGTGGCCGATAATTATCGGCAATTATCGACCAATTTGACGTCAAACAGATAAACCAGATAATAAAGAAATCAGCCGATAATAATAGA
The DNA here is from genome assembly GCF_054856555.1 of Leptonotus elevatus. NCBI lineage: Eukaryota > Metazoa > Chordata > Actinopteri > Syngnathiformes > Syngnathidae > Leptonotus > Leptonotus elevatus. The sequence goes on from NC_141244.1 coordinate 16,854,171, forward strand.
CCTGCCGCATTGGTCCATCTGCTGTGGTTGTGGCTCAATTTGTGTCTCCCCAAAATGTTACCCCCGCAGTTTTAAAACATGACTATTTTGTTTTGGCAAGCTCAAAATGAGTTACTGGTTGTCTTTGAAGCAGAGATATCAATAAAATTCAGCTTCATGGTGTATTACATAATGTTTCCATGTATTTGTACTTATTGTAGGACTCGAAAGTATTTTTGTATTCAACTTAATTTTGCAAACAATCATCGGCTTACTTATCGGTTATCGGCATCGGCGCGTTCTAAATGATTGTTTTTTTCGAAAATAGCATTATCGTACATCCCTATTCATTTTAAATTAGACCTAGGAACCAGTCTTCGCAAATACATTTATTTTCATCACATTTATTATTGCTAAATTGTCTTATAGTGACTCAGTTCAACAATGTTTTGACATCAACTGTATATATTTTTTTAATACCTCTGGACGTCATATTTAATAAGTTTTAATGCCATTTAAGGCCTTAAATTTAGCCAACTCAATTGCATGATTTTTAATGTTTCTTAATGACCTGCGGAAACCCTGAATATGCCTCACAAGTTGCACAACTTATTGTGCGCACAAATTAATAGGAGGTTTACATTTTGTACACTTCAAACTGAATTATTGTGACAACCTTCTTTCCTTTTTTTCCCATTTCGCTTTAAAATGTGGCATTTTATTTTAACATAGTGCTCATAATACCCTCATGGAAAATCAGCTGTATGTTTTAATGGCGGCGGTGTACAGTCGAGTACGTCGACCAAAACGGAACGCTGCAGCCACTGTGAAGCCTGTTTTGATGTGCCTCCTGGTCTAAACGGTGGAATTATTATGTTTGTATTGCTTTAGCCTGTGTGTGTGTGTGTGTGTGTGTGTGTGAGTGAGAGTGAGAACGAGTGTAGTAATGGACAGAAATAGAGGCCAACTGAGTCCGTCCGAGACACACTGGGCAACCACTGAAGAATTCCTCACTTGTTCTACAACCCTGATTTTGCTCTGCGTGCGCATGAGCGCGAAAGCTATTAAAAATCTATGCTGAAATGCTTATGGCAGGATTGACTAAAATCCCAAATAGCAACCGCTTAATTGCGAGTTTAATCAAGTTTGCATGAATGGAATTTGAGGTGTTAAATGGAAGAGGAAAACAAACAAAGCAAACTATTACTGTTTTAGAGAAAATACATTGATAGCCCGGATCATTTTGGGGAAGGCAGGAACCGCGTAAAAGTTTTGTTTGATTTGATTCATCCTGAGCGTGCGACATATGAATGGGGTGAATATGCGGCTTTGTAAATCGCTTTGGGCACCGTGTGGTGTCGATAAAACTCAATATAAATGCACTCCATTTATCATTGCGTGTAAAACTGCACAGATTCCAGATAGAAGTTGAAAAGAGTTTGGTCAGAGATGATCATGTGGAGATATTGGAAGACAATCAACATTAAAGAAGACTCTAATGTGATCAACAACTTATTGTTATTGTCTTTTTGCATTTCTTCATAATAGTTAATTGCATTTAGTTTTTTCTAACATAAATTGTAATATAATTGGTCATATTTATTGACATTGTAAATATGTTTATACAAATAAAGGCCTCCCCCTAAATGACCTTTTTAGATTGCACTGGTGTACCTTATGATTTTGTGAGCAAAGATTTGAGATACAAGCGCTATTATTATTAGTTTTATTATTATTGCCACTCCAAATTGGAGTTTACTGTCAAACCAAGCATAAAACAGCACATGTAGACTGATAACAATACTACTCGCGCGCATATATTCTTTATCCCCTACGAAGAGAGACTATTGCTGCGAACTACTGAGAAGTTGTGACCGCCTCCATTTACAGCCGAATGTTTGTTTTGCCCCCAGGTGGCCAGCAGGAGTACACCCAATGTCCATTGAACTGATGCAAAAAATGGGGCAACAACTGTTTACATTTGATTAATCACGTCAATAATGTACAAGAGTGATATATTTGTAGTTTAAAAACAACAACAAATTGTATTATTTTTTTGACAGGCCGGAACAGATGAACTCATTCACTGCCAGAGACGGCTATAGACGTCAAAAATTCATTTGAACTATTTCTATTAGTTTAACATTTTTTCCACTTTTGTTAACAAGAGTATAAAAACCTATAATTTATTTTTTATTGTACATTTACAACAGATATAAAATTTTTGATTAATCATGAGTTAAATATTGAAGTCATGCAGTTAATTACCATCAAAAATTGAAATCGCCTGACACGATTTAAAAAAGAAAGAAAAAAGAAAAGATTATTAAAAATTAGGGACGTCAGGTGATTAAAATTTTTAATCGCAATTAATCGCATGACTTCACTAGTTAACTCACTATTAATCAACATTTTTATATCTGTTCTAAATGTACAATAAAAAAAATCTAAATGTTCATGCTCTTATTAACAAAAGTGAAATAAATGTTAAACTAATAGAAATAGTCCAAATGAATTTTTGACGTCTATAGCCGTCAATGGCAGTGAATGAGTTTATGGCATTTCCATTCATTTCAATGAGAAAGGATAACTTGCGATGAAAGCGTTTTAGGTCACGAGCATTGTCATGGGAATGAATTTAACTCGTATGGCAAGGCGCAACTGTGTTAGTATGGTGTGCGCATGTGGAGGAGGACAACGAGAGTCCAAAACCAAATTCACTGAGCTGAGAGGAGGGAAAGTCCAGAGGGCGAGTGTGTGTGTGTGTGTGTGTGTACGGTTGCATGTGCTCAGGAAGTCGCTGGAGGATAGGCGTGCTGCCTTTTGGCAGCGTAGCGCAGTGTACATTCACTGGTGCCATCTGATGCTGGTGTTTGTGACGGTGCAACAATGCGCGGCGGATGCTGAGAAAAGATCTAGCGGCTATAAATAGGCTCCGTGTTACAGAGGCGCGCTGTAAATATAGTCGTTTTTGCGTGGTGTCACTTTATACCACATCACTAACTGAGCTCCCCATACACACACACACACACACACACACACACTCACACACATGCAAAGGCAGCAGCCAAAGTTAACCGGACTCCCCTTAACGGCTTCATTATGGCGGAGTGCGTCATGGGTGGAAAGAAAGACTTGAAAACAGGAAGAAAGGGAGAAGGAAAGAAAGGAAAGACGGGGGCGGGCGGCGGCGTAGATGTGGGACAGATTACGCTGATGTTGTGGGTGTGTGTTTGTGATGTAACAGAGGCCAGGCTTCCCCCATTCCCCTGGCGGGTTTGGGAAACCTCCACTGAACAATAACAGAGGGCAAATATTGACAGGGTGTTTTTTTCTTGTCGTCCACTTTTCTTTTCATTTCTCTCTTTTAGGAATAATTTACTTTACGCTCATTACATGGCGTGACTCTCTGTCTTTGTTTGTGTGACATCCCACTTTTATTGTGTGGACACTTTAGCAAGAGTGTGTGTATGCGCTTGTGCGCGTGATCACATATGAACTCATTTGCTGCCATTGACGGCTATATACGTCAAAAATTCATTTGAACTATTTCTATTAGTTTCACATTTTTCCCCACTTTTAACTATTGAAGTCATGTGATTAATTACAATTAAAACAAATTAATCGCCTGACGCCCTAATTTTTAATAATCTTTTCTTTTTTGAAAAAATATTTTAAAAAAGAAAAGAAAAGATTATTAAAAATTAGGTCATCAGGCGATTACATTTTTTATTGTAATTAATCACATGACTTCAATAGTTAACTCATGATTAATCACAAATTTTATATCTGTTCTAAATGTACCATAAAAACATTTTTCTAGGTTTTCATACTCTTGTTAACAAAAGTGGAAACATTTTCAAACTAATAGAAATAGTAAAAAAATTATTTTTGACGTCTAAAGTCGTCAATGGCAGTGAATGAGTTAAATACTTCATATGACATCACTCAATGACGCCTGTTTACATTCATCCATTCATTCATATGTCTGTAAAATTGCTATTTGAGCATAAAGTGAGCAGTGCTTTATAAGCCTGGCGGGCTGTCAAGCTTTTCTTCACGACAGTCAAAGTGTGTGCGCGTTCTTGTCTTTCTGTGTTTTTGTGGCACAACCCGAGATATCCCACCCATATTGTGAGAACGTATTGCCCAAAAAATATTATTACACTGTGAATACTGATACTAGGGATGTAACAATATCCAAATATCACAATACGATAAATATCACGATATGAACCTCATGATACGTTAAATATCACAATGTTGTAGGGAGGTTGGCGATATTAAAAAAAAAAAAAGTTCCATAAAAACTCACAAGATTGTAAAAAAAAAAAAAAGCTTATATTTGGAAAAAAATGCACAATATTGTGTTTTTGTAGATAACAGCAGTGACAAAGTCATTGCCATGTGCTCCTATTGGCTCAGCGGTGCAAAGCATCATGGTCTATGTAGTTCACAATGTTGTGTTTGGCTGAAGCGGGCGAAAAGTAATGTTTGCAATGTTTATTTGCTGCTATGACTGATTTATGGGAGTGATTACCGTCACAGTGGCCAAAACATTCTTAATTAAAATTAAACTGCACTAATAAACTAACAACCAGAGGGTGCTAGAACTACACAAACTGAATACAACCTCGCCTTTTAAACAGATGTGCTGCTTTAATATCGTGAAAGGATGATGATGATATTCTGGCAATTTTAATATCGCCATATCACTATATTGTTGTTATTGTTACATCCCTAACCGATACTAGCCTTATGTTGAAACTGCTTAATGTAGAAATTTCATAATGGGTACTCCTGAAAGCCTCTGGCCTATAGTTTTCAGACTGGACTCTGGGTTCGAATTTCCCGCCCTCGTCTTCGGATGTGACTTCATGCGTGCATTTTGTATGTGAAAAAGGGAGTGTGCAGTTTCATCACGGTGGCTGATACCAGATACCAGCCATCTTGTGGCCATTTTACAATCATGAATAAGAAATTAGATATTACAAGAATAGAAAATTTATTCCACACAATTTTAGGGAAAATGCATTTCTTTAAAATGATCTGTCATTGTTTTTAGGGGAAATCATATGTATCAAAATAACTAGTAGTATCGGTTCTTGGTATAGATGACTACTCAAGAGTTGAGTACTCCTACTGGTATCGGTCTGAAAAAAAAATGGTATCAAACATCCCTACATCAAATAATGACGTATTTGGACATAGAGTGAATGTTTGTGTGACACAACTCTTAATCACACTACTATTGTGTAGACATTTTGGCAAAAAAGACCCCATTAGACTGTGTGTGCGCGTGCGTGCGTGCATACAGAAGTGCGTGTTCGAGAGACACATCTGGCAAGGATTTCAAGAATTTTCCCCTCTTTTGTTGCTTTCCAGCTTGAACAAGTGACTTCTTTACAAGAAAAAGTTGGATAGTCTCTCTCTCTCTCTCACTCTCTCTCTAATACACGTACGCGCGTACACATCCACATAAAACCAAGTGGCCCACAGCCACGCACAATGTGACGCAACAACCGCTGGTCATGTTCCCAAGGCCCTGTTCTCAGAGCAGTTTGACTGAAGGCCTTTGTCTGAGCCCCCTTTAAAAATAAAACCAGAGCAGGGTTACTGCGCACACGCGTACACACACAGACGTACACACACACACACACACTCTGTGACACACATCCAAACGCTCTCTTTATGCGTGAACTAAGACTGACCCTCGGTGGAAAAGGAGCACGACGCCAAGTCATGATGCCGTTTGAGTGTGCGCATGCGTACCCCCAAGTGCACACGAGCGGGTTGTTCCACTGAGCCTCCGTCGCAAACGTACAATTATATGCTTGTATAACACCCGTGGCGTTCACGAGCGCGCGCGCGCGCACGCTGGAACACGATCGCACCACCTGTCCATTCAACTGGTGGCCACAGAAACTCGATCGTCCACAAACGACACATTAAACCCGTTCAACTTTTCTTATCTGCTCGTAAAGTGTGGAGCTGCGATGCGCGAGATGTTCACTTTCATCATTTGGCTCGTTGCATATGATCATGGGTCGCCGCAAGTTCTACAGAAACACGACCCGCCTCATCACGCGGTGGGATAAAGAGATAAGTCAATCATGTCGCCTTTGATTATTTGAAGTAGTTATTTAATAAGAATACAGTGCGTTGCGTTTGACTGAATGCCATGTTTGGAGGGCCATCATAGAAAAGCAAATTTGCAAACTTGTCACCAAAATGTTCTCAGCCCGTAACGTTTGTGACGCTAGTGGTTGATGATTTCATGGTAGGGTTCGCTCAAGGTCGCAATGTCTCCTAAGTGTTCTCTAAACAGTTTCAATGTGTTTTTTTTTTTAAACAAAAACTTTAAAACTCTAGGCGAACGTGTACGAATCTTGAACGGAGCGCAGTGGAATACGGGCTTTACCTTGCTCACGCAAAGCTGGGCGCACACGTGTGTGGTTCATTTTGGGAACAGCATTTGCAAACATTTATCACGCACAGTGTGCTTTATTAGACTTGACATGAGCGACACGGGGAGAAATAAACAATGTGATGTGGTCTATTCAGCAATGCAATTTTGGAACGTTTGAACGATCTTAGTCACGTCGTGCATCAAACTCAAGGCCAATGGGCTAAATGTGGCCCGTCACATCATTTAATTTTGTCTTAAAATAAGCAAGTCTGAAGCAAGCATTGACCATAAACACCATTTCCCACAATGCACGGCGCACGCTGATTCTTACCCACCACTAGACTGCCATGTTTTGGCTGCATTCAAAGAAGGTGGGAAGTTGGACTTTTCCAACGTCATACCAGGAAATCTGCACGGAAACACCTCTTGGAACATGAAAATCAGAGTTGTAAAGTCGGGGGGGGGGGGGGTGGAGGACCCCCGCTTCATCGACTAGTTTAAATCTGACGTCACTCGACAATGGCAAACCCAGTAGTGAGAAAGACCGTGAACATAAATTACATTATAAACCTATTTATTATAACATTGGAGTAATTTAGTTATTTGTAAAAAGTAACTTTACCTAACCCTACATTTTGATTAATTACGTTAACCCGAACAAACTATTTCTCATAATCGGCCATCTTTGATGTTTACATTTGCTTCGAACGCTTTGAAGTTGGAACTGGGAGATTCCAAGTGGGACATGTCCGACTTGCCACCTTCCTTGAATGCAGCATTAGTATCCACGTCAATGCGATTTTCCCAACAAGTGGAAATGAGCGATACAAATAATAATCCCAACATGTCCAGGAAGAGTAAAATCCGTTTCAACAAAGACGTAAATTTGTGCCAAGCATGCCAAAATAAGCAAATAAACAAATAGTCAGTAAGGCAAACTGCGAACGCAGCAGAATGTGTTCACCAAAGCCAAATTCAAAAACACAATTGTAATATGTACTGTTTGTACCTTGCCCAGTACATTCAAAGTAATTTAACATTAAGGAATATTGACATTTATTTTGGCACTTGATGCTATGTTTATGTGGCTCTCGGTGAAAATGAGTTTGACAGCTAAAAGGGCTGACAGCGTGACAGTCACGGGAAGTCATGCTATACAGCCTATGACAAAACTCCTTTCAACACGCGTCCGGGTCATTCCAGTGCACGATGGCAACTGGTGCTGGCCTCCAGCAGTTTTTCGGATTTGTTGCCTCAAGTTTAATGGAAGAAAATACGGCTTTTATGTGGTCGCTGGTTTCCCCAAAATCATCAGTGATTTTTTTTTTTTTTTTAAACTCAGTCATACAGTATGTTTGCTGGCGTGCTCTCCCTTTGCTTCACATCCACATCCATATGGATCCTCAGCATTCATATGTCAGGTCAGTGTGTCGCAAGTCAGTCCTAAACAGAACCTGAACAGCACCGGGTTGGAGGGCACCTGCTGAATCAGGCGCTTGCGCGCCACATAGTGTGTGACAGAACTTGATCCACTAATATCATCCCGTGTTGCTATTCGCGTCCAGTGCAAACACACTGCTGTCCAATAATATCATGGTCTGTCACACATATTCATCTCTCTGTAAACGCATGCTCACGCGGCGTATGTCACACGCTCTGGTTTCAGCCGCCTAAACCATCCCAGCAACACATTATACAGGCGAGTTGGCCGTGGCTGGCAGTAGTGGCCCTGTTCATCACATGCTTAAAAGGACACCCCCGAGAGGGGTCCTTTTCACAGTAATAGCGCCCAGCAGCACTTTGCGCTGACCCGGGCGGCTCTCTCTCACCGCGGTGAAGGGGATGCGAGTTCTCACTTCCACAGCTCGCGCCACTCTTCGCTCCATGCCAAGTGGAGGAAGAAGAGTCTTTCATGGACACGCCACTCCAGAGGCTGCACACTCGAGCGCACTCCAAAGCACTCGCTTAGCTCTTGTCCGCCGTGGAGTGCCAGCGCTCTAATTGGAGTGAATGAGCAATTGGTAAATGGCGACGAGTGTGGAATATTTCTGATGATGTTCAGGTGGGCTTGTTCTGGAGTACGCGTAATGTGTTCAATGTATGCGCACTGATGAATGGCACGTTAATGGGAGTTTGGATTGCCACATTGCAACCAGGGAAGGGTTGAATAAAGAAAAATGTCTGGCTAAAAAGGTGCGGGTCAGAAAGTACGGAAGTAACCTGTTTGTGGATGAGAATAGCGATGTCTCGCTAACTCTGGCTATTAACTCATTCACTGCCATCGACGGCTATAGACGTTAAAAATTCATTTGAACTATTTCTATTAGTTTAACATTTTTACATAACAGTGACTGCCGAGCATGGGAGGAAACAGCCGGGCAGCGAACCGAGTGACGTCAGGACAGTCAAATCCTGAGACGTATCCTGTCCAAATCGGACATGAAACTACCTCCCGCATGCGGATTTCATGTGCTTTGTGACTGTTCCACATTCAATCTGGATGGGCTAAAAAGTCGGATTTGGGACTGGCGCCGAAGCTCTAGTACTTTTTATGTATCAAATGTAATTCAATACAATGACTTTTTTGGGGCTTTAAGTATTGGTGGGTGGTATTGGCAGCTTCCATGAGAACTCTATAGTACTCTTAACTGGTGTCAATACTTGCCAATCCCTTATTTTAACATCCTTAACTATCAAACAAGTTTAAAAAGACGATAACAAAATGGCATGGGTGACAAATGTGCCTGGGAGGTCAGTCTCTTCCCATGAAGACCAATTAAATGACATATTTTATTGATGTTGATTTTCTGTGGCGATGGATCACACATAAACACACAAACACACACACACAAAGGCACGCATAGTTCAATCCTTAAGATGTTCTCCGAGATGAAATCTTGCCTGATATAACGACAGTGACGTTTTTGTTCAACTCTGAAAGCATAATTTCCATCAGATGATTGTCGGTTTCCGTATCGTATAACCATAAGGATGTTCCGATTTAGATATTTAATTTTTGGCTCCAGTATTCAAACAATCCTCACTGGTTCCCCTGATGCCACGAAAGCACATGCAAGGCCCTCTGACGGCATCCCATAATCAGACAGCTGACCTTTCTTAATGGAGCAATATTATGATTGATGATAATCTTCCTGTTAATCCGTGCATGGTTCTGAATGCATGCTAGAGGAATATATATGCCCCCTCCAAAACAATCATTATTGACCAACAATGCATGTAAAGACGTGGAACAAAAATATATTTTAAATGTTATGTCTTTTCTGCGGATTCATAACATATATAAATATAAAAAATCAGTTCATCTCAAACAAAAGGGCAGCAATATTTTAATAGTTTCAAACAATATATATATATATATATATATATATATATATATATATATATATATATATATATATGTAACCTGATTATTATGCAATTCAAACAATATACTTCATGTATTTTAAAGAAATACCCTCATTATTATTAATTTAGTGTAAATAAATATATTTTAATACTAAATACATAAACCTGAGGATTATGCATTTCAAATAAATAGGCTAATGAATATGTATCATATAAGGTTTATTTGGTTGGTTTGTATTAAAAATATCTTTAAAAAAAAAAAGTAAATGGGAATTTGCCATGTAAAAAAATTACATAAATCTTAAGTTAGGCTTGAAATATTTTTGTGAGTGATATGACTCAAATGTTTCATTCTTAATGAATAAGAAAATGTGTCAGATTTGGGCAACCACGTGAATAATGAAACCAGCAATAAACTTAAATTGGCTTTTTATTATTATATTGCTCCTTTAATTAATTAATTAAGCAAAATAAGGACAGCAAAAACAGCACGGTACCCTAGTGGTTAGCGCATCTGCCTCACACTTCTGAGGTTGGGGTTTCACATCCAGGCGGGTCGAGCGAGGAAACTCTTATTACCGTGGTCAGTGGAAAAATGAAGATGCTAGCATGCGAGTCTGCTTGGGACGAGGCCCAAAAGCAACCAAGTGAGAGTCTCTGTGCTGACAGGACGAGGTGTCATGTACTTATTCAAGTTTAACAAGACGCCAACTATCAGCGGCGTATCCATCTTACTCGCTTTTACTGTCCTTGTGACTTGTGTGTCTCGTTATGTATACCCCACCCCCCCCTCCCTCCCCTCAGAACATATTGCGCATATTCTGTTGCCTCTGTGGTATTCCCGAGTGTGTGGCCGCCAACTCAGCATCACCACTGGATTTCATCACTCGTGATTCGGCACGGCCAGGATTACGACAGCATTCCGCCGCCGCGCTGTCATGATGTAAAATCAGCCCAGGCCAAGTGTCTCTTCTCCTTGGCCTGCTCGGGTTGTGCGAGTAGTGCCGATGTGTTTCTTGGCGGAAGTTCCAGACAAGGATGAGCGTATTACTGAAGCCTTTAGGAATCAGGAAGATATCTTGGAGGATACTTGGAATTCCTTGTGGAAATGTTTCAGTCTGACGCAGAAGGTGAACTACAGTCCAGCCAAGCGAGCGTTTGAAGCGGCGAGCGAGGGAGCGGCGAGCGTCGCGGCAGTCGTCTCCCCCGTGCTCGCTTCCTTTTGAGGCCAGAGCCAGCTGGATCCCCTCACAGGTTTAGAATTATGGGACAGTTATTCAGGGAAGCCTATTATGGTATGAGGACACAACACGTTGCAGTCCTCACACACACACACACACATCAACAGCGGGCGATTACGACACAGCGGGTGATAGGAATCAGGCTTTTCCAGCGTTATCGGGCCAGGAAGTGATGATGCAGTGCATTCCTGGGATAGCTAAGTGGTCAGGTTTGCTCCTCACTTTGGACACGTGCTGCAAATATTTACCTAAAAGCAGACGGGGGGGGCTGCAATAAAACTCAACCTTGGTTTTGCTTTTACACTCTCACGAAGTCATGACGGGGAAATAAGAAATGAGTGAAGAGATGAAAGGAATGCAGAAGAAAATGTACGAGAGTGACGGAGGCAAAATGAGTCAGCAGTTAATTCAAAACATCCTCGGTTTATAATTGAGGTCATTTTTACATCACTTGTTACAAAAGGTTATTCTAGATTTCTGGGTCAGTCAGAAAAGTCCAAGCCCAGAAAAAAATGCAAAATTTTGCTTTTTATACGTTTAATGGGGAAGTCAACCCCAAAAAACATAAAAACTAATCTTGACAATAAAATGATCTATGGAATTCTGGTTAATATTATAATATAAGTGGAATTAGTTATGAATATCAGAAGGTGGCCACTTTGCCACTTACCGTCAAGTGAAATTTCAAGTAACAACCAATCACAGCTCAGCTTCATAAAACAGGTGAGATGTGATTGGTCGCTGCCTGAACCCTGACCAACTGTGATGTCATCTAAAGTTGACAGCAAGTGGCAAAATGCCCGCCCCCTGAGATGAATAAAAACTGCTGGATTTTGCTTCATAATTCATATTCCACAAATGTAATATTAATCAGAATGTTATGTTTAGACTAGTAAGGTCACATATAAGATATCGTCAAGAAATGTTTAAGGATGACTTTCCCTTTAAGGGTCATTTTAGTAGAACTGCACATTCCTATATTGTTCATTCGGTAATTTTACCGATTCGACATGTCATCATCATTGCTCTCCCTCTTTTTATTTTTTATTTTGTATATGCGTGAGTGTGTGCATGTGTGCGTGTGTGTGTGCGTGCGTGTGTGTGTGTGTGTGTGTGTGTGTGTGTGTGTACATGTATGCGTGAGTGTGAGTGTGTACTCATTAATTCACCTAAAACAAAAAAATCCCATACTGTTCACCTAAACCGAATACTTCAGAATCCAGCTAGAGTCGTGAGGTTGTCAGGAGACCCGAGGAAGGATCAAAGAAATTCTTTTTTTTTTTTTTAAGCAGTTACTATGAAGCAGTACTGTACATTCATTTGCTCACAGACACAATATTACACACGTGCATGATTACCGGTAGTCGTAAGCATTTTCTTCTGACAATAGATCCACACTGCATGTTAGCAAATAAGCACTCCATTAGTCCCTCTATGGTTTGTTTTAAATCATAACACATGTTTGTTTCCCACTTATGGAAAGACAAGCAAGCTCTTAAGTCTTTGTTGCTATCCTCCTGATCCCCAACTTTTTTTCCCTTTCTCTCTCTCTCTCTCTCTCTCTGGGAAATAACCAACCAAATCAATGTTCCACTTCCACAAAGCAATGGAAAGAATCCTTCTGCTGTCATGAGTTCCCACATTTCACCTACAGTGACCCATGAGGGACAATAGACACATTTACATATGGATAGCTCAACAACTACCCGGACTTCTGCAAAGAGTGAAAAGAGACTGAGTGAATGGTCAAACCAGCAGCTATTTAACCCATTTTCACCTAACCCATCTCTGTTATGAGCCAATACCAACATGAGGTGTATTTGAGATTTTGCCAAATTCACAAAAACATATGCCGACAGGGTGGACAATGACAGGGTGAAGATTTTCGGCTGATCTTAGAACTTTTATGAGCAGATGGTGGCCCTTCACTTATCTGAACTAGACTGTGTACTGCTTACTAAATATATTTCAAATTTCTGAAAGGTTTTTAAATCAACTGATATTTCCCTATGACAGGGAGGACACGTTATCTTTGACAACGTCCAACTACTCACAAATGATGAAGAAAATTATGAAACATGCATAAATATTTACTCTAACTAGCCAACATTCAATGAAGAAAGAATTGCCATACTGTCACTGAAAACAAAGGATTTTGTAAAGGGGCAGTTATATATATTATAATGATATATTATTATTAGGGGTGTGAATTGCCTAGTACCTGGCGATTCGATTCGTATCACGATACATAGGTCACGATTCGATTCGATTAATCCCTATACGAATCCATAAATTGATTATTGCGATTTATTTTTTTTACTCAAATTTGGAAAGTACTAATCAGTAAACTTGTACATGTACACGGTAAGATTTGTATGAAAATGTATTTATTTATCTGAAAAATCAGGCTTATAACTGAGCCACTGCATTTAGCAAACAGGTTGCAGTCTGTTTCATGTTTGAACTGCACTGAAATTAAATATTAAGGCTTAATGTTCCATTAATATAACATTCTTCCGTGCTTAATGTGGGAATCCTAACCCTAAGTAAGACGTTTTGTTGAATATTGCCATAAAAAATTGATGTTTAAAAATCGATTTGAGAATTGTGCGCTGTAATATCGCGATATATTGCCGAATTGATTTTTTCTAACACCGCTACTATATATATATATATAATTATATATATATAATTATAATAGGGTGGATAGTAATTTCAGGAACACATGATCAAAACAACTAGTTTTATCAAATAACTTGTGGAAAATAAACAGATAAAAAAATATATAAATATTTACAATGATTTAACCGCATTGTAGCACAGAACAGCGTGTGGAACATGCCAAAATTATGTAAATCTGAGAGGTGTGCATCTCTCCGCAAATGATGTTTGGATATGGTTTTTCGACACGTGGGTGCAAAATGATTTAGGGGCGGTTCGATTTGAAGGGGGAACGATTCGATTCGATTCGGTTCGACTCAGTGAGATTCCTGATTCGATTTCGATATGGTACGGCTCAGTTTGAGAGGGTCTGATACCTTTTTGTTATCATTTTACATAATATATGAATGAATTTGTCAGTACTGTAAATGTACCATTTCCTTCTAAGATATATCTCTCCAATAGAAGACGATTCAATACGTATCTTGATTTATTTCAAAGTGGAACAATGCGATTCTGTTGGATTCAATACACACACATCTTTTAAATCAAAAAATGAGTTTTCCCGGTTCAAAATAATAATCATACAAAATGAAGGAAACACATTTTAATAGACTTATTGTATTGGTATGTGTACAAATGTTTGGCCCCTTATAATAAGAGTTTCATCATTGGGGCACGTTTTCATAATGAGTGATTTTAATGAGGACACTCCTCAGAGTGATATTGACCCGTACATCACATCTTTCTCGGCGACCTGGGATGTCACCTTTATTATTCAGTCATCTACAAAAATCTGCAGAATTTAGGAACCCACTTTTAACAAAGCACATGCCACAACTGCACGGCCATTTTCTGCTGCTAACAAAGGAGCATTCAAATGTGTTTAATGGTTTGATCTCAAAATGACCCAACGATAATTCATTGTGTTTGCCTGTGTGTGATATCTGTCACATTGATGCTCCCAGCGCTATTATAACGAGCATACGGTTGGCGTCACACACAGCTCATATTAAGCCAATGGCGCTTTGTGAGTCTTAATGTGACTATGTAAAATTGCGTGCCTCCATCTTGTTGTGAGCGTGCAGGCAAATGTGTGTGCTCATAACGCTGTTGTGCGTTTCCGGCTACGCGACAAAACCGCAGCTCAAGTCGTTTCGCTCGCGTTTTGAATGTCCGATTACAGGCAGTTAAGTCAGGGAGGGAACGCGGCAAAGAATCGGACTCGGGGGCAATAACCGGAGGGCTTTTGGCATCCTCATCTCGCCTCATCATCCGTCTTTATTGTGCGCGTACCCTCAAGTGGCTTTGCGAAACTTCCAGAGGAAGCGTCCGTGCGCCCGCGCTGTCTCAATAAGCACCATTCATGACTCACACTATAGGCAACAACACAACTGGACATTGTGCTTTCATACATTTATGCCCCTGTCACACTGAACAAGACGTGAGAAAGTAACCTCGTTTGATACAAATCCTATTTTCGCAGATTCCCTGATGGGAGGGAGACTAAAGGGAGACTAAGTTTCAAATGCAACTATGAAGAATTGAAGTCAAACGACAATCACCTCACATCACCGCTAGAACGAGATCCACAAGCAAGCAGATATGTAACCTGGCAAGCACGTGTGTGCGTGCGTGTGTGTATGCACGCGCCCTGGGCTGCTCCCTAAGGGATACTTGTGTCTCGTCTGTGAGTCACAGGCAGAGTCTGTGTCTGTGTTTGAGTCCATCAGAACAAATCAGCTTCAACATCCCCTGCTTTACCTCGGGCGTGCGCCACGCACACACACGTGCACACACGCGCACAAACACACTTGCATTGTACATGCTTAGACATCCCCAGGGCTATGTGCTATCCCCCCCCCGCGCTGTCCCCTCCAGCTGAAACCTCTTCTCCTCACTTTCCATGTCATCCACGCCGGAGCACTGCAAGCATATGTCGTTCACTCCCACAGCCGAGATATTTTGGCCACAGACAAACCACTATCTGCATAATACGCTGGCTTTGTTATATGTGATTATTTTACTCCAATCTCCCCCTCTGTTGTCGATCAAAGAAGGCCCATCACAAATAGAGATGTGATTGTATGTCTGCAAGTTGTTAAAGTGCCTCCGACAGCAAGACTGATTGCTACGCTTTATAGCCGACAATTTTGCCTTGTGACGGGCAAATCCATTAAGGTTCAATATATGATACAAGCGAAGAACAAAGATGAGATTATTCATTCTTAGAATCAATGTTTTCCTTTCTTAAAAGTGAAATAAACACAACCTGTGGGGAGAAGATGAAAGCCATGCTGGCTGGCTTTGTTTGGGGTCTCAAAAGCACATGCTGGCATCTTTCATGTCGAGTGGATTTTCACACAAAATGTGTAACATCCTATGGAAAATAAGAACATCTGCCTTCTCCATTTTTGCTGTACAGTGAATCTCCATTTATCACAGTGGGCTTTGTTCCAGAACCATCCGCGATGGGTGGAATCTGTAATTATGCAATTTTGAAAAAACATTTTGAAAATACTTTCAGCCCCCCCACACACACACACTTTAAATAAACGTAAAGGGAGAGGTCAACCACACTAGTCTAAACACAGCATCCTGATTAATAGTGTTTTAAGCAGCAAAAACAACCGGTTTTATTCTATCTCAGGGGGCAGCCATTTTATTTTTAATATTCTTTATTCACACAATAAACAATACAGTACACAAAATAAGAGAGATGATTGAATACAAACACAACAAACTAGAACACAGAACACGCCAGGGAGGTTAAAACATAAAAACGAAACAAAATAAAATGAACAATATAACAAAATAATAATAATAATAATAATAATAATAATAATAATAATACAAAATCATAATTTTGTCACTTGCTGTTGACTAAAAAGGACATCACAGTTGCTCCGGTCTCAGGTAACAACGAATCACGGTTCACCTGTTTTCTGAGTTTGGTCATGTGACATTCACAAGCTGAGCCATGATCAGTCGTTACCTGAGCAACTGTGAGGTCATTTTCAGTCGACAGCAAGTGGCAAAATGGCCGCCCCCTGAGATGAATTTAAAAAATGCTTTAATTATATTCCACAAACTAAATACTATATTTAGACTAGTGAGGCTGCATAGAACATATTGTTGTAATACATTTTTGGGGGGTTGACCTCCCTTTTTTAAAGTATGTATTCGTGCCTGCTCTCCAATGAAGAGGCAAGCTGTTTGTCACTCCCAGTTCAGGTTTAACATAAATCCTGTATATTTAAACACCAAAAAGTTTAACCAAATTGAATCAGAAGAAAATCCGTTGCTTTAATGCTAACATATTGCAAAATGCCATTATGTGTGCTAATGGAAATTAGCATAGACGTTTTTACTTGAAATTACACATCTTCAAACAGCTGCTACTTTAAACAACAATAATCACAGGCATATATTCTCTCAGCTATGTGGGAGCGACAACTATTACTGGAGCCTGGGAGTTGGGGACCTTCTCTGCCTCTTCTTCTTGCTTTTAATTATACTGCATCTACACCCAGTTGTGCTCAGTGCTGCCTGACGTGGTGGCATAACGTGGTACTACAGTATACTGAAGAATTACGACCTGCCTGTATACTGTAATAACTCATGAAAAACGATTGCTAAAAATCCGTGATATAGCGAAGGAAAATTATAATTGTAATATTGTTGTTCTGACCAATGCGTGCGTGCGTGCGTTTGCCAGCGTGTCCGTGAAGAGAGACACGTTAACAACCACAGCGCATCCCATGGGAGTGGAAAGGTCGGGGCACTCAATCGGGCGCCTGAGATGACCATCGATAAAATGTGTACGTTTGTCAAGTGAATAAAAGAGCTTCGAAAAGCCCTACACATCCTCACTGCGCAAGCGAGTGTTAGATAAGAGCCCCTGTATGGACTCGTGTCCTTGTTTGGAGTGTGCCTAATTTATGCGTGTTGTACGATGACGAGCCTCTCAGGAAATATCCTCACACAAGCACACGCTCTCCAAATTGGTGTCAATGTTTTGTTAGTGGAGGAAAAATGAGATTTTGAGAGTTGGGTGGGTGAAAGCGACCCCCCCCCCCCCGCCCCCCCAAGACCTTTTCCCTTGGTAGATTGCTTGGCATCGATGATGATGTCACCCAATGTAGACATCCGTGAATATTCCTGGCACACAATCAGGAGTTTTATACGAGTTCTAAGCAGGGGAAAGTGTCTTACCCCCAAGGTTAAGCCTTGAGTTTCCGGTTTTTTCCTCACTGCAACTCTGCTGACAGAGTGGAAGTCATTCCTGGCGTTCTCCATGCCTCGGTTGACTCATCGGGGCAGGCAGGGTGTTTGTTCACATACGTAGCAAATAGGGGATTGGGGGGGTGGGGGGATCCTTTGTGCGTATGAGGTGGCACAGCGCCACTTAAGAACATTAGAGAAGGGAAACACTGGGATTGCCTGACCAATCCATCCACTAATAATTGGATCAGCATGTGTCCAATGAGGCCCAGGCCACAAACTAATGTCCTAATTGGATTAGTGAGTGCGACTGTGTATGGATGTGTGTGTGAGGGCTTCCCTGGCTTACCGCGTGTATAGTAAAATTGCTGGAGTAAGACGTGCGTGCGACGTCACTCACTAAGACACATGTCCGGTGGCCCTTGTGACCGATGACAGGTATTTTCCAGGAGATTCCGTCAGCAACGCGAGGGTAACGTCACTAAAAAAAGAATGACAAGAGACACAGGGAGGAAAAGCTTATTTACCTGACAGTACTAAATTGATAATGAGTCTGGAAAGAAGGAGGGGGGGGGGGGTTGTCCACCTATTATCGGGATTACATAATTTGCAAGGCAGTGCCAACCGCCATGTGTTGTATTATTATTTAACTGGGCGGCTAGTTCATACTTCTTAAACAGGTTTTACTCCGTGCTGTTTTTTATTATAGTGAGTCGAGTTATTTCAAAATAATTATATAATGGAATGGAAATATGCTTTAGTGCGAAACTGTCACTAGCACAACCATTGTTAACTGTACAGGCCACTTTTAAGTAACAATTTAGATGTTCTCTGTCATCATAGAAATATTCAAGTAAGTTTTTAGATGTTCTCTGTCATCATAGAAATATTCAAGTAAGTTAATCTCCGTTTAGCTTTTTTTTTTCTTTTTTTTTTGCGGAGAATATCGGCAATAGCCTGTCACAACAGCAACATTAAATTTGTCCTTTATTTGTGCTTTCCACCTTTCATTGTTTTTGTGCCACGCTAAACCTTTTAGTTATAGTTTAGTGATTTTTCCCCCCGCAGAGAATATAAAAAAAAAAAAGGCCTGCTAGTTTTGTTTTTTTTAACTCAGATTTTATGGTTTAAACTGTTTTATTTACTGTCATTTGTTTTAACCCTTATCTGTAGCACTTTGAGATTTTTTTGAACTGTAAAGTGCATTACAAATTGAATGCATTTATTATTATTATTATTATTATTATTAATCTAGAAAAACGTACATGCTGTGCTGTTACAACGATGATTCATAACCTGCATTTAATACGTGTAAAAAAGAGAACAACAGGCTGAGCTTAGTGTCAACTGTGGATTGTTTATACACTCCATATTAAATCACCATGCTTTTGTCAATTATGTTGATGCTTTAATAGTCGGAAACAGTTGATTAATATTACTCCGA
This sequence comes from Leptonotus elevatus, assembly GCF_054856555.1. NCBI lineage: Eukaryota > Metazoa > Chordata > Actinopteri > Syngnathiformes > Syngnathidae > Leptonotus > Leptonotus elevatus. Next base: position 16,873,495 of record NC_141244.1, read on the forward strand.
AATTAAATGAATGCAGTTGTCTTTAGAAGCCACGGAGTACGTTTCTTCTCAGATGGTGCCGTGACTGTCTCCGCTCATTAAATGAGACAATTAATTGACTTTTACTGCACAGACACATTGGCGACGTGAACAGTGATGGCGCCATAAAGCCGTCACACACACAACTTGTGTAACAATTCAGAATTCATACCAGCAGTAATACTTAAGTCTTCAGATGGATTAATACATAGGCTTGATAAAAGCTGTATAATACTGTAAGTTACGGGGTCAAACTGTTATTTCCAATGGGAAATTGTTGTGACTAAAGAGATGCATGAAATGCTGGATGAAATGGTAGAGTACCATCCCTCAGACAAAAGAACAGATTATCAAGTAGATCTTGAGTGGCAAAAAAAGAAGAAACATTATGGGTCCCTAAGGGAAATTCCAATTTGCACTACGAAACACATACCGGCCGATCCCAAATCCCCTGAAGGGCAAAGCAACTGCCACTCATAAAGTTCTAGAAACATATTCCTCCATTTTTAGTTTTGTGGTTTCCTTGTAGTAATTCCATCCCAAACACATCTAGGAAAATAAGACGACGTTACACTCTGATAAATGTATGTGCGAATCACATGCAGTAGGATTTGACAGGTGAAAATTTTCTGTGAACCTGTATACACGCCATAGGATGAACAATCAACTGAAAGCATAGCTCAAGGCACAAGATGTGACTTCAATGACTCCTCTTACAGTGTGTATCGCCAATCTCTGCATGGATATTTCTGAGCGACAGCAGGCTCCTTTCATATGGTATAACTAATCAACACGCTTGCACGCTGTTTCCTCACTGACAGCATCAGAGCTCTGCTTGATCGAGGTGGGGTTGTTGGTGCTGTGTTTCTCAAACTCAAAAAGGCCTTCGACACTGTCAATCACAAAATCCTGTTTTTAAAAATTATGCCGTTTTAATTTCTCCCCAAATGCAATCAAGTGGATTGAGTCTTATCTCTCTGGCCGCTCCCAACATGCCAGAGTCCAGTCATGTAAATCAGCAGCCCTTAATCTCTCCACCGGTCTTCCCCAAGGCTCAATTTTAGGGCCCTTGTTGTTCTCACTTTATATAAATGACCTTCCATCTGTCTGTGCTGATGTAGCCGTTCAAATGTATGTTGATAACACTGACCATCGTATCGATCATTGACTTTAAAACCATGAAAACCAATGCCAAAATCGAGCATGTACAACATTTTATGAAAGAGCCATTTATGCTTAAATTCTCCCGAATGCTTAGCAACAAGCTAACATGCAATAACCAATCAATTGAATGATGCCACCTGCAAACAGAAAGTAGAGGGAACTACATTTTCATTACCTATCACCAGACAACAACAAGTCAGACTCTACTTTGGTCCAGTGTTTGCATGTGTGGGTGTGTGACTGGGGGCTGGGATGCTGAATGTGCCAATCCATAAGCCCCATCGACAGAAAAACTACTGTTCCTCAACCGGAAAGAGCATTGGAGGAGAAACACTCAAACTGGATGTCCTCAGAGCAGTTCAAACACACAAACACACGCACGCAAATACACACGCGCTCACAGCAGGCAGGCACAGATGTCAATACTGAATTTGGGCAACAGAAATATTTAGCTGTGCACTGAGTGGGAGCCAGGGCAGAAATAAGACAAACCTGCTCAAAAAATATCTAAACTTCAGCTGTGTCCGTCGAAGTGCTGTATGAGGAGTTAAGAGCATAAAAATACTTCACTATATACGCAATACAATCATAGGGAATGCCTTGTATGTGTGGCAAGAGAACGCATAGATGATTGCAGACAAATGGCGCTTTATTAATGGTAAATGGGGCGCATATATTAGTTGTACAGATTTTCCCCGGGGGTTGGCTTTCAGGCATATATCACACTTGGAATAGCCGTATATAAATGTAACCATTGAGCGTACAATTTGCAAATATTGCTCCTCATTGTGTGGTGACACATGTAAGGGAATGTGCACAGGTTGAAGGTTCAAGTACTGTATGTGGCTGGTTTCCGCAAATCTGTCATGGCATACTGATTAAACATGCAGAGCTTCACTCGAGGCATGCACCATGAAGTAACATCCCCCTGTGGGGAATGTAAAGTCAAGGCCTTGGCTGGCGATCACTATTAAGGCTTCATGCACATAAGATTTTATTAAGGTTACATGGGAAGAAGTCCAAGTTAGGGTTACCATGACCGGAATGTTGGCAGGAACTACCACTCGGGCGCGTGATTGGCTACACAAAAATTGCCCCCCCCCCCCCCCACCAAAAAAAGTCTGAAAATGTATTTTGAAAAAGGCAGGAAAGAAAATGTTCAAAAAAACTAAAATGTCAGAAAATTGGTAGCAAAAAGTCAGAAATAAATGGATTTTTAAAAAAAAATAGCGATAAAATGTAAAAAAAAGAAAAAGAAAAAAAAGGACGAAGAGAGGCAGAAAATGTCAGAAATTTGACATAAAGGCAGAACATTCTAAAAACGTATGAAAAATGAAGTCTGACAAAAAGAAGACGAAAGGCAGAAGAAAATGAATCTGTACGTATTGGATACTGCATATTTTTCTGTTAGCTCTCAGTACATTAGATTATACTAACACTAACGCACCGTTTCCTTCATCACAATGTTCAAATGTTCTGCTGCTCCAGACAGATTTATTTGGCCAAAAATGGCCCTTTTGACAGGAAAGGTTGCTAACCCCTGGTGCATTTACAAGCAATGCGGCTCACTTGTTTTCTGAATTTGGTCATGTGACGTTTGCAAGCTGAGCAGTGATTGGTCGTTACACCTGAGCCCTGACAATATTAATCAGAATACATAGAACATATTATTGTAAAGATTTATATATATATATATATATATATATATATATATATATATATATATATATATATTTATACACTATTTATTTTTCTTCATCTTTATCTCTGCACTGCTGCACCACTGAAATTTCCCATCAAACTGAGAACTCTTAACACTCACCCACGTGAATAGATACGCACTCACAAGTTTACAACCTGCTCAGTTACGCACAAACCAGCAGAGGAAGGGCGATGGAAGAGGAAGTTGCTGTGGTCACACACACTGTGTGCTCATCATCCAGCACTGACAGAAATAGCTCCGTCAGTAAGTAAACAACACATCCCATTCATAAAAAAAATAAAAAATAAAATACCAGCCAGTGGCCGCCTACTCCCATACGGGACAGCACAAGGTGGAGCGATAAGGAGGAGATAGACGTTAAAAAAAAAAAAGGTGGAAATATAGACGGAAAACACCAAATGAGTGGTGAGGGAGGTGAGGTTTACGCGAGAAAGTAAGCCTGACGGTGACGATGACATCACATCCTCATCTGCGTTGCTTCCAGTTTGGTTTGGAAAACACCAGAAATTGACGTCACGTGGTGAGACACCACTTTCCGTTTCTTTCTCAAGAAGTCTCACACTGGTCTATCTTTGTGTGTATACTATCGCAGATGTACATACATATAACAACTTATGTAAAACAGCACAGTGCGCATCCCTAAGCTCTGACGGGAGTCACCAGCTGTTTTCCGGCCCACTGGCAGTGCCGTGACATAAAACGCTTTCCATTCACACACAATAAAACAAACACACAACACAGCAACCACGCAAAGCCAGATAAGGAAATTGTTCAGCAGCGTTAGGTTATACAGTGCAGTAAACACGCATGTCGAAGAGGAAGTGATGCAAGCTGCAGTGGAAGGTCTAATTTTAGCAAAAAGCAGAAGTGTCCATCTCACTTCTCTTTCCAGGAATAACACATACGCAAAATCCAGATGTGCACGTATGTACATGAGAACAATCAGTGAAAGTGCACACTTCCGCGCCACAGACACCCACGCAGTCTTCCACTGGTGGGGCCTCCACCATTTGAATAAGCAAATATGCTCCACACAAAAGGCGCAGACGTGTAGGCAACAAACTTTTTTCTTTTTCTTTTTTTACACAGTCAAAATAAAGTTCTTCATGGCGCACACCAAGCTGCTATTTATGACTTTTTATTCTCTCCATGAAAGTGTGTCATCGCAGTACTTGTGTCATATGATTGTCATGGCAATGAGGACAGAGTGGGCGTTCTCTCACTTCCATTTACATCATGAGACGACAGGATGCAAGCAGCAAGTGAGAGGAGAGTGGGCGGCGTTATCGCTACCTTGACCATACCGGACCGCGACTCTCTTCAATTGGAACCAAAGGACTCAGGAATCAAATACGGCACAGATAAATACGGAACAGGGTCTTTCAGTTGCACCATAAGATGTGCACAGACCTGGTAGATTCCATTGTAAACTGAAGAAATGTAAATGAATAAATATAAATAAATATAAATACTTTTTTCTGCGTGTGGAAAAGGCCAGCTTCTCACAAATATTGCTGACAAATCTGTCTAAAGCTGTGTTTAAGGAAGCCCGTCTCATTTGCCTTAATAAACCATCCATCCACGTCACATGTGAAGCAGAATGAAGATCCTGGTTAGACAGCAAGATGATGTCACAAGTGTACCTTAAAAATGTGCAGTTTTAGTGTACAGTGTTTACTGCAAAATACAAAACAAACTTCTTATCTTTTGTGTAGCTGCAGAACAGAAGTGATGTCAAAAGACTCAAACACAGAAATGACACAGAAATTGAAAAACAGATATAGAAAAATACTAAGTAACAACAGAGAGCAGTACTGGATTCAGAGAAAGAAAGAAAATCCTTGACGGAGAAACCTTGACTGTGAAATCTCGATTGAGAGTAGGACTAGGATAGGAAACCTCGACGTGCTAAGCGAAAACTCTGCTATGGAACCTCAACATACTGAAAATTGTCTCATTCAGTAACTCTCGCAATGGCAATGCACAATTCTATATGACAGAATAAAGGCAGGTGTATAGTAACTGATCACAGTATCCCATTATCATCATAAGGGACATAGTAACCGCATAAGCACAAGACATCCATAACACAATGAGCCCCTGACCTGCATAAGCATAATAACTGCATACGCATGATAAACCAACATCATAGCCAACCCAAAACACAATCACAACAGATGGATTTAATCATTGGATCGAAGGATGCACAATAACTATCGGACAAATTCTGGGAAAATCGGCCCAAAAAATATGCAAGTTTCGGCAAGATGTTCCTAATTTAGTTCTACGGTCATTTTATTTTCCTTTTTGGGTCATCATCATCAAATAAAACACACATTTATAAATGCAATAATTTGCTCTTGTCTTGTCCCGTTTTCATTTGATTTCTGGATAATAGTTTGTTTTGAACATTTGTAATATTAATGTCACATTCCAAGCCGTTTGAGTGATGGAGGTCCACTGTACATAACAACGATGAATGGGAAGAAGTCGCTCCTGCGGTCTATTATCATGAGTGGCCCAGAAATGTCGAAAAGTATTACGTTCCTTTCAGCAAAATGAATTAATATTCAAATACAAAAGGGATATAATGACATCCAGAGAGAAAGCGGAATCTTATATTTGTGCCTTCTTAGCTTTGCGCACAATGGCATTATTGTAACCATGACAACAAGGGCTGCCTGGCCTAATATTAAAGAAGTTCCACCCTTAAAACCAATCATTGTCCTCTAAATTGTGTTTTTTTAGGCCAGAAGAAGAAATGTAGCTTAGCCATACAGCCTATAAGATGACTTTTAAAGGATTCAAGAGGACTCATAATTAGTTTGCTTAGTTCTTTTCTTTCAATGTATGCTATGTGCTATTCCTGTCTTGAAATGCCAGTTTAAACTGAAAAGTCTGGTTTAGTGCAATGCATAGAGAGGGAATGCTGTTTCTTCCTCCATCCTTCCAATAACTTTCTCTCTCTCACCCCCCACACACACACACAGTGCAAGGGCCAATCCCGAGGTGCACCCCTGGGGGGGTTAATGGACAGACTCACTCATCCTGATACTTCCCCCCCCCCCCCCCCCTCCAACTCATCTTCCATAGAGACCACCCCTCATTTTTTCCCACTCTACTTGTGTTTTCCACCCCAGTGGAAACACAGAGGGGTGGGCGTGTGGCAGAGCGGGTGACTACAGCGCACGCAGGAAAATGGGTCAGATATAGGAAGAGATCACGGAGGGGGCGACCATCGAGGAGTAAAATGTGCTCAAGGCAAGCTGTGTGTGTGTGTGTGTGTGTGTGTGTGTGTGTGTGTGTGTGTGTGTGTGTGTGTGTGTGTGTGTGTGTGTGTGTGTGTGTGTGTGTGTGTGTGTGTGTGTGTGTGTGTGTGTGTGTGTGTGTGTGTGTGTGTGTGTGTGTGTGTGTGTGTGTTTGTGTAGAGGTGAGTGAGTGGGGTGGGCTAGTGGGGAAAGCTCCCCAGGGTGGCATCACCTTGAGGCACATGCCTTTGGAGTCTCTCGTTCCAATATAACACTTTGATTTTTTTGGGTCAATTATTTAAAAAAAAAATGTGCGGAATAAAAATACAAAGGAGCTAAAAGCGACTCGTTTCAGTCATCCTGCTCCGCAACGTACCAATTTAACAGTCATAAACACTTTTTTTTTTTTTTATACTGCGCACACTCGTTTTAAAAGCGTCACACACGTCGCTGCACGCGTGGGTGTCTTAGTTGTGTGCGATAGTGACTCCATGAGCGTTTGTGTGAACAGTGGTGATGCATAGGAGACAGTTGCGTGTTTTGGCACACAACATGGCTGGGGATGAAGTTGTCATGGCGACTTTTAGGACTTCACCATGGTGACTATGAATGGGGACACACACAGACACGCACAACTGTCTTTAAAAATCTAATTTAGAGTCAACTATGTCAAAATACGAGACCCTATTTTTATTTTTTTTACTTTTACATTGTAGCAGTTTCATGACCCAGTTTTGTAGACACAAATGAGCTTTTTGTCAAAGATGTCCGGGTATCTACTGATGAACCACATGAGAGGATGTTTTGTTTTCGAATTTGGACATGAGGATTGGCTGACAACCAGTTCAGGGTGTACCCTGCCTACTGCCCGAAGGCAGCTGGGATAGGCTCCAGCAAACCCGCGAGTCGCGACCCTTGTGGATGGATGGATGGAATTTGGACATGAATTACTCTGACCTAAAGGAATTTTTAGTCACGTGAGCTTCATTGGAGTCATGTTTGCTGTAGGATTCTGGACAGTTGTAATAGCCAGACAATTGTAAGTGCAATTAATGATTAAGGTAATTAAAAAAAACATATGTTTTTATTTTATTTATTTCCGTGAAAAAACTAATTTTACTAGACAAAGTGCAATTTTTGCATAAATTAAATAAAAGCTGAATGCTATTAGCTGAATGCATGTTGCTTATAAAGTAAATTGAAAGATAAATTACTAAAGTACTAAAATGTGGTCCAAGCAGGGTTTGAACCCAGGTACTGTGGTGGAAGCAATTGCTCTAACCACTGAGCTTACTTGACTTGTTGCCTAATGGAGTATTCATTTTGAAAAGTGTCAACTGATTCTGAAAGCTAGCATGCATTTACTCATTCAGTGAAATTATAATCCATTTCCTGATCTGATAGCCAGTTGGTATACATAATATATTTGCAATGTATAGTCGAAGGTGGGATTTGAACCCGCGAGCTCCCGGTTATTGGACAATGCACTTTACCAACTGCACCACTGAGCAATATCAGACAGATGGTAATGATGATGAGTTGTATGTATTGAAGTGGGTGTGGAAAGTGGGACTTGGAAAAATGTCCATGCCTGTCCCATTGAAAATGAATGGGGAAAAGTTGATATTTAACGTTAAATTGTGTGAATACTGTTAAACAATGTGAAATCAGACGATATAAACCCCGGGAGGCGTGAATTTTTGAAGCAAACGGTGTAAATCTGAATTATTATGTGGGAGTTGTTACACGGCAAAAAAGGGTGGAGAATAAAAATCACAATAACATATGTGGGAATCCTACAGCATTCCCACAACAAGTAGAGTTTTGAGTACATTTGACCACTTTGTTTAAAACATAAAAATAAAGTTACTCAAGCGTTGAGGAACAAACTTGTGACCTTCAGCTTGGGAGACAGCTACTCTACCACCTGAGCCATGCCACTCTTGCTGTTTTGCCAGTGTACTGAATTGCTGGTGTATCCAAAATTAGACCAAAAATAGGTCTCTTGGATCCTGCCTGACACCACCAATATACTAACCCACAGCAGGAGTGGCATGGCTCAGGTGGTAGAGTGGCTGTCTCCCAACCTGAAGGTTGTGGGTTCGTTCCTCAACCGCAGAGTAGGTTTTTGATATTTTTGATTGAAAAATGTAGCAGCAATATGTAATAACTGTTGATGTTTTTTAACAATAGCTTCATTTATAACTTTCATAAAAGTGGGTCATGACTTGGCAACAAGAGGAAAACACACATTTTCCCAACTGGTGATGAAGAGCAAGACGCAACAGAGGCCAAATAACTTTTGACCCTTCCATTATGAAATAGGCACTGACACCCATACACACTAAACACTCCAACGTCAGACAATCACACACATTAATGCTCTGACATCATGGTCGAGAGGACCGTTGCGCAGGAACAGCTGTTTGGTAATTACCACAAAGAGTGTGTGGCGCAACAGTATGGGTCAGCGCAAATGTGTGTCAGATTTTGAGTGTATGCCGCTACTGCATGGGAGACTAGGTCCGCACAGCACAGCGGCGGTGTGGTCAGTGTGGGAGAGATGAGTCACAAGGTCGACCTGAAGTTACATTCCAGTGTTGGGGGAGGAAGACCAAGATACATAAAAACCGTATGAGAAAATACAAACCAATAAGAAGTCAGAGTGGCAAAAAAGAAAATGACTTATCATACAGACATACGCAATTTTCTTTCTAAAATAACAGCTTCCTAATCCTAGTGATGGTACAGTAGCTTGTAATAAGGAGAACAGTGTCTCTGTTGTTGCCGTGGTTACCCGTGATTACATATTTTAGCAAGCACGTCCTAAAAAAAAAAATACTAACAAGTATAACTATAGCGAACAAAAACTCATGAAATAACTAAGGCTAAAATAAAAAAAAAAACATGTTAAACATTTTCAAAATGCTTTTTGAAAAAGAAAAGAAAAAGAAAAACTAAACTAGCTATAATTATAGGGAAAATGTCCTTAGTTTTTGTCTCTGTTAATTTATATCATCCATCATTAGTCATTGTATTTACTTCAGCATTTATGTACAGAAGAAGCAAGGTCAAAGAATGGATTAGTTTATGTTACTTTATTACACAATACTTAGTGACCTGTTTTTTTAATCTTGCATTTGACAAATACTCCGTATATTTAAAAAACTAAAACTGATACTAAAACTAAGAAAAACTAAACTAACAGAAATAATTTAAAAATAAATAAAAACTAATACAATCTAAAAAAAACGGCTCTGAAAACCAACTAATTTATTTTTTTTAAGTCTAAATGAAATAAAGTCTAATTAAGTCCAAATTTATTATAAACCAGGTACCACCATCATGACCAATCTTAAAAATATAGTATGCCTCAGTGTTCATTAAAAATAAGACAAAGGTATTAGGCATTAAAAAGTATGTTTCATACTATTGTAAGGCACTGTGAAATTGCGCACAGATTAAACATTGTGTTAGTATACACTTCCGGTCAAATGTTTTACAACATCACAATTTTTCCTAACTTTTTTTTCCACGCAGATCCATGTTTCATTGTTCACGGAAATGAAATCAGAGAACAAAAGTAGTTGTGGAATCAATCTAAAGCAAAATGCACTACCATTGCACATACCACTTCAAGCTATTCATTGGACTGAAACTGCTTGACTTTTAATGACTGAAAATTTTACATCCGGGTGTTCCAAAACATTGGACCAATAGTGTAAGAAAATTAAAAGTTTAAAAATTAAACACAAATGTATTTAGTATTGCACAATTTTATTTTTTTTTAAACAGCTGAATTGTACTTTTCTTAATTCTTATTTTTGTGTTAAGATGACTGTTCTGTGGTCCATTTTCATAACGCGCTCTGATGATCTTACAGTACATGAAGAGCCAACTCCACTGGGGAAAAGACGGAAGGAATCCTGCCCAGACATTCCATGGAACCCATTCCCAAGGAGTTTCCACTATTCCGCTGTCTTGATAGGAGGAATTTAAATTCAAAATAGAGGAGAGTCTCAAGGCACAAGACGACACTTTAACATCTACGACTCAGCTTGTTGAGGTTGAATCAACCTGTAGTAGGCCTTACATAAACAACAAGAGTGATGAATGACCTAAAAATTAGGGTGTTTTTTTAATTCCATTCCCAAACAGGGAAGTAAATAAACTTACTTTAATGTTTACTATATGAGCTTAAAATGAAGGGATTGATACTATAAATCAACATTGAGAATGATTGCATTGCTCTTGCATATTTTCCCCAATAAAAAAAGCGAATTACAAAAAAAAAGCTAAATAAACAAATTTAGGTTAAATTTAAGAAATTATATCTTACTTAAGATTTCAGTTTTTGCAGTGTGGACTATTGATCGGTGCACCACTAGTACCTTATTGCAGAGCAAGTTAGCTTAGCGCCTAGCATTCCCCCCTTGCAAGCCGCCAGCAAAACAAAGGAGGATAGGCAACTGTGTGACGTGATAAGATTGACACACACAACATTGGCGATCACATGGTCGCGCTGTCTTGAATCGTGATTTCTATCCAAAAACCATAAATTGTTCGACCCGACTAGGAAATGCATTTTTCATTTCATAGCCATTTATCATTTACTCAGAAACCAAGCCTTTGAGGCACATTTACACAAAACCCAATGAATAGTGGTTGTGATATGTCATCAACATATCAAGTCCAACCCTGCAGCAAAACATATACAAAGCAAGCTCACATAATAGTCAAAGATATAAAACAATGTCACATTTTAAACTTGCAAATTGTCAGCCTAGTTTTCCAGTAAGACACGCAATAGCCTTAAGATGTCAATTATGTTGAAATCACAAGCAAAATCACACGTGCTACATAAAGTACGTATTTAAATGCACAATATACAGTACATCCAACTTTGTTTCAAGAAAGGACCTAAAGGTCTAAATATTTTTCTGGATGAATGGACAAATGGTTGCAAAGACACACTCGCAAATAGTGCACAAGGTTTTCTCAGTACAGTATGCTGTGGTTTCTGCAACAATTGAGCCAATTCCCCATGAAGACAACCGCTCATCATCCATTAACAAATCCTGTTAAACTCATCAAGTCTTTTTCTTCTTTTTTTTTTTGTTGCCTGATTTGTATTGTCTCTTTCTGTTTGTGTTTGTAGGTGTGTGTTCTGCATAAGCCATCAATACTCAAAGGTGGATTAACCACCGTGACATCAGAAAAAAATGCTCTGTGCACTGTTTGGGTGCTGACTCGTCAATGAAGAGGAAGGCAAATTTGAAAACAAAACCGACGTTTTTGGGGGGTTCGCGAATCACCGTTGGGCAGCACACAGACACCGTACTTACGCAAAATAGTGGCATGGGGCATTTATTTACCCAGCTGTAAATGGGGTGGGGGGGAAGGGGGCTGTACGTGCATGCGTGTGTTCTCCCTCGCCCCCCGTTTGGAAAGTACACTTGAGCGGTATTATGTAGCTGTTTCCACAGTGGAAGCCTGTTCCTGGATGCGGGGCTGCAGTGGAAGTTCCCCTTGATGGAGGGAAGGACCAGGAGGGGGGAAACAAAAGACAGGGGAAAAGGAAAGAGAGCACAGAGGAAGGAGTGAATGGAAGGTTTAAAGAGAGGTCAACACAGCATTCCCTGAGGTAACCGGACAGGTGTAAAGAGTCAGACGAGCGGCGCAGTGAGGAAAGTTGCCCAAAGTCAGCTGGGGTAGTCTCCAGCTGAATCATGTCGCTAATGAGGTAAAGTGCTACATAAAATGTGATAAATTGATATGCTATATAGCAAAATAGCCAGTGTTAGATTAACACTGAGAGTGTTAAATGTAACACTAGAAAAGTGTTTATGTGTGTCCTCGCAAATGAATGTAAATCTGGCACTTTTAAAAGTTACTTTTTTTCACACTTAACCAGTGTTACTCCAACACTTTATTGTGTTAAAAATCTACACTGGTAAACGCTGAGTAGTGTTAAACATTCAGTTCTACCAAACTACACTTAACTCTGGTGTTTAAACATATATGAGGGTATTGCACTAGTGTCGGTGTTAAAAAAATTAACTCAAACTATACTTTACTCGGGTAAATGGTACTTCATTTATATAGTGCACTCTAAAAACAGTTGGCTTAAAAATAACCCAACTATGGGTCAAAAATGGACCGATCCTCTACTTGGGTCTATTTGACCCAATTTTGAGTCAGGAAATTGGTCTTATAGTGTAAAACAACTCGTAAATATTGGTCAGATCCTTTACTTGGGTCAAAAAATTGGGTCATTTTGTATAAAACAACCCAGAAAGTTGGGTTCAATTGAGTGTATTGGTCCATTTTTTATCCATAATTGGGTTACTTTTGACCCAACTGTTTTTAGAGGGTGTGTTTCCTCCTTTGCCCTCAAAGTACTTTGTATTTTGACTACTGATGCAAACTGGGGTTCAATATCTTGCTCAAGGATAGTTTGGCCTGGCGAACCCACATTCTCAGTGTTACGAGATGACCACTCTACCACTTAGCCACGCCGCTCCAACAACAACAACTGGATTTATCGCTATTGAAATGCCGACAGCATGCTGGAAATTAGGAATGTTTCTCTTTCCACCGGAAATGAGGGTGTGGTCAATTTAACACTCAAGGTAATGCTTTCTGGTTACACCCAACATCCACCTCAACACTCAAAGAAATTTACTCTATGATCATATTTGATCGAACACTGGAAATTTAACACTGACCGATTTGCTGTGTACTTTTCCGTAATTCCAAAGCCTTTAATTCACTCAGTGTACAAATTTTCCTGGTGTTTGGTTTATCTCTCAACTAAACTATCCGATTTATTTACTAATTAGGTTCTAAAAATAAAAATAGTCACGGGTCTTTGGTTTGGTTTTTCTACCTGTTGACGCCTATGCGAGGAATGGAATGGAATAGAACTCAGCCAAACCAAAAGGCATTGTGCTTCCGTTTCGAGTCATTTGCCAAGATGGAAGATGCCAAATCAAATGTTATGGTCGAGAGAAAAATAAATAAAACGGTTCCAAATCAATTACACAATATGCATAAAAGAAAATCCGTTTTTAGAGCAATGATGATGACATTACCGAATGAACAATACTGAGCTCTTTAAAAAAAAATATATATATTTTTTTTCTTAAATAACTTTAAAAAAATAAAATAAAGAAAATCCCATTTTACGAAGACAATGTTTATTGCCAGAGAGAAGTTTACTTGAAGAAGTGTGTTGCAGAGTGTTGACAGGGTCCAACCTCTATGTTAGGACGTTTGAAGCATGAACCAGCTAGCACAGGGGTGCTCAAGTTTGGTCCTCGAGAGCCCTTATCCAGCCTGTTTTCCATGTTTCCCTCCTGCAGCACAGCTGAATCTAATGATCAGCTAATCAGCAAGCTTTGTGTGGTGTGTTAGTGGAGAGAAACATGGAAAACAGGCTGGACAGGGGCTCTCGAGGATCGAACTTGAGCACCCCTGAGCTAGCACTTGTCCGCCATGTCTCGTAATACCGCAACAGTGAGTCGGATGAACATAAAGCAGTCCAAGTCATAGAAGCGACCAGTGATCAGTGCTTCTCAAAAAAAAATTCTTACGCTGCCCCAGGAAGAAGAAAAATATTTCACCCCAATCTTAATGCTGTTGGGAAAACCGATAAAACCTCATTTTAATTTTGTATATGGAAGAAAATTATACAGTAGTTGGTGTTAGTATGTTTTTGCAAACTTTGGACGTCAGCAACAACTTATGACTGCTTTTATAGCCACTGCATTCCCACTAAATAAGTGAGTGGTTACAGTCATGGGGAGTGGCAAGTTAAGTACTTGATCTGCAGGTATGCAGCTGGCTGAGAATCAGTAGAAACACTGGCACTCGTCCATCTTGGACTATCGTTGTTATGGATTTTTTTTTTTTTTTTACTAATTCCACACTGCAAGTTTCTGGGAGGTTCACGATGAAACCCACAGGGGCAGACACTACTGTCCGCAGATGAGTGTGCTGTTTCCACAGGTAGTTTCTGCATTCTGGTTGTAGAGGTCCAAAACGGAGTTACTTTGAATGAAAATGTATTATTATTATTCATTATTACAATCAAGTGTCACAATTGAGAGACAAATACAGCTAATTTTACTTTTTTCTATTTTACTTTTAAGTATATTCATATTGTCAGTATTGTAGACATTTATTGCTCATGCATACCTATATACAGTCAATTTCAACATTTCAATTTTGCGAAGCAATTTTAAAACTAACATCCATCTGTTTGGATTTCAAAAGTTGTTGATCTAGTTGTAGGAATCATAAAAGCGCTGTTTAACGCACACAAAAACAATTTTTGCTCGCATAATAAACGTGAACGTTACCTCCACAGTTCCAGTGCCCCGGGGATAGTACAATTCCAGAAAAAAAAACCTCTCACGTCCTAAAAACATTTGAGTTTGAACCATCCTCACCCATGTCTAGTGAGACGTTAGTGTACCTCTCGAGACCTTAATTCAGTAAATCCTTCAACACAAGTGTGCACACCCTTCAGAGCTTGGGATGTGGCTGTGATTAGAATTAACCAATCATATTCAAATTCATGTTAAATTAGAGTCAGCACACACAAAGCTGACATTTTTGTAGTCACATTTTTCAGCATCCGCAGAGAGCTTCCACAGCAGCAGAGGGATCGCACGGTCTAAAGGTATGTTAGAAGAAGGGTGCAACATAATTCTAAGATACTGACTATATATACAATGGATCACAGTGACAACATAATCATTAAATTGGTTGTCCATCCCAAAAAACTAGTCAGGAAGGTTGCCAAGTGTCGGACAGCAACATTAAAGAACCTGAAGGAATTTCTGCCAAGTAATAGCCGTGTAGAATTTGTGACAACAATCTCCCATTTTCCTTATATGTCTAGGTTATGGGGTGGTGTGACAAGATGGAAGCCTTAAATTCTCCCAAATGCATGTAGGAAAAGTCCAATAAAACCAAGTTTAAACTTTTGGCAAAAATTCCTAGGCATATTTGGTGCAAACAAAGGTTAAAACTAGCAAAATAACTCGAACTAAAATTGGGTTGCTGTAGGCTAAGTGGTAGAGCACCCACACCATGTACAAAAGCTAGTCCACAACACAATAGACCCCGGTTTGATTACTGCACAGAGCAGCTCTTTGCTGCAGCTCTGTCTCTCTCCTCCACTTCCTTTTTAAAGCTTCAGCTGTCCAATCAATACAAACTGCAAAAAGCTACAGCACACACACACACAAAACGAAAATTGGGGGGGTGATGTTAACGAAATTAAATGAAAAAAAATGTGTTAATAAAAGACTAAACTAACTAAAATTAAATTTTACACTATATTTATATCCCCAAAAAAAGTCTGTCTTTTTGTTTTTGCCATTTAGTTTGTGGACTCTTAGTATCTATATTCGAATTGGTGATGGGTGTTTTTAAAATTCTCTTTTTGTTGAGTTTTTACGACACAATAGTCATTGTGATGTTTTTTTTCATATTGCGCACAAGAAATACACAAAATATTTCTAAAACGAAACTAATATGACACATTAAAAAAAAACTAAAACTAACAAATCCGCTCTGAAAACTAATTACAATTAAAAACAACAAAATCGAACGACGAAAACGAAATCAAAACTAAATTCCAAAACTATTACACAAATATACTCATCACTCAACAACACCATACCTTCAGGTGACGCATGGCGGTGGCAACATCATGCTTTGTGGTTGCCATTGTTCAGGCATGAGTAAAGGTAAGAGAAATTATGAACAGTTCCAAATACCAGACAGTGTTAGCACAACAACTTTAGGCGTCCGCTAGAAAACAAATAAATCTCAGGAAAAGCCTATCGAACAGATACATTTTATTAATCCAAGGCACTTTAAATTGTGGCAGGTGTGTGATGACTCCCATTTGACAGGTTTGAATGTGAATTGTTATTTCTGAACGTAGCCAAATAAATCACATACCACATTAACTCAGTAGTTTATTTTTACTACAGTTCTCAACAATATGTTTTTTTTTTCTCAATTCGGTTATACAATTAACATTAATAGTGGCAAAAGTGCGTGGATGGATTATGTCTCATTACATCCACAGATGCATTTCTTTCATTTTCTTTGAAGACATAATGGAAGTTGGGTTCACAATTATCAATAATTAAAGCTTAATCCATGTCGCCTACTCTAAACAATTATTTAGAGCAATCTGTTTTGGGTAAGGCTGTCCTGACTCATGCAAATCAGCCACTGCCCACCATCTTGTGCCAACAGGTATGATTCACGCAATTCATTTTCGATATGATAGTGTGTCCATGTGGTCTGCCTGTCGCTTGCGACAAACCGAAGTGGCAATCTTAGCACAGTTAGCTTCTAAGTCATGGGTGGATAAAGTTGGTGTGAGATGGCTATTCTTTAATTTAGCACGACCTATATATCACTGTATGTCAAAAACAGTTTAATTAAAGACACTTTTTTTTTTAAATTGGCACAAGAAATTGACTTGTCATTTCACATTTGGTAGGTGGGAAGACACTCTAAAGACCAAACTAATTCTAAAAAAAATTAGAGAGGCCGATATCAATACAGATTATTAGTAGTCAAGGAGGTCGATAAACAATATTCAGAGCCGATTGGGGTAAAAGGGAAACTATTGGCGTCAAAATTTTCAATAATACAATGTAATTGCCTTTAAGCATGATTATCAAACAACTGATCAAATTTGCAACATTTTCAATTCAAGGTGTTTTTCCTTTTTTCTTAAGACAATTGACTATAGCTCACAGTCTCATCAGCAAGTCATTAAAAAAAAAGAGCTGAATCCAAGCTTCAACAATTTAATAGCACTCTACAGTACATAAAATGTTCCAATATTTTAATGTACTGGTAACTTTTACTTAGCTTGATATACAAGTCAGGGTGAAAGTTGAAGCGACGGCTTCTGTTTATTGAACTAGATTCTCTGGCAGCAGCATTTCAACATCCAAAATGAAAAATAAGGAGTCGGCTTTGATTATGCAAGACATATTGGAATTTGATAATTAAAAGGTAGAGAGTTGTAATTATCCAAACTGGTAATCAACTGAACGAAACCGCTGAGGTGTGCTGAGGACATGTCTTTGACTGCTTTCAGTTCAATTCAAATCATAGAGGCCGTTTACAATAGCCTAGTCAGTTTTTTGTATATTGCAGGAGATTCTGGTTTAGAAAGTGGCAGGAAAAAGTGGTCAGGGGGATATCTTTGGTTGTTTTAAGGTAATTACGGTGAATAACGAGATCAAACAACAGTCGCATACTTCGCCTCAATACATTATTTAAAGGTTTGAAGACAAATATTCTTTGTGTTGAATACCAGTTTTCGAGTGAAACAAAGACAATGAGAATCCCATCGCTGTTCTCAACAAGATAAGCCAGTTCTATGATTAAAATGCTTGAATCTTTGCTGGAGTTGGGGGAGTGGAATAAGCTGTGGTGAACTGATCTGAGGTGTTCTATAGCTGCAGGGGAAAGTCTCAGGCTTGCACAAGCTAAAACACACACAGTGGATAAACAAACAAAAAAAGTCTACACACCTGTTTAATTATCAGATTTTTGGTGATCTAAAAAAAAAACGAAATAATTTATTAATTATTTGTATTTATTTAGATTTATTATTATTTATTTATATAACTTATTTATAATTTATTAATTATTTGTATTTATTTAGATGTATTATTTATTTATATAATGTATTAATGATTTGTATTTATTTAGATTTATTTATTTATTTATTTATATGATTTATTTATAATTTATTAACTATTAATTTAAAATAAAAATATATAAATAATTTCAAAACTTTTTTTCCAACATTAATGTAATCTATAACCTGTACAAAAAAAACATGTAAAAATTTAACAACAGAGATATGGTAATTGCACAAATGTGCACACCCTCTGTGCTTCATTGTATACTTTCATTTTCTGCTCTTCCCCTGACTGATACCGTTGAACAATGACATCCCTTTGAGGATGTGGAAGCTCTCAGTGGACCATGGCTTGTGTTGCAAGCAGGTGACTCCAAAACTATCAGCAAAAGCCTACTAGAACAGCTGGACTTTATTTGGGGTGAACCAGAAGCACTTAAAACGATAGCAGGTGTGCATGCTAACCCCGATTTAATATAGCTTGAATGTGATTGGTTAATACTGAAGACAGTCATATTCCCAGTTATTTACATATTTCTATATACCAAATGTTTCAGTGGTTGAATTTTACTTCTCTGTAAATGTTTGTTTCTCCCACTTGTACAGGTTTGTAGGTCACAATGGTAAAAAAATGCATTTGGACAGGGGTGTGTAGACTTTTTATATCCACAATAGTTCACAATCGACTACCTAACTTAAATAACCATTGACTGCGGCATAACGTAAACCGACCGCCAAACATCATTTAAGGTCACCACCGTTCTCTTCAGTGGGAGTTTGAGTTGTGTGTTTCGACACCAGTGGCCAAACAATGTCACATGTATGTTCCCCTTTCTAAGATCCCCCTGAAAATGGCCTTTAAACAAAAGTCTCCACTGTGGTGACTCACTAACACTATCCCGTGCCCCCTCCAAATCAGGATGGTTGGTAATACCTCTGAAAAACTTTAAAAGTCATCAGCGTCATTTTACCACGTGATGTTATTGCTCAAGAGCAAGAATCCTTTGTGTTCTTCTTTTGGTAATGAGACTGTAAGAGTCCCCATTTTAAATACGTGCACACAAGATAATAACCGCGCCATAGGAATAAAATTGCATGACCTTCAATAAACTCTTTGTAACAATGCAAATGAATCCATGGCATGATGGAAAATGTGCCGTGGAGGTGCTAAACTTCAACACTCATAAACCTGTTCACATGCACAAATATGCAAAAAGAAGAAAAGTGCACGCGAAGAAAAGTGGGGTTTGGTCGCTCGCGCGCTGTTACTCAACCTTTGAATACCTGATTCACGTGGTAAGATTTTACCAGCGAAACCGTAAAAAAAAAAGGTGATAAATCTGCCATTGAACAAGCGTGGGTGTCGACGACGACGGAACATTACGCACGCGCTGCTTTGCGTTACACTGCGTGGAAATGCACACTGGTGAGCAAAGCGCCAGAACATGTGATAGCATCTGCTAATAGCCCCGAGTGGTATACTGTACGTCCGCCTGTGTCGCGGCTCATGGAAACACTTCTCGCCCCTTTCTCCTGTCTTTGGGCACTGGGCTGATAAGGCAAGGATGGCTTGCGTTACTCCACTTGGGCAATCCCGGGTGGGGGAATCCCCCCGGGGTGTGTGCGTCCACGGAAAGGGAAGAATGCCACTATTGAGCAGTCTGCCACCGCCGCGGCAACCCCCACCCCCGCACGCCTTCCTCTTCCTTGTGCTCTGACGTACAGTTGCGGCAGATTTGGTGACAGTGAGATAAAAGCCTTCCTCTGTCTGTGTCTGTGCTCTCCTCGCTCTCCGGTGACACCGGAGTGCTGAGTGCTGCCGCTTTGGCCGGTCCGCATAGAGGCCTCATTCAAAGTGACACAATCACTTTTCACTTTGTGCTCTGCGATAAACCAGAGTTCACTGCATCTTGGTGCTGCGGGTCTGTTGTTAAGCCGCCAAGATGCTGGAACGGCTCACAAACTGACTCTTGGTTTGGAGGACAAAACTGTCTTGGCCATAAATCTGACGTGGCAAATTAGTATGTTGGCGCAAAACAGTTCTCCCACACTAAAATGGCGCGAGCAATCCTAATCTGGGCAAAGCAGTAATTTGGACTAGACAAAATGGTGTGCACGACGAGCGTGCTTTGGATTAATGAGAACATAACATCACTGTAGGGCGGACTCCTCGCACCTCCAAAACCACTCGTTCTCAGAAAATCAAAAAACCACCATCTTGTTTGCAAACTAACATCTCCCCACAATCTTGTTCAGTGGCTAATTTATTACGTGGAAAAAAAAATGCTATTAAT
Source organism: Leptonotus elevatus (assembly GCF_054856555.1). Lineage (NCBI taxonomy): Eukaryota > Metazoa > Chordata > Actinopteri > Syngnathiformes > Syngnathidae > Leptonotus > Leptonotus elevatus. The sequence continues at coordinate 16,893,634 of NC_141244.1, forward strand.
CACGTAGTCATTAATTTGAATCTTATGAAAGGTCACCGCTGCCAGCTGTGCCACTTTCAAACTTGAGGCAACGTAATGCTGCAAGGCTCCCACGGAAGTAGTTATACAATGCTCTTTAGACAGTTGAAGCGTTCAAGAGAGTTAAGAAAGAGACTTGCTTTCAAGCAGTTTCAAACACTAGAATGACCCTTCGCCTCGATTTGTGGAAAAAGTATTTTTTTTTGGATATTTGGATTCAGTTCAGAACATTCAGAGATCATTCAAACCAATCTTAGACTGAGGATGAGTGCATCTTGGAAGGCAGCAACTACAAATATGCAAATAGTCAATCCCAATAGACACTCAACTATCGGACATATCGAAATTGTGCTACATCAATGCATTCCCCATGCTTTGCCATCATGGCTGTTTTTCCACAAATGTTCACACATTTAAGCCTTATCCACATCAAATTAAAAGGGTGCATTAATTTCTGTGCCCCGTCTGTCGACAAAATGTTATGTATTGATTGTTGCGTAATCTTGAATAACTCAAAATAATACTAGACTAATGTATAAACACAATAATGTTTTAATTCAATAGGAAGCGCCCCCCCCCACCCCCCAAATCCAGCAATTGTTATCAAGATCAGAAGGCGACCAGAAGTTGCTCAGGTCTCAGGTAACAACCACAGCTCATCTTCAGAAAACAGGTGAGCTGCGATTGGTCGTTGCCTGAGCCCTGACCAACTGTGATGTCATCTTCAGTCGACAGAAAGTGGCAAAATGGCCGCCTCCTGAAATGGATGAAAAAACGGCTGGATTTTGCTTCATAACTCATATTCCACAAATGTAATGTTAATCATGTTTAGACTCGTGAGGTCACATATAACATACTATTGTCAAGAAATGTTTAAGGTTGACTTCCCCTTAAATGACGTTATTCGTTCTTAAGGAAATAAATGTCATCTGCAATACTTAAACTCACCATTGTTTTCAGTGAAGTTCAATCCTAAAACCTTGAATGGAACCCCACCTGAGTAGAAAAGAAAATAATCATTAGGCAAATATCACACAGACATATTTGATATTTTGTCCCACTACTTTCTGTAAAAAAATAAATCAATCAATTTTAGACGTGATAGATTTGGCATGTTTGTCTCGCAGTTCTAATGCTTCCCTCCACACTCCAAAAATGTGACTCTCGTATTGTTCATGTCTGAGAGTTTAGAGTGAATGGTTGAATGTTTCTCTGTACGTGCCCTGCTATTGGCAACCAGTCCAGGTTGTATCCCACTTCTCTCGCCCAAAAAGTCAGTCAGTACACTAATGAGGACATGTGCGACGGTTCAACTGTGTTGTTTTCCTATAAATAAATCTAGATCAGATTGGATTTGGAATGTCTCTATTAAGGAATGTTAAATTACCTTTCAAATGTTCTTGTTTTGGCTAATTATGAGAGAAATAATGTAAAATTCAAACTGGAGTTCGATCAAGCCTCTTCAAATCGGCTTTCCAATGAATAAACCAGACATTGTGTGTTTAAATCCCCTGACTGACTTCCAAGGCAGGAGAACACTGTTAATTACCGGCACGTTTGATTCTATTTCAAGGACATGGTCATAATCTCATATTACTCTACTACAGGTCTGGGCGGAATAACGGAGCGGGCTAATCTGGATTTACACGTCATCATGGTGAGGTTACCGGCGAGGCAGCTAGAGAAGGTCCAGTTAAAGTTGAGGACCGAGGATACCGCTCCACAAACAAAGTCTGACTCTATACGACCTTAGACATGCTCCGGAGAAAGAACATGAAACGATGCAGGGTCATGCTTGTGCAGATGTCCTCGAAGTACATCAAATGCTGTATGAAAAGGCCCTTTTATGAAATAAAGACACCCTTTTATAAAAAAAATATGCAGCAGATGTCCTCGGAAATTATTTACAACTCTTGCGGCAAGCAGCATAGAACAGGATAAACCAGAGGAGGACATGTGATCTTATTGAGAGACAAATCAGAGTTGGAGATCACATATCTTAATAATAGGTGGACAAATTATGTTTAGTTGCATTTCATCAATGTACACGCAAATTTATGGCCCTGTTAAATCTGGAGTTAAGTGTGCCCCAGTTGCACATGGTGTGTTCACGATGCAGCTGGCACAACCCTGCTCACTGCACGAACATCCTCATACACAGTGTCACAAACAAGCTTAGCCAATGCAGGGGAATGCATATTTCCGGAACTTTCATTGCACACTTAAATGGCAAATATGAATTCTAGGGGGATTCGAGGTCATCTGGCTTGTGGAGGAACAGTGACTTTCTAGCATGTCAATCCAATATCAGCAGTCAACGGTTGAGTAGTGAGGATCCTTTTTCCTGTCAGGAGCCAATTCGCTTTTCATCAAGTCCTCTTAGATCAGAGGTGTCAAAGATATTTTTGTCGTGGGCCACATTGTAGTTATGGTTTCACTTCTAGGGCCGTTATGACCTCAAATAAATGTATGATCGCATCAAATACAGAAACAACAAATTGATGAAAAACTAGTTTTAAAATCAGAGGCCATTTGTTAAAAAAAAAAAAAAAAAAAACGATTGGGGAAAGTTAACAAAAAATACTTAAAATATCTCAACGTTTATAAAAGGGTGGCATTTTAGCAAGAAACATTGCCAGACCAGGGTGGTGGTCCTCCTTTTTAAAAGGGAAATCACCCCCCCCCCCCAAAAAAAATCTTTACAATAATACTCTATGTTGTATGTGCCCCCACTAATCTAAAAACAGCATTCTGACTAATGTTGCGTTTGTGGAAGATGAGTTAATTAGCTAAATCCACCCATTTTTATCCATTTTAGGAGGCGGCCATTTTGCCCCTTGCTGTTGACTAAAAATGACACAGTTGCTCAGGGCTCAGGTAACTCCCAATCACAGCTCATCTTAAAAAAATATATATAAAAAAAAAAAAGGTGAGCCTTGATTGATCATTACCGGAGTCCTGTCCCGTGACCTAATCCGCAAAGCTGGGTCCTCCGAAGGCCGAATTTGAGCAATTGTGATGTGTTTAATGACTTGTGACTTAAAGGAATACTTTTAACAGTAAGAAGATAATATTTTATCTATAAATAATGTGATAACTTCATTATTTTTCATTAATACCTTTAAAAATAAATTTTTCCACTTGCTGTCGACTGATGACAACATCACGCGTGCTGAGGAAATAGGTGCAATGATGATGAAATTTCCGAATGAACAATACTGAGCTCTTTAAAAAAAAAAAAAGGGAAATAGGTGACGTACCAATCACACGGCTCACCTGTTTCCTGGGTTTGGTCAGCAAACTGAGCCATGATTGGTCATTAACTGTTTCCAGGTGATCTCATCTTAAGCAAGTGGCAAAATTAGTTTTTAAGGTATTAATTGTTTATGAAAAATAATTTATGTCACACTTGCAAGGTAAACAAACTGTATTTCATATTCATTCCTTGTTTGTTTGCCTTTATTTTAGCACAAGACTAACCTGTAAGACCAAAACATATACAATGTTTATTTAAATACAGATGTATTTATTTATTGCTTAGGTTTGTTAAAATAATTACACGTGAAGAGAAGATGGGAGGGGTCATTAAATCATAATCCTCAGCCCTTCTCAAATGAAGCTCACCTGTGTATTTCAGGTTCACCCTTTAGTTTCCCCCAAAAGCCGAATATCCCCTAACATTATGAGCGGTCTATGTGCCTCAAACTTGATTACAGCCTACTGACGCTTCACTACCCGAGCACTGACCACAACGGAGCGGCTAAAGCAGACCCCGTACGCGGCTCCCAAAGCCGCCGTGTGACTTGCCCAACGAACCGAGCCGCGTTCTCCAACACCGGGTCCCCGGACAGAGAGACTTCCAAGTGGCGAGATTTACTCTCGACAGCTGCTGTGTTGGGTTTTGTCGAGTTTGTTTTTGTGAGTGTGGCGGTGGCGGCAGCGTCACATCAGCTGACTGTAAAACGAGCGCGCGCTCACTTTGGAGGGCTTTCAAGCCGGTATCCCGTATCGCTTTGGTCGAATGCAAAAGGGGACACGCTGTAAAGCTAAAAATACCTGTCTACGACTATATTTGGCTTGGCTGGCTCACAATTCCGCCGCTGAAATAGTAGAGCCCGCCCCGGTACAATGAATGGACTCCCTTTCAACCTCCAGCCTCCGTTTGCCAGGTGCTAAAATTAGCAACAAAGCTTGCGTCAATCACGAGCCTCAGTGCGTCAAGGCTTTCCCCACCCACCAGGGCTCGTCATTGGCCAGAATTAGGACGTTGTAAAAAACAAAACAACGCGCCTCGTGATTGGATGCTGGGATTTTATTTTTTTATTTTTTTGTAGTGGGCTTCTAAGCAGCTGTTTTAATTTGATGTTTGTCGTGTACCAAATGCCTGCTGGACGTGCTTGGACTTAGTGTCTGTTTTTGACACCCACCAACCACCCAAAAATAAAAAAAGTTAATCATAAATTTGCCCCAAATGCAAAAATAACTTTTCATGTAGGGTTTATTTTATTTAACATTCAAGAATGTTGTTTCTACCACAAGTCCGGTGGTTTCATTATCTGCCTTAATTAGGTTTGTGTGTCAATGCCTTCCCCCACATTAATACCGGCGTCCATCCACAATCTGATTTGAAGTGGAGAAAGTGCTTAACATGCTGAACCAAGTATCAGTTCTATTGACTGAGCATTTGGGGTCTTCTAAGGTGAAAAAAAAACAGGGACAGCACCAACAATGAGGAACATAAACCAGGAAGGATTAACGACTATGACACAAAAGATTCTAAGAAGCAATCTTAGTCTTCATCCCTGGTATTTAGGAGAATCGTTTGTTGTCTCTGGCTCCAACAATGATTTGTTGTGAATACTGTACATTGTGTCCTGTGCTCCATTTAATTTGAAAAATCACAAGTCAAATGAATTTAGTCCGTGCACAATGTTAGCAAAGCGATGAAAGCATGTTATTTTCCTAGAGTGTCCAGTGATTTTTCTCCCCCTTCTTCTTCTTTTCAGTAGGCACTATGCAAGGTAATAGAAGAGGGAAACTATTTTGTGGGAAAAAACATTTTCTTCCAAAATTGTGTACAAATACAGAGGGACAAAATGGGGCCAGTTTTTTATTTTTATTTTATTTTATAAAACACGCTACTATTGTAGTACTGTCAAGTTGTTGTTGAAGCTTGGTGTAATGCAGAAGTGAGCGCAAGTTCACCCTACCGCCCACCAGCGAGGGTCTCCCTTAACTGCAACCATCAAACCAACCAGCTGACTCGAACTCCCCCCTCTCTCCCTCTCTCTCTCTGCTCCTGTGGTTGTGTGTGTGCGCTCAGCTCAGAGGGAGGGTAGAAAAGAGAGAGAGCGTTCTACTTGGAGTGACGTCACCTATCCCGTGGCGTCACATTGACGTAGCGCATACCAGGCGCTCTAGTGCAGGCTGAGCCCACATAAATGCACTATTTGACTTTCTTCCCTCAGACGGCGCGCATAAACAAAGTGCACACTTTGCAAAGTGGCGCTCATAAGAGGACGGTCGCTCGTTGTAACACTCAGGTGTTCTTATTTTTCATTTTAAGAAACACTCAGACTACTTTTGACAAAACAATAAGAGGGGAAACAAGAAACTTTTACCGCGATTTTCCAACATCCATTTTTTTCTTTTCTTTCCTTTTTCTTTACATTTTCGACTTTTTGGTGATTATTGTGGATGGGAAAAGGATACTTGATGCGAGCTTGTCATCACAAGTAAAGACGGAACCTCCACAGCAAAGCAGTAAGTAAATTGTTCATGATTATAGGATTAGTACGTTCGATTATTATGACGCTCAAGCGGTGGTCCAGACGTTTGCCTTGAGTGCGAGTAAACGTTTTGATAAGTCGGCTCCGGGACGAGTTCCATTCCAAAAAAAATTGTTTTTCTTTTTGCACGCAAATCGTCTCCGGTTGTCATGGAGATGAGATGCCTCATGAGAAAGACTTAAACAAGCTTTAGTATTAATTATTACTTTTTAAAACCAGCGGTTTTTTTTTTTTTTTTGTTAAAGCTTTCTACAGAACTGTCGTGCCAGGTTCAATCAACAAAATACGAAGAGCAATCCAAATTCAACCTTTTTTTAAGCATCATTTCCACTGTCCTTTTGAAGTCTTTCTTAAAAGTTGACCCAAAGTGCCACTTTCTGACTGCAGTATTCTGAACGGTGGTTCACATCGCTTTCTCGCCCCTTTGGAAATGTCCCTGTTTGCCGCTGCCCGGCTTTATTGGCGTAAGGGAGGGCGGCGAGTCAGCACCGGGAGTTTACCGGCGCTCCGGGGTGCGTGTTTTGCGCCTTCTGTGCGGCTCTCTTGGTTACCGGTGCGCGCTGAACCAAAGAGCTCCCACCGATTCCAACTCCATATTTTTGCAATTTGGTGCCAAAAAAGCCCATTAAAGATGCCTTTAAGTCTGTCAGATATTTTAAGCTTTGGGATATTTTTTATTAATTGATTATATTAAATTAGATCAAGTTTCTTGTGTAGGCTAGACTTTATTTATAAATGTCAGCGTTATGACAACTTTCTGGACAGGAACCAACATTCGAGCCAAAAAGGCATACGCGATACTTATCTAAAAGCCACAAGATGTTATGAGCTTCACTTGAGTTCGTCCCGCCTTCAAAGTGGAATACAACAAGTATTTATTATGATCCTGCATGAAGGTTGGAGTTTCCCAAAGCAGATTCATACATTGCTCGCAGTGTGTTTGAAAAAAACTCAAAGTGTCCCATTTAGGGCATGTAAGAGTGCAAGTGTGCGGAGGTTACAGGTCACGAGGGTACAAATTTGGAGAATCTCCGTTGCAGGGTTGACAAGAGGGCGTGTATGGCGGAAAGGGGGCGCTGTAAACCTTGAAATCCCCGGTGTGCCGTGCGTCCGACTACATAGAGGCAGCCGGAGGCGCACGGTGCACCGGGGCTCCTTCTTCTCCTCCTTCCTCTTTTACTTATTTTGCATGCATGCATGCGTGGCTGCGTTGGGTCATGCCGTCAGCCTCCCCTTCTGGATGAACCCTCAGCAGACCAACACGGTGGTGATCAGAAGCGATCGCTCGCAGCTTCTTGCACACTCCGCTGCTCTTACAAGAGTGCTCACTTGTCTGGGTCTGTATGGGTCTGTTTTGTGGTCACATTAGGCGTTTGGATGCGCACTGAAAGTTTTTGCACGCCTACGTGTTGAAAGTTCCGCTTTTTTTTTTTTTTTTAATGGTTGCATATAGGAGCGAAATTAATCTGAAATCATTTTTGTTCGTTTTATAAATGTAGCCCAAGGGTTTTTATTTACAAAATAAAATAAAAAGTACAGTTCCTAAAGTTTGGGGCGTAATTATGATAGTGTATTCTTTTCTCGTCCACACACAGGTTCGGAAAAGTGCCCCCAGCTGAGCTCGCAGTCCCGGCGATTGGAGCTTTCCTCCGCCAAGCCCGACGAGCCCTGCCCGCTTCAGGAGCACCGACCCGACCGCAGCCACGCCACCCCACACGCCCGGACACCCAGCACCATTCAGCGCGAAGCTCTCACACCAGGTAGACGCCCTAACTGCACACCTGGAATTTTTCTTTCTTTCTCTTTCTCTTTCTTTCTTTCTTTCTTTCTCATAATTTGGAATTTAAAGTCCGATTTGTTAAGTCTTCTTTTTTTTTACGTGTGCATAAACGCAAGTGGTGTGTAAGAGTGTGCGCGCGCGTGTGTGAGGCAAGTGCAGACTGATCTGACATTTGACTGATTAGCCAAATGAGAGTAATATGCCACATCACATCATGTGTGAGCAATTATTTACAGTAATATAATAAGTTGTAACTTTTTATTCTCCCATAAATCTCAAGGCTTTGCCAATGAGCTCTCAGTTATCTTTTTACAAATGACTCACAGCATCTGCTTTTCTGTATGTGTTTGATGCAATTCAACTGCAAACAACACCCCTAAAAAAATAAATAAAAATAGATATACCGAAATGTATAAACATTTGTTTTGTGCTGATTTGTGCAACCTCCATGTTTTTATTTGTTAGATCTATGGCATTCTGACAATGAACAAGCGCACTCAATTATTGGAACAGCTGCAGTTTGTCCAGTTGAAATGCGCACCTCGAGGTTAGAGACTGTCTCCCTTCACCTCGCTGCTTATACTGCTGCACAACTCGTGTCTCACTCTGCTTGGGTTGTCCGTCCTCTTGCTTGCACGCACGCACGCACGCACGCACACACCAACACACATGCAAAAAAAATAAAATAATTGAGTGTGTGTGTGGCTCCATATGGAAGGCCAAACCAGAATCAGGTGGTTTTACTGGTTCTCTTCTCATGAGATGCTGGTGTATGTTTTTGGCAGGAATGAGCGAACACGGGTTCATGTTTACATCCTTAACATAGCAACCTAGCAGGAATGTATTTGCATACACACACACTTAAGTCGCAAGTGTCTCTTCTCACCTGAGGCTATCGCTGCGGTTTAAAGTCAGCTTATATGTTTTTGTTTGATGCCACCTTCATTCCTTCATCTCGCCGCGAGTACATAAAAGCGATGTGACACAACAGGTGCGACACAATCCACCTGAGGCTCCAGCTACTGGCGCGAAAGCGCAGTTCCTCGCCGCTGCGCCCTTTCTATTTTCTCTCACATATTTTTTTTCTGAAGAAAAACAAAACAAAACATCTTGCATAGCAGAAGACTGCGTGAGTGGTGCAAGATCTCGGTGAATGTTGAGCTAAATGTATGGAGCCACTAAAGTTGAACACAAGTTGCTTTGTTTATATTCAGAAATAATTTTCCCATAGAAAATAATTGAAATAGAAAAAAATATTTGCCATTGCCCATCATATAGCCTTTATCATTTGCATGTGACATTTGTAAGTATTTTCTTATACAGTATGTCAAGCATTTAAAGGGAATGCAAGGAACAACTTTGATTGGCCATGACTGAAGTCGGCTGTGACCACTCCCACAGCGGCACAGCCCTCCCTCTTTCATTAGATATAACCGCACATATGCCTCGCAGGATTCCTGCCCGTCATGAAAATAGAGCACACCTGCACTTAAGCATAATGACAAAGGACTAAATTAATTGTGTACAGTAAGTCCGATTTTGTTGTCTTTTCTATTTAATATTGTTGACTTAGCCAAACTTGACTGAGCAGTTAGTCTTCATTTTTCAGTATTGTTTTGGCATTTTTGCTCTTCTCCAGTTTTGTGTTGGCGGAGAAATTATCCAGCTATCAATAAAAGCTCAATCAAAATGCTTTTGTGGAAGTAACTGTTAAAGTGCTCATTTACCTGAATTCTCACATTGTATGCAGGTGGTTTGACCCTAGAAGTTTTGCACAACTTTGGAGACCGGTTTTTCCTGAAAATGTTGGTCAAATTTGGAATTTTATGACCTCAGAGGTTCTATTGTATGTTGCTGTTGTTGTTGTTTTTTACCCCTCTTGATAGTGCCTCTGCTGTCATCAGGAGTATTATTTTAAAGAACTTGGGAAAAAAACATACAATTACTGTATAACACAGTAAATTCTGTTGAGTCAGTTTTACTCTAAACTGAGTCTATTTGGTCGCACTCTAAATAGAGTAAAATTTACACTTGAAAGACAGTTTAAAAAAAAAAGTCACTCAAGGTTCGAGGAAGAAACCCTCAACTCCAGGTTGGGAGATGGCCAATTTACTCCCTGAGCCACACAGCATATCGCTCATTACAGCTGGAATCTTCGTAACTCCAAGAGACCAAAAACAATGTTTTTTGCTCTCCTCTTAGATACAAGCAAACAGTACGAGTGGCATAGCTCAGGTGGTAGTGTGGCAGTCTCCCAAGCTGAAGATCGTGAGTTCGTTCCCCAACCCTTGAGTGACTTTAAAAAAAATATATATATATATATTATTTTTATTTTACTCTCTTCCAAGTGTACATTTTACTCAATTTAGAGTGGGACTAAATAGACTCAGTTTAAAGTAAAATTTACTCTACAAAATTTAGTACACCGAGAAGGATTCCCTCTATTTTGCCAAATTAATAAATAAGCGTGTATGTACCTTTGTGCGTGTGCATGTTTCTATGTGAGTGATACTTGAGCTTTTCAAAGCCAGGACACAGGAACGCTGCCAGGACACAGGAACGCTGCCAGGACACAGGAACGCTGCCCTTCAGGAATAATGTCATTGTCTTATTAAGACGCAAATTAATGTACCTCTCCGCCCATTTCCACCATGAGTAACGCGCCTGTCCATCATTGGGCGTCACCAGCTTTCAACTTCAAGCTCAATAGTTTTTGTACCTTTTATTAAACCTATGACCTTTAAACAGCCTTTAAACCCCCCCAGTCTGCACATGTATAAATGGATGGAAGTATCTGTAAGTGCTTTACCCACAGCCGGGCTAATATGTCCCGTATTTGAGCGGACAAACATGACGGCGGCTATTATGGCACACGGTGCGCATGAGGGTGTCAATGGTGGAGTGGTTGTGTTGACACTTGACGCTCATGCACACACACAGAGGGCACGCACGTGCAGGCGTATGACGTAAAGCCGTTTGATAAGGACATACGCTAAACATATAAATCAAGTGTGGCTGTGCCCAGATCACATCAGAAGGAAGTCATAGCGACTGGCGTCTGCTGCATTTAGCCGCGCTGGTGTGCGCGCGTGTGTGCGAGCATCCAGCACCATCATGACGTGCCGCTGTTAGTTAACGTTATCTGCTTTAGCATCGCACGAACCCACACACAAAAGTCATGAACTTCTCTAACTTAATTAATTTTTGATGGATAATTTTTGATAACATCTATACTACAGAGACTGGACCACTACACTATATTTTATTTATAACTTCTCCTTTAACGTGGCTGAAAAGGGAAGAGTGGGGAATTTCTGTCCCTAAAATACAGTACACAAGTGAAATCAGTTATGGGACGATCATTGCCAAGAGGTTCTCAAACATCAACTTGTATTATTATAATATAGGTGCAGTGGCCAGCGCAATCCGTGTTGTCCAATCCAATGTTGTATCTGGTTCTCTACAAAAATACAATTAAAATAAATAGTACAGTAATATATAAGCCTCAAAAAATTATTTTCCTGATAAGTACACTAGGGATCATAGTTTTTCTGAGTTTTTCTGTTTGATTATGTGTGAGTCGCTGACTGCATTTTTTTGTCCAGTTCAGTTGCGTTCGGCTACGTCACAGAGTGTGTGGCGGGCCTTAGCGCCGCTCTTGCTAGCAGAGTTCTCCTAATAAGAGGGAATGTGTGCTTTCGACAAGCTGTTTATTTGTCACTCCCAGTTGATGTTTACTGTAAAGCGGACATGTTAAAGAACTGAAATGTAAGACTCTGTTAAAACAATCGCTTAAAAATCCGCAGTACAGCAGGGCGTGAATAATGATACAGCGGGGGAACACAACAATTTTGACAACTGTGAGCAATGCATTTTTTTTTCATAGTTAATCCCCATGTGTGCATGTCTGTCTCACAGCTCTTGGCCTCACTCTCTTGCGCTGCATCAATCCTTGTTAAAATCCCACTTCTCTGTTCAAAAAAGTGATTAACTAGCTTGTCCCTGACTAATGAGTCTGCTAACATTGCAGCTTTTTAATGATAATAGTTTTAGTCCCATGTGTCGTGATGTCTCTTAACTGTCCTCGTGTACTGTGTTTTCCCAACAGACATGCCCTGTGTGCAGGCTCAGTACGGGCCCACCCCCCCAGGCTCCGCCTACTCGGGCCAGTCCTTCGGCTACCAGGGTGACAGCTACGCTTCTGACTTCATGACCTCCGACTACACCAAGCTGGACCTGGGCAGCGGCGAGATTTCCGCGGCGGCGGCCACCACCTCCCTACCCAGTTTCAACGTGTTTGTGGAGGGGGGCTACGAGCCCAAGTCGTCCTGCCTCTACCAGATGCACCCGCACAGGCCCGCCATCAAGAAGGAGGAGGACAGCTACCCGACTGCGCCGCAACTGGAAGCCTTGTCCTCCTCAGTCATGTACTTTAAACAGTCTCCCCCCTCCACGCCCACCACTCCTTCAATGCCCCTGCAGCCTGGCACCTCTTTCCTATGGGAGGAGCACTCCCTAGTCCCTCCGTCGCACCCCCATTCCATGGGCTCCAGCCTGGATGCAGGCTCCCTTAAGTCGCCCCGCTTTCCGCACTTCTACCAGCACTCGCCGCCACACAGCGGGGGCAGCGTGGGTGGCTACGAGAGTCTAGGAGGAGGCCTGGTCCGCACGTCCTCCTCCTCTTCCTCCTCGTCCTCCTCGGTCTCCCATGCTCACTGCCCGCCCCTGGAGCAGCAGCCCATGTACCAGCTGCACCGCGGGGCCGGGGGCACCAGCCTTGCGTTCCGCTCTCTGGCTCTCGGCCCCTGCGGCCCTTTACTCGGGGACAGCCTGCCCTCGCCCCCGCCACGTGGTCCCCAAGGAGAAGGCACCTGCGCCGTGTGTGGGGACAATGCGGCCTGCCAGCACTACGGTGTCCGCACATGTGAGGGATGCAAAGGCTTCTTTAAGGTAAAAAACACACACACACACACACACTCATAAAACTGCCTGATCATAAGTAACCCAAATTGCGTGACATAGCCAACCCAGTACTCAGTCCAATGCTGCGTTAGTTATACCCAACACATTGGGTTAAGGATTTGACCCAGCACGTTGGGTCAAGATATTGATCTAACAAGCGGTTAACCTATTACCCATTGATGAGTTAAAAAATTTAATTTTATCACCACCATTTTATAATCTCATGACTCCTGACAACAGTTGGGTAAAAAAATAACCCAATATGGGTAAAAAATGGACTGATCCACAATTTAGGTGAACTTGATCCAACTTTCCGGGTAGTTTTGCACAAAACAATCCAAAAGGTTTGGGTAAGTTTGTAGAAGAAAACCCAACACCACAGTTTTGGACAACCCAGAAAATTGGGTTAACAATCCAAATTTTGGATTGTCTTGTAAAAAATGATTCAGTTTTTTAGGTTGTCTTGAACAAAATCGCCCAATCATTCAGGTTGCTTTATACAAAATTACCCAATTGTTTAACCCAGAAAGTTGGGTCAAATATACCCAAGTAGTGGATTGGTCAATTTTGACCCAAAATGGGTTATTTTTTTTTACCATTTTTGATTGTTTTTAGAGTGAGGGGTTGGAAGTCGCTCACATAATAAAAATAAATAAATAATAATATTACATAAATATACTTCAACTTCAGTACACCTGTCCTAAATGGCCCAATCTACACAAAATCTGCAGCTACCCAACAATTGGGTTAGGAAAACAACCCGGCATTTTTTTAGTGTGCCCTTTCACGTGGCACACCACGCTCACACTCACATGAAAACATGGGCGTTAGGAGCAAGCTACAGTGGTGCCCTAAAATACAAATTTAATGATTAACACGACTACGTTCTTAACTCAAATCATATTTTCCCAATGAAATGAATGGAAATGTGTTCGTAATCCATTCCAGCCTCCCCCAAAATATACCTGTGAGTATTGTTATATTGTCCTTCTGTATGTGTGGATGGACAGTTTATGTTTAAATACAGTTGTGCTTGAAAGTTGACATTCCCTTGGGGTATGAAAACTTATGAGCCCAACTGTACATGTACAAAAGCTAAACAACGCTAAATGACACAAAAAAAGCTATGAATCGCCACCAAAATTCACGACTCGACTCATGTCAACGTCAACCTCTGAAAATATCCAAACAATTGCCAAAGTATTTTGGATTTTATGGGAAGTAAGCCTTTTTCTCACCACACTGCGCTCATAAGTTTACATACCCCTAGCCAAGCACAACTGAATCTGTCAAACTGCTGCTTGTGGTGAAGTGAGTTGAGTTCACTGCCACGATACGGCGCTTGTATTGCAAATTCTTGTTCTCAAGTCAAAGCAAAAAAAAACGACAAAACAAAAATGGTTGAATGATGGGCCGTGTCTCCAAAAACTCATAAGTCGTGTCATTTGTATCTCAAAGCATCACCGTAGCTACTCATAGGCCCTGAGGTCAGAGGTCAGAGCACCTGCTCACTTCTTCACACATATTACCAACTCCACATTAGTTGTAGAACATATGTTATCTTGACGCAATGTAACAAAGCCTTGCATTGTGTCCAGGTCAGACAAGATCATTTTAAATTTAATGTGTGGGAGACCCAAAAAAACAACTCACACTGTCACACAAGCAGGTGTACATTCAACCTGAAAATATGACAGTATTTAGACCAACAAGCTATAACCTGCAGTTCATTTAGTCATTTTCTTGTGTTTGACTTAAGTCGCCCCAACCTTGAGCCCCACTCTAAATTGTCTGCAAAGTCATTACGAAAGCACAGAACACCCACAGGGGTCGTCGCTCCCGGCAACCAAGTTGCCAAAGTGTGTGCAGGGCTTGTGTGTATGTGTGCATGTGTGTGAGATTTATGTGAGAACACACATGTGAGAGAGCCTCTAAGACAACCAAGAAAAAAATCCCCCACCTCCACCACCTTAATGCACAGCCACTCCAAATAAAATACAGTGAGCGTATTTTACAAACGACATTCGCCTTTATGCAATATTGTTCCGATCTTAGTTTGTTTTGAATCAGCGAGTGCAAAATTCGATGCGGCGCTTTTGATATGAGTCAGTTTATAGATTGAGTATAACACATATCCCACGTACCATGCGACCACAAACATATACACACTTGGTGCTCTATTATACATAACCAAAAAACAGTTTTGAGTCAGACATACTTTTACTCTTTACTGTACTCTATAAATCGTACACCAAACTCTCTATAAGATGCATTGCAGTAAACAACAGGCACAATATTAAACATATTGACAAATGAATACCCCTGCTTATACAGTGTTCAAAATTTTAATACAGCTGCTGTAATGGATGTTATTAGATGTTAAAGATGGACCTAATGAACCTACTGTAAATTAATACTCTAAATAAAAAAAAATATTATAATATATAATAAAATAAATATATAGAATTTCATAGACGCATATAATGATTATTATATTTTCCTGTGTTGTTGCCGGCTGCAAGAGAGCATAGCAAGAAAGCGAGAACAAACGCACATCTAATTGAATAATGCCTCTGGTCGGTGTAAATGATTATCATTCTTTTCAATTAGTTTCACTATTTGTTTTTATTTACTAATTAATGAAAGCAGTGTCTGGTTGCGGCGGGGCCGGGGGCTGTCTGTCTGCTGGAGCACTGCCTATCAAGCCTCGTTTCCTCTCATGCGCACTTACTGTTGAAGTCAGCCATCACATTTGTGCATTTATAACGCAACAATTCTGAACGCGCTTAATTTGTTCCCGGAATCACATTTGCTAAAACATGCATTTGGTACACATGTTCTTTTTCATATCATCAGGCAAATTCCATTATCATAATGGTTTTATTGTCCCTTAAAAATAGATTCGGAATCAATTATCGCAGGAGAGTTGTTAGCATGTGAAATTACTGTTAGTTCATCAGTGCAGTGAATTAATTTGAGCTCGCAAATAAGTTAGTCTTTCTTCTTTTATTACTTAGGCGGAAAAATGTGGTCCATTAATTTGGTTTGGCATGTTCAGAATTTTAGAGTTCAATGTTGAGCTCGGTTTTTAGATTAACCTGACTTAGTCGAGGCTGTTATTGACTAAAATCAAGTAAATATAAATGTTGGGGGAGGAGGGGGGTCTCCCTGTACTCTTGTGTTTTCCATACTGGAAACAATCGAATCAGTTCAGAAACGCATACACATTAAATCCGCAAGCTATAAATCTGCCCTGCACCAACTTGTACTTGACGGACACAGAGCTCAGAGCTCTGATTGCCCCTGATTAAGAAGCAGAGAATGGGAGGCGGGGAGGAAAGTCCCCGAAGGCTTTTAATTTAAACCACGGCTATTAGCACATGTTACATGTCAAGAATCCGCCTTTGCATGCCTCCGTGCTGCTCCCACAGCGTGTGTGCTCCTCGAACGGTAATATAGTCCATTTAACTAATCTAAATCAACATTTACCCTGTCTTGTTTTCTTGTTTAGTTTTTTCTTAAAGGAAGTCTCTCCCACACAAGAGCCGCACTCGTTTCACTTTCTGATGCTTTTGTAACTCAAACAATTCAGTTGCTTCATCAGTAAAAACAACAATTGGGAGTTCCGAGGCGAAACAATGTTAAGAAATTTCCCTCTGTGGATTACGCTGCATTCAGTAATCATTTTTAATTTATTATTTGAATTGAATTAATGTCACTTGAGGTTATTTCAATGTGTGCCTGCACATGTGGTCTAATGGAGGTCACCAAGGACACTGCTGCTGAGACGCCATACACACTCCACCTGCTTTAGTTAGCAAAGTCACCACAACAAACACAGGCAGACACACACACGGGTGGACACGGACATGAGAAGCAGCACTCACTTATGGGGATTAAACCAATGAGCACTGAGGTCACTTTAGCACCCTCTATGGTCTCCTTTCCCACTACCACCTAACGCATACGCGCGTTACTGACCACTGAATGAAATGTAAGACGTTCACATGGGGATGGTCGGACGTCATGGAAACGGCTCACACAGGGCATTAGTGGTCCATTATGCGTCAATCCGCCAATCGCCCCGCAGCGTATGCAATAATTGGCGTGCTATCAATCACCCCGGAGGTGCGGACATGGTCGACTTGCGGGGCTTTTTAATTGGACATATTAGTTAAAGAAGAGTGAAGATTTCCATTTGGACCAAATGTGTCTGTTTTACAGTCGTATTAGCTTGTTGAAAATGGTAGGAATCATCAAGCTAGGGATGTTCTTGCATGCAAACACTTAAAAGGCAAGGCCAAATTTATACATAGGCTAAAGTCAACGGCGCCCGATTGTCCTCTGAATTTGATTTACATAGCAGTAAATAAAACAAAAAACACAAAAGCTTAGTTCAAAAACGTAATTATATCCATCCAAAATGTTGCAGCAGTAAGCTTTTTATGTGTCCATTTTAAATATTGTTGCTTTCCATAAAAAAGCATGTACAGGAAGTCCTCAACTTACAAACACAATGGGTTCCGAGAGATTGTTTGTAAGTCGAATTTGTTTGTAAGTTGAATCATATTGTAAGTTGAATTTGTTTGTAAGTCGAATCACATAAAAAAATCAAAGTGACATTTTATGATAAAAAAAAAAGTAAAATAATAAAAATATGCAAAAACACAAATTAATATTAAACAAATTAAATTAATTACAGTATCTCCATGTTTTACAACTTTTTATCCAAATTGGCCTGTGAAGAATGGTTGGATGGATGTGTTTGTTTATGCTGTCTAAACATGAAAAGATGTACCTTCACATTTTTCTCATTGAACAAGAACACACTCACAACTACAGTAAACCCCTTTAATTGGACGGTGGCCATATACAGTATTGCTTATCTTGTGACATCCGCCCCCGATCTTGATTGTTTATGATATGCAGAGGAATTCCTTTAAAGACAATCACTACCATTTTTGTTATTGTTGTCCAGGCGAGAAGCGCGCACGGTCCCCACGCGGCCCGTTTCTGATTTCATTTTAATAAGGTCAGTAATAATCGCGCGAACCAGCCGAGGAGAAAACAGCTCCCTCGGGGCCCATTGAGAGAGGCGCGACCCGCGAGGCCCCTGAGGTGCCACGAGCTGACCCGCGAGCTTCACAAACAATCTGATCATGCAGCTCCTTCCTTCCTGCCGCCTGTCTCGCGGGAGCCTCCTCAGCACGCCACGCGCGGCCGCCATTGTCAGGCCCCGCGCTAATAAAATTGTCCCCCTGCAGGCGACGCTTGTTGGGAAATTAATTTTATCTAATTATACTGATGTCAGCGTCGCCTTTCAGCGCGTAATTAAAAACTGACCTGCGAGCTTCTGCTTTCATTCTTTGCCGGCGAAGGAGGGGAGAGCTTGAATTGAATTTAACATATCAAATATTTGGTGGTTGATTGTGTTTGGAGGCTGATTATCGGAATGTCCGTTTGGTCTTTTTTTTTCTCTTCTCTAGCGCACTGTGCAGAAGAACGCCAAATATGTGTGTCTGGCCAGTAAGAATTGTCCTGTGGACAAGAGGAGACGCAACCGTTGCCAGTACTGCCGCTTCCAGAAGTGTCTGAGTGTTGGCATGGTCAAGGAAGGTAGGAAGACTCTTAACAAACAAACAAATTCTTAAACTATGCATCGATTGTAAATATTAAGTGCGTTTAACACTTACGATTGTTTTTGGGAGATCAGATAGAACACACCCCACATAAGATAATCCCTCGAGATAATGTTTAGAAATATCTGAAAATCAGCCCTTGTCTGACTTCAGGAGGGAAGAAAAAGACTCAAATTTGACCTGATTATTGGTATGAATCATCACCGTCACAAACAAACATCACCAAAATAATCTGAGCACTTCAGTTGGAATTGGGGCTTTAGTCAAGGCGGAAGGAATTATGAACAGTTCAGTTCAGCAAAAAATGTCAACTGTACTTCATTTTGGGTTCATCTGAGACAATTTAAAAGGTGGTAGGTGTGTGCTGACTCCCCTTTAACATGAGTCAGAATATGACTATAGTGGGATGAATTATGAACAGTTAATGATAAGCATATACAAAAGTCAAAATAAGCCTACTCAAACAGCTGAACTACATTTTGGGTTAATCAGAGGCAGTGTTTACCTTGAGTTTGAATGGGATTTATTCATTTTATAACCACATTATCTCAAAGATTTTTTTCAGTTTGTTGTGCACGTCATGTCTTTTATTTTATTTTTTATGATTTATATGAGCAAAATTAAACACAAGGTCTGACCAACTTTTCTATGGCAGCAAATTATTTGGACCAGAAATTAATCACATTCTGCCTGTTGATGCTTGACAGCAAAAGTTATTATAAATGAGTGTCTGCCATTTACATAACAAGTGTTCTAAAGCGAATAATTTTCTTTTGCTTTGTGGACGTCATTAAGTTTTTTGACTAACCTTCACTCAATTATGCCTTTGCAATTTGCCTGCCTAATAATTTTTAACCTGCTTAAGTGAAAGGATAGTTTCACATTCAGTCATAATGTAAATATATCACACTCAGGGCTTTTCATATTTCTTAGACAATAAACAGATCTGACACTGTGAGGTTAGTTCTCATTATGCCATTTTTCCATTCTTGTTGCTGGATTTAGCAACTTTACATAATACCCTATACCATCCCCCAAAATAAGCACCTATCAACAAATTTAGCTACTTTTAAATGTGTTTAGAAACTTGAAAAAAAACTGGCCTGTGTAAATATAAAATGTGAATCAAGCTTTATATTACATTTGCAAATTGAAACATGATTATAAACAAACTAACGTGACAATTGTCTGGAAGCTGTGTGACAGTTTTAGTTTTTTGTTATTATTTTTAAACGTTGAGTCAAAACCAATTGGTGCTGTAACTTTGAGTATACTTGAAATCGTGCCTATATTAGTATGATTTAAAGTCCAATTAATATGGAACTAAATAAAGTACTGTCTTCCTATGGCCTATAGCTTGTGAAAACCCCCTCAAAAATTGGGGGAAAAAAGCAACTCAATTACTTTCCTTGATGACTAATCACATTTATGAAGGAGCAATTAGAGATTAACTCAATTACTTTTATGGGAAAGTAATTAATTAATAACTATAACTAATTAATTTTTGTTGATTTGAATAGCGTAATGCCACTCTATAATGTACGTTTGTCTTTATCCTAATCACAAATAGCAACAACTGAAAATGTGTCCTTTTATCACACAGCAACCAAAGCACCTGTTTCTCCCATCATCAAGAGTACAGACACAACTCACATTGCCACCTGCTGGCTGCTAACCTCCAGTGTGGGAATGCCGCAGGGCTCCTGTGCAGAATATCATCCTTTCAGTCTCTTTTGCACCCCTGTAAAAATACCGATAACAGACTTATCAGCTCCAGGACAGACGTCCTTTATGCATGTTGTGTAAACACGGATCGGTACACCAAACAGGCGCTTCATTATTCACACTTCTGTTGACTCTTTCTGCTCCACAGTTGTACGCACCGATAGCTTGAAGGGGCGTCGCGGCCGTTTGCCCTCCAAACCAAAGAGCCCCCTGCAGACGGAGGTGGCCCCTCCCTCGCCACCCCTCAGCCTGGTCTCTGCTCTGCTCAGGGCTTATTCGCACTGCACACCCCATGACCTTGACTACAGCCAGGTAACCCTACAGGGATACAAATGTTTCCAGTGAGACTCTCCCCACAGACACTAACGTCCTTTCCCGTTTCTCCGTTGTTTCTCACCGTTCCGCAGTTCAGCGCTGCCGACCCTCCCTCCTCCTCCTCGGACGCAGAGCACATTCACCTGTTCTACAGGCTCCTCACCATTTCGATGGAGACCACGCGGTGCTGGGCCGACCGGCTGCCGGGCTTCTCCGAGCTCCAGCGGGACGATCAGAACCTGCTCATAGATTCCGCCTTCCTGGAGCTGTTTGTCTTACGATTGGCTCACAGGTGAGAAGAAAGGAACGGAAAGTAGGAGAAGATGAGAACTTTAACTAGATGTATCGCTTCTGTGTGGAACTGTGGTTGGCCATGCTTAACAGGTCCTCATAGGGCTTTTTGCCGCAACAACGAGGCGCTCTAAAGTAGCCACACCAGTCCAAAGCCCCTGTTCACACGCGGGCTATCATGTCTGAATATTTTCCCCCCTCTACTCGCGATTCTGCTCTTCTCCGTACGAGCACTCACAGCTGACAACGAGGCACTCTAAAATGACACCAGCGGACTATCTGAAGGCAAGATGCATTTTCGGGTTGTACACATAGCTAGCTAGCTATTATCACATTTGCGATGGGTAACCGCTGATGTGAAAGCATGTGCTCAAGTTCTTGGTGGGAGAGGGGCAACTCATCCGGAGTGTATCATCAGTCCCTGCATTGGCCACGCCCACAACACAATTACATGCTATATCTCCAAATTTCTAATTTTCAGCAATGTTTAACATGTCGAATGTATTCCAAAACAACTCTCAGGATTCACTTTACACGATCTTTAATGTTACACAAAAAGCATAACATAGTCAAAATTAAGGAATGTTATATTTATTGGTAACTTTGAATTGATTCCACTCAATTGAATTTAGTACAAGAGAAATTTGCTCCTACAATGTGAGCCATGAATCAGGAAAGGAAAGGGCTGGGTGATATGGCCCCAAAAATAAAATCTCATTTTTTTCCAGTCATTCTGGACGATTACGATTTTTACATTGAATTAAAGGTTTCATTTATTCAAAATTAAATCTTGTGCAAAATGTTTAGAAAATAATAATGTTCATAGCTTGTACATTTTTTTTTCGCAGCGACAATATTTTACATTTATATATAATTTATAATAAATGTATCCTATTTATATTACACCTCGATTTCACGACTTAGCTCATTTTCACCGATTCGATTTTTTAAATGATGATTAATCAAATTAATTCGATTTATTGCCCAGCCCTAATCAGGAACAGCATGCACTTCTCGTCCTTTACTATTATCGTCCAGTACTGTACAACTTGTAAGTGTGCTGCTGTTTTGATGTATTTGGAGTTGTGTGAGAATGGTCAGCCATATAAATGGAATTATGAATGGAATCGGTGTCTACAGTATAACAGCAGCTACGCCCACGGAGTTCCGCTCATCTGATGTGTGACGCACAAGTGAGCTTTGTGTGCGTTGTTTCTCGAATTGACGTGAGCTGAACCTCTAAAAAGCAGGTCAGCTGACACATTAAGGCAGGAAATTCACACTCAATTCAGCTGACTCAAAAAATGGCTTAATTTCATATACGGCTGCTTGATGCCATTAGGACTCCCCGGGGGCCATCTTGAGCCTCGGCATCGCCCGGGGTTACCGCTCTGCCCTGGCAAGGCATGCGGCTGGTTAAATTTATGGCGAGGAGGGGGCTCGGCCTACAAGCTCATCCTTTTGTCCCGGCTGTCGTCTAGGGCCAAAAAACCAACACAGTCAGACACACTTACTCACCCAAACACAAACATACACACACACACTGATGATGTAGAACTTTGTTCTTCTGCACCCTGCTCGGTCCAGGTGCAGGGTGGGTAGAAGATGGGCGGTGGCATCACAGTTCCAGCAGGAGGGAAAGGCTCAGGCTGGGACTGTGAATCACCCCAAACACAGGACTCATGGCGACCTCGTTCACACGCACGCACATACACATGCGCTGAGCATGGAGCACACATGGCAATGTGAGAGCTTCGCCATGCAGCCCCCATTAAGCGTTGATGCTACGTTCACCCCGCGTTGAACTCGGACGGCCGTCAGACCCCCTCTTGCAAGCGTATGTCTGCATGTTCGTCAGTGGTGTGTGTGCGTGCGAGTAAATATACTCCTCCGTCGCCGTACAAGCACCCCCGTCACCAGTTTCCGTGGTTAGGGGTGGGTTGCCGTGGCGATGGCGTCGTCAGGGGTGAGCGGAATGTGTGGCAGAAATCCAGTCGTATATTACGTGGATGTGGACTCTCCGTGCTGTTTGGCACACGAGCGTCCTTAGATACATGCGTCACATCCGAGCGTTGGTTGAAATCTGTTTTAATATGCTACAAATTGCAGATTTGAACAGTAATTTTCCCAGCAGTAATGCATTTGATCTGATTTAGCCAAAGTTTGGCATCACACATTCCAGATTCTTCTTTGGTATGTTCTTGTTTGAGCACGTCACTCCGGGCAAACCGAAATTGGTTTAAATAACAAATGTATCAGACAAAAACCCCATGTAAACTTTATGGTATATTTTTTAGTTTGTGTGATGATTAATCCACCAGTATGTGAAAGCTCTTCAACCAAAATACAATTATTATTGAATTGTTCAAATACTGCTTTTACAAAAACGACACTATTTTTTCAAATGAAAGTTAGTTACTTGCATTTGCGAACAGAAAAATAAAGCATTTTTAGTGGTTGAATGTTATGCTTTACTTTATGACTTCAACCCAGAAAGTTGTGTCAAATTGAACCAAGTTGTTGTTGTTTTTTTAGAAAATTACCCAATTTTTGACCCAAGTGTGGGTTAAACTGACCCAAGTACAATATCTGACACAACTTTCTGTGTTGATTTATCCAAAATGATCCAATTTTGGACTGAAAGTTGGGTCAAATTAATGCCACATTCCAGAGAGCTTGAAAATGAGAAATGTCTCTGTCTCTATCTGTATGCAAGCAATGTACGATAATTGTATTAGTGTTGTGTGTTACAACTAAAGGGAAGACTAAGCTAGTAACTCAGTTAATAACATAACAGAAAACATCAGTATGAATGCGAATAGCTGGTGGTAGACTGAACGTAATGGGAAAACCCCAGACAGTCGAGGCCTGAAGTGGTATAACAAATGGATCATTGAAGTTTTATCGTCAAGGACTGTTCAAAGTCTACAGACGTCATTATTTGCAAAGCGAACAATAAGATTATTTTACTATTGACCTTAAAGGGGAAATTCAGTTTCCACTCTAATTTACAGTACATGCCAAAATGTAGGACAGCATGAAGTCAGGGGAAGAGACTATTCGATGAGATTTCAACCTTCTTATCTGCTTCTAGTTTGTTTTCCCAAGCATGCACTGTATTTTACCTGCGTCTTCCATCTGTCTTCCCTTTGTTTGGGGGTTCTCTTATGAAGGCTCCTAATAAGAAGGAAGCATGCTGTTTAGTCAGGCACTCATAAAGAGCGCTTTATAGCCCTAGCTTACGCATATGCTCTCACTCTCCCGCTCCCTCTCGGTCCTGTGTCATGAGTAACTGAAGGAATCCTTTTCATTTCCTCATTAAGACATATTTTCATCGCACGCAGCGGTCAAAACGCTTTAAATTCATGCATGCGGGAATGTTTCAAAGCGCGATTATTTGAAAAATGCAATAACAATCGGCTGCGTGGTGGTGTTGGATGTTTGTCCAAATTGTGTGTGAATGCATAGGCTGCCAACTAAGCAGTCCAAGTATTCTATTTAAAGGGGAAGTCAATCATAAACATTTCTTGACAATAATATGTTATATGCGACCTCACTAGCCTAAACATGACATTCTGATTAATATTACATTTGTGGAATAGGAGTTATGAAGGAAAATCATGATCATCTCAGGGGGCAGCCATTTTGCCACTTGCTGTCGACTGAAGATGACATCACAGTTGCTCAGGGCTCAGGCAACCACCAATCACAGCTCACCTGTTCTCTGAAGCTAAGCTGTAATTGGTTGTTACCGGAGACCTGAGCAACTGTGATGTCATTTTCACTCTACAGCAAGTGTCAAAATGGCCACCTTCTGCTATTGATGAAAAAAAATGCCGGATTTTGCTGCTTAACTCATACTGCACTAACACAATATTAACCAGAATACCGTATTTAGACTTAAGACTCTATTCAAGAGGGATATAAATGTAGTGGTTAGCATGTCTGCCTCACAGCTCTGATGTTCTGGGCTCGTATGTTGGCTCTGGTCTTCCAGTGTGGAGTTTGCATGTTTACATTATCCCTAAAGCTAAACAACTTAAATTTCTCCTACTTTGTTCCAGGTCGATGCTGTCTGAGGACAAGCTGGTGTTCTGTAACGGTTTGGTGCTGCACAGGTTCCAGTGTCTTCGCGGTTTCGGAGAGTGGCTGGACTCCATCCGAGACTTCTCCACCCATCTCCAGAGTCTAAACCTGGACGCCTCCGCCTTCGCCTGCCTGGCTGCGCTCGTCCTGCTTACAGGTAAAAACACACCAAGGGCGTAAAATGATCGTGAAAATGATACATACAGTATATGAGAGCATTGTTTGCTATAGAAGGTGATCTCGACCATCATTTTAGCCTCACGCTTCCGTTTGTCGCTTATGTGTGGCTGATTGAATGTGACAGCGATCAGGTGGACGAATCCCCTCAAAGACAAACACACATGCACACACAAGAACCTGATACCCATAAGCACCTGCTGCACCTGCCTGACACCTGCCTCTCTAATCAATGTGCATGTGTCAAACATGCAGCAGAGAGAAAGCACGTGCAAGCTTGGACCAAAGAGAAGCAGGAAGCGTGTTGTAAATGGGCTTAAACACTTTCACCCGCGACAATCAATATTGAAGGCTTAATTAGCCCAAAAAAGTAGTTTTTCATCCACACCCGGAATGAGGGAACAGAAACATAAGAGCAAAATAAATCACAGCCTGATCATATTCACATTTCAAAGGATTCTCCATGTTAAATCTGGATCAAATATAGATAAGTGTGGTTAACATAGCAGCTCCCGATGCTGTGAAAAAAAGTCTAAAGATTTCCATATTTATAAGTGGATTTTGTGCTTTAAGTAATGCTGATGCTTTTCATTATGGTAGAGGGTCGCAAATGTAAAAAAAAAGTTTCAAATGATGAAAATGGAAGTGCTGGGAGAGAGACACACAAACATTATTGAGTTGCAGAAGATAAATTGATCGAGCTGATTACACAAAAGTCATGTTTTGTTTGACTTGACTGCAAGTGACCCACATGGACAGAAATATATTTGTTGAAAGGAGTTTTGTCATAGATGATATGGCATGACTCCTTCTTGTGATTGGCTCCAATTCAGCCTTTAGATCAGAAAGAAAAATATATACTCAACAAAAATATGAACGCAAAATGCTTTTGATCTTGCTCCCATTTTCATATGAGATGAACTCAATGAGATACAACTTCTTCCACATACACAATATCACAATTTCTCTCAAATATTGTTCACAAACCAGTCAAAATCTGCGATAGTGAGCACTTCTCCTTTGCCGAGATAATCCATCCCACCTCACAGGTGTGTTATATTAAGATGCTGATTAGACACCATGATGAGTGCACAGGTGTGCCTTAGACTGCCCACAATGAAAGGCCACTCTGAAAGGTGCAGTTTTGTTTTATGGGGGGGGGGGGGTCTGGGGAGGTTTTCAGTACTTTTCTGATTGGCTAAATTTTTTCCATACATTTCAATTGGTGTGAGTTATATGTGGGTTTTCGTCCCTATCCCCAGAATGGCAGCAGTCGACTGTAGAGTAAATATAAAAACGTTTTTTTATATATATATATATTGCTCCATCTTCTGATCGAATCAGTAATCATCATTTTTTTTCTATCTGGTTGATTGCTGACCGGTGATCGGCTGAGAAAATCCTGATTCTGTAAAGCCCAATCTCAACGTACCCATGCAAATACTATATGAATGTCTAATTCTTAAAATAAATATGTGACACGAGAAATCCTCCCCTCAATGCCGACTTTATTTACCTCCAGCCCCCCGGCCCTCTGCCACCACCTTCACTTCCTCTGTCTAAAGCCGCCAACACAAGCCCGTCTCTCTGGGGGAGCACTTAACTCTGCGCCCCATCGACCAGCCCACCACGGAGCGCCGTTCCGCGCCGGCGTCTCAGCGCCACCTCGGCAAAGCACACAAGCACACTGCCAGAGCAACCGGGCCATCGACCAACTCAGAGTGGCCTGTGTAGAAAGGCAGCCATCGATTACCCCCCGCCCCATCGCACATACACACACACGCACACACCTCCACCACAGGAGCTGGAGCACATAGAGACAAGGGGGGAGCGAGTGCGTAGGTCTGAAAGACGCGTTGAAAGGCGGGCTGGAGTGACTCGGCAAACAAAAGAGCCACATAAACAAACAATAAATAAGCTTCACATAATGGATATCTCAAAGTGGTCTGAGCCACGGCCCCCCTGCAGCGCCCGTGTGTGTATGTGTGTGTGTTGGAGGCGGTGGACACCCTGTGCTCTGCAGAATGAGTTAGTGTCACATTAAGCTCGGTTTGGGTGCCACTGGAGTTGCTATGGGCACTAGTTTGTGCGTGCGCGTGCGCGTTTCTAATCTAATTTGGCTGCTCACAGGGCCGAATAATCAGCTAATTGTTGAGCACTTTTGTCTTTGTCAATGTCTTGAATTGCAGGGAGCATTTGTGTGCCAACCAGTGTTTATATATATCTATCCTTTCGGTGTGTGTGTGGGTGGGTGTTTGCACACGGCGTGCGGGGGGCTTATTAGGTTAGGCTGTGTATTGATCTGTAGTGAGTGAGACAGGTTAAAGCCTGTTAAGAACTTGAGCCATACAGGCTAATGAGGTGCAATTCAATATAAAAGAAGATGTAGCAATTGCTCTTTCAGCTGAATGAGCCGATTGGGCTTGCAAAGGGATGGAACATGCCCAGTACATTTACAGCAACTTTCCATTTTGGACGGATTTTGGAAGTATTCAGTTGGACAAGTTGGGCAGTTTCTACGGGAATTAATGAGAATTGTTATGAACATTTTGGTTTTCTATGAGAAGAAAGGCAAGCAAAGTAATAATTTACATAAACATTTCATGAAAACACTTGGGTTGAGCAAGTTGGGTATTGGAATTAATTAATTAATTTCGGACAACTGGTGTGTGGTTTTACAAACTAAAGCATGTAGAAAAATGATAAAGAATGTATTGCTTTTTTAATGCAGGGAAAGTCATATCTAAAAATTTTGCATGGCAAACTTATCTGAGGAAATTGGAAATATTCAAGTAAGCAACTTTGGCAGTTTCTGTTCAGTTTCTTCATTTGGCCAAATTTTACAGACTGTTTTTATGTACTCTAACCATTTACAGCAGTTGAACGTACATAAGTAACACTGGTATCATTATTCATCTATACAACAACGTTGTATAATTAAATATATATAATGAAATATGTTAATAAGGTCATTCAATGAACCTGCCCTTGAAAACAAAGTAAATCATTTTTTTATCTTTTATTTTACACGCAGCCTAAAGTCACATCTGTTTAAAAAAATAAATTTGAAAAACCCTCAAAAATATTTAAAAAAGTGAACCCAAAAATAGTACCTGAGCCCTGAGAAACTGTGATGTCATCTTCAGTCAACAGCAAGTGGCAAAATGGCTGCCACGGGTGGATTTTGCCGCTTAACTCATATTCCACAAACACAAGGCCCTACAAAGAATAACATTACGAACATTTATATATACATATACACGTTTCTATGGTAAGTTTATGTGGGTAAGTTTGCACAAGTTGGATGGTTAGCGTGGGAATTGAATTCCCATTCATTTCAAATAATAACATTTACAGTATTTATTCTGCCTTTGCACTAATGCATATTAGCGGTTAAGTCATAATGGATGAAGATTTTGTTATCGATTATAATGTGAGAATGTTTGACTCAAAGTCAATTTATCTATATCAACGTCATTGATATTTTTTCAGCGCACTAAATCAGTCCCCAACGTTTTTGCACTACGGACCGTGTTGACATCAAGATGTATTTTGACGGACAAATCAAATCAAATGATTAACAATACAACTCACCATGATGCTGAATGTCGCTGTGGTCATTGTTTGTTTTCAGGTCTTCATCTCGCGGTCCATACATACGGGATATCCTGTGCTGTTTAATACATGTGTCTCCTAACATCTCCTTCACAGAGCAAGTTCCGGGCCTGAAGGACTCCAAGCGAGTGGAGGAGCTGCAGAACAAAGTGATTTGTTGTCTCAGAGACCACCTGGGCTGCGGCCCCTCTTCGTCGTCGTCCAAGGCGGCGCCCGCCCTGAGTCGTATTCTGGGTTTAAGGGCAGAGCTGCGCTCCCAGAGGACTCAGGGCCTTCAGCGGATCTTCTACCTGAAGCTGGAGGATCTGGTGCCACCTCCGCCCTTGATTGACAGGTTCCTGGACACTCTGCCTTACTGATCCCAAAGGACGGAGGAAAAACAAAACAAAACATCATGTCCAGTTTGAGGACAATAACAGTCACTTTGCTGTGATGCCAACAGGATAACCACATGAGAACTCCATGCAATGGACCATCAATTGAATAGAAACTTTTTACCAGTGTAAAAAAAAAAATGCTTTGCCACTTCTGATTTTCACATGGAAGCTGAGATGGATGATGGAGGAAAAAATACTTTTTGCTCTCTGCAAAGAAAGAGAAAAAGAAAGTTAGTCTTGTTTGTATGTATACTGGCCTGTTTATCCAGTGTGTTGAATTCACTGGTAGGGAAAGGAAATGTGCATGTGATGCACTCTGTCCAAAAAAAAAGAAAGTCAGAGCTCGGTGACAGAAAGCATACAACACAATATTTAAAAAACACGAGTTCTTGATTGATTCCAAGTGCAATTTTTCACAGCTTTCTCATCACATCAGGAAGTGACGCGACGGTTTAATTTCAAACTCTAAATTATTTGAACGCAAATTCATGTCCTATATTGTCAATAGAGCTACGAAAGTACGAGGGAGAAATCTGGCTTTAGAGGAGAAACTGTGCACTAATGATTGATGACTGCTCACTCAGACTTGAAATGCTCATTTTTTTTATGTTTATTGTACTCATATGGAGCTGATAAGAGACAGAAATGGGCTTCTGAAGCACTTAAGCCCCGCAAAGGGCAAGAAGCGCCGACACACACCCGGCCTGCTCCTCCACCAATGAGAGGAGAGGAAAGGAGGGTGCTCGACAGATAGATCCACGGAAGAAACATTCCGCAGTCTTTTTTTTTATTTTGT
Organism: Leptonotus elevatus; assembly: GCF_054856555.1. Taxonomy (NCBI): domain Eukaryota; kingdom Metazoa; phylum Chordata; class Actinopteri; order Syngnathiformes; family Syngnathidae; genus Leptonotus; species Leptonotus elevatus. Next base: position 16,923,204 of record NC_141244.1, read on the forward strand.
ATTTTCTCTTGTGGCGGTATGAGTGTGTGCATCTTAATGTGTGTGTGCGTGTCAGAGAAGCCAGCATCTTAAGCATGGTGTGTTTTTAAGCTGTCAAAAAAACAGCTCGCCTCGTGTGTTTGTGTGTCTCACCCCGCACCCACCCACTCACACTCACGGCAGCAGTGATATTATGAAAAAATATGGAGAAAAAAAAGCAAATTCTATAGATATATAAATATATAAATATACAAAAACTAATATTTTGAAGTGTTTTTAGCTTTTTTCAAATATTGTGGTACGACATGTGCATTGTTTTCAAAGAAGAGAAACAAAAAAAGAGAAAAGTTGCTGTTCTTTTTTTTCAATGTCCTTTGGTTTGAGTTTCCTGTTCGATTTTTTTCTTTCTCTTTGGTTCACTGGATTTTCTGTTCAGCACTTTCAAATCATAAACTAGTTCTGATTATTCTGACTCCTGTGTTCTTTTATTTTCCATCCATTCCTTTTTCTATACCGTATATTATCATGAGGGTCACGTTTGAACTGACTTTGGACTGGACTGGCTTCTCCTGCCTATTGCAGGTCACAGAAAAGAAAAGAAACAACCTTTTACATTCACATTCACATGTATGGACAAATTAGAGCCTTTAAAAGGATATGTGACTCATTGAGCCATTTTCATCAGTACAAAGTTCATATTTGGTCCACAATGAATTTGATAACTTCATTATTTATCTTGTACAATTACAATCTTTAAACACTAATTTTTCCATTTTCTGTCGACTGAAGATGACATCACCTGTGCTGAGGAAGTAGGTAATGACCAGTCACGGCTCACCTGTTTTCTGGGTTGGGTCAGCAAACTGAGCCATGATTAGTCGTTACCCACAGGTTATGTCATCTTCATTCGACAGCAAGTGGAAACATTTGTATTTTAAGGTATTAATTGTACATGAAAAATAATGAAGTTTCCTAATTCATTCTAGACAGAATATTAACTGTTTGCTGATAAAAAAAAATGGCTCAATGAATCAAGTATCCCTTATCAGCTTTTAAGGCTACACATACAGCAAAGTTCTTAACCCGGGTTTGATCGAACCCCAGAGATTCAGTGAGTCAGTGTCAGAGGTCACACGCCCGACTCAAATGATTCGTGATGATACGCCCGCTTCGCCGTCATTGGCTGCAGGTGATCACGCTATATCTGCTTGGCATGTCTGTGCTGCAGGGAATTCTGGTGCGCTCAGTAGTCTGATTTCTTTATAATACTAACTATGCCGAGCAAAGAAAAAGAAAGTATAGTCGGGCGGATATATGCAATATGAATTTACATGTATAATGGAACGTAGGTGTTCCACAGGGTTCATTTCTGGGGCCTCTGCTGTTTACATTGTATCTACTGCCGTTGCGTTCCATCTTAATAAAATAGCATAAGCCTCCCGACAAGTAAAATGCCTCATTTTCCTCCCGTTGGGGGCTCTCACTAGAAGAGATGAGAATGGGATAAGGGAGAGGTTGGGAAGAGAGGAGGGCGCGACGTTAGCATGAGGTGCGGATCAGCCTCCAGCTTCGTTAAACTGCATTGATTGCAGCGGTGACATTTCCCAGTACATGTCGTCTACACTGTCACTGCCATCACTCTCCGGCCCTCCTGTGCAACAGTGCAACACAACCAGGTGATTGATTGCAACTGTTATTGGGAAACTGCAAACTATCTGCACGTTGGATGGACAGAAAGGCATAATGGCTAATTCTCATTTAGTTCATAGTCATGCATGACGAGCAGCAAGGTGGGGTAGTGGTTGTTATGTTTCGTAGTTCTAAGGTTCTGGGTTCATATCTGGACTACGGCCTTCCTGTGTTAGGATTATTTGTCTCTCCTAAATAACACAAATAGGTTGCAGGTATTCACGCTGATTCAAGCACACACACATTGACGTGTCAGTCTCCAGGACAATCGATTACAGCTGTCAGATAGCAAATACCCCCAGAGTCTTAATTAGAGCTCCCTGTGTGTGTTTGCACACACACATTCTAATTTCTAGCTGCAGCTTCATAATTTATCCTAATCCAATCAGAATTGGAAAATGACCAAATAGTGAATCAATAGAATCAGCATCTTAACAGCAGAAAAGGCTTGGAATCCAAATCCGGAATTTCTTTTGGATCCGAGGAAACTAATGAAATTTGCCATAATTACAACAAATGGTAAACTGATCTGATAAAGTATCACACAGATTAAAGTGTTAAATGTGAATTTTCCATGTTCAAATTGATTTTGCGGCCAAATGCATTATTTGGATCACATCCAGTTAAAGTCATATTACATCTTTGGCCCTGGAATACATACAAACAACCATCGTTACATTTTTTTTTATAGCTCTTGTCATGGGAGGGCTAGAACCTATCCCAGCTGACTTTGAGTGAGAGACTGTATAACATCCTAGACTGGTCGCCAGTCAATCACAGAGCAGACTACTATGGACAATTTAACTCTTTAATGAAGCTAATAGGCATGATTTTGAAACATAGAAGAAAACTATGGTGCAATGTTGAAAATCCTAACTATATGTTATGATTCTATGCTGGAACGGCCTGGGCGACCAGTTCAGGGAAACATGTTTTTGTTGGACAGTGCCAATATAAAATATTGTAGATAGGTAGTTAAACAAAAACAACAAATATTGCATAATTTAAAATAAAGGGGAAAAAATGAATTTACTATCTTAAAAGTCTGTTTATGCTGTTGACAAAATGACAGAATCAAATAGTTTGAGTAACAATCTGAATAATATGAATATCTAACAATACATTACAATGCCATTAAGCTAATGACATTATGGCTGATGCAATGAAATTATCTTCATTGTCATTATACTAAGCCCAATGAATATTTTGCACTGCACTTTTCTTGCAAAAAGGCAAAGCAATTACAATAGCAAGTAAAATAATATAAAAGTAGTCGTTTTTTGGAAAAAGGCAGTTATCATCTACACGACCAGACAATGAAGATGCATACAAAAAAGAACACAAAACAAAAAAATCTAAATTCTTCTCCTCACTTAAAATACATTGCGGGGTAGAATTGAGAGCAATTCAAGTATTTCTGCAATAACATGTATGTCAGGGATGATTTATAGTCTTATTTCTCCTTCCTGGCTCACTTGTCCCAGGTGTTGGACATCAAATTGACAGTGATGTCATTCCCTCATTTTACTTCTGTCTTGTTCTGAGAGTGTGATGTTGACTGATACAGGAGCTCACATTAAAAAGACGTTTTCATTGACAGCTGACATTTTTTGTTGTTGACATTTTTGTCTTACCTCGGTGACCTACTGCCTCATGCTTCATGTGTCATCACTCACTGTAACTGTTTCTACTGATCTGCATTTTCTGCTGCTTTGTTTGTTGCTCTCTGCTTCGGCGTGGGTTCCTAGTTGAACTGCTAGACTGTGGTGGCTGCATGTGCTTCTCTTCCAGCTTCCATTCCTTTTTCTTGCTCTCTGTCTCTGTCTCTGTCTCTCTCTCTCTCTCTGCATCTCTTTCTTCTGTTTCTGACATCCCTGACCCTCTCTCTACCCCTCTCTTTCCCTTTCTGTCTCGCTCTGGCTCTCTCAATTCAACTGATCGAGGGATACGGCCACCCCACACCGTGTTCTTCTGTATTTATCCCACTTTGATACATCAGGTAGAATACACAGTTTTAACTCGCAGCTCATTTAAAATGCTGCAGCTCAGGTTCTGACCAGAACCAATCAGGGTCCTGAATACATTAAGGAACTGATAATTGAATAAAACTCAGTAAATAATAAATGTTATCAATATGTTATTTTAGTAATTTGAATAGGCTATTTTCTCTTTGCTCTGCGAATGTCTTCAGTTGTTGTTTGTTACTGCTTTTATATGTTGTGTTTTTTGTTGTGTGAGGCACATTTAAGTGCCCAGTGTATGTAATGTGCTGTATAAATAAAGTTGCCTTGCCTAAGCCACCAGGATGTGATGATTACGCCTGCTTTAAGAAGCGAGAGGTATTAAGTGATCGGAGCCGCCTGCTGACTTCCTCTCCCGCTGACAAACTTCCTGGATTAAACAGAAATGGACGACACCTGAGTCCTGTGGCTGACTCATACACACACACACACACACACACACACACACACGCACGCACACACACTCTCTCTCTCTCTCTCTCTCTCTCTCTCTCTCTCTCTCTCTCTCTCTCTCTCTCTCTCTCTCTCTCTCTCTCTCTCTCTCTCTCAGTACAGATTTTTGTTGATTTGCAATTTGATTAACAGCATTTTGTTCCCCTTCAACTCTGGCAGTCCCCTGGAAGTGGACGTAGACTTACACAAGCATGTGCACAGACAACCTGAGTGGGCTTTAAAAATTGTTTTGAAAAAAATAAAATCATACAGCAGTCAGGGGAACTCCCTTGTGGTATGGGACTGTATGCATCAATGTTGCCTTTCGCCTAGAGGAAAGAGTGTGTGGGGGGTTGGCCTAAATGTCAAAGGTGCTAAAGAAAAGGAAGTGGAAACACTTAGTAAACCCACTCACTCTGGCTCATCACAGAGAAGGGGAAATCCCACATATTACCATTATATTATATATTATTATATTATTATATATTATTATATTAGCCTACCATTACCAAATAGTTCAAAATGCATTGTTTTTGTTTTTCTTAACTCTTTATATATATATATATATATATATATATATATATATATAAATTGTCATTATCATATATTTTGCTATGTTTGGCGCAACCCAGTTACAGATACTCAGGCCCTTGAAAAAATATTAATGAATAAATATTTTATAAATAATATTTTATTTGAATACTGATTTAATCATAGTATATGCTAATTACAGTCATATCGTTGCAAATCAGTGAATGATGTTGAAGGTTTTAATTGAGAGACAAGCTAGCTCTGTTAGCTGCTATGCTAACGATTAAGAACGAAAATCTTTGCTATCAATATGTCAGTATATTTTTCAATAACATGAATAAAAGAGTTTTATTTGGTTTGGGAGATAAAAAAAAATTTAAATGTTAAAAATAGAAGATTGTACTTTTACCTTAGACGTACCATGGTTATTGATGCTCGAGTCTTCTTGTGCTTGAGATGGCAAGAAAAGGCTTTGGGAACAGGTTTGCGGTATTTTTTATTTATTTTTTATTTTATTTTTTTTGTTAAGAAACATAACGTCAGAGGGAAATTGCCACCAATCATACCAAAAAAAACTGATTTGAAACACATTCTGCTATATAAATTAGAGGAACAACCTTAATAATCTAGTATTTTTAAATAATATGGAGAAGTCACTTTTACTCCAGCTACGTTTACATTTTGGTTCAGGGTTATTATAATTTAAACAATATATTGCCCTACATTTTGTGCGTTTTAGAAATGTATTAAAATTGAAGTTAAAATTAATTGGGAGAAAGGGAAATATCCTACTCCTGGAAAGACCCATATCAACATTGTGACGATAAATGCTTTTTATGTTTAAAAAAATAAAATGAAAAATAAAGTACTGGAGGTTTTATTGAAGAACAGCACGTATTTGATTTAATTAGCACGGTCAAATACTCGTTTACAGTTTTGTAATCTTATGCACTCAACTGTCATGCGGAACAACAAATAAGTGTTATCTGCTGTTTCAGGACGGACACTTTACGTCGACACCACTTGGGTGAGACTTGTTTACAAATAACAGCTGTCAGAAACTCACCACGTAATAGCTGTTGTATATTTTTTTTTTCCCACACAATGGAAAGTAAAACATAAATATTGCGCTTTAGAGGTGTTCTCTTGGGTAAGTGTCACCTTATATGAGATAAGTTTCGCTGCCATTTTATGCGACGTTTAGTGTCAGAGCTAGCGTCAAAACAATACGGAACAACTTGACTAGCTATCTACTCCGGTCGATTTACAGTATACGCATGTTTACACATTTTCCCTTAGATCAAGAACTAATGTGAGTCAAATGCATGTGGATAAAAGTTATCCGACCTCTACTAGCCATTAGGATCCAGCACCGCAATTATTACCAACCGGATCTGATGAAAAATCACTGCAGTAGTAGAATCTGAACATGTCATATAGGATTTTCAATGTGAAATTGTTTGGCTTGACAAAAGATCCTCTGACCGTGTGTGCACAAAGTCAAATTTGTGTCATCCCTTAATGGACAGAGACCCCTATTTGGTAACCCCAATTTGAGTCACATACACACTTTATTAAAACTTTACTACAGCAGAGATTCACGAGTAATGGATGCTTTCCACTTAAATGTTTATATTTTCAAATTGTAGTTGTTTTAATGCACCTCAAATTTTGATCTACAAACATTTTAATAACATTCATACATGCATACAAACTAATGCAGGTTTAGCATGTGTTACAATTTCCTTAAAAAAAAAATCTTACAGATGATTTGGGTTTGTAAAAATGTACTGGAAGTGCAAGGACTTTAGCATGCAAAATAGCAATTATCACTTACTAGTAACATCAGTGGCGGAGTCTAGTGGTACATACTGCTGCTTTTCATGTAGACGCCGTGGCTTTAATTCATGGCGAGTGCCCCAGTACCCAGCCTCTAGTCCCAAGTGTGAATGAAAAAAACGGGTGGATAAAACAACAACAACACAGTCCGTTTAGCCTAAAAAAAATTTTTTTAAAAATCGATATCGGCAAAAATTTTGATCGCCAGGTCAGACTTTTTTAAAAGGTCGGTGATCGGCCAGAAAATTGTGATCAGTGCACCCCTACTTCGTTATCCTTTTCAAAAATGACTACTTTAACTGCAGTTTACTGAGTCAGTTGTGAAACTCTTCTTTGTGTGTGTCGCCATGTCTGTATTATACTGCCCCCAAGTGGCCAAGTCACATACACTAGAAGAAGCAGCACAATGTCCATCGAATTGAAGTAAAAAAAAAGAAAAGAAAAAAGAAGTGATCCTTTTTTTTAATTATGTCATTATTGTACATTTTTATAAAGTACAATTTTATCGAGTCACCAAGTGCTTGTTTCCTTACTGAAAACACATTACAAATATTTTTGGGGGGAGGCTGGAACGGATTTATGGCATTTCTAACCCAAACCGAACCAGTTATTCTTTTCTTTCTTTTTGTATTGAGGTAGGACACGAGATAAATGTATACTTTTTTTTTTAGGCATATACAGTCATTCTTATGTCACGAAGATTATTACCCTCTTTAATGTGTTCTATGTACAGAGACCAGGCCCGACAGGTGTGGAGTCACGTCGGTAGGTCCCATGGCGCAGGGAGGCACCAAATTGACACTAAGGCGCCTGGAGGCTCCCATTCACAAGTTCATTAAAGTGGCTCTACCCACCGACCTGGAGCGGCTGCAGAAACACCACAACAACATACTGAAGGTGGCACTTGAGATACTGTACTGGCTTCCACATCAAGATAGATGTCCGATTTGTTTTCCTTCTCCGTTACAGTACCAGCAAAGCCAACAATGGGGCCGCCTTCATCAGGAGCACATAAATGCCAGCCGAACAGTTCAGGTACACAATAATTTGACAATTTTCAATAAATCAGCCCTTTTTATGCACATGGGTTACATGACATTTTTTTAAAAAAGCATGTGAGTAAGTTGACGCTAATCAAGGTGACACCAGCATGGTGCCCGCAAGGACTTGGTCGCCCCTTAGGACCACATGAATAGCCCGTGGGCCTGTTGTAAAATTAACTCACCACTGATTGAACATCCTGATTTTATTTGACAATGTAAGTGTTTCATATTGATATTTATCTGATGAAGCAACCAACGTCCGCTACCTAAATGCTTTTATAAATGCTAATCGAAATTAAAACCAATTTTACGGTAAATTATAAGCCGTCAAAAAACACACTCAGAACAGTTGAGGATGTTGTGTACTTATCTTTTTGTATGATAACTAGTAACTAGTAATGCGGAAACCAAAAACAATTGCACACCTGTACTTAATGTATTTCAAATGGGGTTACATTAGGACTGTGTTATTGGGTTATTGATAGGGGTGTGCCCAAAAATCGATAATTATAAGAATCGCGATTCTCATTTAGTACGATTCAGAATCTTAATTTAATTTTATTTTTTGCCACCAACTGGCACGATTGTCACACTGTCAATGCTGTTTAATTTTTTTTTTTAATTTGAGCCTGGCTGATAAATAAATGTGCCTATTTAAAGTCATTTGTCGCCTTTTGAAAATTCCTGACCAAGCATGACTGTGTGATGTGCGGTATTCATTTCACCTTTTAATAGAGACAGTTCAGTTCACTTCATTAATTTCCCCAAGGGGCTACATACTAACTAGCTTTGAAATCAAAAGTCAAGGAAATTAGTTTGTTAAACTATGCAATGTATCCCTCTGAGCAGGGATGGCCAACCACAAGAGCCACAATTTTTAATTTTTACTCCTCCCTAGCTCTCTTTTGCATGTTTTCACTAACTCCCTTTCATTGTATGGCAATGTTCCAAGCACGAGTGCTTCATAAATTTTGGGAACAACTGTCTCTACTTATCTTTCTGACCTTTCAAAGTGAACAACTTGTGCTTATGAAGCTCAGTTCCCTTTGGTAATTCCGGCTTGATGTTCTAAAAAAATTTTTACTGAGATGCCTTGAAATGGTTTGCCATTATGTTCAACAAAAACTGTTTCATATTCATATTTTGATTTGCTGTGCTTTTTTTTTTTCTTCTTTACTGCTCAAAGGGTTTTCTTTCCATCAAACAAGCCCTTATCACACTGCACTTGCTCAGTGTAAAAAGGTCCATGCAACAGTGTGCCCATATTTGGAAGTGCTGACGTAGCAGCCTACCAGGAAGTAAAAAGTGAGACTTTTCCCACTGGTTTATATATATATATATATGTCTGAATGTATTAATTTATTCATTCATTCATTCATTCATTTGAGGTGACTTGCCATCTTGACTGCTGTCTTGAATTTTGAAGGCAGATTACAAAAAAAACATTCTACATTTGATGACAGTACAGTATCAATGGTGCCTGTTGGAGGCTGTCAAGTTAGCAGCTAACGTTAGCGGTCAATATACTTGCTTTATGTCACAGTCTTCTCTTTGTGCTGTTCAGGTCACTTTTCTTGTTCAATATGTGTTCTCCAAAAAAAGACACAACATGCCTTGAATTAATCCTTCGATGCTGAAGTCTTACATGATATGTCAATGTTATGCACACTTAAAGAAATATATATATATACATTGCCATGTGTCCATCCATCCATTTTATTCTAATAATTTGAAAAAAAAAATTAATTTATATATTTATTTATATATATTTTTTCACAGTTTTTTGTTTTGTTTTGTTTTAATCATGCTTATCCTTTTCTGGATCATGATTGAACTGCAGTAAGTTCCGGTCCAACTGACACTGTGTACCAGACAGGGTACATCCTGCACAAGATCGGCAAGAAATCACAGGACCCGTTAATTAAGGCCTATTTTCACCCACATTTCATTCAACTCTCCAAATGGTACAACCTTTAGGGCATTCAAATTTAGACTTCCCGCTGTGATTGCATCTGCTCCCTACTTCCAAATTCATTATGAAACAGCAATAAAATATGTGACGTCCAACCTTGAATGGATGTGTTTGTGGCTGTAACAGCACATGTTGGGTGTGAAATTCCCAGAGGGATGCTGTTGCCTGGAAGCCAATAGGCACCCAACCAATCCTCTCACCACTACACTCCAAGCCCTGGGGGGTGAACACAGAGTGCTTTCCTGTGTCTTTATGGTGTTAATCTTGACTCATGGGTTAGTGCACTCCGTGTTAAGTGTACTGGACAGACCGACAGAAAAGTAAACGCAGATATAGTGGAACCTCCGAAGTCAAGCACCCCAAAAAGTCCCCAGAAATCTTTTGGAATATGTACCTCAAAGGACTAAAATAATTTATAATTCAAAGAATCTTGTGTAGCATCTCACAAGATTGTATGACCTCTATTTAAGTATTGTCGAGAAAATGTTTGGGTTGACTTCTCCTTTAAAGCGGAAGTCAACCATAAACATTTCTTGACAATAATATGTTATATGTGACATAACTAGTTCAAACATGACATTCTAAATAATATTACATTTGTGGAAAAGGAGTTATGCAGCAAAATGCAGCCTTTTTTATCCATCTCTGGGGGCGGCCATTTTGCCACTTGCTGTTGACTGAAGATGACATAACAGTTACTCAGGGCTCAGGCAACGACCAATCCTAGCGCACCTGTTTTCTGAAGCTGAGCTGTGATTAGTTGTTACCTGAGCAACTGTGATGTCATTTTCCCTCAACAGCAGGTGGTAAAATGGTCGCCTTCTGATATTGATAAAAACTGCTGGATTTTGCTGCTTAACTCATATTCCACTAACGCAATATTAACCTCAATACTGTATTAATTTGGGGGTTCACTTCCCGTTTAAAGATCCCTAAAATCCCTAGAGGTGACGAGCATCACGGCCCACCTATTTGTGGGGTTTGGTCATGTGACATTCACAAACTTAAGCACTGTGATGTGACGTCATTTTCAATCGACATCAAGTGGCAAAATGGCCGCCCCCCGAGATGGATAAAAATGGGTGCATTTTGGGGCTTAATTAATATTCCTCAAAAACTATATGCCAGACTTGTGAGCTCATATTGTTGCAAGGAACAAGAGACTTAAGAAAAACATAAGATCTTTTTCAGCGAATTCAAAACGGCTGAAAATGATCGTGGGAAAGGATCGGGTCAGTTAGAAAAATTCAATTGGAGTCGCAAGACAGATTTTGTTTAACTTTAGATTGTTCCACTAACGGCGTGCTCATTAGGTAGATAGGCATACAATAGATAGTACTGTAGATAGCTTGATAGATCAATTATTAATATTAATCAGTGGATTTGGTCTTTTTGCTATTCGCTGTTTTTCAGGTTAATGCACATTAGCACACATATCTGCATGTATGTTTATTCATGGTGTGTAATTAGTGAATCATGTTATATGTAGCACTTTGACCCCCATTTACTCCAGGCTGTGTAGTCTGGATGGCTGTGGCGCATGGCGCGATGAAGTGGTTCCTGTTTTCCTGTCTCAGGCTTATTAAGACCCTCGCACCCTAACAGCCTCTTCCCTCTCAACATTTCCATAACCGTAACCGATCATTGGGAGGTTGGCTTTGTGTGATGGCGCGAGACTGTAAAACTGGTGCAACAGGGAAATTAACAAGCTTTTCGTTTTGACAGTGCAATTTACGGTCTTTGATGGTTTCCATCCATCCATTTGCTCAGGTCAGGTCACTGGCAAGCTAGAGTCTATCCCAGTTGACTTAGCATGTAAGGTGGCTAATGATCACCTGGAATGATCACCTGTCAACCACAGGGCTGACACATGAGGTTATTTTGTGAAAGTGCCGCATCACAGACATATCCAGGGTTGATCCAGCTTTGTGTGACATAGTTGTTTAACTGTGACATTGTGCGAAAGGTGAACGTTTTAATGTTAAACTTCACACCTTTGCTCAGGCAGATTTCCCTTCCACCTGATCACTCCAAAGGAAGAAAAAAGGTGATTTCCACAGGCTGCTTAAAAGGAATTAAATAGACAAACACTCGTTCACACGCAATTGGTCTGTTCTTCTCTTAGTGCGGGTAATTTGTGTGTGAATGCGCCAAACAAACTAAGACTGCTTAACTCATTTGCTCCCCAAAACATATAATTACATATCATTTTAAATATTACAATCATCCCAAAAACGTATTTATATGTTTTATGTTTATTTTTTATTTTTTTGCTAGAGCATATAGAAGGCTTTGATGCAGCCCCTGAACTGAAGAGAACGCTTGAAGCAATTGTAGTTATTACAAAAACGGCCAGCAGGCGGCGGCAGAGTATAAGAGATCAATAATCACATTCAGGATGCTAAAATACACTAAATAGACTAAGAACTTGGAGTCCACAACGTTTGGTTTAGGTGTGAGAAAAGAAAAAGACAATTAAATAAATAAATTAAGCTCTTTTCCCCACTGTTTAACAGATTTGTGAATAATGATGAAACTTAGCTATTTTCTAATGCTAATTGCTGCAAAATGGAAACCGATAGAAATATACTTTGTATTCCTTGATGAAAGAAGATACTCTAATCTTTCTTTTGGTAGGTTCCATGTTTTTATAGCAATAGAACTGAATAGTCTGTGGGCCTTGCAAAATCAGTTTAAATCCAGTAAAATATCCGGGAGCGAAGGGGGTTGCTTCAGTGAATGAGTTAAGTGGGCATGTCTCATGACACTCATGTAATCTAGCATCCACTTTATTCCGAGCCACCATGAGCCTTTACGTGAATTATCGGTGCGACTTCCTGTATGTACAGCATTTTGTTTACATGTTAACTGTTTTATTCTTAATAGTGCAATTTATCCCAAAAATGACTGATGTAAAAAAATATATATACTATTTATTATCCACCTTTGATAATGTACTGTAACTAGTACAGGGAAAACATCTTCACTCAGAAAGCCGATCATCTGACTCTTTGCAGCAACTGCGAGCCAACATGAGAGAGATGGAGAAGCTGTGCAGTCGCGTCCGGCCAGAAGACGCCGCAGCTCTGGAGAAGCTCGTCAAGCCGGTCAAAAACAGAGCGTCGGCCGCCACGCGGGACTTCCTGCAGTTGCACTCCAACCCCGTCCTTCAGCCCACACCGTCTTTGTCGCCGCCTGACTCTGCTTGGCCATCCGGTCCGGAGCCCAGCACTCGACACGCTGGTGACGACACGGACGAGGGGTCCGTTTCTGGCTGGCAAATTCAGACCCAGCTGCCGGAGATTCCTGTCGAAGAGAGCGCTGCTGAGTCTTGGGACGACCTGGAAGAGGTACAATATAAACATGTAAACACTTGATTGTACTGTAGGGGACCATATTTTCATTTCCAAGGGGAAAAAAAACACACTCAGCCCGGCTTTGAGATACCTAAATGATACTCAAAGTTTACTCAAAGATGCTATACATTATATAAGTATTTTAATGTATGACTCCTCTATAAGGGTAGAAAATAAAACAAAAAGCAAAACTCTCTTTTGAAGTAAAATGAATAAATGATGACTTAATGTTCTAAGCTCAACCTTTTTTGCCCCCGAGATTGACCCTTTTACGTCTCCAGCTTTGGAGCGCTACCAGTAAGCTAAACATATACCGATATAACTCAGGACCTTATTGACCTACTTTAAATTAAAATAAAACCAAATATTTTTTTTTCTTTTAACGGTAAAGTCAACCCCAAAAAAATTCTTCACAATTATGATTTATGGAGCCCCACTAATATGGTATTCTGGTTAATATTGCGCAGCTAAATCCATCAATTTTTAGAAAGGTGGCCATTTTGCCAACTGCTGTCGAGGGAAAATGACATCACAGTTGCACAGGTCTCAGGTAACAACCAATCACATCTCAGGTTCAGAAAACAGGTGAGCTGTGATTGGTCGTTGCCTGAGATCTGAGCAACTGTGATGTCATCTTCAGTCGACAGCAAGTGGCAAAATGGCCGCCCCCAGAGATTAAAATGGCTGGATTTTGCCGCATAATCAACATTCCACAAATATAATACTAATCAGAATGTTATGTTTAGACTAGTGAGGCTATAACATATTATTGTCAAGAAATGTTTACCGTTGATTACACAAAAATAATGACGTCATCACATTAATTATAAACAAAATGTCTTCTTACTGCTGAAAATGGCTCAATGAGTCAAGTATCCCTTTAAAACATGTCTTCTTGCTTTTTTGTGCGGTATTTGCCAATGCCAGAATACAAATTGAACAGAATAATTAATAAATGTGAGTGGCGACCGGAATGTTGAGGCTAGCCTAGCCGCTAGTTACCTGCTAACAGGGCTGAACTGTGTTGGCTGACAGACTGCAGAGAACGATGAATTTTGCAGGTGCCATACTTTGTCTGTCCTTATTTCGTCTGTTATTTTCACACATTATTAACCATTTTAAAGTGTTAAAAACAGCTTGAGAACAAATCTGTTCATGCTCACGAACGCGCCACTGTCTCCGTAGTGTTGTAAAACTCGCTTCGTCACCTCCAGATTTAGAGATGTTTTTTTTAGGTGATAACAAGTGAAAATGGGTTATAAACATTTGAGCAAGTCTGTCTTGTTGGAAATTGATTGCTAAAAAAGGAACAGTATCATCCAGAAAGGTAAATGCGTGGGGATTCATTTGCTCCCATGAAACTCGCCATTTCATTTATTGCAATATCACTCATGACTCTCCGAAAATTGATTTTGGGAGATGACGTCACCGGGGTCATTTGCTTTTGGGACTTATTAATGTCTTTTTTTGTGTGGACAATTGGCGCCAGCGCCATAGTTTTCCAATAAATCAATGACAGCGTAATAAATCAGTAATTTTTTTTATGTATTGAATTAACGATTGAACATGAATTAGGGTGGTTTTGTGTTGTTGTTTATGCACAACATGGTAGCAATAAAAGATAGAACTTGAGCAATGTGGCTGTTTGGTAACTCAAGCAGGATGGCAAATATCAGCCTCATTAACAGTTTAACGTTAACAAAAAAAAAAACATTGACAATAATATGTTCTGTGCAGCCCACCTAGTCTAATAAATGCGGTATTTTGATTAAAATTGCGTCAGTGGAATATGAGGTAAGCAGCAAATTCCAGCAGTTTTTATCAATATCAGACAGCGGCCATTTTGCCACTTGCTGTTGAGTGAAAATTACATCACTGTTGCTCAGGTAACAACCAATCACAGCTGAGCTTCATAAAAAAAAAGGAGAGCTGTGATTGGTCGTTGTCTGAGCCCTGAGCAACTGTGATGTCATCAGTCGACAGCAAGTGGCAAAATGGCTGCCGCCTGAGATGGATAAAAAAAAGGCTGCATTTTGCTGCATAACTCATATTCCACAAATGTAATATTAATCAGAATGTCATCTTCTTATTCTCTCATTGATACATTCGCTCTCAAGCATTTATTTTTTTGCCCCTTTCAGGACCTTAAGCAGCTGAGTGGTTTAGTGACAAGCTTCTCCGTGCTCGTCCATGTAAGTATGAACAACAGTTGACTTGAACATGTTGAGCCCGTGTGCATTTTTTCCCACCCCGCTCTGTTTGCGTTGCTGATCTGCGCTCCTTTGAGAGCGCAGATCAGTTTAAGGAGCTCTGCGGGGAGGGGGGGGCCCTCGGGGGCCTCTCAGCAGAGAGGAAAGCTTGAGCAGTAGCCAAGGGAGCGAGATGGAGGATTTGGAGGTGGGAGGGGATGTCTTGCGGGCAACATGGGGATGCATCGGAGCAGGTGGAGAACAGACGGTTCAGATTATCGCCCCATCCTCTGGGATGGAGGCAGGAGAGATTAACAGTGGCGGGGAGAGAGAGTGAAGATGGAGTGATGCTTCAAAACAGGCGAGAGGAGGAGCAGAAAGAGCATAGACATGTTGTTCCGGCATCTCGGGGGCAAGGGGGGGGGGGCACAGGGGGAGTCGTATTCTAGTACACAACCACCGTGGAACTACTGTGCGTGTGTCATGTGTGCTGTTTGTGGTGTTTTCCGCTTTTTTTTCTTTGAATCTTTATCTCCTCTGCGTAATCATGAAACACAATGCTCCTTCTTCACAATCTCACATGTTAATCACTCGGTTGGATCAAAGCCATGACTTGAAAATAATTTTTTTCTGTGGAAAGCTCCTTTTATTCTAAAATTCAAAGCTTTAGACAGGATTAGGTAAAAAAAAAAAAAAGGGGGGAATAAGAATAACAAAACTAAATTGGCTCTAATTTCTTCTTATCATCCAATTATAATTTTTTTGAATGCCCATTATTGTTCCAGCCTGCATTAACATATGTCCAAGTTACAAATCATGAGCTTCATTGCAAATAATTAGTTCATACTGAAGTTCATCTGACCTCCTAATTGTTTTTCTTTTATTTTTGTTGTCTGGCTAAATACTCATCATTCCAGAATTGTGGTTCTTATCTATATTTTTTTCTGCATTTGTATTATTATATACAGTTTATACTTTTTTTTTGTCATTGAATTATAATCATATTTATTACAAAGAATGCAAAACAGACAAAGGATTTGATTTTGTAAGTCCATGAAATAAAAACAGAAACTATAACTAATCAAAACATTGCAATAATAAAGACATTTGGTATTGAAGTAATAATAACAACAAAACCAATGATAATAATAGGAACACTTTAGCAACCACATTCAAAACTTGTTTTAAGTTATTGGGCAAGTTAGCTAATTAAGCCACCACGGGGTCAACCAAAATGTGGGATGTACGGTAAATTTCCGGAAATTTTCCATGGGAAGTTAAGTTGGGGAATTTTGGAAATTTTCCAAACATTGAACATGTTCAAAATTTATTTGCAACAAGAAAAACTGTTAACAACCTTTTGCAACTCTTTAGCAACCCTGACAAAAAAACAACAACATTCGCTACGTGCGGAAACACTTGTGACTCATTGAGATATTAAGCCTGTATCCCTCTAAGTGGCAAATCTTTGTGATGAGTGTTTGCAAGAGTAGCTAGCAGATAATGATTTTTCGTCAGGATTTGTTCAAGGTCGCAAATTCGCACACCAACAGTTTCAGTTGATTGCTGATTAAACATATTAAATTTCCTCGCGACAAGACAACCCATTAAAACGAACGTTGGCGACCTTGAACAACCCCTGACGAGAAATCAACATTCACATCCTAACTTCGCAAACACTAACAAATGTTAGTGTTCTTGTATTAAATCTGGTTGTTTTATACAAGATTATGCTACAATATATTTTCCCTTCTATTTAAGTTCCTTGTTGAGGGTAAACCTAACTTCTTCTTTTTTTTAATCCCCATAATTCACATTCATTCCCATATAAAATTTCCAACATTAAAAATTCCTGTCATTTTGCAACCCTAGTGGGGGTTTCTAATACTGCAAGCTTTTATTTTGAAGGGCTGACTTTTGACAGGATGTGTTACGTTGATGTTGCCCAATTGGAGGAACTCGCAACTTACAAAATGCTTCAGTCGAACACGCATTGATTCCTGGAAATGAATGGCTTTTCTTTTTCTTTCTTTTTTTTTTTTGTCGTTTAAAAAAAAATAGGGCATCTGAAAATCAAGGTTTCACTTTATTAGGGCCACATAGGAAAAAATAGCAAAAACATGAGTAAGTAAAAAGTTGTACAGTTACAATGATAATGTCATATTACGAGAATAAAATATATTTTTTTCTTTCTTTTCTTTTCTTTTTTATACAACTTAAATTGTCTGGATTTTAAAACCTCCCAATTAGAGGACCAGCGCAGTGAAACGGAAAAGAGACCAAATTCAAATATTCAATCAGTGTCACTCGGTGCTCAGTGCTCGTGCCCGGATAAAAGGAAAGAAAGCTTTTACGTGTTATTGTGGAAGTGAAGTGTTATGAATGGAAAGTGGTGGAGGCGATGGAAAGTGCCCTCCTTGTTGTTTGGTCAGTCACTGTGTCCATGTGGCCCTCATAGGGAGAGAGACAGCTGCCACTCTGAATATTTCATGAGATACGCACGTACACACACAAATGTAACAAATGTAATCTTTCAATGGGCCTCCAACCTGCACACTGTCATCCTGATCATGATAACAGTTAAAAGCGCAATAATAATAATTAATAATAGTAATCTGTGTGTCTTTTGGTACCAGAATGTGTGTGTGTGTGTGTGTGTGTGTAACTCCTGTGTTTCAGTCCCAGCAGGAAAAGATTGACAGCATTGAGGACAACGTCAACACGGCCGCTGCCAATGTGGAGGAGGGGTCCAAGAGCCTGGGGAAGGTGTGTTAATGTGTGAACGCACACGCGCGCGGAATGCATGTGTGTGCGCGCGCGCGCGAGAAGATCGATGGCACTTTGCCTCGCAGCCATTCCAACAGCGTTTGTCCCTATTGATCCGCTTGAATACGGAGGAAAGCCACAATTAAGGAAATTGAGAGAGGAGAGGGATGGAGAGCTCGTGTGTGTGCGTGGAGCATCAAGAAGAGCTCTGAATAACCGCTTCATGTTTTCATTGCCATTTGAGCACACACGCGCTCGGGAGAGCTGAGTGTACCTCACCGGCCTTCACACTTATGACACACTCGAAATGTCGAACGTTTGGCCCGCCATCGCCGGCGTGAATCACGTGTCGGAGCCACATGACACGCACCCACACCGTCGCAGTTCCGACAGTTACGTTTGTGTGTGTGTATGCGCATGTGTCATTATTGCATGAAATGAAACATGGAGGCAAAGTTTGCCCACTACCAACTATGCATTCTTCATAGGTCGGGAAATATAGTACAGTTTTCCCTCTTTGATTCCAGACCACCCTTGCAACGTCAAGTACTGTCCATATATTTATTTTAATACATTATATTTATTAATATTATAATAAAATATATTATATTGAAATAAATAGATAATACATAATAATTATTATTATTATTAAATAAATAAAATAAATTACATTTTATATAAATTTTATATTTATAATATAAAATTAATATAAATTTGATAATGTGATTCTGTGGTGCACATAATTGGATACCCTTACTGAAAATGCAGCAACATGTATTAATATATTTATAAATATCCATATAGTTGAATATATTATGTTAATTAATATTTTAGTAAAATATATTATATTTAAATAAATAATAATAATATGATAAAATAATGAATTTAATTTGATATAAATATACATTTATAATATAAAATTAATATTAATTTGATAACATGATGCTGTGGTGCACATAATTGGATAGCCTTACTGAGATGCAACAACATATATTTATATATATCCATACATTTATTTTTATATATTAATATATATTATAATAAAATATATTTAAATAAATAAATAATGTAATTTTATATAAATATATATTCATAATGTAAAATTAATATTAATTTGATAACGTGATTCTGTGGTGCACATAATTGGTTAGCCTTACTGAGGTGCATTTAACTGTGCGCAAATCACTTTTTCGTCAAAGTGAAAGTAATCATCGTCGTGGTTTTTAATCCCTGCGTAAGGACGGTGTGCCCGCTCGCACTTTTGCTCTTCGGCGCGTCCATTTGGCTCACAAAATCCACCTTTTTACAGCAAAGCTGCGATGCGAGACCGCTTATTTTCGAGCCTTGATGTATATAATGTCCCCGACAACCTCAACTGAATCCTTTTAACTCTGCTCAGGTGAAATTAGAATTGGCTGCCACAGGGGTGGAGTTGAGAGAGGTTAGCGTTTGAACTAGATTAATTTAATAGTGAGGTGTTAATCAACGGTGTGTGTATGTGTGTGTATTAATTGCCATCAGCAAAAAGCACCTTCCACTCTGATGATAGCGGCTGCAAAAGCAGCCAAGGAAGATAATGGAATCAGTTTGAAGCTGTAGCGGAAGTGTTCTTTTTACATTCATACACACACACAAGATGGTTTGCGTGTGTGTGTGTGCGTGTGTGTGTTTTTTGACTATCCCTCCTTAGGCTCGTGTGTGACCATACAAGCATCCACAATTCCAAAGTCGTGTTGGGCATTTGACTCCATGTTCTTGATTTAAAAAAATATATATACAATGTATATATTTATGATAGTCACTGACATTGTAGTTCACTTGCCTGACTTACATGAAGGTAAATTAATGTATTATTATTATAAACAATAAAAAAAAAATGTATAAAAAATATTTACTAGAAAAATTTTCACTCTAAATTTTACAAGGAGAGTTTTTAGTACATTTTACCAATTTATATATGTAATATATTAAAAACTAAATAAAACTCAAGGGTGTAGGAGACACTCTACCACCTGAGCCATACCGCTCCTGCTATGTAATAATAATAATAATAATAATGGATCAAATTTATATAGCATTATTGATGATGTCAGAGACATCAAGAGTGTCTCCCAAGCTGAAGGTCATGAGTACCTTTAAAAAAATAATAATAATAAACTGGTCAAATGTACTTGGAATTTCTGACTACAGTAGGTTTTTTAAGTAAATATTAAAAAAAAAAAATTTTTTTTTTACAGCGTACCTACACCTAACTTGACTATCACAAACTGCACCAGTGACTCAAATTCAGATTTTTTTTTTTTTATCCGCATGTGATTGGATTTAATGCTGATGTCTTTGTGTGTATGTGTTCATTTTCAGGCGGTAGGCTACAAGTTGGCGATCCTGCCTTTGGCCGGAGCGCTCCTGGGCGGCGCGCTAGCCGGCCCGCTGGGCCTACTGATAGGCCTCAAGGCGGCAAGCGCGGCCGTCGTCGGGGGAAGCGCCTTGGGTTTCGCGGGAGGCAGCCTGGTGAAGCATCACCGTAAAAGCTTGCTGTCGCTGCAGATGAAACAGCTGACGGCGCCGCCGGCCGACCCCGGGTCAGGCAAGGATGAGTGAGCGGCGGAGTTGACGGTCAGCGGCGGGATGGCTGATGCTCCTTGCGTAATCAAGACTGTGAGCTGTTCAACTTCTACGGATGCGAATGAATTTGCGTTTGCGATGTCAAACTGGCATCGTTGTAGGATCAGCCTCATGTAAAATATAAAATGGAGGCACCGTGGACACTTTTAGAGGCCTGAACAATCTCCTGTAATGCATATTTTGTGAGATCCATTACAAGAACTATATTTTAAAAAATGCCATTACAAATAAAACTAAACTGTCACATCCATTTGTGATCTCATCGCAGACGACGTTCCAGACCACCTGTGACAGGTAAAATATCACTAACTATAAAAATACTATGCCCCCCCCCCCAAAAAAAAAACACCTTTAAGCAGAATTTCCAAACTGACTTGCGGGCCAATTGCAATCCGCCATCTGTTTATTAGCGGCCCACGGCATGTATAAAGTGTCAGAAAAGTTCCAGGACTGTTATCACATTTTAAACCCAAAACTAGAGATATGAATTTTGTCCTTCAATGGGGTAATCAATCAGGTAAAAATTGTGGCATGACAACGCGCCTGCACACAATGCCCTGAGCATCTGACAGTTCCTGGCAGAGGGGAGCCACCTCCTCACCCCAAGCTCATGGGGACCAATTTGAAGATGTGGACCACATTAAGATGGCTGTGAAAGATCCTGGAAGGAAGGAGGCTCCTAATAGCGCACGAAGGTTCGGTAGAGTTGCAATTTTGGCATCAGGGGCCAACACGGGCTCCAAAATATCCACTCTTTTGCGACATGCCTTTCAAAAGGCATTATTTCGGTACCACTCTTGTATTGAATCAAATGAGTGCAAAAAAAAAAGTGTCCATTAGTCATGTTGTCTTTTTGCAGGGATGTCCCTTTCTAAAAAAATAATAATGCTGCAACGTAGTTATTATACAAACCTCTGACATTACTGTAGTCACATTGACTTCATACATGTTTATTTCGTTAACCTATGCACAACACCCAAGTGCCACCGTGCAGGTTATCAGAAAGTAATGTGCTTTATGTTCTTTACATTTTGCAGCTTCTTGTCTGCCAAATGTTGCCATGCATGTGTCATGTTCCGATGTGAATAAAGAGCACACAAAAACACAACATATTGTAAAATGACTTTTAATAGTCATCCCTTTCCCAAATTCTTCCCCTCTTGAGATGACTTGTTTGATGGCATCCCCCCGACGTGGCCTGATATGTCCCAATGTCTCTTGGCCTTGATAGGACAGTACAAACTGAGCAACAAGTCCCTTATATCTTAACAAGTCTATGTATTAGATCCACTTAAAGGATCGATAACTTGTTTCCAAAGACTTATTAAAAACGTTTTATCATCGTCACTTTCTTACAAACAACAGCCAAGATCGTGTGAATGTGTAGAAACACATGGTTGGATTCCCGGGAAACACAAACACTGGGCTGATAAAGAACATCCTTTCATTACGCATCACAGTGGAGGTAATTTGCTTCAGTGGCACAGCACAATAACATTTTCTGTTGGAATTTTAGTCAAATCTTTGGCAATATTTATTTATTTTTTTGTTAGAATTGATTTTGTGCAGGGGTGGAAATTATGTTTCTTAGAAGTCCTCCTTTATAAAAAATAAAAACGGACAAATGTAAATTATTATATGGAGCGTTTGTGGGGTTTTGGCCTATTTATAAGTTTTTTTTGTTTTTACAATTGCATGGCATTCTGGATTAAACGTTCTCATTAGTCAGGTATGACTCTTCCAACCTTATGAATTTTTTTCCCAATTGAATTTGAGCCACTTTAGGAGTGGTTTCTTTTCTTTTGCATTGGGGTGGGGAACCTTTTTCCTATTTCCGTCTTTACAGTCCTAAGTTTGTGGAAAAATAAGACTCAGCAATATAAATATTATAAATTTACAGAAAGTTATTTGCTGTAATTACTCATAGCTGTGAATAATTGACATGAAAATTAAGCAATATGAGAAGGATAATTAAAATAAACAGCAAATATGAAGGGGTCCACTATATTGATGAACCCAAAATGCACTATAAGGTGACCTTCATTTGACCTCAAAACTTTTGAATGCAATGTCAAGTTGTTCTTGCTGGCAAAAATTCCAAATGTCCAAAGACATCTACTACTCCGCCTTTCTGTGACACTTCTAGTATCTGTTGCAACGTACAACTTGGTGGTGACTCATCTCTGTGGCCACATCGTCCCGTGAACATCCTGTTTGAAGCCTAATTAATTGTTAATCGGTTAATTGTTAGACGTTGTCTTGTCTGGTGATGTTGCAATGTTGCGCGGCATGACGACTGCGATTGTTTCAATGCCAATTGCAATTGACGCAGGAAACGTATCGGCCCATTCATGGATCTGTTGCAAGTTGTGCAAAAGTGCTGCACCACAGAATAGTTGATCGGAATGCAAAGTCAAAAGTTTAGAGGTCAAAGTAAGTTCACCTGTAAAACTAGACAAATTTCATCCAAAAGCCCAATATTCCGTGCTATTTTAAAAGTATATTATTGCACTCATGGGTTACAAATTTTCAGTCTTGCTGTTTTTTGTGTGTTTTTTTTTTAAACAATAGCACTTGCATATTCCCCACCCCTGCTTGAAACAAATAGTACCAAGTATCAATCTTGTTTCTAATCCTTCAGAAAATATTGCTTGAAGAGATAAGATACCGCTACTTCAAAATGGCGTCTTGTGCTTTTAAGAACATACGAGTAGAATCGCCCACACAAGGCAACATTGGAGCAACGAGCAAGTGGAGTGAAGGGTGAATGGAATAAACTAAAGAAAAATAACGATGCATTTAATTTAGATCAACAAATGCCATGGAACATAAACATATGTACAAGCTCCAAAAAACAAAACGTAAAAACACTTCTCCTGATGCCCACACTTCTTAAGTTTTCACCCTTCCCCAAAATCCAAAATAAAATGTTACGAGTTAAGAAAATATCGATTATTCTGACATGGTTGTGTCATGGGCTCTCTCTCCCTCTCTCTCTCTTCTCCAGTTCTTCTTCATCTCTTTTCAGTAAGGGTGTTGGGTGTTGCTGTTCTGTCCCGCTGGCCTGTGTCCTGACCCAAAGCCCCCCCCCCCCTCCCCGGATGTCCCCCACCCCCCGAGGCGTGGCATTGAGTCAAAAAGGAAAAGGGTGACTGGAAGGAAAAGGCGGCTGAGGTCACAGCTCGTCGCGGTCCCGTCTAAGGATGGTGTAGCGCGTCTCGCTGGGCGCCAGTTTTAGGAAGGAGCTCTGCGGGGGTTTGCTGGCCGCGTCGCCCCCGATCTCCTGCTGACAACAAACACAAAGGGCTAAGCTATTTTTTTTTTATGCTGACTTTGCATGAGCAACGGAAAAAAAGTTTCTTTGAGGAGTGATGTTCCAAATAATCATCAATCATCTTTCCCATTGAAATGAATGGAAATGCCAAAAACGGACAATAACACTCCCTAACATTGTACTTTTATAAAAAACAAAGAAATGCCTATGAGAATTGTCCTACTCGTCTAAACACAGCATTCTGATTAATATTGTGTTTGAAGAATACGAGTTTAGCAGCAAAACCTACATATTTTATCCATCTCAGGGGGCGGCCATTTTGTCACTTGCTGTCAACAGTTAGTAGATGGTTTCCATCCACACATTTTTATTTGAATTTTCAAGAAATGCAAAAATGAAACTGAATGGAAACGCTAGAAATTTGAAAAAGGCTCCAAAATTCGCTTATTAGTTTTCACGGCTTGTGTATTTTGAAGCGTATCGAAAAAAGGAAAATACAAATTTTGGCGATGGAAACAGGTTTTGCGAATAACCGCTAGCGAGACGGGATACACGTCACACGTATTGACCGGATAATACGTCACACCTACGTTTATAGTCCCAAAGCAATGTCGGACCATAAAGGTATGTTTGCGAAACAGAAATCTTTTTGGAATTAAAGAAGCAAATATGAATGCAATTTTAGATGGAAAACAGCAAAGAAACGGTTTAGCAATTATTACAAAAGCAAACTCATACGTCAACGCACGGCGCAGTCGCTTCCTGTTCTTCTTCTTCTTCTTCTTTCAAATTACTGGTGGATCACATCTCTATGGAGTATACCGCCACCTACAGCGGCTGAGTCCCCTCTTAATTTTCGCAAAAGAAGAACAGATGGAATCGGGCATGTCCGTTTTGCACATTTTCAGTTCATTCGCTTAGAAATTCGAAACAATTGGATGGAAAGTTGGAAACCTGACTAATGGCATCACAGTTGCTCAGGGATCAGGTAATGACCAATCATGGCTCAGCTTGTAATGTCACATGACCAAACTCAAAAATAATTTGAGCCGTGATTGGTTGTTACCTGATCCTTTCGAAACAAGTCATTTTCAGCCACCAGCAAGTGACAAAATGGCCGCCACCTGCTGCTTAATTATTAATCCACAAATCGTCGCTGTGCTGTGAAGAACTTTTATGTCCAATTTTTGTAATTTCTTTTGCGTTTAGGGAGTGAAACTGAATACAGATCCCCCCCCCCCCCCCCCCAAAAAAAATGGGCATAAGTCTTTTTTACAGGATGGCTACGAAATTAATTATTAATTAAAATACCGTGTTTAGACTAGTGGGGCGTGTAGAACATATTATTGTAAAGAACATTTTTTACTTTCCTTTAAATGTCAACGCTACAACACCCATGCCACCCATTGGCCAGTCTGTGCACATTTTCCATTGTTTGCGTTAGCATTGTTCGTTAGCATGAACTAAACAGACATTCTACTAAGGCTAAGCGACGCGCTTGTTTCAAAAATTTATATTAGCTTCCTAATAACACTATCACAAGCAGTTTCCTCTTCTTACAAGCCATTCTAAGGGCCAATTACGAGCAAACAAATAAAGTGACAATACTGTGAACGCAGCGTGACGCAGAGCCAATGATTCTTGCGCAGCACGACAAGAAGCCCAATAGATCCTTCCGCGTGTCCGCGCCAAGAGCTTGCCAACACTATCACTATCGGTTTCACGTTTCTTAGGCGCCATAATGAGGGCTAATTAAGAGCAACAACAACAACAAAAAGATACGGTAAGTCATGAGCAAAGCGTGACGCGCAGAGCCAATAATGGTCACGCAGCACGAGGAGAAAGACAAAAGAGCCTTCCGCGTATCCACGCCAAGAATATTTGTGAATCCAAAATA
Source organism: Leptonotus elevatus (assembly GCF_054856555.1). Lineage (NCBI taxonomy): Eukaryota > Metazoa > Chordata > Actinopteri > Syngnathiformes > Syngnathidae > Leptonotus > Leptonotus elevatus. The sequence continues at coordinate 16,948,817 of NC_141244.1, forward strand.
GTACGTACATCTGTTGATTAGTGTTCACGCAATGGGAGGTCTTTGTATTGTTTTGTCATTAAGCTTGTGTTTGGTGGTTGAGAGGCCATCATGTCAGTGTGTGTCCAGACCTGTCCGGGCGTAATATCTGTGGGGTCCGGACCGTGGTGGAACTCCCGGTGTAGTTTTCCGGAGTGAAGGTCCAGCACGAACTGTTTCAGCTTGCCAGGAATACTGGAAAGAATCGGCACAAACACGTCGTGAATCGCAGGGACATTCCGCCACGTCGCATTTGCCGCGCGTCCGGTCCGACTCGTCGGAAAGGACAATGAGAGACGCTGGTGACATGATGCCGCATGAATCCATAAAGCATTTTATTGATGACAGGTCGCGAGCGGCCGTCGTGTTGCGCGGACGGCGCCCGCTGGAGCTTGTGTGTGTGTGTGTGTGTGTGTGTGTGTGTGTCTAGCATTAGCGCGTACATACAACATGCGCTGCGCTAATGCAATTTCAAGCTGTGTGCCACACGCAGCGCTGATGTGATGCAATTAGGCCCGGCGAGGCCGGTCAGTCCTCGGGGCTTGTGTCTGTGTGATCGGGCTCTGATTGGGGAGGGTGGGGGCAGAATAAATAAGAGCACATTTGATTAGAATGGATTAGCTTTAGCACTTATTGCCCGCGCCAAATCATGTCACATTAGCACTGCTGTCCTGGCCCGTTCCGAACGGACACGTTTGAAAAGGGCCTGACACTTTTTGGCTGGTGCGCAATAGCGGATTACACTGTGTAATAAATGCTTCTTTATTAAGGGGGGGTGAGCAAAATGGTGGCTCATGACATCATTAAGCATATAGAGGAGGCACTAGTCATATTTGTGGTCAGCTATCATTTACTTCATGGGTTTGACGTGATGGGATTATTGCAATGACACTGGTGCACACGTTCCACTGGATGCCACTTAAACATAAAAAAAAAAATACTTTTTATTTCAACTTTTTTTGTAGGACACACTCATACAGGTCAAAATATTAGGGACATTCATATAATACTATGAGCTTCATACAAAGAGTTACAAAAGGTCATTTAATTTAACATGATTATTATTGTGGTTGTACGCTACTTTACAGTGGAGTATAGGACTCAACTGCATAATACTGAGGGAATTATTTGCCCTTCTTGCCTATATAGGACAAAAAAAGTATTAAAAGTCGATTAAGTAACAATAACACTTAAATGGTGCAGTTTTTTGCCAGTGTAAATTATAATCACAATAGTAACTTATTATAACAATATCTTTGTAGCAATCAAAACTGAGTGTGTCTAATGTGGCTTTCGTTTGTTTTAATTTTAAGTACATTAAAAAAAAAAATTCATCAACTTCGTTTTTGTTTGTTGGCTGGCATGTGAAAAAAAACAACACTTAATTTAAATTTTTAACAAAAAAATCCAGATTTTCTTTTTTTTATTGTTTACAAGATTTATGCCGTTTTCATCTTTCTCGGTGAAAAATGACCAAAAGCAATCAACAAATGAAACAATTGGGGGTGCAAATAATTTGAGTAATCAATTAATCTGCCAATTACCTTTTCAATTATTCAGCTAAAATACCATTTAATTTTCATCCCTGTATTAAAAAACAGGACATTATGTCAAACTGAGAAATGCAAACAAATTGAGTAAGATTCACTTACTGGTTTTAGCAACAACAACAAAAAAGTACAAGCAGGTGTCAATTACTATTTATTACTTACCTTCTTTTTTTTTTTTTTTATTAAAAACAAAGATAATCAGTTTGCTTTCATGAAGGACTGTTGAGAAGCTGAAATTCTGAGGATTTGGACCATTTTTACTCAAATAGTTGTTTGATTAAACTAGGGACTATTTATGCTTGGCAAAAGCCCGCTGTGAGAAGCAAGAATGAAAAAATCAGTCGGTCAGTACTTACTTGATGTCTTTATAGTCGGGGAACACATACATGTGCCTGAACGAGTCGATGGCGATGACGGGACAGTCGGCAGGCGTCTTTTGGATGTGCAGGAGAGGATGGCGGAATTTGTCGCAGTCGGCGTGCAGGAAGTTGATGGACCCTGAGCAACACGGAAAGGTCAGACAAACATTAATGGTCGATTTCATGGATCCTCAAATCTCTTTGTCCGCCACCCATAAGGACTGGGTCGATATGAAACCTTGACTGACCCGCTCGCTACCACAAATACATGGTGGTGCTAAATTATAGCAAGTTGAGTTGATTATGTCCAACACTGCACAAAATACAACAACACTTTCAAATTGGTTTGAAGAAGAAGAAAAAAAAAAAAGCCACATTTATCCTCAGTGGTAATGACACACGGTAACATAAAAGCAACCAAAAAAAAGGAGAAATATGCCCTCCAGTATTGACTTCTTGGTAAGGAGCCATTTTATTCAAGAGGAGACTGAGGGCAGAAAGAAACATGTAGCAAAGTGGAGACTGTGGAGTAGAATACTTTTGCATTCAGATCAATGGAAAAAGGGGCTTCTGTTGTGAGTAACTACGAAAACGTCGCCACATTAAAGACATGAGTCAAAATGAAACAAAACCACAAAAGGGGAACAAGGCTCTCTCTCTAGTACTTACTTCTGAGGAAGGAGACATTTTATTCAAGAGGCGACTGGGGGCAAAACAAAAAGTGGCAACTGGACTGTAACAGTGTAGTGGCAAAGCACATGTTGGCAATTGGGTGCACATTTCTCATTTGTAGTTGTGTAAACTTTAGAGATGCAACTAACAATTATTTTAACACATTCTCTCTGCCATAATTGTCAATTAAATTTTTTTCATTAAAGATGGGGGAACATCTGACGTTGCTAAGGTGAAAATTACAAATGTGGAAACTTAACTGGTGTACACTTTAAATATGAGATCAACACAGTTTGTTGAAAAACAGACGAATTTTGCGCAACCAATTTTTTTTTCTACTGCTGAATATATAAGCTTTTTCTGATAAGATGAAAAGAGTCCATTCCTTCATTTGGTAGATTTGGCGTTTGACATACAAAATGCTCTAAAATGTGAAATAGTGAAATAAATACCGGTAATTAATTCATCTGCCCAATTATTTTGTTGATTAATAGATTTATTTGATGTCATTTCCATCCTTATATTAACTCATTCACTGCCATTGACGGCTATAGATGTCAAAAATTCATTTGAACTATTCATATTAGTTTAAAACCTTTTTTCCACTTTTGTTAACAATTGTATGAAAACCTAGAAAAAAATTATAGTACATTTAGAACAGATATAAAATGTGTGATTAATCGTGAGTTAACTATTGAAGTTATGTGATTAATTACAATAGAAAATTGTAATCGCCTGACGCCCCTAATTTTTAATAATCTTTTTGTTTCTTTTTTCCAAAAAAAGATTATAAAAAAAAGTCTAGGTTTTCATACTCTTGTTAACAAAAGTGGGAAAAAAATGTTGAACTAATAGAAATTGTTCAAATGAATTTTTGACGTTTATAGGCGTCAATGGCAGTGAATGAGTTAAAAAACAAGATACAATTAGAAATTGACAGTGTAGAAAAGGCACAAACAATAATAAGATTCAGTTCCTGGTTTGGTCTGTAACATATCAGAAAATGGGCAGAAATGTTGAAAAAAATAAATCACAATTTTTCAAAGTAAAAGCAGATACACTGAAAAAATGGGGATTGATATTTACTTGAAAAATCTAGTAAAGTTTGTTCATATCAGAAATTCTAGTTTAACTCCGTGTAAAATGTACTTGGAATTTCTGAGCGCATCAACCTTTACTAAGCTTTTGCAAGTAAATATCACTCCCCATTTTTTCAGTGTATATGCAAATGCCTCATTTTGATTCAATACAATCACAATTAAATTAGACCATTAATCAAATAATCAATTTAGAATCGAGTCGAAGTCCAATCCCTTTACAGTGAGCTATGTTTTCATTTCTGCCGTGTTCATATCTGACGCAGTAAATCTTTCTGCAAAAAGTCATATACATCACAAGGCCCATGTGATGTATATGACCTTTTGCAACCTTCTTTTTTTATAAAGAAAAGAGAGACAATCTCACCTTTCTCGCTGATGAGCTGACGAGCTACTTCCTGCTGGAACTTCTCTAAGCTCTCATCGTCTTCTTTGAGATGAAACAAGATGAGGAAAGGGATGCCCTCTTCAGTGAGCTCCTGTAACACAGACAGATTCGTTTTAAAGATGATGTCATCCATCAGAAGATGTCACTATTGAAGATTGTGGGGTGGTCAAACCTCTCCGTTTTCAAAGGTGATCTCCCTGACCAGAGGCACACACTTGTCCTGAGTCCAAGCGTAGCTCAGGTCGAAGTTGGTGAGGGAGCCGAGGTAGACCATGTCTGGGGAGTTCTCCCCGGCCGGTTTGTAGATGACGTTGTCCCCGCTGAAGCGCTCCGACTCGGACACGGGCCTGGAGGGCGGGAACATCCATATCAAGTTGACACCTGGAGCCATTGCGGGAAGGGGCTTAGGGGGGGGCGTTGACTCACCCGAAAACAGCCGAGAAGACGCAGTCATCTCGCAGGATGTTGGAGACTTTTTCAAAGGTGTGGTAGTTGTCGGAGTCTTTCTTCTCAAAGTAACCAATGATGTTCCTTTTGCTCCTCTGCGGAAATAGAAACATTATTATGAGGAGCGTGTAATCAAACTGTTGAAGATGATAATTACTAGGGATAGAACGATTATTGGCGCATATGATATGAGGGCATTTTGATGACTGTATTTTCGGCATTTTATTTTTTAATCTGACGGCTGATAAAAGGTAAATTTAAAACCATTTTAAATTCACTGAGCTATTTATCTAAATTTTCCGTTGACTTTTTAAGAGATGCTGCTGACCCTGGGAACCTTTTTTCTTTTAATATTTTTTTTTTACATTAAAACAAAGAAATGTGGAAGTTTAAGATTTCAGGTATTTTTAAATTTTGGTATTGTCTAAGGAAAAAAAAAAATTCTACATTTTGAAAAGTCTGAAAAATTGTTCAATAAACATACTTTAAGACTTTACAACAAAGATTGGCATTTGTATTGGAAAAAATGTTGACGCCAATATCCCACCTTTTTTTTTTCTGAAAATGAATATCAGCTTCAAATATCGGTTATCGGCCTCCTTGACGAATAATTGGCATAATTTTCTGCCCTGAAAATAACACATCAGTCTAAATCTAATCTGACATGTCACAATATTGGGTTACTACACTGAAAAAAAACAAGTGATATTTACTTGAAAAAGCCTAATAAAGGCCGATGCAATCAGAAATTCTAAAGTCAATTCTACAAGGAGTTTTAACTAGAATTTCTGATGTGAAAAAACTTTACTAGATTTTTTTTAGTGTAGTTGGTAGCAGGCCCATATGGGAATTTTTGTAGTAAACAACAATCAACTGGAGTGAAGCTGATTTTATGTTTTCCTATTGCAGCCTTTGTGATTTAAAAATGACTTTCTACTACATTGCAATGTCGATGAATTGTTGGGCCCCATCGGCCAGTAGTGTAAACACTCGGAGCCAATGTGTGTTGATGCCGCTCACATCCACAGTCTTCAGCTCCTCCAGGGACTGGATCTCTTTCACGGGGTCAACCTGCTGCTGGCGGATGAAGTCGGCGATGGCCGCCACCGACCTCTGACCCCTGTACTCCCGCTTCATCATCATGCCGTTGCGGAACAGCTTCAGCGTGGGGTACTTGCTGATGCGGTAGCGCTGGGCAATGTCGGCTTCACGGGGGCAGAAGGCGAAGTTAGAGGAAGAAATTGATTGATGAAGAGGAGTAAAGCACGCACGCGCACGCACGCACGCAAACGCGGGTGGTGGTGGTTGCCGAAGAGCGGCGGCTGTGGTGGCGGTGAAAAGGCTGAAAACACAACCTTCAGTCAGCTCGGAGCTCTGATCTCCCACATGAAAGCTGCCCCCCCACCAGGGGTAAATATTCGCTGTGCAGACACTCCCTCCCCGTGTGTGTGTGCGTGCGCGCATGTGTGGCAGGTGTCAATCTCTCGGCGGGGCGTCTCTAAGCCTCCAGGCTTCACAGAAAGAAGCAGTTTTGTCATTAGTCTTCAAACAGTTTGCGGGTCATCAATAATTCCCTTTAATTTGCTTTATCTCAAAAGGATGCGGCCGGCAGGTTTGTGTCCGCGCCGCGCTTTGGTGTGGCGGCCATCTTTGCCTACGTAGACCCATCAAATGCGCTGCGCGTGTGGGTTGCGAGCCCTTTCCGTTTCGCACGTATAACATGAAAGGTGCTGAACTGCTTAGAGCATTTAATCAACAACTTGCACAGGGCTAAAAAGATAGACTTGAAAGGATATCAATATTAGTAATACTGTCATTTAATTTTCACCTCTTTCGATTGCACACATTAGATACACCGACTCCAGCTTTCCAATTAAAGTCATCTAACAAGTAAAGTGAAAATGCTCAATTTTGATTGACAGTGTCAGGAAAGTATTCCGTCTATTTCAAAGAAAGCATCCGGTATATCTGTGGAGACACGTTTCCTGATTGGTGTCTCCGAAAGCAGTGGGCAACCCACAAAGTACATACAGTCAACACTCCTTAATCAATTAAGCAATCAGAAGATGGACTAAAGATTTGTGTCCCCCTTAGGGTTACTATCCTCACATTCTGAATGTGCATGGCTTTGGGGCCTAGCCTGGTGAGTGACGTGGGTGTCAGCAAGCGAGCTGGCTGGCAATTGTTGACTGAGTGCGTTGTGGCCACCAGCAGCTCGTGTATAAATATACTGTGATTGTTTTCTTATGGTTTAGTCTATAAAGCGATTGAAAATGCACCAGCTGCCGTGTCCATCCTTGACTGCCAGTGGGGGGAGGGGCTTGAAAATCAATATGTTTTAACAGGCCATTGTAGGCAATATTAAATTAGCTAACATCAATAAATGTGTTTTGGCAATGGTAGATGTTCTGTTGTGTTACTGTATAGAATGCACTTCATCTCCCTTTTTAAGAGTAAAATGAGGCCAAACTTTTGGACATTCTCTCTTTTAGACTCTTTTCTCTTGGCTCACTGCCATCTTGGAAACGTATTTCTATGCAGAGTAGTGAATGTAACTGCCATGTACCCTAAAATGTTTTGAGGCTAAGATTTGACTTCAACCCTTTTTCTAATCCACCAAATTCTCATTTGTCAACTTTATTATTATTTTGTTTAGTAAACAAAAAGATGTGTGTATTTTCACAAGGGGTGCGTGGTAAAAGTAAAAGCTGTAAATACTCACAATGTTGGTCGCAGTCGACTCGTGCAAACACCACCTGCTTGGTATCAGGGAACTCCTCCCGCATGATGTTCGACGCCTCCTCAAAGATGGGATGGAGCATCTGACTAAATCTGCACCTGAAGGGGTGAGAAAGGGAACGCTCACACTGATTCTTTCGACCTGTAAAATCGTTGAGATTTTAACAATGTGTGTTCGTATGATATTTTCATTGGATGAAAATCGAAATACAGTGGATCCTCCCTATCTGCCCTAAAACGGTGATTCTCAAACAAATTGTGGTCTCAATTCGGTACATTTTTATTTAACGTTTCCAGGCAATACATTTTAATTGACTCAAGTTTACCGGATAGGCTCCAGCTCATCTGTGATCATAATGAGGATAAGTAGTAAAGAAAATGGATGGCTTTTTAAATGTTCAAACTGCATAATGTTAAGAGTGTCTTATAAGAGTATTAACTACACTTTCTAGGAATAATACATTAGTTCCACTTTTGATGAAAAGTTGGTCATGAGGTTGGTACATGGTTTGAAAACTGACTACAATTTTCATAACTTGGAGGTTAAAACATGATTGAGCCATGCAATTGTTAACTTTTTTTTTTTATACTTGTATGACAGTTAAAAAGCTACTTTGAAAATCACCTGATGCAAACAGTTCAATTTGGGAAGGATTATTTTAAATTACCACTATTTCCAATGAGAATAAACATCAACAAATCGGATCTATTTTTCTCCTTTGTGTAGCTTAGTGTGAAGGAGGCTGGCGTACAGCCTCATAGTTGCCATTGCACACGGTGGCAATCATCTGGTGGAATGTCAACAATGTTGATTATCACGACAGACATTATAGAGAGCAGACAAGCCACTTACCAGTCAGCATAAAAGTTAACTAAGGAAACGCCGGCATTATCTGTAAACAAAAAACACACGTTCATGTAAATGTAAATGCAGTGACAGGGTTATTAAGAGTTCACCGTTTTATAATGTCTTACTTAAGACGTCGTCAATGTTGGCCGAGTTCAGGCTGGTGATTTCTGCTTGCCCGGGAGTAGTAAGGCCCATCACCTATGGAGAAACCAAACAGGGTTGACAAAAAATGATGACAAACAATGATGAGGGCCATCTTGGAGGACGGGAAGAAAATAAAAAAGTCTGCCAAGTAAAAAGTAAATTTTCTTTAATATTTTTGTATAATGTTTATTTTGCAACAACTAACTTAACAAAACAATAACAAATTGTCCTTACAGGGTGTTCATTTTCTTTATATATATATATATATATATGCCAAAGAAAACTGTAGTTTCGACCTTAACTGAACCGAAATGAGGAACGTAGATTCCTTGACGAGAAGAACCACATACAAGACGACTTCTGCTACTTAAACATTCATGTGAAAGTTCATTCAAACAGATTGCTTTAAAAAGTGCCCAAGACATAAAACACACTATTCGCAAAAGTTCCGGAGTTCATCCTTTACGGAACAAAACCCAAAAGCAAATAATTGTTAACAAACAATCCTTTATGTAATCATTGACAAATGTCATCATTATTTCCCACAAAGCAAACATTGGAGTGCTTAGTGTTTGTGTACTAAAGACTAAACAATAGTTTCCTGCTTAACACCGGATGTTCCAAACAAAAGTACTAAAGTGGAATGAACCACTGTTCCAAAATGCTCAGACTCACAATTGGGTTTACACAACAACAAATTTCTAAGAATTATATCCTCAAACTATTTTCAGTTCATGGGTAGTCAGGTATCTGTTTTGTTTGTTTGTTTTTGAGCTTTTAATTAGCCCTCAGTATGTCTCAGAAGAAAGCAAAACTTTTATTTTTGTCTTTCCGGTATAATCATCAAAACAAAGGCTTGAAATATTTCACTTTTGTGTGTGGTGAACTAATACACAAATTTCACTTTTTCAAACTAATTATTAAAATAAATGGTCTTTTCATCGATATTCTAATTTTTTGATACACATCCGTAGAAAACAATTGATTTCAGTTGTAACCGCTGAGTGGCACAAATAGTTAGTTTAGGGAAACACACTTTTTTGCAGAGAAATACAGCTTTAAATTGTATTTTTCTTAACAAATAATTCATCACCAGTTTAAATATGCATTTTCTGTTCACTTGGGTTATTTTTCTGTAATAGAACATCATACTGGTAATCCAAGTGTAATGATTTAACACTTAAGTGGAGAAACTATTGGGGGGGGGGGGTTTATTTAGACAAGAATGTCATAAGAGGGGAAAAACATTTTCAGGGAATTGTATTTCAGTCAACACAACTGGTTGGAAGGCCATCTGCCCGAATCAGTTAGCTTGAGAATATAAATATGTAAATAATACAAGTACAGTAAAACTTGCTATTGTCTCCTATTTACATTTACTTAGTCATAATATATGCAATTTTATTAACGTTGTTCGGCAAATACTGATATAATTAGTGTCTGTATTCACCAAGGTGTTTTCACTCTGGAATGGCACGTTTTACACACTTAAGTGTTTCAAAGTGAAAACTAATTATTACATTCACTACCCACATCACAAAGCAAAAACATCTTTGTCTGTCTTGCAAGCATTTTTTTTAATTTCCATGTTTGTTTCCCTTATTGCTACTGAAACGTACGACGAATAACGATTAGATCATATTATCCATCATTGTGCTTGGTGAAAGAAAAATAACCGTGCACCCTGACTGGTCTCAGGTCAGGCCCGAAGTACCAGAACAGGAGCGCCGCTCATTTCCGGGTTGTTAACCAATGAGATTGAGCCACAACAGAGGAATTCACCAACCGGCGAGCATCACTCACAGCGACGAAGGAATACATCGATAACTACATAACGTTAAAAAGATCCTCATTCTAAATACACACATGCGTACACACACTTGTGTGTTTAAACAAATTATCCCAACGTAAGGAGTACAATTAAATTTTAGCAACGATAAGGCGTGCTAACCCGTGAAATTTGGACAGTCCGCCTACGACAAGAAACTTTAAGAGAGAGATTTTGCCCAAAGTTTGGACATGAGGCATGTTAAACAAATAACTTGCGAACTGTGTACATTAAGCCAAAGTTAATTACAAAACCATCGGTAATGTCAGTCAACATCACCGGCTAGTTTACGCAAGCAGTTTGTGCAAAACGATAGCTAATACTTCCGTCGTCAGAATCATCCTGCCAAAGACATGAGCCCCATCAGTGAATTAGAAGTTTGGCACATTAGTCACTGCAACAATAATTACACAAAAAAAGCCATGTTTAATGGCAGCACAGGCTGTTCGGTTGGCTAGCAGCTAGCCTGGCGGGCTAGCAGTCCTCAGCTAAAGTTAGCTTGCTTGATAGTTCTAACCAACCGAATGTCATTTGCAGCGATGAGAGGAACGCGCTTACCAGCAGTATGACGCAAATGATGCGGTCACAGAGAAAAGGTAATATTGCTGATAGTTTCATCGTATTATAGAATGTGTGGAGGTGGAGGTGTTGGTGCGGTTGAGTCGTCCCTGTCTGCTTCGACGCCGCTCTTTGCTGCTGCAGCTGCCAGCAGGAACAGCGGCGAACCGATCTCGTGGTGACCACGGAAACGACGGAGAAACTTCCGGTCCATCGTAAGGTTTTGTGGGAACTGTAGTTCAAACACAAACACAAAACATGGACCCTTGCTAGTTAAAAAACTACAAACATGGTAACAATTGAAAGTTAATGGGAATTGTAGTGTTTTGTAATCATTACAGCAAACGGGACGCCCTGGAAGAAAAGTTGAGCGTTTGGGCATTCAAAGGTAAACATAGCATTACAGTAACATAGCTAAGTGGATTATTTAATGGAATGTTAGCAGGTTAATATGACGGACATTTATACGTGTCACTTATTGGTTTGATCTTTTATAGACTTATGACAATTTTCATTGAACGGGACGAGTTGCATCATTTTAACGTGGCTTTTTTTGGGAAACTTTTAAAAACTGTCCTGAATTCGAGGTCGTTTTGTGATGCTCAGCGTGAAAATGCCTGATGCTTGTCAAATTTAGCACCTCAACAGTCTTGATGTTATGGAGTACACTTAGACACATTTAGAGGCAGACAGTAAACTTGCACAAAGTTGACGTGTCTGTTTATTCATTACAATTAGTGTGTTTAATTCGAAGGTGGTAGCACGGTGACAAGTTTGCATGTTCTCCCCCATACTGTATACTTGCGTGGGTTGCATACTGGTAATCCAGCATCCTACCACATTCCCAGAAACATTCATGCCTAATGAGGGCAAGTACGATGGAAAATGGATGGATGGAGGTCCAGGGTGGGTAACCAACTGTGCTCAGGCGGATATCATGAAACTCGTCATGTAATTATAAAAACAAACATCTCAGAATAATTGTTCAGAAATTTAATGTGGCTTACATTTTTTGCTGTCACTGATTGGGAACAGAACCTAGTACACAGGTCAGTAATGTATACATTTTGTGATTTTGGTGAAATAGTGCTTCCCTAAACCTGTAAAGACTAAGAGTTTATGAATCATCTTAAGAGTATTTATTGACTGTAGTATTACAGTCTCACACAGTAACAGTGTCATTCTGGCATTTCATCGTGTGAGCAGGTGGGCTTTCTCAGTATTTGATTGATCCTCTTTCCTGTTACCCAGCAGGATGAGGGATCAGTACAGTTAGGGGGCATGGACTCGCACCCAACTATGATTAACTGACCTGGGAAGCATCTGCTGAAGCACCCCTTTCAATGCAACTATGGTAAGAATCGCTGACACAAAATGAGCAACAGTGCTCTTATTTTATTTTGTGGGTTGACATCCTTAAAAGTCAGTGGTTAGTTATGGGATTGCCGGCCCTCTCTGATGCCAGATTGGATTACTCTCCCAAGAGACAAAATCAGTCAAGACTATAACAAAACCTAATTATGTGACCTGTTACAGCCTAATTGTTAAGGAGATTAACTAGAATGTTGAATTGAATCCCTGCATTAATATTTGATGGGCTCAAGCTGTCTGTTGGGGGTTCACAGTGTGTGAGCGACTCACAGATGGAGAAGTTGGAAGATTTATCTCACACGCCCTCTTTTTGTTGTTTGTGTTACATGTGATGTGGTTATAATTGTTTTTTTTATAATAAAGGAATTTAAAACATAGCTTTAATATGCAATATAAAAGTAGATTAATAACAATCAAGAATGGCAACTTGTAATTAGCGGAATTAGATCGTTTCAGACACAGTGTTAATTAGATTGAATACACTTATTCAATATCTACTCTGATGGTTACGTAATGTAATCCCCTATCAAGGAACTAATCACTCTTAAATAGATAAAAGTAGAATTGTAACGTGATACAAGGCTTAAACAGTAGCAATTTTTTTTTTAATCTGACATATAGCTGAAATTAGCTTTTGAAGACTTTCTCGTTATCATTTGTACACCAGTTAAAAACTGCCACTCAAGCCATTCTTAAATTCAGGGTAGGCTAGTAATATTTGTCCTAAGTGGATATTATTAGTAATCTTGTGCCTTCTCTCAATATATTCATTCATTATAGTCATTTTAAAGCACCCTCACAATTCTTCTCTTTTCAGTTTTCCCGTCTTTACCATTTCGCATTGATTTTTTTGTTTGTTTTTCCAGCTGATTATGTCCCTCTACTGTGATTCGCCGGTGGGCACGTTGCTCTCTGCACTTTAATTGGACATTTAATTAGATCACAGTTTTAGTCCAATTAGACTCCGAGGTGTGGGGGAGAGGGAATGGAAGGGCGAAGAGGAAAAAGTCCCCAAGCTGATCTCGGTCTCCCTTCCTCTTTCTCCTTCTTCATCTGTCTTTTTCTGTCTGCCACGCCGTCCCTCTCCCGTCCCTCCTGAGGGCTGCTCATTAGTGATATAATGGGAGGACACAAAACACACAGCTCCCCCTTACTCTCCAAGTGACTCAAACAGCATCTGAAGCACACAGTCACGAGGCTACGGGGACCTTTGCGACTCACTTTTGTACACATCTTGTGCTTTTCTTTTTGTTTAATAATATTCGCTGGCAAGCTAAATCCATGATGTTACAGGCAAACTAGTTTATGGTCTGAGGCTTTGATTTACACTGCTTGACAGGCTGCCACTCACCGCAGTATTGACCTGCAAACGCAACACAAACATCAACAACATGCCGGGCAGAACACGTATCGACTCAGTGGAAAGCTTCAGTATGATATCACAGCACCTCACGGGGCCCGAGATCAACTTGATTACCAGTAACGCTAATGCATGTGTCACTCAAATGCAAGCCTATTAGTTTAAGCTTCTCTTTAGTTTTGACCTCTCCAAGAGCACAAAAGAGAGTTATTGTTTTGATCACAGTTTATTTGTCACTTAATTAGCAAGAGTATGCAAATATCACCCTGACAATCTTCATTTAGCTTGTAATTTAAAAAAAAGTCATATAATCTATAAGCCAATTAATTTTAATGGTAATGTTGTAAGATTAGTTTGAAATGATGTTTAACAGTTTTTGATATATTTGCAGTTTAAATTACTATTATCGGTAATTATAAACAAAAACATCTTCTTTTCGTAGGATATCAGTTGTTCATGATTTTTCACTGCAGGGTTTAGAGTGGTTTACCTGAGTGCCACCTTAAAAAACTGTTGATCTAAAAAAAAAATAGTATAAATTATTTTTTTATTTTTACATTTTTATTTTTTTAGATAAAATATTTCAAATGAATTAACGATTTATATTTAAAAATGAGTAATTAAATATTCAAAAGTTGTCAGAAAAAGAGACGAAAGGGCGATGAATACGTTTTTAAGTGTTAATTTGTTAAATGTACAAATGGGTAGAGGAAAAACAGAAAATTACAATAAAATGTCCATGAAATTGCCAAAAATGTCAGAATTGAATAAAAAATCCTGAAAACAAAATGTTCAAAAATTTACCCCCCAAAAAGTCGGGAAATGTATTTATTTATTTATTTATTTAAAATAGCCATAAAATGTCCAGAGAGAGGCAGAAAATGACCATAAATATGTCCATACAATTTCCAAAAATGTCAGAAATTTGACAGAAAGTGAGAAAAGTCTAAAAATGTATGTAAAACAAAGTATGAAGAAAAAAAATCCCAAAACGGAAGAATAAAGGTAGAAGAAAATGAATCTCAAAGCATTGGATGTTGCATATTTTTGTGTTATGGCGCATCTCTAATTAGCTCTTGGGCCCTCAGTACATGAGTCTAACACTAACATGCTGCTTTGGTCATCACAATGTTCAAATATTTTGCGGCTCCAGACAGATTTTTTATTTATTTGGCCTAAAATGGCTCTTCTGACAGAAAAGGTTGCAAACCCCTGCACTAGTGGTACTTGTACCACATTTTTACCATCACAGCTGTATACTATATTGGCGATGCTCTTAATTAAGGATTGTAACAAGATTTTACGTAGATTTTACCCACGCCCCACAATGGAAAATCAGATCGATGGAAGCAAATTCAAATTATACAGTCCACTTGTGTGTCCGCAACCCTTTTCTAGCACGCCTCCTGCAACCATGGACCAAGATTATAAATGAGTTCTCAATCATTCTTTATCAATTAATCATTGCATGCCCATTCCCAAAAGTGACCGCCCATCTGTTCGTAACGTCTTGCATCATCCTGACAGAGGAAGTAGCATTCGAACGAACAAACAGATGGACAATACAGATACTAGTGTACAAGTGTTCCCTTTTTGCTAACAGTTTTGCCTTGGCTGAGGTCTGCTTTACTGAGTTCTAGTTTAATAAGTACTGTTCCTAACGTGTAGCTCTAAGCAAAAACAACAATGTGCCTCAGTGGGCAAAAACGCATGTAAACACACACACCCAGATGTATGCGGATATGCACACACTCCGTGTCTCAGAGGGCACAAGTCAATCTGTGTGTACCTCGAGGAGTCTCCTGAGGTCATCCTCCTCCACAGCGTCCCTTCACGCGCACACACACCCCTCAGTTCCCGCTCTAGATCTGCATGTATTGGACCGACAATGCGGTAGGCAGGGGTGTTATGGCCACAGGCATCACTACCTGACCCCCTGCTTTGTGGCTGTTTGACTGACAGCTGTGGTCCCGCCTAATTGCATTACCCTCCCAGGTGATTGGCTCACACCCGGGGGGCTCATTTGTCAGGATGCATCGCGGTAATGATGTAAATTAGCAGACATATATGTCACTCAGCCTTCTAGCGCCCTGCTGATTGGCCCCGCTGTGCTCGCGGGCCCGGCCCCCCAGCCGAGGGAGTCAGCTCATTGGTCTTTGGGGATCGAGGATGTCCCCCAGAAATAGGGCTTTGCGGTTCGGGCATCCCTGTGGGCTAATATTATCCGTCATCCCACCTCTTTACCTGTCAGTCAAATCGCAGGGACGGATCCCTGCAGCTTCTATCTGCTATCAGATACACACCCGCCCCTAGAGAGCCACGTAGGTGGTATAGGCACCTTTTAAGAGCCTCGTGTTGGCGCAGGCCCTAAACTGTCAGAAAATAGGCTTATATAAAAGTGTGTGTGCGTGTGTTACCTATAATAGAGCGAAAGGCCACAGGCTTCTCTGCCGTTTTCCCACTGCTTACCCAGCGTGCCTTAGTTTTGTCCTCTATGAAAACCAGACTCCTTCACAAAGCTCAAACAAGAGTGAGACAAACATATAGACTCAAATAGACACACACGCTCACACACTTTGGGTCTACCTTGTGTGTGTGTAGCACACCTGTCGAGTTTTTAAAAGGCTTGAACAAAGTGTAGCTTCTTTGTTAAACTTGTTGTATTTACACAGGAGGGATTATGAATAAAGAATAAATAATGTCAGCATCAGCATGAATCGATACCCTTACAGATAAACAATCACTCGGCCCGGCCCTCGGCCCGTGATCAATGCTTTACTCTGAGTTATTGTCTTCATATTAACAAGTGAAGTGCTCCCCGAGGAACGCGTGTGAATGGGAAAATGAGCCCGCCGCAAAGCTCTCAACAGGACCCGGCCGTTGTTTTTACAACCTCCTTTGTTTGAGTCCAGACGCGCCATCTCAAAAGCCTTTTTGGACAATTTTGGATTCACTGTAGGTGTTTCCAAAACACTCGGGTCCTCATGAAACTCTAATTGCCTCCTCTCACTGACCTGAATGTCCCTCACATCAATTGACTTTATCGATGCGTGTGTCCCCCATGTCCGCGGCAGTTGAAATTCAGATTTTATTTTTTTTGTATTCCCCTCTCGCATTTAAGATTATTCATAAATCAATTTATGTGTTTATAGTAGCAGCTGGGGATGTTGATAGTGACTCGGAGATCAAAATAAGTCAAGAAAAGTCAAAAGTAAGTTTTAATGAGCTCCTGTCATAGTGGAAAATAATCAGTTTGATACCAGAAGCATGAGTAGACTTCATATTGAGAAAAGTACAGTGCTTGTTTTTTGTTCCTTGTCATATAAAAAAATTCGCAATAACAAATAGGGGATTGGAAATGAGATAGGGGAAGTCAACCTAAAAAAAAAACTTTACAATAATATGTTCTTTGCAGCTCTACTAGTCTAAACACGTTATTCTGATTAATCTTGCATTTGTGGAATGTGAATGAAGCAGCAAAATCGACCCATTTGTATCTACCTCAGGGGGCGGCCATTTTGTCGCGACTGAAAATGACATCACAGTTGCTCAGGAGCTCAGGTAACGACCAATCATGGTTCAGCTTGCAAATGTCGCATGCCCAACTCAGAAAACATGAGCCATGATTGGTTGGTCTGAGCCCATAGGCACTGTGATGTCATTTTCCGTCGACAGCAAGTGGCGAAATTGCCACCCACTGAAATGGATACAAATGAAACAAGTTGTCCATCAATAACGACCATATTGGTCATTTTACCATGCACCAAAATACAACGAAGTATCACGTGTTGTAGTTTGGCAATTTCTATCGATCATTTTAAATAGCGAAAACAATACAAAATTGAGACTCGAACCCGGCTCGTCTGGTCGGAAGACTTAACGTCTAACTTACTACAGTCTAGTAATGATCCTAGTGTTCATTTTTTGTGTTGACATGTATGTCAATTCGCCGTCACAAACTAATGGTTGGAGTTAGGATGAGGCTTTCAGTCAGGTTGTACAGTACATGTTATGTCTTCACATGGGACACTAATGGTTGAGATTAGGAAAAGGCACAGTGCGGTTGTACACCCTTACAAAACATGTAGTCAACACCAAAACAATCACTGGACAAATAGCTCAGTCAGATGAACACTCGTCTTCCGACCAGATGGACCGGGTTCGAGTCTCAGTTTTGTATTTTTGCGCTATTTAACATGGCCGATAGATGTCGCTTAACTAAAACACGGAACACTCGGTCGTAATTTGGCACTTTTTCAAAACGTATGTGGTCGTATTTATTGGAGGACTGTCTCTACAAATGGGTGGATTTTGCTGCTTAATTCATATTCCACAAACACAATATTTTAGACTACTTGGAGCACATTTTATTGTAACAACATTTTTGGGGTTGACTTCCCCTTTAAATGCTATTCTAGCAGATACAGAAGCATCAAATTGTTGGCATTGTTTTAGCTAGGCAGAGTTCAAAGTAATTGGTCAAAACATTATCTATTTTTAACAACAAACTACTTGTATCTTTCTTCGTCTATCTATGCAAGTGACTTATAGTGACAGACAGAACAAATTAATGATATTCTATTAGATGACAGAAAGTATATAATTGACACGTGTGTCTACTTTTTGTGACACATTTGTTTGATGTTGTGCCGTGAGATTTTTCTAACTTAAAATGTGTGCCTTGGCTCAGTCAGTAAAGGTTGGGAATGACTGCAGTAGGCCAGTGTTTGTCAAACTGTACCTGCAAAAACAAACTTCATTTAAAAGTCTACTTTTCCCCTAAAAACTGTGCGGTGCCCATGTGATGCATTGTGGTCCTCTTTCACCATTTCACCAGTCGTTCTGGTTCTATAAAAGGATTTTGGTAATTGATGCTGTATTAAATTGAAAACTGGAAATCTGAGTGTTTCATCTGTTATGAATGCACAGTTGCTATTTTGGGATATTTCCGCACGTGTTAGACATTAGAATGTGCATTGCTGACTAATCGCTGTCAATTAGCGCTACGTTTAGATGTTTGTGGTGGATTTCAGTAAAAACCCGGTAAATAAAAACAATTCTCAGGGCAAATAACTCCCCCGTGACACGGCACATGTGCCAAACACACAAGATGATTTACTTTTCATTCAAGGTTGTAAGTCTCCTAATGCACCGCTCGGGTTAAGCGTGAGAAAGCAAGGAGGTATGATGGGTAATTGCCGTGCCGCACGCACCGTCGGTAGGAGCTCTTTTTACGAGGTGGCAGCAGGGATGCAGGATGAGATGAGAAGCTTGGAAGACATTAGATTCTTCTTCTTTACTTTCTTCAGAACTCACGTTTCCCTGCCAAAAGTTGCGAAAGTATTTCGATGATGAAAACGTCAAAACCTCACACGGTGGCATGGGTTGGGTGAGTGCCGCAGGCCTCTACTGTATGTGTTTAGGGGCAATGATTGATTTCTATGTTGTACCCCGCAGGCTTTGTCCCATATCTCTTGGTGTACACACACACACACACACACACACACATACACACGCAGAGCGGAGCATGTTGCAGTATTAATGAGACATTAATAAGACATGAGGAGAGACCCCCCTCTTACACGCTCGCACAGGGATCACGCCTCGACCCACCAACCCACCCCTCACTCCCCAGCTGCTTCCTGTCTACAGATTACCCAGCTTTCACTGGGCTCTTGTTAAGTGGGGCCAGGAAGAGATTTAACCCCCTCAGCGGGAGCACACACACACACATGCACGTTCACTCTGTCAGAACACATCAGCTTGCCAATAAGTTATCAAAATGTCTTCATTTTGGACTTGACAGCCTATGTAATGTCAGGTGTTCATCTGGATTAAATGATCATTTTAACACAAGAAGAAAAAGCCTGTATTTGTTATTATTCAATTAAACCAGGAGTGTGCTGTCGGGGGAGGCAGATGAAAGAGTAAAAACTAAAGAAATAATCAAATAAACAAATAGAATTGCTTTCAATTTTAGTGCTCTGGTCTGTGATTTACAGTAGGCTTAAATCGGGGGTCTGCAACCTGCGGCTCTGGAGCCATATGTGGCTCTTTAGTCACTCTCTGTGGCTCCCTGTGGATCTCAAAAAAAAAATAGTAGAAATTAATATTTTTTTATATACCAGTGTGTATATATATATATATATATATATTTTTTATTTTTTTTTATTTTTTTTGGGGGGGGGATAAAATATCCCTTGAATTCATAAATGATTTTGATTTTTTCAAACGAATAATTGAATGTTTAAAAAAATGTATTCGCTCAAATTTAGAAGTTATAAGAGACACGAAAGGTAGATGAAATAAAAAAAAATTACCTGAATCTAAAAATGCCCAAAAAGTGACCATAAAATGTCCAAAAAAATGTTAGAGGAAAGGCATAAAAAAGCTATAAATTGTCCATTAATTAAATTCCCCAAAATGTCAGAAAATGTAATAAAAAAAAAAAAAAGGCATTTGTCGGTAAATGTTAAAAAAGTAACAGTAAAATTTTCAACAACAAGAAATCCTGAAAATTACCATAAAGTGTCCGCAAAATAGTCAGATTTTTTTTAAAGAAAAGTCAGGAAAGAAAATGTTCAAAATGTCCAAAAACAAAAGAAGTAATCCTAAAAATTAAAAATGTACACAAAATTGCCAGAAATTTGTTGCAAAAAATGCAGAAAAAATGTCCAAAAAATAGCCATAACATTTTCCAAAAAAGGAAGAAGAAAGGCAGAAATTACCATAATATATCCATAAAATTGCCCAAAATTTCAGAAATTTGACAGAGAGGCAGAAGATCTAAAAGTGCATGAAAAACGTAGCATGAAAAAATTAAATCACTTGGGCCCTCAATATATTAAACTCACACTAACACTGTTTGCTTCATCACAATGTTTAAATGTTTTGCGACTCCAGATAGATTTTTTTGTAATTTATTTGGCCTAAAATGGTTCTTTTGACAGGATAGGTTGCTGACACCTGGCCTATATTGCTTTTTATTTTATTTTTTCAATCATGTGGGCGCATAAAAACTGACACTGCCTTCCAAACACTTTTAACATGTACACAAATTTTCCATTGTCAGGCTAATGCATTTGCTATTATTTGCGTTTTGTTTTTACCGGTAATTCCGTTGAGCGCAAATAACTGCGTATAAAAAGCGCGAGGTGAGGCAGACAGTATTCTTCCTTACTGAAGGGTGCGTACACGAGCGCGCAGGTTAAATTTGTTGCGCATAGCCAAATATGTGTGAAAAGAATACTGATTTGACCAGTTTTTAATGTCAGGTTGCTAGTACAATAGCAAATATGACACATTTTTTTCTCTCTCTCTGCCTCGCCAGCCATGAACCTCGCTGACTTAAACACATGCATCTTTTCAAATGCTGACCATATGCCAAGATACAAATACTGTGCCTCTGAATTAAAATCATCATACATGACGTGAAGCAACTTATCAGCAAATCTAGCAAGACCTCAGCCACACCACTTTTTTTGTTTTGTTATTGTTGTTACACTTATTCCAAAAGAAGATCCAGCCTTAACAAGGGATTTTAAGAAAAAGAGTGCGAAAATAATGTTCTGACACCGTCTGAACATTTTGTTCCTGAGACAATAAGTTACTTTGGACAATTTTTGTTTTGCTTTCACGCACACAGCAAAAAGTAGGCTTAAAAGGACAAGGAAAAAAGTAATGAAATGAGGACTATATAGCCAATAGAACAGGAAAATTTAACTTGGCAAGATTTCTTAAAACAAGTCTACATAGCTTACCTCAAAAACCTCCACCAATCTCTTAAAACAAATGTGCTTATACTATCTATAAAATTATTATAGTTCCTATTTTAAGCTAAACTTGCTCATAATCAATAATAAAATCTCAATAACAAGCTATAAGACCATATTAAAGTGAACCCCAAAAAGGCTTGAAGAAAGTTAATGCTCTTACACAAAAACTGCCGAATTAGAAAAAATATATCTTTGCAAAAAACAGGCATATTTAATCCTGGTTCCATTGCAGTTTTTGCAGTGTGTGAGCTCAGTTTCCTGGAACACATAGTTTAAAGCAATGTTTTGTTTATAGTACCTGAGCACTGCTTGTGTGCAAAAATGTCAAATCAAAACCGTAGTGAGTCAGCCAATCAGCCCCCCGTCCATCCTATAAAAAATTACCAGGATGAGTTTCTGTGATGGAAAAGGGCCTCGTAACTTTATTACATTTGCGTGGGACAGCGTTGCTTTTAGGGTTAAGTATTTGCGTAGCTTCTTTTTAAACTTCTATCAAAGGTGAACGTTTTTGTTTATCTTGTGGATGATGATTATTGTGAAAATTCAAGATGGCTTCCATGCTTAGAGCTAAATAATATCTGGGAGAATTTCCTACACATTGGTCAACTCTTGATAAGCAAGATTGTATATGTACAGGAAATGGCTACAGGTTGACTTGTAACTTGTGACCTTATGTGTGTTTGTGTTACAGGCCTCAGCACCGTCTGGCCCAGGCGCCGCCCCTCTGGGCTCGCAAGTTCACGCAGCCGCTGTCAATGGCGACAGGAACGCACTGCTCAAACTCATCACAGGTAAATAACATACAGTACAACTCGCTTGAGGTGCATAACTGTGAGGAGGCCAAAAGTCCAGCTCTTGAATTTTTTTTTTTGCGTGATCGGACAAAAACTTACTCAAAAAGGAGTTTTTTTTGCTACCTATACAGACGAGTGCTTTCACATTAGTATGTAATACCGGAGTGCTTTATTGATTTCTGCAAGGAAATTTTGTGCAGAAAGGTCGAAGGTCAAGGTAAGCCCCAGCAGAAAACACATGCGGCCAGTACACAATGAGGCTTTCGCACTGCAAAAAAAAAAACTGTAGATGCTCACTTCCTTAAAATGGTCAATGATACCTTGTGTTCAGATATTAAAATATAAATATGCACTGAAGAGTCACACGGCGGTAATATTTTAGCTAATAAGTGCATTCAAGGCCCCCCAGATACCATCATCGATTCATTTGTGCATGTGTCTATTTGTGCATATAGCAGAGCCAGTCCTACGGGACCGCGAGGATCAGTTTGGCCGCACCCCTCTCATGTACTGCGTGCTGGCTGATCGCCTAGACTGCGCAGAGATTCTGCTAAAGGCCGGAGCCTCAGTCAACAAGACCGACCACAGCCAGCGCACGGCTCTGCACCTCGCCGCACAGAAGGCACGGCCTCCACTGACCCCCGCACGCACACTCTTACGCGCACACACATTGGCGTTGCAGTCAACAGGTTATGGATGTTTCACCTCTTTGCCAAAGGGGGCAAGGTCGGTCAAATGCTGGTTGTTTGCACATGAGGCAAATTGGCATGCTTTGAGCTTGTATTGAGTGCAACTGACAAAGTTTATCTACTACAATTTATAATACAAAAAAAATTTGCTTTGCAAGTGAGCAACTAAATGGACCAGGTTGGGGTTCGGTGGAAAGAGGGAGGCCACTGCCCCCTAGTGACTGTATGTATCACCTCGGGGTTACTGGGAAACAAATTAATAGAGAATGGGAATAACCCTGAAAGCATTTCATGCATTTACTGTAATCATCTTTTATAGGGCAAGGAAGCATGTTTGGTCAATTAAGTCAAAATGAATGCCACAAGCCTCTCTACAAGGCAGTAGAAGCCAATCAGTGAATAAACGGCAATGATAATATGGTAAAGAAAATGTTCTAATTAAATATAGAGAAAGAAAATTGAATCATAATTATCAGGATAATTATTTTTCGAAATGATGTCTCATACCTTATTAGAGTACTTTTCTGATGTTAAAAAAGTAAAGTCAAAAAGGCACTTGAATGTAAAAACTATTACATAAAAAATGTAGGCAAAAACAATGTCTCTACCTACTTATTTAAATTTATATCAATAACAAATAGTTACGATATTTGTAATGATGAAAATTTTAGAAAACAAAATGAAATGAACCCAAATGGATATTTAGCTCAAATGTGTGAAAATTTAAATGGACAACATATTTGTCACTATCACATAGTAGAACCATGTAATTTCCTCTAGCCAATCAGTGAATAGCTGTAATAAAAAAATATTATTCAGCTAACATTAATTTGTGTGATACATTGAGGCGGCACATGTGACCCCAGGGAACTTTTATTTTTAAATCATAGCAGAATAAAGTGTAATTGCACATCCACTGCAGAAGGTGGCAGTGGTGCTCTCATTGTCAGAGTGTTATGTCATGTCATGTAATCTGTTATGTATATTTGGTTTATTGAACATATGTTCAATAAAGTAAACCAAACCAAATGTCAGGTTGTCAGTACACCTGGAGATAACATTCCTTGCGCACTCTCTGACAATGCCATGCCACTGCCACCTACTGTCGTGGATGTGCAATTACACTTTTTAAAGAAAAAAGTTTTATAGACAAATCACAATATTTATTGATGCGGTAAATAGTTACAAAAAAGAATTGAAAATAATTAAACTCTTATATTTTTGGATTTGAAATGTAATTTGTGACACCAGTCTTGGAACTTTTCTGACAGACGTCATATTGCAAAGCATTGTCTGTGAAAGGTTTATGGTTGAGTGAAATGGAGTTCACGGATATTTCAGTGAATTCTCGAAACAGAAGACAATCTTTTTAGCAGGTGCAACTATGAGATGTGAATGTGAATTTCCACTCAGCGATACCTTTATTTGTTAGCATTTTTTATGATATGTCATGATTTTGTCGAAGAATGCGGTAGTAGTAGCGGTAGTAGACTATTGGCATGTGCGTGCACATGTGGGGATGATAGTGACGGGGGGCCCTGTCTCTTTGACACAGGATCAATAATTGGCCAAGACAGCCAGAGAGGCCAGGGATTACGGATCTAATTGGACTGAGAATAGGGAGGACAGGAACGCATACACACACTCTCTCGGTCGAGATGCATGCTCACACACAAGATAGATCCGTCAGGCTGTGGCTTTGAGGCGGCACCATGGTAAATATACAAAACACACTCACGTGCGCAGGGCCATGCAGACACACAACCCAGGGTCCCGTGAGAGCTGTTAGCCAGTACATCACTCAGGAGGCCCTGGCTGGATACCATCCAAACAGAGGATGATGATGGTAATGATGGCGAGGGGGTTGGGCGGCAGATCTGGTGTTAACTGAACAGCTCATCACACACAGCAAAATGAGAGAGAACGAAGATGGATGACCTCTGAATTGAACAAGACATGTATGGGCCTGGGTGTGTGCGTGCCATTACCTTTCTTCACCACTAATTTTAAAGGGGAAGTCAACCACCCCCAAAAATGATTGACAGTTTAATGTTCTATGTAGCCCCTCTAGTCTAAATACGGTATTTTGGTTCATATTTATTGCGTTAGTGGAGTATGAGTTACGCAGCAAAATCCAGCCGTTTTTATCTATATCAGAAGGCGGCCATTTTGCCACTTGCTGTCGCGTGAAAATGACATCACTGTTGCTCAGGTCTCAGGTAACAATCACAGCTCAGCTTCAAAAACAGGTGAGCTGTAATTTGTTGTTGCCTGAGCCCTGAGCAACTGTGATGTCATCTTAAATTGACAGCAAGTGGCAAAATGGCCGCCCCCGAGATGGATAAAAACGGATGGATTTTGCTTCATAACTCATATTCCACAAATGTAATATTAATCAGAATGTCATGTTTGGACTAGTGAGGTCACATATACCATTTTATTGTCAAGCAATGTTTAAGCTGATTGACTTACCCTTTAACTCATTCACTGCCATTGACAGCTATAGACGTCATAAATTCATTTTAACTATTTCTATTAGTTTAACATTTTTTTCCACTTTTGTTAACAAGAGTATGAAAACCTAGAATTGTTTTTGTACATTTAGAGCAGATATAAAATTTGTGATTAATCGTGAGTTAACTAGTGAAGTCATGCGATTAATTACGATTAAAAAAAAAATTTTTAATTGCCTGACACCCCTAATTAAAAAAAAATACAATACAATATATTTTTCTTTTTTATTATTATTATTATTATTTTTATTATTATTATTATTTTAAAAATGTGGGGCGTCAGGCGATTAAAATTTTTAATAGTAATTAATCGCATGACTTCACTAGTTACCTCACGTTTAATCACAAATTTTATATCTGTTCTAATACAATAAAATTATTCTAGGTTTTCATACTATTGTTAACAAAAGAGGGAACAATTTTAAACTAATAGAAATAGTTCAAATTAATTTTTGACGTCTATAGCTGTCAATGGCAGTGAATGAGTTCATGTGTGCTGTGATCTCATGTGGAGAATATTGCTGAAATCAGGTTGTGGGGATTTTATTCGTTACAGGGAAATGTTCGTTTCCTCAAGCTGCTGCTGTCTCGACATGCAAACTGGCTGCAGAAAGATTTGGAAGAGATGACCCCGCTGCATCTCGCCACACGACACCCTTCTCCAAAAGCCCTCGCATTGCTGCTTAAACACATCGGACCCGGCGAGGTTGATACACAGGACAACAACAAGGTATAGTGAGGGGGGAAAAAAGAAAGAAACCTTGAGAAGGGATCACAATTGATGTTCAGATTTTCTAGTCCTAATCAAGAGCCTTGCTAGAGCATTTTTTACTCACTGTAGACTTTTAATACTAGACAAGTGAAGACCCGAAAGCAGCCTGTTACAATCGTTAAGGTGAAACGTAACAAAAGCATGACCTATTGTTTCTGCATCTTAGCAATATTGGGAAGATGACAAACGCAGTTCTCTTTTTGTGCTGTTTCGCATTTACAAACCATTTTTTTCTGAATGATGATCAAGAATTCTTTCATCAATCTTTTCAAATTTTGAATTAGTCTTGAATATCATGTTAAATTATTAACTATGAGAAAATCAGTTGTGTACTCTCCAATAAAGTTGATGATGATAAGGAATATGTGCAGAAAATGCATGAGTAAAAGGTGTGACGGAAGGAAAGAGGTATTGAAGAAGGGTGGCAGGAAATAGGTTTAAGCAAAGGAAGGATGTAAGGATGCATGAATAAAAAGCGTCTCTGTGGGGAAAAAGGGAAGGATGGAAGAAAGGAGGTCAGGAAAGAAAAGGAAAAAAAAGGTTGGCTGGAAAGAGGTCAGGAAGGAGGTAGGGGGACTATGAACAAAGAAGGAAGGCAAAAAGTACTTTTCTGCGAAAGAAGGATGGAAGCATAACAAGCAACTTTTAGGGAAGTAGAAAAATAAGTCAGAAAAAAAGTGTAAATAAACACACCTACTTTTTGCCCACAGTGTATATCAAAATGCTCAATTTTAAAATACAGCTTTCAGGTGCAAATTTCATATTCATATATTATTTTCATATATTATGATCCGTGGTTTCTGGCTCCATCTTACAATTTGATAAACAAGAAACCACCGAACCCGAGGTAAAACAACTACTTGCCAGGTGTCAGTAATTAGTCACACACTCACGGGCACATTCATTGCGGGCACACTTTCGTGGCCTCTTGCTGACCTGCTACCTTGCTTACCCCAGAAAAGCAGGTTATTTGTAATCAAGATTTAAAGACATAAAGGGATACTTGACTCATTGAGCCATTTTCAGCTGTACAAAGTTAATATTTTGTCCAGAATTAATTTGATGACGGCATTATTTTTCATGTTCAATTAACACGTTTAAAAACACATTTTGCCTCGCACCGGGTTTGGTCATGATTGGTCGTTACCTATTTATTCAGCACAGGTGATGTCATCTTTAGTCAACAGCAAGTGGCAACATTTGTTTTTAATTGTTCATGAAAAATAATGAAGTCACATTAATTATAGGCAAAATATGATTTTACTGTTGAAAATGGCTCAATGAGTCAAGTATCCCTTTCATTTTCATTCCCCCTTTAAGTTGTGATTGAAATTGTAGTGTGTTGCAGTAAGTCATTATTCACCATCGTAAGTAAGCAATTGAATACCGCAAAGTCGCAAAGTCATAAAGCGCTTTACAGGGTTAAAAAGCGCACACATATTCACACACCAGTGGTCGACGCTGCCAGGTCCACCGGGACCAAATCGGGTCTCAGTGTCTTGCCTCAAGGACACTTCGACATGGTCACCAGGTGTAAGGATCAAACCCACAACCTCACAGATGGGAGATGGCCACCGTACCACTGAGACATGCCGCATGCTCCATCACTTTTCCGTTTCTGTATTGGTGTCACGAAAACACGCACACAAAAAAAGCTAAACACTTGTCGTTGAATAGCATGTAATTCTAATCTGTCATGAGAGAGAGCGGTTCAACCTCACAACTTGAGGTCATCATTTTTCCAGGAAATCCTGCTCAAATTCAAATGTTATGACTTGAAGGGCATTAGTCTAATTTGCGTGTACTTAAAAGACACACTGAGAGAGCCTTTCTCCGGCCTGTCCGAAACAACATCAAACCTGAGTGTCAAGCCGCATAACAAATTGCATTAGTTGAGGAATTTGAGGTCATTTGAGATCAAGCCGAAGTATCTGTGGCCACAAGGACAGAGTCTCCCTTGTGCGTTGGTTGATGCTGAAGGTGTGACATCAGTCGTTAGTTTTGTAATGATCCAATATGCATCATCATGTCAGATGACAGCCAGTAGCTTTCATTGAGGCGCTATCTGGTGTGCTTATCAGCTCCAGCATCAATGTGAGCTTTGTGTTGACACTTGCCCTCAGATTTCTTGGTGGAGCATTTTTCATTTGCGTAATAGAAAAAGCTCAAAGTCTCAAGGCCACAACGGCCCTCACTGTTCTAAACCCAAGTCGTCGTCGCTATCGCTTCATTTTCATCTGTCCTGCTTGTCTCGCTTCACAGCAAACCGCCCTGCACTGGTCAGCGTTTTATAACCGTCCTGAGCACGTTCGTCTCCTCATCAAGCACGACTCCAACATCGGCATCCCCGACAGCGAGGGCAAGATTCCCCTGCACTGGGCCGCGCACAGCCAGGAGGCCAGCGCCACGCAAACTGTCCGCTGCATACTGGTACGCGTCACACGTAAAGTTGCGGTGGATGTCATTTAAAAAAATAATAATACATTTATTGTGTATTTTCTCTAAGCAAACTGAATTGTACACATAGGCACAAATAAATACATTCATATTGGGTTAAATTTCCCTCGTTTTTCTATTGTTGCTAAGTCTCAGCCCACTTTTAAAGAGTAACAATAAACCCACATTTTTAGGAACAATAAAGAAAATGTGTTGTTCAAAAATAGCCCGTGGGCATAAATACCTATTCTTATATGTTCAAAGTGCATTTCATAGATTAGCATGCATGTACAGTTAAAATAAATGCCACTGTGTCCCAAAATACGGCCAAAATATTTTACTTTTTTTTGGGTGGTATTTTTACTTAATTCCTTACCTAATATATTATATAAATAATTATATTAAATAAATAATATATGTGGCAACTCGTTATACAGTAGTACAAAGGCATACATACTGAATGCAAGCAAAAAGGTATCATTAGAAACCCGAGCAATACATTTTTGACGCATGCCGGTCAAAATAATGTTGTTTTCTAAATCGAAAGCAACTCCAACCTGGGATGCATGTTAAAGATTTCAATGTAAACGTGCGCCGCAGTTTAGGGCGGAGTTCGGCTTCTTTAACAGCATCCTAAGCCAAATTAGCTTTCAAGTCTGAACATGTCATATTCTATCGCTAAACTCGACTGACTTCAGTGTAAAGTTATTACTTAATTACAGTAAATATTTGTTTCTTAACCGTTAACCGAGTGATCCTTCTCGAGCTGCGTGACGACATATTATCAATTTTATTTTTCTCAACAAAAACGTTCATTGTGCGCCTTTCATTTTTAAATGTCTGCACTGTCATAAAATGAAGACTTGTGATTTTTTTACTACATATTCACAATTGGTCCTCAACCTCATTTTGAGTCTAGACTTATCAGATGAAAATCACTGCCATAAATATTCTTGACTACAGACTTTTATTTAGCTATTAACTCATTCACTCCCAGCCATTTTCACTGAAGCAACCGCCTTTGCTCCCAGCTGTTTTACCAGATTTTTGTGTTCTATTGCTATAAAAACATGGAACCTATTAAAAGAAAGATTTGATTCTCTTCATTTATCAGGAAAAAAAAAGTATATTTGTATCTGTTTCCGCGTGCCAGCTCAGGGTGTGCCCCGCCTACTGCCCGAAGCCCGCTGGGATAGGCTCCAGCAACCCCGGGACCCTTGTGAGGAATACGCAGTTACGGAAATGTATGGGTGGATGTATCTGTTTCTGTTTTGCAGCAATTAGCATTATAATATAGCTAAGTATCATCAATACTCACATTCCTGGTGAAAACACTGACAGAAAGAGCTTGTTGCAACATGGCCCTGGCTGATCTCTTCTACTCTGCTGCCACCTGCTGGCCGTTTTTTTTAAATAACTACTATTAATGTCAGAAGCTGCATCAAAGCCTTCTGTATGGTCTTGCATAATAAAAAAACGTGTAAATATGTTTTTGGGAGTGAAGGACAAAGTATTAAAAAACGTGTTACACGTTCTTAACACATTCTAAATAAAAAAACGTGTTATAGAATGAGTTAAGAAACTTGTGGGACATACTAGCTGGCTATTTGCCCATTTAACGCGACTTTTAAGCAAAGTTCACTTGCCCCAAGTGCCCATGGTGCCTTGCTGTTGAATCGAGTTAAGAATTTTCAGTTAGTCTTTTTGTGAAGGTGAGAACCATCCAAGGAGCTTTTGTGGACTACGTTTAAAAGCCAAAATATGTGCCAGCAAACCGCCACCACCAATTTAAATTAAACTCTGACAAGAGTGATCAATGATCAGGCATCTATGACTCATTGACATAAAAGTTTTAATTATTTTGTGATGCTTTTACAAGATTTCACTGCAGCCTCTTTCAGCTTTTTGTTTTGGAGTCGGTTACTCTCTTCAGTGCCCTCTTTAGTTGGTAAATGAAGGCTGTGTAGGGTTTTAGTCTGGAGCTGCAATTCTCCCTTTAATTATCATTTTACCCTGGAAAAGAATCAGGGTTGTTATAGTTTTGGAATTTTTCATTTTAGTTCTTTTTTTATTTCGTTTTGATTTTTGTTTTTTAAATGTAGTTAGTTTTAATTAGTTTTCAGGGTGGTTGCGTTAGTTTTTATTAGTTTTAGTTATTTCATAAATGCTTAGTTTTAGTTGAGTTTTAGTTTGTTTCAGTTTTAGTTTTTTTTTAAAGTGTGTATTACTTGTGCGCAATATTTAAAAAACACCATGGGAGCAACGTCATCTGAAAATGCTTTTCTATTGGCTGCTCCTAGATGACGTCACTTTGTGTGACACACTATCAAATGTCCTTATTCCGGTTAATATCAAAATAAATCATCCCCAAAGGCTCATGCATTAAGTTGATTACCAAAAACTAAAAACGAAGGACATTTTTGCTATGTTTTAGTTAGTTTTGTAAACATAAAATGTAGTTTCAGTTAGTTTTCGTTTTTTTATTTTATTTCGTTAACGAAATTGTTTTTTGAATTTTAGTTTTAGTTTTTTCGTTAGTTTTAGTTAGCTAGAATAACCTTGAAAAGAATAGTTAATACACTTTTAAATGCTTCGCATTCATACGACATTCTTGCCCACCGTGAATGAACTGGCACATTCAAATCCACTCATTGATGTATTGCGTGTCCGCAGGAAGCAGCTCCCACGGAGTCCTTGCTGAACTGGCAGGACTATGAAGGCCGGACACCCTTGCACTTTGCCGTCGCCGATGGCAACGAGGCAGTGGTGGAGGTTCTCACGTCCTACGAGGGCTGCAACGTGACTGCTTACGACAATCTTTTCCGGACACCGCTGCACTGGGCCGCCCTGCTCGGTAAACTGACGAACATCCCACACGGAGTCCTCTTATTGGTCTTCAACATTAGCCTGCCAGTTTAACTTGCTGTGGCGTACCACATGAAAAACAAAACATCACTTGTTAACCACAATTTTATTTATTTATTATTTTTGATGTGTACGTCTCACAAGTTCACTCTCAAAGATGCTGTTGTTGCTTTGAATCCTCTTTCAGAATAAAAGAGAGATCCTAGCTAAATAGGGCAAAGCACAGACAACACCCTGGACTTGTTGCATAAACAAACATGTTGTGTTCATTAAATAACATTTGGTTATTTTGCATTTTCCCAATTCTCAATCCCTCCTTTCAAATATCATGTAATACAATAATTTTATGGGGAATTTGATTAAAAACCATTACACACTTTGAGGTTGCCTGCTAAGAGTAGTAAAAATATCAGTGTGAAGTGTAAGCTGAGCACTATCTGTGTGACATGTTTGATGTTAATGTGTTCACAGGTCACGCCAGAATTGTCCACCTGCTGCTGGAGAGGAACACGTCGGGCACTATTCCTTCAGACAGCCAGGGCGCGACACCTCTGCATTACGGAGCACAGAGCAACAACGCTGTAAGTCATCCACACACAGCAAACTAACCCATAAATACTTTTTTTTTTTAAACTGGATTGTTCCATTGTCTGTACGACTTTGCTTTTGCTACTGATCCATTTATTTGCCCCAAAGCAATTTTGTGAACATCTCAATTGGCTTTAGTTGGCAGGTGCTCATCTGCTGAACCCTATTGAGGCTAACAATTGGTATGCTAAAATAGTAAGAGAGAATAAATTTGACTTTATTTAGATAGGGACCCTGCGATTGGCTGGCAACCAGTTCAGGGTGCATCCCGCCTACTGCCTACTGCCCAAAGCCAGCTGGGATAGGCTCCAGCAACCCCCTTGTGAGGACAAGCGGTCAAGAAAATGGATGGATAGATAGAGACCAAATAGACTCAGTTTTAGAGTACACACTAGGAAGAGAGTGAAATAAAGAATTGGGGGGGGGGGTTAATAAAAGTCACTCAAGGGTTGAGGAATGAACTCACAACCTTCAGCTTGGGAGACTGCCACACTACCACCTGAGCTTTTTATTTTTTTTAGCAAGTTTAGTTTAGTAAGTTTCTCAAAACTATGCCCCTTCTACTGTTTGCTTATCTCCAAGAGACCAAATACGTCGTTTTTGGTCTCTTGGAGTTAGGAAGATGCCAGCTGACATGAGTGCTATACTAACACACAGCAGGAGCTGCATAACTCAGGGAGTAGATCGGCTGTCTCCCAAGATGAAGGTCGTGATTTTGTTCCTTCACCCTTGAGACTTTTATGTATTTTTTCCCCCAATCACCCCCCCCCCCCCCCCCAAAATACTTTATTTTACTCTCTTCCAAGTGTTAATGTTACTCTAAAACTGAGTCTGTTTGGTCCCACTCTAAATAGAGTCAAATTTACTCTGCAGAATTTACTGTGTAGTTAGGAGTGTTTTCCAGCGCTCAGACCCAAGAGTGTTTTTTTTTAGCCTCTTGAAAAATGTATAATTCTGTGACAGGCGACCCCAAAATTTCTTTCTTGCCAATTGCCATTTTGGGGATGGGCCAACAGCCCTAATAGTTTGTATGAAAAGTTTTCCAGGGCTCCAGGACCTAAAAATATTTTTTAGTAACTTGAAAAACGTGTGATTTTGTGACGAGATGAAATGACCGAAAATCCAATCCCAGAAAGTGTATAAACGTGTGTGTATGTGGTGGGTGTTTCTTTGATTTCCGGAACTCTAGTACAGTCATTTCTGGACTACAAGCCGCTACTTTTTTCACTTGCATTTGACTGTGCAGCTAATACAAAGATGCAGCTTATCCATCAGATCACAAGGGGGCGCACTATAAAGGAAGCGCAAGGGCGTCAGGTAAGCCCAAATACAGTAGGAGACACAGAATGAGAGCGAGACAATTTGCATTATGGAAAATAAAGTAGCGGGAACCCGGTGCGGTAACATTAAAACAGTCGGCTTACAGTCGGGTGCGGCTTATATGTGTAACAAACTTACGTGTTCCCCAAATTTAGCTAGCACGGCTTATAGTCAGGTGCGCCTTGTAGTTCAGAAATTACAGTACCTAAAAGTGCTTCTTCTTTTTTTAGCACTTGAAAAATGTGCGATTTTGCAATAGCCGTGCTCTAGTGAGTGACACAATACGTTTATTGAACTGCTGTCATTTGGGGACATTGATAAATACAGTTGTGTGTCATCTGCATAACTATGATAGTCAACATTGGCGTTCTGAAGCATTTGACCCAAAGGTAACATATACAGACTGAACAACAGGGGTCCAAGGACTGACCCTTGAGGGACACCACATGTCATGGCCATTCGATCAGATTCAAAATTTCCAATGGTTACAAAGTAACTCCTTTCCTCCAAGTAGGACCTGAACCCTTTTAGGACTGTCCCATTTAACCCCACCCAAGTTTCCAGCCTGTCCAACAGTATATTATGTTCAATCGTGTCAAATGCTGCACTGAGGTCCAGTTAGACGAGCACCGATACCTTCCCTGCGTCAGTGCTCAATCTTATATCATTTAGTACTTTAATCAGAACTGTTTCTGTACTGTGATGAGGTCGGAAACCTGACTGGAATTGATCAAAAAGTCAGTTTGAGCTCAATAAATTGCTGAGTTGATTAAAAAACACTTTTTCAACAATTTTGGTTAAGAAGGGAAGGTTTGAGATCTATAATTTGAATCCAGCATTCTTTTTTAGGATGGGCTGGACGGCGGCTACTTTCAGAGATTTAGGACGCTTGCCTGATTGAAGTGAGCAGTTGATTATTTGCTGTAAATCGATTTGAACCGATTTCACAATAGTTTTGAAAAAGCCAGAAGGTATTGAGTCAAGACAGCTCGTGGAAGGTTTCAATTGCTGAACCAAGTGTGTTAGAGTATTTTGATCCCCTTAGTCAAATTCTGTCATGGTAGTTGAATTATTCCTAGGCGATTTGAAGTGCTGCATCATTTTGTCGTTGTGCTGGTTTGTGAGAATTTGTACTTTTTCACTTAAGTAGCAGGCAAAATCATTGCATTTATCTGTTGAGAGGAGTTCTGACGCTGTTTGATTTGTGAATTTGTCGACCACGGCAAATAGGGTGCGCGTATTGTTGAGGTTCTTACTAATGATTTCAGAAAAGTGTTGTTGTCTAGCTAGTAGCTACCTTTACTGTCTGGTTTTAACACTTCTCCAGCTTGTTAAAACAAATGTTAAGACTTTTCAAATATTGAGGGTGCTTGGATTTACTTGAGGGGTGCTGCTTAAGCACCCCCATCTTTGTCATCCATGAACCAAGTTATGATTTTGTCATTTGATTGACTCTATTAAACTTGAAAACGCTTTCCTATAAATCACTCCACAAGACTTATTTTGTGTGTGTGTGAATAGGAGACAGTAGGTGTGTTTCTTTCCCACCCATCGGTAAAGGATGAGCCCGACCTGGAGGGCAGGACGGCCTTCATGTGGGCCGCCGGGAAGGGCAGCGATGATGTGATCCGCACCATGTTGGCCCTCACGCCTGACATCAACATGGCCGACAAGTATGGCGGCACCGGTGAGCACCGATAAAATGAGATGAGCTCTGGGCTACACACTATAATGTGCGCGTGGCGTCCATTTGGCAAGATGTTAGTGTTGCTATTGTCCAAACAGCGCTGCATGCGGCCTCCCTGTCAGGCCACGTGAGCAGCGTCAAATTGCTGTTGGAGCAGGGAGCCATGGTGGACTCTCTGGATGTAATGAAGCACACGCCGCTGTTTCGCGCCTGCGAGATGGGACACAGGGACGTCATCCTCACGCTCATCAAAGGTGGGTGTCGGAGGTAGCGGCGGTCTCTTCCAGGCCACCTTCCAATGCTATTTATGTTCTCTGCGGTTGTATGTCAGATACGTAGCTACTTACTGTGTTGAATATAGGCGCCGCACGCGTGGACTTAGTGGACGTGGACGGTCACACTGCTCTCCACTGGGCAGCTCTGGGAGGGAACGCTGAAGTCTGCCAGATCCTGATGGAGAACGGGATTAGCCCCAATGTACAGGTGAATGAATGTTTTAGCTAGCTTAGTAGGCAAAAAAAAAAAAAAACGATTTTTTTTTTCTCAAGCTACTGCCCCTCCCTGAAGACTTCTGGCACCCCGTAGCGATAACATACACTGTACTGTGCAAGTACACAATCTAATGAGACCCAATGTAAGAATGTAACATGATTATGCTTTTATTGGCACTTGTGCCCTATGTTTATTTTTGTGGTTGTGGTTTACTGCGCTACATCATACTGAGAGCTGTTTCTAATATATGTCTCATCTCACGCAGTTTCACAATAAGATCACCAAAATATTGTATTAGTCTCTATTAGTTTGATTCTGTTACTACTATTATTTTTGTAAAGACAAAGGTGGTGATGCTCTTGTACCAGATCTTATTAGATTTGTGCAAGTAACCGCATTAGCATTATATACAATGTGACTTAATAATCATTCAAAAACAACTCCATGACACCTTTCAAGGAGCTTTATGATCCGATCTGTCTTGCAGGACCAAGCAGGACGGACTCCTCTGCAGTGTGCTGCTTATGGTGGCTACATCACGTGCATGGCTGTCCTGATGGAAAAACACGCTGATCCAAATATACAGGACAAGGAGGTACGATTCTGCTTTCAGGCATCCAGATCTTAATCCAGTATCGTTTATTGGTGGTGACATGGTGGTTACATCATGCTTTGGTTTTGCTTTTCTTCCCACTGTAACTGGGGCCTTAGACACGTTGGAAGTAATTATGAACAGTTCCAGGCAGTGTTAGCACAAACTTAATTTGAGGTTAATCACATGCACTTTAAATGGTGATAGGTGTGTGCTGACTGCCATTTAACACAAGTGTAAAGTGATTATTAATTATGAATAATGCCACATACCCAGTACAAGGATGTGCACACTTATGCAACCACATTATATCAGTTGTTTATTTTTACTTCCCCCTCTGAAAAGACTTGCCCAGCATCACATTAATGAATAATGATATAACAAAAACAAAACTGCCATTTGAATAGGGGTGTGTAGACTTTTTATAGCCTCAGTTGTTTGTGCCATTTTGTAGCATCTACAGGCAATAAAATATTTTTTAGCGTCAATTATTTGCAGCTTTCTATCAACAACTTCTCGATAGTTTTTTTTAATGGTTTTCAAAACAAAAGAAAACAAATACAAAAAAGCAAATGACAAACATTAACTCATTCACTGCCATTGACGTCTATAAATGTCAAAAATTATTTTTAACTATTTCTATTAGTTTGAAAAAAAAATCCACTTTTGTTAACAAGGGGTATGAAAACTTAGAAATTAAAAAAATATATTTAAAAACAAAACAAAGATTATTAAAAACTAGGGGCATTAAATATTTTTTTTTAATTGTAATTAATTGCATGACTTAACTCACGATTAATCACAAATTTTAAGTCTGTTCTAAATTTACAATAAAAAAATTCTAGGTTTTCATACTCTTGTTAACAAAGTGGAAAAAATGTTAAACTTATAGAAATTGTTCAAAAGAGTTTTTGACGTCCATAGCTGTCAACGGCAGTGAATGAGTTAATTAAAAATAATAATAATAATAACAATAATAAATACATCAATAAATTCCTCTCGCTACAAAACAGTTACACAAGAAAAATAATAGATAATGACAAATACGGAAATCAACTGAATCTGAAATCATGTCAAGCTCTCTTTTTTTTAAATATATATACCACAAAAACCTGGCATTTGAACAGGGTTGTGTAGAATTTTTATACCCGCTGTGAGTTGAGGAGCGTCATGTAGTTCTTTGTGCCATTTTGTAGCATCTATCGTACAGCTTTTTTAGCATCAATTATTCGCAGCTCTCTTATCAACACTATTACAATTTGAGACATTTTTCTCATGAAAATGTGCCTTGACTCAACAAAAGCTGGGGTATGTTTTCGTACAGTATAGCTTACCAGCAGTAAGTGTTTGGCACCCCTCCATTTTTATTTTTATTTTTTTCATTTAAAAATTGCTGCTGGTATGACCTTGTTTCCGCAGGGGCGGACTGCTCTCCACTGGTCGTGCAACAATGGCTACCTGGATGCCGTGAAGCTGCTGCTGGGCTACAGCGCC
The DNA here is from genome assembly GCF_054856555.1 of Leptonotus elevatus. NCBI lineage: Eukaryota > Metazoa > Chordata > Actinopteri > Syngnathiformes > Syngnathidae > Leptonotus > Leptonotus elevatus. The sequence continues at coordinate 16,986,215 of NC_141244.1, forward strand.
TTTCCGAACCACATGGAGCACACAGAGGAGAGGCAAGAGGCTTTGATGATGATAATGACGATGAGACGTGGCGGTCACAAAGGTAAAGACACCTTCAAAAGGCTTTGCGAGTGACAACGGCGCTCACGCGCAGGTACACGCCGCTGGACTACGCGCTGCTGGGGGGGCACAGCGAGGTGACCCAGTTCATGCTGGAGCACGGCGCTCTGTCCATCGCCGCCATCCAGGACATCGCCGCCGCCTCCATCCAGGCCGTCTACAAGGGCTACACGGTCCGCAAGGCCTTCAGTGAGAGGAAGCAGCTCCTCATGAGGCACGAGCAGCTACGCAAGGACGCCGCCAAGTGAGAGACGAACAAACAACATTCAGTTATGCATCTGTCCTTGTCTTGACAATCACGTTCTTTGTCGTCGCACTTTCCTCGTATCTGTCTTTCTCTCTGTCAACCTTGCACACGCATACGTCTTTCCCCTGACATGCTCCTTTTGCTCCTTATCATTTGCTCACCTGTCTCACATTTGTTCTATCAAGGCACAGATTTTATGTTGGAAATATAAATGTCAGCAAAAGTATATACATGAATTACTTAACACGATATATTGCCAATTCACATAATTTGTTGCTACTTGAGTCTGAACCTGCTTTTGGTTGTGTTCAGGAAGCGAGAGGAGGAACTGCGGCGGAGAGAAGCCGTGCAGCAAATCTCTGAGGCTACGGTGAAAGAACGAAAATTGTCTTCGGAGACGACCGAACAGGAGAATCTGTCCCTGGTGAACCTCGTGGCGGATTTATCCGTGAAGGACTCGGTGACGGAGACAAAAAAAACAACGAAACCTGAACGGAGGAACAAAGAGGAGCGACACAAAGGTAGGATGAAATTCATTCTCGGCTCACAAAAGTCCTGTGTGGAGTTTGCATTTTCTACCTGTGCGTGCAAAGGTTTTTTTTGGGTACTCTGACTTTCTCCCATATTAACTCATTCACTCCCACTCTATTGCTAAAAAAAATGGAACCTACCAAAAGAAAGATTACAGTGTCTTCTTTCATGAGGGAAAGAAGTACATTTGTATGTTTCCGTTTTGCAGCAATTAGCATTAGAATATAGCTAGGTTTCATCATTATTCACAAATCTGTTGAAAACAATGGCAACAAAGAGCTTGTTGCAACATGGCCCTGGCTGATCTCTTTTACTCTGCTGCCACCTGCTGGCCATTTTTTGTAATAACTACCATTGCTTTAAGCTACTTTTTTCAGGTCAGAAGCTGCATCAAAGCCTTCTCTATGCACTAGCATACAATTTTTCATTTATTTTTTTTAACGTATAAATAGGTTTTTGGGAGTAAAGGACAAATTATTAAAAAACTTATTTATACGTTTTTGGGTTTGAATGAGTTAAGCATGCATGTTATGTTAATTTGAAGACTCGTACATATATGTCCAAATTTGTCCATTTTCCAGTTGAATGAAATTTACAATAGATATAAAAAGTCTACACACCCTTTTTCAAAGCGAAGTCAACCCTAATGAGGACAAGCGCTATAGAATATGGTTGGATAATAAATCAATGTACAGTATTGTCTCCACCAGGCCATAGAAGCAGATCAACAAGGAGCAAAGCTGCCGATCCACCTGACACTGCGAGCCCCGAAAGTCACGCGACATGCGACACGGCAACCAGGCTGAAAGACCGGCTCTCTCCGAGCAGCCAAGCATCCCCCAGACCTTCCTCCACACATAAAGTCAGGGAGCAAAGACCTTCCTCGTTCTCAAGCGCCCCTTCCACGGGCGTCCCTGACACAAACCAAACGGCCGCCGTACTTCTGAGAAAGACTGATTCCCTGAAGCACAGACACCGCAAGGCCAAAGATCCCGCTCGACTTAGTGGATCCGCTTTGAGCACGACAAGCCCTTCAAGAAAACATCACGCCGCCGCGAGTACGCCACGGGGACACGATAGAGAGCAGCGCAGGAGGAGGAACGAGGCGGCCAGGGTCATCCAGCAAGCATGGCGAAGGTGAGTGGCAAATTTGTAGCAGTCGCAGGCAGAAAACGCACAAGATCTTGTTTAGGAGCTTTTGTTGTTCAGGCTCCATAATGTCATCAAAAGATTCAAAGAATCTGGAGAAATCTCTACACGTACGCGGCAGGGCCGAAGACCAACATTGAATGCCCGTGACCTTTGATCCCACAAGCGGCACTGCTTCAAAAAAAAAGGACTACCACACGGCTCAGAGCGCAAAGTAGAAAAAGTGTACTGTGGTCTGACGAGTCCACATTTCAAAATGTTTTTGGAAATCAATTCACAATGAGTGAATATTTGCAAAAACTAAGTTTGAACATTAAACTTCCTGTCTTTTTGTAAGTGTATTCACTTGAATATGAGTTTGAAAAGGATTTACAAATCAACTCCCTCGTGTTATATCAGCGCCATACAATCACAATAAAGGCTCTCTATTCTATTCTAAAGAACGGAGCAGGCTGCAGGCCGTACTTTTGCCCACCAGTGCCCTTAATAGCTACCAGCACGAGGCCATCAGCAGCCCCTCTGTTTCCATTTAGTTCATACAGTGAATGTGATGCCTATTAAAAAAGGCTTTGTTGTTTTATCTAACGCACGTGTGTCTGTAGGCTCCTCGCACGCAGACACGCCGTGCAAGGCAACGCCTGCAAGGGGGCGGAGTTAAGTGATTTGAACCACGCCCATACCAGGAAGAGGCGGACAGAGATGCGAGCTCCACCCATGAAACTTGCAGCCACGAAGACGTCGGTGCTACAAAACATTTATGGTAAGAGCTGGATCAGACGTTCTGCCTACAAATGTAATGCAAGCACAATGTGTTTATTATTGTGGTACTGTACTGCATTATTATGACAAAAGAGTTTTTCATGTTTTGGTGATTGTTAATTGGTGTCGGTGACTCCAAATATTAGAAACAGCTCTCAGTATGATGCAGTACAGTTGCACTCCCCTGAAAACAACAATCACTAAAATAAAGTTAAATGAACACTTCACTGACATTGTCTACCATTGCCATGCTTACAGTTATATTACTTAACAAAAATTAATTAAAAAAATATATAGTAGTGGGTAAAGTGTATTTTATGAATGATATGCGGTGAAAACATAGTACATCAATGATATAAAGCTGATTTTTGTGGGGGGGGGGGGTGAACAAAAAGTGAGGTCTTGTGCTTATTGTTGTTTTCTTGTTTAGCAGTTTTGTGTCGCCCTGAATGTAAATTTTTATGCAAAAAAAATTTGCACACAGGGGGATCATAATATGAGATTATTTTATTGTTTCTGTCAAACCCATTTATACCTGAATTGAGAATGAAAACTGAGATACATAAAGAGCACATATTTTGTATATATGCATGTATTTATTTATACAACAAGTAAATGTACCTTTAGTATAACCAGGCATTAAAATGAACAAAACACGGAATAAATTCATAATTATTTCTATGACTGTATTTATTTTCACTTTACAGGGACTTTTGTCAAATAAATGCAAAAAAAATTGAAATTGAAAACACAAAAAAAGTGAAGACGCTTTGGGGTTTGTTAGAACACAACTTTACGTAATGTTCTGCGAATCCATCTCGTCCCAACGGAGACATTAAAGTGGCCCTTCGTGGCAGACATTTCATGTGTACTGAGAAGCTCACTTGTGGAAACAGAGTTCATGGAATTGAAGCAAGAAGCTCAAAACCAGCCTCTCTGTTATTGACTACAATCACCCGTGTTAATGTGTCGGGTGGCGCTTTTGTGTCCACACACCTGACCCAGCTGTCTGTTTAGAACCTTACGGGTGGCTTTCACCCCGCCCTCAGACAGCCTTGACCTTCATCACACATCAGCAGGTGATGATTGGAGAACAGGCAGGAACCACCTTGCTGCTCCCGAGCAAGCTGCTGGACAAACAGATAGAAAAGATGGACACATCTCAGGATTCTCACCCAACCTGGTGACGTGGCTTGCCCCCTCCCCGTTCTCACCTCTCCTCCCTCTTCCGCCGTCGCTCTGACAGTCGTGGCATCGTGAAAAGTTCACAGCTGTCAGGGGGAATGTCAACAGTGTGGAGCGATCCGCTGAACACACACACACACACGCGCACAACACACACATTACACGCCCGCTGCCTCTCTCGAAGCAGACGGACGTTTGACATACAACTCCAGACTGGCTATCATAATCGCGCTACACCTTTATCTAATTGTCTCCCTGTAATTTCATCTCAAATATCATTTCATCTAAAGGGGAGTGAGGAGGAATGATAACACGATGATCATATGCACGTTTAAACTTCTTTTTGACCAGCTAATTATTTGAATATATATATATTAGAGCTGTCACAAAATAAAAAAAATATCAGATTAATCACATTTTAGAATTTTGATTAATCACGATTCACCGCTTAATAAAAAAAAAAAAAGAAGACTTTTTTATCAACATTTTTTTCCCGCCAAATTTGAAGAGCACTGGTTATGTGTTATTATGTGTTGTTTAATGTTATGAGGACGTCTTCAAAAAAATTTTTACCCACTGCACACATTAATTACTTGCATAATTTAAAATGGAGAAAAAAAAGACCCTAATATAGTTTGACATGAACAAATATTCTAAATGTGATACGCAAACATTTATTAAATGCTTTACTTTAATGCATGTAATTATGTTTATTGCTAAAGCACAACTTGTGCTACCTTAAACGTAGCCATCCGCTGTCATGATAACGGATAATCTATGGTCAAAATTAAAAGTGCGATTAATCTGCGTTAATTTATGATTAATGCGGTAATTTTTTTGTGATTAATTAATCAGTTAACGCTTTAACTTTGACAGCACTAATATATATATAGATTTAATAAAATGTCATTGTAGAAACTAAATTACAGTAATCTCCTCTGTATCGCGAGGTTAAAGTTCCACACTACTTCATCTATAATTAAAAATCCTCGATAGCATTTACTGCACTTAATTATGTATTTAATTATATAAAAATGTATAATAAAAAATGAAAGTTAATAAAATTAATACATAAATAATAAATAAATATAAAATATATAAATAATACATAAATGTTTATTAAACCATTTTAGAGGGAAAAATACTAAATGAATGTACCAAATATTATATACTATAATATAAATGCTCCCCTTTTTTTTTTTTTCTTCTTCTTTTTTTTTTGCTTAATTCCCATGGATATTGTGCTGCTCCTTCTGGTGTGCACACCTTGGCCACCCGGGAGCAGTATAATACACTTATGGTCGCAGTAATGTTAGTTGTTCTTTGCAGAGGATAAAGAATATATGATTGTGAGTATTCAACTATCCATTCCTGAAAAAGTTATAACACCGATGCAATGCTTTTTCCGTTTCCTATTATGTTTTTGAATTAAGCCAGCAGACTTAAAAGCAAAAGTTATGTGGTTGTTTGTCTGTGTCTGGCCGCCCATGTTTTACGGGGAATATGCTAATGTTTTGACTTGCCTTCTAGGAAACTCTGTGGCCATACGGGCACATCCTTCGCTCCGAGGGTCTCAGCTGCTTTTGAACGTGCCTTTACGCACGCAGAGCCAGTGTAAGTCGATTTGCAGACACTCAACTCTTTTGAATGCTTTTTGGATATAGACAACAGCTCAAAAATCGGAAGCAATATTTGGATTTTGCAGTGAAATTTCAGAATGAATCTAAAATGCAGTATAACCTTTACATAAGTTGACCTTCTTTGAACTTTTGAATGCCCAACTGTTCAATCTTTCAAATACTTATTGCACAACTTGCTGTTCTTTAACACTGAGCTAAATGACATAATTTACTGCCATATCAACCTGTCAAAAAGCCTGATATCTGTGTATGCATCTGTGTGTCTAGTGGGCGGTTTGGACTACGTGCACCTGACTGATGCGGTGAATCAAGCCAGGCAGTTCTCCTACAACCTGAGGCCGCAAAGCGCCGGGCAGGGTCGGGGCCATCGAGGAAAGCGTTGACGCACCCAAGTACATTTTTTAAAATGTTTTCTCAGGGGGCTGGCAGCTTCCACCTGATTACTGCTACACATTGTTAGCTTCTAAAATTAAGTCATATGACATCAGAGACATGACCTCACGGGGCGGGGGTTAAATCTACCGAAGCGGCTCGTGTAAAAGATAACCTTTCATCCATTGTGAGGCGAACATACACACACACGCACACACAAGTGCGTGCGCGAGTCTCGCTCACACACTGAGATAACCTTTCCTCGTGTTGCAGAGAATGAGCCAGTCTATCAACAACCGCTCATGAATTCGGCCCACCTGCAGAAACACACACACAATCTAAAAATATGTCAGGTACCGGTACATTCCAATGCACATTTAATAACATGAAAATACTCTCTGTTCAAATATACAGTACACAGAATGTGATTCTGTTGACAAACATATGGACATGTCTTGTGCAAATCTGGTTAAATTGTTAACCTGTCTGTATATTTTCACAGACACAAGAAAAGCTTATTAAGTACAATAGATGTATGAAAACATGTTTGTAACACAGTGTAAAAATCTGCCACTCTGTGCTCAAATGTACCATTAATGTAAATATTTCCATTTACACACACATCACAATATAAACATCTTATCTGGGCTGCATCATTTTGTCGCTTGAGCTTAATGTTCCTTGCTAAAATCTGCACTAAAAATTTATTTTTTACATTTTTTGTTACCAAACCCATTTTTTGAAACAAAATAAATAGTTGAACAAACTATTTTCCTGGCTCCTGATCTCAAAATAAGTGATCCATAAATTTGATGTGCAGATGTAATAATAATCAATTATACATTTACAGAATACGGTTTCAGTTATAATGGCCCTCTGAGGAGAAGCCTAACTACAATGTGGCCTGTGAAAAATCAATTGGACACCCCTTGAATACGCAAGGTAAATGCCCATTGAAACCATAACGCAACCAACCATTAAAAAAAAAAAGATACAATTTACACACAATCCTTATTGTGAAACGTTTACACTTATTGTAACAATAGATTTTTTTGGTGTATTATAAATACAAGTAAAAGTGGACTCGAAATGCTGTGAAATTTTTTTATTTTTTTCTATTACAAAAAAAAAAACCACACACACAATTTTTCCAACGAGACAGGAAGCAGGTCAAAGCATGGTGAAGGTCTTAAAAAAAAAAAAAAGCAAACATGGGCCCACTGTGTTCTTGTTAAGTTATGAGTACAAAGCATAGTCACTGTTGTGGTCTGTAAGTGTTTTTTTTTTGTGTTTTAGAATAACTGCCGTGTTGGTTAATTGTGTGTGTGTGTGCGTCCATCAGTAGACGTCTCGAATGTTTCCCCGTTGAGATGCCGAGCCGTGGGCCACAGTGACGCTGTAACAGTAGAGCAGGTCAGTCAGCCACTGCTCTCTTGTCACACCGCGGGAGTACCTCTGCAACACACACGTGGACAAATGGCAAATATAAACACTTACAAGCAAAAAGGAGTCAAAGTGGGAGTATGAATTCGGGTTCGAGGATGAATGTTTTTACCGTCAGTTGTTGGATGACCTCTTGCAGCAGATCGTTGTTGGCCATGAGCTGGTTTTGCAGCGGCGGGTGGTGCATCAGCATGGACAAAATCTGTCCCAGCTGCGGCAGCTCCTCTTGGCTCAGATCGGCCACGCGCAGCTGCAGGAGCATCCTCAGCAGGCGGGGCACGGTGCTTAGCGACCCCACGCACGCTCCCAAAATGGCCTCCCTGCGATTGGGACACAAACGAGTTCAGGGTGTGCTTTTGTTTCCAACGCGGCGAGCGATGCGCCGCACCTTTTGTGCTTGTCGTGCTGCTGAGTGACGAGCAGCGTCAGAAGGCTGAGGCAGCAGCGGGACAACAAGCGTAAGACGGGCTCGATGGGCAGGAGGGACAGGTCTATTAGCCTGGAAACGGCTTTGAGGAGGGCGGCCGCCATGCTGTCAGGCACCACTCGCAGATTGGTCTGAAACACGCAGGTGGAACTCAGTCACATATATATATATATATATATATATATATAAACAGATGTAAAAAATTTAATTCAAAAATTGAATACAAAAAATCAATATCCATAAATAAATAAAAGTAAATATAAATACAAAAATAAAAAACGAGATTCAAAAAATAAAAACAACAACTGTTAAAAGCAACAGCGGAGCCCAACCCGCTTAGGAACGCCCCACATTTGAATAACATTTCGACCTGAGTGTCTGCAGCATAAATAAATGAAAGCAGAGCGTTTTCATTCATTTATTGATATTTAATTCTATTTAGATATTTATTTTTATTTTTTTAATCTTTATTTTTTTATTTATCCATCCGTCCATTTTCTTAACCGCTTGTCCTCACAAGGGTTGCGAGGGGGACTGGAGCCTATCCCAGCTGGCTTGGGGCAGTAGGCGGGGTACACCCTGAATGTCAGGGCCACGCCAATCTACAAACCTGAACCCCATTGAAAACCCCTTGAATGTGATTGGGAGAAAGTTGGATAGTCACAAGCCATCAAGCATGCCAAGACTCATGTAAGCAAACATAAAGCAACTTCCTCACCATATATTCATAGATGCCATTTTGTAAAATTTCAAAGCATTGAGCCTTTGAACCCAGATTTTCCAGACGCTGGCACACTTCCTGAAAAACAAACAACATTGAGATTAATGAACGCATCCCTAGCACAATACAGACGTGAACAGTGATTTAAAAATAAATAATACATTCTTAGTAACCACCAGGGATTCCTCCAGTGCTTTATAGGCCTGGCGGGCCACCAGGTTTTTTTTCTCACCCGCCACCACTCAATGAATAGTAATTGACACATGTCGCCGACCACCGTTCGCATCCCCACGACGAACGATGGATGAAAACATTCTCGCTGCTTATCAATAAATTCATAGTTGAAAAATATGCACCAAAAAGTACATAAAAATGGTAATTTGATGTGATTCAGTTTGAACATTATTCAACATAGCATTTTCCACATTTTTGTTACCGCAAGTCCAATGCATTCATCATTTAACATTTTATTCAAAATTATTTTTGATTTGTCCTTTATCTTACAACCTCAATCAAGGTCAACATGCAATTAAATTAAATTAAATGCCGTAAGCATGTATATAAATAAATTGGAATACGGTACAGTGTATTGTTTTTTTTAAAGTAGGAATTTGACTTCTGTAAATTATTTTTGAGTTTAATTTGTATAATATGAATTCCATTGAACTAATATAATCAATTCTCCAAATTGTAATAGATGCACCAGTCCACAAGGAATGAATCAAATAAAACGTGTTTTTTTTTCAGTTTAATTTGTGCTAGAACCAGAACAAGACGTGTCCCCGACTCTTCGTCAACTTTTTTTTCCTAACCTAATAACCGTCTTTCTCATTTGACCACGTGCACGCCAGCATTTGTCACCGCGCCGCACCTGTTGACATTCTCCGCGTCGTTAGAAACAATCCCGCCTCATTAGCGGCGGCGGCGCTGACACTGTCCGTCCCTTCGTGCTGCCGCACCCCGACCCTCCTCTTTACCTCCCGCTTGGCTGTGATTGACTCAGACAGGCAAATGAGAGAAGCAGGATCTGAGGCCTTAATTGAGGCGCTGAATTAGTGATTAGAAGGCGTTCCAACCCCCCCCCACTCGCACACACCTGCCCCAGGGCAAGGCTACGTTAACTGTAATTTCAGTGCGGAAATGTCACATTCCCCTCACGCCGCCGGCTCTCATTAGTGCTTGTACATATCCACGGTGGCCGATAACCACGCATCTCCAACCTGTGTGATGCGATAAAAAAAAAAAATGTTTTAAACGTGATAAAGCTTTCGATGCTCTGAGCCTCCATGTGCGAGACAAACACGTCAGTCCAGAATATATTTTCAATTTGACCAAACAAGTACAATTCGAAAATGGAAAGTTCCCGATAAGAAAGCGACAACGTATGCGAGACGTACCTCCGCGACGTCCCAGTGGTGCGTGAAGTGGTCCAGCGGGGTGCGGTGAAGCCTCAGGGGCGACAGAGGGGAGGGGCCCGGCGCTCTGGTGTCGCCGGCCTCCTGCAGGGAAGCGAGCTGCTCGCATGAGAAGCCCGTCAGGGTGGAGAACAGGAAGCTGAAGTAGTCCACGTCCTGCAGGGCCACTTCCTGGCTCCCGGCTGACCATCCGTTCAAAGATGACCTGGGAAACACGAGTACAACGGGACCTTGAGATACAAGAGTTGTTCGGCCCATTTTTTTGCTTTGACTTGCGAGTAGGGCTGAACAATTTGGAAAAATAATCGAATTGCGCTTTTCCCCTCAATATTGCAATTTAAGGTCTGATTTTTTTGTTCTCTCAAGGTCCTCTTCCAATGTATTATTTTGCAGTAATACATTTAATAATAATGCATATATTTGTGGAGACTGGGGTCAAGTTGTATTTTACAATTTTAAAAATGTGCAGAATTTCACAAGTTACTTCATGTTAAAAATTAGATAGCTCGTCTTACAAATGCAATAATGCCATCTCGTAGCAGAAAAATTACCTCGACGCAAATCAACATCACACTCTTTAACTCTTAAAACTTATTATGAAATTATTGTATCAATGACTAAAAGATGCAGCCATATTTCTATTAGGTAAAAAAAATCCACTTTTATGTTAACAAGAGTGAAACTTAGAAAAAATATATTATTGTACATTTAGAACAGATATGAAAGTCTCGATTAATCGCGAGTTAACTATTGGAGTCATGCGATTAATTACGATTAAAAATAATAATCGCCTGACATCCCTTAATTTTTTTAACAAACACAAGTAATAAGCATTATCAGATTCATTATGCACAATATGCTTATGCTATAATGAAGGTAAATAAACCATGAATTAATATGAAAGACAGTAAATGTTTGTCTATGTGACTTCACACCCTCGATCCATCAGTTCATCACATTCTGCCTAATTTTCAGATGAAGTGTTCAGACAGTCATCTTATGAAATGCCGTGGCCCCGAGCGAAGATGAAGGGATATCGGTAGCAAGATAGCGAGGGCGACATTTTGTTGTGGAAAGGCTGAGAAGCGCATGCACAAATTGCTGGTCAAACACATTCCAGTCTCCTAAAAAATTAGTTCTTTGTGTAGTTGAAAATGTTGATCTTGTGTCTGCTTTTGCATCTTGTCTGGACCGAGGCTACCTCTTCTCTGGAAATGTGTTAATGCTGACCCAGTGACACGAGAAATGAGTCAGATGCACAACAGCGTGCTGATTGTGGGCGAGGGATAGTGCGCTACTGCCATCTAATGGGAGTAATGTACAACTTCAGGTGCCGATCAGGCCTGTAAAGCACTTTTATACCATCATAAAATCTGTATTATAGACTTTTAAAGTATTGATTTAGGACATTTGAATGTGTTTTGTCTTTTTTAAATTGTTGCATTACCCCGTCCCGTTTTGGCAAAAGTATGGAATTTCTAACGAGACCGTTGTCATTTTAATTGAATAGGCAAAAAAAAGAAGAAAAAAAAGGGGGGGGCAGCATAATTCAATTTTCAGAATTTTTTCGCCATTATTTACCATGCTGCCATTTTGAAACATTTTAAATCTATGGCTACAATTTTAAAATATATTGTTTCTGTGTAATACTTTGGAACGAAGGGATAACGGTCATTGACAACACCCCCCCCCCCCCCCCCCACACACACACACATACACTTTTAACAGTGTGTCACCAATTAGAATTTCTTGAAATGTTACCAAATTAAAGTTAGTTTAAGATTCAGAAGTGAATGAAATGGTATTCGACGCTATGGCAGCCAGTACAGGCAATTGGAGAGGAGCGTGCTCATTGATCGAAGAACATTTCCACTGGGCGATCCTATCGATTTTCAAAATGGCACACACAGTAAAACAATGGCGGAAAATTTCTGAACATTGATTTTATTTGTTTGTTTCTCATTAAAATGGCAAATAGTCTCGTTAGAAATTCCAAACTTGTGCCTAAACGGGACGGGCTAACCATGCAGGGACCCTAAATAAGTGAGATGCATGTCGTCTTTACTGACAGTGTGTTTGCCTGAGTTTGTATTTTGGCAGATGTTTGACACAGATTCTTTTTTAATGATTTCTTCAAGGAAAATACTGATTTAAATTTAGAACATATCAGATGTTTGACCTCGGAGCTTTCACTGTATTTGTGTAATGTAGCTTTTAACCAGGACTCACTTTTTATTTACAGCCACTATTAAATATTCTTATTAGAATCACCGTCAACTTTGCTTTATGATGCAGAGAGTATTGTGGGGTACTCGAGCTGATCAAAACTGCAAACGACACACAAAGTGTCTATCGTAGAACTTGTGAGAGGCAGAATGGTGTCACGGAGCATCCAGATGAAAAACAACACGAAAGAGTAGTAATAAAAGAAGAAACATTAGAAGCTCGGCCAACTCGTATCTTATTATCAACATTGTCTTAATAAACTCTTCTTTCAATTTTCTTGTGGCGAACATGTTCGGGTCGCCTCCAAATTGGCACAATCGCAGCAAAGCTGACCTCACAAGTAAGGATTTGCCAATTGTCATAGTACTATTATATTATCCCTGGTTGTCATCGATCTCTAAATCATCATTTAGCGGCATCTGATAGTCAGACCTTTGCTAACTTTAATTGGAGGGTGACTAAAATGCTCAAATCCGTCCCCCATCATCTGTATTGCGTGTACCCCGCTTTCACTTTCTTCCACGGCCTCCTGTGACGATATCGAGCTCACCTCAAGTGTATAATACGAATGAGGGAGGCGGCGAGGCCGGCTGAGATTCGCCCGGTGCTGCAGCAGAAGCTCAGCTTGGCCAGGAGAGCGCGGGACATCTTGGGAAGGAAGTAGAGCAGCTGCACCATTGGTTGTTGGCACTCTGCCGGCAGAAGAACCACAGCGCCTTCCTGCGGATCTTTGGGGACGCAGACGCACACACGCAGACACAAAGGTGGACGTCACGCTTACACTTAGCGGCATCATGCGCACGGCTGTAAGGAAAATTGCTACGATACCAGGAAAACCAAAACTAGTTTGTGACGGTGAAAGCCTTAGACACTCGAATTATGTGTGTGTGGGGTCAGTGTTTCGCTGACGCACATGCTGATGTCAGAAGCCGGCAGACAAAAGAACTGTTGTGATGGTGAATTGCCAGCAGTCCCTATCAGGACTCTTGACCGCCCCCTCGACTCCTCTAACTCCGCCTCCTGCTGCTGCTGCTTCCTTGTCACACAACACAATCGCATTATCTGACCGTCTTGATCTTTTGGAGCTTCTGGCCTGGTTTAATTCTGCCTGGGAGCTACACATTGTCACGGTGCCTACTAGAGCAACTCGAGAGTCATTCATTTTGGTTTTGCCAAGATTCTTACATAACCAGTCAGGAGTTAGGCTAGAGTGCTCAGTTGCTCCTGAGTAATACATTTTTCAGCAAACGCAAAAGAAAATAGTTTTAGTGAGTGAAAACAATTTAGGCACGGCCTTTTGGACCCGAGTGCACAAAGCAAGCCCCGTAAAGATATGTTGAGGAAAGTTTGGTGTGGAAGAACTCTTCAAACAAATTTGTAGAAAGTCTTCCCAGAAGAATGGAAGTTTTTTGCCCCATTTTCTTCAATTTCCACCTCATGTATGTGTAATGTAATTAGGGCTGGGTGTCGATTCGATTTCGATTCACAAGAGTTCAGTTCGATTCAATTTGAGGGGTTTTCCCCGATTCGCTTCAATTCAATTTGATATTGATTCATTGTGGGCACAAACATTAAATTCCCAATTAAATTTTGCGGAGACAGCAACCGGTTAAATGATTTATTTTATTAATGAAGTAACGTGTTATAATCATGTAAGTGTTACACAAACATTACCATCAGCAAGGATAAGATGAAAATATTTCCATTATCTAAATCAATCATTTTAAATATAAATTTAAAAGATTCTGAACTGTCTTAAAGTGCAATAAGTCACGTCTTTCATAAACGTAAGAAAATATTTTTAAATTCACGTGAACGGTAAATTTCAAGAAAACCGTAAGATGCAAAAAAAATAATTTGAATGAATTTATGGGGGGGGGGGGATATTAAAATAATGGATTTGTGGTTTTATGAATCAATATCAGGCTAGAAAAGGAAGATAGATTCAATATTGAGTATTTGATTTCGTAAACTGCCCTAAATGTAATACTTGGGGGACAGGAACCTGCCATTAAAAGGTGGGGTCTTAAGTTTTGACCATTTGTGTTTGTGAACAAACAATTCAAAACAGACTCCTCCCATGGCTCAACACACACTCTTCTCGTCAACATTGTGCGACACGCCCCCAAAATACAGCTGAGAGTGGTGTTGGTTGATGACAAAATCACCACCACACATTAACAGAAGCCCAGAGGTGTTGATTGAGAAGGATTTCATGTGTATACATCCAGTGTTTATTTCTGAGTGAAAACTTAAGACCCCGCCTTTAAAAATTGTGAGTGAATGACGCCTCTTTTAAGGAGATTCCACAAGATGGCAGCAAAGGACGACTTTAGGCTCAAAAAAGCTCAACAACTAAATTATATTTTTTTTCATTGACACCAGCAATGCTGTTATAGCTTTGGCTTGTGAATAACAAAGGATAGGTCCGAGAGAAAAAAAAACAGCGACCAGGCGAATTTGTGACTGCCAAACAGCCAATGTGTGCTACACTGTATTATGATCCCTAATGTACAGAATTGTTTCTGATTATGACGAATGCTAAATTGCAAATCCATTCATATTTCACTCATTCATCATCGGGAATAAATATCTATAAGTACGACTGTAACTTGACTGAGTGCGCCGCACAAACAAGATATAAACATGAGTGTTAATGCTTATATAGTCAGCTACCTAATTACTTATTTTTATATATATATATATATATATATATATACATATATACATACACACACACACACACACACACGAGTACCGTAAAGTTTGCAGGCGTGCGTGTGTAGACTGCTGAGCAGGTCTTGGTTGCCTCGGGAAGCAGCAGCCTGAATGGACTGGATGAGCAGCGCGGACAGAGCGGGGTTACGGTGGCCCAGCTGGGACAACTGCACAGGAAGAAACGCCAGCCACCGACTCAGCACTTTACTCCTTCAAAAGGAGAGGCACATGACAAGGGTTTATATATGCAATTATCAATTATTGTAAGTGTATGTGATGACATGAACATGACAATTGGGCGAGTTAAAATGTAATTATATATTTTTATCATTCATAGCTTCTGAAACCGCTCTGGAATTTTTTGGGGGGTGAGAATACAATGTTACAAACTGTCTGCATTAAACTACATGTGTGAATTATGTCACAAAATAGAAAACTAATTCCTGATAGACATTTGATTTCCCCCAAGCCAATTGGGTGCAACGTAAAACAATCATTTCAACCACTAGGTGTCATCCTCACTCAATGGGCTTCTGTTGTCTCCTATTTAAAATGTGTTTAAGAACCAAACCAATGATTGAATCCAATTGCACTTACCTTGTAATATGTAACTGCCCCTGCTCCTGCAGGTAGATCTTGCTATAGAAAGACAACAGAAGAGATCTGGACTGCAGTGTCAGGTGCCTCTGCTGATAGTACGAATACACCGCTGCCAACAGGTCCTCCGTCACTGCTGCAACACAACACGGAACATTTCTACAATTAGATCTCATCAATCATTGTACATGCACCTGACAAAATGCACGCGCGCCTCACTTTTGCTTTTTTGCGTGAGCACCATCTTCCACACGGTCCCGAGCAGCATGTGCAGCTGCCGATAGCTGAGCTTCACTTCGCCGCCGAGCGTGTCTCGCACAAAAGTCCTCAGGGGCGTCAGCCAGTCTCCGTCCGCCTCTCGGCCGACTCCCTGCTTCTGGCTCAGCGACACCATCACCTGGCAGAGTGTGATGTTCAGCGCCAGAGGATCCACGGTCACGTCGGGGATGGCTGCGGTCTGCTTGCCCCTGCAGGAAAGAGTGAAAAGGTCAAGTGATGCGAATACATCATTTGCTTATGTTACAAAAACATTTTTGTACGAATACTCAATTATTTAAGAGAATTCTCAGTAGGGTACTTGAATACACTTTTTTTGGGGTCCAAATCCTTAAAATATAGAGAGGGTTGTGTATAGCACCCAGAAATAGAGAAATTATTATTGTAAAAAAAAATATTTTTTTTAAGTAAATCTGGTTCAAGGGAATTTTCAATAGGATACTTGAATACGCTTTTTTTTTTTTTAATACATAAAATATAGAGAGGGTTGTCTATAACACTCACCAATATAGAAATTATTGTTGTAAAATGGAAAAACAACTTACCTCTTATTAACCTTCTTTTTATGTTTGGGTGCGTCATGAAGACTGTATGGAAAGTTTTTCATAAAGTATTGCTTAAACTCTCCTAAGTATTCTTTGCGGAACCATGCATCCTAGAAAAACAAAACAAAAACAACTTCATACGCTTTTCCTCATTCCCTAGTATTTTGTGCTTTCTTCATCTCACCAGTCCATCTTGATGCTCCTGCCGTGGCGCCAGTTTCCGGAGCAGTTGCAGAATAGACAAGACCTGGAACATGACGGACATGGCGTCCGGGCTCAGCAGGTGATCGCCGTCAGAGTGGTTGAAGGAAGAGTCACTGGTGTTGGCCTCCACCCACACTTCCAGCAAAAGTGGAACCAGGGTCGATGCAAAGCCCTGGACAGCCTCTGCCGAGTCCAAACCTTCACATGCTTCACCTGGGTGATATGAATCTGGTCTGTAAAAAACAATAATGTTAAACTAAAGGTTATTGGGACATAATTGAAAAAAAATATTGGCCTTCAACTTTCTGGCATGTTAACAACAAATCCATTGCAGGCTACCAAAAATAAACAAAAATAAATCCATGTTGAAATGACTTTGTATATTCTATTTACATTAAAAAATATATATATTTAACAGCAGTGCTATCATACCTAAGTTTAAATGTTGAATGCGGACTTGGTTTGCTCCCGGAGTGTTCATATACTTTAACTCCAATCTTGCTGTTGAGTTCTTCCCAGGTGACATTCACAGGCGCAATTCTGCTCTCACCTCTCGAACCAAACACTCCCTCAGATGGGGCCGTCACGTTACCTTCCTCCACTGGTCTTTCCTCAACTACTGCCTGAAGGAAGCGCCCAAGTCTAAAACACAAATGACACCATTTGCAATGTTAGCAGCTACAGTAGATGCTCTAAAGCTGAATGTTCCAAAAATGGTATTGGAGTTGTCGTTTCACCACAATATTTCTGGGGAAAATGCGTCAACATCAAATTAAAAGTCGTTGACGTCAAGTAAGATTTTAGCAAATCTTTTATGAGACTTCAGCTCAGTTTGTTTTGTGGGATGCCACACACGTTTGTAGAGATGGCAAAGTATAATTGTCATAACAGAAATAGTAGGAAATGGCACATCTGCTCAGTACAATGGCACAGAGTTCAACCCAGGGCTGGGCGATATGGCCCAAAAATAAAAATCACAATTTTTATTTCATTCTGGACCATTACAAAGTAATAAACCCAACAACCATTTATTTAAAGGTTTCACCTATTCAAAAATAAATACTGAGCAAAATGTTCAGACAACAATATATCATTTACATGTACCTCAATTTCATGATTTAGCTCATCTTCAACTATTTGATTTTTTAAATGATTAATCGAATGAATTTGATTGATTGCCCGCCCGCCCTAGTTCAACCTATCTATATTTTTGTATGACAGTTAGAAATGTTTAAATATTCATTCCAAAATAATATTTGACTAAATTTTGAAATTAAAGCAACTTAATGGGTCAACTGATATCCAGGAAAATATTATACTTAAATGTGGAGCAAATGTATATAACAGAAGTGATCACTAACACGTATTTATACAGATCTGTGAATACTATTAAAAAGAAATGGGCCTTTTGTGTGTTACATATTTGATTTTCAACTCGTGAAAAACGAGATCAAAAACAAAAGTGCTGCATTCATATTTTTGTTCAGTAGGAAAAAAATGTCTAAACAGTCATTGTGGAGTACCTGAGAAGCACCGAGAGGCGCCACTGCTGGCTGGTGACGGTCCTGTTGGGGTTTACAGAGAGCGCCCATGTGCGTCCCTTCACCTCCTGTTCCTTTTTAGCTCCTCCGTTGCTCTGTCGGTGAGAGATTAACTCCAAGAAGTTGGTGAGGAGTACGGCGGGCCGTGCGGCCAGCAGGCCCGGGTAGTGCTCCAACAGCACATCCAGGACCTTCATGGCATCTTCTTGGATGCTTAACTCAATGTGAGTCATGGCACAACACAGGTGGGCACTGAGGAGGGGGAAAAATGGAGCTACTCGTTCCGCAGGCACAGACTGGGTGATATACCTGTAATCAGTTCAAGTCATTAGTTGTTGTGACAGGGATGAATGATACTGATATGTTTAGTTTGATCTAACCTGAGCACACGCGTGGCTGCCACCCGAACATTGGCATCCTTGTCTGTGAACACGGCAGCCACCTCAGACAGCAAACGTGACAAATGTTGCTCTAACAAAGAAGGATTCACCAACAGCAGCTCCCTCAAGCCCAATAAGGCACCATGCTTCACATTGGCATTGTAATGGTGAAGCTGAGACAACAGTTCCTAGTGAAGGGGAGATAAATGCACGCAAAACCCTGTCAAAATGTTGAATCACTGCTGTTTGTTTACACCTGCAAAATGATACTGGACAGTGGTTTGTAACTTGGGGAGAACAACTGAAAACACTTACATTGATGCCAAGCTGCCTGTTTGTAGTCGGACCACTGGTGTTTGTCTTCAGCTGTTCAGTCAGATATATTCCCCTTGTGCGAAAGTTTGTATCGGTGGCATTGTCTGCTCTTGGCTTCTTCTTTCCTACTTTTAATTTCACTTTTTGGAAGTCATCTTGTCTCTTCTTCTTCTTGGATTTCAGTTTAGCCATCTGAAACCAAAAGTTTTATCGAATCTAAAGGTAAAGGCAGAAGAGATAAATAATAATAATAACTAATCATGCCCAATGAAGCATAATATCAATTGGTCATCAAAATTAGATCGTCAAAGTGGTTGCATTCTCTCAGGCATGCAACACTGTCTTCTCTGCACTAGCATTAGCATTAGTAAGCTAACTGCATAAGCATCGTGCCAGTGTGTATTTCGTAACCTACCTCAGCTCAGGGTCTTGGCTGTGCCTGCTGCAACGTTACACTTGCGACACAGGCTCGTCGGTATATGAAGGTGAGAAAAGGCACAGAAAATACTTTTATTTCTGTGTAAGTTAATATTTTTGGCTATTGTCTCGTGCCAGTCTTTTATTTGAGCCAAATGTACGCCTGTTTTCCACGCCACCGCCGCCCCTTTTTTTCAAAAGCACAAAGGTGGCTGTGCATAGGGAATGAAATGTTTTCACTGTGATAAAATTAGTCCAAATGTGTTTTGTTGCACAGAAAAAGTAATTTGCATAAAAAAATTGTGGTAGATATATTTTACCAAAAATATTAACGTCTCTGTCACAGTCCTGCTTCGGTAAAGCCTAAACGGTGTGTCCCGGTCAGTAATACCAACACACTATATAGTCGTCCTCGTAAATGCCCTGGACAAATTAATTTCCTTAAAATTACATTTCTTTTGACTCGTGGACGCATGTGGGAAAAAAAATATTTTTCGTCATTGATACTGTCTGTATTTGATTTATATTATAGGTCTTATTATAGGTATTTCTTAGATTCAGTCGTTTTTTTTTTTTTTAAACAGGCACACCACCGATCGTCTCCCAGAAACAGTTATTTGCTGCCTCCCGTAATAGTAGTCTGCATTGTGTCTGTTAGTGCTTACGTTAATTTGGATCAGTCACCAACGGCTTCAGGAGCTTTTATTGCACACATTTCTGGTAAATGTTGTAAGATTGGCCGATATTTTGCGACTAAAAGAACCAGTTAGCATTGTTTTAAAAAAAACCTTTACGTGGTTTCCAAAATGGCTTTACTAGGCCTAAAACGAAGCTACGCAGAAGATAATGGGAACGATTTTTGAACGGACGAATCAACTGTTTCGTAATGATGCACTGTGTAGTTTAATCCTAAAATGGCGGCACCGTGATGACTTTATTCCTCTATGTTTTTAAGGCCATTCGGTGAAGAAACCGAGGAAATGAATTTCAAACCGTCAGGCAACACACTGAACAGAGGGCCAAACTGGAACGCAAAGAAATACGGCCCGGTAAGTATTTCGTTACAGTGTAGAAACCCCTCGTATGTATTTTTACATTTTAGTCGTCGTGACTGCATCGGCCACTGCCGCTCGCCTCAAACTGAACCAAAACCATCGTTGTGAGAAAGGGAACGGTAACGTGCACGACCAGTTCTCTTTAAATGAGCCTGATGCACCCATGCAGTAAACAATAGTTCAACCATAACCCATGCTAGGGGTGTTGAGATCATCATCATAACATAGCTGATGAATAGCGGACCCTTACCTTTTTTTTTTTCCTTCGCAAGTGTTCCTTGGTTCCAGAAATTGGATCCTCGATTTACACTGAAAAACAATTTAATTGTTACCCCTGTTTAATCTTTAGCCTATTTGCAATTTCCACATTTAGATATAAGGAATCCCAAGCATGGAGGCACTTTTGCCTCAGGTTTGAATCCTGATTCAGACACTCCTGTATGGAATTTCTATGTTCTTTCCATGCTAGCGTAGTGTTTTCGTGTATCCTGCCATTTTTGACTGGTGACCAGTCCTGGGTGGACCCAGCCTCTCCCTCAAACCCAAGTGGGGACACAAGCTATAGAAAATGGATGGATGCATGCATGCATCCAAACAAGTTGAAATTGGTGAGATTTCGGTATCTTTCTCCCCCCCCCCCCCAACATGCCTTTTGGAAATGGGATTGAGGTCTTGGTCTGTATTTACATATGGCCACTGTCCTTCATACTCATTCCGTTAATATTTGTGTTAGCCTGATACCCGATGCACATTCTCACTTGATGAGAATTCACCCGGACTTGTGGCTATTTGGACACCTGTAGCCATGACACTGCTGATGCAGGGGCGCCATGAGACATGGTGTACATCCTGTAGCGAGAAGTTCAGTCCACAGCTGCGCGTCGCCATGTCACTAATTCCTCTATGTGTCTCTCTCCTTCATGTGGACTTATTCCCTCCCCTTGACAGGGCAAGTACCGCCCGCAGCATTCTGCTCACATAGGTAAGTCTTCCATACATGGTACACTGCCTGGACTGAGAGAATTGAAGCTTGAGACCTTGTTGTCTCTGCTTCATATCATTGGTTGGTGGCCTGTCCACCATTCTCTGAAACTCTCAGCTATTGGGCATGTTGTGTGCCATTCAATGTTATTGTTCAAGGGAGACTAATATCCTGTAGCAGGAGCAAAAAAAGTAAATGACCACAAATTCACCTCCGAATGGCAGCCTTAGCCTGCCAACCTGTAAGCATTTTGCATAGCAAGTATGCAATTTTTAAAACTAGGAATGTTCCGACACCGCTTTTTCAGACCGAATCCAGCAAGAGTACTCAACTCTTGAGTAGTCACCGATACCAATACCAAGTACTGATACCACTTGTACTTTTGATACATTACCCCCCCCCCCCCCCCCCAAAAGAAAATCTTTTAATTTGCATGAAATTAATGGAAATTTTCTCTTTTTCTAATATGTAGTTCCTGATTGTAAAACGCCCTCGGGCCACCGTTGCGAGTACCGATGCCTTAAAATAAGGCCGCGTATCGGCCCGATGCCTGGTATCGCTACTCGGCCATCCCCATTCAAAGCTTAATCACTGCCTTCAAGGATGAGAATGAATGTATGCATTAGTCAGACCTCACTCTTGGAGAGCCTTAAGATTAGCGTTAGCCAGTGGGTTAGTAGCCCAGGCATTTAGCCTGCTGGTTGGTGCGCTTTATACTCATCCAAGTTGACAGCGGCAGCATGGGTTCAAGTCTTAAGCAGGACTACTGGCTGACCACTGCTCATGAGGGTGGCAATTAATTGTGCACGAGAATTCTTAACATCCGGCCACAGTAGGCTGTCAAACTGTGTGTGAATGCCAGTATTTTTACACTTTCTTTCTGTGTCTTCTATATGAAAAGCATCAACACCGAATGAGGAGGGGGTCAAAGTTGACCCTGCAATTTTTTTACCATCGGAAGTACTGTTTTTTTGACGTGCTGGGGCCAGATGGGGAAGTTTGACATGATGTATTCATGGATATCGGGGACAGGTAGTCATGCCTGTAATCATAAGGCGAGCAGTGGATTACAGCACCGAGGGGTTGTGTGTGGGAACACGGTTCTTGTGCGTAATCGAGGGATCTCATTGGTTTTTACATCTCTGCTGTGGTTGAAAGTGCTTCCTGACATGTAACGATTTAACCACTAGGGGGCAATCGATCCATTCCTCTTGCATTGTAAAGTCTGTGTCTTCACCTTCTGATCCCATACACGGGTTCAGCAGTTTGGATTTTGAATGTTCATGTTATGGCTATGTCATGACACACTGACATCCCCTGGAACTCCAATACCGTTGTCTACTTGTTTTTGTATTTTTACGTGTGCTTTTAACAGGCTACTTAGTATTTTTGGACGTTACTGCTTCAAAACACTTGTTAGACGCATTCTAAAACACAATTAATGCTATTTGCTTCTATCAACTTTGTGCGATGTTTGGAGTTAAGCGCATCTAATATTGCTGTCATTTTGCCAGTATATTTCAAAGGACCATCCTTCCATACTGTGCCGTCAATCAGCACAGTGTTGGACGGGACCCCAACCTGCTTACTCGGTAAGCAAAACATTTTCGTCCATACACTGGACTTGTGACCGTTGGACAAAACACTTTAACGGGTGAAATGTTTTCAGGTCTTCAGTATGTGTGGGAGTACCGCAGCCCCAGTAAGACTGTCCCGCCACACTACGAATGCAAGCTTTGCAGGGTGGCCCGCCTGCAGGGGGATATGGTCGCTCACGTGAAAGGCGCACAACACAAGTTCAAATACATGGTGAGTTGTTAGGCTTTTTAGGAGGTAAAAGCCAGCAGACATTTACTTTATTTACTGAAAAAGTGACTTGCGCTCTAGAGCTTGTATTCCCCAATAAGTCTAATACATTTGTCCGAAAACAGATAGCCAATATGTAGGGCATCCGCTACATACATCTTGTATGTAACGGTACATCTTTGTCTTGGGTTACAGAAAAAGGTCTGTCCTGACAAAGTCCCTTGGAAAAGGGAAGAACTCTTAAATGATCCTGTTGTGAGGAAGATGGTTAGGGATGCTGCGGCTGAAATGGCGCATTTGACGGACAGGGGACAGGTCAAGGTCAGTTTTCATTTGTGCTGCTATTTCAAAGATTTTCAACTTGACAAGATATAGCTTCCTGAGTTTCCCGATTTGTTTCAATGATGCTTTAGGTGGTCACAAAGGAGCCCTACAACGTACCTGCTTTCAAAGGACTCCGTAAGTTAATTTAAGTTATTAAGTTTTATATGACGGCGTATTGGGGCCACGTATAAATATCAATATTTTTTTTAGAGGGCGGGGACAATATTCAGAGAAAATTTGCGAGTTTATAAAGTGGCAAACACGCCGGAAAAAAACTCAGAACCTTACAAGAAATACACACAAGTGTAGCTATAGTTTAAATGAAAAGGCAGGATGGAGACTGATTCATTCTTACATTTTACTCGTCATACACCGCAGCTAGAGCGACAACACTTCCTGATTCCCTATCAGCTGGCTAACACTAACCAATCAAATGCTAGCATACTTTAGGTAAATGCAAGTGAATGACAAAGAGCGGCAGATTCGACACGTCAACTTAGACAATTGTAACAAAACAATTTTTTTTATGAATGTGTAAATAATAATTCTGGAAACATAAATGTGCAACTAAATATACATTTGAACAAATTAACTTAAATGCTTGATCGTTGGTTGTGGACCTTCGCATAGCGAGTCGTCTTTGTTGCTGGCCCCAGTGGCCGTACACAACGCTTCAATGAGCAAATGCTTAATATTATTATATGGTTAATCTCTGCTAAAGCAATTACTATCTCCTTATTTGGAAACCCGACCACGCTATGTGCATTTCTCGTAAGTTTGAGTCTTTTTAAAGTGGCAAATTTGTGACCCTAATACGCCGTAGTAGTTTTAAATATCACTGTTGATATCTTTGGTGCCACTTGGGTGCATTTTTGTCTGTTCTCAGGTTCTGCAGAACCCAAGCCCTTTCCCATGCCGGAAAACAGCATGGGGCCAAATGGACCACCAATTGGTGGGTTATATTTGTTATTGAGCACTTTACTGTGTCCCGTCCTCTGATCTGATTACACATTATTTTGCTTTTCTAGGTCCATTGTTCAATGAGCAGTTGTTTCATGCGGATTTCCCCCGTAATGAAGGTCTTTTTGACGAGTATCCAGATGAATATCCGGATGAATATGAGCCATCCAACTTTGAAAACTTTTCACCCGAGCCACATTTCCCAGACTCCAATCCGGATGATTATGAGCCATCCAACTTTGAAAACTTTTCACCCGAGCCACATTTCCCAGACTCCAATCCGGATGAATACGAGCCATCCAACTTTGGACGCTTTTCACCCAACCAATGTTTCCTGGACACCGATATGAGTCCAAGACCATATCCAAGTCTATCTGGATACAAAGCCAACCAAAATAACGGACGGGAACGTTTTAGCCCTGGCCCAATGTTTCCTGACGAGTACCAAGGCCCCCGGATTAAAATGCCCCCGAGCTTACTCGACAGACCGGTAGAGAAACCATTTGGCAGGCCAAGCTCCATGGAAGCGCCATCAGGCAGTGATTATGATTCGAATGTGCTGCTTCGTTACCTGGTAGGTGCTCCATTTCATGCCACTCAATCTCCTACTTAACATTGGCATACATTAATGAGGTTGAATTTCTTGTGTGTGTGTTTTTTTTAGGACACATTCCGGATAGAGAACGAGAGCGATGCACAGTTGGTGCTGAAGGTGACACAAAAACTAACAGAGCAGCTGATGGAATACAGACTGAAGAACATGGAGCCAGAAGTAAGGAGATACAACTCTGGGAAATCGGCATGAGTTGAACCGACAACTGCCCTTCTTTGTCCTATATCTGCAGAGACATTGCTTTAAATACTGTAGACATATTTAGGTTGTTTTTTGATTAGGAGATTCTTCGCTTTCCTATCGCAGATGGCCTGCACATACTTGGAGGAAAGGCGATTTGAATATTAAAAATGTTTAGGAAAGGTGCGTCAGTACAACTTTGAACGCATCTGACCGACCTTTTTGAAAGATGTTAGCCACAATACTTCCCGGCAGCAGTATTTATAGCAAGACTCCACCAAAATTTACCAACTCTATGTTCCCATGTTCAAAGGCAAAGGCCTCGACCCAACGACATATTCCACCAAGGCAAAGGCGGTATAAAAGTTTGTTTGCGCTCTAACGAATCCCAATGCTGCCAGACAGAGGATGACTCATCGGTATGCAAAACAGTAGTCCACAAGGCCACAAAACATTCCCACAAGAGTCTCAACTTTATTTATAGACTTTTTTTTTCTTACAACCATAGTTGCATACACACTGCTTTACAAATCTGACATAAAAACAGACGATTTTAAACAAACTAACATAGTGTATAAAACACGAAAAGCAGAGTTGACTGGCAAAAAATAAGCAATGTGTAATGAGACATGACTATCGGAACTGCACCGAAAACAAAACTGAAAATCCAGCTGCCTCTCTGTTTAGTTCCATTTCAGCTGATTGTCTCTTTAATTTTTTAGCACGAAGTCTCCAAAATCAACTTTGCGCTAACGGTCTTCACCTTTCATACTATCAGCCTTTCTCTTTTCCTTTCAGGCCAACGAATGCGGAGCCTGACGGAATGTAATCCTGTTTTTAATCTTGCACGTCTATTCTCTGCAGGGTCCTGATCCAAGTGGCTTTTCAAGGAGTGCAAACTTGTCCCCACCCTCTTCCAGCCTGTCAAGAAGTAGTAATAGATACGCTCGAGTCTTACCCAAAGGTACACAACCAGTCAAGAGTTCACCTTTCCACCATACTTTATTCAAATTCAGCAGAGGCTTGTTGGGTTTTTACGCCTTGTGCAGTTTGAAGCTTATGTTCAGCCATAGATTGTAAACGCTTAACATCCATGCATAACTTGTAGTTTTAAACTTGTAACAATGGATACTGTTCGGAATAAGTCCAAACCAAAGTACTTCATATTTCTTTTCTTTTTGGTCCTGCAGGTCAGCTGCGGTTCTCAGATGGTCCCCGCAGATTCTAGAAATGATGCAAAACCACGAGACATTCGTCTTTAGTGTGTCCACTTGCTGTGAATGTAGTTTTTTATATATATATACACTGTACAATTGTACATACATTCTCTTCAAGCAGATTCTTTTTTTCTTTTTTTTTGCGATTTTAAAATGTTTTTCTGATGCTGCTGTCATAACAAATGTTGAATGCCTGCAATAAACAAGTAACAAAAGGGTTCTACAGTTCTCTTGCTAAAGTAGAAGACACAAGCGTCCATGTAAGTGGTTGTAACGTAAAGAACACCTTCAACTAAACGGGAGAAGTCATCAACAATACAGGAGAGAGAGAGAGAGAGAAAAACGCAGGCCTCAAAAAGAAAGTCTCTTGCCTTGATTTTTATAATGAAATGCAGGGACCTGTGACCAAAAAAACGGTTCCACTTTTCAGTCTTTGGTGGTACAGCTGCTTCTTTAATGCAAGCCCTCATTCACGAAGGTGTTCATTTCATTAGGACTTATACGTGTTATAATTGCGTTTTCTCCCAGCAAATCTTGGCTGAGCTTATGCGCCATGGTAACAAATTTCAAGGATTTAAACGGCACCATAACCGTACAAGAAGCTTTGCCATCGTCGCTTAAAACTACTACGTCTTCTGTTACAACTTTATATTTGTGTGAGAGCTTCTGGATCAGGCTTTCCTTCATGTTTTCAGGCATGTTTTCAACCACCAGGCACGTTTTTGTCCTGGTAATCAGCCTCTCGCTTCTGGAGAGGGATTCCGTCCTAAAAGAGTTGCCAGGCTTTACCATTTCCATCATCTCATCTCTGCTTATTCCTGACACTTTGATGGCACATGAGCCGACACGCCAGCCATTGCGACTCATTGCGTGCTCGTAGTCCGTCTTGTGGTTAAAAATGAGAAAGGCTGTGTCTGTTCTGTTGCGGTTTTTGTCAAGCAGGTGTTGTATTTTTGAGCTTTCCATATCATGACATCTAAACACTTTCTTTATAATAGTCTTAGTTGTCGTTACGGGGAGATGGCAGACCTTGACAATGTACTCTTTACCTGGACTGTGCAGTCTGGCCTTTTTGGCAGGACTGAGTTTCTCCTCCGACATGAGTTTATGTTTGCGGTTTGCCGTATCTGTCAGGGAGCTTCTCACACCGTTAACACGACGAGCGTTTTCACATTCTCTCAACGCTAGGTTCCACATCTTCTCTGTGCCTTTGCGTACTTCCACACAAACGGGGCCAAGGGGCCGGTTGTTGAACTGCAGCGCGTCAACAGCGTCTTGCTCACTGACAAACTTGACGAGGCACACGTGCCGGTGTTCCAACTTCATGTTGATTATGACTTCATCAACCACGAGCACTCCGAAGAAAGAACTAATATCCGCCTTTGTGATCGAGCCTGGCAGTCCAAACAGCCTCACGTAGCCTGGCAGTGGCGTTCGTGTCTCAGGCATAATCGTACCGCTGCCCTCTTGTCGGTTATGTTCCGGCAAAATCTCGCGTGGCTCACTTTGATAAGACTGGAGACTTTCCAACACTGTACAAACACCCAGGAGAAATGCATTCTGTAACGGGTCCGACGTCTGTGACTGATTAGAGTTTTGTAGGCGCTGATCAGGAGTAGAAAAAGTTGTGTAATTAAGGGGTTTGTCGCATGTCGGTGGTTTATATTTTGGGGGGCAGTGTGACTTGTCAGACGGCTGTAGAAAATCACTGGAAACGATAGGTGGTGAATTACTGAACTCTGGTAGCTTATCACAGATCTGTGGACTCCCACTGGGAGCTGCAATTGTCCTGGGATAACATGGCTTGTTACGCATTTGTGGACACCCACTCAGCGTGGGGGTTGTCCTGGGATCACATGGTTTCTCACAGGTCTGTCGAGGATCACTAGGTGGGTCCATTTTGCGACCATGCGGCTTGTCGAAAGTCCGCAAGTCTCCACTAGGCACAGGTGGCGGTGAAATTGTGGAAGAAGAGGCTGACACGGTTCTAGGATCACGAGGTGGGGAAAGTTGTGGGTTAACAACAGGAGGCTCCAGAGCTCTTTCTTCACCACGTGGCTGAGATTCACTAGGGGAGTGTTTCTTCTTCCAAAAAGACTGCAATTTATGTTCGGTTTCTGAAATACTACTCAAACGTATAGTCACCTTGCAGCCTTTCAGGAAATGTCCGCTGAAGCCAACGGCGCTTTGAGCCTCACTTTCAGACTCGAAGGCCACGAATGCCTCGTGTTGCGGTCCTCCCAGAATGCAGACGCCGCACTTGGGTATGCGCAAACCGGGGAAAAAGCCTCGGATGTCCTCGGCGCTCGCTTTTGGGTCGAGTCCCTTTAATCTCACGACGCTGGTCGCCTCTTTCCCCATCGCGCGGGCGAAACAAGCAGGCTGCTTTCTATAAAAAATAAAATAAAAGACACAAGACCAAAAAATGGAGGTGGCGTTTAAGGGGAACTAACACATTTCGACTGAGTTGATACTGACCGTTTTCCGTGCGTAGTTGGGGGGGGGGGGGTAGTGTAAGTGAGCGTGTGTGCGTGCTTATTTTATGTCCCCGTTTACATTCTCAACCCCGCCCACTGTGCCCAGCCAGCAAGCGCGCCAAAGAAAATGGTGCACGGCGATTGGTCGAACAACGTGTACGTCACTCTAAATACTTGGGGGCCGAGGCATTGGCGGGAGGATGAACAGCTACATCCGGTCTTTTTGGAAAGAACACTGACTTCACGACACGTGTTTCTATAAACTTAACAATTACATGCATGCATTTTAGATATGGCATTTTGTATATCAATGGATGATTTATTATACCTCTCACTTACCACACAATCATTTAAAAGGCTCACTGCTTGATGAGGCTGTTATCTATCTGCCAAAAGAGGGCATACGATATATACATGCAGGCAATGTTGATAAAAGCCTTTCATTGCTGATGACAAAAACTGGTCATCCGCAGCTCATTTGCAACCTGCAACCGCGTATGCAGTGTGATGTGAAGTTTTGTGTCTTCTAATTGTCTTTTACGCCCCTTCTTTCAAAGGGGTTTGAATTCTCCTCCCCCACCTTGCTCTTTCCCCAGTTCCTATCATTTCACAATTCCCTCTCAGCCAACAAAGGCTTCCTGTTTCTTGTGTGATTTCTATGGAGGTAAATTTGGTGCAAAACTAACTTGTGCAAAAAATTTGTACCTGTAGAAAAAAGTCTAAATTTGTATCTGTAAAAGTCGTGATTTGTATCTGTAAAAAAAATGTGTGCCTGTAAAAAAAAATTTGTGTCTGTAAAAGAAATTTGTACCTGTAAAAAAAAAAATGTGTATGTGTAAAACAAATTTGTATCTGTAAAAACAAAATTGTACCTGTAAAAGTCATGATTTGTATCTGTACAAAAAAAAAATTGTACCTGTACAAAAAGTATAAATTTGTATCTGTAAAAGTTGCGATTTGTACCTGTAGAAATGACAACTTGTAGTCAAAGAAGTCGCCACTAGGAGTCACAAGTGGGTTTTCTGCTGCTGTTCAGTGACGTGAGTTTTGCCCCATTTGTCGCGCTACAAATGGAGCAAAACTAATTTGTACTTGTAGAGCGCCGTGATTTGTACTTGTAAAGAAGGGGGCGGGCTCTGGTGTAATGAAGGGTTGTTTTGACCAATCAAGTGAGAAGGATTGGAGCGGATTGGAGCGCAACCTCATTGGTTTAGCGAACGACGGTGGCGGGACTCGCGGAAGGATACAAGCAGGACACATCGTCGCCAACCAACATACATATTAAGAATACTTCTTAATATGTATGTTGAGGAAGAATACTTCAGTATTCTTAATATGTATGTTGAGGAAGAATACTTCAGTCGACTGAAGTATTCTTAATATGTATGTTGGTTGGCGACGATGTGTCCTGCTTGTATCCTTCCGCGAGTCCCGCCACCGTCGTTCGCTAAACCAATGAGGTTGCGCTCCAATCCGCTCCAATCCTTCTCACTTGATTGGTCAAAACAACCCTTCATTACACCAGAGCCCGCCCCCTTCTTTACAAGTACAAATCACGGCGCTCTACAAGTACAAATTAGTTTTGCTCCATTTGTAGCGCAACAAATGGGGCAAAACTCACGTCACAGAACAGCAGCAGAAAACCCACTTGTGACTCCTAGTGGCGACTTCTTTGACTACAAGTTGTCATTTCTACAGGTACAAATCACAACTTTTACAGATACAAATTTATAGTTTTTGTACAGGTACAAATTTTTTTTTGTACAGATACAAATCATGACTTTTACAGGTACAAATTTGTTTTTACAGATACAAATTTGTTTTACACATACACATTTTTTTTTTTACAGGTACAAATTTATTTTACAGACACAAAAAAATTTTTTACAGGTACAAATTTATTTTACAGACACAAATTTTTTTTTTACAGGTACACATTTCTTTTACAGACACAAAAAAATTTTTTACAGGCACACATTTTTTTTACAGATACAAATCACGACTTTTACAGATACAAATTTAGACTTTTTTCTACAGGTACAAATTTTTTGCACAAGTTAGTTTTGCACCAAATTTACCTCCATAGATTTCTGTCTTCTTTTCTGTCTGTGAAAAGGTCAACTGAGGTAGTCTGCAACCACATCTTTGTTTTGTATTTATGTGATTTAAACTCCACACTACTAGGCACTTTTGCACAATTATTGCACATTACCGTAGTCTTGGTCAATTTATATTGTGTGCTGTCTACTGTCTTATTTTCTTTTTTTAACTCGTTCACTGCCATTGACGGCTATAGACGTCAAAAATTCATTTGAACTATTTCTATTAGTTTAACATTTTTCCCCACTTGAGTGTGAAAACCTAGACTTTTTTTTTGTATATTTAGAACAGATGTAAAATTTGTGATTAATAAAGAGTTAACTGGAGTCATGCGATTGATTAGGATAAAAAAAATATATCGCCTGACGCCCCTCATTTTTAATACTGATCTTTTTTTCTTTAAAAAAAAAAAAAGATTATTAAAAAAATTGTAACGTAATTTTTTTCATAATTAATCGCATAATTTCACTAGTTAACTCACAATTAATCACAAATTGTATATATCTGTTCTAAATGTTGAAGTGTGTCTTCTGCCCAGATTTAGTCATGATTGTATAATTTCCTCATTTCCTCAGTAGAGCTTTGTTGATATGTCCTTGTTGAGTGTTATCGCTATCTCTGCCAGGTGTAGTCATGACTGTATAACTTCCTCTATTCCTCAAATGAGCTTTGTTCTGTGTCTGGACAGTGTCCTTGAATGTTATCGCGTACGTCCGGTTAACTTTGTTGAACTGTTTACTGGAAACTTTGTGGTACCGACCTTCAAGATAGTATAAGAAGGTTGTAACTCCTCTGTAACTTCGCACTTGTGAGAAGCTACAGCCATTGTCTGTAACTCATTTGTGCCCGGAATATTCTGTAGAAATAAAAGCTTTGAAGGAACTGTTCATCGTCTCCAGCCTGTATTCAGATAACCAACATTCTCACTACCCGAAAGAAAACGAACACGCGGAGGAAAAAGCTTATCTTCTAACAATGTACAATCTTTTCTCTCTCTAGGTTTTCATACTCTTGTTGACAAAAGTGGGAAAAAATGCTAAACTAATTGAAATTGAAAGGAATTTTTGACATCTATAGCCGTCAATGGCAATGAATGAGTTAATTACCCTCCTCTCTTAAAATTCCGTAGATGTGTCTCTGCAGCTGCGCAGTACGCACAGTACTTTTTGTCCTCCCACTATCTGCGCAAGTGGGAAGCACCTCGTTCTTTCTGTCCCTCATCCATCACTTATTACTATTACGGAATGTTCACCCATTGGATCACTTCACAGTTTCACATTGTGTATGGAGTTAAAATACATCGGTACATTTCACGTCATCAAACCGTCATAATGAAATATATAAACATGTACTGTGGGATTATAGGAATGCTTACATGTCAATATCTATACTAAGTACAATCACGTTTCATCCTAACACACAAACCTTGTGCGAGAACAATGATTCATGGGCCTTGGCTTCCCTTATCCAAATGCAAGAATTTTTTGGAGTAAATAATGTGACGTTAGGTATGATGAAACACAGACAACTAACAGAACAAGAACTAGCAGAACAGCGTGTGTGCATGACGAACTCGAGCCATCAGTCCAAGGCAATTATTATTGGGAGAATCAAATGTCCTAAGTACATTACAACCAGATAAAGCTGCTTTGCTTCAAGCCAGTATTAAGTGTTGCATATTATTATGTATTTTTGATATCAGGGCTATCTCTACATCAAATGTGGTCAACTCTTAGCTAAATTTGGCATTCGTTATGATTGGTCCCGAGGCTTCAACCCACAGCATTCAAAATGCATGAATTATCGTCTCCCGTGACATGACATCAGCACATTTTTAACATCACAACATGTTACATCAGTCTTGTGATCCATTCACTATATCTCATAACACCCTTGAGCGTGGTTGCACCTTGTTCTTTCAGTTTAAGTCCATGTCACGCGACAATACCAGCGCCATCTTCCATTTTCTTCACTTTCATCTCAATCATCCTCAATTACAAACGGAACACTTAAGTAAAAAAAAAAAAGTATTTATTTTTAGTACCCTGTCACATATCTCATCACATAAACAAAGACTTGTGTAAGCATTTGATCTGAATTTCATCACAAAACAACAAAGCCAATATATTAATTTATATATATTAATCACAATTTCCAACAAACAATGTATGTCATTTTTGACATAACGCCTCACACTTTTGACCTTCTGTTAGCCAAGGAGGTGGCGCAATTTCTTGCTGCAAACAGCGGAAGGACGAATCATCTAATCTCTTTGTGATGAATTGTGGCCGGAATGTGGTCGTTTGGGTCCTTTGGTCCCTTTCCCTGCATATGACGTGCTCTTTCAGTTGACTTGGTGATTGGTACTAGTTAGCTTGGGAACGTCTCCACATGTGCGAACATTCCTCACTATAGCGTTGGCTTGACATATGACATATATACACCGATGACCAAACGGCATCACAAAGGTTCTTCCTTAGTTGTTCTAACGAAACATTTTGATAATTTTTTTTTTATCCTGACATGTTATTACAGCAAACCTTGTGGCATCATTTTTTTCCCATCTCATCAGATGAACTATAAAGCTTTGTGACATAAATTGCTCTTAATTTCTGTCACAAACAACAGCCTTGTGACCTAACTTGCTATTCATAATAACAATTTCCATCAATCAAGTCAGGCCTGGACTGGCCATCTGGTGTACAGGGCAGATGCCTGGTGGGCCTGCGACCTTTGGGGCAGATGCAGTGCTTTTTGAGTGACCCACGATTTAGTCTGACTAGTCCAGCAATCAAAGACAGCAAAGTGAACCAACATCAGTCAATATCAGTGGCAGAACTTCTGTATGTGTTATGCAGGGGTGGTCAGGAGACAGGCCGGGCCGGGCCGGGCCGGGCCGGGCCAGAGGGCTTAAGTCAAAATGCCAGGGCCGATTTTTTTGTGCCAGTCCAGCTCTGAATCAATGATGTCATTTTTTTCTGTTACATAAACAGAGCTGTCTTTTTTATCTTATACAATCACACACAATAAATACGTTTAAAAAACAAAAAAACAAAAATAAACCTGCTTTTTACTTCGATATATGGACCACATTATTCTGTTGGCTCGTTTGCAGCACCCAGTGGGCATTAGTGGTAGTGCTCTAAAGGGGTTCAAAGTGGTGAGTCCCACTCCACCCCACTGTCATATGGCGTTCCACAGGGTTCAATCTTGGGGCCCCTGCTGTTTTCATTGCATTCGCTGCCACTGGGTTCCATCTCAAGAAAACAGTATTTCCTTCAACTGCTAAGCAGATGACACTCATATCCATGTCCTTGTAACTGTAACATTCATTGCGGATCTGTTTACAGTATGCGAATCATCACAGCGCCATGTTGTTACTGTATGATGTAGTGTAACTTTAATATGCGTGCCTTTGAAGCCCATCATGATTTTTTGCAATACCGTGCAGGTTGTTTACTGTTTTTTGGATTAAATAGTAGACATTGTTTCAGTACGAGATGGATGTGCCATCCAACCCGAATGCCAGCACTCCGTTTGATTCTGTGAGTCAGTGTTGCATATTGCGATCTTTGAAAGTGCAGTTTGACTTTGAGCTTCATGTTTTATCCCTTTCAGAAGATCGCAGTGAAGGATGTGGTCACGTACAAGGCCCACATTATCGACGTGAGTAGAAAAACTGGCCTAACATAATACGTTTTACGAGTGCAAACTGGAATATATTTTTTCTACGAGTATGTATCATTCAAAGGAACAAGAGCTGTCGTGGGAGCGAACAGTGAACAGCGTCAAAATCTGCAAATAAAAGGTCTGCCTTTCACAGACTGCTCTGGGTGTGTTGGCTGGTCTGGTGATGTTTTTGTCGCTGCTGAAGACAGTCAGCTGGAGGAGGAGGGCCGCCTCAGTGGCCATCGACTTGAGGGTAAAGCTTGTACAACAGCACTAATAACCTTTTTTTTTAAATGTGAAACTTTATTGTTTTTTCATCCTTTGTCATTCTGACTAGATTTTCTTGACATTTCTGTTGTTCTATGCTGGAGATCTGGCCAATGTTTTCGTCCTTGTTACGCTCGCTACTGGATTCTACTGGCTTATGGTTTGCAAGGTTGGCTTCATTTTGTTCGTTTATCTGAGTAAATAATTGGTTAGTTGGTTTATTGAGAATAATAAACTAAAAATATTAGTAAAATAAGGAATTTTGTGTTTAACTCATTTCATTCACTGCCATTGACGGCTATAGACGTCAAAAATTCATTTGAACTATTTCTATCAGTTTAACATTTTTTTTCCCACTTTTGTTAACAAGAGTATGAAAACCTATAATTTTGTTTATTGTACATTTAGAACAGATATAAAATTTGTGATTAATCGTGAGTTAACTAGTAAAGTCATGCGATTAATTAGGATTAAAAAATAATTATCGCCTGACACCCCTAATTTTTAATAATCTTTTCTCTCTTTTTTTTTAAATCGCGTCAGGGAATTAATTTTTTAAAATTTGTAATTAATTGCATGACTTCAATAGTTAACTCATGATTAATCACAAATTTTATATCTGTTCTAAATGTATAATATTTTTTCGAGGTTTTCATACTCTTGTTAACAAAAGTGGAAAAAATGTTAAACTAATAGAAATAGTTCAAATAAATTTTTAACGTCTGTAGCCGTCAATGGCAGTGAATGAGTTAAGAACAAGCAATGCAGAAACTGGATGGATAGACAATCTTGTTTTTAATTTGAGATTTGTTATCTCTCCTATTTGTAGGCCCAAGAGCAAGTGTTGAAAGAAATGCCACTGCCCCATCAGGAAAAACATTTTGTGACGTACATCATTTGTGCTTTTGCACTCAAGGTGAGTCAACTGAAAAATCTAACACTATTTATTACAAACCCATAGTGGTCACAGAAATAATCTGGCAAAGGTAAAAAAAAAAATGTTTTTAATTAACTCATTCACTGCCATTGACAGTTATAGACGTCATAAATTAATTTGAACTATTTCTATTAGTTTAACATTTTTTCCCACTTTTGTTAACAAGAGTATGAAAACCTAGATTAGAACAGATATAACATTTGTGATTAATCGTGAGTTAGCTAGTGAAGTCATGCGATTAATTACGATTATAAGTTGTAATAATATTTTCTTAAAAAAAAAATAATAATAATAATTTAAATTAAAAGAAAAAAATTTAAAAGAAAATATTAGTAAAAATTAGGGGGCGACAGGCGATTACAACTTATAATCGTAATTAATAGCATGACTTCTCTAGTTAACTCACGATTAATCACAAATTTTATATCTGTTCTAAATGTACAAAAAAAATTCTAGGCTTTCATACTCTTGTCAACAAAAATGGAAAAAAAAGTGTTAAACTAATAGAAATAGTTCAAATGAATTAAAAACAGACATCTATTGCTGTCAATGGCAGTGAATGAGTTAAACGTCTTTAGACATTGCATTTGAATTGTGGTTCAACATCCTTATTTTACAAAATAAATTCATAAGACCCTCCTGGACAAAAATGATGCTACCCTTAGAAAAGATTTGAAATAATGTGACAAGTAGGCACTGTGCTGTTTGGTGACATGGTGTGTACCACACTAAACATGGACGCAAAATAAAAACAAAAAGTTTGTTAAAGATAACGATAGGTAAGATCAAATTAAGTTGATGCTACCTTCTAGTGCATTTTAGGTCCGTCTGGAAATTCCACCTGAAGGTCGAATATCCTTAATGCTAAACCTCTCCAATGGTTGAAACTGAGCTTTGTTAAAGACTTTTGACCGAGTGAACTTGTGTTCTTCCAGGCAGTGCAGTTCCTCCACAAGCTGATAGTGCAGTTAACCGTGGATATTTTTTTCATTGACTGGGAGAGGCCTCGAACCACAGCGAGCCGGACAGTGACAGGTGTTCTTTCGTATTTGTTGCTAATATTCTTTTTTTCGTACAGTGTAATCACTGCATGCTCTGCTTTTGCCAGCCACTGGGCAGCAGAAACACGATTATTTACCTGTCAGCATTTGGAGGACCTACTTTGTGGCCAATGAGTGGAACAAGATCCAGACCATCCGCAAGACCAGACCCACTTTTCAGATCATGGCTGTGCTCTTCTTCCTTGAAGTACTTCGCCCGCCACACACGCTTTTTCATTTACGCTTTTGCTCGTTCTCATACTTTCATGACACCGCTCAGGTGTTGGGTTTCTCGAAATTTGCACTCAAGGAGCCACCTTCCGAGTTGTTCTCACAGGTGGACACCCCCCCGTACAGCGCAATTCTGCGCTACGGACTGGCGTCAACGCTCTGGCTCTGCATTGGGCTTCTGCAGGTTTTTAGTTTGAGTTCCCGTTTTGCGAGCGAAATCGTGCAGCTTTGATTCGGCCTTCTGAAAAGTATTTTGTGTTTCGTGAACGTGTGAGTTGAGATGCGTGCGTCTATGTCCACTCAGATCATTTTCACAGTCTTTTACGAGGTTTGCGTGGTTGACAAAATCCGTCAGTTTGTGGATCTCTGCTCTATCAGCAACGTGAGTTGGAATTCCGCAGTCTGTATTTTGAATTTTTTTTTGTTGTTGATACTTTCTGAAGTGTCCTTACAGATTTCCGTGCTACTCTTGCCTCGCCGATGTTTCGGGTACTATATCCACGGACGCTCTGTGCATGGTCATGCTGACACAAACATGCAGGAAATGAACAACAATTTGAGGAGAGAAGCGGTATGTCCACTTAGCAACTGTGTCAGGGTTTTCTATAGAACAAATGTAAGATTTAATTTAAAAAAAAAGAAGTCTCCAATAGCCACTGTTTTCAGTAGGCTATTTGTCCGAACCAAGGTTATTTTAGTTAACTAAAATGAAAAAAATAAAACTAAAATTAAAAAAAAAATTTTAACGAAAATGCTTTAAAAAAAATATTTTTTTAAATAAACTACAAAACTAACTATAATTATAGCAAAAAAATCATTTGTTTTAGTCTTTGGTAATAAATTTAATGCATGAGCCTTTAGGGATGGTTTTAAATGTGATTTTTAGTAGATTTATTTTCAGATTAACCGGAATAAGGACATTTGAAAATGTGTCACTCAAAAGTGACGTCATCTAGCAGCAGCCGATAAAAAAAAAACTTCAAATGATGTTGCTCGCATGGTGTTTTTTTTTAATATTGCGCATAAAAAAACTAATACTGAAACTAAATAAAACTAAACTAAAACCAAGCATTTATGAAATAACTAAAACTAATAAAAACTAACAGAACCACCTTGAAAACTAATTAAAACTAATTAAATTTAAAAACTAAAATGCAAAATTCCCAAACTATAATAATAACTGTGGTTCGAACTGGCCTAATCTTCCCAATCAAGCTTAGAATCACAGAAAATGAAACAAATCTAAGTGGAACATTGACCATTAGCTCAAACCAAAATAATCATTGGACCACGTCATTTATTACTGCAAATCTTAACAAATATAAAAAGTCCATTTCTGTGTTATGTTTTGCCCTGCGAAGGAGTCACTGTGTGGCCAAAGAGGTCTTCTTCCCAGCACAGACCTGCAGACTTTCCAGGTGGCTCTTTCCACACGGCTGCGCTCTCAGTATGACAGAATACGAGAGTCCTTTACCGGGGTTTGTACCTGACTCCCCTGTGAATGTTGTAAAAAAATAATAATAATATTTTTTTAAGTGTAATTCCTCACTATGTTTATGTCCAGAGATACAGAGCAGGAGGGGTCAGCAACCCTGACTCAGCCAATGAGTGGGAGCAAAAAATTCGGGCCTATCACACTATGAACCACTTCCTTGGATCAGTCATAGATCATGTTCGTGTCGCACTAATATAGATCTTATTGTTTTCTG
Organism: Leptonotus elevatus; assembly: GCF_054856555.1. Taxonomy (NCBI): domain Eukaryota; kingdom Metazoa; phylum Chordata; class Actinopteri; order Syngnathiformes; family Syngnathidae; genus Leptonotus; species Leptonotus elevatus. The sequence continues at coordinate 17,024,989 of NC_141244.1, forward strand.
TTCAATGATGCCTCTTTGTTCGCCTCATGATATTTTTGTCACTCCAGGTCCACCCTGACATGGACTACTATGTCAAAGATAAACTGGCATTGGAGAGTGTCATGGGCATGGAATTCCTTGAACCAATGGACAAGAGCATTTTTTATAATGGTATCGATTTGTGGTGTGAACACAGCAGATGTTCTTGCCGATGCGTGCTTCACTTTTATTTTCTTTGTCCCCACAGATGAAGGCCACAGTTTCAGCGATGTGCTTTTTCACGGACACGAGAGCACACTGCTGATATTCGACACGTTGTTCTTCTGTGTGGTTGACTTTGCATGTCAGAACTTTGTACTCGCGGGACTGCTTACATACGTCCAGCAATTGGTTAGTATTGAATGCATGGAATGTGTGAAGGGCACTGATGTTGAAATCGATGACTTTCTAACAGATGTTCCGAAAGATTCGCATTTATTTCGGGAGGAAGAACCTTGCCTACAAGACTCAGGTGGATGAGCGATTTCTGATGTAATTTCCGTGGAAGGCAGGGAGAGCCTTCAAAATGTCAATGTTGTTCATAATGTTTTATATTCACACACACTTTTTTTTGTTTAATGTATACTATCAAACATAAGGGAATATATACAAATGTTTTGCATTTGGTCTGTTGTGTAACATGCATGATTATTAGGGGTGGGAATCTTTTAATGTCTCACGATTCGATTCTGATTTTTTTGGGGTGTACGATTCGATTCAGAATCAATATTCGATTAAGAACGATTTTTGATTCAAAATGATTTGATTTACAATGATTTTTGCTTCAATCTATAGATGTGCAAGGAATCATAATGATCTACTCCAGTCTGACTCGCTAATGCTAATTAGCGCGCTACTCGCGGTGTGTTAGACCGCGTGGAACCACACTGCCCCTAAGTGGCTAAATCGGGTACAACATGAACAGCGCTCCAAATAAACACACACAGAAAAAGGCAAGACAGTATAAAATAATTTAAATAAAATAGATTTTGGGACATTTAAAATCGATTCTGAATCGTACTAAATGAGAATCGTGATTCTTATGAGAATCGATTTTTTTGGCACACCCCTAATGATTATGTGACCAAGTATTGTGGCTTGAAAGGTGGGCGTGTCACAAGTGGATGTTATCATGAATCATGTTATGGGGGGATGGTGATGTAAGAAGGATGTGGGTTGAAGATTAGCTTTAATTAAATTAACGTCATGGTTCTAAAGATCTACAAGACTTTAATTGGGAGCCTCGAAATCAATAACTAGATTTGCTTGATTTGCTTATAGATCGCCATGCCTAGGGTAGATTTAACCCCTACTTTAAATTTGTTAATATAATATATGTTGTATGAATTAATTTATATAATAAGAATGATAATCGAGCTTTAGTATTGAAATTATGCATATTTGACGCCTATCTGCTTAGAAAGGAAAGGAAAGGCGCCGCATTGAGTGGCCTTGAGAGGTCAGCGAGACCCAGGAGGGAAGTTGTTTTGAGTTGACAGGCAGGGAGTGACACAGCGAGGCCGACAGGAAGGCAATATTTGGCAGAAGTTATGATAAAGCAAGATGCTGAGTTGACCGTAGAGGTCGCTCAGCAGCGTATGTGTGCAGATTGGTAGAGCTCAACTTGAGAACTTTTGATTTGAGAGCACAGAAAAGAACAAAAAACAAACCTTATGTTAAGGTTAGGCCAATTACCAAAGGTCTGTACGTTAGTGATAACATGATTGTAATCAGATGTGATGACATATAAGCACTTACAAAAGCACGGGAATTGTATATATTTTGGTTGGAATACTTGGATGTAGCCTAGCTTTAGAAGTTGGCGGCTATGAGAAATCTTGAGAAGGACCCCCGTATATTGGAATGTTTTAACATCCGCCACAGGATGGGAAAGGAAGGAGGTAACCGGTTAGCTTGAACTAAAGCGCGGGATTGCTTGCAGCTGCGCTAGCTAAAAAAATATTTTGCGAAGCGTAAGATGGAAAAAGGGCGCCATCTGTGGGTGAAACCCTCATACTAACTCCCTTAGGAGGGTCTCCGACAAAAACTCCTTATCGAACTATCGGGTATAAAAGGAGGAGACGGGCTAATTTCGGGACTTTTCCGACAACCTTTGGGAAGATGGCTTATCTTACTCGTACGGCGAGAAAAGGCATGGTAATATTGGCTGCTTCTTGTGGCTGCTTTTAAGTGTAGACAAGATAGCTGAACTATGCCTTATATTGGAAATTCTAAATTAGACGAGTAGATTGGAGTAAATCTAGGATAGGTAAGGAAAAGTCATTATTTCGAACCTATTTCTCCTATTGGGCCAAAACTACTTAAGTCTGTTTGACTTTTTTTTTTTACTAAAAAAGGGTTCTTCAACATTTCTGTCATTAATCTGGGGTTCACTTTTTCTAACAAATACAATTAGATAATTTTTTATTCTTTTCCAACTTTGCGAGTACTGCTGTTTGACATTTTTATTTTTAATTTGGATTAATTTGATTTTGAATTTTACTTTTTATTTTTTAACCTTCTGAGTTTTATTTTACTTTTATTACTGAATCTTTTGATTGTTAATTTTATTTATTTTTAAACTTGGCTTTTATTAAACTTTATTTTTATTTCTAATTCTTATGATTTTGAATTTATTTTACTTTTATTTTTGAAGCTTTTAAATGTAATTTCATTTTATTTTATTTTTATTTCTGAACCTCACGAATTAAGCACTAGATTGTCATTTATCCAACTCGCTTGATCACCTGTACTATTATTAAATTGTAATAAACTTTTGAAAATTCCAACCAATTTTTATATTATTCCGCTGCTAAAGGTATATGTTCTTTTGATTAATTTTATTGTTTATAGTTAAGAGGGATGACTATTAACAGTAGCGATTAGAGAGACTATCTAGAGTTAGGATTACCTAGGTTAAAGTATTTCGACCCATTTATACAGGAATCTATAGCGCTTGAATTAAGAATTACTTGCATAACTTAACATCTTTCTTAGTGTCAGAGTTTATTCGATTTTGATAGATATAACTCTATATCATCTGAGTTCCCAAAAGATAAGATTTTATTTATATTTTATTTATATTTTAGATTTGTTAACTAATAAGCAAAGTGTTACTTATTTATTGAATTTAATTCAAACATAATTATAATTATTTTGTAGATTAGTGTAGTAACAGATACGCTGAGGTATCAATACTCCTTTTACTATTATTTTTAGGTAAATTAAGTAAACAGTAAAAGCAAGCAATGCATCTCAATTCGGCTTATTACGTTCAACCTTTTTCTAACTAAGTTCTATTTTAGTCATACTTCTAACAACCACTTAGGTCTTTTAACGAACTAATAACTATACTTTACCATCGGTAACTGCTAATCCCTGAACTTTTAAAATTACTTTGTTTTATTTTAGATTAGGATAACAAGCTCGAGCGGGTTTAATAAAACCAGCTAAACTTATTTACGTCTTAGCAAGTGCAACCGATCTTTAGAGGAGGAGCCGCTGTAAAAAGAGCGTGTTTAGATTTTATCTTTATGGTTACTCAATAATAATGGAATTGGTTACTCAATAAGGGTTTATCTGAAGTAAAACCGGGGCAGTGAGAACCTAAACGAGACCTTCTCTCAGCCGACTTGAAGCGTTCCGGTCAACTCCTCAACTTTTGCCACAGCACACTTTTTTGTTTTGGTATACTATCAAACATAATATAATTTATACAAATGTTTTGCATTCCATCTAATACAACGTTTGTTATTGATTAGATTGGATGGTTATTACAGATAATGGTGTACCACTATTTCTTTATTACTGTTAAAAAAATCACACACATTATTGGTAAACACCAAGATTTGTCGCAACTCCAGACGCCAGGTGGCGCTAGTGCTTCACAAAGCCCGATGCTAATACCCACAAACGAAAAAGAGCCAGCACACCATGGCGACAGGGACGCTACTGTTTATTATTAGCTCCAGATTTGTTTTCACGTTATTTTTTGTGCATTTTAATCCAGTTCACTCCCAGCAGTATGTAATTCCCTTTCAAGCTCCCTCTGATTGCAGTGTGAAAGAATTCTTCGACATCTCCAATTTGTCGTGTGCGAGCTGTGGTGAAAATCAGAAACGCAGCGCTGCAGGTACGTGTTAAATACAAATGGTTTATTAATGTTGTTTAAAATTCAGCAAATGCTTCTATATGGCGCTGAGGAGAAGATAGCTGACAGCAAATGCCCGAAAGTCTATTCACTTTCTTTAGACGACGACTATGCGAGCGAACAAACTTTCAATTTGAAGCTGCATTTTACTTTCCATGTTTATGTGCAATGTAAAATAACTGAATACCTGAATTTTTTTTATTAATAATGTCACCGTGTAAGGAAAAAAATAGCACGAGCATGCATGTCCAAAGAGCTGTAAGAGCATAAGGTTCAGTTTTCAACGCTACTTGTTGGTAAGGCTGATTTCGTATGATAAATAAGATTAGTAGCATGGTTGGGTAGTGGCTAGCACATCTGCCTCACAGTTCTGATTTCAGGTTAGAATCTCGGGCTCCAGCTCAGCTGCAACTCTCATGAGGACAATCACTTGCTCATCACCTGAGTTATTAAAATAATCACTTATTTTCCAGGCCTGAGTTGCATTTGCCAAAGTGGATTCCGTACAGTCACGACTGACCTGACGTCCATTGCTTGTGAGGCCTGTCCGCCAGACACGCCTGTATGTGCTGTTTATTAAACTATCTTGATGTTTATCGCACACAAAACGGTGTCATTTGTCTAAATAGTTAATGAGTTTTCTGGTTCCATTCCAGGCAGTCACTCGAGATGGTTTCGGGTGCATTCGTTGCCCAGGCAGTGCTACTGATGAGGGCCGGTGCCAGTGCCCTGCAAAACATATCCTCGGTGAGTAAAATATCTCGCCCGGTCAAAAGTAATGCAGTTGTTTTGACTTGTCTGGTTGTGATTGTTTGTTCCAGTGGAGAGGGATGTCAGTGGAAACCTTTTGGATGAGGCCACATGTGAGATGTGTATTGGAAATGGATCCGCTTTCTCAGTGCCAAACAGCAGCGGTGACAGGTATAAGCACCGTGCATCCAGGCACCGACATTAAAGTCAGATTTACATCTTTTTAAGCCAAAACAGAGTCATATATTTGCCAATAAATTAGCAGCCTGACATTAATAACGTTTGAAGTAGATATCTGATTTCCTTTATTGACTAGATCCTGTTTTGATTGGTTGTCTGGTATTATGAATTTTTTTGTGGCTTGTTGTAATACTGTATCGTTCATGTTTGACTGGCTCAGAATGTTAGAGTGCATGGACTGCAGCTGCTGACCGATTAATTCATTGCATGAGAAGAGAAGGGGAGCAGTGGAAGTGTGAGGCAAAGTACTGTCTGCCTCACCTTACGCTTTATCTGCATTTTAACGCGTTCAGCAAAACAAAATATATAACACACAAATATTAAATACCTTAGAGAAAATCAACGCACAAAAGACCAAGTAACTACAATTTTTACTTCTCCTGATGCCTTTTCACTCTCTTGTGACCAACCATTATCTTGTATATTTTGTCATTCAGGTGCGAGAGATGTCAGGCTTCGTTCATCAAAAGCTCCTGTGTGTGTAATCCTCCCTCCGTGTTGGTGAGCTCATGTCATCCTTACACTTAAACAACACAGACAATTTGATCCAATTTCCTTTGTAAAGTGGTGGGTAGCAGGGCCAAGGAGGTACCTATTACTTTACCTAGTACCCGTACCTTATACTATTAATAGCCCTCTTAAGATACACAAAAGCCCAAGATCAGATGAGATTTGAACCCCGTGCCAAAAATAACTGTGGGGCGGATATGCTAATCATTATTGAACCGTGCTGCCCTCGATTGAGTAAATTATATGTGGTCATTATTGCATTATTAAAACTAAGTGGTGTCCAAGACACATGGGATTTACTGTACGCACGATGTATGAACATCTGGCAATAAAGAAATGTTTTACAGTATGTAGTTAATTTCGTATTATTCATTGAATTATTTTTTTCACTGTGGTTTTCCAGGCAGGAGGCTTGTGTATCCCACCAGGCAGCCTTTCCACTAATGTCAATCCAAGTGTCAATTTTGCTCAGTTGGTGAGTATCATCATCTTTGCTACCTCATATTTGTTACCTCCGCCAAGGAAGTTGTGCGTGTGTGTGTGAATTTCTTAACGATGGATAACAATTCTTCCGAGGATGGTTCCATTAAATTTAGGCATGATGCCACACACTGATGATTCCAAAACAAGTAAATACTGTAATATAATTCAATATTTTTTGGCAATATTTTATAATAAAAAAATGATGCATTTGAACAAAGTTATTTATACTGTAATCATTTTGGACTAAATTTATGACAATATATTTGTCAATGTAGGGCTCCAGACTGCCGTTAATTTATTAAATGGTGGCATTGTGGTGCTAAAATTTGAGATAGTACAAGTAGAAATTTCATCTACTTGCGCATATGGGGCCACTAAATTTGCCGTTTTTAAAAATGATTATTATTGAAAAAAATTTGTTACTGTTGCTTCACAATTCAGCCCAATTATTAATAATATAGTGAGAATAAGTGGAAATGTGACATTTTAATTCACATGTTCATTTACAGTGTGTTGGCCTAAAATTTCAGGCTAGGGGCCACTGTGCTCCTAGTAAAAAAAAAAAACCTCATAGTTTGGACCGCTGCAGTGATTTAGTTTTTACTACATGAGCTTTAATGTCAAACAAAGAAGTTATCTCCACCATATTTGGCAGGATTTAAAATTTAACTTCTAACATATCTAACAAGCTAATGTGTGTCATCACATCTACAGTTTGTGATTTGCTGTTTTTAAATCTCATTTTCTGTCAAGAAAATCTGGATGAAATGAGCTGCTTTTCAGATCTCACATGTCTTTTGTAGATCGCATCTGTTTTATATGATCTTGATTCTAAAATAAATAAATAAATCTCTTTCTTTTTTTTTGTGCTTTTGCTCCACTTGCAGAAGTTCAGCATCGTGTCTGCCTGGTTCCTCAAAAATCTTTACTCATCTGCTGCAGCCTGCCTTGTAATTCTACACTTTTTTTCTAATGGTAAAGCCAGCCCTGTGTGATCTTTACGCTGAATGTTAACACATTTTCTGTCAACAGAGCTTCTCCAACCTGACGGCGTGCCAGGCCCTGGGCAACATGTGCGTGATGAACATGCACTCCTTCAGCGGCGTGAGCGCTGACGCCTGCGGCCTCTTTAACTCCGTCTTCAGATCACAGGCCGCTTTTAGCGCCACTCAAGACATCTCCTACTGGTAATCAATCACATCGATTATTAGGCGCATCTTAATACTGCTCTGACCTCAAATTTGTCTTTTTCCAGGAGACATAATCTACCATGGCTTTACTATGGCGATGAGCCAGGATTGGCGAGCCGGGTCCTTCGGACTGATCCAGTCCCAGTTGGCTTCAATTTCAGAGGAAGAAACAAGGTAGGCGATGAAATTAAATCAGAAAATATTCCTCTTCATTTGCTCATTCTGTTTGTTTGACAGAACACGGACGTGAAGTTGCTTGCTGCTGTTTATAACGTCAGAGGCGAGTTCCTTCGATGGGAAAATATCGGAGGAGCCAATCTCCAGGTAAGAGTTGAGCTGAAGTAGAACAATACTGTATTTTAATCAGTGTTTCTGCAAGTCATTAAAAAGCATTAAAGGTCATTAAATGGATTTTAGAATAAATTATTAAATAATGAAATACGATGTCGAGAGGCATTAAAAATTCAAATACTATTTTTTGTTTATCTTTTATTTTACGTACAACGTTGTGTAAAGGAGTCATTGTAATTTACAATGAATAAACAATTTAGCATTCTGGAGTACACAAGTTGCTTCATGTTCCAAATACCAATTGCTCTGAATTTGAAAAGAAAAATATACTGTTCCTATCACCAACGTCCAACATGAAACACTAATGCCACCTAGTGGCAGATTATTATTTTTTTTACCTCAACACAAATCTATCACTCATAACTGGTACCTGTAATTTTATGAACTACTTACTATAAAAGTTTGAGAGCGCCTGGTCTAATGATGCCCCTCTGGTTCAGACTTGTCCAGAAACACCCATCAAACGGGCATCAGCATTCAGTTTTGGCACCGCTTACCAAGAAAGTGTAAGTTAACGGCTGTTTCCTTAACAGTCCAGTTGTTTTTGCCTACTACTTGGTTCACGTGTGTGTTTGTAGTGTGATCTTTCCGTCGCAGACCTGCTGCGTGATCATCCCGAGCCGTTATTTTACGATGTGTTTCTGGACCTCGGTGGAGAAGAGGGCAGAAAACTTCTTCCCTTGCCCACATTGGTCCTTAACCAACAATTTAATGGAAAGTTCATTAACCGAGGTAAGATTTATGCGCTTGTGTATGATTGTGTCGCATGTCTTATATTTTGCTCTCCGGGCACAGAAAGCTTGACAAACTGGTACCTGTCCCGGCGTATGTTTCTTGTGGACGTGCTGAGCGGCAGAGAGAAAAGCGCAAGCGTGCTTCCTAAAGTCATCCGTGTTGCAAACTTTGTGAAAATCAGGTGCGGATTCACTCATGTTGAAGACACGGTGGAAATAAATGTTTGTGTTGATGTTGACGTGCAAATGTCTGCAGGTTCCAGTTGGTTCCAGGCACACAACAGGGTCAGGTGTTCCCACCACTGATGACTGTGGAGTACAAAGATGTATTGGTCACTGATGTCAACACACAAACGGTGTCTGTGAGTCGCTTCTTTTGCTTACTTTTTTGCATTGAGAGACTTGTTGCTTGATCGTGTCACTCAGTGCTGACACAAATTTTGGTAAGTCAATAAACGCAGCCCAGTGATTGGTCGAACATGTTATGACACTCAGTTTTCATGCAAACATTAGTCGGCCTATAACGGGACTCAGCAACTTTTCCTGTCAAAAAAGTCATTTTAGGCCAAATAAATAACAGAAAATCTGTCTGGAGCCGCAAAACCTTTGAACATTTGGATGAACTGCTTTTGTGTTAGCCTAATGTACTGAGGGCCCAAGAACTAATTAGAGCGACACCATAAAAGAAAATATGCAGCATCCAATACTTGGAGATTCATTTTTTTCTACCTTTTCGTCTTCTGTTTTGGGATTATAATTTTTTTCAGACTGTTTTTCATTAAAAAAAATTGACTTTTCTGCCTTTCTGTAAAATTTCGGGCATTTTTTGCACATATGGGATTTCTTTTTTTGTTTTTGGACATTTTATTGTTACGTTTTGAACGTTTTCACGTCTTCCTTTTTAAAAAATAATTTTCTGACTTTTTTGGGTTGCAATTTTGTGTACATTACATGGTAACTTTATTTTACCTTTCATCTGTCTTATATACAAATTTGGACTTTTTTGAATATTTTATTACTCATTTTTGTTAAATCTAAATTGTTAATTCATATAATATTTTATCTAAAAAATTAATTAATAAATATCGAAAGAAAAGTATTAATTTCTACTAAAAAACATTTTTAAGAGATCCACAGGAAGCCACAGGAGAGGGCCTAAAGAGCTACATGTGGCTCCAGAGCCGCAGGTTGTAGACCCCTGGTCTATGCAATGGGATAAAAAAGTCTACACACCCCTTTTACAAAGCCAGAATTTGTCATATAAAAAAATTAGACCAAGAGATTATTTTTTTACAACAGAAAATATTTTCAGCCATTATTGTAACCTAAACCTCTACAACTCAATTGAATAAAGAAAAAAAAGTTTTCAAGATAGATATAATCTGGATTGGTTGCAGAAGTGTTCACACCCTTTTAAAACTGGGGGTGTGGCTGTGTTCATAATTAACTATTTACTGTATATTCAAAACTCATGTTAAATGGAAAACAACATACACCTTAACCCATTTAAAATGTATGATTAAACCCGAATAAATTCCAGATGTTCTCGTAGGCTTTTCCTGCCTTTTTTTTTTTTGCTTTCCAGTAAAAGTCTGATGGGTTTGTACCACCACTAAATATTTTTTGTAACTGTTCATAATTCCCTTCACTCAGCCATAGGTGGGTGTGCACACTTATGCAACCACATTATGTTAGTTGTTTATTGAAAATATGATGTATCATGGTCAGATTTTTGGGTATTATAAAAACAGTTGTGTTTAGACTTTTTATATTCACTGTTTGTCAGTCATTACAATATTAGTGAATGGTTGGAGTCATAACGTGTCCATTTTGTTACTCAATCATTATACAATCATTAGTCAGTTTACATGTGAATGGAATTTTTGTTTTGTTTTGTTTCATGTTTTTTTTTTCATAAATAAAAAATACAGTGTAGTAAATGCCACATAAGAGCAAAACAGCACTACCTGCTGGCGCTGGTGAGGTACTGCATTCCCTATGATGCAGACTGACTGACAGTTTACAAGCTTTCACTATTTATACCGCTCTCTCCTGCTGCAGATGAGCTTTGCTGTGGAATATGAGATGGATCAGAACGAGGCTCGCCTGAAGACGGATGTGAGTGTGAAACCAAAAGGCATTTTTTAACCATTTCCCACATGGCCCTGATACATTTGTGTGTGGCCACAGACAGCTCTTGGTGTGTTGGCTGGCCTGGCTGTGCTCTTGTCAGTGCTCAAAACAGTCAGCTGGAAGAGGAGGATCGCCTCACCTGTTGTCGACTTGAGGGTAAAGCATCTTACAAAGCATAAATGAGGACTTTACAATGTGGATGTCAATCTTGAAAATTCACTTCCTTTTGATTTCAGACCATGCTGATGTTTTTCTTCTTTTACGCCGGAGATCTAGCCAATGTTTTCCTTGCCGTCACTGTGGGAACTGGACTTTACTGGCTCATTTTTTACAAGGTGCACTTCATTTCGGCCAACCAAAGATGTGCATTCTCTTTTTATGTAACTTTTATTATCATAAAAAAAAAATGTTTTTAGGCCCAACAACATGCCTCAGTGTTATTACCACTCCCTCATCAAGAGGAGCAATTTGTGACCTACATCAGTTGTGCCTTTGCTCTCAAGGTGAATCACGTGCCAAATGAGCATCACTCGTTTTGAACGCTAGAGGGCGTCCTACTTCTGCATATCATGTATTTTTTTAATGCTCCATCCAGACAGTGCAGTTCCTCCACAAGCTGATTGTGCAGTTGTCTGTGGACGTCTTCTTCATTGACTGGGAAAGGCCACGCAGTAAAGCAAGCAGGAATGTGCCAGGTGTTTAAATAAATAGAAGCCACTAATAATGCTTTTCATTTGCTGGTAGTGTTTCAGTTTCATATATGTTTATTCTTTGTGCCGGTGTTTCAGCCAATGGTCAGCAGAAACGTGACCCCTCTCCTGTCAGTATCTGGAGGACCTACTTTGTGGCCAACGAGTGGAACGAGATCCAGACCATCCGCAAGATTAGGCCAACCTTTCAGATCATGGCTGTGCTCTTCTTCCTTGAGGTGCTTCTTGCTCGACACATTTGATTTGTTTTGGTTTGGTTTTTTAAATTGACATTTGTGTAGGTGTTGGGTTTCTCAAACTTAGCCCTGAGGGACCCCTGGCCAATTCTGCAGCGCCCCCCAGAGGTGTACACACCTTCATACAGCCTTACTATGCGCTATGGTCTGGCGGCAACACTTTGGCTCTGCATTGGAATTCTGCAGGTGACTTTTCACTTTTTCACTCTTGATTGACTATTCATGCGGTACTAACCCTTATTAAACGTCATCATTTATCCAAACAGGTCATTTTCTTCACTGTGTTTTATGAGCATTTTGTGGAAGACAAAATCCGCCAGTTTGTGGATCTCTGCTCCATCAGTAATGTGAGTTATTTACTGTATTTTTACTGGGCATCACGGTGGCCTATTGAGTCTGCATGTTTTCTCCATTTCACCTTTCTAGCATCATGCACGTTAGGTTAGTTCAAGACTAAATCAGGCGTAGGCAAGTATACAGCCAAATTTTCATTCAATTAATTAAAAAAATTTTAAAAAGAAAAAACAATACATTTCAATAGGGAAAGGTCATTTGAGTTATGAGCATGGTCATGGAATGAATTAAACTCATATCTCAAGGCACCACTGTATCTTTTTCTTTTTACCTCATCTATGAATAAGGGCCCAAGGGTTTAATTAAAAAATCAGATGTGACCCTGGATTGAGCACAAATGTTTTGTTTTGTTTTAACTGTTGTCACTTATCTGTCTGTTAAGTTTCCCATAAGTGTGTTTTGTATTTGCAGATTTCCGTGCTGCTCTTACCCCAGCGCTGTTTTGGCTACTACATCCATGGGCGCTCTGTGCATGGCCACGCTGATACAAACATGGAGGAAATGAACAACAACCTGAGGAGAGAAGCCGTATGTCCACTTACAGACTGTATTATCATTTTTACCATTTTTGTTCAATTTGCATCAGTATTACGTGCAATATTTCCCATGTGAAGGAGTCACTGTGTGGCCAAAGAGGTCTTCTCCCCAACACGGACATGCAGACTTTCCAAGTGGCCCTTTCCAACCGGTTGCGCTCGCATTACGACAGGATCCGGGACTCCTTCACCAGGGTTTGTGCCTGTTTCCACTCAGAATGCTGCCAAGGTCAATATTCATATTTTAATGTTTGACTTTTTCATTCATTTGCAGCGACATGGACCGTCAAGGCTCATGGACGCGGCCTCGTTCACCCAGTCAGACCAAAACATCCGGGCCTACCAAACCATGAACCACTTCCTGGGATCAGTTGTAGATCATGTTAGCCAGCCACATAAGGCTTTAAATATTATTGTTTGCTCCATTCTGTTCTATTCCTATTGTAAGTTGTTGTGTTCTATAGTCACTCTGTTTTCTTCTCCTCAGGCCCACCCTGACATGGATTACATTGTGAGGGACAAACTGGCACTGGAAAGGGTCATGGGCATGGAATTCCTTGAACCGAATGATAAGAGCATCTTTTATAATGGTATCATCTTTCTGTTTGAACACGATGTACGTCTGTACTTGGTGATGCATGCGTGCATAGATCATGTCTGTTTGTCACTGCAGATGAAGGTCACTCCTTCGGTGATGTGCTCTTTTATGGAAATGAGGGCACGCTGCTGATTTTTGACACGCTGTTCTTCTGCGTGGTTGACCTCGCTTCTCAGAATTTCGTACTTGCTGCCGTCCTTACATACCTAGAACAAATGGTTCGTATTTTGTGCATACGCAGTACAGTAAAGTACACTGTAACACTAATACTTGATTGTAATAGAACATTTGTTCATTCCTAACAGATATTTGAAAGGATTCGTAATTCTTTTGGAAGGAAAAACCTCGTCAATAAAACCCTGGTGGATGACAGATTTTTGATATGATCATTCATAATGGCCGTGTTGTTAAACTGTAGTTTGTGGGAGGTTTTTATGTTGCTGTATTTGCAATTCATTTTTTAAATTTTTTTACATACCTGTTCCCCGATGTGTAGATATTTTTCTTGTAAATGTATTTTTCTAGATTAAAGTGTTTTGTAAATAAATTTTATACACTGTGCTTTTCTTCTTATTTCATTTTCTATGATTTGGGCGATAGGTGGGGTACGCCCTGGGACTGGTCACCAACCCATCACAGGTCACGCACATTATATACTCACGTTCACACGACTGGACAGTTTAGAGTCCTTGGAAAAGCAAGCAAAATATTCCCCATCTATGGGTTTATTAAGAGGTTGATGTTGGTTCTAAAAATCCATTGTGTCAAATGTGTTGTTTTTTGCCAGAAATAACATAGGGTAGGTCTATTTTTCAGTCATTAATGTGAGATAACCTTTCTTTTTGATGACGTTTGCAAAGCTGGTAGGAACACATAGTTTTGCTAGCGTTAGTAGTATTTCTTTTCAGTAGAAGCACGATTCCCTCGGCGTTGTGTCCTCTTCCTTGGTGTTGAACAGCGGTTGGTTTAGCGCCCTTAGCGCTCTTCATAAATTTTTTGATTAACAGTTCTCAAGTTATCGAACCTTGTATGGAAAGTCATGTTAAAATGTGTTATTTATAACTTTACTACATGGTGCTGAATTCTTTTGTGAGGGTGTATGAGCAGAGAAGTTTTAAAATTAACTTGAAATATTTATTTATTTTACTAATGGAGGTGAATTAGTACTACTTTTACCACTGTCTTTCTTTTTTCCTTCCTAAATACAAGTTCAATATCTGTACTTCTACTTAAAAGAGTGCGAGTAAGTTCGTTTGCCACTTGTGTGTATGTGTGTGGAGCATGTGGAATGAAAATGGACACACAAACTTTTGATTTTACACGTCTTATTTTGAAAGTTAGTGTTCGTTTCCTGTGTGTCATGACTGACCGTACTGTTAGCGCTCAGCCAATCAGCTTCCACTTTGCGGTGCGGCGCTGGTGGACGACGACGGCGTTTGCCTGGCAGTACTTGGGCTCGAGCCATGAGCTTTAACAACTTATTTACATTCAAGAGTACAGGTGGGTGATATTGTGCGTTTGCATTACAATGTGTTGAAAATAACTGAATCCGACAAGTTTAGTCATGGCTTTTTTTGTGTGGCTTCGATACAGTTTCACTATCGTGGTGGGTGTAACCCTGATTCCGTTTAGCATTTGGCAGCTCTGCCCTGTTAGCTGACGCATGTACAAGCTAATTGAGTACTTAACTTTGTTGGATTTAAATCTGTCACACGTTTAAGTCGTCGCGCGGTTCTTCTTTTTGTGTTGCGAACTAACATTTTTTTGTTTGTTTCTTCGACACTCCTCTCGCTGCTAGCTCGGTGAAGCTTGTGATGTCAACAAATATGGCAACTTTGCCTCAGCTACTGGCTCCCTTCCTGGTGGTCAACCTGACTCACTTTCGTCTTGTGTTTATGGAGGACATACAAGCGCTTTTGCGTAGTGGTGTATTATTACTGCAGCATCTGAGCACCAGACATACTTTTTGATTATGTAACATGGAACTCGCATCCACAGCAGAAGCCAAGCCGCCGAGTTATGAGCGCATAAAACATTTCTCACCATCCAAAACGTCAAGCTATTTTGAGCAAGCCTGCTGACCTGCACTAGCTTGCAACTCAAGCCACCGAGTATTAAGTTACTGACTTGACTGTTAGTGCTTGTCTCGAGTGCTACATGTTTTGTTTATATGGTGAAATGAAGTTCATATGTTGTGATAGGGTCGCAGGCCAATGAGGACAAGCACCAGCCAAAAAAATTGGTTGCACCGTGGTGTGTTGCTGCTTCTAATATTTTGACTTTAGCTACACAAGATCTCATTAGTTTATGCGGGTTTACTTAATTCTGTGTAAGCCAAGTACAATTGAACATTCACAGCATGTCTTTTTGTCCTCAAGCAGACATCCCTTGGTTTTTTTCTTTCATATTGGTCTTGTTTGCTATGGAGGCAGCTGGGGTACAAGGTTTCTGCAAAGTCACTACAATAAGCAGTCTTGTCCGCATGCGTCACATGTGTTTTTCTGTAAGAAATAATCAGTTCCAGAGCCGTCGTGGCATTTGTACAAGTGTACAGGCAATCTGTTAAGTAACTTAACATTCTTATCTTCATACACATGTAAAACAGTAAAAAGTTATTATTAAGAGGCAAATGCAATACAACAATCAGTCTTAAGATGATTTGTCCCACAAATTAGTTAACATTCTTAGTTTAGCCACTGAGAAGAGAGCGATTTAAAGGATTATGGCTGCAATCAAATCTGTGGGATTTATATCATAGTGATTTTTGTTAATGGCTACTCTTTTGTGTTTTTGTAACTTAGATTTTACTTTCTGAGTCTTCTGTCACTCTCTGAACCTTACTTTTTTTTTTAAATGTTGCCCAGTTTTGCTTTAATGAATTATGACAAAATTGCTGAGTGAAATTGTGGACTGCCCTCTGTCAAAATTGGAACTAAACTGAAATATCAAATTTTTCAATCAACTTGAAAAAAATTATCATAATAATAAGTTCGCCAACTCTTCTTCTCAGTGGCTCAATTGTAAAACTACAATCAAAAGACAGGAGTCCTCACATAGCCTTTTTCCTCTTCTCGCTGGTCCTTCATTTGATACATTCATTTGCTCTCAATTTTGAATCATTGTCTGAATGCGAACAGAGAATATATCCTACAATTAACTGTATCTGTGTGCGTCTGCAGTGCTTCGTCTGCCATGCCCGTGATGTCACAGCTGTTCAGGGGCTTGCCTCGGGCGAAGGTCTTGTCCTCCAATCTGTTACCATGCCAACACCGCCGGCCCCAGTTGGGTACCTCCGCCCGGCGACCCGCCTCCAGGCGTTCTCCCCACCTGAGTCACACTCCCTCGAGATGTTACCAGACCACCTCGGCACTTTACAGCTACATCCTCACTCCGCCGCAAGTCAACTCCATCCTCAAAGCCAACGAGTACAGCTTCAAGGTTAGCTGGAAAACGCTTCCACGTCTTTTCCGTGTTACACAGTTCCTGTCAATTTGGATGCGTGTCGTTGCTCGCAGGTGCCTGAGTTTGATGGCAAGAACCTGTCATCTGTGATGGGCTTTGAAAGCAATCAGCTGCCAGCAAACGCCCCTATAGAAGACCGTCGCAGTGCTGCAACATGCCTGCAGACGAGAGGAATGCTGCTGGGTGTGTTTGATGGCCACGCTGGATGCGCTTGTGCACAGGTAGAGCGCAACTACTCATCAAGACATTCCAACACAGACTATGTACACATGTTGTCAATATTCAGTTATGGTCCAAATCTGGTTTCTGAAACCTTCAAAATAACCTGTTTACATGCGCAAGCAGTCTTATTTTGTGTAGAATTTGGCGGAAAATTTAATTGAAACTGTTTTGGAGTAAGGTTGTGGACTTTATGTGGAAAAAGTGAAGCGGCGTAAATACTTTCCAGATGTGCTGTAACTCCACAAGCCTCCTGGTGTGTTTAATTATTGCCGCCAGTGATTGTGTGGTATTACGTAAGCTTGCAACATCACTAGATGTTCCTCTCCACCAGGCGCTCAGCGAGAGGCTCTTTTACTACATCGCCGTGTCCTTGCTGCCGCACGACACGCTGTGCGAGCTGGAGGCGGCGGTGGAAGCGGGCCGGGCGCTCAGTCCCATCCTGCAGTGGCAAAAGCACCCCAACGACTACTTCAGCAGGGAGGCCCAGACGCTCTACTTCAACAGCCTACGCACGTACTGGCAGGAGCTCATCGATCTGAACAAGTAAGACATGCATAAAAGAAAAAAAAACATGTTGACGCAAACTTGCCTGGCAAAACATTGGGTACACTAATCCTGAGCTGTATAAAAATAATAATAATAATAATAAATTATGCAATTTGAATTTTTAATGTGCCTGATCATTTGCAGATGAGGTAAAAAAAAATATTTAAATAATAATAATTCAAGTATTACAGTGGATCCCAATATTCGCGGAGGATAGAGACCAGACTGTATAATTGACAGCCATTGAATTGCATAGAAAAAAAAGAGGAAAAAATATTTACAAGAAGCATGCAGAAAACATTAAGGGGGAAAAGGCTTATTGATTAAGGCCTAATTAATTAATTTGTAATTGAATTTTTAAACATGTAAAATTATTTTTAAAAATTTTTTTTGCTTCATAGTTTAGAAAGAGATTCTCAAAGTGGTTCTAGTATACCACTAGTGGTACTTGAGCTTATTCTTGTGGTACGTGAAAGAATCACCGCCTAAGCACAGTTCCATTATATTTAACTTTTTATTTTCCCATATTTAGCCGCAACGTTAAATTTGTAGGTATTTTAATGTTAATCATGATGGTGATATTGGAGCGCTCAGTATTTTTTTTTTTTTTTTTTAGGTGATACTTGGGGTAAAAAGTTTGATAACAAATCAATGAATAAGTTATTTAATGAGTCAAATGAATACAAAATAATTCAAATGATGCATTTTAAGTAACTACTTATAAGTAAAAGTGGCAAAATAAATGCAAGTATTACAAATATCTTTTTGAGGTTCCGAATGTGCAGTGATTTGTGTTCATGTAGCACAAGAAGGCACACTCAACTGTCACCATACTGTTTTTCATTTCTTTTTTTTTGGGGGGGGGGGGTATTTTTAGCCTTTAATCGACAGGACAGCTAAAGAATTGATACAATACAAATATTTCCTGTAGTTTTGACTTAACTTTTATTGAATTAGCGTAATTAAGTGATGGACTACGGCTGGTTCCGATCAGACAAATTGAGGAACACTGTTGCAAGCCAGGGACATCCTGCACTTACTTTTGATTAACACAACACAACATTGTTAATACAGTGGGAAAATAAATATTCAGTGCATTGCTGAATTTGCACGTTTTCCCACTTACAAAGAATGGTGAGCAAAATGCTTTAAAAGTGTTGTCCCAGCTTTCCTTAGGTCATTGACCTCCCCGCCCGTGTCGTCCAAGACTCATCCCTCACTCTTCTCATGATCATTTACACGCCACGAGGCGAGCTCTTTCATGGTGCCCCGAGGGAGATTAACTGTCATCCATCCATCCATCCATCCTCTGCACCGCTTGTCCTCACTTGGGTCACAGGCGAGAGCACAGGACTGAGCTTGTCGCCAGCCAATCGCAGGGCACAAATAGACAAGCAGCCCTTCACGCGCACATTCACACCCACGGACAATCTTCGAATCATTGCACCAAGCTGCTTGCCGACATCCCAGGCTTGCGTAGGTCTACAGTTTTCTTTCTGTACTTGAGAAGTGAAAATGCTTAATAAAAGCAGAGTTTCAAAACATACCGTGTTTCAGGCAATAAAATACAAATGAACTTTAAAAAAAAAAAAAAAAAAAAATCACAGTTGAAATGTAGCCTGTGGAGAAAATGACAGACCTCACCATTTTTCTCAAGTTGGAAACGTTGCACAATCAACGGTGTAATAAATAAACAAAGATTGCTTATGACAACACAGACTGTGCGGTTATCTCCCGGAAATAAGCCGCCATGCAACCAGTAGAGTGTATTGATCTTTGCGATGGCGCTCTGTTTCTCTTTCTGCTTTCAGCCCAGGTGACGTCCCCGACACCCAGGAGGCTCTGATGAACGCCTTCAAGAGGCTGGACAATGACATTTCTCTGGAGGCTCAGGTACACCACGCATGACGACACTACACTGTATATGCATTGATTTTATTTATAACACCCATTTGAGTAAATATCATTTGCTGGTTGCCAGGTTGGAGACCCAAATGCTTTCCTGCACTATTGGATTCTGAGAGTGGCCTTCTCTGGAGCGACGGCATGCGTGGCTCACATCGATGGAGCAGACCTGTATGAATAACAACAAATGTCACATACCGTAAAATTTGGTCTCTTTGTGCGCACTGGTATATAAAGTGCACCCACTAGATGTATGCTTTTCCTGAGATATAATTGATAGATTTCATATTAAAGTACACGCAGAACAAAATTGTACGTTGGCAAGTAAGTGTAATAACGCTCTCTTGTCCTAAAGGTATATAGCCAATGCAGGAGATGCTCGGGCGGTGTTAGGGGTGCAGGAGGAGGACGGTTCCTTCACCGCTCACACACTCTCTAATGACCACTGTGCCCAGAACGAGGATGAGGTGGCTCGGATTCGCGGAGAACACCCGCCCTCAGAGAGGAAGACGGTTATCCGACAGGTACGACTTGAGGTGTTGGTTGCGCTGAACGCCCGCCTGGCTCATTGTGTCGTCGTCCTCGTCCTCAGGACCGTTTGCTGGGCCTGCTCATGCCCTTCCGAGCGTTCGGCGACGTGAAGTTCAAGTGGAGCATCGAGCTGCAGAAGCGGGTGCTGGAGTCGGGGCCCGATCAGCTGCACGAAAACGAGCACACCAAGTTCATACCGCCCAACTACCACACGCCGCCGTACCTGACGGCCGAGCCCGAGATCACGTACCACCGGCTCAGACCGCAGGATCGCTTCCTGGTGAGACAAGCGCTGATGTACACTTCGTTAAGTGCGCCTGCAAGAGATCCTTCACAAGGATGGTATCTTCAAAAATGTGGCTAGAAAATATTTTTACCAAGATCAAAACATCCCCAAACTTGTTTTGAAAAAGCGTCTGCTTGTCAATACCACTCCAGTCCTGTAGGTGGTGGTAATGCTCTTCACAAAATAGGCACATCCTTTATCATAATGATGGGTAACTTGATGCATTACTGCCCCACTTGGCCTCAATTGCTGTATTTATAGAAGAAAGTCAAAGAGTCGTTTGAGAATTGTAGTTTACATCATAACATAATACTTGGCAACCTTTTTTTTTTATCTTGCACTTCAAAAATAGTTTTTAGCTAAACTAAAATGAAACATTTTTGAAAAATGAATACAAACGAATAAACCTGCTCTGAAAACTAAATTCAAAAGTCAAAACGAATTAAAAACTAAATACAATGAAAAATCTAAAACGATTCAAACCCTGAATCAGAGTGGTGTTAATTTAATATTAATGGACGGTATTCACTTTAGTGTAACCCAAATAATTTTTGTTGATCAGATTATTTTGGGATCTCATTAGATGAAGAAGTCCAAGTGCAACTCATGTTGTGACCAGTCAACATCACGGATTCAACACATTCTAAATTCCGCGTAGTGAATCCCAATCTCTGCCCCCCACCGCAGGTGATCGGATCCGACGGCCTGTGGGAGACTCTGCACAGACAGGAAGTGGTCCGCATCGTTGGCGAGTACTTGACCGGCGTGCACCAGCAGCAGCCGCTGACAGTGGGAGGCTACAGGGTGACCCTGGGACAGATGCAGGGGCTGCTGGACGAACGCAAGGCCCGCGTGTCGTCGGCCTTCGAGGACCAGAACGCGGCCACCCACCTGATGCGGCACGCCGTGGGCAACAACGAGTTTGGCACGGTGGACCACGAGAGACTCTCCAAGATGCTGTCGCTGCCCGAGGAGCTGGCTCGCATGTACCGCGACGACATCACCATCATCATCTCGCAGTTCAACCCGCACGTCATCGGAGCGCGGCGGCAGGAAGAGTAAAAACACGCACTCTTGTTCATATATTTTAATATCTGACTTTATTTGACAATTATTTATGGGGAAACCATGTTTTTAGTTGCAGATTGTGTATCATTGTGTGATACTGACTTTACACGCACACACTTTATTCCGTGGCTGACAGCACTGTTACAACTGTATTTTGTGCCAAAAGATCTCCAGGGGGGCAAAGAAATTCCAAAGAGCCAAATACAATAAAAAAAGGAGTAGGGATGCACCGAAATCAAAATTCTTGGAAGAAACAGAAAATGAGGAAGCCGATGCCGAAAACCAAAAGACTGAAAGAAATCGGAATACATTCAAATCCAAAAATTTTGGCGAGGCCATTTTCATCTTTAATTATTTTTAATTATATTATTTAGTTATTATATGTAACTATATTATAATTGTACACACATACGTATCGTATGTTATGTATGTGTGCAAAATTTCAAAGTTGAATTGTTTGACATGAGACCGGTGTCTTTTAAAGATCTTTTTAACGCCAGTCACTACAATGAATATCAAATCTAATTCTCAACAGAAAATGATCTGAAGGTTTCCCTCTGGTTAAGTAATGTACAAATGTAAAGTAATAAAAATTTAGTCAAATACAGAAAATAAAGCTGTATTGTATAATACTGTAATTATTATTATTATTTTTTAAATGTGAGAGTTTCCGTGCATAGAGACGACAGAGTACCGATGCCAGGTATCGGTTTCGGGCTGATACAGGCCTTATTTTAAGGTATCGAGTATAATGGATGCTGCCGATACCCGTCACTGATACTTACAGGGGGGAAAAAGGGAAGAGTACGTCGAAAAGGACATCACAGTTGCTCAGGTAATGACCAATCACAGCTTAGCTTCAAGAAGCAGGTGAGCCATGATTGGTTGTTACCTGAGCCCCCTCCAATGGCAGACGAATAGAAAAAAATAAATACATATGGATATTTGCATTTGGATAAATGGCCTTCTTCGAATAAATATTAATTGACTGAGTGACCATTTTTGGCCAAAAATCTTTGCCGGATGAATTTTCAGTGCATCCCTAAGAAGAGAGTTAATGTTGCACATGAATGTTATCATTGAGAAGGAAAATGTTTTGTCAATTGTGTCACATTCTACAACGCTCCACTTCATTTTCTTCGGTTTATTCTTTTCTCTATATTTTCTTGTAAAATGCTGTGTACATTGGCTTTAGGGAGTCGTTATTAAAAGGATGTTTTCTATGTGTCGTAGCATTAGCACAATAGCAATGTACTGGACAGTTTGTCAGGGCTTTAATTCTTACGGTTTTTCCCGACCGCACTCCAGTTCTACTTTAACCGCAGCTGAGTTTTGCTTCATATTTAAACTGCTGTCAAATAGCAGAATGTCCACTTGACGACAACTGTTTCAATATTTATTCCACGTTATGTTACAAGCATTTGTCTTATCTTTGGTGTATGAATAAATTGTTCTCTCATCGGGTACTATTTTGTATATGGCATAATAAATAGTAAAAGCCTTCTGTGTTTTTCCGTCTTGTGTAAAGTTGCGCACACGCAACACCCACACATATCTTATTAAATGGTGCCATATATGACAGGAAATGATGCAACACTTCAATTTTCATTTACATGCACGTTACTATTGTGTATTTCAATATCTCGTGCCATTTGAAAGCCGTGATGCACCAAATGCTATGTCATAGGTTTTTGTATTTTGAAATGTTTTCTATGCGGCTTTGTAGGCAAAAAGAGGCCACATCTGTGTATATAATAGGCAAAGTGTGACCTATGATGTGATAACAACACGAGAGCTCATCTATGAGTCATTCTCTTGGAAAAAATCTTCTATTGTAAAAATTGTTATCTGCAGACTGACTAATTCTTGTGGGTTTGCCATAGTGAAAGAAATAGAATAGGAGACCTCGTTTTATTGTCTGTGTGAGTGTGTGTGTATCCGTAGCAATGGTTTTGTTAATAATTAAAAGGAAGTCAGTCGGTCATACTTCCAGTGTGCTTATAAAAGAGGCCATGTAAGCGTGAAGGACATCATTTCATTCTCTCTTATAATTGGCTAACACTTCCTTGCTCATGTGTGCGGGATGAACTCACATGACACAAAAACAAATAAATATTGTTACTTTTCTAGCCATCATATGGAAAAAAAAAACTAGCCAAAAACTAAACATAAATGAGTGATATTGTTTGTTGAATTGGTTAATTTTAGTTGTAACCTGGCAAACTATTTTATTGGATTGCATTGGTGCCTTTAATTTCTTCCAAATAATTGTATCAAATTGTCTTTTCAAATTGAAATATACGCGATTATAATCAGTTTCAACGCCCAAAAAAAGAAAAATAGCACTCTACAGTGTTAACTGTAAAAATAAAAGAATAACAAATACAAGAAAACAAAATTAGTTACATCATGATAATTCAATAGGCATTATGCTGTTCATTCTTTTTACGCACAAAACATACAGACATACAACAGATTTGATGATAAAACAGGAGGCCGTGACAGCTAAAATGCAGTTATAGTTATTTTTGCAGTTGATACATAAAACAAAATATGCCTATAAGTATTGTTGTATACTCTTAATGTCTTTCTTCCGTTTGAGTTCAAATATTGGTTGACAGCGACACTTGCTAATTTCCTAAATCCATCGATGGCACTTTGCATTGTATGTTAGCATTAAGCTAGCAATCTTTTGTCAGAGAAAGTTAATGTGCTTTAGTTAAACGCACACTTAATTTATTTTATTATTACCAGTATTTTTATTATTATTAGTAATAATTATTTATTATTATTGAATATAATTTTTTTTAAATTAATTTATTTTCAATTATGATTATAATAATTTCAGGGGAAATTCATGAGGCACGATACTTTGGCCATTTATCACTAGAAACTGTGACTCAAATGATGTCCTGTTGGGGTTGATAAAGTCCCAGTGTTTGCCCACTTTACAATTATTGACGTAATTTTGTAGTATTTGCGAATATATGTTTAATTTAGTATAACTTGTTTTTGCTTGTTTGGAGGAGATAGTCAACACTGGTTGCTTTAAGGATGAAGTTATAGCACCAGGGTTAGGATATGGTTTGGAATCGCTAGTGTTAATTGGATTAGTGTACGGGTTAGGTTTAAGGTTTACTTTTGGGTTGGATTTAGCGTTTCTTAAGTTCGACAGCATTTTCATAGGAAAACAAAAATAACACTTTTTGTTTTCCTATTATTCCTTACAAAGTGGCTAGCTAACAAGTTCAATCCCTTTTTTGAGTGTTGTGGAAAGTGTTGCTGGGATACAAGCGACAAGAAAAGGCACACTTCACCATTTCCGGCTCACGCGCACTTGATTCAAAGCTTCACGTGGCTCACCAGCGTGCGCGATAGCACGTGTGGCGTCGGCCTCCAGCCCGCTCCGTGCGATGTTCTTTTTCCCCCTCCGTCTCCGTCTCCACTTTGTCAGCCTTGTCTTCGCTTAGCGAGGCACAATAAGCAACAATCACACATCTCTCTCCCTCCCCTAACTACGTGAGTCAGAGCCTTGACTGACTGCTCCGCGACAGACGGCCGGTGAAGAGGAGGATGAGGAAGAGGAGGAGGAAGAGTAAACCAAAAAGACCGACGAGAGCGTGTTAGCTGGAAATGCTGAGTGAAATGTCACAATGTGAACAGAAGGCTTTCCAGTAAAATGGAAGATGTTCACGTGTCACATGCTGGCCCACGCGCTCCTTCATAAACACAGAAACTGTAACACCATCTTATAATGTAATAGTGGCTCCCATTTGTTTTGTTTATTGGGGGGAAAAGAGCAGTAATTGAGGATGAAACAACTCAACTCAGTATACAGTATTCGACATTTTTGATGTGACACGTTTTTAGACAATAAATTAGGGTGGGACCACCTAACATGATTAATCCTGCTTTGCAACTTCTAATCATGTCTTTATGTTGTTTATTAAGTCTGATAGTAAATACAACATGCTCACGAAAACAAAATGGCTATGCGCTCATTTCTACTAACATTTGTACACCTTTGTACACGTTTCCCTATAAATGTCGTTCACCAACAAAAGTCCTCGCATGACACGAACATAGTACAAATATGTCCTTGTGTCTACATTAAGGCGTTCTTCTCCACCTCCTCGCTGTCCTTACTGCGTTTACTTGAACGCTTGACCGCAAAGATGAGGACCAGAACTGCAAACATCGACAGTGGTTGATTAGTTTCGGAATGGTGGGGAATAAGTTGAACGTTGCTGAAACTCACCACAGAATCCCAGAGTTCCCGCCAGGATGCCGATGGTGGGTCCCATTCCGTATTTGAAGCCGTGCTCGGCTGGTGCCACGTAGCAGTAGCCCAGCTCTGTGCATGTGCACACGTGCACTGGAGGACGGAGGAATAGTTTAGTATGTGAACGTCAGATTTTTTATGTGTAGTTTGTAACTCAATTTTGTTTTGCATCCTGTTTATTTTGGGTGTGTTTTTGAAGAATTTGAAGAATGAAAACAGGAAGTGCAGTATTTCAAGTCAGCCTAGTTTTTGCTTAAAATGATTGTATGTCACATCCTATGTAGTCCTGCTTTTTACGCCTACATGGAGTGACGGCTGTGGGTTCGTTTAATAATGTACACCTTTGTTTGTCTATAGTTGAGTATGTATTTCTTCACTGACCCTCAAAGGGCTGCGCAACTCCCATTCCTGCGTTGTCTTTAATGTTGATGGGCAGGTTGAACGTTCTGTCTTCCGTTGGTGTTTTCTTCAGGATCAACTTTGCCGTGGTGCCTACACAACGGATGAGCATGATGGAAGTGCACAGAAGTTGTCTGACGGTACGCGGGGAAATTCTTGCATCATTTACCGTCAATGGTTTGCAGCTCCCAGTTGTGAGATTTCTTGCTGAAGGAGAGGGAGAAGGTGAAGGGCTGCGAGAAGGGGGCGGCGTCTCCGTCGCGAGCTCTGATGAGCACCGGCTCGGGTTTCTTCCGGCACATGAAGGCCTGCGTCTCCGTCAGTGTCGGGATGTTGTCGTTCACGTCCAGCAGCCTCACCGACACCACGCGCTCGTCGGACTTCTCGGGGTTATCTGTGGAGCGGATGTGACGTTTAGAGTTCAATTCATGCCCTGTGATTGACTGGCGACCAGTCAAGGATGTTGTCTGTCTTTTGGCTAAAGTTAGCTGGGATTAGCTCCAGCTTCTCACAACCCTCATGAAGACAAGTGCTATAGATGGATGGTGTTACAAATGCCTTACAATAGAGCAAAACGTGAGTTTCTCTGATTGTGTAACTTTTTCTAAGGGGTTTCTCCCAACAGTGCAATCTAAAAACGAAAGTGTTTTTAAAAATGTGTCTGACCCTTCTCGAAGGCAGTGACCGTCACATCAAAGGTCTCCAGAGTCTCTCTGTCCAGCTTGTCTTTGGTCCTGATTTGTCCTGTGGTTGCGTCCATCTCTAGCCAGCCATTGGCGTCGCCGTCCATCTTGAAACTGCCCGACAAACAAACAACACATGCAAGGCCGTCACTTTCTGCATATTCAGACAAAGTCAGAGGAAACAAATCGATAGTTTACTCGTGTATGCGCACGTGATGGAGCCAAAGCCCAAAACAAGCAGGCAAATTTAAAGTGCGAGGAATTATTGATGCCTTTGTGATTGATGTGCACGTGCTGCTTTTGAGGTCAGCCTACTCGTTGATCACGTTGTTATAGCTTTTAAACCTGCACAGAAACATTGTACACGTATACACACAGTCTAACTACGTAAATAACAAAGTAACAATTTTTTTTTAACACTGATTAACTCACTCACTTACTAATTAAGTAATCACTGACTACTGGCTATAAAACAACTTACTAACTTAGTAATTAACAACATTACTCACTAACCTACTAACTCACTCAACTTACTAAATCACTTACTCCACTCATTCACTCACTCAGAAAATCCCTCAACCAACTACCAACTCCCAACTCTTTGACTAACTCATTAACTAAGTAACTCACAACCAAAGCACATTTTTAACTGACTCACTCACTTACTTAATCATTAATTTACTTACTAATTAAATAACCCATTAAGTAACTAACTAACTAAATAACCAACTAACATATTAACTCTTAAAATGAGTCATTTACTCATTCACTAACTCATTCACTAATTCAATCACTAAGTTGCTCCCTTGTTAATGCACTCACTCACTATCTTTTAATTTATCAAAAAATTGAATACAATTAAATAACCCATTATACTATCTATCTAGATAGTTCTGTAACTTACCAACTCACTAACACACTCAAACTCACTCACTCTTTTTAGAGACTTACTTATTAACTAACTCAATCACTAAGTAGCTCAATGAATGTCAATGAACTCACTCACTCGATATACATCATACAACTATCTATCTAACTAACTAACTATCTATATATCTAACTAACTAACAAACTAACTAACTAATTAACTTCTATACAGAATTACTCTAACTAACTCAATCACTCAGTAGCTCACTCACTCACTCACTTTTAATTAATCAAAAATGTAATATAATTAAATAACCCATTGTACATCTAACTAGATAGTTCTCTAACTTACTAACTCACTAGCTCTATGAATGTCAATGAACTCACTCACTCACTGAATCACTAAATATACATCCCACTAACTAACTAACTAACTAACAAATTTCTATACAGACTTACTCATTAACTCACTCACTCACTCACTCACTCATCATACATCTATCTAACTAGATAGTCCTCTAATTTACTAACTCACACTCTGACTCACTCACTCACCATTTGTTTCAAATTTCCGTGACGTTTCAGAGGCGAGTGTGTGCAGCGTTTCCGCTGGTGGTCCTTTACCGTATCTCTTTGCCCTCGGGGTCCTTGGCCTCCACCGTGAGCAGCACGTCTCCCTTTGTGATGTTTTCTTGCACAACCACATCCAGGACGTCCATGGTGAATTCCGGGACCTCGTCGACGTCAGTGACGGACACGGAGGCGAAGGCGGTGGATTCGTCGCCGTACACCAGGCCACTCATCAAAGGTTCCGGGTTCCGAGCGTCGATCTTCAACTTGTAGGAGGACGAGCTCTCAAAGTCCAGAGGCTGGAGACGCACAGCGAGTGGATGTATGACAAATAATGGAATGTTTGGATGGCTAACACTAACCCAAGTGGACATTTAAGGGAACTGCATGTTTCCATTGTTAGCATAGTGACTAAAATCTGAACCTTTATCCAGATTCTCCTTTATTTCATTTCAATAGACCATTGAAAAAAAACATTTGCATTTGTTTTACTAATTCTCATCCCCCAAAGTGCATTTCAAATACCATTTAACACTTGATTGCAATTACATAAGCATAACTGTGAAGTGATTCAATTCTAATAAAAAGGGTTACCATGACAACTGAGCTCAACACATAAGGGGCCTCATTTGTACCTTTGCGATGACCACGTGGCCGACGCCTTTTCCGTCCGTTTCCACGGTAAAGACGTCGTCGTCGTCGCCGGCCGAGATGTGAAACTCGATGAAGGAGCTGCCGCTGTCCGCGTCGTCGTCATCCGACGCGCTGATGCTGAGCACCGTATGTCCCACGGCGGCGTCTTCGGCCACCGCGTAGCTGCCGTACTGCACCGCCACACGCAGAAGATGGACTTGACTTGAGTAATGACTTTTTTTGGGGACGACTCTTTTACTTGAATTGTCTACATTTGAAAACATATCTGTCATTGGCATACTTTATTATTATGATTGTGTGCTTACGTCATTCTTCTCAAACACTGGCAGCTCGTTGTTCACATCGATGACCTTGACCACGACCTTGCAGACTACACTGTAAGCTGACGAAAAATAAATGATGATGAATTCAATAAGTAAGGGCAAACGCATGTTTGTGTGTGTGCGTGTGCGCGCGTTACCTGGATCACTGACTCTGACATCCAGCTTGTACACCTGATGGTCTCTGCGCTGCAGCGTGCGCAGCGTTTGGATTTGACCCGAGTCGGCGTCGATGGTGAAGGCCTCGGGCGAGGTGGAGGGCTGCTGGGACATGATGGCGTAGGTCAGCAGGGCGTTCAACGTCTCCGCGTCGTCTGCGTCGTGGGCCCCGAGCTGACCGATCGGGCTGCCTGGAAACACAACGGAGATTTATTTACGACAAACTAAAATGCTTTTTGTGCAAATTGTCGCCCATCCTTCCACAAAAATAAACAATAAATAAATAAATGACATAATAAATAATCATCATAATATAACAATAAATATTAATAATTTAAAAAATACATTAATAATAATAAAATAAAATTTTATATATATTTATTTATTTACATATTAAAAAAAACATTCAAATAAAGAACTCGACTGCCGAGGTCTCACCCGCAGGTTCGTCCTCCTGCACCTCAAACACACTCTCCTCTTTCTCGCACATGGGCGAGTTGTCGTTCACATCCTCCACCACAACCTGGATCTCCATGGGCGGATCCACCTGATTCTGATATTCGTCTTCGGCCATCGCCACCAGGGTGTACTGAAACACGAGCAATCGGAGATTAAGTTCGTAAATTGGACTTTATAGTGGTGCCTTGAGTTAAGAGTTGAATTCATGACATAATCGTTCTTGTAAGTCAAAACAACGTTCCCCATTGAAATGAATGGAAATGCCATCAGATGTCCAAAACTCATTTTTTGTAATGTGTAATCGGTTCAATTACTTCTAAAGTAATGTAACTAATTACATTTGATTACATGTTTTGATTACTTTCACATTTTAGCACGTGACAGCAATATTTACGACCACACAAAGAAAAAAAGAAAACAGTAATTTTTTTTCAACTGCTAGAGCAAAAGTAAACGGTACAGGTATTGTACTGTAACACTTTTCATTGCCTTAACATTTCTTTAAATGTTCACAATACATTCAGTCTAAGCAAAATGACCGAATTAGCTGATGAATCAACATCAACTGGACCGGCCTCCAGAAATTCACAATGGCCAGTCACTGCTGGGCATACGACAGCTGATCACAATTTCGGGTTCACAGGCAAGTGTTGGCTTTAGGAGCGGTTAAAAAAAAAAAAAGATTTGATATTCCGAGTTTTCGTGGCAATTTTTTTCAAATATTACTAACATTTTAATCATCAACATTTCCAAAAGCAACTCTGATTGAATGACCCCAAAGTATTATAACATGTAATTCGTTCGTTCCCAACTCTGCCTGTATGTACAAGATTTTTTTTTAGAGACGTTCACCATGTCCTTCTCCTCCCTGTCCAGCTCCTCTGTGAGCAGGATTTCTCCCTCCTCTGTGATCTGGAAGGGGAACCTCATCTCTCGCTCTTTCTGCACAAGCCTGTAGATGGCGCTGGGCTCATTGGACTGGACCTAGAACCAGAGAGCACGATAGGTAATGGGGTCCGCATGTGAGTGAATTTCCTCCTCACCCTCGTTATGACTCTCGGGTAGGATCCTTCCAGATGTTCCTGAACGGTGATCCTGCCGGGGTTGACCCACAGGTTGGGCTGCACCGCAATGTGCACCCTGGTGTTGCCGCTCAGCGCCATTTCGGACGCCCCTCCCATGTCGTGGACCTTCACGATTAAGGTGTAGTCCGGGTCCTCCAGGGGGTCCAGATTGCTGCGTCTCATCTCTGACACCACAGAAGAAGATGAGTCGTAAACATGAATGGCAATCCGATAATGCTCGTCGTCGTGATCGGCGATGAACTGAAATGAACGTTGGAAACAGACCTGCTCTCTCCACACAGGTGAAGAAGGGGTTTTGTTCATAGGGGACGGTTGGTGATGGACAGTAGTCGTTAAATTTGGCCTTGAGAGAGTCAGCGCTGCGTTCTTCTCCTCTGGCAAACTGGATCATCTCTCTGGCATTCAGCATTTGCTCCCCTGAGTGGGTACAATTTGCAATTTCATATTTTCACTTTCGCTAAAGTCACACACAAATTATGAAGCTAAGCCACCGTCATACACGTTTTGTAGTGCAAGACTTCAGTGAGTTAAATTTTTGGAAAATAAATGCTTAATTTTGTGTGAAGAGGCTCCCAGGAACACACCGAAATCTCCCTCTGCGCATTATTGGTGCTTCATCATTTGTTACATCAATTATGATGTTCTATTTGTTTATCTGATTGAAAATGTGGTTACTATATTGCATATATACGCTTTTAAAATGTTTTATTGTATTGGGTAATTGTAAAATAATTTGAATTAAATTAATTGTAAATACTAAAATTAAAAAATGACAAGAAATTATATTTTTTTTATTAAAATAAAAACAATCAAAAATGTTGCATTTATTATTTCATAATTAAATTATTTATAAAAATATTTGCGTTATGTTGTTTTATTTTATTATCAAAATATACAATTTTACAATTGTATTTGTTTTATGAGATTAATTTTAAATAATACAATTTAAAATGTTTAGTTTTATATTACTATATATTATATATTTCTTATTATAGATTAAATTTTGATATTCCATCCTTAAAATAATTAATTTAGAATTTTTATTTATTTCATTTGTATTTCATTTATTTTATTATTATGGGGAGAAGTAAAAAATAAATAAAAATTAAGATTCTTCTACTCTGCACATCCTCTAGTATTACACAAAAGAATCACTATCTAAGCGCAGGTGAAAGCCAAAACCCAAAACAAACACTAATGTTTAAGCAATCAATCTGAACACTCATCAGTCGCATGTTCCAATACTTTTGCTCACATGAAAAGTGCTCCGTCTGCTCTGCCCTGAGTTGTTTAAAACATCTAGATGTAAATACCATGAGGTAAAAAACTGGACTTCTGAACTTTGGTCTCATATGCATCTGTTGATCTGAAACCTAAATGTCTTCAGTAAACAAAAACAATGCCTCAAGTGAGTCGCGCCCGTGCGGATGTGACTTCTTTGCAAGTAATCAGTCATATGCAAATCTCACGCGACACATTTCGCCAATCTGCGGTAATCTCGCTCACACAAAATGAGCTGTGTAATCTGGTTTCACTCTGACACTGTGCTGCCAGATGACGGGCAGAGATAGACAGATTATTGACATCTCGCACTGTGCACGTGAGGCGGCTGCGCTAAAAGGCGGGGCGGGGCGAGGCGGGGCGGGGCGAGACCTTGCTCAGTTGTGGAGATCTCGCCCGTGATTGGGTCCACCTGGAAGAGCAGAGTGTTGTGTCGGTTGGGGATCTGGCTGACGATACGGTAAACCAGCTGAGCGTTGGGAGTGCCGGGGTCGTCTCGATCCAACGCAAACACACGAGTGAACGGGACACCTGCAGCGATACATAAAAATGCCTCCTTCGGTTGGATTGAGGTTCAAAATGTCAACGCTGGCGGTCTAGAAAGTAGACTCGTGCATACCTGCTGGATTGTTCTCTCGGGCCAAAGCCGTGTAGTAAGTCTGGTTGAAATACGGGGCGTGGTTGTTGACATCCATCACGTTGATGGTCACGTAAATCGGACCCTCCACGACCTCACTGTCCACTAGCGCCTCCACCTGGAGACAACAACACAATCATATAAGTAGAGTCCATGAGACATTAATTGTACATGTATGGGGAGTGGATGTTACCGCAATGAGGAAGTTGTCATTTTGGGACCAATCCAGAGTTTTTTCCAAGTAGAGCCAACCGTCAGCTGCGATCTTGATGGCATCACTGCCTTCTCCGTTCAGCCTGAAAGTGTCCACGCCGGGATGGCTCACCTGGAACTGAGCAAAAATGACCAATTTATTTAGATCAACGTAAAAAAAACAACAACAAGTGTAATTAGTGGACGTGTGTGTGTTTGTCTTAGTACCTGACAGAGGACGTAGGGCACAGGCGTGCCCTCTCGCACCTCCAACACCACGTTCTCAAAAGGGATCTTCTTACCCTCCAGGCCCGACCCAGCGGCCTATGGAAAGGTGGGAATGCAAACAGTTCACATGGCAAAGCGTGGCAAATCTGTCAATTTGGAGTAAAATTTTTGACTTTTTGAGTACGTTTGATTTGAACGTATTTAAAAACGTCCGAACATACTTGCAAATACGCTCAAACAGACTCGCAAGTATGTTCAAAAATACTCACAAATATGTTCGAAGATATGCGTAATATACGTTCAAACATACGATACGTGCAAATACGTTCGCACATACATGCAAATATGTTCGAACATCTGCGCAAATATGTTCGGACATACAATACGTTCAAATATACTCACAAATACGTGAAAATACATTCGAACATACGCGCAAATACGTTCGAACGCAATCACAAATATGTTCGAACGTAGCGCAAATATGCACAAACAAACTCGCAAATACATTCCAACCTATGTGCATATATGTTGGAACATACTCACAAATACGTTAGAACATACTCGCAAATGCGCGCAAATACGTTCGAGCATATTCGCAAGTACGTTCAAACATACTAGCGAATATGCGCAAGTAATAGCCTTGTTTGTAGCATTTAGCTTACGAATGCGTAAGAACGTACTCACAAGTCAAACATTTTTACCCCACGTCGGCATTTCCACGCTTCTGTAATTTTAAGTGTCTCCGATGAACCGCAAATAAAGTTGAGATGTTCTAGTAGGCTTTCTATAACTTTTTGTTGTTGTTGCTAGCAACCGTGTTGTGTTGCGCTGGACATACAGAATATGAAATATAACCCAAATATTTTTGATCTAATATTACAAATATAATGTGTGGAAATGTATGAACAATATTTCCATTGTGCGGGACACCCATTTGATCAGAACATTGGAACAGAGGTCAAAGTGGAAGAAACAATCTTTTCACCAGCGGCTCCCAAGTTCAGTTATTGATTGATTTTGCTTGGAAAAAAGTCTGGCCTTTCTTACAAGACGGGACGGGACAAAGGACACGTTTCGCTTCAGTGAATCAGCCATGAGTCACATTTGACATCACGTATGGCTTCTCAGTAAATGGAGTGTGGTTCCTCTCCGAGAGGGTTCGTGTGTGTTTGGACATTTTTCTAATGAATATGCAGTATTACTCACAGAGCCGAGCAGGAGTGCCAGAAGACACAGATGCACCATGGGAGTCATCATCACAGTCTGCGGATAAACAACAAGAAGGAGACGGATTCATGCAGACGATGAAAACGTGTTTGCTGTGTCACATCCAACTCAAGTTTTTTAGTTAGAAGTGATTTTTTTTTGTTTTTTAAGTGCCGTGTTGAAAATGAAGAAAATGTCAATGTGCACTGTACTGTGTTTGTCTATCCTGTTGCGTTCAAGTCCAGTTGCGTGACCCCAACGACACGTTTGCCTTAAGCGCTCGCGATAAATCAAAATGTGCCTTGAATGAAAACACTCACTAACTCCATTGTGTATCGTATCGCTGTATTGATGTTATTGTGATATGCTATTTATGTTAATAACTTTCACTGTGTTTCAGTATAATCAAATTGTTTATTATGTTTACCAGATAAAAAATCTTGGCATTTGCATCAAGCTTTCATTTTATATTTTTGAAATTCCTTGACTAATTTCGGTTGTAGCAATATTTAGCCATATAGTAAAACAGGAAGAAAATTCGGGGGGCGGCCATTTTGACATCACAGTTGCTCAGGGCAACGACCAATCACAGCTCACCTGCTTACTGGGTTTGGCCATGTGATATTCACAAGCTGAAAAAAAATGAGATGTATAAAAACGGGTGAATTTTTCTGCTTATTTCATATTTCACAAACACAATATTAAACACAATACAGTCATTAGAACATATAGTAAAGACCATTTTTACTTGACTTTCCTTTCAAACGTTAATTTGTATTTACTATCATTAGGCTTCTCTGATTGGCTGTAAGAGATCATTGGTCCCACTTCCTTATTTGGGCATCCATTTTGGCTCAAGTTTAAAGCACCACATTTGGTTTCTTAGCCAAGAAATGTGCATTAAACAGACACTTCATCAGGTACAACAGCAGCACAATCCAAAAGTTTGAATACAAGAGCGATGTGTGACTATACTGAGAAGTGTTTTAATAGTTTGGTTAACTTTTCCAATCAAGAGTAGCCAACATACGAAATATTGGTAAATTAGCAACGGCTGCATTTTTTATTTATTTTTTTACATCTAATGTAATGTTTGGTGAGCTTACAGTATAAAATGTTACTTAGGACTGTTTTGCATAAAAGCCCATAAAATCTTAAAAAAATACGTTAATCTATTGAATAATAGGCTATTTAATCATATTACCGACACGTGAACATGCCTCAAGTAGAACAATGAAGGGGGACGTGACCCTGGTTGACAAGAGTGAAGGTGACATTGAGTGGCAGCTAATGACCTTTTTTTTTTTTTTGTCACCAACCAAAGACACTCCCTAATTAATAAACACATAACAATTTTTAAAAAAAATCCTTGTGCTTTCCCGAAGTCTATACACAGTACGCTATGTAAATATACGCTACGCCCAAGTGTTTTCACTTTCTTTGACGTACAGCAACGGTGCGCAAAGGTCATGCTCAGGAAACCATTGACAAGACACGCAAAAGAAAGCCTCCGCAAGGAAAGTCAATACACAATCACTTTTAAAACCAACAACTTTTAAATACATGAAAACAGAAGCGCGTGTCGACGAGAGTGTCGGCGACGTACCTTTCTCCGGAGAGATCCTAGCCAGTCACTCCGGGTGTGACTGATGTGAATTCTCATCCTGCCTGGTCAAACGTTAACCACATGTTAACCAGCACTCTTTTATTGGATCTAATCATTGTCTAATCAGCACCGCCGCCCACCAATGGGCGGCGGGCTCAAGGCAGGAAGGACGAAACACTGTAAGGACTCGTTTCGCGACCTGTAATCTCGCTGCGGTTGATTTAAAGGCAGGGTGTGATCACATTTGTCACATTTGAGGCTGTTTTATGAGGTCAGTGTGGTGGGGGAACAAACATTTGCGTCAGATATTTGGTAGGAATCGTGACTGCATTTCAGTCGGCTATCAATGTCAAATATATTGCCTATAAAAGTGGTTATCAATAAACTCAAAACATTCAACTTTTTTGCTTCAATTCACGGACATTGTGCCGCTCCTTCTGGTGTGCGTACCTTGACCACCTGGGGGCAGTATAATACAGACAGTTTTGAGTAAACCACAGTACTTTGGCAGAAGAAAAAGAATATGTGTGAATATTATTATATTGTCTGTCTATATGTCAAGCGAGCGTTTGTGTTCAAATACCCGTTGCATGAACACCTCGAAAATGAGGATATTCATTAGACCGTCTATGGTCTTTTGCATTGCTTGTTAGCATTAAGCTAAACAGTTATCTAAAGCAAAGCTATGTGGTTGTTTAAAATGCAAAAATGTGGGATTCTCTTTATTTTGTTTTTAGTTTGACAGCTGGGAGTGGCAAAAAAGATGGGTCGCTCATCTCAGGCAGGGCACATCTGCACTTAGGAATTCAACAATTTCAACCTAAAAAATATGTTGTATTAATATTAACAACTTTAACAACTTCATGATGTGAATTTGTAATGTATTTTTCTTTATTACATTTAAATAATGCTTTTTAAATGAAATTGGCCTTTGGTTTGATATTACTGTTACAGTAGAGTCCATTCTAAAAGACAGAAACTCTATTATTGTGGTATAAGACTTAAATTTACTTTTAGTAAATGCTTTTAGTTTTTTAGCCTCTCTTATATTTTTAATGGTAAGTATTTATTTTAAAAGTCCAATTTATGCATTACCCTTATTCTGTTAGAAAAGACAACATCAAAAGGTATTAGCTAAAATATATTTTTTAATTAATTAATTGCTAACATTTTTTTTTTAAACACAATACACTGTTGTGGTATCTATAATAATACCACAACTGGGATAATATCACCCAAAAAATAAGTTGACTTCATTGCTGTAACTTTCTTCGCTGATTGGCTGGGGCAGGTCACATGGTTCTACAACCTTACCATTTGACATAATGGGTCACTTTGAAGTGTAAGACCAGATTTATGTATGTTTGCCATTTAAAGGTCATCCTTACAGTGAACAAGAAGACTTGAATGTGAAGAAATCATACTGCTCGGTGCCAAGTTTCTCATGGTCAGACTTTGACCTGCACTAGTGAACCGCTTCCTGTCAGATTGCCCATTAGCGTCAATGGCTGATAAGGCCGCGCGTCGTCAATAGACGGATCATCGCAACCCTCGCAATCACAGAGGTCACCTGACAGGTCACCTTGGAACAACTGACCTCAATTTCCCGCCAACATCCCTGGTCGATTTTCAAACATATTTATGCGTCAAAACATCGGCGTCGCTAGCTTGCAACATCTCGCGGAGGAGGAAGAAAAAAAGCGACAATGTGTGTGAATCCTTAACTGCGCAGCCTGTGAATGAGTCACTGTTTTGACAGCAGCGGGGGGCGTTCAAACGCAACCTGCGACTGTCGACACCTCGCACAAGAGCGTCCAATTCATTAGCATGGATTATGTAATAACGCAGGCCAGCATGTGGCAACACCTTCTGCTTGACAAGTTGGGAGGGCCCGGCATGCTGTTGGAATACACACACTTCCTTATGGAAAGTCTTTGGAGCATTTCCCCCCCCCCCCGTATCCACCATTAGGTCCGTATGTACTATGTAACAGTATGCTCTCTTAGATACCACAGAGTTAGACGGCCAACAGTGAGGCGTTAGCCGGCTAACGCTATCCTAGCAACGGGAATATTTGGCCAGCTCATGCCATGCTAGCAGCTAACGAAAGGGAGTTTGCAAACTTGGACGCATGATGGGAGAGAGAAACTAGCTTAGCGCTAGCTAGGGTGATACTAATAGCAACATAGATGTATTTTAAATAGGACTAAAGAGAGAGAAAACACACCAGGATATGGCACAATGTCATAGTTATTTTAAACGATAAAGGTTTAACACGCCCGTGTGACTCGGTGCGAGTCCGAGCTCTGCCTTTTAGTATGCCAAAGTTCTCCTTCAACTCAGGCCTAAGAGTGTGCAAGTCCATGGGCCTTAAAAAGGATATGAAGGGCACCAAATAACTGCTTACACGGCCTTCCATAAATCCTGTGAATGTCACCCTGGCAACATATTGTCTCAAATTCTTTCACAGCTTTTCCAACAAGGCTGCAGATCAGTGTCAAGCTGCGACCCCCAATCTCCCGTCGGGCCCTGAGCACCCGATCTTTTCAATACTCACCGTGAGTCATCTGTCGCTTGTTATTTTTAGTGATTGTCATGTAACGCCATTGTGTCAAATGTGAGTCACACACTGTAACATACAATGGAGACTTTCTTCTGATCCTGTGGTCCCTTTATTCAAATAAGCAACACGGGAAGCTACATACAAATGGCAACAATGCAGGATAATTGCACTGATTGGAGGTGCTGTATGAGAAAACATTTACATCTCACACTCAGAGCAAAAAAAATAGTTTTTTTTTTCCTGTTGGATTGGAGACTTTTTTTAATGGTAAGATTTAAGACATTTTTTGTCAAGTGTGTGTTATTATTGCTGTGTATGTGCAAAGTTTTTAGGTGAGAGTTTTTCAAGTGTGGGAGAGAGGTGTTTTGGTGTAAGTGGCAGGTTTCTGTTATGTGAGGAAGGTTTTTTGCTATGTTGGAGAGTTTTTTTGGTTTAAGTGTGAGAGGTGACATGTTTTGACTGTAGTTGTGTGTGAGTGTCTTTGCCAAATGTGAGAGGTTTTGTTGGATGTGAGAGTATTTTTTTTCACTAAAAAAAAATCAAATAATCAAAAAACCACACCCACACTTAAAAACTCTCACGTTAAAACAAATCCGCCCATACACAGTAATAATACCTAACTCACACATAACAAAGAAGTATAAAATTTCAACAAAAATGTCTCGAATAAGATTTTTTTTTAAAGCGCTTTCAAAAACAAAACAAAAACTCACACAATAAAAAAAAACTCCCATCTCAAAACATAAAGAAAAAAAAATGTGGGTGGGGTGGGGGGTAATGACCCACTTAGATATACGCCACAAAAAAAATCCCTCACACAAAAAACTTCTCCCTTCCTAAAAAAAACCTCACACTTACACTCACCCAAACCCCCCCCCCCCCCAATGAAAAACTCACACACCCAACAAGAAACACTTACACTTACTAAAAAAAACATACTCTTTCTCTCCTTCTCACACATTAACTCTCACAACGAAAATCACAACCACAAAACAAAAATAGCAAGAGAGATATGTGAAACACACAAATATTTGTTGATTGTAAACCGTTGATTGTAAATGTCGTCATCTTGTCCATCAAATTGTTCTTGAAGCCCCTCATGGCGAAATTCATTTTCGCAGTCCACTCCTCAAGTCTGTCCCTGTCAGTCATTCTCCTACAAAACAGACAAGTCATGGCAGGATTTCGACTTGAGCCAGAACGCGACGCTGGGATTGTTCCTGGCCACCATCTTGTCGAGAAAACGCTTGGCCTTGGTGGGGAGGCTCTCCCGGCGGGGGCGGCGGCAGGCGGCGCGCCCGCCGCGTTTGGCGTCCTTGGAGTCCCTGCGCAGACGCAGCTGTCG
The DNA here is from genome assembly GCF_054856555.1 of Leptonotus elevatus. Taxonomy (NCBI): domain Eukaryota; kingdom Metazoa; phylum Chordata; class Actinopteri; order Syngnathiformes; family Syngnathidae; genus Leptonotus; species Leptonotus elevatus. The sequence continues at coordinate 17,064,538 of NC_141244.1, forward strand.
CACGATGCCGCGGAAGGCCTCCCACACGTTGTGCTGCATGGCGGCCGAGGTCTCGATGAACTTGCAGTCGAAGACGGCGGCGCAGGCGCGGCCCTCTGGAGGTAGAATATTAACAGTGGGTACAAAAACAAAATGCTAACCTTGTATTTAGATTTTATGCTTTAGCCATAGTAGACGTTCAATAGATCTGACTGGATCTTGGCCACAAGATGGCGCCAAAGCCATTTTCTTTTTAAATATAGCCTTACATAGCTGCAAAAAAAAAAAAAGTATTACAATTTTGAAGTCAGGGGTTCTTACCATTGGTAGAAACCTCCCTGCGTCGCACCAGGTCACACTTGTTGCCCACCAGGATGATGGGTGTGTGTTGGGCGGGGCGAAGGCGGCGCAGTGCGATGCGCAGCTCGGACGCCCGTAGGAAGGACGCTCGGTCGGTTATGGAGTACAGCAGCAGGAAGGCGTCGCCCGACTGCATGCAACGCTCCTGAGCCCATTCACTGTCATTCTGCAAACACACAAACAAACAGTGAGATGAGTGGATTATGGGCATGGGGGGGGGGGGGGGGGGGGGGTGCAATCATACAATTTGCCCTTGCCTATGTGGTTAACTCTGGCCCTGGTCTGACTCACCTCTGCATCCCACGTGTCCAAGAGAGTGATTGTTGCAGCCTCTCCATCAACGTCAAGCTCCCTCTCGCGCATTTCATCTGAAGTAATGGAAAAAAAAAAAAAAAAAAAAACATTAAAAATGTCTTCTAACTTTAAAACATTTGATAGTATAGTACGACCATTCGCACCTACGGACAATATAGTGTCTTCAATTCAAGCTTTTAAGTTTTATGAATGTGGGAGGAAGTTGAAGTATCTGGAGTAAACACATAAATACGGGAAAAAATGCAAACTCCACATAGACGAAGGCCTAAGATGAGATTCAGATCTGAACTTCAAAGCTGTTAGACGGACGTGCTACTATGAGCACTCATATATATACCACAGACACATAATAACGACTTGTAAAAAAATACAAATAAAACACAAAACACTTACAGGAAACAAATCAGGGTGATATTTTTGGGGATATGAGAGAATTTTTGGGTTAGCGTGAGAGGTTATTTGGTTAATGTGAAAATTTTGGGTGTGTCTCTTTTTTAGCTGAATGTGAGTTTTTTTTTGTGAATTTGAGAGGTTGTTTGGTGTCAGTTTATGTATGACATTTTTTGGTGTGTTTTTTGCTGTGCAATTTTTTTTTGGTGAGAGCTTTTGGAGAGGTGGGACTGTTTTAGTGAGTCATTTTTTTCTCTCTCTCTACTGTGGAGAAGTTGTATGTATATGACATTTTTGGGTGATTTTTTTCAGTGGGTGAGAGTTTTAGAATGTATGAGATATTTGGCAAGTGTGAGGTTTTTGGGCCTGTTAGTATTTTGTTGAATGTGAGCTTTTTTGGTGAGTCAGGTTTATTTATTTATTTCTTTTTTGCTGAGTAAGTGTGGGTTTTTTGTAGTGTAATAATTTTTTTTATGGTGATTGTGAGAGGTCTTGCTCAATGTTTTTTTTTTTTTTTTGTAGTGCAGTGCGTGAAATGTTTTGTGTGTGTGGAAATTTTGTGGGTGAGTGTTCAGGACGGGTTGTTTTGAAGTGTGAGTTTTGTTTTGGCCGTTTGTGAATATTTTTTTTGCTGAACATGAACGGTTTTTTTTCCAAGTGTGAGCTTTTTTTAAGTCCGTCTTTTGGTGAGAGTGGTGTTTTTTGTTGTTGTTGCTAAATTAGGTTTTTGGTGTGTATATTTTTTTTGGGGGGATGTGAGTTTTTTGTTTGTTTGGTTTTATTGGGGGGGGGGGCGGTAAATGCATAAAGTGGTAACTGAGGGCTCGTATCCTTAAAATGTCGTAACTGGAGGACCACAGGTATTATACTAATGTATATCTTACTATGATTTAGGAAGTTCAAAACCACTTCAATCGAACATCAAAATCATTAGGATGTTAACTAAAAGCTATCTGTGAATTTTTAACGTTTTTTTTTTTATTATTTTTTTTAAATAATCATTTTAATGAAATGAAAAAAAAAGTTGCCATTGAAATGAATTCATTTCCGAGTTCTCACCTCCGCACAGCTCGCAGTCATCGCTGTCCATGCTATCCGCGGCGCCGGAGAAGATGCAGGCGAAGGCGGTCTTCCCGACCCCGCCTGCCCCGAGCAGCACCACCCGGTACGGGTTAGCCGAGTCGGCGGAGATGACCGAGTCGGACGAGGATGACCAGCTTCCGCGGCTGCTGCCTCCGTCGGACTCTCCGGCGTTGCTGGCGCACGACTTGGACCGGGAGATGCAAGCGGGGACGCGGGCGAGGAGACTGTCCGGGAGCAGGTGGCTGCCCGGGTCGCAGATGCTCCAGCGGTGGATCTCGTTCTGGAGGCGCAGGCTGTGCCGGCGCACGCTGGACATCATTGTCCCGTCGTTAAATAACCAACTCAAAAATAAAACAGCGACTTGGGGTTCTTTAATTCCAAAATATCACATCAAGTGAATTTATAAATGTCTCCCTGCAGTTGGGTTTGAGTCTCATTTGCAAGCAGGATTAGATGAGAAACATGTTGCCAGTGAAATGGAGCGTGTGTCCTCTCAATGCAATGCTGCTGGGGTTTCCCTGCATGTTTATATGACGAGGTCCTCTCTCTCACTCAGTCACTGGAGGGGCGGGGGTGTGTGGATCCACTCTCACGGTGGGGGGGAGGGGGCTTTATGCACTCTCGCACCAACCGCAACACTAATGTCCACTAATGGCCCACATACCACACGGAGACTCCCATATACGTGCATTGAGAAAATGATTACGCAACATATAGCCTATGCATGGATATACAAGTATAAAGAGGCTGAATGGATTTGCACTTATGCAAGACCTGACACTTGGAAATGTGTCTTGCTGTCATTTGCACTGAATGCTCTTTTCACATTCCGGCTGCCAGCAGGAGGGGTGTCTGACAATTACAGTTGGAGTGGCAATGGCAACGCTTAGTGGCAATTACAATATTTTCGAGCTTCTGGGTCACAAATGATAATCAAGCTAAAATGTTTTCAGGAAATGGGCTGGTCTTCCCATTTAAAAAAAAAAAAAGTCTGGAATATATTTTGCATCGTTCAATGAAATGTATTGTAGTTTAATAGGCCTATGGGTTAACACGACCAATAAGTTGAATGCAACAAGTGGAGTTTTAAACACGGTTGCACACTTCAGAAAATAATCAACCTCGTTTGTATATAGATGACGTGTTTTCTCTGCAATTAAGCAAATAAAACCGTCTGGTCTCTACTTGCCAAAATACAATACAATATGACAAATATTGATTGCTTGATTCCCAGTGGTAAAAGATATGTGTCAGGAGTGGGATTTGAACCCACGCCTCCATTGGAGACCAGAATTCCCATTTGAGTGGAAGGAACAACTCCTTGAGTCTGGCGCCTTAGACCGCTCGGCCATCCTGACTGCTGAGAAAAGTGGATGATGGACAAGATAGATATGCCAATTTGGATTTGTTAAATGATGTTGGCAAGAAGGAGATTTTCTGCTCAAGCAGTTTTGAGATTTTAAAATAATTATCAAACACTTGCTGCATTCTTCAAAAGTAATCTTAGGTATAGTCAACTGTATCGGAAATTAGTTTAGCTCACTTGTTCTCAGCCCCGGTCCTCGAGTACCCCTATCCCGCCTGTTTTCCATGTCTCCCCAGCCAACACAGCTGAGGATTGTAATCAGGCTTCATGCAGAGCTTGTTGATCAGCTGATCATTTGAAACACCTGTGTTGCTTGTGGGAGACACGGAAAACAGGCTGGATGGGGGTACTCGAGGACCGCGGTTGAGAACCACTGGTTTAGATAATCAATGTTTCTAAGTAGGCACCATCTTGGATTGCTGTACTCTGATTGGCCACATTTTTTCTTCTTGTGCAACTGTCAGTCAGGATGGCCGAGCGGTCTAAGGCGCCAGACTCAAGGTGTTGTTCCTTCCACTCAAATGGGAATTCTGGTCTCCAATGGAGGCGTGGGTTCAAATCCCACTCCTGACATGTTTTTTTTCCCCCCTGTTAAATAAATCAAACAATATTTATATTCATGTCATGTATTTTCACAAATTGAGTTTTATTTGATGCACAGCGCTATTTTCTTATAAATGGCTTAGCTTAGATTTTCTTCACCCCCGTAAGTTAAGAATGTTTTTTTTTTGCTCGGTACAACGTATTTCACTTCTATCAACTTTAGAGCCGACTCATAATAGCTTGAGGTCATATAATGTAGATCTGCGCAATTCAGAAATACTGAGCATATAAGGAGAGACATAAGCAAGCTGATAACGATTTTATATCAAGCAAATGGGCACACCTCGGCGACATTGTAGTTTAACATTAACTCATTCACTTACATTGTCAGCAATAGACGTCAAAAATTCATTTGAACTGAATTAGTTTAATTTTTTTTCCATTTTTGTTAACAAGAGTATTAAAGCCTATCATTTTTTTTTGTACATTTATAACAGATATAAAATTACTAAACTAGTGCAGTCATGCGATAAAAAATTGTAACCGCCTGATGCCTCTAATTTTTAATAATCTTCTCTTTAATTTTTGTTTTTAAAGAAAAGATTATTAAAAATTAGGGGCATCAGGCGATTACAATTTTTAATCGTAATTAATCGCATGACTGCACTAGTTAACTCACGATTAATCACAAATTTTATATATGTTCGAATACAATAAAAACAATTCTAGGTTTTCATACTCTTGTTAACAAAAGTGGGAAAAATGTTAAACTAATAGAAATAGTTCAAATGAAGTTTTGACGTCTATAGCCGTCGATGGCAGTGAACGAGTTAATATAATCTTTCAGGGGAGAATTAGAGGTTAAGCTTGAGAGCTATCACCAGAATGTTATTCACGATTTGTTGTCTTTCCATTCATGTTGCAAAAAATCTGATTTGAACATGTGACAATCTTGGAGAGCCATTACACTAATTGCGGGATTACACCGCTTTCTCTGCTGCTGTCGTTTGCGTTGTGGAGCGCTCATCTCCCGTGGCCTTCTGCTCTGATCTCATCTGGCCCACAGACTAAACGATGGGGGCGACGTTAAATCCTCGTTAAGTGCTAGAGCGTGACCAGGGTCAGAGAGGCTTTCATGCTGGACGTTGGCAGGGTCTCTGCAGTTACTCCATACAGATGGCCACATACAAAGTGAGCGCAGCGTTCTGTCCCACAGCACACCTCTAATTTGGACAATGCGTTCTGGGATGATGGGTGACCCATTTTCTCCCAAAATGCAAACAGCAATGTAAATGGGAAACAAATCTGCGGCTATGTGAGAGTGGGAGGAGGCACACGGGTTGTGCACGAGGTCACGAATAGGGTGAAGGGCAAAGTCTAGCGTAGCATGAACACGAGACCGTACGTCGAAAGCAGTGTGCCCGATTTGTTCCTTGATGGAGGTCGCACCTGCGAGCCTCCTAAAATATTTGGCGGCCTGAACGGTATGTGCAGCCTGATGCTCGTGGCTGTAAGATCGTGCAGCTTAAATGTCAATGACTCTCTAAGTGATCATGAATGTAATACAAGACATGCAACCTCGGTGAGGGTTCATACCAAAGCCTTGGCTTGACTGCCTCTTCATTCAGACGTCCAGGGATCACAGGGAATAAAGATCCAATCTGTCATTTAGTTTCTCATCATAACAACCCCCCAGCGGTGGAGTTATTCATTCAAATCCTTACGGCAGTTCTTTGAGCTGGCTGGCTTTAAAAAAAAAAAAGGGGGGGGGGGGTTGGCAGCTGATGGCTAAGAGCTTTAGAACGAACTCCATCTCGTGCGCTCATCAGACACAGCCCCGAGACATCATTCGGATCAATCGGACGGGTCACGCTTGTTTGCCGGGACACGTGTTCGGTAGCTACGCCAACACATGATGAGCTTACAAACAAGCTACCATGCGTCCCACGGCAGGGTCACGGGTGCGAACTGGCTACCAGCCAATCGCAGCGCCCAAGTATGGATTTTTTTTGGGAATATGAATTAAGCGGCAAAATTCACCTGTTTTGACACTTGCTGTCAACTGATAAGGACATGACAGTTGCTCAGGGTTCCAGTAACGGCTCACAAATGTCACATGACCAAACTAACACGTGAGCCGTGATTGGTGCATTTTGCATCTTAATTCAAATTCCACAAATGCAATAGTAAACAGAATGCTGTGTTGAGACTACTTATACTTTATTATTGTAAATAATATTTCGGGGTTGACTTCATCCTTTAATACTGCCCAGGGAACTTATTTATAATATTTGGTAAATTTCCCCACAGGGACTGTTAATGTGCTGTGATTTTGATTTGCAACAGAGATGATCAAATGCTCAGCACTTAAAGATTTTCACTTCTGAGAATGATTGTTCGTGTTGACGGTATCAATCGAATTACAGTAACTACATTTTGACAGGGTTGTAACAAAAACGGGAGTTCAGAATGTTCAGAGACAACGTCTCATTCTATTTGTATTTAGTATAATAAATGTTAAATTCTAAATTTTAAATGAATGTGAATCTTAGCAAACTCGACATTAATTAAAGTACAAAAATACATTTCAAAAGCACCTTAATATCTTCATACAATATTATGATGTGTTACCATCTGAAAGAATATAAGTATAGTGCAGGGGTCTGCAACCTGTGGCTCTGGAGCCTGATGTGGCTTTTTAGTCCCTCTCCTGCGGCTCCCGGTGGATATCTTATTTAAAAAAAAATTATTATAAAAGAAATTATTTTATTTTATACATATTTTTTTAGATAAAATGTTATTTAAATTCATTAATGATTTAGATTTAAAATGTCAGAGTCCAAATTTTTAAGTTAAGTAAATGATCTAAAAATGTCCAAAAATTGAGCACAAAAATGTCTCAAAAGGTTAGAGGATAATCTGAAAATAACCATAACATTTCCATGAAATTGCCAAAAATTTCAGAATTGAATAAAAAAGTCAGTTAAGAAAACATTTAAAAAGTAACCAAAAAATGTCCAAAAACACAAGAAATCCTGACAATTAACATAAAATGTACACAAAAATTCAAAAATGTCAGAAATTTGACAGAGGCAAAAAATCTAAAAATGTAGCATGAAAAATTAAAGCTCTTGGACCCTCAGTATTTTAGACTAACACCGTTTCCTTTATCACAATGTTCAAACGTTTTGCGGCTCCAGAAAGATTTTATTTGGGTAATTTATCTGGCCTACAACAACATGGACTAAATCCTTGTGAGGAAAGGCACTAAATCCAATACCGGGAAGAAACGACGTTGCTTTGTGAGAGTTGCAATGCTCAAACTTGATCCCCCATTCATTTTTGGGTCAAAAATTGAGAGTTTGACGTAAGGATACCACAAAGAGACCAAAAAAATAGTACCACCGTCACCTTTTCTAATCAGAGAGAAAGGAGCTGAATAAAAAAAAAAAAAAGTGATTAAGAGTAATACTGTAATTCACAGTGAGGTAATGAATACACTGTTACGAGAAAAGCCAAACGTCCCCGAAATCTAGTTATTACACAAGAAAATTGCCTCATGGTGGTAATAGTCAAATAATTAGCCCTTTTATCCAACAACACAGTTGAATACAACCCATACATAACACACGCAGAGCACACACGTAACACCCACGCAGGGGCTCAGTGCCGCGCAGCAGCGTCAAACAAAGCGGATGAGTGTCCCACATCACTTAACCACCGTGACTCACTGGACCGTCATGCGGAAGGTCACAGCATGAGAAAGGGTCCGCTTATTGTTCTGCGAAAACTGTCAACTCATGGCTCGACACTTACAACGCGGGAGAGCTGAAACTAGATTACGCTAAATTGATGCTCCGCATAAATTGCGCAGCACCTAAACATGCCTCGTCATTAGGACTAACTGCTGTTGCCAGTGCAGTATTACCTTAAATGGCCGCAACAGCAACTCTGCATGAGCCCTGCAAGCAATGGACAAAAAGAAAATAATGACGTTTTTAAAAGCACTTTTATTCATAACTGTTTGGATTTAATGGACATTTAACTTACCAGCTACAACATTCATGACAGCTGTAGATCCCGTTCACCTACTCTAAAGGAGATCAAATAATGTATTTACGAAGATAAGAATGCTGGGTTGGATATTTGATAGATCTCGTTTGCCTGACAAAATAAAGTTGAAATTGTTTCTTTTTTAACTGTGGTGGTTACTTGATGGTGGTTTGAAAGGCAAAGGTGATGTGGTCTCGGGCGTGATCGAGGTAAGGATCAGAGAAGGTGTGTGCGTCTCCGGAGAAATGTCTCCACTGCATCAGCTCGGACATGCTGAGGTGCTTCTGGGCCGAACTGCCGCGGTCACGGCCAAGCTGGCATGGACGATTTCCAGGGGCCTCATCTTCTTTCTCTTTAATATCTGAGCAGGAAGTAAAAAAAGGTGAGTGTACGTTATTTTTATTTTTTTTAAGTGATTAACTCATTCACTCCCAGCCATTTTCACTGAAGCAACCACCATCGCTCCTGGCGATTTTACTGGATTTTGACTGATTTTGTAAGGCCCACAGAACATTGTGTTCTATTGCTATAGAAACATGGAATCTACAGAAAGAAAGATTAGTCTCTTTTATCAGGAAAAAAGTACAGTAATTTCTGCACTATAAGGCTCACCTGACTATAAGCCGCGCTAGCTAAATTTGGGGAATACTCAAGTTTGTTACACATGTAAGCCGCACCCGACTTTAAGCCACAGGTGTTTTAATGTTACCGCACCGGGTTCCCGCTACTTTCTTTTCCATAAGGAGGGCGCAAATTGTCTCGCTCTCCTTCTGTCTCTCCTACTGTAATTTGGGCTCACTTGGTTTGTTTTGCTCTGCCTGACGCTCTTGCGCTTCCTTTATAGTGCGCCCCATTGTGATCTGATGGATAAGCCGCACCTTTGTATTAGCCGCAGGGTCGAATGCAAGTGGAAAAAAGTAGCGGCTTATAGCCCAGAAATTACTGTATATTTCTATCTGCTTCCGTTTTGCACCAATTAGCATTAAAATATATATACACAAGTTTCATCATTATTCAAAAATCTGTTGAAAACAGTGGGGAAAACAGCTTTATTGCAACATGGCCCTGGTTGATCTCTTATACTCTGCTGCCACCTGCTGGCCCTTTTTGTAATAACTACCATTGCTTCAAGCATTCTCTTCAGTTCAGATGCTGCATCTAATATGCTCCAGCATAAAAAAAAACCCATAAAATAAGTTTTTGGGATCACGGTCATATTTAAAATAGAACATATTAATATGTTTTTGGGAGCAAATGCGTTAAATAGGCCTACCGTTGACTGAGCCATCCATGTCGCAGCTGCACTTCAACAGGTCATGAGTAAGAGATGGCGTGTCGGTCAGGCTGAAGAGATCTCGTAGCTCGCTGGTGGAGAAACTGGTGTGCTCCGAGCCTTTGCCGAGGTCCACCACTGTCCCAGAAAGCCCCTGTTTGGACACTTGCCGCTGGAAAATGCGCTCCTCAATGGTACCTAAGAGGGTCATGTAACCCTAGGAGTAAGTCCAGTTTCCCAAGGTGCTGCATCTTGAGCATTAGTGTCATAGGTGGGCTGGACAGTAGGATGATACCTGCAGTGAGGAGACGGTAGGTGTGCACGGTCTTCTTCTGTCCGTCTCGCCACACTCGCGCCATAGCCTGAACAAAGCAAAAAGTAACGAGAATGTTTCAATCCAGCCAACAAATCAAAATCATATTGGATTGTTGTTGTACTTTTACCTGAATATCATTGGCCGGGTTCCAGTCGAGGTCGTAGAGCACCAGGTGGGAAGCCCCCACCAGATTTAGCCCAACACCACCGGCTTTAGAGCTGAGCAGAAACAGGAAACTGGGCGAGTAAGGACTGTTGAAGCTGTCAACCAGCCGCTGCCTTTGGTTGGTGGGCGTTTGCCCGTCGAGCCGACAGAACGTGTAAGTCATGTGCACACAAAGCTTCTGGAGCATGTCCAGCGTCTGAGTGTAGTTGGACACGATAACCACCCTGGATGAGACGCATACACTGTCACACCTGCGATTCAACAGAGACGACAACACACAGAAGTGCACAGATTTGATGATGACATACCTGTCGGATGGACTCAACTGTCTGATGGTCTTCAGGAGGTCCAACAGAACCAAAAGTTTCCCCGAGTCGTCAGGGTTGAAGCTATCTGATGAGTAGTCTTCTGGGAACAACTGTGCTAGGCCTTCATATAACGAGCTCTCCTCTGAATCAGACTTCATTTTGTTCTAGAAGCACATCATCGCACAGAAATGACAATTTTCACAAAACTTCACAGATTATTATTATTTTTTTTAAATCCTAGTCTTACTGTGACGGTGGCGTGAAGCAAACCAGGGTGGTTACACAGCTTTTTCAGGGCGGTGATGCAAGCCAGGTGGGTGTGTGCTTGCAGAAAGCCCTGGAGGCAGTCTCGGAAGACTCTGTGGCTGAGGAGATGCCTGTAGACATCTTGCTGCAGCGGGGACGGTCTGCAGAACAAGGTCCAGTCCAGGCGCGGCGGCAGGTAGCGGTTGATGATCTCCTGTGTCCTCCTCAGGATGAACATGCCAGTCAGTCGGGAGAGCTCAGACGCTCGCTCGGCTCCCAAAGCTTTATCTTCCTATTGGCGGAGAGGCAATCGGTTACATTTCATACATTGACTTGCATGTGTCGCAAGGTTACATTTTTCCATATACTAGAACGTAGTGGAAAAACTCATTTTTATATAGATTAGCTACAAACAGAGTAAAATGTTACATAATTTAAAGAAATAATTTAGATGTTGATAGCAAACAAGTAAAATGTTTACTTTTTGAATTGGACTACTGAAATAACTAAACCCCCGCTATCACTAGCCAAAATCTGTATACAATTGATGCTCTTTGAAATGCATTAGAGAGAAGAAAAAAAGATTTAAAAAAAATGCTGATCAAAATTCAATGAGTTATTTAAAATAATATATATATTTTTTTAAATAGGGCCGGACTAAATTGCCCAATTATGGCCCTTCGTATCATCCAAAACAATCAGTCAAATGTTTCTGATGTTTGCCAATTATTTTTACCTTTATGTACTCTAACCATTTATAGCTGTTGTACACAAGTGACACTGGTCTCATTATTTACCCCTGTATACCTAAATACCAAATATATAATTAAATTTTTAAGGTCATTCTATGGACCTGTCATTCAATACAGTACTGGTAACGATACTGGTAATGATATCGTTGCATCTGTAGTATAAAGGCCACACTGAAATTGTCTGTCTTCGAAATGTGTAAGAGTACCTAATAAAGTGTCCAGAAACATAATGCGAATGAAGAAATGAGCGAGTGAGCGTCACCTCTGAACAGGAAGGCTGCCTGGACCGAAGAATGGGCTCTTCAAACACCTTCCTATACGCAGTGGTGGAGCCAAGTATGCCAGGGTTAACAAACTCTATGATGGCGTAGAACTCCTGCAAGTCATTCTGCACCGGGGTGCCTTCAACACAGATTGAAGAAATTTAGCGAGGGCTTGTGGATTTCTCGCATCAGTCAAGACAGGTGCAGCTCAAAAGCACACCTGTTAGTATGACCCTGCGAGTGCAGCTCAGGCTGCTGAGGGCCGAGGACGTTTTGATGCTGCTGTTCTTTAATCTGTGACCCTCGTCGCAGATGATAAGGCCGAATTCCACTTTTTGTACCTGAGAACAGCAAGGTGGCATTCAGCAGATGTCTTTCCACAAGTTGTCGACAGGAGGTGGACAAACCTGTTCGAGGCAGCGCAGCAGCATCTCGTAGCTGATCACAAGAACGTTGTGGAGAGGAGACAAGACGAATTGCTCGATCCTGTGGTCCTTCATGCGACAGTGCAAATCATCGACAACAACGTGTCGTTTTTATGACCGTTAGATGTTTGCCAATTTCAAATATGTGCTTTAGCTCAATAAACAATTTTTCTCACTTGATCCACTGTGAAAACCTTGATCCTCTCACGGCCCAGCCACTTGTTGAACTCGGCGCCCCAGTTCTGCACCAGGCTACCCGGAGTAACCACCAGCACACGCTTAGCCACCGCTTTTCCTCCATACGGACCCTGCTTGAGCAAAGTCCAGCAGAGAGCCACGCTCTGAAGGGTCTTCCCCAGACCCATCTCATCGGCCAGGATAGCCCCGTAGCGTCCTGCAGCTCTGATGTTATGAACACACTCAAGATTATTTGAATGGCCTCTACAAGAAGTTACAAATTAGGACACGTGATAATACCTCATGCCCATGACACATTCGTAGAGAAAGAGCAGGCCGTCTCTCTGATGGGGGCGCAAGTGAGCTGTCAGGTGCGGGTCAACCACAACATCAACCAGAGGAAGCCCTGACTTGTTATTAGACCACTGGTGGTTGGGAGAGGGCCGAGGCATCACTAGAGCACCTAAGAATGGTGCAAAAGGAAAACTTTCACCCAAAAAATTAATAAATAATCACTTGGGGAGCTGAAATTTCACCCAGGTTGTCCAAACATGTTAAAAGTTTCAAATGGCTCTAATCGTCATTTTAAAAAATTATATTATATGTGGCAGCAAAATATTTATAGTGTGAAAAGCGTAATTGTGCAATATTTGGACCCATTGACATTCATTGACGTGCATTTCCCATGATTACCCAACGTATCCCTTCAGTGGGGCCTCAACTAAAAGGTGGAAAATAAAAAATGTGAGTTGAGCGTCTTAAAAGCCATAATACAGCAGGTGGCGCTAGAGAGCTAATTATCATTTTTGCTTGAGCTGATGTATGTCTTTGCCACGTGACCATAGCTGCAGCAAAGGAAGCCGGCATGGTGGGGATTGATAGGACAGGCCTGTGTGTATGTTGTGTGTGGACACAGTAACACCCATATGCACAGGCGTATGTGCGTGTGGTCAAAAGGGACAATTCTGGACAAAATGTGTTTTATCTAAATCAGTTAGTTTTGCTGACTGCACACTATTGTTTTTATGTCCATAGAGGGCTTCAAAAATAAATACATTAAATAAAAAAAAGTACATATTTATGCGATAGGTCTGATGCCACTGAACATTTTGAGTGGTGGAATAATCAAAATATTCATAAATGACTTAGTTATCACACTTACAAAGTGTGTCCACATTTTTGACAAAATACACCATGTGGGGTAAAAGTGTTGACCCCCAAGAGTCAATATGCTTTATCTATGATCATATTATTACTAATTATAAAATGTCCACAGTTCGTACAAATAGCCCACAAAAAGAACCTAATAATGTTATTGAAGACTGTGAATAGAGAACTTGGGTCTACGAACCAGCAGCTTGTGGATTGTGGCGAGGCCTGCAGATCTGCTCCTCCCTCGGTTGTGAACCAACATGCTCTGTTCCCCCCGAGAGCGTAGGCGGGCAGAAAGGTTTGGATGCGAAGCGGTGTGAAGGAGAAAGAGCCGTCTTTGGGAGGACGTCTTCTACTCGTGCTTCTTGGAAACAACGTCCCGTGGCAAACGTTTCTGCGGATATGACTCCCATCACCTCCACCTCCTTCGCTCCGATCATCAAGGTCTCGCCCTCGGCGAGGGAGGCCAGCACTGACATCTTGTAGCCACTACCTGAAAAGGACAGACAGTGCCATCACGTTATTATTTTTTATACTAGCACAAAAGTGGTAAATTGTCCAATTTCATTTATTTGGTCAAAAAATTATAGTAATATATTTTGGTTTATCTATCATTGCCAGCAAGAGCCAGAAGAACTAAATATTAAATCTCACCCTGTCCAATATTCTTGCCCTCCATATCTTTCAGGGTGGCCGTGCGACCCCTCGTCACCAGCACGGCATCCCCCTCCCAGCGCTTGTGTTTCTTTTTGCTGGCCTTACACCACATCACGCTGAAGTACCGCGCCGTGTCCTGGCTGCATTCTGTATTTGGGACTGGATTTGACATGGCACATGCTTGAGAGAGGCCTGTGGAAACAAATGTAAAATACACAGTGATGAAGAGGATCCTGGATGCACAGGCAGACCTTACCAGCAGATGTCACTGTTGCACCACTTGTGCACACTTACAGTCACATGTAAGACATTCACATGGATTCAAGCACAGCTCTCCCCCCTTGCAGTATTTGGACAGAAAAACACTTTGATGTGTGAAAATAAGCATCCAAAAAGCAATTCAAATAAATGTGCGACAAAAAAATAAATAACCTAAAGCTCAGCATAATAATTTTATTTTTAATTAAAAAAACTAAAAAAGGACAAAAATAGACAAACAAAAACAAAGACCTGACAGTCATTTCCTCAAAATACAATACAACATTCATTCACTTGTATTAATTAACAATAATTAAGGTTACACCACAAATTCTGTAGCTCCCTTGTTTCACCGGCAACCAATTTAACGTTAGTCATTTTTTAGCAACACACTGAACAGGATCTGACAACATAAAGTGGGACCTCCTAAATTAAACACCTGAAAAGTGGGCGGCCAGACCATCAGCATGTTGACATCAAGTGAGACCTGAAGTCAGTTAGTGTCTGAAGAATCAAATGTGCTTTGCCTTTTTACTTCACTCTAGTTTTATCATACTGTACTACATAAGAACTGAATAGAATGTTTTAAGGCTCACTGTGACATATTTTAAACAGTTTAGCATAATGTAAAATGAACAGCTGCTTGCCTGAAAATGTTGAATGAGTTATCTTTTCCAAATGATAATAATGAAATCTGAATAATATCCAAAGTCTTATTTCAAATACTCAATCTATAGACATGACCAATGCCACTTTAGTAGAGCTATATACAGATGACAGAATTAGGCAGTATACTGCATTCCTTTGGGGAATCAGTTTCTTCTTTTTTAGGAGAGCTCAGTGTCTGCTCGAGGCACTATGTATACCAAAAATCCAATGTCACAGTTTTTAAAGTGATCCTCATCTATCACATGGTGTGGAAGTTACATTTTAGTGCACCACTAAATAGTTCAAGACTAGACACGACCCCTGAACCTGGTGTGTGAGCGCTACGTAATTGGCGTGACATCACAGCAGCGCGACACAGTGTAAACCGTCAATTCATTTTACAGTAGATCTTCAGTATTGTGTTATTTCGTCATGGCGCCATTTGTGTGTCTTTCCTACTCTTAGCATTCCCAGTGTAGCACAAAAAGGGAATATTTTGTCGGGACTGCAATCTGTCTATATACACACACACACTTGTGGTATTTCTATTTCCCGGGATTCCAATATCTTTGGCAAAATCAATGCCAAATACTCTGAAAGTGAAGAAGTGGAAGTTTAATTAGCTCCGCCTCAGGCCAGTTCCTTCTTGCTAAAGGGGGATGGGAAGTCCATGTCGAAGTCGGGTCATCCTCAGTTTCTCCACTTTGATCTTGACCCTCAAAAGTTCCTCCTCCAGCTGCTGCTTCCTCTTGAGCCCCTCCCTCTTCTCCTCAAGGTACATTGCCACTTTCCTGTGATTGGCTAGCACCAATTCGTGCTCCTCTTTGGCCAGGTGCAACGGGCGGAAGTGTTCGGGCTCGTGATGAGTGTAGCCATTGTTGGGGTAGATGCTGTTGGGGTACAAATCGTGGCGCAAGGACAGCGGCGAGGCAGAGAGGGGGATGTTGACAGACGAAGGGGCGGGAGACAAAGATGCGTCATAATCGCGGATGCTGTCCACCTCCTGCTTGCCCATCAACTCCGGGACCGCCTCCAGCCCAGGCTGCGTGGATGGGAGTGGGAAATCTGGAGACGGTTTTACATCATCTTCGGCGTCCAGATGGACCACCTCATGGGGAATGGTGGGGACGGCTGCTGAGTAGTCCTGAGGGCCAGCCAGAGAAGAGCTGCTGGCAGGAGGCTCGATGGGAAGTGCGTGCTTACTGTATAATAATCTGAGGATGGGCACAAGCATGGACAAGAGTTAATATTTTATTACCAAATAAGCTCTGACCATATAGGTTTGTTTTTAAATCTCGATGAATGAGCCTGACCCATCTTGTCTACTTTAAAAATCAAACGTGATCTTTGAGCACCAACATTTGCACATCCCTCAACCTAGTAGTAGTACATACTGAAGTTTGTAACAGTTTCATCAAGTATAACAACAAAACAATGCCATAAATTAAAACTGTAAAAAAAGTAACCTGTAGTTCTGGACTCATGTAGTTTTAATTAGCACCTAATTTCATTGTTACAAATAAAAAAAAACATTTATTAAGATTACTTGTATACTTAAGACACTATGGTTTTCTTTCATTCTTCTGTAAAGGTTAAAAATCCCAATACAAAAAAACCCAAATGTTTATCAGCTCCCTATGAACAGTTTGTTTTGCCCGTAGAACTAATCTGCGTGTGATTCTGGTGAGTTATTGCGTACCTGCGCAGAGCCAGGTCCTTTTCATGGATGGACACATGTTGAAACAAGTGCGGGATCATCTCCATGACTCTTCTGGTTGGCTCAGAAATGCTCCCTCTGTACTCCGGCTGGGCGTGCCTCCGTTGCATCACTTCCTGTTTGGCCGACTCCTTCAGCCTCTTGTAAAGGGTTCGGAGGCCCTGCGCTGTGCGGTGCGGCCTGTCGCCTCCCAGTGTGTTGTACTGCTCCGCCACAGTGTCCCAGCACTTGTTCTTGTCCACAATGACGGCGTGTTTGTTGGTGTGCTCCTCCAGGATGCGGACGTGGGGCCGCACGAGCTTCAACAGGTCCAGCTTCTCCGAGAGGGTGAAGTTGGAAGAGCGAGCTTTCCCCACCATGCTGGAAAGGAACGCCGAGCTGGATGCCATCTTACAGCCTCAGCCAGGCCTTCAGCTGTCACCGCCCCCCACCTGTCTTTCCTCGTCCTGCTGCAGGATACTCTTTGTCCACCGAGACATAAAGTTAACACAGATTTAACTGCTCCGCGTCCTTTTTTCTTCCTCTTCCTATTCCACATCAATCACGAGCTGTGATCTGTCTCGAGCGTGGAACCCCACTACTTCTTGGTTTCCCTCTGCTTCCATGCACAACAAAATCAGGCTTCTGTCGTGCACAATAAGAATCAGGCTTAACTAGGCCAGCCTCGCTTAGGCCCCCGCCTACCTCCCATGGTTTTGGTTGAATTCCTCCCAGCTTAGACTGACGTAGCTAAGCCGCTTAAACCCAGCCCGACCTACTTACAGCTCGGCCTCTCTAAACCCCAAACCGAGCACAGTGGGAGCAACGTGGTCTCAACACATAAACGGGGGGGATGGGGAATTCGGTGGATATCAGATTATTCGGGCTCGGGAGACTGTTCTGATGGACGGGGCGCGCGGCGCGGGTTTAACTAACTACGCGATGGGAGGAGTTTAAGGGAACACGGCGGCAGGCTACGCATGCGCGTGAGCGAGGCTTGTATTGATGCTACATGCTAATAAAACCACCGCCACTAGCTATTTATTTAGATGGTCGAACCCTGCTGACGAGCCCTCCGTGTGGGGCGCACGCTGGGCAGAGAGCCGAGGACAGAACTAATTAGCCCCGCGGCTGTCGCTGTGTTGCCCCGCCTTGGGTGTTGCAGTACCGAGTCCACTCCACGCGCCTGTGTTGTTACTAACCAAATACGAGCAATGGGCTCTTTGCACATATACACTACTTCCTGAACTCATTACCACTCCTTCATTTCCTGTCATTAATGATTGGACAAATTGATTAATCCAGGTATGCCTGACCTCAGGAACCACGACGACAATGGCCAGACACATCTGGATTAATCAATTTGTCCAATCGTGAAAAACAGGAATTGAAGGAGTGGTATTGAGTTCAAGAAGTGGTGGATTTGTGCAAAGAGCCCATACGCGTGGTTTGTGACGACTACGAACGACCTGAAAGTTTAAATAGGCTGCAGTTGTGTCGGTATTTATTTATTGTTAAACAAAGATAGTGTTACATTGCTGGTTTTGGCTGAAAAGTAAAGGCGCGTGTTTGCATAATTCCGAGTATCCACCAGAGGGAGACTATGCCTGAAAACAGAATACAATGAATACCTCCCTATTCGCCATTTGCTATTTATGGGTTAAATGATCCAGGCCCGAGGCTCACATTCACTTGTTGAGGGATGCAGCTTTTACTTGGTACAGTATCATGCACTTAAATTACTGCAAAGAGAACGCAAATCCTCTTTGTTTCATACAGCGGAGTTTAGCAAATAATTTAAACCAGGAAATGCAGTGAGATTTAAAAGAAAAACATCCATCATATATTAAGTAATAATTGCAGGCAGCTCTCTATTATTCCACCGCCTTGCCTTACCAACCTTTACACACATCCTGGCATGAAGTAGCGCTATGGCCAGCGCCCCCAGCTGCGGTTCGATAGAAATCTGAACCGCTAGATTAGTCAAGGTTCACACACCGCTATCGACATAGCCTTCCCAACACTTTGAAATGACTGCATAAATGAATTCATGTTCATCAGTGGTTAGATCAGCAGTTTCTAGATGCCTGAATGGTCTCCCAGTTATCCAAGTTACACTCGACTTGAACATTCGAACCACTCTTTCACCATGGTGTTGTCCCCAATGTCACCACAATACAAATTACAATGATATTGCTTCTTCTATTACCACTACTACTTTTTCTTCTTTGTAGTTTCCATTCCATATGACCATATCAAAGAAATACTGCCACCCAAGTCAAGTCCGATTAATACTAGTACAGACTTTATCGAGTAACGCCTCTTTGGCGGTTGCACACAGATTTCTCGGTTACACATGGTGGTTGTGTCAGGGTCTGGACGGAAGAATTGGCATACCTTGAAAGTGCGCAAGCCAGGCTTGTAAAAAAAACAAAAAAAAAACTTGAGTGCAAACAAGAGAAAATGACCCTGAGAGTAGTAGCAGTACCGTAATACACTTACTGATTTTTTTTTTAACATCATAAGGGGGTCTCTCACATAAAAAATAAAATAAAATAAAATTCTAAACAATGCAAATACCAGATAATATCAGTATAATATAGTGCATGGGTCCCCAATAGTACAAAGCAGCAGGTAATGCTAACAGTGAGGTATTTAAATAAACAAATGACTTTTTATACGTTGTTTTTATTTGCTTTCAGACAGTCCTTTGTTAGATATGACAGTGATCATGGCAAATAGATTGGAAAAAAAATAGAAAAGTGGTGACCAAACTGTCAAATAGCAAAATTTCCTTTTCGAAAATACTTTACTTGCTAAATAAAAGGTAAGAAAGTTGACGTTCTGTTTACCTGCACCCCTGTTGTCTTGCGATGTTGTGAGCTCCTGTGAGGCAGCGCTCGGATGTTCTGTCACAATATCATTCTCCTTACTTTCAGTTGCACTGAGTACTCGGGCCAGAGCCTTAGATAAAGCTGGTAATGCCTGGACATAGGCGCCTTTGTTGGAAGTTGGAGCTGCTGGACTTCTCTGGACCTGTTAGACAAATAGTCATGTGAGAGAAGACAATTTGAATAGTTCTGAAAAATTTTAAAACTATTTCCAAGCACCCTGCTCAAAATTCAATTAAACACACAGTAATACTGTACCATCTGTGTCCGATATGGCCTTGCCTCAACTCTTCATGAGAAAAAAGCATGAGAGAATTTGAAATATTGCACATATGCAAGGAAGTCAATTTAATTGATACATCTCAATCATATCAGAGATTTTAATTGGCCTGCAGCCAAGGACGGAAGGGTAATTGTATTAGTATGTTTGTTTTATTGGCTCACAGGTCACATAAGTAGGTATACAGACCACAGTTTCAGAAGTTAACAACAAGTGCTATAGACAGTTTACCTTATTCAAATCATTTTCCAAACCAAATTTAGGGGACTGGGTCTTGGATTCTGTGCCAATAAATGAAGAAATAGCTCCAGGAGACACAAAACGAGGCTTTTTTGCAGCATTGCCCCGGAGCTGGCTGGGAGCTGCTGAGCGTCTCATTTTAACACCCGCTATATGTGAAAACAGAACAGAAAACAATTAGCATTGTAATATACACCATTCATTTCCAACCACGGGGTGGAGGTACAGAGTGCCGTGGTACAGTGATTATCAGATTATCAGGTGTGCCGTGAGAAATTTTCCAATTTCACGTAATTGTTTTGAAAATTGTTTTTTCTTTTGTAAAAATATGCGCTTTAGCTAAAAACAAAACAAAAAAACCCGTCAGGAAACAGCGATGTGTGCATCATACGGGTATTTAATTACAACCATGACTTGACTCAACGGTTAGAAATGAAAAATACACAACTATTAATTAGTGGGATCATAGTTGATTCCTTAATTCAAGGAGATTGATTAATAATGTATTAATCCAACAACAACTTTCCTTTTGAGTTCAGAGTGCCAATAAGCATTGCATTACATGTATAACCTATGTGCTATCACGATTATTTACTCAGAGTAAAAATCGTTTTATGCTGTCAGCGAATGAACAGACGTGGGCCCTACCTTAAACTGTCAACACATCAAGCTCTGTCCTTCGTTTAATCGTTTGCAACAAACGACGGTGTTATAACTTGAACACAACACTAAAATAATGGTGACGACGACTAAACTTACTTGCTACAAATTTCGAGAAGCCATCATACTTGTCATTAGTCTTTTCACCACTGGTTTGATTCCTTCTCGTTTTTTTCCCGCTGCGTGAGCTGTAAAATGTGATTGGTTGTAATCCAGGAAATAGTTGTGACGAAATTGATAGAGGTGTGTTTGTTTTGTTGCATTCATGTGGGTGGTGCAATTGAGACAGTGTTATAGCTCATAGTTTGTGTTTACATTCACCTAAAAGTAGAAGAGACGAACGCGCTGCAAAAGGGGCGGAGTCGAAATAAAACTGACGCGGAACTAGGCTTTTTGTATTAACACCCGCCCCCCCCCCCACACACACACACACACGTACTACGGTATCCACTCAAACACACATATTTATTCACCACGGTGATATAAACATTTAAAAATATTTTACATTCCGTATAAATAATTAAAAAATATAGTGTTTAAAGAGTGAAACGACAGCACCAGATCATGTTCTGTGTTAGAGTTCATTAAATACTACATTTAAAAATATTACATAATATTTACCCAACAAATATGTATGTTTCACGTTTTGTAAATATTGAAGACAAATGTTCTTTTTGTAAAGTGTAACACATTTATTTTTTGATTGCCCCATTAGTGTTGCTTTTTGGAAGGATATTGAAAATTATTTTATGTGTGGATCGAAAAACAGGATTATATTGGAAAGTAAAAACATTATTACCCTTTTTTGAATCTAAGAACAAAAAATGATAAACTTTGGTTAATTTGTATGTTTTATTGGGAAAATTCTATATCCATAAGTGTAATAAAAAACAATTTGAAACCTTTATCCAAATTGTTTTAGATTGAAATGGAAAATTACTTAAGTCTCTTAAATTTGTGACAAATAAGAAATGTCATTGATAATTAATATCCATGTAGAATTATTAAAAGAAAAATGCCTCTTGGAGATACTTAAATGTTTTTGTTTTTATTTGTATGTATTCTTTTTTAAATTTAATTTAATAAAAAAAATTGCGTGATTTATGTAAATTGGATTGACTGATCTTTGTATTCTTCTTCTATGTTCAATTAATGGTTAAAAAAAGAGTTCATTAAATACATTGTGTCACATGGAAATTATTCATTTTCTGTGGAGAAACACCTATGCACGGTTTAGATTTTTCAGCGAATTTACCTTTTTTATGCTTTATTGAACAACGTGCACTATCAGAAAATCAATGCAAGCACAGGGAGAAATTGCAAACTCCAAGTCTAAGGAAGGCCAGACAGAGCCAAGATTCAAGTCTCAGTTCAGTTGTGAGGCCACCGTTCTGAGTTTATAGCATATGGTTAAAAATGTTATATTTGGTAGCCTGGAAATTAACTACAGTAACTATTCTGTACATGCCCTTGCTGGCTATACTTGATTAATTATATATGCAGCATACCCTAACACATTTTATTCAGTATATCTTCAAGATAACAGCGTGGTTATATGTGGTTAGCACATCACATTTGATGCTAAATATGTCGAACAAAACACGTTAACCCATAATCAATGGAAAGGATGACTGCATGTGTTAAGGCTTGTTGATTTTTGACGTCATCTGATGTTGTGCAGTCTGTAATCCAATCAAGGAAGGAGAGAGTTTAATCCAAGTTAATCCCACATCCAGAGATAGAGAGAAGCCTACAGGGAACAGCAGCGGTAATCTCTGACTGCAACACCGTTAAAAAGCTCATCTGGTGAGGAAGGACGTAACTGCCATACATCAGCATGTGAGTGTCGACTGTTATCCTGTCTCATTTGTCGCTCTGTTGTGGTCCGACTGTCGTTTAACAGCTGCCTTCCTGTGTCCTCAAACCCTTTGTTGGCAGGGATACCTCTCCATGGAGATGCACTCCCAGAGGCAGGGGCGGGATTTAGGAGAAAGGAGACCCTTGGCTTGATGGAGCAACAAGGAAAGAAGCTGGGAAGGGCATATCTCGAGGATAAGAGTCATCTGAGGAGGTCATAACATCAACAGAAAGAAGAAGAGTTGGAATATCAGGTGAGCACGGGCTATAAATAGCATGTAGTCAGTGATGGGCCAAATCTTTGTGGGGCCCTGGGCAGAAATTGAAACCACAAGTGGTTATACTTTGGATTTTGATGTTGGCATCACATCACTTTTTTTTTTTCAGGATGGGTTACGAGCTGGAGAGGTTTGTGGGCTACGTGAACGAGGGCCTGCTTTGCTGCGTGTGTCGCGATGTGTTGCGCCGCCCCCTCCAGGCGCCCTGCGAGCACGCCTTTTGCAGCGCTTGCATCAGTAGCTGGCTGCTCCATCACCACACGTGTCCCGAGGACAGGCAACCGCTGGACGTGGGCAGCCTCAAGCCGCTCTACAGGTTATTTGTGTATTTATACGGGATTTTCAACTTCTGGAGTCACTTGGCTGCACTGAGAGAAAAGGGGGTGAATAATTTCACAGTTTGTACCCAAAAAAAGTTTGAAATATGATCTTGTTATGTTTTGTGTGTGTATTGACAGGTACATGCGTAACGATCTGAACCGTCTGCAGATCCGCTGCGTAAATGCCGGTCAGGGGTGTGAGGCGGTGTGCTCGCTGGAGAGCCTTCACACGCATGAAGAGGAGTGTGACTTTGCCTTGGTCTCATGCTCGAACTCAGGTAGCAAGACTTATTTTTTTATTACAGTAAAGCATTCACTATTGATATATTCCTAAAAATCACGTAAATGGATATCCATGTAAAGGTCATCTGACACCTATCAGAATTGATATGCGAGTACAACAGGTGGTTCCCTTGTTGACATGGTGACCATATGAACTACTTTTAAGGGGCTTATTCAGAGGGCAGCTGGGGTCAACTTCCCATCATTCTTTAATGAGTTTTTGAGTACAAACCATGCTCTTGTTTTCTCAACATGACGGCAACACGTTGCTGACAGGAGGCGACTGCGTTTGTTACCGTTGTGGTAGGTATGGCGAGCGTGGGTGCTTGCATGCAGAGTGGAGTTGCTACATGCTGCATTGGGCTACTTTTGGCTGCCTGTGATCGTTGCGCTTTACTTTTTCTAAACAGTTTTACCCTCTCAGCAATTAGTTTTACAATTATTTTCCCCAGCCCTTATTGTGTACAAAAATGATTTACTCCATACTGACTGTGCATTACAGGATGTCCCACACAAGTCGAGAGACGCGGTTTGGAGTCTCACCTGTCAGAATGTAACTTCTGCAGCCGAGAATGTCCCAATGGCTGCGGCCACACTCTTCTCTCCACCGAGCAGTCCCAGCACAACTGTGTGGCAGAGCTGCGCTCCGAAGTGGAAATGCTGCGGTGTGTAGCCGTGAGAGGATTAGCACTACCCCGTGTCACCTGTCATAATTGAAATGTGAATGTGCAACATGAAGGGTTGAGATGGTGTGCAAGGTGGAGGAGGTGAGACGGGAGATGGAGTCTCGGTTGGACTCGCAGAGGAGACATATGGTGCAGAAGGAGTCGCAACTGAAGAATGAAGTTGAGGAGGTGAAGGTAATGTGCACAAATTTGTACAGGGGTGTGTAGGTTTTTATTTTATTTTTATTTTTTATAATCCATGGTCATGACAATTTTTAGCAATTAAATTGAATTACTTAAAATGTGTTATTAACTATTTCGTTTTACAATGTTTTACATATATGCATTCATTTCATTTGAAATAATTTATGATTATTATAGGAAACAGACTTTTTTTTTTTAAATAATTATAGTATTAAAATATAAACTATTTTATAAATATAATTTCATTTGAAATAATTTATGATGGTTATCGTCAACAAAATTTACAAGTAATTATACTATTAAAATATAAACCATTTTATAAATGTATTATATTCATTTCATTTGAAATTATTTACAATAGTTATAGGCAACAAAATTTACAAGTTTGACATTTCTTTCTTTCTTTTTTTAAATATACTATGAAAATATAAACTATTTTATAAATATAGTCATTTCATTTGAAATGAGTTATACAAGTTAGACGTTTAAAAAAAGAATTATACTATTATTAAAAATATAAACTATTTAAAAATATTATTAATTTCCTTTGAAATTATTCATGATAGTTATGGGAAACAACATTTCCGAATTCCAAGTTACATATTTAAGAAATAATAATTATACTATAATTAAAATATAATAAACTATTCTATAAATATTATATTAATTTCATTTGAATTTATTCATGATAGTTACGAGCAACAAAACTTCCAAGTTACACATAAAAAAAACTCATACTATTATTAAAATATAATAAACTATTTTATAAATATTATATCATTATACAGCTTTCCCCCCACCAACTCATCTACATATATCCTGGATCATTTGTCCATTTTGAAAGTCAAATGTGGCCCAATTCCCAATTGTACAACTTTTGCAGCATTGTTATTTAGAGGTTATATAATGAATTTAGAAAGAAAAAGTAAGAACTTGAGGATAATTTAATTTGTTCCTGTCTCTTCTACACAGGGCCAGTTGTCCCGCGCAATCTGTGACGTGCGCGCCCTGCTCGGTGCAGAACGTCTACGCCGACAAGAGCTGGCAGAGGTGGAGTTGGAAAAGAGAGAACTGCTGGAGCTCCTCAGAGACCTGCACCCCGCCAGGACTCAGCAGTCTGTTGACCAGCTGGGCCGAGACCAGCTTCAGGAAGAGCAGCAGACACCCGGATGGGAATCTACATACGAGCCGCTGAGGCAACAGCGGAGGAAGGCTTCTTTCAATCTATCCAGTCTATCGCTTCACTCGTCTCAGGACTTAAACGGACCCGGTTGTCCTTCTTCACCACAGCCGGGTGAAGGTGCGCGTAAGAGCGGAACCCGGAGTCTGACGCTGGACTGTATTAAGAAGAAGAGCCGTGAGGTCACGGTTATCTGAGTAGATTGGACTGAAGACTGGCCAACAGGATAGTTAAAAATAAAATAAAATAAATTAATAGGGCCAATCCAAACTACAGAGCAGAGAAAGGTCTCCTTAATTTTAGAGGCAATGCGAATGAGATGTGTTTAAAAGTTATTGGTATGTAAATTTACGTAAGTGTAATTGTTTGTAGTTTTTACCTTGAATAAACTCATTCAATTTGTCGCCTGGGTTTTCACTTGATTAGTGTCAGACAAGTCATTTGCCATATAAAACTGATGCATTATTGTCATTATTATTATATACATAAAGAGTGTAAAGTTGTAAAAGTAAAATTGCATGTTCAAACACAATTACTATGAACTTTATTCTCTGGTTACAACTCAGAATAACAAAACAACACAAAGCTCTCCACAGACACTTTTCCATGGAGACAACATAAAACAACCTGATTGGTCCGTTTGAAGCCGTGGCAGGCTTTGAGTCAATGCCCAGGTGAATTTACCTGGTGAAGGAGCGGACGTGTCGGCCCCTCCCGCCTCCGGTCCCTCCCCCGCCGCTGAACTTGCTCACTTGGGAGCCCCTCCCTCCTCCACCTCCTCCTCCGCCGCCTCCCACGTTGCCGCCTCCGCCTCCCCCGCCGCTTAGCCACGAAAGCCCCGTGCCGCCTCGGCCGCGTGGAGCGCGATCACGTGGGGCCAGGCGATATGCATCTAGGAAGGAGGAAAAGTTTAGAAACTCTTGCAGCATATAGTTGCTACTGCTGTCGGTGTGTAAATTCTTACTTGCAGGAAGTTGTCTTGAGGGCAGAGGTCCTCGCGTGAAGTTGCTTTGGCCGCCGCGCGGTTCACTGTAGGTTGCTCTGTGAGTGACGGCGGGGATTTGTGCGCTCCATGATGAACCTCGGCCTCCCTCCCTGCGAGGGTAGTTACCTGTGGAACCAAAAGGCTTTTATCACCCTCTGTTGGAAAACTAGGGATACTAATAAGTAGTGCTGTTAAACGATTACATTTTTTAAATTAATCGCACAATTTTCAATGATTAATCGCAATTATTCACAATTTTCTACTTTTGCTTCTATGTTTTTCTTCATAGCCTGTAACACATATTTACTTGAGTAAAATATTGGAATTAACGCAAAATCATCAAATAGAAAGTATATTTAGAATCAAAGACTAATAGCATTCTTGAGCCAAAGGCGTACAACTAATATGCTATTTGAATCTGGGTCTGCAAAGTGCGTAAATTACTTTAGAGTTCTACTACAAGCATCAAGCAAAACGACCTATAGTCCCATCCATGTTTATTAATCTTTCTGCCAGGGACTCCACATTGTTTTTCTAAATTAAATACATTTAAATTACGGTATTCTCTAGATTTAAAACACTTTCATTTTGAAATAAGACATGATGCCTATTTATAGGTTGCAGAAAGCAGTGATTTATCCACATATTGCAAATGATGGACCTGAGGTATGTGCTTACCAGAGAGTAGTACACTTTTAGGCTGCGGTGGAGTGAAAAAGCGAGTCTGATTGTGGAAGGTGGCCCTGCCCCTGTTGCCAGTAAAGAGTCCTCGGGTAGGCAGCTTGGGGGAGCTTTTCAGAGGCCGCTTGGGAGGCAAAAGTCCAATTGGGGTGGTAATGTCTTTAAACTCAGCTGCCACAAAGTCGTCCACGTGCATGCTGGGAGGACGCGAAGTGTTCTGTTTGCGCTGGCGGAAGATGTCGTGGGGTCGGCAGAAGTTCAGGCCCAAGCCCCCTCGACCCCCTCGGCCGCGCGGAGCCGCCATGATGTGTGCTCTCTTGGCAGGTTCCACGTAGTCTGATTTACCACTGCAAACACATGTGCAATCATCCAGTCTGTGAATATTTTTCAGGGCAGGTATGATTATGTGTGCTACCTGGATGTAATGAAGGTCTCGTGTTTGTGCCTCCCCAGTCGGAAGCCTTTTTGAGCTTTGGCGTGACCTGGCGAGGAGGGCTCGGACAGGAAGGAGCGTTCCAGCTCTGCTTTCAGGTCAAGTTCTGGACAACATTCCTGAGCCAAACCCACCAGATCCACCTTCACCTATGACAAGCATACACACAATCTGGTTAAGTCATTTTCAATAATTCATTCATTGAAATCAGGTAAACTTTGTCCCATTGCCATATTAACTTCTACGTTTAGACTAAACTGTCTAGTGTAAATTCTGCCATCTAGTGGAAGAGCATTTCATTTTTGTTGTTCATCACTATACTGTACATAGCTATTCGCTAGCATAGATAGATGAAGAAATAGCAATTACTTGTAGTAAATACATAAATGTAGAGAAATTATTGAGCACTCACCATGTCAAGTTCAGTCTCTATATCATCCGTTTGGAAAGGAGAGAACCAAAGAGCCTTAAGCTGCTCATCAAGTGCTTCAGAAAGAATAAAAACAGTCCTACAGAAAAAGAAAAAAGAAAAAATTAGTTTAGTCAGATTTAGGTTGAGGGGAAGTGTAAGTGGAATAAGCACAAGTGCATTATTCCCATTTCTGTGTATTATCAGCATCTGTACCTGTGATTAAATTGAGTTGCGAGAGTTTCCGGCGCCGGCAGAGTGGGCTCGTTATCAACTGGAGGAGGCTCATCTGCGGCAGTCTCCAGCATTTGCATCAGGACGGTCACGCTCTCTAGCAGGGTCTCCAGTGAGTCGTCCTCCTTACAAAGTTTCTGCAAGGAAAATGACAAACACGCACGCTTGAACACAAATCAACATTTGTTTTGTAGGAACCCTATCATGAGAGCCGCGTTTATTTGTACCTTGATTTGTTTCTCGAAAGTTGTTAGAGGATGCGAGTCTGACTTTTCCCACTGCAGGAGAGCCTTCATCTCAGGTACACTCAGCAGCCGTAGAGGGGGAACAAAGGATGATTCCTCGACGGATGCGTGGCCCTCCTCGTGACACTAGAATACACATACTCAGAATAACTTCCTGAACAAGTCATTTGTGTCTGGAAATAATAAGACAGTAGCTAGTTAAAGATAATATACACTATATGAGTACTGTATAAACCTTACCACTGGTTCTGTGTTGACAATCTGTCGGAGGAAGTCCAACAAAGCTGAGAGCAGGTCAGCAGAGTCCTTGTTGAAGGGAAACACTAATCTCTTCAGAAATGAGAATAAACCTGTACTGTGTTTCTTCAGAGCGCTGAAAAATCCACATTTGACAGAGGCTTAGACAAGTGACAGTGGTGATATCGGGGTGAAAAAGGGGGAAAATGAATCAGCAGTCGTATTTACACTTTGAGATGGTAAAGTCCATATTCGTGCTCTGTGAGGAATGTTAGAGTCCTGATACAGGTAAGAAGAAGAGGTGCACTGCTGTCCCTATTTCCCAAAACCTCCATCAAGGAGTTGCAAATGGATGACAGCATCTCTCGGCCCGGGAGCGCATTGGCCAGCTGCTCCACCTCTGACACACAGCTTTCACCCCCTTGAGATATCACCAGAGAAATGTCCTAGAAAAGATGACATTTTGTCTTACACTTACATTATTTCCCTTGTAAATATAATATAGGGACCAACCCTGGGAAAAAAATGAAAGATTATGATCAAAAGGCCCCTTTAAGTATTATTAAAATGTACAACATTTAAAACATGAAAGTATAGTCAAACAGACTAGAATCTGTTTCTTTTTAAATCCAATATGGTATTTTTTTGTACTTTCCATGTACAGTACAAGCAGCTACCGTCCAATTGTATTTCACTTTGAATTGAACGGTTTTTGTAAATATTTATTTAACTTTTATGCATTTGTGTATATCATCACTGCAAAAAATGTTTTTTTATAATTTAACAAAATTACTATTTTAACTGTACAACTATCAAAATAATGTAAACTATAATGTTGTTTGTCCATTTTTGTCATTCTTTACATTTTTGGGATGTGTGTATTTGGTGGACCCAAAAATACCTGAAACACAAAGTTCTGAGCCTTCCGCAATCACGCCAAGACTGTTACTGAAAATAGTGTTAAACCCAAGTTTTTTTTTAAATTGTCTATAAACCAAATTATTAGTGAAACTGAGTTGTTTGTAAACAGAGGCTCCACTGTATTTTGTGATGTGGTATTTGGTTTAAAAAGTTGGAGAACTACTGCCTTAGAACAGTCTAGGATCACTTCACATACTGTATGTCTTTGACACAATTACTACTTTCCTATTATCTTGTGCTTTGGTGGCACCTTTGTGTGCTACAAGAAAAGCATAAAACTGACACAGGGTGACCTTATTAACAAAATAACAGAGGATATGTTCCACAAAAAAACTAAATTGATATGGGAGTTGTGGTACTCTTTACGCGCCGTTGAATTTGCTTACCTGGTCACACAGTGACTGTAATATTGTTCCCATTAGTTCGCTGCATTGCTGTTGTTGTAACGAGTGGTTGACAGGAGGTACCAGGAGAGGCAGCAGCAAAGGGAAGATATCTGCCAGTTGTTCGTCTCCAGACACCAAGCCAGAGAGCAGGTGTAGTGCGGCACATTTACAAGTTCTCTGTGACGCCAGCGTGTCAGTCAAAGAAAGCAGACGCAAAACTTGGGCCCAGCACGGATCTTTCCCCTCCACCCTGCAGGAGGATTATTTTGCTTAAACTCAATTTACAGTCATTGAGCGTTCGCTCACTTCACTCACGGCTGCAACTCCTCCAACAGCAACTCCAGCAAGGTCTTCATGATGAGTGTCGCGGTGGGAGACGACAGGTCAGCCAGCTGAAGACAAACTCTCCTGAGAATGGCCAAGAGCGGAGGGCAGCTGGTGGCGCACACGCACCGCAAAGCCTCGGAGAACACTTTCCACTGTGCTCGTATGTGCATACTCCACAGCTTCCTCGTGTTTAAGGCCACTGCAACGTCTTGTACCGACAACACCTGAGCAACCAACAACAGGCGTGTAAAAACGAAAAGGAGGAAAAAGCAGAGTTGATTGTGGCTTGTTGTGGTACCTGAGTGCTTTGCATTGGAAGGGGCAGCGGCAGAAGCTCAGACAACAGTGTAAGGCCAGAAAAGAGCCCTTCAGGAGCCTTCAGTAATGATACTAAAACTTCTTTTAGCATCAAAGACCACGTGTTACTGGCCAGAGTCTCCTCTGTATGCGTCACCTGCAAAAAGATAAAATGCATAGCTGATTTACAAATCATCTATTAAAAGAATCAATAATCTCTTAAACCTCACACACCTCTTCATTGACACCTTGCGTGAAAGTGAGGAGCACATCAACAATAAGAGCCTGCACTCTTGCTTCCTCCCCATCAAGTCGCCCCGATGCAGGGATGGAACAAACGATCATGTGGAGCATGACCAAGATGTTGGCCACGCGAGTGTCCCTGAACTGGAAGGAGCCTCCGCGAAGCAGCTCCGTCAGCATGGTGCGCAACAACCGCAGCGTGCTGATGCAGACGTGGAGGATCATGCAGCGCTGCGGCGTGGGGCCCATGTTTCCGTGCAAGCGCCACGGCTGGAGGAGCACGCTGCACAACTTCTGTAGGATGCGCACGCATGTATCCAGACCCTCGCCGGAGAAGAGCTGAACACAGGCAAGACTCCATTTCAGGTCCCTTTGCTGACCTGGGGAAACGTGGTGGACAATGTGAGAAGTGTGGGCTGCTTTTTGTTCCATAAAACTTCTGCATTTCCTCTCTCCCTCTCACAGTGGTCAGGGGCTTTTATTTAGGCAAATGCAGAGACTGCCAGATAGGTAAAAAAATGGGTTGAGTGCCTATTAAAGTCGACTAAAGATTGTCAGCTTGTAGGTCAGGACCCCAAAGCACGCTATAGAGAGAGTGAGTCAAAATTGTTGGGGGTCCTAATAATTGTATCGATTTTGCATTATTAAAAGCGAAGTCAAACCCCAAATTTTCTTTACAATAATATATTCTATGCACCCCTACAGCATTCTGATTAATATGTTTGTAGAATATGAATTAAGCAGCAAAATCCACCTGTTTTTGTCCAGCTCAGGGGGCAGCCATTTTGTTCCTTACTGTGGACTGAAAATGACTTCATGGTTGCTCAGGGCTCAGGGAGCAACAAATCACGGCTCACCTGTTTTCTGAGTTTGGTCATGTGACATTCACAAACTGAGCCGTGATTGGTCATTTCCTGATCCCTGCGAAACAGTGATGTCATTTTTAGTTGACCACAAGTGGCAAAAATGGCCGCCCACTGAGATGAGTAAAAACAGGTCGATTTTGCTTATTCCACAAATGCAATATTAATCACAATGCCATCTTTAGACTAGTGGTGGCACATACAACCTGACATTTTTTTGGGTTGACTTCTCTAAACAGAAACAACACATAAAATATCAAAATGCATTAGTTGTGCCTATCCTTGACCACTTGTGGGGGCATTTCAATAAATTCTAACTAGCGTAGTAAGCTATATTAAACTAGATAACCATGTTGTTTACATTAGCTTGTGTTGTATACCGTAGATTTATAAGCCAATTCTTTAACGCAGCATTTATTCTTAGTGCACTGCGCGAGTCTGCAGTGACATCAGCCTGTGTGGAAATTTGATGACTGACAATATTCAATTAATTGTTTCAGCCTTCTGTTAATTCATGTACATCCTCAGTGTCTTAATAAGGTGCTCCGAAAGGCCACAATTTGAGGAAATATGATACATGAGAGATGAAGTACAAGAATATAGCAAATTTCTTCTTGAACAAGCTATTCTATTATTTACCTCCAACAGGAGGCAGCGGGCAGGCAATGTGGCAGATCACTCTGAGGGCAGTGACCAATCCAGTTCCCTCGGGAGTCAACACATTTTCCACATTCTGAAGGCATGAGACAGTACACATAAAAATGATATACAGCACTATTACTTTTATGCAGCCTCGACTTTAACATGCAACAGTGCTGGCATATGTTTGAGCAGTCCAGACATGTCAGCAGTAACTTGCATACCAGTAGGACATATACAGTGTAACTGATGACTCTCAGGTTTGTCATTAGGTGAGATTATTTAGTTAAATATGTGCCTTGGACAATGCTTGTTGCATGTTAAGTCTAGTAACTTATAAAATGTAACTATTTTTGATCGATTCTGTACCTGTTTGACGTAGTCTAGAAGTGGTGAGATGCTGCTGATCTCAAAGCGCAGTTTTTCCAAAGGCTCCAGCCACTTGCTGAGCTCTGAAGAACACAAATCAGCATAATCACGATAGTGACAATGCGCCACAATAAATATTTCTCTCTATATGAAACAATGTGAATTTCACATTTTGTCATATTCACCCTGTAGCTTGGCATTGGTGTCATCAGCCTTGGACATAGCGAGCAGTGGAACAGCATACTGTTCCATCATGCGCAGTTCATTTGAGCTTTGCACCACCAGTAAGACGAGCATACATGCATAGTTGTATGTCACTGCTTTACGAGTCTTGGCCTCACTAAAAATAAATAAACAAGTCATGGATTTTTATATACAGACATGAGTAAAAAAAAATAAAAAATTGGGTTGGGTGATGCGGACAACAGGAAGAGGATCTCACCTTTGTCCTTCCTTGCTGTAGTGCTGCAACAGTGTGACCAAACAGGACAAGTTGTTGTCCAAACTCAAAATGTGCGCCACAGCACTTCGGCCAGTCGCAGTGAACGTTATCAGATAGAGTGAATGCAGCATAGCCAGGACCTCCGGATTGTCCCCTTCATCCAAACCCACTCCTCCGTCTCCTCCTGAGGTCACATGGTTCATGAGCTCCGAGACCCCCTGGAGAGCATGCAGGGCCTGCATGAGCCACACGCCGAAGCCCTCTTCACCAAACCCGGGCCCGGTGAGAGCTGCCTCTGCTCCCGCGAAGGCCGTCTCCTCGCCTTCGTTCTCGGCCACGGAAGCGAGAAGGCGCAGGAGTAAGTTGGTGGGGGCGGGTTGGGCGAGAAGGAAGAGCAGACCCGACTGCGTGAGCGACAGGAAGCGAAGCAGCTCTCTCACGGCTTGGGTGACGCCCAAGTGTCCGGCCGCCGCTGCTGCAGAAAGCACCACTGATGTGCTCTCCAAGAAATGGCATGAATGCAAGTACCTGGAGAGGAGGATTAAAGTCAACCTTGTGGGCACAATAACATTTAAAAATTCACTTTTGGAACCAAGTACGTAGGTATGCATACCTGTAAAGTGTTGGGTATGGATCATCCCTCTCCTGTGGTCCCGTTATTCTCACCGAAGTTGGAAATGCTTTCCCTGGGGGCTGCACCATGCAGTGAGGGGCGGTCTCCAGCAGCTGATACAACTCTTCCAAAGCACCCACCATCCGATCGAGCTCTGCTTCACTCACAGCGGAGGAACCTAGGGCTGGCTCTTCCTCCATAGGGGTGTCAGCATCCTCCATCTCCTCCTGATAAGTAACCGTTGACACTTATGGTCAATGAGCCCGTTATGTTTAACCCATAAGGATCTATGATGACAGCCTCTAAAGTTCTGTACAAGTTTATGCTTGACTTTGAGCTCATGACGTCCCTAAATTACATCTACTCAATATTTTAATGCAGCCCGTATGAGTGTGTATCCATGACATGTCAACAATAAAAAACGTTGATTGAAATAATAAAATAACATAAGACTTAAAATATTCTGAATGTAGTCCATGGTTCAAATTAAAACATAATTTCAAACCAAAAAATATGCCAAATTAAATGAATAATTATTAAAATAATCTATTATGTGTTTGTGTGAGTTAGCGAGTACCTGCTGCGGCTCGCTCCATGCCGCGGCTGTACGCCGGAGGTCAAGCAGCACCTCAAACATGTGGCTTTTCTGAAGAATGGCATTGCCAGCAGTTATGACCCTCACCGTTTCATCACGCAGGAACAGATGCACTAAACGCTGCGAAGGAGAGGATTTAGACATTGGGAAACATAAAGCACCTATTACTGAAAATTGACATTAAATTTGGCCTTGGCAATCGCTGACATTATACAAACAAAATGGCTGCAAACAGAGAGGACCTAATGCACAAAAGCAGAGCCGTTGCTGTCAATTTAGCGATTTGGATGCTACATTTTCACATTGTTTTGTGCGCTCTGCCAAGAACACTGGCCTCCCTCTACATCAGAGTAGTTACCCGCAAAACCAAGAGGCTTTTATTGCCCTCTGTTGGACAACATGGAATACTAAACTTGAAAGAAACTACATCGATGATATACTGAACCAAAACAAAGACTCACCCATAGATCAAACTTATTCACTCATTTTCTTAAAGGATTATTGAATTTCTATACCAATTACACCTACCATATGTACTCCGAATCGGCATGGGAATTTTTTTAAGCCACTAGATGGCACTACACCATTATGTTGGACACTAAATTTGAAAGAAGAAAAGTAAAAAATAAAAGTATTTCAAGTGTAGGCTTGTTTTTGCTGAAGAAAATCCTCTTTTATCCTGCTTTATACACCTACAGAAAGCGACGGCTTCAGATTCATTTTATAATGTACATCTTTGGACATGATTATTGATGCATATTGTGAAATGGCAAGTTTGTTAGCCAAACGGGATTTGTTTATTTAAAAGGAATGGTACAATGTTTGTATCGTATTTTTTGTTGGCCATTGTTCTTGTTCAATATATGTTTTTAAATATGTGTTATATTAAGAGTCTGTCTAAAGACCTTAAAAAACAGTGCCATAAATTTTATACTAACACATTAAATAGAATCACAGATTTGACTTCAGTCATATCTCCCATCCCATGTTTAAAGATTTCAGTAGAAAGATCAAATGAATACAAACCTGATAACCACTCTTCTCTGACTCTCCAGCGTCAAGAAACGCCTCCACTCCAACAGGCGAACTGATCAGAGCATCAAGTGCCCTGAGAAGACTCAGTTTCAATGTGGAGGAGACATGATCTCTATGGAGGAGATCCAACAGCACATCCAGAGCCTCGTCATGCAGCAGCGCCTTCAGACCCTGCGGACACTCCGCTAGGTACGACGCTAGCTTGGCACCTGCCTTCAGTTGTCTGAGGTTCAGAGCAATTGGTTGTGTGAGGGCAATCTCCATACTTAATGCTTGGAGAGCCCACTGGGCTAAAAGACTGACATGCTCATCCATGACCACACGCTCGCCCTGTTTAACGAGGCACGCCAAGCCCTTGGCGAGAATTCCTGATGCTTCTTCCAAGGCAGTGACCCAGCGGACATCTCGGTCTTCGCCAATGCTTTCGAGGAGTTCTTTCAGCTGCACGACTACATCAGTGTCCTCTCCAATTGCTACTTCCTCCGGACCACTAGAGTCCTTAGGCTCCTCCACGCTGGGCTTTTCAAGCTGGGTGTCAAACAGTGACTTGTACGGAGGCGTGAAGTAGACCAGTGGTCGCAGTTCTCGTTCATAGGGGTCAAACTGGACTGGTGGAACAGATGCAAGGTCCTCAGGTGTGTAGTCCATGTCAAAGGAGGGCAGCTTAAAGGTGCCGTTATCCAGGTCGTCCTCGTCGCTGGAAATCTGCTCATAGCCGTCATCACCTAGACAAAAGAAAAGACAAATTCAACTTCAACTTTCTAAGACACAAAAAGAGCTAGATAGGGATTTTTATATAGTGGACTACATAGTTACATCACCAGCCAAATGAAAAATTATTTGTGAAAACAAACATGCAGGCTCAGTTGTACATGCAGGACACAATGACAGCATTAGCGGGATCCTCCTTTACTTAGAAGCGTATGATTTGTTGATCATGAGCCTGTTTAGATGAGGCAGCATGCCACAGCAAATCCGTCTTTTTCCCTCAATCCCAAATGGACCCAGTTCAGGTCACCCTCACAAGTGCGATGAGCTCGTGAACAAACGGTTGAAGCTGTACTTCAAAGGTCTTTTGCGTCCATTTGAGATTGGAGATGGTACTTCTCCCACCAAACAACTCCCGTACCTTCCTCCATCTCTTCGTCCTCACCCTCATCGTCCTCTTCTTCCTCGTCCTCAGGAACGCTCCCCTCCGTCCGCATGTCTTCCTCCCCCTCTTGCTCCTCCTCTTCGTCCTCACCCTCTTGCTCGGCGTCCGAGTATGCTTCGTCGGCAGCCAGCGACCTTTCAGGCGACACGGCCTCCAGGTAGTCCTCGCGACCCTCACGTGGCTCGTCTTTGATTATGCCCACTGTTGAAATCACAGTCAAGATGACATTTAGCAAAACAAAAGGACATTTAACAAATTTTTGTCCTTCACTCCCAAAAACGCAGGGCTTAAAGTAACAAAAATTCCTGAGCCTGAACTTTTTCCGGGAAGCGGTGGTGCAGTGTCAAACGTGCCTGTTCGTTGTTCGACCGACATCAGTAGAGTATGGGAAGGTTTATTTTGAAGTTGGCCTTATTTTCGCATTGGCAGTGGTTTGCCAGACGTGTCCAATATTCCCCACATGTAAACAGTTTATTTCGCTGGTGGCTCTTACGCCGGAAATCCGGCACCGTGCCGGAGTATTTTAAGCCCTGAAAACGTGTTTTTTTTTAATGCAAGAGCATACAGAATCTTTTTGATGCAGCTTCTGACATAAAGATGTGGCTTAAAGCAATGGTAGTTATAAAAAAATTAAAAAACGGCCAGCAGGTGGCTACAGAGTATAAGAGATCAGCCAGGGCCATGTTGCAACAAGCTGTTTTTGTCAGTGTTTTCACTAGGAATGTGAATATTGACGAAACTTAGCTATATTTTATGCTAATTGCTGTAAAACAGAAACAGATAAATAAATAAAAATCCCCAATGAAAGAAGAGACTCTAATCTTTTTTTTGGTCGGTTTCATGTTTTTATAGCAAGAGAACACAATACTGTGTGGGCGTTGCAAAATCAGTCCAGGAGCGAAGGGGGTTTATGAAAATGGCTGCAAGTGAAGGAGTGTATTTCTAAAAACTGCTGGTAAGCTTTAGAAAAGAAGTGATGTTACTCACTGCTCGCTCCTGGTACTTGGACTTGCTCCTCATCGTCATCATCAGGGGGTGGAGGCCCAGGCGGAGTGCGAGGCCCTCGGGGTGCCGGTCTGGGTGGACTGCCGTTGTATTGGTCATCTTTTTCCCACTCTAAATAGTAAAACATTCAGCACTGTGAGGGATAATCTCCTCAAATGATGCGCCCTGGATTTTCTTTTAAATGATGCCTACCTTGTTTAGCAAGTCTTTTGGGCCCGCACGGCTGTTGAGGCGGCGGGGGAGGTGGCGGTGGGGGCGAGCCTTGCTCGTGTCCGTGCGAACGCTCCGCTGTCCCGTACACAGCCAAGGTCAGGCTGGTGTACCAGCCACGCAGCACCAAGCCATCCGTGTTGATCTTCATGTACAAACGATATGTCAAACAGATTTGATTTCACTTTTTTGA
The DNA here is from genome assembly GCF_054856555.1 of Leptonotus elevatus. Taxonomy (NCBI): domain Eukaryota; kingdom Metazoa; phylum Chordata; class Actinopteri; order Syngnathiformes; family Syngnathidae; genus Leptonotus; species Leptonotus elevatus. The sequence goes on from NC_141244.1 coordinate 17,102,335, forward strand.
AGACACAATCTACCCTGGCCTGGATATTGTTTACATCAAGGTGCAAGGACCAATGATTATTATATATACATATTATATAGCGATTATCACATCTTACTTTCACAACTAATTTAGTGCAATTTTTGAATTACAGTTTTTTTTGTATTAAATACCCTAATTAATTAAATTAAAACATTTGAACCCGAGCGTGTTCACATTCTATTTCGGCTCACCTTGCCACTGGGTCTGAAGACAATCGACTTGTTCTCGTCATATTCCAAACTGGGGACAGAAAGCAAGACGGGATTAATACAATATTTTGCCCATATACGATTATGTGGTGCTATAGACTATATTGGCTCACATTGAACTATTCATCTTGATTACTCCTATGAATAATATGCATTTTGAAAGTGACATAATATGAATGCTACCATTCAGTAGGCTACACTGTATTGGGACCACACACTAATACAGAACTGTTTATTCTCTGAAAATGTGTTGCTCAAACTACATTTTCTGAGTAGTAAGCAGGGCTGGAAACTGTACCGCAGTATAAGTATTTCATAATTTTCATATCAATCGATAGATATAGATGTTTTTTACTTAGTCAAATTGAGTTTTAAAAAGTTAACTATTAAATGGATAAAGTTGTTTTTCTATTATTATTTTTTGACAGTTGCATTATTACAGTTGGTCTTAGGTATACTTGTTAATTTCGTTTTACGTGTCTGTAACAGCGTGGCACAAATCTAGCGCCATATTAGATGCTGATATCCCACAGAATGCCCTGCAGCTCGGGGTCGGGGCTTTCTTGCAGTTTTTTCCCCATTAAGTATTTTATCAATGTATTTTCTATTGATATTGATTACCTGTCTATCATGGCACATATTAATATTGCTTTATTGCCCAGCCCCAGTAGTAAGGCAGCCTTTTACAATGATAATAATAAAGGTGGGTGTTCAATAAAACCAAGGTGTCTGTTCTTGTCTCCTCCATAAAAACATCAAGAACTAACTAACTAACTTAAAAAAAAAGTGTCAACAGATACAATAACTTGTGTAGAAGACAAACATTACAGGGTGTTCACAATACCTTTCAACACCAATAAGAAACTACACAAAAAAACTGAAGTGGTAAAAATACTCTCCTGACATCCCTGGCAAAGATCAATAACTGAGATCATATCTACATACATATACAGTTTGAATGCTACTGTGACTGGTTCTACAGGTCAGACAGACATTTGCATCTTAAAGCACTTTGGATATCTACCCAGGAAACACAGGCGAGAAAGAATGAGGAGAGCCACATAAGGATAGAGAAACAAAACAAGATGTTATCCTCACCTGCCAAGTCTGTTGAAGGTTGGGCTGTTGGGTTTGGGGACGTTATTGAAGAACAGCTCCAGCTGGAATGCATGAGGGGATGTCTCTCTAGAAAGCCAAACACACAGTTGAGGAAATAGATGAGTATCTTTCTCGTGTCCTAAATATACGTGACTGGTATCCCATCAACACAAGATAAATGGGCATCAAAAAACAGTGGCACAGTGCGTTACGGTAACACAGTTATGTCACTGATATCAGTGCAACACCACAAAAGCATAAAGTGGACATTTGTTGTGATAGTAATAATTCGGCCATGACTGTTTTGTGACAGACGTAAATACAGTGACGTCAATGCGCTAACGTCTTATCTTTCCATAAAAACATTTGTCCCTCCCCGCTCTTCTATTGTCCTTCTTGACAGGATCTCAGGCTGCAGGAGTTAACATGTAAACAGAGGAGCTCACATGTAAAGAGAGCAGCGAGCAAGTTGCAAATAAAGAAAGGAGATTTTATTAATTAATTTCTAAATATGTTTGTGATCGTGGGCTATTCACAGGTCTTACCCGCATGCTCTGCTGTCAGGTAAGTTGCTATGTGCTTTGATTCCAGGAGGAATGACACGGACTTCTGTAATCAGCACCACACAGGGGAAGCGCACCACATCCACATTGGTAAACTGCGTGTGATAAACAAACGTGATGACAAATGTTAAAAAGTGCATCCAATCATGCACAACAAAAACAGGCCATCGCGAATAGCTTGGGTCGGAAGTAAACAAAGCCAACATTCTACAAAGAACATTCTCCACCTATAAGCAAATACCACACAAAGAGAAAGTGCAAATAAAATACATTAAACACGCGAATAATCATGTAAAACAATCTGAATCAATATGTTAATTGTCCTTTTTCCCGTGCATACGATGCTAACATTAGCATGCTAGCCCAGGAACTTGCGCCTGGCTACGCAAAAACTCCAGAATACAAAACCTACACGTATTCAAGGCAGACGGCTCTTCGTTTAGAATAGAATAAGCCATTTCGTTACCTCGGCGCTTTGGTGTTTAAACGTGTCTAGAAAAAGAAGCTCAGTTGAAGAATCCCCCGCCATTGCTTTCGGTGATCACTAGCCGCGGGGTCAACTTCCGCCTTCTGTGACTACTTCCGGGGCACGGCCGTCAACTGCAGTTTGATATAAAAACGCAACATAACATTTTATTTTTATATTAATAATAAATACCAACATTTTATTATATATTTAAATTAATTGAACTTTCTAAATTTACCACACAGTTGAGTAAAATATACTGACGAACAGGTGTAGGCACGCGGGCCACATGACCACTCCATTTATTTGATCCACCCCACTGAGCAGTATCCGATTTACATTATCAAGAGTCCTCAAATATTTGTAGCATTAAATTAGGCGTTTTTTTTGTCCATACGTTTGTCAATGTATTATTATTATTATTATTATTATTATTATTATTATTATTATTATTATTATTATTATTATTATTATTATTATTATTATTATAAATTTACATGTGTAGATAATTGGATAATTGCTTTATTATAAATAATTTAAAAAATATTAACAAACACTTTTAGGTATACATGGAAAACTATTTTGTTAAGTAGCAATAATTGTAGTGTATATGAAGTACAAAAAGAGCGCAAATTATTGATTTAATATGAAAAAAATTGTTATCAAACATTTCACAGAATAATTATAATTACATTAACAATGTTTTAACTTTTAAATAATGGATTTTCATTTTATTAAATAATTGGCAAATTATATTACAGTATAATTACATTCACAATAAAATAATGAAATAAAGCGCAGCATACATTATTATTTTTCATTAAAATTTACGTAAACTGTTTGACATGGCTTGCAAAATGTTGGTAACATAAAAAAACGCTTTTTCAAAAATAACACGCTAAATAATTTTATTTTAATTAATTATAAATCAAGTAATGAAAATACCAAGCCCATTATGTTCCATATATACTACAAAATATAACTAAAATACTGTAACCAATTTAAAGTATTTTATGTTATTAAATAATTGGCTATCTAATTACAATTACGTTAATTATTGATTATTGTATTATTATAAATGCTAACTATATACTATGACTACATTATTTCACCTTTTTTTTAATTGTTTTTTTTTTTTAATTATTATTTAAAAAAAAAATAACCATCTACGAATAACTTGGGCAATCTGTCCCGTTTATGAAAATAAAATAAATGAAACATATTTTGTGTCGTCTTCTGCCACGTCACTGGAGGAGGGTAGGAGGCGGCAGGTAGGTAAGTCACGTGACTCCCACAGGTAGCCGCTTCACTACAAAAACGACGTTCGGCCATTGCTCCGCGATGGTGGCTTCGGGAGGCTTCGCGTAAAAAAAAACAGCGAATTGAACCACGCCGACGAAGTCCGGAGGATCCCCGGAGCTCACCTTTTTGCTCCCTGGTGTCCAATTCGTTTGCTCCTCTTGACTTAAGTGTGGAGTTCGCGCAAGTATTTATTTACTTTCGACGGTCCTCGAATGACGGCGCAGGTAGACTACCTGGTGGTGCTGTGCGCCGCCACATCTGGCGCCAGCGGGGAGCTGCTGGGCTCCGACGAGAAGGAGCTAGCAAGGCTGGTGTGGCAGCAGGTGGATGTAAACAACAAAAAGGTAAACATTGAAGCCCTGCATAATACTTGTATGCTATTTATAAACGAGGAATACGCTTGTAAACGAGGTCACTTTTCAACTGGGTTCTAATGGCTTCATTTTTAATTAAAAAGTCGTCCAACAAAAGGTATAAACATTAAAAATGTCTTTTATTTTCATTGCAAATAATTTTGTATTGCACCCGAAGCCTGTTTGTAAAATGACGGCCAATTGGTTAAAGCTAAAATGATATATATCACACTTAGAAACTGTGTATTCCTTTGTTTCATGACTAACATGGTTTCTGTGAAGTTGGGCAAGGTGAACGAGCTGCTGATTAAACCTGAAGTGTCAGATGTGACGGATGAAAAAAAGGAGGAGGATGTGACGGAGGAGCTGGTGGAAGACGAAAATGAATCCGGGGCAGATTGTGTCTTTACAGCAAAGAGCCTGGAGACCGCTTTAAATACGGTAATATTTACTACAGTGACAGTCAAATGCGCAATGTCAGCCAAGTGACTTCATTTCTTTTTTCAAAACACTGTACAGTTCCATCTCCAGCTGACGAACGAGGTGAACAGCGCAGGTGCAGGCACGTCAGTCTGTTTATGTACCGACGGGCAGCTCCACATCCGTCAAGTGATTCACCCCGAGGCGGCCAGCAAGGTGAGCGATCTGAGAAGGTGAACGCCCCACAGCCGGGGCGGAGGTTCACTCACTCGCTCACACCTTTCTGCAGGAACCTTTTGCAGCGCACACACACACACATGCAGCCGCAAAGCATTGTTGTATCGGCGCGGCGTTCCCGGTTGAAGTTGCTCAGCTGAGATGTACTTAAGATGACTTGATGACTGCAACACACCCATGCGCATACCACATTTTAGCACAAAGTGTCACTGCCAACATTTTCCCACATCTTAAAAGACAACAAGCCCGAAAACTGCAGATTTGCTCAACTTGATATTTATTAAGGTCGTTTTCCACAAGTAGCGCACCTGTTGTGAGTGTGCATCTGTATTTGTTACACAAGGAAAGAGCCTTTTCCTCCACTTACTCAGAATGCCCTGACATTTTTTATGAGTCAACGTCAACACAAGTTACTCACTACCGAAAAGGAGCGAACATTAATTCCTCCGCCATATATAGAGATCTTCAAATAATGAATATCACACTTAATTTATTAGCAAAATCCTTGACAGCCCTTAAGTCTCTACAGGGGTGCGCTAATTCACAATACAAACGGAAATGATTTATTTTTCCCAATGCTAATCGAAAACCAATTCACGTAACATTTTTTTGGTACGAAATACCGCTCGTACGGCCGCACATATCGCACATACCAAAAATCGTCACTGTCACAAAGCAAATTTATGCAGAACATGCACGTGAGAACAGGAGAGAATCGACATAGCCTATTGAGTGATGGTAAAAGAAACAAATCCACTTGGTGTGCTTGGCCAAATGGGGAAATTATCCTTATTGTGGACCAACCACAGCACAGGTTCAGCATGGTGGTAATTTGCGGTATTTGCAAATAATCACGGACCTCTTCATGTGTAGTGGAATAATTTCTCGTTCCATTTTGATAGTACAGGCTGAAAAGTCGTTCAAAATCCTGCTCAAACTTGGCTAAAACTCCTTTTACTGCACAGCAAAATTGGTAGTGTTATTTCAACACCTACAGAGTTAAATTTAACTCTTCAGATGTGTCTATATTGGTCCACACTAAATATAGTTAAAACAATACTTTTGAAAGTGTTAAAAAAAAGTGAGATGGACTTAAAACAACTCTGATGGTAGTTACATTTAACACTGGTCAGTGTTGATTTTACAGTGTTAAAATTGTACACCAACTAGTGTTTTATTTAAAAAAAATCAAAACAAGTTGCTGTCATTACACAGAGATGGACTTAAAACAACTCTGACAGTAGTTGAATTTAACACTGCCCAGTGTTGATTTTACACTACAATAGTGTGTAGTGTTAAAATATTACACTAACTAGTGTTGTATTTTTTTAACACAAAACAAGTTGCTGTTATTAACACTACAAATGTTAATATTAACTAATGTGTTAAATTAACACAGCCAGAGTTGAAAATACCAAACTTTACCACTCCAATTTTTGCCATGTGGTTCAAATATAGAAGACAGTTGAACCCTCAAGCTAGGAGCGACTAGCCGTCATTGATGTTATGCTATGAAGGTCATTGAGGAGTGTTAAAATCTAAAGTAAACAAGTTCTAAATGGTCACTCACGTCTTACCCCTCCAGAACGTCCTGGTCCCAGACTGTTTCTACTCCTTCTTTGACCTCCGTAAAGAGTTCAAGACGCACTTCCCCTCCGACCTCAGTACTTTGGATGTTTACACCATGGTGGAGTGTATCCTTTACACGTGCGGCATGCGCCGAAAACCCTTTCACTTTTGCTGCACTTTGTCAATTGCTTATGGCGAGAGCGCACAGGCTACAAATGAGCCTTGTGGTGTTTGTGTCATGAATTCACGTTTTGAAATGCAAATGACCTCGCACCTTGTTGAGCACCCGTTTAAAGTGTGTGTTTATCTAGCAGGGCAAGCCCTACATACAACACACCCTCTGGAACAGGAAACAATTTCGTACCTTAGCCTCTTGTCAGTTTCTTTCTTTTGTCACAACATTGTCATTGTTTTCTTGACTGCCGGCGTGTTCAGCTTTAAGCATACCAGTAGAAGCACCTGCTACGTGCGGCTCCGTGGCTACACAGGATCCTTCAGCCACATTGCCACCACAAGTAGCGGTGCAGCAGGTCCAGATGATGGCCAAAATCGTACTGAGCTTGCTTTCTGAGCCACTATGTGAGTACGGCACGCCCACTGTACTTGACTACCAATGACACAGTTGGCTCATACTCTTAATTGAACTACGTTACTCATTGGTAAGTGTTGTCCATGCTAAAGCTACATACAGCTAATCTAAAGACATCTCATACCATGTACACATTTTCTGCTTTTATAAATATAATAAGTCTCATTTCTACATTTACGTTGACCACCAAAATGTTAGAAATTGCTCTCACAATCAACATGTCTGTAAATGACTTCCGCAATAATAAACATATTGTTAGATTAATATCGCTTTAACAGCATCATTATCTTCTTTTGTAAAGCTAGACTTTTTTTCTTAGAATTTTGTATTTACACACAATAATTACCGGTAATTACATTTTTGTCACTATGATTTATTGCAGGTCACACATTCTCTAACCCGGAAAGAGTTAATGAGAAGTTTGAGACGGGTACATGGTAAGTAATGTTTACTCCAGTCTACTGCAGTTATCCTTTTCAGGTCAAAGTCAAATCAAAACATTCCTTTAATAATATGCTCCATGCGCCCAATTAATCTAAACAAAACATTCTGTTTAATATTGCATATTGTGGAATATGAATTAAGTAGCATCCATTTCAGGAGGCGGCCATTTTGTCTCTTACTGTCGACTGAAAATGACACCACAGTGCCGAAGGGCTCGGATACCGACCAATCATAGCTCACCTGTTTTCTGAGTTAGGTCATGTGACGTTTGCAACCTGAGCCGTGATTGGTCATTACCTGAGCCCAGCAACCGTGATGTCATTTTCAGTTGACAGCAAGAAGCAAAATGGCCGCCTCCTGAAATGGTGGATTTTGCTGCATATCCCACATTCATTCCACAAACGTAACGGAACCTTTTATTGCAAAGAACATTTTTCATTCACTTCCCTCTTAAAGTCACAAACACTTCACCTTGAATATTTGTTTGCAGCAGTAAAATGGAGAAAGTAAGTGACAGCACCGTAATCAGGGCCAGAGGGTTGCCATGGCAATCCTCAGACCAGGACATTGCCCGATTCTTCAGCGGACTAAATATTGCCAAGTGAGTGTGTTCGCATAAATGCAAGGAAACCCTAAAGCACATGTGAAAACATGTCTGACGGGATATTGGTTGGTGTCGCGCAGAGGAGGGGCGGCACTGTGCCTTAACGCGCAGGGGAGGAGGAACGGCGAGGCCCTTGTTCGTTTTGTCAGCGAAGAACATCGAGACCTGGCGCTGCAAAGGCACAAACATCATATGGGCAACAGATACATCGAGGTAACCTGTCGGCAGACGCTCAACACTTCGCCTACCGCTCATGACATAATTGTATAATGGGCCACGTTTTTTCATTGCAGGTTTACAAGGCGACTGGGGAAGACTTCCTGAAGATAGCAGGAGGTGAGGCTAACAAAATAGCTGAAATGTTCTTTCTTTAGACTGCAAACTAGTTAAGACTCAACAGTGTCTTAATTGTTTGAACAAGTTTCAGCCTAAAGAATTCCGAGTGATCACTTACAAAAGTATTTTTGAAGTGTAGCCAAAACAAAGCTGGCAAAACAAGGGACTTTTTGTATCTGTTGTTCCAAAACAATAATAGCGTCCAATTAAGATTTTATTTTTTATTTTTTTTAAACCTGTGCCAGGTACGTCCAACGAAGTAGCCATATTCCTGTCGCGCGAGGACCAGATCATCGTGAGGATGCGAGGCCTTCCTTTCACGGCCACGCACGAGCAGGTGCTCGCCTTCTTCTCGCCGGAGGACGGACTCAAAGACACGTGTCCGGTCAGCGGAGGGAGGGACGGCATCCTGTTTGTGCGCTACCCGGACGGTCGACCCACCGGCGACGCCTTTGTGCTGTTCGCCTGCGATGAACATGCGCAGTGTGCGCTCAGGAAACACAAGGAGATCCTTGGAAGAAGATATATTGAGTTGTTCAAGAGCACGGCAGCGGAGGTCCAGCAGGTACTTTCAATGTATAATTGGAAATGGTTTGACAGATTGTTTGCACGTGTAAGTGTGACTTTGTTCTGAATTATTTGCTCGAAGCACTAAAGTCGGATTTATGGGTGGGCCGTGTGTTTACCTTTACACAGTAACTGTAGTAAGTTCTCCTTTGTCCTCTGTTCATTCTGCCTTGCGTCGTCAATGCCCCGCCAGATGAAAACATGTGGACTGCTTCTATGCACATCCACGCAGGCTCCTTTCAGTTTTATTGGTCAACTCCAGACATGCAAACATACGGAGGTCCTGTTGGTGACAAGCCAGCTCCTTGCCGAGACGACGACATTCGAAAAATCGGATTCAAACTTGCGTACTTTGTATGTATACTATACACATTAGTGCTGTCAAGCGAATACATTTTCCACATAATTTTCTGCGAGTCATCCCGAAACGAAAACAAATTGTTAATGAGAAATGAAACATGACAAAAGTGAGTTTGCGTGAGCACGTTCAAAAATCCTGAATGTTCAACATGGAGCGTGATTAATCGTGATTAATCGCGGAACGAATCCCGAAATGAAAAAAAATTGTTAATGAGAAATGAAACATGACAAAAGTAAGTTTGCGTCAGCACATTCAAAAATCCTGAATACATTTTCCATACAATTTTCCGCAATTAATTGCATTTAATTCCGATTAATGACTGAACAAATCGCGCAACGAAAAAAAAAAAAAAAAGAGAAATAAAACATGACAAAAGTGAGTTTGCGTGAGCACATTCAAAAATCCTGAATGTTCAACGTGGAGCGTGATTAATCACGATTAATCACATTTTCTACATTTTCTACTTCTACTTTTTCTTCAAAGCTTGTGACAGTTATAGAGTAAAATCTTGAAATGAATGTAAAATCATCAAATAGAAATTCTATTTAGAATCAAACACTGTTCTAATAGAATATATCTGTAAAATACAACTGTTAAACAAAACAATCAAAATGGACTAAGCTTCACAGGCCGTATTTTTTTCCATAGAAACAATTCTCAGAACTTCTCGGTTCCGGGTTTAGTTGTGCCCATAAGCAGCACACTTCAGAAGGGTTGATTTGCGAGGCCCAATGGAGAGAACGCAAAGAGGTACGCAAGACGTACAACTAATATGCTATTTGAAATTGGCTTTGTCAAGTGTACAAATTAGTTGAGATTTCCCCAACAAGCGTCAAGCAAAACTGAAAATAAAACTATCTATAGTCCGTGTTTTTTTTGTTTGTTTTTTACCGCTTGAAAGAATTTAAATGAATTTCCAGAGTTAATGGTTTAATTTTGACAGCCCTAATACATACGCTGCAAAATGTATATTATTTGGACTGCAGGGCGTGTATTAAGGATAACTCTATTGTAGTCAAATTCAAATCCGTATTAAAAAAAAAATAGTTAATTTGAATCACTGTCCCTACCACACCAAAATTCAAATGGTAGTGTCCCATTACTATAGCCCTAACATTGAATCAGAAAGTAGCCTGCTGACTGCAGTTTAAATATAATAAGTAATTTTTTTACTTGTTTTAGAGAATGTCTGGGATGCAAATGATTGTGGCTAATACATGAATGAATGTAGCATTATAGCATTTTTTAGTGGCATTTTTTTCCCTTCACTCTTATTAGAGGGATTTATTTTCTCTTTTGCCATTAGAGTAAATATAGAGGTGACACAATGATGGTATTAAATGTCTTATATCATCTTCCGTTTACAGCAGTTCTTCTCAAATAGGGAACGTGTTTGTTTTTCTTTTTTTGCTGAACTTGAAAAAAAATGTAATTGGACATCCACTACAGTAGGTGGCAGTAGTGCTCTCATAGTCAGGGAGTGCGCAAGGAATATTAGGCGTACTTACAACCATTTTATAGACAAATAATACTATTTATGATAATATTTTTTTCTTCCTGGGGGGCGTAAATGAGAAGATTTAGAATATTAATGTTTATTATCAAGCCGAAAATGTGAATTTAATTGAATTGTCCTATTTACTATTTGATAAATAAAGTCCTAAGAATCTTTCTTGAGGATTATTGTCAAACAAGTCCATTTGGACCTTCTGTACCTTTCATTAATGTACCATTTCGTGTTACAGGTGCTGAACCGCTACTTGTCTGCCCCCCTGATCTCCGTGGCCCCCGCCCCCTTGCTGTCAGTGTTGCCCGCGGTGTCTCTCCTGCCCCCTCCCATCCTCGTGAGAGACTGCCTGAGGCTGCGAGGTTTGCCGTACTCGGCAAGCATAGAGGACATCCTCAACTTCTTGGGTGAATTCACCCACGACATCCGACCGCATGGCGTGCACATGGTCCTCAATCAACAAGTAAAACACCGTACCGAAGAAAAGGGAAATCGGCTTATAGTCGGAATTCTTCGATAATATCCGAGTGTGTTCTTAGGGTCGGCCATCGGGCGACTGCTTTATCCAAATGACGTCGGCCGAGCGAGCGCTTTCGGCCTCGCAGCAGCTCCACAAGCACGTGATGTCCTGCCAGCACGGGCCCAACAGCCGCTACGTGGAGGTGTTCCCCTGCAGCGCCGAAGAGATGGGCCTGGTGCTGATGGGAGGCTCGCTCTCGCACACGCACACACACACACACAGCCGCAACAGGAGTGGGACGGGGCTCAGCCCGCCGCCATGTAAGTCCAGACGTAAGTGCTGCTGGGAGCTGGGGGTGCTTCGGGCCTGCAGGGGTAGGTGGGCTCCTGCCTTGGGGGCGGGGTTGCTGGGGTTTCTCCAATCTAGAATCGTGGACTGGACATACTGGAAAATTCACAACTGTGTGTGTGGGGACTCTTAAAAGGGAAGTCAACCCCCCCCAAAAGAATATTGACGATAATGTGTTCTATGCAGCCCCACTCTAAATACGGTATTCTGGTCAATATTATGTTAGCGGAATATTAAGGGTTCAGCAGCAAAATCCAGCAGTTTTTATCAATATCGAAAGGCGACCATTTTGCCACTTGCTGTCGAGTGAAAATAATTTATGTCATAATTTCTCAGGTAACAACCAATCACAGCTCAGCTGTAGAAAACAGGTGAGCTGTGATTGGACGTTATCTGAGCATTTTGCTGGATTTTGCTGCATAACTTATATTCCACAAATGTAATATTAAAGGGATACTTGACTCATTGAGCCATTTTCAGCAGTAAAAAGTTAATATTTTGTCCAGAATGAATTTGATAACTTCCTTATTTATCTTGTACAATTAATATTTTTAAAAACTGCTTTTTCCACTTGCTGTCAACTGAAGATGACATCATAACGACCAATCATGGCTCACCTGTTTTCTGGGTTTGGTCAGCAAACTGAGCCATGATTGGTCGTTACCTACTTCCTCAGCACAGGCAATGTCATCTTCGGTCAACAGCAAGTGGTGAAATTCATTTTTAAAGATATTAATTGTAAATAACAATAGTGAAGTTATCAAATTCATTCTGGACGAAATATGAACTTTTTACCGCTGAAAATGGCTCAATGAGTCAAGTTTCCTTTCATCTGAATTTCATGTTTAGACTAGTGAGGCCACATATTATTATTATTATTGTCAAAAAAAAATTATGGTTGACTTCCCTTTAATGAATTAGTGTGATTAATCACTAGTCTGCATGCCAAATGTTACTCTTCCAACGTGGACCTGAATCTGAATTCACATTGCAGTTCACACCAGACGCATGTTTGTTACACTCCCTTTCACTTTTTGACGTCATTTTGCATAAAAAATAGGAGGGGTAAAAATGTGGCAAAGGGCTTGTGTCTTAAGTCTCCAGTCTTACCAGTTCGTCTTGGTCGTGGAGTAGAGTGGCACACCTGTTGCGCTCATCTGGTTAATTCCGCAAAAGGTGGGTGGGGCTTAAAAATCAGACATGACTGCTGACAGAAATGAGCTTGTTTTCCCAAAGGCTGATTATTGATGCGTTAATGATCACACCAGTGAACAGGACACAACGCAAACTGGAGACAGAATTGAGGTCATGTTGGGACAAGTTGTAACTTTTATGACTGGCAATAAATGTCAAATCGTGAGTTCCTGCTCTATACAACCACATATAATGCCCGTAGCCAGAAGGGAGAGAGATCAATACAAAACTCCCAAAAATATTAAAGAGGAATTCAACTTTGAACATTTCTTGACAATAATATGTTATATGTGACCTCACTAATTTAACCATGACATTGTGATAAATATTACATTTGTAAAATATGAGTTATGCAGCAAAATCCAGTCGTTTTTTATCCATCTCAGGGGGCGGCCATTTTGCCAATTGCTGTCGACGGAAGATGACATCACAGTTGCTCAGGGCTCAGGCAATGACCAATCACACCTGTTTTCTGAAGCTGAACTGTGATTGGTTGTTACATGAGACCTGTGCAACTGTGATGTCATTTTCACTTGACAACAAGTGGCAAAATGGCGGCCTTCTGATATTGATCAAAGCAGCTGGATTTTGCTGCTTAACTCATATTCCACTAACACAATATTAACCAGAATACCGTATTTGGACTAGTGGGGCTGCATAGAACATATTGTTGTGAAGAATTCTTTTTTGGGGTTGACTTGCCCTTAAGAAATATGATGTAAAATCTATACAACATTGACTCATCACATTTCCAGCATTGAGACTTTGCCTAATTTTGGAAAGTAGAGCCAAATCCAAGGAGGGTGACAATTGCAAACCACGGCCACACACACTTCACTTTCAACTCACTGCCATTGACGGCTATAGACGTCAAAGCTCTACTGTAATTGGACTGGCAAGCCAATTACTCTACATTTTGACAACGTGGCACACAACATTTGTGTGTCCAGTGAAGTGCACGTGGTCATTGTTTGCAAGCGTGCATGAGCGCCTCTCCTAAAGCGCGCCACAATCGTGATCACGTCTTTGCGTTAGCACGCTTCAAGTGGACTGACGTCTTTTGTTTCCGTTATCTCTGTTCCAGGTTTATCTCCGCCATCCTACCCCTTCACCCCCACCCCGCCCGTCCTGCCTACTGAGGCCGCCGCCGCCCTTTACCCTCCGCTGGGCCAGGTGTTGCTAGGTCCTCGGCCCCTCGCCCTGGGGCATGCCTACTACCCGTCCTCGGCGCAGCTATATATGAACTACGCAACCTATTATCCCAGGTAAGCAGCTAGCATTTTGACTAACTTGCTAACATTTAATAATTAATTGATGCGGAGGCATTGATCAGGTTAATTTCTCACAATAATTAGGAAACATGTAAACGACAACATTCCTAGGAAATCACAATGTCCCGCCACCGGTGAGCTATTTTAACAACAGGTCTGCAGGGAGACTGGTGTGGTCCTTGAGAGCCAACATCAGGTCTAACCTGCCTCTGTGCAGATTAAGCCATAAAGCATGCATGAGTTACACTCGCCACGAAAATAGAACCTTACGCGTTGAAATGAGGCGTCCTACGGCAAGCGTTGTTGGTCAATTAAACACGTGGCTTAGCTTTAGAAGAGATGCAGACGGCGAGTTTTAGATGCCAGGGAAAAGTAATGCCTTCATTCTAATGATGGTCCGCCTCCAAGTTTTGGTATGCACCATTACACACTGTCAGGTTTAGTTGCCTTGAGCTTGTTTGCTAGGTTTGTCACCGCACCGCAAATTTTTCAAAAATGTCGGTAGGCATCCATGGCGATCAGGGCCTGACATGTTTACCAATCCCATAACTTTCAGTCGTTTCATGTTTTGTTTTTTGAAATGTCCAGTTTTTGAGTAAATGGATGGAAATTAAAATAGTTTTTTTAACCGGATTATAAAATGATTGATTGATTGAACATATACAGATTACAAAATAAAAGCTGAAGAAAGAAAATAATCATCAGTAGTGTCATAGTGAACATGCTCAAAGGGAGTAAGAAGTGCAAGGTTATCTAATCCTACCCCCTATTACTCATTTCATATTCATATCTTAGTAAGTTATTCACATTTAACTCATTCACAGCCATTGACGGCTATAGACATCAAAAATGAATTTGAACTATTAGTTTCACATTTTTTCCGCTTTTATTAACAAGAGTATGAAAACCTAGAAAAAAATTGATTCTGTAATGTAATCTGTGATTAATCTTGAGTTAAGTAGTGAAGTCATGTGATTAATTACAATGAATAATTCTAATCGCCTAAAGCCCCTAATAAAAAAAAAAAAGAAAAGAGAAAAGATTATAAAAAATTAGGGGCGTCAGACGATTAAATGTTTTAAATTGTAATTAATCGATTCATCACAAATGTTATATCTGTTGTAAATGCACAGTAAAAAAAATTCTAGGTTTTCATACTCTTGTTAACAAAAGTGGAAAAAAATGTGAAACTAATATAGTTCAAATGAATTTTTGACATCTCTAGCCGTCAATGGCAGTGAATGAGCTAATAATGTATCATTTTAAAAAAAGAAAACAATAAAAAATAATAAATGGTGAATAAAATAGAAGAGGCAATTCATTGATTAATTAATTAATTATACAAAGGATTCTTCTCAATTAAGTTAAGTAAAGAATCACCCCTGGCCATTTTTCAGGGATTTCCAGTATTCCCCGAAAAGCAACATTTATTATTTCAGGCCTCACTCTACTTTTTCAAAGCGAGGAATGCCGTCTGACTTTTCTGGTGTGACCTTCCGGGGCAAAGATAGTTAATAACTCAACTTCATGGTATTAGAAACATCTTAACATGGGTGAGCTGTGTGTTGAGCTTTCTGCCATTTTGAAAGAAGGTCAACTGTATTATGTACTTTTGTGACACCTTTTGCTAATAAACGCGCACTTTCACATGCATAAACAACTTGTCTTTTAATTTTTCTCCCCCTTCCCCACAGCCCACCTGGTTCTCCCACTACTGTCGGATTCTTCCCCTCCCCTTCTGCCCTCTCCTCCCCCGGGGGGTTGATGCGCATGCCGGGTCTGACCTACAACAGCAAAGACCTCATTAACGCAGTGCAAGGCTATCAGGTAAATGAAGCCACTTCTGTGCTCGCCAGTGTTAATCACCGCCTCCCTACAATCCAAAGGTTCTAATACAGATCTCCTGGTGTGGAGTGCGTGTGTAGCCAGACGCGCCGCGTTTGCCTGGAGGCTCGCAAACGAGTTTATCCTGTCTCCTCTCCCTGCTCCGTGACTCTCACTCTCCCGCTGCTTGCTTCGACTTGTATTCGCCGAGCCTCATGTCAGCGTAGAATGGAGATAGTCAGAAATGTGATTAAAAACGAAAAGCCGGTGGGTTTATGTTGGGGTCTGCGTGGCCTTTTTGTATGATCTCTTTTCACCCTCTTGCTGTCAATCATTCGTCCCCTCAGCGCACCTCAGGTGATGCTCTAGTTTGCTCTTGACCCCGGCCGGGACGTTGTAGCCTAAAGAATGGGTGTGTTTTTTGGATTAGCGAATGCTCAAGGCAAGGGGGGAATTTACGGGTCATCACGAGGGAGGGAACCAATTGTAATTTCTGTGACAAAATAGATAAAATACAGAAAAAATCATGGAGTGAATGACAAACCCCATTTTTGGGGGAATCTGCACCCAAACTTAACTGAATGCTTCCTTGTCCTGGAATTTTGTCCAGACTGCCATGGAGCCGGTCTCCGTCCTGAGCAGCAGCCTGATTGGCCAACCGGGTGCAGGCGAGCCTCCCGTCGTGTCCCTCCCCGCCCTGATGCCCAAGCCTTCCGGACACTACCTGGACCTGAGCCTGCTCTAAGCCTCGAACACGTATTGTTAGCTTTTTTTCAAAGTAGTCTTATTTATATCTTCAAAAACAGCCACTATTATATTTTATACCATGTATGGCTTTAGCCAAAAAAAAAACAATTTGTCTTTTATTGCACAATGTGTATCTTTAAAAAAAAAAAAAAAAAAGCTTTGTAGATTTTTTTTCCAATACGTTACATTATTTGAATAATCACTATTATGTATTTGCTAGCCAAAGTAGTAAAGAATGACTTTGTAGCAAGAGAGCTCAATGTTTCAAGCTTCTCCGTGAAGAGAGAAAATGTGTGCGAGTGCGTGCATGTGTTGAATGAGAGTACAATATGTGTTGTGTTTTTACAAAGCAGCATTTGGGCCACACTGAGAGAAAAAAAATCGAATAAAGTAATATTATGAGGTGGAAAAAAAAGTTATTTTTACTAAATGTAATTTTGTGAAAAAAAAAATTATTTGTAAGATTTTGCAATTTCATGAGGAATTGAAAAATATTTTAATATTCTAATATTGTAATGTGAGATTAAAGTGGTAATATGAAAAAAAGAGGACAGTTCCGAGAAAAGTTTTCTATTTTACAAAAACTATTTAATATTCGGAGAAAAAAAAAACATGCGAGAAAGTGTAATGAGGGGGTAAAGGCTTTTTTTTCACTTAGTGTAAAGGAAAAATATATATTTTTAATTTGTAATCTTGTAAAATTGAAGTTGTAATCCTAACAAAGCAACAACAACAAAAATCAATAAATAAATAAAAACTATATATATATATATATATATGATGTTTTTAAATGTCACATTATTCTCTTATTCAGACTTTTTTTTATGGGGGGGATAATTTATGAGAAAAAAATGTTTTTAATACCCCCCAAAAGTTATTTTTTTTCTATTTTCAGGGAGTAATGTGCAAATAAAGTTAAAACAAATAATAAAATAATGCCTCCCCCGGCAAACTTGCTACAAGACCAAAGTTGACATTTTTAAAAGAGTGATATTACAATAATTTTTTTAATAATCTTACAAATTATTAGTTTTTTCCCTATGTTATTGTTGCAATTTTATGAGTACAAAGCCATAACATCGTTCTTTTTTTTATTTAAAACAAGTCCTAATCCTACAAGAATAGTCAGATTTTGTTTTCACTAAAATGGTCAAAATGTTACAAAATCAAATTGTAAACAAAAAAAGATGCAATCTAATGAGAATAATGTCGGAATTTGAGCAACAGTTTAAAATTTCACAAACCAACCTTTAATGTGACAATTTGGAATAATATCAGGAAATGTATTTTTAAACTCTCTACACTCTAAATAGTACTTTATTATTATTTTTAGCATATTTTTTTCTTGTCATTGTGGCCCTCCCACTCCTTGTTGTCCATGTTTTAATAGCTAATCTGTTTCTATAATACACGTGATGTGTGTGGTTTTTTTTATCCACCTCCAGTACACACGGATTGTATTGGAAGCTCAAGTGCATGAAGAAGTTAGCAGTTCAACCTTCCGATGTTTACACAGGTGCCATTACCAATGCACTGCTAATCAATGCTTATAACGGCACGGCAGGATGTTTCAATGCTGGCTTATGTTACACTGCGAGTCGCTGTCAAGTTTCACTGAGCTGCCGAGAATGAGAGTGGGCTAACTCCATTTGGCTCTTTTTGCGGGGTGGGGAGGAGTGTTGAGGTTTCCCCATTAAAATTAATGGAATTATCTTGTGTGCCAAAAAATACCAACAACAAAAATTTGAGCATTTTTCAATAATATATATATTTTAAGAATATATGCCTGTGAGTATTCTTGTATGGGTTGACACTTGTTTCAGATATAAGTTGTTTAAAGGTTTATAATTACTACAACATTGATGCTAATTTTTGTTAGCCTGTCTAGCGTTTTGATTGTGTGTTAGCATTAAGCTAGCAGATTTAGACAATCCACAAGTTCTAATTGTCTTTACGTTTAGGTGCCCAAGATGAAAAAAAAGTGCAGAGTGAAATAATGAACTGCCCCCTACGTGTCAAAATTGGAGCTTAACCACGAGTATTAATTTCTGCACTTATCTTAAAAAATAACAAAAAACGAAGTTAGCCCACTCTTGCTCTCAGTGGCTCGTTTGCTTTTGAATGTGCCCTACAATTATTTGTTGCCAATATTGTTGTGCCTTTTGTTGGAGATTCAACCAGCGCTCCGGTTGTTTGTAACCTTAGCGTTCGCTTACTCTCTCCAAGAGGACTTGAAGATCTCATCTTACCTCGTGAAGATGGACAATTAAGATCTGATTAGACATTTCTCCACTAAAGGCCGCTGAATAAACAGAAACTGTAGCTGCGGATTGAATACATTTACATTGTGAACGGATGTTTTGTGTATGTAGCAGGACTGGAAGGTCCTGCTGAGAAATAAACGTATTATGACATTTGCCACCACTGACTTGCAGTATTCACTTTGTGTCTAAGAGGGGGTGACAATTAGTGGCCCGAAGGTTAGAGTGGGAACTCCCTCGCATGGTCCACAATGATTACACACACATATTCTAGTGGTGGTTATTTTCCACAAAGAGGAAGAATGCCAGAACAGGAAAAAAGGGGAAGAAAGAAGGAAAGCAGACAAAAAGCATGTCACAGCCCCTCAGGGAAGATTTGTCATTGGTGTAATTTAATATCAGCGTGCACCCCACCCTGCCTCTTAAACATGCCGACTCTTACACTTATCACTGCATGGATAATCTGAAGCAGGGGTGGCCAAGTTCGATCCTGGAGAGCCCCTACCCAGCCTGTTTTCCTTGTTTCTCTCCACTAACGCACCTGATTCATGATCAGGATTGTTATCAGGCTTCTGCAAAGCTTGCCGATTAGCTGATCATTAGATTCAGCTGCACTGCAGGAGGGAAACATGGAAAACAGGCTGTATAGGGGTTCTCGAGGACTGGACTTGGGCACCACTGATTTGAAGTATCTCCGCATTGTTTTCTCCCCGCACATTTTTATTTAATAAATTGCAGAAAAAGAGTTTTGAGTGTTACTGTATATTGAATGTACTGAAAAACATTCACATCTACTTTATTTTTTTTAGATAGATAGCGAGATAGATACTGTAGCTAGCGAGATAGATGGATACTGTAGCTAGCTAGCTAGCTAGATAGACGGATGGATACTGTTTCCCGGCTAGCCAGGTAACACCTTGAGATACCTTCTGAAGAGCTGGATGAAGTGGTCTGGGCATCCCTGCTAAAAATGCTGCCCTCGGAAGAAAATGGATGGATGATTGATTAGCTGGTAGAATTCACATGTTCCCAGAGTTTGTAATTCGTCATTGTCAGATTCGTCATCGTTATGATAACAGATCTATTGTCATTATGGTTGAGCAGTAAGTCGGGTACTTTTCCTAATTCTTCTCTCTGATTGGCTGAGAGAAATCACATGTTTCTGTTGCCAGCTGCCTCGTCAGGAGCGGCCCGCGGCACCCGTGGTTAATCAAGTAAAAGGTTAAAGAACCAAAAGTATAAAAAAACAACAGTTGATTGTTTTTCAGGCTGTACTACAATATGAACGAAACGCAAAGTACGCCATGAAACGTCTTCCTCCACAACACACCAATTACGGGGTGACTCATTGCTGGGTATACCTGACAGACAGGTGTTAGGGGCAGCTAAATCAGTTATATTCTTCTTTATAATGGCAGCATTCCCAAACAGGGTGGATACGTTACGCGCGCGCGCACGCGCGCACACACACATACAAGCAATCATGCATGCACGCAGGGCGAGGCTGATCCACATTCCCATGTCAGTGCACACACGCATCACAGATGCTCCTATGCTCTTTTTTAAAATGACGATGACGCGGCTTCTGTTTGTTTTGCCTTGGTGGGCTGACGTGCATGATGCGAGGGGCTACACATTCAAACTGTATAATGATTCATTCACTTTTTTTTATGTGGATGTAAATGAAGAAAGCAGAAGGAGAAGACGTTGTTGTGCGATTCTGTGGCAGCTGTCAGCATAATGACTTGACCACAAAAACAATTAGGATGCTTGAACAACAGGTATATGCCACAATAGGTAAATGTTAAAACGCTGGTGCGTGGGAAACTATAAAAGAACGTGCCAAAAATGACGGCAACCTTCATTTTTCTTCATTTTTAATTTGCTCCATGCAATTCTATTAATTTATTTAGAAATCTATTCATGTTGTAATATTTATTTTGGTGTCACTGCATTGTTTTGTTTTCATCCAATCAGATTTCAACCTCAATGTGTTGTTTCCATGTGATTCTAACCTGCCCAGGGCCTTCAGAATCCGTAGTGCTGGCTAAACGATACTAGCAACGAACTGTTTCTTTAACCAATCAGATTTCACATGGGACAATAACGTCAGCATTGTGCTGTCCTCTGACTGGCTGTTATAAAAACCTTGAACGATCTGCACACATTTATATATTTATTAATCAGCAGCTCTGGTGCGATTGGCCAGCACGCAGCACGCACCATGTGGTTAGCAAGAGAATTACAGAGAATTGTACGAATTCAAGGTTACGTCGCCGCTGTAGTACCTAAACTACGTCGTAAAATGAGGACACATCGAGTACACTACTGCATTCTTATCTGCCGGCGGAGCACATTTGTCTCCTCCTAGTGGACACTTTAAGATAGCATATTGATAATAAAAAAAACGATAGAAAGGAAAGAAAATTTAAGTATATAAATTGACAATTTAGCTCATTTATTATCATACTTCCATCCACCAATTATTGAAACACAAGACTGTTGGTTATGTCACCTTTTAATACCTTTGAGTGTGTAAAAGCAAAAATAAAATGCATCCATTATCTGGACGGCTTCTCTTGCATTATATAAATTGGATGCATTGTTATTGACTTTTCATTTTCTAATAAAAATAATACAAATGATAACAAATTGGTATTAGGATTTTTATTTAAAATCCCTCCCAACAGTATTTGGGACAAATTACAATATTTTTTTGTGTGTGTATTAGAACTTCAGTAACATCTTCTTTTTTTTTTTTTTTTTAGGGATTAAGTTTCTCAAATAAGTAAATACAGTTTTTAACTTCATTATGTCATACAAAACCCTTTTTGTTCTTTAAAGCATTTTCTTTTGTCATATTAGTTTTAAATATTTAAATACATTTGAACCCCCACAAAATGATTGTAAAACATTCCAAGTTATTAATATATACTTTAAAAAATTAAGTTATGCCATCATTTTTTAATAAACAAAACAACAAATAAATTATGTAATACTTTTATGGCAGTATAGAATTTCCCATTAAAATGACTTTCTGAGAGGAAAAATAAACACGAAAGGAAGAACTTTAAGGATCAAGTTTACACTTTTGTTATTTAAAAGAGCATGCAACACAATCAGCACAAAAAGGCTTGCACTTGAATTTCTCATAATCAATCAAGGTATCGGACAATACCCCCCCCCCCATCCCGTTCCCAACACAGTTTGTTAATTAAAAAGCTGGAAAAGTTCTGCTCTGTTCTAGAATGACTGTACCGCAGTCAACAAAGTGAGGTCCATAAGAAAAAGGCATGCTTGGATTAAAGTGAAGAATTCATATTGGGATGAACTATAGAACAGAAATAGAGGTGTAATAGCAGGTGTGTCAATACTTCTGTCCATAGAGTATGCAGTAGACAAAGCTTGAGCTGGATACAAACGTTATGTTCAATCGAACCTGCATCTCATGCCTCAGACACAATTGAAGTGTTATTCTCTGAAATATGCCAAGTACATTCAGATTGTTAAAAAATAGACCCTTTTGTCACGCAAGTCGCTTCGGATTCCATCTAAAAGTTGAAATACAGTCTGTAGTGTCACTTGGATGAGTAGAAAGAGAGCCTAAAGGAACACTTCTTCAGCAAATATAACATAACGGCCTCTGTGCAGAGTACAGTGTATATAAAAAGTCGACACACCCCTGTTGAGATGCCAGGTTTTTGTGACGTGAAAAAACAAGAAGATTAATCATTTTTAAAAGACGAGAAGGAAAGAAGTAGCACAAAAGTGAGATAATGTGGTTGCGTAAGTGTACACACCCTATTTCATTCACATTCAAACTCAAGTTAAATGGGAGTCAGGACACACACTGCACCATGTAAGGAGTAATATTTATATAGAGTATGGTTTTTTTTTCTTCTTCAATTGAGTTGAACAGATTTTAGTCACAATAATAGTGAAAAGAGATTTCATATAATTGATCTTGGTCTCATTTTGTTAAAGCTCAGAAACCTGGCATTTGAATGGGGGTGTGAAGACTTTTTATATGCAATGTACAATAAATATTTTTTTCCCATTCTGAATGCATAATAATGCAAAATAAATAAATAAAATACGCCAATGTTGATTGCAGCCAACGCCATTTGGGGCTTCAGCTTGCGCATTAGGGTGTCAAGCGACACGCTCTCAGAGCTCGGTCATCAAGAGGGCTCTTAGGATCTTCTCTCTGTCCAGCCTCAGTTCCTCTCCACTAAACACACACAAATACAAACACGGGTACTTCAAATTAGATTATTTTCCCACTACTGTATGAAAGGTCAGTTTTAGACATAACATTAGGTACATCTACAATGAATTTCTGCAAAAATTGAGTTCCCTTCACCACATCCCACCAAGCATTTGATATCCCAAATATTCTGCTTAAGATCCATGTACCAGTACTAGTACACTCTTGGTTCTCACAAAATTGTGTGTATTTTCCCCACTACAGTCTTCAACTGCTGTATGACATTTGGTGTGTGCAACCTGGCCACCAGAGGGCAGTATGATACAGCCATGCAGACATAAAGAAGAATATCAAATCTACTGCAAGCTGAAGTTATATTATGATTATTATTATTATTATTACTATCATATCGTTATTATTATTTATTGATTTATTTATATTTGCAGATCATTAAGGCTGTGGGTAAGCCATAACTAGCAATACACGGGTTCTACTCATGTGCCAGTCTTGTTCTAAAAGTGCACTGAATTTTCTTAATAGTAAGGACAAATACTGTCATATTCATACATTGACCTTTAACCTTTTATCAAGAATATTGAATAAATATTAAAAGACTTTCCACACATCTTTGGGTCCAACACAAAGTGTCCCGCAAAGGAAATGACAGGACGAAGGTGTTACCTGTCGTGATGGGCTGCAAGGTAAGGGACCAAGTGAGGGAGGGGACTACAGTAGCACGAAGGAGAGAGGTGGGGAGAAGGCAAAGGGGAGACACAGCACGAACTAGCCACTTCCAGTGTTGGCACATTGTCCACCTGGAATGCACATGGACGCATAGACACACACACACACACACACACACACACACACACACACACACACACACACACACACACACACACACACACACACACACACACACACACACACACACACACACACACACACACACACACACACACACACACAAGGACAATCCTCATACATTCTCCCCCGTGAACTTCTTGTGACGAGTGTTGAATTGCGTGCGTGTGTTACCTGTGGGTAAATGGAGGGCTGGATCTGTTTGTCCAATGAATTAATGGAGCCTGACTTGGCTGCACTCTCACATGAGATGGCTGCCAGGGCTTCTGGAAGGTTGTCTTCATCTTCATGGTTACTAAGGTGCAAGAAAAGGAAAAAATGAAGGATGGAAATAAAGTGTATCACTAGCCTACTATTACTATTAACTGCCCAAGTCATTTTTAACTTAAAAAAAATGTTTTTCTTGTTTTCCCCAAAATAAAAAATACATTTAAGTTAAAAGCACTAATTGGTTGCAGTAAACATTACAATAGGCTAATAGCGAACAATTTTCTCAAAAAAAAGAGACCAAGTCAAGCTGTTTTATGTCATCCAAGTTTTAAAATAAAATAAAGAGAATCACACGTTGTGTATTTAACTAAAACACATAATTTCCAAAAGTCCACTAGCATAACGCTAGCACACAATGCAAAACCTAAGAGACATGCTAACAAACCTAGCATAGATGTGGCAGAAGTTATAACATTCAAGCAACAGACAAACGTTAATGAAATGTAGACAGACACGAAAACAACACTTACAGGGATAAATTCTTCATCCTCTGTATAAAATGACTCATATTACAGAAGCTCTAAGTAGTTGTGACCGACTTTTTCATGTATATGTATACTGTATACTGCATGTATGTGTATAATATACTGCCCCCTGGTGGCCAAAGTACAATGCACTAACTTCAATGTTTTTGCCAAGTGCAATACTGTATGTAGAGTGCCATTTTATTATTTATTAATTTTTACATAAAAACATGTTTTTGAAACGGATTGACAGCATTCAATTCATTTCAACAGCAAAAGATGACTTGAGATGATTCTTCTGAATTATGAGTGTGGTAATGGAACAAATTAACTCATTCACGGCCATTGACGGTTATCGACGTCAAACATGAATTTTAACTATTTCTATTAGTTTGACATTTTTTTCCACTTTTGTTAACAAGAGTATGAAAACCTAGAATTTTTTTATTGTACATTTAGAACAGATATAAAATTTGTGATTAATCGTGAGTTAACTCGTAAAGTCATGCAATTAATTAAGATTTTAATCGCCCAACGCTCCTAATTTTTAATTGTAATTAATCGCATGACTTCAATAGTTAACTCACAATTAATCATACATTTGATTTCTGTTCTAAATGCACAATAACAAATAAAATACTAGGTTTTCATACTTTAGTTAACAAAAGTGGAAAAAAGTTAATCTAATAGAAATAGTTCAAATGAATTTTTGACGTCAATAGCCGTCAATGGCAGTGAATGAGTTAAACTCATAAGTTAAGTCACCAATCTACAGTATACATTTTTTTTTTTTTTATTATTCATGGGTCTGCTTTCCACCATTTTATTTTCCATGTAGATCTCTGCTGCCACGTTGTCAAACCTCCATTTTAAATACAGTAAAAGTTTCTCTAAAATAATAAAAATCTTAGTGGATTAAGGGAAAGTGCTTTGACTAAATGCCTTTTGAGAGCTTATATGTATTCTATCGCGGTGCCTAATGTTTTACATTTCTTGTTGGCCTTTTCATATCTTTTTGTTTGAGTTATGTAACAAATTGTCCATTCAAATATTTCAATTTAAAAACAAAGGAAGGAGCTCAGACGCGATTCAAGTGCACTCCACTGACGTGTATGATTTAACTCACAAGCTGAACTGTCGGACGAGACGTTTCCTGCGGATGGTGCACGGGCTGGATTTTGGTCTTGGCGACATTTTGTCTGCTGGCAAACTGGACGCAGATGATTCTTGAGAGGAGTTCTGATACCTGCCGACAGCATTTTTGTATATAGTGACTAAAACCATCCATCTATTTTCTTTCATTTCATTTCATTTTTCAGGCCTGAGCCAAGATTGAAATAAAATAAAATGACAGCACTTACTTTAAAAAAGAAAAAGAAAAAGAAAAGTAAAGCATATGTGAGCACATTATGAAACTTCCCTTTTATAAGTGGGAACAAGCACAGAGAAAAAAAAGCCCAAGAGAAGAAAGGCTCAATAGAACTTGCCTGTCTTTGAGAGGCACATTGGAGTTCTTCCCTCTCGGACTCACTGAACCATCCTTCTATTTGGCGGGGAGGAAAAAAGATGCAAATATGCAAATAAAAGCATTATGAGGAGAACATTCGCCGGAGATCATGCACAGTATGGAACCCACCCTGAAAGCCGCCTCCATCTGGGCCTTCAGAATGTTACACTTGAGGTGGTCTGGAAGAAGGGCCGGGGAGGAGGCGGCAGAGGGGTGGAGAGATTTTTCCGAGAGCTGCTTCTCTTCTCCCTGCAGATGGAGGAGGAGGAAGAGAGTGAGGCCAGACCGGAAACGTCTCATCTTGTCAGCAGTGGAAGGAAGTCAATGTGAAAACGTTTCTGACCTTCTTGTCCATGTTGATGCAGAGTGAGGGCCACGCAGGACATTCGCAGTCTGACTCCAGGGCCTCGCGGAAAGACGGAGACGTGTCCAACTTGTCTCCGAGACAGGGCGATGCTCGACACACTAGCGGAAATCAAGATATAACGCATTAGGGCAGGGGTTTGCAATCTCTGACGCCAAATGTGGCTCTTTAGTCCCTCTTCTGTGGCTCCCTGTGGATCTCTATAAAAAAAATAAAAAAATAAAATCTTAGAAATTAGTATTTTTTTTTACTTATTTATTTCTTAGATAAATATTCTTTAAATGAATTAATGCTTTAGGTTAAAAAAAAGAATAATTAAATATTTAAAAATGCCAAAACACAAAAAGGTAGATGAAAAAGTTTTAAAACACAAAAAGGTAGAGGAAAAAGCAGAAAATTACCATAACATTGCAAAAAAAACCGTCAGAAAATTGAAATAAAAGAGCTGGCAAACGATATTTTTTTTAAAAATCAGATTAATCACATCTTAGAATTTTGATTAATCACTTAATTAAAAAAGGCTTTTTTTATCAACATTTAATGTTATGAGGGCGTCTTCAACATTTTTTGATCCACTGCACACGCTCATCCTCCTCTTTTCTTATCAGTTAATTAGTTACATAATTTAAAACGGAAAAAAATTACCCCAAATAGTTTGGCACAAACAAATATTCTGAATGTCACACATAAATGCTTTACTTGAATGCATGTGGTTATGTTTATTGCTCAAACACAACCTGTGCTACCTTTCACGTAACCATCCGCTGTCAAAATTAATAGCGTTTAATCAGCGTTAATACGATAACTTTTTTGTGATTAATTAGTTAACGCTTTAACTTTAACTTTAATTGAAAAAAGAAGAAAAAAAAGTAACCATAAAATGTCCAAAAAGAAAGGCAGAAGGTGAGCGTAAAATGTATTTGATATTGCAAATCATAATAATATAATAAAAGGCAGAAAACTGATTTAAAAAAGCACAAAACTATAGAATGTCCCAAAACAAAAGAAAACCCTAAAATTACCATGAAATGTAAAAAAAATTGCAATTGTATGAAAAACAAAGTATGAAAAATTACAAACAAAGACGAATAGTAAAAAATAAATCTCTTTGTATTGGATGCTGCAGGTTTTTCTGTTATGGTGCAGCTCTAATTAGCTCTCGGGCCCTCAGTATACGAGACTAACACTAATACATTGTTTTCTTCATCACCATGTTCAAATGTTTTGAGGCTCCAGACAGATTTTTGGCTTGAAATGGCTCTTGACAGTTGCTGACCCCTGCATTAGGGAGTCTCATGTTTTAAGCTAGAAAATTATAGTTTGGCGAGGTGAAAGAGCGCATTCTTGGTGTACTACGTTTTTTTCAACTATCTTACACAAACCTGGTATTTGAACAGGGGTGTGCAGACTTTTTATACCCACGACAAAGGCTTTGTGTATTAAAAGGCAAAGAGGAAATTTGATAACTAACTGCTGTTGTACCTTGTCATGCATGATTTCATTTACAAGGAACAACCCTACCGATATGACTGTATCATGGAAGTGAAATATCCAATCAAGCGGAAGGCTCGTCTATCAAACAGAAAACACGGCCCTTATATTGACAATATCGGTTATGTAGATGCCTAAAATCCCTTCAAGGAAATCCTGAAGACTGACATAAATGGTGCATGCATAAGCAGTTTCCCCAGAGTGTTTGTACTCACTGATTTTGTTATGCGTGTGGCAGAACGTGTCCTGGCTGTGCGTGTGGCGGCGCTGACGGCGATGGACCTTTCCGGAATATGACGTCTCGTTCTCTTCCACGCTGAGCTGATGGTCGGAGGCGGGTCCGCTGAGAGGGAAGCTGAGGACGACGCGACAAAAAGCAATCCAAAGTTAAAAAGTGACGTTGAATTTTTTTCTCACACATCACATGTGATTTATACATATTATTTTTCTACATTTCCATTTCATTCCTGTAAATACGTTCACATGGCACATTTACAGTACATAACATGAAACATCATTCACATTTATTTTTTATAAGCAATATGGCAAAAACCCATTTATTACTTCATTAAGGCACAATGTGATTCCAGAATAGAGCTCCACCCACTATCACAGCAAAACCACATTACAGTACAGCATATGTAAACAACTGGTAATAATCAATAACTGTCATTCATGATGTCACAGTGCACTATTTAGCATAAAGCAGCAATAAACATGCAGCATCCCGAAAGCAGCATACAGTATCGTGCATGTTTGGACCCTTGGAACCTCTGGAAAATTACAATATTCAAGCACTTTTGTCATTTGATTGCTTCCTGCAATCTCAACAAAGACACACAAAATGAAAATGTAAAACAGAGGCGGGGAAGCGTTTTTTTTTTTTTTTTTTTTTTCCTACCAGTGGACATTTCAGTCCTCTGGAAAAAAAATAAGGCCATTTACAGATATTTTTGAAATATCTTTTATGTGCGGCGTCCAAAAAATAAATACAAGATTTTTTTATTTTTTTTTTTAGGTAGCATTTATGTAAAAATTTGGGAACCACTGGCCTAGCACATTTATTTATTTATTATAATTTCATAGCAGGCCGGAGCAAATGCTCTACTGGGCCATATATGGCCCACGAGCCACAGGTTTCCGCACTCCTGCTATAAGGCAGGTTATTTCTCAAGTCCATAGCAACAAAGATATTATGGGATATAATCGAATCACTCACAAGCAAACTTAGCTATTATTATGACTCATGTTACATTCTAGAGGTGTCTACTGGTCACACGATGTGGAGATGTGATGAATAATGGAGGAGGATGATGATGATGATGATGATGATGATGATGATGATGATGATGATGATGATGAGGGTCTTCTTGCTTTTTTTTCTTTTTTGGGAAGGGGCAGTCTGAGTAAGTCCAAGGTCAAATAGAGGTCAAAGTGTCGTCATGACCTTGTCCTTGTGAACGACACTGATGATGGGTGCGTAGTGTAAGCTGCTGGTTCGCTCCGGGACGATGGGGTGACTGGACGCGGGACTGGTAGAGGAGGAAGGGGCCCCGACAGAAGGTCTGAACACACACAAGCACATGCATACATATGAGATGCATGACATGACGTGAGATGGAAACACAGATACTATGGCATCTAAAAATAGAAACCTGCCCTGCAGGCTAGTTCTCCCAAAGCCACAAACACAATGGTAGGCAAAATATGGCACGCGGGCCACATGTGGTAGACACTGTTCTTGAATGGGGCCCACAATGTATTCACAAATCAGCGTTTCTATTTGTTGCATTAATTTAGGCTTTTTTTTCACCAAAAAAATTTGCTTAGTTAAAAAGCATGTACATTATTTATTTTTTATGTGTTTTTATTAATTAATCATTAAAAAATGGTCTGTTGATTTGCTGTAAATTAGATAATAATAAATTACATAATTTTACATACAGTGTACATATTAACACATTAACATGGTTTTATGATCTTGATTTAATATTGGTTGGTTAAAAAATCATAATTAAAAAATGAGAATACATTTTTGATCACTTAACTAATTTACATACACATTTTAAGCATTTTTCCATCCATTTCATTAAATAATTGGTCGAGTAATTTTTTTTTTAAAATTACATTTACATTTTAATAATAATTTATATATATATATATATATATGTGTACACACACACATTTTGCTTAATGTTAAAATGTATTTAATAATTGGTCATTCGATATAATCCAATTTATTATTAATATTAAAAGATTAAAAAAATTATTGTCAAAATAAAAGGTTTTACATATTTGTATCTCATCTATAAATGACCTGGTCCATATGTCTGTTTTAAAAATCAAACGCAAGCATTAAATAATAATTATAATTATTTATAATTACATTATGAATACTGCAATTGAAAGTAAGAATGATTTTGTATTAAACTATTTTAGATACATTTTAATCGTTTTTTTATTTGCCTCATTGAATGCATTTTAAATATACATATTATTGGTTAATTGACTAATGACAAAAAAAACATATTAATTTCATATTTTTTAATTAATTGTTATTAAATCAATCGTCAACATTTTAATTTAAAAATATATATTCTATATATTCTTTCCTCATTTACAAATGACTAAGCGGTTCGGACAGTGGATACATGGATGGATTAAAAAACTCGAATGCAGCCCTTGAGCAAGTTTTCACACCCCTATACTAAAAAGGGGTGCCGCCCTATTGACGTTACCCCCTTGTCTGACAGATGTCCCCGCCTCCATCCTACCTGTGCGGCGCCGTGTGTCCGGAGGGCTGCAGGTAAACGGAGGGCGTGTAGGTGGGGTGGGACGGGCGCCACGCCTCGTGACCCGCCACGGGGATGTTATGTTGGTACTGGAGAGGATTGTAGAGATGGCGAAAATTAAAATGTAGCACAGACGAAGCCAGACCGGCACATGCTGTGAATGTGTGCGTATACGCGTATTTGCGCGTGCATGTGTGTAAGTAGGTCATCTGAGGTCACTCACTGCATGTTGGCTGGGATCAGGGCTGGCATGAAGGCAGAGAAAGAATGACAACAATCAGCGGTCGTAGATTAACTTGAGTTTCATGCACAGTTAAGACCAATGTGATTCAAATTTAAATTGGCTACGTACTATAAAATGTATTCAGAATATTTGGGAGTGACATAATGAATGCATGGTGTTTATTATGAAGCGGACCTCCTTAAGACACTTTTCGCTGAGGATCCCGACTGCACTATAATCTAAGACTACTGTACATTAAAATGATGCTGATAGATTGGGACTTTTGACAAAATGCAAAAATATAAACAAAATACATATCTATAAAAAAATAAAAAAATAAATCCTTAATATCTCTTAACAACTTCTTAAAGTCTTTTCCCACATTGCTGTCATTTCCTGCTACAGTATTCATCAAATAACTCAAGAAGTGGCCAGGCTATGACGCATTTTGGGTTTCCAATATAACGAACAAAACAAACATGGAAGTACATGTGACTTCCTTCAATTAAACAATTTGAGTGTCTGCCTGGTAATGGGACAAGTCATAATGAGAGGAGAGGGAAAGGTTGTTGTTCTACATTTAAATGCTAACCTCTTACCAGAACAATTATAAAGAGCATAATAATAATTAACTTCACAACTTAAAAATAAACTTACAGTGACATCTAGCAGACACATTTTTTTAAGATCATGAGGCTTAATTATGAGTAGCTCATAGAAAATTGTTTCCATTCATGCCCTGTAGGCAGTTTGAATGACAAATCAGGGACTGACAAAACAGGACATCGTATTCCTTTTCTGAAATCACAGCTCTATATAAATCAATATGATAACATATTGCATGGCCGTGAGCATCTGGGGAGGCACTGCCACAATGCCCTTTAATGCAGTCAGCACTTATATTAAGTGCATGGCCGTATAATTGCATGCATGTTTTTTTTTTTCATGTTACCTGATGCGTGGCGGCTTGGCTGGAGAAATGGCACTGACTAAAAAGGGTGACAACACAAGACACACAATGTTAGCAAAGAACAAGTGAATGCACGGCATGTCGGTGTGTTTTCGCACTAACGTGTCAACAATGTGTTGGCTGGAGCAGGGATTAAAGAAGAATGACAGCAAGCGCTTTTTGAGAGCCGTCGAAAGGTGCCGCTCAAAAGTCTTAAGCGATGGGAATGTGCGACACTTTCTTGAAGCTATCAAGGTAAATGATCGGCTAGCGTGAGACGCGATAAAGGGAAGCGGTCTGTTCAAACCAACCTGCTAAGTGATTAGTTCAAGACGCCTGCACGTAAAACTATTGTCTGGTATTATGGTTATACAAGCACCAGGCATTTTATTACATCCAAAGTTTAATGAGATCCGATGCAAAAGCTGCGTTGAAAATTAAAAACAGTGGAGACAGGACTAAAATATTTGTTGCCTGATAATGGCTAGAATATATATCTTAACTCTCTGTATTTACTGAAATTAACTGAAAATACATTTAATGTTTTCAAAACTAAACTAACCATAGTAGAACCCTATTATTGCAGAAATACGCATATAATTGGCGCCCATTGGAATGCATTTAAAAAAAGAAAAAAAAACAATTATAACCAAGAACATTCTTCAAAAAATGTCGATGAACATTCAATATGCGTTTTCCATGAAATGGGGGGGGGGGGGGGAGTAGGGTACTCCCCACAAAAATGTAAAAACAACGGGAAGAAATCTGCTAATATGCAAATCTGCGGGTAACAAAGCACACGTTTGCAGGGTTCCATTGTATAGCAAAAATCTTGTCAATTAAAATCATACATCAGCTTTCAGGGTTTTACTGTAAGTGTATTTATTTTTTATATTACTCTATGGCCACTCTACTACTGAAAGGTCAAACAGTAGTTTGGGAATTGGAGCTTACTTGATTACACAATACTTATTGTCTATTAACCTTTTTTTCTTTGTAATTATCTTTCGCTCAGATAATTAAAAAGAATATATGGTAGGGTTTACTCGTTGAGTATATATATATATATACATACATATAACATAAAATAATATAATATAAAAATTACAGAAAAACAAAGGATTTTTTTAAACTGAATTTGAAAAATACACAACAAAATAAAAACTGACTATAATGACAAAGTATTATAATGTTGGTGTGAGGCAGTGCAGTTTTACGCCACTGCAACCCTTCAACCACATTAACAGTGTCAATCAAAACTAAGCATTATTACTTTTGTCTCGGAATTATCGGTTCTGATTTAATTGTACAAGCGCACACAACGTTGTGGTTGACGAGTGTATAAGAGCTAACTGTCAACTATGACTCACAGAGGCGTGTGAAAAGCCGACGTGTAGCAGGTTCTTATAAGTTGTATGTACACAATTGTGTGTGTTCCCGTGAAGACTCACCTTTGCCCAGTGATTGCGTGCGGGAGGGGTATCGTTTGCTGGGCCGTCGCTCGAACGTGCTGGCTCTCCTCAGCCGGCTCCCGTGAGTCGCCTGGTATTCTGTTTTGCCGCTGACATTGACAGACACCAGGAATTATGTCTTGTTTTTCTTATTTTCGCTGCCACTGTAGCTACAGCTCAAGTACCAGACATTTGGAATTTAATGAAAATTGTTTGTCATTTAAGGTGATAATGAATCCTCATTAACAATAATCATACTGTACAGTAAGTGACTATGTCAATTACTCTGCCGGGCTCGTTGAATCGACGTTATCAATCAGTTTCAGTCAAGATGTTTCTGCCTTGTTAGAACATGTCTGCTGACTAGGGTGCGCCCTGTGGAGCTGCTCTTAAAAACAACCTTCAAGTGAGAGTATTTGCTTTGATAAAAAGTGAGAAGGAAAACAATACGAAGGACATATCTCTCGTCGCCATAGGAACACCTTCATGTAACCATAGATACGAATAACCATAGACAACGCACACACCACTAGTTTTTTTTTTTTTGTTGCTACTGGCTTACTTTTATTATTTTGTTCTTATGAGAAAAAAAAAATCTAATTTAATCTATTAATATCATTATAAAATCATCAATGGGGAAATTAAACATACCCATTGCTGTGTAATTGTGTTTTACACCACATGGAGAACTAGATGCAAGGAGGCATTCAAAGAGGGGCGCACTACTTGAGCTTGGGGGGCGATCACTTGCTCAAGGGCACCTCGATAGTTGCGTAGTAGTGAACAGAATAGCATCTCTCCAACAACTATTAAAGTGGACTAGTCAAAATACGGTATTTTGGTTAGTATTGCGTTAGTGGAATATGAGTTAAGCAGCCAAATCCAGCCGTTTTTATCAATATCAGAAGGCAGCCATTTTGCCACTTGCTGTCGAGGGAAGACGACATCACAGTTGCTCAGGTAACAACCAATCACAGCTCAGCTTTTGAAAACAGGTGAGCTTCCTGAGATGGATAAAAGCGTCTGGATTTTGCTACACAAGTCATATTCCACAAATGTAATATTAATCAGAATGCCATGTTTAAACGAGTGAGGTCACATATAACATATTATTGTCAAGAAATGTTTAAGTTTGCTATTGTAATTAGAAGAAATGCATTTTTAGGATAATGAAAAATTATACAGGTCTTAATCTGCTTTGATGATGTCAAATACCTTTTCTGTGGTAAATGACATCACATCATGTCGTTTCAGTGAATGATGAGAGCTACCTGTATCTAAAGCGAGAGCCGAGCCGCGTGAAGTCGCTGCGGCCCGGCTTGCCCGTGGTTGGCTGGCGTAACCGGAAGAAGGCGTGGCTCTCTACGGCGCACTTCCACACGTGCTTGCAGCTCTTGGCGCTGGCCAGCTGGAACACAAACGTGTGCTCTTGCTCGCGGCCCTTCGAAGCGGAAAAAATATATATATGTGTAGTCCAGCCAACAATGACTTCATTGTGACGTGTGTGTGCGCATGCTGGCATGAAGACACACACCTGATCATCATCTTCCACCACCACGAGAGTGAGTCGGCTCTTTTTGAAGTCCAGACGTGTGATTTTGGGCCTAGATGTCACATAGATTACAAATGTTATATTTTAGCTTGAGCCATATTTATACCATTAGTAAATGCAATTCAAATAAATGCGTTGTTTGAGCAAGGATGTCCCACAAAATACATTCTCCCTCAAATGATCTCAAATTTGGGCATGTGTAAAAACTAAGGGTGTCAAAAGTGTGTTAATTTTGAGTTAATTTAAAGTTCCTCTAACGCCACAATTTTTTTTTTAAATGTGTGATTAATTACTGCCAATTACTTGGAATTCCAGTCGCAACGCAGCAGACACATCCACGTCAAAATTTAGCAGTAATACATTTCATAATAATGCATATATTTGTGGAGACTGGGGTCAAGTTGTATTTTGCAATTTTAAAAATATGCAGAATTTCACAGGTTATTTCATGTTAAAAGATTAGATAGCTCTTAAGATGAAAAGAAAAAAGCACTGAGCTGTCACCAATGTAATACAAATGCAGTTATGCCATCTAGTGGCAGAAAAATGACCTCAACATAA
Organism: Leptonotus elevatus; assembly: GCF_054856555.1. Lineage (NCBI taxonomy): Eukaryota > Metazoa > Chordata > Actinopteri > Syngnathiformes > Syngnathidae > Leptonotus > Leptonotus elevatus. The sequence goes on from NC_141244.1 coordinate 17,137,781, forward strand.
ATCAATATCACACTTGTTTTTTACAGTACAATATTTTTTTTTTCCAACTCAATTTAATGAATTATTATAAAATAACTGTATCAATCAAAATATGCAGCCATATTTCTATTAGTTTCCTACTTTTATGTTAACAAGAGTATGAAAATTCAGATTTTTGGGGGATTTTTTTTCCATTTTATTGTACATTTAGAACAGATATACTATTGAAGTCATGCGATTAATTATGATTACAAATTTTAATCACCTGACACCCCTAGTAAAAACTAACTTTATTGTTTTAATCATTTTTTTAATTCTTAGGTTGACACATCAGCAGATGCGAGGAGCTTTGCTTTATTTAGTCTGGCTGTAGTCCACAACATGACTTTCTTTTTGCTCGTGCAGTAAAACAAGTTTGAAACTTGTATTACTTCATTCAACACCTACGTGACAACTAACTATGCTAAAATTCTGCCTAAAACATGACCTTGACAGTATTTACGACACTAAATATCTTGATATTTAAATTGCAGAAAAAGCAGCAGGGGACACCCCGCATAAATGTTTGACATTTTGCTTATGAATCACAACCACTTTTGTGCGCGCGCAAAAAGATTGTGAAAGACGTCTTACCAAAAGAAGAGCCCAATTTTGTTGGAACCCTCAAACACCAGGATGCCAGTGGGCGTGAGACCCAGCGCGTAGTCACAACCGTCTCTCCCCTGATGACACCACATGCACATTCAGCGCTCAAGAATACACGCCAATGTGCGGTAAATAAACGAGTCGCACCTTAACAAAGTGCATATCTACGCCGTAGAGCTCCAGCCACTTGCATTTGTTGAGGAAGGACATCTCGGCTTGAGACGGGCTCATCCCCCTGAAAACGACAACAAGGAGTTTGACAACTTTGCACTGGTGATTTGTGCCCTGCGCTCCGTTTGTCCTTGCGCGGCCCAGTGGGTTCAGTGAAAGCACAGCATATGTAATCTAATCCGAGATGGGAACGATCAGACCGCCGCTGGGTTAAATACTGCCCGGAATCAATCAAGACCCTCCGAGGATTAATCCCCCTTAATCCTTCACGCAGGCTAGCGAGAGGGCGCCCCGGCTATCTGAATGGCAGAGGAGGAGACGGCGCCGCTGACACCGAAAGGGATTAATTCTCACCTTAGATCTCGCCACCTGCCGAAGATGTCCTCCTCCATGGCCTCGCTCTGCTTGGGGGTGAAGCGGAACTCCGATACCAGCTCGGGAGAGTGATCCAAAGGATCGCAGTCTCCCAGCTCGCCTGGACATACGAAAAAGGAAAAGACTAAGAGAACCAGAGATGCATGACGGGAGAGCAAAGAGACAATGGAGCATTTCTATATAAACCAAAAAACACATAACACTCCAATACATGAGCTTAATCACTATAGATCAATGATTCTTTATATTTTTGAATGGTTTCTGGGTAATTTGGGGTTGATGAGTCTGAAAATGACGAGTGTTTCGTTGAATTGGCTCTAGTTTTTGAGGTATCAATATTATTGACAATTAATTGATTGATAATGAATGTGGTTTGACAGTTTACAAAATGTACTTTGGTCATTATTAGAAGTAGTGCTCGTGCTTTGACGTCACCTGTTTTTACATTTGCGTACTGCTAATACTGCTTAAAGCTGCAACATGGAACTTTTTTCCCCAAATAACTTTACAATAAGCTTTTTATTTGACCATTTATGACTGAAATGCCTTCTAATTAGTAGATTAACACCGTAGCTGTTCGCAATGGGTACTCCTGCAAGCCTCTGGCCAATAGTTTTCAGACTGGATTCGGGTTAGAATTTCCCGCGCCCCCTGTCTGCGGATGTGACGTAATGTGTATGTAAAGAACGGTATGTGCAGAATTGAGGTGGCTCGGGCATCTGGTTCGGAAGCCTCCTCGAGCATGTTCCATCGGCAGAAGGCCCCGGGGACGACCCAGGACATGCTGGTGAGACTATGTCTCTCGGCTGGCCCGGGAACGCGTTGGGATCCTGCTGGAGGAGCTTGTTGAAGTGGCTGGGGAGAGGGAAGTCTGGGCTTCCCTGCTAAAGCTGCTGCCGTCGCGAACCGACCTCGGATAAGCGGTAGAAGATGGATGGATGGATGGATGGATGGATGGATGGATGGATGGATGGATGGTTGGATGGATGGATGGATGGATGGATGGATGGATGGTTGGATGGATGGATGGATGGATGGATGGTTGGATGGATGGATATGGCTCTGCTATGATTGCCGCAGCAAAAATGAAAGAATGCTGTATGGACGTACTGGAAAAGACTGATACAGCCTCATCCAAGTGGTACCATAATATCAGTGTCATATCTTGTATACTATTAGCACTTTTTTTAGACCAAAAATATGGAATCTCAAAAACTAGACCCAATTTGGAAAAAAATAATATCTTTTTCTAATTCAGCGGCATCAAAATACCCTAAAACCGTTGAAACGATTCTTGGCACCAAAATGTGTGTTGACCAGTGTACGGTAATAAAAAAACCAAAAAAAACTATAAATGTTTTAATTTTTAGATAAAGAAAACACATATTGATGTATGTATAGTATTTAAGCAATTAAACATTACCTGCTTACCCTCTTTTGCTCCAATTTCTTTAAGAAATGATTAACACACCAGCAAAAAAAATCTATATTTCATTCCGACCCTTTACAAAGACGAAAATACTTCATTTTGTATCAACTACTTAAAAATTATTCATATCAAGAAATGATTCATTAATTTTAAGACATGTTTACTTTTCGAGTAGTACGTTTGTAGTGTTGTAGCTGTTTGAATGTGTGCATGTTTGATAAAGCTCTTGCATTGGATCTCATTAGCATGTGCAAGTATATTCTGTATAATGTTGTGGCCGAAAAGCATGCGCAGAATAATATTGGAAATTATTTTTTATTTGAAGTATGTAATGCAATCATTGTTTTGGGAGTAAAAAAAATAAAAAATCATATTTCAGGGTATTAATTCAACACCACGTTGTTCCCCACAAATCTTTAACTGGTATCAAAAATGATATCTTCCATTCCTGTCCAAATATTGTTTGAAAGAAATAAAATCATCTTGGAGGTTAAGTCTACTCACTTTGCAAACAATAGGCGGCCAGCTCTACTGAGACATCATATGGACATTTCAATCTGAAGAGAAGGGAAAAAAAAAAGAAAGAAAGGGTAAGACCGATGTGATGAGCTGCTTTCCAGTGGGACTGCTGCACACACATCTGCGCGCGAGTGTGTGTGCGTGTGTGTGTAAAGGAGGACCAACCCTTTTCCCAAAATAATCACCTCTTCAGATCCTGATCTTGAGTGTTATAATAGAGCTGCACTCGGGGGATCTGTGGCCCAGATAGAGCCGGGACAAGATGGGCAGGACGCCTGCCTGTGTGTGTGTGTGTGTGTGTGTGTGTGTGTGTGTGTGTGTGTGTGTGTGTGTGTGTGTGTGTGTGTGCGCTTGAGTGTCTCAAAGAAGACTATGACTAAATCACAGGTTGCAAAGCCCCACGAATATGTAGTACTCAGTAGAAATGACAAAACTGCCAATGCCTTGGGTGGCCTGAACTTGAAAATATTACAGTGGGAAAACCACAATGCATTCAACACGCTAGCAAGAACAAGACATACGAACAACAAATAAAGGAGGAAGAAGGTCTCCTGTATTCACTTCTAACACTTGAGCGTTTAGCTGTCTATCCTCAAATGTTACAATGACAAACATGTTCGACCATTGAGGGACCGGCAGTGGTTTATGCTGACTCGGCATGTTTGGTTACCTGACACATGGTAGTATTTTTGATGGTACAAAACAGTGTGTCAAATTCTGTGTAGTACAAAAGGGCCACGTTATTGTTTATGGTCTCCATGAGATGAAACCGATTTGCCATTCATCATTATTAACTCATTTGCTCATTTTAAATGTTTGAAGTGTCCCAAAGACGTATTTATACTGTTTTTTTTATGCTAGAGCATAAACAAGGCTTTGATGCAGCTTCTCAACTGCACAAAACGATTGAAGCAATGGTAGTTATTACAAAAATGACCAGCAGGTGCCAGCAGAGTATGAGAGATCAGCCAGGGCCATGTTGAAAACAAGCTGATTTACCCACAGTTCTAAGCAGATTTGTAAATAATGATGAAACTTAGCTATATTCTAATGCTAATTGCTGCAAAACGGAAACAGATAGAACAGACTCTAATCTTTCTTTTAGTAGGTATCATGTTTTTATAGCAATAGAACAGTGGTTAACCAGCGCAAAGCATTTCTGATTGAAAAAAGAAAGAACAATACTTAAAACCGAGTGCTGTGCCACCATTGTTTGATTTATTTATTTATTTTTACTTTGGAACTCTCTTTGTATTTATGTGGTCTCTTGAACTATTTGGAAATAAAAAAAATTATATATATTTTTTTTAATTATAAATAAATATTTGTGCACATAAAAATTATCAACATTAAGTGTCCTCCTTTGGGATCCTAGTAAAAAAAAAAAAACAACAACTGAATTTTAAATAAAGTTTTCAAGTGATTGACAGGTGATTCTAGATAGCATATGACAAATTGGGTCAAACCATTTTGGTGAAATGGGGAGATACTGCAATTTTAGGACACTGAAATTGAATACCCTTCTGGATATAAAACTAATTTTGTGAACTTATATTTTTCTGAAATACTAACGTATACTTTCGAAATATATTTTATTATCTCACATACCCCCTGGAGTGCCTTCACGTACGTACCCCCATTTGTGAACCACACCGCAAAATCAGTCAGAACCCAGTTTAAAAAAAACAGCCGGGAGCAAAGAGGATTGCTTCAGTGAAAATGGCTGGGCGTGAATGAGTTAACAATTTACTAGTGCACAGGAAAGACTTACTTGCCGGACAAAATGTCCTGTCGAAGCTGCAGCACAAACAGATACCTGCAGCGAGAGTGACATGCATCAAAATGTAATGTAACATACATTTGTCTTAATTGTTCCCTGATGTGTTAGAGTACACACACTTTGCTCTAGAAAGCCAAGCTATTGGGATTATTATTAATTTTTTTATCCCAATGTTCCCTTGGCAAAAAAAGTAATTAGCCTTGCGTCCCTTCTGGACCTCATCATTATCATCATCATCATCAGGCCCAGGCCAAAAGAGTTTTTATTTTACCTTGTGAATTCCTCACGCAGGTTATTTGGCTCTGAGGAGTAAAATTTCACTCGGAAGAAGAGTCGGAATGCCGGACCATCTAAAAGAAGGAAGGACATAAGGCGTGCTCAACAATTTCATGTCATTTTAATTGTATTACTTTTTCAATAGGAAATCTTGCACACAAGCCTGTCCAAACTGACTTTGGGTGAGAAATAAACATTGTTTAAATAGAAAATGCATGGTAGTAGACAACCACTGAGTATCCCACTAGGCATCCTTACTTTACACATATGTATGCATCTGTACAATACTGTAAACAAATAAGGTTTAAAAAAAAAAAAGGCTAGCACAAATAAAATGAAAAGATGTCTATTTGCCCAAATAGACATCCACTATAATACAAAAGTCAGTTGCTAACCAAAACAGCAGCACCAAAGCCTCACACATGAATTAAACTGGAGAGACAATAATTACTTTCCCCCCATCAGAGGTCAGCGACACAGACAGCAGAAAAATATCCGTTTGTTGAGCATTTACTTCTTTTTACAAAAGCAGCAACTCCATTGCGAAATGAATTACATTTTATAATAAGTCCTTTGTAACTATAACTAATTACTTTTTGAGGGTAACGTGCCCCAACACGGATCATAATGTACCGGTCAAATCGTTTAGTAGCATCCCCCCCGACTCCCGGCGCTCTATGCAGGTGAGTAAATAAGCCCCCTCGTCCAATATTTGTGTCAATTCCAGAGGCTCTTGTATTGGATCTCATTAGAATGCGCAGGCTGCAAACAGGTTGCGTATTGTGTGCATCCTCTCTTTCCCTTGCGAATGTATCACATTCCGTGTTCACACAGGAGAGCAAACAAGGGTACGGGGGCTGCTCATGCTAATCACCCTGTCACCATTTGATAACATGCCACCTGCTCCCTACACGTGCAAGTGCACTTCAGGATTCTTCAACAAAAGAAGGAGAGATGAGCTCACCTCGGATCTGCTTCTTGATTTGCTTGGACATATCCAACCAGTGCTGAAAAAAAAAATAAGCAGCAAGCGAGAATGAATGCAGGCAAAAAGTAAGGTCGTTGACGTGCGTGTCAAGGACTCACCGAGACTTGATCTGTGTCCATGTACTGCAGTCCAAAGTAATCCGCCTCCACCAGATCTATGTGATACATGATTTGGTCAAAAAGGTCCTGGCCTTTGCTTTTGCTCTACAACAGAAGAACAAAAAAGTGAATTGTTTCCTAAAGGGGCTTTGTGAATGTTAAGTAACCTGATCTTTTCTCGGTAAAATGACTCTTTCGCTGTTTTTTTTTGGGCAGGTCATGTGACCCAAAACAGCCCATTACAACATTTTCCACAGCACAAAGTCGTCAGAGTTTATCTATTCCCCTACGCTGTTTACTACCCTCGTTAGGGTCATGGGTTAGCTGGAGCCTATCCTAGCTGACTTTACCCATGACATAGGGTACACTCTGGACCGGCTCAGCTTTAGAAAACAGGTGAGCCGTGAATGGTTGTTACCCTGAGCAACTCATTTTCAGTCGACAGGAAGTGGCAAAATGGCCGCCCCTGAAATGGATAAAAACGGGCGGATTTTGCGGCTTAACTCATATTTCACAAACGCAATATTATTACAGTGTTTTCCCACAGATTTAGAATATACTTGAGTGGGTGAACTCGCGACACATTTATAAAAAAAATTGGTACATTTTTATGACATTTTCTTGAAATCTGCTTTACTTGGGTGGCCCGCCCAAGTATTAACATGTGGTCGGATGAACTATTGTAAAGACAATTTGGAGGTTCACTTCCCCTTTAACTAGCAATCCCACAATGAATGCCGGAGATTCACCATTTTGAAGCGCGGCTCGAACTACACCCTGGACTCCACATCTGCAAGCAGAAGCCGCTAGCCCAGGGTTCAGTAACCTTTACTGTCAAAAGAGCCATTTTAGGCCAAATAAATAACAAAAAATCTGTCTGGAGCCACAAAAGCTTTAAACATTATGATGAACGAAACTGTGTGTTATTAGAGCTGCACCATGACAGAAAATATGCAGCATCCAATACTTTTGAGATTCATTTTGTTCTACCTTTCGTCTTTGGATTTTTTTGTGTGTAATTTTTCAAACTTAGTTTTTCATACATTTTTAGGCTTTTCTGTCTTGCTGTCAATTTTCTGATATTTGTGTTGATTTCATGAACATACTGTATTATGGTGGTTTTCTGCCTCTTTTCTTTCTTTTTGTACATTTTATGGCTATTTTTTGACATTTGTTTCTGCCTTTTTGTTATCAATTTGAATTCTGACATTTTGGGCTTTTTTTGTGGACATTTTATGGTTATTTTAGTGATTTTTTCTTTTGTTTTGGGACATTTTATAGTTTTTTTACTTTAAAAAAATTTAATTTCAGACTTTTTGGCAATTTTGTGTACATAAAATTATAATTTTCATGATTTCTTTTTTTGTTTTTGGACATTTTAAACGTCTTCTTTCCTGCCTTTGTAAAAATACATTTTCTGACTTTTTTGGCAATTTTGTGTACATTATATGGTAATCTTCTGCTTTTCCTCTTCCTTTTTTTATGGTCCCTTTTTAACATGTTTAGGGATTTAACTTTTTCATCTACCTTTCATCTCTCTTTTTCTGACAACTTACAAATTTTGACTATTTTTAAAAAATATTTATCTATTCATTAAAAAAAATTAAAATCATTAATTTAAAGAACATTTAATCTAAAAATATATATTTAAAAATAATAATTTCTACTATTTTTTTTTAGAGCTCCACAGGGAGCCAAAGAAATCGGACTAAAGAGCCACATGTGGCTCCAGAGCCGCCGCTTGCAGACCCCTGTCCGAACCTCACCCCGGTCATCATGGTAATGAAAGCTGGACACACCATTGGCCCAGCAGTACAGCATATGTAGCATGGTGAACCATGGCTTATTTGCACGAGAACCTTCAAAACAATCTAATATAATTTGAAAAATATTTCCTGAAGAAACAAATCAATAACTAGCTCCACATAATAGAAGTCTAGTTAATAATTGATTATTATGCCCATGGCCATCCCTGATATAAATAATGAAAATATTCTCATTGCCTGGAGTGGACTGTTTGTGTTGCATTTAGGTCAAAAGCAGGACACCCTCACGGGAAGACCTTTAGAACTTGTACTAGAAAAATAGCATGAACCACATGAGAACTCTTTGTGTCCCATATTTCATGTAGACCTCATTGTCATTTAAGAAAAACGGAAGTGAACCTCCTCCGCCTACACTGAAGGGTGTGTGTGTGTGTGTGTGTGTGTGTGTGTGTGTGTGTGTGTGTGTGTGTGTGTGTGTGTGTGTGTGTGTGTGTGTGTGTGTGTGTGTGTGTGTGTGTGTGTGTGTGTGAGTGTGTAAAAAAATGACAGCCTTGTACTTTGGATCCTGATAACCAATCCAAACTTCCTGGTGAGTGTGTGAGGAAATCAGACGTATTATAGGATTGGGGGAGATGAGGAAAGGACGGGAAGCAATAAAAACAAAACAAACAAAAAAAACACCTTTGCTCATTCTGCATAGGGAAAGTCATGACCCGGATCCTATTGAAGCAGCAACAGTGGTCGGACATGTGGTAGTCTCAAATGGTGAACGTCTAATAAGATTTTTTTGGGGCTGGGCTCACCTGCGTCGCAGCCTCCAGGGAAGCGCGAGGACATGAGCAAACTTGTTGCAACACATCTGTGACTAAGCCGCCGCTCTGATGAGCCATGTGTCACTTTGCATTATTTGTTGGAACCTACATGTTGTTGTTGTTGTTGCGAGTCCCAGCTGGACACACTCACACGCAAACGCGGGCAAAGCGGCGCGAGGTGACGCACACACGCAACCTTCAAAATGAAACCATCTTACCAAAAGGCACTTACGCACGCATACCCACACACTCGCTCACCCACACACACACACACACACACACTTGTACGTGTGCGACACCAAATCAGATCAGGGAGTCTGGGAATAGAGGAAGGACGGAGAAGGATGGACGGAGGAGGACAGAAAGTGGTGATGAGCAAGAGGGCATGTAAAAAAAGAAAAAGGATTAAGATGGTACAATGGAGGATGAGGGGAATTGTGACGTGAGAGGGAGATGGCGTAAAAGATAAAACAAAAGGATGAGGAAGTTGGTCACGTTCTGGTTGTTCGGGTGAATTTCCCTAAAGTCAAAACAGGGAACCGGCTGAGGCCACGCCTCTCAGTTAGAGTCTAGCTGCTAGCACAATCTGTGGATGTAGTATAGCAAAATCTTGGCTCAGGGATGGACAATTAGTTTTTAGAAGGGGCCATGCGAGAAACTTAAACAGCTGTTGAGGGCCACAGCAACATTCTAACTCAACTGTGTTAGATTAAATATCAATTGAATGTCTTTTTACAAAGCAGTCAATTTGATTGCTTTCGCAAGTTGTCACTATGGTGTATGTTGCAGTAGTTAAGAAATAAAAAATTAAAATAAAAACTGAAGAAGGATTTAAATGACACATACAGTATTAACATTTAATCACTTTCAATCAACATAAAAAAATTTAAAAAACAATCACCTGTTTTCTGAAGCTAAGCTGCGAGTGGTCGTTACCTGAGACCTGAGCAACTGTGATGTCACTCGACAGCAAGTGGCAAAATGGCCGCCTTCTGATACGGATAAAAACAGCTAGATTTTGCTGCTTAATTCATATTCCACTAACGCAATATTAACCAAAATACCGTATTTAGACTAGTGGGCATGCATAGAACATATTATTGTCAATATTTTTTTTGGGGGGGGGGGGGTGACTTCCCTTTTAAACACAGTGCAGCTCTGCTTCTGGCAAGCGATGCGCTTTTGGAAAAACGCCAAGCTCATTGACTCATTTAAACAGAATCATCATCATCATCATGAATATCTACGGCAGCGTATTAGGGTCACCAAGCAAAAAAAAGAAAGAAAGAAAAAAGGTCAAGACAAGATTAAATCTAGTCGTGACGACTTTCAAAGTCATCAAGATGAGATTGACGTCGTCAAGAAAATATTTAAATCATCATGACGAGATTTAAAATTGAGCTAAAGCAAGACCAAATGTAAACAAGCCGTTCTTACTCATCTGCATCCTTAAAAACAGAAGACACATATTTAAATGTCCTTACAACCATAGATTTAAAAAAAATGTTTTAGGGGCACAGCCCCTTGAGGGCAACCATAACTACATTTTGACCCGCAATGAAAATAAGTATGGCACTACTAACACAATCTTGGTTATATAGCATTGAAGAATCTGTAGCTACAATCTGTGGTTATAGTCTGGTGCAACCATGCAATCAATCTGCAAGAGTAGGTCAAATATGAAGCCAGTGCTTGTTTAGGCCCGTTTAAACCTGTTAGGCGACTGCCAGCATCATTGATTCATGTCAACACAACAGTGGCATATAGTTATCTTACTTTTGTTTTTTTGCCAGTTTTCAAGCCGTTGAAGTCAGACTGATAAAAACGCTTTTGCAAACAATAATCCAATAATTACTATCACCAAAGTGATGGTACTGTAAGAGGTAAAGCAGGTTTAGGGTAACATATTTGGCCAAAACCAAATTCCTATTAAACAAATGTGATCCAAGTAGATTGACTGTGTATACACAGGTTAATTAGACCTTCAACCAACTACTGTAGTACAAGAGCATTTCATTGGCATGACATGAACAAGGATAAATTACTTGGAGTAAATAAATATCAATTTTCAAACCAATTAAAGGAAACTATCTCTCTATCTATCGAAAAAAAGTAAGCTAATTTAAAAGTTAACACTACGAGTGGAAATACAGAAAACAATTCTTATCAGTGGGACCCCCCCAAGCGCTCCACCGGAACCACTCACGGGCAAATCCACGATGACATCCGAGCCGTCCAGCAGCAGAACCCGGCAGCTGATGGCGGTCCTCGCGGTCCCGGCAGCCGGGATGTGGACAACCGCTCCCCCGGTGACCACGGCGGGCGCGTGGACGACTTGCTGCTGGTGAGCCATGAGCAGTGGGTTCCCTCCTCCGGCCGTACCGTCCCGCTCGTCCCTATCTCTCGCCTGGAAGCGGCTTCTCGAGCGGCGGCTGAACGTCCGGCGCAAAAAGCCCATCATTCTCCCTTCCGTGATAGGACGGAGTCCCACGACGGGAGTGAGGGAGGGAGTCCCGTCTGCTCGGCGTCCTCTCCCCGGGCCGAGGAGTCACTCGGTCGACAGGCGCAGGAGGAGACTCGGCGGCTCAGGCTGGACGCGGGGACTAGACACACATACTAATGGAGAAAGCCAACCAGTTGATTTCCTCTCCGCGGGGGCCGCCCTCCTTCTCCTCCCCTTCCTCCCGCCTTGCCCCGTTCTCTCCCGGGTGCACCTGCCGCCTGCTTCCTTGCCGTTTGCCCACAAACACACCGGGGGCAAAAAAAATCCCGCCGTGACTCTCTGCAGTGGGAACCCCTTAGTCACACGCTCCGGGGAGGGGGGAGGAAAGTCTCGCGCATCTGGACTGGTATGAGAGCACCCACCGCCGGTCGACGAGCTTCAAAAGCACCGCATGCAGAGAACCGCAAACTCGGCTCGCACGCTGGTAAAAGTCAAACCAGCGAAACTGGACAAACAGCCTCGTGTGCGCATGCGTAGAATCACTTAAAACTTCTGCGACCTGTGCGTGTGTATGTGTGTGTATGTGTGAGCGCGCAGGGGGAATAGCGCCATCTGGCGGACACCTGCACGCTTTAGAGAAGGTCGATGCGAGGTGACAAGGTGTCACAAGAATTCCCTAAAAAACATTTTATGCTCCCTACTTAATAACTCATTTCTATTTATTTTATTTTTTTTACTGGTTATTCAAATAGAAAAGGCAAAATGTGATGATGGTATAATAATAATAATACAAAAAAAAATACTTGTGGAATATTGGTGCCAACAACGTATTATGATGACATGCGTTGAGGAGATTCATTTAACTACTTTGGCACCCTAATATTTCTATTAGTACCACAATAATTATGTTGAGGTGAGTTAATGTCAATTTTGATAGCTTAATACACTCATCAGCCAATCAAAATGGAGCATTTTTTATATTGCTTTCGCATCACATACACATACATTTTTGTAAGCTGTAATTATCAAAATTACGTTTAAAAAAATAAAGACCTATCTCACTTTGTGTGTAGTGTAAATGTGAGTTTCACCTTTTGAATTGAAATGCAGTACTGAAATAAAGTCTGACTTGAAAAAAGTTTTCCACAATATTAAATTGTAAATCCTTCTGGTGTTTCATTGCATTGAGTCATACCTCTTTAAAAGGGTCTGTGTATCGAGATGAGTATAGCACAGGCCTCGCTGTGTGCATGTAAGCACAAAAAAACACGCTTATGTGGACAAACAAAACTACACACTAACATGAGGTGTAGTTCATCAGTTGTATAATCTTAGATTTGAGTTTTGCAGTTATTTAGTAAATGATAGCCTCATTGCAGGACTTCATCACTTTAGCAGAGCCCCTGTAAGTCAAACATAATAAATTACATGAGAACAGAACATGGGCGTTTATGCTACAAATGCGCAGTCATAGCAGTCTTAATAGCAGTATTTCATTTGATATCTTCCTGACAGATAAAATCATAACAGTCTGATGGGGCTTGATTTGTTATGCTGATGTTTGCGCTGCTCGGATGCCAACTTCCGAGTCACTCGTCTGAAGGTCAACTAAACAGTCTGAACCTCTTCAGCGTGCAGCGTCATCCTGCCAGGAAGTGGAAGAAACAGGCTCATGTTGCCAATAATGCACGGTCGTAGACAACCACAATGCAGATGCACGGCTCACAATTGCATAGCGATGAGCCGAATAAAGCAGACGAAGGCGATACAAATCACTGTTTATTTCATCGTGAGAATAATTTAAGTGAAACGTGGCAGCAACACCACAGTACCCCACACAGCATCTTCTGTAGTATACAGACTTCTGCTCTTCTACTAAAAGGCACGCACATGAACTACCCATTACAACAATCCCTCTGCCCTCTTCCATCAGTCGTCTTGCAGACGCCAACTTTTTCTTGAGCTTAGTAGCTTTCATTCATTTTTGTGTATCCCATTCAAGCTTGGGTCAGCGCTACGGGCACAACGTAAGGCAGACGAATGTAAGATTCAAAGTGTCCTAGTTGATCTTGGCTACATAGCTGACATCCAGCTGCGCTTGGACGCTACATAATTCCCATCCAGAATGTGTAGCGACCCCGCAGGCACAGCAGAGGTTAATCTCTTGCTGTGCTTGTCAGCCCCTCGGTGGGAGTCGCTCGAGTGGAAGTTATGAGGTTCAATTTCCTCTGGTGCTGTTTCTGATTTGGGCTACGAGGTTGTAGATCCCCCTTGCTTCTCCTTGTAGACTCGCAGAATGGCCTCGCACACAAACTGGAACTGGCACTGAAGCAGAGAAAATAAAAAAATTAGAGAGAGAAAAAAAAACGGCAGATATTTGTACGTTCTGGCAACATTTATCAGGGTGCTCTTATTAACTCATTCACTGCCATTGACGGCTATAGAGGTCAAAAATTATTTTTAACTATTTCTATTAGTTTAAAATATTTTCCCACTTTTGTTAACAAGAGTATGAAAACCTAAAATTGTTATTCTTACTGTACATTTAGAACAGATATAACATTTGTGATTAATCGTGAGTTAACTAGTGAAGTCATGCTATTAATTATGATTTTAAAAAACTATCGCCTGACGCCCTTAATTTTTTTTATATTTTCTTAAAAAAAAGATTATTAAAAATAAAATAAAAAATAATTAAATTTCTTTTTTTCTTAAGAAGAAAATCTTATGAAATTTTTTGAATTTTTCATAATTAATCGCATGACTTCACTAGTTAACTCACGATTAATCACAAATTTTATATATTTTCTAAATGTAAAAAAAAAGAAAATTCTAGGTTTTCATACTCTTGTTGACGTCTATAGCCGTTAATGGCAGTGAATGAGTTAAGCTCTATTGTTGTCAAATACATGTTATGAAAAACAAATTAACTACACTATTCTAACTTAATTAAAAGGATTTGCAGAAAGGAACAATCGTGTTGCTATTTATTATAAAACCCCTATGCTAAAGAAAATAATCAATTTAGTGAGCCACAATCCAGCTTTCACTGATCATCCTTGAGATTATCCATGATTTCCTATGGGACATTTCAACAAATGCTCCCGGAACGGATTATGTTTGCTCCAGTGTACCGTGGTCTGAATCATCATGGCTCGCTGATCTCTCAGTGTTTTGACAATGTCCAGCGGGAACACCGGCAGCCCCCGATCCAACAGCGTCAGAGCCGTCTCCATGGTGATCAGAACACCTGTCCGTCCAATCCCGGCGCTGGAAGAGAAGCGTTTGACTGGAGCGAACAGCGTTGGGTGTGCGTGTGTTCAATTGGGGCATGCGTTACCTGCAGTGCACCACGAGAGGCTCTTCGGCTCGTCTCCTCTCCCTGGCTGAGCTGACGAACATAAGGAATTCGGAAGGGTCGTCGGGTACACCGTGGTCGGGCCATGCGACGTACTGCAGGTGTGTGACGGCGCGCTCTTCACCCCGCTGAGGAGACAGAAAAAGAAAATCATTAGAGGGATTTCGAGCCGCCACATTAAATTATAGTGTGCATACTTCACCGCCACATCTCGTACCAAGTTGGCAACAAACAACATGCACTGAAGTTTTGCTCATTCACTGCCAGCCCAGTTCACATTGATCTTTGACGTCAATGCCACTGGATGAGTTAAAGGGGAAGTCAACCATAAACATTTCTTGACAATAGTATGCTATATATGACCTCATTAGTCTAAGATTCTGATTATTACTACATTTTTGGAATATGAGTTATGAAGCAGAATCCAGCTGTTTTGATCTATCTCAGGGGGCGGCCATTTTGCCAATTGCTGTCAACTGAAGATGACATCACAGTTGTTCAGGGCTTAGGCAATGACCAATTGCAGCTCACCTGTTTTCTGAAGCTGAGCTGTGATTGGTTGTTACCTGAGACCTGAGCAACTGTGATGTCATTTTCACTCGGTGGCAAAATGGCCGCCTTTTGATACTGTATTTAGACCAGTGGGGCTGCATAAAACACATTATTGCCAAGAATTTTTTGGAGGGTTGACTTCCCCTTTAATAACTTTAAAAATCCAGACAAGAGTTTATGTGAGAAGACAAAGAGCACAGGGCGTTGTGGGGAAAAAAGCGCCGGCGCACGTGATCCTGAGGTGAGATTAGTGCGGGGTGACGACACAACGATAAAAGCAGATAAACAGGTGGAGAGGATTGACGAGAGGAGCACAGAAGAGCTGAGTTGAGTGTTTTTTTGTTTTTTTTTGTGGGTATTTGAACGGGCGTGCGGCCTGTGACTTCATGCAGGGATTAACTAGCACCGCCAGGGTAACAGATGGGCCCACACCGGAGTATTTCAGCATGCATGTGAGCACGTTCATACTTCCTGCCTCCTTGAGCATTGCAAGGTTCACCCGGGACGTTAATGTGGAAAATCCGATCTGATTATATGACTATGAAGAGTGCGCGCGCGCGCCATGTAAACCCACCTGCCCCTTGCATACGCCTCTATTTGGATTAGGCACTTTATTACCTGTGTACACACCAGCCCGCCTACACGGAAATTACCAATGCGCTGGCTGCTGGGAACTTCCCGCGGAGATAGGACATATGGCACAGCCGCGGCACATGTCGCAGTAAACTATTGCTGTGTCGGCTGTCATGATTCACTCATGCAACGATGAGATTCGGAGTTAAAGGGCCAATGCATAGGATTTACCGGCGCCTGCCCTTCAAGTGAATAACCCTCCTCCTCATGTTTCCTAGCATTAAAGCAAAATGCACCGTGGCCTTTAGGTGTTCCATTTAACATGAGTCACAGCCTTGCGGATTATATAAATAATACCATTACAATGCTGTGATATTATGACTTCTATTCAACCTGTTTTACATTCACATCACGGAAACCTTGTATAGCAGTGCCTCGTTTTTTTTCTGACTGGCTGGTGGGTAAACATTTCAAGTGTGTCGTACCCAAAATTCAGCCCAAGTTTAATCTGTGTTAAAAACTCATCCATTGCCCAGCCTGTAACCATGGCAACATTTTAAAGAGCTGTTTTGAGATGTAGACAACTGCAGCAAGCGCTACTGGCTTGAAAGTGTAAAAAGAGGTGAAGGAGACGACAAAACGGGATTTAGGGCAAATATGAAAAATGTCATTAGCAACGTACTTTAGGTTAGGACTTAGAGGGGAAGTCAACTTTAAACATTTATTGACAATAATATGTTATATGTGACCTCATTAGTCTAAACATGACATTCTGATTAGCGTTACATTTGTGGAATATGAGTTGTGCAGCAAAATCCAGCCGTTTTTATCCATCATCACAGGGGGCGGCCATTTTGATGACATCACAGTTGCTCAGGGACCAGGGCTCAAGGCAACAACCAATCACAGCTGAAGCTGAGCTGTGATTGGTTGTTACCTGAGACCTGAACAACTGTGATGTCATTTTCACTCCACAGCAAATGGCTGATATTGATAAAAACTGCTGGATTTTGCTACTTAATTCATATCTTATATTCCACTAACCAATATTAACCAGAATACCGTATTTTGACTAGTAGCATAGAACATATTCTTGCCAAGAATTTTTTTGGGGTCGACTTCCCCGTTATTATAATTTCTGTTAATACACACTATAAGGAACTGGTCATGCTGGCTCACCATCTCCAATGTGGTTCATCTTACAGGTGTTGAAGGTGATCTTCAAAGCATGCCTTATGGACCTTTGCTTGGTTCTCCAATGTTTCCACAAAATTTGGAAGCACAGATTGCAAGAATCCGGTGTCTAGCCTATTACTTTATTGATTAATTTATCAAGCCGCATAGCCCAGTACTTTGCATGTGATAATGCTGAGCAGTCAGAAAAGAGAAAGAGCAGGAAAGTGCTGGTAAAAGTGGAAAAACACAACAGTTTAATAAAAGGCAAAAAAAAAAAGTCATTGAGAAGTATGAAAAACAACCTTCTACAATTGTACCTGAGTGTTTGTGAGTGTGAACTGCCGTGTCACGTAGGCCAGGTTACACTCCTCTGAATGACACTTCACCCGCATGTGGCCATAATCCTTCACTTCCGGCGGATGCGGCCAGTACTGGTGGCACTTGGTCTGCAAATGCATCACAGCGAGCAGCAAATGATGTTACTTGGCCGTACGGGCTTGAGTCAGTCAGGATATAATTTCCTCGCTCTTGAAATCAAACGGGTGTACGTTTGCCGACTAGGGAGAAATTGAGGATTCACCAGGAGCAGGATGTGAAGTGATTGTCAATGTGTGTGCGCGCAAAGCCTCTACAAAAGCAAATGTCAAGGCACTTGACGAAGATCAGAAAAACGAACAATTAATGAGAGCTTCAGGTTACCAAGCAACAGGCAAGATGCTAGGAAGCACACTTCGTTTATTCAAGACCTTGATGATGATGCCTTTCCATACACTTTAGAGTATATCAACTCAACTGAAAGCTTTGCATGAATAATGTGGACAGCAGGTAAAATAAGTAATTTGTGCCTTTTACAACTGTCCATCCATCTCCATTTTCTTTCTTAACCGCTTGTCCTCACAAGGGTCGCGGGGGGGCTGGAGCCTATCCCAGCTGGCTTCGGGTAGTAGGCGGGGTACACCCTGAACTGGTTGCCAGCCAATCGCAGATATCCCAGCTTTACGGAATTCAGTAATTATTTCTCCAACTCAAGTGACATTTGCATTACGTGCGTGCGAATGGACAGACAGAAACAAACAGGTTGTGGTCATACCAGTTAATGGAATACATGTTATTTCAGTATGTATCAATTTGCCCATTACTCAATACAATGATAACGTTGACGTTCCACTCAAAAATGCTGATTTTAAATGTTTATTTTAATTAATTTATGTATTTGGGGTGGGGGGGGGTCTTTTTGCCAGTCCATTCGTTATTATTCACCCTTTATTTTTGTAGTCATTAAGCCTGTCTTAGTAAATCAGTCTTGAAATTATAACTACTATTATTATTTTTATATATTACAGTATGTGACACAATTGTCTTATTTGGGCACATTTACATAGCCAAAATCAAAAGTACCGGTAAGCCTTTTAATTATCATCCATGTAGTTATTGCGCCTCTCATAAAACTATACAAAATGTTAGAATGTGCAGTATTTCCGTGGCTGTTTAACTCATAGAAATTCCTGAGCAAATATGTGTGTTTTTTTGCAGTATGAAGATGTATAAGAAGTGGAGTCGTATGCATACCCTTCCCCGCTCTGTCAGAGTCGTGAGCATGATAATGGTGTGTGACTGCTGCTCCCAAACAGTCTGCCAAAAGTGAGAGCAGGTCTGTGGCAGTGGACCCTGAGCTGCAACATAACGTAAACACTCCCCAGAAACCGGAGGTGCCATCTAAGAAACGAACCAAGCACACAGATTTACATTCATCCATTCGAGAGATGTGCTGTAAATCCATCGCTGTATACGTACCGTGATATGGCTGGCATTGATGTAATCATCCTGACCCTGGAGGTTGACTCTGGTCGCGTCATCTGCAAGCAGAGTG
This sequence comes from Leptonotus elevatus, assembly GCF_054856555.1. NCBI lineage: Eukaryota > Metazoa > Chordata > Actinopteri > Syngnathiformes > Syngnathidae > Leptonotus > Leptonotus elevatus. The sequence goes on from NC_141244.1 coordinate 17,156,591, forward strand.
GGACATGAGCATGAGAGCATATCCACACATCTCGCCAAATAAAATCTTAGCAGTTATTTAAGGTTGGCTGGGAGAAAGGATCAAGGGAGTGACGGGAAGCACTCACAGGGTAAAATGTCCCTATAGCGATTCTTGTCCATGTTCTTGGGAAGCCGAGCGCAACTTAGCGACAAGCCGGGCTTCCTCCTGTATAAATTCTGGGAATGATAAGAATGGAAACCAGTGAACACACATAAACAAACAGTAACTACAAATAACCAGACTATGTTGGTCCAGTTGAGGATTAGGGCCAGCATCTGTCCTAAAAAAAAAAAAGTACTTAAAAGGATCATTATTATATGCCACATAACAGAAAGAGACGCACTAAATCCTGTTTAGAATGGTAATTAAAACAATTTTAGTGCAGTATACAAAGTAGGAAATGTCCAGTTCCGAATGTGCTTCGTGAAAAATATTTCTTAACACTGCGTATACAAATAAATAAATAATTTATTTATTTTATTATTATTATAATTGTATTTAATATCAATGTATTTATTATAAAAAATAATAAATAGATAAATAAAATATAAATGACATCATCAGCAACTACAATAGTCAACTTTCATCCATCTCTTTAAATCAAATACCTCAAAGTGGAAGCACAGAGTTCCTGACTGAATTCCTTTCTCCACCTGTCGCAGCGATTCGTCCAATGTCGTGACTGGCTCTGACTGGCCGGGAGACTGTAGTCCGTCTGGTTGGGATTGACTGGTGAGGGTAACGGCGGGGGGCAGCAGCAGCAGCGCCGCTGCTCGGCCAGGACCTGGAATACAAGGACAATCGAGCGCGTTAGGCTCCGCCTCCGCCGTTTTCTGCCATTTGCACGTCTACGAGCAGACCTTTGCGTTTGATGAGCAGGGCCAGCTCTCGGGAGTGCGACTCTCTGCTGGCCCGTATGAACATGACCACCTGGTCGTGTGTGTGCTCAGAAATATCTCTACCGTTGATGAGCACCACCTGGTCTCCTTCCAGCAGTTTGGGCTCACATCGACCGGCCTGGAGACAAGTAAGCGTCACTAAACCGCAAATATTTCCACTCCGCCCACATATCAAGCCGCCAACTGGAGACGGTCTTAGACTGTATATGAAGGTGGATGTGGCTTTAGGATTTCAAAGCAGTGAGAACTTTAGCTGTGTAATTTTGGTTATATTTGTAGTTCGACAATTTCCAAAGAAAATTATAAAACACATTTTTGCCCATTCACTCCCTCCCACTATGAATAGTACTTTTGTTGATTCCCCTATTTCCTACTCAAAACTTCCTTAACTAGATGTCATCTATGGGTTCAAACTGTGGCAGAGACAGACCTCCTGTAGGATTGCAGAAATGACTCATGCGTGCACAGAACATTCATGGGGCTTGGTCACAATGACCCTACAATAAATTGCAAGGGTAGAAATTTCTAACCTGCAAATTTCTAATTTATTGTTTATGTATAAAAATACCTCTATTCATCGTCAATAACGTTTGTCTTCACTAGGATGGCAGGTGTGCTGGAACCTATCTATACCAGCTGACTGAGAGAGTGGCAAGGCACACCCCGGACTGTTGCCAGTCAATCACAGAATAACATTTTCTATCGAAGATTTTAAGATAGAATTTAAACCATAAGCTAATATAATAATATGATAATAGGAACATGTGACACAAGTGTTTTTAAATCAAGTCATTCTGTCAGATCCACTCCCTGGTGGCCAGAGAGATAATCTAAGTGTGTGCTTGCATCATTTGGTTCTTACCGGAGAGTCAGGTTTAACGTGGGATATGGCAAGAGGCATCTTCTGATCCACCCCACCCTAAGAGGAAGTTAAATAGCAAGAATTGAGTGACAAACACACAATAAGAACCACAAGAGGGAATGTAACAGTTTTGCACTTACCTTAACATTAAAACCAAACTTTCCCTCGTGATCAGGAGCAATGCGAATCAGCAGCAGGTCGCCATCATTGAGGGCCTGTTGAATAAACACAGAGACCCATAATCAAGACGCACAAAATTCAGTATACCATACATAAAGGCGTGGCCAAATTTGAGTTAATAAAGTACCTTGTTATTGTAGATGGAGCTGCTGATGCCTTCCTCTTCAGTTATACTGTCATCAGCTTGCAACAAGATCTCATCAAACCTTTGGTTAAGGATTGTAATAGGAGTGAGGAAATGAATCATCTTATTATCGTAAGGTACTGTATGTATTAAAAAGCAGATCACATTTTAATTAACCATCAAGTTGGTTCGACAGTGTTCATACACCCTTGTCATGGTTAAACTGCATGTACCTTATTTCATCAAATAGTGTCCATCGTGTTGATTTAGGATGCAGCATGCCTATTTGAACCAAACTGAATTGTGCTGCCAAGCGGAAACGTTGCTATAGTTTAAGTAATTTCAGTCACCACCTGTTTTGTTTTTTTCCCCTGAGGGGGGGATGGAGGCGTGTATTTGTTTAAAAAGAATGACGCACCCAGCGAGACATTGAGACATGATGTCTAGAACAAAGGCCAGTGTTTTATATATATACAGTATATGTGATACACATTTTCAAGCCCTCACAATGAAGCCTTTAAATTCCTTTCAATTTTTACTTTATTGTATTAGGCTCTTGAAAAAAAGTATAAAATCACCCCCCTAAGAGATTCATGCATTTTGACAGTCTAGACACTAGACTGACAGCGTAATTGCGTTAATTGTTGAAATTTCATGGAGGTTATGAACAGCAAAAAGCATGATGTGTTTTTAAAAACTCCCTAAGGTTGGATGTGGTAATGGGGGGTGGGGGTGGACTATACAACCATTAGACCTCGATGGCAGACAGTTGAAGGAAAACAAATTGTCAAAACTGTCTGATAAACCTTTCTTGTCTGACTGAGTTGATGTAAAACAGTCCACCTCTTCAACTTTGAGGTAGGCAGTCAATCAGCTCAAGTGAGGCCCAGGCTGCGCTGTTAATTTTTATTCCCTCTGACTTCCGCCACTTCTCCATTTAAAAAGCATACTCTTGATTCAGATGCATACTTGTTCTCAAGAGGATGAATTCAAGCTCTCTTAAAGCAATGCTTCCAAAATCCACGTTAACAAACTAAATATGCACAGGTTTGTCAGGAGTAAAGTGAAAAACTCTTAAGAATAATAAGAAAAAGAGACAAAATACACACTGATGCAGAGAAGTGTCCCCTTCGCTGTCCTTGCTGCTGCTGACGGACGTCCTGTACGTGTAGAAGACATCTTCTCCCTCAGGCACGTCTTTTAGCTCACTGCTCAGCTCCATGGATGACGGACGGGCTTTGAGGATACCGTGGCGAACGCGAGTACTCCGCCTGCCACAAAGACATGAATCAGGAAGATTATGATGATGATGATTCCAGAATTCTGCCAGGTGAGACTTGCGAGACTTTGGGACTCTAGACTGGATGGTAGTTGTACCAGTTGGGCGTGCTGGGGGGCGATCTAGATGGTAGACTCTTTGTCTCCAAATATTCTGATGAAATGGACCGCCGCAGGACAGGGTTCCACACCATCCCGCCCACCACACGTTGACAAACTGGGCCACTGACAAAGGTGAAAACATTTTTAAAAAATAAAATAAATGAATTAATTAATAATAATAATCATCATCATCATAATTCTGCATTTATGTCATGCATACTATACTGTATACTGTACATGCATGAACTAAAAGCTACCTTTCATTTTTACTGTTTGCCAAGCCCAGGTGGTGAGTTATCAACTTCCTGTAGGAATGAAGTGTGCTGTTGTCGTGTTTGGGGCTCCTAGCGGTGCGGTTGCAGCTGAAGAAGAAGTGATGATCCACACAGGAGCGCCACAGGTTCTTACAAGTCTTTGGACACAGTAGAACTAGCGACACCACACAGTTTTGGGTCTCCCCCTGCAGAATTTCAGGCCACATCATTTCTACTGTCGTATGCAGCATAGAATAAAATATTAGGGATGCATCAATACCAATAATGGCATTTGAGCCAAGACTCTACGTCTGTACTCTTACTTGTTCTATAGATAGTCAACTCCACATGATGCAAGCAAGTTTTGGTGGCAAGCTGTCCTGCATGTTTCTCACGCCCTATCTCCTGCTCTGCTCGGCTCGGCTCTGGCCAAGCTAGCTGCGCTCCCTCACAATGGTGAAGGACGGGAGGGAGGGCGCTGCAGGCCCTGGCGGATGGTTGATCCTGCCAGTTGCATATGCTTGTCTCAAAGATTAAAGCCATGCAAGTCTAAGTACACATGGACGTTTACAGTAAAAGCTAGCTCATTCAATAATTTATGATTTTTACTTAGCTAGGATGTAGCAATTCTAGTGCTAATACATGCAAAAGAGTGACAGCCCCGGGGGCGTGTGCATATATCAGAACATCAACCTAAGCGGGGCCCTCCCTTCTCGGGGTATATGATAATGCAGATGATGCAGAAAAGCTTCTCCATTTTCTTTTTCCTGAACCGCTTATTCCTCACAAGGATCGCGGGGGTGCTGGAGCCTATCCCAGCTGGCTTCGGGCGGTAGATGAACAACTATTCACCCTCACAATCACACCTCGGGACAATTTAGAGTGTTCAATTAACCTGCCACGCATGTCTTTGGAATGCGGAAGGAAATCGGAGTACCCGGAGAAAACCCACAGAGGCACGGGGAGAACATGCAGATACCACCCAGAAGCCTGGACTCGATCTCACGTCCTCTGTACTCTGAGGCGGATGTGCTAACCAGTCAACCACCGTGCTGCCAGAAAAGTTTTTATTTTATAGAAAATAATAATAATAATAATAACAACAACAACATGGCCCTCACTCTTTTTAGACATCTCAGGAGGCTGACATGTTTTTGCAGCCCTGCTGTCGACCGAAAATAATGTTCAAGTCCCCTTGGGCAAATTTTTTTTTTGACTTGAGTACACCCTTAAAATGACACAATGGATCACCCACTATTAACAGCAAAACACTTACATGTTTTTGTTTGAGATGGATAAAGAAGCGCTTCCTCTTAAATGAAATCTTGATAATGTTCCCCCTGCATAGGAACAACATAATTCGGAACAATGTCATTTGTTGTGAACTTGAGTTGCAAAAGAAAAATACAAAACAGTCTGATTTGCGTTGCCATCACTCACCAGGAGAAGAAACTAGAGCAAATCATATTACAGAATATTGCAACACCGCTTGATGCCAAGCCCACCATTAAAGGGGCATTGTTGGTGTCCTGAAAGCGAGAGAGAGAGAGAGAGAGAGAGAGAGAGAGAGAGAGAGAGAGAGAGAGAGAGAGAGAGAGAGAGAGAGAGAGAGAGAGAAGTGAGAGAGAAAGAGAGAGAGAGAGAGAAGTGAAAGTGTGAAAGAAATGTCAGCCATGAAAGGAAAGTAGAGCATGAAATAGCAGTTTTAATGCAAGAGGCCATGATACCAGAGCAGCGTGCAGCTCCACTCCATAAAGCTCCAACGTCCGTGCTGTATTGAGGAAACACAACTCTGCCTCACTTTTCTTCAGACCCCTAGAGAACGTACACACATGCAGTCAAGTCAATGATTCGACTGCAAAGCAGAGCAGGGGTCTGAATGGATGCAATGAATCACATTACTTGTGCTTTGGATGCAGGTCCTCCACTTTGGATATAAAGTTTTCATCCTGCTCAGGGATGAAGTGCCACTTTGACAAGTAACCGCTTTGTTGGGATGGACAGTGATCCCCCAGTTCAGCTACAGGTCAAACAGAAGAGGTCATGAGAAGATAGAACGCTATATTGGCAAATGACTTGGGACACACCTCTTGAGAATCAAATCACAGGGTGAGCTTCACCCTGTGGTTTCAAATTCATCTTAGAGGGAACGTTTTGTGGAAATGTTACTCTTTATTGGGTTATAGCTGAGATGAAAATGTTCCTGTGAGCAGACCGTTCTGCACTTCTGCAACTTTGCTACATCAGTTGGACTAATTCATTTGCATAAGATATCAAATGGCACCTTGACCTATATCACTAGAAAAAAATTACCAGCACCACATTGACTTTCTCCATTCATGACATGATCAGCTAGGCTGGAGGAAGATCCAGAGCCACTTTCAAGCGACAGCCTGTAATTCTATGATGCAGTGTTGCCAACTCCCCAGTAAGGAAAGTAGCTATTAGCTGTCCTAAAAGTTGCTAAATGACATCATTGCCTAATTTACATTTAATAGTAATGGACGTTGTAGGACAGAGGAATGTCATGGGGAAGGCAAAAATTTAGTTTAAAAAGAAAAACACCCTAAGAAATACCAGATACGTCAAAGCCAAACAGTAAGCAGAGCTGCATCAATTTTGGTGGATGCACAGCTTGACATTGGCTAATAGCGTTAGCTTCAAATAAGCGGCACATACTTGATTGCTTGTCGACGTTATGGCTGTTGGTGGGTGTTTGTGATTCATGTAATATGTCTATATACCACATACACACAGTTTAGTAGTGTATAATGTGCTTTATCAAGACCAAAAAAAAAGAAGAATCAATTTGTCTTTATGGGATTTAGCCTTTTTTCATCCACATTCTGGCCTCTGCTCTTACAAAAAGAAGTCACTCTAGTCGCAAAGTTCAGGCTTCGCCCAGTCACCATGGTAACAAAAGCCGGACTCATCGTTGGCCCACCAGTGTCTGGTGTCCACTCAATTGCGCGCATAAGACAAGACCGACCCCTTTATGGACTACTATCAGCGAGACAAAAGATAGGATGTGTGAAGTGTTATAGCACATAAGAACTGTTTTGAACATAAAAAATATATATTTTTATGATTACTCTTTTACTTCCTGGTGTCCCAATACTTTTAATCACAGAGGACTCGAGAGCACATTCAACAGCGGCATTATAAAGTCATTCATCACAGGTTGCTCTGGGAGACTTACACTGCACGGCGTAAGAGGCCAACACTACGGCCGAACTCAGCGGGCACTGCAACCTGTAATCACCGTGACACAATAGAACAGCTGTAAAAGTGTACACAAATGGGCTGGATTGTGTTGGGGCTCTTTGTGCACACTAACCTGCCTTCGTTAATGTCACTCCTGATCTGGAGGAAGTAAAGGTTCCTGCAGGGCACACATTACAGAGGCGTAAAATACTTTTTGGGAGGGGGAGTGAAACATTAGTAAAGGTGCATACAAAATTGATCATCATTTTTTCTTCTACCAGATATAAAAACATTGTGCGAATGTGCGTGTTTACAAAAATGTCGTGCCTACCAAATACAAAAAAATCAAACTAAGGCAAACATTTTAAAGCACCTGGTCTGTTCATGTTGCAGAGAGTTGGGATCAGAAATGAAGAAGCGCACTCGGAAGTTGAGATAAAAGGGACATGCAAGACCTGCGGAAGAAATGTCACTGTGTCAGCGTCGTCTTAAATCAACAGTTACTTCAATCATCACACAGACTCTCTGTAAATGTCAAAATGTACTTCGGAATGGGAGAAAATTGGCAATAAATTGTCCGGTAAACACCTTTCATCTGCTTCTTCAATGGTTTCTCAGGCTCCAACCATCTCTAAGAGAAAGAAATTCATTAAACATAATGGCTTTCTGAGGATATAAAAAAAAAAGAAAAAAAGAATGCAAGCACACCCTGTGGTTCAACGGCACTGAGCAAGTGCAATGTGTTACAGTGGCTGGCTTATGAAAGAGAGAGAGAGAAAAAAAAGGTGCATGAGATTGAGAAGAGTGAGTGCTCACAGGCGAGTGTGTGTTGGCTGTGATTGAGGTGACGGCTGTGCTGGACTCTCTGATCTGCAGACTGAAGAGCTGCCTCTCCTGCAGGCCCAGGTGGTCGCACACTTGGTCCAACAGAACCACACCATCATCCTGCTTCTGAAACACGGACCACAACATATGACACTTGGAAGGACATTTACTGAACTATTGCAGTAAATAAATATACAGTAGGATATTCAATGTATCCATGTTTTTGATTTGTGACAACACTAGACAGTCAATCATATGGAAAGATTTTTTTTTTAAATGCAGCAGTTCAATCTGTCTAATGTAAATTTTAAAAGAATACCATTATTTTTTGATATATTTATTAAAAAAAATACGTTGTATTACAGCCTATCACTGTTTAGAAGTTCTGAGAACTCGAATCTCGGCTCCTCCTTTATGTGTTTGTGTGGGTTTTCTCCAGGTACTGTGGTTTCCTCCCACATTACAATAATCACGTGACTATGTATCTTTTTATATTATATGTATACATCTGCCTCATGGATCTGAAACGCTACGTTCAAGTCTGGGCTTAGGCCTTCTGATGTTGAGTTAGCATGTTCTCACTGTGCTTCCAGTTCTGTTCTCACTGTGCTTCCAGTTCTGTGCCCCCCACCCCCAAAGATTCTAAATTGTATCCAGGTGAACCCTAAAAAAAAAAAAAGGTAAAAAATAACCTAATTATGAATCAAAAATGAACCAATCCACTTTATGGATCAATTTGACCCAATTTTCTGTGTGGTTTTGTACTAAATGACCCAATTTTTGACCCAAAGTTGGGTCCAATTAACCCAAAATAGAGGATCTGACCCAATTTTCTGGGTTGTTTTTATAGAAAATTAACCAAATTTTGACCCAAAAGTGGGTCAAACTAACAGAGGTAGAGGATCTGACCCAATTGTCTGGGTTCTTTTATACAAAATGACCCACTTTTTGACTCAAAATTGGGTCAAAATGACCCAAGTAGAGGATCTGTCCATTTTTTACCCTTAATTGGGTTATTTTGGACCCAAATGTTTTTTAGAGTGTGTGACGTCTAGCAATCCGATCTGAAGTAAGTTGGGATAGAGTTCAGCTCACCAAGGACACTAATGAGTAAGCGGTATAGAAAACGGATGGATGGATGGATGGATGGAGCCTTTTGTGCCAAAGCTATAATTTTGGGTAGTTTTTGCAGTGGGATATCTTCAAGCTACATACAGCAGCACTTTCGAAACTCCGCTGTAAACTTCAGTCATACAGATGCCACATCGGCTCCACACTTGGTGTATGTTGTGGTAATTACATACTACGACATACTGTATGGTGATATCAGTCATAGAAGACAGGTAAATATGACATGTAAGTTGTACCAAATGTTTTTTTCCTTTAGAATGTAAGCAACTATTTGAGGTGTGGAATTTATTTATTCAAGTGGATAATGGCGGCACACTGCAATTAATTGAGCTATGTTGTCAGTTAGAAATGTAATACTCAGCTCGAGATATTTTGAACACAAAGCTTTCCATACACATTCATCACATCCATTACTGCCATCAGATCTGAATAGTGGAATATGAGTTTGGTATAAAAGCCGCCTCCAGATGAAGCTATTAGTTATTCCTATTGCCAAAAGAAAGCCTTAAAATATTCTGTTGACAGATATTATTCCCTCAATGGTACTTTTGTACACTCTAATCAGTGTGCAGCTTATGCAAAGGGGTGTAGGAAGAAAATGGTTACACTGTCCCCAGCTAGAAGTAATTAGTAGCAGATTATGAAGCTGCTGCATTCGAGTGTTATATGCAGGAAGCGGGGAAAGTTTTCATTCCAATGCATTGTGATGGAAGTGTGTGTGTGTGGGTATATATTGCATTTTTAATATACAGACAAAGACGGTACACAGCTGCTGCCTGAGAGCGCAACGCTGCGGTTGCCCATTAGCATCTAGATCGCCTGCGTGCTTCGTTTGACACGACGTGCTGATAAGGCGAAAGCCTCTCAAGTGTGACAACTGCAGGAGGTGAACGTGTCCTTGAAACCAAGGTCACCGCTGAACAGGAGATCCGGATCAATGGGAGGAAAAAAGAAGGCAATGCGCTCCGACACGACGATCATTAGCGGAGCGCGGTGACAGATAGCAGCAACATATGATCTCCTCATATTCACAGCAGGAAGCTGTGTCTCGATTCGTGTCGTACATTTACTCGGAAGGTCTCGATGGTGCCGTCCAGCAGCTGAACTAAGCTGAGCAGGTCCGGTTTTGGCATGTCTGTCACCGCCGTAACCGCGCTGGCCCTTGGCTGGTCTCAGAGAGGGGGGACCTGAGAACATACATGACAACAAACATGAGCCACATGTTTCCACACTGTTGTCTGACAGCACCGCCCTCACAATGGCACTGCACGTTGAGTAATTAATGGAGCAGTGACTAATGCAGCATAAATGCGAAGGAGTGCTGCGAGTAGCGCAGGGCGGTGGTGAACCTGCGGCTCGTGGGCCATATAGGGCTGCCGAAATGATTTAATACGGCCCCAACATGCATTTCTAAAAACAAATCAGCTGTTACAGGAAACTTTTAATCCATTTGGTTCTGTAGTACCATTTTTTTTTCTTTTCAATGTCCCTAAGGGACGACTGTAAAATTTCCCCCCTGCAGGTAATGTGTCGTTCTGCTCGGCCCGGGCCTGCCCTCGCCTCTCGCAAAGGCAGCTGAATGATAAGAATGTTAAACATTTTTTTCAGCGCTGCAACACGCCCATTTTGCAGTTTGGAGGCTGAACACAAAAACATACACAAGTACAGTACTGAAGCACTCACACTCCTAAAGAGGCTGGAGGAATGTCCCTGCGTGTATGCGTGTGTCCTGTCCTGTCTTGGCTTCCAGGTAAACGATTTATGGATTGCACACAAAAAAAACAAAAAAAAAACAAGGGCCCACAGTGTTCCGAGTTAATGTTTGAACATGGTGACACACTTGGAATGTATTAAAACCAAGCTGAGCACTACTTGATGGCTTGTTTTTCCACAGTAAGCCTCTCACAGGCTTACTTACAAGTAAACACTTTATAACAGGGATAATCAGCGTGTACATGCTGGCTTCTCTTAGTGGTTCGCGTCTATATGTAATGTGTTGACTTGGACAGATTTGCTAGATATAAATTAGCAAGCAGTGTGCCCTGGCACGATAATGTGGCAGAGATCGTTTTATTTATTACTAGAGCAGTACAATTTAGAAAAATAGTCACAAAAAAATTCCCCCACAATATTGTGAATGCTATCTAATATGCGATTATCTTTTTCAAGATCCTCTTCTCATGTATTTTTCAATAAACACGAGCAAAAAATCAAAAAACAATCTGTATTACAATAAACTATATCATATCATATACGTACATAAATGATTTGGTCTTATAGGTTCAGCTCACGCTAAAACGAAAGGCCAATGAATCAAGAATTACTATGCAAGACAGTTTATCTATACTCAGAGTTGTTAACTTGTCTTAAACGATTTGACTTAAGTGTTTACTACTTCACAAAATTCTACCAAACGCGGTGTAAACACGTCACGAGAGAGATTCCAACAATAATGAAAAAAATCAACAACAAAAAAAATCTGTGGCCTTCAACTTTCCGTGTTGTGTGAAAAAATGCAGAGTGAACATGTGGACTGCATTTATTTAGCACTGAACTTATATAAACACCAAATTAATAAATGTGAAACCTAAAATAAAGCCTATCAGTCTATGAAAAATGAAAGCTGCCCCCCCCAAATTTTTTTTTTGCAACATTTGGTATTTGAAAATTGCATTCTACTCCTGTACATTGCGATGTCAAATTGAAGTCTATTCAGCATTATTATTTACTACAAATAATGCATCTTTGTTCAGCTATCTATGACAGTGACATTACGTCAGGCAGAACATTTTAAAGCGCGTCCAAGAGATTGCACAGGGGGCATAATTACATTCACTTTTGGTGACATATTTGCTTGCTAATGTGCCATGAGAGCTTTTCTAATGTAACATATGCGCTTTGCCTCAATAAACTGAACACTGGGGTACTTGGTATTCAGTGCAACACCAGAAACCAAAGTGGACTAGTGTACAAAAGTACACAGAGCGAGTTAAAACGGATACATAAACCAAACGAAGCATTATCTGAAAAGTAATAAACGATGATACGGTGTTGTCAACATAAACGGCAGTGACCTCTGCGTACTTTGAGCCGAACACGGAACCTGTTGACAGCTTCGCGTGTGTGTAGTAGCTACACGCCCTAAACACGAAGAAACGCGTTGCTAGTAAACTTTCCCTCAAGCCCGGATCAACTCAGCCGACGTAAAACTTTTCTTGGGAAGAAGGGAGGGGGCACAAAGAAGAGAAAAAGTCACGACTACCTCCGTCGTCCCGCTTCAGAGACGAATCGCGTACATGAGAGTGACCGCCGGGGCCACCTCGGGACGGGCCGCGGCGTCCGAGTATCCAGGTAGAGGAAGGTAAATATCCGGGACACTTCTCATCACCAGCTGCCCTGATTGCACGCAGCCCCGCCCCGCCCCTTCGCTCTGCGCGCTCCCTCCCGAGCTGGAAGTCACGCTGCCGGGAACGCGCACGTAAACAACGGGAAATCAATACGGACAGCGCCAGTCGGAAGTTTGGGCACTTTTTTTCTGGTTCTTTTGTACAACAACAACAACAACAACAACAACAACAACAACAATCATAATAAGAATCATAATAAGAATCATAATAAGAATCATAATAAGAATCATAATAAGAATCATAATAAGAATCATAATAAGAATCATAATAAGAATCATAATAAGAATCATAATAATGTGCAGTAAAGTTAAATTGCTTACCTTTTGTTTTATTTATGTATTATATATTTTTTTAGATTGTATTTTACACAGTCCCTTTAAGGCAGTGGTGTCCAAACTGCAGCCCATTTGGGTCCATCCTCCGTTTTTCAGCGGTGTGCCGAATATGCTCAAATATTAGAGAGGTAGAGCTTTTCTAGATATGCAAAGATGCATTTAAACTATTTACAACACTAGACAATTTTTCTTCATAACACTGTGATGACTAAATATGATTCACTTTTAGAAGGACATTTCATTCGTTCCCCCACTTTCTGCTCTGTGTCAAGGTCCAATTTGTGAACATATCACAATAATGGTCAAGTAACTGCTTTAAAAATTGTAAACTTACAAAAAAAAAACTGCTCTTGCTTTGGTTCTGGATGTGGAGATGAGGTTCAGTTGTTGTTTAGTGCAAGAGCAGGTTTATCCCAAACTATTGGCCTTATTAACAGAAAGCTATGATGTATAGCAGACAGCAATATTCAAAATAAGTGATGTATACATAAATAGTATATAATTGCTTGATTTTAGTTTCTTTAATAAGAAATAAGTCTGAAAATAAGAATTTTAAAGTGGCCCTTGCATCCTTTAATTTTTCTGTATGCGGCTCTCTAAGGAAAAAGTCTGGACAAGATCAGGGGATGTCATTAATTTTTGTCAACTGTGGCTGTGTGAAGCCCTTTGAGACTCTTTTGTGATTAAGGGCTATATAAATAAATTTACAGGTCAGTTGTTGCTTTTGCCATCTTGTGGAAAAGCATTTAATTGTTCTAGTTAATTTAATTATGGTACACTATGCGCCTCTCGTAAAATGAACAGTGACGGTGTTGCTGCAGAGTCTAGCATCTTTATCTGGTTTGTTGTCGTCACCTAAAGGACAAACGTGGTACTACGATTGTCACTCATATATGCATGTTCCTGGTGTTTCCCGAGTAGCTACTCAATATATATATATATATATATATTTATTTATTGTTATTTTTACCAAATTACAAAAACGTGCATGTTAAGGTTCATTAAAGACTTGAAATTGTCCATAGATTAATTTTGTCTCACGGCACATTTAACGAGCCAGCAACTTGTGTTCTTCCGGGCATGATGTACTTACTGTATGACATCTGACATCTGCACGAACATGGCTTTCAACTCTTACAAGGAATGTTTCTTCTTGCTGAAGACTTTTACGGTATGAAGGCTGACGTTCAATATCATCGAATGCATGCTTAAAACTCGATGGAAAACTTTGGGCTGTCATCACGGTGACCAGCGCAGATCTGTTTGCTCTTGGGGCGATGCAGTGAAGACATGAAGTGTCTAGAGATCACCTTTCTGTACCAGTAATCTACATGACCCATATCAACTCAAGCGTTCACCTCCAATTTTAGACACTGGACACATAGACAAATTTGACATTACTTCAGTATCAGTCACGTCTCGCGATCCAAAGCATGTCACATCATCTGGATATTAGTAAAAAAAAAAACATTCACATTACAAATAACATGATATAAAAGTTAGAGAATGCTGTCCAGTTTAATGAGTGATTAAGTAGGCCTGTTTGATCCCGGTCAAATGCAACCAGAATTCGGGCTCCCAAGGATTAGCTGGTGGTTCCCATGTGGCACACAGCTATGTCAACCAATTATCAATAGCATCCCTGTTAGGTGTACAAAGCACACTTGTTGTAGCAATCAATCTCTTATTTTATAATCTTAATAACGCCATTGGCTGGATTTAAAAAATTGTGAAACGATACAATGGGCAAGATTGTAGACAGGGAATGTGTTTAAAAAAAAACTTGGTGAAAGGCTTCATGATCTTGCCTCGTTTCACGCAAAAAAAAGTGCTATGTTGTTTTTTAATGAATTTTCACAAATAATATATTTTACCATCAATACACAACCTAAAAAATTGAGACTGTTAATTTCTTTAAAAGTGAGCAATTCAGCAGTAAGTAAATATCTCCAAGCAAAAAGTAAATTGTTATGATTCATCGCATACCACATCCTCATCAGGGAAAACACTTTTGACTGATAAAATCAGACTTTATTCCTCTAAAGATGTCATCACACACTGTGCGGGAACTCAAAATAGCACCTCTTCCTATTTTCATTCATCATATGATCACACACAGTCATAAAAGTGTGGTTATGCAATTCACCCCATAAAACTGAAATATTTAGGATGATTATGGGGGAAATTTGAGGCGTGCTTGAACCCGTCCGTGCATATGTAGTAAACAAGTATAAATGCTGAAGTGGTTTTACTTTGACATAAATCTCAACATGGCCCAGTCGTGATGCAGACAGGTCCAGTGGATTCTTAGGCATGCAACGGCTACATGAGACAAGAGGACTGATACAGAGTTGTCAAATGCCGTCACACTAGGTCATGACCTATTAACTATATTTAGTCTGCAAAGGAGCTTCTATTCTATTCTCTTGAATTTCAGTGAAACAACTCAGGGTTGCTGGCAGACCCAATGCACAAATATTTGTTTGTACTGTGGATGATTGTTTCTGTTTTTCTGGGAATTCATAAAGATGACACATCAGGAAATTGAGTAGCCTAAAGGGACACACTTAATAAAGGAGCTATTATTCTAAAACGGAAACAAGCTAAACCAGTGAGTGCCGTGTTACGGTTTGAATACAAAATGGACACCACTACAGTCTCTTTGTGATTTTTAGCTTTTTCCAGGTGTTACAGCCACATTGTATTTTTCTTTTTTAAATAATGTCCCTTTGTGGAAAGGAAGCAACATTTTTCCTCCCTCACTCTTTTTTTTAAATTCACTACATGGCAACCATGAAATCAGTCCAAAACATTCTCTTAACATTTCAGTATGTTACCTTTCACAGACACAGGATGCTGTATTTAAGTGCCCATGCAATGGATGCATTTATGATAATACTGTTAATGATAATAATATAAAGAATATCAAACAAAAAAAGTTGTAAACATGTTATATTATACAGCGCATGTGAATCAAAATATGTGCACTCACCTTCCTCACTCAAAATGTGGCCCCCTATCACGAAGGCTACAAACTCCGAGGGTCAGTGAATGCACCACTGCTGTTCATTTGGGTCCAGGTCTGTCGAAGAAACTCAGAGCGCAGTTTGACGCGAGCCGTGTTTATTTGGCGTTTAAACGTCGCTCCTCTACTAACTTAGTTCTTATAGCTGAGCCTGTTTCGTCCGCATGACTTTGACTCACGACCGGGCGATGACCTACGCCAAAATGAGGAGGCTTGTGTCATTTTTCTCAGGTAAGGCGGTGTTACTGTACTTTTAATTATCAAGACTGACGTCATTTCGCGCTAGTGCGCGACAAGCACGTCATATAAAGATGCGAACAATATGCATGGCAACGTTAATGACTTGGTCTTCCTTAAATGCTAAACTCTGTTAGAAACGCGAATTATTGACACTTGACTTGACATGAAGATGGGAGTTTTACATTTCTCAATGGCCACAACGTTAAGTACACTTGCACCTTGCAACATTTTGGTAGCAAGACAAATAACCCATATTAGAAACTATGTCGAAGCAAAAAAAATAAAAAATAAAAAATATTCACAGAGCCTCGTGTTTTTTTAAAAGCCTCTCATTACAAGTTTTGTGTGCTGAATTAAGTATGGCAGAGGGCACTGGGCAGCAAAGTGACAAATTGTTATACAACTAACCTTTCTCAAATTCTCTCTACTATGTTTCAGCTCTGCTCAAGGGGAGAAAACCTCTCTTCAGGGACTTATTACACAAACTTGCCCCCTATCAACCGCTTTTCCAGCAGTAAGTTGCTATTAAAATACATGTTGGAAAACATGACCCGTGTCAATCTACTGTCGTCTCGTTTGAAGTCAGGACACCCGTAAGAACCGTCATCTGTGGAGCAAAACCAGGTCGAAGACGGAGGACAGCGGCAATGCGGTAAGGAAAGGATGGCACTTTTTTTTTTTTTTTTTTTTTTTAAATAACTGAAGACATCAAAAAACTGACCTCTTGACCTTTTGTGAATTTCTCATTAGGACTCACTAAGGTCTCAACCCTCTGTGTGAGTATACATCTTCAACTGAATGCCTAGAATAGATCTAATGTAATATTTGGTCTATGAGCACATACTGTAAGCCCACACACAAAATAAAAAAAAAAATAACTTTCACAGATAAGTCACTGGTTTACACACTACACATGCAAATACACGAAAAATAAAATACCAATCGACTGTACTGCAGGAAATAAACCCAAGCGGACATAATGAAGGATGTGCTCTGTCTTACATAGATCCGAATACTTCAATGTGTATGAATTTGATTTTAAAACATGAGCAGTCCATCTCAACATGGAGTCCATGGGAAAATTCATGAGCAGTAAACAGGATGAGAGCTGCTGGGATCGGCAAACCCCGTAAATAAACCACATCCTTGTTTAAGCTAGGGGAAATAGTCCCAGCGTTATGGTATTAATTTTCTGGCAAAAACAAAATACTGTAAAACCACATGATGTATGGCAGCGGCCATGGTCATAATTCCACAACTATTGTAGATCTTTTGATTCAACCATTCTATCACTTTTGTATCATTAGAATAAATGTGAGCAGAGAATATACTGTAGTCATAAACCGGGGGTTCTTGATTTATGATGGTGTTCCGTTCCTAGCCAATCGCTAACCAATATTAACACAGTAATAAAGTCCTAATTAAACTAAATATTTGTCTGAAAAGGCTTGTAGACAATAAATATTAAACAATCAAATGAAACAGTGAGTAATATAGGCTAGCACAACCTCCGACTTGTTTGAAACATGATGTGGTATGCTTTGGATCATGATCCTTCTAGATACATTTTATTGGTTTACCTTATTTTCACAAGGAAAAAAATGTTATTACTTTTTTTTTTTCACTTTGGTAGTATATAAAGGCAATACCATAAAAAACATTATCTTCCTTTGTGGCTCCCAGGATGAAACCAACTGACTTTGATTACCTCAAAGTTATCGGCAAAGGGAGTTTTGGAAAGGTAGGCCTTTTTTTTTTTGTTCTTCATTGTTGTATGTGTTGTTTTTGTTTAGCGTCATCTCTCGATCCTTTGAACCAGGTGCTGCTGGCCAGACACAGAAAACATGGAAGCTACTTCGCTGTCAAAGTGTTACACAAACAGACTGTTGTTATGAGGAAAGAGGTAAACTACCTATACCTATAGTAGTAGCATAAAAGTCCGCACACCCCTTTATTAGGGTTTAATCAGAGGTGACAGGTGTGTGCTGACTTTCATTTAATATGAGTTTGAATGTGACTGATTGATTCTCTACACATAGTTACGAAGGTTTGTGCACACTAGACACTTTTGCAACCGGTCACATTAAAAGTGTACAAAGTTTTAAATTATTCATCTTGGCTCAGTTTACTATATCACAAAATATATTATAAAAATAAAATTATATATATATATATATATATATATATATATATATATTATCTATTATGTACTATCCATTATATATATTTTTTTTATATTGTCGCTGTACTGTGACAAACACTTATGTCCATTTTTGTTTCATTTATATTTTTGGGGGGATGAAAGTGAACGCAGACATCCCAAAAATGTAAAAAAAAATACAAAGTGTTTTTCACAGGACAGTGACAATATATGTATTATATTACTTATATTTTATTTACATTAAAAAATTATCTAAAAAATATTATTGTATCCTCTACCTACTCACCTATAGTATTGTATCTCATACTATCATGACTGTATTTGTAGCAGCAGCATGTGATGGTTGAGAGGAGCGTTCTACTTAAAGGACTGCAACATCCATTCTTGGTGGGACTCCACTACTCTTTCCAGACGCCAAACATGCTTTACTTTGTGGTGGACTATGTTAACGGCGGCGAGGTAAACGTACGCAACATTCTCAGTTGTTTTTCCAAGGCGCTAACAACCATTCATTGATTTTGTCACTTTTAGCTTTTCTACCACCTCCAGAGAGAGGGTTCGTTTCCTGAAAGCAGGGCTGCTTTTTACGCTGCAGAGATGGCCATGGCGCTGGGCTACCTTCACTCGTTAGACGTTGTCTACAGGTAACCTTAGTAACATCCTGCTTTGCTTTCTCGCTGCATCTCTGGTTCTAAAATTGCACTGTAATCCTTCATAAGTGCTGCAGGTTAGCATGTAACATAATGCCATCTGGTGGTGTATGTATGTGTATATATATTTATATATGGGGGAAAAAAAGATCAAGTGCCACAAAAATGGTCACTATCTCCAGGTTTGAAAAGTAAATTGCCACTGATGGCGGTAACTACTTTTTGGTGAGAATTACCATAAGGAACAGCCATACTAACCACTAGTCCTTCTGCAATAATAATTTAGCTCCCTCACACTGTCGGTCAAAATTAAGCATTATTAACTCTTTAATGGCTCAATTTCAATATTGGATGATTTGAGTGTTGTTGTTTTTTTAACTACCAGATATATGAGCTCAGAAGCACTTACTTTTGCATGTGTTTGTGTGTCAGAGACCTGAAACCGGAAAACATTTTGTTGGACAGCGAGGGGCACGTAAAGCTGACTGACTTTGGACTCAGTAAAGAAGGCGTGGCCGTAGGCGGGCTCATGCATACGTTCTGCGGGACTCCGGAGTACCTCGCCCCAGAAGTGCTGCAGGGTCACATGTACAGTCCCGCAGTGGACTGGTGGGGACTCGGCAGCGTGCTTTTCGAGATGCTATATGGACTGGTGAGTGCAGGGTTTTTTAGCGGTGAGAATGCCCCTTTTTTTTTTTTCTTACTAGTACTATATTCCTAATCTTTCGTTACTTTTTGAGGGCTTTCTTATCCTCACCAAAATTTGCAAGCACAAGTATCCATGATGAATTGTAAAAAATGTTAAGGGTCCCGAACCAGAACCCAGATAATTTAATCTCTTGTAAACCATCAGTAGTGGGGGAAAAGAATGCAGCTTTTTTCATGTCATTTATTTTTATTTTTTTTTATACCTTGTTTGGTGTTTCAGCCTCCATTCTACAGCCATAGCAAAACAGAGATGTTTGAGAAGATACTCCACGCACCTCTTTGCCTGCATAGTGGAACATCTGAGGCGGCCTGCTCGCTGTTAGAGGGTTTACTGGAGAGGAAGGTTTCCAGACGCTTGGGGGAAAGCCGCGACATAGTAAGAGCATGTGCAGAAGACAGCTGAAAATGATAAATATACATACCCACAATGAGATGAACCTCTGTTTACCCAGTTGGAGCTGCAGGAACATCCATTCTTTGCGTCCGTCGACTGGGACGACCTACTGGCGAGGAAAGTCACACCTCCGTTCATCCCCAATGTGGTAATTCTTCAACTAGATGTTTTCAACTTATTCAGTGCCATTGACGGCTTTAGACGTCAAAAATCCATTTGAAATGTGAATGAGTTAATATACCGCATCATGATCTTGAGTGTCTTCTCTCTTGGCAGACGAGTCCTTGTGACATCAGCTACATCGACCCCGAGTTCACGCTACAGCCCGTGCCTGCCTTAATGAATGACAGGTGCCAAGAGGACGGGACGAGTGAGGCCTTCGTAGGGTTCTCCTACATGAACACCACATGAGCTGCTTTCATCAAGTGGATGCGCAGCAATTGTACAAAGTATTTATTTTTTTCTATGTCATAAATCTGACTTTATTGGTACCTGTTGTCACTGATGGCGTAGTGGTTCACTCGCCTGAATGTGTGTTTAAGGTTGTCTCTCTCTGTATGTGCCTTGTGATTGATTAGTGACCAGTCCAGGGTGCAATCGGCTGGGACAGGCTCCAGCTCACCTGGGACCCTGAACAGGAGAAGCGCTATAGAAAATGAATGGATGGGTGTGAATGATATTTAATATTATTTATTTATATCATGATGTGTGCTGATTTACCTAATAATTAGGTCAAGGAGCGTATGCACAGTTTATCCATGGGCACCACACTTGGAGGATTTCCATCCAAGTATAAAATGTGATGGTTGTATTTATAATTGTGTCAAAAGTCCAAATATTTACAAAACTGGACTTACTGTAAAGTGGCTGTAATTCCTAAAAGGTAAATGTCATGTTATTGTGAAACCTAAAAACCTCATTTCAAATAAATAAATAAGAATGTCACTTGTGATTCCAAATACTTCTACATTGAACTGTCAGAAGATTTAGTTAGGACACATTTAATTCTTTCAAAATACACAACAAGAACGTATTGCATCATTCCCATTCTGTTGTTACATTCACAGCTTTTCAAGTTATAGAAACAAATACTATATAATGTGCAACACAATTAAAATAATACAGAAACATCACCTTGAGGTATGGACATACCGTACATGCCCTGTGCAAATAAATGCCTAAGATTTGTTGTTGTTAACCCAGGCATTATGTCATAATAAGGCAGATACAATAGGAAAGCCCCCCCCCAAAAAAAAAAAAAACAAGGACATTTTGGTGAGTATCTGGGCCAAAACATGGCAACAATGGAACCATCCACTGCTCACAACCATATTAGCACCATCCATATGTTTGCCATGTACACAAAATTAGTCTGTGCATTAACAAACGAATCCAATAGAAACCATTGTAGGATCATAGGATCCCATTGGCTGAACAAAATATACCTTTCTGATATTTAATAGACGGTGAATGTAGCGTAGCTTTGGTCATCTTGACAGGCGAAGTAAGCGATCAGCTGACCATTGCAGATCATCAGAAACAAGCCACTGCCTGCAGAAGAACAAACAAAAGAAAAATCTCATCTGTTGACATTGTACGTTCGGTTTTGTACAGGCTCTCTCGTTGCTCTCACCTAAGGCCAACCACCACTGCCATGCCAGGGGAAACTCCAGCATCACTGAAACATTGAAATAGCAGTCACAGCAGCACAATCCAAAGAGTCCCCCCCCCCCCTTAGTTGATACCTTAAAACTGCTCGACTCACCAAGGCTGGTGATGAAGATATGCAGGCAGGTGACAGTGACAGCATAGTCCCACACTCTCCTCTTCACCACAGCAGCAAACAGCAAACCACTGCAGAAGTAAGTGAGCTCCAAGGACAGCAGGTTGACTGGTCCGGACGGGAAGAAAGACAGTCAAGGCAGACAATCTGGTTTTGTTGGGTATCATGCTGGCTCGCTGCCTTCAGTGCACTCACCTAAGTATTTAGAGACAGAATCCTCCGGCTTGGTCTTGAAGTCAAAAGGAATCCGTCCGTCGAAGTCATCCAACCTGTGTTTAGTTGGAAACGGGTTAGATGTCCAAAATAAAACAAACAAACAAACAAACAAACAAACAAACAGTTGGAGTCAGTTCAGTCGAAATAATTATCTTCAGTTCATGGTCCCAACGTACGACATTTTAAGGTTTATGAATATCACATGGCAGAAGAAAAGGCACACTCGGTTACTGCTGTACTTACTATTTTACATTTAACATAACTGTATGACCAAGAATGGATTCGTATTCAAATATTTCCTGCAATTATGACATTTAAAGCATAAGAATACATCACCAACTGCACAAGAAGGCACGCTCAGTTACTGCGGTTCTTCTTTGCATTTGATTGGTCTATAGTTATTATGCGGAAGTTGTTTGTCATGCAAATATTTACTGTGTCTTAAGACAATTTTGGAAATTGAAGCACTCCAACTCGACCGCGGCCTGATTACTAAACTTTGCGTACAGACTGTTGAGTGTCAGTTTTGCTTGTACTATTATAGAAGTTAACGTTTCGTTAATGTGCACACGCGTGTGCGTGAGGGCTTCTCACTCACCTGAAGGCGCCGAAACAAACACTGCCAATCATGTAAAACAGAGAGTAGAAGACGAGCAAGCAGAGCAGCAGGTTGAGGAATACGGTCTGGTAGGCAGAGACAGAGACGTTAGGATTAGATAAAATTTACATCATTCCCATGGTAGGCAACACTAGGGGAACATTTGCTTAAGCACCCCGATTTGGCTGTGAGAGTTTTAACCATCAGCACAGAAGCTACAAACTTATTGAGGACTCTTCAGAGGCCATGACATTTTGCCATTACTTAAAATCACATGAAAGCAAAAGTATAAGCACAATTTAGCTTCAAATGATCAATATCAAACCTTATAGGTTACCCCTAAATTATTATGCCAATGTATTGTTTTGTTGATTTACAGATTTGGAATTGTAAACCAACCAAAAATCATTTTAAAGCCCTCCTGGCTTCTTGGTGGCTTTGTATAAAATAAAATCATATTTAGAAAAAATCTTATTAAAATGCTTGACTGCTTGTGCTACCCTAAAATACATCATACATTTGTAACGCTTTATCTTGTGTATGTGATTCCCACAACTATGCAGTGAAGATTATCCAATTTAAATTGAGAGATCCTTATATGCTTTTTTGTTAATCAGTAATGTATATTTGCTCAATTGTTCATCTATCAATACCGGTGACGTATAATGACAGGCATAACAATTACATGCTCTTCCACTAGATGGCGGAAGGCACGAATTAACCTCTGTATCCAACCTGTTGCCGTTCAAACAAGAGAGTAGTAGCGTTGTCTTCCTTCAACTAAGCAGGCCCAGATTTCCCACAAAGTACATTTGTGAGTAAATTGAGACAAGAACAATATTATTATTTCATTGTATATAGGCCTGCGTTGTGTGACATTTTTGTTTGGTAACGTTTGTTTTGTTTTGTTTTCTCATATAAAATATGCGCCTTGGCTGAGTAAAGATTGAGAAACTCGGGCACCGTGGTACCCTAAAATACATTATACGTTTTGTAATAATTTCTCTCATGTAGCTAAACATAAACAGGGTAACCACAATATTAGACACGGCTCTCATTATGATGCCCTGACAATCAATCACAACAAAGCATTACTATGCGTTTGATTCTATCTATTGATTGATCCTATAGATGGCACTGCAGGTGTGAGTGCCGCTTTACTGCTTCTTTTTGTCCAGACCTAACCTGCCACATGCTTTTTACATCACAAAATAGCGTCACTGCCATTTAAACGCATTGAACAACCTGAAATGCCAACATTATGGGTTGTGTTTTCCTTGTTTACCTTCGAGTCGAGCGCTTTGCTTTTGAATGCCATCTCATGTTGTCTTCACGTCAGCACAATAATGCGTGAGGTGAGGTTTGCTGCGGATTGCAGCGCAAACCCGCCCCTCCTCCTCCTCATCATCATCCTGAGCCACCTCGTCATCCTCCAGCCTGCTCCGCGGTCCTCTACCGCCATCTAGAGGCCAAAGAGTGGCACGACCGAGCGTGAGCCGCCCGCTTCTCTTCGCTGCACTGAAATGAACTCACCTCACCCCAGGAAAAAAGCAGCACGGGCCTTTGTTCGCTAAAATCACTTGTTTCAACAGCACAATGCACTGATTAAACACATCAACGCGTGCTTTTAAGCATGTAAACAAATCGCCGCAATGCTGCGACCTAAAACGCGTCGTGGCGATTTGCAGCCATTATGGACGATCGTGCAGGTTAAACGGGGATACTTTTGGGTGTTTGAAACGTGTCCAACTAAGCAAGCTAAATGAAACCATCCGCACCGGTTAATTCACTCGTTTTGAGACATACTTGTAGCATCGGTGAGAGCTAGTAGCAATACTCGTGTTACGTTGCAAGCCCGACGCGTTGCGTAAGAATTAGACTATGTGCCGTTGTTGTTTTGTTCGACTTTTTCCATTTTGGGAAAATAACGCGTTTCCATCCGCTTTTTACACATGCATCCACACAATTGCACATGTGCTATCCACGCGTACGTAGCTAAATAACTCATCAAACCCGAGAAATATAGCTTGCGAGCATTACAAGGTCGAATTCCACTGCATTGACGTGCATTAATAAGTATAACATGAAGGCGATGTGAGTGAAAGTAAAACATGAGGGAATTGTCGTTT
The DNA here is from genome assembly GCF_054856555.1 of Leptonotus elevatus. Taxonomy (NCBI): domain Eukaryota; kingdom Metazoa; phylum Chordata; class Actinopteri; order Syngnathiformes; family Syngnathidae; genus Leptonotus; species Leptonotus elevatus. The sequence goes on from NC_141244.1 coordinate 17,181,117, forward strand.
TTTATTTATTGTTAACGGCAGACAATGCGAACATGTAACCGCGATGAGCTCGCTCCGGTCGACCGGTTGCTCGTGTGTAACGACGCCAGTCAAAGTGACTCCTAAGTGGGCTGTGTCACAAGCGCACACCGGTCAACGCGTGTGTGTATGTGCGCGTGTTGCATTGACCACCGATCGTAAAGTGAACTTTTTTTTTTCCTCGAGCACAAACTTGTCAGGCAGCGCATCTTCCGCGCATGCGCAGCCTCCTCAGCTCGAAATAAGAGTTAAAAGAGAAACGAGGTGAGTTCCACATTTTTGTTTAAAACACAATAGGTTAACTATTGGTAATTTATTCTAAGTTACGGGCGCTTTGTTGAAATAAAATCCCGTGTCGTTTCAGCACGCTGGCGTCAGTTTGCGTTATCTTTCCCACTCTGGTTTGTGAAACGGTGAGAATAAATCGTTTTTCAAGTTTCTATTGAAGAATTTAATCACGCAACAATGTCGAAGGTGGTGACAGTTACGCAGCGTTATTATTACTCTAAATGCTGATGTGAGGAATAGTGGTAACGTCTTTTTGCTATTGTTATTAACCGGGAAACTTATTTATTACGGCTTGCCCTTAGCTGGCTGCATCCAACCCTGATGCTAATGCTAGTCAGAGCGGAGCTAGCTGACAGTTAGCTTTGTGTCGGCGCTAAGCTAGGCGAACTGGGACTGACATTCCGTGACAACAAAGTGCAGAAAATAAGCGGGGCGGCAGAAAACAAGTCGCCCGGAAATTACTCGGCGACCGTCGGCCCTTGTTCGACGCCCCTGCATGGCTCGTGTGTGTTGTTTCGTGGCGTAACTTGAGTAATTTACATAGTTTAAAACGTGTTGGTTGGCCTCTCCCCCCCACCATTGCACCGCCATTTTGTACCAAGACGAATGCTAATCACGGGGCGCTCTTGCCTCCACTTTTATTTATGGCAGGAATAAAAAAAAAAAATGCAAGTAACCGTGTACTACGTCAAACTTAATACACGCATTGGCCCGGCCTCGTTAGTTACTTTTCCCCAGGTTGAGGCCCTAAAACAGCACAAAAACATCATCTTATTCCCAGCGTTGACCCTGCGTCAGGACTAAAACGTTATATCGCAATATAAATCAGACTAAAATGATGCCAAGTTGAGCCAGTCAGCGTGGAAAGCGGCGTTCTTGTGGAAAGTGGGAAACAAACCGAGCCGTCGCTTGTTTAGGTGAAGGCAAAGAGACGTCTTTAAGAGATACTGTTAAAACGAGGGAAATATGAACTTATGTGCTTAACTCTAAGTCGGGACCTGTTTTCTTGTGTTGACCATCAAACGGGGTGTTGGTTCGCCCTAATGGGCCGCTTTGTCAACACAATACCCCGCTAGTTGGTCTGCAAAAAGAGTCTTATTAGTGAGTGTTTTGTGTGGAATCCAAGTGCATGGTGGATCATGCGAGCCAACGCACAGTCGCCACCAAGCGGTGATGTTGCAAATCGCTGTTTACAAGTGCAGGTAGCGTTTGCAAAGGAAGCCAGTCCGGCCACAGATGATCAACTCAATGGTTTAAAAAGAGGCGATAGTAAAAATCTGATGATTATAATATCTTCAGACTCTTATTTTATTTTATTGCCTTATTTCTGATTGCCTTTTATTTCTTTATTTATTTTTTAACATAATTTTTTTATTTTTTTAAATTAAGGATCCAGAATGGCTGACACTCCACCTAGTGACGGCCCCTCTCAAGGTGCCGAGTTTGACATGATGGGCGCTCTGGACTGGAAGGATGGCATTGCCACGTTGCCAGGAAGTGACATCAGGGTACAGCAAATTACTCAAAACTTCTACAAATCTTGGCTTTGGTCCCTTTGTGTGAAGTTTGCATGTTCTCCAAGACTAAATTGTTCATTTGTCAGAGTGTGAGTGGTTGTTTATTTATATTTGCTCTGATTGGCTCGTCCAAAGTCAGCTGGGATAGACTCCAACTCATCTGTGACCTGAGTGTTAAACTTTATCTCTTACATACAGTACATACATGCACAGTATTGTAAAAAAAATCAAAAAAAAATCAGAGTAAGCCAGCAACTGTCCCACAAACCACCCTCAGTCTCTTATGACAATTAATGCTAGCATTTTTGTTTTTTTAATATCATGTTTTTTATTTCTGTGCACCGCGTGCAGAATGTTTTAATTCAAATCTTGCGTCCAGTGTTTTTTGTTTTTGTTTCACTCTTATTGCTTTGAATAAAAAGACTGTTGTTGTTTTGCTTTTGGGAATAATGCACTGAGTGCTTATTGAATTTGTTGATTTGGTCACTGTTCATTTGCTCAGAAGTCAGTGGGTGTTGGTGCCATCTTTTTTTTTTTTTTTGATTTGATTAGCGTTTGCATGCTGCGTGTCATTTGTGTCATGAATAAAATGTCTTCAAATCTTCAGGTCAACATTTTCTGCGATGAATCTAATTTGTGTTCCTTGTGTTCTTTAGTTTCGCATGACAGAGTTTGGCACACTTGAAATTATGACAGACATAGAGGTTAAAGGGCAGCCGCCTGTTCCTAAAAAGGACGTATTGGATCCAGTGCCGTCTCATAGTCCCACCCCTCCACCGGAGGGTCAATTGCAGACAAAAACAGCACCCACTCCGGCTAATAACATTCAACCGGCGCCGCCTCAAAGAAAAGGTACCATGGTTTACCATTTAGGTGGTGGGAATGTGAGTGTGTTTGGTCCTTAAGTCTATATGTGCCCTGTGATTGGCTGGGGACAAGTCCAGGATGTTATTCACCTCTAGTCACATTGGAGCATTATCTGACCCATTCTTTCCTGCAGCCCCTGGTCCCGTTGTCTTGTCTTTGGAGGAGACTCCCACTTTAGAAAGTCCCAAAGTGGAAGTTGGTCCAAGTGTGGAAGTCGGGCCAAACGGGGAGCTTACTCAATGCCGAACCTGTGGTGGTCACGTTGCTCGTGATGCCCTCCTACAGGGAAAGTTTTGCAGCCCAAACTGTGCACAGCCCACCAGTGGAAGGTAAAAATTACATGCTCACATAAGCCCCCCCCCCCCCCCACTGTGAACTGATTTTTTTTTCTGACCAGGTCATCTCCCGGGGAAGCCCGGGAGTGCCAGCCTGCCGAAAGCGAGACCTTAGGTAAACGTGTGCGTAAAAAGAGAAAAATCTATATGGATTCTGGTGATGAGGAGGAAGACAACCAAGAGGAACCAGAGGTAGGAAGTGTCCACATTGCTTAGTTAAACCAACCTGACTGACTGCAACATGGTCATCAATTTTCTATTTTCTATTTTGTCAGGAGAAAGCCAAAACAACCAAAGGCAGGAGAGGAGCCAAAATGGCCAAACTTGGTACGTTTTGTGTGCTGACACTATAATTGGGGGTGATGAGCCAGAAAATGTCTTGAATGTCAGCATTTAACAAAATACACATTAGAAAACAAGGTGTATTTGGCTTTAAAATATTGAAAGCAGATATTTATTATATGAATTATAATTAAAAAATATATTTTTATAGCATTTTACTCTTGACATTGGAGGATATAACCTCTTTAAAAAAAACTTAGTAATTATTTTTTTTATGCATATTTGTCTTTTATTTTTAAATAAAAATATTCTTTGAACAAATTAATGATTGAGATTTAAAAAAAAAAATTATATATATATATATATATATATATTACAAAAATATTCGAGTCCAAATTTTTACGTTGTCAGAAAAAGAGACGAAATGTAGATGAACATTTTTTTTTTAAATTACCTAAAAATGTCCAAGGAATTGCCCAACAGTCAGAAAGTTTATTTTTTAAAAGGCAGAAAAGAAAATGTTTTTTAAAAATAACCATAAAATGTCTACAACATTGCCAAAAAAGTCAGAACATTTGATTTAAGAAAAGGCAGGAAAGAAAATGCTCAAAAACAAGAAGGAATCCCGAAAATTTCCATAAAAAATTGCCCCCCAAAAGTCTGGGGGAAAAAAGTCAAAATATAGTCCAAAAGAGGCAGAAAATGACCATGTGTCCATAAAATTGTCAAAAATGTAAGAAATTTGACAGAAATAGCTTTTGACGGTAAAAGTTGCTGACCCCTGCACTGGTGTATATAAATACATGAGAAATACTAGAACATATCCCATGGGATAAGATCATCTCCTATCACCACCATTTATTTCTATTTATTTTGTTGCTCCGCCCCCAGCTACAGCCCAACCCAACAAGAAGCGGGCATGGAGCTGGCCAGCCTACCTGGAGGAGGAGCGGGCAATTGCTGCTCCTGTCAAACTGTTCAAAGAGGTACTTCGCCTTCATCTTGTCAAGAAGCAAAATATCTTCACTTCCTTCAACCAATCGCCTGCCTCGTTTCCCGCAGCATCAGTCGATTCCTCAAAGCCGGAACAGCTTTAAGGTGGGGATGAAGCTGGAGGGGTTGGACCCGTGTCACCCGTCCCTATTCTGTGTGCTCACCGTGGCAGAGGTACGTTTAACAAGTGTTTCCCGACACAAGCCATCATTTTGTTGTATGAAGGACAGCATTTTGATTTTAGATCATTCTTAGACCTATTAAGGGAAATTGGATGTTTAAACTAATGTGACATGGCAGTGGTTAGTAATTACTAAGGCCCAACTGACGGGGATTTTTTTTAGGCCGATGCCTTTACAACATTTGGGGAAGAAAAAAATCTGATAACTGAACAATTGGCTGTTAATTTTAAAAAATATAAAATAGATAAAATAACTTAAACACTATACATTTAACTCATTCACTCCCAGCCATTTTCACTGAAGCAACCCCCTTCGCTCCCGGCTGGTTTACTGGATTTTGACTGATTTTGCAAGGCCCACAGAATATTGTGTAAAAAACATAGAACCTAGCAAAAGAAAGTTTAGAATATCTTCTTTCATCAGGATAAAAAGTACATTTTTATCCGTTTCTGCCTTGCAGCTATATTAGCATTAGAATATAGCTAAGTTTCATCATTATTCACATTCCTGTTGAAAACACTGGCAAAAAGAGCTTGTTGCAACATGGCCCTGGCTGATCTCTTATACTCTGCTGCCACCTGCTGGCTGTTTTTTTGTAATAACTACCATTGCTTTAAGCCACCTCTCCATGTCAGAAGCTGTATTAAAGCCTTTTGCATGCTCTACCATAAAAAAAAACGTATTTAAGTTTTTGGGTTTGAATGAGTTGAAATTACAGGAAGAATATTTGGCTCATTTTATTTATTTTTTAACAATACTATGTCCTTTAGTATTTGTTTAACGTAAGAAAAGAAAAAAGAAAAAAAAACAACATACAAAAAGCATGAACTGATGCAAGTATGTTTATAGTAGAGTTTATTTGCCAGAGCTCCGTACGATTATGAATATTTTAAAAAGGCCTAATATCAGCCGCTTAATCATCGGGCTACAGTAATTACTGGCTTAATGAACTCAACTGTATTAACAGATCCAAGGCTATCGAGTGAGGCTTCACTTTGACGGCTATCAAGAGTGCTACGACTTCTGGGCCAACGCCGACTCGTGGGATTTGAAACCGGCAGGCTGGTGTGAGAAAAATGGACACAAATTATTGTTGCCCAAAGGTAGTCACACACACGCGGTCTTACACTTGCAAGTCATTGCCTATTTTTAACTTAACATCCATTTGTTTACATTTGTCTTGTAGGTTGTAAGGACGGAGAGTTCAACTGGAGCATGTATGTGAAAAACTGCCGAGGCCAGCTGGCCCCCAAGCACCTCTTCAAGAGCCTCAACACGGTGAGCATCGCGCGCCGTCAGCCGTCCACCGGCTCCTTTCATTTCCCACCCGGCGTTCAATGTGTCCCCCTTTCAGTCCGTGACTCCCTCCGGATTCCGAGCGGGCATGAAGCTGGAGGCGGTGGACAGGAAGAACCCGTCGCTGATCTGCGTGGCAACCATCGCAGCTGTGGTGGACAACAGACTTCTCATTCACTTTGACAACTGGGACGACACGTATGATTACTGGTGAGCCCACAGAGCATGAATCAACGAGTTTGTCCAATACTAGAATATTTGTTTGGGAATGTTTAGACTCGTTTTTTGTGTGTGCTCTGTCCTGTGTGAAGGTGTGACGCTAGCAGTCCATACATCCACCCGGTAGGCTACTGCGAGGAGTCCGAACTAACTCTGACCACTCCAGCTGGTAAGACACAGATCAAGACACACGCGGGTCAGTATCAACTACTTTGCTGTTTTGTAAGGCCAAACTAATATGTAGATATTAATCAATGCCTGCTGCCTTGCTTTTAACATGTTGATTTGATGGTTAAGGCCAAAATGATTCCTAATCTGGCCACATTTTTTTTTTCATTTATATTTCTTAAATGGGTATCATTTGGCTGGAATAGACACAAAAGAATGGCCAAAAAAGTTAGTGAATATAATTTATTAGCATTAGTAAAATCTTTTTTTATTTTTTATTTAATTTTGATCATATTCATATTCCTGAACTTTTTGGACAGTCTTGAAGAAACACCATATTTCGCACCATTCTAAAGGACCCTGGTGTAAAAACATTAAACTAGTAAATATTCTAAATAGAAAAAAAACATGTCTTTGTCTTTTGCCTCTAAAATATACCCATTTACTAAATAAAAACTCACCTACTCACTCACTTTGGGCTTGTGTTACACTCTCATTTGGAACACGATTCAACACAAGAATGTATCAAAAATTCTGTCTTTACAACATAAACAAATTATTATATGGTTGTACGTTGCAGTGGTTTAGAACTGCATTGCATCATAATGAGAAGTGTTTTCTAATATTTCTCTGCAAAATATTAGAAAGCTCTCAGCTTGATGCAACTAAAAGGCAAAACAGAACTTTTGATACCACTCTTTGGAAAGTTGGATTGGTCAGGTGTACCTAATTTTGTGGTGACTGCGATTAGCTTCTTCTAACCTATAGCAAGTTAGAAATGTTGGGAACGCATGCTACAGTCGCTGTCTCTACACTTTCAACTCATCATTGAGCTACAATGTTGTTGTTGTTTTTTTATTTTTTTATTTGCTCTCATCAGAATATAAGCAACCTAAGAGTTTCTCATGGGAGAAATATCTGGAAGAGACGGGCACACAGGCTGCTCCTGCTCGGGCTTTCAAACCGGTATGTTTCACACACAACCATAAATGTTGTAAGCAGTAGAGCTAGGAGTATAAGGAAGCTATTCTGAAGTCTGTTATCAGGAGAATTACAGTAGTAAAATCGCACTGGGGGGGATGTCATTGTATTTTCTATTTCTTTTAAGCGAGGGGAGAACAATTATTTAAAATTGGAAATACACATTTTTGGGGGACATTTTTTGGGTGTGTAACAGTAGCTTCTCTCGCAGAGACCTCCACATGGCTTCCAGGTGGGGATGAAGGTGGAAGGCGTGGACAGGAGGAACCCCATGCTCATCCGTGTCGCCACCGTCGCAGATACAGAAGACCACCGGCTTAAGGTACAAAATGGCCGCCAACTCCAGCCTCTTTTTGGCTCCTCACTATAACTGCCATTAACCATCTTTTAGATCCATTTCGACGGCTGGAATCCAGAGTACGACTTCTGGGTGGAGACCGACTGCCCCGACCTGCACCCTGTAGGCTGGTGTCACAAAACGGGACACTCATTGCAGCACCCGAACAGTGAGCTTCTTTGCTTACTTTCCCCGACAAGTTGACTGCAAAGATGGAATCATCCGTACAAGGAGAATGGGCTATATTATAATATATTGTAACTTAATTGTTTATAACTACAATTGTGTTTGTCTTTATTTGTCCTCCCAGGTGTTAATGATGCGAGTCCTCCAGGACAGGGATGTCCCACCCCAGGATGCAACGGAATCGGCCATATAAGAGGACCTCGTTATGGGACCCATTACACGTCAGTCCTGTTTCATTATCATCGTTTAAGATATATATTTGGCCTCACTAAAGTGTGCTGCTATGTGCAGTCAGGTGAGCTGTCCCTACTCGGAGATGAATCTGAACAAAGAGAGCTTGCTCCCAGACCGTCTCAGCGGCGAGCGACCAATCACGCTCGGTGGCACCCTCCCCCGCGGGCGACGCCCCGAACCCAACACGACTACCACCGCGCAGACCGCCTCCACGCCGGACCGGCTCGAGGCAGCCGAGGACTCCCGCGCCAGGTTGGCCCCGAGAGAGCTCCTCCCTGTGCTTGACATGCAGCACAATGCTGCAGCTTGTAGCTGAGAGTCAGTTGTCCCTGTTGCTAGGAAACCACTAGAGGTGGAGGCTGAGCTGTCAGGTCGCAGTAGCCAGCCAGAGCCACTAGGAGGTGCCAGTGAGCAGAACCAGAATGGGACCAGGCACAAACGGTAAAAAAAAAAAAATGTCACCTCGCGAAAATCCCACAAGGAGTTAAATTATTTCTAACTGCTAACATTGTTTCTTTCAGGACTTCTACTGCTCCCAAATATCTCAAAATGCACTACGTGAAAGAAGAGTCTGGTGATGGTAAAGGTGTGTGCACTTTTCACTGTGTAGAACTTCTAAAGTACAACACAATTTGGCCCCCCCAAAAAAAATCTTTACAGAAAATGGAAATAAAAGTAATCCATTCCAGGACCAAACTGTTGCCCAAAAAAAAAGAGTGTGTGTTAGTATTAAGACGTAAAAACAAGACACTCGTGGTTTATTTTTGTCACAGGTCTAAAATATAAGATGTATGTTTTATATGTAAGATGTAAAAACAATACGATACTCGAGTCCAAACTTAAATGGTGGAAGCATAATGCAAAGGTAATGCACGTCCTCTTTGGCACAACAATCTATTTGCTAAACTTTGGAAGTGTCACAAAAAAGCCAAAGAAAAAGCAAAAAGTTCATCCTTTTGTTTCTTGCTTAACTATATGTTGACATTTTGAATTATGGCCTGTTCCAGTGTTTTGTTGAGTACTTTTGCTCAAATTTTAGGACTGCATATGCATTCGACTGTAGCGGTTCCATTTAGTTTGAATACCACAGTGTAAGGTACTGCCTCCTGTCCTCTCCCGGCAGACTCCCCAGACACCATTTCCCTCCAGCAAGCCCTTCACGAATCCGTGTTCTCACCCGGCGTCTCTGCCACTCCCCCCCACCGGGTGGCGCTGTGCTGGGACAAACACTGTCAGCTACTGCCCGAGGTTCTGGGCCTGACTGCCAAGAGGGTGGCGGAATGGAGCACGGAGGAGGTTAGGCATTCAACACTCAAGTCATTATACTACGATTCATCATTCACCTGCTATATCGCCAATCAATCATCAATCAAATTTATGTGTTACATCGCTATTTATGCCCACTTCAAACTCTCAAATGAGTTTCTTCGCCCTAATATTTTGGATTTCATGGACGTGAGGCCTTTTCCTTTCCAGGTGGCCAGTTTTGTGAAAGGACTCCCAGGGTGCAAAGAACATGCGGCTACATTTAAAACAGAGGTAATGTGTCGAGTGATTTTGTTTTGAGTGTTTAGTGGTGAAATCGGTTGACTTTGTCGTCTCTAGCAAATAGACGGCGAGGCCTTTCTGCTGCTCACCCAATCAGATATTGTCAAGATCCTGTCCATCAAATTGGGCCCCGCCCTCAAGATCTACAACTCCATCCTCATGTTTAAGAGTGCCGATGAAGAGTAACTGAGGACTCCTGACAGGAACGTTTACAAAAAAAGCCATCCGCTTCAATAAGTTGCTCCCTTCTCAATGGACTTGTTAACAAAGGGGGAGTCTCTTAACCTGTATTATATTGCCGAGTTGCGTTTACTGAAATGTTAAATAACTACAGACACCTTCGGAAATGTTTCTTACATTGTTTGCGGCGTGGTTGCCTCCAAAAAAAAACAAGAAAAAAGAAAAGTCAGAGCTTTCAAAAAGCTGGTTGATCAAGCATATTTGTTGCTTGTTGTTTTATTTTTTTTATATGAATGGCACTATGATTTTTTTATTCTCCACTAGACAGCAAGTGAGAGCTGAAAACAGTATTAGTGATGTGACAAAATTCCAACTTTTGTTTCCGTTATTACTTTTAATTTGATGAAGTCCTCATAGGGGTGTTCAAAATTTAAAAAAACATACAAACGTTTTATTACTTGTAAATATTTTGAGCATTTGAGGTTGTATTAAAAGTGCACGGCGGGCTGTATGTTTCCCTGCCACTGGTCTAACTGGTAATTCAACAAAAAACCTGGTTCATCCTTTTCATTGTTTTAATGACACACGAATGTTTAATCATAAAAAACAACAACCTTTTTCCTTCTGCCATTGTAAAAAGAATGCAGCTTACATGAGGATTTACTCCTGCTTGGTTATGCAAATATTGCAGGCAGTGAAAAATATAAGACAGAAGAGTCCTCCCAAAGTTTTGGAATGTGTACATCGGCAAGTGTTTATATGCAAACAAACAGCTTTTATTTATGTATTCTAATTTAAGGGTTAACGGTACGCTGTCTTGGCTCCGAGGAACGTGTGCGTTTGTGTATGAAATAAAAGTGATACACACTACTCGACTTCAGTCATTTCATCACATGCCGACACGAAACATACACCCTGTAATTTGCATTTACACAATCTAATGGACTCCAATAGTTGTAGCTAAACTTTGACAAAAATGACAAGGCATGCTTTTGATTGACACATAATTCATTTCTTTACAACACTCATGTAAAAAATACATTTGTCACGCTGGATACTAACTCTAAAGAGAATTACACATTATTTAAGCAAATGCAAAGCTTTGTCTTACTATTTTAACAGATTGTGTGAAGTGACGCAAGTCAATGAACGTGTAGAAACAGTAAGACACAGTCCAAATGTAAACTCATTTGTCACCCACCATGCCCAAACCGGGCTTCCCACCCTTAAAACCAAAGTTGGGAGTGACTGCCCCATCTCACACATGCGATCTTTGGGGACATTAACCTTAGATATTTCCTTAACAATTGTTTTTTTTTTTTACAAAAATAAAATGTACGCGACTTGTTTGAAATACATGTACTGCAGTAGAACAGCTTCAAAGTTGAGGCTGGGGATTTAACCCCCGTTAGCCACACACTCCAAAACCAACACTAAACCTCGTTGACAAATCGGATGCAAACGTGTTTGTTACAATTGTCAAAACTGCTGCTCATCTATTAGTCTGGACTGTCTGCGAGTACCCTAGAAAAGCTGATTAACGCAGGCTGCTCCGTCAGGTTCTCGAGGCTGTATGCGTGGCCTGTTTGAGCAAAGCAAGAGACGAGACGATGAAGCATAAACGTTGACATGGGCTTCGCGTCGAATCTTTTCTGACGGCGTCACGTATAAAAAAATTAATAAAATCAAAGCGTAATTTAAGTGACTGTTCTTACCACACGGCACCGTGAAGAAACTGCCCGCGTCGACATCAGATTCAGTGCAGTCGATTTTTACCTTGACAGAGCTCGTTATCAGGAAACAACCCTTTAGGGCAAAACAAACCAAAAATATGTAAATCACTTTTTTTCCTCGCCATTTTGGAGGGAAATAAAGAACAATCCTGACCATGTTAGCGCTGTGGTCCACCCACAGAGGTTTTTTCATGAATGAGCCCAGCAGCATCTTCCCTTGAGAGAGGTTCCACCAATGCACGTCCTCTGTGATGCCCATGGCTCCACTTTTGTAGTAGTACCAGTCAAATTGGTCAAGGGAGACGGCCAAATCTGCCCGGAAACACTTTGAATAAAACCTCTAAGCCAGACACACACATAGAAAATATCAGGGTAGATTATTTAGTCTTACTATTGTCATTTTTTCCTTTCCGGTTGGTGGAGAACACAAGTTGGAGCCACTCAATCAGGTCGGCCTTGTCGCTGAACTCCACGGTGCAAGGTTTGAGGGGATCAGCACACAGGTCGCTAATGGACAGCCGGGCAAGGGAGTGTCTGTTTGACGGTAGGTCTGGAACCCGTATGGATTGGACACGTGTTGCTGTGCGTTTGTTTCGGATGTTTTAAAAGTTGTTCAAATTTACCTTCATTATCGTGCGGTTCCAGATCGATCATGCACACCGGCCCACTTTGTAATCTGCCCCCCCCCCAGCGTCCCCAAAGAAGACAAAAATATTGATAAAGAAGATTATATACCATAAGTGATGATATGTTGCATTTTGCTTACGCGTGGCGAGATGGACAGATGTTGTCCCGCAGGTTGTCCAAACTGCTTTGACTTCTTTCCACCGTGATAGCTCCCTGACAGTCGGGAGAGCCAACTTGCACGACTTCACGACGCTGACTGGCGCCTCCGTCGACAGGTAAGGTCCCGTTGGAGACGACGCCCCTCGTCTGCTTTTCATCTTCCGTCTTTCGGCTGTGCGGCGATCTGATGGCACGCTCGGCTGATTTTGGAGATCTGCTTCGTTTGGATTTTGCTTTCTTGCCATGTTTGGACGTCTTGTGATTTGCATTTAAAAGCTGGTGGGTCTCCGCCGCCGCCGCCGCGTCTTCGAGCGTGGCCGGGATCTTCCACCACTCACCGGGCAGCTTGCTTTGCCGTTTGTCCAGCAGCTGCTCTGGAGATTCAGTGAGGGTGGACGGGAGGGGTTCGCTGCGCTTTTTTGTCTTGGCAGTGTACACTTGCGGGAACGCTAGATGTTCTGTGAAACACAAACATTTTGACATTTGAGTGTGTAATAATAACAAGAAAACTACACTCAATATTAGGGATGCACAAAAATATAGGTGGCCGATCGACCAATTTGACGTCATACAGATAAACCAGATGATAAATAAATCCGCCGATAATTGGCCGGTCCACCTGTTGTGTTTGTGGTTCAAGTTGTGCCCAACTCCTCAACCCCTCCCCTCTCCTATGGTTGTGTCACATATTTGTGACGTCATAATGCGCGCGGCCTCGTGTTCACAGAAGATGCATCATGGCGACATGGCAGTCGCCAGTGTGGCCCCAAAATGAATATTTTTGTTGCTTTTTTTTTTTTTAAACATGACTTTTTTGTTTTGGCAAACTCAAAATGAGTTACTGGATGTCTTTGAAGCAGAGATATCAATAAAATTCAGCTTCATGGTCAATGTTTCAATGTATTTGTACTTATAGTAGGACTCAAAAGTATATTTGTATTCAGGTTAACAACAAACAATTATCGGCTTACTTATCGGTTATCAACATCAGTACTTTCTAAATTATTGGTTTATCGGTATCGCTTGAAAATAGCATTATCGTGCAGACCTACTCAATACTCAATACTCAACTGATTTTGTAGTTCTGCTCCAGAGGAGAGTCCTGATCCGGGAATTCCAGTTGGTCTTGATCTCGCATTTTTTCTGCTCCATCTCTGTCAAGTTCACTGGCAGATACTTTCTGCAGGGCTCTTTTCTTCTTCAACGTGGCTTTTCTTAAATCCTTCTTGGTTGTGCTTTTAAGCGTTTTGTCGGCCTTGACCGGTGACGCCGACGCTGCCTTGGTCGCTTCTCGACGGTTGGCTTTGGGCTTGTTGACGCGGGGTGCCTCGTCCTCCCCCTCAGGCTGCTCTGCGTTTTGAGGGAAGCTCAGCCACCACTCCCCGGGCGGGTTTCTTTTCCTTTTGCCCAGCACCTGACACTCCTCAGGGGAACTCCAGCTCGAGATAGTCTGGTGGATTTGTTCAAATGTTCTGCCTGCCGAACCCTGAGCAGGGTCGATTTTCACCGGGTGGAAATCTGTGGGAGGAAAGCTACATTTGTCAAGTTTTCAAATATCCCGCCGTAGTGTTATAGCAATTTTAGCGGGACACCAGCGTGAGATGATCTTACCCAAAGGAGAAGCCAGGCCAGCATCTTCACACTCCTTGCTGCTGCTAGACTCCAAATGCCACGCCTTCATCTGTTTCGTCTTTGCAGCCGGTCTGCTGCTCTTGGGATTTTCTCGTTTGGCTTTTGAAGACTTCTTCACCCCGGATGACGGCTTGACTGTCAGGTCATCTGTCTGACTGCCGGCCACCACTTTCAGTTGGTTGTCTGCTTTTTTGCGCTTACTCTGTGGATTCTTATTGTTGGGGGTATTGCGATGCTTCAGCTCGGTCTTTTTCTCTCTCTTGTCGCTTGTCGTTTTTTTAGGGTCTGTCTGCACTTCGGGTGTGTTCTTGCTTGGCAGATTAGTCTCTCGCAAGCCATCTTTGGAACCCCTGTCAATCGAGCTGCCTTTGTCACTACTGGACTCTTTGTTCTTATTCTGCTTACTGGTTGGTTTAGTAGGAATGGAAAAGGTAAAAGATAGGTCGTCATCCAGAATCAGGAACTCTTCCTCTAACTCAGGAGGGGGCGTGGGTGCTTTAACTGGTGTCAGGGTCTTCCTGAATTAAAAAAAAAACACATGTCTTGAAAAAAATGCCTTTTTTTGTCAAAATATCAAAGAAAAAGAATTACACCCACACTACAATTTTACCCTCGTTTTCAAGCTTCACTTGAATCAACCTGTTACAAAGAGGCTTTCCTGTTCCCATGCTCAACAATTACTAGTGTTTAGTAACAGTACAGTACAGATTCTGTTTAACTCACGGTTTGGTTTTGGCCTGGCTGGAGTCTTGGACCTTCTTCAGGAATGCCCAGATGTCTTTTTTCACAGAGCTCTCCTTTGTGGACTTTCTTTGAACTCCCTCATGGTCCTTGTCAGCAGTGGACACACTAGGCTGCTGCTGCACAGATTTGCTGATAACAACAAAATATGGACAACTCAAACAAAGTACATTGTGAGCACTAAAGGCCAAAACTCACATTCTGACACTCACACAAACTAACTACAGTAATTTCTGGACAACAAGCATCAGGCAGAGCAAAACAAACCAAGTGAGCCTAAATACAGTAGGAGAGACAGAACGAGAGTGAGAAAACATGCACCCTCATTATGGAAAAGAAAGTAGCGGGAACCCGGTGCGGTAACATTAAAAGACCTGCTGCGGCTTACAGTCGGGTGCAGCTTATATGTGTAACAAACTTGAGTATTACCCAAATTTGGCTATCGCGGCTTATAGTCAGGTGCGCCTTGTGGTCCAGAAATGACTGTAGCCATTTTCCTGCCGTCACTCACTAGGTAACGCCCCTTAAAGGCACACATCCAACACTACAGTTGTGTACAGTAGTTTATTTGATGTTTTTATAAAGCACTTTTTTTTTCTCATCGTAATAGTCATCATTTTTTTCCTGACGACATCTACAGTATTTGCATATTTAAAATCTATACAATTAAATAAGAAATCAACAAAAAATAAGGACAGAAGAAAAAGTTGTATCTTTTTACAGCACAATTTTTCTAGATTTTAAATTAAAACAAATAGACCCAAAAAGGCAAATTACCAACCTTGATGCTGTCATTTGGGGATTCTTGTTACTTGCGGTGGGGCTTTCTTTGTGGCTGAAAATGGAATGGATAGTAAAAGTAAATTCACATATTTGACGGTGTGTACCCTCCTTTATAATTAACTACATTTTAGAATGTACAGCAGCATCTGCAAGATGTTATGACTGGTATAGGGCCTAGTAATAACAAACTTCCTTTGGGGGGGGGGGGGGGGGGGGTTCCAAGTAATCATGTCTACAAGACGTACCGGTAATACTGTAAGCAGAAGCCCAATCAATTCTTACTTGTCAGAAGCCGGCTGAATCGTTACCGCGCCTTTTCCGTCTTCACAGTCAAACAGGATCGGTGACGGCATTTTGTCTTGGTTACTGGTCCCTGTCTGAGCTAAACTCACAGCCGTGCTGTCCTCTAGTGGGCTGGATGTCGTCACAGGCCCTTTGAAAGGAACGTTTGAATGGTCTGAGACAAAATTCCATGTGAAACAAAATGAAAAGTGTGATTCAGAAGTTTGCACGTCTCTTACCGATGTTTAGAATAGGACTTGGCGCAAGTGTCACGGGAGGCAATTCGTCTTCTTTGGAAGACTAAAGATGCAAAGTAAAACATGTTTGGTTTAGTGTAGGCCTGGGTGACATTGTCTTAAAATAAAATGTTTCCACAAAAATCTGTTTCATTTCTCCTGATACCAACAGGCTTAGAAAAAGTTTTCATAATATTTTCATGCACCAGCTTCCCAAAATATCATAGAAATTATTATTTTAGAGATATCTTTACAGATGAAAAAAAAAAAAGTCCCTTTTGTCAAAACATGTATCAGTATCCATCCATCCATTTGCTACCGCTTATCCGGGGTCGGGTCGCGGGAGCAGCACTTTTAGGAGGGAAGCCCAGACTTCCCTCTCCCCAGCCACTTCAACCAGCTCCTCCAGCGGGATCCCAAGGCGTTCCCAGGCCAGCCGAGAGACATAGTCTCTTCAGCGTGTCCTGGGTCGTCTCCGGGGCCTCCCGCCGGTGGGACGTGCTCGAAACACCTCTCCAGGGAGGCGTCCGGGAGGTATCCGAACCAGATACCCGAGCCACCTCAACTGGTTCCTCTCAACGCGGAGAGTCCCTCCCGGATGACCGAGCTTCTCAACCTATCTCTAAGGGAGCGCCGGAACACACTGCGTAGGAAACTCATTTCGGCCGCCTGCATCCGGGATCTTGTTCTTTCGGTTTCGACACACAGCTCGTGACCATAGGTGAGGGTAGGAACGTAGATCGACCGGTAAATCGAGAGCTTCGCCTTTTGGCTTAGCTCCTTAATAATAATAAATTAATGAAATGTATTTGTTGATAAATTAACATTTGAAATGCCGTCCCAATGTGTGTTGTGCATGTCATGTTTTACATGTACCATTGAAGGTTTTGTCTCACCAGGATGTTCTCACTATCCGAGTCCAAGCGGCAGACAGATGAGCGGACTACACCAATGGGAGAGTCTGTACAAACAAACATATGAACAAATATTAAATAGTAAGTGGTAGGTAGTACGATCCAAATGTCGATAATATTCATACCAATGAAGACATGACAAAGCTGGGTGACTTTTTTCTTCTTTTTTTTGGGGTCGTTTGAGCAAACATGGTGATTTATACAGTACATGTAGAATTATCAGTCTATTTTGTTGACGTCAAGCTGGCTTTAACGGGGCACATCCGATCTGGGCGTTTAGATGCCTTGCTTGTACGTATACAATAATAAATTTCAAACGCATTTGGTTTCGATCTGATTGATTTTATTTGGTCAAAATTACTGTGATATTTGAAATGCCAACACTTAAAACTTGACGTAACTAGCTCAAATTGAAGATTAGTAGGTGAGCAGAACAGTGTTGGCAGTAGAATAGGTCAAATACTTCAGCAGTAAAAAAATTTTTTTATCTGGATTTAAAAAAAATATATATCTGGATTTTTAAAAAAAATAATTATTGTTGGGGCGTTTGAAGTGCTCATCCAACGTGTGTGTGTGTGTGTGTTTTAAAGAAAATTTCACAAAGACATCAGCCACTTATCACATTGCTACTTCAGTCTTGCTCCTCTCTCTAATCCACTAACAACCGCACACCACGTCAAACCGGACTAATAATAAAAAAAGAAAATAATTGTGAATCACCCCCGCACAATGAGTTATTTGATCTCTGGACGTGTTGCAACATTAAACTGCGACCTTGTACATGCTTTTCAGACTTAACATTCAGAAGACTAAATCATTTTTATTAAACCATAAAAAGATGGTGTGACTTTCAGGAAAGAAGCAGATTGCTATAGACAGAGGACGTGGGAAAGAAAAAAAGAAGTGTGGATATTTTGAGATACTACTTTCTATTCATTTATCTTAATTTATTCAACCTTTATTTAACCAAGTAAGGCAATTTGCAATGCTGACCTGACTGCAGATAGCAGGGCAAAAAGAGGCAAAAATAAAAGCACGCAGTAAAGTACAATTAGAACAAACTGCATGTGATGTAGACCAGTGGTCCTCAACCCTGGTCCTTGGGGACCACTATCAAGCCTGATTACATGTCTCCTACAGCCAACACAGGTGAGGATCATTATCAGGCTTCTCCAGAGCTGGTTGATTAGCTGATTACATGAATCACCTGTGTTGGCTGTGGGAGACATGGACAACTGGCTGGATAGTGGTCCCCGAGGACTGGGGTTGAGGACCACTGATGTAAACAACATTTATACACTAAACAAAAAACACAACACAAAAAGCAACAAACGCAAATGGTAAAAATTTATGGTTTAAATAACTCATTAATTCATTATAATTAATTAGAAATACTACATTTTAAAATAATTATTCAAAGTGTGTGTTGTGTGTGTGTGTTTTTAACTACAATTTCTTGCAGCCAGTCAGGATTTGAACTTTCTTGTGAAATGAAAGACAATTTAGACTGTTTGGAGAACCATTAATACTGTTTAGAGAACGTGCAAGTGCGACTTTGAACGAAGACTGACGCGAAGTCACCATTCGTGAGCTTTGCAAATATTCGCCCCCCTTTGTGGGATGTAATTATTTTATTGGTTGTCGTGGCAGTTTTATTGACAGAATGACACGTTTAAAGAAATATAAGGAAGTATGGTCCTAAAGTTGTAAATACGACTATGACACATGACAAACAATATGAAGTAAAAAAAGAAAAGAAAGAAAATGTACCCAAGTTATCAAACAGCTTCTCGACGTTTTCCATTGATCGCCCAACTCTCCATTCTTCTTTAGCTTCGCTGGAAATATTGGTATGTTTATTTTATTTGAAAGCATTATTTTAAAAAAACGTAAATATAAAACAATAACAAGAGTGTACATTAAATTATAACAACTATCTAACTTACCTCTGCGTGCTGGTTTGATAGAAGAGCTTCCTCTTTGGTCTCCTCTGCGGACAGACAGGGAGGCATTGCGTTAGTATTGTATAATTGTCCCTTTAGCTGTACGAGTTGCCTGTCACAGCAAAATATCCACTTTGAAACTTTAAAAGGCACACACGAAAGCCAGAACATTTGAAGTTAACTTACAATATATCGACGGCCTTTCTCCATTTCTTGTAGCCTCTTTTTAACCAACAGTGAACTAGCTATCTACCAGTCGCGTTCTAATGGCTGTCCAGGAATCATTGTATACGTTTTGTCGTCACTGTACTAATAACATAAATGGACAGGCTTTATAGACTTCGTTAGACGTTACTACAACAACAAAAATGGCGCCGTTCTGTTTGAAACAATACGCGCAGGCGCGCGAGGAAAAAAACAAAACAAAACCAAAACGCGCATGCGCGCGTCCGGCACGGTTTGATTTGGCGCCATTTCCGGCAGACAAGGTACGTTTCGCTTATCACTGCCCCCATTGGTGAAAAGGTGAACAGCACATAGAAGTGACCACAAGCCAATGATTTTTTTCTTCCAGAATGATCACACAATTATAACAATATCCAATGGTTTAAATCTTTGATGTTGTAGGTAACACACTTGATAATTCTTATGAGTTGTCATCGATCGAAAATGACTGTTGTTGAAGTGAGTGATGATGATGACATCACTGATCCAGCTGAGTCCTCTGACCCTGAAAATGTAGACAAACTAATCATCACCACTTATTCCTCTTCCATAACATAATTGGAAGACATTGTTCCTACTATCTCAATAATCATTTATTATCATATTTTTTTTTAGGAGAAACGATTAATAAATGTTATATAATAATATTCAACATTTCAACTGGTTCAGGTTTTTGTGTTTTCTAAAAAAAAATTGAAAAAACATTACTTAGGCCATTTTTAGGAGGGTTTCACTACACAAATTCAAGTCTTAATAAAATTATATGACGCTGCATCTGTCGATGGTTTTGAGAGCAGTGTACTGTTATAGCAGAGTGGATCCTTTGCCAACCTTTTCCAGAGTACCATTACCGCAGTGCTGGCAGTGGATCGTCAGCACTTGTCTGCTAGATTGTAAACTTGTGATGTGTGCTTCAACGTGCCAGGTCGTAGCTTGAACCTTCTTTCGTGGAGCAGACGGTGTCAGTTGAGTTTCATACTCCCTATCACAGCCTCAGAATGAACTGCTGCTTCATCTGACGAGAAAAGAATTATATCGAACTTGTGAACATGAAGAAATGAAACATAACTGTCTTGGTACGAACGCTCCAGCTCAATTAAAAATTCTGTGGACTCAAAACTTTTAGTAAAATATATTAAACTGACGAAAAACTATGATGGCCTTGAAGTGCAAAACACAACAAACAACCGAACATAACAGCAAATGAAAAAACACAAAACCAAAGAAAATTAGTGTGTATAATTTAGTGCCATCTAGTGGTGAACTAATAGAATGCAATCATTTTAAAGCGCGCGCACAGTGCAGTACCTCAGACATAAGACACTTTGCACCATCCATCTATCCATTTTCTTAACCGCTTGTCCTCACAAGGGTCACGGGGGTGCTGGAGCCTATCTCAGCTGGCAGGGTACACCCTGAACTGGTTGCCAGCCAATCGCAGGGCACACAGAGACGAACAACCATCCACACTCACAATCACACCTATGGACAATTTGAAGTGTTCAATTAACCTGCCATGCATGTCTTTGGAATGTGGGAGGAACCCGGAGTACCCGGAAGAAACCCACGCAAGCACGGAGAGAACACGCAAACTCCACGCAGGAAGGCCGAAGCCCGGACTCGATCTCACGTCCTCTGCACTGGGAGGCGGACGTGCTAACCAGTCATCACCGTGCCGCACGCTTCGCACCATACCAACACTATTTGGAGTGAGCGAGCGAGCGAGCAGGAGCTAGCGTAAGCGGCTTGTCAGAGCAGTTAGCAAGAACTAGCTGGAGGAGAGCGGCTAGTAAGAGAAGCTAGCAAAAGCTATCAAGAGCAAAGTAGAGGGAGACATACCGCGAGTGTCGGAGCACGGATTTACATAATAATAATAATGCTTTGGACTTATATAGCACTTTTCTAGACACTCAAAGACACATTACAATGGAATGGATCCATTATTCATGCACTAACACATTCACACTGTGATGGCGGTAAGCTACTTAAGGAGCCACAGCTGCTCTGGGGCAGGCTGACAATGTGTGCCTACGGCCCTTCCAACCACCACAAAACATTCACACCTTCCATACATTAGTGTGAATAGCACTGGAGGGAATGTGTGTGAAATGCCTTGCCCAAGGACACAATGACTTACTGAACGAACCGTCTCTACACCCTGAGCCACGGCCGTCACATAATGGACTGTCAATGCCGTTTACTTGGTATTAAGGGAAGTGACGCTACCGGCGGCCATGTTACGTTGCCACTCACTACGGCCACCTAACTTGAACACTGTACATTGATAGTGCCGTGGCGTTTTCATCATATTTTATGCCTCTACGGCGAAAATGCCACCATGTATGACATACAATTCTCTGGGAGAAGCACTACATGTAGATTTAATTTCTACGAAAAAGACTTGCCGTAATTTTATTTTTCAAGATATATCTCCGGGTGCTATTTAAAGATTTGTCTGCTTCATCACAGCCATCAACAATCAAGTTGAAAGCAAAGCCCATCAGGAAAAAAGCACTACATCTGTGAGTAACAATTCACGATATTGAGATATAAATGTTCGACGCAAACAGTGAACTTTGCTCTTTGCAAAACTCTCATTACTTCATACAGGGATCCTAGCGTAAAATGTGCGTTTCGAGATACGTGTTTTCATTGGGGGAAAACCCCAAAAGTTGTCAGTAAAAGTGGCAACGTAAGATGGCTGCCCTTTGGCCCGAATCACTGGACTCAGCGATGACCACCTGCAAGCGAACGGTAAACGGAAGTCGACCAATTGGCTCCGGCACGAGCTGCAACTTCCGCCAGAGGTTGACTTCCTACACGAAGTTTTTCTCCTTTTGCTATCCGAAGCAGAAAGATGGCGACGAAACATGTCAGCCTCTTGTAAGGCGCATAGTACCTCTGTACTATAATTTGCAATTATGATTATATATATATTTTTTTATTTTATTTTATTCATGTACGTTGATGTGATAGAACTATTTTTTTTGCATTTTATTGAAATTAATAGTGCGTTTATTAAATGAATGAATTATTAGTTCACCACTAGATGGCGCTAAATAATACACACTGGTTTGCTTTGAAAAAAACAAAACTCTTTTCAAGTCTCCGAAACTCATTTTCTGCTTTACACACATTTTGTAATTCAAAATGGCACCTTTTAAGTGCATTGAACACGGTCCTCTTCATAAGACACACAAATCTGACATAATTGATGTTTGTCATTTCACAGCACTGCCATATGTTTGCAAACTTGATTTCGGAAAATAATGAAATCAGATTACTAGAAATTCAAAGCCACATTACAGTGCAACACACGCTTTGCTATGCTAGTACTCTTTTTGTTGAAGTCCATATATTTTTACATCAATGTGAACGTGTCAACCACCAAGAATAACACGAATCACCGTGAGACTGCCCCCGATTCCCACGACCCCTCCTCCATACACACACGCGTGCACACACACGCGCGCGCGCGCGCTCATAGGCACACCGAGCGAGGGGAGGCAGAGCAGCTTTGCACCACTTTTGTAACAACAGTTACTTCCAAGAATTATATATATATTTTTAAAAAGAGCTTCAGTTGAACAGTGGTGTGGAGCGCGGCAAGAAGCAAGCAGCGGAAAGAAGAGGAAAGTCTCCATTTGAGCATGAAAAGCCAAAAAGAGGACATTGGAGTGGAGAAGTGCAGGAGGCAACTGATGCTTGTTGAGTGGGGACCATGATTTGCACTGAGGAGCAAAACAAGGCAAGTCGGCAAATTTTCCTTCTTTTTTTTTGTGTGTGTGAACAACTGCAGTGCAGCGAGCAACAGTGCAACGCCGCTAAGAGCCCTTTGATGGCTACATCACGCTCACACTTTGTGCCCTTGAAGCATCCCCCCCCCCCCCCCCACCCAATCTCCCTCGCACATTAAATGTTCTGCTGCTTGGGGCTAAATGATGACTTGGGAATGATTGCGGTAAAGTGACCACTGACTGCCTCTGAAAGGGGTCAAATCATGTCCAGTGATAGGGGGGGGGGGGGGGGGGGGTATGGTGTTGCGCACTTGAGACGACCAGGAAAACTGATGTACTTTTTGTAAATTCCGATGATAAATTTGAATTGAAGACAAAAAATGGAAGAAACGTGTTTGTTTAAACAAGTACAAACAAGAACACAAAAGCAGATGAATGGGCAGACGATACCTCATTTCAGCAAATAACAGCAAATGTGGTGTTAATTTACTACTGCAGATAGTGGGCCAGGCGTCTATTAGTTCAGTGGTTCCTAATATTAATTGATCAGACGTATTGAGGCGGACGTACCAACCACCGTTTCACTGTGCTGCCCTTATTTTGATACAGCAGATTGGGTTGAAGATTGGATTTGGGTGGGCTGGAGATCTAAAACAGTACACCAGTTTTGACAAAAGTAAATTCAAAGAACATTTTTACAAGCTGTTGGGGGCTGAATGTCTCCATGGGTACCGCAAACTTAGAAAAAAGGGGATTGGGGTTCAAATCGTGGACAGCCAAAATGAGTGAGTTGTGTCAGGAAGGTCATCTGGTGTAAAAACTGATCAGAATCTTGACCCAATTTGCTGGGTCAAATCCTCAACCCAAATGCACACTAGGTACAAATAACAGACACTCTTAAAACTGCTGAGTTAAAAACAATATCATTTGGGTCAAATTTGGACCGACCCGCTAATTTGGGTTAATTTGACCCAACTTTCTGGGTCATTTTGCACAAAACCCCCAAAAGAGGGTCAAAAAGTTGGGTCAAATTGACCAAAGTCAGTGCAGTTTTTAACCCAACATTTTAAAGGGTGCAGCATTTGCTTGGTCTCTTCTGGGACACAGCACTGGGTTAGCTATTTCACTCAATTTGTGTTACTTTTGACTAAATAGTTTAAAAGGGAAAGCCAACCCCCAAAAATTATTTACAGCAACATGTTGCATGTTCTCCCACAAGTCTAAACACGACATTCTGATTAATATTACATTTGTGTAATATGAGTTACGCAGCGAAACCCAGCTGTTTTTCATCATCTGACGGGGCGGCCATTTTGCCACTTGCTGTCGACTGAAGATGTCATCACAGTTGCTCAGGGCTCAGGCAATGACCAATCACAGTTCATCGGTTTTCTGAAGCTGAGCTGTGATTGGTTGTTACCTGAGACCTGAACAACTGTGATGTCATCTTGGTGAACAGCAAGTGGCAAAATGGCCGCCTTCTTCTTTTGCTGCTTAATTCATATTCCACAATGCGATATTAACCATAATACCTTATTTATACTAGTGGGGCTGCATAGAACATATTATTGTCAAGATTTTTTGGGGGAGGTGTTGACTTCCTTTTTAAGCAGCAAAATCCACCCCTTTTTATTTGTCTCAGGGGGCGGTCATTTTGTGACTTGCTGTCGACTGAAAACGACATCACAGTTGCTCATTGATCAGGTACCGACCAACCAATCGCACACAGACGAGCATCTCTGAAGCAACTTGTCACGAGTTTGACATTTTGTCAACAGTGAGACTTGAACCAAAACCCTACAGTAGATTTCCAAATCTCAAGTTGCTACAGATGAGCTATGGCCAATAGAGGTGGGAATGTTTGAATGTCTCACGATTCGATTCCGATTTTTGGGTCTGCGATTAGATTCGGAATCGATTTTCGATTAGGAACGATTTTTGATTCAAAATGATTTGATTGACAATGATTTTTGCTTCAATCTCTAGATGTGTAAGGAATTATAATGATCTACTCCAGTCTGACTTGCTAATGCTAATTAGCGCGGTACTCGCGGCACTTTTATCACTCAAAGAACGGCTAGACGCTGAAAAAAACAACTTTTATTGGGATAACTTGATCGTGACTTTTTCCTTCTACTCTCTAATGTGGCTACAACTTAAGTGTATTAGACCGCGTGGAACCACACTGCCCCTCAGTGGCCAAACCGGGTACAACATGAACATCGCTCCAAATAAAGGCACACACAGACAAAGGCAAGACAGTATAAAATAATTTCGATAAAATACATTTTGGGACATTTAAAATCGATTCTGAATCGTACTAAATGAGAATCGATTTTCTTGGCCACACCCCTAATGGCCATAATTTCAAATGAAGACCTCTCTGACTGTGCCAATCAAAAGTGTGCAAAATGGACTTGGCATTTGCAAGATCTTTTAAGGTACTTCCCCTGTCTAATGTAGTCATCAGTGATCGTTTTAATGTTCCGCTATGAGGTAAGGGATCCTGCTGCTGCTCCACAGAGGACAGGCGTCTCATTAAGTCAGCACATGTCCTATTAAAGCAGCTATTTCCTGTTGTGCCCTCACTTCTTCCAAAAGCGGCACACTTTGTCTTACAGTTTGGAACCAGAGTATGACAGCCGCCAGCAGTCCTGTCAGCAGCCCCTTCTCTTCCCAGTTATCACCGGCAACCTGCCTCCCAGCATGTCACCTGAGAAAAGACGGCGACGCCAGCCGGACCCAACTTCACCTGCGCTCGGCCCCGGGCGCGTGGCTAATGGTGGGCGTGGTGGTGGTGCTGGCGGGGATGTGCGTGGCCGTGGCCGGGTACGTGTCCGCCGCGCCGAGGCCCACGGGCGGTCGAGGATCCAGCCACGTGGACAGGATGAAACTGGCCGGGCCTGTGGTCATGGGCGTCGGCCTGTTCATCTTCATCTGCGCCGCCACCCTGCTCTACGAGAACCGGGATCGGGAGGTACACAGGCTGGAGACGTGCGACGACCTGGAGGACCTGAAGGGAGATGTTGGCTGGGAGGACTCACAAGAGCAGGCCAGCTTCAGTAGTCAGGAACAGTGGGAGATCCGAGACGAGGAGCAGGGGTGCTTTACTCTCCCGCTCTCAAATCACGACTGGAGTCTGTTCCCCGGTCCTCTTACTTTGACTTGCCAGAACATCGAG
This sequence comes from Leptonotus elevatus, assembly GCF_054856555.1. NCBI lineage: Eukaryota > Metazoa > Chordata > Actinopteri > Syngnathiformes > Syngnathidae > Leptonotus > Leptonotus elevatus. The sequence goes on from NC_141244.1 coordinate 17,206,941, forward strand.
GACACCAACAGATCACCGCCGCGTCCTCTGGATGCAGAGGACGGGGCCGAGAAGGATGAGAAGTCAACACTTCTGGCTCAAGTCCTGCACCACCAAGAGCCAAGTCCTCACTCGTCCTCCCCCGACCCGTCCGTTCCTCACTTCTCCTCCGCCTTCCCAGACAACTCCAGCGAGATTAACATTCACACACGGACCTGCCCTGCGCTCCCCGAGCCTTGATCGTTTTCACAGGGGCCCGAGGAACACCTCTCTTCCTCGAACAGATGTTTGTCTTGTAAATGTTTCATCGCCTCAGTGGGGTGCCGTTGCTAATACTACATTCCAGATTGCTGGGAAGTTGGACAGATCCCACATGGAACTCACGATGTTGGATCTTTTCAGCCGAAAGTAAACAAAAAACATGTCTGACGATCTCTGTAAGCATGTTGCCTACTATCAAAACTGAGTGTATTTAAGTTAGCGGCCATGCCAACAACAAACCATATGCTTTTGACGGCCTTGTTTTTCCATTCATGCAGTGAGCCTGGAACTATTTATTTTCACGCTGCTTTCCAAGCAGTACAGGTTGTGACAAATTCTATATCACCAATAAATACAGATAAATATAGTTTACATCAGCTTTCAGAGTTCTAGTCCTTCCCGGGTAAGTTACTCAATTTTTGACATTGACTTCCACTGCACTGACCTCCACAAAATTTTAATGCACTTTCCTGGTCGGAAATGTCAGATTTGACCGTTTTCTGGAAGGCACCTTAAAAAAAAAGCTGTTTTACACAGAAATCCCTCAAAAATAACCAAATATGAGGTGCACTAAGAAGTAGGGATGGGCGAGTTCATGGTATCGGCACTCGCGACGGATATCGATACTTTCCTGCATCGAGAACTCGTGTATTTAAGGCTTTAGCGTAGCTGACGCACGGGCTACTTTTAATTTAGCCACTTACATCACCAACGCAAGGGAAGGAAGAAGAAACGGATGCTACTTATTTGATTCAAGCAGCGGGAACCAAGGAATTAAAGATAAATCGAAGGTGCGAGCGGAATGCGGAAATGGCGACGACGAACAAGGTTTCCGTAGGTGAACCTGCGGAAGGATCATTACCGGAGAGAGCGAGCGCACTCGGCCAAGGGTGCAGCCGACTCGCGGGAACCCGGCCGGACCGAAGCTGCGGGACGACCGGCAGTGGCGCTTGCGTCGGGCGGATGCCCCTCCCTTCCACTCAACCTGGTCCAGGCGGGACCGCGGCTGGCGTGGGGGTAAGTTTCATGAATGGAGCGGACGACACGATGCATGAATATGTTGTATATGTTATTTTAGCGTGATGTGAAGGCTGCCACGTTACGTTTCAACGAGCTCCCGATTTAAGATGTGGCCTGTGTAGGACAATACTCCAGTAGCTAATGTTTCGTGTCTGCAGATTCATCACAAGCTTCTTTTATTTTTTTTTAACACAAAAGAATGAAATGCCTTAAAAATACCCTATTCAATTTGCCTTATTAGGCCTACTGGTCAACTGCTCCAAATTCATAAATGCATAATCACTACCCTGGCGTATAATGTAAATGTACAATTTGAAAAAATAAACTGGTGATTTAAAATAAAAAGAAAACCATTGAGCCAACTTGTTTTTCGTTATGTGAAAAGGACTTTTTGTTGTGTAGTATCCAAGTACTTGAGTACTCGATATAATTTTCAGGTGAGTATTCAAATACTAAAATACTTGATAGTTGCAGCCCTACTGTATTCCTTAAAAGGAAGTTTTACAACCACATATTTTGATTGGGACTTTTTTTCCTCCTGGCCACTGGATTTCATTTATCTATTTTGTGAAATTCCTTTTATTGTGTGCTCTATGCCTAATGACTTTTATAAGCAAATTGGAAGAATATAATTGCCATTAATTTCAAGCAATTTTAAGTTAATTTGCTATAATTTGGATATATAGGACTTTAAAAAAAACTGTCAATTTTGTTGTTGAAATTTTAAGTATTATTGGTATCGGCACTTGGTGTCGGTATCGGTGAGTACTGAAGATTTGAATATCGTATCAGTCTAAAAAAAAATGGTACCGAACATCCCTACTAAGAAGCATTTACCCGCATTTGGTCTTTACGAACCCGATGATGACAGGAATGAGTGTAACTATGTTGACTTTACTGTTACTGTTCCTAAAATACTTCCAAAGGCAGAAAAACTGCTGGGTCCAGTTCATCACCCCTATTTAACTGTCATTTTTTACAGAACAATGAAAAACTGCATTTTTTTTTACAGGCAGTATAAAAGAAGCTGAAGTCTCACTAATGCCTCACTGACCCAAGTTTTTTTTTTTTTTTTGCTGAGCCAAACTCCACAAAGCTTCTCCTTTTCACACCTTTTTAGGACTTGAGTTTATCCAAAATGAATGTCATGTCAGACGATGCACACTTCCTGCGCCATGTGCTTGGGCTTTGCCCGAAGAGGGGTTCTGTTTAAGAGGACCAGGCAGATTAGGTGCCAAATGAGTCTGTATCTTATCTCTCGCGTCCAATAATCCAGTCTTTATCTGAGGAAATGGTTTCTTGGTCCAAACAAGAAATAGTTTGTTAAGGCCACACTCCTCTCACTCCACACCTACAGCCAAGCTATAAATACCAGCTCTGCAATCTTGTTTAAATTCACAATGTCCGTTGCTTAGCGTTCTCTTTTTCCCTTCAGTGTGGTCAGGCGAGGTGTTAAAGAATTTCAATTAGAGCTTGGATGGAAAAGAAGGATGGCATTAAAAAAAAGGGGGGTGGGGGGGTTCCAATGAGGCTATTGAGTTTTCCCTGACGCAGCAAAAGTGATGAAAGCTTGGCTCTCGCGCCATGTTGACCTTTTCATCTCTCTTATCATCTCAATAGTAAGCTTTATTTAAAAATCCAGCAGGTGAGCAGTTTTATGCTTCCTCTGCTTGCTGCATAAGGGATGGGGTTTAATAGCCGCTTTAGGCTCAGTGAATGTTTTCTCACTGCTGAAGTGTACAAGTCATTTGCATCCCTCCATCCCGCGAGCACACAGCGGAGGCTTTTTGTGTGGGCAGGCTGTGCTGAGATATGCTATGATTCTGCGGCGGCGCGAAGTTGGCGAAGGTGCGACCGCATCTTGCAACAAGCCGCCAGCCTCCTTCGCACGAGTTGCTCAGAAAGATGCCACGCATGCACGCACACGCACGTCATTCTCAGTAACACCGCATGGGACATCCAAGAATTCCCTTCTCAAGTTATCAGTCCACCAACGAGTTCAGCGATATTTCTCACAAGTGTTTAGTGGGGAATCATATCAAATGTTAAGCAATATAATGAGTGGCCTCCACTCTAATGGACGACTGCCAGTTATATTGTCAGATGCTCAGTTATTTTTTTGTTATGCCCCCCGAGGAAGAAGAAAATATTTCAGCCCCCCCAAAAATGTACACTTGGAAGATAGTAAAATATTAAGTATTTTTACTGTGCATGAGAGAATTGTCCCATCCCATGAGTTTTTTTCACTCAGAAATTCAAAGTCAATTTTAAAAGGAATTTTTGGAGTACATTTTACTATTGATTTTTAAAAAAGTTACACAAGGGTTGAGGAACAAATTCACAACCTTCAGCATGCCACTCTACCACCTGAGCTATGCCACTCCTACTATTTGCTAATATCCAAAAGGAGAATAAAAAACATTTGGCCTCTTGGAGGTACGAAGATTCTAGCTGACACGAGCGATATACTAACATGCAGGAGGAGCGGCATGGCTCAGGAGGTAGATTGTCTCATCCAACCTGAAATTGTGGGTTGTTTCCCCAACCCTTGAGTGACTTTACTTTAACTCATTTGCTCCCAAAAACGTATTAAAACGTTCTATTTTAAATAGTGCCATGGTCCCAAAAATGCATTTATACTTTTAAAAAAAAATGTTTTTCATGCCAGAGCATAGAGAATACTTTGATACAGCCTCTGACCTGAAGAGTTCGCTTAAAGCAATGGCAGTTATTACAACAAACTGCCAGCAGGTGGCAGCAGAGTATAAGAGATCAACCAGGGCCAATGAGGGCCATGTTGCAAAAAACTCTTTCCCCCACTGTTTTAACTAGTGTTGTTCCGATACCGGTATCGGCATCGACAAGTACTAACAAGTAACATGCCGATACTATTATTTCCGACGCTAATATAGGACTTTGGATGCAGCATCTTGAGTTTTACTTGTGCACAACGTTCACTGATGTAAGACGTGTTCACTGCATGCCAAGCTAGAATATCCTATTGGCCCTTGAATGCTCTCAACCAATGGCAGGGCAGCTTTTTCACGTTGAAAAAAATAACAACCCAGGTATCGAAACGGTATCGGCATTGGCCGATATGCGTTAACTGGGTATCGCTATCGGGGGCCAAAAAACGGTATCGGAACACTAGTTTAACACAGATTTGTGAATAATGAATAATAATAAACTTAGCTATATTCTAATGTTATTTGCTGCAAAACGGAAACAGACGGGGTTTTTTTCCTGATGAAAGAAGAGACACTAATCTTTCTTTTGGTAGGTTCCATGTTTTATAGCAATGGAACACAATTTTCTGAGGGCCTTGCAACATCAGTCAAAATCCAGTAAAACAGCAGTGGGCGAAGGGGGTTGCTTCAGTGAAAATGGCTGGGAGTGAATGAGTTAAATAAATAAATAAACGAGTAATATTTTGTGAAAATCTCTCCTTGAAGACGCACACAGTAAAAATACTTTTGAGTAAAATTTACTCTGAATATTTGAATCACTGCACATTACTTTTTGTATGGAATCCTTCTAGCACAGGCTCACCACACAATGTGTCAGCAAATGTTTCCAAGCAGAGTTTTTTGTCATGACATCTCCATATAAACGCCTCACATCAAATTTAAAAGCAGTAATCATAAAATTGACTGACTGGACTATTCCAGCATACGTTACTGCTGCAGCACTAATTTAGATGAGCAAAAAAAAAAAATGCTTTGAAGTCTTTTATGTACACGCGTACGCCCGCCAGTTATATAATCCAAGCAATGCAGTTTTCATGCTGCATTGTGAATATAACTGAATCAAGCCCCCACCTCCTAGTGTGTGTGTGTGTGTGTGTGTCACTTTGTGTGTGCGTTAGTGTGTATCTAAGCAGACGGACAGTAGGATGTAAGCCTCTTAAATGAGCGCTGACTCAGGACACATGCAGTTTTGCTGCTCTGAAACAGACACACAGGCCGTGAGGAAAGAAAAAGAAACGTGATGGTGAGAAGCAACCAGCCTTAAAATGTTCATTTAATGTCGCCTACAATAGAACAATTTGGTATAATGAGGGACAAGCTTTCCCGTCATCCTCCTCCTCCTCCACAGAGCTTAAGTGAGCCATTTCTGTGTCACACATGTTGGAAAACGTTAATAAACCAAACAGGCAATTATAAGATCGGAGTCAACACAACATCCTCTTGGTGGCCAAGCACATACTTGTTGGGACAGGTTGTCGTTTTTCAGGTATATAGCATCTGATTAGTGCTGATCGGAAAGCATCACTAACTAATCCAATTTGAAACCCTCCAGCCTATTTCGCAGTCCTCGCAGAGGAAACAACAGGAAAAGTATCCCGCTGACAATGAAAGGGCTCGTGTTCTGTGTTTTGGCTGTCATCATGCTCATGTATGCTCAAGGTAAGAACATCTGGAAGCGAGTCATTAATATGACGGAGTCACTTAACTCTAGTTGTTGATATGTATTTGTAGTAACCAGACTGCTGCATATATTAATGTTAATACTTACACATACTCATATTAGAGCAACATACAGAATATTATGTATTCTTAATTTAGTAAGTCTTCTTTTTATTTTTTTTATTTTGTTATTATTATTATTATTATTTTTCCAGAGAGCTGTTCATTCGGTAATTTTACCGATTTGACATCATTGCTCTTTATTTATTTATTTACTATTATTTATGTATTTATATATAATATATATATATATATATATATATATATATATATATATATATATATATATATATATATATATATATATATATATATATATATATATATATATATATATATATATATATATATATATAAATAGTAAGTCTTATTTTTAGTGTAGTACAGAAAGGGGGAAAAATGTCAAATGTTGCTTTTCAAATGCATTCATCCAGCAGCTACCTACCTATACAATATTTAGTATCAACTCGTTCGATACTTAAAGAGTTGTAGTAAGATACAGCTTACATTTATCAGTTACAATTTTAAAGTTTGACAATTAGAAATGCTGTACAGTGGACAATCGGCGTGTTATTGTTTCTGCTGAGATCAGACCTTGGTCCGGCTAACGAGATGAGGAGGGATGATGAGTTCACGGCAACTCATCTCCTAAGCTCAAGCAGCCACTAAATGGGCTAAAAGGCTTTATACGCTCAAACGTAATCTCACACACAATCACTGACCAAGCGGTATTGGGATGTGCCCTTTTCAGTATTATTTCAAAAGGCAGATTTAAAGCAGAGGCACGTGATGGTTATACCATAAAATAACATTACAACACTGAATTAGAATAAGGGCAATAGCTGTTTTGTCACTGTTATCACCATCTTTAGTGGTCTTCAGTATGTTTCCAATTAACCTCTTCACCTGTGGAATGTTCCAAACAGGTGTTTTTTGAGCATTCCTCAACTTCCCCAGTCTTTTGTTGGCCCTTGTGCCCACTTTTTGGGAACTTGTTGCAGGCATTAAATTCAAAACCAGTGAATATTTACAAAAAACAATGACTAAATATGTGGTCTTTGTAGTGTATTCAGTTGAATACAAGGCGTTGCCGATTATTGTGTTCTGTTTTTATTTTTAGTTTACACAACATCCCAACTGCACTGGAATTTGGGTTTGTATACTGTATCACATTTGTACACTTTAGTAAAAACAGCTATACACAATTGCAAGGAAAACCCCAAATTGCTCCTAACTGCTGCTTTGTCTCTCTTACACACACAATATGCCAATACATAACTAATTATAAGGGAAGTAGCCCGGGACTTTTAAAGTGAATTAATGACAGCAGATCAATTATCTTGTGCATTCTTGGAGGGCTAAGCGCTCATTACACGATGCCAGCTCTTTTCTGTTTGGTGCCAGCATCTGCCTGGTTATTAAAACAGGCTGCTGCCCAAAACTCCCGGAGCCATCCCCGAACAACACAAATCACCTAAACAAATTCCAGACTGCTGCTGGAAAATAAACCAAATTTAGTTTTGCAATGCGGACCCAACTGTATTTACTAGCCCACCTCCTGTATGGAATCTCATTGGAGCAGAATGTCTAATAAAGTGTTCAGTACGTGTTGTGGCCACTGTATGTGAGAGTGAATCCGAAAACAGTACCTGTGTGGGCTCAGGTGACGAAGAGGAGCAGCTGGATCAGATGATGGACGTGGCGGGGTTTGAGGACGAGGAGGAGGTGCTGCAGTGTTTCCGTTGTGACCTGGGCTTCTGGGACGCCTGCTACACCACGGAAACCAACTGCAGCCTAGGGGAGCGATGCTTCACGGGCCGAGGGAAGGCAGGTGCGTTGCGTGGGTTTCTTGGATGGAGCATTTGCTTGATATCCTTGAAATCTTAACTACACTCTTTGTCCTCACTAGTAAGACAATTCAGTGCATGATGATAACACCTGTTTCCTACACAATAAATTGAACTGAGTAAAATTTACACTTGGAAGACAGTACAATTTAGTCTGAATATTTTACTCTCTTCCAAGTGTAAATTTTACTCTGTTTAGAGTGGGACCAAATAGACTCTGTTTAGAGTAAAATTTACTCTACATACGTTTTTTTCTCTTCTGCTTCCCACTAATGTATGATGTTTCTGTACACTAACAGGATAACTTTGGCATAATAAAACTACTATACATTTTACTACTACTTGTGAAGCTCTAGTCAGGGTTCACCAATTCCGGTCCTCGAGGTCCAGAGACCTGCAAGTTTAAGATAGGCGAAAATAAGCGTGAGCTTCTGCCTATGCCTTTTCGGTCTGTATGTTTCTTTTTATGACTGACCCGTGTGTTGTATTTTTTTCTCTCTTTTATGACTGATGGAAATAAATTGCATTCATTCATTCATATTTCATGTTTGAATGTCTCACGATTCCATTACGAACAGCGAGGACATCACACAAATACTTGAACGGCTTTCTATTGAGTTGCATTATCAAATAATGGAATGCTTCAAAACCTTTTCCCCCTCAGCTGAAGTCCTGGATGTAAAGACACTCGGCTGTGTAAAAGCAGAGGAGTGTAATGTGGAGAGCAGCGTGGAGCTCTTCTCCAACAACACCGTCTTCGTCATGACCAAACACTGCTGCGACACCCACTTCTGCAATGCTGCATTGAAACCTACAGCTCACACACTTTTGTGGATCACTATAGCGTTCCTGCTATCTTGGTGCATCACAGGGGCCTCGACACATTGAGAAGCGAACGTTTATTTCAATCTGTGTGAACTGCCAATATGGGGGGGGGACTACACCCACATAGTGAAGATGACAAATCACTTGTGGCACAGGTTTTTGCATGGCCTGTTGCAACATAAATGAACAATTTTGCCAGATACTTTTTGACTTCATTAAATAAAGCAACGGTGGGGAACCTTTTTCTATTTTTGGGATAGTGATGTGACAATTGAACAAACAGTGGAAAACCATTTTCTAAGTATAACAACTTCAAACTTTGTAAACATGAACAGTAACTACAAAAGCATCAGAATTGTTTAGTTTTTGGGACCTTATTTGGCGACGTAGCATGACAGTTCAGGTATTCTGCAGCTGGCCAGCAGAGGGCAGAACCTCCTCTTTCATGAAGCGCTGCACGTCCAGATTGTCATCCTCCAAATCCAGACTCATAAATCTCTCCACCACAGCCCTGTATCTGCCGAACGCACACACCAGGATGTCTAATACACACCCCATGAGGCTGTCTAAACAAAGAATTGCACAAACCTATTGGCCTGCTCGTCTGATGTCACATTATCAACACGCTTGATGGCTTTTCCTGTCCTGTAGAGCTCAGACACTTCCACCCCTCTCTGTACAAGGTTGGCAGGGAGGCCAGCCAGCCTCGCCACATTGGCAGCGTAACTGGACTGGCAGATGCCTTCCTTCAACTGGTGAAGAAACACCAGCTCGTCCCCATCTACTGCTGTCTCTAGCGTCTGAAACACAAACATCACGTCTACGTCCTTATGAGGTGAAACCAATCATTAGACCCAATCAATGGCTGCTTCTGTCGTTTCCAAAGCTCTGCAGCACATTATATTGCTAGCATAACCCCCGCACCCCACCCCCACCCCATGCACTCAAATGCTCCAGGCTGATGTTTAAATATTGCAGTGAGAGCATCTGCCAGTACCAGAAGAGACAGCAGGTTGGAAGTGGGTAAGAGGCCCAGCTGCAGCAAACTGTGAAAGTTAGTGGCCAGCAGGATGTGAGGAATGTCTACAGGGGCTTTCTTCAGCCAATGAGAGATGGTTGCAGCCAGCAAGGATAAGCCGTCCACCTATAAGAAGGACACTGGAGTGAAGTCTCAAGTCGCGATAAAGGCATCACCCAAAGCCTTGAGTGCTTGACATGGCGCACAGTCAAAACAATTCAAACATAAGATAACAGAAGAAATGTGCGTTTTTGTTTAAGAGAAAAGTTGCTCGTTTTTCATTATCATCATAGTTTTATCTGTATCTATGACTTAACGGCAATAATATAAGTGCATCTAGATACAGCTAAAATGTCCAATAAAAAGTCTGTAGTCGTTTAGATCTGCAAGTATTCAGGTGTAAATGTTGCCGCCGAGACAGGGAGCGCTAGTTTTAGCACTTGCCGGTAATAAAGCTCCCATTTGTGTTGACTCTGAGGCAGAACATACTCTTTTACACAAAAACTGCCTTCTGCGCATGTTATTGCAGACACACAGAGAAAGCAGTTCAACTTGTGCTATTAGGACACCAAATGTCATGAAGGTTTTGTAAATGAATATGTTACAATGTGTGAAGCTTTGTTCTAGGGGTTTCTTTAAATAAATGAGTTTGAGTGAGAACACTTGTTTCATGTATTTACTTAACTGGAGAGTACCAGGCACTTCCATTTATAAAAAATAAAAAAAAATTCAATAATGACTTATTCGCGATATATATTACAATCATTTTCAACAAATACTGAAATGCTATTTCATTTAAATCAGTGCAGTTACATTGTAGTGTAATGAATATGCTACATACTATAACAATGTTGCACTGTGGCTTCTCACAAACAAGAGTAGATCTCGATGTGACTTTCTTTCTCATCACTTTCAGGACACCAATGGTTGCTGGGTTATGTTTGTCCCACGTAGAACAAATCCACTGTGCCTATTTGTATTTATTCAAGTGCACAATGCACCCAGCGATTAATTGGAGCAGGGCGACTATCACATAAGGCCACTATTTGAGAAAATAATGTGACCTATGAGGATAAGCTGTATAGAAAATGGATAGATGACAAGTGTCATTCTACATCACTGCAAACTCTCCCGGTATTAACTTTGAACTAAAGAATGCTAAATGAAAACCTCCTTGACAGTGAACTGAGCATATACAGCTCTTGTAATTGGATCTCATTGGATTGTGCAAATGGTATTTAAATGTTACAATTGGTCTGTGACTGTGATCAATCTTATGCTATAGCTCTGCAATACATGTTGGCTGGTTTCAAGAGTTTTGCGTTCATGAGGATGTAGACAAATGTGTTCCTGTTCGCCTTACGGTGTTTGTCCCTTTTCCAAATTCATCGATGAGGACTAATGAGTTGCCTGTGCTGCTGTTGAGAGTCTGGGACATCTGGAAAATGAAAAAAATACAACTATTAATCTGTTGCCGCATTGTGTGGGTGTGTTTGTGGCCTGTGGAAAAATGTTGAGAGTTGGAGAGTGGGTGCAGGAATGAGCTGGATACCAGTCGTAGGGAAATTTAATTGATTTGCACACACGCATCACAACAGTGTGAATTAGTGTGCGTGCGTATACCAACCTGGTTAAGGTCAATCATAAAGGTGCTGAGGCCCACAGACACAGACTCTCTGCCCGGCATGCAGGTAAATATCGCGTCCACCAGGCCTATCTCCGCACCCTTGGCTGGCACATCAGAGCCAATAAGAGCCATGAACACAATCAGACCGACCTAGTAAACACATATCGACAAATGACGCACGAAAAACAGTAGTCTAAACATAACATCATGAGATTGACTCTAGAACATGAACACTATTTGAAAATGTACCGATAAAAATCCCGATATAGGTTTGATATGATTGGGAGAAACTATAGGTTATCCACAATCATGTTTTATCGTCACGTGTTTTGTGAGGAAGTTGTTGGAAGTGGTGAATCCTAAATGTAAGGCAGAAACAGAGAGCAACATTAACACGAATACTTCTGCTGTGGCTTCTAAAAGCTAAATAGTAGAACAAAGTATAATAATTATAATAATAATAATAATAATAATAATGATGAAGATCTATCAAGGCAAAGCAGAAGCTAAGGATTCTCGGTTACTGCTGTACATCCTTTTGTCTATTAATGGCCTACAAATGTTTTGCACACAAATATTTACTCTATTTATGACATTATTATCTTGGTATACAATTTTGGCTTTTGTTGCTGTTTCGTCAAAAAATTTTAGGACCTCCCCTGTACAAAACAAATTTATTTGATGACTGGTTGGTTAAAATGGACTCTTTGCACATAACATAATATCCATTGGGGGGGTAACAGTTTTATCTTTTCTTGAGTTGGGTCTCAGAAAAGATTGACCCAAAACAAACCACACCATGAACATTGCCTGCAGTGCGTTCTAATGTCCACTATAACAATGCCGTTTTTTTCTACTATATGTTTAAATATATGCTCCAAATATGGTTCCTTACTCTAAAAATAACTTCTTCACCTGCTTGAGGTAGATGCTCTTTCCAGATGAGTTGGGCCCAGTGATGATCTTGATTCTACCCTGTGACTCAAAGCTCTCAAATGAGTTGGCCACAAACACAGGTGAACACACCTCCAACAGTGGGTGTCTGAAAGGCAAAAACAATCTCTTCCCACTGCAATCATTCAAATCCTTTATTTTGCGTGACAAGCGCCAACCTGCCCTGATCGATCGATATTGCCTTGCGGCTGACGAGCTTGGGTGAAGTGTAGCCGTACTCCTGGGAGGCTTTACTCAACGCCATCAGACAGTCCAGCTCAGCAGCAAGGTCCAGAACCTTCGCAATGTGAACAATCAGGGATGAGGAACTGTTTTTTAAACTTAGAATAAGATTCAACTTAGCAAACATTTCCACAACAATGAATGCCCGCTATATTGTCAGGTAGCTATTTACAGTATTTAAAAATGTTATTATAGTGTCTGTACTTTGCAATGGTGTATTACATCTGGAATATTAAGTTTCTCATGACACGAATTACAAATGAATATTATAGCCATCACACTGCCCATCTCTTTCCATTGGAATTGGCAGGTGTTCCTAATGTTGTGGCCAGTGAGTGCACATCATCCCAGGCATGTTTTGATGCACAGCAACCTTATATAGGGCAGCGCTCCTCTCCAGAACGGCATTCTGTAGCTGAGCCATGATAGTTGTCTCCATGTCTGTGGAAAGAGGCCGTTTACTATCAGTAGAGCATTTTAAACAATAATTTGTGTTTGTGAGAGAGTAAACAACCTCGAATGTCACAATGCAAATCTCCCAGGAGGTCATCGAGTTCCTTGGTCCTCTGGCTTCGGTAGTGCAGGCGATCCTCTGATAGAAACTGAAACACAACACGCGCACATTGACGCGAGCAGTATATATACGCGAGTGAGCATACAATCGAAATAAAAGTGCTCAGCTGTTTCAGCAAGGACCTTAACATTTATCATCTGCAAAATCAATGAGTGAACAGCTTCAACTGAGGTATAGATGTTTTGTTCACAGAAATTATTTGCCTCCTTCAAGCACTTTAAGATCCTACATCCAACAAATTACAGTCGGATGACATCTGGCAACGTTCTTGGAGCAATTCCAACCTATTAGGGATGGACATAAGTGATGAGTCTAGATTGAGACTTCTTTCTGCTGATTATAGTGTTCACGCAATTGAGGCACATGGACTCTCACTATACTCCTTTGCATTCACAAGAGATACAAAATATTGACGTTAGCTATGATATATTTGAGCTGCATTCTGGCAGACCTTTGCTATTCAACAATGCCTTAAGGTGCTATTATTTTGTCAATGTGGCATTAAAACAGGACTTCAGAAGATTGGGAGATTCTCCCTTCAAAAAACTTTTCTTTTATAGCGTTTGTTCTCATTTGGATTGCGGGTGAACTACAGCCTATCCCATTTGAAACATGGCTTATAGGTAATGGTAATACAGCAAACTCACGATGAACTCAAGCCCCTGTAACTCAAAATCATCTTTCGCCACCATGTTAGGCAGCCGCGGGACAGAGAGCAGGAACCCGATCTGGAGGGAGAGACATGTATGAGTCGCAATATGTCTGCGTATTCAGCTACATACGCTGAATGAAAGAAGAAAAAAAAAATCAATTTTGGTGAAGAAACTGTAAAGAAGAAAACGACCAGAGGGATGTAGATGACGCAGCAGGAGGGAATGCTGGCATCGAGGTGCTCCAGCTCTCTTCTTGCAACATCCGTCAGGAAGTCTGACAAACCCGCCATTTGCCTTTTCTCTGATGGAGAAAAGCAGCATACGGCTGATTAGTAGTTATCATTAGCCACTCTGCTACTGCACATCAGTTTGAACATTAGACACATTAGATTATTTATATGTCTAAAATAACAGGCCCATGCAGGGACTGACCTATAGTATTGATTTGTGAAAAACTATTAAATTGACCACATTTTGGACATATGAGGTTTCCGCCCAACCGTGATGATATAAACCTTATGTGACATTTTTATTTTTAGGAAGTGCATCGTGCTGTGGCTCAATGAATGTTACGAAACACATAAGTAGAAAAGACTAATACCACACAGGCGCACTCACTTTCATCGATTGCCGGATCTATGTTTGGTTTGATGGTGAAGCGGTTCTCAGCGACACTGTTTTCAAAGTCCACCTGCATGTCAGCAACAGGAAGGATTAGGCTTGTGAAGTGTGTGTTTAAGCGCAACTTGAACAAAGTAAGATCTCATCTGGCACCACACGGCTGATGAGAGAGGCTATGTGTTGGAGGTCATCGGGTACGCCTTCGCTGATGTCCCGGAACAGCTGAATGGACTGAGGAAGATGGCGTACAGTGTCTCTGATATAAACTGCATTGTACACCGTCTGAAAATGGCACAGTCAGCTTCACACACTACAGTACAAACTTCTCTCATGAATGAGCCACGCAAAGTGATTTTACCTTGAAGAGACTCTGCCAGTCTGTCACTTTAGTGTGTGAGAGAGACATCCTGTGCAGAAGAGTCTACAACACACCAACAGGCTTTATGACGTAGCATATGTAAACAATCACAGATGTAGTAATAAAAAGGGCATACTGGGATGTTTCTGATGTTACGTAGTGACGTCCGCAAAGTGTTCAGGCAGTCTGAATTCCGAGGTAACGTGAAGAAGCGGATCACTTCCTGTCTCCTGTGCAACACAGCGAGGTCCACTGCTGGCCGCAGGAACCATTGACTGGGGTGGAGGAGTAAATTCACTTAACACGGTCTTTAAGGGCTTCTTATTTTCTCTTTGTGATTGGCGATTCTCACCGTAACAGTCTGGATCCGAACTTGCAACTGCAGCAATTCAGTATTCCTGCAAGGTACAACAGGGACGAGCAGCGATGCTGTGATAGTGTAAAGTGTGACTGTAATATGGCTGGGCCAGTGAAAAGCCTGATTCTATGCATTGCTTTCCCGTTGTACCATAAAGACTGAATCCTTCTTTTTCACCCGAATGAAGCTTATACACTGAAGGGTGAAGCTCTGATTTGAAGATCTGCAGAACACTGAGCCAAATACGATATTAACAATTAAATCAGCTCATTTGAGGGTTATATTGTATGTAGGGCCAACGTAGGCCAACAGAGACCACTTACCTGTATGATTCCTTGTCCATGTACACCACACCCTTACTGTATTGGAGAATATAATAAACAATAGTCATTACAGAAAAATGATGCTCAGGGCGTGTTGATTTAAGCCTGCTTTACAGTGTGTAGGCATTGAAGTGCAGGATAGGAACGGCAACGCTGCTGTCTTCCAGCTCAACTCCCACTCTCCTCCTGTCCAGGCATTTTAGAAGAGCGCCAGTCGCCCTCAGCTATGTCCCACCACCCAATATGCACATACACAGACACACGCAAAATACTTAAATGCCATAAAACTGGCACTTAATGAGCCGGTATGTCGCATTCACAGCTGGCTCACCATGAGGGGTGAGTCAAAGGAGATACAGGAGGAGAGATAGGCCATCTTGTCTCTCTCTGAGCTGGAGGCAGGGAGGAAAGGCAGATGGGCTGAAAGCAGCCTTGTCTTACTGAGTTCAAGACCTGTCATATTAAAATCCAAATGAAAACTGAACATTTTATGGAAGCGTACAGAGTACTAGACATGACATAGACACATTTGTGGCCACAAATTACATATAACGTGCAATTTTTTATTTTTATTTGTCGCCACTAATTAGGGATAATTTGTGCACAAAATACACAAATAATATTCCTATCATTCCTGAACATTCAAGAAACCATAAGGTAGACAACATACTGTAGTGTTTCAGTTTATAGTGAAGGTGTGCTCCATTTGTTTACCAAGACGTCCAACTTGTTCATGAGAATTTGTATTTTGTGGCTACATTATACTTATTTGGTGGCCATAAATTAGTACTTTGTGTTTAGGTTGTACCAAATTTGTGACTATAATTGCGTATTTTGTGGCTAATTGCTTACCAAGACATCCAAATTGTTCATGAGCACATTATAACTACCTTTGCCACAACTTAGAAAAAAACAAAAACATTTTCACATGTCATGTCTGGGGCTCTGTACAAACTTTCTAAAAAAAAATTAAAAATTAAATCTAGAGTGTATTCTTACCAAAGTCAAGATGTGGATAAATAACCACCTCTGGTTTAAAGTCTGGGTTTGAACCTGAGAAGAATTGGACAAAAATAATTATGTCGGACCTTACAAGTTGGTGTACAACTAATAACCTTTATCACTCTTGCAGGCCGCCATTGCCGGGCTCTACTGAGCCACGTATCGCTCCCTTGACCCAGAAACTGCTTGTTTGATACACCATGTCAACAACACAACAAGTCCTCGGGCACATTCTCTCTCTCTGTCTTTGCCGAAACGCTTTGTTCCTATGGACTCACCAAGTTGGATCAGGAAGCGGGTCATGCAGCGCTCCTGCTTTGCGCTGGTGATAATCACTTGAGGACAAATCTCCTGGATGACTAAAAGGTTAAGAATAGTGATGAGAGAAAAAGAAAAGTTGGACATAAATCTGTGGTTTTATCCAGAGGGTCATATTGATCCCAAAAAAATTAAAGTTCCTGAAAATCATTATAAATAGTATTTATAATGATTTTCTGGAAGTTTAAATTTAGACAGTCAACAAACAAGCATGGGTGCTTGTTTGTTGATTCCCTAAATCGCCCGAAGTAGATTTGTTACATTTTCATACAGCGGGGAAAAAAAGTCCCAAGTCATAAAAAAATGTAAAATCATAAAATTATTATAAGCAAAATTGTTACCCATGTGTGTGTTGGTTCCTTTACATTTTCTTATATTTTATATAGCTAAACCCTCAGCCATTCACCATCCAGAAAATTATCCACCAGGAATGTTGCTTTATTGTAATCGACTTCTTAAGTAGCCCATAAAGACACTTATTATAGGTTCACTTTAAACCTCCAATAAAATGATTGTAACTACCCATATTTATGTCTAAGTTATTTTACATTTGTTTGTTCATATAAAACTGATGGACCCGAGCAATTTAAATCTCAAACAGCTTTGTACCCATATGTATGTAAGAGTTTCTCAAAATTATTTTGTTTACTATTGAAGTGGCCCTAAAATATATTCATAACAGGGTTTTATACAGCTGAAACAGCATTGGGCCAAATTGACCCCAAATAATACAAATGCAACGTGTATAAAACAGTGGCGACATACCAAGTTAATTTGAGGTGTAGCCAATTGTGTCTGTTACATTAGTAAAAGTTCTTAAATATACTGTAAACATTTATTTCCATAAGTGATGTTAAAAATTGAATAGGGTTAAATTACATTTTTTTTTAAAGTGTGTGTGTGTGGGGGGGGGGGGGTAAAAGTTGTATTTAGTTAATAAAAATTCAGCTTATAAATGGGGTCATTTGTACCTCTGTTAAGCAGGTGCAGCTCGTGGTTATCTGGTGTGTCCACCATGTAGTGGATCGAAGAGTCTTTGCTGTCATAGAAACAGAGGCCCACTTGGCCCTGTTGCGCCAAGACACTCAATAAAATCTAAGATGAACACATGCGTTAAAGTGTGCGTTTAAGCGCTGCTATATTTTCATTTCTGTGTGATTGAACGTTATGAAGTTAGACTAAACCTCAGATGAGTCATCCTCTTCCTCAGTTGAAGCAAAGACGGGACCTCTTCCTGCTCCTAGCTCTCTCATCGCTGCCATGAAAGGTCTGAATAATATTGCCGATGATAATCTGGAAAAAAATTGATATTATAAAGAAACTTTTGGATAGCAATTCATATAAATTAGATGATAATTAGCAAAGGAATTCCCACAAAAAAAATAAAACTTAACTTAACAAAATACACTTATGTAAAAATACTACTTACATCGATAACTTTCAGATAAATGTCAACATGAAGCATATAACGTTGTAGAAAAAGCGAAAAATACGAATTGTGTGGCTATGTAGCTAAGCTAAGAGCTAACATTCATTCGTGTCGCAGATAAGGGCCGCTTTACGGCACTTCCCACCGTTGTCGTGGCAACGGTGTCACCACATGGCACTCAAATCCATGTAAGCAATGGCATCGTTATTTATCCGATTTTTCAAAATTATACATTTTAAAACTATAATACAATGAATAAACATGAAGGTAGAAGGTCGTTTTGCCCTATTTAATAGAATTAACAAAAAAAAAAGAAGAAGAAGCATACTTTGCTACCAGAGACCACCTACCTAGAAGTCACAACACTCCAAATGTTGTGTGCTTATTATTCAATTTCATATACATTTTCTAATGAATATTCAGTTATTTTTCTTTAAATCTTCTTCAACAGTGCTATCACTGGCATAGAATTACCTGAATGGTGTCCACTCCTGAGAGATAACGCTATGCCTGTTTGGTTTATTTGTTTATGCAATGGGAAATACTGTATTTTAGATAGTGGCTTATCTGAATGGAGAAGTACAAGCAGTGACACACAAAAGCAATGTTTATAGGTTATTTATTTTTGTACACAGAAACATAATATTACCATGGACATAAAATGACCAATAGAAATATCTTCGATCAGTACAAGAGCCTTTAAGGTAAATTGTAATAAATAACATAAGCTGTCATATGTACATTAAAAAAACATTCTTTATCAAAGGGATTAATTGCTTAGTAGTTCTTAATCTTTTTACACCATGTACCACCTAAAAAAATAATTCGATCTCCAAGTAATGACCACCCTTAAAATACAGTAGTGTAGCAAGCCTGTAGTTGTTTGTGATCATCAAAAATGAAGCAGAGGTTTTATTCCGATGTATTATTGCAAACCACTGTAATCTGCCAAATTAGATTTTAGCACTGCACTTAAATATAGCCAAATTAAAACGTATAACTTGTATAATGATTTGATTAAAATGTATTGCACATAAATGTTATTATAAGAATTATAACTTAAGTGTTTGAAAACAAACATTTCTAAAAGATGAAATGCAAATACATTGTGCTTTAAAGTTAAATACAACTGAACTGTACTCAACAAATGTACTGTACCAGACCAAAACAAGTGTAAGACAACATTATGCACACTTTGAACATTTAATCAAGTGATTCTTGTACGTACCATTATCGGGAACCTGCACACCCCGAGTGGAACTATTACCACACTGTGGCTGATCCAAACTGCCACATAATTTTATGTGGAGCACAAAAACCTCAAAGTACTGTGCACTGCTGCCCTAGTGTGTCAATACATTAAGCCCCCCTTAATCACGGGTTCCGGGTTCACAGTCCTGCTATTTCGCAGATTTTTTGGGTCCAGTTAACTCAATTTGTTCTTCGTTTTGGGACATACTTCCACTTTTGGCCTGTAGGTGTCGGCAAACAATTGTGTTTAACACTGTAAATTTGAAGGAAGAAGAGAAAACAGGAAGTGTTTAAAGATCAGCCTAAATTTTGCTGAAGGGATTCAAAAGAGATTATTGAATATCTCAATCCTCTATCATCCTGTGTTCTACACCGACAGAAAGCAATGGCTGTAAGTTTATTTTTTTATGTATATTGTGAGATGATTAGAAAGTTAGGTTTGTTAGTTTCAATGAAAACAGGTTTGGTTTACTGTAAACACAGGGATCGGTAGGTACACTTACATTGTTTGTACAATATATATATAAATATATATATTTTATTTTTATTTTGTATTTTTTTATTCAATGCCCTTGTTGCTCTCTGCCAATATATTACATGTTTTTGAACGTGTTAGTCATACTATTAAAGTGTGTTTAAAGACAGTGGCATAAATGCTATTTAAAAAAAAAACATGCCTGGGGAGTATTTAAACAGGGTATGTCTATCGTCGATTTCACTTATTTCGGTGGTTGTCTGGAGCGTAAGCATCCGTGATGGAAGAGTGTTTGCCATTATGTGTATACAGTAGACTAATGACTAAAAAGAAGGTAACATTGCAGAGCCGGTGGAAGAGGAAGCTTGTCCACCTGATTTCGCCTCTGCAGACCTAAATGATGGCGAATTAGGAGTCCACACAAAGCCGTCAGGGCCGGGGGATTGCCTGAGAAGAAGAAAAAAAAATTCATTTTAGACATCTCTATTTCTTTTCTAGAGAAACCAAATGACCAGGAGAAAAACACTCACGAGTGGCGCCGTTCAGGTATCGGAGTCGTATGCAGGCTCCTCCTCTCACACTGCTCACCGCTGGGAATAGCTCCACACCGCGGGGGAGG
Organism: Leptonotus elevatus; assembly: GCF_054856555.1. Taxonomy (NCBI): domain Eukaryota; kingdom Metazoa; phylum Chordata; class Actinopteri; order Syngnathiformes; family Syngnathidae; genus Leptonotus; species Leptonotus elevatus. Next base: position 17,227,141 of record NC_141244.1, read on the forward strand.
CTTTTGAACGCAACACCGAGGAAGTGGCTGTCAACAACAAATCCAAGAGTCCCTGCATCTGCATCCAAGACCATGAGGATGCGTTCAGGTATGGGAAAAGGTGCAACTGGCACCTCCTGACCTGACGGGCTGAATTGGGAATTGGGATACGCTCCCTGTCTTCGTCTGTCATGCCAGAGCTGATTGCTTTGGAGTTCCCAGCCCCAAGACTGGGAGTCTGCTCCCACCAGTACATTGTAACCTGAGGCCTGCAAAGGGCAGTTCTGCTTGGAGACGCCTAAGACCGCATGGCTTCCTCTGTGGTCGGGCTTCCACGTCACCTCCCACACGTGAAGGCCGTCCTTAACCCCCTTTTCCGCCCTCAACCCGTCGCTGCTCAACTCCACAGGTAAACGCGTCGCTTCTTCCCTGCTGGCAGACAGCACGAAGTGAGGAGAGCCGTGGACAGAGCTCCAGCATGAGCGACTGTCTCCTGGAGAAACTGGAGAGGAGTTCAAAATGACCTCGAGGCGAGACGAGGTCGGGACGGCCAGAGAACAGAAAAGAGAGGAGAGGGAAGGAGAATGCTTCTTTGTCCTGCTATGCAGCCATGTTGATAGTGAAAGACCCATCGGGATGAACTGATCTGTTGAGTATCAGCGCAGAAGAAGAACGTGTTTATTGTAGAACATGGCAAAAAAAGCAATTTTATAATTATTTTCCACCAGATATGGATATCCGTATTTCAACAACCCCTAACCAACCCTAAAAGGAGAAACATGAGAAATAAATCTAAGTCTAGAGATGCAATGATTAATCGATCACTCAACAAATTAATTGATGAATGTTTTTGGTGATTGCTTAATCATTTACAGATCTTGTTTAATTTAAAATTGTCCAAATTCTCTTAATTTCAGCCACTCAACAGTAAATATTCTCAGATTTCTTAGTCCTCAATTAAAGCAGACTGATTATATTTGTGTTTAATTAAAAAAAAATTGTGAGCAGTTGTTGGGTTGATTTTTTCCCCCTTGCTATTATGGGTTGCGTTCCAAAATTTGGCTTGCTTTTTTAAACAGTAGTGCACTAGTCTTGGCTTCACCTCCTCTAAGCAGGTACCACTTGCCCGGTTATATTTAAACCAACAAATTTAACACTGCATTGTATTCAAGCATAGACAGTGGTTCTCAAACGTAGGTCGCTGGACTCCCCGGGGGCTGCCAGTTATCGTTTTGAGGCCCGCAAAGTTGTTTTTTTTAAACCTCCCAACAAATGGGGACCCAATAAAACAAACTAAACTAATTATTCCTTTTTTCCTTCTAACTTAGCAGTGGTCCAAATGAAAGCTCTGATATGATTTTGATGTATCTTTTTATCAATATTATTATTATTATTTTAAAGAACAACATGTGCAATATTACAGTAATAAAGTTTTTTTTCTCTATTCCAAAAGGTTACATTTTAAATTTATAGAGTTATATTTTTAAGGAATAAAGGAGTCTTTTCCAGTATGAAAGGCATAATGGACATTAATAACATAATAAAGTATAACTTTATCTTAGATAAATGCAACTTTGTTCTTTGGAGATTCAAACTTTTTGTCCCAACAAAATATGTCTTTGGACCTGTAAAGATTATGCCTTTTATTATTATTATTTTATTTTTTATGAAGACTTTGATAAAATGACATATTTTCCTCCCTATAAAAAAATCACACCCAGATTTTGTAATCGCAACATTAGGACTTTTGCCCACCAAAATATAGGCAACTTTTCGATTTAGTGGTATTTTACATGGAACAATTTTTCCACTGCAGCGGTCCCAGGACCAGGACCTATCCGGGGACCTCTGCCATCAACAGTACACCATTAAAATCAATAGAAAATACAAGATCTTACTTGTTGTGACGTTGTCTTCTGTACGTCCGTGGGTTGTCCGGCGTATACGTTTGTGCTTGTATCTGTTTAATAGCGCTCTCTTATCAATCGCTTCGTGCGTATCCATGCCGCGGTCACGTAAGCGCCGCCTATGTTGTCATCGTGTTTAGGCGATCTCCGTGACAGGAACGGCGCTGTCCGTCACCCCGCTGCCCCGCACTCCTCTGACGCCAAGCCACGCACAAACCCGTGCAGCAAGGCCGAGAGGTCCCTGGCTGACGGGACCGACGGCATTTGTTTGTTTTGTACAGTATTGAGTGTATCCGCAACCAGATGTGCTATTTCGTATTGACACGCTAACGTGTTCTGTAATGGACATAAACAAAAATGGTAAAACACAAGAAGAGGAGCAAACTCGGACTTTTAATTAGCAAGACGAGAAAAATGAAATAGAATCCAAAGCGGCTCATTTTGTTCCCCCCAAATGCGCATGCGCTAAAAATGTGATTCCCCTCAACATTGACTTGCAGGCGGGATGGTGCCTGATAAGCTATTTAGTTTGATGAGGACACGGTTTAATTTGAATTTTTTAATGTTCGTAAACAAAAATGGCATTTCATTTTAAATACAAGAAGAGGAACAAACTCAGGCTTTTCATAGACAAGATAGGAAACGTGAAATATAATCCAAAGCGGCTCATTTGTTCATAAAGAACAGAACAGAGAACTAAATTTGAAAACTATTTTATTTAACAATTATTATAATTTTTATTATTATTTACTCTTCGTGGCGCAGGTGAGTCTTTGCCTCCCCTCTGTCCCCTGACTGCGTGTCCCTGCGGTCACCACTTGTCGGCTCTCTCTCACCCTTGAAAGAAAAAAAGAAAAAGAAAACACACAGCTGGTATACTTTGTACAATATATCTACTGTTGAAATATGAAAAACAAGGTGGCTCTGTTGAATTACCGGAATTCCTTGATACAGGTACTCTCATGTGCTATACGTTTTACTTTAAACAGTGTACAAGGTTGCAATACAAAAATTAAAAGCTCTGCTGACATGGGCCAAGTCAGTCCAACAGGTTCTTGTGACTTGGAACTTCACAGTCACATGTTGTGGTCTTCCGAGTGAAATTTGGAAGGGCAGACTTGTATATTTTTACTTCCTCTTCTCCATCTTTTCCAATATATCTCAGGGTTGGGGTTTAGGGTTAGGGATAGGGATAGGGATAGGGTTTAGGGTTAGGGTTAGGGTTGGGTTTAGGGTTGGGTTTAGGGTTGGGTTTAGGGTTGGGTTTAGGGTTGGGTTTAGGGTTAGGGTTAGTATAGCCAGGGTTGAGGGTAGGGTTAGGGTTAGGGTTAGGGTTAGGGTAAGGGTTAGTTAGGGTTAGGATTTGGGTTAGGGTTAGGGGTTAGGGTTAGGGTAGGGTTATGGTTAGGTTAGGGTTTAGGGTTAGTTAGGGTTAGGGTAGGGTTAGTGTTTATGGTTAGGGTTAGGGTTTAGGGTTTAGGGTTAGGGTTAGGGTTAGGGTTAGAAACAACAAACAACAAAATAATTGAGAAACACTGACCCTAATTTGACCTCAGTTGAATCAACGTCAACGGTTTAGTATATCAATATGCTGGTATTTTCAGAGCCCATGCCGGAGTCTGTGAGGAATAAGATCATATTGGGATCAATGGGGCTAATCATCGGTCTGTTTTCTTTGTCTGCTGGTCTGATTTACTACAGAAGGAATATGCCTGGTAAGTGACTCATGCAAATTAATCTGAAAATGATACTTGACTAACTTGGCCCAAGTAAGCAGAGCTTTTATTTTTTGTTCCTACCAGGGGCAATAACATTTTCATTATTTTCTTTCTGACTTCCTGGAAACTAATATGATTCTGCAACCTTGTATCTTATGCAGAGTACATTTATCAAATGAATTATTGAAATTCAGCAGAACAACCTTGGTTTTTCACATTTTCAAAAATCGTTTTTCGATTACACTTTGCACACCAGCTGGATCTCTGTGGGACATTATATATATTGTTTTTCTTCTAAGGCGAGAAAGAGTGCCAACAAGTGGGGACAGCAGAGACGTGCAATCAGAGAAGGGAGAGGAGGCAAATACTCACCTGCACCACGAAGCGTAAAAATAAATAAATAAGAAAACTATAATGGTTAAATAAAATAATTGTCAATTTTGGTTTTCTGGTCTGTGCATTACTTAAAGTAAAATGTGGTTTCAGAATGCCTAATAGGCGTTTGAACGATCAAACTATAAAAACGACTACTGTAGGTACTGCGTTCTGCCGGTAAGGGGCGACAGAGTTCCGTAAATGACAGCGAGGCGTCGCGTGGATGTAGCCGTGTGTTGGTGCTGTTTTTTGGGCATGTGGCTCTGTGTGTGAGGCTCAGGGCTGCCTCCCTTTCTGACCCTGGCTCGTCAATAAAAAGAAAGCAAGGAAAGAGGGGTTGTGGATGCGCCACGGGAGACAAGAAACCGCTCGAATTTGGGAATGCTGACGCTGCTAAAAATGGAGAGCCGCCACCTTTACGGACTAATTGGAACAAACGCCGACGTGGGCGTTTGTTGAGTTTGTCAAAGCCAAAAAGATTCGGCAGCTACTTTGCTTCTTTATTCGTTCTTTTTTTTTTTTAGCCGTTGATACTCCCATCTGCAATGATGCGGGCTGTGGAAGGGAAAGGGAGTTGGACCACCGTGCTTGTACTCCTCGTTATCGGACTGTTCGTTTCAGAAGGCTCCAGTAAAGCGTCGGAGGAAGGTAAAGATCAGGCCGAACATATTGGCCCACTGACCCGTTTCAAGAAAGCGAGTGGCTGGTAGTTTTTAGGCTAATGGTTACCGCTAGCCTGACGGGATGCTGATGAGACCCAAACTTAGCTAGCTTAATGTTAGCAAGGCTAGCTGGAAGATGAGACAACTTGTTCATACTTTTTGCTTCGTGTCCAGCTTTGTGTTCTTCCTTAAGTCAATCGCCTTTTAATTGCATTCTACCTATTTTGGTCTGTATTAGAGAGGCATTGGCCGAGAGTCAATCTTATTGTTCAAAGCCGAGGGTGGTGACCTGCTGCTGATTTTCTTGATCAATGGGAAGTCATATTTGCTGCCAAACCATCACATTCGCCAGTTAGACACTTACAACTTAACTCCTGTTTAACATAGGCTGCCAGTTTGCAATACAATTTATTGTATTTGCATATTCAGACTATTGTATTGCCATTGTCACAAAGGAACAACGACACTTCGTTTGGAGCATCCATACAGCAGAGTTGGTAAAGTGCAAAATCCCACAAGATAAATAAATAATTGGATTATTTTAAGCAACATGGTGTACTAGTGAAATGCATGGCTGACTCACAGTTCTGAGGTTCTGTGTTTGAATCTGGGCTCCGGCTCAAAGTTTTGGGATCCAGGGACAATACAACAAAACTACGATGTGCACCCTTAATGCTCGATAGGAGCTAGTTTACAAAAGTACAACAGTGTTGCCAATTTAGCCATTTGGTCATTTATGTCGAGACTTTTTTTTTACCACAAATGTTATTCAGATAAAGTGACTAGTGAGTTCCCTGCTAACGACAACAAGAGTAGAACACATTTGATCCTGTATGATAAGAAAGAAGCCCTGTGGATGACTATCACTGAGTCAATTACACTGAACATTGTCAAAGACATTGTACTGCCTCACCTTTAAAATGTTAGGAAGTGGCAGGGCAGTACTGAATTGAATTATATTTTTTAAATAATAATATGTAGCCTCATGTAAATGAAAGGCTGAAATAGTGCTTAGGAGGTCAGCCTCACTGTTCAATGGTCAAATCTGGGCGGAGCGATTACAACCATGATAGGGTGAATAGCCACAAAGTCATCGAAAAGAGTCTCTATAATTAACTTTCTCTTGTCCACAAATTCCACAATATTTAACAGGTTTGAAAATGTGTCACAATTTACGTTCTGATTTGGTTGCTAATCGTTCCAAGTACTTACTTGCTTCAAACCATGTGACATCACCCTCTTCTATTATTGTTCAGCAATGTTTACAGGAATGTTAAACAGTACCAAGGTTTACTCTACAGAGTAGTGAAAGTGATGAAATGTTACTAATAATAACCACATGGCCCAAAATTGGCTTTTGTTGTTGATATGGTAACATCAACAATTGTCTGGCCAATGTATCAGTCTGCAGTACACCATAAAATCACCCTCATGTCGCAGATCATACACATGACTGAAAGAAGCAAGACTTGCTGTAATGTTGTCTGGTCATAATAGTGTCAAGCAGTCCTACAGAATTCCCCTCCAGCTCTTGTAGTGTTTTTGCTCTTCATCTGCTCCTCTTTTTTTCTTTCTGTGCTTTTGTACAAAAGTTTAATTGACCAAAAGTTAGATTGCATTCTGTTGATTGGTTGTCAGAAACCTGGCTTTTTAAATGGCACTATGCTTCTGTTCAATTTCAATTATTTTTTCTAAAGTAATCCAACCTCTATATGTGTCTTGCCTGTATGATTTGCTGGTAATCAGTCCAGAGTGTACTCTCGTTACTCGCTGTGCACACTCAATGAGAGCGCCACTGCCACCTACTATAGTGGATGTGCAATTACACTTTATTCTAGTATGCCAATAAATAAATAAACAAGTTCCCTGGCGTCACACGCGTCTTCCAGGCAGCTGAGCGGCGTGTCCAAGGGTCATAATAATAGTTATTCTGTTAAATATGTAGTGTAATATGTTCAGGCTAGAGGAGAAAGGGCCACCTAATCTCCTGGCCTGATGATGTAACCTCACCATCCCGTCCTTTGCCGAGTTAATGGGATCAACCATTGATTCCTACCTTTCTTTTAATCCTGATGAGGGGGAAATAGCAGGATCAACCCCTACCATTTGTCCCTTACCTAATACTAGCAGTTGTCACAACAGATTAAATAAAATAAAAAAATCTCATTTGTGACTCATGAATAGTAGGGGTGTTAGAAAAAATTGATTCGGCAATATATCGCGATATTACAGCGCGCACTTCTCCAATTGATTCGATATGCGGCCGAATCGATTTTTAAACATCAATTTTTTATGGCAATATTCAACAAAACGTCTTATTTAGGGTTAGGATTCACACATTAAGCATGGAAGAATGTTATATTAATGGAACATTAAGCCTTAATATTTTATTTCAGTGCTGTTCAAACACTTTTGCTTCAACTTGTATGATCATAGCAAGGTCAATGGGTGTGGAGAACAACTTCGTGCAAGGTAGGGTGATTTGTTTGTGTTGGCTGTTTAGCTGGACACAGTCTTGTGTGTGGTTCCATGCAAAAAAAAGTTGTCTCAGCTGCAGCTACTTCAACAACTGTAACTTGGGAATTTAAAGACAGGCTTGAAAAGGATTATTTAAAACTGTTTCATCTTGGCATTTCATTTGCATGACATTGGCGATTTTGAGCCTGAAAGTGTGAACTTTTAAAAACAGGGATCAAAGTCTTCGTCACAGACATCAACTTGTGGTGTTTTCAGTTGTTTTGTTAAACGTATGTTTATGACGATGGGTCCTTGGTTTTCAACTGAGTTTCATTCCTACAGTGGCTATGTAATCCAAAATCCAAACTAGCAGTATGCTAGCGCAGTAGTTACACAAGTTGTGATTATATACATTTGGATAAAAAATACTACTAGGCAAAACGTATACAATTGTCAAAGGAAAAACAGTATGGCAATAAATGCCCATTTTCAACTCTTTTTGCCACCCAATTGTCTCCCCCTGTTTTAAAATCACACATAGCCGACCTGCAGCTTTTGGCAGTTCTTGCATGTGATAATTGGACAGTCTTTTTTATGCCGTTATTCTCCATATGGCGCTCAAATCCACAGTGATATGGCGTGTGTAAGGTGTTTTCTGTTGTAGTTATTCAGGCTTCCTTTCTTCCCCCAATGACAGAGCGCAGAGGAGATGCTTAGCTTGTTTAACAATGATGTCACCCCGCTGCTGATTTATTGAATGAGAGCTGGGAGGGGTCTGCTGCATTTGTGAGTTCTTGCCTGTCATTCCGGCCTCTCCCAGGGGAGTGTTTTTTAAAGCGAGTGCAGCTGGTACCCCTAACAACAGATCCCTGGGAGTGGAACAGGAAGTGAGGTCGTGACACGCACCAAGTCAAGATGCAGTTTGGAGTTTCCAGCGCTCTCTTTATGCTCTTCCAAGTTCCAACTCTCTGCCTTGCTTAAATGTAATAAAAAGAAGAATGTAGTGAAAGGTCAAAAAGTGGACACGGGGACCTGATTTTTCCCGCCACACCTCTGGCAAACTTGGTCATGCTTTTAGTTTGACCAAGCTCACAGTACGAAGCTCCATATAACTTGAGCTCAACAAATATATCATTTGGAGCAGCTCTGTTTTTAGAGTGCACTCTGGTTGAACTCCCACAAACATTGTCAGGGTGGTTACTGGTGGACCGTGGGATCTTGGAGCGGGGGGAGGGGCGTTCACCCAGGGTTTGTGTGCATATTGCTTAAGGTGACCTTACAAGAAACAGACAGAATTCAGATGTTTTTTGTATGGGGGAGGTGGGCACGATTAAGGTCAGGGAGTGGGACAAAACCTTTCAACTTAATTGAAAGGCCACCATGGGTCGGTCATTCAGCAGCCAATGATCAAATAAGAACATCCTAACAGAGCAGAGGTGTGTCTGTTTTTCAGGTTGTCTGTGCACCTTTAGGCAATGATACTGAAACTGGTATTACAGACCAATATTGCAAATAGATTTTCCTTGTATAATTAAAAGAATTCAGTTGGAATACAAATGCAGTGGAATATTAATTTAGCCATTTCTTTCATAGAAACAGTTTTCCATTAGAAAATGATAGTATTGAAATAATCTGTTCACTACCATTATAAAATTAAAACATTTGTAAAACTAACAATAATAGTTAATAGGGCTGCTCGATTATGAAGAAAATATTCATCACGATTCATTTGGTAATAATTGCAATCATGATTTTTTGGGTACATAACAAGAAAATGTTTAAACGTAAATAATATTAAGGCAAATACATTTCTTTGAAACAATATAATTATGCAAATTCCTTTTGGACCAAACAAGATTTATTACATTATTAATTTTAAAATAAAATAAAAGATGCAACTATATACATTCAAACAATTCAAAATTAGTATAAATAATCTTTTTTTGGGGTTTACAGTTATGCTGATTTTGTAATGGTGGAGTGTAGTAAGCCCTTATAATAAATGCCAGGTTTTTGTGATCAAAAGAAAAAAGACCAAGATAAGTGATTTCAAAACTTTTTCCACCATTAAATGTAACGTTACCATTACAGCTTCAGAGAGGAAATAAATAAAAAAAATCCTGCATTTTTTGCAAGGTTTTGTTACGGTCAAGTGAAAAAAGGTTGAACTTATTGTTCATAATACCAAAATGTTTGGCACAAACACATCACTGAGTATGTTTACATGCAGTCAATATCCCTTTTAAAACCGGAATTTTTGAAAGGCCGTGTAAACGTGCAAAACCCTAATATGCTCTTATTCAGGTTTTTAAAAACTCAAATTAGATCCTTACCCCTGTCGTAGTCCTAATTCTTATTCACATAAACGCTTTTGGAATACCGAATTGAACGGGGTGTTGCTAGGATTTCATTTGATACTTTAACAGCTTTTTTATTAGAGATATTTTGGTTTTTGTATGCAGCGGCCCATGTTTGATGAAGGGAAATGGTCCATTGTTTTTGAGGGGAAGTTGCATTGGTAGGAATCCAGGAAGTTGTCACCAGGCTGAGATGTGGAATGCATTCCCTGCAGACTGGAGCCAAAGGGCAGGACAACGAACCAATTCTGTCAAAGAGATTGCTTTCATGCTTTCATCATCATGTAGCACAGCGTTCCATTCCGTTCCATGTAAATTGCGCCGTGTCATGACTTCAGCCGCCATCTCACTATTCTTCTCTCTCGCGTTCACAGAGGTGACTCTGAAGGTCCACCTGAGCGATGCCAGCACTCACCAGCCTCTGGCAGGTGCATCCATACAGCTCTTTGCCAACCACACTTTGGTAACCACGGAAACCTCACTGGCAGACGGCAACGCCTTCCTGCGCTTCCCATACCGCCTGGGGACCCCTCTTGCCGTCACCGCGACCAAACACGGATACGTGCCAAACTCTGTGCCATGGACACCCTCCAGACTACCTGGTATGTGTCGAATATAGTGGACCGGTCTATTGCCCAGTTGAATGTGTGATATGTGTGGGTTCAAGCCAGGTGTGTGAGCTAATGAGTGGCCTGCTCCATTACTAATTTATTAACCTCCTTTCCAAAAAGCCAGCGAGGGGGGGGGCCTGCTTAAGCTTCCCTTTCATAAACACGCGCTGGTCTCCCAAAGGGGCCGCCGCGCGGCAGTGCTTTGTGATAGGGACGAGGTTTGGGGTGGTTATTATAAGCCAACGGGAACGCCAGCCAATTGGATTATCGCGCTTACCAGTTCAGAACAATGGAGGAGTGAAAGGAAGGAGAGTAGCAAAAGAAGTGCAGTCTGCCGGGCCAGGCTTGCGTCCTGTGCTGCTGACAGGAAGCAGACTTTATTAAAAATGTATAAAGATGGTTGAATGACTTGTTATGTCTGATAGTAATCAGTGAGTTATAGTCAGGTAGAAGTAAGATTGTCTCCATCGCTCCATTGAATTTGCACTGTTAATGCGTTGTGTACACTTGTTGTTTGTCTTCCAGTGTTTTCCTCCATTAGCCTGAATCTGCTACCAGAGAGAGCTGCTACTCTGACGGTCTATGAAGATGTGGTGGAGATCGTGTCGGATTTCCAAGGTAAGTGTAGAGCTTTTTTTTTTTTTTTTACAACCAACTTGTTGTTTGTAAATAAAGTAGCTTCTGGGAGTTTGCATTAATACATGCTACTACCTTTAAATAGTATATACAGTGATGCCTTTAGATAGCGTCTTCGCTTCACAACAAGCAGCCATTGGATGATAGTGGACAAAAAAAGAGGCTTGAAGCTGTTTAATGCCACTCCCAATATAAATTTACTGTCAAACTAAACTTAAAGAGAACGACACGTTACAACACATATCTTAACCTCGGCAAACTCTGCTTAGGCCAGTGCTAACAAACAATGCAAAACGTTATAGACGGGTTAACGAGTAACATACTCACAGGCATATGTTCTTTATCTTCTGCAAAAAACGACTGTTACTGTAGCTTACTGAGTCACTTATAGTAGAAACTATTCTTCGTTTCTGTTTGCATGAACGTATTACATTGCCCTCAGTAGCCAAGTTGAACACATCAGGAGTCGCAGCAGTGACATAATAAAAGGTGTTTTTTGGCGGGAAGGTGGACAGATGAATGGAAATTAATTTGTGACCATGGGGAAAGAGGATTTGAGATACAAGTGTTTTGAGTTACCACCCTGTTAATGGAACAAATCAAACTCGTATCTCAAGGCACCACTATATTTTGTGCAGTACCAAGTCACTTTAACAAGCAAATAAATTGAAAGTTTTTTTGTAAATCATTACAAAATAAAGATTAGATATGGAGTTTGTTGTTGTTGTTTTTTTAAAAACATAATTTACAAAAAAAAAAACTTAAAATAATCAGATAATATTGAGACCATATGTCCACTCCTAGTGGTCACATTTAGTGAATGATTAAACGAAAATGTTGCATATCCATCTATTTTGTATTCGGCATATCATTTTTACATATTGTCAAGCCGTATTTCCCCCACATTTATTTTTATAAACATTGAAAAGAAACATCTGTCTATGTATTCTGGTATCGACTGCTCAGTATTTCTTTTTTTCAAGTCCCGCCGTGCTCTGCAAACACAAATGCAAATAATGTCATTATCGTCCAGCCTCTTTGAACATGTGTGCGATTGTATTAGAAGGGGCTTTTTCAATCAGAGAAAATTAAATTTGTTGTCTTTTGTTTGCCGACTCTTTTGTGTTTTTGAACTGGCAAGGGAGTCATTTAAAGCATGCGCTACACACGCACACGCACACACAATAGATATACAGACACCATTAACATGTAAACTGTTGCCGGCAGGGTAGTTTATGTCCTGTTTGACACACTTCTAAATGTTTGTCTCGACGAGACGAGCCCTGGGGAGAGATAAACCTTGACGTGTGGCACGAGGGGGGGGGGGGGGGTGAAATGCACGGGGGGTAGAGGAGGAAGATGATCCAATCTGTGCTGCAAAGCGGGGATATGGGTGGAGCGTTGTGAGAAAAAGGGGGGATGGGTAAAAGTGTCCAACAGAAGGAGGAACACGAGGTGAGAGAAAAGTGGAGGGGGGGAAAAAAGCATGAGGAGTTGAGGAAGGGGACGCACAATGAACAGAAACGGGGTCGTTTCCTTTTAAACAAACCTGGTCACAGATTTTAAACTATGCTCTTACCTAAACCTTTAGCCATATTATACTCTCTTCAAATGTACACTGCAGAATCATCACCCAAAAAATACAAACACTCACACACAGCTGGATGCGTGTGCTCACGGCTCAGGAATGTTCTGTCGGACCACAATAATATCACTTTGCCAAGCCAGACAGCAGTGTAGTATTTCTCCTATTTATGGAATCTTATTGATATTCACTAAATGGATGCCAGACATGGCGACAGGATAAATAATTGCTATATTGTTGCAGTTTATTGGCCTGATGTCAATAAATAATAATACAAAAACATTAAAAACTGTTGGTCACGTCGTGCAGATTGGGCACTGTAAACACAAAACACAAGTCAGTTGTGCAATGTTATGTTAGTAAAAAAAAGATGGACCTGCTTCTTTAATGTGATTTGTCCCACAAACAGGTGTATGACATCCGCATTTCTGTCTACCTGCAAGGTTTTAGGCGCCAGCCCAGTGTTCATTTCCAGCGCCGAGCCTTGACGCTTCCTGCCAACACTTCCTACGCCAATCTGACCGCACTACTCACTGTGGCCGACTCTCCCTCGCACATCCAGCACTTTCCCTACCTGCAGGTCCATGCCGGCAATGGCACAGGTAGGTGCAACAGACAGAGAGAGGTTCAAAAAGAGGATTGGGACAATGTGGAAGATTGCTAAGTGGGAGTGAGCGTAGGATGGGGGAGTATGGAAGGGAGGTGAGAGTCTAGTCTAGTCCATATGACCCTCTGAAACACAATAACGCCTGTGTGCATGCTGTTTTATCATAAGCTTCATGCCTGCATAAGCTGTGTATCTTTCATTTGTTTCATTTTCAATTGACAGTTGACTCAAAAAAAGGAAAAAGTGAGAGTTTTTGAAAAATCCAACAAAACCCTTTTTCAGAATTAAATTTTAGGCTGACAGCAAAAATACGAAATTGAAAAATTGGCAACAGGACTGAGTTTAATATTACTGATTAGTTGGCCATGTTTACATGAACCAGAAGTTGGTAACCAATTTAACCTATTAAGGCCTAAAGCGCCTGGCAAAACTTGTCTCTAAAACCCATGGGTGACGTTAGTCACCCCTCAAAACCTGAAGTTTTCCTGGAAATTCAACAATATTAAACATAATTGATATCTCCTGAAGCAGATACATAACAGAAACCTAATTCAGAGCTTACACCTGTGGCGTTCACACAAACATAAGTTTATTATTATAAACCTTCAATATTCAACAAATGTCGCATCTGCGGGTATATTTACCTTCAACACTGGAGCGCATATAGTAATAACCTCGGGGAATGGAGTGGCATATATTCATCGTCCATTCTGTTACAAAGCCGTTGAAATTTTCATTGTCTACAAACATTTCTTAACAATATGCCACTGTCGACTGGTTACACTGGTTCGAAATCCTCCCGCGGCGTCGTCAATTGCATCATTTATTTAATAACTCCCGCGAATCTGCGTCAGCCATAAACGCTCTAATAAAATTCCAGGACATGCTAAGAGGCCCACGTCACCCTCTCGTGTATTTTCTGATGCATTTCAACCCTAAGTGACCAAGAATTGGTCAAAACAAAATAACTTATCCGCCCAAAGGGAGAAAAGCGTTGGAGCGCTCCCAGCTTTAACGGTAGAAAGTAAACGCGTTGGAGCGCCCCAGGCCCTAATGGGTTAAAGCTACTGAATGCAGAAAATTGAATTTTGAATCGTTACTGCCAGAGGGCGGGAAATTTTAACCCGAATCCAGTCTGAAAACTATTGGCCAGAGGCTTGCAAGAGTACTGTGAACAGCTAAGGTGTTAATCTACTAATTAAAAAATATCAAATCAAAAGGCTATTGAAAAGATATTTTGGGCAAATTGTTAGAAAGTGCAGCTTTAATATGATTTGCTCCCAGTCGACTCGTCCACACATCATGTTCCGTGTGGAGACGTACAGTAAATGTGTTGAAACAGTGGTGAAAGCATATCTTCTGTTTATCCGAGTAGATTCATAGTCAACGTTTTCATGGTCATCTGCAAAAGTTGAATCGAGGCAAGTTGTTTGTTGAAACAAACGAGAAAAGTGTGTGTGCTTCTTGCTCCTTCATCTTGAATAGCCCTCAAAAGACTCTCACTTCCTGCAGGCTGATATACTTTGTGACACTTCCAACCTCCCATTTTTTTTCACTCTTCGCCCTCTTTCCTGCCCTTCCCTTGTTTTCTTTCCTGTCCGTCTTACCCCTCCTGACATCTCTCCTTTATCTGCATTGCTTTGTGTTACTAAACCCCCACCTCACCCTCTGCCGCCTCACAGGAGCAGAGAAGCCGCCGGAGCTAACTCCTGTGGCGGCCGTCTCCGTCCACCTATTGGCCAGCGACGGACTGGAGCTGCAAGTGAATGAGCCAATCACAGTCTCCATTCCCCTGCCTGCAGACAGTGGCCTGAAGGAAAACGATCATGTCCCAGCTTGGAGATTTGACCCACGTTTGGGTACGTACTGACAAAAGCACAAGGTCGGATGTCTAGTATGGATTTTTCAGAAATAAATATCTGCATCCGCCTTGAAAGCATTGCAGTGTAGTCATATTAATTTGAATTACTGTCAACCGGAAAAGCAGCATAAATGCAAATCACATGCTTATTGTACACTGCTACCAAGTCAAAGATTGTCACGCTGAGATGGCGTGATGAATGACTTGATTCACAAGGTCATAACGAAATAACTAAGGCAAATCTGGCATCTGATGCCATTTAAATACTGCTCACATCTCCAACCAGGCATATTTGCATAGTGTCTTGGGATTGCCGTGACGCGCTGTGATGCATTAACCATTGCCTTGTAAGTGCTTAAGAGGGCACACCACGCCATAACTGCAGCATCACTGCTTTTCTGTCATCATCAATCGTTTCTTTATTCTTATTAAAAATGTCACTTGGTGTCACTTAATTTGTATTATACTGAGCAGCCACGTCTCAAATCTGACTGCACAAGGCTAGTTTACGCAGACCAACCCCAGTCATCCCTCTCGGCCTTCCCACACAATGGTCTCAACAGTTCCGCAGTGTGACACACCTGCACATGTTGTGTCAGAGAGTCAATGGTGATGTCATCTTTTGAATCAGACATGTCAGCGGTGCTCAGCCTAAGCCCGAAAACTCAACAGCAGACCATTATCATCTACAAAGGATGCTGCTTACACATTATGGATTTGTGTATGCATAGTGCACTCCAGCAAATAGGGCTGGCTAGGGCATTTATTTACTCAACTGCAAATGGGAAGGGGGAGTCATCTGTTAGGGGCGACCTTTTATTTGTACAATTTATGTCAAGTGGAACGATATTGAAAACAAAACAAAAAGAGGAATTCAGCGAAACAGCAATAACTCAAGCAGAATGGGTGGCACAAATAGGTCACGTGGCTAGCTAGAACATTAACATGGATGCATACAACTAACTTTATTTTAGAGCTTGTTTATAAGCTTTGGTGCTGCTGTTTTGGTCAGCAACAGGGTTCAAATGCGCTCAACAGGCACTAATTAAGAAATAAATTTTGGGTGTGTCTGTGAACGACAGCATCGAGTAACAGAGAACAGTAAAAAAGAAGCATCTGCATGTCAAATTTTACAAGTCATAAAACACATTTGACGAAGACTCGTTGGGTCACTCGTATCTCAAAGCACCACTGTAGACCATTTCATTGGGAAATTATAGGACTGTTAGTATTTTCCCTCACTCTCAGAGGATCTCGTGGCTTTTTATTTTCAAACATCCAGAGTTTCAAAAGACGCTTTGTTCGAATGGCAAAGAACACGCGCACGTTTGTAGCCTACACACATGCTTGCAGTATTTCCACAACAGAAGCCATCCCAAGACCCCTCTGTGGGCTTCATCCCTCGTTCCCTAGCAACCGCACCAAATAAATAACAAAGCAAGAGTCACTTGACACCTGATTGAGTTTCGCCGAGCAACTATACGCCTGTTTGTGCTAATGCATCTGTTGAAATGAGCACATAAAGCAGACACAAATGTTTTAAACGGTTGGAGGAATACACGAGCACGGTAAAAGGTTCTCAGCATACACACACACTTTGAAACCTGTTTGTCTTGTGCTGCAGACAAGCCCGCGTGTATTAATAGACCAGGCAAGCATGCACTTAGCCGACCTTGTGTTGAAAGGAAACATGGCAACATAAATTTTTGATTTTAACCAAGTGAGACATGCAGGGAAGCCTCAGACAGAACCAGGGTGAGTGCGGGGAGGGCTGGTCACGTGACTCAGTGATTCGTGTGTATGTGTTTGTTGCTGGAGGTGCTGAGTCACACAGTATCTCCCTTTTCTTCTCGCTCTATTATATCTCCTTCTTTTTCTCCCCTGTTGTTTCCTGTGAGGAGTGTTTTTTTCCTACCCTTTTGCCACGTTGTGTACATTTATGTATCCTCTTTTGTTTCCTTAAAAAACAAAGAGCTTGGGGTTGCTAATATGCCAACAAACACAGAATAAGGGTCACTCTCCATGATGTCGTCCCTGACATCCACGGGATGTCGCATGTGAATGTTTCCTCTCCTCTCAGCAGCCAGTCAGTCGATCAGTTTTTTGTGTTTTAGTTGTGGTGCTGCCAAGATTGCAGCTCATTGTTCACTTTTTTCCCCATCAGGTTTATCCTGTCTTTCAAGTGGCTTGGTACATATTATGATGATTAGGGCTACACTGGAAAAAGATTACATGGGGGTGATTCTGTATTTTTTATTATTTTTTATTTTAAAGAAAAATAGTTGCAAGAATGAAGTAAAATGTTAGCAAGTGAATGTCACAATTCCCTTTAGAGTTTAGACCCCACATTTTTTAATTTAAAATTGTCTAAATCCTCTCATTTCAGTATATCAACAGTAATTGTTGACAGATTTCTCAATTGACTGATTATCTTCTGTATTTAATCAAAATAAGATATTTGCAAACCTCTGTTTTTACTTTGGAAAACAATGACGAACCGGTAACATCAATCCCCACCCTTTATTTTAATCACTTTATGAATAAGAAGTATGAAATAAACACCAATCACTGGTTAATAAATAGTAATCTGGGAAAATGCTTTTATAATACACTTTAATGCAAACATAAAAATAATCTGCAACTTAATCCTTAATAGTTTGGTTTTTTTTGCAGAGAAAATTTTCCAATTTTTTTTTCTCTTTAGTGTGGCCCCTATACTTTGTGGTACAATCTACAGAGTCTCCCGAAAGTCAATCTTCAATTTTGTTTCATGTATCATTCAGACAAACGTGAGGCCATCAGCTTTGCAGTTTTTGCACATGGCTGGCCAATTGACATTGGATCGGTGTTGAAAAATTGCTGACTGGGAAGAATTTTTTCCTGTCCCTTACTGCAGTTCAGAGCCAGTTGGAAGTTTGAAGCCTTTGTACAACCAGAAGTTGGTACGGGTGACGTATTGTCAGTTTTGGAAGCATCCGCTGATCACTAACACCTGCGCTAGGATTTTGGTGTTTTCATCAGCGGTGGTATTCACAGGCATTCCGAACGCTGAACAGATAAAGAACAGATCCTATTCTGAGAAACTTGCCAAATTGGCGCTGAACTGCACTTGTGGAATGAAACGTTTCTTGCCAGGCGGAAATTTTCAAACACTACTTCAATGTCAATTTGGCGAGTCATGACAGGATTATGAAAACTGCAAAGACTAAGCTGTCAAATTCTGATGGCCTCATGTCTTTCCGACTGATGCCTAAAATGAAATAGAAAAGTGACTTTTGGGACACTTTTAGGTTTACTGATGAATATACTTGAGTGAGTGTGAGTTGATTGTGACAAAACGGAATCTGTGACTTTTAGTGGAATACTGCCTCCCTGTGGACAAGTAGTGCTACAGTAATGGCCTTTAACAGCGTCTACTAGGAACTAACTGATGGTCAAATATTTTCTAAGATGTAATCAATCATCTTTTTGCACAGGTTCTTGGATAAAAAGCAGTTGGGGCCACGTTCAAAGGGTGGACAACCAACTCATCCTCACCTACATTGCTCCTCAACTGGGATACTGGGTGGCCGCCATGTTTCCACACCAGTCAGGTAAGAGTTGGTTTGACAACATTCGATACCTCAAATGACAATTTACTGGGTAAAAAATTAGTTAGAAAACTGCTCTGCTAGATGATTTTGGAATTTCCAGTTTATTTCATGTGTGCATCTTGTTGTAACAGGTCTGCTGCTTGTGAAAGACATCAGCATGTACCACACTATGTTTCTGTTGGCCATTCTTGGAGGCATGGCACTCATTTTGCTGTGTTTGCTCTGCGTCCTTCTGTACTACTGCAGGTGCGTCATCTGACCCCCTCGCTGTATTTCATTATTGTCAAGACGTATCTGTCCCTCTGATTTGTTACCGGTTACCAGTTAGTTTTTTTTCACATATTTTTTTCAATCAGCAAAAATTCAAGAATGTTTATTCTGCCATAAATTGGGTCACTTTGAAAACTTTGTGTGCAGTCATGTGACTGCGCGGATGCATTTTATTGGTAAAACAAAGTCAAATGTTCCTAACTATAACAAATACAGTAGATCAAGCAAGTACTAATCATGAATCATCAACCAATTCCCTTTTTCTGTGTTGAGCAGACGGCGTTGTTTGAAGCCCCGGGGCTCTCACCGTAAGCTCACACTGTCCTCCGGTCTGGACAGCAGCAAGAGGGACCAAGCCACCTCCATGTCCCACCTCAATCTCATCAGCAACGAGGTTGTTGTTTTAGACATCTCTGCTTTGTTGTTTACCTGACAGAAGGGGGACAAACAGTGATAGTTATTATGGATGATTCAGAGGGGAAAAAAATCTCAGTCATGTGATTTGTGATTATTTCCTTATTGTTGCATAATACTAGGGATGTAACAATATCGAAAGGCTGCGATACGATGTGAACCTCACAATATAATAATTATCATGATATTGTGGGCAGGATAGCGATATTAAAAAAGGTCACTATATTGGGGGGGGGTGATCTCATATTAAAAAAAAAAAGCACATTATTGTGCTTCTGTACATAACAGCAATGCACATAAATAACACACAATCTCTAATAACACTTAATATTGAGGCACTTACTTGCTATTTCATTTCATTTGTTCATTTATTTCAGGCAGCAATCAACATCAAGATATAATTTTCCCCAAACAATAAAAAAAATATTCACTCGATTCATAAGCATATTGCATTCCGCTTCATTTGACGATAGCGTGGATTTTAAACATAAAAGGGCCAAAACATGCCATATGAAAATTAAACTGTACTAAAAAAAAAGCTAACCACCAGTGGGTGCTAGAACAGCACTAATGGAAATCAACCTGACTTTTAACATGTGCTGCTTTTAACCCATTCACTCCCAGCCACTGAAGCAACCCCCTTCGCTCTCGGCTGTTTTACTGGATTTTTACTGATTTTGCAAGGCCCACAGAATATTCTGTTCTATTGCTAGAAAAACATTTTAAAAAATAGTCTCTTCTTTCATCAGGAAAAAAAGTATATTTCTATCTAATTCAGTTTTGCAGCAATTAGCATTATTATATAGCTAAGTTTCATCATTATACACAAATCTGTTTAAAACAGTGGGGAAAACCGCATTTTGCAAGTGCAACATGGCCCTGGTTGATCTCTTGTACTCTGCTGCCACGTGCTGGCCGTTTTTGTAAGAACTACCATTGCTTAAACCATTCTTTTGAGTTCAGAGGCTGCACCAAAGCCTTCTGTATGCTCTAGCATAAAGAAATAAAAAAATAAAAAAGTATAAATACGTCTTTGGGAGCATGGTAATATTTAAAATTAAGCGTATTTATAAGTTTTTGGGGGCAAATGAGTTTTTAATATTGCGACATGACGACGATGTTATTGTGGCATTATCGCAATATCACAATATTGCCGTGTTTCGTTACATTCCTACCTTAATAAAAATTTTCAAAACGAGATTTAGCCAACCTATGCTCGATGTCTAATTGGTCACTGTGTCATTGATTCTACCACGTTTTTTACTGCAATTTAGAATTAAATTCACAAGATGACAATTATACTCAATGCACAGCAATATTTTCAATGTTTTCAATTTGTTGCACCCACTCAAAAACATGTTTTTTTTTTAAGCAAGTATATATTCACATTGAGGTTTCGAATACTTCAATGTAAAATATTATCCCACAATGGGCAAACTTTGAGTCAAAATGAATTTGTATTTGTTGAATCCTCTAACTTAAAATAAGCCAGAATAATCTTTTTGGGATATTAAGTCTGACCTAATCAACTCCAATTTGCACATTGAATGTTTTTCTGTTCAGGTACAGCTGGAGCTCGTTTCCACAGCGACCGAGCCCGACATGAGCACACCGATGCTGAAGCCGTCCTCTTACGAGCGTGGAGACGATCCCCACGCGCACAGCCTGATCCAGCACAGCAAGCACAGCCGCTCTTCGCTGGGTAACAGCCACCACGGCTCGTCCCTCGGCAACCTGACGCCCCGCAGCAGAGACTACCGTCAGTCTGCGGAGACGGTGCACTTAAAGTCGGTCATGTCGTGCGGAACCGACCGAGGCTACCGTCAGTCGTACGTCTCCGTCTGCTCGTCCGGCAACCACATATCTAACGGACTGTCACCAGCCAAGCACGGCCAGTTGTCAGAACATCAGCTGAGCGGTATTGTCCTCTCCCCTTCCTCCCCCCCTCACTCGCCATCCAGAGGGGAGGGAGGTGAATCCAGGGCTCCTGACTACCTTCTCTCCCGCTCCGTTGACCACCTGGAGCGGCCCCCCTCGTTGACCCGGCCCGGCCAGCTGCTATGCTGCGCCTCCGTGGACCTGCTGAGCGGCGGCGAAACTTACCCGAGGGTGCGGCCCACCCTGGTCATCCCCGCTCATTACATGCGCCTGCCCGGGGAGCACCCCCTGTCGGGGCAGACCCTCCTGCTGCAGACGGACGAGCAAAGCGACCTGGAGACCATTCAAGCCGAGCTCAATGCCTCGCAGTCCTCGGGACAAACCCGCAAAGACTGCGTCCCGCATGCCACCGAGCAGGATGAAGGAGAGAAGCTGGTGTCCATCCCAGGAGCTCTCGGAGAAACGGGTCTGGTGGAAATAAACAGCGAAGACACCCTATTGGCGGAAAAGACTTTAATGGCGCTTAGAGGGGGCAAACCTCTGCTACACCCACGAGCCTGGTTCGTCTCGCTGGACGGCCGCTCCAACGCTCACATCCGCCACTCTTACATTGACCTGCAGCGGGCCGGTTGCCACGGCAACGCCACAAGCTCAGGAGGCCCGCAAGGCAGCGGGCGGAGGCACGGCAGCAGCAACGACGCCAGCTTGGACTCCGGCGTGGACCTGAACGAGCCCAAAATGGGTCGCAGGGGGCGGGACGTGGAGCAGGGGGAGCGAGGGATGGAGAAGGAGGGGACCAAGAGCACAACGCCAACCACCGCCTTCACTCAGCTGGTCTACGTGGACGATCTGGATGCGGCGGGAAGCAAGGAAACCCTCAAGTACAATTCCCAGGAGAGCAACTTAGAGTCTGTCCAGTCCGTCAAAGGAGAACCAGAGATTGTACAAATACACACGGAACCACCATCAGTTTCCTCCTCCTCACCCGCTTCTCCTCCTCCACTGACGCCGCCCGACGGCGTGACTCTCAGGAACAATCGCACACTGCTCTCGGCCTCCCCGGAGGATGAAGCACCACCTGAGGATGGAGAGGAGGAGAAGAAGAGCCCCTGGCAAAAGAGGGAAGAGCGACCTCTGCTGGCCTTCAACATGAAGTAAATTCTCAGGCGACCACATGAGATGGATGTGCCCATTGAACCTTTAAATAGCACTGACATATATTCACTGCTCCAAAAAAGTTACGGATATTGGGCTTTAAGGTGAAATTTCAGGATGAACCTAAAAAGCATTATAACCTTTAGGTGAATTTAATTTGGCCTTCTCATGAATGCACGAGTTAAAGGAAATCAGACTGGGTGGGGAAAAAAAGGGCAGACGCAACATTTTGGGTTATTCATTTTGACCCAAAAAGTTAGGTCAAAATGAACAACCCACAAAACAACAACAACAAATCGTTTCAAGAAGGGCCCAACACAATTTTTTGGGGTTAGTCTTTTAACCCAAAAAGTTAGGCCAAAATGAAAAACCTACACATAAAGAAAGTGGTTGTTTTTATAAAATAATCATCAAAAATGGTGCACTTGGATCAAAAAAAGAACCCAATTTGGGCCAAAAATGGAAAAATCGACTTTTTCAAATTGTTAGTGTTGTTTTCACAAGCTCACCCAATTTTGGGGGTTTTGTGCAAAACAACCCTATTTTTCGTATTTTGTAACAACCGCATTTTGGGGGTTTTTTTGTGTGCAAAATAACCCAGAAAGTTGGCTCAAATTGACCCAAGTGGATTGGTCCATTTTTGACCCAAATTAGGGCATTTTTTGACCCAACTGTGTTTACAGTGAACTTCACCCGTAAAGGCTACAATGCATATTAGGTCCATGTTGAAATTGCACCCAAAAGCCCAATATCACAATTTTTTTTGAGAGCGGTGTACTTCAGCACTGGGATCCATCAAACGGAGGGAAAACTCAGAACTTTTATAAACTTTTATGTTCTTTCATAAGAAATTACCACTGTCATCCTCCATGACACACCCGCCCTCACTTGTGTAAACATGCCACTAACAGGCAGGATGTACACGTTGCCTGACGGACTCTGGAGGAGTTTTTTTTATTTTTTTTATTATTATTTTAATGCCACAAAAAAGTGTTGTTTTTTTTCTTTTTCTTTTTTAGCGCTGTTGTACAGCCAACAGATGGGTGATTCTCAAAAATGACAGACTACAGGAACCTTTTTCCTTAAGTAATATGGCCTCGGACCACTGATAGTAAAAGCACTCTATTCCCACTGCCCCCCCCCCCCCCCCAGTGCTTTTGGTTGCACAAGAACAACGCCTCATCTCAACAAAGTTCATCTTTTGAGAGAAGTTTGTTAAAAGACAAGGGTGTTAAACTACACAAGCAACAAAACCACTATCTGCACTGTCATGTAATCAGACAATGTGACACACCACCTAATTGGAGGGTAAGGATGTAATACCACTACTAGTTATACTTCCAGTATAACTATACTGTCTAATACTATGAAGGTTTTTTGTACGAGTTGAATCACTGACTGGCATATGTTGCTCTAAAAGCTATGCATCATTTTTATACGCCTGCTTGAGATGCCTTTGTTTATTTGTATGAACACTATTATTTAGATTGCCAACGTGAAGTGTTTTAACCCGATGAGGCTATTCCCTCCTCTTCAAACGCCTTTATTTTTGTTGATGTATCATTATTTTAACTGAAACCAAACTGTTTCCATTTGCAGTATTTTACCCTTTGGTTCCTAATGTTCCAAGTGCCTTTTTTTCTTAAGATGCAAATTTCCAGAAAGGATCACAATGTTTATTTCTCACCTTATTTTGCCTTCATCTTGCCTTTTCTCCTCTACCTCAGCCGTCGTTCTCGTTCCCGCTTGTGACCAAAAGTATGCAGTAACAAAATATCTCTTTACTACACTGCGCACAGCTTACAATATTCTGCAAGCCCATCGAGAGGCACTGAGATGGTTTCAGCAGGTAATGGATAAAGCAAAATGAGTGTAGGCCAAGGTAACGGGTTACTTTTGCGCATTTGGAAAGTGAACATTTGTTTCAAAATGTGTTTTGTCTGAGTGATGCATGTTTTTTGGTTTATGACCTACTGTATCCATATGCAAGTGCTGGGAAATAATCAAATCCACTCTGGATTCATCTAGTCATAACAATCATCTTATATCTTTTGGTGTTGTTATTGTTCTTTCTTTCCTCTCGCAGGTTGAAATAATGCAAGTTTGTGTTCTGGGCAACCTTAAGCGTTTGAGCAAAGTTGCAGTACAACTCGTATGTACATTGGTCGTTTGCATTATATATTTGAAGTTATTCTGAATAAACAAACAGACTGGAAGAATATGTGTCTGGGTTTTTGTCACAGCAGATTGGTAGGTTTTTGGATATTCATTGAATAATTTAATAGCAGTATCAAGGGTGTTCCACAAGGCTCAATACTCGGTCCTATCATGTTTATGACATCATCTTAATGCACATGATACAGTTCTGCATTACAGTATAATTTAGCTATGAAGTCTTATAAGTAGCCAGTAAACGGAGGTCTCATAATGTGTTTCCTTCATTCTACATTATTTTTTGTTTCCCCCTCCACTGAATGTATGCGGGACATTTTTGACCAATATGCATTTCTAACAGCCCACCATCATTTTTACAATCTATACCAATGTGAAAGAACCAATTAGAATTAGTGTGGGTACCTAATATTGTGTTTTGCATGGAGCAAAGGTTATCACGTTTTTTTTTTTGTATTACCGCCATTTGGCCTCAGAGTGGTGCTGTTTCCCCAATCGTAGGTTTTCTTTTGTTTTTCCGGTGAGTCGCCACTAGCCACGATCTCTATCAGACAGCACTCCGGTAGTTTTTTTTTCTCCTCTTTTTTTCTTTTTTTTTTTAAACGTCTTAATGATGGCGGAGGACAGCGAATCCGCCGCCAGCCAGCAGAGCTTGGAGCTGGACGACCAGGACACTTGCGGGATAGACGGGGACAACGAGGAGGAGAACGAGAACGCGCAAGGGTGCGGACGGCCTGTCGTACATCACAGTTTATGAGCGTGTATTTATGTTTGCGTGTGTGTGTGCTCGGTGGCTAATGCAGCTAGCTGATACAAACACAACCACACTGTGGGGCTGTCCTTCTAAACTAGCAACCTCTCTAAAAGTTGTGGATTAAAACGGTCACGACGCCGTTCATTTGAACTACTTTAACACACACTACCCACGCCGGTGTCTTGACTTTAATGGAAGGATGTCAGGCAAACCGTTAGCGAGCTAGCGCAGCTGTCATTCGTTGCTATGGCAGCTAACGTTAGCCCGCTGCCTCCCAGCCTGCCTCACCGTGTGTGTGTGTGTGACTATCTCGAGTCCGTGTTTGCTTTAAAACGTGACTTTGTCCTCATGTCCGCAGGAGCCCCGGCGGGGATTTGGGGGCCAAGAAAAAGAAGAAGAAGCAGAAGAGGAAGAAAGAAAAGCCAAGCTCTGGAGGAGCCAAGTCGGACTCTGCCTCTGACTCTCAAGACATCAAGGTGAGCACTCCATCCATTCAGGACCGTTTTATATGATATCTTTACCATCTCTATAACGTTGTCATGTATAAACAGGAATTTCTTATCTTGACGAGAGCATGTCATAAAATATGAACTTTTAATTATTTCTATACTACAGTGGTAGGCTTTGCGTCTGTGACGTTGGCCTTCAGTGGGTACTTACCCGACTTAATCCACCTGTTAAGTAGGCTTTATACGATCAAGATTTTGGAGTTGATCAGTGATTTTCTAAAAACAATAACTGATCACCAATCGATCAAAAGATGGAGCAATTTATCCAGTTAATCAACTTGTTTTTTGTGTGTGTGTGGTTTTTTTACTGTATGTACTTTGCAACGTTATTGGTTTGGGGAAATTCTCATTCAGCTGTCTGTTTCTTTTGTAATTCATCAATAGATTTTGGCACAACAAACTGATCCCAGGAAACTTGTCTGATTTCACATTGCCACTTAAAATATGACTTTCTCTGTTTGGAATTTACAGCACAGCACATTTAGTTGAATCACGTTGCCCTTGTCACACTATCACGAGTGAGCAACGATGATAGATCTTGTGGGATGTGAATATAGCTGCTTCATGCCATGCCACAACAGAGAAAAACTTTGGCTAATGCTACTGTTGTCTTGCTTCAACAGCTGTAAACAAGTAAACACACTTAGCAGCTATAACTTCCCCGCTCCCCATTCTCCAAACCTGCCCTTTTTGCTCGCATTGGAAGCTTGCTGTGTTCAGTTCTACATTTTTTCTCCCCTCTACTTGCACAGGACGCAGCATGTGTGTGTCATGGTGAGCACATTCTCAATGCCGTTTGGTCCTGGATTTGGCCCTATCTACGCAAATTGCATTGACTTTATACGTAACCGCGTCACGGGAATAGCAAAACCCACGTTCATTTTGACTGCAGAATAGCTCATATCCTCGTTTTGTTCTATTCCCATCCTGAAGCACTTTATGTCTATTGTCACTCTACAGAATCCTGGCTTGCCCATCCAGAAGTTGCAGGACATCCAACGAGCTATGGAGTTGCTGTCCTGTCAAGGCCCTGCTAAGAACATTGATGAGGCGGCCAAGCACAAGTACCAGTTCTGGGACACACAGCCGGTACCCAAGTTAAGTAAGTTCACATTAATATTAGTACGTTAATGACTGACGGACTAAATAGGCAGCAACAGCAGTAAATAAAGTAGTAACCAGTCAATGCTATTATTTGGGAAATGCAGTGAAACCCCCGAAGTCATTCACCACAAAAGTGAGACAATTTGGAATTCAACCAACATTGTCAAGAAAATTATGCTCCAAAAGTCAAATAATGGAGCTCAAACCTTCACCGTGTGATGTCAGCAAAGCTCTGCTCTTTATTTTGTCTTACGGAGTATTTACTGTACTGATGTTTTCCACAAATAATTGGTTAATTGAAATTTGCATATTAATTTCTTAGGTATTTTTTAAATTTTGTATTTATTTCAATAAATACATGATTAATGGTTTATTGTCAATAAAATTTAAAGTATGGGTAAAATATGCTTTTGCATTGAATTTGTATATTTTATGAATTATTTGTTAATTAATTGTAATAATATATATAGGTGAATATTGTATAGATTAAAGCATTATGGCTCAAGACTAGCATAATGCCAATCAGTGGTACTTTAACTTAATTGACCAGAGAAGTTTGCCACCACAGATTCTTGCCACCATTTCATGTTTGTCATGCATCATAAATGGGTGAGTAGTTTTACTTTTAGTTTTATTTAGTTTAATTGACGTGGTTAACATCTCACTACATATGTAGGTGACAGTTAGGAATGGTAAAAATGTCACTTGAAACATAATACAAATTCTGTTATGGTGACATTTTGAACACGGAAATAACTGATGTTAAAAAAAAATTCTTGTGGTATTATTATTTTTATTTTTTTAATGAGAAGATCTTAGACGTCAACCTGCATAATTTTACTCTTTTTCTGCCTTAGTGCCATCTACTGGTTTTAGCTTGACACACTGCTGATCTATGCCAGAAACAAATCCAATAATTACAAGTACCGGTGTGGCCGGGTGAGCTCCCAAGGCTTGCTTTATAGCACCAGAGTAATCTGGTTTCCAAGGCGATAAAAAAAAAAAAAAGTAGCAGACGACAGTACTTCAGATTGGAAAATTTAATTTGGCAATAATGGGCAAGTAGTAAGTGATGCCACAGGTCTGACAGGAGTTGTGCTGTGTGTGCAGATGAGGTGGTGACGAGTCACGGCCCCATTGAGGCTGACAAAGAAAATATCCGGCAGGAGCCATATTCCTTACCTCAAGGCTTCATGTGGGACACACTAGATCTGAGTAATGCAGATGTAGTGAGTACAGTTGATGTCTCAAATGCAAAAAATGGTCTTGTTAACAGATCGTAATGTCATGAGGTACTGATTTTTTTTTTTTAAGCTGAAGGAGCTGTACACGTTGTTAAATGAGAACTACGTGGAGGATGACGATAACATGTTTCGATTTGATTATTCACCAAGCTTCCTCAAATGGTAAGTGCTCACTTCTGCAACTCTCTAAATTTAGATATTGAAAAGTTCTGAGGGAATGTCACTAGTCCGTTATCTTTAATGCTCGTTACACAATACATGCTCATTCAAATACAGTACATGCATGGGCATTTCAAACAGACACATAGCTCCCAACTAACTAGATAAGTAGTATAGCGTCAGATCACTATGTATCTGGAAGCATTTTCATTTTGTGCTCTTCCTCTTCAGGGCTTTACGTCCACCTGGTTGGTTGCCTCAGTGGCACTGCGGGGTGAGAGTCTCCTCAAATAAGAAGCTTGTCGGCTTCATCAGTGCCATCCCCGCAGACATCCGCATTTATGACACGTGAGTATTCATAAATTATCATACATACCCACTGGTGATATTGAAAATTGTCCTTTTACAAATGTATTAGGTGATGGGCAGTATGTGTATTTAGGCTTAAAGTGGGGAGTTCCCATTGTGACGCAAGAAAAAAATATGTCAACGCTTTGGAATTACTTAAATTTTTCATCAAATGTAATCTGATCTAAGTGATAGTAAAATAGACAAACACAGTCTGCTTAAACTAATCACAAACAGTTAAACAGTAGATTTTTTATTGGACACCAATTAAATGTTTTTAAGGCCTTTTCACACTGCACTTAGTTTTCTTGGTGTTATAAAGAGTGCAGGTGACAAGGGTGCGCCAGTGCAAGCTTGCCCATATTTGGAAGTGGCTACTTTGTGGCCAATCAGGAAGCAGCTTAGACTATTAGCATTCTGAAATCTCTCCGCCAACCTGCAATTATCAGGACAATAACAAAGTATACAATGCTTAATTCTGCATTTGCGCTGCTTTAGATTGAAGAGGATGGTGGAAATCAACTTCCTGTGTGTCCATAAGAAGCTGCGTTCAAAGCGTGTGGCGCCGGTTCTCATCAGAGAAATCACGCGGCGGGTCAACCTGGAAGGAATATTTCAGGCAGTGTACACAGCAGGCGTCGTGCTGCCTAAACCAGTGTCCACGTGCAGGTAAGCTTTCATGCCCTCGGACGACTGCTTCAAAACGGGCCAAAAATATATAGAATGGCAAAAGCCAGTGAAATACAGTATCAACTTATGTGTCATCATGCAGGTATTGGCATCGATCTCTAAACCCCAGAAAGCTTGTGGAAGTTAAATTCTCCCACCTGAGCAGAAACATGACCCTTCAAAGAACCATGAAACTCTACAGACTACCAGATGTAAAGCCTCCCCTCAACCCAGCTTCTCTTATTACAAAGAGTATTCACTTCATGTAATTGCTCATTGTCCCCGTCGCCGCAGAGCACCAAGACAGCAGGGCTGCGGCCGATGGAGCGGCGCGACATTCGGCAGGTGACCGAACTGCTGCAGAAGTACTTGAGACGCTTCCAGCTGGCGCCTTCCATGAGCGACGAGGAGGTGGCTCACTGGCTCCTCCCGCAGGAGAACATTATAGACACATACGTCGTTGAGGTAGCTGCAAAAATTTACAGTTGATATAAAAAACATTTTTTAAAAAGTCTACACACCCCTCTTCAAAGCATACTAGAACAGATGAGTCATTGAACAAGAGCTCCAAAGTTGTGCGTTCATTCTGAACACAGCCACATTCTCACTTGGAAGAGGATGTGCGCACTTCTGCAACCTCATAAATCTTACTGCCCTATTTAAGGTCCAGGCAGTAGTACATTATTTGTCTTCACAAGTAGGACATGTTACTAGTGAGGTAAAACTATGCACTGCTTGATATCTGTGTGCTACTAGGGAAGTGCTAAATGTTTAATAACGTACATAGTTGTCCTCGTATGCCAAAGTAGCCGTACTCAAGAGGACAAAGGGCATACTTGTACATGGACTTAATATCAGGGATAACAAATAAATGCTCAGACAGCTTACGATAAAGCCGTTTGAGCATTTATTCACAGGACACTAGTTTTCCATTCATAATTCTCTCTAGTAGGATATCGAATGAGGGTTCAAACTGCTTGTTATTAAGGCTTGTGAACATTTTATTTGGATAGCATACTAGTGCAGGGGTCTGAAAAAAACAAAAACATTTACTTTGTGATTAAATATTTAATTTGGATTAATGTTAGATAAAAATGAATAGTTGAATATTCAAGACAAATGTAAGAGTCCACATTTTTAAGTTGTCAAATAAAGAGAGATGAAAGGTTTATTAAAATGTTTTTTAAATGACTTAGAAATGTCCAAAAAGTGACTATAAAATGTCCGAAGAGGAAAAGCCGAATATTACCATAAAATGTCAGCGAATTGGATAAAAAATTTAAAAAAAAGACAGAAAAGAAAATGTTAAAAAAGTAACCCGAAAATGTCCAAAAGCAAATTAAGAAATCCCCAAAATTACCATAAAATGTCTTTGGAATTAGTCCCCCAAAAAGTCGGAAAATGTATTTTTAAAAAGGCAGAAAATATATTGTTTAAAAAGTTTTAACTTTAAAAAATTCCAAAAACAAAAGAAGAAATCCTGAAAATTACCATAAAATGTCCACAAAATTTCCCAAAATGTCAGAAATTTTTGAGCAAAAAAGGCAAAAAAAAATTGTCAACAAATAGCCATGAAATGTAAAATGTTAAATGTAAAAAAAAATAAAAGGTATGAGAGAGGCAAAAAAAAAAAAAAAAGACCATGTCCATAAAATTGCCCAAAAATGTCAGAAATTTGACAGAAAAGAAGAAAGGTCTACAAATGTATTTAACAAAGTTTGAAAACTTGCCACCAAAAAAATCCCAAAACAATAGACGAAAGGTAGAAGAAAATTCATCTCTACGTATTGGATGCTGCATTATTTTTCAGTTTTGGTGCAGCTCTAATTACCGGTAGCTATTAAGCCCTCAGTACATTAGACTTAACACTAACACGCTGTTTCCTTTATCACAGTGTTCAAACAATTTGCGGCTCCAGACATATTTTTGCTTATTTATTTGACTGTCCTAGTGCCCTGAATTGTGAAGACAACGAATGTACTACGTGATAAGGAATAAATGCTCAAACGAGCTTCCACACTCATCACTGTAGCATGTCAGCCATCTTGAAGCTGCTCTTGTCCCTTCAGGGTGCTGGTGGCGTCTTGACCGACTTTGCTAGTTTCTACACTCTTCCCTCCACGGTGATGCACCACCCTCTACATAGGAGTTTGAAGGCTGCATACTCCTTTTACAATGTTCACACGCAAACGCCGCTGCTGGACTTAATGAATGACGCCCTGATCCTCGCCAAACTGGTAATTAAGTCATCTGTATTTATTAACTTTTTCACTGCCATTGACGGCTTTAGACGTCAAAAATTAATTTGAACTATTTCTGTTCGTTAAACATTTTTTCCACTTTTAATAAGAGTATGAAAACCTAGAAAAAAGTTATTGTACATTTAGAACAGATATAAAATTTGTGATTAATCGTGAGTTAACTATTGAAGTAATGTGATTAATAACAATTTAAAAATGTAATCGCCTGACGACCTAATTTATAATAATCTTTTATTTTTTTTTTTTTAAATAATCTTTTTTTTAAACCAATTTTTTAATCATCTTTTCTTCTCGTTTTTAAAATAATATTTTTTCAAAAAAAAAAAGATTGTTAAAATTAGGGCGTCAGGCGATTAAAATTGTAATTGTAATTAATCGCATGACTTCAATTGTTAACTCATGATTAATCACAAATTGTATATCTCGTCTAAATGTACAATATTTTTTTCATATTCTTGTTAACAAAAGTGGGAAAAAAATGTTAAACTAATAGAAATAGTTCAAATGAATTTTTGACGTCTATAGCCGTCAATGGCAGTGAATGAGTTAAGGGCAGTACGGTGGTCTAGTGAAGTGTTCTCAACCCTTGCTACACTACGGTGCTTTTTTTCCTCAACAGAAAGGCTTTGACGTGTTCAATGCTTTGGATCTAATGGAGAATAACGTTTTTCTGGAAAAGCTCAAGTTTGGTATAGGAGATGGAAATCTACAGTATTACCTCTACAACTGGAAATGTCCCCCTATGGATGTTGATAAGGTCAGTGAGCAGGATTTGATTACTTTTTACCTTTAAAAAAAAAAAATGTATTGAATAAAAATGTAAATCTGTTTCAGGTTGGCCTGGTCCTTCAGTAGCCCCGTGCCTTTACGGTTGCTACACTCACACACACACGTATACACACAAACAAACCCACGCAATGAGGACACAAGGTCAGGCAATTACGTACCTGCACACACAGGTCACCCGAGCCAGACTACCGTGAAAAAAAGAACCTTTATTCTGGGAAGATTTGTTTTTCCCCTTTTCGCTTTTTTTTTTTCCAACTCACTTGGAGGTGAAAAAAAAAAAAAAAACACTGTTAGAATTCTCAACATTCTGAATGTGAACGTCATGTTATGCCTGAGACGTCCGCTCACGTTTGACGCAAATCAGTGTGGCATGCACGGAGATCACCGGCATGCCCTCATTGTCATATACAGTATGTAAACACGGCAACTGATAAGCAACTTTTCTCATTTTTTGGGAAGTTACGTTGTCCCTCAGTAATACTGCGCCTCACAAATAGAGGGCTGTTCATGCAGTATATATCATTCGTCTGCTAGGTACATAAAGACTTGTATACTGTCATAGTCATTAAACCAACTGGTGCATTGATTTTGTTTTTTTCTGAAAAAAAATTTGAGTTGCTTGTACAGCATGATGCCATGCACTCAGTTTAGGACTTTTTTTTATTTTTTTTATGAAGAATGTATTACATCAATGAAGCACAATTTTTCAGTTTCGAAAAGGTCGTGGCTAATGTTTGAAAACCTGCTTTGGTGTGAAAGTGAGCTGCTACCATTTTACAATGCTCTGGCGTGCAAATAGCATTTAAAGCTGTGGGTGCGGAACCTGAGGCCCTTAAGAGCATTTGATGTGGCCTGGAAGTCAGCCCCAAAAATGTCTTCTTTACAATGTGGTCTATGCGCCCCCACTAGTCTAATCACAACATTCTGATTAGTATTGCGTTTGTGGAATATGGAAAAAAGCAGCAAATCCATTGTTATTCATCTCAGGGGGCGGCCATTTTGCTACTTGCTTGCAACTGAAAATGACATCACAAATTGCTCAGGGCTCAGGTAATGAGCAATCGCGGCTCAGCTTGCCAACATCACATGACCAAACTCAGAAAACTGTTGAGCCGTGATTGGAGTCCTGAGCAAGTGTGATGTCATTTTCAGTCAATATTAAGTGACAAAATGGCTGCCCCCTGAAATGGATAAAAGCGGGTAGATTTTGCTGCATAATTCATATTCTGCAACTACAATATTAATCAGAATGCTTTGTTTATATTAGTGTAGGTGTATCCAACATATTGTAAAGCAATTTTGGGTTGCCTTCCACTTAAATAAAATAAAACTAAATACTCATAACAGACTGCTCACAAAAAGTTCGGGATATTGTGCAGGCACGAGGTTGAAATTTGCCACATTCCTTTGTCCCATGTTTCAATACGTTTTGCATCACTTAAATTCATACATTAGTCTAGCTCTCAGAGAACGTAATTAAAAACTCCACTTAATTCAAACCATCTTATTTGACATATATATATATACCAGAAAAGTGTTTCAGCCACAATCAGGTCACGTCAGCAATGAAATCAACAAAAGCTCCAAATGAAAAGATGATAGGTGCAGAGTGAAGACCAGTCATCAACAAAACAGCAAATTCTCTTGTCTTCCTGTTGTGGTTGGGAGAGAGTGGAGTCTTGCGGACAAAAGAGCATTTCGTTCAGTCAGAAAATAAGCTGCTTGAAAGCATTTCTTGTTTTTTTTTGTCATTCCATATGTAAAAATGTGCTGTCAATCACATTCCCCGTTAAGTGATTCCCTCCAGAGAGGATTATCTGGGGGAAATAGGCTACATACATTTGATTATTTTTCCGCAGTTTTTGATGTCTTCGTCCTTGTCCATTTTATTCACTTTCTACTCGTATTGTGTCAGAACCAAATGTTTTTTTTTTTTAGTTTGTGCAGCTAAATACATGGGAAAAATCTATTTATAATTGGACTTGTGACGGTTTTCCTCTCTATAGAAGTCTAAACGGGGCAACCAGAGAACTGTGATATGATTTGGTTGATCTTGCTGTTTCTGTTCACGTAAGCCCTCTGTTCCATTTTTGTATTTGAGATGTTTTCTTTTTTTTTGTGCTTTTCCTCTCCTCCCTTTACAACAGATGAAGAAAGCACAGTCTGCTTAAGTCAGAGCTCTTTTTTTTATATGATTGAAACCTGGAGTGAGTTGAATTCACCAAGATGGCTCAACTTTTAATGTACAACATAAACGAATGCTGGTTGTGTCTCCAAAACGTGTGAATGTTGCGCATGTTGCTGGAGTGACTGTAGTATCGTTACAAGCCCAGGCCCTTTAGTGATAACTCTGACCCCGAGAACCTGCCTTATTTGGAAGATTTTTTTTTTCAGGAGTTTGACATTACGGGGTAAACAAACACATACAGCTTTATCAAACTGAAGAACAATATTTTTTATTCAAATCCATTATAAGCTGTGAAAAAGGCTGACAGAACTTGTACCAGCATCATTGTAGACCACATGACGCCATGCAATTAACAATCTGTTTCAACAAACGCCGTCTATACCAGCATGGATATTTGAATAAATTCACATGACAAAATCAAAACAAGGCTGATGTACTTTGTTTTCTCCCCGTGTTTTGCATTTTTGGGGAAAAGCTTTGTTGTTACTTGACTACTGAGGTCATGTAAAATGTGTTGTTACTGCTGAGATTAATAGCTGGAGTAATTAAATTCTGAGCCTTGGATGCTTGCTGAATTGGAAAACTAACTTTAGAAGGGTTTTTTTCAACCACAAATTTAATCGTGGTGAGAAGAAAGAAAAAAAGCCAAATCAAAAATATTTCACTTTTCCTGTTTCAGTTTCTGCTTTCTTTTTATCTTGGCTGGGTTTGAAACTATTTTTTTCACTTTGAGAGGTTGCAGCGTGCCGGCTTCACTCTCCGGCTCTCGTTTCCTTTTCTGGCCTGCCCTTTGTCCACCCTCCACTTTAGTGTCAATATTGTGTTGCAATTCCACACCAGGTGCTGCACCTTGTAGCCAAGCAACATCCAGCGAGGGCACCCTCGGTATGATGGCTTCCACGGTGTCACCGAACGCCTCGGCCTCGTCCTTGCTGTCGCCTTGGCAACCGCTGCGCCTGAACCCCAGAGCCAGGACGCTCTTGAGGCCCAACGGACCGGCCACACTCACGCTTAACCGCGGAACCTGGCAGGCGGGCACGCCTCTGCTGGCGCTGAGCGGTATCAGGTGGTTGGTCATGTGCTTGGGTTTGACCGACTTGCACACCAAAACCAGCTTGAGTTGGTTCCTCTCCAGAGCTTTGGTGACCTCATTGATGCCCAGGGCGAGCTGTCGCCTAGCTGCCGCATCCGTCCAGCCGCCTTTGGGCGGATCCTCCTTATCCGTATCCGTAGATGAGGGATCCGGATCTCTTTTTTTCCTCCACGGCCGAAACACCTTCACTTCCTTCTTCTCAAGCCCCATGGAAATTAGTTTGTTTTTCAAGGTTGTCAGTATAAAGTTCATGTCGTTTTGTGGAAGCGGGCTCCAGCTCAGCGCAAAAGGCGATGTGAACAACGTCTTGACCTTGATTTGCTTTTTGCGAGTCTTTTCGCTGACAGTTTTTCCCGGGGTCTCCATTTACGCCACTGGAATACAAAATTAAGAATCAGCGACATGTCATCTGTTTAATAAAGACGACACTGCATAAAATATTGATAGAGTAGACAATATTTGTATTGTACTCTTTGCGTGTTCAATTAACTGAATGGTGAGATTCTGGTGAAGAAGTCCCTTTGCAAAGGTATAATTATTCAGAAGCTTCTGATCACACAAAATGAAGACACTCAAGCAGTGTTCCGTTCAGATTGTGTGTCTCTCCTCCTCTCGCACACAGTTTTTTATTCCAAGTCAGTGCTCCCCTCCCATGAGCAAGTTCCCATGAGTACAAATCAGATTAGACTTGAACAATAGTAAATCAGCCTGTCCTTGGACTCTCTTCGACCGGACACAGACTGGTACAAACTATACTCCCCTTAGAAAAGAAACCTGTTACCCTTCTCTTTCCCAGGCAAGAGAACAAAGGACTATAGATTGGCTTAACATATGAATTAACTGTTGTCTTATATGTATATCTTTATAACTAATATCCAAAACGGTTAAAATATCAATTGAAACTGAAAAACTATGTTAATAATCCAACAATATGTAAAATAATCAACTGGCAGAAAATGGAAAAAACATACCGTGTGGGCCAAAATTAATTATGAACTCATAAATATTCATTTAAAAATCAGGTAATACAGTCATTTAAGACAAAAGAAAAAGTGGATTCTAAAAAGGAAATAAATAGTTTCAAGCTAAATGGAATGATAAAAAATAAATGAGTGGCGGAAGGAAGCAATACGGGCAGGGGTGCAGGAAAGAAGGAAGGCTGCAAGGATACATGCATTTATCAGGTGTGATGGGGGGAAAAAAAGATTATAGAAAAAAACTGCCAGAGAAAATTTGTATCATGTATTTTTTTTATGACACCGACGAAATACCTGCTTTTGAAAAAGAAAAGAAATATATATTTTTGGCCCACCGGGTGCAAGTGATCTTTCGTACCGTCCGTAATCATCGACTTAACGACAGCCAAAAGCCCAACAAAAAGACACAAAATATTATCAAACGGATTTTACCTGAATGTCGCCACTCAAAGCGATACAATTCTTATTTATATTCCCAGTTCAAATGATCGTGTAATACAACATTTTCCTTTCAAAACACACGCGCTAACTACAGGGCGCCGCCATCTTGTTTGAATTAGACCTAGCTTTATTTAAAAGGAAGTAGTAAACAGCGCAAACGTTTTTGTTAAAGGGACAGTAGGTCTGAGCAAATTTTTTAAATAAATTACTAAACTGAATGACATTGAAGTATTTTACGGAACTTTTTTTTAAAATATCATTTTGCGTGGTGTAATTTTATTTTGTGAAATTACATTCATACGGCAGTTAGCTTTGGAAACACACTTGGAGAACGTGTACTTCGACCCTTCCACTATATTCACGGCTATAATTTTAATTTTTGAAACTTTTTCATGATGTGATTTAAAAAATGCCTAATTTGACCTCAGAATTTCGCGTGTTCCTTGTGGACCTTTGCCCCAGACGTGACATCATGTGCAAGTGTACCGAGTGAACCGTTTTCTAGGGTGCGCATGCGCTTACGACAGCTTCTCCAACCAGCTTCTCCGTTACAGCCTAGTTCCGCCCCCCTCCTTCAGGGCCTTGTGCGAGCGACATTCTGCCATCAAACCGTTGTTTCTGCAATATCATCCAGCTGCACCCAGACCACGTATAAAAGAAGGACATCGGAGCTGCGGAAATACTTTCATCATAAAATGACTTCGGTGGTAATACCTCAATGCCTTTTCGTGTGCTTTCATCATTGCTGCAATCGTCGATGTTGACTTTGATCACGCGATCATGCGCTGTCTTATATTCACTGACATGCTGTATTACACTTTTCTTCACGTTTTAAGAGCATACCGCGTACGACTGGATGCTACACGGATTCTGCTGTTAATCTTTTACCCGTCCGTTATGACCAATATCTATGGTACAAGGTTGGAGAAACAACACTTAATATGCGGAGAGAATAGACTCGGGGTTCC
Source organism: Leptonotus elevatus (assembly GCF_054856555.1). NCBI lineage: Eukaryota > Metazoa > Chordata > Actinopteri > Syngnathiformes > Syngnathidae > Leptonotus > Leptonotus elevatus. The sequence goes on from NC_141244.1 coordinate 17,264,882, forward strand.
CAAACTTCGGGTCGGTAAAGGGGTTGTTTCTTATTGATTATCGAGCTTCTTTATTTTTCCAATATGTCAAGTCAAATGTATTTATATACCCCTTTATCACAAAATAATCTCAAAAGGGCTTCGCAGTTGACAAATACTAACGACATCCCGAATCCCCCCAGCGCCCCTCCCCCTTTTTAAAATATATTTCTGCCACTTGCAGTAAATGCGACAATGTGATCTTTATCATCAGTTATCAGCAGTACAGAAAAACAGGGTGGGCCAAAAGTATGGATACAGTTTAAAATGAATGACCCCCCCCCCCCCCCCCCAATAAAAATAAACAAAAACATGAATGGTAGTTAATAACTGAGGCAAGGACGGAGTGGTGTTTAAAAGCAGGTTTGGGCAGGTAGGAAGGAAGACAGAAACTCAGTTTTAACGGAGAAACGTAGGATGCAAAATAAGCAGGTCTGAAGGAAAGATGGAATGAAGACAAGCACTGAAGAGGACGTTAGGGGGAATGAAGGAAAGAAGGCAGGGACAAGCCAAAAACAGGTCTAAGGTGGAAGGAAGGAGGGATGGCAGGAAAGAAAAATATGGTCTGAGGTGGAAGGAAGGAAATGAAGAAGTAAAGCAGGCCTGTGGTGGTTACATGATGAAAAGTACAACATAAAAAAACACTTAAAAACAAGCACAGAAAGAAAATATAGCTTTGTGAAATTATTAAACATTTTAACATACAGTGCAAGAAAAAGGAAGGAATTCAGGAAAGAAAAGATGCCAGGAAAAAAAAGTATCTGACGGAAAGAAAGGCACTAAAGGTGATGATGAGGGAAAGGCAATGGAAAGGTCGGAGTAAGAATGCTAAAATAAAAAGCAACTCTAAGGGAAGGGAACGATGCCAGGAAAAACTGTAAATATAATCAAATGAAAACATTATGTAAGTTTATACCCTCTTGTCCCACCGTGTAGCAGATTTCTATTTGGAGCTGCCAAAGTTTGGGAAACCCCACTTTAGATTGTATTTATCCGTCCTGCTGTGTCCTAGATTCTTTGTGGAGTAGAAGTAGGAACAAAAGCACCAGTCTTGCATAAAAGCCTTTTGTTTAGCACCCTCGTGGTGTTCTAATAGGTTACCAAGTTCACGTACGGTACTATATGTGCCCATTACTTCACCGCGGTTGTTAACGGTTAATAATCAATAGCGCTGTCTTTCTGTTATCACCCGCAGGCAGAGTTTGAGAAGGCGGCGGAAGACGTGAAGAACTTGAAGACGAGGCCGTCGGACCAGGAGTTGCTTGACCTCTACGGCTTGTATAAACAGGCTAACGTCGGAGACATTGACACCGGTATGACAAACGACATCCGTAATGAATTGATCATTTCTTCAGGGGCGGAGCTACTTGGTGGCAAGCGAATGTATCATCTTATGGCCACCCCACTGAAACATTTCTGACTATGCCCCTGCATTTCTTAACACTGTGCGATTTCACGTTTTCCAGATAGGCCGGGTTTGTTCGACATGAAGGGGAAAGCCAAGTGGGATGCATGGAACTCTAGGAAAGGTAGAAATCAAAATCTTTTGCTGTGAAATATAACAACTTTGTGTTTTTTAACCTGTCGTTTGTATTTCTGTGTTCTGTCAGGAATGTCCAAGGAGGACGCCATGTCCGCCTACATCGCACTCGCGAAGGAGCTCATCAGCAAACTGGGTTAAAAGAAGGGAATACTGCACTAAATAAAAAACTAAAATGAGGCTGCTATCAAGAAGAATAACACCTTCTAATGATGCTAATTTTTAAACGATTCTTTTTTCTTTCTTTTTTTTACATAGCTTCTTTCCATTCAAAATTTGAATGTGTAGCATATGCCAATTAATTCTCCATGTTTATGTGTGAATGTTAACCTGCTAATGTGCAGTAATGTCATCGGTTAATTTAATCAAACTTTTAATCCGTACTAGAACAGAAAGACTGAAATACTGACGATGGTATTAATGTTCATGCTTTGAAAATAAAACGTATGCACTGTCTTACACATCGGATTTGTGGATTGTTTTTAGTAGAACTTGTAATACACGTGATTTTGTCACATGATCTGGATTATGAGATTTTTACTTCCCAGCTAGCTAGTAATAGATGACATCATAACACATGATTTGGTATGCTTTGGATAAGATGTTCATTTGATAGCTAGATGATGTGGCGTGCTTTAGATTATGATGTACTCCTTATGGATTGCTAATTGGCTGGATAGATGACACAATAGGCTATGCTAAAGTCAGCACTCTAAGGAGGATACGCGCTATAGAAAATGGACTATATTGGTGATTTATATGTAGGCCTTTGTTATATACAGATAGATACATATTTTTTGTTTTGAGTAAAATTGAGAAAATTATATCAGAAAATTGTGTGCAATATGCATTCATTTTGAAAAAATGTTTAAAATATCTAGAATTTTGACTAAAAAGACTCAAGATATTAAGATATAGTTTTGTTTGTTAGAATTAAAAGACCATTTTATTTGATTAAATTATTATTCTATGAAATTAATGACACTGGAGTGTACCGCTTCGCTTTCGCCCCCATTTCACCTGTGCAGGCCGCCGCGCGCAACTCCATGAACTGTAGGGCAAGTGCCACTGAGCTGCGCAATGCGCATGCGCGGTGGTGAGGTCTCTTCCGGGCTGCACCAGGGGCAGTCGGTTAAAGGTGAACAGCGGGAACTAAACACTCATCTAAATTCACGCCACAAGTATTAGTTTTCTTTTACGAGGAGCCTGTCGACATACTATCCTGGAGGTGAGTTGACCTTTACATGAGTTTTCATATACGAAGCACGGTGAGAGATACATATGCAAATCATGTAAACAAGTACTGACTATTGTGTGTGCATCGAAATCATACAGAAAGCTAGCTAGACTATTGCGCTTAGTGTATAATGTAAATGTACTCCTATCCATCTATCTATCTATCTATCTATCTATCTATCTATCTATCTATCTATCTATCTATCTATCTATCTATCTATCTATCTATCTATCTATCTATCTATCTATCTATCTATCTATCTACTTCTCCCTCGTCTGTCTGCCCATCAAACTATATCCACGACACGTGTCCCTCCATCAATTAATGGTCATCTATTAGTCTGCATCCATCCGCCCGTCCGTCTGTCTTTGAATCCACCTTTCTATTCATCTATCCATCTTTCTTTCTGTCTTTTTACTTTCTCTCAGTGTGAATCACTGATCTGAAGTGTGCGTGTGTGCCCGTGTGTTTTGCAGGCAGAATAATAATAATAATAATAAAAAAATGGCTAAACAGTTACCAGAGCTGCAGCATGAGAGGACCTTCCAGTATCAAAACAGCCTGCCTGCTCTACCTGTCCCCACACTAGAGGGCAGCCTCTCCAAGTACCTGGATGCAGGTGATACTCTGCTTTACATCAAGGATAGACAAATTACATTATTTACTGTGTATTGCTTGTGTCTTTGTGCCCTCCATCTCTAAGGAAATCTAATGAGATCTTTTACAAAAAGATGATTATGTTTCTTCGCCTTCTGAAATTACAAGGGTAGAAATTATGACATGTTGGCCTTCTCTTGTAGTACAAAAAGCAATGAATGTTCCATAATTAACAATTATAACTAATTAAAAATTTCCACAGTTTGTTAAAAAATATAAGTACAATGCTGACATTTCAAGATTATGAACTGTGGACCGTGCAACAACATGATGTGGTGTGATATGAATATGAATGGTCAGTCACTACATTACTTATTTGTTTTATACAGGGTGTTCCAAAAAAAAGTTCATCCCAATTTTCACTCTAATGACCTCAAATTTGAACTGTGTAAAAGCTAGCGCAGTTTAATGTTAAATTTAGGTTCATGATCATTTAATGTTTCACTTTAAGTAAAAAAAATACTGCGCAGCATGTACATACAAGTGGAAGGCATATTTGACATGGCACAAAAAATGTGGAAGGCAAAAAGGAAAACGTGTGTCACAACAGGGGGGGGGGGAAAAGCTTATTAAATTGATTAGAAAATCTATATCCGTTTGAATGTGTTATCAGAATTTTTAGAAATGTATAGATTTATTTTTATTTTTCAGCTAACTGATCAATGTATCCTTGTTCAAAGTCTAACCACCTAAAGTGACAGGCATCTATCACTAGAAGACAGCATAAGCCTTGGTACAATTATCCTGTTTATGCACTTGTTACCACCGTTCCAAGAAAACTTACAAACAGAACAAAGACAAAGAATATTTATAGTTTATCTTTGTGAACATACTTGGAAACAGTCCGCCTCATTGAGGAAAACTACAAAGATAAATGAGAGATTTATCGAAGCTTATTGAAACGTTGCACAACAGCACATGATAAAAAAAGTTTGCCATGACAAGACCTACAAAAAGTCACGTTTGCGTCGCTGTGAGAGGAAATGGGAGCAGATCATAAAGTATTACGTAGCGAAGTCCGACCAAAGTTAAGCTTGTGTGTACAGCATATCACACAAGTCAATAAAGGACTCCCTATAGATTGTGCAATTCTGACAACAGTCGGGATGTGTGAAAGTATGTTATCATGATTCAATGTAAGCTTTAAGTCAAATCTGCATGCACTTTCTTGAACAACTCGCTCTGAATTTTCCTTTTGTTTGCCATCAGTTCGTCCATTTGCATCCGACCAAGAGTTTAAAGCTACTGTGGATATTGTGCGGACATTTCAAGAGGGTATTGGCAAAGAGCTGCACCACAAACTACTCCAGAGAGCAAAGACCAGGAGGAACTGGGTTTGTTGCAGTTCCATAGATGATGTCATCATGCTACGATGCTCACAGTTTCATGGTGAATGATTTTGAATTGTCCTAGCTGGAAGAGTGGTGGTTAGACACTGCGTACCTGGAGGTGCGCGTCCCATCTCAGCTTCAGGTGAACTTCGGTGGCCCGGCTCCCTATTTGGAGCACTGCTGGCCCCCTGCAGAAGGAACTCAACTGGAGAGGGCCAGTATTAATGTCTGGCACACGCTACAGTACTGGGACCTTATTTACAAGTAGGATACAAGTACACATGTAAACAAATCAGTTTCCAACATTATGCTAAGTGTTATTGGCTGGCTGTGTGACTTTTAGGGAGAAAATGGCCCCTCACAAAGCTGGTAAGATGGCGTTGGATATGGACCAGTTCAAAATGCTCTTCTGTACCTGCAAAGTACCTGGAGTTAAGAAGGACACCATCTACAACTATTTCAAGACGGGTACAGTCTCAAAATGTGTTTTTTGTTAACTAAGGAGGACTCCGTTCTAAGTTTGAGCACAATCGGTAGTGGTTAGCATGTCTGTCTTACATCTAACCCAAGGGATAACCTGTAGAGAAAATAGATTGATGAAAATGCTCAGGTTTGATGTGTTGTTGTTGTTTTGTGTCACAGAGCGTGAGGGCCACTGCCCGTCCCACCTCGTTGTAATGTGTCGCGGACGAATTTTCACATTTGATGCGCTTTGTGACGGCGAATTCCTCATACCACCAGAAATCTTCAGGTATTAGCTACTCCCCAGTAAAAGTTTAAACTTAATTGATGACAATCTAGAAAGTGAATGAATGCAGTGTGATATAAAGAACCAGTGGAATATGATTTTAAGATACAAATTTAGACAACCAATAGTAAATGCTGAAATTTTTTGTTTGGATTCACTTGGGCAGGCAGCTGAGCTATGTGAAAGAGTGCTGTGAGGGTCGGCCAGATGGCGACGGGGTTGCTGCTCTTACTTCAGATGAAAGGACACGATGGGCAAAGGTTTGGAGACGGAAACTCAAGGGTTAAAACATTAGCGACATCAGCGTGATATGCGTTCTGGGGTTCAGAGTTTTCTCAAAGAACCCGCCTTTTCAAAAATAATGCTCAGTTTTTAATTAACATTGTCAGAGAGTTCAGAGAAGGTCCAATATTATTAAGTGTCTACTGTCTTACTGCCACCTACAGGATGGGAGTGGCATGACATGTCATATTTACAGACAAGTGTAGACTGATTTGTCTAAAATTTCTAGTCATTGAATGTGCAGATGTACATAATGAAGTGTCCAGTGTATTTTTCATCATTGAGTGTGAATTGAAGATGTTACCAAACTATTCTTTCCAATTGTTTGTGCAGGCCAGGGAGCATCTGATTAGCATTGATCCTCACAATGAAAGCATCCTAGAGACCATCCAGAGCAGCCTTTTTTTAATATCTCTCGATGACGCCAAGCCATACTCCTCTACAGAGAACTACACAAATGTATAAACCTCCTATTTCAAAAAAATTCTCTTGGTTGATTTAATGAGTTAATTGTTTAAAAAAAAAAGGAATATTGTCAATGCAGATTGCAGTGGAAGCACTTATGGGCGACCCCACTATTCGCTGGGGAGACAAATCCTACAATTCTCTCGTGTTTGCCGACGGAACTTTTGGCTCCAATTGTGATGTAAGTGTTTAAGTTTAAAAAGCCTATTTCAGAAGATAAAGAAAAGAATGTAAACGGTTGTTCTTTTGCAGCACGCGCCGTATGATGCAATGGTCCTGGTGTCCATGTGTTGGTATGTTGACCAGCAACTTAAAGCTACAGAGGGAAAATGGAAGGTAGACATGGACTTCTTCTTGATATGCGAATCCTTTGTACACCAAAATAGCTTTTATTTCTCAAGAAAACTGTTTCTCTTTTTTTCTCTTCTTTTCTAACATGTGACCTCCTTCAGGGCTCAGACAGAGTCCGGCCTATGCCTTTACCTAAGGAGCTTGTTTTTACTGTGGATCAAAAAGTCTTGAGTGACATTAGCCACGCCAAACAGCAATATCTAGAGATGGTGAGTCAGTAGTAAATGGAGATAATACTTCGATGGTAATCAGAGGTTGGAATTGGGGAGTGATGATACATAATGATAAACCTCGTAGATGAAGATTGCAATGCACTCTTTCTGTCTAATGACTGTTTGTCCATTAAACGTATTCAACGCAAGCAACATTTATTAGAGCTGCATAATAGAAATGTGAATCTCAAGTAAAAGAGAGCAGGGTTTTCCAAACTTGTATATTTCAAGACTCAAATTAGAAATGTGCTTTCTCCTGGGAACCAAACTGACATCATGCTTTACCATAGCACCCCCCCTATATTGTACATATATGAATGATAATGTGCATATAGACATTAATTTAGTATACAAAAAACATTTATTGCTGATCATTTGTGTGCCTTCTCGATGATCAATAAAACCGTTTATTTTACTCTCATGGCCTTTTGCAGCCGTCTCATTACACACAGTTGCACACACCAGAAACTGCCACTGGTTGTTATTGTTAAGTTGGAGAAAACAAAGCGTCACATGACAAAACATTGACAAAAGTCATTAACTGTGCAATTTCAAAGTCAGGTTGGATGTTGGTGTATTGTAATCTGATTTCATTATATATTTTTTTCCCAGCTGTCATGTTCATATTTGCGCCAAAGTGACTTTGTTGTCTTTGGTTTTCTAGGCACAGGACCTCCAGATTGTGTGTCATGCCTTCATGGGTTTTGGAAAATCGGCAATCAAGAAGAAGAATCTTCACCCTGATACATTTGTTCAGCTGGCCATGCAACTGGGCTACTACCGCATGCACAAAATGTACGTGCTAAACTATGCTAAAAACATGCCTATATCAGGGGTGGGCAAAGTAAGTGACTTTTGAAATACAATAGTTAGGAGAATATATTTTTTAAATTAAATAATTGGTTATTATTTTAATTACATTTATAAATCAATAAAACGTTCATTATTTCTATCATAAAATACATAAAACATGAACAGTAATGATTGCATTATTATTTCAATTAATTTTTCATGTTTTATGTGTGCATTAAAAATCAAATTAGCTCTTAACTCATTCATCCCAGCCATTTTCACTGAAGCAACCCCCTTCGCTCCCGGCTGTTTTACTGTATTTTGACTGATTTTGCAAGGCCCACAGAATATTGTGTTCTATTGCTATAAAAACATGGAACCTACCAAAAGAAAGATTAGTCTTTTCTTTTATCAGGATTTTTTTTTTATATCTGTTTCCGTTTTGCAGGAAGTTTAATCATTATTCACAAATCTGTTTAAAACAGTGGGGAATAGAGCTTTTTGCAACCTGGCCCTGGTTGAGCTCTTACACTTTGCTGCCACCTGCTGGCCGTTTTTGTAACAACTACCATTGCTTCAAGTGTTTTCTTCAGCTCAGAGGCTGCATCAAAGCCCTCTGTATGCTCTAGCATAAAAAAAAAGGTTTTGAGACCATGGTAACATTTAAAATAGAACATATTTATACGTTTTTGGGAGCAAATTAATTGAGCACAAAACTTTCCCCGTTCCGGCCTAAATATGTAAATAATTTCCTCAACATTTCTGCTCTTGCCCCTCAGAGTAGGAAGTTGCTATGAAACGGCAACGACCCGCAGGTTCTACCACGGCAGGACGGAGACGATGCGGCCTTGCACCAGCGAGGCGCTCCGTTGGTGCAAAGCCATGACGGACCCCACATGCGAGGTGACGCGGCGTATGACACGAGCATTGTGACCGCTTCGCGTGCCCTGCTTCATCGGTATTATCTCATCAGATTCACGACAAGAGGAAAGCCATGCTTCAAGCCTTCAACAAACACAATAAGCTGATGGCAGAAGGTCAAGAGGGCAAAGGTTGGCGTCTAACTCGTTGGCATCCACTGTAAAGTCTTCTCTTAATGACGAAGCGCCACCGTCATGTGGCCACCAGGTTTCGACAGACATCTTCTTGGACTCTATCTCATCGGCAAGGAAGCGGGATATCCCACTCCTGCGCTCTACACAGATCCTCTTTACGCAAAGAGGTCAAGTTAAATACGATGAAGCTACGAGTTTTAATTGACCCCATTTGAGGGAATAACTGATTTGTTTTGTTTGTACTTGCAGTGGAGGGGGCGGGAATTTCGTGCTGTCATCTAGTCTGGTGGGCTACACCACAGTCCTGGGGGCTGTCGCTCCTATGGTTCATCATGGCTATGGCTTCTTCTATCGTATCAACAGTGACAGGTATCTTCACTGGAGGGGTATCCTTCGATGCAGATTGCACAGTAGAACACGTATACTCAAACTTTTGAGTTTGGGGAAAGTTCAGCTCAAGTTTGAAGTTGCTCCACAGGTGTATTTAGCTTTCTCTTATATCCATCATGAATGATAGTCTGTGAGACTTAATATCGAGTTAGAATTTACTCAAGTGTTTAATTTATTTATTTATTTTTATTTACCGTGGGTTTTTTTTGTTTTTTGATGACACGATGAACAGGAAATCAAACTTTTTGAGACTTAGGAAAGCCATTAACACTTATCTATTGTCGACAAAAATAATAAACGAAAGAGCAAGTGTGTGCAGCTAAATGAGCTATATTGAGTCTTTACGCGAGGAGACTCACCTCCCAGGTACAAGCAGTAATCTCCCTCGACCAATTAGTCACTTTGCCATCCATAAAAGTCAAGGGTGAGTACAAAATGTGTTGTTTTTGTTTCACTGTTCACAGCGGTTAACTTTTTTACACATGTAGCGTATGAATGTTTTAGGCAATGCGACAAATAGTATTGTCAATGCTGCAAGTGCTGTATGGATGGATCAACATGATTTATTGTAATAAATACAGTGGAAGTTTTCGTATGCCCTGGTTTTCAGTTTTTTTTTTCTTCATCTAAATTTTCTCACGATTTTTGAACACCTGGTTGATTTTCATACAAAAAGAACGTGCAACTGGCATTTTTTTTACCCCCGGAATTGTGTTCTTCCGATTTCATAAGGTGTGTTAAATGTCACCGTGGCTCACTAGTTGGGAATAACTGCTCTAATTAGGAGCACATCAGTTTATTGTACATACATACTCCTTCTTATCAGCACTTGTGGATAAATCCAATATTTGTTTTTCCCCCCCTTTGCAGGATTGTGATCTCCGTCTCGGCATGGAAATCCTGCCGCCAGACAGACGCCGCAACGTTGTTCAACAACTTCTCCAACTGCATGCATGACATGTTTTACCTGGCGACTACATCACAACTTTGAGTTCGCGCTCGCACCAAGAGACGGTGGAGCTTTCCGTTAAGTGCCTCCCGTTGATTCGCCTGCTCTCCTTCCCCAATGTGAATAGCACCAACCAATGCAACTGTTGAGAATGACTAGTTTTTAAGTTTTATTTTGAGCCCTGAATGCTCACTTTTTTGATTTTCTATACAAAGCTCTCAAACTTTAGCCAGGGTGATTAATAACATTCCACTGACATCCTGAGAAAGCTGATTTCGCCAAGTAGCGGTCAGGAGCCTTCACTTACTCAACTGCACAGAGTAAACGGGCATTTATTAGAGGTAAGGTGTTTATTACAGAATATGCCTTTATTTGTACAAATGCATTTTTAACTCTACTTATGACAATATTATTTTACTGGTACATTCTAATAAATTATCACTATACAAAATGTATTTGTGCAAATTGTTGAATTTTTCCATTCAGTGAATTACAGTTGCGTGTCCTCATTCACTGCCATGACCCAACTGTGTAGTGACCAGCGTGTGATAGACTCCCTTTTTGGCTAGCAGCTGCTGATGTGTCCCTTGTTCAACCACCACCCCTCCCTGAAAGACGGCTATGCGGTCTGCATTTTGGATGGTGGATAGACGGTGGGCTACGATGATGCACGTCCTGCCCTGTCGAGCTTTGTCCAGCGTTTCTTGTATCACCTGGATCAAGAACAAATTGGGAGGACAGAAGTCAATATGGCTAAACATCAGGCGGCCAAATGTGAAGTAATTCCAGGCGAGAAGAAAAGAAAAATCCACCTTCTCATTCTCAGTGTCGAGGGCAGACGTGGCCTCATCCAGAAGCAAGAGTTTGGGGTTACGTAGGATGGCTCGGGCTATGGCTATGCGTTGTTTCTGACCACCTGACAGCTGGGTCCCCTTGTCGCCTGCCTGGGTGTCATACTTCTGCTCCAGAAAACGTCAGACCACGGAACATGAAGTCATAAAAAATTGTTTTAATCAAAAGTGGAAAGGTTTGAAAAGTTCTTCACAGTTCCTTTCATTGTTAGAATTATTATTATACTGCCAATGTTAAGGCAACTTTGTGTATTTAATTAGAAATGAAAAAAGTATTATGTTAATTATTGCCCATACATACAGCACATTTGTTAAAACTCCGGTTGTTGTTTTAAGTAGAAATACTGTATGCCAGTTGAGTACTGGCATAATTGTCTACTGTAAACTTTAGCGAATTAAGCTGAGAATACAATATGAGTTTTGATTTAAAAAAAAGTGATTTACCTTTGGCAAGTTTTCTATGAAGCTGTGAATGTTGGCCGCTTCGGCAGCTGCCTTAATCTCCTCCATAGTAACAGCACGACCGTTGTCTCCGTAGGCGATGTTTTCGGCCAGGCTGCAGTCAAACAGAACTGGCTCCTGGGACACAATACCTATCTGAGACCTCAGCCAGTGGATGTTCAGCTCTTTCACGCTTACAGAATCAAACATCTGGGAGACAAAATGGCAAAAATGTCAAGTTATTGAGGCAAAGTTTCCCAGCCAAGTTCCCGTAAAGTTAATTGGACCAAGTCACAAGGTAGGCTAGAATAACCCAGATCAACTCGGGTTGTCCAAAGTCTACCCGAGGCAAAAGTTATTTCAATCAAGCATGTGGCTCTGCGTCGTTAGTGCAGCATAAACAAAAGGTGTACGTCATTTTCTTCTCACCACGTTCCCTTGCTTGGCGTCGTAGAACCTCTCCAGAAGCTGGATGGTGGTGCTTTTTCCACAGCCGCTGCTTCCCACCAGGGCCAGCGTCTCTCCCTTGCTCACTTTCAGATTCAGCCCTCGAAGGACAGGCACATCGGGGCGTGAGGGGTAGTTAAACTTAACACCCTCAAATTGCACATTACCATCAAATTGGTCCTGGAGTTTTAAGGAAAGAGACAAGCCTTACTTTATTAATATTGTAGGCCTGTAAACTTTGGTTGGCAACGTTTTGCTACTTACCAATGACTGTCCCTCATGTGAGAGATTATCAATGGCAGGATTTGTGTTCAGGAGCATCATGATGCGAGCGGCTGATATTTTGGCTTTTGCATAGTTTGGAGAAAAGGAAAGGGCCTCTCCAAGAATTTCGGAACCATATATGATTGCCAGCATCACTCTGAAAGCGGAAGTCAATTTGCATAGGACTAACATCAGAGATGATCCCATTAGGATTATGTATACATATCATTTTCTTTTGATTGCAGCTGCAATTGAGCGACAGGAAATATGCAGACGTGTGCAAGACAAATTGATTTGAATGAACGTTGTCACTTTCAGGTGAAAACCAAACACGTGTAACTGTGATTTGCTCAATTGCTTCATGTATTTGAAAGGATGGAGGTACCTCCCAACAATGATGGTTTTGGTATGCCAGCACTTTTATATAGAGGGAAACGATTAATAGTAAATGTTTAATTCTACACGATTAATTGCTGCTCCAACGTTAAAATTCATGCAAAGACTTCATGATCATTAATGCCCACATTGTTGGAGTCCATAATGAGGAGATGTTGCTTACAGGAATACTGCCATAACGTCCATCCGACCATGAATAACGAGCCAAGCTCCAAATGAGAAACATGATGCATGACCCAAGCAAAGAAGGCCGTCGGTTAAGCCGAGGACTAAACCATGCACGTGGGCCGTTTTCTCTGAGTTTCTGTAGGGAGAGGGAACCATTGAAAAGAATAAATAGGTGTGTTAAATATTCATGAAAAGGGTGATTTATGATCCCACATACCTGTACAGAACTTGGAGGTTATTTTCATACAAAGATTCAAACGTGGGTTCTCTTGTCAGAGATGCAACTGTACGGATATTCTTGATTGCTTCTGTGACAATCTGAAGAGAACCCGTGAAAACATTGCATGTGTTCCTGCATGATCGTTGAGTAACTCACCTTTCCAGCCTTCTCCATCTCTTTATTGTCCTTGGCTGCTTTTCCCGCTAATATCTGCATCTTGAACGTTCCAGCCGCAACAATGATTGGCACTAAGACCAGTACGAGCAGGGTCAGCTCCCAGCCATACAGAAAGGAGACAATTAAATTGCTGCCCATGCTGCTCATAATCTGGACAATTGTGGCCAAATGTTGTCCTGTGACCTGAGCAGAGTTGAAAGGTGATTACTAATGCGGTGAAAACATGGGGGAGAGAGAGAGAGAGAGAGAGAGAGAAGTGCATTACCCCTTGTACTTGAGCGGTGTCTGAGGCCAGCCTTGTTGTGAGCGCACCAACACTGTTTTTGGGGTCATCAAACCAGCTGAGGTCCTTTTTAAGATAATAAAAAAAAAAGGTAAAATAATCAAAAATAACTTTTTAAACTTTGCCGCTGTTCCCAACCTCCTGTATAGCCGTGCCTCCTTGGAAATCATTGTTCCATTTACCTGCCTCATCATTGCCTTGAAAGCCGCAAGTCTCAGTTTCATGGTCAGGATCTGTCCAGATTTATCAAAACAGAAACCCTGCAAAATTGAAAGAAACAAGAACACACTAGGGTTTTGACACAAATGCGTGAGACTGCTCCAAACGGAATTTGTGTCGATGATGCAACACATGTCATACTGTAATCGCAAACAGAAATGCGGAGAGACCTGAAGAGTCACAGAAAGGCATATGTGAAAATCATATTCCTTTTTGGACCTTTCCATGTGTAGGTTGTATGTTCTCCCTGTGCTTGTGTGTGTTATCTACAATTGCCAACAGCTTGATTTTCCACAGTCCAAGATTTCACACAGACGGTCCCAAAAATATGTACGCTCGCTTCACTAAATCGTTGACAAACCCACGAAATGGCGAGGTGTGACCCAAGATAAACCCTGTAATGTATGAATTTTTGGACTTAAATACAAATCCGCCATATAGTGAACCGCGAAGTAGCGAGGAACCACTGTATCCCCACCTGTAGAAACTTGGCAGAAAAAGATACAAATCCAAGAACGGCACACATAAGGCAAAGGTGTTCTGCATTCTTTTTCATCATCTCTCGATCAAGCTCAGCAAACACCTGAAAGTTTGAAAGAGGAGGTTTATTTATTCAGCTTTAACAAGTACTTCCCTTTTTTTCTTAAAAAAATTAACAACATAGATTCCTGTACAGACAGCAGTTGTAACCTACACCGATGAACTTTGAGAGGATGATCGCGTACATAGGATGGATTATTCCAGTGACGGCAGCAGAGACGGTCCCCAACAAAATGTAAGGCCACTCGGGAAGGTTGAAACGCATCATATTAAGTAACGACAAAGGCGGACCATTTTCATCCTGCAGTAAACAAAGAGAGAGCGCTGAATCATGTTACAATTTCTTCTTCGCGAGATATGAAAAGCACCGAAATCACCTCCTCTGTCTTGCCTTTGTCATCGACCAACTTTTCAATCTCTTTGTTTTGCCCTAAGCCTGCAGAGGAAGAATTTGTTGATGACTTTCTTCTACATGTGGAAGATTCAGAGGAAGTTTTGGCTTTTTCATTCCGCAAACAATTCTGCTGATCCTCATCCTCCTTATCTTTCTGAAAGGTCTGCAAGACGGAGAAAACCAAAAGGCTTATCAAATGTTGAACAAATTATTATTATTTTTTTTTATTCCAGTATTACCTGCATAGACATGAGAGTATGGTAGACACCATTTTTTGCCATCAGTTGGTCATGAGTCCCCAGCTCGACAACGGCTCCATTTTGGAAGCCAGCAATCATGTCAGCATTTCTGATAGTTGAAAGGCGATGGGCCACAATTATGGTGGTACGACCCAGTCTCACCTGTACAAGTGACAGAAAAGAGTTTGCGTATGCTAATAAATGGATATACAGTATCTTGAAATCTCTCCTGTACAGAGATAATTAGGCGTCTCTATGGTTTCTTAACGAGTGTTTGGACCATCTCAGTTGATTCCTGGGCATCAATGTTAGTCTTACTGCCAGAAACGGATATATTTTGTTTTTAAGTGGAAGTGATGAATATACATTACGGGCGTTCATACCTTGTCGAGTGCATCTTGCACGATAGTCTCACTCTCGGCATCAAGAGCAGACGTTGCTTCGTCCAGTAAAAGGATTTTGGGGTTACGGACTAGCGCGCGGGCAATTGCAATTCTCTGCTTCTGCCCTCCACTCGTGTGAGTCCCTCGGTCCCCGACCATCGTCTCAAACTTCTGCTCGGCAACAACAATCTCGTAAGTGCTTGTGAAAAGTTTGTTGGTGGGAGAAAATGCTGTCATACATCAGGGAAGTTCATGATGAAGTCGTAAGCGTTGGCCTCCTTGGCAGCTTGCTCTATCTCCTCCTGCGTCACATCGGTCCGGCCATATCGGATATTTTCAGCTATGGTCGTAGCAAAAAGGACGGGCTCTTGACTCACCACGCCAATCATCTCTCGCAGGTAGCGGATATTGAGAGAACGGATGTCATGACCATCAATAGATATCTAAAAAAAATAGGGAAAGGAATGGGATTCTTTTCAAATGTTTTGATTTTTGCAATGTCTGTCTATTGTGACTGAATCCTATTTTGTGCCGAGGGTTTTAGGAATGTGTACACACAGATCCCTCTCGAGGATCATAGAACCTCTGCAGCAGCTGGATGGTGGTGCTTTTACCGCAGCCGCTGCTTCCCACTAAGGCGATGGTCTGTCCACTCTTCACACTCAGGGACATGTTGGTTAATACCTGCAAATAATTATGATTATGGAAAGGCATATGAATATGTAGCTGGGTTAAATCTGATAGATGAGGTTAAACGGTGTCAGCGATGAGCTTACTTTGACTTCTGGCCTGGAGGGGTAGTTAAAGTTGATGTTCTTGAACTCTAGGTTTCCAATGACTGAGTCAGGCTTGAAGCCACGTTCCGAATAGCTGTCAATGGTCGGTTTCTGTAGGATAAAAGGTTCAGTTGTGGTATGAAGTTTGGGTACAATCGACAATTGGAAGTCTATATCATGTAGGCTGCAATAAAAAAACATTTCTTTGTTTATTTCAGATCCAGGAACAAGTCTCAAATCTCTTCTTACACTGTCAATGATGCTGTACACTTGGTGTGCAGCTCCTTGGGCAATGACAAAGGACTCGGCATTAGGTGAGGTCTGCCCCAAGGCGAATGCTCCAATGAGCAAAGTGAATAAAACCTGAAGACAAAAACATTGCTAGATTCAAACTTCTATCTGAAACGTTTTGTACAGGGGAATTCAACTTTACATTTCACATTTTCGAAAAAACAACATTTTCTGAAACTACTGCAATGAAATGCGCTCCTGATTATGCTGCATGAATGGCATGGAAGTCTTGTGATATTTATCACTTATGTTTGGACTAAAACAGAGAAAACAAGTACTACATTTTGCCACCTCTCTAATCTAATTACCTTACAGATCGTACTCAAATGATCATATCTCAATTATCAAATCACTTCTTGGCCTGCAGTACACATTTTGTTAAAGAGATCTCAATCTCAATAGGAATTCATATTGTTAAATACATGTTAGATAAAAATAATAATAATAATAATATAAATATGTTAATGTCTTTAGTACTCACTGTGAGTACAGTTCCAATGGTGTAATCTTGATCTCTGCTCAGAATGAGCGTACTTCCATACCAGAAGGCCAGAGCATAAGTCAGGTAGATCATCAAGAAGGTAAAGCCCATGATCAAGTTTGAACTTGTCAACTTCTTTATTCCCATTTTCTTCGCGTCCTCCAAACTCATACGATACCTGCAAAATTGATGATTAGACCAAATCATTTGCACTGGTTCAATGAAAACAAATGTGAAAATCCAGATGGCTAATGCCTGCTTCTGGCATAGTCATATAGGCGGACTTTGTTTTTTTCTGTTGCAAACAATGTTTCAGAACGTATCCAAGACTTCATCATTCACGTCCCAGACTGCATTCAAGAAGCCTTTTGCCCTTTGCTAGTCTTTGTAGTTGTATGTTCTAATTCTTGTCAAGATTTTTGCCTTACAGTACATTTGTGTGTAACCATTTGAGGACTCGTGTATTTGTAGCTAAATAATGTTTGAAGCTGGGTGTGTCAATTGCCCTTTTGGGTTTATTTTCTGAAGGATGGGTAAGCTAATTCTATTTCATTTTTTTAGGGTAACAATTTACAACAGCAGAGTCAAGCATTTTGAACCACTTTACCATTAGGTTTAGTTGGGATCATTAAAAATAAATAGCTAATTTGAGGTAAAGTTTAGATTAGTAACGGTAACTCTTAAGTTTTGCTGAGATATTAATAGCTAGATATTTGATGGTGTCTGCAGGAATAGGGTAGTCTGTGTTTTGAGTCGCAGGATTTTTTGCCATTTATAGGGAGTATTGTTGACATTGACCAATAATTTGATGATTGTGGGAAAATAAAAAGTCTGAACAAGGTTAAAAACTGAATTGATGACTTGAAATCAAGGAGTACAGTTTTCTTCACATAGATTGATTCAGTTTTAATACACCAGCACAACCTAATGAGATATAAAGCGAGAGCTGTAATAACTATCCCACCTTTATAAAAAAAATACAAGGCAGCCTACTAGCATATAAAATGGTGCACAAACCTCTCGATCTCTCTTTGCTGACCACTGAAGGCAAACACAGTCCTGATGGCAGAAAGCACTTCCTCTGCCACTGCACCCGCTTTGGCATAAGCAGTTTGTTCTTTAACAGCGAATGATGTTAGCACCTAAAGTGAAAGCCATATAAGCTTCACAAGAGATGCCCCCCCCCCCTCCCCCTCCCTTATTTTTTTTTTTTTAAAGCATAAAGTCTGGACAGGATAGATCCAATTTACCTTAGTAAAAAGTGCAGCTGAGAAGCCTACCAAGGGGCAGGCGGCCAAGATGACTAAAGCAAATTTCCATCCTTTGCTTAAACTAATGATGAAGGAGAAGATGAAGGTAGAACCGGTCTGGATCAGCATTCCCAGCTTGTCTCCGATACCTTCTTGGATTTTATAGACACCGCTGTGCATGCGGATGAAATGTCCATCAGTTATCTTCGTAATACATTTGTGTCTTCTGTACTTATTTTATAGTAAAATGTGTTAAAGTAACATGTTACAAATATGACTCTTGTTCCGTTTTTGGAGAGGAGTAAAATAGAAAAGATGGTATTGGATATACACACATTCCTAACATTTTGTTCCCTTTCAGTTTCTGCACCATGATACAGCAAAGTAGCCATCAAATAAGACGGGAACTTCCATTGCCGTAATTGTTCATTGAAATTCCTAGTCTGTAAGTCATCTGAATGGGGGAGGTGTGGTCTCAGTTGTAAGTATTTTGTTTTGAAATGGAGGTTGTCATTTAAACGTTACTCACTCAACGAGGCGAGTGTTCAGTGTTGCGGTCTCATTGACATCAAACCAGCCGATGTCTTGCCGCATGACGCTGTGGAAAAATTGCTTGCGGATGCGTTTGACCTGACGTCCAGCAGCCAGTGCAAAAAAAGCAGCCTGAATGTAGCCAGCCACGATAGCAATCGCCCCCGCGATGGCATAGTAGATTACTAAACTGGTAGAAACACAATTCATCAAATGTGTCACATTGAGTGTAAATTCTAAGTAAAGTTCGAAACGACCCTATTTGTAATATATCGCTGGTGTCGGGCCGAGTCTTAATAAGTCGCAGCTTGGTAAAATTTAATATTTTATCAAAAATCTACTATTGGTAATTCCATACGTGGGTGTAATTTTTACAAATTACCAAGCTAAAGTGTTGAAAATGGCTCGCCGTCTTTGATGATGCAACGTTAATGGTTGAACAAACATGCTGTTTTTGGGTTCTCCTGAAAAGTGACAATTTTGAAGATACAAGCGTTACAAGCAAGCTAAAACAGACTGGTATGACCTGACAGTAGAATATTAATGAGTGAAGTGAGGCTACAATCAAATCTTGCTAGCAGCTTGAACATCATATATTCACATACATTTGACACCTTTAACAACTCTTGTCTTACCCGTTCACGTCCTCCTGCATTGTGCTGTTCAGAATTATGATAGTGGAATCTGAAAATAGAAAGGATAAAGTGTAATACTCCGTTGTCAAGTTAGATAGCTATTTGTTTCTATCTCTGAACTCACTGGCGTGGCTGGTGTTGATTGTAGACATCATTGAGTGCAGTACAAGCGTGTCTGCCATATTCCCAAACACAACACACACCAAGGGGAATAAAAGCCCATGGACCACGGAGAACACGGTCCCGAAGAAAATCAGTACAACATCTAAGCCATCTGCAAATCTGAACTGCGTTCAAGTCAAATGGAGAAGAAAGAAAATGCTGAATGTTGTTAGAAAGTTATGGATTGAGATAGCAGTTGGATAGAGACAGAAAACTTACCAGCCCAGTAGGACCAAATTTGGGTATCTTTGCCTTGCTGACTTTTTCATTTTTTAGATCCCTGGGTCAAAAATGAAAAAAAAAAAGATTCAGTTTGAGTGAGTACTTACAGTAATGTTTATTACCTTAAATGAATATCCGCTGGGTTCTTTTGCAACATGTCTGTTTCATCCATTTGTAGGTTTTGGCAGAGGATGACAAAGGTCCAAATCTTTTTTGTTTCGCAAGGAATTCTTAATGGTGCTGTCTGGAAAATTAAGCCATGACCGTCATTAATGAAGAAAGGGACAAAACAGAATTATACCCGAGTGCTTCTGTTCTGTCGGCGTCCCACACCCTCACTAGTGCGACAATGTTTGACAGAGCTTTGAAGGTTTGAATTGCAAATGCGTGAGCACACACACCCACACCGGCACCACCCTCAATTGCCCTAAAGCAGGGCTCCAAAGGAGCCACAACATCAAAAAAAAAAAAAAAAAAAGTCCAAGAAAGTAGATGTACTGTTTAACCATTTTATGTATTGTAACCTCGGTCTTCTAGTAGAAGAGCATTTAATTGTTCTGCCTGCCACTATAGTGCTGAAATAGATGAACAAATACACATAAAGTAAACAAATTAGAATCATCTTAACACAACCTTGTTCATAAAGCATATACTGTACATAAGTCTGACTGTCATCAGTATAACAAAGAAAGGAAAACCCAACGGCAGCAAGAAGAAAAGCAGCTGCCCTAAAATGGAGCCTTGCGGAACCCCATGAAACAGCGGAGCTGTACAGGACGCAGAACTACCAAGCCAAGTTCTGTCTTCATATGAGAGCTAAACAAATCCACAGCGCTCTTACAGTTACCCACAAACTAGCTTTGAGTATATTATGGTCCATCGTATCAAATGCTGTAGTTATAGGTCTAGCAGGGCAAGTCACATAGTCCCAAGAGTCATTTGCCAGGAGGATGTCATTAAAAACTCATAAATTGACTCACATGTAGCATTTTAAAACCAGATTGGAAAACCTCTAGAATATCAGATTAATCCATAAATGGTGATGATAGCTCAGTGTGAACAACTTTTCTGAAGAGCCAAAATTCTCACTTTTCAGGAGGCCCCAAAAACGGCACGTTTGTCCAAACGTTAACATTGCATCATCAAAGAGCCATTTTCGACATTTAAGATTAGTCATTCATTTGTAAAAAAATAAAAATAAAAATAATAATAATTGTCTGGATGCCAGCGATATGAGAGATTTATGATGATGTGATGTCATGGAGTAGGCTTGTAATAACCCTGGAAATGATTTACTTCTCAGTAGAATATTGCTAATCTTTGAATGAAAATGGCAGCCTGTGCTTAAACATAAAGGCAATTTAACTGTTAGACCCCCAAAATAAAGTGCAGTGTTGCAATCAAACCGTTTATTTATTTATTTTATTGCAGCCGTTAATTTCTTCTTAGATTTAAGTGTTTCTCTTTACCATGGCTTACTTTTTCTTGTTAAAATTAGAGTCTCATTAGAGACTCGTAGAAGAGTGTTTGCGTTTCTGCTTTTCTTACATTGTCAATCATGCTGCACACTTGGCGTGCAGCTCCTCGGGCGCTAGAAAATAACTGGATGTTTGGTGAGGTCCGCCCCCAAATGCAAATGCTCCAACAAGCAAAGCAAATAAAACCTTAAAGGGAAAATAAATGTTAGTTATAGTGTTTAATTACGGTCATCTCTACTCACTGCCAGTACAGTTCCAATAGAGTACTCTAGACTCGGAATAAGTGTACTCCCGTACCAGAAGGCTCGAGCATAAGACGGGTAGATCATCATGAAGGTGAAGCCCCTGATTAGGCTTGAATTTATTGACGATAGATGGTAAGGTATCAATTTACCGGTATTATTAGTATTGTGCTCGTTACACCTCTACGGGGGCATTATAGCAACCTGACAATAGTTGTCATTAGACACACAAGTACATTTCCACCTTTAGTGAAGCATCACGCAATACACAGACAAACCTGTTGATCTCTTTCTGCTGACCATTGAAGGCAAACAATTCTCTACTTGGGTCCATTTGACCCAACTTTGAGTCAAGAAATGGGTCTTTCAGCGTAAAACAACTCATAAATATTGGTCAGATCCTTTACTTGGGTCAAAAAAATGTGGTCATTTTGTCTAAAATAACCCACAAAGTTGGGTCAAATTGTTTTCTTGATGCAAGTACAAAGTAATATTAGGATATTGAGCTGGCCATTTAGTCCATGTGCAATTAAATTGTCTCAGCAATTTAACTGGGTTGCTGGAGGACCCAGCCTGGACTGCTGCCCAGACCACTTTTCACCAGACTTCAGTTGTAAATGTAAGTTTAATTGAATATATATTTTACTCTGATCCCGCAAGGGAAAATCGTATTTAGTGCACATATGTTGAGCTGAGTTTCAGAAGGGTGCAGTCCCTTGCTTAAGGGCACCCCAACAGCGAGCAATTCCATGACCCTCTGGTTCCAAAGTCCAAGTCTTTACTGATTAGCTACCGCCCCAAAATGAGAACTGAATAATTGTGAGTGCAACTGTACAACTCCTTCTAAATAATAAAAATCTAAAAATAATGACGTCTTTCTCAGGACATTCACGTCAACAAATGCATTCACGTTACATCTAATACTGTTCTTTGTGAAAGGCAGAGAGACACAATTTGGAAACAAAGTTGACTGATCAGTTTCCTTATGAAACACATTTATGCAACCCTCTTTTATTCAGATTTGTACAAAATAATGTATTGTGACACATTATCATTACTTGACAGAGGTAAATACACTTCATTCACAATATATATCTTAAAAATAAGTAGCAATTTCTGCAAGTACAACACATGCAATGGCAATGCAGATTTACTCTGGCCACATTCCAGATACATAATTAACAGCAACATAATTAAGAGCAATTGTGAGGTAGGATCTGTTGGCACAGGTGTGGCCGGTCTGACCAGAGATGTCAGTACTTTCAAGGATAATAATGAGTAAAGGCTATTTGAATATGTGATCCTGATAATAATACATTGTATCATCTTTGGCTAGTAGGTTGCATTACGCAACTATTACAACCCTGGAAATTGGCATGCAGCAATCCCCTCAAATGCACTTAAAATACTTCCCTTTCTTCTCTTCAGTCAGTAAGTCAGCCAAAATTCATCAGATTTCAGTCATATCTATTATACTATGTTTGTTAATGTCAGTTATCTTCACTTAACCCCCCCCCCCCCCCTCCCAAATCTCTCTCCCTGATTCAATCATGCAAAAATACCTTGTACCTGAGAAAACATTTGATGCAAATAATGCATCTGTTAATCTATTTATACCAACAATGTACCGTATAGTGACGGGCAGAACAATTAATGTGAGGATATCACATTTGTGTTCAACTAAACAGGCCCAAGTGGTGTTTTTGACGATGACAAAAGGATTTCGTCGATGCCCCTGTTTTCAAGGCAGTAGGATGAAGGCGATGAGCAAAACGATAGCTGACTAAAACATGACGAGAGGTGTGCGAGTTCTTATTGACAAGACGAGAATGGACGAAAAAGTTAGCGGGCGGTCTGTCAGTCGTATGCAAATTACACGTTACCTTACAGTCAGCTCGGGATACATTTCATAGTGTCATAGTAAGCTTCAAGTTTTCCACATAACACCTAGCAAAAAAAAGGGCAGCTAGCTAGCTTCAGGCAAAAGTTAGCTTATATGCTAACGTCAATTTGTTAGCGTTTGTGTGTTACTTTTATGTAGAGAGCTGGAAGGTATTTTTGGCCGGGCAGCAAGTGAAATTTGTTGTCATATTGACTGATATGTTTGAGCGACTGTCTGAAATATGGAGGGAAACGCAGCATTTTAGACCTGCTGCTGTTGCCCACATAAGAAAAAGAAAGAACAAACCCAACAGTACAGATGCATTATCATTTTGGTCATCGCTAAAAAAGATCAGTAGGCTATTTCTTTGTTCTTGTTTGATAGTTTGATTTTCTTAATTGTCTAGCAAAGTATGTGTTGAACTTGAAACATGATAATGTGCATTTGTTAAAAGACTTACTTTGAAAAAACAACACTAAAACCAGACTAAAATCGGAGCTTTCATCAACTAAAACTCATAGAAATGACTAAAACTTAATTGAACGTTTCTACTTTCACCTGTGCGTCATCTCGTAGACACGCAGACAATAGTGTGCATTCCAACAAACGGCCACTATTAAATGAAATTTGAGACCTAAATAAAATAAAAACTAAATAATGAACTTAGTCTACTCATTCACTGCCATGACCCAACTGTGTAGTGACCAGCGTGTGATAGACTCCCTTTTTGGCTAGCAGCTGCTGATGTGTCCCTTGTTCAACCACCACCCCGCCCTGAAAGACGGCTATGCGGTCTGCATTTTGGATGGTGGACAGACGGTGGGCTACGATGATGCACGTCCTGCCCTGTCGAGCTTTGTCCAACGCCTCTTGCACCACCTGGACCAAGAACAAATTGGGAGGACAGAAGTCAATATAGCTTAACATCAGGCGGCCAAATGTGAAGTAATTCCAGAGGAGAAGAAAAAAACAAACACCTTCTCGCTTTCAGTGTCGAGTGCAGACGTGGCCTCATCCAGAAGCAACAGTTTGGGGTTACGGAGGATGGCTCGGGCTATGGCTATGCGTTGTTTCTGACCACCTGACAGCTGGGTCCCCTTGTCGCCTGCCTGGGTGTTGTAGTTCTGCTCGAGTAAACAAAGTCAAAGTTAGTCCGTGGAAAATATGACACATTGCCAAAATTATCTATTTAAGCTGCCCGTCCCCTGTTTTAGGATCTTTTCAGTGATTGGGCCATAGTAACTGAAAACAATGTGATCATTTTCTTAAAATCTAGTGACAAATGTGTGAGTTTTGATCCAAATGATTATATCCTCTTTTACAGAAATGTGATGACCTCTGGCAGTTGTTCTATGAAGCTGTGAATGTTGGCCGCTTCGGCAGCTGCCTTAATTTCCTCCATAGTAACAGCACGACCGTTGTCTCCGTAGGCGATGTTTTCGGCCAGGCTGCAGTCAAACAGAACTGGCTCCTGGGACACAATACCTATCTGAGACCTCAGCCAGTGGATGTTCAGCTCTTTCACACTCTTGGAATCAATCATCTGGAGGACAATCAACAAAAATACAACTCATGTCAGTCATCATTGATGCCAGATGTCAGGAAAAGTTGATAGTCCAGGATTTGAGCAAGATGACCAAGACCAAGGAGAGTTGTTTGGATCAAAGGTAGGTCAAAAATACCCCAAATAAAAACCGATTAAATGTCAACAATTTGGAACTAGTCTCGATAACATTTTAGAAAAGAATCATGCGAAAGAATCAGGCGCAAGCATTTTCTCACCACGTTCCCTTGCTTGGCATCGTAGAACCTCTCCAGAAGCTGGATGGTGGTGCTTTTTCCACAGCCGCTGCTTCCCACCAGGGCCAGCGTCTCTCCCTTGCTCACTTTCAGATTCAGCCCTCGAAGGACAGGCACATCGGGGCGTGAGGGGTAGTTAAACTTAACACCCTCAAATTGCACATTACCATCAAATTGGTCCTGGAGTTTTAAGGAAAGAGACAAGCCTTACTTTATTAATATTGTAGGCCTGTAAACTTTGGTTGGCAACGTTTTGCTACTTACCAATGACTGTCCCTCATGTGAGAGATTATCAATGGCAGGATTTGTGTTCAGGAGCATCATGATGTGAGCGGCTGACATTTTGGCTTTTGCATAGTTTGGAGTGAAGGAATTGGCTTCTCCAACGGCCATTGAACCATACAGAATTGCCATAATCACTCTGAGAAAGACAATCGATTTACAGTATACATGATTTGACTTAATAAATGATGAATGAGTAATGAAAATGTAAAGCTGGCGTTATTTTTGAAATGAAATCGTTATGAAGAGGAAATGTTACTCACAGAAATACTCCCTCAACATCCATTCGTCCTTGCTCAACAAGCCAAGCTCCAAACCAGAAACATATGGCATAAGTAAAGTAGATCATGGCTTGGGAAAAAGAGAAGGCAAAACCCTGCACATGGGCCTTTTTCTGGGCATTTCTACAGAGATACACAGAACCATTAAAAAAAACAAAAACATATTGAGAACCATTTCAACCATTTATGGACAGCCCTCGCATACCTGTATGGGACTTGCAGGTTATTGTTGAACAAAGACTCAAACTTGGGTTCCCTGGTCAGAGATGCAACTGTACGGATATTTTCAATGGCTTCTGTCACAATCTGATGAGATGCAACATGAAAACATGACATGTATACCATGGTTACTAACCCACACTTATAAGACAGTTGGGTCAAAAAGGAACCTCTTTATGGATCAAAAATGGACTGATTCGCTTTATGGTTCAATTTGACCCAATTTTCTGTGTTGTTTTATACAAAATAACATTCGATTATTTTTTTTTAACCCATAGTCAAATTAATCCGAGTAGATCTGACCCAACTTTCTGGGTTGTTTTATTTAAAAAACAAAACAAAACAAAACCCAATTTTTTACCCAAAGTTGGGTCAAATTGACCCAAGTAGACGATCTAACCCACTTTTCTGGTTTGTTTTATAGAAAATTACCCAATTTTTATTTATTTTTACCCAAAGTTAGGTCAAATTGATCTAAGTAGATCTGACCCAACATTCTAGGTTGTTTTGTAAAAAAAAAAAGACCCAATTTTAGACCCAAAGTTGCGTCAAATTGAGCCAAGTAGACAATTTAATCCAACCTTTTGGGTTGTTTTATAGAAAATTACCCAATTTTTGACCCAAATAGACAATTTGACCCAACTTTCCTGGTTATTTTATGGAAAATGACCCAATTTATGACCTATAGATGGGTCAAACTGACCCAAATAGACGATCTGACCCAACTTTCTGGGTTGTTGTATGCTATACAACTGAATTTTTTTTGACCCAAAATTGGGTCAAATTGACCCAAGTAGAGGATCTGTCCATTTTTTAACCCATAATAGGGTTATTTTTGACCCAAGAGTGCATCACATGGCAAAATGCCCACCTGTCCCGCCTTCTCCAACTCTTTCTTGTCCTTGGCAGCTTGCCCAGCTAGCAACTCCATCTCTACAGTTCCAGCCACCGCCAAGATTGGCACCAACAGCAGTACGAGCAGGGTCAGCTCCCAGCCATACACAAAGGCAAGAATCACGCCAGTGCCGAGGTTGGCAATATTCTGCACCAGCGTGGCCAGGCGTAGTCCTGTAACCTGAGCAGAGGTAAAGGGTTTGAGGAAATAGAAACCTATGTGTATGAGCGAGAAACTGCAAATGCGTTACCCCTTGGACTTGAGCAGCATCTGAGGCTAGCCTTGTTGTGAGCGTTCCAACACTGTTTTTGGGGTCATCAAACCAGCCGAGGTCCTACAAAGTCATTCCTTCTCAAATTAAAAAAATATTGTCCTGACAGAGAAATGGTCAAATTGCAAACTGTCTGTCTCCCGAGAATTTGCGATTTCACTCACCTGCCTCATCAAAGCCTTGAAGGCGGCAAGTCTCAGTTTTAACGTCAGGATCTCACCAGATTTTCCAAAACAGTAACCCTGCAAAATGGGACACAAGCACAATTGGACGTGGAAATCAATACTCGTGAATGACGACTTCCCTCTTCCGCGTGTATGCATACCTGGAGGAACATGGTGAAAAAAATGACAATTCCAATAGTTGCAAACATGAGGCAAAGAAATTCTGTTTGTTTTCTGATCAGCTCTTGATCGGCCTCAGCCATCACCTGAAAGTTTGAAAGAGAAAGATGATTATCTCATTCGGAATGTTTTGCATCCAGGAAAACATGTGATCCAGTTGGACACAAATTGTCACTTACAGCGATGAACTTTGAGAGGATGACCGCAAACAGGGGCTGTAATAATCCATTGATGGCAGCAAAGATCACCCCCATCAAAATGTAAGGCCATTCAGTAAGGTTGAAATGCAGAATTTTGAGTAACGACACTGGGGGGACATTTTCATCCTGCAGAAAGGAGATAAGACATGTTGAATCAGGTTTTGCTTTATTCTTTGCCAAAATTCAAATAAACTAATGCCACCTTTTCGGTTTCGTTTTGGGCATCCAGCAATGTTTCTTTCTCTTCTTTCATTCCCTCTAGAGCAGCAGAAGAAACCCCTTTTGTAGACTTCCTCCTTTTCGTGGGAGATTCGTCGACCATTTTGGTTATTGGGCTCTTTTCATTCAGCTCACTGTTCCGCTGCTCATCAACTTTGGCTTTCTGGAAAGTCTACAAGATAAAGATGGGGAAATCACAACACAGGGTATATATTGTTGCGATATTAGATAAATGTCCCCCGAATGTGTCACAGTGTTTTTATGCAATTGTTACCTGCATGGTGACGAGGGTATGATACACACCCTGTTTTTCCATCAATTGGCTATGAGTACCGAACTCTACAACTTCTCCATTTTGGAAGCCAGCGATGATATCGGCGTTTCTGATAGTTGAAAGGCGATGGGCCACAATTATGGTGTTACGACCCAGTCTCACCTGCACGAATGATAAAACTGTCAATAGAAATATCAACGGGGGCGGTCTACTTAATTATCTAATATGCAAATGAACGCCGGTCTGCGTTTGTACCTTGTCGAGTGCAGCCTGCACGATCGTCTCACTCTCGGCATCAAGAGCAGATGTTGCTTCGTCCAGTAAAAGGATTTTGGGGTTACGGACGAGCGCGCGGGCAATTGCAATCCTCTGCTTCTGTCCTCCGCTCATCTGAGTCCCTCGGTCCCCGACCAGCGTTTCAAACTTCTGCTCAACAATAACAATCTCATCAGTGACTTGACGTGAAAAAAGTCAAAGTCATCACTAGGGTCATACATCGGGGAAGTTCATGATGAAGTCGTGAGCGTTGGCCTCCTTGGCGGCTTGCTCGATCTCTTCCCGTGTCACGTCAGTTCGGCCGTATCGGATGTTCTCACATATGGTGGTGGCAAATAGGACGGGCTCCTGACTCACCACGCCAATCAGCTTTCGCAGGTGACGGATATTGAGTGATCGGATGTCATGACCATCGATACATACCTTCAAATAGGGAGAGAAAGGTATTCTCTTTTATTGGTTGTTTTGAAAGGTTGTTGTTTTTTGCGGAAGAAAATGGATGTAGTAAAAACTTTTCACAAATATGCACGTACAGATCCCTGCTGAGGATCGTAGAACCTCTGCAACAGCTGGATGGTGGTGCTTTTCCCGCAGCCGCTGCTTCCCACTAAGGCCATGGTCTGTCCACTCGTCACACTCAGGGACATGTTGTTTAATACCTGCAAATCGTAACATGCCAATCATGCAAAGTTCGGATTTGCAGTATGTCTCGATGAAGTTTAACAGTATGACGAGCGTACTTTGACTTCTGGCCTTGAGGGGTAGTTAAAGTGGATGTTTTTTAACTCAATGTTTCCATTGATCGAATCAGGCTTGAAGCCGGTTTCTGAGTAGCTGTCGATACTCGGTTTCTGTGAAGTCAAATTTTCTTTTGAGCTCAGTTTGTGGTTCAAAATGTGGTCGTTCCTTCTTACGTGATCAATGATGCTGTACACTTGGTGTGCCGCTCCTCGGGCGCTGGAAAACGACTGGATGTTCGGTGACGTCTCTCCCAATGCGATTGCTCCAAAAATTAAAGCGAATAAAACCTTCACACAAAAAGCATCATTGTTAGTGTTGAAATTATATTTAAGGGCAATCGTATTGTGATAAAATTCACATTTCTCTCAATGTCTGCTCACTGTGAGTACAGTCCCAGTCGTGTACTCCTCACTCAGGACGAGCGTACTCCCATACCAGAAGGCCAGAGCATAAGACAGGAAGATCATCATGTAGGTGAAACCCATGGCAGTGTTTGAACTTATCGCCTTCTTTACTCCCATGTTCTTAGCCTCCTCCAAGTTTTTATGATACCTGTTTGGCAGTACATAAACCAAAGAAAGAATTAGTTTTGCTAGCCAAACAGCGGCTACAAAAAGGTCTACACAACCCCTGTTCAAATGCCAGGTTTTTGTGATATCAAGTTATATACCACCATTCATGGACAAATCAACCTCAAAACCATCCAGCATTCATTATTGGATTGGTAGAAAAGGTATTAAAACAATTTATATTATTATTAGATTATGTAGACTTATTATATCCACATAGTGAGGTGCAATATGCATCACTGTCAATCACACCTGAGAATTAAAAGCTCATGTTTGGAAAAAGCTCAATGTCCATTCTCCGACCATAGTTGTGGGTGGAGTGTCCACAAACCTTTGGATCTCTCTCTGCTGCCCACTGAAGGCAAACACAGTCCTGATGGCAGAAAGCACCTCCTGTGCCACCGCACCCGCTTTAGCATAAGCAGCCTGTTCTTTAGCGGTGAATGACGTCACCACCTAAGGAGAGACATATCAGTTTAGCAAGAAAAGGGTTTTTTTGTTTTTTTTCAGGATGATAGGCAAGGTGGACAAAGAGCAGGTTTACCTTACTGAAAATGCCAGCTGACAGGCCCAGCAAGGGGCAGACGGCCAGGACCACCAGAGCGAGCTTCCATCCTATGCTTAAGCCAACCACCAAAGATGCAATGAAGGTGGAAAGCGACTGGATTAACATCCCCATTTTGTCTCCAATACCCTCTTGGATCTTATAGATGTCACTGCCCGGACAAATGAATGATCATGAATTATTGTAAAGCCACTATAGTATTGCCACCTTTTTGAGATGGCATATTTTTTTTTGCCCAGTTCAGCGTCTTAAGTCGTGGGGCAGTTAAAACCCAGTTTGCCATATAGTGACGACTCAATTTGGTACAATTCACAACAGTTTCCTTAAGACACATTTTGGGAAACAGGCGGCTCAATTCAAAGCGGCGTTTTCCATAATATCTGCAGAATGGAACATGCAATTAAATCACTCACTCAACAAGACGAGTGTTGAGTGTCCCCGTCTCGTTGACATCAAACCAGCCGATGTCCTGTCGCATGATACTGTGGAAAAAACGCTTGCGGATGCGCTTGACTTGTCGTACAGCAGCCAGTGTAAAAAAAGCAACCTGCATGTAGGCAGCCACTACCACCAACACCCCTGTGATGGCGAAGTAAATAGAAAAGCTGGAAAAGGAAAAACAAATTGTCAAACGTGCCTTAGTTGAGTGTAAACGGACTTCTTGGTCTTACCCGGCCATGTCATCCTGTAAGGTGCTGTTGGTGGACACTGAAAATAGAGAAAATAAGGTGTAATATTCGTCGTTGAGTAACGTTACCATTTGTTGCGGTCTCTGTGAACTTACTGAAGTAGCGGGTGTTGTTTTTAGACATGGCTGAGGACTGTATAAATCTGTCCGCCATGTGCCCAAACACAACACACATAAGGGGGAACACCAGCCCATGGGCCACCGACATCACCGTCCCGAAGATGATCAGTATAACATCGATGCCATCTGCAAACCTGAACTGTGCTCATGTAACCGGGAATTGTCATTATTAGTCTCTAATTGTAAAAAAAGAAAGAAAAAAAGATAGAGCTAGAGATAGACAGACAACATACCAGTTCAATGGGTCCAACTGTGACCATTTTACCCTCTTTTTCTTTCTTCTTTTTACTTCCTGTTTTATTGTGCTCACTTGGACAAAAAAACAAACATACATATTACAGATACTCAAATTTTGAATTCACTTTTTTAATATGTGCTGCAGAATATTACCTTAAATAGATATCTGTATTGTGATTGGGAACGTCCTTTTGCAACTTGTCTGTTTCACCCATGTTTGGGGTCTGTCAGAGGAAGACGCAGGGTCATTTTGCAATTAATAATACAAAAAAATTATCAATCAATCAATTAATCAATAGTCCTTTCTAAAAATGAAGCCATGACAAAAGATTTACACAGACCACTTAATATTTGTAAAGGTATAATGCAGACACCTATCCAATGATGGGGTATTAATACTGTAATTATATATATATATATTTTAAAACAAAGAAAGAAAATGTCATCAGAATAAGTCCATCCATCTTCTATAAAGCTTGTCCTTGTCAATTTGGCCAGTAGATGGCAGGGTAATACAACATTACTCTATGTAAAGCTGTCATGCTCTAGTGCGCATGCGTATCTGTCCTCAGTTGATTCCAAACTTTATTTCTGCCATGCTTTTGTACAGGTAATACATTAACGTATTTATTTTTAAAACGCTCTCCCAACCTACTAGCTCGTCTCTATTACTGGATTAAACAGCTTCAGGTTCGTATGTGAGTTTTAATTTTTTTTAATTAAGTTGTAATTAATGCGTTTCTGAACTGTTTACCCTTATCCACCACCACACCTGTTAGCATTAATTAAACGGGGCTGGGCTACATATCTGGTTCATAATTATACATTTTCGTGCTAATACCCATCGTAATTTATTCATGTATTTAAAAAGGGTCCACATTAGCCAGTTTCACCAGCTAGTCTTTTTGGTGTCCAAAAACCTTACATCAAAAGCTCATATTTTCAATACCACACCAATCAAATAGAAATCTAATCATCATTGTGTTTACATAAATTCTAACAAGAAGACGTCCTTTGAAATCTTAAGTTACACCTTACCTTTAGCTGTAAGCAAGTTGACATTTAAATGGAACAAAACAGAATGCAATCACAGTTTTATTTCCTGCTAGACGGGATCACGTATTGCTCAACTGTTAAATAATGCATTCCTAATTTGTATTTGTTTGAGGATTGGAATGACTAGATTTTTCTAAACTAAGGTTTGGTGGGAAAAACGATGCTTTAATCTTTTTGGGGTTGTTTTATTCCGTTTTATAACTTGATTTATTTTACAATTTCTTCTTGCTTTGTCAACTGAACCAGACTTTGCTTCAAATATATGGAATTAGCCTTATCTCTTTTGTTATGAGGGCCCATTAAACCTTGGCGCTTTTTAGAACGCTCAACGGTGCATGTTTATCAACAATCCTCATGAAGAAATGCATGGCCGCCACTTGCTCCACGGACACCTCAGTCCAGATATTTCTAACATATTAAAAAAATAAATAATAATCTTTTTTTTTTTTACATTTCTTAATTCTCCTGTGTCATCTTGGCCATATATTTTGGTTTAGCCTAATTGGGGTATGAACCGACTAGCAGCCAGGACGATTAGTTCAAAGTTCAATCTCGTGAGTAATTGTAAAAAAAATATGCTGACTCTAAATCGGTGGGATAGTTGTTCTTCATCTCTGTATCGGCTGTGTGTTACAGTTGAGCGTGATATAGCAAGCGAGCTAACGGGGCAAGAATACTTCCTGGGTTAACACAAAACCCTTCCTGCTATCGTACACGACTCCACTCCGCCTACTTATCAAAACAATCCACAGTGGTTGCAAACTATTTAGATAAAATAACAGCCACGCAAGAAGCCTCGAAAAACAACAGCCGCCTTACTGCTCGACTTATTTAAACCTCCGTTAAACGAGAGGTATGAACAAATTGACTTTTGGCAATGATCCTGGTTCAACGCGTAAGAAGCTGCTGCATATTTCCAACGCCTTAGTAACATCTGAGCGGACATGAACGTTTTTGAACGATTAAAAGTGTCATTTTTGCCATACCTGCACGTCCTCGGCTGTGCTCCAACTTGATCCAGCGCTGCCATCCGTTACGATGCGCCCCCCACTGGCTGAAAAAAAAACATAAACATAGCTGTACCTAACTGTACCTAACTGGTTGCTTCTAGAGGCGGTCCTACACTTCGTACTGTGACTTGATGATTGGTTTTTGAGTCCCACTCAAAACTAACTTGTGGTTTCCATGGACAAATGAAGACACATCTACCCATGTACTTCTTCCCACCTCTTACGATGCTTCAATGTTTAAAATCAACTTGATGAATTACCTGAATCTCCCAACCCAGCATTCCTCAAAAATCCATTCACTCAGTGAGTACAAACTCCACTTTGAGTTAAATATGTTACGAATTATATTTAACTTTTAACTCAAATGGATGGATTATTGTCATGCCTTCACATTTAATGAAGATCTGTTAAGATGCGACAGTGAAGTGCTAGGAAGTAATAAGGTACAAATTCTTCATTACTGTACTTCTGTAGATTTTTCACCTATCTGTACTTTACTTAAATAATATTTTTTCTGACTTTTTACCTTTACGTCCTACTCCTATATCAAAATTGACTTGTTACTTTCTTTAAACCTTCACAGATGATGCCACAATGTAAAAAAAAGAAAAGAAAAGATGTCAATACAGAGGTAACGTCCATGACAGTTGAGATCTTGTGGACTTGGCGACATTGAGGAACGTGAACCAGGGAGCGTTAACGATGGCAACGACACAAATGATTTGGAGAAGCAAGATATTCCCCATCCATGGCATATTGAAGATGATGAGTTAGGCAAATACATTGTGGTGTGCCAGTAACCACCAGCTTCTGACATTGAAAAATTATGAAACAATACAACATTCAGGGTAAGTGTGTATTTAAAAAATATATAAATAAATACTTTTTTCTCCAATTCAATTTTTTTTGGCAATCAGTTCACATTAGCAAAGCTATAGGGACATTTTAGATTACTTTAAAGGGTATTGTACAATACAGATTACAGATTGTACAGATTATTACTTAAATATTACTGCTAAATATAAATGCTGTTCTTCTGCGAGAAACCAAATGTGTATTTTGATTTTATTTTTTATGAGTAAAGGGAATAACTTAATTCATCTACAAATATGATGCTTGTGTTGTCTGTTTGGCCAGTAGGAGGCAGCGCACAGCTAAAATGATGTAGGCATTGTTTTAATTAATATCCGTTAACGTCCTCAAACCCCTCAAGACTCTCATTACATTATTTCATCAATTTAATGTATACAGGTACGGTATATGTGCTTATTGTCCGTAAGTGTGAATGTGAGCGTGTTGAATTTCAGTTCAGCTCAACTTTATTTACAAAGTATTTTAAAAAACAACTGCAACAGGAACAAAGTGCTGTACACAGATAAAAATACTCAAGCAGAAAATATAAAACGATAAAACAAGTGAACAATAAAACAATCCAACAGGTGCAAAGTTTTATACCTTTTGGAAGCCAAAGAATAAAAATGGGTTTTAAGTCGTGTTCTAAAGTGCTCTAGTTGTTGATTTATTTATGAATAACTTCTGCTTACAGTACTGTATATACTGACATTCTGATCTGACTGATGGTTAACTCAATCACTGCCATTGATGGCTATAGACGTCAAAAATTCATTTGAACAATGTCTATTAGTTTAACATATTTTTTCCACTTTTGTTAACAAGAGTGTGAAACCTAGATTTTTTTTATTGTACATTTAGAACAGATATAAAATTTGTGATTAATCGTGAGTTAACTAGTGAAGTCATGCGATGAATTACAATTAATCGCCTGGCGGCCCTAATTTTTAATAATCATCTTTTTATTGCATCAGCCGATTACATTTTTAATTGTGATTAATCACATGACTCACAAATGTTATATCTGTTCTAAATGTTCAATATATATATATATATTTTTAGGTTTTCATACTCTTATTAACAAAAGTGTACAACTAATAGAAATAGTTCAAATGAATTTTTGACGTCTACAGCCGTCAATGGCAATAAATGAGTTAATAATGTGCACCCAACATCCCATACCCTGCCTGTGGCTAAACCTAACAAAAACTGAGTCTCACAGTGTTTGGGTTTCGTCAGACCTGTGTGTGAACTGAATAAAAAAATAATAATAAAAAAACTCAAATCAAATGCATTACAATTACATTCAAATTTAATTGTTTTCACATTCAATAAAGCTTCTTAACTTAAATACGACATTCAATATATCTATTTGATCCATTACAGTTCTTCAGTAGTATATGTCCAGTGACAGATGTAATGCAGTGTGTTGTTAATGTTAGTTGTCTCAAGTAATTGGTGCTCATGGCACAAACAAACAAAATACCAACAAGACTGGCAGTACAATAATGCATATAAAAATATGAAGAACAAAAATAACATTGTTATACATTCTTCTTTGGAGAGATATTTATATTTGTATATTGTGAAGAACACGCAAGGAAACATTTAGGCAACTTGTGTGAACCTGTAGAATAAATGAATGCGAGTCAAACAACTCAGTTGGAACTCAACCCAGTGCTGAGGTAGTAAATTCAGTCGCTCACAAATACTTTGCTAAAAAAAAAAAGGCGATTCACTCATTCCCTCCCATGGCCCATCTGAGTGGTGACCAGCATGTGGTAGACGCCCTTTTTAGCTAGCAGCTGCTGATGTGTCCCTTGTTCAACCACCACCCCGCCCTGAAAGACGGCAATGCGGTCTGCGGTTTGGATGGTGGACAGACGGTGGGCTACGACGATGCACGTCCTGCCCTGGCTCGCTTTGTCCAACGCCTCTTGCACCACCTGGGAGGACAAAAGTCAATAGGGATGCAAATCATGCCACAATCCCAGATGAGAAAACCAAACCGACCTTCTCGCTCTCAGTGTCGAGGGCAGACGTGGCCTCATCCAGAAGCAACAGTTTGGGGTTACGGAGGATGGCTCGGGCTATGGCTATGCGTTGTTTCTGACCCCCTGACAGCTGGGTCCCCTTGTCGCCTGCCTGGGTGTCATACTTCTGCTCGAGGGAACATTACAATTGAGCAAAAATCATTATATATGACGTCTTCGAGGCAAGCGTTACAAAAATGGCTTTGAGATGTTTCTTTTGACTCATCTCAAGGCAGAAATGGTTGATTTAAGAGTTTTGGTCAAAACCCCGGTTGCCAGATGTTTTTACCTTTGGCAATTTTTCTATGAAGCTGTGAATGTTGGCTTTCTCAGCAGCTGCCTTAATCTCTTCTATAGCAACAGCGCGACTGTTGTCTCCGTAGGCGATGTTTTCGGCCAGGCTGCAGTCAAACAGAACTGGCTCCTGGGACACAATACCTATCTGAGACCTCAGCCAGTTGATGTTCAGCTCTTTCACACTCTTGGAATCAATCACCTGGAAAAGAAAGAAATGACATAAGGTGTGAATCAAATGATTGAAGTCAAGTCTCAAGCAGAATTTACGCGGTTGCAGGTTTTCCAACAATTGACGACTGAGCTAGCAAGTGATGCAGCCCGTTAAATGTTTTGTCTCTCAGCAGCAACAGCAATTCCATCAGGATGAACTCAGAAGCAGCATTTAAGTAAATATTGTGGTCCAAGGTCATAGCAGTGGAGTGCTGTCTATAAAACAGCTATAAAAACACTAACCATTAGCTCACAGAGGGTCGGTGAAGTGGCGGAATCTAATTGTGCGCGTGCGTCTCCTCACCACGTTCCCTTGCGTCGCGTCGTAGAACCTCTCCAGAAGCTGGATGGTGGTGCTTTTTCCACAGCCGCTGCTTCCCACCAGTGCCAGCGTCTCTCCCTTGCTCACTTTCAGATTCAGCCCTCGAAGGATGGCCACATCGGGGCGTGAGGGGTAGTTAAACTTAACATCCTCAAAGCGCACATTGCCATCAAATCGCTCCTGGAGATTTAAGGACAAAGACAAGAGAAGGAAGGGAATGATTCGTCAATATGTCTGGGATCAAACATAGCAAATCAGGTGTGGGTTTGTGGTGTTGCATACCAGTGACTCTCCTTCCTCTGAGAGATTATCAATGGCAGGCTCTGTGTTCAATAGCATAATGAGGTGCGCAGCGGAAACTTTGGCCTTTGCGTAGTTTGGAGTGAAGGAATTGGCTTCTCCGAGAGCCATGGCGCCATACAGGACTGCTGAAATCACTCTGGGCGAGACAATATTTGATTGAGTGTTGATTTATTGTGACCACCTAAGCAATATAAAGAGGTGTATTAAAAATGTCTTCAGTTACTAATATAATCATTAGGGGTGTCAAAATGAGTGCGTTAATATTGAGTTATTTTAAAGTTCCTTTTAACGCCGCATTTTTTTTTAACACGTAATCAATGACCGGCCCTTTCAAAATTTAGCAGTAATAAATTTAATAATAATAATGCATATATTTGTGGAGACTGGGCTCAAGTTGTATTCTACAATTTTTAAAAAAGTGCAGACTTTTACAAGTTACTTTATGTTAAAGATTGGATAGCTCTTAATATGAAAAGGAAATGCACCGAGCTGTCACCGTCTTACAAATGCAATTATGCCATCTAGTGGCAGAAAATGATCTCAACACAAATCAATATCATAATTTTTTTTTTACAGTACATATTTTAATTTTAACTCAATTTGATGAATTATGACATTACTGTATCAATGACGAAAGGGTGCAGCCATGTTTCTATCCTTTTTTCCACTTTTATGTTAACAAGAGTATGAAAACTTAGAAAAAAATGATTGTACATTTTATTGTACATTTAGAACAGATATAAAATTTGTGATTAATCGTGAGTTAACTATTGAAGTCATGCGATTAATAACGATAAAAATAATAATAATCGCTTGACACTCCTAATTATAATGCTTGCTTTTGATTGACACCTTTTTAAAGGCAAAAGTTTTCATACAGCTCTTGTTACTTTGTGGAAGTGGTCATATTGTCGTGGCTGGTCAGTTGTGTATGCATTTCTAATTATATAAATATTGTTTAGCTTCTGTAGATGCTCAATGTGATGAACTTTGACCTCCGTGTAAATGTTGTTGTATGAAAGGAGGAGCTCCCATCACATGCACAAGTTATTGCATAATCACATTTACAATTGCACGACACATGCTTTGAACTTGTGGTCAATGATTACAATATATAGACCAGTTATGTAGAATTATCTTTTGGATTTTTTTTTTCTTTTCTGCTTTATCGTCTGTCAAAAGTACAAAACATGTGAATGCTGGACTTATCTATGGTGAATCATAACCCAGGAAAATATGTTACTCACAGGAATACTCCCTCAGCATCCATTCGTTTTTGGTCAATGAGCCAAGCTCCAAAGCGGAAACATCCTGCGTAAGCAAAGTAGATCATGGCCTGGGAAAACGCGAAGGTAAAACCGTACACGTGGGCCTTTTTCTGGGAGTTCCTGCAAAGACAGAAACATAACCCGTTAATGAGGCCAAGCTCTCTCAATGACAAATTCATTATCTTTTGGCAGTGGATTAAAGGTCTGTCGTACTTGTATGGAACGATGAGGTTTTCATGATAGAGGGACTCAAACTTGGGTTCTCTGGTCAGAGATGCAACAGTACGAATATTCTCGATGGCTTCTGTAGCGATCTGAGGAGACGGCATGAAATAACTCAGGGTTAGGCTTGGAGAGACCAATGACAAAGTTGTACACTTGCATAAACATGAATGCAATCCCCTTCCTGCCCACCTTGAGCTTCCGTTATTTAAAGAAGACTTTACAGCCGGATCAGATACTTAAATCACTGCCACCAGGTCCAAAACAAAATTTGACGTCTATAGTCGTCAATGGCAGTGAAAGAGTCAACAAGCTATCCGACATCAAATGCCCACCTTTCCAGCCTTCTCCAGCTCCTTCTTGTCCTGAGCAGCTTGCCCACCTAGCAACTGCATCTGCACAGCTCCTGCCACTGCCATGACGGGAACCACCGACAGTATGAGCAGGGTCAGCTCCCAGCCATACACAAAGGCAAGAATCAGACCGGTGCCCATATTGGCCACGTTTTGGACCAGTGTGGCCAGACGTACTCCTGTAGCCTGAGTAAATGGGGAAAGATGATAGCCATTATGGAAAAAACGATGGCGGGTGTATGTGCAAGCTTGAGTGGGGGGGAATCCCTGAGGACCCTTACCCCTTGTACTTGAGCAGCATCTGTAGCCAGCCTTGTTGTGAGTGCTCCAACACTGTTTTTGTGGTTATCAAACCAGCCGAGGTCCTAAGACAACAAAACAAGTTTCTGTTTAATTTGAATTGTATTGTTTTGGGGTTTGGGAAGCTGAAAACCCAGTTTTTTCCCTTCTATATTTGCCATGAGTCTATATTTTGGAGCCTATAAAAAGTGTCAAGCTGAGACCTAATTCTTTTTTTAAAGTGCCTGTTGAATTCATTCTTTGAAATAGCGTTAATTTGGTCAATGAAAACTCAACAAAAATAATTTCGTCAACACGCATTTTTCACCGGACTCAACCCCTCTTTAATAAACAATAACTGGGACTAAATCAGAATGTGTTTTCGTTGACTAATGAAGACGAGACAAAAACGAGAACATTTATGATTTTATAAAATCTGGTCTCTGATAATCTGTCACTGTGACACTGTCATGTGACACATAATGACACACCCCCTTTCAAATCTGCAGCTAGGCACAAACACATGGGACAGACAGGAGATGGATTCACAGTGAAAGGTTAAAAAAAAACAAAGAAATAAATTATAGTTATCACATAACATTAATCCAACGGCTGCAACGTTCCAACAAGAATGTTAATCCGACCGCTAACTAATGCTGGCTAACTTGCTAGCTCATAGCATGGAGCCATAGTGTAGCCACTTGCTGATATACAGTAATTGTATGTGAAGTTGTTTTTCATCAAAAAGATGAGAACATTTTATGTGACAGTTTTAGACCCTAAATGTTCAACATTATCTGCTGACAAATATATACAGGGGTAAAACGACAGTCCTGACTAAAACTAGACTAAAATGTTGACAGGTTTTGTTGACTAAAACAAGAGGAATAAAATTATGTTTTCTTGGACTCAAATAAAGACTCAAATGAACTAACAATGGACTAAATAAAAACGGGACGAGGTTGACTAGGATAAGATCTAACAAGTGTGATTGAAACAGGACTAAAACTCAGACTAAATTAAAAAATGTCAGATAAAATTAACACTACTTTGAAACGCTGCTGGGATATCATTAGTTCTGCATGCATTTCCCCCCCCCTCTGAATTGTTCCTGTTTAAGCCCCACATTACTATATTTATGATGTCACCCTGTATGCCGACATGTTAGTCATTACCTCGTAACCTGATCTGAAGGCACATATATTTACTCAGTCAGATTAGTAACAAAACCTTTCAGGTAAAACTGTCCGGTGATGAATTCTTTCGCTTACCTGCCTCATCATGGACTTGAAAGCAGCAAGTCTCAATTTCAGAGTCAGGAGCTCTCCGGATTTACCAAAACAGAAACCCTGTAAAAGTAACAGAAACAAGACACTGACATAAACTAACACCCCCAGTTGAAGGTGAACCATCAATGGGGGAAATGTCCTTGACACAATATCATTTTTCTTTATACATTGACAAACATTGTCACATTGGAATGTGCGTGTGTGTTGCATACCTGTAAAAACATGGTGAAAAAAGATACAGCGCCAATGACAGCAAACATAAGGGAGAATAATTCAGATTTCTGTTGAACAATGTTTAAATCTGGCTCAGCAAACACCTGAAAAGGTGGAAAGAGAAGACAGATTTCATTCCTTTAACGCTCCCATTTTCAAACATCAATTATTTACATTTACATCCCCCCACCCCCCAAATTAAGTTGCAAAAAATAAAAAAAATCAATCCTACAGTGATGATCTTGGAGAAGATGACAGCAAACAGGGGCTGCATTGCGCCATTAATTGAAGCGCAGATGGTTCCGACGAGAATGTAAGGCCACTCAGGAAGATTGAAACGCATCACTTTGAAAAACGACACTGGGGGAACCTTTTCATCCTGCAGGAAATACAGAAAAGGAGCCGTATCATGCCTCCTCTTTATTCTTTGCGACAATTTAGTTATTAATATCGAGCATACCTCGTCTGTTGTATCTTTGTCAGCCACCAAATTTTCTTTCTCTTCTCTTTTCCCCTCCGAACCAACAAAGGAACTTTTTGTAGACCTCCTCCTCAATGGAGGGCAGCCAGAGATACTTTTGTCAATTGGGCTTTTTTCACACTGCTCTTCCTCCTCCTCCTCCTCCTTCTCCTCCTTCTCCTCCTCCTCTTCATCATTAGCTTTCTGAAATGTCTACATGACAGATAAAGATGAGAGTAAAGCACAAGACTGATGGTTGCGGTCACAGATTGTCCCCCAAATGTGTTTTTGTGATCACATTACCTGCATCGTGACGAGAGTATGGTACACGCCTTGTTTTTCCATCAATTGATTATGAGTCCCCAGCTCGACAACGGCTCCATTTTGGAAGCCAGCGATGATATCGGCGTTTCTGATAGTTGAAAGGCGATGGGCCACAATTATGGTGGTACGACCCAGTCTCACCTGCACAAATTATTGAAAAGTTTGACTTTAGAAAGAAAAGTTTATTAATGGTAACAGACCCCGAGATACTTCAAGTCATCCTTTTTTGTTTTTTTATCTCCAGTGGGGAGACAACAAGCACCTGACCCCTCTTTCATTCCTTTTACACGATGTCTGAAACCCAAACATTTGAAACTGTGATTTTTTTTTTACGTTGTCGAGTGCAGCCTGCACGATAGTCTCACTCTCGGCATCCAGAGCAGACGTTGCTTCGTCCAGCAGAAGGATCTTGGGGTTACGGACGAGCGCCCGGGCAATTGCAATTCTCTGCTTCTGTCCTCCGCTCATCTGTGTCCCTCGGTCCCCGACCAGCGTCTCAAACTTCTGCTCGACAACAACGGTCGCATCGTTAGCAAGTGTAGCAAGTGCAATGTTGTTTTTAAGGCGAAATCATGATAGTCATACATCGGGCAGGTTCATGATGAAGTCGTAAGCGTTGGCCTCCTTGGCAGCTTGCTCTATCTCCTTCTGCGTCACATCGGTTCGGCCGTATCGGATGTTCTCGGATATGGTGGTGGCAAAAAGGACGGGCTCTTGACTCACCACGCCAATCATCTTTCGCAAGTAGCTAATATTGAGAGAACGGATGTCATGGCCATCAACAGATACCTAGAAAGAGGGACGCAAGTGGATTCTGAAGTGACTGAATTGATCTTTTGAGTAATGAGGGTTTTTTAGAAATATGCACGCACAGATCCCCCTTGA
The DNA here is from genome assembly GCF_054856555.1 of Leptonotus elevatus. Lineage (NCBI taxonomy): Eukaryota > Metazoa > Chordata > Actinopteri > Syngnathiformes > Syngnathidae > Leptonotus > Leptonotus elevatus. The sequence continues at coordinate 17,307,238 of NC_141244.1, forward strand.
GGATCGTAGAACCTCTGCAGCAGCTGGATGGTGGTGCTTTTCCCGCAGCCGCTGCTTCCCACTAAGGCGATGGTCTGTCCACTCTTTACACTCAGGGACATGTTGGTTAATACCTGCAAGTGATGGCCGTTTTGGAGTATAAATATGTAGCTTTGGGGTTCATATCGGATGAAGTTGTACTTTGTCAGCGAGGAGCTTACTTGAACTTCTGGCCTGGAAGGGTAGTTAAAGTTGATGTTCTTGAACTCTATGTTTCCGCTGATTGAGTCAGGCTTGAAGCCGCTCTGTGAATAGCTGTCGATGCTTGGTACCTGTGGAGTGAAATGTTTCTGTTAGTTTTTGAGCTCAGTTGCGGTTCGAAGTTCGGTCACAGCGGGGCTGATGCTTAACAAAGGCTAAACAGACAATGCGAGGAAGACTGTCTGCGGCGCAGGTTAAACAGAGTTTTGAACAAAGCTCAGGTTTATTTATACAGCGAGCCCGCTTTGCTCGGGATGTGTTCACATTAACAAGGTCATTGTTGCCTGAGGTTGTTTTGAGTTCCCTAAGCATGGGCTAAAGAAAAGCTACCTTGCGATTATCAAAATGAATCGGACCCGCGGTGTTAATTTAATAAGCAAGTGTCACTTTGCTAAATACTTGTTATGCAAATTTGGGTTGAATGCTGTATGTTGGGAGGCCGACGGCAGGTCGATTTAGTCATCGCAGTCAAACAGCGGGTGCTCCAATTAGAGCAAATTCCAGCCTCCAGGTTGCTGGCTATATCAAAGCTGCATCATGCAGCGCCAGAATACACTTTGCACACGTTCACGAATATAAACTGACAGCAGCCAGACAGAAAAGGAAATGCCATCTCTCTGAACGCGAAAGAGAAAATATAGATGTCCTTACATTGTCAATGATGCGGTAAACTTTGTGTGCAGCTCCTCGAGCGCTGGAAAATGACTGGACGTTAGGTGAGGTCTGTCCCAAGGCAAACGCTCCAATGAGGACGGCAAAAAAAACCTGAAGGCACACAAATATTCACTGTCGGCTTCAAAGACTTCGGCGAGTCTTCTGAATGTTTGACATTTGAGGTCTTCATGCCTCTACTCACTGTAAGCACAACCCCGATGGTGTACTCTTTACTCAGAATGAGCGTGCTTCCGTACCAGAAGGCCAGAGCATAAGAAAGGTAGATCAATAAGAAGGTGACGCCCATAGTGATGTTTAAGCTGATTGCCTTTTTTACTCCCAAATTTTTGGCATCCTCCAAGTTCTTATGATACCTGTGAAGACCACACATAGACAAAACAAATATGAACTCTACTACACCTGGTATTAAAACAATATCCTCCGCACCACCGCAAATCCGACATGTTTTGAAGATTGATAATTGCACAAACCTCTTAATCTCTCTCTGTTGACCACTGAAAGCAAACACAGTCCTGATGGCAGACAGCACCTCCTCGGCCACCGCACCTGCTTTGGCGTAAGCAGCCTGTTCTCTCGACGTGAACGACGCCAGCATCTAGCAAAAGGCCGACGGTGTGAGCTTGGCAAGAATAGGCGCGCTTTCGAGCTTAAGGCTGGCCAGGGTGGACCGAAGTCAAGCGTTACCTTACTGAAAAGTCCAGCCATGACACCTAACAAGGGGCTGACGGCCAGAATGACGAGAGTGAGCTTCCACCCTTTGCTTAAGCCGATGACGACGGATGTGAGGAAAGTGGCGCAGGACTGGATCAACATGGCCACCTTGTCTCCAATACCCTCTTGGATCTTGTAGACATCGCTGTCCGTGTAGATGCAAATGTCAGTCAAGGATCTCGAGCATCGGATTGACTTTCAGAGTAGCTTACGACACTAACCCACTAAGCTCATAACTTTTAATCAAAGACATGATTGTTCACTGCTGAGGCTGTATGAACTGTTGCTAACCAAAACAGCAGCAACGTCCACAACAAGTCAGTTTCGGGTTGACACCATCAGGAAAATAATCGCGCAGGTGTACCTAACAAAGAGGCGAGCGAGTGCATGTTACTAACTCAGTCAGACGAGTGTTGAGCTCTCCCGTCGCATTGACATCAAACCAGCCGATGTCCTGTCGCATGATACTGTGGAAAAAACACTTTCGGAGGCGTTTGACCTGGCGTCCAGCTGACAGCGTAAAGAAAGCAACCTGCATGTAGGCGGCCACCAGCACAAGTGCCCCGAGGATGGAGTAGTAGATGGCAAAGCTGGAAGGCGACGGAAAGATCAGAAATCAGAAATGATCCGATTGATTTACGAGGCGTCGTCTTACTCTTACCCGGTCATCTCTTCCTGTATGGTGCTGTTTGGGAAAGTGATATCTGGAGAAAAAATAAATAAAAACCAAGTGTTGTAACGGTCCGTCATTACAGTCGGGTAACCGAGTGTTTCTGTGAACTCACTAGAGTTGCTGGCGTTGAGGTAACCCAATGCAGCATTCGATACAAGGCTGTCCGTCATATCTCCAAACACAACCAACATAAGAGGCAACACGACCCCGTGGGTCATCGACATGAGGGTCCCAAAGAAGAGCAGCGCAATGTCTTTGGAATCTGCGAACCTGAACTGTGCACAGAGAAAAAGAAAAATGCTTTTAAAACAAGCCATTTCAAGGCATTTGAGGAGCTGCACAAAATTGGGACAGATAACTTACCAGTTCAATGGCACCAACCATAGGTAACTTTTCCTTTTTTTCTTTCTTCTTTTTACCTTTGCTTGACTCATCTTTGAGATCACTAGATCAAATATAAAACTGTCAATCTAATTGCTCTCAAGTTCTTTGAAATGTAAACTCTACTGCATTATCTTCAGCTGGCCACAAAACATTACCTTAAATAAATATCTTTCGGGTTCTTATCCTTTTCATCCATGTCTGGCCCCTGTCAAGAGGAAGACGGTGTACAATCAGCTCACAAAATGAGTCCGTTGTGGAATTGAACCCATGACCCAGTTTAAAGTCTAAACATCAGACCTCACTGTTGTCTTTCCACGCAGGGCTCCGATGTTTGACAGGCTCGGATCACACACACAGACACCCGCTCCTCTTGCGTCGTTCTCCTCCTTCCGCACCCTGGCTCTAATGTTTGACAGAGATGGCGATCTCACACACGCACGCGCGCACACACAAACTCACACCTAGGCCAACGGAAAAACCACCCCTTCCACGCCCCCTTTTTCCTTCCTCTTCCATCCCTGTCACGTGACTGTAATAATGGCGCGCAAGAATAAACACTTTGCTCAGCTGCTCTTTGGACACAACACCCCACCCCAAATCTGATTTCACATATCATCATTGTCGTTTTCACATACTCACTTGATTTCAGGATCAGCATGATGAAAAAGAGATTTAAAAAAATATATATTTTTTTTTTTGTCACGTACACACAGGAAATTAGACCTGTATTTAACCCATCACAGCAAACACACTGCAATGTCAAACGATAATGGCAGTTTATTAGTCTTTGTACAGGATACATTTTTAAGTGCCTATAAATGTATTTTAAATTTGACACACCATAGAGAAGAGTGTTAACAACACTGCCAATTTGAATGCTTAAAAAAAAAGAAGGCTAAGCATATAAAATGAGGCTTAAAGGAGTCAATCGTAAACATTTATTGACAATAATATGTTATTTAACCTCACTAGTCTAAACATGACATTCTGATTAATATTACATTTGTGCAATATGAGTTGTAAATCAAAATCCAGCCGTTTTTACCCATCTCAGGGGGCGGCCATTTTTAATGTAAATATCGTCGATCAGGTTAGTCTAATCGGGGCAGCCAAAACCGAGCTAATTAAAATTTCATAAATTGTCATTTGAAGCGTGTCGGCATTCATGGTCGATGAACCGAAGACAGAAGCACCTACCGAAGCCCGTAAACAGTCACAGTAAACAGTTTTTAAAGACAGACAATCTTGTGTTATGATTGTGGAGATACTTCTGTGGCTTCAACTGTGTTGATGTAAGTGCTCCGCAATGAGTCTTTTTATTTTGTTTCAAACTCCACTTGAAGTGGCAATATACTGTTAACATTGTTTAGCATTTTATAAAGGCCTTCCCACCCATCTAAATTTTTTAATAAACGTACTTCATCAGGAGCGTTGCACCCATGGTCAATGTGTTTCAACACTCAAACTTGTTCCTGTTGAATAAAATGTCACCCCACCTCCTACAGTATTTTTTTGCAAAATTGGTAGTCTTAATTATAGTATTTGGCATTACGTATTTGGCAATATACACCGTTGAGTGACTAGCAAGATGTTTGTCCTGATAATGCCAATGAAGCAAAGTATGTTATTTGATTCGGTTCTATTTTTTTATTTTTTTAAACCTATTATTACTTAAAACACACAATTTCCTTCCTAGATCCATGTCTTGTCCTGCTAGTGGCTAGGTGCTGCAATAAAGTCCAAATGATTACACAACACAAAGGGCAAAGGTAAATATGGGGCTACAGCGATAAAATAGAAGAGCGTGCAGGTGTCTAACGAGGGACGTGCACATCATTTTGTTAGATAAGGTTGTAAAAGTTTAGAATCTCCACATGGTGGCCAAAGGTAGGCCTTATAATTTGTGTCCATTAAACCCTCTGACACCTTAACTCTATACTAGCAAGAGTGATGGAGAGGGAGACACTTGTTTTGTATTGTTTAGCTATACACCGCCTCTCGCTCAGTCAGGTTGGTATTAGAATAAAATAAAAAAGAAAATAAATATAAAAAGAAAAAAAGACGGAAAAAAACAGTGTGCAGTGATCAAAGTTCCTTATGCACGATAGCTATGGACATGTTTCGACTTACGTACACATTCGGACTACGTCGCCGCCGTGAGAACGGAATTCGAGCCGAGAACCTCCGGAACTTTTGGCATGATAAAGGCCTTAAATGAAGTACGATACTGCATTATTATGGGGTTTATTACTATTCCGTGTGTATTTTGCGGTCACATGACTATTTGATGTTATGTGAGACGAGACGATCCTCTTAGCTTCCAACGGGTGTCGCACTACTTACTCATCGTCTCAAGTCGTTTGAGGACACGATCCGCAAAAATAACCAAAAACACTCACTCGGCTCAGGATAGGCGTTAGATACAAGACTGCTAATCGCAGTCGTGTGTAATAAAATAAGGGGCACATTAAGAAGCCAAATATATTAGCTTTTACGTGCACGATATGCTCTTCACAATAATGTCACGACGAAAAACGTCAATGTCCAATCATTGAAATTGTATTCACAAACGCGGAAGACAATGTAGTTCCACATTTTGAGTGTAAAAATCATCTCATATTTTGTTTTCGGGGTGGAGAACAGGGAGAAATCGCAGCTTACCCCACTAAGCTTTGATATTGAAAGTCCTCACCGGAAATGGCGTTTTTCCCCGGAGTGTAACTTGATACTTCTTCCGGTTCGAGCCCCCTCTCATCTATGCACTGTGACGTCGGCAAGCAGAGTAGCTGTAGCTGACCGCTGCATGTCGTGAGCACCGCCTCCGGCTGGCAGGCTGGCCTCGTGCGGGAGATGGCGTCCCTTGGCGCGGGGCTGTACGTCAGTCGCAAGCGGGCAGCGGGCAGGAGCGCGGCGGTGGAGAGAAGGAACCTGCTCACCGTATGCCGGTAAATACACTACCCATCATGATCAATCTCCTCCTGCTCCTCTTCATCATCATCATCATCATCATCATCACCATCTTCATCATGTTGCAATCAAAACAGCACCTGAGCGTCACACCTGACCTGCCTCTACCGTCACACCCTGTGATGTCTTTAAACACGACTTTAGATTCAAGCTCCATTAGTCATAGGTATGGAAATTCAAATTTTCACTGTGGCAGCTCTCCCATTCACTGCGTTGTTTTTTAATTGAAATAATCTCTTTTGAAGGCATGTTGATTAGTGGTTAGCCTCACAGTACTGTGGGTCACGGTTCGATTCGGCGTTGTCCAGGCCTCCTTGCCATAGGTTGTCTAAAAATGCATTGGGATCGACTGGCGAACTTGGGATGTGGAATGGGAGTGTTTGGAGTTACATTTGTGACTGCAAATGTTAAAAGTAGAATTTAAAAAAGCACAACTATTCACCCTTTTTATAAGTCATCTGACAGTCACAGACTCGAGAGTGACACTAGTGTAAGCAAATGTTAATTTAAATCAGAAAAAAATAAATAATAATAATTCAAGCAATAGCTATAAATTTGATAGTTTTCACTCAAATAAAAAAAGCTTTGTGTTGTATATCAGGTTTTAATAGTTTGGGATTTTCTCTAATGATTTTTAATTTAGGTTTGGCATTTTTACAGAGCGTTGTTTTTTTAAATGTATTTCTAAAATGCTTTATTTTAGTTTTTTGTTTTTATATTACTTTTATTAAAGTAAAATGTAGTTTCAGTTATATTCAATAAAAACATAATTCCGTGAACGAAAATGTTTTAGTTTTTAGTTTTTTCGCTAGTTTTTGTGAACTTTAATAAACTTGGTATACATGTACAGTATCCCCTCAGCATGTGGCATAGTGTTAGCACGTCTGCCTCACAGTCAGAAGAACTGGGTCTGAAACTCCGAATCTGCCTCGTGCCTACCCAACAATATACATGTTAAAGGAAACTGCATAATATTATACGCAAGTAGGCGCTTACGATTTTTTACTTTCATGCTGGCGATCTTAGTGGAAACGAGATGACGTTCGTGAGTGTGTTTTTGTGCATTGCAAACACTGCTGCTAGGCAACGGAGGCGGGGAAGTCAGATCATTTGGTTGATGTAAAAGGTCTACAAACAAGTTGGGTACACACACACACACACACACACACACACACACACACACACACACACACACACACACACACACACACACACACACACAATGCAGCCGAGTCCATTAAATCTCCATCCTTCCAAATTAGGTACAATCTGATTAGACAGAGTCGGCTTATTGCAACTGGGGCGGAAAGACGCCAGCTGGGTTATTGAGACAAAAGCCACCTTCCATCCATTTTCTGTAGTGCTTGTCCTCATTGGGGTTGCAGGTGAGCTAGAGCCTGTCCCATCTGACTTAGAAACCATAGAGTACCCCCCTTACGGCCAGTCAATCGCAGGGGACATACAGTATTAACATTCTTGCTTATATTCACACCTATGGGCAATGACAATCACAATTTCAAAGTCTCAATCTCCATCCCCAAATCTCTTTATTTCCAGGTTTTCAGTGAAAACTCTCCTGGACCACTCTTGTTTCGAGAGCATGGATGACTCATCTGCAGAGTTGGTCAACTTTGTGTCCATCCTAGAGCATATCCTCAACCATCGACTGAAAGGTTAAAAAAAAAAAAAAATTTGACAAAAATGTAAACACATTTCTACAAACATTGTTCTTGTCTCAGGTCAGACAACGTGGTTTGGCTACGAGAGTTCCCGGAGTTTCTGGGATTTTGTCAAAGTCGCCAGCAGTAAAGTCCCTCACAATTGCATTCGAAGCATTGAGAGTATGGAGAATGTGCGGTCATCCAAAGCTAAGGTGAGACTCCATTTTGAGCCCAAAAGGGTCCATCATCGGGCATTTTTAGCCCACTTTGCGTTATCCACTCTAAAGAAGCAAATGGAGAGGTCAGCCAGGAACGCTTGGCTAAAGAACACGGCCCAGTTTGAGCCGACAAAACAAAACAATAGCTGCAATGCTGGTTTGCTAACACTGCGGAGTTAGACCTCATGCATGCGGTTTCGGGACTTCACATTGCAAATGATTGTTAAAGGGGAAGGCAACCTTAAATATTTCTTGACAATAATATGTTATATGTGACCTCACTGGTCTAAAATTCGGATTAATATTATATTTTGGGAATATAAATTATGCCACAAAATGCAGCCGTTTTTATCCATCTCAGGGGGCGGCCATTTTGCCGCTTGCAGTTGACTGGAGATGACATCACAGTTACTTAGGGCTCACGCAACGATCAATCATAGCTCATCTGTTTTCTGAAGCTGAGCTGAGCTGTGATTGGTTGTTACCTGAGACCCGAGCAACTGCGATGTCATTTTCACTCGGCAGCAAGTGGCAAAATGGCCGCCTTCTGATATTGATAAAAAACTGCTGGATTTTGCCCCTTAACTCATATTCCACTAACGCAATATTAACCAGAATGCCATATTTAGACTAGTTGGGCTGCATAGAACATATTATTGTCAAGAATTTTGGGGAGTTGACGTTGTGAATTATGTAAGGCGGCTACTTTAAAAATATCTACAATCTCCACATTCCAGTACAAAAATATTGTCGTTTAAAACAATACTTAGCTAAATGTATAGGCTAATTGCACATGTCAGCAGATTCTTCACTTTTTAACAGACTTGTTATATCAGTGACATGAAAATGGAAATTCTACGGGGAAGTCTTAAAAAGCAAAAAGGGGGAACTATGATTGATTTAAAGCCTCGAGACTGACCACACAACAGCTGACTTCTGTCCAAAGTGGTCATCACATGAGAAATAAATCTGAGTCAGCAAGTGGAAACTTCCCAAGGAGTATTACAATAAAATAGCGTAATCCCCTTCATATACGCACTTTACTGTTCATCAATTCACCTATTTGCGGTTTTCAGATGTATTTTTCCAATTTTTCTCTCCATATTGGAAAAACGTTCCAAAGCAAATGGCAATAATAAAATAATCACCTCCTGTCAATAGGGTCGAGCTTGGATCCGAGTGGTTCTAATGGAGAAGAGACTGTCTGAGTACATCTCATCCGCTTTGAGGGACATAAGAACGACCAGGTTTGAGTGTGTGACTTTTTTTGCACTGCATTAGCTAACCCTGCACAATCGAGCCAAATATTAATATTGTCAAAAAAGGCATTTACGTCACACTGTTGAATTTAAATACAGTTTGACGCGACTATCATCATTATAGAAATATAATTTATCTCTTGTGTTGGATCTCATTCAATTGTGCGAGTGTACCTAATGATGTGCACAATTGGTGTTGCAAAGAGGAGCAATAATGTGAGTAAACCCGACTGCAGGAGGTTTTATGAGGACGGGGCCATCATGCTGGGAGAGGAGGCGGGGCTTCTGGCCGACACGCTCATTGGACTCAACACCATCGACTTCAGGTACTGACGTTGTCCCATAGGTGAGGTCAGAGGGACAAATTAGTTAGTAAGGTCGCTCGACCTGTTGTCTTAACACCTACCGAACCCTCCCCCATCATCCTGTCTCATCTCCATAGCTTCTGTCTGAAGGGCGAGGGTCTAGACGTCAGCGGCCCTTCCGTCATCGACTACACGCCGTACCTGAAGTTCACTCAGAGGTACGCGAGTCAGCCGAGGCGCGCCGTGTTGCCAGATGTGCGCTGACCGGGCCGCGGGTGTCGCTCCCCCTCATTGCAGCGGCGACAGCATCAGCAGCGACGAGGAGGAGATGCGCACCCTGGGCAGCAGCGGCAGCGAGCAAAGCACCCCGGACAAGGTGGCCACGGCCGCCTCCATCTTCACCGAGCAGAGCAACCTGGTCAGCAAGTGCAAGCGCTTTGAGCAGAAATATCGCTTGGCGCTGGAGCAGAAGGTGCGCCTGAGCATAGATAAGAAAAATACACAAGCGGAATGAGTGCAAAGTAGCAGTTTTTAAGAATTGTGAGCCCCTCGAAAGGGTTTAAATTTGCGTTAAAGCACTACTTTTGTCTAAATCAGGGGTCAGCATCCTTTCCTGTCAAAAGAGACCATATTAGGCCCCAAAAAATTGTCTGGAGACGCAAAACATTTGAACTTTGTGATGAACGAAGCAGTGCGTTCGTGTTAGTCTAATGGGGTATATGCCTCGGAGGAGGCGGGGCTTCCGACTTCCTGGTTTTCACACATCAGCTTTGTTTGGGTTTCCTGTTTGCGACGTGTCGGCCGCGTCCCAATTCTTGCGCTTCCGCCTTTGTGCCCCTCGGTTGCGCGTTCCCGTCGGCGGGTGCAAGTGTGTCGTGCAGGGGTGCTCAAGTTCGGTCCTCGAGAGCCCTATCCAGCCTGTTTTCCATGTTTCTCTCCACTAACGCACCTCATTCACGATCAGGATCGTTTTCAGGCTTCTGCAAAGCTTGCTGATAAGCTGATCATTAGATTCAGCTGTGCTGCAGGAGGGAAACATGGAAAACAGGCTGGATAGGGCGACTCGAGAACCACTGGTCTTATATACTAAGGGCCCAAGAGCTAATTAGTGTTGCACTATCAGCTAACAGAAAATATGCAGCATCCAATACATAGAGATTCATTTTATTTTACCTTTCGTCCTCTGTTGTTCGCATTCTTTTTTGTTGTTGTAATTTTTTATACTTAATTTTTCAGATATTTTTAGACTTTTCTGCTTTTCTGTCAGATTTGAGATTTGTGGCAATTTTATGGCCATATTATGGTCAATTTCTGCTTCTCTTCTTCCTTTTTTGGACATTTAATGGCTATTTTTTGAAAAAAAATTCTGCCCATTTTGCTTGCAATTTTCTGACATTTTGAGCAATTTTCTGCACATTTTATGGTAGTTTTCGGAATTTCTTCTTTTGGTTTTGGACATTTTGTAGTTACTTTTCAAATGTTTTCTTTTCTGCCTTTTAAAAAAAAAAAACTTTCTGACTTTGTTTTGTGGTAAAATTTTCTTCTCCTTGCTTTTTTAAAAATTTTATGGCTATTTTTTTCTGCCTTTTTTGCTAGCAATTTTCTGAAATTTTTGGCAATTTTGTGGATATTTTTGGGATTTCTTTTTGGGGGGGCATTTTATGTGTGCTTTTATGAATGTTTTCTGCCTTAAATTTTTTTAAATTCTCTGACATTTTTGGCAATTATGGTACATTTTCTGCTTTCTTCTTCCTTTTTGGACATTTATAATCACTTTTTTGACATTTTTATGTAATTGTTACAACTTTTTAATTTACTTTTCGTCTTACTTTTTTCCGACAACAAAAATGTGTCATGGACACTGACATTTTTTTTAGGTTTAATTGATTTTTAAAAATCTAAATCATTAATTAATTTCGAGAATATTTTATCCCAAAAATAAAAAAATATTAATGTCTACTAATTTATTTTTTAGAGATCCAAAGGGAGCCACAGGAAAGGGACTAAAGAGGCTCCAGAGCCGCAGGTTGCAGACCCCTGGTCTAAATGAATCACAACTTACTTAAACACAGTTCCTTGGTACCAAGAGGCTACAGAGCACTACTTTTGTCTAAATGATGATTTCTAAATTATTGGCACCCAGATGACATAAGCACGAATCATCCCTGACTATTCACTGGTCCAATTTAGTACCACAAAAAAAAAAAAAAGAGTCCCCTTCATCTGCATTTTCTTTAGCAAGTAATTAATTACTTATGTCTTGCTTTTCATGTCAGGCTTACCTGGAGGAGTTGGTGCGTCTGCGCGAGGCGCAGCTGGCGGAGGCGTCGTCGCACCACCAAGCTCTTGACCAGAGCCTGATGGACACGCACCTGTCACACTCGCTGGAGAAGGAGCAGCTGGAGTTCATCATTTTGGAACTGCAGGATCAACTGTGAGTTTGTGGAGGCAAGGGCGGCTTGGCGGTCATGCGCGGCGTCCGCCATTTAGTACGCTGCTGAGTTGCATTCAAAAAAGCCTTTAGTTCTCTTGTGCGACAACTAATTCAATGTACGCGCCTTAATCTCTTAATTGAAGACGTGTCACGACTCGTGGAGCCGAAGCGGCGCTCTCACTATGATTAAATGCAAATGAAGTCGCATTTATTGAAATGTAATAGGGCTCAAGGGTGGATGTGTGCAAGTCAAAGGCTGATGAGGCTTAACCCACTCAATTTAAGAATAATGACGACACATTCGTTTGGAGACGGTGATTTAAAGTCGTCATGAGGAGTGTCTAATTATGGTTGCATTATTTAGCTCCATGAGAGGGCAAAATATTAGGAACGGCTCTAAATATGGCATGATGGATGGAACAACATGTTCACAGTGTCAATCAAATCCAAACTCCTTTGGTGAATGATTTGTGTCTCGTGTTCAGGACAGTGTTGAAGAACAACGACTTGCGGTCGCGACAGGAGCTGACGGCCCACCTGACCAATCAGTGGCCTTCTCCTGACGCTTTGGACGCCAACGCCGTTGCCTTGGACACGCTGCTGTACAGGAAGAGCCCCGGACAGTGGGAGGAGTATGTCAAGGGCTTTTTGTTTAATACAGTGGAACATTCAAAAGCTGCTTGACTTCTAAGTAGTTTCAGAAGAAATGTTCTCATGGGAAGCAATGTAAAATGTATTATTATTGTTTTAAATAACAATACTCAGCTTGTATTTATTTATCCATAATAAATAATAATGAGAGAAATTAGCAACCGGATGCTAAAATTAAATAATGTGAACAGTAAACCCCCCACGGTTCAGCATTTGCCCATTTTTAGATATATATTTTTTTTAACCTATCCCCATTATGTGCTGAAAAGCTAAACTATGTTTTGGTTTTGCTTTGGCACCATCTGATGGTATCTTGGTGCCAAGCAGTTGCGTTGAACTGATGGAAAAAGCTTCAACCGAGTCAGGCCATCTGCCAAATAGAAAAAAAGTGATTTGCCGCCATTTTCTGGCATCCTTAGGCAATAACAGCCCTTTTGGGTGGTCGTCAAATCACTTGATTTGTACTATTCAGGGCAAGGTTGGTCCCTTCACTGTACAAACAATTTGCCAATTTAAAAAAAAAGAAAAGGAAAATCACAGAAATGGAAATTTCTTCCACCCTCACCTAATCTCATCTAAACCATTTAAGAATAATATTTTTTTGTCAGTACTCTTCAACTCGCTTTCCTTGTCGTCTGCTACCGTCAAGCGCCAACCGATATTGCTCAAAGCAGAGAAAAGAGATCGCCGTTGATAAACGTTTGCCGTTGTCACTTGATTGAATTTCCTCCGTGACTTGCAGGCATTGTGCAATCTTGTTTGTCGCGCAGGAAGAGCCTTCACAATCTGCCTACGGACATGAGCCTATCACAGATGTCCCTCGAACCGTCACACGCGCTAACGCTTGAGGTCAAACCACACTGGCCCCGGCAAGGTAAACGAGTAACCTTCGCTAGCCAAGGCCTTCTATGCTAGACTAAATGCTATCAGAAGTACTCAACTACTTTAAGAATTTGTTTTGGTTCAATCCGATTCTAGCCTTTTTTGTGTTGCAATGCCAATCAGAAGTGGCCCGATCACCGGTGCTTGACTTTCTTTTTTGCCATGCAGGAAAAGAGCAGACGCCGTCCCTGCGAGGTCTGTGCGGCTCTCTCACGTCCGTCAACAGTTTCAGGTCTCTGGCCAGTCTGAGGTCCAACGAGTGTCTGGCCAGTCCCGCCGCAGAGGTCAGCAGCCCGGGCTTTACCCCCACATAAGACCCCAGGTCACAATTTAACCAGCATACTATTTACGTTGCTCTTTGTTGAGATGTACGTTGTTAGCGTGCCTGCAACGACGTGTTTTTAGCATGCTGCGGGAATGAGCTTGCTCCGGCGAAGCACTCTCTGACATGATGTAATTTATAACTTGAATGCTTTTGAAAAAGACGTATTTCACGTGCCAACATTGGAAGAGTTGGTCTCTTCGTTGCTACTAATTGTTCTTGGAGGATCGTCGTTATGTGCACTTTTCTCATGTATTGTTACCGTATCAGTTTTTTACATTTTTTGTTCTCAGGTGTTTCTGTGCCTTTGTTTTCAGTATCGTGCACAATGCTGTATTTTGTTCTCAGGTCATGACCATTATGATTGATAATCCGCCCTCCGTTTAATAGGCGTGTTCCCTTTAATTATTTAGATTGCAATGCCGTTTTTGACTTGGGCTTGTGATGACTGGGAAAGTCGGGCCTTCGGGCTGCGTCGCTCAACTCAACTGTTTGCTTTTAGTTTATGGCATCGTTCATTTGCACACATACGAATGTTTTATGGCTTTTTATCCTTCATTTTGAATAAACTTTATTTTGGGGGGAAAAAAATCTGATTTGGGCACATTTCATGGTTAAAACATTTTTATCAACATCTTGCACACATATTCACTGGATGTAAAAGTACAAAATTTTGCACAATCAGAGGTAACCTACTTGTTAAATCAACCATCGCCTCTGTAGTGAATTGGCACAATAACTGGGGTTGCATTGATTTTTGATAGATTAGACACGTCTTGAAGCAGCTGAGTGAAAACAACAGAGGTGCTGTTTAGTCTCGTTCTGTGTCGAAAGAAGTCAAATAATAGCATTAGCTACAGGAAATGACAACTTGTGCTCATTGGCAAAAGATTCTGCTCACTCGGTAAAACACTGCATCTCAACAGTCGCGCATTTTCCCATCCAAAAAAAAAAAACTTTTAAAAAACATATTTGGATTCAATAATACTAAATGTAGTCAAAAACCCACCCATCGACAAAACAACAGGCATAATGTAATTTCTTTTTTTTTTATAAAATACATTTTACAAGTATTCATAAGTGGACTTTAATATTCAGTGAACCCCTGCTTATTCACAGTTGGACACGCAATTTTATTTAAGATAACCTCAGTAATTTGCTATTCAAAAACACGTGTTTGCTGTTTTTGTGCTTTGGCCACAGCAATAAAAGTAACAATTTGGTGACATCTGGTGGAATCTTGGTGTTAAGTTTAACTCATCGGCAGTATCATTTCTTCTGCTTTTGAGATGCCCTGTTTTGTTGGCGGTCCTTGAATGCACCATGTGGCACAGTCAAAAAGGAGCCGGAAAGCATTTTTCCTATTTCTATTCTATTCTATTGCTCATGTGAAAGTGGTTTGTTGGTGTTGAATAATTCAACTACTGATTGCAGTCGTTTGATTACCAATCATGACATGTACATGCAAGAAGCATGGTGTTGATGCTTTATGATCCTCTCCATTTTAAATGTTTTGCCACCATCTTTTAGCATCTACGCGAAATTAGTAATCCCTCAGCAAGGCTTGGTCCCATTCGTAGACGAATAGCAGGGATTCACTATATTTCACATTGTGCAAACAGGTTTGTGTCATCATGGAATAATAAATCATAAATACTATAATATACTTTTAATAATTTCTCAGCTCTGTTTTTTTTAAAGCCCGGTGTTGGAGCGTGTCGGCTCATCACATTTCAGGTGTTACTGGTGTGCACATGTCCAAGTACGCGATCGTGGTTGTATTTGCGGAAAAAATCTTTCCCCAGCTCGTAGCTGCTGATCATGATGGCGCATGCCGGCGCCACTTTGCTCACCCGAGGGAGGAAACCTGGCCAGGAGACGAGCGGGTAAGAAAACGATATTGTGAATGACAAAACGTTGACGTGATGACGCAAACCTGCAAACAAGCCTTGAACGCCGTGCTGCGTCACAATCTTCTTCATCACGGTGATAGTGGAGGAGGTTTTGTGCGATACTGTGGACAGAAACAAACGAATGAGTGACATCGGGAAATGATTCAAAAGAGAAATGTTACATTGAGGCCATATTTACAATTCATTGCTTGCAGCTCCCCGAGTTCCACCTGCCTTCTGGTTTTGACCACATCAAACGGCAACGTTAAGATGGACGCAATCTGATAAAAAACACGTGAAGATATCCAAATGAAACATCATTTAATAATTGACTACTGCAAGTGAGTGAACCTCATCCGTACGTTCCCGTCCACCGCACTCACCGTGCCGGACGTGGCGCCGGACACGAAGGTCATGGCAAAGGTGGGCTCCCCGGTGCCGTAGCGCTGACACAGCCACTTCTTGCCACGCTCGTAGTTATACCAGTACATGGCGGAGAAGGGAACGTCCCGGAGCAGCGTGGGCCCCAGGCCTCGCCACAGCGACAACCAGCCTTCCGCCTGCACGGCCGTGCGCACGCAGGTTCTTAGCTGCCTGTACGACAGCTTCTCTGACTGCAGCTTGGTGCGCAGAAGTTCGATCGGGCTGATCACGGAGGCCGCGCCCACTGGCGGATATAGAAGAGGCATTCGCGGGATGGCAAAGTCCAATGCAGTGCTTTTACTACTAATTCTTAATTTGATGCATTCTGATTAACTCATTCACTGCCATTGACGGCTATAAATGTCAAAAAATCATTTTTAACTATTTATATTAGTTTTAACTTTTTAGAGTAATGAAAACCTAGAATTGTTTTTAAATTATCTTTTATTTTAAAAGAAAAGATTATTAAAAATTAGGGGCGTCAGGAGATTAAAATTTGTAATTGTAATTAATCACATGACTTAAACAGTTAACTCACGATTAATCAAAAATTGTATATCTGTTCTAAATGTACAATAATTTTCTTCTAGGTTTTCATACTCTTGTTAACAAAAGTGAAAAAAATGTTAACTAATAGAAATAGTTCAAATAAATTTTTGACGTCTATAGCCGTCAATGGCAGTGAATGAGTTAAAATCTATATGGGCGTTAAATTACAAAAATGTCAGAGAAGCAGGACTACAGTAGATAAACATTACAAAATTATCTTAAAATCACTATAATAGCAATAATTAGCAATAAAAGTGTAAAATCACACCTCTAGCGACAGCCCCCGACACCATAGGAGCGAATTGCTCGTGTTGGCCCATCTTGACCTTCAATCGCGCACGCAGCTGGTCGTAACAAGTGAAGTAGATGACTGTCGCAGGCACGGCCATTACACTGGAGCGGACGGAAAAAAACAGCACAAACATGAATCGGTTTCATAGGCTGAGATGTGCATGAGGCTGAGAAGAAAAGACGATGTTCGCGCTCACAGGGTTGGAGGAAGACCGCTCCATAAGGACCTGACGCCTTCGTTACGTACGATCTTGACGAACGCGTCCTGTCGCAACAAATAAGATTACAATCCGATCATGACATTAATGCGTCACAATGAGATTTGTGTTTACCGCTGTGCCATTGAAGTGTCCTGATGATTTATACCAAGCCTTGTTGCCATTCATACACACACAAATGTGGTCCATAAGGCCGTTGCAGTAGACAAAGCATTTTCCTAAGCATGGAGAGAAAAAAACATTATGGTGACGCGTTACAAAAAACAAAAACAATTGTTTGGCAAAAATGTAGTTTACCTTTAGGGAAAGGATTTTTCTGTGCTTGAAGTCTGATTTTCACAACATCTAAAGGTGTCACTGGGGAAAGGACAACAAGTGTAAATGTAACATCCATACATACATTTTCTACATCAGGGATACACAACTGGAGGCCTGCGTCCACACTGTGAGTGACCCCTCAATTTTTTATTATTTTATCATCAATTATAGTGAATTACATGTGTAGAGTGGGCCCAATGTAGTTATGTACTTAATGAATGTAGGTAATTTAAGAAGTGTACTTTTTGCCCCACCCAGTGTAATAAAATGCATCATTATTCTAATTATGGTGGCAAGTGGCAACCATGTACAGACCACAAATGTCCACATAACCCAAAGTTAAAGGTCATTTAAATGTCATGCAATGTAGTGAGTCTCAAGTTTAAAAAAAAAAGTAGTATGTATTGGTAGCAAAGACAATACATTGTATTACTGCATTTTAATGGATTAAATGGCCCAAACTTCAAATGACGACAGCCTCACCAAACAGAGAAGTAAGCAACGCTCCGGAGCAGGACGCCACCATCTGTTGGATTGGAGTAATGCCGTTATCTTTGGCCGGTGCCGAGGTACGTTGATCGCTCATGTTTCCTGGAACATACAGGAAATTACATTGAAGATGTAATTAATAGAACTTAAAATCATAAAGCGCCATGGACCCAAAACCCAACTCCGTCATGATATTTATTTATTTAGGCGTAGCGATAGTACTCTGTGGCTAACTGAAGCTAATAAAAAGACGTCCCTACCTGCCAAAGCACATTTACATCAACAAATCCTTATTTGCATTAAAATAAGCATCCCTTCGTGGCAAGCAAGGCTGTTGCACAAGTTCCAAAAACGAGATTTAGTCGGAACACGTGTTCAACCTTACTGGTTTGGTCACTCCACAACATTACATGATGAAACGTTTCATAACATTGGTTCCCCTCTCGCACATTCGCGAAATTGAAAATTAACCTTTTTACTCGATGAACAATTACATACGTGGTGCTCATACTCATACATATACTGATAATAACTGTTGCTATGTCTTTGATAAATATATTTAAATGTTTAACTTTTTAAAATGTCGAAACATCACATTCGAATACTACCACTAATATACCGATGTTGGCTGTTGCCAGAGTTTGTTTGCATCAACCCACAACGTTACTCTTTACATTGGAGGCGTCGCATTAAAATAGGGGACTAATCATACAACCGTAATTCATCTGAAAGAAGAAATGAAACACAAGAACGATACGCTAAGAATACGTAAGTTAAGATAAAACAGAGTGGTTTGAAAGTGATTTTGAATTTTCCGACATGGCAACTTGCTCGTCGGTACCATTACATTGTTAAAGCGGGAAATGGAAGTGCAGTCAAACGTCGACGTTCAAACTTTCTCAACAATTAATTAACCAAACAATTACAAATGGCAAAGGTAGGCGCCACTCTACATACGATATTGAAATAGCGCAGCTGAGTCATTAAATTTACGCCAAAAGTACGAAATGCAGAATCTACCCGACCGCGCGTAGACCGTCGACGGTAGGCACATTTTTTCCCCGTCGCGTGGTTAAAAGTACGGCATGTAATATAGTCGAACAGACCGCTACGAATGTTTATACTGCTAGTTTGTACATTTCGCCATTTTGTGTACAAACACAACCAGCTGTCAAATGAAGACTACGGCACGGGCATGTCGACGTACAGAGGGCGAACTTGTTTCCCGAAAGAGAATAAAAATGATGGCACAAGGCACACAGAGACCAACTGGAGCTCACTGGGAAGGTATTTTATTTATTTATTTATTTTTATGGTAACATAATTGCTCGTCACATTACGTCAATAACATTTAATTATTTATTTATGTGTTGTTTTTTAACCAAGGTTCTGTGGGTTTGTCACTTGAACGCTCACCTCTCTTCACCTTGCCACTGTTGTCTTTTTAGGTAAAGCTGGCAAAAGTGGTGAGAAGAAGTCGTCAGTGAAGTCAACGAAGTCCCGTCTGGCACTGCTCAAGCCTTTATCTGGGAAAGTCTTCTATCTTGACTTGCCGACCAACAGAACAGCAGAGTCGTTGGAGAGAGATATAAAAGACCTCGGAGGGGTGGGTCCATAATCAAGACTTTTCCTGCATTGTAGCATAATTCATATATATATTTTTAAACTTATCTTATTGCACATTTAACGATTTCTCTTCTCTTTCACTATGCTTCATTCATAGGACTTTTAATATCACAGATAACTTTGCCTGTAGCATCCATTGTTACATTTTTGCTATGAATTAAGTTGTGTGTCTATTCAGGGCATCTTCGGTTTACAAAGGATGCGTTATGTTTTACCTCCTGTACCGTTCGTAACCCCGTAATGTCATATGTTAAAAACCAAGGACGGCATGTGTGTTAATGTCTACTTGAATAAATGTCACGTCTCAAATTAACATCTCTTTTTATACCCTCAACAAATAAAAATAACACTAGTGACCATTAATGACATCTAACATTTGAATATTTTCCCTTGTCGTGGTCCCAGAGTATTGACAAGTTCTTCAGCAAAGACATCAAGTATCTTGTATCCAACAAAAGGGAAACTAAATACGTGCAATGCTTGAGAGCAGACTCCCCACTTCCCAGCCCTCAATCTGGACAGAGTTCACCTTGCCCACACTCGAATCCACTCCAGCCGGCCTGCGGTAGCGACAACACCAAGAGCAGGTCTCAAGGTCAAGCGGACTCGGTGAGCTGGTTTGGATTGCTTCATTAGTGATAATATCGTGTTTATTAATTGATTCTTCAATTCAGCTTGCTTTGCCATGCTTCTCCAATTTTTCTCTTTTGTTTTTTTTCCCCTTTACAGTTTGTCACAAGCCGTGGGAGGTCTTTAGTAGAAAAAGCTGTGAAAGAAAAGGTTTGTTGTCTCTATGCATTTAAATAGCATTCTTATAGAGTCTTGTGCTTCATTTTGCTGATAGAATCTTTGTTTTTAGGATATTTTGCAGACCAGCAAGATTCTGTCAAAGGCTCTGGAGTGGGGTGTAAAAATATTCTACATTGATGGTGTGTTTACATTACAGATATAAATATATATGTTGTCTCAATTATGCGGTGGAACCTCGAAAGTGACTTTTTTATGATGCAGGTTGGCTTACAACTTCGAATTTATAAACATTTGCAATGTTTTAAGTTCACCGTTAGAATTGACCTAAAATGAGAATTTTGGTTGAATTTCAAATTGTCCTACTTTTGGGCCATTTACTTTGCCGCTCCCACGGTAATATTGAATAATGTGCCTTTCTTTTGTGCATGACCTAATGTTGATTTGTGCTGCATGTGTAGATGTGTTGGAGTATATTGAGAAGAAAAAAAAGACCATTACAAGCCAGTGTCCGATCCCTACTGCAGCCAAAGCAAGTGTAAAAGTTCACACAGTTCAACAGTTCATAATACCATACATTTAATATTTTAAGACTTGTTCTTTGTAGGTCAAAGCCGCATCAACAGCAAAACCCACTTGTCAGAAATCCAAAGGTGAATGACTTGTGCAGCAGCTATTGTGTTTTGAGCTATCATTTGACATGTGTAAATATGTACCGGTACTCATAAGTTATTTTCCACAGGAGGGCGGATCCGTAAACCTTTTATCAAGGTTGAAGATTCAAGCAGGTTAGAGAAAGTAAAATCTTGCATCCATTTAAAGTAAATATTGCCCTGTCAAATGCATATTTTGACAGTGCTGACACTTCATCCTCAGACAGTACCGTCCGATCTACCTCAACATGACAAGCATGCCTGAGTTGGACCTGAAGACGCTTGCTCCTCATTGTCCCTTCTTGGTTGACAGTAAAGACCCTGCTGGGGATAAACAGCGAGGGAACAGGTATGGCGGCTTGTTTGGGTTATTAAATGAGGAGGACACACAATTTAAGGACAACACATTTACCTTAAACATTTTATGTAAGCATTGTAGCTCCTGTATTTCTTTTCATTACTGCAATCGGTAGTTTGAAATTGAGTTTGACAAAAATATAGTTGGTGTGGCGATATGACCCTTTTATGAAAAGTCTGGGGGGGTTTTCCACACACACAAAAAAAGATTTCTGACTTTAATTTCATAATAGCTAAAATGGAGCTATGAAGCAGTTTTTCCCCCACAATTATTATTTTTTTTATGATATGGGAAAAGAATGTAGAAACAATTCCGTTCATGTTGTCTGTTTCTTAACAGAAATTAAAGTAACTCGCCCTTTAAAAAAAAAAAAAATAACGTCACCAGAGGGGTCTCAAAAGTCGCAAAGTTGAAACACTAACTGCACTTTTGTAGATTAGCCTCCTCTCTGTTTGCTCTTACATTTGATTGTGCAAATACTGTAATGTAAAATCGATGAAATACCCAGCCCTAATAGTTTTTGTGATTTATCCCTAAAAGTGGCAAACTTTTGGCCTGTGAAGGACAAACTGCTGGTCAAAAGAAGAACAAAGACAAGAAAGGAGGCGGCTTCTGTGAGTGCTGTATGGCCAAATATGGAAACTTGATGACAGTAAGTCTAATATGCATCAACATTGGATCCACTCGGCTCAATCATATTCCAATATCGGTTCAAATAAATAAATAAAAATGCCATAATTAATACGATGGCAGTTATGACTGTGATACAAGTGTAAAAATAAGTTAACCATTGTTGATTAAGAGAACAACATAATATTAAGTATTAACTTACACAAGGACAATATTTTTGGTACCACAGTTAAAGAATGAAGAACATAGAGATTACCTTGAAAGTATTCAGATGGGAATTTACTCCATAAAAATTATGAAGTGTCCATGCTGCATCAAACCAGATCGTCCAAGATTAGACTGGAGGGGCTATAAAGTAGTCTCTCTTTCTCTCTTTTTTTTAACTTTCACTTTCACTTTCACTCTGACAAGTTTTATGGAATGTATTTCAGTTGCTAACATTGTCCAAAACACAAGTACCGTACCCTTGTTTGGGTCAGAGTGGCTTTTCGATTTGACTGTTGTTATCCTAGAGTAATGCTGATTTCCAAGAAATGTATTCCCTGCAGCATGTTCCGCTTTAAATACGGAAACAAACCCATTTTTGATATACTGTCATATTCAGAACTCTCTGAACTGTCTGTGGAGTTAGTTTGAAGTTCAATATAATTTTGCAAATCATGGTTATAGAATCTGTCATTTCCTGGCAGTATTTCCTACTTTCACTGCTTAATACGTGATTATCTTAAGAACGTAATGTGTAAATTACATAATACATTTGGTCCCTGGGCATCAACTTTAATTATTACTAAGCACTATACCCTTAACCCTTACTCAAACCTTAACGCTATCCGACCGATACTCCTACATTAATTCTATAAACCATATTTTAACCATAACCGCTAAACTGGATTGATAATATAAAATTATACTTTATTTAAAACAGCACCTGCAAAGTGAACGTCACCAGGCTTTCTCCAAAAGCGATGCTTACCAAGTGTTGAACCACCTGGTAACGCCCCTTCACTGCAACTTCACCCGTTTCAACACTTTTATTAAAAGGTAGTAGTATTCCTTAAATGTTTTCAGTATATTTGATACTGTGTGCAGCTGTTTAAATCTATTGACACTTAAAAAAATAATAATAATAATAATTCAATTGATTTCTTTTGTTCCTGTCAGGCCCAAGTGCAGTGTTTCGTCTGTTCAACTTGAAATCGGACCATTTGGGGGACTTGATGTCAAAGCCCCAGAGATTATTAAAGAGGAGCAGCACCAACCTACTGACTGCCCAAAGGAAATGTTTTCTTTTCAAGGCACTCCTCCTCAGCCTCCCAGCGATGGCAGGACGAGTCTGACTGTCTCACACAGGTCAAAGCTAAGCCTTATCTCACGTAAACGGCTGTGCCGACTCAATTTGTCGGCATCCTCCCCTCAAAAAGCTGCACAGGAAACTGCCCCCTCTAGTGGTGAAAGTGTGGCCCAAAGCCCCCTATTAATTCCTCAGGTCAACTTTGATGCGCAAGTACCTCTTACAGACACACACAGACATCAGGAGCCACAATGTAAGTCATACTTGGGAAGCCCCAGTGTCGTCACAGATCAACAAGAGGAGACTGACGGGTGCAAGAGGCCAACCAGGCAAGCCGGTGAGAACATCTCAGATCTTGATGGAGAGCATCTTTCTTCACAGAGCTGCTCTCCAACCGGCACAGTGAGAAGGAAAGTCAGATATTATAAACGCCAAAAATGGAAACTGGATGCTATATGTGAAGAGGATGTAACAGAATGACACTTGTGACAAATCTCCAAAAGCTCTGGCACTTCTTTTGCTCCACTGATACAATTGTATGTGAAATTCCTGCAGATTTAACGACGAGAAGGGAACAATTACAAAGCACCAGAGACAATTTGCATGATACAGATATGGAGGGAATGTTGGCGCTGATAATTTAATGCTGCTGATTCTACCCTGCGGGCAAGAATTCCATGCCACTCTAAAAACAAAACCTCAGAGGAAATAAAAAATCACAAATATTTAACCCACAAAAGCACTTTTAGCGTTTTCATAA
This sequence comes from Leptonotus elevatus, assembly GCF_054856555.1. Classification (NCBI taxonomy): domain Eukaryota; kingdom Metazoa; phylum Chordata; class Actinopteri; order Syngnathiformes; family Syngnathidae; genus Leptonotus; species Leptonotus elevatus. The sequence goes on from NC_141244.1 coordinate 17,330,865, forward strand.
ATGTAGCACTTGGAGTATGACCTATAATAGAAAATAAAAAAAAGATTCATTATTAAAGGTTAATAGACTGACGAAAAAATTACCAGCCTTGCATAACTTCGTACAGTATTCCGTACTTGGAAATACTTTAACATGTAATTAAGATAGGTATTGATTAAAACAGAATTATAAATATGTCTGAAAATGGAACACAACACCCCCTAAATACTAAATAAAACAACATGTCTGGGAAAGAAGCTATGTGATGCTTAATAAAACTATATGTGGAAAATGCCTCCAATATCCTGATTTATGGCGTCGCAGCTGACGACTGCGTGAGTCACGAGGAGAGGAGCCGGAGAAACGACGCTTGTTATGGGGCTTCGCTTCCGATGTTTGTCGGAAGGCCGCAGCTCCCCTCCATGCCTCCGCCCCTCTTGCTCATGTGTATGCATGAGGCGTTTCTGCAGCGATCCGCTGGATATTGATGTGTTTTAAGGAGGTGTCCCCTGTCCTGCGTCCCCGCCCCTCCCCTCGACCCCCCCCCACCCCCCTCCTCGACGCTGAACATCCGCCGTGTCTCGGTGCGCTCAGACGCGCTCGGCGTTTAGTCTCGTCCGGACCCCCGATGGCCTCCGATCACAGGGACTGCATGAAGCTCACCAGCAGCCGCGGCTCCATCGTCCCCTAGCGAAGCCCACGCGTGGATTACCGCATTGTTTTGACGTTCTCGTCCGTAGCGAGGAGGAAGATGATGATGAAGCTGAGCGCACCTTGGTGGATTTCCCTTTTGTGCGTCTGTGGATTGATGCACGTCGGTCACCAGAGCAACCCCCATTCCATTAAAGGTAATCCATCATAATATTAGTACTGGTATCACGATTTAAATATCGCGCTGTTATTTATTTATATTCTGCCTCAGTTTGTTGCGGTTCCATGTTTTCGCAGAATTGGTAAATAAGAGCGATGGGCATTTTCATACGGGGGTGGATGTATCTTTTTGTCCTCGACCATAATAAAATGGGTGGTCTTCCCTCCCCGGTGCAGGTGATGCTTCGTTGAGCGCCAAGACGCCTCGTAAAGCAGGCGGCTGGGCGGGCAAGAAGGAGGAGGACACGGTGCCTGTCCGCCTGCTCTACAGCAGACACAACCACAGCATGATCGGCCACCATCAGCTCAGTACCCGCGTCATGGCCAGCCCCGGATCCACTCAGGTACACGCCGCGCTTCGGTGGTGGTGGTGGAAGTGGCTCTTGTTTATTGGTTTGCATCTCACTCTAGTCCAACACGTGAGAAAAAAAATATCAACACAGTGCTCAAAAGTGCCTGCAGGAAAATCGCACATCTGCATTTTCATTGTCATATTTAGATCGTTATAAACAATAACATAAACATTAAAATCGTCGTCATCATCATCAATAAAACATTATTATCATGCAGGATTTCTATTCCCTCATATGCATAGTTGCTATAAACGATGGAGGATTATGCTGACCATTAGTTAAGTCTTATTACAAAAGCATTAGCCGCCCTTATCAATTAAATTTTACAACTTCCCCATGCATACAAATGCCACAAGTTGCTATTGCACGTCTTCTCCACTAGGGGTCACAACTCGTGGACAATCAGGCATCCTGTAGTCTACAGCGTAAACTGTCAGTCAGGGCTATTCATTTAAAAGTTGTGCATTTTCCTCACCTGCTGACTGTCAAAATAAAATAAAAATATATAAAAAATATAAAAATTTCTATAATATTCCTTTGTGTTGTTGATTTAAATACGGAACTGGAAAGGTCTAATATATAGCATTTCTAATATACAAATATTGCCTCAAAATTGGGATTTAAGTAAGTACAGAAAAAAGTAACTGAGCATTTCCATTTCTTAAACTACTGGCAAAATATATCTGAATTAATATTAACCACTGAACAACTTTGACACCCCTTCGCTGTTCTCTTGCATGACTTTCTTTAACTCACGGCTTGCCTGACTCGCACACCTACTCGCTCTGCTTGCAAAGCTGCTGAATAAACCATTCGACTGTCCGAGTCGTGTAACCTGTGAGAACATACAAAGCACATGATTGGTCTGTGTATACTGCGTGCATAGAAGAGCTGTCTGAAAAGTGTGCGGTTTAAACTAAGAATACAATAAATCCTCCAAAATAGAGTTGTAATACTCAAAACAATCTAATGATTGGTCTACGTGCATAAAAAATAAAGATAAATAAATCAAGGTCCGGATCAAGACTATTGCTGTAGAGACAAAACATGGTTTAGCAAGAACTACTTGAAAAGCATGTAATGATAGCGTTCGCATTCATAATAACCAATCCCGATGACTGTGACTACGACTCAGTTCAATGATGCCGGCATGTCTGATGATTTCATCTCAAACAAAATGTCACTTAGCATTATCCAAACACGTCATGTGTCATTTAATGTGTGTGTGGGCTTGCTTGTGCAGGGCTCAGAGAGTGTAGAGGGCTACAGATGGTCGCAGTTGTTAACCCTTTGTCTTGTCTCTTTAACACCTCAGACAAGAAAGCGGCACCCAGCTGCCAAATAGAAATGTGCCATTTAACTCATTCACTGCCATTGACGGCTTTAGACGTCAAAAATTCATTTGAACTATTTCTATTGGTTTAACTTTTTTTCCCTACTTTTGTTAACAAGAGTGTGAAAACCTAGATTTTTTAATTGTGCATTTAGAACAGATATACATTTTTTGATTAATCGTGAGTTAACTAGTGAAGTTGGCGATTAATTACAATTAAAAAAAATGTATCGCCTGACGCCCCTAATTTTTAATGACCTTTTTTCTTTTTTTTAATCGCGTCAGGCGATTACAATTTTCAATTGTAATTAATCACATGACTTCAATAATCACAAATTTTATATCTGTTCTAAATGTACAATAAAACTGTTTTTTTTTTTTTTTTTAACAAAAGTGGAAAAAGTGTCAAATTAATAGAAATAGTTCAAATGAAATTTGGACGTCTATAGCCGTCAATGGCAGTGAATGAGTTAAATACCATGTATTATTATTATTACCCTGTACACACAGGCCTCCCATATTACAGCTCTAAAGGCAGAAAACTGTCATGTGGACTTTGTCCCCCTATTTTCACAATGATGCCATTAAAACAGAAAATAGATTTTTGATGTTCAGAAAGCTCCATGAGAATCGGCACTCATCTGCGACATCACATGAAGAGAGTTTGATCACTTATTGGCTGTTTTTAGCGCCACAAGTCTAAATACAAACCTGTCCCGTGGTTTTGAAAGGATGTCACGCAGGCAGGATGCTATTTATAGACTCTCTGGACTATTTTTAAATCTCAGACGCAAACATCAACACCGCTAGCGGAGGAGTAGCAAAAAAGTCTTGTTTGGTGGAAAAACAAAGCCCGCAAATGAAACTAGCTTGTCTGGGTATTTGCCCGCTGTGTGTGTCCGTTTTTATTTTATTTATTTTTGTACAGTGTACGGTAGTGTGAGAAGTAATCTCTTCTGTAACTCACAAATAAATGAGGGAAGAGTTAGTGGATTAAACCGAATATAATTCACGCCATTTCCTCCCAAATTATATACAGTATACATTTTACCCACTCATATATGCATTGAGCAGAATAGACACGCTTACAAACAATAGAGGCTGTTCTCCTTGGGGAGCTTGCGCTCTAAAGGTCACACTTGGGTGAGCTCAGGGGGCACCAAATCAAACAGAACCCACCCCCACCCCCCAGTTGTGGTCATGCAGCATCCGCGTTGTCATGAAGGTAGCCCACGGCGCCATGCAAGGAGGGGGAGGGACCACTGGAATGACGGCTGGTGGGTTCTGGTTGACCCTGAGGGGTGTGGAGCAAATGAATGAATCAAGCCGCGTACACCATCTGTGTCCAACACTCAAGACGAATGAGAATCCACCTCCGGTCAAATCAATCGCACTCACGCAACCACAGTAATGCACGTCCGTGTTATTTTGATGTCTTTTTTTTTCTTTTTTTTTTAAAGAATGACAATACAGTTGTAAAGCCAGTTTTCAGAATTTAGTTGAACGTTACATTTTTGAACCTGTGTCAGAGTTGCTTGATTTTTGAGTATGACAATACGATCCGATAACTCGCCAATGCACTAAGAAGCAAAAAAGCGCATTCTAATCATCTTAGCTGTCTTTAGTTCTAAAACTAAGCTTGTTCTGGTTCATCTGGAAATATCTTGGTCTCGCATGATTATTTTGTCACTTTATGACCTTTAAATTTTCTTAAAATAACAAATAAATAATATTTTTTTCACCCAATACCGATCAGCTGATAATTACGTGATTGGCCCCGATTTCCGATCACATGATCAAATCGGCATATCTCTACATTCTTATAAATGCTGGGGCCAAAAATAACACAATTTTGTTCAAAAATTGGACCAACCCTGTTTTGTTGTTTTGATACAAAACAAACTTGGGTCAATTTGACCCAATTTAGGGTTGCCCAAAGTTGGGTCAATTGAAAGGTGTACACTCTTAAAACTGGTGGGTCAAAAATAACCCAATTTTGGTCAAAAATTGGACCGACCCGCTATTTGGGTCAATTTGACCCAACTTTGTGTTGTTTTGATACAAAACCAAATTGGGTCAATGTGATCCAACTTAGGGTTGCACAACCCAAAGTTGGGTCAAGTTGATCTGTACTGTGTACTTTAAGCATCCTTCGTCCTTCCAAAGGCACTATTAAAATCCAAATGATCTCCTACATCAAAAAAATTTGCAAGCATAGCAGCTACATTTTAAATTCCTTTTTTTTTTCTTTTTTTTTTATGATTTCTCATGTTTGTCTCATGTGCCTGTGTACAACATGGTTGAAAAAACTCTAAGATTTGCATAATTTTCAGCACCAGCGGCAAAGTAGACGAGTCGAAGGTCTTAATGAACATTGATGTCCTAATAAGCAGTCATTTCGTCGCCGGCGACAGCCTGCAGCCGTCCACCCGTGTCCATTTGTCTGATGCATGAATATGTTAATAGCCGTAACCCACCCGCCTTTTCTTGCGTGTCCCTTTTTCAGGTGAACCACGTGGCCCAGGCCAGCTTTCAAGTGGAGGCTTTTGGCAGGAAGTTCACCTTGGACGTGGAGCTCAATCAGTGAGTTGTTCTTGCCGTCTGCACTTAAGATGCGGCTGTAAATCTTCTCTTGCTTCCTGGTCCAGCAACATGGCTGCGTGTGCGCAAGAAAAAAAAAAAAAGTGTCAAGTCAGTCGTTTGTTAATGCGATTGCTTTTAGCGTCAAATACGCGACGCCGGTGCTTATTTAGCTACTAGGGAGTCATTTTCTGGTGCGTTTACAGGCGGACGTGCACGCGTGTGTATGTAAGAGTATGTTTGTTGCGGGAGTGGTTGAGAGGCTCCATCATAATGGTACGTGATTTACGGTAAAGGCCGGAGCGCTGCGCTGTCAGACGCTGATATTGATCACCGCTGATGGAAAGTGAGCGACTCACTTTCCTCCCCTCTCATTCTTTCACATCGCCCTCTCTCGTACACAAAAAGCGTTATACACACACTCGAGCTCATGCTTCTACCGAGGAGGTTGTTTCCGTCACTGTCTGTTTAGTAAGCCTCGGTGATACAGAGACCCCGACGTTTATTACCAAACTAAATACAAAACAAAGAGAATTACAAAGTTGCCTATTTAAAACAACCACATGGCTTTGCCTTTGATCCACTAGCTAAATTCGAATGCTAACGTGTGATCAGAAACACCATAGGCATGCGTTAACCATTAGCATCCAGACAAGGTAAATGCTCACAGTCATGTATTTATCCTTTCCCAAAAAAGGTCCAATTTGAAAAAAAAAATCTTAATTGAATAGGTTGCATTGGGGCAAAAAAATAAATAAATCTGATTTGGGGCGCATTTGCCTGCGAGGTGAACGTAGCCTAATATTACTGCTGAGAAGTTGTGATGATGTTTTTTTGGGGGGGAGGTTGGAACAGATTATTGGTATTTCCATTCATTTGATTGGAGAAAGATGTTTTCAGATCTGAGTGTTTTGAATTGCGAGCATGTTGAAGGGACAAATTTAAACTTGTGTCTTAAGGCACCGCCGCATATGTGTTATGTTTTAATATTTTGCAAAACTTTAGAGGTTAACTTCCTCACGTGAATGTTTATGTCAAGTGAGCTAAGACCGGCTGGTTTATTACACCTCCTCAATCGTCCTAAAAATTAAAACAGCGTTTTATTGAAGTCATATTGCTTGGATTTACATCTGCCAATACTGGGATGGCAGTTAAAATGTTGTACATGTCATTGTTAATCAAATCTTTTCAGATGGCAACAGTTTGGCCACAAATGACGGATTGTTTTGGTCTTTGGCGGTTCTACTCTATCCGTTTTTTTGTGTAAATCCCGCAGCTCATTGTCGCGTCTGTTTTGTTGACACGTTTAGCATCTCGGCGTGAACTCGCAGACACAAATACGCACACGCTGCTCAGAGTTTGACAACACGGCGCGCGTCCTTCCGCAGCGTAATCCGCTGCGCTCGTAATATCATCACGAGCAGAATCCCATTTCCACCTGACCGTCGAAGCGAATTAGCCTGCGACCAGCCACTCTGTGCGCGCCAGCATGTCTTGTACACGCGTCTGAGTTTGTGCTTCTGTGGCTTTGTTGTCAGGTTTCTCGAAATCTACTCGAGTTCAGGTTTTCAATTAATACTAAAAACGGAATAACCTTACATATACAGCAGTTTATGGTGACACGTGCTAAAAAAAAAAAAAAAGTGAGTTGTCCGTGGCGCAGTTCGAAGTAGCACAGCTGTTCTGTTTTGGCTCTGAGCTTGCGATTGTGATTGACACCATCCGTGTGTGTCCCACTTTCTCATTCCCCGTGAGGGACATTTTCCCACTTTCGGCGCCTGAATGTCGTCCACTCACGCACTCCTTTCATGTGGCAGCAGAGTTTTGGTCCAAAATCTCTCATTTATGCTTATTGAAAACGTGCCCTGTAGTGTTTATTTGTGTCACTTTATGGACACGAACCCGCATGCAAAGTGTATCAATCTACAGTATATGGAAGAGGGGTCTTTTGCCACCCCCTCCATCGATGTCTTTGTCTGGCTCCCACTCCATTGTACAAGAGCGAAAGGAAGAGCTGCACACATGATTGGGGGTTGCCCCTTTTTTTTTTTTTTTTTGGTGTTAATCAGCCTCAGCCAAACACACACGTCTCCTCCCTCCATTCAGCTCTATACCCCCGAACCCCACTTCACCCGCTCCTGGTGAATAATAAATAAGATTAAAGAGGAGTGTGCACATGTCGTTTTATTTTGGGACTTTCAAAGGGGGAGAGAAAAAAAAAATCATACTGAGGCTGATGTTATATGCTGTCTGGTGTATACAAATACACGCAGTTGTACTTTATATTCACATGAGATGCAAATGTGGCAATTTGTTTGCTCATGCTCGCACCAAGATTTGATTTGGGATGTTACACTTATGACAACGAGCTTCAGCAGCAACAAACGAACAAAACGTAACCAAATATGACATGAGTTATATTATAAGAAGATGATGATTGGTGGAAAGCAAATTATTATACTTATTTTTTTTCTTTTCTGTGGTTGGCAAGGTTGAATTGAATTACCTGCTAAAATAAAGATGAACAAAAATCAAAAAATATTATTGAATGAAAATATATTGAATCAAATACTTTCTTTGTTAATTTTCAATATTTGATGGAATCAAATTCCAATAACCGATTAATTGGCCAAATAATTTAAAATAATTAATAAAATATTTTTTGTCCCTTATTGCTTATAACAATAAAGATATGAAATACAGGCAGAAATTTTAACTAAGTACTTTGTCCTTTCGTATTCGTTTAACTTTAAAACAGGAAGAAAAATCCGCAAAACTTGCCAGATTAATTTCTTCATATATTTTTTTGCCAATTTTTAGGGAGAGGGGGAATGTCATTATTATTTTCTTATGTTGTAATGTAAACAAATAACTTTGCATATTTTATTCAGCTGAATAAATCTGCCGTCTATCACGCCCAAAATATGCATGATTATTAGTCTGAATATGAATGCAAATCCCAAAGTCCAAGTCATAAAGCATTTGTAACTAATAATTCCCATACAAATAAAGCAACGTGGTGCCTAATTGAACCATTAACCCGAATACTACTGCAATGTTTGCGCTTTACAAGAATGATCATGTTGCCACTTTTAATAACAAATATGACGACGGCAACTTGAATGTTGTGGTGTAAAATGCACCGTGACAAATTGCCATTGTAGCACATTCCTAACAAGTGAAACCTGACCTCTCACTGCACCTCCCCGTTTTCACTACAACGTCTCGAATCAATAGCAATTCAATGGACGCAAAGTATTATTGCATTATGATGGAACATAACCATAATGCAACCATCATGATTTGTTGTGAAAGGACGCTAACTATGTGGGCCTTCACAAACTTGACCAAGTTGGAAATGAAACCACACACGACTGTTAAAAAAAACATTAAACCCACAAATACTCATAGGATAGGACCGTTAACGTTTGTTCCATCGATGCATCATATTTGAAAACGAAAATGCGACCCCTGATAGGAAAAAGCTTCTCCACGCCTGTGTCACTTTTGAAGTAGGAGCAGGGTTGGATTGTCCTATTGCTGTTGCGTCATCTTTCGAGTGTTACAAAACAGGAACAAGAAGGCTTGCGTCCCTCCCGTGTGCAGCGTTGACACTGACAGGCGCTCAGTGTCTTGTTATTCTTACTAGCGTCGCGTCAGCTTTCCTGCACGCAGACGTGCTCTTTATGCTAATGCGCAGTTACCGGCAACGCTAAATGCATTATTCATCTGCGCGTGTGCAATCAGCATATGTCCATGTGATGGGGGGGATGAGCTGGATAGAACACTCTCCAAAAAAAGAAAGAAAGAAAAAAAAACGAAGCAAACATCCCATGGCTTAATAGTTTGATGAATGTGGGCATACATAGCATTTCATTTACTAACTCATTCACTGCCATTGACGCCTATAAACGTCAAAAATTCGTTTGAACTATTTTTCTTAGTTAAAAAAAATGTTCCCCACTTTTGTTAAGAGTATGAAAACCTAGACTTTTTTTTTTAAAAGAAAATATTATTAAAAATTAGGGGCGTCAGGCGATTAAATGTTTTAATTGTAATTAATCGCATGACTTCAATAGTTAACTCACTACATAGCATTTCACTTATTAACTCATTCACTGCCATTGATGCCTATAAACGTCAAAAATTCATTTGAACTATTTCTATTAGTTTAACTTTTTTTCCCCCCACTTTTGTTAACAAGAGTATGAAAACCTAGACTTTTTTTTTTATATTTTTTTTTATTAAGAAAAGATCATTAAAAATTAGGGCCGTCAGGCGATTAATTTTTTAAAATTGTAATTAATCGCATGACTTCAATCACACATTTTATATCTGTTCTAAATGTACAAAAAAAAGTTTTAGGTTTTCATACTCTTGTTAACAAAAGTGGAAAAAAAATGTTAAACTAATATAATTAGTTCAAATGCATTTTTGACGTCTACAGCAGTGAATGAGTTAATAATGTGCAAACCTGCAATGTTGTCATCTTGTTGGGACTCAGAAGTGGCACATTAAGTGTTGAACTAATTAATAAAACACAAGATGAAAATAATGACAGATAAAAAGGTGTGAATATTAAAAGAAGATCAGAGGAGGAAACTGAAGAGTTACAAGAAAGGAATCCAAATGATTCATCTTATTTCCTTTGATTTAATTCCACACACGCTTCTTGTTGAGTCACGTTTTTTACATCCTCTCTCCAAGCACAACAAATTGCACCATAATCACACAAAGGTCAACACAATCCGTTTTGTGTCACCGGTTGAGTTTCAAAAATAATTGATTGACTTAACATCTGGCAACATTAAACCTAGTTTACACATCTCGTTCAAATTTTAGATTACTTGAGCAAGAATTGGACTACAAAATTGCAAAAATGACCGCTGAGGGAAGCGCTCTTCTCTGATACGAACCTGCGCGCGTTTGCCACTGATGCGGGGCCGACCGTCGCGCGCTCGTACCCGCACCGGCGTGCGGCCTTGATTTAATTCTCTCTGCTGTCTCGTTCCCACATCATGTATCGCGCACTCTACCCGCCTTGCGACACCGATACAAGCCAACGCCACTCTTTCCCTCCATTCGTACCCCCATCCCTCGTCTCTCCTCCTCTGCTTGCCTGCCTGCAGCTTGCTGATTTATTGAAAGGAGGCGTGATCCGATTTAGTGAGGACGCGAGGAGAAACGCACAAATGTTGGAGTGAGGGGGGATGGGGGAGTTGAGAAGAGTGAGTGAGTATGGGAGGACTGGAAAAAGTATATAGGATGTGTGGATGCCTTTTAAGCACCCGCTAGTCCTGCTTGCTGTGTGGGTGGAGATGCAGCAGATGGGGGGGAAATCGAGTGGGCGCCGTGTTTGTATATTTATATGCTTGGGGGAGGTAGTTACTTGAAAAGGAGGGCCTTGTGACGAATAGAAGTGCCCTCGTTCATACCAAACCGCCTCTTACAGTTTTACTTATTGCTTTAGACGTCGAATCATGCGCAGTTGTGAATAATGGAGAATAATTTTCTAATTCATGTTCACATTCTCGAGTTATAATATTTCTTGAATGTGTTCGGTGAGGACTAATAAGTTGTACAAGTAGAGGGAAAAAGTAAAAAATAATAATAATAATAACAATGTGGCCAACACAAACGACTACGATCTGCAACGCAAGCATCTCTCGTCGCCTGACTGTTCGCAAAGTAGAGCAGAAAATCGTCAACGGCGACCGTTTCACTTAATAACATCGATTTGACAGCTTGAATTACTTTATTGGAAACCCGCATCGACTTTGCCAACTAACCTCAAGGCTAGATTGCAGTCGGCATGAGTCAGCAGAATCCGACATTTGTAATGTTTATGGAATACCGTGGCAACAATTAACCGATATCTAATGTAAGATATATATTTTATAAATCTGTTACTCAAAGTGCTGAATTCATGTGAAGGTACACATCATTTTGACAAATTTAATATAACATAAAAATAAAAAAACCAGGATGACCTTAACTATCAAACAAAGAAAACAAAAATATGTTTTGATAACTTGTGCTCCGAACTTTATTGTAAGCATGCAAGCTAATATTACAGAAGCCAAGTGCGCTGTTCATGTAGACACAGGAAACGGCAACAGGTCTAAAAAAAATAAAAATTAAAAATAAAAGTTACCGGTACATTTTCCTCCATGTTTCAGTAGGCACGTCAAAATAGTCAATATAACAACTTGCTTGCTAGCCAAAACACAACACAAAAGCTAAGGAAGTACCTCTAGCACAAGAAAGCTAACATTAGCCTCAACCGATTTGCACCTAGCGTAATGTTATGAATGAACATCAACGTGGTGAGCTTGCTTGTTGAATGTCCGACAGAAGAGCCGCTAACATTTTCATCCGGTCTCATCTCATAGTGGTTTTCATAGCCGGCATATCTTACAGCTGCCACGGGTTCGATTTCCTCTCAATACCGCATTCACTGTTGCCTTGTGATTGACAGGTAATCATTCCAGGGTGTTTAGTAAGCATAAATGGACTCCATGCCTCACCTGATTCTCTTTTTAGCCACCTCTCTGTTTCTCCAGCTTCTGTCGATCTGTCTTGCTCAGTTTGCATGATAAGTAAAAAGCAAGAGATTTCCGCACCTGCGCACGCCACGCGCATGTTCTCGTCACATACTGCATAATGCAACAGCTCCATGCGCTTCTTCCTGTATGTTGCGTGCTGCAGTAGTGGTACCCCAACCCTTGTTGTCATGCCACGGATTCTTTCCACGCAAAGACATATTTTTGACGGACCGGCATGGAAACCTGATTTTCAAAATTAAACTTTATTCAGACCAGGGTTCTCTCTTTCATTTTGACTTTGTTTTTTTAATTCAGTTATATTCAGCTCGTTTTTAGAGAGGCTTTGTTAGTTTTTCGTTGTTCAAAAAGACTTTGTTTTGGTTTAGTTTTTATTAGTTTTAGTATTAGTTTTTAGATAGATGGATGGATGGATGGGTAGGTCGGTAGGTATAAATAATGAGAAATACATTTTAAATCCAAAAGCTTGTGTTACATGAATTGAAAAAGGACAATGAAGAACATGTTCGCAAATTTTCTAATGTGCGATATAGTTTGAGTTTGAGGGGTTTTTTTCTTCCAATTTTAGTTTTGGTTGTTTATTTATTTGAGTCTTAATGACCTATATTAACCTTGTTTCATGCTAATAATCAAGAAGGCTCCTCCTCTCAGCATTTGTTAACTGCCATCACTTCTATCTGCTTGTGTAGAAAGAAGCGGTGTCCAAGTGAGATATTCCTGATAAGTGATTAATGAATAAATGAATTATAGCCTGGAGAGTGAGACCTTTTAAATGGGGCCTCTGTGTGGGGATAGTCGGGGGTGTTAAGGTGCGAGCAGCTGTAGCAATCCCCAAAGTGACCCCCCGCTTCCTCCTCTGTTGTCCTCATCCACCTTTTCCGACCTAACACCTCCCCTCACCCCGCCTTCCGTCAGCATTTCGGACGTAGCGCGTTCGCTCCTTTTTGTGAACCTCCCGCTGTCCTTCTAAAACATGGGTTTGAGTAAGAGAAGTGCCGTGTATGGATGTGTGTGGTTTTTGGGGATGATTAGACTTCAGCCTTTGTGGAAGCAATGAAAGGCTGCTAGCTACACGCTTGTGCCAATCGCTCCGCACACTCGCGTCAACATTAGTGCTGCCAAACCTGTTGGTGCTTTTTCATCCATGCGGTGCCTGGCAACACAGAATGTGACAAGAATTTTAAACGGGGTATAAACACACATCACAATAATAACACCAAATCAGTTAGCAAAGTTCTGATTGTTGCACGCCTGTAAAAAGATGATCCTGTTTAGGGGTGATTTTTTTCCATCGCGATCTGATGGGAAAAGAGTCGCAGCTGACAATCGTAAATGATAAAACCTCTTCGATTTTGGCAAATTGTGTGGTCGACACTGATTGGCCGAGCCGTGGACTAGATGATTGGAATGGGAAATGGGACGAGACCTGAAGCTTGCGCTGTTGCCACTGTTACCTTTTAATTAAAAAGTAATTTAGCTACCTGACCGAAACTTTATTGTAAAAGTAACCAGGTTAGATTACAAGTATTGCAATAGTGACATTCATCTTATTGACCACCCAGCTTAGCATAATGACGGCTGTTTTTTTAACAGTGACATTTAAGAATAAAGTTGTTGTTTTTTTAAATCAAATAAAGTCGACCTTTTTGACTTACCAAAATTACTTATAACATAAATGGGCTACTTGTTTTAAATATATAATAATAATAAAAAAGTATTTTCTAGACCTCACTGAACATAATCACATTTTGTAATACAATATAAACTAAAGGCAGTCTTATTATTTGATGTGAGAACGAATAACTATGGAGAACAAAAAGAGTTATATTTCATACTTGTGTTGTGGAATGGCGTATGTCTCTGTTTATTGTTTGGTTTTTGACACAATTGTCAAATGATGCTCTTTTGTTTTATTGTCATTTTAAATGTTCAAAATCAAGTTGAATAAAAATGTGTTTAACTGTTGACGTCATGGCAAAAGCCAACATTTATAATGTACATTGTTCATAAACATCGCGATTCCTGCAGTCATACAATCTGGTGGGATTTTCTCTTAAGCTTGAATACATACTGTGCTGCGATCCATGTTTTATCCATGTCATTAAAGCTATATAACTGTTTCTGTTTACAGCACAGAGTGTGCAGCAATACTTAATAAATTTATTTATTTTTAACTGACATAAACCCAAAATAGTGACTATTTCCCGCTTGAAAATGTTAATCTCTCGTTCAGGTAACCACAGATGTTACTATTTATGCACTGATGATAAATACTAGGTGTGTGCCGAAAAATCGATTCTTAATGTCCCAAAATCGATTTTATTTAAATTATTTTATACTGTCTTGCCTTTGTCTGTGTGTGCCTTTATTTGGAGCGCTGTTCATGTTGTACCCAAATTGGCCACTTAGGGGCAGTGTGGTTCCACGCGGTCTAATACACTGTTAAGTTGTAGCCACATTAGAGAGTAGAAGGAAAAAGTCACGATCAAGTGTTTCCAGTAAAAGTTGTTTTTTTTGCAGCGTGGAGCCGTTCTTTTGAGTGATAAAAGTGCCGCGAGTAGCGCGCTAATTAGCATTAGCGAGTCAGACTGGAGTAGATCATTACAATTCCTCGCACATCTATAGATTGAAGCAGAAATCATTGTCAATCAAATCATTTTGAATCAAAAATCGTTCTTAATCGAAAATCGATTCTGAATCAAATCGCAGACCCAAAAATCAGAATCGAAACCGTGAGACATTCAAAGATTTCCCACCCCTAATAAATGGGGACACAAACCTCCACTGTAGATACATAGTGATGCATTTTATGCACTTTTATGTTTGCAGTTTGTATGTTCCTCCTCAATGTGTGCTCTAAATGCCGAGAAAAAAAGGACATACACCCGGTGGATGACGCCAGTCTGCTTTTTACCGCTTCCTTTTCTTTCCGTCAACCTTCTTATAAAATGGAATAAGCCTTGTGAGTGCAACATCTTTGTCCGTTCGTAGCATGACTGGGCTGGCTGACATTCAAGGGGTGAGAAAGCGAGGGGGGGGGGGGTGATGCGTGACGTAAATGGCTCTTGCGCGCCTGCTTATGAATGGTTTGCCAGCTCGAGCGGCAGAGCGTCTGGTCGGAAATCCTCTGATTGACAAGCGCGCCAACACAAGACGTTGCCGCGGCGTCTCGGTGGAGAAAAACATCTTTCAGCAGAGGGGAGGATAAGTAGACTGTTGAAAAGAAGAAGGTCATGAACCCAGTGAATGAGAGTAACATAAACCTATATGAAAAGGTTGTCTACTCAACACAATAATATCATGTATACCTGAAAAATCGAATACTGCAACATGCAATACGATTCCACACTTTAATTCCACTGAGAGACTGTTTTGGTACTGCTGTTTTGGTCAGCAACGGAATTCGAAATGTGCTCAGCTGTGTTTGTGTGTGATTAATAAGGCTAATTCGTTACTATAATAATTAATTACCACTTACTAGTAAAAACGATTCTTAGAACAAGTGTGCTTAGTTTATACACATTGAATGCCACATGAGCACCAGCTAAGCTTTGGGAGCAATAATTAAAATCAACAGTTGGCTCATTTCACTTTCATGCCATTTTGAGTGACTTTCTATATTATTTTAATCAATAAACAGGCAAAAGAATTGGAGACAAGTAAAACGAATTTGCTCCCAAAAACGTATAAATACGTTCTATTTTAAATATTAACCTGGTCCCAAAAACGTTTTTATACGTTCTATTTTAAATGTCACCATGGTCCCAAAAACGTTTTTATGCTAGAGTTTACAGAAGGCTTTGATGCGGCCACTGAACTGAACTGAAGAGAACGCTTGAAGCAATGGTAGTTGCCAGCAGGTGGCAGCAGAGTATGAGCAATCAACTATGTTGCAACAAGCTGTTTTCCCCACTATTTTAAACAGATTTGTGAATAATGATGAAACTTAGCTATTCTTATGCTAATTGCTGCAAAACTGAAACAGATCGAAATAAAAAAAAATCCTGATGAAAGAACAGACTCTAATCTTTCAATATTCTGTGGGCCTTGCAAAATCAGTCAAAATCCAGGAAAACAGCCGGGAGTGATGGGGGTTGCTTCAGTGAAAATGGCTGGGAGTGAATGAGTTAAGAGCTTTGTGTATAATTTGACAAATTCAACATGGGATCAAATAATTTATGTACATACAGAATAAAAGGGCCGATCTTTTGATGCCAATTCTGGTATTAGCTACAATTAAATTCCGATAACCAATTAATCAGTCGATCCATTAAAACGGTCCCCGCTTACAACAATAACGATATGAATTTTGATTTCTAATGTTACAGGAGAAAAAATAGCAAAAATCTTACATTTTGGGGGGGGGGGGGGGGGTTGAACTTTGATTCATTAATTTTTTTGTTTGTTTCAGGCAATAACAAAAGCAACACAGTCAGTATCAGATTCCACAAAGAGCAAAAACAAAACAAAAAAAACACACACAAAAAACAACCCATCATTATCATTGTGTTACTATGTTTAAAAAAAGTTAATAAATAAACCAGCAAGAGCCACTATCGGCCAATTAATTGGTCAGGCCCTATTTTGAAGTATGTGGCAGTATTACAAGAACGTTTATTGGAAAATCAGCATGTTAACATGATGAGGGGGGGGGGCGCTGAGTGTGGGTTGCGTTTTTGCGTCTTTGTCTAATAAATTATTTAAATCCTGCAAGACTTAATTCTGCACTGTGTTATCGTGCCCCCTCCAACAGAGTCTGCGGTTTCGATGCCGCCTCAGTATGCCCCCCCCCCCCCCCCCCTCCCCTCCCCGGGCTGGCTCAGCGTGGCTGAAGATCACAAGCTGTGAATCTTAAACACACATCCCAGCAGAACAAAGGCTAACAGCGCGCCTTTGACCCACAGAGCATGTCTTCATCACAGTAGCGTGTACGCACGCGCGCGTAACTTTCGTCCTGTCATCCCAGCGCGCCTTTAATGTGTTGCCTGCTGGTCGTCTGAGGTGAGCGATGATGCGCAAACGGAGGCTGTCAAATAATGAGCGCCGTGGCTCTTATTACACAGCCGTGATGGCGCAGGGTTGTTCCCGGAAGGACCTTGGAGCGGTGCATGATGGGATATCGGTTAGAGCCCCGAGGTCTGCGTTTGACACCTCCCTCTCGTTAACATTCGCCGCCTCTTTATTCCCCCCATGATGGCCGTTCCTCCATCTTTCCATTTTGATCTCCCTCCTCTCTGCGCTTTTATTACCCGAGCACGCCATTAGTCTTACAGAGGAGTCTTATTTCCTGTGCGAGTCTGTTGTGAGGCAGGAAAAGTAGTGATACACCTTAGCTCACATATCTTTGGTGTAATAGGGGAGAACACAACTTGTTTTGTGCTTCGTGGGCCTCGTTGTTGGTAAACGTGTGGCCAAAACAACTTTTCGAGAGAAAATCGTGATGTTTTTGTCACATGTCCCTGAATTTTTTAAAACACTTTAAACAAGAACAAATATTAAGCAAAGGTGTGTTTCTGTAAAAGGTGTTAATTTGTGGAATGATTTTGGAACGGACCTGTTTAAAAGCAAAGTTCAAAAAAATTACTTACATCAGTCATGAGCTGTTAAAAAATGTATATATGCTGTAATTTCTTTGGACGTATCGGTATGAGTGTAATGAAAATTGTATATGCGAGTATGAGGATATGATTTATAAATGTATATGAATTTCATGTACATATGTTGCTGGCAAATGTGTTAAAGTGCACTTGTATATATGATTGGGTTTATACATTTCCTTTCGTTGAAATACATTACCTTATCATTTTATAAAACGAATAAGGGGTAGGACTAGATACGTTTTTTAACTTCATCTTAGCCCTTTTGAACATATACAATTTTTCTTTCTTCCTATTCTTGTTTTCTTTTTAATTTAATTTAGACTTGTAATGTGTTTATATGTTCAATAAAACCATAAACCAAAAAGGCACAATTTGGAGTTCAACCATGTTTTTCAGGAAAAACAGGCCTCTGAAGTAAAAATAAAATAAAAATAAAACTTCAACGTGAGTCTGTTCCGCGTCCATTTAAAACACACTCATTCACTTTAAATGAGATTTTTACACTTGAATCCAATTTTTCTTTTTTGCTGTTTGGTTTTTATACTTTGCCTCTGCAGCATATTGTTCATTATGGCTATACGTCTTTGTCTCAAGTTGAACTAGTAGTGTGTGTGTGTGTGTGTGAGAGTATCTCCTCTGGGATACTTACTATTGAGAAAGCACACACACACACTGGCTTCACAGTCTTCCTTCTACTTGCGCTCTCAATTCATTTCCTCTTCTGCCAGTGTTGCCATTTTTTTTATTTTTTTTTACTGCAACCTCTATTCGTCCTTGAGTGCAATGTTAAACACGCACACATTCGCAGACACACACGTCGTCTCAAATTTGTTTCATTGTGTTTGCGGTCTGGAAATAGCCTCATGCCTCCTCCTCGATGGTCATAATTAGCCGAGCCGATGCTTTGAAACGCTCAGACAAAATTTGATTATTCCATAAAATGTGACGCTTGAATGAAAATCACAACTTTTCTGACCTTCCCCCCCCCCCCCTCTGCCTTCTCTCTTCCAGCGATCTGCTGTCTTCAGAGTACGTGGAGAAGCATTTGTCCGAGAAAGGGAAGACGGTCGTCACTGCTGTAAGATTCTGCAAATCATTCTTCTTTCTACGCTACTCCAACTCAGATTTATGTGTCATATCCCCGACGGTCCGTTGTAGCACTTTTTTTTAATTTTATTTTTTTATAACTTCATGCAATGATGCCGCTTGTTCTTCTCTCTCTCTGGGCCCTTTAAAGTTTATTGACAGTCGTAAATCCGAATCAAATAGTCTCCCCGCATGTTGGATTCCCGTGGAATTGAAGTATGTGTGGCGTATAACTTTGACTAACACGAGATTAAAAGTGGTAATCCGCAACAATCTAACCGTCTGCTCGAGGAAACCCACGGAGGACTTGTGTTGCGTAAGTGCTACTTTCAAGATGGATTAGGAGCGACACTGCTAAACTGCAAATTAGCACAATTTTGGATACTGTAAGAATTAACCTAATGATGTTGACGTCGGCATACGATGTTTGTTTATAAATTAATTCCCGCATCTATTTTAGCTAAATATTACAGAAAGGAAGCGTTTCTTGACTCGTTGCCCAATATGGAGGTCATTGGAGCATTACAGGGTGCACTTGAACCTGCCAATATTGAAATCAGAGCTTTTCCGGTCATGAGAATAAAGTCAATATGACATAAATGAAGAGATCATTTCTCAAGAATGACATTTTCAATCTTACAAAAAAAGCTTTTACAGTACAAAACAATTGTGGAGAAACTGAAGAAAATAGTTGCAATAGTGTGAGCCATAAACATATCTGTGATAAGATCAGTTTAAGCTTGACAAATAAAAAAAATAAAAAAAAGACACAACACCATCATTAGTGTAAACACTTTATGACGGTTCCTAATTTGTCTCGCTCTGAGAAAGAAAAACTGAATTAAAATCACCTCATATGTGGGCCTTATGGTCAGCATCAACCAGAGGTGTTGATGAACAAATATTTAATTATATATAACCAGTTAGCACGTCTTATATTTTTGCATGTTTACATTTGCCATTTTAAGTGTATTTGATATTACAATCGTGATATTACTTATCTTCATTTTATACATAACTTTTAATAGTTTTTTTTGTTAGAGCATGTTGTTGTAGAACTTTTTTTGTTTTTTTTAACTTCATATATTATATAAGTTATGATGCAATAACCAATCAAATATATGTCATATTTTATAAAGGGTTCAATTCATTTGACTCCAAATGAGTACAAGACGAGTCCAGAAAGTATGTCTCCATTCTGTTAAGTGTGTCACAACCCTTGGCTCGAGCCAGCATGTACATTATTATTAGCCCTTGCCCCACCTAAATGGAACAGGGCCATAATCAATTATATTTAATTAGTCCCGTGTTTACCCTGCAGCCATACGCCAAAGCAATGAAAAAGTCATATTTGACATTTTGTTATCACTGCGTCTCCAGGAAGCCACTACACAACATTTTACATGCACTTCCTTGTATATCTATAAATAGTCTATAGATAGAAGAAAATGGAGCTAATAAGTAAAAAAAAATAAAAAAAATTAAAAAATGCAGTGAAACGACTGCAGAAGCACAGTCACAGGTTTTAATGTCCTAGCATGTCCAGCATGCTTTTAACGCCGCAAACCAGGCGGGGCGTATTGCGCTGCGGTGCGTCGCGAGGCGCTGCATCATGGCGGTAATTGATCCTGATAAAAGCTGACTTTCCTGAGGGAGTCCGGCTTCCTGTCTTCCCTAATGGCTGTTAGGCAGCGAGGAAGCAACCAGGAAGAAGAGATGGCCCCGCCGAGCACTTAGACCATGTACATTTACTTCTTTGCAAAAATGAACGTGTTTACTTGCAGGGAGCAAGAGAAGGTGCAGGCGTGCATAACGGTAGAGGTTGTAAGTAGACAGGGAGAAGATGTGCTGAAGTTGGGAGGGAAAAGAGTGATGATACAATGAGACAAAAGTCGCGCACCAGGCCACACGTTCATGCCACACAAAATGCAACATAGCAGCATGCAACTGTGCCGTAATGCATAATCGGTTCATTTGCCCAATATGAGAAAAACGTTTAAATCCATAAAATGGTATCCCTTCACATTAACCACTACTCAAGAAGCAACTCTGTTTCAAAAAAAGTTGGCAACCTTTGATCTAAGGTTTGACTTGGAGCTAATCGCAAGAAGGAGTCATGCCATGTCACGAGTGCTGTCACTATCGAAACTTTTTAAAATGGTTATCGCCACCCACCCATTAATGTCTTTCATTTTTTAATTTAAAAATATATATTTTTTTGTTAATCCACTAAGGTTGACCATGAGTTGAATTGAGTGGATATAACTACTCATTATTTATTATCTTCTGTACATGTATGCATTATTCAACACCAACAAAATTGGCCTATGCTAAACCGTTAGCAATCGCAATCAGCATTAGTGCGTGGCGATTACCACTGAAGGTAAACAAACACTAACCACCATTTAGTTCACACATACAGCATTATATCTACATGAGTTAATTGAGTGGATATAATCACTAATTACTTATCATTTGTGCATGAGCATTATTAAATACTATCAAAATGAGCCTATGCTAAACGGTTAGCAATCACGATTAGCATTAGCGCGCTAACGATTAGCATTTAAGGTAAACAAACACTAACCCCCATTTAGTTCACGCATTTCACACACATTTACTTTGTTGTGTTACGTTTTGGCCATATTTGAGACATTTTCAGATTTAAGCAAATGTATAATCCTGTGTGTGTGTGTTTACAGGGAGGAGAGCATTGCTACTACCAGGGCAAAGTCAGAGATATTCCTCACTCCTTCGCAGCCCTTTCTACCTGTCATGGCCTACAGTAAGTACATATAATACATGTGCTTATGTGAATTAGAGAGTAAGCATCCGGAGGCATAGTCCCATCTCGCATTGACATCAATGTTGATTCAATTTCGCCGCCGTCTGCTTTGTTTTAACATTTTAAATCAGACAGGTAGTACAAACCATTTCCATTCAGTGCCCTTTTTAAGGAGGCAACTACGCTATATGCAATGCAAATGCAAAAAAATATTCATATTGGCGGTGTGATTCATTACAAGTGTGAGGTTATTTCATATTGAAATCTGCATTTTAATTCGTGTTTAGTCATAGCATCGAAACAATTTCATTGAATGACAGATCTCTGTCTAATCAGAAGAATTCATGCACGACATTTTTTTTTTCCAGTTATGCATGTCATTAAAATATAGAAATGTAAACTTCATTTCTGCGCAGCTAATGATATCATTTGCACCCCTGCATTTTTATTTGGACAATCATGATTTTATTCATCGGAGCATCAACTCCTCAATGCAGGCAAGAAAAATCTTCTAATTATGGCGTGTGCAAACGCTGAGCAAGCCTAATTAAGCATAGGCTTCTAATAACATTTGCGTTATTCAATGGCGTCGTCACTCTAGCAAATTATATGTTGGATTCGATAAAAAAAAAAAAAGGATTATTTCTGTGCATTCCAATATAATTGCTATGCCATTTATATCAGTTAGCAGGAAAAGTACAAATGTGCAACATTTAATAATAGCATCAAAATATCAGTATTTAACTCATTTGGAAGGTGCATTTGGTAATAAGGCCAACAAATACCGTATTTGCAATAACAACCGAGGATCACCTACTTTGATGGGCTATGATAATGTTATGATGATATTAATGTCATGTAATGTGGACTTATTCTAGTAGTGACTACTATGCCATAGGAATAGAATTGTGCATGTTTGTGCGTGGGCTGCACAACAGTGTCAGACATTGCAGAGAGAGTACTTCCCATAAGCTGCGTCAGGTATTTACCATAATATGCATCCTGCTTTCTCCCCTCTGTGTGTTTTATGCACACACTCACACACACACACGCACACACACACACACGCACACACAACAGAAACTTAAGCCTACAGTGCAATAATAGCTTTTAACCGCATACAGACAGATCCTGTTCGCATCTTCAGCCGTCATGTCAATGAAGATCGTTCACCATTGGCTTGAGTTGGTTTTCAGAATGCCGATACACATCACGCACACATACGCATAAATATCGTGTGCCGTTTTCATCTCTTTACCGTGTAGATATTATGCACTATAGCAATACGATAGCAAAAACATGCACAAAAACAGCCTTGGGAGTGAATTAAAAATCTTTTTTTCAAACATTCAACACCATGTCACTCACTTTAGGGGTGTTAGGAAAAAATCGTTCCGGCAATATATCGCGATATTACAGCGCGCAATTCTTGAATCGATTTTTAAACATAACATCTTACTTAGGGTTAGGATTCACACATTAAGCATGGAAGAATGTTATATTAATGGAACATTAAGCCTTAATATTTTATTTCAGTGCTGTTCAAACATGAAACAGACTGCAACCTGAATTTTACAAGTTTACTGATTAGTATTTTCTAAATTTGAGGGGGAAAAAAATCGCAATAATCAATTTATAGATTTGTACCGGGATTAATCGAATCGAATCGTGACATATGAATCGTGATACGAATCGAATCGCCAGGTACTAGGCAATTCACACCCCTACTCACTTTTATATCATGTTTGATTTTCTGATATAGATACTCTATAAGCAGTTTCATTGTTTTGTTTGTTTTTTAATTCAAAAGATGGAAGAAAATGTCTACACTGAATATAGTGGTTTATGGTAATATAGTGAATTTCCAATAAAAGTCGTATAATAAAAGCTTTTAAGTATTAGAGAAATGGACACTTTTGGCTCCTTTTAGGCTGAGTGAATTTTCACATGGATCACTAACTAAATACTCGGTGGTTTTTTAGTTCTTCTTTCTACGACTTGGGGGATTAAAAGGCCGGAGAGAAAAAAAAGGAGGCAAATTGTGCGCACGAGTTCCTGACTTCGCAGCTTGACACCAGCAATCTCCTAAAAGCTTCAGATAAAGTTAATTAAGGGACGCGGCGCGGTCACTTCAGGTGCTCGTGGGCTCGCGTACCGTAGATGGCGAAGACCTTCACACAGCTGCTCCATGAGAAATTGATCTGTGACTTATTAAAAGGAGTGCTCCTGCCAGTGACGCGCGCGTACACGTACGTTCAATGCCATAATGTGCGGCAATCATTTGAGGACGGTCAAGCGTTTGACTTCAATGACATTCTGAGTCAGTGAAAGTGTGATCTTGAAGTGATGCCACTTTGATGTGCTGCAACTTTTTTTTTTTTTTTTATTATAATCAAAATACACTAAAGTAATGTCCAAGATATCTCATGTATATAAAATTTCATTAAAACGATGACCTTTCTTGATTCGCTGATGTGGGAAACTGCTGCAGTATGGTGACAACTCCTGCCAAGGAGGATTTAGGACTTAGCACTCAGTATCCGAATTTTTATTTTTATTTTTTGCCTTGTGTTTCGTGGCTGGTATCGGCAGCTTCCAGAAGTACCAGATACCTTAAAATAAGGTTGATATTGGCCCGATGCCGATATCATGTATCAGTACTCGGCCATCAATAATGTCATGTATTCTTGGGCCAGAGATGAACTCATTCACTGCCATAAATTCATTATAAAAATCGATTATTAAAAATTAGGGGCGACAGGCGATTAACATTTTTTATTGTAATTAATCGCACAATTTCACTAGTTAACTCACGATTAATCACACATTTTATATCTGTTCTAAATGTACGATAAAAAAATTCAAGGTTTTCATACTCTTAATAACAAAAGTGGGGGAAAAAATGTTAAACTAATAGAAATAGGTTCAATGAATTTTTGACGTCTACAGCCGTCAATGGCAGTGAATGAGTTAATCTGCTATCTGATTTAATTGGCCGGTATGAGCTTCTTCATGTTTTTGATTGAAATATCTTTTGTTTTAAGCAAATAATGCTGCAAATTCTACAAATTACTATTTTACTATGGATGGGTGAGTCCCGATACCCGGTATCAGCCCGATACCCGGTATCGGCCCGATACCCGGCCTTATTTTAAAGTATCTGTACTCACGACAGCACCTGGCGTTTTTACGATCACGGACTACAAATTAGAAACTAGAAAAATAGAAAATTCCCATTAATTTAATCGAATTTTAAGGAAAATTCTATGTTAGGATATATAGGTCTTTCTTTCAAATTATATGCCATTGTTTTTTTGTTGGGAAATGTTATGTATCAACAGTACTTGTGGTATCAATGACTCATGGTATCGGTCTGAAAAAAAGTGGTATCGATCCCTTCACATCCTACAAGTCTTGAAACACTGCTGTGCATAATTTGGAACGGTGCGTTTTTACAAAAACTTTTTTTTATTTCTTGAAAATATATCGTCATCATTACAAGGTTTGTTTAAAAAATATTTAAATTATTCTCTAACAGTTGACAACTTGAAAACTCTGCTGAGTGTCATTAGCATCATCATTTGGAACGCGATGAATACAAAAAGCTGTTTGTGTCATGTGGCGTTTTCTCCCCTTTCCTCTCTTTCAGTGGCATGTTTTTCGATGGCAATCACACGTATCTGATCGAACCCGGAGGAGAGGGCGGTAACCATGTAAGTGTTATGTCATCTTTTCCACGCATGCAATGATGAATAATATGCCCTGGGATGGGGGATCGAATGGGATTTACGGGATTGAAACAGAGGTCGGCTGTTGTCAAGGCGGTGAGGGTCATGAGACAAAACGTGAGGCATTGCCAATCTTCCGGCAAACTTTGAACAAAAGCAATGCGCTCGGTTACAAAGAAGCCTTCCGCTAATTAGATAATAACGATTAAAGGCATTATGGTCGAAAGGAGAGGACGGATCCAAGATTGCCCCGAGACGCTCTGAGACTCAGATTTTGTGTGTGTGTGTGTCTTCGTGTCCGCTCTAATTAAAATGTCCTGGAGATGTGTGAGTGTGTTTCTACTGTTAATAAGCAAAAAAAAAAGGAGACGAGATAAAAGAAGTAAAAGGGTTTTGGCTCGTGCTGACGTCCACACTTAGCCCGTATGACGGATGCTACAAAACGCTCAAGGTCAAAAGATAAAGCTCACAAATGAAACACAGTGGAAGGACAAGCGGAGATGAACGTGACTATAAAAAAAAGTAAAATACATGTAAAGATTAGATTGCACATCGTAGAGTTTAATGCAGAAAGAGAGAAACATCCTCCTCTCCGATATTTGCTGGAGAGATTTTATTATTCAAGAGATCAGAAAGTGAGTTTACATTTTTCTTGAACCTTGAATTTGATGACATTGCGACGCGCCATGCAAAATGTGATCTACTTATTTCCGCAAAGAGTTGGCAGGCCTTTTATTTGCTCAACTACTAGTGTGGTTTTGTGCTCAAGGGTCACATTGGGTTTTTCAAATGCACGGATGGGCCAGGTAATTTCTGCATGACGTAAAAAAAAAAAAGGTTTAACATTTTCAAATGTGTATGTAAAATACAGTCAGAAATGAATGAAATTATATTTATGGCATTGACTATCACCTCTTACTGGCTCCCTTGCATTTATTGATGATGTGACTGCTGACAAAAGCATTACAATGAATTCTAAAGTGTTTCGGGCTATATTATGATTTTTTTTATTTTTTTTTAGATGGTGCTCTTGTTTTAAATATAAAGGCTAGTGTAATGGAAATTGATTACATTTCTACTGCATCTTTAAATCAAGGGTGCCATCTAGAGGAGTCAAAAATATCACAAGTGGTTCATGAAGCTTCATTCGTCCATCACTTATGTACTACTACAGTATACGATTACATTTGTCATTTTAGCAACGCTATAATGAAATATAACAGTGAGCGTGCATACCTCCACCAAAGTCAAATGGTTAACACAAGGGGGAAAAAATGCTTAAGTATTACATAAGTGATTGGTTGTCCATCTGTTTGTTAGTTAACAGATTTCTTCCTGTTTCATGGAGGATGACGAACAGATGGGAGGTACCATTCCGACTTTTTTTTTTTGGGGGGGGGGGGGGTGGACTGACACCACAGTGACTCAAATAGTCAATTAGTCAATTAGAGTAGCAGTTCCTCTGAGGTCTGATTTGTTTTTAGAAATACGCGGATGCCCTCTCGGGCCCCGTTTTAGTTTCCACACGCCCGCTTTAAAAGCTCCTGAGCTTCGTTCTGTTCATGTCGTCGGAGTGAAACATCACTTTCCGTCACTATCATCGGCAAATGTGGAAGCTGTGAGAGGATGATGCGCCACCAACTTGACGCTTGTGATGTGCTTTAAAGCAGGAAGCGGCGTGTGGCAGCCAGATGGTTATGCCCCCCCCCTCCCCTCTGCCGTCGTGTCACTTTATATATATTGAATTTTCCATCGTCGTACGTCAACATGCTTGCGCACCATTAAAGCGCATTAGCCAGCAGTTCAGATGCAGGTGCACGTTGCCAGGTGTTCCCACGGGCGGCCACATGTTGTGAGGGAAGATGCTGCTGGCATGCGCAAGCACAAAATACCATATGTTCTTATTTATTTATTTATTTTTGACAATTCTGCATGCTCAACTGCACCTCGGAGAACATTTGAGCAAAGACCCCCTTGCAGCTGGACAGCCGAAATGATGAGAATGGTACATAGGCTTTGACTTCCGTTTTTGTTCAAGTTTCTCAAAAAAATTTTAAAGTTGCTTTTTGAAGGCCAATTTGCTGAAAAGGAGCAAGAAAGAGGCTTTTATAGCAGTGCCTTTTCTGCTCATTGACTACAGTATTTGATTTGTAGGATCATGGTGACTTTGAACGTCCCTGATATTTTATATTAGATTTCCCATACCATATGAAAAAGGAGTGGCCTGGCTTTTTTTTTGAAGACACCAGCTGTCATTAACCCCCCCCCCCCCCCCCCAATTGTTATGCAAGCCCTGTGTGGTGGGAACACACTCAACAGACAGACGGTGAATGGCTTCAAGTGGTTTATTGCAACTCCCAGTTGAAGTTTACTCTCAAACTAATCATAAAACAAAAGCAAATGACATGTGTAACAACCACATAGCATTGACGTACAACAGTCCGTTTAGCGGCTAGCCTAATGCTAACCACGCAAAACGCATTAGTTGCGTTTCCATTCGGGGTGGGGGTGTTGTGATGGAGACAGGTTGCGATTAGAAAGGACTTCAAGTGCCAAGTGGATTTTTTTTTTCAAGCTGATTGGATGAAAAGATTGAGGGGAGGTCTCCTGTGTTCCACTCGCGCATGTTACACCTCGTTGCAATTATATTCATGAGCCAGCCAGCCAGCCAGCAGTCTGTATCTTCAGCGAGATGCCGTCTCCCGTGGCAACCCAGGCTCCGCCCCCCGTTTCTTTCCAGCCCAACAACATATGAAAAGCCATCTGTGTTTTGAGCCTTAATCCCCCATCCATTGCGCACACCCCGCAGAGTCTGAAGGCTGCGTGTGTGCTTTTCTCGTTGGACGAGACAAAGAAGAAGACGGTGGTCAGTCCACTGTAATGCGCGTGCTGCACTTCTTTGACAAACCCCTTATTAATCATCGGCCAATGACGTCGGCAAATATTTTAAAAAGGAAGTGTTATCAAAGAGGCGCACTGCAGCGCTTTATGCTGCCGGCTGCTTCATTTCACATGCTCACTTCACTTCAAAGATGAGACTTAAAACACCAGGGGAGCTAAAAAGCTGCATTTTAAGTAAGAGCTTAATCGCCTGATGTTCACCTCCCTCGAGACTGTGTACGGAGATTGATTCCTATCAGATCATAGAGCAGGCCAAACATCAGGGACTTCATTATTGTCAGCTCGCGAGGGCAAAACAATGTTTGATTGACAGTCATGTACACCCACCGGACAATTCATTAGGGATGCCCGAGCAGTCGAATGAAATCCATTCAAGATGAGGCGTTTGTTTAATTTTGATACGGTGAGTCATGATTGTAATTTGTAGTCTAGTGTATTGTACTGTATTTCTATTTTGTCCCCACAATGTATCAAAATTAGAAACAGCGCTCAGTATTAGTGCAGTTCTAAACATTATAATGACCATTTTCAGCTCTTTACAAATTGAGAATGTTTGGAATAAAGATACATCAAATCACAAGGACAATTTGTGTTTAATAGGAAAAAAAGTGAGTGTAGAAAAACATTGACTTCAGTGTATAACCATATAAAAAGGCATGTCAATACAAATGCTATATTGTGCTCATATAGTCACTATAAAAGGAAATACAAAAACAAAATCGGTTTAGGAATGTTTAAAACTTCGTAAAGCTACTGCTGCCACATTTTAAGTCAAACATCTACTTCTATACAGTATCATTCTGTATAGTTAAGATGTTCAGATCAGCATTCATATCGTAACGTCACAGAAAGGCATCGTAAACTGGCACAGTATGCACGCAACATCGGTACTCACAATTAGTGCATTGCTCTTCAACGTGGCGTGAACAGCCATTCATGTTACACAAAGACAAAATTAGTCTTAAGAATTTTAGTAGTGATGACCAAGCAACTTCTCTATCCTGAAGTCGGTGTGTGAATCTTCAACATTCAACGTAACAGCAGAACAGTTGGCATCCAGTGTAAAAGGCTTCCAAAGGGAAATAAATATCTGTTCCATGGCATCGTGACCAATTGTGGACCCTTCAAGGTCAAAGACAAGTGTAAAAAAATTAAATTAAAATAAAGTAAAACTAATCAGCCACTGCCGCCAACTCAAGTCTCAAAAAATCCGCAAGAAGTCTTACAATAGTGGTATGATTTCATAAATTGTTTGATTTTGGGGGGCATACAGTGGTGCCTTCATTTATGAGTTTAATCTGTTCTGTCACCATGCTCGTAATTCAAAACACTCATCTTAAATCATCTTTTCCCATTAAAGTACAGGGAAATGCCATTAATCCGTTCCAGCGCTTAGAATCCTTCTGTATGAGCCTTGGCCACCAGGGGGCAGTATATTACAGTCATACAGCCAAAAACAAAAGGCTTTCACAACTGAGTGACAAAGAAAGCTGCACGGTTATTGGACATTAGTTGACTGTGACTATTCGCCGTCCACGTGTTGTTGCACTGTTTGTGTTCAAAACACTTGCTTAAAGCGTTTACACAAACACGGATGATGCTGTCCGTTAGCCCGTCTATGGCAGCTGGCATCGAGTGTGTATGCAGCATTAAGCTAGTGGACTAGGAAGTGTAAATCCCTTTGTTTCATCTTTAGTTTGGCAATAAACAGCTTTTTTTTGCTCAAAAGCCAAAGCAAAAAGTTGCAATAACTTAGCTAAAAAATCAATGAAAAACGCTCATAAGTCAAGGTACCACTGTATTCTCCAAATCGTACCACTTTTAGCGTGTCTGGCTGTGGAGGTTCCACTGTACTGGGAAAGCAATAAAGAGTTGGCAAGTGGTATTCAGTGTAGTATTAGTTTTTGTAGGCACATGTTGAAGTGATAAGGCCATATATTTGTTTACATGATTGTTTTCTGATTTTGTTCATGCCACACTTGTATGGTAGAATTTGTGACATCATAATTCGTGCTTAAAAGACTGCAAGTCAAAGTAGTTAGTAAGTTAACTCTAATCGAAGCAGATAAACCATCTTTCATATTAACTCATGGTTCGTTTGCCTTTCTTTTTTTTCTTTTTTTTTTGCATGTCTATGATGAATATGATATTGTTAATTGTAATACAGATTTTTTTTTTGCTTCTGTTGAAAAGGGACCTTGAAAAAAGAAAATCACATATTAAATCGCAATTACAATGTTGAGAGGAAAAAATGCAATTAGATCATTTTTCAAAATTCTCCAGCTCTAGTTCTAAGACACACATCTGTGTGCCCTGCGACTCTTTGTTAATTTTCCCCTTCATATCATAAAAAGTCCAGAACTCTCCACCAGCGCTCACTTCCATAAACAGCAATTTAATCAACCTCTTAGAGATTAATAACATTAGTTTGAGGGGAACCTCCCAAAAAGTACTAATATTGCTTTGTTCTGCTAGGACGTTTCTTACTGTGTCACCACGGGAATGTCAATCTCAATGCCAGACATCCGTGAGCGGCTGGAGTAGCGGCGGCCGGCATAGCTGGCTGCGTAGCTCTGAGAGGGCGCGTAGCTTTGTGAGGGCGCGTAGGTCTGAGAGGGCGCGTAGGTTTGAGAGGGTGCGTAGGTTTGAGAGGCCGCGTAGGTTTGAGAGGCCGCGTAGGTTTGAGAGGGCGCGTAGGTTTGAGAGGGCGCGTAGCTCTGAGATGGCGCGTAGCTCTGAGATGGCGCGTAGCTCTGAGAAGGTGCGTAACTGTAAGCCTGGGTCCCTCCCACTTCTGAGCCGTAACCATCAGGAGCAGAAATCTGAGACATGTACACTTGCGGTGGCGCAGGGGCAGCCACGCTCTGAATGTAGCCCTGCGCGGGCACGTATTGCTGCGTGTCGATCACCGTGGGAGGGAAGGCCTGAGCCGCATAAACCGGCGACGGCGGGAATCCGTTGGCCGTGAGCGGCTGGGTGGACGCAGAGGTGGACACGGAGGAAAGGGGCAACCAAAAGGGCGAGGGCAACTTCTTACACATGCAGTACCACATGAACATGAGCAGGGCGGCCAGCATCAGCCCCCCGGAACAGCCGATGGCCACGTACGGAGCAAAGCCGTCCGAGAAAAGCTTGCCGTATTTCTTGTTCAGCTCTTTGGTGCCGAACAGGAACCACACGGAGGGCGCCAAGGCGACGGCGCCGCCCAGGAAGAGGAGCGCGGCCGCCACCAGGTGACAGCCGGCGCTGTTCACCAAGAATCGGATGCTCTTGATGTCCGGTTCGGGCTTGTCGGAGCAGCAGCAGGTTTTGCACATGCCGGCCATGCACAGCAGCAAGGCCACAGAGCCAAAGGTCAGACCTGCCGGCACGCAGAACTGCAGCAGCCTCAGATCCAGCTGGTCCACTTTGGAGTACCACTGTAAACATGAGAGCATTGATGCCAAATTAGCACTTTGGTTGCTGGATTTACTATTATGAATGTAGCTATCAATTATTATTATTATTTTTTTGTATTTTCCCCATTGTCCCATCAATTTATTGAGTAATCGGAAATAGATCTATTTTATATTATTAGGCACAATGTGGAAGCAGCCAGCGGGTATTGTTTTTGTCCACTTCGGGTTGCCATCCTCATTCTAATTTAGTATATGGCTTTTAAAGGCAAGGCTTGGTGAGTGACGTGGGTGTCAGTGAATGAGAGTGTAGCATTGGCCGGCTAACTCTACATGTTAAGTGACTTGGCATCAGTTACCGCGTCGACAGTTCTTGTATAAATGTGCTTCTGAATTATTATTTCATTTACTTACCGTTTGTTCAATAAAGCGATTCAAAGGGCATCAGTGGCTGTGTCTACTGTTGACAATATGTTGTAACTAGCGATGGTAAGGGTGCGTTTCGATACTAATTGCCACATTTAGCAACACATACTCACGTAGGGCAACACTGTAATGGTACAAGTTCTGCAGTCATTTTAACACTATGTAAAATTGGCTACAACCAGAATCCGACATGCGTACCTCCGCGTCATAGAAGTAACATCCTGAATAGCCGTCCTGTTTGACGCACTTGGTCCACAGCCCGTCATTGACGCTGATGTTCTTGGCGTTGCGATTGAAGGTGACCAGTCGGGTTATGCGCCACTGAGGGACTAACGCCGCCACGGTCAAGCCGGCCACTGACACAAAGGCGACGATGAAGGCAAAGGCGTTGGTGGCGTGGATGTCCCGGCACGACATTGTGGTTGTTCTTGAGGTGTTCCCGCCAAGGGAAAAAAAAGTCTGTTGAAGAAATATCATTGTGCTTTTTGTAAACCGCTCTATTTCAGCCACATTGTTAGTGGAAGCAGTGTGTGTCAGTGGGACACGCTTTGAAAAACTCCAGAGAAATAAACTTGAATTAATTTATAAAAATCAACTGATTGCCTTGCCCTAGATCACCTGATGGGAAACAATAACTCTCTAAATGAAGTAAGGCGCAGGCTGACCTGACTTTGTGCCCCCCTCTTGTATTCCGATTCACTGCAGTTTAGTTGACCTAATAGCAAGCGCCCCCGAGACAATGCTCTCATTTCATTAGCAAACAGTAACAAGGACTCTGTGGTGGAGGCTGCTGGGAAAGTGCACCAGGACCAACTGAACAAAACACAATTGAATATGCCTATGGCTGTAATTTTTAATTTACAGCAAATAGCAGATGCGGAATGTGTCAACTTGTTTTTCATCTTCTTGATAAAGTGTGGCCCCCGTCCTGTAATATTTGTTACATAAAATGTAGATTAAATGCAAATAATGAAATAGAAATATTACTTAACTTTTACATTTAACATTTTCAAAATATTTTATTAAACAACTGGTTAATTATATGTAAATATATTAGAAGAAATTAGAATGAATTATTAGATGAAGAAACTATTTTTACAAACAGTAAGGTTTTTTTTGTAACTAATCTAGTGTGAATGCTTGAAGGTTAAAAAAAAAATCTAAGGTGTACCCACCCCCATTTTTTTTTCATCTAAAAGCCTGTGCCAACTCAAGACAACTTCGTAAATGTAATTAAGAACCTGTCATATAAATAACCATTTAAATGACACTTACTTAGCCGCCTGGCAAGCTGGTGGCTACGTTGAGTTTAGTAGGCACGTAACATTCACTTCGCGTGGCAAAGTTATATTTAGCTCATATATTATTATTAATAAAACATCAATGATCACATTTTAAAGACTTGATTTCCTTATCTGGAAGTTGACGCTCGCGTCCGTCCGTCCGTCCGTTTGCTAACAAGTTAGCACCGCAGCAACCTGTTGAGTCCCCAACTCTTTAAAATCTCCGAGGCTGGACGCGTTCGCGATCGACAGCGAGGCTTGTCAGAACAACTCTTGCTCGTACCTTGTTCTCCGGGAGCCAGGTGGTGTTTACGTCGAAGGTTGCGGCGTGTTACATCGGCTCATTTTTAACAGCAAAGCAGATCAGAGAGTGCGCTTGAAGTGGAGTAGCTAGCATTAGCATACTAGCATCAGAGGCGTAAACAGGACGTTGGGTACGAGGGAGGACTTTCCCCATTTGAAGAGTCTTGCAGGCGCTTGACAACGACGCCTGACAACGACGGTTGACAAGTGGTCCGCGACGTAATACGTCATCACGCTGTAACGGGGAGCGGGGGGTAATTTGTGTTTCTGTGTTCAAAGGAAGTGGAGAGTAAAGGGATATGACTTGCTTTATGTTTTTAATATTACATAGCTTGTTTCACATCCATGTTCAAATTCCATGTATAAAGTCCAGGCCTTTATTTGATGCCAACTCAAATGGAAGTCAATAAAAACAGACTAGTTATTCGTGGCTATTAGGCACAGACATGGGATAAACAAAGTTCTATCTTCCAGCTAATTGGCTCAATTTGAAGTTGTTAAATTGATTCAAGGCCAGGAGAGTCCTGTAAAAACAGTATTTAAAAAAAGCTAGTAAATGTTCACCTTGCCCCTAAGGCAGTTTATGGTTGTCATTAAACGTGCTATTTCCAGGCGGTTCCTTATCGTGCCTGTAATAACTATTATTTTCCTTTCGTTTGGCAAAAGTTAACGAATTTCGCTGAGTAGATTTAAATGTAAAAAATGAAAAGCAAGGTGTACTAGTGGTTAGCACGTCTGCCTCACAGTTCTGAGGTTTGAGGTTTGAATTTTAGCTCTGGCCTTTCTGCAGATACTCGAGCTCCCTCTCCCTCTTACCTTCCGAAAACATTCCTTATGTTGGCTAAAGACTCCCAATCGCCCTTAGGAGTGAATGTGAGTGTGACTGGCTGGCGACCAGTCCAGGGTGACCTCACCTTTAGCCCAAAGTTCGCTTGGATAGGCCTTATGGATGGATTATAAATGACAGTAGTATCAATAACTGTTCTGATTTTCTATCCTTCAGAGTGATGTCCACTTGATATACAAATCTGGAGGACCAGATGGACTTCATGACCTCCTCGGTGGTAAGATTGAGCGCCGACAGTAAATTAATAATTGATTTTAAATGTAGCCACCGGAAACAATCACCTCTTTTAAGGTAACCTTCCCGAGCCACCCTTTCCCAGTCCCCCATTTCCTGACTCAAGACGTGTCCACAAGAGAAAGAAGAGACAGGTATAAATAAACTAATTTAGCTAATTAGTCAGTGTCTCACTTATGTGTTGTTTTTGTTCACAAAACAAAAAAAAAGAGAACAGTTTCCTCCCACTCAGCAGCCTTTCACATTCCTCCTCTTCCCCTCCATGAAATATTTACATTGTGCGTCATCGTCATCATCATTTCTCGGATGTCCTTAGAGATGCTCTCATTTGTTTTTTGGGGGTGGGGGGAGGAGAACAAACTTTATGTAGCCCCAAAAAGTTTTATCAGTAGTGATTTGTTCATTTCATCAACGTGTGAATTCTTTTCAGGCTCCACATGTGTCGCGAAGTGTGGAAGATGAGGTCAAATACATTGAGCTGATGGTCATCAATGACCATTTAATGGTAAGTGATATGTATATGCTTGCTTGGTTTTTGATCCCCCCCCCCCCCACACACACACACACTTTTCAGTGAAACCATACACAGTGGAAATTCTACAAAAGGCTTACTTCAAAGTTGTTATAATTTCAATAAAAAGGATTCCCATAGGAAATCATGGAAAGTGGATTAATTTTTTTTGAGGCCATCAAAAAACATTATTAATCAACACACAATGTTATAATTAACATTCTAAACAGTCATACAAGTAATGTTAAGTGTGTTAAAAAAAATAAAATAATGTTGAAGATGCATGATAGAAGTCATAAGAGGTTGCAGGAAGGTGTCTGCACACCAATACTGCCACCTAGTGGCATTTATTTGACATTTAAGGCAGATTTTTCCAGATGATTTAAGGTGGAACTCCAAGTTGTACTTATTGAGACGATTGACTTCGCAAAGCCAACGAATGACGTAAATAGATTTAGATTTAAAAAAATGTATATTTAATTCGCACTGGATGATGTTTTCCACTCATGTTTCTTCTCGTTCTCCCTTCTCAGTACAAGAAGCATCGCCTCTCCGTTGGCCACACCAATAACTATGCTAAGTCAGTGGTCAATATGGCTGACATGGTAAGAATCGTATTGATCCTCCTCTCGGAAAGCTCGCCACAAGCACTTCCTGCTGAGCATGCATCACACTGATTTCTCATTTAAACAACCTCACTCTCTCCATTGTAAACAGCCATTAACCAGCCACTCACGAGCGAGTACTCCGCTCGAGGAGGCCGCCGTAGCCTGAATGTCACTTTCGGGTCATTCATTTGCGTGCTCCGCTATGGAAACGCGAGCGGCCGCTGGGTCACGGCTGTAAGCCGATCGCCTCGTCAAGCTCAGGCGGGGAAAAGGTCGAGCTTTTTTGCCTCGTCCTTGAAAAAGATCATATGAAGCGGATCGCCTTTGGAAAGTTCACATCGATTTCCATGTGAGAGTAGAATTTCTTTCCATAGCTACAATCACAGCTTTTCCTTCAAGTGACAACTCATAAAACTGCAGCAGCGAACTTCGAGACGGCGGGCCATGTAAAGCCCACGCAAGCGTTTGATCTGGCCTGCAATGCAGTTGTTACAAACAAAGGAAACCTCAGCTGAGCTGTTAGAAAAATACATCATCACGCATCATCATATTTTGGCCCTCCGAGAACCAAATAAGAAAAAAGAAAAAAATCTTCAATATCCTGGTTTTGTGTAGGCTCTTCGGGGACAACAATTGAAGAGCAAACCTCATTGAAATCTTTAAAACGTCCCCTTTGATTTCCCCAGATTTTCAAGGAACAGCTCAATACCCGCATCGTGCTGGTCG
Source organism: Leptonotus elevatus (assembly GCF_054856555.1). Classification (NCBI taxonomy): domain Eukaryota; kingdom Metazoa; phylum Chordata; class Actinopteri; order Syngnathiformes; family Syngnathidae; genus Leptonotus; species Leptonotus elevatus. The sequence goes on from NC_141244.1 coordinate 17,366,976, forward strand.
CCATGGAAACGTGGTCCGCCGATAACAAATTCAATATTGACGACGACCCCATGGTGACCCTCAGGGAGTTCATGAAGTACCGCAAGGATTTCATCAAGGAGCGATGTGACTCTGTACACCTCTTCTCGTGAGTGCACCCGTTATTCATTTGGACAATGACCTTTTTTTGCAAGTCCACACTGTAAAAAAGAAAGAAAGAAATGTAATGTGCACTGTTATACAAAGATGTTTTTTTTTTGTAGCCCCGAATTATGGAGATTACTTCCGATGAATACTTTTTGTACAAAATTCTGAAAATGCGTTCATTGACTTTATACTGTGATGTTATTCATATAGGAGATGTCAAATCAGAATTTAATATGCTGTTAGTTCCAGTTTTTATGATTGTTCCTATATACCACTGATTTGTATCACTGTTATCCTGTACTGATGACAACTAGTATTAGTAGTACTTGCAGTAGTAATTAGTATGACAGAAAATATCATATTTTGCCATAATTGTGATTAAGAAAATGTTTTAGTCACAAACACTAATATATAAAAAAAAAAAGTTAAGTATTTAATTTGTCCCACTAAAGTCACTTATCTCTACATTTAGTCGTTTTTCAGGTTTGCATTAGGTCCAATTTGAATGATTTTGACAACACCTCAATAGTTTTGAAATACAAATCAATTCAATTCTGTGACTGATGCTTATTGTTGACTGATTTTCGTTTCAACGTTTCTCTTATCAGAGGGAACCGTTTTCACAGCAGCTGGGGCGGCGCTTCCTACATGGGAGGAGTTTGCTCCCTCACCAAAGGGGGAGGTGTCAACGAGGTAACCGTGGAACTTAGCGCATCTGATCGCAATGTTCATTTCTCTGAACTTCGGAGTAAGCGCTGGACTTCTGATGATCTTCAGACTAATCCACTCTTTGTGTCGTTGTTGTCCATTTGTCTCCCTTTATCAGTATGGGAAAACAGATGAGATGTCTATAACGCTGGCTCAGTCCCTGGGGCAGAACATTGGCATCTTCTCTGATAAGAAGAGGATCCTTAATGGTGCATTGCCCCCACTTCAATCCATCATTTATAACCCTTCTGAAGTTCTGATGTACATCACATAGTGTATATGCAACCACAATTTCTTCAACAATTGAAACCTTTTTTTTTTTCTTATTTAAGATATGTTGCATTTCTGATTTTTTTTCTACTACTACTTCTCATTATATGTGGGGTTTTTTTTTCTACAGGAGAGTGCAAGTGTGAGGACCGTTGGACAGGCTGCATCATGGATGATGTTGGGTAAGAAAAAATAATGAAGACACATATCAAAAGTAAAAATATATATATATATAGTGCTGCAATTAGAGAACTCACCACTAGGTGTCAGCCCAACTATTCTCTCTAGTCTCTCTCATCATGTTTCTACAGTACTTAACGACACAGTGTTTAGTGTTCTTTCATAATGCTATGTCAAACAAAACATGTAACTTTGTGTGTCATTGTGATTCTGTGTTGTGCGTTGCTGTCACTACCCGCTCTTAAATACTTCTTGCGCTTCCCCTCTATCCCAAATGGGACAGCAGGTGAGCAGAAGCCTGGCTAGAACGTTGCTTGTGCTCTTCTGACCCGCGGCCTTGGCACAAATGGTTGTCAGCCATCACAACCAAACGTCTCTCTGTTTGTTCAAATGATGTGAACAAATACAGTCTTGACGTGCCTTTGAGTTTATACTGACTGTATTTGGTTGGCATCATCTCGTTGAACAATAACTGTCATTTATGTTATTGTATAGTATTCTACATCGAGTGGACACTTCATTAGGGATACCTAATCTTATATGAGATGCAATAGAAATATCCCGCCTACTAAACGTGGTAACTGAGTTTGAATGATGCTGTCACAAATTCGCAAAGGTATTTATTCAACACTATGCTTATTATTGTGTGGTGTAGAATCACATTATATTGCAAAACACATTTCTAATATTGTTAAACAAAAACCTCTCGAGCAGTGTCAATCAAAACTGATCATTTTTATCTTTGTAAGAGCAGGATTTTATTTTTTTTTGTATTGGATCTCATTAGTTGGTGCAGGTGTACCTAATGATGTGGCCTGACTCTATGTTTTGTCTTTGAGCTAATGTCGGTAGCCAGTTAGCTTAGCATTAATTTGTTTTCCGTATTTCCTCAAATAGTGGCTGTTCCTCTAGACGCCGTGACCCAATTAGTCACTGAACACTTAATAATAGTGTACATTGTGTACATAAAGTCATGATATAATTCAGTATTATTTGAAGAATTACTGTAAACTGATTTGTGCCACATTTTTTGCTTTAATTCAATGGAGATTAGGCTGCTCCTTCTGGTGTGCGCAGCTTGGCCACTTGGGGGCAGTGTAATTTATGGAGAGTAGCCGCAGTTCTATTTGTTGTTCTTCGCAAAAGATAAGGAAGGTATGTCTGTGGGTTTTGTTGTAATGTCTGTCCAGTTGTGTTGCTTGCCATGTGTTTACGCCGCACAGGTAGAAAAAGAAAAAGAAAATCTTGTAATGTAGCATGCGCTAAAGTAGGCCACAAATTTTGCCTGCAAGTTAAAGCAAAAAATATATAAATAAATCATCGAAAGGCACCGCTCTAATTTGCTCCTCCCCATCAGCAGCTCAGCCACTATTTGTGAAAATGCTGTACTTAAGGTAGCCTGACATTGGTCTTCTCATCTTTTTCCATTTCTTGTCTCGTCCATGTGTAGTCGATTGATACTGTCTGCAATGTCAGTCTCATCATAAATACGACCCAACTGATAACTCTGACACTCTCTGCCCCCCCCCCCCCCTCGATTGGGTTCCCATCCAGTTCAGTACACCTGCTAGCTATGACATCACGTGAAGAGGTCATGTGACAGAGCGAGCGCTCTGCCATCTGTCCTCTGCGCCCTCTCAAATCGACTCAGTGGTATTTCAGACACTTCAATGTATTCAACGAGCGAGCTCAGCCATGTCCATTGACGCCAGCTTCCTTTTTTACTCCGCAGCGCCTGCATGTCTGAACAGCCTAACTCCTCTCACTGTTCTGTTTTCACAGGTTTAGCTACTGTGTGCGCGCGTGTACGTGTCTGTGTGTGAGAGTTAGTGACACGTTTCATGGATTTCTGTTTTTGTTTCCCTATTTTTGTGTCGATTGCCGTTTTTCTGAGTATTGATGAAAACCACATAACTTATGGAAGGGATATTCAATAACTGTTCAAATGACAAGTTCGTTACTATGACTATTAGAATCAATTGAATATCACTAATTCTGTTCCCGGCTCTGTAATTATCTCTACATATGCGTCGTAGAAAGGAATCTCCTCTTAGTTGTGACAAATAATAACATTTATGGTATGGGCCCGAACATGCTGTTGTTGTGCTGAACAGCTTCTACCTGCCCAAGAAGTTCTCCGACTGCAACGTGGAGGAATATTACAACTTCCTAAACAGTGGTGGAGGAACCTGTTTGTTCAACAAGCCCTTCAAAGTATGTCTTCTATACAATATCACAAAACAAGATATGCTACATCCATATTCAAATCCTAGATAGAAAATGTTTCAACCTTGGAGATCTTCTTTTATTATTAATATTCTTCTTCTGTTTGTTCTTCAGCTGCTGGACCCTCCCGAATGCGGTAATGGCTTTGTGGAGCCAGGGGAGGATTGTGACTGTGGCAGTCCAGTGGTGAGTTGCTGGCAATAAATACATATAATGTAAATATATTTATATATCACGGAAGCGTATTGCATTCACTTGAAAAAAAAAACCTCCTGTTTTTCTGAGTAATTTTTTTGGGGAGGGTTTTTTTTTCATTTTCTGAATATTTTTATCTGTTTTACTGAATTTTTTTCTGTCAAAAAAATATTCAGAAAAACAGGCTGAAAACAAATATTCAGAAAAACAGGAGGAAAAATTATTCAAAAAAAATGGAAAAAAATAATTCCGAAAAACAGAGTTGGTGTTCTGTTTTTTGGAGTAAATAATTTTTTTTTACCTCTGAACTTCAAGTGACTTGTTGTAGACTCGCTAATAGCGGAAGCTGACACTTTCCCGCATACATATGCAATAAGATGGTCATGTTTACTTACTGGCTCTCAATAAAGGAATGAATGTGTATACTGTATTGTGGTTTGTTCTCTAATCTCTGAGGGAAAAACATTTTAAAAAAAATAATCTGAAAAACTGAAAATAATATTCTGAAAAACAGAGGAAAATATTTTTATTTCATTTTCATTTTTTTAAATATTTATATATATATATTTATTTATTTTTTTACTGAAAAAAAAACCACACAAAAAAAACCCAAAGCTCCCCCCAAAAATTTGTCAAGAAAATAGGACTTTTTTTTTCAAGTGAATGCAATATGCTTCCGTAATATATTATGTAAATATGGACAAAATATGTGCTTATATCTGCTTTTTTTTTTTTTTTAACACTTAAGTACATCATAGTATCCTTAGACTTCATTTTTCTTCATTAATTTCTCTGTGTATGTATAAAAGATTTCAAATGAACAGACTCATAAATAAAATAACCATTCAAGCATGTCACAAAACTGCTAAACAGCAAACCAACATTGAGTGCAAGAACTCATTTTGTGCATTTTTTCCGACAATAATCACAAAAAATTCAAAATCTGCCCAAAAAATATTCCTACTCCTACTACTCACTTTGTAGTATAGTCCAGTATAAGATCCGGTGCAAGCACAGCTAAGCCATGTCTGCCATCTAGTGGTGAGGTGTGATATTACAACTAAAACTAATCTCCAATTAGCCTACTGTACCAAAAAAAATACAGTGGAACACAGCTATTTGCAGGGGTAATGGACCTGGCCAGCCTGTGGATACATTTTTTTTTGCGTATAATTGATGTCTATTAAAAACGCATTGACAATATAGTTTTATTTCTTATTTTTTAACCACCCCAAATTCTTCTTTAAATATATATTTACCATGAAAAACTGGTTTGCTCCCTCCGAAAAGAAGAAAAGAAGAAAAAATGTACATTGAAAAAAAAATCTGAATGAGTCTGCGGGTGCGAACCGCCAGCTGCCTATCCTGCTCTACAGGGTTAACTTTGTAATAATTAGTGGTTTGGTGATGGCCTAATTACCCAGCAACAACATAATACAGTGTCAGACTTAACGAGGCATGATACATGATTAAAATTTGCCCACAATGTTGTCTGATGAAATACTATAAAAAATCAAATGTTAGGTGAAATAACCATTTCAATGAATCAGTTATCAAAAAGCTGCTCTCTTTTTACCAGGAGTGTGCAAAAGAGGGAGAGAACTGCTGTAAAAAGTGCACCCTAACTGAAGGCTCTAAATGTAGCAACGGACTCTGCTGCAACAACTGCCAGGTTTGGAAACAAGTCGCTCCCAACCCCGTCTTTGTGAAGTATCCCGCCGTGCACCGTGATGTCATTCTTACGCTCCCGCAGATGGAATTCATGGGGGTCGTGTGCCGAGATGCAGTGAATGACTGTGACATTCCTGAAAACTGCACAGGAAACTCCAGCCAGGTGAGCGCAAGCAGCCTCGAAGCCAAATTCTCAAGTAAAGAGATGTTTATGAGGTGTGTTTTTTGTTGTTTTTACAGTGTCCACCAAATGTGCATAGGATGGATGGTTACACGTGTGAAAAAGACCAGGTGAGCCATCTGAACTGTTTTGAACATTTATGTAAACTTTCTTGACGTGTGATTTTCCCTCTTTAGGGCCGCTGCTTTAATGGGAGATGCAAAACGAAAGACAAGCAGTGCAAGTACATTTGGGGAGAGAGTAAGTCTAATATGGTAATAGTAAATATTTCTGTGTTGACGTTTATGTAAGTGTCCATTGTCATGCACGCGCAAACCTGCAACCTTTCAGCACTCAAGCCAAATCTCCCGCATGCTCGGTTCATGAAGTGTACTCTCAATCTGACTTTATGTTTATTGTCCAGAGGCCACGGCGGCTGATAAGTTCTGTTACGAGAAGCTCAACATCGAGGGCACCGAAAAGGGCAACTGTGGGCGGGACAAAGACATGTGGATCCAGTGTAACAAGCAGTAAGTTTTTCTGTGCGCGTGACTCTTACCGGCGCTCCATTCCACTCTTATTTGCACCTTTTGTGATTCAGGGATGTTCACTGCGGTTACCTGCTATGCTCCAACATCTCGCCCGCTCCTCGACTGGGAGAACTGCAGGGAGGCTTGACCTCCTTTTCAGTGGCAAGACATAGCGCCTCTCTGGATTGCAGGTATGCAGCCGGTTGCTAACCATGTAGTTAGAACGCAAAACCCAGGCCGAATTGACTGTGTGTGCGCATGTCAGCGGTGCTCACGTGCTGATCGACGGAGACACCGACCTGGGCTACGTGGAGGACGGCACGGCGTGCGGGACGGAACGCATCTGTTTCAACCACAAGTGTCTCCCCATCCAGCAGTTCAACTTCAGCACCTGCCCCGGGACCACCGACAAAAGCATCTGCTCGGGACACGGGGTAATGAGCATTCACACATTATCATCATCAACTAGCTACAATGGCGGAGTGTGAGTTTGCTGTATTATATTATATTATATTATATTATATTATATTATATTATATTATATTATATTATATTATATTATATTATATTATTTATTTTTTATTTGACTGTGAATTGTTTTTTTTTATAGGGGGACAGAAAGAAGTAAAAAATTATTATACCTGCCCGATATATTATATTATATTATATTATATTATATTATATTATATTATATTATTATACTACTGTATTTTACATTTTTTTAAATTTTATTTCACCCTAAAAAAACCTGATAGGGGGACAGAGAGAAGTAAAACTTGTGACACCTGCCCGATATATTATATTATATTATATTATATTATATTATATTATATTATATTATATTATATTATATTATATTATATTATATTATATTATATTATATTATATTATATTATTATACTACTGTATTTTTTATTTTATTTTATTTTATTCCACTCTAAAAAAAACTGATAGGAGGACAGAAAGAAGTACAAATTAGGATATTATATGATATTATATGATATTATATGATATGATATTATATGATATTATATGATATTATATGATATTATATGATATTATATGATATATGATATTATATGATATTATACTAATAACTGTCCAGCACCAAAATCATATCTCTCCAAATCCATGGAATGGTCAGCAGTCGTTGAGATGTTGTTATGAGTCGTGATTTCATTTGCGTACAGGTGTGCAGCAATGAGTTGAAGTGCGTGTGTTACCTGGGCTGGGCCGGAGACGACTGCAACTCCACGTCGCCTCTCAGCTATCTCGTGGTGGGACCCACAGCCTCTGTTTCAGGTAGCACTCCCCCTTTTTTGCCCATGTATTTGCTACTCTCTTCCTCTCATCCACGTTTGACTTTGATTTAGTCCCCCTCAAACACAACACCTCATTTCTAATATGTTGCTCTGTTTGATTATTTCATGCTTTTTGTTCATTGTTCATCACCATTCATTCTTTATGTTGTTTTTTTTACACACGTTCTTTGTCAACAGGCCGATGTCTGACGGAGTGACTTGAGGTTAGATTTATTTTGAGTTTGTTTTTTTTTTGCTTGTAATTTCCTGATTCTTCCTCATCCTACCATCCCAAATTCGAATTTACTGAATGAACATGTGCCGTTTTCAATGTCAACCCTGAATAGGAACCCTACAATAGAACGAACTAAGATCGTAGTGCCCTCTTTTGCTCCGCTGACACTCTCCTTGCCAAGTGTGTGTCATGTGTGGTTTTATTTGTCGTCTAATTGCTTGAAACTGCAAAGACAATAGCTCAATTGTGTCTCCACAAACCCCCCCCCCCGGTCCTTGTGCGTCAGGCGTCACCAGTACCAACATCATCATCAGCGCCATCGTCGGCTCCATCCTCTTCCTCGCCCTCATACTGGCTGTGACGGCCTGGTGCTACAAGTGAGTGACTATGCGACACATAGCTACTTTTTTTTTTTTTTTACAACAGCCACTTTATTAGGTACACATGCACATCACGTAGGCTTTGAGCTGTGATAATAATAAACGCGGGCATGATGCAACAAATTTGGCAACGGTCGTGCTCCAGCGCTGAGTAACGGTCCGCCTCTTCACAGGAGCTACAAGCAGCGGTGCTACGTGGAGTCGGAGGTTCGCCGAAGATTCTGCCGGTTTGCACACTCGACAATATTTTACATTCGTGATGTGTGTTATTCTCGATGTGCTGTGAAAAAAAAAAAAAACATTTTGGGCAGGTCAGGGGAAATAAACAAAACAAATATTCAATGCATGCATAGCACATCACATTGTCTGTCGTGTGCGCAGACAAATGCCGCCAGGCGAATACGTGACAAAGCCGAGCGACGCCGATTCTTTCTACAGCGACATGCCGCCCGGCGTGAGCACAAACTCGGGCTGCAGCTCCAAGAAGAGGTCAGCGTGTCTGTCGCACCTTCAGATATGCGCCCTGTCCTTCACTCCTTCCATCCCATCCATTACACAGAACATCTCACTGTTTGGCTTCAGGTGTGCCATCTCGCCATCTTTCATATTCATTCACTCGCTATTATGTGTGTCAATGTGTGTAAACAGTACCATCAGCGCCTTCGTTGGCCGGCAGGTCAGTCACATCTTTGTATCATCACGCTTTATAGATGTCAGTCTTCTCTTTTAGTGCAGTGAAACGTCTAGGTATTGTTTCGCAACCTTTGTAAAATTGTTGTCATCTGATTTATGACTTACCTGTATGTTTATGCCACTATTCTATTGTATGAATGGCAACAGGTGGATGCACAGGTTCATTGTAGCTTCTATCATCTAGTTGAAAAAAAAAATGTAAATTGTTCTGCGTAGATCTAACGGCCTGTCCCACTCATGGAGTGAGAGAATCCCAGACGCCAAACACATCTCAGACATTTGTGAAAACGGGCGACCAAGAAGCAACTCGTGGCAAGGTAATAACTCAACAAATGCTGCAGAAGGTCGTCCCTCTCAAACGCGTGATGGCTTTTTCTATCACCAGGAAACATGAGCGGCCATCGCAAGAAACTGAAAGGAAAGAAGTTCCGCGCTCGCTCGAACTCCACAGAGTAAGTTACCCATGATGGGCGGTGGTGAGCTCATAAATAATAATAATAATCTGACTTAACAATGGCCCACCAAGCATTTATTATTTATTATTATTTATTATTATTACAAAATCCAATAATTTGTATTACATTCATTCTTTTTTCCCTAAAATGTTTTTTTTTTTATTCAATATTGAATGAGTTTAGTACTGAATATTGATTCATTAAATTAAATTAATTAAACAATTTTACATCTTAAATTTTATGTATTTTATTAAATAGTTGTTAGATAAATTAGAGTAACATTTTGGTTACTTACATTTTAAAACTAAAAATGATTATTTTACACAGATTTTTGTCCGTTTTGTCACCTATCGTTGTTTTCCCAGTCTTGGTTTAAATGGTTACTTTAATTTCTTACTATTACAATAATATATATTTTTTTATTATAATTAAATGTCAGGGAAATCCTAACTTCATTTGTAGTTAATCGGAGGTGGAAGGTGTGTGCTAACTTCCATTTAACATGGATTTTAATCTGATTGGCTAATTCCCAACACAGCCTCAACCCAGTTTTAAGAGGGTGTGCACACTTGTGCAACTACCTCATTTCAGTTTCATTTTTTATATTTGTATTTAATTCATTCACTTGAGTAGTACATGTTTGGTTTAAAAAGTTTTAGAATGATGCATCTTGGTCTCATTTTACCTGGCAGGGGTGTGTAGACTTTTCATGTCCACTATAGGTGCATCGAATAAAATGCCTTGTGAGCATATTTGGTCTCAGGTGTTGTTATTTACCGTATGCCTGCGAATGCACCGTGATGACGACCGTGTGCACGGGCTGTTTGGCATCGCAGGGAGCGTGCGTCTCTTTGCATTGCAAGCATGTTGGCGACAATGGAATGATGTCATGACATAGCCCAGCCTTGGAATGCACAATGCAGGGTGCCGTGTGTGTGCGTGTGCGTGTATATGTGTGTGTGATTTTTTTTTTTTCATCATGGAGTTCATCCACTGTCCAATTGCATCGTGCTGTCTGTTCAGGATGTCTCTGCTCTGCTCTTTTAAAATGTCTCCTCTTCCTTTCGCCCTCCCATCACTCGTACCTTCCTTTTCTATCCTTTCATTCTTTCATTCCCTCTCCTCTCCTTGTTTGTGTCTATCACCCTCTCCCCTGACCCCTCCCACAGGTATTTAACCCCTCACGACAAAACAGACTATTATGATGTAACTAAATGGGTAGAAGATGTGAATGAAAACACGCAAGGACGGTTCCTTAGGTATTATCTCAGATTGTGTCCTGCTTGTCTAGAACCCCTCGTCCTCCTCTTCCTTCCCGTCACTTTCTTTGCTTTCATCTGTGGCTTGGCCAAGCTAGTTGAAAACAATAATAATAATTAAAAAAAAAATCTGTTCCAGTAAGGAGATGCTGCTAAGCATAAAACAATTATTATGTTTTATTTTATTTTGGGTCTGGCTCTCTCGCTTTTTTATGTTGATCCAAAATGTCCATTTATGTGTAATATGAGTGTTAATGTTACATATTCACCTTTTGCTGCATGTTCATCGTTGTGGCGTCAAGTGTGCGTGCGTGCGTGTGCGTGCGTGTGTGTCAGCCCAGTGTGACAGTGTGTCACTGTGCGCCCCCTTTGACCAACAGCAGGTCGCCACTCTGAACGCTGTGCCCGCTACCACATAGTTTCCATAACAACAGCGGAGAGATGTTGAAGTGCGGATGAGTGCTTCCCATTCACTTTTGCCTTCTTAACTGGCGAAGAAGTGCCCCTTGAATTTCATTACAAAAAAGGCATTATGTGGAATTTTAAACTCAATTAATTCATTCTCCGAATGGCTGCCTTATTTACTAAACAGTATAGCGGGATTTAAATAAAGTCTCAAATTTCTTTAACATTACATTTTAGGTGTTAAACTGTGCTCTTTTGGAATACAAATGTTGAAATCAAGTCAGTTAGTATCGTCCCCCTCGTCTCTCTCCTCCACTATGCCGATGGCTCAGGTTCATTGTGGCTCCTTGACTTGTCATGTCTTCCTTTGAGGCTGCTCTCGCTCTTTTCCCAGCACTGCTCTGGTGTCCTCGCACTCAGCACTCCTCACATTGCATCACACGCTTGAGGAATGATGAGGCTGTGAACTACAAAAAAGAAAAAGAAAAAAGTGTGAAGCATGATGTGAGGGAACACGAGGGCAGCCACACTGCTGGGAACTGGCCTGCTCTCTACTATACTAAGGTTGCCCATACAAGCTGATGATGATTTGCCATGTGTGCGCTTCTGCTGATGAGCCATAGCAGCGTTTAGGGGCAACCTTCCACGTTTTTTTTTTTTTTTTAAATACGAACCGCTACTCTTAGTTTTTGATTATGGAACTGATGTCGTTTATTCTTATCCCTGCAGGACCCTTTCTCCCGCCAAGTCTCCCACTTCTTCTACGGGATCCATTGCATCCAGCAGGAGATACCCTTACCCCATGCCTCCTCTGCCCGACGACCAGCGGAAAGCAAACAGGCAGAGCGCCAGGGTCAGTTGCACAGTCTGTCTAAAAGAAAAACAAACGCATGGGCTGACCATAAGTAAAAATATCACTGTATCAAATTTGCAGCTTGAAAATGTTTAAAAAAGGAAGGAAAGAAAGAAGAAAAGAAAGGAAAGAAGGAAAGAAATTAAGAAGGAAGACAACAAGGAAAGAAAGAAAGAAAGAAAGAAAGAGGGAAGGAAGGAAAAAGGAAAGAAAAAAGGAAATAAAGAAGGAAAAAAAGGAAAGAAATAAATCAATTAAGAAATCAATTAAGAAATCAATTAAGAAATCAATTAAGAAATCAATTAAGAAACCAATTAAGAAATCAATTAAGAAATCAATTAAGAAATCAATTACGAAATCAATTACGAAATCAATTAAGAAAGAAGGAAAGAGAGAAGGAAAGAGAGAAGGAAATAGAGAAGGAAATAGAGAAAGAAAGAAAAAGAAAGAATGAAAGAAAAGGTTCAATCAAACCCCCCCCCCCCTGTGAACACAATCTATTTTATTTGTCAACAAAATATAGAATTTGGTACATTACGAAACATGCATGCACTTGAAAGTTTAAATAAGTACATAAATGTTAACATTCTTATTCAGTTTTAGTAAGTCACAGTGTTCCATCACTGGTGAGGTATTTTGAGAACAGACCTGTGTGCTACTCATGTTGTACTTGGGGCTAACCAGTACCCGCGGGTACAAATATTTTTCTTATGACGATGCTTTGTATTGCTCACTTCCCTCCTCCTCCTCCATGCCCCTCTTTGCTCGCTGAGGAGAAAGAAGAAGAAAAAATGACTGACCCCCCAATAACTTCCAAAAGGCAGCTTGTTTACTCAACTCTACAAGCAGCCAATCATATTATACCCTGCTCAGAAGTCCTATCAGCTCATTACCGGTGACGGACAATATTAGCAATGATTGAAACCTTGACTTTTTAAAACCATAGTAAACCATCAAACCGTTAATCGGCCCTTGCGTCCTCACTGGTACAATATGAACAATTCAATGAATTAAATTCCATGCAAAAAAATGACTGACATACATAGCTCTATTTTGATCTTCTGTGCAGCTGTGGGAGACGTCAATATAAGCAGAGGAAACCACATTGTCATGAGGTGAAAACACACTCGCACACAACCGTCAAACAAAATGGACTCCGAACATAAACCAGGATGAGCGACAAGCATGTCATCATTCAAGACGCCGGATGAACCACGGGCGGCGCAGAACTGGAGCTCAGAACTACTACCCTCCTCCCCCCCATCCCAAAAAAACCTTGAGCCAACCTTTCGAACCCTACCCTTGTGGTCTACACATCTGCATCACTGGATCAAATGGAGCATTTGTGAGTACAAACATTGAATGCATGAAGCAGCTCCAAAGGACAATTTTTGGACACAACGCATGCGAGGGGGGCACACAGTTTCACAACATCTCTCTTTTTCCATTCTAACTAACAATATTGCATCATCGCTCATAAAAATGGAAGATGAACACGCATCGTCCTCCTCGCTGTATGTTGTGTACATATGTAAAGCAAACTGCACTTCTTCTTCTTTTTTTTTTTTATTGCTGTATGACGACTTAAGTCATTCGCCAACTCTACATTTTCAAATAGAATGTACAAATATATTTGGTCCACTTAGAGGGAAACATTTAGACCGGTTCTCAAATTTTTTGGGTCCAGGGGAGACATTTTTCCAAGGACCTGTTCATAATCCGGGCCGCGAACCACGGATTGAGACACCCTTGAATAGCCTTCTGTCCCATTGTGTCATGCGTTTGCCGTTTGGTATATCACTCACTCATTGTGTTACATCCTTTATTAATAAGTCCACCCTTTGCTCGGACCGTCATCCCTTTTTAATGCACATTGGAGTGAGTATGTCCATTTCTTAGCATTGTGACTGAGTGACTTAAATAATGATTGACATCTAGCACGTGGGTAAAAATCCAGCCAATGAAAGGTAAAGTTGGACCATGAAGGAAGAGATAAAGGAATAATACATGCCATTGTGTGGGCACAGCAATGTTAAAATGCAGTGGAACTTGTGTTACTTTTTGTTGTATTTATCTCATATTTTAACTGATTTCGAAAATGTAAGAAATTACTCAGAAAAAAAGTGGACCACGCAAGTTAAACAAACATATTCACAAAATTGTATTCTCCCACAATGTCTGTTGTAGTATCAAGACTGACCTGTGGGAGGCAGCATGGTGGCTAATACAGGCAGAAAGAAGTGTCATAGAAGAAGAAATAAGAGCAGCTATGCTAACTATTAGCCCTTGTCTAAAATGTGGTTACAAACGCTGTCATTATTGTTGCGGTGAATCACTTAAGACACATTTATAAACACTCAACACAACTACTCAGATTGTTTCTTAAAATGGTAATCTTTCCATTTCACGACTCAATCGAGAGAGTTTTTTTTAGCTAGCTAATCTAGCTAGCATTCTTGCCCGTGGCTAGCGCAACTCGACCAATGACCACACAAGAAACACAATCGGGCATTTTCTGATCACGGAAAAATAACTTGCGACACCCCCCACATCACAAGATAAGACTCTCGCTCTCCTTTTGTGGTACCACGTTGTCACAAGAATGTAACTGAAATGTATTCGTAGCCATTGTTGAGTTTTAACATGAATGGGAAACTTTCCTCTTAAAGTCCTCCAAGGGCCATACAAATTTTTATGAAAGAACGTTATCAAACAACGATTAGAGATGATTTGTGACAATTGCATGGCGGTCGGATCAAACGCTCTTTGGCCCACGGGTCATGGGTTCCCCACCGCTGGACTGTGCTGTACAGAGCTTGCGAGGACCAACAAACAGCATGACAGTTTATAGTTACCGAGGTATTTCTCTACACGAACCATAACTGGAAACGAGCATGTCCAAGAAACACTTTTGCCTAATTTTATTGTCTTTAAAGGTCAATGATGAGATCCAAAAAGTGAAGGAGAAAAAAAAAGGATTGGTTTGCTATCTTAACATGGGAATTTAATTAAACAAAACATAATTTATAGTTTGTACAGTAATTGTGTCATTTTGTTTAGCACATTTGTAATTCATGTCTGCATTAGGCTTTAGCGTTAATATGAAGGGCACCCTACTGGATTAATATTGCGGCCACTGTAGTATATTTTTGATTAAGTACCTTTGTATTCTTGGCATTATGTACAGCAGCAGTGGTTCACTGAGTAATGAAGTGCTTTATTGTATTTATGTTATGTTTATTGGTCCAGAGGCCTGGCTCCTCCTTTACTGCTTGTTGACTATGAATGAGATTTGCCTTCAACTGCAGCTCTTCATCATCTTCAACATCACAAGCTTTTAATGTTAATAATAATGACGATTGAAAATGCGTTGCATTCAGTGAGATGTGTTTTGTCTTGATGTCATGTACGAAAATTCACCCGTCGGACACACGCAGGACTGTCTGTCCATTGAATGTATTCCTGGAGGACTCCAAGCATCAACACGTCAGTCGCGTCCTTTCATTTAAAAAGGAAGACATTAGCCCCACTCGTCGTTCCTGTAAGGACACTTGTCTTTTGTTTGTGAATTATTACTGCCTGTATGCTGTACAGACGGATGCAAAAATCAAACCCCCTATTTTCTTCCCTCCTAATTATTGTGTATTGTAATATTTAATATAAAATAAATCTTTCTTCGACACATTTGTTCACTGATATTTTACTGATGTGTTTTGACTAAACACGTTACATGTTGGAAGTCCGCTGCATAACGTCCACAACTGGTCCACGTTTGTGACGTCTGCCTATTTATTGCGAGTGCTGCCTCAGGAGCTGCAGTCTTTGTTGTCGAAGCTCCTCAGTTGCCTCCGAGGCTTCTTCCTCCAGCGACTCCCGGATGAAACCTTTCAAGCGGTCCACGCCGAATCCGGTGGCGGCGGAGACGGGAAAGACGTGCCTGAACGCCATGTGACTCTTCGGTGTCATGTCGTCCGGTAACGTATGGCAGAACTCTGCATCACAGACACCGTTTTTTATTTATTTATTTATTTTACGTTAGTTCAACAAGTTTATCGTCGACGAAAGTGCTTACTTTCTGGGTTGAGAAGTTGCTCCGTCAGCTCTTCCAGTTTGTGGCCCGCATCTGGCAGATCCATCTTGTTGACCACCAGTAGAGCTGGTTTGCTCACAAGCTCCTCCTTGAACAACTCGAGCTCCTGGAAAGCAAATATGCAACAACGGCTCAGGATGAACGTCCAAGAGGAGAAGAGAAGAAGAACGCCTGGCGAGTGTGACCTTGGTGAGCAGCTGCACGGCTTCAAAAGCCGACCTGAACGGCGTTTGGCTTGCGAGCTGGAAGCCGCAAACGTCCACCTGAAAAGCAAACCGTCATCACTGACAGAACAAGAACATGACCACAAAATATCTTCCATCATAAATGTAAACAAACCAGAACATATTGTGTTGATTTTTAACCCCTGATGATGTATTAATATCTCACAAACCACAAACAGCAGCTGCTTGGTTCTCTCCACATGCTTGAGGAACTTGTGGCCCATCCCTTTGTTCATGTGAGCGCCTTCGATTAAGCCCGGGAGGTCCGCGACAGAAATCTAGACCAGCCACAAGCACGTCAGCACTGAGCGCAACTTGAAACATCAACGAATGATTGGGAAGTTTTCATACCTGCTTGTGGTCCTCGTACATTAATTTTCCAATCTGGGGCTTCAAAGTGGTAACTGCAAAAAAAATAATAAAAATAAACGTCACTTGTAGCTATTAACTCATTCACTGCCATTGACGGCTATAGACGTCAAAAATTCATTTTAACAATTTCTGTAACTTTTGTTAAGAGTATGAAACCCTAGATTTTTTTATTGTACATTTAGAACAAAAATAAAATTTGTGATTAATCGTGCGTTAACTAGTGAAGTCATGCAATTAATTAAACTTTCAAAAATGTAATCGCCTGACACGATTTAAAAAAAGAAAAGATAATTAAAATTTAGGGGCGTTTTTTAAATCGTAATTATTCGCATGACTTCACTAGTTAACTCACGATTAATCACATATTTTATATCTGTTCTAAATGTACAATCGTTTTTTTTTCTAGGTTTTCATACTCTTGTTAACAAAAGTGGGAAAATAAATGTTAAACTAATAGAAATAGTTCAAAAGAATTGTTGACGTCTATAGCCGTCAATGGCAGTGAATGAGTTAATATAGGCAAGTTGATTACTGGCATATATTCACAGTGCACTCACAAGGGTAGCTGGCTATCTCAGGGGTTGCGTTCGACAAAACCGTCAGCAGAGACGACTTCCCCGCATTTGGGAACCTGATGGAGAGGAAAGTTCTTTAAAAGCCACTTTGTGAGATGATGAAAATGTTAAAACAGCCTCTGATGTTGTGCACTCACCCCACCAGGCCCATGTCAGCGATGAGTTTCAGGTCCAGTTGGATCTGCCTCGACTTGCCTTTACTGGGCAGGAAGACGGAGGCGAACGTGCCTCCGTGGCCTCCTTTGGCCACCAGCACACGATCACCGTCAGCATTCAGTTCTCCTGATGGGGGCAGCGACACAATCACACAGTGAGGCCATCGAATATTTGTGCTAAGACAAAATAAGAATGTTCATATGAAATGAGGCAGCTTTTCACCTACCAAGTATCCTGCCATTATCAGTGGCAACTGTGACACCAACAGGAACCAAAATATCGGTGTCCTTCCCTCTCTGTCCTTTCAAGGAACGCACACTATTGAGAAAACAAAAGCTCATATTAGCCAAATAAACACGTTAGCATCCTTATTAAAACCTCCCACCTGCTGTTGGATCCTACGTCGGCTGCAAAGCGTTTTTGAGGGTACTTGTCCTTGACCTTTTTTAAGGTCATGCTCTTTGTGGCGACCGCCCAAACGTCTCCGCCGTCTCCTCCGTGGCCCCCAAGGCGGGGCAAGCCCATGCCGCCGGCGCCGCCGCAGACATACAGTCGCAGGTTGTCCACAAAGTTTCCATACTGGAAATGAGACACGTCATGGAATACAAAACTACACTTTTATCATCAGTATGATCCATGTTATTTAATAAAATTTGACATTTTAATGTGCCATTTTATTGTAGGCAGCCAAGGCAGACCTCTGCTTAAACATGTTGTCCAATCAACATATTAACCCCCCCACCCCCCAAAAAAAGGAAACCTGAATAATAATTACACGATCTGTTCAGGTTAACTACGGTTGTAGCCGAATGTAACAGAGGTGGCCAGCATCATAAGATGCTTTTTTGTTTGTCAAAATACGACTAAACCATTGTTTTAAGAATGTGACAATAAGTCTCCTTCAACGGTTAAATGCGTACACGGTAGTTTTCTTTAAAAAATAAATAAATACAGTAAACACACCTCTTACCCGGTTAGCATTGTGTCATCGTCTGACAACTCAAGGCTGACAGTTTAGCCAGCCTAGTTAGCCACTTGCTAACAAACGCTTACAATTATTTGCGAATCAGCGAGGATGCATTTGATTGCTCAGTAATACTTACTTTACGGAAGCAAATTCTACACAGGTGCACCATCTTTATGAAGCGGTTAGCCGCTTGCTACAAACATGCTAGCAGCTACTCGTGCGCTAGGACAGCGAATGACTTGGAAGGGGCGGGGATGCTCCTCCACGGACCCATACGACAAGATGCGATCACGTGATTTTGTTAGCCTGCTAGAAGCGATGCCGCGCGAGGGTATTTAATGCAAAACCATTCAATTAATAGGCGAGTTGGGCGGTTCTAAAAGGGTTCAAATGTATAAGCACACTCATTTAAAACGTACACTCAATGACCAAAAAGCTTTCAAGTAAATTTGCTTTATGGTTACATGTTAAACGTAGCCACTTTCCTGAACACGTGACCAAAGCTTGTCGCAGCAGTCCGTGATACACCAGCCAATGGCTGCGCGGGTTGCGTTCGAGTCCCCACGTAAACGTCGTAATTATGGGAAAATAGCCAAACGCGTTTTTATATGTATGTACATTTTAAATTATATTATATTAGAGGATGCTGAGAAAAATATGTATTCAAAAATGAATCATCTTACATTAAAACTGTATTCAAGATTATAAACATAATCCAGCTGTCAGGACACGATGTCAACAATGGAATTAACCACGACAGCCAAAAGTAATTTAATTTAAATGAGATGATTGGGTAAATATATATATGGTGGATTGGTTTATTAAATACACCTTTTCATGTATATATCATAAATGTGCAACTCAGACGTGTTGTTTTGGCTTGTGACGTGTTGACGGGGGCGCGCCGGCTTTTTGCGTCATCTTCCACGTGGAGTGTGCAACTGTGCAAACAGCTATCAGCGTGCACGCGGATGCCCAGATAGAGGTGCGCGAATGCGCCTACACTTACCGGCGCAGAAGGAGATGCGCAATGTGACACCACGGGTTAAATTTTTATTTATTTATTATCTCACACGGACAAAATTTGCCACAGGGACGCCGAAGAAACACGTCCATTCTCCCGACATTCAGCTGGAAGTGCGTGCCTAGCGGCGTGTGCTTAGATCCTCCCACCAGCATCAGCGTATCTATAAGGCAGACACACGCCGCCGATGGTCGTGATCACAGGACACAGCGTGGAGGAAGAGACACCATCCTACGCGCGGTAAGGGACGCCGTCCTTGAATGGGACTTTTCATTTTCAACGTCTCTGCCTTAAGCGTTTGACTTCAATGAAGGAATGACAGTTTAGCACTTGACGCGCTGCTGGATGGAGCGAGACTGAAGTGCAAAGCAGGATGAAAGAAAAAAATAATAATTTGTCAACATGTGATACAACAGCGTTATGTGTATTTTAATATGTCGCATATGCAACGATGAGGCCTTTATAGTCAGGGGTAATTATCGGAATGCTATTATTTGTGCCTAAAAAACAACGCCTAAGTGTGGCGTTTTTTTTGGCCCAAGATATAGAAGGCAAGTGAACAAAATATGCACTTTTGAGGTAACCACATCAGTCATACAATGAAACAATAATTATTGCACATGATGTATTGGCTGCCAATATATTCCACACACATTGCAGTCTCTTGCTGACTGAGCTATATGTCAGTGGCACTGCTGTGGATATAAATTAGACAAGAGATGTGTCGATGTTTATTATTTGCGGTTTGCACAAATCAACACAAGGACAAAATATGGAAAACAAATGTAAACAGAGCCTGCAGTTCTTATGGTGATCGCTATTGCACAGTACTCTTAAAACATGACATGCAAAAATTGTGCCATGGCCACAAGCTGTGTACTTTTTGCAGCCAATGCATACATACTAACGCATATCCTGGTTATATTCATCTTAACCCTGGTTATAATAACCCTAATCTTTGTCATATGAACTCTAGTCCGAGTCATAACCCTAAACCGAAACTTGGTCCAGGGTTGGTGAATCAAGGTCCAGAAAGTAAAAACCCTGAAACAGCCTGGCTTTAGCCACAGGTGCTTCTACTCAACAGGTGGAGACGAGCTCGTTTACTTGGCAGTTTAGTAGAATTACTTGTGGCTAAACTACTTGTGCCAATCTGTGGCAGGGTTTTTACTTTCTGGACCTGGATTGGCAAACCTTGACGTGCTCATACTAACTCCAAGTTTGGTCAGTCAACTGTAAAACTAGACCAAGAGGGTACTTGTTCAACTCTAGCTCGGGTGACTGATCATGAGACAGCCTAGTCAAGTTAACCCCAATCCATTAAGGGGAAGTGGCAAAGGAATATAGTGAACTAGACCGAAGGGGCACTGTTCTACTCTTGCTAGCATGTTTATGAGAGCCAACCCTGTCATAACCATAAACATACTAATACTAACCTTGGAACCTGGGACTTCCTCAGGTTGAAGTTCCTGAGGGTTTTAGTAAGAAACTAGGCCAAAGGGACACTG
Source organism: Leptonotus elevatus (assembly GCF_054856555.1). Taxonomy (NCBI): domain Eukaryota; kingdom Metazoa; phylum Chordata; class Actinopteri; order Syngnathiformes; family Syngnathidae; genus Leptonotus; species Leptonotus elevatus. Next base: position 17,387,539 of record NC_141244.1, read on the forward strand.
TTCTACTCGAGTTGGAACGATGTTCAGGGGATGGTGTAGGGGGAGTAATGAGTGTGTTATGGCAGAAGTGTCTCTGAGCGGAAGGACCTATGATAGTCGGGTCTGTCAGGGTGCCAGGACCACATTCTTATACTACTGTTGTTGTTTTAAAGGTTGGTAAAGACATAAATAAAGCCAGTGAGATTAAAGCCTACTGGGGAGGAGTGATCAGGGGTGATTTGCCACCCGGTGGGCACACAATGGTACTACAAACATCCTTTACACACACAATAGTAATGTTTCATAACATGGCCCAGCCTATATCAATCTGATTAGAACAGGCTTTTGTTTTGGGAAGCGCCACTGGGGGTTAAAGAGATGGAAGCCTGGCTTCAGGCGGTGTTTGATAGGATGGGCCAGGGGGGTGTGGGCACTCTGGCAGGAAGGGAAACGGGTGGGCATTTGATCTGTGACAGGGTGCTTCCATATAAGGGAGGTTAGATCATGAGATGACGATGGCAATATTGCCGTGCAGAAACAATGACAGCCAGTTTAAACCTGTTCAAAATGACCAAGCCCTGACAAAAGGAAAAGAAAAAAACCCACCAAGCACAAACAAGGCTCTGCATTTAGTAGAACATCAGATGGGCAGTTAATGGAAATGTCTGGAACTTTTGTGCTCCTTCACAGTGCCAGCTCTGGCTCAGGCTCCAGCTATGCCTCTTCTCGAAGAGACCGCTCACCCACAAGAGCACCCACCAATTGTTCCCGTCATCATCATAGGTGGTACAGCTTTTGCCGACATCGTCATCCTTTGAGGAGTTAAGATTGTTCCATGCGCTAATTGTAAATCATCCCCTGTTTTTCTGTTCAGGCAATGGACCATCGGGGATTTGTCTATCATACCTGTTAAGCGGCAATAAGCCCTACCAAGACCCGACAACGGTTCACCCGAACCCAATCTTATACAGGAAACTGCAGGAGACCAAACACCTTGCCGTCACTGAACAGGTAAAAAAATGCAGATTAGAATGTCTGGAATGTCCTTCAGAAAAAATCTGGTTGGATTACGAGTTTGAATCTCAGTTCAAACCTTTCCTTGTGGAGATGGCATATTCTCGTGAGGTTTCTTGAGGTATTACAGTTTCTTCCCCAAGCCAAAACCACTCACAATTTGAGATACAAAGAGAGTTAAAAGCTTAGTGACTTGTGTTGTAGTTCTCAAGATCAGTCTTGGTTTTCAGACCACTTTAAGGTCTCGGAATCAAAGGCATTTTATAACTGTGTCTCGTCTTGGTCTCGGACAGTGAGGACTCAGGATTTTTGATCAAGACCGGTCAAGACCAGGCCAGTACTACTGTGATCAGTGAGAAACGCAGAATGCAGGTGCTGCACTGCCTGGGAAAAGAAAAAAAGATTCTGGTCATTTTGTTATGCTTTTCTTGTGATTTTATTTAATTTTATATAGACTTGGGCTTGTCTGGGTCTTGACCCCCTTTAAATCTTGGTCTTGTCTGTGTCTTGAGCTCCAAAAATCTCGGACTTGTTTTGTAGTACCATTTGTCTGGGTCTCAACCTCCAAAAGTCTTGGTCTTGTCTCGGTCTTGACACGTTCTATTCCTGACTCCTGACAATGTCTTGGTCTCAGTTGGTGTGGTCTTGCCTACAACACTATTTGAAAGAACAAATTCAACTCTAAAGTCAATCTACTACTGTATACTGTATTATTATACTCTAAATTGCCCATTGTGTGTGTGTCTGACTTAATAACTCCAGTGTAACCCCCCCCCACCCCCTTTTGCAGGGTCTAGGGATCTAGTAAAAGTATAGCAAAATGGAAATAATGCACAATGAATAAAATAATGTATACTCCTCCTCCATTCGATCAAACTCAGCTGCCTTTTGTCTGCAGGATCTAGAATATTTGAGTGAAGGTCTTGAAGGACGGTCGAGGAACCCTGTGGCTGTACTGTTTGACACACTACTGCACCCAAATGCCGACTTTGGCTACGAGTACCCTCCTGTGCTTCAGTGGAGGAGGGAGAAGCAGCAGCACGTCCCACATCTCGTCTTAGGGAGAGCAACACCTGGAGGAGCCTGGCATGTACGTTGTGTCATACTGGAAACTCCACTTTTGGTTATTTAATTCATTTTTTTTCCTACTCAGGCAATGGAAGGATCCATGCTGACAATAAGTCTTGGCATCTGGATGGAGCTTCCTGGAGTCAACTACAGGGACCTGATTGGCGGAAAACGAAGGTACCGAAAGAACATCATTGACATTGTTTTCTACCACCTTTGCCTAGTAACACTTCCTTCTTTTAAGGGATGTGACCAATGACAGGGCCACCCCTGAGGAGATATCATCCTATTACCGCAACTATGTGAAGCTAAAAGGCCTCCAAAAGAATTTTGTTGACAACACCTACGTGACATCAGTCCAAAGACTCACCCGGGGCCACAAGATGGACAATCTGGAAAACGGACACGCTCGTCTCGGGGACGAAAGAGCGGACGATTGTGGAGATGAGAGCTTTGAGAAAAACGGAGTCGAGAGTGTTAGCGATGGAGGACCGGGGTCTCTCTGGGAAGTAAGGGGATACCAACAAGTGCAGAACGACACTCACGTCCCCTTCTCTCTGTTTGCGGAGAACGTAGTTCTGGCCACTGGCGCATCCGATTCCCCAGTTCGATTAAGCGTGGAGGGAGAGGACCTACCCTTTGTGTTTCACAGCGTCTCTGAGCTGGGCCTGGCTATGAGTCTGCAAAAGCTGGATAGAAACTCAGATCCCATATTAATAGTCGGTGCCGGTTTAAGCGCGGCAGATGCAGTCCTGTGCGCTTGCAGCAGCAGCGTCAGAGTTCTCCATGTCTTTCGAAAGAGCGTTGATGACTCTGACCTCATCTTCAAGCAGTTGCCAAAGACTTTGTACCCAGAGTACCACAAGGTCTACAACATGATGTGCTCTCAGACCTACACAAACGTGGTTCCCGCATCTTCTTCAAGCAGGGCTCAGACGATGAGTATCGCGTCTTCAGTTTGTGCCAAGATGTGCCCCAAGCCACAGTTGGCAGCTGCGAACGTGGCCAGTAACACCAGCGTCGGCCTCTTTCCCGACTACACAAGTTTCCCGGGACACTGCGTGGTCTCCCTACAGTCTGATATGAAGTGCTTGCTCCAGGGAAACAATGCCCTGAAGGCATTTAAGATCTCTATGGCCCTGGTACTGATCGGAACCAACCCCAATTTGTTTTTCTTAAAAGACCAAGGCCAGTATCTGGGTCAAGATCCAACCAAGCCGATCTCTTGCAAGCAGAACCCCATTGACATCCACCCGTACACCTTTGAGTGCACCAAGGAGCCGGGGCTGTTCGCCATGGGCCCGCTGGTGGGAGACAACTTTGTTCGCTTTTTAAAGGGCGGCGCTTTAGGCATCGCCTCCTGCCTTCTGAAGAGACTCAAGAAAAAAGGGAAGCTCATCGGCAATGGGGGGAATAAGTTAATTTGAAACGAAGGAGAGGAGCAGATGTTTGGTGTAAAAGAAGAAAGACATCTTCATATTCATTACTGCTTGTTTCTTCACCTGAACGAAAGCATTTTTTAGAACCAAAGACGATGGCTGTACAACCGGTTCATTTCTAAACAAGACACCTTTTGAATTTCCAGGAATCTAAGCTACCGTGTGCCAACACTTTCAATATGTCCGTTCTTTTTGGAACCTCACAGCTTAGAGACTTTATATTAGTCCGTTGTTTTCCTTGCCATGTGTTTTAATCCATCTGGCAACATTTGCTGTCATATTAAGCTATTTGGAGAGGCAAAGCTCTCAAGAAGTAATCCCAATGTCTTCTTTGAAACTGTGAACTAACAAGAAACTAGAAATAGACGGATATGATTTTTCAGGGCTGATACAGATTATTTGTGGTCAAACATGCCGATAACAGACATTTAGAGAAAAATGTCCTGAAGGCATTTAAGATCTCAATGGCCCTGGTACTTGATTGGAACCATATCTTATCTTATATTTGAAGAGAATATTCATTTGAAATAAAAAGTATATTTTAAAATTTGAATAACGCAAACTAACACTTCGCTTCAATGCTTTTATGCATTTTTCATTTGCAACATGAACATAATATATTTAGACAATGCACATCTTTGCTTTGAAAATCTAACAAAGAGCAAGCAGCTCCCTGGCTCAACAGAGTCTCTTAAAAAGTTCAATGAAAACCTGAACAAGTAAATAGCTCACTGAAGTTCTACAAAATGTAACTGACTGAAATGTTAATTTTTCACTTAGCTTTAAGTGAAAAAAAAAAAAGTGCAGAGAGTTCACAGGCTTGCCTCTCTGAGAAAGTTAACTGAACATTTCATGAATAAGTCAATGATTCCCTGTGGTTAACCCAATTTTGATTAAGATGATCTCTTATAGTGTGCTTATCTAAAACAATAGTGGGGTTTTAAATCATTTTTGTGCTACGTCAAATTATGGTCAAAACATTAAAAAGCTTTATGAACAGAATATTACAAGAATAAAGTCATAATCTCATGAGAGTGAGATCATATTTTTCTGAAGAAAAAAAAAGGTTGTATTTCCAGAATAGCCGTGATTTCAACAAATTTATTCCTCATAAAATAAAGTCATTGTTTTCCAGTGTTGCCCACAAACATCAGCAATCACAACAGCATAACTTGGCACTGTATCCATTTTTTGGCTTTTAGTTGCTTATTGTTTTCATGTGTCAAAGCTTTTCAAACACAACCTGCAGGTAATTTTTTTTTTTTACAAATTTAACAACAAAGTGGCAAGTCCACATACATTTAGCATATGTTCAACGTATAGTAATCTCAGGGCACTTTTCATAAAGAACAGGAAGTCTGGCATCAATTGTCCATGTGCTACTCTTCCATTACTGCTCTCCGAGCTCGTGCAAGAGAGGCAATGAACACTGAACAGTGACTGTGATCCATTTTGAATTTAGGCCTTGAAACCCACAGTCGACATAAGCTTGACAGTTTTGCGTGCACACGACACAGCTAATGGTTACATTTATTATGACGGGTCACTTTGAGCTCCATTTAAATGTTAGCCATGTTTAGGGTTACACATTAAAAAGCTACAATAGTTACGTACTTCATCGTTGGTTAATGTTTATCCCAGCAGTCTTGATGTTCATGAATGAATTCCTGCAGCGTTGTTTTTGACATACTGTTTTAATGCGCCCATATACACAGTAGCCACAAAATTAGGTACAACTCATGAAATCAAATACAAGGGTGGTATCAAAAACTCGGGAAAAGGTTGTGCAGATGTACCTAAAATTGTGACTGCGGAGTGTAAATGTGTTTTTATGTAAAAGTTTTGGCAAGATGACTACTTACCTGATCAGTTTCATGTAAGTGCCTAACAGTTTGGTTGGCAGGAGAATGAGGAGCGTGTATGTAGCTCAGCTGACGCCATGTTGTTCCTCTTTACACTTAGCTAGTTGAAATTGAAATGCAGCACCTGCGCTGATTCAAGTCAAGTTGTGCACGCCGTCATTTTGCCTACAGTTCTTCAAGACAAAATAGAAATGACACAGGATCGACAAAATCCTTACATGCTTAATCGATCTTTGGTGGAGAACATTGACGACATTTGAACCCATCGCCTCTCATCTGCTTGACTGAGCTCAAGCAGGGAAATCATTTGGTCTTAACTGCACAAAAAGGAAAAGCTGTTCAACTTTTAATGCCGTCTTCTGCAATTACAGACTTTGAAATGTTTTGTATGGCATATTTTTTATTATTGAAAAATTAAAATAACAGAGAGAAAGAAAAGCTCGGGACGTGACTTGCGTATTTCTTTTACAATTCCTGCCGTCGGTGGCGTCATAAGAGGAAAACCAACATGCTAAACTATACAAACGTAGACTTTAATTATTCGAAACGATCTGACCGTGGTACATGGGCGGAACTTGTTTCTTCATCTTCTCTTGCTTAATTTGGTGGGGTTGTACCTAAAGACGCACAAACAAACACACATCAAACATTTGATGTCATCGCTTCCTCGGGATGGGCTTTTAACATTCCTCACGGCTCATCCTTCCATTTGCTCGCAGGCATTTTGAACAAACAAAAAACAGCCCCAATGAAGCGCCGTAAAAGACGCGGGCGAGTGTTTGAACAGCTGAAAGCAAACAGGCGTCCTATAAAGCACGTCTGGACACTTGCTGGTTTTCAAGCTACCGAAATGCACCGGGGCTTGTTTTCGTAGCGGCAGAGTCTGTTCCCCGGCTATGCATGACTGACTGAGTATGACTCAGTGATCAAACAGCTCAGCCTCACACGCACGCACGCACACAAAATCAATCTAAATCTCTTTTTCTGCTTCGTCAAAGAAAACACCCCAGCTTACATCACCCCCGTTACCTTGGAGACCGCTGTGACGAAAGAAGCTATAATTTGCCTTAATTATTTTGATTAAGATGAGTCCATGATTAGAAGCGAGGATGCGCAGGCAAACGAGATGGCTGTTAATTTAACATCGACAGGTAGAGCAGAAAGCACATGGGAATGAAGTGCAAGCACATTTAAGTAGTCACTTTGACGAGCTAACCACTCGGCCACTATGCTGTCCACTTTAAAAGGATTGCGCGTTAAAATTAGGGGTGTTAGGCGATTAAGTGTTTTTAATCGTAATTATTAATCGCATGACTTCAATAGTTAACTCATGATTAATTGCAAATTTTATATCTGTTCTAAATGTACAATTAAAGTTTTCATACTCTTAACATAAAAGTCGTGAAAAAATTTCGAACTAATAGAAATATGGCTGCATCTCTTAGTCATACAGTGACTTCATAACATTTAGTTAAAATTAATTTTTTTTACTGTACTGTAAAAAACGAGTGGGATATTGATTTGTGTTGGTCATTTTTCTGCCACTAGATGGCATAATTGCATCTGTAAGGCGTTGGTGACAGCTCAGTGCTATCTAATCTTTAACACTGAAGTAACTTGTGAAATTCCGTACATTTTTAAAAATATAAAATACAACTTGTCCCCAGTCTCCACAAATATATGCATTATTATTAAATGTATTACTGCTAAATTTGGATGTGGACGCGTCTGCTGCATTGTGACTGGAATTTCCCCAGCACAGGCTTTCCAAGTAAGGGGCGGTCATTAACCGTGCATAAATTTTTTTTGGTGGCATTTAAAGGAACTTAAAATTAACCCACCCTTTATAGTGTTTTCTAAAAATAATAATAATAATAATTGGCACCACTAGCTATAATCCATCAGTTTACTCACCTAAAGAGGTCATCTCCTTCACTTTCCTCCAGTCTGCTCTGTCGCTCATCCTGAAATAAACGCACATCAGGAGCAGAAGACTCAAAGGAATGAGGAACTGAGCGCAAGGGAATCGAACCTCCTCCGCATCTTTCAGCCATTCGTCCAGTTCGGTGTTCTTGCCGCGGTTGTGGGCCAGCAGGTCGGATCCTCCGATGATGTGTGGCGAGCTGTTCGTCCCGGTTACTCGCGTCTGTAAAATACATTTTGACATTCATAAGTAGTGCTTTAATGACGACAAAATTCTGTTTGGCAATTGTAAATGCTTTCTGACCTTGCGGAAACGTTTGAAGTTCTTCACAAAGTCGTTGGTGTGCACCTGCTGTGGTTTCGTTTTGCGGAGCATGCTCACCCTGAGGGATCTGAACTCTATTAAAATCAGCTGTTTAGGGAGGTCTTCGTCCAGTTTGGTTATCTGCAATATAAACACCTTGGATTAGATGCAAGATGAGCTTCTGTGTGTTGACTGATCTGAATCTTTGGACAAACAGGAAATAAGACACACGTGGGAGCTTACAGCCTTATCACACATTAGAAAGACATTTTACAGATCTTTGAGGACAATAAATGTTGAAATTTCAGTCGACGTGATAAAAACGAGGTTGTTCGTAGCAACAATGGAAGCTCTAAAGAGGAAAAATTACTCTACAGTAAAATATTCTTCCAAATATAAAAAAATGATGATGACCCTTTTGAGAGGTACAAAACTGCTGTGCCCGTTTCTTGTGTCACACCTTGTAACTGAAAGTCTATATTTAAATATAAATAATAAATATAATTTTACATAAAATAACTTGTAAGTCTATCCTGCAAAACTTACTTGGGTTTCCTGTTTGACGTCGACAGGTTTCTCAAAATGAACCTCAGTCGCTTCTTTGGGCTGAACAACATCTCCATTGAATTGGCCCAACTTCTAAGAGAATAAAGGAGCATTCACTGAATAGTACATGGAAGTAGATATTGCCCTGAAAAGAAGACAAAAGAACATTCTGACTGGAGATCTCATCCTCACCTCTGTGGAGGACTCTCTGTTAGCGTCAACATGCTCTGCCGATGGCTGACGCTTCGTGGCCGTGGTGGGAACAACTTCCGGCTCAGTTTGGTGGCGCTGTTGTGGAGGCGGCTCTTGTGCCGGTTCCATTGGTGACCTTCGGCTGCCGGCGTCACCGTCTTCACGGGCTACTCGTTGCTTCTTCCTCAAAGTCTCGACATTTTTTGATGTACGTTCAGAACGATTGTTTCGTGCTTGTGGGGATTCGCTGACTGAAAACGACTCGTCCATGCAGTCCATTTCCTCAGACATTATAGATTCCAGTTCAACCAGATCCATTTCTTCATCCAGCTCCTTCCTCTTTCGGCTCGTGTGGGATGAACCCGCCGCGGGGCGGACAAACTGATTATTTCCAGATTCCACAGGTGTGGCTTCTTCTAATGCCAGAGATGAGCATGCGGCCTGACCGGTGACGTCAGATTCAAGTACGGGGCGCTTTGGTTCTGACATGACGGTGGAGAATTCCTCATCTAAAGGCCTTGAAGAAAATGACAAGTGTAAGGATAAGTTAGTTCTTTCAGATTTGTACCAATAACAAAAAGTCATTTAAATAGAGTAACCTTAAAGCACAGGTGTCAAGAGTCCGGTCCTCGAGGGCCTGAGTCCTGCATGTTTTTGAGGTTTCTCTACTCCAACACACCTGATTCAAGGAGCAGGATCATTATCAGGCTCCTGCAGAGCTTGCTCATGAGCTTAAATATGAATTAGCTGTGTTGAAGGTGGGAAACCTCAAAAACATGCAGGACTCTGGCCCTCGAGGACCGGACTTTGACACCACTGCCTTAAAGGAATACTTGACTCATTGAGCCATTTCCAGCAGTAAAAAGTTGGTGTTTTTTGTCCAGATTAAATTTGATAACTACATATTTTTTGTATACAATTAATACCTTTAAAAACAAAATTTTCCACTGGCTGTCGACTGAAGATGACATCACCTGTGCTGAGGATGTAGGTAACGAGTACGACCAATCATGGCTCACCTGTTTTCTGGGTTGGGTGAGCAAACTGGTCGTTACTTTCTTCCTCATCACAGGTGATATCATAATTGTCATCTTCAGTCGACAGCAAGTGGAAACATTTGTTTTTAAAGTTAAAAAATAATGAAGTTATTAAATTAATTCTGGACAAAATATCAACTTTTTTACCGCTGAAAATGCTGAAAAGAGTAAAGTATCCCTTTCAAGTCAAATGCCTTAAAAAATTTGGGGTTCAACCAATTAAAAAAAAATACATGCATCTCAATGAAGACTAAGGATGTTCAAGACCAAGCACCGATACCACTCATACTTTAGTATTTTCCTTAAAATTGAATAAAATTAATGGCAATTTTCTTTTCTTCTAGTTTGTAATTACAACAATACCTAAAAAAAACACGATAGCATTCTCAGATGAATAGTTTTACTTGAATACAAAATGGTAAACGTTCAAATGTTACATAAGAGCATTGCCTGGTGGCTCAATTTTATTGCTAAAACCACAATATATTCCAAGGGAATCTTGTGGATTTTCCTCATGAATTCCGAAACACAGGTTATGAAAAGCTAATCAAGAGTAGCGTAAACAGAAAACCACACAAAGTTACCTCTTCTTGTTGACTGGTTTGAAAAAGCTGGTCATCGTTGCCTGTTTCTGTGGAGAAGCTTGCGGCGAGACGCGTTGTTTCTGGGGAGATTTCTGAGGAAATTTCTTTGGTTCGAATGTCTTCTTGCCACCACCGAACTTCATCAAAGGGGGCTGGAAAGTTCTGTTGTTATTGTTCTGGCCTGCAAGTGCAAGAACATTTGTTGTTTTTAGTTACAGTGGCGTTAAGCATTTAGGAATTCCTATTAGGTCATCATTTTCGATCTCTTGTGTAGTTTTTTTTTTTTAATTAGCATTTTTTTGGGGTATTATTTCCCTTTGTGATGTCATTTCTGTTTTTCCTTTGTTATCCGATGTTTGTCCCTTCTTCATCGCAGCTGGGTCAAGGAAGTGCCTATTGTGTCGCAATTTGCAAAATCAGTAAAAGCAGCATGAACTTAAATAAATGTAATTAAAATAATCAACATCATCATTCATTTACTTCACTTAGAAACGGCTTGACGTTGGACATTATGATCATCAACACACTGCATTTACCTGTCACTTTGGATGCGGGTTTCTTCCCCTGGGACGACGACGAGCGAGGCGACTCAGCCACGATGCACTGAATGTTCATCTTCTGGGTTGCGGCTTTTGGCCCATTAAGATGAGCGGTATCATGATTCAGCTTTTTCTCCGGCGTCTCTCCCACCGCAGACGTCCCGCTGACCTCGCACCGCTCTGGGCTGATAAATGAGGAACTGGAATAAATCAAGAGGGCAGTTTGAGCGGACGATTGTGCGTGCTTGTACGTTTGTGACGTTTCTGTGTTGACTGCGTATGCTGTGATGTTCTGCGACGCTGCAGGTAAAACGGTCTCATCCACTGCTTCGTATTGGGAGAGAGATGCGCTCGGAATTCTTGACGTCGTCTTTGTCGCTTAAGCATAAATAAACATAAAACAAAACCGTAAGACAGAAAACGCATTCTCTTGATATGCAACAAATGTTCTTCCACCTGCGTCTGTTGTTAAACTGGAAGGGTTGCAGTACATGTCACATGAGTTGTAGATGGCAGCCAATCCGATTTCAGACTCCGTGATGACTCGAAGGCCTTTTCTGTCTCACAGAAAGCGATAAAAAGCTCTTAAATTTACACCAACGACAGTCAAGTTCTTTTTTTCAAAACCTGTGAATGATGTTCTTCACGGAATTGTGCCACCCAGTGGGCGAAGCTTGAAGGGGAGGTTGGGAGTTGCCAGCAGTGATATCCACCACACAGGTCCGCGAGGACTCCAGAAGGTCACGAGGGAGGGAGCCCTCCTCCAGGAGTTGGCTCGTGCCGCCTCCGAAAATCACTGGTGCACTCAAACGCTTAAACTGCCAGCAACAAAGATGTCAGTCAGTTACACAGCCACACAGTTATACATTACAACCCTTGAGGGCTAGGCAAGTAATGAATTTTAATAATTACCATAACGTTCATTTTTCAGAATGTTTTTTTTTTCCCGGCTTCCGTAGTTCTAATCGCGCTTCCACTGGCATGCATTGCTTACTACACAAAATGGCTGCCAAATCCTTCTAGAATATATATATTTTTTAATTGTAAAAATTAGCTAGTGACTTTAATTCCAACTAAGAAACTGACAACATGAATAGAATCATTTTCCCCACTGTTTCCCATATGACAAGAAAGGAGACCAATGGAAGGCAATTATGGTGTTAAATATTGATTGACATTAATACTAGGGCAGAGGTGGGCACACTCAGTCTTCGAGGGCCAGAGTCCTGCAGGTTTTGGATGTTTCCCTTCTCCAACACAGCTGATATATGATCAGCTCATCGGCAAGCTCTGCATAAGCTTGGTAACGATTGGAATCAGCTGCGTCCTTGAGGACCGAGTTTGCTCACCACTGTACTAGGGGATTGTGGTTTTTAACACAAATTAACACCACGTTATACATGGTTCAATTTCATTCCAACGTTTAAAATGTTAATTTATAAAGGACCATGTTTGCATAAGTACATGTTTTGATAAAAGGGACATTATTCCAAGAAGATAATTATTTTCACATTATCTGCAAAGAACCATATTGCTATAACTTTATTCAAGTTAATTCTGGCTAAAACCCTCATCAAAAAAAATGAAGCACATAGCAAAATTGACATTTTACATGTTATTTGCCAATTGCTTTTTCTATAAGCACAGGGTAAAATATGCATATGGCATAACGTAAAAAACTATTTCCAAACATCAGACCAAGTTGGTTGAGAACGGATCCATGACTTGTTGCCTTTAAGAACACTGCCCAGGGAAGTAAGTTTCCAGAGATATTTCCCAGAGGACCTGAGGACTGATGCTGCCTAGCAGCTGACACTTAGCAGATAAACATCAAGGTCATAAGATTATGTAGCAGGGGAACAAGCAACATGGTCTATAAATAGTTGTCTTCATCAAACAGGCACTTGGTTGGCAGGTAAATGAGCTCTGCTTCTGCTATTCTGTTCCATTGTTGCATTTCACAAAATGGAACCCACTGCTTTTAAACCATAAACACAGCAAGTATACAATATTAGTCACGCACTGGAGCAAACGGCATCTTATGGGGTTTGCACAACGTATATAAAAAAAAGTCTACACACCCTTGTTCAAATGCCAGGTTTTGCGAAAGAAAAAATGGAGAACAAGATAACTCATTTCAAAAACATTTTCCACCATTAATGTGACTAAATTTTTAACCTTTTTGAGCGGGAAGTAAAAATAAACACCTGAGATAATGTGGTTGCAAAAGTGTGTACACCCTCATAACTGGAACGGGGCTGTTCAGAATTAACCAATCCCATTCAAACTCCTGTTAAATCGGAGTCAGCACACACATACTACTATTTAAAGTGCCTCTGATTAACCCAAAATAAATATCAGATGTTCTAGTAGGCTTTTGTTGACATGTCCTCCTTTCTAGCAGAAGCCTGACTGCAATTTCAAACTGTCCCCAATTCCTTCCACCTTGTCCAAGGCTCCAGTTCCAACTCAAAAAAACCCTACAGCTTTATACTGCCACCGCTAGAATTTTCTTTGGAGATGAACACTGTTGGGTTAATGCCAAACATACTTTTCAAATTACAGGCAAAACATGATCCCTGCAAACAAACCTGCTTGCTCGTGAGGAAAATGAAGGTTGTTCCTGCAAAAAGTCGCTTGCGCTTGAGATCTGGCTCCAGGTTCACTTTTTCATTTTTCAAGCTAGGCTCATCAATGTCAGGGATGAATCTTTAAAACAACACCAAGCCACCCATGAGACCATGTTTGTAGTTAATTGAACACAGGAGACTGTTGCGGCACTTCACCTTTCCGCCTTAGGAGGGAGTAGCTTCTGCTGAGCTGCTTTGCTGAGCTCTGAGAAGAACTCCGGCTTCACAATAAGACGGCAGCACAGCAGAGCAGAAATCGTCTATTGGGGGTAATTCATACAGAACATGCACATGGTTAATGAAAAACACCTCACACACAAGGTTAAGCATTGTCCTGACCTTGATGGTGATTTTAACAGAAGGCATGACCAGGTGGGTGCAGTCCTGTGTCCACGAACTGACCAGCTTTCCTCCAAACTGCTGCAGAGCCTCAGAGAGTGCAACTTTGCCATCGTTGTCCAAACAAGAAGAACACACCACTGGCTTCTGATGATCCACACTGGGCAAGAAAAAGTGATAATGGTCAAATGTAGTGGTGGGCGATAACGTCTTCAAATAAAAAATATTTTAAAAAACAGATTTTCCCCCTCTCCCAATAATCAAAATTCCTTACATAAAAAGAAAATGATTGAAAATTCAAAAGAAGCTTATGTTTTTGTTCTATTTCCCCTTTTGTGATAAGCTTTATTTGCTACCAAACAAGTTTTTTCCCCAACAATAACTTGCATCAACTTACATTAGCAATTTAAAATAAATAAATACAATACTAATCGATGTGAAAATAAATGTTTCCATTTGCGAAAAGTCCCTTTTTAAAAAGCATGGATTAATACAATCCCTGAATAACTAATGTTTTAAATTACAGAAACAAATAAAATGATCTTACAAACTGCATAATGTCTGTTGTTGGCAAAATATGCGCTGTGTGTTGTTTCAGTACCTGAATTTGGATTGAAAAACCCCAAACGTAACGCTGTCTCCTGACTTCAGGCTGACTGGAGCGTTCTGTGCCAAGGGCTGTCCGTTGACAACGGTGCCGTACTTGGAGGTGTCCCTCAGGGTCAGTGTCTTGGATAAAAGTATATGACAGATCACTACCATGAAATTAACATCTAAATAAAGTGTATCATCTATTTTATATAAGTAAGTCAAATTTTCAGGTATATTTTATATAAGAAAAGTCTCAATGCATAGTAAAAGCGTATATCCTGAAATAATGGTCTCATGTCAATTTACTCAGAAATGTAAATACCCAGCGTGAAATCTGAAAACTTAAACTTATTAAAACACATTATAAATGTACCTGGTATGGGACATAAATAATGGAAGCATATAATGTATTAAAAATACGGTTTGTATTCTAGTGCCTGTGTTGTACTGTATATGTGTCTTAAGGGAGGCGGGGTAGCATGTGACATAGACAAGTTTGCTTATGGGTGTCCGGACCAGAAATGTGGATGACAGCAGCTCCTATGTGGTGTGTTCATTGTATTTAAATGTTTTACTGTTCTCATGGCATTCAATAAACTGCTGAAAAGTGAATTGGAGATTGTGGTGATAATGAAACTCGATATAGCAAGGAAACAATTTACTCTGTTATATGAACAGCAACAGGTTAATAATTGGTCCTTCTGCCATATAGTGCAAGAGTATTTGATTGTTCTTTCTGTCACTATATGTTGCTGGCATCTAACCAAGATATATTTGTAATAAATAATTACGTTAAGTCATCATCTTTCCCACCTGATCAGTAAGAATGAAGTGAGCATGAGCTCTGCTGATCGACTGGTCACTGGGCAGCAGGATGTCACAGTTCTTGCGACCCACCACATATTCTTTGGCGGAGATGAGATAGTGGGTCTCACCTGTTCATCAAAAGAGGTCATTTAATGACTGTTGAAAATGTTCATTCAAATTCTATTACTTTACAGAAATGGCTTACGATGACCAAATTACTTACTCTCTTAAACTGTTGCAAAACAAGTTTAACATTAGTTTTTAAGTTTACACGGCAAAGACATAAAACTAGTACTTTGGCTTCATGATGACGATCTGAAATGTATTGACTGACAGACGGCGCAATTACTAAAATTCATTCCGTAAACATGTCAGCAACAACAGAAACTATTACCTCCTGCCTCCACTGGATTAAGAATCCACATTTTTATTTTAGACGCTCTTGCTCTGTCTGATAAATATGAATGACACTAGATAAAATTTACAGAAAAACCAACAAGTCTTCGCCACTTAGCAGCCATGAATGATATGCATTGCATTGCGCGCGCAACCGCGTGACGTCAAAAGCATGCGTCTCTATCTTCTTCTTCTACTGCTGTGATTCCTGTAGTTGGCGTCTATCTATCTGAAGCGTTTTGCGTAATAGCGCCTTCTTTGGCAAAAACAGCACATTACAAGACATCGACCACAGTAAAAAAAAGAAGAAAAAAAAGGAATGTAAAAGTACAGTATTGAATGACTTCAACATCTTTACTTATTAATCACTTTGAAACGTGAGTTTTTATTTTATTTTATTAAAAATTTTACATTAATAAAGTGCAATCCAAAATATATCCAAATTATAAAAAAAGATTGGTACAAAAAAAACCTGTGTTTAGGTAATAAGGCTAATTGCCTTGTGACGTTTTCACATTATAGGTGTAGAGGTTTGTAAAGACAATAACAAAGATATATATATATATATATATATATATATATATATATATATATATATATATATATATATATATATATATATATATATATATTTAATGGTTTTAATAGAAAAAATCCCATACACATGAAAATGGTCAACACATGCTATATTTAATCTTGAATTTGAATAAAACTCGTTGACAGCCTCATCGACAGTAAACTACCAACATTTAAACAGGATAAGTAGTTGGAATGGAATGTATTATCTCATGTAATACAGTAGAGCCTTGACGTGCCAGTTAAATTCATTCCATGACCACACTTGGAACTCAAAACACTAGTATCAGGCTAAAATATATTTTAAAAAACTAGCAAACATTTTTTTAAATAAGAAAAATCGCACACTTTAATATTTAGTTTTTAAAGCATATAGTAATAATTAAATATAATTTAAAGTTTGTTTTTGCAACTCCTGGTGTGTGTGATTTGGCCACTAAGGGGCAGTAAAATACAGTAATGAAGACACAAGTGAAGACTTTCACAACTACTTTGAGGGACTCAGTAAACTGCAGTATTGTTGGTGTTTTGTTTGTTTGTATGTTTTTTCAAAGGATAAGGAGAATACGCCTGTGATTATTGTTATATTGTCTGTCTATGAATGTTGATGCACAGTTTGTGTTCAAATATCTGTTGTGAATTTGTGTCACAAGGCAAAAATAATAATAATAATAATAATAATAATAAATGGCCAAATGATGGCTCTTATCTAAAAATTCTCATGAGCCAACTCACTTGTACTTCAAAGCACTACTGTACCTGAATGGTTATCAGTTAACACTTCATTGTGTAATAATAATTTGTTAGGGTGAAACAAAAATACAATATTATATTACGTTGTAATATCACAAACAACGATATTCTATTTTTCACGAGTTACTGGACTCAAAACATGGGCTCATTGTCAGACTCCCAAGGGAGGCCTGCGGCAGGTCGGAGGCGGCCTCGTCCCCACAGGCAGGGCAGCTTGTGATTGGCTCTCATCACCACCACACTGATGCAAGAGTCAGGCTTGCGGATGATGTCACACCACTCCGGATAGTCCACAGGCTTGGGACCGCTGGTGGAAAGTTACATTAGGTCATAGAACCAAGGGTTCGAAAATGCTTTTTGGGGAAATGTTCTTACTGGTCACAACATCCTACTCCAAAAGGCTCCATGCAGACACACTGGTAACAATCGGCGGTGACCCAACGCTCTCCTGTCCCATATAACTGACCCAAGTACTCGCAGTTCCCTAAAATAAATAAATAAATGCAACATTAAAAAATAATCATCATTTCAAGGGATAATCGGCCGGGCCGATTATCAGCACCGATACTCAGCATTCTGACGAATATCGGCATCGGCCATTTTGAAGAATCATATGGCCGATAATAGATCCTTTTTTTTTAAAGTGTTTTTTTTGTGTGTGTACATTTTCTGAGATGCTGCTGACCCTGGGAACTCTCTGCACCTTCTGTTTTGGTTTGAAATTAAAACTAAGATAAGTACAAATGTCATTCTTAGATATTTTTGGAATACTTTATTTACTGTAGAAAACAATTGTTCAAGTTTTTATTTAACTTTTTGAAAACATGCTACTGCCTTTGGGAGATCTCAGAACTTTTTGTTAGATTTTTAAAAAATATGTCTATTGACTATGATTTTTTTTTAACTCCAATATTTTACAAACCCTAAAAGTTGTTCAATAAACATATGCTTAAAAAAAATTAAGAGTTATTTAAATTAATTTTTTCCCCAAATTTTGATGCCAATATTTGTATTTATTATTTTTCAATTGAAATTGAAATTGGGAAAAAAATCCCTTTGAAAAAAAATCCCTTTAAATAAAGGTTCTTGACTACTAATCATCTGTATTGGTATCGGCCCTGAAAAAAACATATCGGTCTGTCTCTAATTTCAATGCATGATGTGTTTTACATAATCCACGGTTTATTTTGAACAAGAATGATTAACAAAAAAAAATTCTGTTCAGCAATATAAAATTAAACAACTAGAATTTGGCATTCTAAGTCCACAATTTTATTTATTTATTTTTTAACAGTATTTTGTGACAATTTAAGATCATAACTAGATTTTAACAATAAAACTACAAATTCGGTTTGGAGAGCCTCTTCACACTTACACATTAAACAGAAGCATAAAATAATGATTTTAGTACTGTAATGACAAATGCTTTTTGATTTGGGAAGTTAATAAGGTCATTTAAAGTGAAAACGGCCTATTGCAAGTAAAAAAAAAAGAGAAGTTTAGAATATTACACATCTGCACATTGCACAATTGTAGGATTTGGTATGTACTGTACACAAAGGTGTGTTTTTGTGGTCCACTGGCATTGCTGTGTAAAACATGGTGACAGATTGCAGGGAAGTAACATTTATGAAGCATGTAAAACATTTTAATGCGTGTGCAAAGGCACTTTAAACTGTAAAAGCAATGGAAACCAGGCAACGCTATGCTGTGAAAAGTTGTGGTATGCCATTAAAAACGTTGAAATCATCCTGCACTGACCTTTGGTGTTGAAGAAGCACTCCCCTCTGGTATGAAGTGAAAATAAGGGCACGCTGGCACCAAGGAGGACCACACACGCCAAGAACATGCGCACTGTTGCCATCACTGTAAACTACTCCCAAGAAAATACGACTTAAAAGAAACCTACACGAAAAAACATCTTTGGTTCATCTTACCTTCACGTAAAGCTTTTTAGTCGTTTTGACGTCCTCTATTCGCGCGTTTCCTCGTCAATGCCCCGCAAGGACGGTGGTCTCACTTATTTATACGTCATCATTACCTCTGCACATTTCCCATTTCTGGTTACTCTTTGTCCACCCCCACAACCTGCTCATTAATGCTCATCCCAACGATGCACACTCACTGACGTTATTGTTATGATGCTGCTTAACACTAATTAACCCCTGAGCGTACAGTGTGCACTCGTTCATATAACATTTGTCTCCACAGTTTGAGGTTCAGGGCTCGAATCTAGTGTGGCCTCTGTGTGGAGTTTGCATGTTCTCCTTGTTCTCCTCCCACAGTCCAAAAACATGTTAAATCCATTGAACACTCTAAATTGGTTGATAAATGTTGTTGTGCCTAATTTGTGATTGGCTGGCAACCAGTCCAGGGTGTGACATTTATGACCCCAAAGGAGGCTAATAGAAAATGCACACAAATTAGGAGATTCCTGCCTTTCATTGGACAATATAAAATACAGTTTAAAAGTCTGACAAGCGTAAAAGTTCAGACTGTGCTCTTCAAATTGCCGGTTAATCGTCACAGGTGACTCATGATGTAACTCATCGATGTGCATCTAATTCAATTTGTCTAATTCAATTTCATATACGTAACGAACCATCATTTAAATTGCACTAGACTGACGTAGATGTTATTTGACTGGGTGATCTTTGACCTTAAAGTAGCACTTAAAAAGAATGTTTCATTTTGACATGATGTGTTTTTTTGCTACTTGGAAAAAATGTTCGGTAACAAAAAAAAAAAGATCATTGCTATACTGTATTTTAAAGTTATTTGTTTTAATGAAGAGGGAATAATTTAAAATATGTCCTCAATTGGGAATTTTATGTTGCAAATTTGGGACTCTGGGAAAGGGGACTAGTTCCCAATATGTCTTAAATGAGCTGAATATTATGAAGACTGAACGATATGAATCAGTCAAGAAATTGTGATTAAATTGCAAAATATGTGAAAATATTTTGAGCATCTTATTTTGAAAATTTGCGACTTTTGGAAACAAAATTTATCTGAACAGTTTGAAGTTTGGAATTGTTTCAGTCAGAAATGCTAAAGTCAAAGTTGAATATGAAAAAAAATCTCAGAATTTGGAAATGTTATTTTTGGAGTATAATTACTTGTGCTTTAAATAAGATTAACATCTTGAAGTTGGAATGCTTTAAAATCAGTAAGACATTTGGAAATTAGAGTCATCTCCAAATTTGGGAGTTCTGTTTTGAAAAATATGTGCATTTTTGGAATGTGGAAAATTGTAGCTCGGATGTACTGAATTTTGTGAATATCTTGAAGTTGGGATGGTTTAAATCAATGGAGAAACGAGGAAAGAGTAGAATAGCAAATTTTGCGGAATAGTTTCTTAGTTACACGATCACACTAAGTCAAGTACTCTTTATGTACTTTGCACTGTTAGATGTGTGAATAATTAACATGAGATCCACTTCCTCATCTAACCAAACTACTCATTTGCTTTCTTCATGCTTTGGTCAAGGTCAGATAAAAAGGCCTGCTTTGTTTGTTCATGGGAAGAAGTGCTGAAGTTCTGTGAGAGTGAGAAAAGGCAGCTGCAAGTAATATGCTAATACACTGACGGCTCTCTTTGAACTGACATCGACATATTACCTCATCAGATAGATGATAGCTATCCCCTCACAACAGGAAGAAACAAGCAGAAGATGAGTCGGAAGACATTCGGATGGACTGTTGGAGGACTTTTGCAAGATGAGAGCAGATTTATGACGGTGTGTGGAGGACATAATTCAGTATATTATACCAATCCATTTCAGTACGATTTCAATTGTGTGAATGAGAGGTTTTCAGTTGTATGAGAGTGCTTCACTTGTGTGTATGAATGTTTTCATTTGATTGCAAACTCTTTCCTATTTTTTCAAATTAAAATGTCATTCTTGATAGTATGAAATATGCATTTGTGTGCGAGTGTTTGAGTTGCATGTATGAAGAGGTTATCCTGAATTATGTCCCTGATGATCTCTCATACACTCGCCTATCTTTGAAGATATGGGGTTAAGGCAAGGAGTAGGCAAAGTACGGCCGCTTTGTTCCATGATACAGCTGTTGCATTCTTTAGGCTTTTTTCCCTCCCACAAAAAGTGGTTAGTTAAATTTTATGTATGAATTGTTTTATCATATAATAATGGGTTTATTCTGTAATGAGCAAATGTATGTGCTTTTTATTTATCATTTTTATTATTTCAATAAATCATAAAATAGTTGAACTGTTTAAAAATAAAAAATAAAAAAAATTATTAGGGAAATGTATGTGTTCATCAGTGTTCATCAGCATTCGTAGAATAATTTTGTGATAAAAAAAAAAATAATAATAATAAAAAAAAAAATATATATATATATATATATATATATATATTTATTTATTTATTTTTTCTTCCCCCAATGCATTTTAATAGGCGGCAGATTTTCTTTATTTGCCTGGTCCTTGTCCGACGCAATTTGCTGGGTCAACTGTAATTCAATTAATCATAATACAATATAAAAAATTATAATGCGTCATCTTATTCTTCAAATAAACTATTTTACTGGTCTGTTTGTTCATTTTCAGTCACTTTGCAGGCCACCGAATTATTAGTAAATGTCTTTTGATATGACGTCACAAAATTTTCTTTACATTATGTTTTCTGCACCCCCACTATTCTAAACACGGTATTCTGATTAATAGTGTTTGTGGAATATGAATTAAGCAGAAATAGTTTTGGTTATGTCGTTTTTTGTTTAGATTTATCTTATATATTTTATGATCCTTGAATTTGAGCCCCAGACTTACGGCTATTGTTCCTTTATTGAAATTAAACCTGGACCATCCCTGCGCTGTTATTTCTAACAGGCCCAACAGGCTGGCAGTCAAAGCTGAAACGCTTGCTGTTCTAGTAACAAAACTGTTGTGATGAACACTGTTTTCTTAACGTTCGCCAATGTATCCCACCCAACCTGTCTTTCGAGCTCCCTAAGATTTCTATGATAATAAAAAATGCCCGGTTGCATTACTGCTTATCTTCTTATCTTGTCACACAGGTTGCACGTCACATTTGAATGTCGTGTGCTGGCAACAAGGGCTCATTTATCACACATCACTGACCTGATTTTCCAGCCAATGACCCCATAAGGATGGATTATTATGCCATTTTACAAAATAGACTGTTACATCATCGTATGGTAACCAAAAGTCCCTTCTGTGTAAAATCCATTCATTAAAGGAGTAAAAATAGCAGCGGGATTCTATAACACACTTTTTTATTTTCTTTATTTCAATAATTAAAGGCAGTCTATCCTATAGTAGAGATTAGAGAGACTATATAGTCTATGAGGCTTTTTTCCAAATATGGATTAATACAGAAATTAATACTGTGAATAAAAGAAATGTAAATGTTGTCAATAAGACAACATTCAGTTTACAGTATTAGTTTATGTACAAGAAGAAAGAAGAAAGAAAAATAATAATCATTGCAGTAAAAAAAAAAAGAAAAAAAAAAGATTTTTTTTTTAACTCACAGTAGTAAAGGTATGTACACGTTGGCAGACCAATTCAGAGAATCAGCCGATCAAACTTGTGAGTCAAGCAGGCAAGAAATGAGGAAGCAAGTTCAAGGTGAACAGATAAAAACAAGGAAACCGCAAATATTTTTTTATGTTGTTTCGTTGTTAGTATTATTTCAATTATGTGTCTGGAATATTTATACATATTTATGAAGAAAAATGCAAAATGTCATTTCTGTTCCTTAAAATATTTACTTTTTACTGTGTTTTTTTTTTCAAACAACAAAGAAATGGTGGGATACTATGAAATTATGCCTAAATATTTGACAGAAATCCGTGTTCTTCATTATGACCTCAACATGAAGACGTCTGTTTTTAGGTTCATCGATAGTTAAAAGGGAAATAATTTTTCTCCCCTTATGGAGCACAAAAGGCCAACACATGATTTTGCTTGACAAACACTTCAAAGCACAAGTGTGTTTGCTTTCAGAAGAATTTCACATGAAGACAGAGAGAGAGAGAGTAAAGTCCACAATGAGACGCAAACAAGATCAATGGTTACATTCTACGTTTATTCGAAATAGAAGAGAATTCCGATTAAGCAGACAACACCTTTCACACCATACAGTGCTAATATTACACGTTACTTCTGTTAAAATAATCATCATGATAAGGTGAACTTCAGCCCCAAAAGTTGAGATTTTGTTTTGAACGTCATATACATTGTATTAAGTAAATAATTAACTGCAAGTAGAAAATGTACACGCACAGCAAAATATGTGAACTTGTTGACAGGGTGGACTTTTTTGTTTGTATTATTAAGCACATGGTTGCTCTTCACTTGGCATGATTCAGTTAGCAAGCAGATTGTGTAATTAAAATATATTTAAAAATTCTCAAATTTTATCAATTAATATTTCACTATGACAGGGTGGACATAACAAAATCCAACTACACACATAACCTTTAAAAAAAAACTACAATACATAAGTGTAAATATTCACTTTGCATCTATCCACTGTTTCAGCCTTCATTTACCAAATTCCGGTCATAATGACACTGAAAACACAGGTTTTCTTAAAGTGGACAGCAATTTCAAGACACATGAAAAATATTCAATATAATTATAAAAAATAGAGTGATCTAAATGACTCGTGCAAAATCATGTGAAAAGATATCATGTGTGCAAATATTCGGCCAATTATAATAAGGCCTCAGATTTTCATCCTGCCACATTTCCATGCGACTGAGTGGTTCTGATGAGGGCAACAAAGACACTTTATAGTGATCTTGATCCAAAATGTTTTTCAGTGTTACAAAAAGATCCAGTTTGCAGCCCTAGAAGCAAGGCCCTTCGCTTACCACATCAACGAGGAGGACTCTTATTTGCACGATGGCAGTGCCGGACTCTGTAGGAATATGTCTGATATTTAGTTGACATGGAAAAACACAAGAACAACCGAATATCAAACATATCACACAGCGTCCAGCTGATCCGAACATCTGCCGAATGCTCTGGCGATCTAAAAACATGACACAAAATGTGAATAGAGAAGAGACAAGAACACATTTGGCAATGCCAAGGATGCAGCGAGGAGGAGCCGAAAAACTTTGCACGATTACCGGTACATAATTCGCTTTGCTTTACGAAATGGGCGTGAACATGCAAATGATTAAATCAGCATCTCTACGAATTTTGCAAAAAAAATCAACACATGCTAATATTTATGAAACTTACCGAGATTTCTCGTTCAAACAAAGTCAACGACAACAAAAAGTCATACCTGACGAGCACTAACTGTTAAAAATGAGTGTATGTGAGCAATACCTCAGTGGGACAGTATTTATATACAGCAGTCTGTGAGGTTTTTTTTGGGGGGGGACGCTCGCTGATGTCAGTGACACGCATATTCACACACATTCTGTGCTGCTCGTAATTAGACATGTATTGATCCAGGCCTGCAGCCTTTCCTCTCCACATCAGCCTGATCAATAGACATGATGTTCATCCCACTGTGAGCGCTCACACACACATGCACATATAAACTAATGACTGCGGCTGCACAATCAAATAACTTTCAGTCGTTGCCTGTAGGGAGGACACACATAGGATGAACTTTAGAAACGTGACTAGTATGCTATTCATTGGCCAATAGGATAATAATACAAAAATGCATAGTATCACTGTCCTGTGAAAAACACTTATGTCCATTTTATTTATTTAAAAAAAAAATGTTTCCCAATCCCAAAAACGAAGAAAATACAAAAATGTATTAAAAAAAAAGGTTCAGTGCCTTGCTTAAGGACACTTCGACATGATCACCAGGGGTGAGGATTGATCACACAACCATTCAACCACTGAGGCATTATTTTAATTTTAACATTTAATCCAAAAGATTTACAATTCATTTGGGGATGTAAAAAACCTGATTAGCTGGCAACCAATCCAGGGTGTACACTGCCTCTTGCCCAAAAGTAATCTGGGAAAGACTCCGGCACATTTGCAACCCACATGAGGAAAAGGGGTATAGAAAATGAATGGATAAATAAAATACTTATTAAAAAAAAATATTTTTGCATTAGTTACTTAAATGTACAGTAAAGACGCTAATTGAGCAATTTTTTTTAATTTTTATTTTTTTATATGTACTGTAAATGTCTCCAAACCGCCATGCTTCAAATCCTACTTTCCAAAAGTTTTTGATGATATACAATTTTAGGCCCTACTAGTAAAGGCAATCAAGAGATTACTCTCTAATAACCCAATTATGAATCAAAAATGGACCGATCCACTTCATGGGTCAATTTAACCCAACTTTCTGAGTTGTTTGATACAAAATGACCCTTTTTTTACCCAAGTAAAGGATCTGACCCATATTTATGAGTTGTTTTACACTAAAAGACCCATTTCTTGACTCAAAGTTGGGTCAAATTGACCCAAGTAGAGGATCGGTCCATTTTTGACCCACAGTTGGGTTATTTTTGACCCAACTGCTTTTAGAGTGTAGTATACTAATTTCATTGGTCAGGTTTGAAAATAAAACATAAAATTACTTTCTTTCTTCTTTTTTTTTTTTTTTAAATCAGCAGCAGCCTGTGTTTACCAAGTCAGTTTGACTATAACGCAGTTGAACCCCCGCTAGCACAACTACTGTATTGACCTTGTGGGCCTATTGGGGCAGAATGACAGCCCTCTGATTGCCTAATTGTGAGCCCGGGGCCACATTTTAATACACTCACTCAAACAGATGAGACGAGTGCAAAGAGGAGCAAAGTCAAACATGACCAAAAGGTTAAATAACAAAATGCTGTAATGTTAAGTCAGTTTTAGTCTGGTTTTGCATGTTTCAAAGACCTTATCATATTTGAAATATTTTTTTTCTGCAAATAATGATACAATATAAACTATTAATAATATTATGATTAATAAAAATATGTATTGCTGTCTACTTAAAATATGTATCAAACATAGATACAAAATAAGTTTCAAATTACATGAAATTGTTGTGAAACCGATTGGTTGGCTCTCTTTGTCTTTTCACAAGCCAACAGGCAAATGTCCACTCATAAAAGGTGTGACATCAACAATTGTTCTGCATGAACAAACACACACACACACTGAGAGTTTAAGATTATCTCAGTTTTTTTTGTGGGTTGGTATCTACAGTAAAATGAAATAAATTGCTATGCTGTACATTGTATTAATGTTTCACAGTGAATGTGATTCACAGTTAATGGTTATTTCCTCATACAATGTATTTAATTCATGCAGTGGTCCTTATTACAAGTACCCCATGACCACAACAGATATAACATAAAACACAAATTACATGTGAGAAGGCAAACACCTGCTACCAGTCAGACAGGCTTGGAAACGGGACTTTACCCAGCCAAATCATCAACTGAAGTCTATCTTAACAGTCCACGCATGGAGAGATTAAACCATTTGGTTTGAATGATGTTGATGATTGTGCCAATACAGTATTAACACAGAACATGCATCTTCGCATCCAATGGAGGCAGACGTTGTGAGAGCATTTTATTCATTTCACAAAAATAAATAACATGTTGAAACTGACTAGCAATATCCAATCCAGCAAATTCAGAAGGAGTGCAAAATCAGCAGAAAATGATGCAAAAATTTGTAACGTTTGACATTCCTTCTGTGTCAGGCCCATTTAATGGTTCTGCATGTTTAGAAGTCTCCGCCAAAGCCTGCTCAGGCTCCAAGTCGTCAACTCTTTGCTTCTTGTTTAGGGGCCTCTGCCTTTGACTTCTCTGGTTTAGCGGTCTCTGCCTTAGGCTGCTGCAGTTGAGAGGCATCTGCCTTTGGCTGCTCTGCCTTTGGCTGCTCTGCCTTTGGCTGCTCTGCCTTTGGCTGCTCTGCCTTTGGCGCCTCTACCGTTGGTTCTTCTGGTTTACTGTCACACAATTTCCTGCGAGAGAAAGAAAAAGTTACAACTGTAATTTCATGTTTGCTAAGACTAAGAACTACGTAGGGCTCAATTCAGGTGACACGTTAAACCGGCATGCCCCTCAATTTAAATGACCATATCGGTCATCTGCCTAAGCACGGAATTACGACCCCGCCGAGCATATTCCGCGCGCGTTGGTCCGGTCTGCACATGCTCCGTTTTGACGTCAAATGGTTGAGGATAGTCATTTGGCTTTGGTCAGTTTGTTGTAGGATGGTTGAGGTCAACACGTTCTCCCACTGGCGGTTTAGCTCAACCGGTCGACGTTTGTACTCCCAGTCTAGTAACGCTCGGTTGTAATTTGGGGCATGTAAAATCAACCCAAGTGGACATTTTCTAGTGGGGGAAAGTTTCTGTTAAACTGTTATTCATAATTACAGTATTTGATTTGCATTGACACATTTATATGTTAATAACCTTCCCCAAATACAAAAACCTAATTAGGCACATTTGTTCACATCAGCGCAATTGCTAGTTACTTCGTTATTTTTACGTATTTTTTTTTTGTGTGTGTGTGTTTTTTAACAAACAATAATACAAAACAGTATATCAGCCAGGGGGAGACAAATACACAGGAAACAGTTACTTGGTTAATTACTTGGCCAATGTTTACCACTACAACATGTAGTTAGCTAGCTAGCTGGCTAGCTGGCTAGCTAGCTGTGCTTAAATCCCAAAAATGCATCTTCTTTGGATGCCACAATTTACAGAAGTGAGGTGACGCTGCGGACGAGCCCGCTGCCAGTCCATTGGTCAAGAGATGCCATGGTTAGCTTGTGAGCTAGCCGGTGGATAGCACTTCTTGCTGTGGAAAGCCCCGTGATGACACGACGGGATATATTCCAACCACCGGAGACTTTAAGCAGATATACTGCATTTTTGTAGGGATGTGTAGATGCTGGACATAGTAATATTTGATTGACAGTTGACAGTTGTGTGGGGCGTAGTTTCAGTGCAGACACGACAAGCCCTCAGCATTTAAAAAGCAGAAACAATGGTTTGTTTGTTTCATGATTTTAAAGCCTCATTGTGTATATTTGCTCATTTTGCAACCACTCCAATTTTGCAGGGTTGTTAACAACACTTTTCTGTAGTGTCAAATTTACAAAACATATCCATTTTCACTTCACACAAACTGCAATACCATTGTGTCTATAGCACATAATCTACTATTTTTCAGGATAAAGCAGACACTTGAGGCTGCTAAATTAGCACACACAAAAGGAATAAAATGCCTGCAAAAAGAAAACGGAACATTATGACGTTGAGTTAAGTACTAATCCATTGAGAGGCGATTGTAGCGTTGAAACATGAGACGGGATTATGAAAATTCTCGGGATTAGGGATGCAAGATACACACAGAAAGTAAAAACAATGCATACCTTGCAGAGTCTGCTCCTTTCTTCAAAAAGCCGCACAGTGCACTGGGCGCCTGTAGTTCCTTTTTCAGTGATTCCAGTTTGGCAATCCATGAGTCTTTCTCTTTACTCGTTTCACCTGCAAGTCATATGCGGAACTTTAAGCCAACAATGGCAATAATTGTTGTAGTTCTGTGTGAATTGCAGCGACAACTTTACGCCTTTAGCATCAGAGCCATAACAGGCTGAACGTTGCCAGTGTCTTAAAGTCAAATGCCAGAACAGGGGTGTGAACACCTGACATTCAAAGTGTTGAAAAAGGTACTTGTGAATTAATGCCAGATCTACTTATACTGTACAGATATTTGATTCTTGTGGTTATTCAAGATGATTATTTTCAAACTTTTAACACACAATTTATCACAGTTTATCATACCATCCATAGCTAGGATTTAAAGTGTTGGTGAGTTGTTGAGAACTGGTCACTCTGATGAGCTATTAGCTCACGAATCAGTGCTTGAGAGAGTACACAAAAGCAAAGGAATGTTATCTCGTAAATTAACAGTTCGACACATCTCGTCACTCGAGTGTTCTAGACATAAGACAGCGAGTCCGATGGCTTTGGGGATCCTGCTTCTAACTGCGTCTATGGACACCATTGTGCTGGGCCATGGACAATCCGTCACGACAATATTTACCTTGCAGATTACGGAGTTCTCCTTCGACATCGACCACCCCTTTTTTCATTGATTTCTGCAACAAAAGAAAAAGAAAGAGGAAGACAGCAACATAATTCACCCAATTTTAATCTGACGCGGTGCAACACGCCCACGCACAGTCCACAGTAAGATCATTGGGATGATCAAGAATGAAAGGCACATTGTTATCATGTCGACATCTGTCACTCCATGATTGTACTGCTGGGCAGGTGTGCTATTGGTTAAATGTATCACACACTTTCACTAACTCGTGTAGTATGTTAATGTTGTGGCAGTACATGAGGATCCTTTTTGGAGTCCCGGGGAGGAACAAGATTTATCATTTGGGTCTTGAGCTGAAAATGTTTTTGTCGTAAATGCCCAGTTTAATGCAGTTTTGTGGGCTGGGCTGGTTGCAGGGTGAAATTTGAGTCACCTGTCATAAAATCCAACGCGTAATATATTATGCGCATAAACTGTCAAATAATCTGAACATTTCTACAAATTTGATTGACAGTGCTGTCAGAGATGTAGCGAATCGAACTACATTTGCATATATGTAATGAAATAGATGGCAGAAAGTGCAATTTACAGTGGATATAAAAAGTCTACACATCCCAGTTCAAATGCCAGATGTCAAATGTATACTTGCCAGAAATTCTTGCTGTTGTAATATTTTTGGAGTTTAAAATTAAAATAATAGGCCTACTGTATGTGTTGTTGCTCAACAAGGGTTGAGGAACACTTTCCTACACCTGCGGGCATGTGGGGCTGGTTTGAAGGGTTTATCAGAGGCTAATTATCATGTGAAATAATTATGATAATAGTACATAATTGTTCCTTACCACAGATCGTTGGCACGCTTCCACCTCTTTCTTGTTTTTCTGCACTTTCTTCTCACACGACTCCGCATCGGTCTGCAAAGCGTTCACCTCCTTTTGGGCGCTCTCGATTTTGTTCTCCAAGGAGATCTTTTCCGTTTGGTACTCTCCCAGCAGGTCGTTGGCCACCCGCAGTTTCACGCGCTCGAACCTGTTCCGTTTGTCCACTTGATCGTGCTCTTGTTTGCGGGTTTTAATGATCACCACCAGGGCCACCGTCAACCCAATGGTGAGAGGCAGCAGCAGTTGAAACTTCATCTTATTCACACCTGGACGTCTCGTCGCTCTAAAAAGACGGCATAACACCGCTTGGTTAGTTTCCGGGTTCCTCTTATAGTTTGTCAAATGTGGCAAAAATGTATGAATTTAACCGAAAATAAAACGCCACCGCGGAGCACCTGGTCGTGACGTTCATCAGCGAGCTGTTCAGGTCTGACGTAAACACGCCCAGGTCTGGGTTAAAACACGCCCTTTACTTGACGACTAACCTATTTGTCAATTATTCATTTGTTTATTTGATCCCCCCCCCCCCCTAATCATTGTCTAAAATGTACAACATAAAGACTAAATTTACCATAAGAATAAAGCCGTTCTTCTTTAATATAAAAAATACATTTCAAGATATGTCCCTAGTATACTATTTTAATAATACTAAAGTCGTCTGTCTTGTTAAATGTTAATCTCGTCCTATTTTACCTATAGTTACTGTTCCATAAGCCATTTAAAATGTATTTAAGGAGTCACTTGGGTCAGGGCAGGACCTCTTACTGTGGAGATTTTTTTTAAGGACGCCTTCATAATCCTAACACTATTAGTAGCATGTTTAGAGCAGTGATTATTATGGGTGTGTCGAGTACAGGTTGTAAAAAAAATTACAGGGGGTGGGGGGGGGGGGGGGGGGAGAAGCTATTGTTATTTGTGGATTAGTAATGCAATGCAGTCCATAACGTTTAATGCGTTATATTGTGTTCTTTTTCAAATCTTAGTGTGTCAAACATCTACGTCAATATGTTGAATAAATACTATGGGATGGCAACAAAGGTGTGTTATTATAGTGAAGATAAATACTAGATAAACATGTGCCAATACCACACACACCCTGCCCGCCTACATAAAGTATTTTTACATTCAAGAACAGAGACTTGTTGAATGAAATGTCAAATATACAGCAAATATTTACAGTATATCTACAGTTGCATTACAGTAAAATGGAATATCGTAGAAAAGTTATTTTTTATAATAGTTTAATTCAAAAAGTTAAACTCATATATAAAACAGGATATCCCAAAAGTCCGTTTAGACTTCATTTTTTCTATTTCGTTCTAGTATCGTTCAGACAGAAGTGAGGCCATCAGCATTTGACAGCTTCTTTGCAGTTTTTTGAGCCAGTGTTCATGGCTCACCGATTTTCATAGGTGTGGTGTTGCAAAACTGCTGCCTGGCAAGATGTTTTTCTGTCAGCACCAGTTTGTAAAGTGCTATTGAAAGTGTGGCAAAAGTCAGTGATCGTTTTACAGTATGTGTCACGGAAGAAAAAATGATCCAATCACCTCAGTATGACACACCTAACCACCAAATCATTACCCCCCCCCCCCCAAAAAAAAACAAGTTTTAAGCAATAAAAAGTTCTACATGTCTCTATAAGCTCAACCAAAAGCATGACATTAAAATGTATTGATGCATTTAGCACAATTTGCCACCCTGAAGCCAATAAGAACATGTATTTCATTGTCCACGTGTTCTTTATGAAGATTTGCAAAAGAACAGTTTAAGTGTAGAACACTACAGTATAAGCAATGTGTTTGAGCAAGAAGTTGGGTACACAAATCGCCAGCCAATAACAGGGCACACACATGATGGTTATCAAAACAAGCCCCTATACAAATGCCCTTTTTTTTTTGTATATAAAAAAAATAAGACCAGGATAAATAATTTCAAAACCTTTCCCACCTGCAAGGTGTAGTAATAATAATAATACTAATAATACTACTACTACTACTACTACTACTACTACTACTACTACTACTACTGCTACTACTACTACTACTACTACTACTACTACTACTACTACTACTAATAATAATAATAATAATAATAATAATAATAATATAATAAATCTGAGGGAAATGTAACATAACACCCTCTTATTACTGGCATGTGTCTGTGTTGAAAATTAACCCATCTCCAATCACATTCAAACATTAGACTTGTAAGACATGGACATGAATTAAATGTTTTTGCATGTTCACCCGCGGGCCTTAGGTTGCGCACACCTGAGTGTCACCCTATCAAGATAGGTTTGTCGGTGCGTCACGTACGTCACGCAATGAGGAAATAGGCGCTTTGACACGCCCACGTGAACAAGTAGTTCAGTGAGTCCGGCTGACGCGTAAGGGTCAAACAAAATATGAAGTTAGCGGTTGCTTTGACCTTGGTCAGCGCGGCTGTAATGGCCGTGATGATCCTCCAGACCGTACGCCAGGAGCTCCAACTGCGCCATTTAAAAACACGCACGGTGGAGGACCTTGCTGAGGCCAAGAGGGGAGAGAAAACCATCACCTTAATAAAAACACAAAACCTGGATCTGAACACGAACCTGGCGTCCATCATGGGCAGGGTGGAGGAACTGAAGAAGCGCAAAGCAGCGGCTGAAAAAGCCGAGCAGGACCATCAAAAAAGTTTGCAGGCATGCGGCAAAGAGAAGGCGAGTGCAACACACGCACAGTATTCGCATTAGCACATTTTCTAGTTTTCATTTTGAATGCAAACCTACAGCCATGTCATTAGGTACACTTGCCCATTCTAATGCAAGAGCAAAGATAAAATTCTAAATTTTTGATAAATGCCAATGCCTACTTTTGATTGACACCAGAGGTATTAATTTGATAATATTGCGGTTATCACGTATGTAACTGCATTTTACACCATATTGGCGACAGTGTGTCTAATGTTTTTGTTATGTAGCTTCATGAGAGAAGGACCTTATTATCGTATTCTATTTATTATGGATGGATTGATTTCTTCCTATAGGCAGTGATTCTTTTGCGTGCCACTCGAGGGCGCCTGCGTACCACTTGTGCATTTTTGTACATTGAGACTCACTGCACGAGATGAAATTAACTCGTTTTTATCGCTCCCACATACGTTAAAACAGAGTTAAACATATGAAAGTACACTTATTAAAGCAATCGCTGTAAATGCGTTTGAACATAAAAATATTATGAGCATAAAATGTATTCAAAACAAAACAAAACTGCAACCTCTGTTCACAAAATTATTTTGGGACTATTCAAGAGCCAAGGAAATCTTTCCCGTTGAAATGAATGGGAATACAACTACAGAACGTGTTATTTATGGGTGTGTGATAATAAGTAGTAATAATACAGTGCAATCGGGGAAATAAGTGAAAACACGCTATAATGAAGAAATAACCCAGTATGTTTGCCAGCAAATCACTGTTCATACTTTAAGGCTGTTGTTGCAACTTTCAGTTTGTTCCACCAGGAGTACAGTATGCTTTAGGAACCGCATTGCATTATGGGCTGTGTCGGCCATTTGGGGCTAGCGGTCGCCATGGTGAATGTAAACAACCAAGGAGGCCAAGTTGAAGAGAGGTCCTGGCTCACAGCATTAGACCATAAAATGAGCCAATTTCAACACGAGGAATTTATGAGGAATGACGATGCAATGTTGGAACAGAAATGTTTATTTGTGGATTAGCGATGATGAGGCAAATATTTATTTGTGGATTCAATAATTAAAACCCGTTGCATATGAACAACTAGTGGCAGGTTGCCCACCCCTATTACACAGATATGATAACTGTTCCAAGCATCTCGACTTTAACCGTCTAACTATATATATATTTCAACTATTTTTTGTTAGGAAAGTGCAGAGAGCAAGACGAAAGCTACCGTAAAAGACATTAATAAACTCAAAGGTATGTATTGTATTTGCCCTCATATTCCAAATGCTATATGAATATAATATGAAGTACATGTAACTGCAATCATTTTACATTTTAAAGTTTTTTTTTTAATGACTTTATCTTTAGTTTAAGACTAATATCATACCGAGTCAAATTATTTCTTATTGTAGTGTGTTTTTGTCTTTTGTCACACTGTTCAGCTGAACACGCAGAGGAGAAAAGAAAAGCTGAGGACGAAATGCAGAATGTCAAACAGCATAATTTGGATCGAGACAAAGCTCTTTGCATTTTTGCTGATCCGAGCTTTGCCGAAGTAAAGTAAGATCTGAAAAACATTTCGTCCGAGGAGAGACAATTGGTTGTTTTCTGACAAATGCATTAACATTTTTTTGGTTTGTGTTTTTCTTGTTTTGTAGGACGTTGTGTGGTAATGATGCGCCACAGTAGAGATGACTCAAAAACAACCAAGGCTGACAATGAACTTTTGTAGGAGCCATCAAGGACTGCATTTTTTTACAATTGTGTTATTACACTCATTCCACTTTTGAATTAAAATGAAATTGAGAAATATTTGTTACAGCTCAAAAGCCAACATTTTCATATGTGATGATTCTAACGTATCTTTTTGTGACAGCAAAATAAACAGGCCTCAAAAATGCAATTGGTCTACTTTGAGGATCCCTGGAATAACTAGAATGCAATTTGTACCGTCACTATTAATTCACAAATTACTGATGATGATCCTATTATGTTCTGTAAATTTTTCAAATATAATAATGGTGTTACACCACAATCTCATTTTGTTGTTGTTGTAAAACTTCAAAGTTTTATTTGTTGAACAATTTGTGTTCATTCTTCCAATGTGAGTGTAATTACAACCAAAACAACTTGTGTTACAATCAAAACAAGGAATTTATGAAGTAGGCAAGATTAAACAAATTAGGACTGGATAGCTCTCATTCACAATTCCCCCTAAGGGCGAATAAATACATTTTAAGATTTTTAATGAGATTTATCCAACTAAAGAACTTTAATTTGGAAACAAACTGCTGTTGTTGTTTTTTTGCGACAAGAAAGTTTAAAACCTCGACCACTTATTTTTTCTACATGATTCACGACAGATTTTTGGGTTGGAGATGCAGAGCTGGCTTAGGTCCAAACAAATGGATCTGTCATCTTTGACGGTGGACTCAATTAAGTTCGGGATCTTTGGTGAAAATTTAAATTTTGTCATTAATGTGTTGCTGATATTAGGGATATAGTTTATACACAAATGTAGATTTTTCAAAACAAAACCCTCTTGTGGTCCAAATCTTTGAATTTTGTGAAGACTAAGCCAAAGAATTGCTTTGATTGATGAATACATTTAAGTCGTTTTAATGCCCTTTAAAAAAAATTATCTTCTTTTTTTCTGTCATTTAATTTATTATGTTGTTGTTACATGCTGCATGACTCTTTTTATGGAGATGCTTGACTTGGTTTGAATTGTCAAGTGCCTATATTGT
The DNA here is from genome assembly GCF_054856555.1 of Leptonotus elevatus. Classification (NCBI taxonomy): domain Eukaryota; kingdom Metazoa; phylum Chordata; class Actinopteri; order Syngnathiformes; family Syngnathidae; genus Leptonotus; species Leptonotus elevatus. Next base: position 17,422,471 of record NC_141244.1, read on the forward strand.
TTGTAACTGCAAGTTTGTTTAAAAAAAAAAACCTCAAGAATGAGCCATGTGATTTCCTGACGTTAAATCTAAGGAAGTTGAATTTCCCTATTCGAAACATAATAGATTATATTGAAGCAGCCTGTGTTTGTCTTTTCAAATAAGCCAACACATTACACTACCTTGTTGCAATTGTTCATGTTTTGTAGGAGGTAGGCTTCACAATAATATTGGGGCTCTCACATGAGAAAGCGAGAGAGAATAAGACAGACAGAATTTAAGAAACAAGGTACAAACAAAAACAAACAGCAGCATTAAGGAGCGATTCAAAGAAAAGTAATCGAAGTAGGGAAACACAATACAACACAAGATGTTGCATGTTGGTGTATAAGTAGTCCAATAATGCTCCAGCACTCAAGCAATACTTGTGGGAAGAATCTTAGAGACGATGACAACTATAATATAACACACTTAAACAACAAAAAACACGTGTAGTCTTAGTTAATTTGTTAAGTCTATGCATGAGATATGTGTGGTTAAATGTCAATATCGACATATAAAATAGCCTAGATAAAATGCTTGCGAAACGTTTAATTGTGTTTGGTTACCATGCGTACGCGTGACGTTACATGAACTCTTACCCAATTACAATGCAGGGATGAATCACGTGAGCGAAACGTCGCACGTCACGTTTCCCTCATGGCGGAAGTTGACAAGGTTGAACCAGTCATTGAAATTACATCAAGCTATTACAACATTTCACCTTAGCCGGACATAAATGTGGTAAAATATGCGTCCGGTAAAATAATGTTGTTAGTTAGTTTGTTAGTTTTAACGTTTTTAGTTCGCGATGTTTTGACGCCGAAATTCCCTTAATTCAGACGTTTCTGACCAACAGTTGTGATTGTACGAGTGATCTAGTGGTCCCTCGTCACGTCGAAGATGGCGAGGAACCTGTTCCGACTATTGATGGGCTGCCAGCGCCTTGCTTCACCTCCACCAGTCAATTCTAATCTCTGCCATTCATCTACCTGGTTGTTGCCATTCAGAAGCAGCTTTGTGAGGACCATGGTGGTACGTACACTGTTCGAGAAGGATGTGGTGAATGGGGTTTGCTATAACATTAGGATCGCAATGTATGAAAATGTATTAGTTTTAAGGCTGAATGATTTTGAAAAAAAATCTGTTGCAAATTTTAACCACCCACAAATACTAGTCGTATTTTTAGGCGTACACCAAAATAAAGGAAAATGAGCCATCAACTAATTATAAAAGAGTTTTTTTCTCTACTTCAATAAGTTGTTAACAAACACTTTGACTTGTAGTCTGGAGTAGCTTGCATGCTCGTAACGCCAAAAACACTTGCCTCGCAGGACAGGTCAAGTTTTTGGTTTGAATCTGAGAACAAATATTGCATACCAATTTTGTATGTCAATGTCATCCTACAGGCACTTCCGTTTTCCTTTTCCCTGAAGCCTCGGGACTTCAGCCTGCCCAACTCCTCATGGGGTTCGGAAATGATGCGCTTGTATGACTTCTACAACAGCCAGTGCGAGGTGGTAAATGAATCTGGAGAGAAACAGTGGGGACCTTGGAGGAGAGTGCCCAGTTACAATCGTACCCTGAAGTATGCCACAGGTGAAGGCATGCCAACTGTCTAAACACACACATACACTCCACTGCCAACGGCCAAGTCTTAAACGTTGTACAATCTGTACGAACCAAATTTGCATGAAGCTGCTGACTCATCACATCTCTTCTCTTCTCAGGGGGAGCGTATCTGAGCAAGTTTATCCAGTCCAAAAATCGTCTTTTTACACGCAGCATCAAAACCATAGGAGCTGCATTTGAATATGCCATGTTTATTAACAAAGAAGAGCAGAGATGTGTCTGCATTTTCCAGGCTGGACACTTGCTGGAGGGCCCGCCACGGTGAGTCATCAGCCCATATAACATTTCAGTACCTTTTAAAAAGCTGGCAAAATATCCCAATATTAAGGTGTTATGGTTAGATGAACTTTTTGGCGATAATTCCAAAAGATATGTTTGGTGCTAACGCAACAATGCTTATCACCAAAAGAACACCACTTCTACAGTGAAGGATGGCGGTGGCTGCATCATGCTTTGCGACCGCGTTTCTTCAGTTGGAGGGGAATTCTTTACTTCATACAGTACTTAAGAAATTACAGCAATGTTTTTGCTCATATTACGACAACTAAATTCTCGTAAAATTACTCAAGTTTTCTCTCTCTTTCACGCGTAGTTATTTATCCTCCTAAAATAAAAATCTTGTAATGTTTTGACTTTACTCTGGAAAAATTCCGAACATTTCTTATTATTTATTTAAACTGTATTCACGTCAAATAATAAACTTTGTCTTACAAGCATATTTTCGTAAAATGGTTTTCTTTTAATATTATATCTATTCATGTAAAAAATCCCTTTAATATCACCACTTTATTTACTCTGTTGAAATTGTGACAAAATGATGATGTTTTTTCTTCTTTATTGATGTTAAATGTGGACTTTTTCTTGTACCATTAAAGCTATATTTATGTTTAAAAAAAATCCTCATAAAAGCAACATATTTCTTTTCATATTACTGCTTTATTATTGTAAAATTGCTATGTTTTTTCCGTAATAGTCTGCCTTTATAAATTATAAATAAATACAATTAATTTCTCGTTATATTGTTTATTTTTAGTCTCACAAAAATTATGTATTTAAAAAAAATATTAAGAACTTTAGCCTATGTATGGATTTGTTTTCATAATATTCTGGCAAAAGTTTATGCTAGACAACTAAAATAGTCTATAGTGTAACAAAAATCTGCCTTTTTTAAAATAGTACAACTTTACTCATGTGAAATTTTGTCTTTACTTTACTTATTTTGGTTTGTCTTCTCTCTTGTGTGGACTTAATACTTACATATTTGGAATTTTGTTTGAAGGGAGAAAGTAGATACCGTACTGTGACTCATTTGAAAAGACGTTACATGTATTTTCAAGGCATGTCCACGGGGGGGCGATCGCCACTATGATCGACTCCGTCACAGGCGCTCATGCAGCTTTTTTGTCTGGACCAGTAATGACTGCCAATCTCAACATCAATTACCGCAGGTAACGATGCTTTTACAATAATATGCAATATTTATGTGTAAACAATTGGAATTGTTGTTTTTGTTTAATGTGGTGCATATTCCTCTACATTATAAACTGTCAATGAATATATATATATTTTTGTTCAAAGCCCCATCCCGTTGGGAAGTACAGTGTTGATGGAATCCTCCCTTGATAACAAGGAAGGCCGAAAAACGTTAATTTCCTGTAAAGTGACCAGCACCGATGGCTCCAAGCTGCACACTGAGGCAACAGGTAACATCATTTACAGCTTGTTGCATTATCTGACAGTTATTGTATTGCCTTACTGTTGTTTTCTGTTTTGTTTTTTAGCACTCTTCCTATCTATTAATGTCAGCCATTTGTTGGGAATGTGACAGAAAAATGACTTTTTGGTGTGCCTTGTATTAATGACTGTATTATTAAAAATATTTATTATTTGCCAAGTTACCTTCTCTACATGGACGACACGGTTCTGAGTTTGAGGTTGGAGTATCTAATATGGGCATGTTGCATTCAATGATGACTCTAAATTGAATGTGAGTGAGCACACACGCGATCTTAGTGAGGACAAGCGCAATAGAAAATGGATGGAGGCAGTACTGTACAATATGTTATCACTTCACTCGACTACCTCGCGTTTTACTAACACCAACACATATCGAAGCATCATTTATTTAACTGTTATTTTAATAGCATTCAGCGAGTGAGTGCAGTGAATACTTGAAACTGTACCTTACAGTATGATTGTTTGTTCCACAATAAAGCCTTGCCTTTGGCTATTTTATGGAATAGTCTACATTTTGTTTGCAAATGTGTGAATTACAATTAACTCATTCCATTCCATTGACGCCTAATTTTTAATAATCTTTTCTTTTTTTTAATCGTGAGTTAGCGAGTGAAATCACGCGAGTAGTTACAATTAATTTTAATCACCCGACGCCCCTAATTTTTTAGAATCTTTTCTTCTTCTTTCTTGATTTAAAAAGAGAAGAAAATATTTTTAAAAAAGATTATTAAAAATTAGGGGCGTCAGGCGATTAAAATTTTAATCGTAATTAATCGCATGACTTCATTAGTTAACTCCCGATTAATCACAAATGTTATATCTGTTCTAAAAGTACAATAAAAATAATTCTAGGTTTTCATACTTTTGTTAACAAAAGTGGGGGGGAGAAATGAACTAACAGAAATAGTTCAAATTAATTTTTGACATTTATAGCCGTCAATGGCAGTGAATGAATTAAAAAGTAAAAGAAAAATTTGGAGCTTCAGGCGATTAAAATTTTTATTGTAATTAATCGCCTGACTTCGCTAGTTAACTCACAAATTTTATATCTGTTCTAAATGTACAATAAAAAAATTCTCGTTTTTCAAACTGGTTGACAAAAGTGGGAAAAAAAATTCAACTAATAGAAATAGATCAAATGAATTTTTGACGTCAATAGCCATCAATGGCAGTGAATGAGTTGAGAAGGGATTTTTATCATCTATGTTTTTTAGACCCCATTTATATTGCACAATTCAGTATTTACCAGTTACACATTACACATGCTGACACGGCACACACAAAAAATGCTGCTATTTAAGCGCACGCAGTTGTGCGGTTTGTCAGTCTTTTAGGGCCCCTCACTTCTTAAACCTCAGTTATAACACAGTTGGAAAATTTACCTTGCTATCTACAAACGTATTCGTGGTTGTTCGTGTGTGCACGCGCGCGTGTGTGGGTGAAGACTCGTGGTCAAGTTTGTGGAAGTTTTTCGGTTAAAAACTCTTTATCACAGTCACCCAGAACAGAAACAAATAGTATTGGTCACCTGTTTTGGTTTTTATTGTGCGCTAGGGTTAGGTGATGAAACATGCTTAAGAGTGGTAATAAAAACTGCTTTTTATAAAGAACAAAGCTCTTCTTTTTTTTTGCAACAATGATATTAATTAAAAATGTTTCACAACTATTATTGTGGTTGCAGTTTTTAATGGTGTGTAACTGCAGTGCATCTTATATTTTCGAATGTTTTGGTTGAGAGGCAAAACCAATTCTACGGAGGGGTGGCTAAAGTGTGGCCCGTGGGCTCTGTTCATTATTCTTTTTGTTGCATTCATTTAGCAAGATTTTTTTTTTAATCAGTTGATTGAATTGTATTTTTAAGTTTGTATTCATTTTTTAAATGTATTTACTGTATCTCATTTAATTTCCAAGACGGGTGTCATAAAAATGATACAGTATTTAAAAATTGAACTACAAGTTTCCCCCCTTGAATGTGGGCCAGATGTCGATCAACCAGCATGTTTACAAAGCGATCCTTGTGGCTGCTTCACCATCCAGAGGAATGACATCTTGCATCTCGAAAAACATAAGGTCACTTAAGGCTCCTGCACTTTAGTGACATGATATTTATTGCAGTTTGCTGTGGTATGTAAATAAGTGACTGCCGTTATGATTGTGTGTTTCTAAAATTTTGGTTACCTTATGAAAGGGTCAAAAATGTGGAATCCCTCCAGTACCTCTCAATACTATGCAATGCAATTTAATTTTACACCACTGCAACCACAGTAATAAACATATATTCCATAAATATACACAAGTGTGTCTGTATTCATTTGTAATGTCATATTTAACGTCCATTTTGGATTATTTAGTGAGCCAAGCAGCATGAGATTACATTTCCTAACCGGCCCATTCCCAAACAGAACCTGACCCGCTGCTATTACGTAACAGTCGGTGACGTAACTCGAGTCATGCCGTCTCGGGACTGCGAGAGCGAGTTGGAAGCACACAAGGGAGGGCAGGAGGGAGGGAGGCGGGTGACTTGTCCACCGGCCGCCGGTCCGACCAGCCGCACCACCACCGCGCTCCACGTCCTCTGTCGTGCCACATTGGGTGGATTACACCATTGTTTCCATCACTAAAGCAGCCCGGGACAAACGGGGGTCCGGTCAAAACGATGGCCGTCGCGTTCCGGAACTGGCTGTGACGACAGGAAGTAGTACGCAAATGGCAGCGCGTGTTTTGAAGCGTCTGCGTCGGCCCGGGCGCTAGAACAACAGGTAGTACGATTTGGGGCAACTTCGAAATGTTTATTTCACAAATTGAGCTCCAAGTTGACTGTGTGTTTGTGCGCATGCGCAGGACTGACAGGTGTCCGGAGGGCTGCAAGTGATGGATTATGATCAATGTGACGCTCCCCTCGATAACAATTCCATGAAAAGAGGTAACATTTCTTTCTTTCTTTTTCTTTCTTTTTCTTTCTTTTTCTTTCTTTTTCTTTCTTTCTTTCTTTCTTTCTTTTTCTTTCTCTTTCTTTCTTTCTTTCTTTCTTTCTTTCTTTCTTTCTTTCTTTCTTTCTTTCTTTCTTTCTTTCTTTCTTTCTTTCCACAGAGTATCTATAATTCCCCCTGAGTGTTTAGCACTCTATTTCCATTTGGTACATGGGCCTTCAATGGGGATTTACCTAATTTAATTAATCTACCTCTGATTACCACCACTAGCACGTCACAGTGATAGAAACCAGCAAGACTATACCAAAACAAAAAATATCCTAGTGCCTGTCCTCATTTAGGGTCACGGTTGAGGCGGAGCCTATTACAGCTGACTTTGGGAGAGAGGCGGGGTACACCCTGGACTTGTTGCCAGCTAATCAAGTCAAGTACAGTTTATTTATATAGTGTCAATTCACAACAGAAGTTATCTCAATGCACTTTACACTAGGGCTGAACAATTTATATAATTCATGTTTGGACTTGTTATGTTGGTTCTTTCCATTTTATTTTTGAGAATTGCATGAAGTGGGCTTCATCAAATGCTCAGGTGGGCCCTCAAGTAGGAGCTACCCTATACCTCTGGTTTCGCCTCATCTTCATTCCCATCCACTTTGAGCCCTCTTCATCCCACTAACACACCTCGTTCCACTCGCTTTGTGTGAGTGGGTTAAAAATGGCCATAATCTGGAGTAATCCGTGGGGATTAGCCCTCATTTCGCTTCTGTTTTTTGCCCAATGGAATTCTATTCTAAAACCTGCTAAAATAAATCAGCATTCCCTTAAGGAGAAACTGCTGGTTTCTCTGCCATGGAAACCAAATTTGGTTTGAAAACTTGGGGTGGACAGTTTTGTAATCTAGTAAAAAATGATGTGATAAAATGATGACGTTAGTTAATGTCTTTGATACTTGTTGTTAGATCATAGGTTCTCTTCAATGTATGTGTGGTGAGTGTGGTTCTTCACCTGCTCTATATGAAAAGCACAGTGACGTGATTTAATGAGAGGTGGTGAAGCCATGTGGTTACTCTTGTACTCAGAAGAAAGGACCTGTGAATTACATCAATAATCTTAAAAAAATTAAATTACAATTATGGAATGCAGTACTTAATCTCAATAGCCCACACACCAGTATGTTTAGAGGTCCTCAGTAGTCTACAGCATTGTTATGTAACGCTGCATGTGTCACCTACGACGTCACAGCGGTGGCAGACGGATTGGTCAGCGGTGTACACTTAATGACACAAAGAACAAATTCGTCAAGGCTGTCCAAAATGTAGCTTCCATGGAAATGGTGATAAACAGTATCGCTGCGAGCAGGGTTCGAACCTGCGCGGGAAGATCCCATTGGGTTTCAAGCCCAACGCCTTAACCACTCGGCCATCGCAGCAGACAGTCATGAGATTTGTACAATTCCAAACATCTAGTAAAAATTCTGAACATCCGGGCATTTCAGATTCTTCCCCAAAGCAACGCAATGCAAACGCTTCCTTTATGGAAACAAACGGCGAATTGTATTACTTTTTAAACTATTATGTTGTTTTGCAGTGGTTCTCCAACTTTTCACATGAAGTTCCGCACCCCAAAAAATGAGGTCCCACTACCAACCACGACCAGCGTTAAGATACAGGAGCGTAGTAAGCCAAAGTAGGACAAAAAACAGCAACAGACGGTTGTTTCCCTATAGTTGCAAGAAAAAAGAATAAGGTCAACATTTTACGTGAAAAACATCAAATTACACACAATCCAATAATATTAAGAGAAAAAAAACACATTTTACAATAAAGTTGTGATGTTATGGGATGAACACCTGAACGTTTACAGGAATAAAGTTGAAATATTACAAGAAAAAAAACCACCCAAGAGTAAAGGGGGGAATGCCACAAGAAATATAAAAAATATATATTACAAGATTTTAAAAAAACTACATGGAAAATTATATAAATATAATACACAAGTCGTTAGTATATGACAAACATTTATAATTTATGAGAATAACGTCAAAATATAAGCAAACAAGTATATTATTTATTTGATAGGAAAAAAGTCAAAATGTAAGTATAACCTTAAAATTTTAGGGGGAAAATTGTGCTTAAGTGATAATTTAATTGGAATACTGTATATTGAACATAAAAGTTACATAAAAATGTTACTTAAATTTAAAGACAAGCAGTTCTTAAAGATTAAATGCGAATGTATGGAATTTAAAAGACGTGAAAGTGCCGCATCGGCTCGCATTGCCAACGTCACAGCTCACCTGTTTTCTAAATTTGGTCACGTGATGTTGGCCATTTCTATCTTATGTCACTTTATATCTCACATTTCCTAACTATACTTTTACAAGCTCAGAATTCCGGTAGGCAGATTTGACTGTTGAATCGAAATGTAAGCCTCAAGTGGGCTGCACATACTGTAAATACACTTACATAATATTCATGTTGTGTGTATTCGTGTTGAATCTCACCATGAAAACAACTTGGAGAATTTACAGTGTTGAAATGTTTAGTAAACTAACCGTGTGTCTTTTTCAGGAGCTGTGTCCAAGAAGACTCATTTGAGTAAGTCACAGTGCAACTCAATGTGTGTGTGCGGTGTGTGTGTGTGTGTGTGTGTGTGTGTGTGTGTGTGTGTGTGTGTGTGTGTGTGTGTGTGTGTGTGTCAATGTGCGTGCGTGCAGGCGCGCGCGTATGTGTGTGTGTGGTAAAGACATTGCTGGTGCTTGTGCTAGATATTTTTGCATGCAATGTGGTTAACGTCTTAGGTAGGGAAGGTATCAATTGCACCTGCTTTAAAATTCACTGAAAATAACGACACGTACGCACACGATGGCGTCGTTGGAGTTGAGCCAATAGCGACATAGCGTGTGCGTACGCTGCACCTGTGCAGTCGGCACCCCCAAAACACACACACGCACACACACACACGCACATCAGCAGAAGCCTTGCTCAACACAAGTGATAGCATCTTCAGTGTGTACCAACTTTTTAAGTTGAACGTGCTCTGCCGCAACACACCTGTTTATGAAAGACGAGACGCTACATGTAGCGTAGCATCCTTCACCGCACCAACTGTGTCAGCTGGGGCAATGGTTAAAAAAATAATAATTTTATTTATATCGGACAAACTTCTGTGCAGCTGCAAAATAAATGATATGATTGTGCATATCATCCAGGTGCTTGTCATGCTTCCTTTTTAATAACGCTAGCAAAATGATGTGTACAGTGAACTTGTTTCCAAACCCACCTGCAATAGTGAAATTCTGCGCCCTCCCACGCACTTTAAATACAATTAAAGTTAGTAAAACACACAAAGGGTATTCTTTTAGACCTGTTGGTACTCTCTCAGTCGACCAATTCTCCAAATAAGAGACACAGAATGCTTGCTTCAAGTGGTTTAGTTGAAGTTTACTGTAAAACAGACACATAAAGCAAAAGTTCAAATGAATGATAATTATAAAACTTCAAACAACTTTAACACACAGCAGCAAGACGTACAAACAGAGAGCACAACGATACTCAAAGGCAAATCTTGCAACAACAAAAAAAGGACAAAATGTAAGCGGAAAGTGTCATGAATGTCTTTCAAATTTGCTTTGAAACAGTTTGATTCCCCCCCCCCCCGACTTGTGTTTAATGCCAAAATGTTTGTAAAATGTTGTTGTTCCCAGCAATATTAAATGAAGCAACCCCCTTCGCTCCGGCTGTTTTACTGGATTTTGACTGATTTCGCAAGGCCCACAGAATATTGTTCTATTGCTATAAAAACAGGGAACCAACCAAAAGAAAGATTAGGGCTTCTTCTTTTATCAGGGAAAAACTGTATATTTCTATCTGTTTCCGTTTTGCAGCTATTAGCATTATAATATAGCTAAGTTTCATAATTTTTCATAAATCTGTTGAAAACACTGGGGAAAATAGCTTTTTTTGCAACATGGCTTGGGTTGATCTCATATACTCTGCTGCCACCTGCTGGCCGTTTTTTGTAATAACTACCATTGCTTTAAGTGTCCTCTTCAGGTCAGAGGCTGCTTCAAAGCCTTCTGCATGCTATATATATATATATATATATATATATATATATATATATATATATATATATATATATATATATATATATATATATATATATATATATATATATTAGTGTCATAATAGATGTAGACAATGGACAATAGTCATTTAGCAACGTTTAGCCGTTACTGGTAATTTTGGTAGGTTTTTCTTCCTGTTTCTGTTCCCAGTCCCGTTGAATTGTTTGGAATCTTAGCCATTATCAACATAGACCATTTTTATGCATTTGAGAAAAAAAATTGGTACATTTGTGGTTGATTTCACGATATTATTACCTTTCATCATGTGTGTTTAAAAAGTGTTTATTGTTTTGAATGGTATATTATTAAAAAAGGGTTCATTTGTCCTTAAACCTTTATGGTAGTTAATAATGTGCAACTACATTTTGTTCTCTCACATTTGCATTAAGAAGGTAAAAGGCATTGGTACATTTTAATGCAATATTATTACTAATGATGAAGAATGTATGTATATTTTAGCTGGATTTTTATAAGAGTTGTTCCGCCAACACGTCTGTGTAGGGCAGTAGACTATTTTAAGAATGTGTCACTTTTTTCCCTCAAACATTAATCTGAGTAAAACCGCAACGAAAAAAAGCATTTGCAAGCGTGAGTGGGGTAAAGCTCGGCAACAACAAAGCATTGAGGAAAAAGTCCCTTTTTAAAAGATTTAGGGGACAGTCCCATTTCTTTACCTTTGCTCCCTCACACGGGACAAGGATGTGCCCCACACACACCCTCGCAAATGATGTGCGCTGAGGCCCCCAACGTCAACACAACCCGTCTCACTCAATAGCTGGACGAGGTGGTGCACGTTTGAAGACTTGGGGAGAGGAAAGAAAAGTGAGTTTGTGAAAGTGGGGCAAACGTCTGCGACAAGTGCAGGAGTGAGGATGATGCGAGGTAGGCATCCAATTCTTTTGTAGTTGGCAGCTGTGTGGGTAGGCGGGTGTGAAATGTAAGATTTGATTCAATGTTTAGTACATCGGGTGGATAGTGGATGATTGGATACAATATGACAAATTCATTAGGGATCTGATTTGGCATGGGGGCAGTTTTGAGAAGGCTTTTCATTATCCTGTCGAATCAAACCTCACCAACTGTTTTGGTTTTGGTTATTATAATCACTATATTTGATCTTTTCCTATCTAGCTCTATTTCAAGAATTTCTATTCATTAAGGTTGTCTTCCTTTATCGGCATGTTATGCTTTTAGTTTTTTTCAACTACATGAATTAACAAAACATGCAACAATAGTTTATTGGATCAAATGTACTTTATTTTATTTTATTTTTCTCTGAGGTTTTATTTCTTTTCAGAATAGCACGGCACGCCACGTAAAATTCTCTCGGCCGTAGTTTCCGACCGATTGCTTTAATACTTTTTTCATTTTTTTCTGATTTGTTATATCCAGCAGGCATATATGTATTAATGTAATTAATGACTTAATTTTTGATTTTCCCTCCCTGTTAACGACTTAGCTTAACTCATTCACTGCCATTGACAGCTATAGACGTCAACAATTCATTAGAACAATTTCTATTAGTTTAAAAAAAAAAATCCCCATTTTTGTTAACAAGAGTATGAAAACCTAGAAAAAAAATTGGGGTACATTTAGAACAGATATCAAATGTGTGATTAATCATGAGTTAACTAGTGAAGTCATGCAATTAATTAAGATGACAAATTTTAATCGCCTGATGCCCCTAATTTTTAATAATCTTTTTAAAATATATATATTTTTCATTTATATATTTTTAAAAGAAAAAATTACAAATTTGGAGCATCAGGCGATTAAAAATTTAATCGTAATTAATCGCATGACTTCACTAGTTAACTCACGATTAATCACAAATTTTATATCTGTTCTAATACAATAAAAATAATCTAGGTTTTCATACTCTTGTTAACAAGAGTGGGAAAAATGTTAAACCAGGAGAAATAGTTCAAATGAATGTTTGACGTCTATAGCCGTCAATAGCAGTGAATGAGTTAAACACATCATACGCCGTCCAAATCTAGTTGATATATATTGTTCTTTGCAAATGCTGTAAGATACATGGCCTTTCACACATATTGCTCTTGTGTAGCTAAATGAGCTAACCAGAATATTTCGAAACGTCTTTCAGTATGATGCTACATCACTTCAACCACAATAATAGACATATTGTCAAATGAGTAACTCTCCAACAGGGTCAATGAAAAGTGAGCAGTAATATCTTTGCGAGCTCATAATTTGCTATCTCATTAGTCTACACCTAATGTTTTGTCCAGTGAGTGTGCCGTTAACAAGTCGCAGAGGAAATGGTGATAATATTCCAAAAGGTCAGTATTTAATAAGGAGTGATTAAATCAAATTCAAATATCACATCTGAGTGCAGGCAGAAGGGAAGAAAGGCAGTAAGAGAAAATGAATTGGGGGATTCCGGCGTAGATTTGTGTAGTATGTTTATCTGAAAGGGTTTTCCTCTGTTGCGTTGCAGCGTCTTTATCAAAGCGTTTACATCAAAGCGCGCAGTCTGGCAGGTGACACATTTCTTCCAAAAATACAGCAAATGATAAACAAAAGGTCGAACTGATTCAGACGCACGCGCTTGTGAAGGTCGAGACATTGCCGCTTTCCAAATTGATCAAAGTGGAGTGTTGTAGATCATATCTGATGTGATCACATCTCTTCATTAGCAAAGGTTAGCTTGGGAGGTTTTGTCACGTTTAATAGAATAGAAAAGAAAGCTCATTTTTGTTTTTGCAGTGTACGACAAATTCACTCTTAGAATAGATTACAGTTGCTTTTTTTGCCTCTGTAGCATCTAAAGTCAAACTTAAAGTGCCATTGTTTGTGTAAAATAAAGCATATTAAAAAAGACACCTAGCGCATAAGAAACACAAAATCATACTTTCAGTTGTTAGTGAATCAAGTCAATTCAAATTGCAGCAAACCCTTACAATAGTATGGGCCACTAAATTGAATTACTACATATACAATTTCATTTTTAAAATCAACTTATTGACGTTCCGCAAAAATAAAAAAAAGAAGAAAAAGAAGCTATTCATAGGTATAAACTGAAGTAATAATAAATGCCTATTTATTTAAGGTATTTAAATTATGTGTTGACATTGATCACTTTCTATTATGTCTATTTCTAAAAATATTTTATAGTAGTTTTTCAAATTAAATCAAATACATTTCTTTTGATTAATATAGACTGTCTTTCCTACAAATTTTAGAGAATGACATTTTAGAGAAATGTATGATTCATTATTTATTTTTGTAGTTTGTTAGTTTCCAATATTGTAGCTACAGAATACTTAAAAAAGAAAAAGGACAAACAATATATATATATATATATATATATATATATATATATATAAAACCTGGGTCCAAGCACCCATTACCCATTTCAAGAACCTACTCTTAATCGAAATGCCAATTAAGCATTGCTTACTTTTGCACCCTTAAATGGCGATCAACCTTAATGCGCAAAAATTTCAGGCAGGAATAGACTGCTAAAATTTCCAATGGCCACCACACTCCTGGCTTGAAAAATTGTATACTGTACACATGACAACAAATTAAAACACAAGAAATAAAAACAAAAACACTACTTGTGCAACAGTTGAATTAATCTTGCCCGCGATTATTATTATTATTCAACAGACCCTCGTCAGGATATCCGTAACTGAAATTAATTAGAATTATTTTTGATTTGTGTATTTAAAAAAATCAAATAATACTTGTATCAAATCACTGCACAGAAATCTAAATGCAAATATATTTATATGCATCCAGCCTAAAAAAAAGCAACTTCCAAATTTGCATTTTGCGCTTCATCAAAACAAATTCAATAGCAAACCTGGGACTCACAGATGTAAAAATAATAATAATAATAATAATAATAATAATTGAACGTCAGAGGCGGTCCCCAAAATTTAATTGGCTTCACACACACGCATTAACCTGCTGCAGTGTGCTCATGTAACCTACGTGCGTGTAGTAGGAGGTCGAGGCAAGCTTGGTGCTATTTGCGCCACAGCAGCTAGCAATGAGCTGACTAGCTAGTGCGGCTAAACACATTGCAGAGTCGCAGTAATCATTGCATCCATGGCGGCGAACTTCCGACAAAAAAATCGTTCACACAAAGGGACTACAAGGAAAGATAGAGTAGTATTGCTAATTGCTAATTGCTAATTGCTAATTGCTAATTGCTAATTGCTAATTGCTAACCTACAACAAGCATGTAATTGTTAAGGACCAAAATTAAGTGCTTGGGTGATCAAGTGCACTTTTCACAGAAGTCTGGCTGTAACCAGGTTCAAATGTATCGTTAGAACAGCAAACTAGGAGGCAGTATTAAGTAGCTCGACTTGGGTGAGAAAATCATATTAGCTATCTGAACTAGTTAGCAGAACTGGAAACCAGAAATCAATTAAGTACAATTACGGCGCGCGCAAGCAAGGAGAAGAGGCCCATAATAATATATATAGATCAGTAATGTTGTTTCTTTTCACTACAATTGAGTCCTGAATTTTGATTTTGACTTTTTAGGTCTGCACAATAAATGTTTTCAAATTTACAATTAGAGTGGATCTTATCCTTTTTTAAATTTTTCTTTCTTCTTAAAAAAAAAAAAAATCAATTTAGCTTTGCTAAAAGTCGTCCCATTTAGAAATACTTTAAATAAATTTATTTGAAATTGCCCCACTGAAATTGTTTCTAGACAAGAAAACACAGTTTGCTGCTATGCACAATGTGAATTAAGGAAATAAAAAGAAAACAAATTCTTCATTTGTTTTATTGCCGTAATTTTATTGTTTAATAAAACCCTTGTGATTAACCTGCAGAAAATTGCTCCTCACAATTAGAAATGTGTTCCCCAAATGAAGTCATTGCCAAAAACTGCTTTATGCGCGCGCGTATTATATACATATATTGTACATGTTTGCGTGTGGGTGAATTTCTTTCTTATCTTTTTTTTTTTTTAATCCTCTTACCGAAGACAAACTTCCGTCACAGGAAAGGTTGAGGTTTTTTTGTCCATC
Organism: Leptonotus elevatus; assembly: GCF_054856555.1. Lineage (NCBI taxonomy): Eukaryota > Metazoa > Chordata > Actinopteri > Syngnathiformes > Syngnathidae > Leptonotus > Leptonotus elevatus. The sequence continues at coordinate 17,437,935 of NC_141244.1, forward strand.
TACAGTGTGGCGCACAGACTGCTGACAGGTGATTTCTGTCTGAAGATCTGTTTCGCCCACCCAACCAGATCGACACCCCCTCACCCCCAACCCCCCGCCCCAATGCATGCAAGCACACACACACGCAACCCCCAGAGAGTTGTGCAAATGTTGTGAGCGTGATATAATCTAGATTTCAGTTCCTTCCTTCTGTTCATATTCTATGAAGAAACAACCCTGCTTAAGGAAGAAACAATGTAGGTTAAAAAAAAAAAGAAATAAGAAAATATGCATATATATATATATATATATATATATATATATATATATATATATATCCCTAAACATGATTAGTAATTTATCACTTTCTGTTCAAACACACACACACAACTTGAGCATTGTCTCTGTTCAGCACCATTCAAACTGCCAAAATGAAAACGTAAGTGCAGATTTGATGAAATACTTCGCGGTCATTCAGTCCCGTTTGACTTCACTTGGGATGACCTGATTCGTTTACATGACCTTTATCAGATACTGGAGAGAGAAAAAAATCAGTTCTGTATTGTCGTAGAAAGTTGCTGGAGGACTATTCGTCCGGCGCATGATTGCGAACGTGTGAACAGTGAAAGCTTGCGGGTCATGTTTGATTTCCTGTTGTTTTGAGGTTGACAATCACAACTGAAATTGCGTATAAACAGAGGCCACTGATGGAGACCATTCTTTCCTTCTCTTGGCTCGTCCTGCACCTCCCAACATGAATTGCCACCACTCAATGGCAATTTCTTTTGTTTTTTGTTTACCGGTATATTCTTTTCTATAGTGCGCCACCACCTGAGGTACAGTGTAGGGCAACAAATGCCAGATTATTTTCCTTGCTATGTTGTAAAATATTATCTTGTGATCTAAAGTGTATTAAGAGTGAATTTGTCTGAAATGAATAGGGGAAGTCAGCCCCCCCCCCAAAAAAAAAAATTATTGACAAAAATATGTTCTATGCAGCCCAACTAGTCTAAATATGGCATTCTGGTTAATATTGCGTTAGTGGAATATGAGTTAAGCAACAAAATCCAGCAATTTTTATCAATATCAGAAGGCGGCCATCTTGCCACTTGCTTTCGAGTGAAAATGACATCACAGTTGCTCAGGTCTCAGGTAACAACCAATCACAGCTCAGCTTCAGGAACTAGATGAGCTGTGATTGGTCGTTGCGTGAGCCCTGAGCAACTGTGATGTCATCTTCAGTCGACAGCAAGTGGCAAAATGGCCGCCCCCTGAGATAAATAAAAACGGCTGGATTTTGCTTCACAACTCATATTCCACATAAGTAATATTGATCAGAATGTCATGTTTAGACTAGTGAGGTCACATATAACATATTATTGTCAAGAAAGATTTAAGGTTGACTTCCCCTTTAAATGTGTTCAATGTTAATGACCAAAAACCTTCATATTGGAATCTGAGTCATTAATCCGTGATTTGCGTCGTGAAACTAAATGTAGCCAATCAAGAAGCGGACCTGACTGAGGAACAAGGAAGCTGGTGTAAATAGCAAACATGTCCTACCTGTGTTACTGAGATAATAGCACCAACCATTCATTTATTTGAGAACTCACCTCTCGCTTACTCACTTACCACTTTCACACAGTTTCCAATATTTTTTTTCTCGGGTCTTTTCTTTTGATTAGCTTCAAAATGAGTCCCAAGACCGCTGTCAAGGCACCTCTCGTGTGTCCTCTGTCATGTTACGTGTTGTTTCTTCTTCATGTTTGAGATTTCTGTTTTGGAGGACCTCATTCTAAATCAGTAGAATATTTGTGCTGTGTTGGGATTATCGCCACACTTCCGCACACAGTACAATCAAAACCGTTAAATGCCTCGTGTAGTCATGGCAACTAATGTGAAGGGAAGCCATTTTGGATTAAAAAAGAAAAACTTTTCCATATTTTTAAGCGACGTTTCTAATCCAATTGGTTTTTTTTGGGTGCTAATCCGAGCTCTAATTTTTAATGTACAGTACAAGTCGCACCCCTTGTAGAATTTGCAGGACCAACCAAACTGTTAAAAAAAAAAGTGCAATATTTTGTCCCCCCCAAAAAGTCAATCTAAATACTAAAATAATAACATTTAGTTTGAATGTTAGATCAAATATTTTCCTAAATTTAGTCTGGCACTCAGAGAGAGGACCTTAAAAAAAATGCACACCTGATAAGTGAAAAGATTCTTTGACGTGATCTGGTTGCAGGGTTGTCCTCTGGGGGTGCCTTGGGGTGCTAAGTATGGCACCAGGAAAGAAGGGCACACACTGACACACTAACACGTAGACAACCTGACACAGTTTGACGCAGCCAGAAGACAAATCAACAGAGATGTCAATCCGAATAGATTAAAAAAAAAAAAAGGAGGTGGGAGGGGGATATTTAGTGTCAGACAAATCTGCACGCTTTGTTTCCTGTTGTATCATCACTGGCACCCTCAAAACATGACATCAGTGTGGCAAAGACAAGAGAAGAATGAACTTTTCCACATTTCCTCGTGTAAAGCAACAGAAATGACCCAGATGAAAAGGAGCTAATTGAGGTCAGGAGCGTTTAAATTTTGGGGTGGGGGGCGGGGGGCGGGAGGGGGGGCATTACTGGCAATGATGGAGCATAAAGAGCATTACTGGCAGCCATGTCCTTAATGAGCGAGACAGAGAAGGATTTGGCTGAGAAAGACACGACATAAGAATCCAGTCAACCACTTGAAAAGACTTTGAGGTTTCACACCTCCACACTCGTCGCCACTTTCCATTTGTACAAATTCCACCTCCACACAAGACACACGCTTCTATTTGATGGTATTTTCTTCATTTTTGTCATTATTGGTAGCAGCTTGATGGAAACTAGCTTCTCCTTTCACATCACTTGATCTTCAGGGGGAAGTACGTTGCCCGTTATCAGAGTGCGAATCCAACTTTGAACTTTGGAACAAAAAAACTGTTCATAATGTCACATTAATACCAAAACATACATCGTAACTGTTTACTTTGACATCTTATTTATTTTATTTCCAAGCTGTAATTAAGGGGGAAAATGTGTGGTTTACCCCAAAAAATTAATTAATTTAATGTATTTTTGGTTGACTCCACAATTATAAATATATATTTAGATTTTAGTGTGATTTAGCTCTGTTATAAAAATTAGGGGTGTGCCAAATAATCAATTCTCATAAGAATCGCGATTCTCATTTAGTACGATTCAGAATAGATTTTAATGAAATTATTTTATACTGTCTTCCCTTTGTTTGTGTGTGCCTTTATTGGGAGCGCTGTTCATGTTGTACCCGATTTAGCCACTTAGGGGCAGTGTGGTTCCACGCGGTCTGATACACTGTTAAGTTGTAGCCACATTACAGAGTAGAAGGAAAAAGTCATTCCAATAGAAGTTGTTTTTTTGCAGCGTGGAGCCGTTCTTTTGAGTGATAAAAGTGCCGCGAGTAGCGCACTAATTAGCATTAGCGAGTCAGACTGGAGTAGATCATTACGATTCCTTGAACATCTATAAATAAAAGCAAAAATCATTGTCAATCAAATCATTGTGAAAAAAATCGCTCTTACGTGAAAATCGATTCTGAATCGAATCGCACACCCAGAAATCGGAATCGAATCGTGAGACATTCCAAGATTTCCACCCTTAATAAAAACCTCATTATAATAGATTTTTTTTAAACACAAAAATCACACAATTAAGTTCATAAACTGTACCCAAAATGCACTTTTACTAGAGCTTCCTTGATAAAATCACACATTAGCATGCAAAATTCTGACATGGTGTTTCAATTTAATTTGCATTTTTATATGATTACACATGGGTTGAACTTTCAAGATTTTGATTGGTTGGAAGAAAGGAAAGGCTAATCAAACCCATTAGAGTTGTACCAAAACCTTTTCAAATGTTTTTTTTTTCTGCATTCTCATAGCACCTGATTGTTTTTGTTTACTTTGAGCATAATTGAAAGCCCAACATTTAACATGATTTTTAATTGTCCTATTGATGCTGTACTAATAAAGTATGCTAACAAAAACATTTTGTGTCATTTCAGCTCAGATTGAAGTTATCCCTTGCAAGATCTGCGGTGATAAATCCTCTGGAGTGCATTATGGAGTCATTACATGCGAAGGCTGCAAGGTGAGACAGACGGAGACGTTCTTGTGAATTAGTGGTTGATAAATGAAATTTCCATTATAAGATATGACTATTAGTTCATTCAAAATAGGAATATACTGTTAGATGTTATGGAATTACGAAAACTCCCTGCAAGATTACAGATTAGCAAAGATTTTTTTATGATAGACATTTAAAGGGGCCGTATTATACAGAAAATGTACATTTTAGTTGCTTGATAGAGCACTGCTGAATATACTCATTTATAGTATATAATAATTTAATTCAGCAAGTTTCTCTAATTACTTGGATATTCAAATGAGTGAAGATCCTCCATTTACAAGCAACAGCAAGTATCTGCGGGAAACTTTTTTTGTCTGTTCCATGCACCACCGACACATATCTGCACATTAATTGACAACCAGCTTGCTGATGAAGTGCTGCCTCGACAAGTGAAAATGTCTGCCTTTATAAGGTCTCGCTTTTCTCCACAGACTGATCCACTGTGACCAGTCATCATTTTAATCATTTGCTACAAGTGTGCTGTAAATCTTTATCCTTTGTGGATTTTGATCATAGAATGTCTATTTTAAATTGTGAACATTTATTAACATTATGACTAAGACTAAAATGTCTTGTGTAAAACATATATTACGACCCAGATTTGATTTAACAATGCTAACCCCTCTTCCTCTGTTGCCAAACTCTTCATGCTTCAGGGATTTTTCCGGCGTAGCCAGCTGCCCACAGTGTCTTACTCCTGTTCCAGGCAGAGTAACTGTACCATCGACCGGTCCAGCCGCAATCGTTGTCAACACTGTCGTCTGCAGAAGTGCTTGGCCCAGGGCATGAGCAAAGACGGTGAGACCCCCAAACACACTTTTGCAGACCCAAAATATGACAGAGGCGTTTTTTTTTTCTTTACAGTGTGTGTGTGTGTGTGTGTGTGTGTGGTCTTGTTTTTGTTACATAGTGGGGCCAACATTTCGGGATTTCACAGAGTTGTGGGGCCCACCCGTCTATGTGTGGCCATTTTGCTGGGCCCCACAAGTTTAGACCTCTTTTTGAGGGTCAAGACTTGGTTTTAGAGCTTGGGTTTGAATTGGGTTATGGTTGAGGTTAGGGTAAGGAATAGGGGTAGGCAATCATTTTTTTAGGGGGAGGGGCTAGGAAATGCATTGTGTCAATGAGATGGCCCCACAACGATAGTAAAACTAAATTAGGATTAGTAGTGTGTGTGTGTGTGTGTGTGTGTGTGTGTGTGTGTGTGTGTGTGTGTGTGTGTGTGTGTGTGTGTGTGTTAAAGTAGCAGTTATTTGAAGGTTTGTAATAGTAAAAAATATCCATGCTAATTTTGTTGGCTAATTATCCTATGTGTTAGCATTAAGCTAGTGGTGTTTCCCTTATTGTGCGGTTGTAAGGAATACTTTCAAAAGTATGTTTTAAATAGGGAGGCTAAAACTATATTTTCAACAAATATTTGGTCTCTGCATCTTTAACGCCCCCCGCAATAAACGTTAGTACTGTAAATGTTTACATGAGTATTATATCACGGTCCCATTCAGCTGTGAAGTTTGGCCGGATGTCCAAGCGCCAGCGGGAATCTCTCATCGCGGAGGTGGAGCGGCACCGACAGCAGCAGCAGCAGCAGCAGCAGCAGCAGCAGCAGCAGCAGCAGCAGCAGTTCCAAGTGGACGCCCAGTCAGGCTTGTCCTACCACACCAAGGAACGCCAAGACCGCTCCCCGCAGCTCCATCAGCCCATGACGTCAGGCCACCCCTACATCGGCGAGTCTGAGCTGCTGTCCTTCGCTTCTGATATTCACTCCTACCGGCTGTGCTCCCCCAACCAGCCACAGGTGTCCGATATGATCTACAGAAGCTCTGGCGTCTCGCCCTCGTCCAGACCACCCATGAGGGTGGACACCAGTGGACACGCTGATATTAGAGGTGATCCCTCCATTCTATTTTTTGTTCATGTTTTCATTGGTTTTGTTCTTTATTGTCCATTGTTTTTCTACTCCCTATTCACCATATATGGATTTTTATATAGTGGACAGTTTGTTTAGTTTAAGCGTCTACCTTCTCTCATCTCCACATTAGGATTGGAATCCAGACAGTCCCCACATGACCCGATGGCGATTCATCCTTATAATCCACCAGTGGATCCTCGCGGGCCCTATCCTCACTCTCTGCGTAATTTAGGTGAATTTAAAGGACAGATGGTGGGAATATTCTTTAGGTCAGGGATTGTCAACCTTTTTGAGCTCAGGGTCCTATTTCTCCTGTGTAGTGGTCTGGGGCGCTTCAGATATATGCTGTAACTCTGGTTTGATTGGTAAGTGTCAACTTCACATTGTAACGTGGCCGAGCAGTTAAAGGCGCTCTCTTCGGAGGTGTGGGTTCAAATCCCACCACTGCCAATACTTTTTTTCTCCTCTGATGATCAATATACTATCAAAATGAAATCAATCATCTCACAGTATAACAAGTAAAAAAAAATGTTAGTGTCAAGTGAGGCTTATTAAAGCAGAAATACAGTCAAGTCATCTTTATGTATATTTAGCGCTTAACTAATGAATAGCTTTTACTATAGCAGGGGGGAAAATACGCTCTAAAATACCTGATAAAGGAAAAAAAACATATTTTAATAAATAAATAAAATGATACTTTTTTTTTCAACTTCAAGAAAGTGAATGAAAGCGAAGTAAAGTGTAACAGAAAATAACAGCCTCATGATATGCAAATTTGAAAATTGCTACAGCAATATTCATGCTTGCTCGACAAGCCATTTATGCTTCTGCAGCCTATTCTCTCAAAAATATTATTGGATGCCTTGTTCTATGATGCCAAATGAAATCGGCATTGTATTTTTGTCAGAATTTAGACTTTTGGGAAAAATTTAGCATCATTCTTTTCTTTTTAACAACATAAACCTAACTTTCTGATTTACGGTGTGAAGCTTTATTGCATCCGCACCTCCCGCGGATAACAATATATAATCCGTTATATTTCTCATGTGTTACTACCTATGCGGCCCGCAAAACTGACCACTATGGTTAAAAATCACTGCTCAAGGCGATATTTATCCGTACCATCCTTCTGATTGCTTTTCCTATCTTCTTAGATGAGCTGTGTGACAGCATCGTGCGCTCCAACAAAGACACCTGTCAGTACCGAGCAGAGGAGCTGCAGGCGCTTAAGTGGAAAATGTTCAGCAGGGAGGAGATCCAAGCATATCACAGCAAAGTAACTATCACTCACTGCCTACCATCTTGTTGCGTTGGCGTGAGGGGCTCTCTCGACACGAGATGCTGCCTTTCAACATACCAGAGGCCACGGCTACTGTTCTGTTTGATCAACCAAACAGGAAACTGCAAAAACATGCATTTTAGAATGTCCCCCTCCTTTTTTTCCTCTCGCAGTTGCTTAAAACTAGAATGACGTTCAACTTGACCAAAGCCCTACAATTAATGTAGGTTAAAACCAAAATGGGTCACCATAGTGGTGCTTGCCTGCTTGTTTGTGAGCTATCAGGCCAATTCCTTGGTTCACTGGGGATGACTAAAAACGTTACTAATAGCTACGTAATTCCCAAACGGAATCCTACTAACTACCTGACTCTTTCAATACACCCTACCTTATTAACTTGCACTGCTACCTACCTACCTACCAAAAAACAAACCTCCAACCCTCAGCTTTGTTTGGCAATCACAGCATTACATAAAACTACCTTATTCATTTCTAGTTGTTGCCTACCTACTTACCTACCTAACTAACTAACTAACTAAACACAACGGTCGATCAGTACAATCCACCTAGAATAAAATAATTTTTGCAGAATCTTTAACTGACTAACAATCAATACAAATTACCTTGCTCCAAACAACATACAACTACAGTAATTTGCTGACTTGTACCTTACCTACCAAATTAGCTTACTAACTTTGCAGCAATCACAAAGTAACATAAAACTGTTTTGTGGAATCTAACTAACTAACTAACACAAAGGGTATCAGAACAACCTACGTTATGCAGAACAGCACAAAACAAACTAGGTTTTATTCCTTACTTCTCTAAGTCTAAATGTCAACCTAACATAAAACTAACTTACTGATTTTTTACTACCCATCTTCTTTCCTAACTACCTGCCTACCAAAGTATCTAACTAACTATTACCAATTTACTTACCCACTGAAATGAAATAACTTCGTGGAGATCACGTCGATATGAAATCTATATTTCTTTCTTTCTACTTGTACTACTACTTGAACTAACTAACTAGCTGCCTAATGCACAATGAAGAATGATCACTTTTTTACTAAATTTCTTCAGCTATGGAGGGAATAAATGATCTATAATTTGGTTAATTTCGTTTTTCAAATTGCTCTTTAATTGTCCGAAATAGATTGCCTAGTCTGAATGTAAGCATATCAAGACAGCCAAACGTAATGAATTTTCCCTTACATGCATTAAAAAATTTAAAATAAGATTTTTTTTTAACTCAGTCTGTTATTATGTCCACGGCCTGGACTTAATATTAATCAAACGTGTTGACTTCAGTCAGTGGACGAGATGTGGCAGCACTGTGCCATTCGGCTGACTGATGCCGTGCAGTACGTGGTGGAGTTTGCGAAACACATCCCGGGATTCCGTCTGCTCAGTCAAAACGACCAGATCGCGCTTCTCAAAACTGGTGAGTTCGCTTTCCCTTCACATCACTTCAAGTCCGAATATGGCCCGATGAGTCTTCCTTTTGCCTCAGGTTCTATGGAGGTTGTTCTGGTGAGGATGAGCCGCTTCTTCAACACAGAGAACAACACCGTCTTCTTTGATGGCAAATTTGCAGGAACTGAAGTCTTCAAGTCCTTGGGTGAGAGAGACCTCTTCTACGCCAACGTGCGTCTGAAATCTTTGGGCGACTCGATGACACGCCGCCACTTTTCTCTCGCAGTGTGTGGCGACTTGATAGCGGCGGTGTTCGACTTTGCTCACAGCATGTGTGCTTTAAAGCTCACCGATCAGCAGGTGGCTCTCTTCAGTGCGCTGGTCTTGATTAATGCAGGTAGGATCACTCACTCATCCAATTTTGAGTACAATTCCGTGTATCTAAAGATGATCGTTCGTAGTTTTGATTGACACCGTTAAATTGGTATTACTTTAATATTATTATTATAGTATATATAACAACCACAGTTGAGCATTACAGTAGATTTGGCTGATTATGGCCCCAGGTTGCCCCCATGTGGTTGTTTTTGTTGTTGTCAATTTGACACTTTGCAACAAACAACACCAACAACTGGGTGACTTGATGATATATGATATGACTTACTAGTTTATTTCTGTGCAGATCGTCCGTGTTTGGAAGACAGAGGCAGGGTGACGCGAGTGCAAAGAAGCGTGGAGTTAGGTCTCACGCACATTCTACGCAGAGACAACCGGGACAGTCTAATGCACAAGGTACGCTCAAGATATATATGGCAAAGTGTAAAAATGTTATTTTAATGATTTTTTTTTTTTCAATGCAGCTGTACCAGAGGATGTCCGTGTTGCGTTCACTGTGCTGTCTGCACTCAGAGAAGCTGCGCTGGTTCAGTCAGCGCTACCCGCTCACCGCCCACTCGCTTTTCCCTCCGCTCTACAAGGAGCTGTTTGCTTCAGAGGCAGAATTGACGCTGCTGCCGGGGGCCACACACTGATGACACCCAACACCACACACATATGCACGCGTACACACACATACATGCACATCTAAAGGGATCCAATACAATCGCTGTATCAAAAACTATGCAAATGCAGTAAGTGGCTCAGGGTACACCCTGCACTGGTCGACAGCCAATCGTATGCAACCAGGACTAAAATTTAGCCCCTCCCCATTAGAGCTGGGAAGTATCCGTCAAACATTCTATACCGGTTGCCATTTTGTGGCATCTTAGGGCGTTACACAGAAAGAGCAGAAAACAGCAAATATGAATAGATTTCACGAGAAAAAAAACCCTCATACAATTCATGTCAAGATAAAGTGAAGTTGTGAAATTTCCACATACTTTAATGTACTTTAGGATCATCTTTAGCACTGCGCAACATGCGCTAAGTCTCCCCTCTCATCTCTAAGATGTTTATGTGCCTCTGTATGTGCTGCTGTTTTGGTTAGCAACAAATTTCTAATGGGCTCAGCAGTTACGTATTTGCATGTTGTGAACAATTGTATCGGAATAATTATAATTACAGTTACGCTTTTGCCTGATTGGGAAAGGAAGGTGTTATTGGAATCGAGGCGTGGGCGGTGTCCATAGACTTTTCATTGTTCATGGACCATGATGGTAACTACTTGAGGAACTATGCAACGAGAAATACCGTACATTTTTACACCAATGGAAACTTATATAGTCGGCTACACATTGTACAGAGTACATTAAAGCCCGACTGATAAGGAGTTTTTTAGGCGGATGCCAATTCCGATATTTTGTAGAATAAAATTGCAATAACTGATTAATGGGCCAATTAATATTAAAATTATAAAATGAGTAAAATAACTCTTTTTTTTTGGGGGTCCTTTAATCAGACGATTTTTTGGGGGTGGGTAATGTTTGAATTTCATTATCCATGTCTTATGGTGTAATGTGTTAATGTGTAAATAAAAAAATTAAAAGAGCTAGTTCAGATTTATCTATTGGGCCCTACAGTATATAAGCATGCATGATAAAAAAAAAATAAAAAATAAAAATAAAGAATACCTATCAAACAATGGCAATAAAATCTAAGCATTACTATTATTTTAGTACAAAGCAAACGACATATGTATTGGATCTCATAATGTTGTCTGGGTGTATATTTTTTGACAGAATCTATTTTTATATTGTGGAATAAATAATAACAGTCGCCATAGCTTGAAAGAACACATTACTCAGATTCTGTATTTTGATATCTAAAACTATTTTTTAATTATTCCAGAATTTCTTTCTTGGTAATGTTATTTCTGAATACTTCTCTGTATGTTGTCATTTTGTGTCAGCTTGCAGTATTATGTGATCCAGTTACAAGCACTGTAGGGCTTTGACAAACTTGACTTTAAACTATTTTGTCTATTGCGGCCCTTCCATCACAATCATGCAAGCATATTCAACACGGTGCTCAGAATGTTATGAAGCAGAATGATTATTGCAAATATGTCACATGAACTTGAACTGAATGTTTATTGTGTTGAAGACAAAACGTAAGCCTTATGGCATTCAATGTAGAATAATACAGCATTTGGTCTTTCGACACGAAGTGAGCAAATGCTGACACTGCAAGCGCAAGGAAATGTGTCAACCACTTCTCTGTTTCGAAGGTGTATATATAAAAATGTTGGAACTGTTGATACAAGGACGACTAGAAAAGCTCTTACGGCCCTTCGAGTATTCAAAACTGTGGGTATTCAGTATTGGTTGGCAGCTTAGCTCTGACTATCACAGACTTTGCATCGGATTTAACAAAAGATGTACTGTGTGAGTGGTCTCTGCAAATGTTGTCATGTAGACAAAACAAAGGCTGCATGGCCAATTGAAAGTGAGGTTTAAAAAAAAAAAAAAAGACTGTGAGTCAGTATGATTAAGAAGAGCGTGACATGACGCAGCTGCTGTTTATTTGCAATAAGCATTTTTTTTTTTTTTTAACAAATGATTGTGCCGTTACTTTGGCAACTAATACAGCTGAGCACTTTGTCGTGCCGTGCTCTATTTCTCCAAACACGAAGGGGGACTTTTGTTTAAAATAACATTTAATGTGCTTTATTGGTTTTGGTTTTTCGTGCTCATTCTGTGGAAATGTTGCTGTTGAGAATTTGTGTTATAATGAACAATGCAAATAAATCCATAAATCAACAAATGGAATAAGCAACTTATTGCAGTGTGAAGCAATTGACTCAGCTACACGAGGCAAATGCTTGATGTATATAGTAGATATAAAGTCTACACACCCCTGTTCAAATGCAAGTTTCTGTGAGACCAAGATAAAACATTTAAAAAAAAACATTATTATTTTTTAAAAATCATTCCACCATTAATTTGACCTATTACCTGGATAACTCAATTGAATTATTATTATTTTAAATCCAATAAGGGAAGTAAAAATAAACAACTGCAATAATGCTTGCAAAAGTGTGCACACCCTCATAATTGGGATATGGCTATGTTCAGAATGAATCACATTCACGCTCATATTAAATTGAGTCAGCACACACCTATTTATAAGTGATTCTGACTTACCCCAAATAAATTTCAGATTTTCTAATAGGATTTCCTGACTTTCTTTTTTTACTTTATAGCTAACTGCTTATACTTCTATTCAGTTTGTGAAGTGTATGATTAAACAAAAATAAAGTAAAACTACTCGTTCTTTGAAAACGCAACTCACACACTTAATGGAAAGAGAAGGTGTTTACAATGATACGGTCATCTCGTGGCGTTTTTTTCTCTATAAATAAGTGTTTTTTTTCCCGTTAGCATCGGCTTCACGCTTCTTCACTGTTACTGTTTCTGAGCTGAAGTCTCACAGTATTTATCGAGGCTTTTAAGACCATGCCGATGTGTATTTTGTTGCTTGCATTTGATTGTGTAATGAGCTGATCCTACGGCATTTTTAAAAGTTTCAGTCAAGTGTGATGTTGCTATCATTTGTGTATTTAAAACAAGGCAAGTGGGAGGGCTCGTGCAGAGGTCACGCTTATTATTTCCCAGAGCGGAATCTGGGAGGCCACAGTAACCCTGAGCTCACGATAAGAAGGAATTTAAAGGCCTTGAAGATGTCTCGAATCAGGCTTCATACAGTGGGGAGAAAAAGTCTACGCACCCCTATATAAAAATAGACTTAAGAAAATTATTTTAAAACTTTGTCCACTGTAAATATTACCAAAAATTTGTACAAGAAGATAAAAAATGGGGAAAATATTGGTTGCACAAGGATGCACACCCTCTTCAAAATTGGGATGTGATTGAGTTCTGAATGAACCAATCACGATCTAATTTATATACATATATATATATATATATATATATATATATATATATATATATATATATATATATATATATATATATATATATATATATATATATATATATATATATATATATATATTAGGCCTCTATATATAGACTGTATTGAGAAGAAGCATGTGGTGAAGAAGTGTGCTGCTTGCATTGGGAGAAATGAAAAAACATAACAGTTTATTAAAAGTGCAAAATCATCACAGGGGCCTTTAAACATGATATACTTTTACTAAATTTCCTTAATTTCTCTCACATGAATATCGTCACATTGTGTAAAGATAATCTAAATTTCAATTTTGACAACTAAACCATTATGTATGCACTACATAGTACACTTTTGCAGCGCCTTGCTCGAGGACATATTGGCAGGAAAAGGGTGGAAAACTGACATTTTATCATATTAGTCCCAATTTCCATACTAGTTTAATTTTTAATCATTGTCAAGCATTACAAGCTGTAAGTACAGTGTTTATATTCTATTAGCAAACACAATAGTCCCAATTTCCATACTGTATCTTATTGACCTTGTAAAAGCTACAGTGCAGTACTGTAATTGATCATGTACGGTAGCCTATTTAGTTTACTTATCAGAAACGAATTACTGGGAGTGAAAACTTAATTAGAGTTTGTCAAAGTGAGTAAATACTGTAATTGAGTAGGAAGGAGTCATGTCAATGCATGTTGCTCACAGATAACAACTTAGTCCACTTACGTACTTTACATGCCAGCAGCCATGTAAGATTTGATCACTTATGGTGAGTCATGTTCAAAAACTTCTGCCCTGAGCCCTCCCACCGTGACCGTCCCTCTCCCTTTTCTCTCCGCCTCATCTCCCCACCACTTAAAAAAAAAACATGCATAAAACGGCTCATGCGGTGCTGGCAGGGAAACGATACGGACGTGACCGCGGAATCTGTGGAACCACAAACCGGGTTTTGAGTGCGCGTGCTGCCCCGCCGAGTGAGCTTCCTGGCCGGCTTGTGTTCTCGCTGCTCCCGCTTGACTCGACTTCACCACCTCCAGGCAGGACGAACATTGGCGAACATGGGTTCGTCTTGGCTTGTGCTCCACGCTGCTGTTGGGTCTCTCTTGGTTCTGCTGGTTTCGGCCGACCATGGTAAATAACTTGTGCTATTAGCTAGTTGCTGCTGTTGTTGTTGTTGTTGTTCAGTGTGTGGTCATGTTTTCTTCCTGGATGATGACCAGACTCCATTTTAGTTAGCCATTGGACCCTTTCTCTTTCAATTTAGTATTCTATTTGTACATGAAGAAGCTTTATTATTACTTTTTTCGTTTTATGTTTATTATATTTATATATATATTTTTTTAAATATGAATATTTGTATTCCTTTCTGTCTACTTATTTGTGTTTACATAGCAAAGCAATTGTAGTTTAAATAAATAAATAATTTACTATACACTATTGTACTATAAATCAGTTTCCCAACCTATTTTGAGCCAAGGTGCTTATTTTACATTACAAAATATTTTACAACTCTCCACCAAACAAAAATGTCATGAAAAGTTCATTGCCATCTAGTGGAATAGTAGCCTACTGTATTTAATTGTTCAACTTCTGACTACACTTCACTAGCATAAACAAAGGTACTTATTTTGAATAAATTAAGACTTTTCAGCCTACTTAAGTGAAAATGGACAATTTACAGCGTCATACCTGACGAAGTATATATAAGTATTTTTAATATGTGCCTAAATATGAAATTAAATTAAATTAAATCTGTCGCAAAGCCATGCATGCTGCAGATACAAATATTGCTTTGGTGCCAAAAGATGTCAGAGAACAATGTTGAAGTGAGGGGAGGAGCTTAATGTAGTCAGGCCATAGCTTTGTCTAATTGAAAAAAATGTGCTTTGCCACCATCTTGTGGAATTTACAGACAATTACAAACGTTTGTTGTGTCGGCGGTAATTTTGCTTTCTTAGAATGATTTGAAATGACATTTATCCGTTCCAGACCCCCCAGAAAATGAAAAAATAAAAGTATTTAGAAAATAAATGTAGCACTGTATTGTAACATAATAAAAGATAACGTAATGCAATGAGCTGGTTTTATAAAGCTTAATTTCTGCACAATGGGACAGGCCGAAAGTGTTGTATGTGTGCCTTTAAGGGGCGTGACATTTGGAGCGCCAATTTGGTCCGATAGCTTGCATGTTATTATCTGGGCATGAGCTGTGACTTGCTAGAAGGTGAGAAAAACTAGAACAACTGGACTTTATGTGGGGTAAATAAGAATCATTAACATGACCTTGAATGTTATTGGTTAATTCTGAACATACCCCCAGTTGTGCAACCACATAATCTGAGTTATTTATTTTACTCCTCAAAAATAAATAGATTTTAGTTGTACAGGTATAGGGTCACAGTAATGGTGGATTTGAAAAAAAAAGAAGGTTTTTCTTTGTCTCATTTTTTATATCACATGTCTAGCATTTAAACAGAGGTGTGTAGACTTTTGTTATTTTGTTATTATAAATGTTCAAATGTCACAGCAATGAGAAATCAGCACTGCCGTAGTATGATTATTTAAAAAATCATTAATTTTTTAATCAACAATGTTGGAATGTCACAGGGTGTTTCGTAAAAGAGTTAAATACTTCCTGGCCGTCTGGCTCCCTGTCATATTTTGACTACAAAACAAAACATTGGCGTTGCATAACTGTCTGACTTTTTGCTCTCTTTCTTGCGCTCTCTCTCTCTGTCTCTGTGATTCCAATTTTCCAGATGAGCGCAACATGGAGCAGCGCGAGATCACCTTTGACCTTGGCGCCATCATGCAAGGTAAGATGCGTGGGTGTGTATTTTACATGCGAGTGCGGAATCTTTGCCAAGACAATTAAGGGACGCAAGGGATTTTTGACGAGCCGACACTTATACTTACCTATTTAGGGCCTTTATTGCACATTTTTTGTTTTTAAGCAGCATGGTGGAGTAGTGGTCAGCACATCTGCCCTTTTTGTATTCTTGTTAGCGTGCTGCTTTCATGAAGAATGGCACGTTTTAGGGATTAGGATTCTCAACTCAAAACTCAAAACCAGAAAATACACTGCTCCAGCTTGCACTTTTATTCATGTATTTCTCAAAGATTCATCAACAAAATATATTTTGCACTTGGCAGATAATAAAAACATTTGTCTTCCAGAGAGCCAATTACCAGAATCATTTGTGATGCAACAAGAGGCAGACTTGTCAGATCTGGTTGATACAAGAGGTACCATTTTGTCTTTTCACCCTTGTCGCCTTTATTTGTCTTTGGTTCCAGTGCATAGTACACGGTCCATTGAAAAGTATGGAGTGGCAATTTTTGTGAATTGCCTGACAAACAAACAACAAAAATATTCATGTAAAAATTGGGCAATATCCAGTTAATGCATTTATTGCATATTTTATTACATATCATGTTATTTTGTATTTATAGACTTTGCTGTGCCAGAAATATTGGACACTCCAAGAGGTAGAGGTGGGATATCAATACTGTACTGTATATTGGATGAAATATTTTAATAATCTTTTTTTTCCCATTAATGCCTTTCTTTTTGCAGGTTCCAGACCAGCATCCTTTTCACCGAGAGGACGTATGTGTTTATTTTCCTCTTTACAGTTTTGATTACAACAGAACCTCTAAGGTCTAACATAGTCTGTTTCAGGACGCGGGTCAATATCTGATTTGTTCCCGTACTTTTAAGAAATGACTAGGAGATAACAAATTTAAGATGGTCCTGGGTCAAATTGTGAACAAGCAATATAATGTTTTTACATTCCTAACAGTCATTGAAATAAAAAAAAAACTAAACAACTAACAAACCTAAAAACACAGCAAACACAATTTATTTTCATTCATTTATCTCATGAAATTGTTGAATTATGTTAAATAATAAAACTGAAAATATTTGTAAAATAAACTTAATTTACACCTGCATTATTTTAACATTTTAATTCAAAAATAATTATACTATAAATAATATCATTAAAAGTTTAAAGTTGTTGTAGAGAATGCTTTAAAGACTGCAAATTGAAATGTTAAGTAATTGAATGACTCAAATTAAAGTAAATAAATAAACTGACTTTCATTTTAATTCATTGTTCATTTGCCTTTATTTTATCGTAAGCCTAAGAAATATCATTTATAACAAATCCAATATTTCTTATTGTAATTTGATTCGTTTGTTGCTTGTGTTAAACAAAAATGCATAGGAAGAAGACCTTGGAAAAAAAAGATAAAATCGCAATTGCAATATTGAGGGGAAGAAAATCGCAATGAGACAATTTTTCAAAATCATTCAGGCTTATTAAAGTGGATTTAATATTAACTGATTTATTGTTAATAATGAAATAATATTAATTTATTAAGTCTCTTATTTTATCTATAAATGGCCAGGCCCACTTGTCAGTTTTAAAAAATCAACTGTGGCTAAAGTCAAAGATAACCTTATTGTGATTCTTCCCCCAAAGGTCGTCCAAGTGTCGGATCCCGCTCCGAGATCCCCATGCTGAACTATCCGGTTCAGTTCCCACTGGGGCGACCCACCTCCGACAATCTCCAAGCCATCTGTCTCCACGGAGACCTTCGCCCTCGCTACCCCGACTCCTACTTCCCACGCTCAGGGTTTGGCCAGCTGCGGCGGAGGGCGAGCGCCGTCAATAATGCAGAGTCGTGGTTGAGCGCGTGCTGCGCAGGGAATCAAACTTCGGGGACGGAGGCCACGCTTTGCTGCGCCACGCAGGCGGTGAGGCTTCACAGCTGTCTTTTTTTTTTTTATGTTCCACTTCGGCAGATCCAAAACAAAGCATGGTTATGAATAGACCAGATATCTTATATCTGCTGTTACCACCGTGGGGTGTTTACTCAACTCTAGATGGGGGGGGGGAAAGGCCATCATTTTAACTTCTGAGTAACCCGACGTACAAGCGCTCTTCTTTTGGCATATTTTTACACAAAAAAAAGAGGAAAAAGCATACTTTACATCGTAGACTTGATGAAACTCGCATGTTTTCAATCAATTTGAAAGGCTTCGTGTTGATAAGCCTATTATCCACCAGCCGCGCAGACACAGCAAACAGGCCTTGGCATGCCCACCGTAGTGAAGCAGCCAGAGGGCAAACAATCTTCCTCTCACCACTGCTTTTAAGGACGTGGTTTTGCAAACAGCGCGGCTGCTTTCCATCACCCAGCTTGTGACCTCAGCTATGCGCACATCCTGACTTTCAATTATATGTTTTACACGACCTCTGCTGTCTAGTGGGAGCTGTCTGTGGAAAACTTCTGTGAGGAGGATTCATCCGTCAAGGATCGACTTTATCACTGCTGCAGGAAGGCCGGCCGCCAGAGGTTCAACTGCTTCCAAAGCGACTCTCCCAATCCGCGCTACGAGCCGACCGAGGCTTTACCGGGGGCCCCGGTTCCCTCTACAGTCGTTTTCAGCTTTGACAAAAACACTTGTCCCAGGTATGGAGCAGGATTATACGTAATGGCTTTGGATTTTTCTATAGTTTTTATTTTGTTTTGACTTTTGTTGTACTGTAAAATACAATAATTTACATTTACCAGTACATAGGAGTATAAAAAAATAATACAATCACTGAATTTCCTCCACAATGTAACTCCATTTGCTTAACATCTAAAAGCAGTTACAAACAGTTATAAATAAATCACTTATAATAAAATTACAAAAAAAAAAGCAAAAAAAAAAAAAGCATATAATAATACTTGATAAGTATGGGAAAATAGCATAGTTTACTTTTTAACATGGATGCAAAAGCATTTACGCTTTATTTGTATGTTTGGAATCTTTATTCATTCCTATTATTCATTCTGGTAGATAGTAAAGGATACCAGCAAATCGGGGGAACCGTATTATACACAAGTAAAGAGAGAGAGAGAGAAAAAGAAAGCTTTTTAAGGGTGAATTTGGGGAGGAGGCCATTTTATGCGCGTAGATGTTATTCACAGCATGTTACCGTATTTTTAGAGCAGGTTTGTTTGTAGTTTTTTCGAAAATGCTCCGTTTTTTGTTTGGTTCTTATTAATTCCCAAACGACTCTTCGACCTTCCTTCTTCTGTACAGCCAAACAGTATTACCGAAATAAATAAAAAATAAAATAAAGAAGAAAGCTCATGTATGAAGTTAATGGACAAAGATGAAAACAAAGGACATTTGTGCTGTTATCATAGTTTGTTTTAGTTAGTTTTGTAAACGTAAAATGTAGTTTCAGTTAGTTGTCATTGTGTTTATTTGTTTTCCTTAACAATTTTTTTTTATAATTTTTGGTTATTTCATTAGTTTTCAGTTAACTATAATAACCTTGATATGGAGAGAAAAAAATCAGCAGAAATATTGTTGATGATGTTGAATGTTGTTGTCAGTCTCAAACCATCATTGTTAACACCAATTTTAAATACTTGCAATTACAACAGTTGTACACCACAAAATTATTAAGACTTTTTGATTACCGGCATACAATATACGGTAATCAAAACTGGATCTTGCTATCTATTGCAAAGACAGAAAATTTGCTACAGTTCTTGTATGTGGTCTGAGCTGTGCAATCATGTATTGTACTGAATGCTACGCCCTAGCCAATACTGTATATAAAAATACATGTAATTAATCCTGTGAAGGATATTGATGGTCTGTTGTCGTTAATTGTCTGCACCTGTATTTCTAATGTAACCAGGATGCTCGAGTCAATTTGTACTGTACTCAACAGCACATCAGTGAGTCAACCAGGCGTCAGGGAAAGCAGAGGACCACAGCAGTCTGGTTCCCAGGAAAGTGAATTCAACTTCCCCCCAGGCCGACCCAGCCTGTATAACGTGGAATCGCTGTGTCGCAACCAGAAACAGCGCCCCCTGTACAGCGTCAAGTGCCTGCCAAGAACCGGCTACGAGTTGCTGGCTCGTCAGGCCAAGATCATTAATCGTATTGAGAAGGGATATAAACAGTGCTGCAAGAGAAACCAGGATGTGCTTGTGTGTGTTGAGCAAAAGGTAGAGCATCAACATTTTAATTTCATTTTGATTTTTATTCTACATTTTCTACCACTTATCATGTTCAGAGTCACTTGTGAACGAGAGTTTTTAGTCACCGGTCAATCACAGGTCACATATAGAAAAACAATTCACACTCACATTTATACATATGGACCATATTTAGGATCCAGTAATGTATATTATTAATCTACATTCATGCTTTTGGACTGTTGGTGGAAATCAGGGGGGGGAAACACATGTAAGCAGCCTAATCACCATAGGAAAGCCCATCTAGCTAAATGACTAATAATGCAAAACTAAAATAAATGATCTAAGAGATAATATTAGATAATAATAGATATTATTATGTAAGATTTTTTTTTTTTACCTCCCAATCATAGTAATAATCAGCTTGTGTTTCAGTGGCACGATGCGCTCGGCAGATTTTGCAGCAAAAAGGGTGGAAAGGTTCACTACGAGTGTTGTTTGGGCAACACGGCCAATGATAGGCTCGACTGTTTCCAGTCCATGTCTCCTGACCCGGATTACAACGCGACGTTGTCCCAGGAAGAACTGTCTCCTCAAATCTGTCAGTCCCGCAAGATCATCAAGAAAGTGTAAGTTCATTTGCTTTCTTCTTTCGCTATGTGGATCTCAGACTACCAAAATACAGTGTTACAGGCTTTTTGGATAGAATGCTATCTTGCCAAGTAGAACCATCCCTGTAATGTGACTGCCTTTCAGGTTGCCTTATGACTTTCATGCCAAGAGCATTTTAAACGAATGCTGCGCCCGGTCACCACAAGACCACACACCTTGCGTTCTTCAAAAGGTGAGTTGTCTCATGATACTATAAATCAATTGCAATAGCTGAAAATGTACTTTAAACAGAGACAATCTAAAAAAATAGAAATAGTTTGACCCCTTCTACATGCATTTAATCGTAGTCAGACTTAATTAAAACACACTTTAAGTATTTTAGAGTCTGTTCTCACTCTCTTGCTCGCACAGTTCTCCAATTAAGAGGCAAATAATACTTGCTTCAAGCGGTTTGTCACTCTCACACATGAAACTAAATAGAATTAAATAGGGAAGGAAACGTAATATCTTGCAACAAAAATTGTTAGCTTAATGCTAACATAATTGGAAATGTCATAGATGAGCTAACAAAAATTAGCATAGACGTTTTGGTCATTATGAGCTTTCAAACTATTATTACATGCATGCAGCAGAAACGTATACCAATTGACATCCATATATTCTCTCTGCTCTGTAGAGTGACTGGCTTTTAGTTGGGCAGCTTCTCTGCCTCTTCTTGCTATTATACGTAATTATCTCTTTCAATAGACCTCAGTGTTGCCTGGCATGTTGGGGTACAAAATGGAACTACACTGAAGGCCTGCTGTTCTAAATTTGGACCAGCCTACTCTTAAAACCCATAAAAGATGATAGCTTAAAAAAACTGTGATGTAGTGGGGCCATGAACTGTGATATAGCTGGGGAACACTATCACTTTTTAAAGGAAAATATATTTTTAATGAATAGGAACCTCCACATTTTTTAAATGTAATCTTATTTTCATATATAGGTTGAGGAAACATCTGTTAGCATGTGTACGTCAAAGAAGCCGTCCCATCCTATCGCCCGCCGCTGTTGCCGCATGGCTCCTCAGGAGCAGCCAAAGTGCGTCACTAACTTTGTCATGGATGCCATCACTAAGGCAACCAAGGTCTCCAACCAGAAGAAGAAGAAAAGATGCCCCCTTTAAAAGTCCACCGTGAAGAATGACGAGCTTGCAGCAGCTGTGACATACGATCACTGAATACGAGTACTTGTCTTGCACAAATGCCACTTTTTAACACGTGGACCAAATTTGTGCTTCATCTACTGCCAGTATTATTTGTATCTTTATATCTAAAGGTCATGAGATCATCTATCCTGAGTGCCTTACTAAAGAAACATATTTTTAAATTGTTTAATGCTTACTTTTTGAACCAGATTGTTGTTTTTGTGTGTCACTGTATGTACCATTATTTTTTTAAAGGCTGCTCTAAATATGTATTTGGATTAATATGCATTTTGTTGTTTCTTTTAAAGCCACAAGATCGATTTTCTTTTGTTTAGATTGGTTTCTTGTCTAGCTTACATCTAAAACAGTTCTAATAAAGTTAGTTTTTTCTAAAATGACTAAGGATTCTGCGTAGAATCTGTTTGTTTCATCAGTTTGCCGGCAATATTTGACGTGTCTTTTGTTGGTCATTTGAACAAAAAACAACATATAAAAAGTCACATTGGACTAATAAAAATATTAAATTGGTCATGACAAGTATAAATTCGTAGCATAAATATGAATAAATGCATGCTGTTTTAATAGGATATTAAAATATAGTGGTTGTAGTCAACAATAGACACCCACATTTACACCTAGTGGCAGTTCAGATTCTTCAATGTGCCTAACATGCATGTTTTGAATGTGGGAGCAAGCCGAGATTCGAACCCAAACCTCGGCTTCGGTCATGTGAGGCAGACGCACTCTCCACTAGTATACCATTATCAACACTTCCACTTTCGTCCACTGTTGGCGCTGTGGTGCCGATGTTGACAATTAAACCCGCAGTGTGCTGGGCTGGCTGAGATGTGAACAGCTTCAACAGAGCACAGTGGAACTAACTAACCATAATGGCGACTGCTGAGGGAACAGCAGACCCGGGATCGACAGGTATCTGGCCAACACTCATTTATACTTGTTACCCATAAACCAACCTCCAAAAGCCACCAGTGTGATATTTTGAAACGATGAGGATCAGTGGGGGGGATGCTGTGCTTTTGCATTTGGCAAGGCTCGGGAGGCTAGGTTGCTAAGCTAGCACCGAGCGGAGCAAATAAATGAACCGGTGTTTAGTTAGTTTGTTAGTAAGTTGTGTTGTTATAGTCAGTAAGTTGGTTGTGGCGAAGCTCAATTTCATCAGAGCTATTTAACTGATCAGTCTTGTTATGCGAAGTGGCAAAAACCACCGGTTCGATTGTTGTATTTTGTTGTCAAACCGGTCATTTCTTTCATGGTGTAACATCGAAAAAGTACATTGAGCGTATAGACTCCTTTGTCATTTAAATGTTTAAAAAAATATGGTTTGTTTGTGTTCCAACCAAACAAAAAAATGGTAAGATGATCGATGTTTTATGTTGCCATGTCACCCTTTCCACCCCTCCTCGTCTTTCTCCTGTTTCATTGCAAGCTTAAATTGAATAAATGTCTTCTTCCATGCGAGCCCCCCCATCTGTTTCATTTTACACATTGTGACATTATGTTTTCATTGGTATTTGAATGTTCACTTCAATGTGAATGCGTTCAAGCGTTCTTTTGATTTTTCTCCCCCCTTTTCTTCTAGAAAAAAACGTATCGGTAAATGACAGTGACATGTTCAAAATAATTTTACTTTGGGGATTTTCCCCTTTCTTTGGCTGGCTTAACACCGGTGCCTTGACTTCGAAGTTTAACTTGTTCCATGACCAATATTGTTTCCAATAAAGTAAAAAAAAAAACTAACTCTTTTTAAAGCGTTTTCATTTTGTTCTCATTTCGTAGAAAAAATGTTTTCAATTTTAGTTTTGGTTATTTCATTTATAATACCTTAAATACGCAAGCAACGACTCGTAACTCGGAAAACCTGTAAATTGGGGCCCTATTTAAGTCAAGGTACCACTGCATTTCTACCAATACTAAAAATAATAATAATAATCTGCAGCATTATTTTGCATCAGCTTCCACAGAAATGTTCTTTACAGATAATGTAAATAAGTGCTTCCCTTCAGAAAAATGTTCCTTTTGTCAAAACACGTGAATACAATCCTTTTAGTAAATTAACATTTTAAATGTTCCTGAATTTAGCAAAATGAAATAAATTCTATCCAACTGCGAACTGTGAGGCACGGTGACCTTTGGGTCAAAATATTTGAGGCTAACTAGCACACAAGAGTTTACAACAGGTCTAAGTCACAACTGTATATACTGCAAAATTTGGCAAGATTTAATCCGCGATTGCTCACAAGGATTAAAGTCACTTGTTATTTTTTGAAAAAAGGTTAATACAGTTGCTAAATACAGATTGCCAAATTGGCAACATTGACTGTGCTTTTGTGAACTAGATGTTTGTCATTTTGTTAGTGTAAGCATTGGCGAGATGCTTTTGAACTAAGGAAGATGCTTAAAAAAAAAATGCCCTGACAAAAAATTTGAAATAAAAACATTGCTCCTTCTGTTTCCCTTTTTGTGTCAAAGAAAATGTATTGTTTCATTCTGTTTGTATGTTCACTTTGGCGTCTCCCGCTAATCTGCTCTGGACAGGCTTCGTTTATTGATGAATTAATGCGAGTCATTGTTTCTTGGCAACAGTACGCACAGGTTGTCATTGGGAAGCTAAAAAGCTTTTTGCCATTTTATATTTCCTGGAACCCCTAGTCCACCGGACTATTTTGTCGCTACATAGCTAGCCACATGGGCAGAATCTGTGAGCACAAATAGTAGCATACGAGAACGATATCTTATGAGCGTGCTGCCAAAGCACAGCGGCTCAGTTTCCAAATCAAGGAAATAACTTATTCTCTCCGTGTAGGCTGAAAATGTTGGGAGAACATGCATGGCCTATATTGCCTTGTAAACGCTGCAGGCTACATGTGACAAGCTGCCAGGAATTGTTTTGTATAGTGAATACCAGATGGTTCATTTATTGTCAAAGGTACTAATTAGGTTAAGTCTTTTACTTTTTCCGGAGTCTGCAGCACCATGTGTGCTATTAGCAATGCAAACGTTGAAACCAGTTCCAACAAACATTATTATCAAATACCACTCGGTTTCCGGGTTGTTGTACATTTAAAATTATTTCTCCCATAAGAAATTATGTCGATTAATTTTTCCCAGCCTCACCGTTGACATCAAGTTTTCATTTACCGTACCGTTAATGTTCTACGAGACATTTCAACATTTCTGTCAGACTTGTATAAAGACAAGTTGAGTACCGTATGAAATAAACCAAAGTAAAGTAAAAGTACTCGCCCAACAGACATGGACGTTTTGGAGACAGAACTAGAGGATGTTTGCTGAGCGATACCAATGCTGGAATTTATTAATTGGAATCCCCCCTCCCCTTAAAATGATCAACTTGGGCAACTATGCTTCTAGGCTAACAATTTCTGTTTCTTTTATCATCACACATTTGTGGTGGTGCGCTTCTATGGTGGCAATTAGGCATCAAAAACTGAAAAGCAAAACAAAGTGCAAGGTAAATCTTGTTTTAAATTGAGCAGAGTAGTACCAAATCATTCGATTTGCTGATTCCATTTTGTAGGCATATTTTTCTAGACAATTCTTACGGAATACCAAAAAGTGTAATTATTATTATTATTTTTCAGTTTCGAAGCATTCTGCCTGCATTCTTTTCTTTTTCTTTTTTTTTAACGATAGAAACTAGAGGGAAAATATCAATCACGGTTTCCCTTTAGCCTGCGAGGATGTTATCAAATATCGTTTTTGAGCCATGTCCTGCTTTCCAGATATTAGGACTCGTTTCTGGAGGAGAGCGCTGCAGCGAGGTACTGGCATGGGCATGTTTCTTGATCCGTGAACAGAAACTGCATGACGAGCGATGCTCTTTTTACGTAACAAAAGGGTTAGCAGCAGAATGGTGCTCGTTGTTTGCCAGTGGAATAAACAGCAGTGTGGCTATGCTAATCACAAGCATATGGACTGCCTTATTAACAGTCCCCTTTGCCTGGAGGACCCTCTCTGTCTGCGAATGCAGCTGCGAGTGTTCCTACAGGTGCACAGTCTTCTGAGAATCTCTTTTTGCATGCATTGACCTGCGGCACTGCTGCATTGAAGTAGCTGTTGCCACTGGTTACAGCCAAGAGGTGCTCTCAGAGTGGGCGAGAAAGTACTCTCGTGCTGGATGCAATGTTTATGTAAGGAAATTACGTTGAATTCTTTGGAATTCCCGACTCACTTCTGCGGTGTACTGTACATTCTGATCTATTCTATACATTCTTAATGTATTTAAATGGGATTTGGATTTTGTACTAATGGTCGACAAATGGACTTTACTACGCCACATCGAAATTTCAAGCTTGGTGAACTGCTGGTGGGGGATCCTTTTTTTTTTTTTCAAACTTTCTAGGCGGCATTACTGAGTACGCTATGGGGCATTGTGTTTGGGACCCCTAACATTTTCACCAGGTTATAGTCTGTTACAAAAATTGGTCCGTTTTCAGGCACTTTGAAGTTCCCCCAAAAGAGTACAGTATTCTTTTGTGAGAAATAATAATAATAATAGACACAGTGTTGCAGACTGTCTGGTGCTTGGGCCATAATTAATATTTATTATTGCTGCTGCTGTTTCCATTTCTAGCTCTCTTGTTGTCTGTGTCACTATATTTCTTCTTTGGCGCCACGGGTGTCCTTCTGTGGTGGCATCACAAAACAACACAACAACAAAACATTTTTGGGTTTAGAAACTTTTAATGGTATTTTTTTGTTTTTACTATATTCAGGGGTTTTCCTGGCTCAAAATGAGGCAGAGGTGGTCTCATCGTAAAATCATCTATTTTACCATCAGGGACTAGAAATGAGAAATTATATAGTACAAAGTTGCCATTAATTTTTTCAAGTTTTTAACTACAATCATTAAAAATTCGCCCACTAGTACATGTTAAATTGTAAATGTAGTTCAGTGTTGTTGTTGTAAAACACTATTATGTTTAGTGTATATACTGTGTTTTTATGACTTAACATTACAACAGTAAAAAAGAAAGAAAGCTGTTTCTTCTTCGGTTGTTGCTTCAGGTCTGTTCAGTGCACTGCTGTTGATATAGCGCCTCTATAATGCAGCAACACTGCAACTGCAGTTAAAATGCGTTACTGCCGAGCGCAAATCAGTGGCTCAGGCTGGAGGTGGCCGCCTCTGAATTTTGTATGCAGGAAAAACCCTGATATTTGTAGTATTTCTAGGATCGCTTTATGTATTACTTTGTACATATGGAAAACTGACTATTGTTTGTACACAAATAATGTAATTAAACCTCAAAAAATATCTATAGCTAGCTACCTTTTTCTCAAACTCTGTCTACACTTTCATCGTTTTCTTATAAGTTGACTAATTTTAATGAATCTCTCCGCCAATGACTTGGCAAGTAGCTTGGCTAACGGTTTCAGGGCGAAAGAACCACTTAAGCGGTGGCTGAAAAACTATCATGCTAAACCCAAACTGTTATAAATTGCGGAATAATGTATAATATTTTCTAAGGCTGTATAGTTATGATAATGGACTGATCATGGCATGGAAAAGGGTGTTGCTGCTGCTGTTGTTTGTCACTAATAATGTGTGCTTGCTGTGGTCATAAAAAAAAAAAAAAGAAGTCCAGTACTAGCGGATAGTACCAACTTCCAGTCTGCAATAGAAGCTGTATTTTTTTTGTTAACGAAGGTGGTAATTGCAGAAAGCACCTCAGAGACATGCCGAATCTGGAGCAGCCAGCTCAGGGGAAAAGTAGTTCCAGTTTGCGCCGAGCTGCTGGTATCAGAAGCAGTTAGTTGGTAAATGTGGCCACATTTAGGTCTGGGCTCATTATTGACCTCATTTGTCATCAACAGCATCCCGTGCTGAAAATAGCTCATTAACCAGCAGGCCTTTAACAGATTTTCCGGAGCACAGAGCAAAGTGAAACTGAGTCGCTCATGTTGTAAATGCAACTTTGATTTGTCTTGCAGGGACCAGCGGCATTTTCAAAGGAGGCCCTTCAGAGGTAAGG
Organism: Leptonotus elevatus; assembly: GCF_054856555.1. NCBI lineage: Eukaryota > Metazoa > Chordata > Actinopteri > Syngnathiformes > Syngnathidae > Leptonotus > Leptonotus elevatus. Next base: position 17,465,878 of record NC_141244.1, read on the forward strand.
GTACACGCTAGACAGAACACCTGCCAGTTAATTTACAGTACTAACACATTGAAACACACAACCATGCACACTTAAAGGGTATTGAGATTTCTAAATAACATATCATATGTTTTTGAAGTGTTGGAGTAAGCCTGGGTGTATCCAAAGTAGTGCAATTGGAGTATTAGCACATTTTACAGCTCCGAGTAAAGTACAGTGGTACCCTTGACTAGAGATTTTGTTCTGTGAGTAAGTTCGTAACAACTTACTCATATATCAAATACATTTTCCTCAATGAAATGAATCCAAATGCTATAACAGCACCCCCAAAAACAATAAATACATAAATAAATGTTAATGACTTAATATTGTATCAAATTATAATGCATAAAAGATAATGTAAAGAAATTAATTAGTTATATAAAATAAACAAATTTAAAATTAATATTTTTTAGGGCTGAGCTTGAGAGTGATGTGGGTGTCAGTGAATGTAAGTGAGCAGTTGGCTGGCTGGTTAGCCAGCCTGTGTGTTGAGTGATTTTGCTGCAGCTCATGAATACAAGGGCTTATCACATTTGTTTTGGCACAGTTAGTTGAATAAAGATTGAAAGTGCTAAGCACTAACTGGTGATGGTTGGCGATAGGAAATTAACTAACATCAATACGTCCTCCCTGTGTTGACAATAATAGATGTGCTGTTGTGGTACACTTAATATTCCTTGTTAGGTGTGAAATGATCGGCAAGAGATGTACTGTCCAGTGTTGAAGCAATCCGTTGTCTAAATCAGTCATACGAGAATGCTCAGTTGTTGAGGAAACCACCTCACTCATTTGACCTGCCCTCAAATTCTCTTGAAAATCAGCTCATTGTACGTCACAGACACATGTTACATTACTGTATGGTTACTTCATTTATTTTTTTGCAACGTGATATTAATCTGACAGAAACTGACTGCGCCCAGCCACTAGCAGCACGCACTATTTTTACAGCTGTGAAATCTGATCCTGGGTGAATAAGGTCAATAAAGCAAAAGTATTTCTCGATAGCCAGTAGAGGAACACATGAATAGTTTACATTCCCCATTTTGTTGTGTTCATGCGTTCATGCAAATGGTTATTGTGACTCATCAGTCATCAGATAATGATTAGTATAGAGAGTCATTCTCAATCATATCAAGAATCTAATTGTTTCCTGTTTTACTGGTCTGGTCGAGGGTATGAGCTAGCGCAACGCATACCAGTCAAAACCAGCTGATGCAGCACTTGGCACGTCGACACTATGTGGTGAATTAAAAAGTAGTGGTCTCAGTGTTCAGTGGTTGACATGCAACCCTATGTGCTAGATAACATTTCATTTGGAAATGGAGGGACAGCATGTACATTGATTGAGTCCTGGAAAGTTTTTTTTCTTCTTTTTTTCTTTTTCAAAAGTTTCACTGGAATAACACTTTTAAGCAATTCTATTATATTTGTAGCATACTTTATAAACAACTGCAGCAGAAACAAAGTGCTGTAAATCAATACAAATTGAACATACAAAATGACAATTGAACGTAGTAAGAATGTAGGGTCTTGTAGATATTTAATAACTTGGATGCCATGTTATATTAACTCCAAAATAAGAGTAAAAATAACTATAAAACTTCTTGAAAATACCACAGCGTATGAAATAAGACTATGGCAGGACAACTGAAGCAATACTACCAGTATATTAAGCCATCGCGTTTTCCTCTTTATTTGGCAAACTCGCAGTGCAGCCGCTTCAATTGTTGCCAAAGTGGAATTTGTAATCAATTTTGCAAAACATAGTTTGCAGTTACATAGCATAGTGTTGTCATTCCTATTTGTTTACTTTAAAGTACCATAGTTTATCTTCATATGACTAACATGACTCCTACTCCATCTGCCCAGAAGGTATGTATCAGAAAAGTGGTATTGGTGTCTTGGCCTTGGTACATTTTATTCAGGTCAGAGTACAGTGTAGTATTGACACAAGTCCTACATTTTTTTTACTCAGCAACTCGTTACAGAGCATTGTTATCTTTTGTAAAAGCATCCCATGTATTGATTTATTCGGTTTGTATTGGTGGATCACGGTAGACTGAACCAAAAAACAGATATTACACACACACATCTTGCTTTTACCAACCACTATTTGACAGCCATTTCTCTCCATCTTTTCAGATGCCCGGCTCCTCAGGCACCACTCAGAGTATGAAGAAGACCATCGGCCACCGGGGCGTTGAGACCACCACCGGAGAGACCACCTACAAAAAGGTTAGAGCTGGGTTGGGTCAATGACACTGTTTGATTGACAGCAGCAACAATGTAGGGGTTTGTGATAATTTGTTGTTTCTACCATCTCTTCCTCTCTTGACTGGCGCAGACAACTTCCTCTGCCCTCAAAGGTGCCATTCAGTTGGGCATTACTCACACGGTGGGCAGCTTGAGTCAGAAGGCCGAGAGGGATGTACTCATGCAGGATTTTGTGGTCGTTGAAAGTATCTTTTTCCCCAGGTTGGTAACACATATGAGGTTGTGCATCACATTATTTTATGTTGCCTCACAGTATTTTTGTTTATCTCGTTCATTCCAGTGAAGGCAGTAATCTGACTCCAGCTCATCACTATAGCGATTTCCGTTTTAAGACCTACGCTCCCATCGCCTTCCGTTATTTCCGAGAGCTGTTTGGCATTCGGCCAGATGACTACCTGGTTAGTGCTTGAGGCATTTCTCAAAATATTCAGAAACGCGGATGTTGCAGTCAAGCACCCCCCCCCCACCCCCCAAGACATGTGATGAATCTCTTCTGACTAGATACTAATGGAGATTTCACTTTTTCTTCCAGTATTCTCTGTGTAATGATTCACTGATTGAGCTCTCTAACCCTGGAGCCAGCGGATCGCTCTTCTACGTCTCCAGTGATGACGAGTTCATCATTAAAACTGTTCAGCACAAAGAGGCAGAGTTCCTCCAGAAGCTTCTTCCTGGATACTTCATGGTGAGCGTGAAGCAGTTTTAGTCATTAAGTAACTTATGGCTTTAATTAAAATTCTCTTCCTCACGCAACTTGTTTTCTTTCTAGAACATAAACCAAAACAAGCGCACACTGCTGCCCAAGTTCTACGGACTCTACTGCGTCCAGGCTGGCGGCAAGAATATTCGCATAGTTGTTATGAACAATCTACTACCCCGGATAATCCCCATGCACCTCAAATACGACATGAAAGGATCGACTTATAAGAGGCGGGTGTCGCCTAAGGAGAGAGAGAAGGCCGTTCCCACGTACAAAGACCTCGACTTTATCCAGGATTTGCCCGATGGCCTGCAGCTGGAAGCAGACAATTACAACGCTCTTAGAAAGACAATACAGAGAGACTGCCTGGTGAGTCACAGAATGGTGGGCTTTGGCTTTTATTTAGTGATGATACAGTGAAAAATCGCTGCCTGGATTGAACTGCATTCAATTTCCCCAAAATATACACCAGCATCAAATACAAACAAATATTTCTTTATCCAGTAACTTGGACATTGCTTATGAAACTGCTTTACTACACTTTATTAGGAATGGATGAATTCAATTTTTTTTTATAATGTACTGTAATGTAGATGTTTGACAATTTTCCCAACAACAAATACAGCAGGTAACTCAACTTGTTTACGTTCACTATTTACAAATTCATGTTGTTGTTGTTTTTCTGTGGAACAGCTCTTGTGCCATAAGATGGTGCCAACGTCCTGACTAAAAGGAATATAATAGCACTGGCGCTAATAGTTGTCAAAGAATTATGCAGAGAGAGACAGATATTTTTTGTCAGGAAATAGCTTGAATTGCTATTCTTCACGTTAATGAGCGAGTCCTAGATGAACTCAAATCGGTTACTTTTTTGTACTTTTCCCGAAAAATGCTCTATCTATCGTACAACCAATGAAAAATCCAATGTGGTCAAAATATTAAATGGTAAATGCCAAATTCAAAGCCATATTCACTTGTGTCATTCAAACATAGCATACACTAGCCGGTTGACACAACTTTCAACCCACGGAAAGGTTTTTCTTTTCAGTTTAAAATAATGTACTTAAACCCAGAGAATCCCGCGCCGTACCCTGGCCAATGACAGAACCCAGTATGTTTTTTTTCTCCTTTGGTCCCATTTTAAATCCATCACCATTGCGTTGTACTACCTTTGTCCTAGCTAGCGCTAAGCTACACGTAGTTCATCTCTCAGGTCCAGCCAGCGTCCTAGGGTTGCAAACTCCCTTTTGTTTGTTGCTAGGACGGCGTTAGCCGGCACCTTGTATGGTGTCATAATGGACGTTGGCATATATTGTTCTTCTCACTGTGGTAATAAACAAGCCACCCATTTGACAGTAGTAATAATTAAGAGAGACCTAGCCCTCAACAATACTAATGGTATGTTAGTAAAATTCATTAACATGAATATCAATGATTTGCGCTGCGTTCATTTATTTTGTTTCGTGTCCTATGTAAATTCTCCCACGTTTTCGCCATCCTGCTTCAGCAACTCAGTGTTTCCCACACCATGTTAATACTTGGGCGGGCCACCCAAGTAAACTGGCCACCTTCCAAGTAGATTTCAAGAACATTTTATACAGATATATTAAAAAAAATAATAATAATGATAAACCATTAGTTCGCCGTCACTCACTTGTGGATCATGAAGTTAGAGGAGACGCAAGTAGCAGGACTGAGAACACCCCTGTCGCCTTCCATTTTTGCATTGAATATAATTCACTCGAGTCGAAAGTGGAAAGCTTATCACTCAAGCGCTTAAGGGGTAACTTGTTCGTGAGCAAAACTAAAGACTAATCCTATGCTTACTTTGAGGAGTGCTACCTCTTTTCAAAGTATGGAAGTGCCTGGAGGCGTCTTACATGTACTAGTAACTAATCTTACATTGGGGAAGAGCCATAGAAAGAATGATGACCGGTAAGTATTAGATTTATGTGCCGAGTCACCATGACTTTTCCTGTTGCAGTCTTACTAGTTGATGCATGAAGAAAGATCACATCAACAACACTCATGTGATTGTCTCAGGTAACCTGACCATCCACTCTGTAGCAGCCTTGTTTGATTGTTAAATGCCAGGAGGCTCTCACGTCCATGGCAGCTGTGTCTATGTAAAAAAATATATATTATAGAGCCGTGGTTTCTTGTATGCTTAACAATTTTTTAGCTAAAATATTCAAAATGATGTGATGTCAAATTTATGAGATTATATATTATTAAAGAGGCAGATTTCGCAATACAGTGAGGGAGGGGAATATGGGCTGTGACTGAATGTGTATGGAAAAACAAAACACTAATAACTGATGCCCAAACTTCACTAAAAGAGTTTAAAAAAAAAAGGAAGTTGTTCACTAAAACAGGTTAACAAACAATTGTTTTGAACAATTATTCTCATTTTGGTGGAGGAAGATGTGACGCAATGGAATTTTGCACAAGCACACACAGACATTCTAATGTTGCTGGAGTGTGTTAACTTTTCAAATACAGGTTCCTGATTTTAAAATGCCGACCATTTAAAGTTTGTTTTTGTATACATTATAAAGCTCTTGCAGAGTTTCAAGATCATGGATTACAGTCTGCTGATGGGCATTCACAACATGGACCCGGCCAACCGGGAGCGGGAGCGGGCCGGTGGCTATTCCGGGGACAGTGGGGGGTCGGAGGGAGCGGTGACACCGGATCAGCGGCGGCCTCAAGCCCAGAAAAGTCTTTACTGTACAGCCATGGAGTCCATCCAGGGGGAGGCTCGGGGAAAGGGTGCTTTTGATTCCGAAGACCAGTGAGTTTCATTGCTGAACCTCAAAATGTGCTTGGTTGGTAATCTGCAACCTCTGAATCATCTCTTGTATTTTGGCATTGCAGCATGGGAGGCATTCCAGCTCGTAATGGAAAAGGAGAGCGGTTACTCATCTACATCGGAATCATAGACATCCTCCAGTCCTACAGGTATCTGACTCAAGAGAAAATCTCCCATGTGTGCTATTTTTATGACTATTTCAGTAACATTTTCTTCATCCTACCCTTTAGATTTGTTAAAAGGTTGGAACACTCCTGGAAGGCATTGGTGCATGATGGGGTAAGATCCTGTACAGTAGGAATAAATTACAATGCACTAGATAATCTGTAGAATAATTGTTTCTAGAAATATTCTATAGCTGCAGCCCTATTGTTGTTGTTCTGTTATAGGACACGGTGTCAGTTCACAGACCTGGTTTCTATGCTGAACGCTTCCAGCAGTTTATGTGCAACACAGTGTTCAAGAAAATACCATGTAAGTGCACATTTGTGTTTTATTTTTAAAGTTACTTAAAATATCATAGTGATTGATTAGCACAGGAAATGCACTGTTCTTCAATAGTACATCCTCTGTCCTCCATAGTAAAGCCTTCCCCATCTAAAAAGAGCCGTGGTGGAGGTCAAGGGGGTCTTCGCAGGGCTCCCACTCTGGGAGCTCCCACCCCTCTCTCTCACGGAACGGGGCAGTCAGCCATGGACCCCAGACTGGTTTACCACTCCCATTTTAAAAGCACAGAGTCAGAAGCAGACAGCGGTAAGAACTGAAGCGACGAGAGACGTTCAAGTTGGCATTTATAGTGATTGCGTTTCCTAATTTAGATTTTGTTTTAGTAGTTCAGCCAGGCAGACCGGATCTGGTTCCCAGGACCCCGCCACTGCATGACAACCCTGCTGACTGCGAGGCCAATCTCTCCACATCGTCTGTAGGCAGTCTAGAACTTGGTTCCTCGCCCCTTCTAAGGTAAAGAACCACCAAAGTAATTGCTTATTCCTTCTAATAAAATGATTCCCAACCACTGTGCTAATGTGTGGCTCATCTTATCAATGCAAGCGACATATTTGCATGGATCAAATAATCTGTGTATACCTGTTACCATTCATATAACAGAATTATTTTAAGTTGGCATTATTGATATATTGTATATATTTTTGTATCTCGCTCTGATGTATAGGTCTGTTGGGGTGGAGGTGCACAAATCACCTCACACAGACAATGACCAGGGTGGTTTTCACAGGTAGCGACACACGCAGGCAAAAAAATAATAATGAACATGCATTTATTTTGTTTACATGGTTTCTTGAGTTTGACTTGTTTCTGTTCCAGCTTCGAGCTTGAGGCCAGCGGAGACTATTCAGGCCACTTGTCCGGAACTGAAGACGTAGTTTCATTATCTGACATCATCCCCGAGACCAACATCAATTTTGTAAGTCCGACCATTATCCTCCTAAAAGTCTGACATTTTACAGGGTCTTCCAACAGGTTGACAACATTTCACAGTGTAATATGTCTTGCCATGTATGATTGTAAATTGTTAAATCGGTTGCAATATCTCAATTTATTTCTGGGTGTTGTTGGAATTTATTATTTTTTTTACATTTTTTATTTACATTACAGTGCATATTTGCAGCTTGGCATTTGCGAATTTGTGCGGAAAATCCGCTATTTGCTGTAAAAAGTAAAAACTCAACCAATTCTATGTCGAAATGAGGGGTGGAGCTTCAGTTGGTCAGGCCACAGCCTTGTCTCATAGGGAAAAAAAAGTACTTGGATGACATTTTTGTAGCAACTAGGTAACTACAAACCTTTTTGGTTGTCAATTCGTCGCAGATTTTGCCATTCGGGGCGTGGCCTTGTCCCTATCATCCGCAATTAGCTGGGGAACACCATTCTCACAAAGTTAGGGATACAGTATTGGGCTTTGGGGTGACATTTCTGGCTGAACCTAAAATGCACTACAACCAGGTGAACTAAATTTGACTTTCTTTAAACTTTTGACAGCCAACTGTTCAAATTTCCAGTATATTTTACATGTTTGATCAATACATTCCCTAGGATATCCACATCTGTGACTTCAAGACTATATTTTTGTTGCAACCTGGTGATGACATTCTGTGTCTCACTCAAGTTTGGTGGCTACTTAGGGGGGGGTCATCCTGTTTGATGTGAAATACAGGAGTGACACAACATGTGGGGTTGTTTTGCTACTGGAGGGGCTAGCGCACTTCACAAAACACCGGTAGATGGCATCATGAGGAAGGAACATTATGTGGAAATCCTGAAGCAACGTCTCAGGACATCAGCCAGGAAGTGGACATTTGAGCCACCTAGGGGTCGTCTAAATGGACAGTGACCCAAATCATATTGCCAAAGTGGCTTAAGGATAACAAAGTGGCCATCACAAAACCCTGATCTTGATCCCATTGAAAATTCATAGACATGATAAAGCATGGGCGTGCAATGAGGCCTGCAAACTAGTCTTCGTTAGACCAGTTTTGTCAGGAACAATGGGGTCAGTGTTCCTGCTAACGATGGTGAGAATCTTGTGGAAGGATAGGCAAACATTTGACACAAGTCATACAGTTTAACATCTATGGTAACAAATGCTAATGGGTTGTACCACTTTGTTATTATATAGAGTGTATTGTAAACTTCTGGTTTCAGCTGTATATGAATTTTCACCTAATGCCACATTTCCTCTTCTCTCTTTTTTTTTTTTTTTATCCTCACAGTAAACATTTAATTAATGTGCCATCTGAAGAAGAGACGTGCCTGGAAGAAGCGATGTGGGCAGAGTGAAGGATGAAGACAGCGAAAGCAGCCCATCCAAGTCGGAACCCCTGCACCCATTTCCCCAGCGCAGACATTTGAAACACACAAACCAGGATTGCTGGAGGAAGCTGTCTAATGGAGGAAACGCAGAGATGGGGCTCCACACGGTTGTGCGTGTGCGTGTATGTACTTTTTTCCCAGCCATCAACACTGTCACACATCCCAAATCGCCAGGAATGAGGGTTATGACCACAATTATTTCCTTGTATTGTAGAATTAGATTTTTCTTTTCCCCTGTCTGAGGATGGTGAGAGTAGTGAAATGGTGATGAGTCCCTTTTTGAAGCATAGCGTGGAGTGTGTGTGGGCACAGACGGGAGCAGTGCATACTGAGTCTGAGTGGGATCCGAGTTGTGTGGCGCCATTTATTTTAGTCTTCCTGTTAGAGCACATCGACTTCCACTAGGTACCTTCCCCGCAGGCACGCTCACTGTGAGCTGCCCCGTATTTTTAACGAATAAGAGGCTTCCCGTCAATACTTGCTGCTGTCCCACTGCAATCACGTCGTCTTAAAATCGTGGAGCATTTTGTTTAAATAGCAGAGGGATGGCTTGAACCAGTGCTAGACGATCACGTTTTTCACACTAATGAATTGTGCTGGAAGTCGTTGCGGTGCTGCTGAATGTATACGTTCCCCTCTCCACTTCATAGAATGTGTCTTAGTAAAGTGGAAGAATGCGTTGAACGTCTCCCTCTCTCATACGACCATGTGTGCTAAACATTTTTATCTGGATAGCGAGTGCAGTTGGCAGGCAGTACATGCTCGTCAATGAAGTATTAGGCCGACGACGACAACAGTTTTCAGATGTGGTCATTTTGTCCGTCGTATCTGTGCCTTTTTTTTTTTTACGCATTTTTTGTCCCATCATCTGCCATGTGATGCACAACTGACCTTTTAACAGTGAACACAAACTTGCCTTATCACTACAGCGGAAACCATCCGGCTACCATTCATGTGTCATTTGTCTACATTTTGAAATGTATTTTCATGCAAACAGTACAATCCTGCTTTTTTTTGGGGTAGTATCATGGCCACACTGAAAAAAAATAAAATTTACCAGAAAAAAGGTTTGAAGTCAGGAGAACAAAGTCGTCATTTTAACGACTGTGGATTCATCGGAATCCAGGTAATCCGCAAAAATTGAAACAAGGCATCTGGACTCTTGTCTAATTATTGATTTTACACATTCAAATATTGCTGATTGTTCCAAGAAAAGTATAATTGCTTCACTATTTTAACAAATGAATGTCAAAAATTCCCTGCAGACCTGAATGCAACAGACTAAGACCAGGAGCCACTATCTCTCTATTGACTTATTTTCCTGTTAAACTCTGTATTAACTTTTTTTTTTGTTTGTTTGTTTTTTTGAAGCTGATCAAATAAATCAATCAACAACAAACAAACAAAAAGCCTAATATATCGCTGGCGTCGGGCCAGAGCCTCCTATGTCACAATTTGGTAAATTTCACATTTTTTTCAAAAATCTATACTATTGGTCAATCCACGTGTGCGTTTTATTTTTTATTTTTTATAAATTGACCAATCTAAAGTGTTGAAAATGGCTTGCTCTCTTTCACGTGTTGTTAATGGTTGAACAAACATGCCTTTTTGGGGCTCACTTGAAAAGTGATGATTTTGGAGGTAAGAGGACTCTGCCCGATGCCAGTGAATTAATTGGGCATTACGTATTGTTAGTAGTTTTTAAAAATTCTGGAAAATGCCATCAAATGTATTGCAATATGGTTTGTTTGAATCATGTATACATTAATTCCATCTTTTTTCCTTATAAAAAATTGCCACTTTATTTAAAAGTGGCAACGTCATTCTTGTGAAATTACGATGGCATCATGAAATACAGCAACTTTTTTGGTCAAATTTGGTAAAATCACAACTTTATCATTAAATGACAGCTTTATTACGACTGAATCATATAAAGTTATGACTATTTTTTGTCAGATTGCAAGTTGGCGTGTCAAAATTGAAGTCACACTTGTATGAGGAAAAACGATTTTTTGTAAAATGCACCTATCAATGAGAACTTCATTCTCATGAAATTGACTATTGTGAATTTGAAGTTTTGCATCCATAAAATTGTAAGTTTCTTTTTTTACTTATGAGGAAAAAGGACTATGTAAAATTGCAACTATCATAAAATGGCAAATTCATTCTCATGAAATTATAACTGTTGTAAAATGTACTTTTTATTATTAGAAATGTCTGTTGTTGATCATTTCTGCTGGTTACAGAAATGACAACCCTGCCTGAATCCACTCCTGGACCAAAAATTGTTAACTCTGTGTATAACTATTTTATTTTATTTTATTGTATGTAGTATTCATAAAAACATCAGCTTTTTTTTGCCTTTATGATTTTTGGTGTTTGTGTTGTTTAAAACCACACATTCATGCGACAGACAGGGTCACTTCACTCCCGCATGACTTCTTACACCAGTGAAAGATTTCTCGTTCAGTCACTATTTAGCAAGTGACTTGAGCAAGACATCTCATCTACTGTCATCTCAGCCACATGTGGTCTATGCAGCAGAAAGGGAGACGGGGTGATGATTATAGACTGAAAAAAAAGTGTTGTTTAAGTGTTTTCGAAGCCAGTCAGTGCACCAAAGAGAGGAGCGGATAGTTTTGTAGACGTTCAGGATCCACTTGTTTATGGTAATAACACTGGTTTGACCTGTGTTTAAGGATTTTGAAACTTAAGTTGTTATTTTATGGTGTGTGTTTTGGTTTTTTTGCTAAATAGCTTAATGTCTGGTAAGCTATATCTGACATATATCCAGTTAGTGTAGAGACTGGAGATATTTAGATCATCACCACATTCCTGTGACATTCTAGTATAATTATGTTTGTGGTAGCGTGTAGATCCGTCTTTTAAGTAACTTTGGTCTAGTTGAGATTTCTGTGGTGTTAAAGCAAAAATGGAAAATATCCATTTCAAGTTTGCGAAGCGCATAGATTCCATTTTGCTGCGTTGTATTTTGACGGGCGGTGCTGTGTAATGGCTGGATGCAATCTCTCTGCATGACATTGCTGCACAAGTGAAATATCCTCCTCTGGTGCTTTAATGTGGCGAACACTACATTTTGTTCAGCGTGAATGCAATATGAACCACAATCCGCCACCGCTCACTATACAGAGAAGTATATTTATTTAAAGACTTGGCTTGAAATGAAAGAAGTTGTGTGATTGTACTGTCCAGAAGGATTTCTCAATCTCTTTAGCTATTATATATGAAGATGGAGTATGTGACAACTTCACTTTTTCTATTTACGATTGTGATACAATAGAATTATATTCTCTCCATAACAGATCTGAGTTGTTAATCTCCCGTGCTTTTTTTCTTTATGAATGTTTCACATGAGCCAATAATGCTGGTTGTCCAACATGCTTCAATGACTATATTTCTACAAAATGTGTGTACAAACATGTGTATAATGTATATAGAACTCACTGAAATGCCTTCTCATGCAATATGTGCTGCCTGTTCCTCCTGCCATGTTTAAGTTATGTGGTGGTGACGTTTTCATGCATTCAAAGAATTAAACTCGAGTTTTGTAAATCTTTTTTTGGCCCAGTTTATGCTTTAATTTCATATCAAAGATTTCAACTATGGATGACTGTGTTCAGAATTAACCAGTCACATTCAACCTCATTCTAAATGGAGTCAGCACTCAACTGCCACCTTTTTTAGCATGACGCTGGTTAGCCCCAAATAAAGTATTAGTCTAACAAAGGAAGGAAATCATATTTAATAATAGTATAAGAACATTTTTAAGATGTAACTTTATTTAAAGATTAAAGTTGGATAAAATGCATGTTCTAACAACTTTGTGTTTGGAACATTTCAACTTTGCTTGAAAACAGACTACTTTAATTCCTATGGCAATTCGTGGTAGCTAAATTTAAATGGCGTTATGATTATGAGGTCTTTGGGAAAACGGTACCCTCTGAGGAGCCCAAAAGTTTTGATTTTGACAGAGACTACATGGCTGTGATTTCATGCTTCTACCTCATCGTCCACCAAAATGTTGCCAACTATTTGAAAGTCGAGGGCTCTCCAGTTGAACACGTTTCCGGGGGTGAAGTTTGAGTCCTCCACGTAGCGTTGGATCTCCCTCGGAGAGATGACATGGTCCCACATGTGAAATCGAGAGATCATGCCGACGAAGGACTGAGTGGCGTCGAAGCCTCCCCCGTAAGTGTCCTGCTCCTGGCCCAGGATGGTGATGGGCTTGCCGCTGATGGGTTGCCCCGAGTGGATAAACCTCTTGATGGTGGGTTTGCCATCCACCCACAACTGACTGATGCCATTTTCAGAGCTCCAAGTGGAGCACATGGTGTGCCAGGAATTGGGAGGAAAAGAGAGAGCCATGAAGTCAGTGCCACCGTCCCGAGCGTGCATCCTGATGACGTCGTCAGTGTTTATCTTGAAGAGCACAAAGTCATTGCTGATCGCTGGCGTGGCCAGAGAGACGAGGCCGTAGTTCCTGGTGAGATCTGTAATGAACCTGAGCAGATATGCCACAGTTTAGTGGTGGTGGGAAGTATATTAACTGAATATTTAAAATAAAATAGGCCAAACGCAGTATGAAACTAAACAAATAATTTATGACATTATGTAGGCTATTTAATCATACCATTTGCTGCCTTCAACCCTCTAGACTAGGTAAATGCTAACGCAGATTGAGGAACACCATAGAGCTTTAAAAAAAGAAAAGGAAAAAAAGCATAAATTACGCAGCGTTTACTTTTATGAAGCTCTTTTAAAACAATTAGCAGCATCCACAGGGCTACACAAAGTAAATGTGTGTGTGTGTATATATATATATATATATATATATATCTCGTTACCGTAGTAGGGAATGTATTATTTTGAAATTGTTACTTCCGGTTTTGAGTTTACGCTTTTGTTTTGAGTGCACACTTCTGGTTTTACGCCGTTTGTATATAAGGCATGGTAGCTTGTTTGCTTAAGTACAGTGAAAAGTTTGCTACGGTGTATTTCGAAAACGTATGTTTTTGAAAAAATAAAAACAGTAAACACCAAATACTAAAACACAGCCAAGTCTCATACCGAGTCGAAAAAAAAAAAAACTCTAAGCAACCGTTTATTTAATTAAAAAAAAATCTGCATATAACGACTATTACTGCATCTTACCAAGTTTTGACCAGCTCCATTAATATCCCTATGTCTGAATTATACTGCCTTCAGTTGGCCAAGACTCACACATCAGGAGCTGCACAATTACATTCTATTTAAGCGTTAGTTCTTGTACTCAATCTAGTGAATGTATGCAAGCCGAGGGCTGCTGGTGATACCCTGGTTACCTGAGACAGACAGTTAATGCACTCAAGGATGTTATGGGCGTCATCAGTTTCACATGATCTTTGGAAGTCTCCCTCGGGAAGACAAGAACTTTGCCAGAAAGATCTGCGCGCGCACACACACACACACACACACACACACACGTTTTCCTTTATTGCTTAGCACACTTGTGATGCAGTTTCTTACCTTTGGTTTCTGCACAACATGATGCAAGCATCACCATGAGCACAAAGAGTTTCTCCATCTGAAAGGAAATCGGTATTGCTTCAGTGTACTACACAATCAAATGTAAAATGTGTTGAATACTTCTATTATACTTTTGCTAAAATAAAGCGAACAAGCTCCCTGGCGGAGGTAACGTCTTACCTTGTCTTGACTGTGCAGCTTTGAGTAGACAGAAGAGCTCGCTTTTAGTAGTACTTAAATGTGATCTTGTTTATATAACGATGTGGATTTTGTACTCCTGGACTCTTCAGTAAAAAGGGAAAGTTTTTAATTGCAACATTGTGTCCTCTGCTCCCCCGAGAGCCAGTGAGCTCAAGCGCTGCAGAAAATCGATGTGACAATGTCGTGACTACTGCATTGTCAACAAAACACCAAATGGGAGAATCATTTTTACTTCTTTTGGTGGACATGTTGCTCTCATAGAGAAACAGATCCGTGTACTTAACTTTACAATTTCCTGTTTTAGTTTACGCAGACTTGTTTGTACAAACAGTTGATCAATTGCCAGTCAATCTAGTGTTTTTTTTTATGAGACTTTGACCAGGTGAGAACATTTAATTTATGAGGACCTGGTCAAAAGGCAGCCACAGTCTAGATGAAATTACAGCTCAACTGGACTAAAATGTTTGGAATTTTTGGAGCCAGAGCAGTTAGCAATCTCTAGTGGTAGAATGTTGCGCCCCAAACAGTTCCATTAAAGAGGAGCTGCCGTGCATGTCAAACCTATTCCACAGAACCAAATTTAGGACAAAAACGTTAGACATGATATTAAAGTCCAAGTTTAATTAGTCCTTTGACAAAAAGTTGGAGAATCTCTACTTTACATAATGATTTCAAGCTTCTAGATGACCTCATCCTCCACCAAAACTTTGCCATCGATTTCGAAGTCAAGGGCTCTCCAGTTGAACACATTCCCAGGGGTGAATTTGTTGTCCCGCTCATAGCGTCGGATCTCATATGGAGAGAGGACGTAGTCCCACATGTGAAGTCGAGAGATCATGCCGATGAAGGATTGAGACACATCGAAGCCGCCCCCATATTTGTCCTGCTCCTGGCCCAGGATGACGCTAGGCTTGCCGCTGATTGACTGCCCCGAGAGAATAAACCTCTTGATGGTGGGTTTGCCATCCAACCACAACTGGGAGATGCCATTTACAGAGTTCCAGGTGACGCACAAGGTGTGCCAGGAGTTGGGAGGAAAGGACAGAGACAGGAAGTCGGCGCCGCCATTGCGAACGTGAATCCTGATGACGTTTTCCTTGTTGGGTTTGAAGATCACAAAATCATTGCTGATTGTCGGTGTGGCCAGAGAGAAGAGGGCGTAGTTCCTTGTGAGATCTGTGAGAAATCTGAACAGACATGCTAGATGAGCTCTGGGTGGGAAGCAACTAAGACACAAATTACACCTCTATTGTGCCAAGTCACAGTATCAGAACTGGTATACATACTAACAGTAGACATTTTTTACTTTGGTGCAAGTCAACCCTAATATTTTTTGGGCACCGTGTCCCCATTAGTCTAAACACGGCATTCTTGATATTGTGTTTGTAAAAACCACCTGCTTTTATACATCCCATTTTTATCCCTCTCAGATGGCGGCCATTTTGCTACATGCTGTCAACAGGAAATGACCACAGTTGCTCAGGTAATGACCAATCATGGCTCACCCGTTTTTTGTGATGTCATTTCCTGTTAACATGTAGCAAAATGGCCGCCATCTGAGATGGATAAAAATGGCTGATAATGCTGATTTATTCATATACTGAATTGCACAACAATATCAATCAGAATACCATGTTTAGAGGAGTGGGGCTGTATGGAACATTTTAAAGAAACTTTTGGAGGTTGACTTGTAAACACCTTTGCCTTCTCTGGAAGTGCGGATGGAAATCAGTAAATGAAAGAAAGAAGAAAAAAAATTAAGAGCCGCTAGCAATACCCTGGTTACCTGAGACAGACAGTCACTGCACTGAAAGAGGTTTTGGACGTCTTCAGAGTCACATGATCGTTTGGAGTCGCCCCCGGGAAAACAAAGACTTTGCCAGAAAGATCTGCAAAAACATCAATAAAAATATTAAAACATCACTACAGTGGAGTTGGACAACACAGTTCAAGGGGTTGCATCATAGCTATTGTGCAGTTCTCAAAATGAAATCTTACCAACTGTAGTACGCGCACAACATGATGCAAGCATCACCATGAGAACAAATAGTTTCTCCATCTGAAATTGAAAGTCAGTGTTGCATCATTGTACCATGCAATTAAAGATGTGACTATGAAATGTGCTTATTACACAAAGATGTTTAATTGAATTTGGTACCAAGTCCACAAATAAACACGAGGGACTCACCACTACAAGCCACATGTGATAGTCGACAATAGTCAGTTATGGCATGGGAGGCGAAGCACTAAATACTAACACCTTGACGAGCCAAGGCACACCTGTGACAAGACACGGTTGGAGCTGATTGGTTGACACAAGGAGGGCTGAGAACAGGTGGAGACAAATACTTAATGAGGGAAGACAGGAAAACCAACCAAAAATAAATCACGACAGGAAACTGAAATGATAATAGCAGTCATTTAGCCAGCGGTGTCCAACCTTTTTTTCCTCGTAGGGCCACATTCAGGACAATAAAGGACGCTTGACATTCTTACGCTATAAATTATTAGGCATGCTAGTAAAACCATGACATCAAGGAATAATTTTTGACACACACATCTTTCAGTACAACCCCCCCCCCCCTCCCCCCAAGTGATGATTTTGGAGATACGTTTTTTTTTTTATCTGCCTGCTATTATATATGCATAATTGGCATAGAAATATGAATAAAGATAGAGTATTTGTCGTAAAGAAATCATGTTTTTCGGGCTGGTTATTATTAGGCACAAATGTGCCGCCAGCTGGCTGAAGTGTTTCTGCGTCTACATCAAGAACTACATTACCCATCATGCACCACAATGACGTAGAAAAGAGACTTCAAGATGGTGATCGAAAGTACTATGGTTTGGTAAGGATGGCGAAACACGTTTGAATTTAATCTCTAATGCAGTTTTATGCAAGGAGAAAAATACATTATTTGATATATTGTTTCTTCCGCTTTCCTTCCGCTTACATAAGAAAAGTATTCTCTCTAGATAAATGTTGTGTTTTTGGACTTTCCTGAGTCACTCTTCCAACGCTAGCACGACATAGCAAGCTACAAATGATGTTTTTGCGTCTCATTAACTTTTATGAATGGCCAGAAGCATTTATTTACGATAGCTATGGAATACTGTTTTTATCTATTTATTGGTTCACGTTTGATTAAAAATAAGACTATTTTAAAGTGCTACAGCACAAGGATTAGCTTGGGTCATTGTCATAGCGTCTGTTGTTGCAGCTAGCCTCTTCATTTTTGAACATCAGTGTCCCCATTATAAAGACTAAACATGGTTTCCCCCATGGATCATATTCTCTGCTATATGCTTTAAATTAAAGAAATAAAGCAATGAACACATGCTTGTGTATTTTTGTGCTTTGGGATTCCACAGGATGGGGTCAAAACCCTGAGTCAGGGCTTTCGTATGAATCAGATTCCATGACTAATAGGAAAGTAGTACATTGGCATTGTTGACTTGTGCATGAGTGTTCATTTTTGTATGTTGGGGAGGAGCTAAGTTTATCCTGTGCTTTTTGTAGAAGTTTTGGACAGTCTTTGCTACACATGCACTTCTGATGTATTTATTTGGGAAATCAAATCATCTGTTGGTCATATATATATAATATGGGCTAATTTTAATGGTTTGTTTTCATAGTTTGTTGTATTTTTACAGGTTAAACTATTAATATCATCAACTAGAAACCCTTTTTGAGAAGGGCGTGATATTTTTGGGATTGTTGGTGGGAAAAAAAAAATAACATCATTTGCTAATATTATAAATGCTGGCATGTTTCATAATTTGAATGCTCCATCTTTTGTTTGCTTGCAGTGTGGACAACAGTGAGTACATGCGCAATGGAGATTTTCTGCCCACCAGGCTGCAAGCTCAGCAGGACGCAGTTAATATTGTTTGTCACTCCAAGACTCGCAGCAACCCCGAAAACAACGTGGGCCTCATCACGATGGCAAAGTGAGAGACATTTCTGTTGAATGAGCTGTTTATTTTTTATTTTTTATTGAAAACAGTCATAAGGAAACAACTGTTTGTTTATGTCCTGTACAGCAACTGTGAAGTACTGACGACACTGACGCCAGACACAGGCAGGATATTGTCAAAGCTGCATGCCGTGCAGCCTCGTGGAAACATCAGCTTCTATACCGGCATCAGGGTAGCACATGTGAGTTTTTCATTCAATAGTGTTTTCTTGACCTTCTTTGTGTTATTTATTTTAGTAAGTGTCATACTCCCCCTAGTGGCCAAGGTGCGCACACCAGAAGGAGCATCGCGATTTAAATGGGCATTGAAGCATAAAATCATGATGCACAAAATCATTTTTTAAATTGTAATTCTAAATTTGAAGATAATGGTGCTCTTGTAACATTAAATATGCGTCAAAAGTGCCAATTTGTGACACCTGGCGCCATGATTCATTGAGCTTTTTGAACCCAGGTTGGCAAACCGTAAATCACAACCTTCGTTCCCATATGTCATTGTAACATGCGCAATGGGTCAGGTGATGCTCCCCCCCCCCCTATTTGTGCCCTTAATTTTTTTATTTTTCTTTGTAGTTGGCATTGAAGCACAGACAAGGCAAAAACCACAAGATACGTATCATCGCATTCGTTGGCAGCCCGGTAGAAGACAACGAGAAAGAGGTGAGCTATTTGCGTTAATGTCTAATTAATTAATTAATGTATTAATTTATTTATTGTCCTTTCTCCTAAGCTGGTCAAAATGGCAAAGCGCCTGAAGAAAGAAAAAGTTAACGTGGATATCATCAACTTTGGAGAAGAGGTATTTACAATCACTTTGACCCGAACCCTCGCACTTGTGTGTTTCATCCTACATGCTGACTTTTTTCTTTTTTTTTTGACAGGAGATGAACACCGAGAAGCTGACGGTCTTCATCAACACGCTGAACGGTAAAGAGGGCAGCGGCTCCCATCTGGTCACGGTTCCTCCAGGCCCCAGTCTGGCTGATGCTCTGCTATCCTCGCCCATCCTCGCTGGGGAAGGAGGTGCCGTGTTGGGTCTGGGCGCCGGTGACTTTGAGTTTGGAGTGGATCCCAGTGCAGACCCAGAACTGGCCCTGGTAAGAGGGGCCACAGTGTTTTACTGACATTTGTATGATTTGGGGGCTGAGTTTTATAGGACATTTTTAGATATTTGACTCAAAAATGAAAAGTATGACAATCTGAGAGGTCCCATTGAATTCATTTAAAGTACCCCTCATCATCGTGGTCTCGTAGGCTCTGAGGGTGTCGATGGAGGAGCAAAGACAAAGACAAGAGGATGAAGCCCGCAGAGCCGCTGTCGCATCCGCTGCTGAAGCTGGCGTTCCCTCTCCCGTTGACGGTAAAATATAAAATTCAAAATTTTTAGGACTTGCTTGTCTAAAACCTCTTGACCAAATTGATTTTCCTCAGAGGAACTGTGGGCTCGTTTGAAATTGAAGGTTACTTTTTTTTTTTTTTTTAATAATAAAAAAAAATGAAATTGAAGGTTACTCCCTTTTTTTAAAGTTTTTTTTTCAGGTGCACGTAGGCTCCTCATTCTAACATAATGTCAGCTTGGACGGACTCAAGACAGTTCATTTTGAAGTGTTATCTCTTCCCGTAGAGTCCGATGATGTCCTGTTAAAGATGTCAGTTCCAAGTGCAGACTCTGCAGCGCCCGTGTTGCCAGATTTCAGCCGCATGACGGAGGACGAGCAGATCGCGTACGCTTTGCAGATGTCCATGCAAGGATCAGCAGCAGGTGAACACTTTAGTGTCATTAGTGCATCACATGCAGTGGAAACACCAAAGTTAAACACAATCCAGTCCATGTTAGACCATTGGGGTCAATTCTGATTGGATTAATTTTATCCACAGCCAACACTTTTCTATTCTGTTGTAGAGTTTGGTGCTGAAGATATGGACACTGGTGCTGACATGGACTCTGGTGAGACCAAGGTAAATGTTTAATTTAGACATTTTTTTCCCCAAACAATGTTGACTTGCATTTTGTTTGAACGCGTCTGCTATCTGATCTGCGTTCAGGATGAAGAGGACTACGATGTGATGCAGGATCCGGAGTTCCTTCAGAGCGTCCTGGAGAACCTTCCTGGCGTAGACCCCAACAATGAGGCCATCCGTAACGCTATGGGCTCCCTGGCCTCACAG
Source organism: Leptonotus elevatus (assembly GCF_054856555.1). Taxonomy (NCBI): domain Eukaryota; kingdom Metazoa; phylum Chordata; class Actinopteri; order Syngnathiformes; family Syngnathidae; genus Leptonotus; species Leptonotus elevatus. The sequence continues at coordinate 17,486,387 of NC_141244.1, forward strand.
ACTGGCCCTAAACCCGAGTCCAAAAAGGACAAGGAGAAAAAGAAATGATCAATTAGATCAAGCTTGTTGAGTTTGTGATAGGATGTGTTTCATGTTTCGCTTTTGTTTGACCATCTTCATGTTTTTTTCAAAATTAGTTTGAGTCTTTTGTAAATACGTCTTGCCAATGACAGTGCTTAATTAATAAAGTTGCAGAATACTGAATGGAACATTTTGTATGATATGATTTGTTACTTTTTATTTTGTATATCTACAACAATGTTTCAGATATCTGTACTGTACTGTTACTCAGCGCATCTCTGCCGCTGAATTGTATCTGTAAAATGACAGAAGAAATTATGTTGCAGATATCTTAAATGATAATTGTGGCTACGAAAGATTTAGTTACAATGTGAAATTTTGTTTTTGACGATGAAAAAGTGAATTATAGATCTACAATATACTGTATGTCTAGAGAGGAAAAAGTACTCCATTGAGAGAACTAAAATTTCTAAACTGAAACTCAACTGCTTGTACTTCGTTACTTACTACCACTGACTAATTGACATAAGCACTGTTGAGCAGAAAATATAACTGAGAATTTAGGAAACATTGTAACACGACTTTTCACTAACAATTTTAAACTTGAGCAAAGCGTGTGGTATCTATGTTCTGTCGCGCGAAGTGGTGACGTAGTATTTGCGCGACGGAGTGGAAACACTCGCTGGTAGGTGACTTGTAGTCATTTCAATAGATTCTTGCACGAATTATTTACTTAACGAATACACCTATAACAAACATAAGACAATGCATTTACACAATAGTCGATTGTCTCGCTTATAAAGCATCCTTTTTAACTTATCGGACCGACGCTAGCATGGCCAGCTAGCCGTGGCGTGCTAAGTTGAGCTGTTAGCCGAATGAAGCACTTGTTGAATCATCACTTGGAAATAAAGCATCCTTAGTAAGCTATGTTACAAATTGCTATTGTGAGTAAACGGACAAATACCAGTTTACGTTCGCCATTCGACCTCACCAAACACGTCTAAACATTACTTTAATTATCCTTTACATAATGATTGGATCAAATATGTTTCGTTTTGACATTTTGCCGCAAGGACGATAACTTAAATGTAATCCTTAACTGTGAAATTTGTTTGCTTTTTCACAGTAACCCAAAATACACAAATACATTGCATTCTTTTTTACAGGTGCTTCATAAAGTGTCTGTACACAGAGGCTGCTCCGTGTCCGAGTTGACACGACGTAAAGAGATTCACTGTACACCTTTCCCCTTTTCATTTATTAATGTCAGGCAGACTTAATACATTTAAAAGATTTAGAGTTCATAATTTGCTTTAGATAATTATGATTCTTGACCCATTATGGTGTGCACTGCATGGTAAAAGAACAATATGTCGCAAAGCTCTTCTACAATTAACCTTTGCCTAACTCTTGCTTTTGCTTGACTTTTGGCTTTGCAGGTTTTAAGCTGCAATGGGGGACGTGAAGACCCCAGACTTTGATGATTTGTTGGCAGCGTTTGATATTCCCGACATTGATGCTATTCAGTCGAGTCCAGAAGAGGATGAGGTGTCTATCAATGAAAGAACAAATTCATCCCTCCCCGGCTCCCCTGCCTCACAACCTGACCCCCCTGCTGTCAGTGTTATAGTGATGAACACTGTGCGACCCTGCGACGACGACGACGATGATGATGGAAAAAAAGAAAATCCTACAAGCGCTCTTTTAGACTCTCATGTCAAGATAAGTGACACTGCTACCCAGATTGCCAATGGCTTTAATATGTCTGCTGCTAGTGACCAGCAAGGATCCAACGCAGCACCACGGCAGCAACTTTCACCGCTAAAGTTGAACGATGACAATGAAGGGAATACGATGGAGGTTGGATCGGTCAGGAACATGATTGAAGATGTGATCGGTTTGAAGCCCCAGTCGCAACTGGAGTCCACTCAATTATCTGTTCCTTCCTCTCCGCAGTCTGGCTTGCCTCAGAGGGAAGAAGCACACCTCCTCCCTCATTCGCCATCTTCCCCTTTATCACAGAACGGGGGTATTTACAAAAAGACTGCTTCTGAGATGGACGAGGATGACTCAGAACCAGACTTGGGAAGCCCTCTGGTGATTCACGAAAGCCCAGAATTTGTCATGCCGTCACCTCCGAAATTGAAACACAGTGTCAGACATCAACCTGAGCTTTGCGTCTCACCTGAGGCCACCTCATGCACTCTTCCACATTCTTCTAGCGATGCATCTCTTGAAACATTGACTGAGCAGGAGGAGAAGTCTGTTCTCCTCGGAGCTACACATCCATCAGCTCAGAACTGTCAATTGGCACCGGTGCAAGAGGAGAAATACCCCGACCATGTGATCGATGAAAGGGACTCGCCTGAGAGTCCACCGCCCAGCGAGACCGGGCTTCCGTTTCCCAGTAAAAGCCTTGAGTTAGAGAACCACAATGAGCTTATGGACAGCGAGCCAAGCCAAGCAGACAGACCTAATGACAGCGGGAAAACTGTAGAAGATGCTCAAACTGTAAATGAGGAGTCATCATCTGACACTGTCTCTGTTAAAACAGCCTCATCCGAATTGTTACCCCTCAAAGTTAAAATCAAAGTGCCCGCACGAAGTTTAACCAAGACGACACTTAAAAGAGGTCCAAGAGCCAAGTCTAAAGGTGCAAATTCTTCCAAATCTTCACCAAAGGCTCCCAAACCAAGACCTAAGAGGGGGGGTTCTCAGCAGTCTCGTGCAGGGCTTCCAGAAATGACAGTCAAAGAAAAACGTTCAGTGGCCATCAAAGCTAAATCCTCCCCCGCCGTTGTCAGTGTCGCCAAAACCGCACCTCTTCCTTCCATGACCGCCTCAACGACTGGCGTCAACCTGCGCTGCCTGGGTCAGAAGACACTCCAGAGTTCCCCTCAGGGCAGCAGCCGACCCGCCTCCATCGTCAACAACGGCGGGGCCATCATATCCAAGAGCCAGACCAACCTGGTGGAAAGCTTCAACAAGATTCTCACCAATAAGAACCTGCTGCCCAGCTATAAACCTGACTTGAGCTGCCCGCCTCCTGCTGAGTGGGGGCTGCCTTTGCCTGCTCAGGTAACTTTGACAAACTCCACAGCTTGGTGACAACAAGGGTTGATTTACAAAAATAATTGATTAAAAAAAAGTATCAGATTTTTAAAACAAAAATATTTTTTAAAATGTAAATGAATTTAACAACAATTTAACAATATTGAGAGGCATATATTCTTTATTATTTGCAACAACAAAATCGGTAGTGTAACTCTTCTTTTTGTTTCTTAGCTTGTATTATACTGCCCCCATGTGGCCAAGGTGCTCACCCCAGAAGTAGAAAACAAGCCCATTGAAACGTGCCAAAAACTGTTTAATTCTTCACTAGGGCCCGACCAACATGATTTTTTTAGGCTGATGCCTATTCTGATATTGGCAAAATAAAATTCTAATAACCGATTAATAAAGAAAAAAATAGAAAAAGTACTTTTTTTTTGTCCGTTAGTGCGTACGTTAATTATGTCAAGTCCTTTAGTATTTCTTTAACTTTACAGCAGAGAGAAAAATCGGCAAAAACAGGATGTTTTTTTTCTTCTTACCTTGTAATGCGTTTGAAAACAAATCTGCCAAAAAAAAGAGCCTGATTCTTGCCAATTTTAAAAGCACTAATAAGATAAATTGGGCTGACTGATTAATTTTTTGAGCCATATTCTTTACATTCTTTTAAATTATGCCATATCGGACTGTGTGACTTTATACGGTACATCAGTACAATATTGTAGAGTCTTTTTTTTCTTATCACATTTTTTTTTTGGGGGGAGGCAGGAACAGATTAATTTAAACAAATTTCCATTTATTTAAATGGGGATAGATGATTTGAGGTACAACTTAGAATTGAGTTACAATGAACAAATAAAATTCAAGCGTCAATGAACCGTTACATTAAAATAGAAGATTTCTCTGAATTTATTTTAAAAAAAAAAATGAAAGTGAATTAAATATTTGTTTTTGTGCGTGTGGTTCCGCTTAAATCAAACCTGTTTTAAGCCTCTAATGATTAATAGAGGATCCCATATTTTTTCCTGACCTAACGTGAACCCCATCTCTGATGTCACAACATGCCTCTGACCCTTGCAGGGTTACCGCTGTTTGGAGTGCGGCGACGCCTTCGCCCTGGAGCAGAGTCTGGCCCGCCACTACGACCGGCGCTCGCTGCGCATCGAGGTGACGTGCAACCACTGCGCCAAGCGGCTGGCCTTCTACAACAAGTGCAGTCTGCTTTTACACGCCCGGGAGCACAAGGAGCGAGGCCTAATCATGCAGTGCTCGCACCTGGTCATGAAACCCGTGTCCTTGGAGCAGATGATAAGCCAGAATGAACTCAATGGTCAGTGGCCAGCATTTCTGTACTGTTTGTTTTCTGAACATGTTTGCTTTTTAATGCTGCGGCGGAACATCTGATTTCAAATGATGACCGTCAGACTGAACAACGCTGGGAAAACACGCATTTAAAAAAAAAAACAGTTTTTATAATGGTGGCAGTTCAACCATAGAAACGATGAATTCACTTTTCATGATTTCCTCTGGGCATAATTGATTGTAAAATTAAGCATGTCATCCAGAATTTTGGAATGGATCGTATTTGAATTTACAGGTTCCATTGCATACATTGTCATCATCTGTTTTAGGACAGTCTACCCTCCGGGCCAAAGCGCAGCCACATCAAGCGTCCCCTAACAAGAAATCAGAAGCAGTGCAGCACATCGGTAATAAATGTCCAGAATGTCAGACTCAGTTCAGCAGCAAAAAGGAGGTGATGCAGCATTTCCAAGAAATCAAACAACCTGAAAGCACAGTGAGTCATTTGTGTACAATTTGTTTCCTTTTGAAATGTACACACAAGCTCTGACTTTTTTTTTCTTCTTCTCTCCAGCCATGCACGGAATGCTCCCCTCCGATGATGCTGCCCAACGCCTGCAGCACGGCAGCTCATCAACGCATCCATCAAGGCAGCCCGCCGTGCGTTTGCCCCGAGTGCGGCGGCACCTCCAAGCTGGAATTCTTTCAATCACATCTGGATCACGCTTGTTTGCACTTTTCACGACGCATCGGATACAGGTATGTCGTCAGCACACACTGGCCATTCAAGACTTTACTTACTGTTATTTACAGTGAACCTCAGTGAAAAAATGTGAGTATTGATGCCACAAAACACTTAAATATTATTTCAAAGCACCTTTCACACTGCACTTAGCAATGTGCAGCATGCCCTAGACAAGCCCATTCATTAGTGTGGTGGGGCTGGCACCACTGAATGGAAAAACTGCTCAAATTAAAAATTGTTCTATTCAAAAGTGGCGTCGCTGTAACGTCAGACAAGCGCCTCAAATGGAAGAAGAGTTATTTACACGTAACAGCATAAATGAGCTTTAATGAATGTGGTGACAGCAAAAGTTTGAGTGTTTACTTCCTGTTGGGCTTTTACGCCAGCCCTCCCAAATATGGGCACACCGGGGGTGTTGTCATCTTTTTGGACTGCCATGCAACTCTTTCACACTAAGTGCAGTGTGAAAAGGGTTTAAAAGTTAACTTACAGATGATTTCTTCATCTTAATAAATAAATTAATGTGTTCCGGTCATCATTTATTTTAAGAATTTTAAAATTTTAACTGTCAATGTGTATAAAGACACATCAGCTATTGAAAACTAAAGCTCGTGCTTTATTTTATTAATACAATAGTACTGTTACCACTAACTGCTAAACGAGGAGGAGGAATACATTTTCCACTATCTGCCCTGATTGTTTGGCCTTGACGGTCAATATGACCTTGATTGGGCGCTCTTGTTTTTTGTCTGTGCAGATGCTCTAGTTGCCTGGTGGTGTTTGGAGGGCTGAATTCGGTGAAGGCTCACATCCAACAGGCCCATTGCGACGTGTTCCACAAGTGCCCCACCTGTCCCATGGCGTTCAAATCGGCGTCCAGTGTACAAAGCCACATCAGCGCGCAGCATCCTGCCTTAACCGATGGCCGAGCCATGTACGCGACACGCGGACATGTCACATGTTTACATACTGGGCGTGCCTCTAACAGCACAACTTTTATTGTTTCTCACAGGTTGATCTACAAATGTGTGATGTGTGATACCGTTTTTACACACAAGACCTTGCTGTACGTCCACTTTGACACACATTTAGCCAGTCAAAAGGTTCACGTGTATAAATGTCCAGAGTGCACCAAGATGTTTCCTCAGAGAAGTGTACTAATGGAACATGTCAAGGTATACCCATGCTTAATGTTGTAGTCAATCGTCACTCATTCACTTTTGAACCCTATCTCTTTTTTCTTATTCTTCAGAACCACAAATCATCCAAGCAAGAATTAGCCACCGCCCCAGCTGCTGCTTCTTCATGTCCTCAGCCTGCAGTCAAGTTAGAGAGTTCAGACGGGGAAGACGGCGAGGAGGAAGTTGGCGCCAACACGACGGCCACCACGGGGTGGAAGTGCGCTCACTGCCACGAATGCTACACTGGCTCGCAAGAGTTCATCAGCCATATGGCTAATCAACATGGCAAGGTTGTAAAGTTAAGATGATTTTTTTTGTTGTCTTTTTTTTGTTTTTGTCAGACAGCGTTTATTTTTTCATGCTGCACTGTGTGCTTTTAGATCTTGAAGAACTTTCCTTGTAACAAATGTGAGAGCTCCTTCTCCTCCTCATCCAGTCTGAGACGCCATGTCCGCGAAAAACACAAGGTCTTGAGTCGCTTCTTCTGCCAGTGAGTGAATTTATAATTACATTTTAAAATAAATATTTGCTCAAATTTCAGTATTCATTTGCCACTCTCTCCTCCAAATAATTTTGTATGGGATATGAGATCATTTTCTATTGTTGTAAGTTGTAGGGCATCGAAAAGTCATTTATGTAGTTACCGATTATTATTATTATTATTTTTCTTTGAACTCCCATGAATTTTTGGTTGTGCCTGTAGGTACTGTAGGGGCAGCAAGAAAACGTTCAGCAGCAGAGCCATGTTGGACAAACACATCCAGGTTCAACACAGCACGGAAGCCATGAGCCAGGAGGCAAGCCAGTTCTACACTGACAAAATGCATTCCTGATGTTCACTTTTGATTGACAATGTCAGAGAATTAAACAAAAATGTGTATAACTTGTTTGAAGCAATTGCATTTCATAAGGTGGCCATGAGTGTATTTCTAATGTAAAATGGCGTCTTCTTAGCAGGGAGGAACAGATGAGGCCGACAGCGCCTCGGAACACGACAGTGCTTTGCTGACCCGTCGTAGACGCCGAGCGGGCGTCAAGACGGAACACGACGAAGACTACTCTACCTTCAAAAAGTTAAGATCATCCTCCGCACCTGCCCCTTATTCCCCCCCCGAGTCCGGGTTCCGCTGCGCCCCGTGCGGGTTCACCACGGAAGACCAGGCCACATTCCAGGCGCACATTAGCCAGCATCGAGTGACGGCGGAAGGTGGCGGGCAACAATGTTCTCAATGTGGTGCCTGCTTCACTTCGACCAAGTCACTGGCACGCCACCTCTTTATCACCCACAAGGTCCGAGATGCGTTCACTGACCAACATCAAGGCCAAAGCGTGGGCGAGGCGTCGTCTCCCGTTAACGGCAAGAAGCGCGATGAGAATGCTCTCGGCTGTCCTGCATCGCCTTCCTCTCAAACTTCCGGCAAGGAAGACGACGACGAGTTGAACTGTAAAGTGTGCGGCAAACACTTTGACAAAGTCGCGGATCTCAACACGCACTTGAGAACTCACGGAATGGCTTTTATTAATGCAAGAAACACGGGGAAACCAACCTAGGATGTGAGTAGCCTTTCACAACGTGCCTTATTATATATATTGAGGAGATTTGGCTCAGTGCATCCATGACCAAAATGTAAAACCTCTTTTTAGCAATCTAAACTTTCCCCATTGAAGTTGAAGATAGGAGGTTTTGCATTTTTTGCATTTTGGTCATGGACATTCAATTTAACCAGATATCGCACAAGTAGTCGTGAACATAAAACAATCAAAGATGATTGCCATAAGCCTTAACCATCTATATGTGACACTCAGGATATCATTTACAGTGGAACCTCCAATGTCAGACGCAATACGTTCCATGATGCTGGTTGACTTCGAAGCTATTATAAATTCAAAACAAATTTTTACATCAGAAAAAATAAATTGTTTACTATGGCGATGACGTAACCCGGATTTGCAATAATTGCAGAAAATATTTGTATAGAAAAGACCTCAAGAGTAGATAAAAAAATAATAATTATGGCAGTACCTGAGTGTGAGTGTCCGTCATGGTCAAACCACCATCATAACAAAACCTTAGTACACTTTACACAATGTTTTAATGAGCACAACTAGTAAACACTGTATAATAAAAGTTAAATACAGGCAAACTCAAATTTTACGATTACATGATCGAGATTTGTGATCATGATCATTTTCAGGTCGATGACGGTGAGCACAAATAATTGCTCGATCAGATTTTAATGTGTCTTTTTGTCATTCCCAAGATAGTCAGTTTGTTTATGGGGCTTCTACTGTACTGTAAACAGTTCACTGTTATTGTACGTTGTTTTATATTTCTAGTATTTTTAAGTAAACATTGTTTTAATATTTTATTTAAGTGATCTCAAGTTTCCATTGTTTTCAGTACTAATGCTTTAAAATAGGCAGTTTAAAAACGGTATTAAAACAAGATCAAGATCGGACCGTACGAAAGAAAACAATCTTTTTTGTTGTTGTTGCCAGATTGCCACAAAGGAGAGGGAACAAGAAATAGTCGATATGCAAGCTTCTCCGGCCAATTTCTTGTTGGTCAACATCAGCCAGTGGTGTCACAAAATAGCCAAATAAAAAAAATAAAAAGGATGACTTCAGATGCTTGCTGTACTGAAGGGCAACATAATTGTGGACGTTTGAATTCCAAGCTCAAAAATTAGTTTGAACTCAAACGGGAACGTGTTCCACTTTGGGGGTTCCACTATAACGTTGCTTTTCGAATGCCAAAATTAACTTTAGGGTAATTGCGCTTAGAGGCACCTCCCTAGACACAGCCTGTAATGCAGGTAATTATTGCACATGAACCGTCAACCACTAGTAAAATGTATAATCTAGCAAAAATAAGGACGATTCGGTTCACTTGTCTTTCAATTAAGTATTTGTTATCCAGATCGACCACCAAACATGGCTGACAAAAAATACAGCTCACGTAGAGTCCCCAAAAATCTATGAAGGGGCAAAATAGACATAGTATGTGCAACCACTTTACATGAGGGAATGAGGAGCTGCTGTGCATTTGATCTCACACACACACACACACACCAACACACACACACACACACACACACAAATCCCCTCAGGAAATGTCAGAAAACTACGGGTGCATTCAAAGAGTTTCAACCAAATTGTGTTGTGGTTCATGACTGATGAATACTACTGGAATAATGAATACGGCCTTCTTCTGCGACACCTGAATGTCTGGTCCTTTGTTGCAGTTCAGCAGTTGCTTTAAGGATGGCCCGTTGTCATCTAACGGTTCCTTTTTTTTTTTTGCATACTTGACATATTGCGTGAGAAAACACCGAAACGTTCTGCGCCGGGCAGTCCAATAGATTTGTATTTACAGTGGATCCTTTAAAGTTCAAAATAACACGTTTGTCACCATCTCGAAAGATTTGAAGCAATATTTGACCTCGTTTGTCAACATTTGAACATTCTTAATGATCATACACGACTCAAAGATGAGTGAATTGACTTTTTAAAAAATTAATAAACTTAAATGACACACTACGTTATTATGTGTGACTTAACGCAAACTAGGAATTGGCTATTGAACATTTCACACGTGTTAAAATACATGACAAGCTTTATAGTTGACCTTAAAGTATTCACTTAAGTGTGTGTCTTTTCACAATAAATAACCCGTTAACCACCTAAAAAAAAAAAAAAAAAACGCTGATCTTGCAATTGACATGCCATTCTTATTTTATCATTGATGACAAACTGGTTATATGACACATCAGAAAAAAAAGCCAAAGGGATATATTTAATTAGTACTTTGGAGGTTCCACTGTAGTTAGAAAGGAGACTGCTGAGCTCCTCTGTTTATCTTCCTTTGAAAGTGAAACTGAAATGAGAATTCAAAAAAGGGATCCTATCTCTACAAGTTCACTAGTGCAGTGTTTCCCAACATTTTATGAGCAAAGGCATATTTTTACATTCAAATAAATGCCTCAGCACACCACCGGACAAAAACGACACAAAAATTATGATCACTGGAAACAAAAATTGTTCTCGTGTCAATTTACTCACGGATGTAATTTTAACAGTTTAGTTGGATAATAATCCACAACACACTAGTGTTTGGGAATCACTGCATTAGTGTCAACTTCACATTCATTCGCTTCAGTTGATTTAGTTCTGCTTTGAACGGTCAGTTATGACTTGTGATCTGTGTTTGTTGTAAACATCTCAAAACCTTTGAAAATGATAATGTGATTGACTTGACTTGTATTTAAAATGTTTGCTATAGAGTTTCATTGGTTTAAAATAGCTGCGTGTTAATATCTGCAGAAGAGTTCAGATAATCGCAGTCAGTCGCTCGGTGGCTGTCAGCAGAGCTTTTTTTTTTATATATATATTGTTTGAAACACTTCCTTTGATGCGCTGTGTTGTTGTTAGCGTAGCCACAAGCTGTGTGCGTTTGTGATTACCGTCTCAGGTGAGCAATGAATGCTTTAGCAACGTTTTGATCTCCATGCTCAAATGTCTGTGGAGAAAAATAAAAATGTGGCACATTGTCACGTGATCTATTTGTCATTTTTATTTCCTTCAAAGTTATACTAAGCAAAATTTAAGGGTCACACAGACAATTTGTTTTCCATGAAAACACACTATTATAAAGAGACTACAATTCACAAATTTGGGAATCACTTATTTTTTTATCAGCTAAGAAAATAATAATAATAATAAAAATCTAATATTGGGAGAAAAAAGTCCTCATACTTGATCAAGGCCATGTAGAGAAATATCCATCCCTAGTCCAAATATGTAAATATATATGGAGGCACTGTATAATGTTTGACTGCAGTATGTTAGCTGTTTTCCAGTGATGTTCGCAGGTGGGTCTCGGCGGGTCGTCACAGCAGCGCAAAACCAGCGAGGAGGGCCAGAAACGGCTTCAAAAATCCTGAAACGCCCTCAATGCTCACGGAAGGAGCCCCTGCGTGAGAGGGAAACGCAAGTTCATTTCGGTGATTGCCACACAGGTTGCTTGAACACACACACACGCACATTTGTGGACTTGCTTTTGTATGAAATTTTTAATGGCAAATAATTAAGTATTTGTTTCCCTATATTTAGGATCACTGTTAATATTCAGACTGCATAATATTTTTTTATTATTAGCTGCAATCACCTCTTATAATGTTTGTTCACACCTGATCGATGAGCAAGTACTTGGCTGTCACTACGGGACCCGATCTCGGTCTGCTCCAGGGCGGCCAGTTGAGCATCTGTGAGCCTGTCTCGCTGACTTTGGGTTACCATGGCGCCGTTGTCGGGGCCAAGAGCCTCCAGTTGAGCCACAGAGAGCGCCTGATGTAGAAGAGGGCATGAGAATGTAGCCCGCATTTTCCCCGTGTTAAAATGCAATGAAAGGCTGCCACTCACGGCAATGCTATCCGCAGGAAATTGCGGGATGCTGCTCTCTTGAAAAAATGCCAAGACGGATGGGTCCAAAGAAGCCATCTCGTCTGCGTCCAAGCCAACTGAAAACACGTAGGAAGTTTCCAAATGTAAAAATTAGGGGTGTCAAAATTTATGTATTAATTTTTTGTTAATTTAAAGGCCACTAAAACATTTTTTTTTTACACAAGATTAATGGCCGCACCTTACTTGGAAAGCCTGTACTGGGAAGTTACAGTCGCAACGCAGCAGACACGTCCATGTCACAATTTAGCAGTAATACATTTAATAATAATGCATATATTAGTGGAGACGGGTCAAGTTGTATTTTACAATTTTAAAAATGTGCAGGATTTCAGAATTTACTTAATGTTAAAGATTAGATAGCTCTTAATATAAAAAGAAAAATGCACTGAGCTGTCACCAATGTCTTACAAATGCAATTATGCCATCTAGTGGCAAAAAAAGGATTTCAACACAAATCAATATCACACTCGTACAGTACAGTGCATCTTATTAATTTTAACTAAATTTTATGAATTATTATGAAATTACTGTAGCAATGACTAAAAAGTGCAGCCATGTTTCTATTAGTTTAACATTTTTTCCACTTTTATGTTAACAATAGTATAAAAACTTAGAAAGAAAAAACTTTCATTGTCCATTTAGAACAAATATAAAATGTGCAATTAATTGTGAGTTAACTATTGAAGTCATGTGATGTTATGTTTGAGAATTTTAACCGCCTGATAGCCCTAATAAAAATTCTATAAATTAGGTTTAACCAAAAAATATGTAGAGCAGTGCCCCAATCTTGGGTTCCTCTATTTGTTCCTTAAATATTGCTTAATGTGCCAAGGTATATTTAAAAAAAATTGCACCTAACAATGTGTCGAAATAATTTGTAGTACAAAAACGACGTGTAAAATTTCACACAGACTCACCGACCAGGTTGCCCATTTCTGCAACTGACGCTTCAGTCCAGTTCCCGACTGGTCCGAATGCCAACACGGCCAGACTTTTAAAGTGCCGAGCAATTTCGAGTGAACAGCGGATGTCGTTGAGGGAGCCCACAGCATCCCTGTGTGATGTACACACACATACACGGATTAAATAAAAAAATTCTCCAAATTTGACATATTCCATCTAATAATGACAACAGGAAAAAGTCATTTCAAAAGTGTTTTTTGTGACCTATAACCTGTATATTTCATGTTAAATGGGAATCACGATACAAGACGGCTGGCTCGAACCTGAAAGCGTACGTGTCGAGTTGTGCGATCTCGCTAGTGTTCAGGCCGCACATGAACTGGTTGAGCGCCACCATGTGGAAAGCCTTCAGCTGCTGAGCCGTCAGCTCGGCACGTTCGGAGACGCTTTTCCACACCGCTCGCAACTGTTGACGCATGTTGGACAAAACACATTCATGCAGTAATTCACAAACTTTTCACTTCATTGGTCATAAAATTATTTACTTAAATTAATGTATATTTGTTCATCTATCTATGCCAGTGACATTTAGTGACAGGCAGAACAATGACATGCTCTTCCACTAGATGGCAGAAGGTACAATGGAGCCAACAAGAACTTTTTTGGGCTAAGTCTTTTAGTCACCCTGTATCATCTGAAGAAAAACAATTATTGTAAAAGACAAGACATCTCTAAATCCCCAAATGAGTTGTATTTAACCGTAGAAGTTCCCGCTATATTGCTATGCTCCACCTGTGAATCATTCCAGCCGCAGTAAGCGACATCCTCCAGCCTGTCTGTGGAGAAGGCCATCTTCTCCAAGTCTGAATTAGAGAAACCCCGAGCGATACATCCCAGACTGGCTACGATGCTCTCGCTCAGATTCGACGCTGGGCCCAGAGCCTAGACACAAACAACAACCTCAAAACTGGAAATGTGTGGTCCAAATATGTGTGTAACGAGGACTGGCGCTGTAGAAAATGGACGGACGGAATTTGGACTATACCTCAATGGCCATCTTAGTGAGCACAGCCAGCTGCTCTGCCTTGTAGTCAGGGACGCTGCCAAGCGTTTCCATGGTTTCCAAGAAGGTGTCTGCTGACATCTTATCCAGTTGTGTGCTTGACCAGAACACATTGTCCTTTCCCAAGTCTTTTATTAAACTCACAGTCGGTATGCAACTATTGAAGCTGATCCTCTTCATGTCAGTATAGTTAGTGGTACCATTGACTGGAAAAAAGAGAGTGGAATATTGAAACAACCAGAGTGGACACATTTTAACTCATTCAAACCCTAAACATTAGTTTTTTTTTAATATTTTGTCATGCACTCCCAAACACGTATTTATACGTCTTTTTTTTTTAAAAATGCTAGAGCAGCTTTGAGATCTGAAGAGGTCACTAAAAGCAATGGTAGTTATTACAAAAAACGGCAAGCAGGTGGCAGCAGTGTATAAGAGATCAACCAGGGCCATGTTGCAACAAGCTCTTTTTGCCAGCGTATTCAACAGGTTATGTGAATAATGATGAAACTTAGCTATATTCTAATGCTAATTGCTGCAAAACAGAAACATACAAATATACTTTTTTTCCTGCTGAAAGAAGAGACTAATCTTTCTTTTGGTAGGTTCCATGTTTTTATAGCAATAGAACACAATATTCTGTGGGCCTTGCAAAATCAGTCAAAGTCCAGTAAAACGGCCGGGAGCGAAGGGGGTTGCTTCGGTGAAAATGGCTGGGGGTGAATGAGTTAAAAGAGGTCATTTCCACACCTTCCTGATTAGTTGACGTGATGAGGTTGAAGAGTTTCCTCCTCAGTGCTTTGGACACGTGAGACAGTCGAGGCCTCAGAAAATATAAGATGTCGATCATCCAAGGCTAGCAAAGAGTACATGGAAACGTTGTGATGGGTGATTAAATTAAAAAAAAATTTTTTAAGTGCAAGCAATGTGTTCTAAATTCAAAATTGTTAGATTTAGCAGAATATGGGGGGGGGAAAACACACAATTTCTGTAAAATCTTAATCTAGATGAATTAATTTACATAAAAATAACATACAAATTCCCCCAAATTTTTTTTGCAGCCATAACATTTGAACCAAATCACTCTCCTGCGAAATGACCAAATTTGAATTACCCCCTCTCACGGCTCTGTATCAAACATAAAACACACCATTCATACCTTATGAGGCAGAGCAGATAGTGCGCTCTCATCCCAATTCATCCACCCACCGAGTGACTCCATTAATTCCTCGTACCATTCCGACGGGTCTCTGCAGTCAATTGAAACCATACAAAAACAAAGTTGACTACAGTATGCGATATGTTATCTCTTATAGGCAGGGATTACCCAAACATGCGTCTGACGAGCTGCATCAGTGCCGGCCTGTTGCGAAGAGGAATGTGCTGGCAGGAGGACATAGACCACAGGCTGACGTTGAGGACGTGGTGCGCCAGGAGGCTCAATGTGGGGACTTCAAGCTCACATAAAAGCGGGCCCAGTCTGGAAACGTCCTCCACGGTCAGTTCGGACGTATGTTTCTCCTGTGAACATGATATTTGTTACATATAACAGGTTAGAGTGTCATCAGAAGGCATAGCAGTGTGTGTGCGCGCGTGTGTACTTTGGTCAGGCATTGCAGCGCTCTGCGGGTCAGAGCGAGTCGAGACGGACTTCGATGAGGCAGCAAAGTGAGGTTGGCTGCTCCCAACTTGTTGAGGAAAATGTTGCAAAAAGAGTTGGGCAAATTCTGCCATTCCCAAGGCCTGAATGACACGCCAAGAAAGCAACACTGAACTTTTATAGTTTGTCCTTGCAGCCATCGATTGATATTTATGTGTTCTTACCTCAGGTGAATGATTAGAATTATTGGCATAGTAGTATTGAACTCCTCCTCTGTGATGTTTTTGAAGTAATCCCGTCGCCCTTTCCGCAAAGCTGCAAAGTATTTGCGGGCCGCGCATCCAACCTGAACGTACAGAATTCAGACTTTTTTTCCCTTTGACTTACGAGCAAAAACGTTCACTACTAGTGTCAGCTAACTGTGTTAGCTTAATGCTAACACACGGGCTAACTAATAGATTTGGTGTCACTGTCATGGTGTTACCAAAAAGAGCAACCAGCACAATATCAACTGAATTCAAAGAGGCATGATGTCCCTAAGGTGGCATGCTAACGGAGAAGTTGCTAGCGTTGGCTCGGTAGTAAACAAAGTTTGTGGAAAGTAGAAAATCCCTAACCTCCTTGAATAGTTGGGGTTCACTGTACAAATCGTGCAATAGTGCATCACGTTAAGTGTGTGAGTATACCTGCAATTTGGAGAGCCACCATGGGGTCTCCTCTATAGCCTGGATCATATCCTCTATGTTTATGTCGGCAATGTTGTCAATCATCTCACAGGTAACACCCTGGAGGATGGAACCCAGATGTCTCCTGTGGTAAACACAGTGACACACGACTGTAGATGTGTCCCAATTCAAATGTCGAGACTTATTGTAAATCTTTTCACATTTTATAACAGGTCTAATGTCGTGGTCTGTGTTTTCGTTGTTTAGATTAATTTTGTCTTGTTTTTTTGTGGGTTTCATGGAACTTCTACAAACACAACGCTCCTACCCACTGTTATGGCTTTGACAACTTCAATTAACTTCATCGCTTATTAGAAGCTAACGCTGTTAGTTAATGCTAATTTGTGCATAAAAATAAATAAATAATCAATGCAGCTCTGCTTACCTTTTGGCTTTGACATGATAGACCGGGCGTCACACCTGTGTCGGAGGGGTGTTTGTATATGATACACTCTAAAAACAGTTGGGTCAAAAATAACCCAAAATGGGTCAAGAATGAACCAACCTAACGTTTTGACCCAAAAAGTTGAGTAAAATTAAATTAATAACGCACAAAGCAACCCAATTTTTGGGGTTGTTTTGTGGGTTATTCACTTGACCCAACTTTTAGGGTTAATTGAATAGCCCAAATGAATTGGGTCAAAAATGAATTGACCCAACTTTTTTTTAATTACTTAACCCAAAAAATTGGGTCAAATTAAATGAATAACTCACAAAGCAACCCATTTATATGGGTTGTTTTGTGGGTTGTTCATTTGCCCCAACTTTTGGCTAAATGGAATAACCCAAAAAGTTAGGTTAGTCCCTTTTTGACCCAATTTGGGTTAACTGTTTTTAAGAGTGCAGTACCTCTGCTGTGATAGTGCTTGAAATTGTGTCATTTGAAAGTGGCTCAAAATCTTCACCTCGCCTATCTTACCATGTCATGGGCGATGGCCGCAGAAATTCGCAAATGAAGAACCGGTTCGACACATTTTCAGAAATAGGCAAAAAGAAATAAAAAAATATAAAATAAAATACATTTTTCATGGTTTAAGTCTTTTGAAGGCTAATAGTAGTTCAACAGCTGCCATAATTTGTTGTTTTGGCAGATACACGACTACAACCCTTCACTTTAAAAAAAAAAATCTCATGATTCTTGGCAAAATGTTTCAGTAACCTCTTACCAAAAGTGTAGCTTATTTTCCATATAAAACTTTCTTGCAAGAAAGGCGGCCTAAGAAAAAAGAAGAACGGGAACAGTTAGCAGCATCACTGTGCAGTTTCCACCCGTGTAGTACTCACAAACTTGGACCACTGGTGCAGAATATTCTTGCTACCTGTGATCTCTTCAGGCTCTCGCCTCTCACATGCTCAGGGGAGCTTATATTGGCATCATCCAGGTCTGGTAAAGACATGCCGCGCAGCAAAGAACCGGGCAGAAAATGCACAAGCTCTGAAGTTTGATTGCTTCTCCGCAGCTACAGGGACGACGTACAAAATTCATTTTCACATACCAGCATCATTGTTAATCCTATGCTTGATTCTTACCACTTGTAACATAGCCTTGAGCTGACTTCTCCTCATCCTTTTGGAGATGTTCCTCAGAGCCTCAGTGTCGTTTGCAAACTCCTGGATGCTGACGTGTTCCAGCACGCAGTTTGGCACGCCTTCGATAACCGGCGCCAGTAGCAGCAGATCAGCGCTCTCGCACTTTGTGGAAATGCAGATGGTAAGGTCTCTGCTCGCAATGAAGAGAATAGCTACAGAAAATGGACAGATGCTAAAGGAACTCACCATCTTCTCTCCCAACAATTTGCGGACTATTGTGTGCATTTGAGACTTTGTCCAGTGGATGTTGGGTCCACGATTTAGGAGCATCTCTTTGAGATCAGCGTTAGAGATGTTAGCCAGCCGTTGGGCAGACAAAAAGGCTACACCGGTACCCAACGTGCTAAGAACTTCATAGCCAGTCCAGTTGGAGTTTGATGTCACCGCCTGTAGAAGCTGCCTCTTGAGTTGGACAGGAAAGAAAATGTAATTTGTGCTTTGTAGAGTTTTATTGCAGGTAAGTACCTTTTTGGTGTTCGGGTTGTCACAGAGTTCAAGCTGAGCGAAGAAATTCCAACTGAGTTCAGGAGTCAAGACCGGAGGTTCATCATAGTAACAAGCCAGTGAGCCAAGCCTGAGGAGTTTCAAAGACGTTATAGCTTAAAATGGCAAAACTGTAGAAGATGGATGTAGATATAAAACTTGAATGACAGTTTATGCCTATTTGCAGTTCACTATTCATACATTCACTTATTCACGTTTTTTTTTTCATCCTAAAACGGTAAGATGGATGGATGGGTGCTGGGCAGGGCTTTGGCGCCATCTTGTGGTATCTCGCTGGCTAAAACATGGCACAAGATGGCACCAAAGCTCTGGCTAGCACCATCCATCCATTTTCTATGCCGCTTCGTTCTTGTTTTCTTCATTGTATTTTGGTAAACTTATTTTCTACGGTTGACTGTTGAGAATGTTCAAATGTTACTTACAGTAAAATATTGTCTGTATAAGTTTACTGGGATGACAGTTTCTAAGTTCTAACTAATTAAATTTCCATTGAATAGTATTGTATTGGCTGCCAGAGCATAAATCATACTACAATTTGACTCGGTGTACCATGAATAAAATTACATTCATTTAAGGGTCCACACTTTGTTTTTGGGGCGAAAAGTTGATTTATGCATGAATACTTACTCGTCCACATGTTCAGCAAACTGATGTGTTTCTCTGAAGCACTCTTTAAACCTCCGGAACAACTTCCTCCCCAGGCTGGGTCTCATCCTGGTCGCCATCACCGTGGATTTGAAGTTGGCCGAGCGGAACATGTCACACATCTACATTAACGTGAGGAAAAAATATGCATGTTAAATATAGTATTTCTGCCTTGACTTTCAGTTGCATTGTGTTAACACCCCCCCCCCCCCCACTGCCATTTGATACATTTGACTGCACCATGTCCGTTATCTCCTGGTTCATCCATTTCGAATCAGCAGTGTACGTCTTCATAGACACTGAAATATACATTGAAATGATGGCAACACAACATTAGGAACACTTGCACAGTCAATCAGTGTTTATTTTTTTCTTAGTCTCATGTAGCTTTATAAGGTTAAAAAAAAAAGAAAAAAAGAAGAATAGTGGATGACACTGTCAATCAAAATTGAGCATTAAATTGTTTTAAAGGCAGAATTAGTACTAGTCTTGTCTTAGATCTCTTACATTTTGTCAAACGTGAATAAATAATATTTAGTGTGTGATAATGATGCTTACCAAAGACTGCGAAGACCACAAACAATGCTCGTCCCTTAGCAACCATGTTGAACGCGCCTGTTGTTGAACACACCAGACACAATGAAAGAAGCTGCATCAATGTCCTATATAATAATGGATCTGATTCAAGCACACCGAGTGATGTTTTCTATTTGTCTCTATGCAGTCTTCTATCGCTTCCTGCTGTGAGAACTTCCCTGGTTACCACCCCTGCTCGTTTTTCCTCTTGGGAGGCAGCACGGACTTTGGAGAATAACATGGTGGAAAAACACATGTGCTCTCCTAAATCTTTTTATTTTTTACATCACTTAACGTTTGGCTCGCTTATTGGAAACCACACTACTTTCCTGAATGAACTTTACACTGAGCAGCCATGAATTTACCGTTATTAAATGACATGACATGACACAGCAGTACATGTAAAGTAAAAACACTATCAAATGTAATGAGTGAAATGGACACAAATGAACAATGCCATTGATGTACTTACAGATGTTTGTTTTGTGTGTCCTCTCCAATAGATTGTGTCACTTTGACGTGCGGTGAATGCTTCCTCCTTTGTATGATGACGCAAGGAGGTTACCCGGCAGGTGCATGTATGTATCTTCAGGAAGTGATTCAACTTACCTCATTTATTTTTGATAGGAGCCTTGTAATAGAATAGTGCTTGTTGTTGCCATGATAACACCTGGATCACCTTCTTGGTGGTGTATTTAAAATTGGAAAAAGAAAAAAGAAAAGAAGGTATAAATGAACTCATTCACTGCCATTGATGGCTATAGACGTCAAAAATTAATTTGAATTATTTCTATTAGTTTAAAATTGTTCCCACTTTTATTAACAAGAGTCTGAAATCCTAGAAATAAATATTGTACAGTTAGAACAGATATATAAAATTTGTGATTAATAATGAGTTAACTATTGAAGTCAAGCGATTAATTATGATTAAAAATGTTAATCGCCTGTCGCGATTTAAAAGAAGAGAAAAGATGACTAAAAATTAGGGCCGCGATTACATTTTTTATTTGTAATTAATCGCATGACTTTACTAGTTAACTCACGATTAATCACAAATTTTATATCTGTTCTAAATGTACAATTAAAAAAAGTCTAGGTTTTGATACTCTTGTTAACAAAAGTGGGGAAAATGTTAAACTAATAGAAATAGCTCAAATTAATTTTTGGCGGCTATAACGTCAATGGCAGTAAAAAAAAACATTTTATATATATATATATATATATATATATATATATATATATATATATATATATATATATATATATATATATATATAGACAGTAAAATGTGGCTTCAAATGGCAATTTAAAAAAAGACCAAAATTCCATTGGTTGGACACAGCCTTTATTATTTTTCCTCTTGTACTAAATCCTAAACAAGGATGACCTATTCAATGGCATACAAAGTAAGTTTCTAAAATGTGTCATGCAAACTTGGCTTCAACACTCCAAACACAGTTTTGGAATACAATACAGGGGAATACATTGTGCTTGGATATTCAATTAGTGCTCGATGAAGTGTGACAGTCCATTACAACAAAACAAGGTTCCTAAATGAATAAACAGCCTTTTACGCGTCCATATTGATGGTCGCCATTTTAGCGTTGTTAACAATGTGAAGGTCAGGGTTGGTGAAATGATCTGGAAAAACACGATTTAACAGATTCATTAGTAGCAAGGAGCTCCTAATACATAGGGAAAAAAAATAATTTATATTAGAGACCAATGTAGTGCTCAGACTGATAGTTGGTATAAAAAGTCTACATACCCCTGTTCACATGACAGGTTTTTGGGATATTAAAAAAAAAGAGAGAGAGAGAGAAACCAAAATGTCGCTCTCATTTGCCATCACTTATAGTGCAATATAAAAAATAAAAATAAAAATGAATGTGATTGGCTAATTCTAAACAGCCACATGGACCACATCCCTCGTTATGAGTTTATTTTTATTTTTATGTTTGCAATTTATTAAATACATATCATGAGCATTTGTGTGTGGGACTCACCAGCAGCGAATGCACGGATGTGAGTGGGCCTTTTAAGAAGCACGTCTCTACAAAACAAACACCTTAAGGTTATTTCGCAAATTGAGATTGTGCAGATACAGTAGATCTAGATAGATTGATAGCGTCATACATGCATACTGTATGTGAAATCATATTGAAAATGACACTCGTTTATGTATAGCTACAGTATATTCTAATGCGACATTATAATGCATATATACCTGACTTAAAACTGATAATAATAATAATAAAAAACAATAAAATCATGAAAATGTACAAACCTGGATTTTACACCTAAATTCAAACATATTTAGAAAATCTAAATCAAGTGCTCGAACCTGAGAAAATCCTCAACCATGACCTCCACCTCAGGATGCGCCATCAGATACTTCTCATTGTCGATCCTGGTCTGGATCTGTTTTTCAAATAAGGCGTTTGATAAAGTCGCCGTCTCCGTTTGGGTCGTGCTTGTTCCGCTTGTATCTTACTTTGAACAGGCGCAGTTTCTCCCGTTGTTCGGCGTTCAGGACGCCCACGTCCAGTTTTTGCGAGACACTTTGGAGAGACATTTGTGTCGGGGTCCAAATTAGACTTACAAGTAAAACGTGATGGCGGTCGCCTGTTAATGACACAATAAACAACAGTTGCTGTGGAGACGCGTGTTTGATTTTACACGTTGTATCCGCTAGAGGGCGGCACAACACCGAATAGAACTTTCCATAGGCAAGACTGTCATACGCAAACGATGGCATCGTAAACGGTTACTTCCAAGACAATTAAAAGGTCCTAAAAACTGATGTTTGCAGTGATCTCCTAATTACTTTCAAGAGCTGTATATTTACATCATATTTGGCTTAGCTAATTTGCCAATTATATATCACATTTACCCTGCTTTGTTAAATCAAAAGCTCAGTGTATGAGCTGTTTATGTTCGAAAAAAACCAGCCAAATTAAAAGTACATAATAAAAATAAAGCTTTATACTTGCATTTCCACATTGCATGAATTCCATCAGTTGTGATATTTTACAAAGTTTAGCATAAACATGGAAACTTGGTACTGACTGAGCTATTTACAGAGGTACAAAGTCCGTCAATCCGGTGTACAATACAGAGGTACATATTAAAAACAGACTAGCTTAAAGGCTGCATTCTTGACACGGTAGACAAAATTGTTCCGTTTTCCTTCTGAAGACTGAAAAAAAAAGAAGCACAAAGAAGAGTAAACAATATTACAGCACAATAGAGGCCAAATGTTACAATATTGTGACATAAGCAGTTGGCCAACTGATACGGATTCATGGGCGTGGCTGCCACTCTCATTTCTTTATTGTTGCATCTCATAAACAAGCCTTTGCTGGTGTTTTAAACATTCTGAGTTCATTTCATGCTGTCACTCGCTCTGCATGAAGAAATAGCTTGTGTTGTTGAAGTGAATCGCTTCTCTCCTCTCCGGCTCGACATCATTTTCGTCGGCCTCTTGTCCCTCACCCGCGGTGGGTTCTTCCTTGGGACACGGGGGGGTTAAGGTCACTAGGGCTCGACCTTCCGGCGCTACTGGGGAGGGCGGTTTGGGCTGGGCGGGTCCTTTGTAGTGGCTCCTGAATCTCAGACTGTGCACTTTGGCAAGGAATTTTTCATTGTGTCTGAAATAGGACAAGTGGGGGGAGGGGGGGGGTACAAGTTTGTACAGTAATCCTCCGTCATATCACGACTGATTTTTCATGCCCCCATTATGTTGCAGATTTTAAAATAGCATATATGCGAAAATCAGAATCCGCTGACAATCGTGCCACGGTGCAGATGCTGCAATTCGAGTTTTACCTAAACACGTAGGCTGCCAAAATAATGGCGAGGATGGCAAACAAACATGAGATCCACACGATATGATGTGACACCATTGTGGGGCTGACGCTCGGTTCGAAAAGTGCTGCAAAGACACAAGAGCCATGACCACCAAAAGTACATTTTAGGATGCGGTGTATGCAAAAGGTGTGTTGTGCCATGTTTCCTGAGCACCTTTTTCGCTCTAGTGACTTAACTTCCTGTTTTAAATAGAAGGAACTTTTCAATATCAACACTCGGTGACTCACATTCAGATGGATCGTCTGTGCCGGAACCTTCATCCTCGGGAAACTAAAAGATGAAATAAAAAACGGTCATATTCGGCAAACTGTCTGTATGATCTTACAATAGTACATGAGAGAATTTATCTGTAATTTGATTTTTAACAAATCACAGCCTCATTTCTGAAACTGCTCAACAAGTAAGTTCATCACCTCTTTTTTGATTTTGAATTGATTCTACATTCTGAAATTCAAACCAATAAGATTTAGTGTTATAGTCAACACACTATAACGAATAAATGATGCTACAAACATTAGCAGCCATAGCTAATATCAAATTGTTTACAGCAAACGCTGCTATTTTGTTGAAGCTGGATGCACGTTCTCTGTGACTATTTTGGCATACATCTACGCATGTTTATAATTGCATCCCATTATGGGAAAAAAATGTGTTTGAGAATCATATTAGCATGCTAGTCAGAGACTCAAGTCGCAGAGAGATAACTGAAGTGAGGGCTAGGCTACATTATCTTGCTAGCACTCCCAATTTAAGCAAATTTGTGTATCATTCATATTTTCCACTATCAATTGGCTATCAAAAATAAAGTTGAAAAAAAGGCAAGATTTAGTTTTTCTATTGCACAAAAAAACTTATTTTTCACATTTCAATTTTAGGCTCAGAAAGTACAAAAGGGCTATCGGCTAAATTTGATTTTAATATTTAATTGGTCTGGTTTACGTCACCAATGTTTAAAAAATAATTGTAAATAATTGTAATGAATTTGGAAGAGAACCCAGGATTCGGAAGATTAGCTTGTGAGCTGGGTCAGTAGCTAATGGGTTTCTCAATAAACGAAATGAAACGAAACCTGGATGTTTGTTAGGCGCGTTAGCAAAGATACATTTGCTAGTTAGCTAGCACAATTAATCAAATCAAATCAAATAAATTAACCATATTTTTTATATAGTTTGTTAGCAAACTTAATTGGTAAATGTAAACACGAATTTGTTTTTGGTTTCCGAGAGTTTTTTTTAAATGCCTATTTATTTATTTATTTTAGCAATTTTTTACAGTGAGACCAAAAATAGTCTTAAAATATTTATGTAATGTACTCCAATAAGTTAATTAACAGTGGCCAATCAAACACCGGCCGACTTATTTACCGTAATATTCATCAGGTCTTCATTCAGCAATGCTATCGGCTCTTGTGTCCTTGAGTCTGTAATGAAAGAGGAAACTTGTGAAAACAATGCACCGAACATATATTTTTCATTTTATTTCGTCCAGCAGGTACGCCGCAACACAACTTGATTGATGTGATTTTTGTTTACAATGTTCATGGTTTGATTTGAAATGGATTGCATTTTCACATATACAAAATAATTTTTTTGATCCCACACAAAGAGCGGTTTACTGTTAAGATTTTGTTTTCTTAAATATTTATTTAAAAGAAACAAAGAGCGGAAGAGGAGAGGTGCAAGTGGTGGCAAAAGTAGGTTTGTGTTTTCCTTGGAATGCTCTCCGGAAAACTCAAACATGCAGGAAGGAAATCAAAGGGCCAACTTCTGAGGTTGCCATGACACCATTTGTGTCCAAGGTGGATCAAGAAGTGCTGGATTCCGACATGACGCCAAAAATCATACCCACACATCCGACATAACATGATATTTATTTCCCATTCAGGAAGATGTCTGCTTTTGTGTGCATGCTTATTGATTTGATTTAATAGTTTTAAATTACCAATCCAGCTGCTGCCGTAAACCGGTGCACTCCAGTCGCTCCACAGACCATCAAATTCCTCCTGAGTTCTCAACTGGATCATGTACTCCACGCCTGGAATCGCGTCGGTGATAGTGAACGAGCGATGGCCCTTGATCAACTTCAGCTAAAACATACACGCACATGCACACAATGAATCCAAGTAATCGCCACCTGAATTTGTTTGAGTCGGTTAAAATGTTACATCAATGCTATCTTCCTTGAACCAGACCGCAATGGCCACTAATGCCCCCCCTCCCTCACAAAAAAAACACTTTGACCTTGACTTTGTCTGTGCTCTACCACGTGATGTTCTGATTAGCAGTAGTAGAAGAAGACCAGACCAAGAAGAAGAACATACCAAGATGGTCTCAAAAAGCTTTGCTGGCCTCATGTGACTTTTTGCGGGAAATCGGAGTTCGAGGGTAATTCTGTGCTACTTACGCTGTAGCGGCTAGCTAGCAACAAGCTTCAGTTGGATAGTGTGCCTAAACATGTTGCAAAGTAGCTCCTAAGACGGTAATTATCGCCTCCGTTGCGGCAAATAAGCTAAATATCTCACAAAGGGATGACGAGAAAAGACGGAGAAGCCATGCTAATTGCTAAGCTAGCCTGACAGCTAGCACGTTAAACACAGGAATTAAGTGCGTATGACTGGAATTGCATTTACTAAAGTGGAGAGAAAATCAGACCAGCTAAACAGAAGCGGAAATTAATTAACTTCCATTACAGTGTACGTCAGCCAGGAGGAGTGGCCTGTAAGGGTTTAAAGTATATTATTGTGCACCTGCATACTTGAGGGCGACGAACCAACAGGTTGGTATTTGAGTTCATAGACAAGCTTATAATAATTGTCTTGCGACTTCCAGGAAGCAGGGACAGTCCAAACGACCCTCATCCTGGTCTCGTGTCCCACTTCCTGTCGGACCGACACCACTGAGGGAGGGTCGGGCTTCACTAGAGGAGAAGACGAATCACTTTAAAACCTTAAACACGACGCAGTGAGCTGGTAGGAACTGTGTGGACGTACAAATGCCCAAAGGAATAAAGGACACGACGGCACTGGTGGCGTTTCCCGCCATGTTGGTGACGCACAAGTAGGCCGTGTGAAGTGTCCTGCGCTCGTCTTCGTTGTGCTCCAGAACGCACCAGCAGCGCGACCACAGGGAGGAGAAGGAACACTGAGCACGATGGAATTTGTCACTGGGCCTGGGCCAGAACGAGAGCGGAGAGGGGTCATTCACACGGGAGGAAATAAACACTGGAAAATGGCAGCTTTAAATAACTCCATTGTTGCGTTTGTAGTTTTAACGTTGGTATTGGAGTATGTCAAACGAGGCTGTAGACAACCATGCCCCACTCACCCGTCAATAAAATATCGCTTCTAAAATGGATGCTACATCTTCTAGCATCTTAAGCTAATATAGGCTACTCACAGGAAGCTACTGGCTGTATTTTCAATGGCAACAGTTGGCTTCACAAGTTAATTGTACCTTTAATTGTTTTTGCCTGTCACTATATGTCACTGGCATAGATAAATGAACAAAGTATACATTATTTGGAGTACATAATGAAGTGAAATTGGATCATTTCACCTGATGACAATTTCTACGGTAGCTAGTGACGCATCTTTTATCACATTGATAAGAAAGACTCATCATCCTGACGCGTTAAGCTGTGACAGTGGCCTCATAACGAGCTACACCTCTTACCTTTTATTGATTAAGAGATAGCAGTTTGTATGCAATGTCAACGGCTTCTGAGGCGTCCAATCACAGCGGATCTTGGAGCTGGGTGACTTTTTGGAGCAGGACAAGTTGGGAACCTCAGGAGGATCTGCAACACATAAACCTCAATTTTAATGCTTCATCTGAATATTTGTAACGCCCTCAGTTTGGTAAAAAAAAATTAATAAATATATTTTTAAATCATCTAAAGCTATTTAAGCATCTGATTTCCTCTGTGTTTACAGAATATGGAGAATTTAAACAATAATTGTAGAACTGTCAGTTACCTGTACATGTTTAAAGGGGAAGTCAACCTTAAACATTCCTTGACAATAATATGTTATATGTGACCTCAATAGTCTAAACATGACATTCTGATTAATATTACATTTGTGGAATATGAGTTATGCAGTTTTTTATCCCAATAACACCTGTTTTCTGAAGCTGAGCTGTGATTGGTAGTTACCTGAGATCTGAGCAACTGTGATGTCATTTTCACTCGACAGCAAGTGGCAAAATGGCCGCCTTCGAATATTGATAAAAACTGCTGGGTTTTGCTGCTTAACTCATATTCCACAAATGCAATATTAATCCGTATTTAATACCGTATTTAGACTAGTGGGGCTGCATATAACTTTTATTGTCAAGAAATTTGGGGGGAGTTGACTTCTCCTTTAAAAGATAAAAAAGGGCAGAGGGTTAAAATGACAGTAAAGTCTACTCTATAGCCTATATAAGATTCAAACATGCGGGAGGAATTGTTTAAGATTACTTTATTGTTTGTGTTTGTTAAAAAAAAAACACACACAGGGAAAGAGAACCTAGAATTTTTTTTATTTTATTTTTTTAACTTGTGTAACCTTACCTGCCACAATGACCTTTAAGGTAAACATCGTTCGACCTCTGTGCTGACAAGTGTAATTCCCAGAATCCCTCGGTCGCGCCGAGGTCACAGAAAGCCGCGTGCCGCTTCTCCCCGACACAAAGCCGTCCCAGTCCCAGTGTCCTCTCCCCACTGTCTTGCCGTTCCACTTCCACTTGGATTTCCCTTTTACGCCCCTCGTCCCCTTGCTGCCATTGGCGTTTTCGCCCTTTGGAGCTGCGCTGGTCGGCTGGACCACTTGATGCGCGGGAGCTGATGTGTATCCTTCCTCCTGAATTTTATCCTTCGATGTGTTCATATCAGTACTTTTTAAATCTCCATTGCTGCTGTGTATCTCACTCGAAGCGTCTTTGTCATGAGAGTTGCGTTTTGCCACTTTAACTGTTGCTCCGTCCACCCTCACGTCGCCATCACAGGACAGAACTAAACTGCTTCCTGGGGGGGCCACCAACACGCCGGGAGGAGGCTCTGAAGCGAGACAACAAGACAGGGAACAGTATAAATCACTGTTGAGCTGTATGCAAATTTCTGGCCATGTGACGTTTGCTTAGCCACTAAGGCCGATTTCAATGGGCTAAACAATAACTGGCAATATTTGGCCACTCATGCCAGATTTGCCAGATTGCAATTGCACCCCACAGATGTTCAATATGGAATACGCATTTTTAATTTTCCATTAGCAGCCACTTCCCCCGTTTTAAGAGGGTGTGCACACTTATGCAACCATGTTATCTCACCAGTTTTTTGTTTTCGTTTTTTGACTTCTCCTTTGGAACACAATAATGGTGAGAAAAGCTTTGAAAGGATTTCTCTTGGTCTCATTTTTTTTTATATTACAAAAACCCATCAATGGAACCCCCTGTGTGTAGACTTCTTATATCTGCTATAGGATTTTGAATTAGGGATTGGGTTAGGGTTAGCTACTTAGGTTAAGGTTACGTCATTGTTAGGCTTAGGGTCGTAGGGTACGTCAAGGCTAGGAATAAGTCTAAATATTTCGTGCCCCCTCCCCGCCAAATATTATAAAAAAAATTGTTAAGTATACCCCTGCGAAGAAGCTATAAACCTTGCGCACTCGCTGACAATGAGAGCGCCACTGCCACCTACTGTAGTGGATTTGCAATTACACTTTTTTCTCGTAAGTCACCCCTGGCATTGCACTGCGTCCCTCCTCCTTATTCGAGAAGGACTGCGTGTTACATACACATATATTGCAAAATCACCATTACATAACGACATCTTCTTAAAATAATCGCCTAAGTCATATTTTTTTTTGATTTTTCAGGAAACAAGAAAAATGGAACCATTTGCATCATGAGGAGATGATTTAGGCAAAAAAATAATAATTTTTGCACAAAAAAAAAATACTTTTTAAGAGGGTGACGAAAAGCTTAATCAGCTTTTGAACATTTTTTTTTTTGCCTACTAGGATGACCACGTATGTGTATGTTAATTTCCATTTCTGTGCACAATATTCCCAATGTGTTTTCCTTCTTATTTGAACAACCACTACGACCTCGACCGGTTCTGAGTTCACTCTGGACAGTTTGGAGAGAGAGAGAGAGAGAGAGAGAGATAAACAATGACACTAAATGACCTTTAGCCATTTTAAGGGTAAACACACTTTCTCACATGAAGAGGCCCAACAGCTGGAGGGGCTAAAAATTCAAGGGAGACCAATACAAATGAAAATCTTCAAAATGATATCTCAATTGCCCTCCATTTGTCATTTGCAATCCAATAAGCCAAATAAACTATAATCAAACAGTATGTTTTTGTAACTTCACCAACCTCTCTTTTTAAGTTAATATCAAAAATCTTAGTGTGAACTATGCTCACATTAATTACCGTAAAGTCATCTGTAAACAACTGACTTACTGACAATAATTAATTTGATGTATTCAAAGGTCAACTCAGTCTCTAAAAAAAAAAAAAATTGCTTGCTTTATATAAGAGGGTAACATTTAGTGAAAGTTTACCTTTTTTCAGACAAGACCCCTGGAAAATGCTGCATACCGGCGTGGCGCATAGAACCCACAGCAGAAAGTAGATAAAGCACATCTTGGGTGACTTAAAATCCCCCCCCCCCCCTGAGAGAGGAGTCGCAAAATGTTCACATCGCCTCCAGAAGCAATCCTGCTTGTGGATCCTTCTGCCTGTCTTTGCACTGACGCTCCAATTTGTACCGCGAGCGTACCAACTTCCTCTGAGACACGTTATTGTGAAACTCATCCGCCACCCCCACTTTTCCACACACAAACACACACGCGTATGAACAAACGCACACGCGCACACGCGCGTGAGCCCAACACTGAAGAAATCCTCCTCAGTGAAACGCCAAGTGAACCAGAATCGTTATCGCCATTATCCTGTAGTATATCAACATTAGCCATGATTTAATCAGGGGAGTCGTTTGTCTTATAATTATGTTGTGAGTGTAGTCATTTGTACAGTAATAATATTTAGTTTCATGTCATCGCTGCCTGATTGATTAATAGCACGTGCCTTTGAATTGTCTGAATTTTACAGTATAAAAAAAAATATGGGTCTGTTTTTGTGAGAATTATTCCCAACGAGAAGAAAATACTGTATATCTAAATTTCATGCACTTCCAAGTATATATTGCCAATATTTGTGAGTTTATATAACCAATAAAGCAGGGGTGTCAAATTCATTTTAATTCAGGGACCACGTTGACCCAAATTTGATCTCAGTTTGTCTGTGGCCTAATAACACAGGTAAAAAGAATTCCTTCATTTTTTTGGTACAAATAATTACAAGCACGTTCAGAAAATATTACTATTTTATGCCAGAGTAATCTGACCTTTCAGAAGAAAAATTTATGCATTTTTTTTTTACATCAAATTCTGTGTAGTATGGAGGACCAATAAGAGAAAAGTACAACCCAAGACCGCCCCCTCATTTGAATAACAATTCACGATGACAGAGTCTGCAACATGAAATAAATACATGTGAGAGCAGAGCGTTATTTTTTGATTGATATTTAATTGTACTTATATATTTTATTTTTGTAATTATTTGCACATGTATATATTTATTTATTTATTTGATTTATTATATATTAGTTATTTATTTCATTTTTTTAAATTTCGTTTTGTATTTTGTATGTATTCTTACATTTATTTGTTTATTTATGTATGCATTTGTATATTGTTTTTATTTCCATTTGTATTTTTTTGTATTACATTTTTTAATTATACTTTTTATCTCCATTTTTGTTTTAATTTTTTTAAATTCATTCATTAATATTAATTTTCCGACATTTTGCTCCTTGAATGTAAGGTCTTTATTCACATCTTGTTTAATCGTTCATGTACAGTGTATATATTTAGACTCGTACAACTCGGCATGTAGCAATCAAGGCATAATACCTGAATACATTTAATTGATAATGAATGACTGAACAGTAAAATAAAATTTTCAGAGTGTATGTCGAAGGCGCTAGTAGGCACACAAAATGACCCGCCACATCCATTAGTCTGTTTGAGTTTCTACTTGGCTTCCTATTACAAGCCAGGCAGTCATCAAACTTGCATCACACGGCTTTAAACACATCAATATGATGCAGTCGACAAAAAGACAGTGATGAGTAGATGTGTGACAAGTTGTTCTCATTGAGAAGTAATAAAATGCGTGTTTTTGTTGCCGTAAAGGGGAAGTCAACCTTAATTTTTTTTGACAATAATGTTATATGTGACCTCACTGGTCTAAACATGACATTCTGATTAATATTACATTTGTGGAATATGAGTTATGCAGCAAAATCTAGCCGTTTTTATCCATCTTAGGGGGCGGCCATTTTGCCACTTGCTTTTTCAACTGAAGATGACATCACAGTTGATCATGGCTCAGGCAACGACCAATCACAGCTTACCTGTATTCTGAAGCTGAGCTGAGATTGGTTGTTACCTGAGACCTGAACAACTGTGATGTCATCTTCGGTGGACAGCAAGTGGCAAAATGGCCGCCTCCTGAGATGGATTAAAACTCCTGGATTTTGCTTCATAACTCATATTCCACAAATGTAATATTAATCAGAATGTCATGTTTAGACTAGTGAGGTCACATATAACATATTATTGTCAAATTAATTTTTTAATTGACTTCCCCTTTAATAATTGTATGCGCTCTTAGAATATGCTGCTGCTGATTGACCTACATTCACAACATACAATCTTATAAAGTATCTGTTCCATTAAATTGTATTAATATATTCCCAACATTCTATTATCTTAATTTTGGAGCATTTCTCTTCGCTGCATTGCTTCTAATATGTGTATGTGTGGATAGTGGATTTTTTTTTTTTTTTTTTGCCATGTGAATCTAATCTGCCCATGGTCTTCACAATTACAAATGCTGACCAATGTAATTTCAACTATATTAGCATTGGAACTCTTTTTTTACACAATCAGATTTGAAATCCGTCCTAATAACGTCAAAATGGTTTCACTCTGTTTGTGTGGTCGTCATGGCAACCAGTGCAGTTGGCTACTTCCCGAAGATCTTCCGAAGTGGACGTCATGGGAATCATCTGGGAATCTCCGACTCTTTCCTCCTCGATGGATGCTTCCTGCGAGCTTCCCAGAACAGAAGAGGAGTGCGAGAGCGCAGGCGTGCACTCCCCCGACGTACTGGGAGGCGTGTTAACGTGCTTTTTTCTCCGCAGGGTGTCGATCCAGCTGGCGCTGTGTCTGGAGGCGAAGCTGGCCAGAGCCAAAGACGACAGACGCATGTTCTTCCCGGAGGTGATCAGCTCCCCAAATCCCTCCTGGTGGGCGAAGGCGTAGCCGGACCTCCGGGAACCGCCCCTTGCGCCCAGGCGGCCCTCGGAGACGCTGCCCGCGCTGCGCCAGGTGGATGCCACGCTGCCACCTGCGAGCCTACGCGTCTTTTGACGCACCAGCTCAGCGTAGCGGATCTAGAGAGTGGAAATCAAAAATGGGTTGGTTTTAGTCATCATTTCGTAATGTAATAGAATATGCAATGAAATGAAAATAAGACAAAGGATGTTGGTCACATCACCGTAACTAAAAAGACCACAAAACAGTAAAACTGCATTAAAAGCTTCATCTGTCATTTGAGTACACTGATTAAGTCAGTAAATATTTACAGCCTTTTTACAATGTGTGAGCTCAGTCACAGTATGCATTCACCCGTTAAAACACATGTACAAGCTCAGAAATATTCCAGTTAATCATTGGTCGGACAATTTGACTTCATTTTGGAGACACGTGACTTTTTTTTTTCTCACCGTGTCTGAGAGTTGAGGTTTGAGGTCCAACTTGAGGAAGCGGAATGCCAAAACTGGAACTATACAGATTGCCGTTGCAAGTGCAATAGTCAACCACACGACTGGCTGCAATAATGTTCTCTGAGCGCTGCCTGCACTCAAAAACACACAAACAAGCAATTGTTAGGCCTCAAATTGTAAACATTTTACAATTTGAAATTCCCCATGGCTCTTTCTTGTGACTTATGGAAAAACTAACCAGCTATTTTGTAAAATGGTTAATTTAAACTCTTCCCTCGAAAAAAAAGTACATTTATGTTGAGCGATTAAGATTTTATAGCACTTTCTGTGAATATTTTTGCATTAAGTATAATATCGTCCATTTTGGACAGTCACGTGATCATCGTGACGTGTAAAACACGCATATATGACATGGCCGCTAATGACAACAGAGATACTCACCAGGAATTATTGCGTCCCATGGTGGACATCAAAGGTGGAAATACACCCTATTGCAAAGAAGCATTCCTTCAAAAGCAGTACAGCCACGGAGGACTCACCAAAGATTTATGTCCACAGACGAAAGCGGAGATGAAAGTGGCCGATAACAACTCATTTAGCCGGCCGACTCATAGCAAATCGGAGTTAGGGACCGTCTACAAGTTGCGTGTTACAGAGGCTCAAATTACCAGTCAAGTCACCATTGACATTGTTCACTCTGGAAATGTAAGTTGTGGACGGTTCCTAACTGGACGGTAAACATCCGGGTTACTTTTACTCTGCTCGGCCAGCTACATGTTGTGTGCTAATCACGCTTTAGGAGAGACCGCCCATCCTACACGGAATGACATAAAACCTGGCGTGCTAAGGATTTTACTCTGATCAGAATTGGCGCAGTAATTGCGATAGAAGACGGTCTTTTTTATTGCCCGTTGTCAGCAAACTCCCATTCAAGTAAATGACGGTGGCTGACGTTTACGCACAGGAAACATCATCACGGTCACGTGACCAGGATATTGACCTTGCACACGGTATGTTTTTATTTTGATTCTTAATCGGTCTAAAAGAAAATTCAGGGAATAAGATACCAGAGATATTTGTACTTTTATTCTTTATACACAATGCCTAATCCAATACTGGAAAATTTGTTATTAGTGGTGTGTTATTTTAAGTTCATTTAATTCCCTAACTGGTGATGCCTAATGAATTAAGCAATCATATTTAAATTTGTTAAATGAGTCAGCACACACCTGCCACCATATAAAGGGCCTTTGAATAACGCACAAAACATTTTAGATGTTCCATTAGGCTATTCTATTTTTCTCTCTTGCAGAAATCTGAGAGTTTATTGCTAACATCGACTGGTAGGATTTGGAACTGTTAATTTAATGCTTTTTATTGCTGTTTTTCGTGCAACTTTAAACAAGTTTAATGCCTCTGTCGTTCTGTAAATAAATACACTCACGTACACACACATACGGTACAATGTACATACATACATATATGCATTATACTGTTTATATAATAGGGCTGCCTGTTGATTAAATTTTTTTTATCGTAATTAATCACGATTTCCATAGTTAACTTGCTATTAATCTCAAATTAATCACACGTTATATCTGTTCTAAATGTACAATAAAATAAAATTTTCAAGTTTATCATACTCTTGTTAATTAACATAAAACGGGATAAATATGGTTACCAAATAGAAAGGTGGTTGTATTTGATACAGTAATTTTATAGTAAGTAATTCATAAAGTTAATTGAAGTTAAAAATATATAGACAGTTAAGAGGACAGAGAGTGTAAAACATTGAGTCATAAATTGGTGTTAAAGTAATTATCTGCCACTAGTTGGCATTAGTGTTTCATGTTGGACGTTGGTGACAGTAACAGTACTTTAAAATTTTTTGTCATATTCATAGCAATTGATGTTTGGAACATGAAGCAACTCAAGGAATCCAGGCCATTTTGTTAATTGAAAAGTACAAGTAGCTACCTGTCCCCACAAATAAATAAATATATATATATATATATATATATTTTTTTTTTAATCACATTTATTATTACTAAATTGCGTTATATAGCAGCTCCTTTGCACAACATTTTATGTAAAATAAAGCATTAAAATAATGTATTTTTGTTGTTGTTTTTTTACATCAATTGTATTTGAATTTTTAATGCCTACGGACATTATATTTAATGCATTTGAATGCTATTAAGGCTTTAATTTGAGCAAAATCCACTTCACTTTAAATGCTTTTTAATGACCCGTGGAAACCGCAACAATTATGGCAAAAGAAAAAGAGGAAATCTTTCAAACGCACGTGGGAAAATTTGCTACGATCTGATGAAACCACGGTACTTTTTGGCCACAGACACTTGATGCAAAAACAAACACTTAACAGATGTTGATGAAATGAACAACATTTTTTGGGGTTATGATTTCATTCTAGTGTTTTTGTGGTTGGAACTCGATCATGGACTGACCTACAAAATGGAAGTGATTGGGGAAGCTCCCAAAGAGTGTCTGACTGTGCACGGCAAACATGCCGGTGAAATAGCAGCCCAACGAACCCCACACAAACACATGGTTGAAAATAGTCCAGAAGCCTGTGTCCAGCGAGATCTACACAAACAAAAACAAACACAAACAGAACAGCATGTTTATAACGGGAGCAGCTGCATGGAAGTTCACACTATTCTGGTAAGGCTTACCTGTACACTCACAACAATGACCAAGGCTGTCGCCGTGGTGACAGCGAAGGTCTGCTGGTCGTTGAGAGGCTCTCCGCTGCTTTGCAAGGCATTGGCAAGGATGGCGTAGGGGACAAAAAACAGCACCACTGACGTGTAGATGCCCTGGGCGATGCAAATGAAGAACTTGCGCTTATTGAAGAGAAGGTTGAGTTGGCCGGGCTCATACAGCTTTGGATGCTCCAGACTCCTTTGATCAGGCACATCCTTAAAATGCAAGAAGGTAAAAAATATATATACTAAGCTAGTGGATCGAACCCTCTTTTGGTGCTAATACACTGTAACCCACCATTGGAAGAAGCCGGTGGGTACTTATAAGACTTAATTCAACTTTTAATAATACCACCATCATAATGCAATATTGGCACACATAAAGCAAGTAGGCCTTGCTTGCACTTGTAGCGCTCAATGTCTATTAATACCTGATCAAACATGCCCATTGCGAGCACAGGCAGAGACGTGTAGACAATGTTGTAGAGTGTGATGAAGAACTGATCATACACCGTCTGCAAGAGAGCAAAAAGTACATGATGGTTGTTCTGGACTCCGCACCGCAAGCTTTCCTCTCAGACCTGGGCAGAGAAGCCGCAGAAGAAGCCGAACCAGAAGTGCACCATTGTGAAGGCGAAGTTCTTGTAGAAGAAATAGCACAAGAAGCGGCACATGCGCAGGTAGGACCATCGACCGTGCACCAGCAAAAGACGCTGCAAGAAGCGGAACTGGGAGAAGGAGTAGTCACTGGCCAGGACGGCCTGGATGCCTTCTTGTCCTGAGATACCAACGCCAATATGAGCACCTGGAGGGGAAATTTTGGGTTAGGGTGATTCTTATGTTCTGCCACTTTTTTTTTATGTTTAAGGTAGGGTGACCATATTCCTATTTACACAATAAAGAGGACACTTGCCCTGGCCTGAAAATGGTGGTACCAGTCACAGTTACATAGTGTACTTCACCTCGTATGAGTCAGGCAATTCATGAATTATAAAACCCTCGGACGCCCGAACAGGACATGAGAAAAAGGTCGGTCCGCCCAAAAGAGGACACGTTTGGTCACCCTAGTTTAAGGTTAATATTTGCAAGTCATTCCAACATAAATCCATCCGTTTTTAAGAGAAGGAACTTAAGTGCCCAGTGAACACCTCTTATTGGCTGAAAACCCCTAATGAACCTCACCCGTAGCCTTGATGATACTAACCCTATCCCTCCATCCCCACACCTGTCTTAACTCTGCTCAAACTGTCGCTGCCATTAGAGTCAGCTTTAAATATAAATAGATTTAGTTTTGATTATATCATAAATACTAAGTGGAACCAATGTTTGTTATGTGCGTGTATCATGGGGACGCTAATGATTGATGCTTTGCTACGTTACATTGTGTAAGAGTGAATGTGGAAAGCTAGCCTGTAGAGTTGCTTTTGTAACAGTTGGAAGAAGCTATTTTATTTTTCTCTGGTACAAACGACCAATGAGGTAACATAATTCAGAATCATTTGCACTCATTCTGTTAGTATTTATGATGCCTTTTGGAAGTAGTGTACTATTGTTAGCTCGCTAGCACACTAGCGCTAGTTTGTTAGCATGGCATATGAAGTGGATGTTAACAGGCCTATATGGTAAATGGAGGTTATTTTTGATTTCTTTATATGTTTATGTTCTCTATGAGAATTATGTTGTGTTATTTAACTCTTTAAATATGATGTTTTCTGTATTTTTGCACAGTTCTCACGGAATGCTTTTCCCATTAAGGCCGGGAGCGCTCCAACGCTCTTCACCCTTTAAAATCCGGGAGAGCCGATAGATCATTTTGTTTTGACCAATTCTTGGTCTCTTAGCTGATGAAATGCATCAGAATATACACAAGAAGGTGACGTAGGCCTCTTAAAATGTCCTGGAATTTTATTTGAGCATTTATGGCCTACGCAGATTTGCGAGAGTTATGAAATAAATGACGCGATTGACGACGGTGCGGGAGGACTTCAAATCAGTGGCATATTGTTACGAAATCTGTTGAACGCCACAGGTGTAAGTTCTGAAATGTTTTTTGGAATTATGTTTCTATCTGCTTCGGGAGCTAAGATATCAATTATTTTTAATATTGTTGAATTTCCAGGAAAGCTTCAGGTTTTCGGGGGTGACTCTGAAGTCACCCATAGGTTTTAGAGACATGTTTTGCCAGGCGTTTTTGGCCTTAATGGGTTAAGAGAAATAAATGCCTGCTGTAAAAAAAGACATTTTGGGCTCATAATTTCGACTGACCCATTCCTCTTCCTAACCCCTAAGCCTAAATTAACTTTACCCAAACCTAAACTAACCTCACCCTTAACCCAACAATAATCTACCCCCCTCCCCAAAAAAAATACCTTAAACAGTTACAATGATCTTCAAAATATGAACCCTAATGCAAAATATACCTTGAAGGACAGAAATGTACAGAAAATATATGTAGAGTATTTTTTAAATGTTTTATAATCTATTGCTATTATATGAGAACACATGCATGTATGCATGCCAAAAAAACAGCGTGATGCAACGCTTACAAAAACGATTGCAGGAACACATAGAAAACAGTACGTTGGGTTATTGGGTTATCTCAACATAGGAGTGAGCACAGACTGTTTGCCTGTCACTGGGGCTTCAAGGTGGTTAAAGAAAAGAAGTTCCCAACGCGATGAGGACACAGCATACACTACTGCAACATTCATTGCCACACAGCCTGCCTGGCTTTTCGTAACACTGAAGTAGAACAACACGTCTTTACTGAAGCTCTGTTGAGCATGTGGTTGCCGAAAGGTGAACACAGGCAGCTCAACTTCTCTTTTCCTTCTTCTTCCTTTCCTCCTTGTTATCAATCTTCCTCCAACTTACTCTTGATCATGCTCACGTCATTCGCTCCATCCCCTATGGCCAGGGTGACGGCCCTCTTGTATTTCTTCACCAGCTCCACCACCTGAGCCTTTTGCAGCGGCGTAACTCGGCAGCAAATCACCGCTTTGCATGCGCACGCCGTCGTGACAAACTCCTCCTCCATGTCAGCTTCCAGTGCGTGGGCCTTGTTGGATGACAGGAAAGAGAGCGCTTTAAGTGGTTCGCAGGCCATTTATTTTGGGTGTAATTACACGCTTGCGCACTAGATGGCAGCACACTTATTTAGTTTGTAAATGTGAAAGAAGAAAAACAAAACAGGAAGAATTTCAGCACAGCGTAGTTTTTGTTGAAAATGACTAAATGTCATCCGCTGTAATCCTGCTTTTTACGCCTACGAAAAGCAACGGCTGTAGCTTCACTTTATATTGTACATCTTTGAGCATGATTATTGATGTGTATTTTGAGATACGTCTGTCAGATTCCTACCAGGCTGTGGCCATTGATGATGAAGGCGAAATCTCCAGAGATGTTGTCCATGAGGTTGGAAGTTGGAAATTGTGACAGTTTTCCTGTTCTTCTAAATCTGGTGAAGCTGGCTTTGCCACATCCCTCGACCACCTCCTCTTTCTCACCATCTTTTGTTCGCGACTGTGCGATCATCCGATCCCTAGCTCTCCTGTAGAGGAAGAAACCAGAGACTTGTCTGTGCCACAATTTAGTAGAAACTAAACTAAACTAAACGAAGTGCAGCCGTCCATCCATCAGTCTGACCTGAGTTCCTGCTTCACCCTCTGGACGCTGTGCCCACTGATGATGAAAACTTCGGTCATATCATCTGTCAGCATTTTACACGAGTAGCCAATATTGACAGCCGTTTCTGTGGGAGACAGCACAAAGAAACTTGAGCGGATCCTGGAACTGTCTTGACAGAAATCAAAATCACTACCTCTGTCTGTCTCACCTTGCTTGTCTCCTGTTAGGACCCATGTCTTGATGTTAGCAAGGGAGAGAAGAGCGATGGTCTCTGGGACACCTTCCTGCAACTTGTCCTCTATAGCCGTAGCACCGAGCAACTAGACACAGACACACTTTTAGATCGAATAGTAACCCCTGGATATCTAGATTTTGGCCTGTTTTATTGGGCTATGAATTGACAAAGTATGACCGAGTGTACTGACCGTCATGTCTTGTTCTATCTGCTCATAGGCAGCTGACAGCAGGTCTTCTTCTTTCTCAGCACATCGGTGGCTCTCTGACCACATCTCCCATTGCTCCTCTGACAGGTCCCTGTAGGCCAGAGCCAGTGTCCGCAGCCCCTCTGCGCCATATTCCTGTAGTCCCCCCCCCCACCAAAAAAAGATCGGCAAAATCTGAATATTGTGCACTGGCATGAAAGACCTTTTAAAATTACGTTTGCGTGAGCTGCTCTTGCTACTCTGACAGTAGATGGCAGCACAGGTTCACGCAGGAGTCTACCCACGAAGAGAGGGTTGATTGAACCTGTGGTTGGTGACTCACATTGAGGTGGTCTGAGGTGATATTGATCAGGTCTTGCTTACAGGGGCGGAGCCTCTCCAACAACACAGTGTCAGCACCTTTGCAGTACAGACGGATCCTGCCCTCTGGGTTACGGACTGACAAACAAAACAGCACAACAAAAACACTGAGGACCATCATGCTTCAAAAATTCTATCTATCTATCTATCTATCTATCTATCTATCTATCTATCTATCCATCTATCCATCACTAAAAGGCAACCTTGGCTGAACGATTCAGTTCTCTCTCTCTCTCTCTCTCTCTCTCTCTCTCTCTCTCTCTCTCTCTCTCTCTCTCTCTCTCTCTCTCTCTCTCTCTCCTATCAGGGCAACACACCAATAACAGACATCCTCTTGCGTGCATTGTTGAAGTCTAGGATGGCAAGCAGGGTATAAGTGACGGTTTGCCCCATCTCAGTGGTGGTGATGGTTCCGGGCGTTCGAGAGCAAAACACAAATCCAAAGTTCCTTGCGGCCGACACTAGCGCCCTTTCGTCCGGAGACTGGGCTTTGTAGACCAGCTCACCTGGACATGCACACACAAAGGGTAGAAAGGCGTGGATGGGATCACATATGACTCGTATGATTCATGGCATCTCGTCCTCATCCTCACCCCCGCTCGTCTCCTCACTCATGACGGTGTGGCAGAGGGAGAGCAGGCGGAAAAACTCTTGAGCGTGGGAATCTCCCATTTTGACCGATTCCAGGAGTGTGTCGTCATAGAAACAGAAGTCTGGATCTGCCAGGGGATTGAAAGGGGTGAAGTCCAACCTCTGGAAGAGAAGCAATATTATTAGGTCATATGTGCATTTTTAAGGACTATGTAGGGCCCCTACAGTCGATTTTTGGGCTATACAGACCTTTGGCTGGGGCCCCAGTGGATCTGCTACTTCCCCTAAAAGTGACACAAATGTAATTATACATTGAGATATAAGGTACTGTATTCATGGACATTTGTTGGCTTGATGTTATAGTAAAGTTTGACCTCCCTAAAAAATCCTATATCGCGTAATCTGTGAACTCACCATAACTGTGCCCATTGATGGAGCACTTTTTGAAGCTCATGATGTTCTGTGTGAGTGTTCCAGTTTTGTCACTGAAGATGTACTCAACCTGATTAATAATAACAATAATA
The DNA here is from genome assembly GCF_054856555.1 of Leptonotus elevatus. NCBI lineage: Eukaryota > Metazoa > Chordata > Actinopteri > Syngnathiformes > Syngnathidae > Leptonotus > Leptonotus elevatus. The sequence goes on from NC_141244.1 coordinate 17,527,738, forward strand.
AATAACTGGTCAAACACCAGCGCAATCAAAGAAAAACAGTGACACTTTGTCTGCTCTGCTGTGGAAACCCACCTGGCCCAGCTCCTCGCTCAGCGTGGTGGTCCGCGCCTCGGCCGCTGTGTTGCACTGTGAGCAGAACATTTGTTGGTCCCAGTTGATGAAGTAGCTGTGGCCCAGTCTGATCACTTCCACGCTGTTATGTACACAGAAAAACATCTAAATGCAAAAATACCCCACTTTTCTTTTATATTGCAACTTTACTATCATCAAATTGTGGCTTCCTTTTAAAATCTTACAAAAAAAAATAATGTATCACTTCATTATCATATAGGTAGGCCTGTCCTTACCTGACATACAGTGAGATGGGCACCACCGTGTTGAGGATGATCACATAGGACCAGAAGGCGAGGACGGCGGAGAAAAGGAAGCCGTCCACAGCAGGATCCCAAGGTAGGTAACTCTGAAACAGTGATCCAACCTCTCGTTCCCACACGGCGTTTCCCGCAGCCAAAATCACACCCATGCACACCAGGAAACCAAAGATCTGACATGGAGAAAGATGAATGCCTTGAGATATGACATTAAATCCACTGAGATCATGTCCTCAAACAGTTGCGGGCTGTGAAAGTGAGACGGTGTCCCACCCAGAGGACCAAAGTGTTCATCAGACGGTCGATGCTGGTACGCTTGAACTTAGTTCGACCGCTGTTCTGCATCAGCTTGGTGTCTGGGCCTGGAAAGTAAACACATAATATCATGCGTGCATGTTATCACTAGCAATCTGTAGAGTTTTGTACAAAAAGTATCTATGTAATTAGGGGAATAGACCCACTGATATTAATTTAAATCAGGATGTAATGTATTAACCACCATCCCTATTTAGTAGTTAACTATTCAGCTGATTAGTTGTGAAGTTAGCCTGTTCCAAGCTTTTTATTTAGGGATTATTATCATGCAATAAAGCAATTTTTCCTCTCGAATAAGGTGGTTGGATGACCACCTTGTTAGTAAACGTATTATTTAGCACAATATTCTCTACTTTGCCGGTTTGGTAGCTTGCAATCGGTATTCAAAGTGCCACAACCAATTGTTATCTAGCTGGCGTACGAAGTTGTTATCTCGTACTAACTATGTTGCATTCTTATTTTGTAAGGGAGTTAACTACTTATGTTCTTATTTATCATGACTGCAAAAACTACTCAACTGATGAGGCATTCGTTCTACTTGGATAGTTAGTTTGCCTGTTATTTTTGCTTTGATGTGAAAAACGTAACTCTTATCGAGTTAACCTGCAAGCTTGTTCTTTATCAATAATATGTAAAACCTAGTTAGCTAGCATTTGAGCTTGTTTTCTAGTCAATTTTATTCTTATTGCATAAGGTAGGAGTAGTTTGTATGGCCACCATGCTAGCTAGCTAGTTAGCATTTGCGCTTGTTTTCTAGTCAATTTAATTCTTATTGCATAAGGTTGGAGGTTGTATGACCGCCATGCTACTTACTTTGTCAGCCAGTTAGCTTGTTAGCCTTTTATGTAGCATGACCGATTTCCATGGGCAAAGGAATAAACTAATAACTTCATGGTGTGAATTTGGATAAAGGCTGAATATTGAAAGCATTTTTAAAAACTGTTTTCTGATTCCAGGAAAGTCGCACGTTAGTATGTTAGTGATGTTTGTAAATGTGCTGTGGCAAATGGTCAAGACATTTTCTGGACGTGACTTTCTATGGGCCTATGTCAACAAATGAGTGCACCAAATCCCTGTTTATTGTTGTGAACACAGGTATGTTTAATTAAGCAAAATTTTTAAACCCGCTTTTAAGCATTTTGTAAACGTATATGACCACACACACACACACACACACACACACACACACACACACACACACACACACACACACACACACACACACACACACACACACACACACACACACAAACATTTGCAAGAATAAAATATAAAGATCTGTGTGCGGTAACACCCCCAAGATGTCAGAAATGTTTCTACCTGCAAAGATGACCAGGCCATAGCAGGCCTCGGTGTTGCGGAGGACACACCCTCGAAGAAGCATGTTCTGGTTGGTCAAAGAATATTTGATGTCCCTCCAGTACAAAGTCCCGCTAAAACGATCCAACTTGTTGTTGGGGGGCTCGCATACCACCTCACCTTCACAGACAGAGATGAATCATAAGAGTTGATAGACACGCACATGAAAACATCACCTCACAAATCACCGTTAAACTCATCCAAGTTGTTGGGGTCGCCCAGTTCTGACGTCACAGAGACCGACTGGCGCACCTTCATGTTGGTCTCTCTGTGGGATATTCAACACGTCACAAAGTCAGTTATGCGGAAGTGATGGACAAGGCGCGGTGCTTTCACTGACCCGTCAAGTTCGGCCGTCTCGATGTAACAGAGGCCGTGAGGTTCACTACTGGACAGCAGCAGCAAGTCAGCCTGGGAGATAAAAAGGCAGAGGCACATAAACACAACAATAAATCAATCAATGTTCAGTTCTGATTATTATTGTGGCTGTATGTTGTAATGGTACTACAACGCATCATAGTGTGGAAGGTAGCTAATAGTTTGGCCCTTGCATGCTGCAAAAAAAAAACTAAAGGTAGACATTTGGATCTAATAAGACTGCAGTTACTTACTGCCACAAACTGATTGTTCTCCAATTTGATGATGTCACCCACTCGGACGTTCATCCATTTTTCATTCTGAAGCCTGACACAGCAAAATAGGAAGATAAAAATAGTGGAAATATGTATGCAACATTTCTTTCAACTCAAACTTAGGACAGTTTCATGCTGCTCAATATGATCTATAAAAAAATAACATGATTTAAAACAAATTATTAGGTTTTAAAACGTACAAGCCACGGATGAGCACTTGAGACTGACGGTTGTTCACTTGGTTGTCACTCCGGTGGCGAAACTACAAGCGATGAGCAAATAAAAAGACAATGTTAACATTTATTCACGGAAGTCCTTCTAAAGGTATTTCATTGCGACATAAAGCAAGACGTCCGCACATAGTCGTCCGTTGCGTCCTTCACGGCGGTGATGCTCAGCACCAGAGCTAAAGGCACGATGGTGGTGAACCACGACAGGGACGAGATCTGAGGGATCAACTAGATCAGAGAGAGCATACAACTCCATGTTAGACCGAATGAGGGGACGCCGGCTGTCAAACTATGCACAGAACATTTTAGTAGTGTGCCAGAGAGTTTCAGTAGTGTATGAGCAAAAAAAGTCAGTAAAATATGTGTGAGATCGTTTCAGTTGTGAATGTGAGCAAAAATATTCAGTATAGTGTGTGAGTATTTAAGTAGTGTGTATGTCAGCGTTTCAGTAGTGCCCTTTTATCTGTGTGTTTGTTTTCCTATAGTATAGATTGTGTGAGAGAATATCATTTGTTGGTTAGAGTGTTTCAGGTGTGTGTGTTGGCAAAAACATCAGTTGTGTGTTTGAGAGCATTTTAGTGGTGAGTGTGAGAGGGTTTCAGTTTTGTGTGTGAGAGTGTTCCAGTTTTGTGTGTGAAAGCAAAACAAATGTCAGTGGTGAATGGGAGAACAATTTAGCAGTGTGTGTGAGAGCATTTGAGAGAATTTCCTTTTTTCATGTGAGGGTAATTCATTTGTCTATGACAATGTCAAAGAATCAAGGAAATGTATCAGTAGTGTGAGAACATTTCCTCAGTGAATGTAAGAGCGTTCCAGTAGTGCATGTAAGCAAACTAAACAAAAAAATCTGTAGTGTGTGGAAGCAGTTCAGCAGTTGTGTGAGAGTATTTCTCCAATGCCCTGTTATTGTGTGTAAGCATTTCACTAGTGTAGTTTGTGTGCGAGCATTTTATTTGTGCATGTGAAGGTTTCAGTTGTGTGTGTGGGGAGCAAATTCAGCAGTACATGTGACTGTTTAGTGTGAGAGCGTGACAGACTGTCAGTAGTCGTGTGAGAGCATTTTAGTAGTGTGTGTAAAAGCATGCCAGTAGTGTGTGAGAGGCTTTCAGTGGTGAATGTGAGCAAAGAAAATTATGGTATTTGTGTGAGAGTATTTAATTTTTGTGTATAAGGGTAATTCAGTTCACTGAGAGCGTTTCGAGTTAGGGTTAGTGAATGTAAGCAGGGGAAAATAATTCAGTAGTGAATGTGAGAGCATTTTTGTAGTGTGTGTGTGGTCTTGTTTAGTTTTGACTTAGTTTTAGAATTTAGGTTTGAATTGGGTTATGGTTGAGGTTAGGGTAACGAATAGGGGTAGGCAATCACAATTATATAAGTACAAGTGTGTGTGTGTGTGTGAGTGAGTGAGTGAGTGAGTGAGTGAGTGAGTGTAAAAATCATTGTGTACAATGTGAGAGTATTTCAGTAGTCTACACAAAACTATTTCAGTGAGAGTTTTAATAACGTGTGTGACAGCTTTTCAGTAGTACGAAATGAGTTTAAATTGTTTTACTGGTATTTGAAAACATTTCAGTATTGTGTGAGTGTACGTAAGCAAAAATAAATCAGTAGTGTGTGAGCATTTCAGTAGTATTTATGAGAGTGTTTAGGTAGTGTGCATGAATCACGACCCCGAAAACCGTCATATCAAACAGCACCCTTTACAATCTAGAGACAAATCAGTAGCAGGAAACCTCTACCAAGTTTCTGCAATCAGCAGGAGGCAGATTATGTGGAGTATACGTGACCCCGCCCCCTCACCTGCAGAATGAGCAGGAAGAGGAAGTATGTGTTGGCCACTTCCTGGAACTGCTCAAACAGGTTGATGGGCAGGAAGGTGAGCACGTTGTACTTGGATGTGGTGATGCAGTTACTCTTGTTGTGTTTTGAAGGAGCACACGGAAAGGACGCACACATCAGATACTGTATAGCACAGCGTGATGTCGTATAGCGAGAGAGAGCGAGCTTACCGCATACTGGAACTTTTCATTGTACTCTCTGTCGTTGGCCCTGACCCTTCTCTCCTCCTCTGCGGGAACACAATAGGCGCATTATGTGATGTGAACGCACAAATGATTAAACATCTCATTCATTGAAAGGTGCACTTGCAGACAAACAACCATAACCATCGACATCTTATCATCATGCACATTTAATAGGATATCATCCAAAACGTGCAGTGATGCTCATGTTGCTGAAGATACAACTAAATTCTTACTGCTTAGGTCAGCCTCTTTAAATATTGATGAGATCGCTTTTGCACTGAAATGACCGCGCAGAGCGCTGCGAAGATGTAAGCACCGTACCTGTGTTTGCTCTGAGGAAAGGGTAGAATTCTCAGCACCGATTTGACCGATGACGACACGAGAATCAACGAAAAGGCCACAGGAAGAGGTGGCACAACTAAAGCGATTAACATGCAATCACACATTAATAGACGTGCTGCTGTTTCCTGTGTTTGTACAGCCGTGATTCATAATGGAATGTCGTTATCCCAGCCAGACGTGAGTCATTTAATCACATCTAATAATATATTTTTGCAGTTTGTTAACAATATTATAAATCCCAAAATACTTGGTTCTTTCGATTCTGTTGATATATAGAGATGGATGGATGAACAATGGGTATATGGATGGATGGATAAATGATGCATGGATTGTTGGAAGTTTGGATGGATGAATGATAGATGGATGGATGGATGGATTGTTGGAAGGTTGTATGATGGATGGTAGGTGATAGATGGATGCATGGATGGATGAATGATGGATGGATGGATTGTTAGAAGGATGGATAGATGGTGGATGGTAGGTGATAGATGGATGGATAAATGGATGGATGGATGGATGTATTGTTGGAAGGCTGGATGGATGGTGGATCAAACATAACCTTGGTGGATGGTAGGTGATAGATGGGTGGATGGATGGATAAATGATAGATGGATGGATGAATGATTGATGGATGGATGGTGAATGGTAGGTGATAGATGGATGCATGGATGGATTAATTGTTGGAAGGTTGGATGGATGAATGGTAGGTGATAGATGGTTGGATGAACAATGGGTGTATGGTTGATTGGATGAATGATGGATGGGTGGATTGTTGGAAGGTTGCATGATGGATGGATGAATGATTGAATGATGTACAGATTGTTGGAAGGTTGGATGATGGATGGTAGGTGATCGATGGATGCATGGATGGATGAATGATGGATGGATGGATGAACAATGGGTAAATGGATGGATGGATGGAAAAACAGAGGGATGATTGAAAGATGCATGTAGACCAATAGATACAATTGTTACTTGGAAATGAGCATTCAAACATAACCTTGAATAAAGAGCCACATGATGTTTCACCAACTCTAAGAAAACACATTATTATCCGATCACACAATGTAACAGACAGTTCATATAAATGTCCAAAAACAAGAGCAGACAAGAATACAACTTCTTGTAAGCATGACTCTCATGGTCCTGGCTCAATTTGCACGAACAGAAGCTCGTAGTTCAGTAATCAGATGCAGCTGGCATCTTCCCATCTGATGCCGGATCTCCCGTCCTCTGTTCTTCCTTAGAACAGTCACTTGAATGCATCTTTAGCAAACTGCCCATTACGTGTTTAAGGCTGCACATCTGACAAGCAGCGAAGGCATTAGGAGCCCCCGACGCTGACTGCGATGTGAGAAAGAAGTGCGTGGAAATCCATAAAGGTCCATTACAGACAAACCTGCAGGCTCACTCTGAGACAAACGTGTATTTGAGTATCGACTCGGGATGAAAGACCTACGATCTGTAATGTCACGGAGAATGACAAATTTGGAGTCTAATTGCAGTCGAGTGACATTTTTATATGGAGCGCTAACCACTTAGCTAGGCTACAAAACAATGGCAAAGTGGGGGGCTAACGATTTCAGGGGGAGAGGAAGTAAGTCAGGCAAACGCTAAGGAAAAGCCTCATAAATCATAAGCGCATTCATCACTTTTATTAATTAGTACTCTGTATTAATTATAAAATTCCTATTAGGGACTGTTAGCAGATTTGTATAGTGAATACTAGCTTGTAGAATCACTGGCTTTAAAAAGAAAATTGTTGAGGCCATTCCTTTTGATCTGTCAGTCTGCTGTTAGCGTGCAGAGTTGACGGTCCAGAGGTCGGAGGAATGCGATGCGTTCGAGCTGACGAATGAAGATGAAGATGATGATGATGATGAGGCAAGGGAGCCTGGCGCCCTCAAATTGATCAGCGTCTCAGTCAGCAGTGGCAAGTGGCAAAAGGCAAGGTCATTGACATTAATACTCACTGCCATACACATCATATAGAAAGTGGACCTACACCATCATCATCGTCATCATCATCATCATCATCATCACTTTTCTTGGCTGTCGCCTGTTCATGATGTGGCAATATAGTACAGCATATAGCTTAAGGCATTATGTCACCGCATATGCAAGGACGTTACCAAGGTAACCGAAGGGCTCTTTACTAAAAGGATCAAATTGCTCGATGGCTCAAACCGGGCGCCATCGAGGTAGAGCGGCGGGAGCATCATCGTGTGTTTTTTAACACATTCTTCTGTTTATATCGTCAACTCACTGCTGATGGTATCATTCCCAACTGCTTTTAATACAATGGTGGAGTCGTTTCTACCTCTCTAAAAATGGTGCGAAGAGTCATTTTTGCCTAATAAACTGCTTTCGAAAAAAGAAGCTAGCCTATAAAGGGCCACTCACTTAGCCTTATAGTGGCTAGTTGCTAACTTGCTAGCTATTGCCGTACCTGGAGGAGGTTTCTTTGCAAACATCTCAGCACTGCTGTCGCCTTGCTTCTGCTGTGGCCCATGAGAGTGTCTACATGAGAAACACATGAGACCAAAAATACTGTTCAATGATTAACACTATAGTAATAAATAAATCAATCAATCAATCAATCATGGTTGCCAGCCAATCACAGGGCACATGTAGGCAACTAGCCACATTTATTATGCCCAAAGTGTTCTATAAATGAAGTAGAGTAAATTACTAACATTTCACTCGCTCACACTTTTTGCTTTGTCACCGATAACACGAAACTCAGATGTCCACATTCCTAGAGTCGTTTCCCTCCCTTTCAATGCATTTATTTAACTGGTTAGCATATGTTGAAATCCTGTTTATTTTATTGGCAAGACAAGATGATCCTTCAACTTTCTTGCATGCGACCTTTCGTTGAAAAAGTTTCACAAACCTTGATTTTCATGCATTTTTCTTGAATGTGGGAGGAAATAATAATAATAAACCCACACAAGCACGGAGATGAGAACAGCAGAAGGGCTGTTGTCGGGATTCAAACCCAGAACCTCAGAATTGTGAGGCAGTGACACACTAACTACTAGGACACTGTGCTGCCCAGGAGGACAGCGCATCAAAGACACGGCGCGTCTCGGCTTGTCTAGAACTGGCAGACGAGCCTTTAATCAATACTTTTGAGCAAGAGGGGGAGAGCGAGCAAGCGAGGGACGGATCGGTTTTCAGCTCTAGTTTCTTCTTCCACTGTCACTCTCTCTTCTCATTTTGTCTTTCACACTCAAATATGTTGGCTTGTTTTTCTAAACATCTCGCTGGGTAGCTGTGGATTTGGAGCAGTTATTTTATTATTATTTTTTTACCAAGACTGGGTTCATTATTTTGACCTACCAGATTGGGGTGATTGGATTTGGATGGTTCCTATTTTGTGTATCAAAGTTGAAGTACATTTTAATATGACATTCTTTGAAAATATTGGTGGTGGTTAGATGGTTGGTTAACATTACTGGCTTAAAAGTTTAGGATTTGGGTTCAAATCCCTGTCAGTGTGAATGGTAACATCTCCTCTCGTATAAAAATAACAATTATGAGGTTAAAGAATTTAGCATTTATCTCTTGTGGACTAATCACATTTACTACAAAGACTTCACGACACTTCCTTCCTGCTCAGATGTGGGCTACACTAATGACCTTCATGTTGTTTCTACGCACACACACGTGCACACACACGTGCACACACACGTGCACACACATCTTTATCCTGCCATTTCCATTTATATGGGAAACGGGCTTTTACTTGTATAGCACTATTAGCGCTTTTACCTTAAAGGTACTCAAAAGTCTTTAACACTGTCCCCTAATATACTATCTGGTGACGCAGCTTCAGGAGTAACTGGGGGTTCAAGGGCACTCCGACGAGGTCATAAGCGCTTACATTTGAATCCACTTTGTTTGGGATGGGAGATGGCCACTTGAGCCATGTTGTAATTTTTTTAGTTAAACAAGAAAAAAGAAAGAAAGAAAAAAACGCCCAAAAAAGAAAGCCCATCAAATAATGCATACAAATATTATAACACAATAAAATAAATCTAAAATACAAAATAAAAAAAAGAATGAAGTTCAATAAAATAAAAATACAAAAAAATATATACTAAAAAAATAAAACATTAACAAAAATAATGGATAATATTAAATTAAATATGAAATAACATTACATAAGAATTAAGTTAGAAAAATACAAGTGAATTAATTTAAGTGCAAAATTAGAAAAAAATTAGCTAAAAATACAACATGCAAATGATAAAAAAAAAAGTAATTACGTTTAAAAAAATAAGAACTAAAACTAGGTCAAATGCAGCGGGCTAGGGCTTTGTAAAATCTCTGTCGGGGGCACTACAAAGGCATTTTTGTGTTAGTCGTGCATGGCAACTTAAAATATCACATTTTTCAGTAGGCCCAATGTGTGTGCCAAATTTGGTGAGTCTTCATGCATGTTTAGGCCCCCCCCAAAAATGGATTTATTGTGCATAAAAGTAATGAAGAAAAAATGAATAATTTGACTTTGAACTTATCTAAAGCAAAGATGTGTGGTTCCTTAAATATGCAGTGTGTAATTCTCTTTGTTTTACATTTAGCAGCCTCTTAAGAACTGTCTACTACGTGCCAAACCGTTTGTTGTGAAGTCAGCCGAGTTGCGTTCTTGCTACCATTCAGCGCTCATATCTCAAATTTTAGCTCGCACTCAAAGCAAAAAATGATCCAAACAGCAGCAGACAAAGTCAGGTCACTCTTATCTCAAGTCACCACAATATGGCACTTCCTTGTGTCATTTCCAGCCATATGATCTTTTTTATGTGGTAATAAAAACAAACACAACAAATGATACAAAGCAATATTACTGGTAAGCAAATCATTTTCAGACAAAGCAGTAATAATGCACACACAGATACACGGTCACCGTTATAGTCCAGCAACAGCGTAAATAAACAATAAAGGCTGAAAAGGAAAATGACTGAATTCGACGTACCTCCTCAAAGTTAGCGACAGTGAAATGTTTGCAGTGGAGGCATCCTGACTTGCTCCTCACGGTCTGAGGTCACCATCAGGTTGGTAGTTGTTGATGCTGGATGAGGAAGATGAGGATGGAGGAAGGGAGGGGGCGGAAAGGTTGCATCCTTTTCCATATTCCTTCCTTCCTCGTTTGAGAAAGTCCTCCATGATGTTGCTCTGCTTCCCTTTAGTTGATCGACACTATGTTTTTTTGCTTGTTTACTCTTCATGGAAGTTTATCTACACAGGAACGGTCGCTCGAGTGAAAAAAAGAAAAGAATATGCACTTTGCACTAGAAATCTGTTCTGTTTAGTGGCGCCCTCTACTGTTTCGTCAGCTTGATGGAACGGATGAGTTGCCTTGTTGCTATCTTGCCATAATTATTGGGTGTGCAATTAACAAATAGTCAACTTGTCACATCAATTGATCAGCAGGGTGCCTATCGTGACTCTCACACTCTCACTCTCTCTCTGAATGAGAGGGAGATGATCAACGTTGTAATCGGTTTATGATATCATTTTAATTGCAATAAATGTTTTAATTTGAATTTGTAAATAATTTCATTAAGTACAGTAACATTGGATGGATGAAATATTAGTATATCAGCATATTTTATAATCAATTTTAATTTAATAGCGTTATAGTGTCAGTATTATAGCTCATTATTTATGTTTTAAAAAGTAAATAATTTAATAGAACGTGTAATTAATGGTATTAAAGAAAGCTTATGTAATGAAAAAATTTGATTATTTGGACATAACTTGAATTTCATGAAATATAATTCAAAATGTTATTAAATAAATATACTTGATAAATTATATTTTTCTTATATTCCAATATACTGTTTTTTTTATTTGACAATTTTGCAAAACTATTCAGAATAAACAAAAATGCAATACATTAATGAACTAATAAATTAAATACTCTTATTTCTACTGCTACTTATAACTACTGTATTTAACTTAAATTAAATCATTAAAATGTCAAAGCAAAAAAACAAAAAAAAACAAATATTTTCCAGCTCAGATATATATATATTATAACAGTAGCATATAAATAAATACAACCATCATTTAGATTCTAAAATATCAAATGAATCAGATGGATAAAATATACAACAACAACAAAAAAGATTAAAAAAGATTCTGTGACCATCTCAGAACGATGCCGTCTTTAACTCGATGCCAATCAGTGGCGTGTTTCCCGGATGCTTGATGGTGTTGCTGGCAATGGAGGACGTGTCCACGTCTTTTGGGGGGTCCGATTCGGGCAGGTGCCAGTGGATGAAGCATAAATAGAGTAAAGTACCTAAAACGCCCCCGACAAGGGGGGCCACCAGAGGCACCCAGAACCAGTAGTTGTAACACCTGCACAGTCGAAATGATGAAAATTAAGATATTGTATTCATTATCATAACCGTAGTATATGATAAGAACATACACAATACATACGTCTGCATTTACAAAGATAACATTCACTTTTGATTGACATTGTCAAAGAGCTGTAGCGAACCCTCACCTGTTCGCTATTCACAAATTCACCTATTTTTTATGCACTGCCTTAGTAAAGTCCCTTTAGCTCCATGTTAATAAATAATACAAAAAGTCACTAACAGGCTAACAAATAGCATCGGTGTTGTGTTAAGCAACGGATAGCTGAACAGAAACTATTAACACTCAGTGGTGTCAGAAGGGTCGTGAGATTGACACAAACAACTCATCCTAATCAGATGCTTTGCAACTTTGATCCTGATAACCGTTGTCACGTGATAACCCTTTACTTCTTCCTTCACTGTTTTGGTTTTGTAACGGGGCGAAAGAAGAGCAGCCAATTGCACGTTTTTTTTCCAAATCGCATTTAGCAGACCTTGAACCATGAACACGTAGCAAGCGCAATCATAAACACACAATATGGCAGCGACTACTATCTTTCCCAATCTCACGGAGTCGTACTCACGTGAAGACCTCCAAGCCCCAGCCTACAGTCAGAGTCAGAAGTCGAGGTCCGAGATCACGGGCAGGGTTTATGGCCGCCCCGCAGTTGCCCGACATGGACATGGAGATGCCCAGCACGATGACCGCCACGATGGCGGGAATCAGCCCGCTGGGAGCCGGGGTGTTCCTCTTCTCATCTAGACCGAGGATGCATAACATTAGCATGCCGGTGCCCACCACCTGGTGATGACAAAAAAAACAGCAACATTATTATGCTATATATATCTATAGTAGAAAAGCATTGCTATAAACTGACCTGGTCGAGGAAACTTCTGCCCAAGGTGACATACTCAGAGGGGTACGTGGCAAATATGGACGCCGTCTCATTTGGGCCATACACAGTCAATATTCCACCACTGAAATCCATTATAGCATCTAGGACAGACAAATAAAAGTGATCTGAAGCTAACATCAATACCAAGAGATTTGATTAGCTTTGTTCATGAATTAAATAAGTGGTAAAGAAAATAGATGGAAATGATTATTTAGAGCATCAGTAAGGAAAACTTTTATTTCTCTGCACTCCCCATCAAGCATGAAGAGTTGCAGTTGGAAGCTCAAGCCTACGTTTATTCTGTTAATAGTGTAATACTGTATATCAAGATTCGCAATTTCCAGCTAAAGTATAGTATTAAATCATTCGAATTTGATAAAATAATCATTGTTATAATTATTAAATTGTAAATATGTGTAGTATTTTATAGCTATATTTATTAAACACCAAAACTATATGAAACATTACAAAATATTGTTCTGATGTTTCTGAATTTTCTCTTTGGGTGTTTTATGTTTATTATTATTTTTTATTAAATACATACATTTAATAAACTTATTTTAATGGATGAAAATTGTGTTTTAATAATCAAATCAAATGTTGATAGTATTGTTAAATTAGTTATTAAATATTTTAAACAGAATATTTTTTATTACTTTATTTATTTACTAACAATTATTTGGTAGCTATAATTCTTTACATTTATTAAAACATACAGTAAAAAAATTAAATTTAATTGTCAATTTTTCATAAACAACAAAAATATTTTTTATTTGATGCATCTTTATTGTTAGAACATTTGTATGTTTACTTCTGACCAAAAAATTACATGTAATATTGTAATTTAATTTAAAAACATTTTAATGATTTATTTAATGACACATTCAATAATTTGGCATTGATTGAATAAAAATATATATATATTTATTTTTTACAGCGCTTATTCTCATTTGTGGCGTATGCTTAACACATATGCACATGCACACGTCCCATTCTTACCACTTAGTGCAAACCAATCCTACAATATTCCAAAAGTCAATTATGACCTTTATCCTGTCTTTTTACAAGACAACTAATTTTATTATCCTGATAATCAGGCGTTCACACTTTGCTCTTCGCTGTTGCATAACATGCGAATGCTCCCAGTCATCGCCTTGAAATATTTAATAACAATCTTGACTAATAATTTGTTATGCATCTACACAACTTCATTCAAGCTAATGCGTTAAATTGAGCAACTGGGGGTGCAAAATCCAAAAGACTAAAAGAGCCAAAAGACAGACCGTAGTAAACCGTGTAGACGAGCGCCGATGCAACATATGCTCCCAAAACCTGCGAGAGCGAATAGGGCAGCATCCTCGTCCACGACACTTGGCCCAACACGCAGAAACTGAGCGTGACGGCCGGGTTCAGGTGGGCACCTGCGGAAGCGCCACGTGGGATAACACAACAGTGATAGTGGAAAAAAGATGTCACATTTGTGTTTTAAGAATGCTGGACCTTACACTCATCTGGTATAGGTGAAAATAGTAGTGTGCGGAAAGGGTGCCATGTTTGAAACGGTACCTGTGATGCCTTTGGTGAGGTACATGGCTGACATCACGCCCACGGAGAAGGACATGTTAACCGACAAAAACTGGCCTTTGGTCTCCCTGCTGGTCTTCACCTGCGCTGCCGCAGAGCAGCCGAAAAGCTTCGAGGCACATGGAAATAAATAAACAAATAAATCAATTATTAATATTATTAAGACAATGTAATGAGAGAAAATAATAGAGAAGGATCCAACTGATAAATAGGTCAGATCAAATGACGTTATTGGTCAGATAACATGCAAATATGCCCCCGAGTGGCTTTGGGAGGTCATGTCACAACCACACCACAGAGGTAAGGTCCAAAATCAAATCTGACCATTTCTTTTTTTTCAATCAATTTTAATACAATCTGCTTTTATTCAGTCACATTCTTCCGAACTTATTAGACGGTGCTTCACAGTGCAGAAGGACAATAAACAAGTCGTCACTCACAATATTTGTGGACCTCACTGTTGCTACATTTCAAGTGCTACAAAATTGAGTAGAATTTCCTGAAGAAATGCCCCCCCCCCCCCCCCCAATTATTGTGTATCTCAAAATTTGGTCGGTTTATTGTGTTTATATAATAACAATATATATAAAATAAAAATAAAAACACTTTTATTTAAATTAAATAAAAAATATTGTTGCTTTCAGGTGGAATCCACTCATCTTTAAAATCACAATTTCTATTATGTTGCTTGAGTTACCAAATTATTTATTGGAACCTAACCCCAGCGGAAAACAAGGGAACACTGTATTTCCAAAAATCCTACTATTAACTCATTCACTGCCATTGACGGCTATAGATGCCAAAAATTCATTTAAACTATTTATATTAGTTTATCATTTTTTTCCACTTTTGCTAACAAGAGTATGAAAACCTAGGATTTATTTTTTTGTAAATTTAGAACAGATATAAAATTTGTGATTAATCGTTAGTTAACTAGTGATGCCATGTGATTAATTACAATAAAAAAAATGTAATCGCTTGATGAGCCTAATTTTTTTTTTTTTATTAAAAATAAGGGCCGTTTTATCATAATCAAGCACATGATAATTTGATATCTCTTATAAATGTACAATAAAAAAATTATAGGGTTTCATAAAAAAATTAAATGAAATGAATTTTTTTTTAAACTAATAGAAATAGTTCACATGAATTTTTGACGTCTATAGTCGGCAATGGCAGTGAATGAGTCAATAAGTCCCTCCTTTCTCAATTGGGGCGATCTTGCAAGGTCGCTGGAAAAGCCATCGGCTGGATGATACTGCCCTTTAATGGATTATCCGTGCAAATCATGTGTCAGATCGTATACGTCAGGGTTTTAATGGGGGGAACAATATGAAATAGAGGGCTCAAAATGTTTTGTATTTAATATGATCTGTTTGGCTTTATAGGGTTAATGGATAAACACGTGGCGGATCACCATTTTGACGTACCCAAAAATCTAACGGGTCAATTTGACCCACAGTTTTCAGTTTTTTCTGTAACATTAAGTTTTTTTTTTTTATTAATACGCATGCTAAAAAGCATTCATTTTTATATTTACTATCTGCCACTTCCAGTAGATGTTGGAGTATTAAATAAATAATTAGAGCATCACTATCCTATTATCATGAATTCTAAATGATTTATAAGATGAAAGCTGGATCATAGTCATAAAGCAATGTTGTGGAAATAACGCCATTGCATCACCTCAAAGGCTCTACTAATCGTCCAATCATCGCCCGGCTGCCACCTCAATGCCGGGGTGACATAAAAGAATATAATCTACATTCTATTCATCACACACGTCCAACAACTTTGTGAGTATCACAGCCGTAGAGAGCTGCCGTGAAACGCAAACGAGACTCTCATCACGCACACTCACCAACAAGACGAAGGTCCCCAAAAACTCGGCCATGCACTCTCGGAGCAGTGCGTTGCTCACCCGAAAGCCGCGCCGCTTCAACATGACTGCAAGGTGTTTGTCAGCAGGCGACCCCTTCCACAAGCAGCATCCCCTTGTCCGACCGGCCGCTCGCTCGCTCCCTTTTATTAGGCCAGCTCCTCCATTACTAGCAATCATTTACCAGCTGGTCACAGCGCACACATTCGCACCGTTGGCTGCTGACGGCATCAATATGGACAAAGTCATAAAAAGGAGGACCGATTTTTTTTTCCGACACAGACTACCACGGCCTTTATAGGCATTATGATGATTGTGATGACTTACTAAAACAAAAATACTATGAAACGGGGATTCTCAAAAAGTGTGGTAGGCGTACTTGTCTCCCTCTAGTGGTGCGTGAGAGAAACACCGGCCTAGTACAGTTCAGTTGTTTTTAGTCAAATCATGAAGTAGCTTTCTTGTTTACTATATTTGCATGCAATGTTAATGTTAATATGTGCATAATGTTACAGTGGCTTACAATAATATTATATACCACTTTTTTTCAGACCGATACCATTATGAGTACTCAACTCTTAGTCACCGATACAACTAGTACTTTTGATTCATACAATTTGTGTAACTGTAAGATTATGGGGGGGCAATTAAGTAATGACAATATTTATGCTCAATAATAACAATTAGTTATAAAAACGACTTTAGTAATAATAATAATAATAACACTAAATTAGAAAAAAAATAGTTTAAAGCAGACCCAAACAGTAACAACAATCCCGATTATGAGTAGTATAATAGTCCTCAATAATAATTTCACAAGGTTTTTTTTTTCCTTGCAAGGTAATACTCAGTTAACTATCTTAAACTGTAATATAAACAAGAAATATTTTACTACACTACTATTATTAATAAAGAGAAGAATTAACAATCCAAATAAACCATACAAGTTTGAAATGCTAAATATGTGCAAACCTGCCAACAACTGAACAAACTTAAAGTGATACTGGGACAGATTTAGCCATTTTCAGCAATAAAAAAAATCATATTTTGTCCAGAATTTATTTGATAATTATTTTTCATGTACAATTAATACGTTTAAAAACACAATTTTGCAACTTGCTAGTGACTTAAAATGACATCACAGGTGCTCAGGGCTCAGGTAACGACCAATCACGGCTCACCTGTATTCTGCGCCTGGTCATGTGATGTTAGCGAACTGAGCCATGATTGGTTGTTAACTGAGCACACGCGATAGAAAGTGGCAAAATGTGATTTTAAAAGTATATATTGTACATGAAAAAATATTATCAAATTATAGACAAAATATTATCTCATTTGCTCCCAATCACCCATTTTAAATATTTTACGTGTCTCAAAGACGTATTTACAAGTTTTTTTTATTTTTTATGCTAGCGCATACAGAAGGCTTTGATGCAGCCTCTCAACTGCAAAGAACGGTTGAAGAAATGGTAGTTATTACACAAACGGCCAGCAGGTGGCAGCAGAGCAAAAGAGATCAACCATAATAGTTTACTCACAATTCTAAATAGATTTGTGAATAATGATGAAAATTAGCCATATTCTAATGCTAATTGCTGCTAAACGGAAACAGAAATGTAGTTTTTTTTCCTGACGAAAGAAGAGACTCTTTTGTTTTTATAGCAATAGAACACAATATTCTGTGGGCCTTGCAAAATCAGTCAAAATCCAGTAAAACAGCCGGGAGCGAAGGGGGTTGCTTCAGTGAAAATGGCTGGGAGTGAATGAGTTACTTCTTACAAAAAAAAAAAATGGCTAAATGAGTCAAATATCACTTTTAACAATTCCAATTATGGCTAGAATTGTCCTAATACAGATCAAAAATAATCTCTTCTGGATGCTGCATATATCTGAATGTTGTAACGAAGATGAATCAAGTTGAAATTTGGCCTAAGCTAAGGCTCCCCACATGGTTTCGTGGAAATTGGTTGTGTTTCTGTGCGCAATCACGCTCACAAACTAAACATAACCTAGTTGGCAGCAAAAACAGACCATTCGACCAGTTCTGTTGAACTCTGAGCTCAAGCTAAAGATCGCAATACACTGAAAAAGTCCAAATCCATTTAATGAGGGCCGTAATGAACAAAATATATATATATTTTTTAGGATCTCATTATTAGAGGTGTGGATGCAATTACGGTGCATCTCGCTGCACTCTGGACTCTAAAATAATTGTGCAAGTTGCGTGTAATGCAACACTGCTGATTAACATTGTTTATTGATGATTGATCGATTATCTTATCTTACTGCATCTTCTGTTGTGTGCAGTTCTTTTTTGGTAACATGCTTGGAAAGCTTTAAAATTATAATTTTTTTTGATTTTTCACGTAATTAAGTTATATTAAATGTATCTGTAATACTTACATTATACTTCTTGATCAAAAATGGCACTACTAAACCGAAATACAGCTCTCTACCGCCATCTGGGGGCTACACAAATAAAAAGGCATCCATTTGAGTTAAGCTTTATTAAAAAGCAATGAAAATGCTAAATGCTGTTAGCATCTGTTCACAGTATATGACACAATCCTTCACACACACACAAGCCACATGGCCTTGAGGTAGATGTATGTGTTAAATACCTTCAAATACATGCATGTAAAATCCACACCTTCATAAACAAGTGTGTGCTTCTTCTGTTAAAGCTTTGGTAGAAATATGAGGATTATTGTGTTGTAAGTGGTGTTATAAATGGCATCATTCCAGAATAGTCCATCGAACCGTCCGTATCAGACTTGCTTCCGTAATCCTTACGGCTCGGAGGTTTTACGGGGCCGGTGTATTACCACATCCACCGGTCCGGAGGGTAGTCCTCGTATCAAAGACCAGGCCTCCAGACGCCTCATCCCCACCATGCTCACGCCTTGGATCTCAATCACCTCGTCTCCGGGACTAATCTTGTCCACTGGGCCGCCTGTGGAGAAGGAAGTCATTTTGAATGAACAATTTGAAGTACACTAGGTTTTAGTCTGCATGGGTACCTTGGAAGATCTTCTTTATAGTGAGCGGTTTGTCCCCCAGACCGACACCTCCTTCCAGACTGAAGCCCAGATCTCTGCTTTTCTTCTCCAGATGCACTCGCATGCGCTGGCCTGACGTAATCAAAGAGCTAAATAAACAATAGTGACCACGCTTAAAATGCAAACATGTTGCATTGGATGTGAAAAGTCTACAAAACCCTGTTCAAATGTCAGGTTTTTTTGTGATGTTAGAAAAATTTGCTCATCATAAATCCTTTTAAAACCTGAACTCAAGGGGGGAAAAAATATATATTTTCCAAAGAGGAAATAAAAATAAATACGAGCCTGCACGCACTTGTCGTCATTTAAAGTGCCTCTAATTAACCCCAATACATTTCTGCTGTTTGCTTTCTAGCAAAAGCCTGAAGCCTTTGTGCGAACTGGTATTTGGAACTGCTAATGATTCCATCGGAAGGAAAACAGCATGATGAGGTCATAACCAAGCTTCACGGGAGGTAAGGTGAGCAGTTTTAACACCACAGTGGACGAAAAAGACCTTTCGGAATTATGGGCACAAAGTTTAACCTTGGTTTCATCGAACCCTAACACATTTCTCACGCGTTTGCTGATTTCAAGCAAAAACACGGCCAGGTCAGGATGTTTTTTCCGTTGTAAGATAACGCCACCCAACCTCATAGCCTAGACAATTGAAAAAGGGACATTGTTGTCAAATGCACGAAGCACTCAGCACTTGCCAAAAATTCAATTCTTCAATGTTGCAGTTGGCCTCTTGGCTTCTTCCCTGACCAATTTTCTTCTCGTCTTTGCAACAATTTTGGAGGGACGAGGGCTGCTTAATTATGAAGAAAGTATTCATCACGATTATTTTGATAAAAATTGAAATCACGATTAGGACGATCATTTTATTTTTTGGGATGAAAAAAAGAAAATGTTAAAACGTAAAAAAATATTAAGACAAATACAATTCTTTTTGAAACACTATAATTATGCAAGTTCCTTTTGGATGAAACACAATTTATTAAATTTGTTTTTAAATTAAAAAAAAAGGTGCAAATGTCTAAATTTAAACAACAAAAATAGCATTAATCTCTTATTCTTTTTTTATAGTTATGCTGATTTTGTAATTGTGGAGTGTAATAATTAAAATTGTAATTGAATTTCGATTAATTGCACAGCCCTCGGAGGGACGTCCTGTTCTGGGTAATGTCCCAATATTTTATGGTCTGTTTAATGCCTTGGAAATTCCTTTGAAAACCTTTGAACAAAGAGATCTATCTGATGCTGTGGAAACACTCTGTGGACTGTGCAGTAAGACGTGACCACAAAAATGCCAGAAAAAGCATACTAGAACATCTGAACTATATTTGGGGTTAATCAGAGGCACTTTAAATGGCAGCAGGTTTGTGCTAGAATGTGATTAATTTTGAACAGAAACATCCCATTATATGCACAAGTCATTTATTTTACTTCCTTTATCAAAAATAAAAAAAAATAAAAAAATTCTAAAACATAAACATTAAATGGTAGAAAAAGTTTGGAAATGATTTATCTTGGTCCCATTTTTTACCTCACAAAACCTAACATTTGAAGAGTGGCGTGTAGACCTTACATCCACCGTATAATGAGTTTAACCAGTCTCTGAAGTCTGAGTCGGCGTTGGTCCCTTAGTCGGACCCTCTCCCCCCCCCTTTGAGATGCTCCGAACGTCGCCCCTCCTCAGTACCACAACTCCCAACTCTCGAGTCTTGGCCCGTCTCAGGACCCTCAGAGCCTCCCAGTGAGTGTGGGCCCCCAGGGCAGTGCCATTAATGGATAGGACCTGGTCGCCTTCTCTGATGGAGCCTTCCTGTGCTGCCACACCGGTGGGGAACACCTTGTGGACCTGTGAAGAACTCACGGCAAAATAAAAATCGAGACACAATCAACAGGGACATTTTTAGTGTAAAAAGGTATTTTGCTCACGATGACTGGTTTGTTCTGGTCCACGCCTCCTGCTATACTGAAGCCCAGGCCAACAGCCACCTCTTTGTGGAGGACAACCACTTGGACATCATCCTGTGTTAAGAAGCGAAGTTAGAAAAGCAACTTGATACTGAATGCAGAAAATTTAATTTTGAATCACTACTGCCACCTGTGGCCGAAAAATGAAACTGCATTTTCCCTTCTTCACATAAGGGTGGGAAATTCGAACCCCAATCCTTTCTGAAAACTATTGGCCAGAGACCTGCAGGACTACCCATTATGAACAGCTATGGTGTTAATCTACTGTCAATGGTCAAATAAAAAAGCTATTTTAAAGATATTTTGGGGCAAACTTGTTACAAATTCCAGCTGTTAAAAGTAAAGGTTAGATCTACAATCTTGATTTCTTGGAAGCTTCTAATTCAGGGGTTCCCAAGCCCCGGGACTGGACCGGTAGTCTGAGCCAAAGTGGGGGGCCTTGTACAGAATTTAAATGCTTACACTAAGCTATGCTAATGCTAACACTTATAGCCCTTAAATAGAAAACAATCAAGTGAAGAACAGGAATTATGGTGACAACTATCTTTCCCCTCTAATACCAGCTGGGAAGCCAACAAATTTCCAGGTTAACTTTAACTGCCTCGTTTTGTATTTGTACCTTTCACACAAAAAAACGAAAATGCCAACTTTAATGGGCAGTGTGAAAGGAATTTTCACAATGTGACCAACAGCTGTTTAGTCCTTATTGTACCCGCCGGTTATGTTACGTTAGGAAACACTCCACAGCTTTGTGACCCTGAACAGCTATTTGAAATCAATCAAATTCTGAGCATGAGCACCTGCAGATTGCCGTCCCCCAAACTTCTGACATCCTCCAGCAGCTTGTCAAGCTCCTCGCTGGGCATCACAGACACGTACGACAGCGCCGACACTTCAGAGCTCAGTGAAGCCGACCTCCTACCCGTCGCTGGGCTCTCGTCGCTCTCGTTCTCAAATTCGGAATCCGCTCCAGTGAAGTGACACAATTCTGCCAGGCTGCGGGGCCGAAGGGGAGTCAAGTGAGGAAATGAGGAAAACTTGCCAGGTTCTTATTTTTGCGGTACATACCTGAGGGAGAAGCTTCTGCGATCGGACAGGCTCATGTTGCTGGTGATGGTCACTGAGGACTCCCCGGAGTCTGAATCGTAGGAAGAATCGTCGTCCTTCTGCGTACTGTCGTCGTCGTCGTCATCCTCGAAGGCTTCGTCCTGCTTCCAGACCTTCCAGCCGGCGACCCAAGCATCGAGGTCCAACACGTGTTTCTTCCCTTTTGAGTCGCCATCGGTGATATCCGGAAATAACTTGCTGTGGGAAGACGCGGCGAGAGGATCCACGGGGGTTGAAAGGTTTTCTTCTGAATCTTTGGCTGCTTTTGTGTTTTCAGTCATTGTAAGCAAATAGGTACTCTTTGACAGTAGAATCGGAGAGCAAGAGGGCGAGTGGTTCGGAGTGTTTGTTGGAGTCTCGTCGTCATCGGTAACTGCTAAAATAAGCACAGGAGGTTTTGCTTTCTTTATCCCCGACAGCTCAGCGTACGGGCGTGGCTCAGCGTCACTTGAGCTCGGCAACATGGGGGACTCGCTTTTGCTGGTTCTCCTGTCCTTAACGCTCGAGACTTTACGAGAGTCTGGTTCATCCATGTACGAGTTCCTCTCATCTTTGAGGGGCGATTCTACTGCATGCTTGAGCCTCGAATAGTTATTAACATCTTCTGTGTATCTGTAAATACGATCCACATTTGTCACTTCCTTCTTTGTCCAATCGCCCCCAAACCTTTGTCCAACCTCATCCGCTGACAAGGACCTTTGCGACTGACTTTTCAGTTGACCTTTTTTCTCCTCAGCTTTTCTAGCCGTCTCCCCTAATTCTCTCGCCCCCGCGGACTTGTCAGCTAGAAAACCAAATGTTTTTTCCGACTCACTCTTCGAGCCATCGTGGGCAGTGTTGAGTCGTGTGGGCACAGAAAAGGCCCTTCGGGGTACCATGTTCTGGCCATTTCCAAAACCCTGGGATCTCTGTGTCAGAGCCTCAAACTGATTGATTTTGTTCCTCACACTGACCAAAGGGGAGTGCGTCTCTGGGTGTGCCCGCCACCCTACAGAGTTCACTCTGAGGTTCAGATTTGGCTCAAAAACATCTTCAAACATTTTTAATTCAATCTCACCTGTCGCCTTTCCCTTATCCAGCAAAATTGTGTCTCTCTGTGTCCCATTGATCCTGTTAGTCTCAGATAGTCCAAAAAAGGATGTCTTCTGTGATAACGTTTTTGACTGGGCCGCCCTGTCCGATCTAATCTGGGCAGCTCTGGTGTTCCTGCTCCTTGCTCGATCCAGAGACATTGTCTCAATGGACCCTATAACCGCGCTAACCCCACCGTGGTCGGAATACCTCCCATAGATCCGTTCTTCCCATTGTCCCTCTGGTAATCTGGCCCTGGTCCTCGGACAGGGTGAAGTATTAGAGTCCACAGACTTGGTGTTTAGAAGTGCACTTTGGTAGCTTCCCTCTCCCGTTTCCCCGTCACATGAGCTTGGCAAACTGCAGAAAACTGAGCGATGGTGCACCGTAGCGTCACCCCTTCCGTCAAACCAGTCTCTTTCTAGGGAAGAGAAATCCCTACCTTTGCTAAAGTCCTCAGTTTTGGCCGGGCCATAGAGTTTCTCGATACGCTCCAATATACCCTGACCCCTTTTAGTCCCAAAAGAAGCAGTCTCTCTGGAGTCACTGATGGGTTCCGGGGCCGACCTTAGCCTTGAAGGGCAGGAGTTACCCTTATAGACTGTTTCCAAAGGTTGGTCCAAAGGACCTTTTGGACTGCTGCTTGGTACAGAAAAACCTGCAGAGTGGTAGCTCCTAAATGAAGACGTGGTCCTGCCTCCCGTACCTTCTGAGTACCTCCCACTCTCTTTGGGTTCCTCATTCAACAACGCAGCTATGTTGGATCTCTGTGCGTCCCGATCAGGACTGCTTGCCCCTGACCTCCAGTCAACGCTCCTGCTTCTATTTGGCAAATTCTGCCTCCATTCTCCTCCAGTCCTGGTCTGACTCTCAGATGCAAGGTTATAGTTACGACCTCTGTTGATGCCAAAGTCTGTGGCTATTTTCTCATTGCGAGTCAGACTGGAAGAGATTGTGCTGCCTGATATTTCCTTGTTCTCGTTCCAACCTTTGACGCTCGCTGTCCACGCTTTATAGTCTGACACGGATCCTGCCCTGAGATCGTGGCTATCGATCGATCTGGCCCGCTTGATTGAACCATCAGATCCGGATTTTGCCCCTCGTTCTTGAACTTTCACAGCAGCGGATGAAGCTCGGTCCTTCCTAACACCTGGCCTGCAAGTGAGGCTGCTTGGGGGAGAGTTGGCAGATCTGACAGATAAGCATGCCAAAGTCCTCTGATTGGTATACTCGGCCACTGGAGTGTGCAGCAAGAACACATCCATTGTCAGAGCATAAACAAAGTTAATGACCGCCTGTCAAAAGTCAAATCCCTAAAAAGAAAAATCGATGACTGCACTGGATTTATTTAGACGCTTCTAAAAGGACGGCAGAGCAGCAAGCAGCTTTAGTTCATTTTGGTCCACTTACACTATACTTATGCAAACTGTTGTGCACTAAACTTTTTCCATGTCATATATGCTAATAATGGTTGGCCGTCTGGTAGTCATTTTGACGTCGTTCTGTCCATGCAAGTCTTCAGTTCTCCAGCAGGGCTTCAAGGACGAGCTCCCAATGCCTGCCAAGCATAAGAAAATGAATAAATCTCCCATTTTCAGAGGGGATTGAAACGGAATGTTGTGATATGTGGATATGTGGCAGCTGTGGCTTCTCACGATGGTCAAACTGAAATCACAGAGCAGTCGAGGAGAAGAAACACAACTTCGCACAGAATGGCGCCAATGGGTGGAGAGAGAGAGGAAAGGACAAGGGACGATTAGATGGCTCGACATGAGATTAACTTTCAAATCAGGCGAGGAAAAAAAAAAACCACTACTTCAATGAGTCCATTCATGCACAATACGCTTGCTAATATCATAACAACTGTTTACACTAGCAACATGCTCATACTGCAACTGTCAGCTAAACCTGTACACAGAAACTGGAAGAACTCACTCTGCTGCAATCCAGTGAGGGACAACAATGTCGAAATGTGACACAATCAGTCTTGTGCGCAGCGCATATCATTCTGACACAGCAAGAGGAAGACAACAACTCACCAAAACCTTGACACCGAGATGAAATGGTCCGATAAAAGGGATAACGATGTGTATATTTATTTTCAAACAGCCCACCATGAGCGAGACCGAAATCGACGAGGAAACCAGTAGCACCAGCTTTGATTGTGCACAACAACCGAGATAGCTCTTGGACTGGTATCAATCAGATAAGTCTAATTAATAGACAGCTGTTTATAAGTGATATATATATATATATGCATACGTCTCCTTGGCGAAGTCTCATGCAGGCAGGCGAGTGTCAGCTTACAGATACACCTGTTTTGCCTGATCACGAGCCTCCCATCTGGGTAACCTGGGCAACGTGGCTCGCTCCAATTCAAACTCACAGCGACCGCCGTGGAAATAAAAGAGATATGCCTCAAATACGCGTCATCGAGAACTCGTTCAAATGTACTCGTGCATCTAGTAATTCACACACACACACACACAAGCCTTACCTTAGCCACGAGTAAACAACTGTTAGTTTGACAAGGCTTCATAGTGAAGGCGATGACATCAACTCCTCAGCTTAGCTTTCGCTCACTCAGTCTTGCTGTTAGCATCGCGCGACGGGATGTGTACAGTGACGCAAACCGGCCACACTGGTCTATCTGCTCTCTCTCTCTCTCTCTCTCTCCTCCCCCTTCCGTTGTTCTTTTCTCACTCTTTTCCTCATCCCATAGGGTAGCATTCCTAGCTTCACGTGTAGCTCTTTAAACAGCTCAGTGAGTACACACAGACATTTTAAACCATCTCCAGGCATACATGGTTTGACATCATGGGGAAACAAGCTTCAATACACTCGATTGCGCCGGTCTCACCGTGAATTAAGACTCAATTCAAATTCTACTCACCTCAGGTAAAAATCGTGCAGGTGCGAGCAGGTATCCAAATACATAATGACAGACGTATTTAAAATTGGGAACAGACAACACAATGGGCTCAAGTAGACGACAGAAATACCAGCCGGGATAAATGCTGGTAAAAGTGCACCTCTCGGTTGACATGCACAACAAAAGCATGAGGCAGGTCAGGCTTATGCACTCTGTAATGTTAGCTTCGAGGGTACAGTTTTTAGAAGAATAACCATTGTTGTGAAGGTTACATAGTCTTTCACAGGCTGATTTAAACCCTTTGCGTAACCCTAAATGTCATATCAGGTGACAGTAGCAATTATAGTGATAAAATAGGAATTTCCTTGATAGACTATTGGTAAAATTACTCGATTAATTCTTCTTTTTAAATGCTAGTAGGATCATCTTTCTGAATGTGTGTTTCTCTGCCAATGACATATTGAGTTGCCAAAGGGCGGTGGATTTGTGTGGTTCAATTTCCTTTAACTGGTGTCATGTTGTGGCTGTATAAAGTCATTTTAAAATTATTTACTTTCACTTCAATCACTTTTTATTTATTTATAAACTTGACAGTCACATTGCAAACCAAGTTGGACATTTCCGACCTCCGACCAGGAAACGTGCAGTGGAAGTTTTTATTTGTGGAGTTGGGGGAAATCAATGCATTGTGACTTAGATAAGATAAGTTAAAGAAATAGTGTGTCTACAATGACAGTAAAATGTCAACCAAAAATATATTTTGTATGCATTTTATTGGTTGTATTAATAAATATCAACACGAAACTTCTTTTTTTTTAAACTCATTCACTGCCATTAACGGCTATAGACGTCAAAAATTCATTTGAACTGTTTCTATAAGTTTAACATTTTTTCCCCACTTTGTTAACAAGAGTATGAAAACCTAGATTTTTTTTAATTGTATATTTAGACCAGATATAAAATTGTGAGTTAACTATTTTAATATAAAATCGAACTTTTAATCGCCTGACGCATCTCATTTTTAATAATCTTTTCTTTTTTAAATCTTAAAAAAAAAAATGAAGAAAATATTATTAAAAATGAAGGGCGTCAGGTGATTACATTTTTTAATTGTAATTAATCGCATGACTTCACTAGTTAACTCACAATTAATAAAATTTTTTATATCTGTTCTAAATGTGCAATAAAAAAAATCTAGGTTTTCATACCCTTATTAACAAAAGTGGAAACAAATGTTAAACTAATAGAAATAGTTCAAATTAATTTTCGACATCTATCGGCGTCAATGGCAGTGAATGAGTTAAGTTGCTTTAGTCACTCAGGATGAAGTAATTTGATGACATCTATGCCAAAAAGTGCATGAGGCTGCAAAACAGAAATATGAGTTTGTTGTCAGTGTACAATGTGTTTATGGAGTTTGTCGGCTATGTTTTTTTTGTTTATTTTTAACTGGAAAACTTTGAGGTCGGAAATGGATTTTTCCCACTTCCCAGCAATCTGGAATGCAGCATCAATTATGTTTAACTCTCACGTTACTGTATGAAAGTCTCTCGTTGCTGTTGACAGTGCCACTCATAAGTTTTATTCATTTTATGACACAAATTAGTGTTATAGAATGTAGATGACAAAAACGTTAACATTATTAGTGCCTGTCAAAAATGCAGAATAGTTTTGCTAGAGGTTTCCGAGCCGTATGGTTGTCATTACAGTTTCTACTACACGCTTCTGTGGCCGAGAAGGATCATGAAAAGGATGCTGACAAAATGTTTTTCAGAGGGTACAAGTTCATTTTATTCTGATGACAGCGATGTAACCGTACACACCACAACCATACAGACAACACGGCTGTACCTAATTTTTTGTCCATTATTCCAAGGAAATCAATGTGAATTGATGGCAATTGTATGTGGTTACGTTTGCTACCACCACCTAGGAACAACTCAAATGTGTGCTCGTATCTCAAGGCAAAAAAATATATAATAATAATCGGCCAAACGATGGCCCGAGTCTTGAAAAATGTTCATTTTAGTATACAAATATACAATACAAATGTACCTTGGTACATTGAAAATGAATTTTAAAATATTTGTCAAATAATGATTATTGTATCAGTGTTGCAGAGAATTTGTGGATGGCAGAAGCTTGTGGGTATTAGGCTGGCACAACACATTCGGCAAGAATCATTTTTTGGGTCAGCAACATCAAATTCTTAAATAAAGCCAGTGATGGGAAATACCTTGCTTCTCTGAATCATTGAATCAACATCTCAACCGTGGTTTTTTCCCCCCTATGCTAATAATTTTTCCAAATAAATGTAAAATACAAAAATAAAAATAAAAATACTTAGTCAAATAATATCAATAGAACACAAACTCAAACTCAGGTTAAATCTTTTTTCTTTTCTTTTTTTTAAGTAAATGTGTAGCAACATCAGAGCTGCACAGTTCTACTTACCTTGTTGCTTGGCTGCTTGTCATATTTGTTCACTTTGTACGGGCCTCTGGGTCAGACAGGTTAAAACGTCACCTTTATAGTGAAGCAGAAGATTCTCAGAAGTCAGCCAACATTGATCATTTAGCAGGCTGTGTCCCAAGACCCTGAAATCAATCAATCAATCAACGGTCAAGGGGCATTTAGGGCCTTACAGAAAGTCGGTCT
Source organism: Leptonotus elevatus (assembly GCF_054856555.1). Lineage (NCBI taxonomy): Eukaryota > Metazoa > Chordata > Actinopteri > Syngnathiformes > Syngnathidae > Leptonotus > Leptonotus elevatus. The sequence continues at coordinate 17,556,476 of NC_141244.1, forward strand.
GTCTTTGTCTCCAACAAGACACCCACCCTTGTTGCTGAAACAAGAATGGTGCTCAGTGTCTCTGTGGGACCAATGCAAATGTTGCCCACGCTCACTGGAACTTCAGAGTCATGCTTTGGTGTGCCACGGATGAACACACAATGGAAGAAAAGCACCATTGTGGTGGGGCAAAATGGCTGATAGGTGGAATACTTGGGCTGAACACAAATAAAATTGAGTGACATAGACGTGAATAATACCACTTTAAAAAAAAAGTCGGTTGTTTGAGGCGCTTTCATCTAAATTGGGTTGTTTATGACTTTTATCTATTTTCGTGAGTAAGGTACGTTTCCCAACTCGTCGGAACATAGCCGTGGTCATACGTCACCGGCATCACGTGACCAACCCGGAAGTCAACAAACTCGACGGCGACATGGAACTTTTCAAAACACGACACCCTCCGAGTCTTAACTTTTCCTAATCGCATTTTAATGTGTCGTTTTACCGCACATTGGCTTCGCGCTTCGTGCTCGAAAGACGATTCATTAGCAGACGCGTATGCGCCCTTAAAATTGTTGTCGCGCTTGTTTGTTTTTTTTTCCCCCCCCACGTCGTTTTGAGTGAAAGTGTAAAATGCGAAGTGATTCTCCTCTGTCGAGCGTCAACGTCGTGCTCGTCATGGCCTTTGGTAGTCTGGTAAGTTTGGATAATTTCAACTTCACTTGTCAGCCCAAGCTTCATAATAGCTGAGTCATCGTTGTCCCGTAACTGTCTGCACGGCTGCTAATGTCTTCATATGATGCACCAGACACTGATATTGTTTTATATATTTTCAGGACTAACAATGCAAAAATAATAATCATGATTATTGCATTTATGAATGCTGTATTCATTGCAACGCAGCAAGTGGGTGCATATTTTTATATTGCTACAATATGTCATTTACGGGGTGCCCCATAATAAGTTTCCATATATGACTTTTGTGTTTGTTTTTTGTTGTTTTTTTAAAACTGTTCTCTAATGACTACCATTCAATGTGTCTCTTCCACCCCATGAGGATTAAGCAAAATAGAAAATGGATGTATTATTAAGCCTTACGTGTTTGTATTGATTGTGTTTTTATTGTTTATTTTTTTGTTTTTGTTTTAGGTCTTCGTCTTGCTGTTCATCTTTGTGAAAAGGCAAATTATGCGACTTGCCATGAAATCTCGGCGGGGGCCCCACGTTCCCATCGGTCACAATGCTCCAAAGGTAACATGCCCTTTAGAAGTATAGTACTAAGTGGCCCGCCTTGGTACCGAAGCTGCATTGTGTATTATGTTTCTGTTGAAGGAGCTTAGACAAGAAATCGAAGCCAAACTGTGCCAGGTTCAGAAAATCCACTTTGAGCCTCGTCTGCTGTCTCCAGAGGACGAGCGGCAAAACTCTGGTTCGTTCAACACACAGACACACGAAGGCTGGATTTATACTGGACGCTCGTCATTATTGAGGCCTTAACTTTGGACATCTGCATATTTGTGTTGCTTCATGTGTTTTGTGAATTTAAACAGACATATAGGATATAAGTCACTTAAAAATCGCTCAGATATATTTTGCAGTTTAAACTTGCGTTGTAAATATTTAGTTGTACGCACACACACACACACACACACACATTAAGTGGCATTAAGTTACATGAGTATTTTTTTGCAGGAGGCTGTGACTACCGGTACAGGATGAGAGCACTGGACGCCATCAGAGACACAGGTCACTAAATATGCATTTGTAGCAAGGGTGCGCCATAAACGTCACCTTCACAGGTCCGATGTCAGTGTGTTTTGTAATAATGACATCCACCATAACGGTGACAACGGCCTTTCGCAATGGCCAGCTAAGCCAGCTTTTCCCCGATTTGCTGCGTGTAAGGCTTTAAGCGGGACGGAGGGACAAACTGCCAGCATTGATGGCCTGTAGCCGCCAATGGGTTCAATTGATGACAGAACCCTTTTCGTGTGCAGATTTCCCTTTTTGGGAGCTGGGCGGATCGTCTAGCGCCGTGACGGGAAAGCGATTCCGAACTTGGCTTCTGCAGCTCAAAAATTCACACTGCCTCTTCCGGGACGGCCAGAAAGGTCTGATTGACACGGTGCTGGACGGCTACAATAAAGCACGCCACGGGGACCAGGTCGGTCTCTTTGTCGTTCTCCTAATATGTATGTGTGAAGCGGGGGTAAATAAATCCGCTTCCGTCGCGGGGGTTACGTTTCCAGATCACACCTGCAATAAGTGAACTCTGCGATATAGAAATACACAATATAAATACTCCAGTGGCATGGTTTTATTTTTTAAATATAATTTTTGGCATTTTTTTAAAGGTCTTTAAGCAAACTTTAAAAATAATGCAAAGATATTCATAAACATTCTATGTATTGAAAGAGTAAGAATAGTGGATCAGACAAAACATCGTAACTAACGGTAATTGTGGCCAAATATGTACGTTCTAAAATGAACCTACAGACGTTGCTTTTTGTAAGTGTAAAGCTCAGGATGCCAGAGGATTGAAATTTCCAATCATCTCTTCAGCAAAAACGAGACTGAGCTTGAAGCACTTCCTGTTTTCACCTTTCAAATTTAGGCAGCGCTGAACAGTCATGTGCTGCCACCTAGCGGCAAAAGGTGGAATTACATCCAAAAAAATTAAGAACACAATTGCGTTATATCTGCCCCCCCTCCCCAAAAAAACAGTGAAAACTTTAATTGTTGACCTTTTGATGGCAAATTCTAGAAATGTAAATGCCAGCTTGTTCACTTATTCATCATGCTTTAATTATATCATTATAATATAACACATCACATTACCGACGTCTGCAGGCTTTTGGTGAAGCAGAACTCAGTAAATACCAGGAGGCTCTAACTGAACTGGCCTGCGTGTGAGTAAACAAAACAGCGCTAATCCCAGCATGGAATTTTAATTATGAGCCCGGAGTGATCGCTTTCTCCCGCTTGTGGTTTCAGCGTCAAGAGCCAGAGCACAAGCAGTAGCAATAGCAGCACGGCCAGCCAGCACCACCAGACCGCCGCTAAGGACTTGACCGCCACCGCCACTGAGCCCGTAAGCTCCTCCCCCTCGTCGCGGGCCCACCTCACGTCGGCGGCGCAGCAGCGCATCAAGCGGACCAGGAATCTGCTGGAGCTCAAGAACTTTAAGGACAAGTACAACACACTAGATAGCACATTGTGAGGTGAGTCAGGAAGGAGGAGATGGCGCCACCTAGAGGCTGTTTTTAGTGGTTACAACAGCCGTCCTTTTTTTCTGTAGCAGGGGTTCGGGGACCTCTTATAGGGGAGACGTTTTTCCAAGGGCTCCCTCATAAATCCTAAAGTCGATTTGATGAAACTAACGTGCTCTTAAGTGCCAAAATAATTCAAATGTTGCCTTTTTTATTTTTAGATAAAAGTCTTTATGTTACAATAATAACTTGTTTTGTATCCAAACTGATTTTAAGTTTTGACAATAAAATTGGAAGAAGAAAAAAAAACTAGAAGGCAAAACTTATTTTTGTGAGGTACAGTTATAATATATTAACATAAGGCTGTAACTATCCATTAATTTAATAATGAGTCTGTCTACTTTTTTCAATGAATCAGATAAAAGGAAATAATTTCTGTCCTTTTATTCCAAAACAGGATTATTTCAAGTTGACAGTGTCGAAAATACATGAACACAAATTGATTATGATTCAGTTACATGTCAGAAAATAGGCAAAAATATTGATCATTGTTTTTGAACGTCTTATTTTCATTAAATACAAAGATAATGGGTCAGCTTTCATGAAGGAATACAGAAATCTTTAAATATTTACTGTTGAGAGGCGGAAATTGGAAAATTTGGACAATTTGAAGTCAAACAAGGTCAATCAATTATGATTAAAATGGCATTTAAAAATTTTAAGTATAACTCATTAATACGCAAATTTTATTTTTTGTATATCTTATCTTGTGTTCCAAAGAGATGACCTAAGCCTTGAACGACAATGCGGTGTATTAAAGGCAACTAGTTGGTATGCACTTAAGAAGAAAAAAGAGAAGAAGATCAAACACACTAATTTACTGAAAATATTTTGCAGACCTTGAGCTACAGTTTGCTGACCCCCAGGCGTTCTCAGGCCACAGTTTGAGGACCAGTGTTTTGTGGCGCTTGCCCTCACTCGAGCCTCAAGTGAACTGGAGTCTATCCTAGCTGACTTGGGCTGATTGGGCTGACTTAAGGGTGGGGCGCACCCTAGACCGCTAATCGCACGGCACATAATAAGCAAAAAAGCAAAAAAGCAATTGACATTCACACCTGTGGACAATTTGGAGTCGTCGGTGAACCTGCATGCGTTTTTTTGGAGGGATGTTTTGAGGAAGTTGCAGGATCTGTTCGAAAAGCCACGCAAGCTAACCACTACAGCAATGCAGCCACATTTTCTGTATGTATGGTGCTGAAGAAGTGTCATTTTTACATATCAATGTTGTTATGTGTCATTATGAAGAAGTATTAGGCACACCCTGAAAAAAAAGAAAAAATAATCCACTAAACATTGAAGTTGTACTCTTATGAGAAGCTGTATGAGTTTTCGAGATCAAAAATAGCAATTTTACAAGTATAAGTTCGTACAGTCTTAATTGTCAAGGGAAAAAATTGTATTTTTTTTTTTGTTAGAAAGTTGCTTGTTTTCAAGATTACATCACAATAAAAGCAATAAAGTCGGATTTTGGGAGAGGCAGTGGAGAAATAATATCAAAGGAGTGTTTTGTTGCCTGACTAATGATCTCCTCAATACTTAAGTACAGGTTTAAACAATAATAAAATATTCAGTATTTTGCCTTTTTTAGAAAAAAAAAATAGTGCTCACAGCTTCGTTTTCAAGATATGTCGATGTTAATCTTGAAAATATACAACTTTTATTTTTCTGGAAAATATATGACAGTATCCTAAAAATACCCCCCCCCCCCAAAAAAAATTTTTTTTGTTAAGTTTATGACTTAAATATATATTTTTTCAGTGGCCCTAAAACTCCTTCATATACTGTATTATACCTCTCACACTTGCAGCTTTTGCCTTATTCTTGCAAGCATCAGGTCTTTGATATGTATTCATAAAGTTGATTTGACCAAAATAAGAGCCACAATACTACGCGGGAAAGATAAGACAATCAGTATTTATTGCACAAATGTAAAAAAGAATAAGCCTACTGTATGTAAATGATAGCATGATAGCTACCAGTGTTACTTCACATTTGGTGAAACACATGCACTTATGTTTCATGTCTGTATTTTTAAGCCTCAAAACGATGATTTACAGAAGCCACGTGTTGATTTTGATAATATGTTCATAACATGATGATTCCGGTGCATTAATTCATTTTGAATGTAACATGATTTTCAGATATCTGCTACTGGGTTTGATCCCAGAAAGCTACTGTAACGTCTGAATGATTAGATTGTAATCTCTGTAATTTGCCAAATAAGACTGTGACTTCAATGGGTGACAACTTTTTGTTTTCGTCATCGTACGTGCTTGTTGTTGTGTTGTGCGTAAAGTCCAGCAGAGGGCGCTCCCAAGCTTTAAATGCGACATACGGACTTTTTTTTTTAAATAATACAATTGATTTTAAATAACTTTGGAAAGTAAACATGCTTGTAATTATTGATCCTTGGGATATTGTGATGCAAGCATGCCACAAACATTTTATTTAGACACCTGAGAACACCTGTAGTCTGTTAAAGTTGGTGTCCTTAAGGGGAGGAAAAAAAAAACAGCAAGACTTTTAATTAGTCGAAAGCTTTTAATAATATAAATAAATACAAAGTAGAGAGCGTTTGGAAAATTCAAACTTGAAAGAACATTCATGAGAACACATTTACATCACGGCATCAAACTGAAATGCTTAAAAAGGAAAAAAAGGACACTTCTATGATACCGTTTTGTCCACAGTTTGGTTACGTGCTTACCTTCAAACTATGTGGTAAATATCCTTTATAGTCAAGCTTCATACTACACAGTCATGTGATCGTTGACATAAAAGATGCAGGTGCTACATTACTGTTGATAAACAGTTATCGTCTACTTCAAAGCCTGCTGCACTTTTTGTGCAAATGTGTTACGGAACGCGTGTTAAAACGTTTACAAGTACTGTACAGGACAAAGAGTGCAAATGCATCCTTCAAGACGGCAAATCGTAGTGAAAGCTCAGCTCAGATATCGCCACGTGAACGCAAGGCGGGCTTTTAAGAGCTGCTGTTTGAATTCAGTCCACATGCAAAAACGCTTTGGTGCTTGTCATCAGGCTCAAGATTTGATCTCAATGACCTTGATGAACGGGAGCGGCTTGTTGGAGGAGGTGGACAGCTTGAACGGTTTGCTGCTAAGGCGAGAACAAAGACACAAATACATTTGAAAAAAAGTGCTACGAAGCGAGACAATATTGCATGTAACAAAATGACATTTACCTGTATACAATCTGCGGGTTCCTCTCGGCTGAAAGGTAAGAACTGCTTTTCTGTTCTCCCAGGAAGTAATCCATCTGGTCCTGCATCTCTCGGTTCTGCACAAAGAGGAGGTCACGCGTCAGATAATGTGAGATGGATAAAGCCAGCTTCCTCAAAACAGACAATAGCTCCATTTTGTCTTCCCCTCCCTTGGCAGAAAGCTGGATTTTGTTTGATCCGTTCACATTCGTCACCTCTTTACTGTGAATCCAAAGCAATAAACTAAAAACGTATTATTATTATTTTTGGCCAGAGGAAGACGAGCATTCTTACCTCAGCTTCCAGGAAAGCCACTTTCTCCTCCAGCTCTTTGATGACGCGATCGCGCTCTTGGATCACCATGCGAGAGTTCTGAAGCTGAAGGCGAGCAAACGAGGGGATTCAGACACGTGCCGCAAATATGAAGACATCTTGCTCCGTCGCGACGTACGGCTCGTCGCTCCCACCTGTTCGATCATGTGTCGGACTTTCCTCTGCTGGCTTTTCAGCATGTCGTCCAGATGGTGGATCTTCTCCCTGAGAATGGCAACCTCCTTCTCCAACTCCTCTGTCCTGAACAGACGCACACACATAAAAATTGAGGACTACAAATGTATTTTGTCCAAGTTACCGTTAAATGCTATAACCATTCTAACCTGTGATCTCCCTTGAAGCCCGCCTCCCTGAAGCGTCGTAGCTCCAGGAGTTCCTCCTCTCGCTCGCGGATGGTCTCCCTCAAGGTGGCGCTCTCCTTCTCCATGCCCCCCAGTAACCTCTGGAGCTCGTCCATGCGCTGGTCCTTCTTCTCGGAGTCTTCCTTCGTGCTCTTGAGTTTGTCCTCCTGGTCGCTCAGACGCTCCTTCAGGATGTTACCTTCAGCCTGAAGAACATGTGGCGGGATTTAGTGGCGTCATATTAAATTGGTGCAGTGAGGTTGGTTCACTTGTGGGCAAATGGGAATTTTTGTCTCATGATTGGATTCGGATTTTTGGGTCTGCGATTCGATTCAAAATAGTTTTTTGATTCTAAATGATTTGATTGATTGACAATAATTTTTACTTCAATCTACAGAAGAATTGTCTTGAGCTACTCCAGTCTGCTTTGCAAGACAGAATGACAAATGGAGACATTAACTCATTTTCTGCCATTGACGGTTGTAAACGTCAAAAAATCATTTTACTATTTCTATTAGTTTAAAAAAAAAAATCTACTTTTGTTAATCAGAGTATGAAAACAGATTTTTTTATTGTACATTGAGAACAGACATAAAATTTGTGATTAATCGTGAGTTAACTATTTAAGTCATGCGATTAGTTACGATTAAATTTTTTAAATTGTAATTAATCACATGACTTCACAAGTTAACTCACGATTAATCACAAATTTTATATCTGTTCTAAATAAACAATACAATTTTTTTTCTAGGTTTTCATACTCTTGTTAACAAAAGTGTGTGTGTGTGGGGGGGGGGGGTTAAACTAATAGAAATAGTTGGAATGAATTTTTGACGTTTAGAGCCGTCAATGGCAGTGAAAGAGTTAATTAAACCCCAACAACATTTATTAAGTTTTGAATTGTAAGCAAAATAAATGTTCCCACAAAAACAGTGTTTGGACCATAACTGCTCCTCTATGTAGCTACTATAAATTGTAATTTTATTTTATTCTGCCCTCCCTGAGTGTTTAGCAGACAGCAAAGTCCCTCAAAAAGAGTCCAATGTTGCTCGCATCAAGCCGTTTATTACACTCCAGGTGAGGTTAACTGTAAAACTAAACACACAAAACGAAGAAAATTACACAGTGCGCACTTAAACGCAAACACACTTTGTTTAGCTCGTTTCTCGAATGTAGCTAGCTCAAGGCTAATTAGCGCACTACTCGCGGCACTCTTATCACTCAAAAGAACGGCTGTATATACAAGACGCTGCAGGAATGTATACAGAGAAGCATCTTAACATTACTGACAGGCATATACTCTTCTCACGCTGCAAAAAAAACAAAAAAAAAAACTTGCACAATTATCACCTGCAGTCTCTCCTTCTCCTCCTGGTGCTTTTTCTCAGCGTCTTGCAGCTGAGCATACAGACGCTTGCTCACTTCTCTCAGCTTGGCCCTCTCCGCCTCGTCGTCTGCCTCCTGATTAGACACACAGCAACGTCAATAATTGTGCGATGATGTCATGTGAAATCCTCTCAGGCAGCGTGTGCCGTTGGTCCGGCCCGGGAGAAACCAGGCGTGTTGTTATTGTGCGTCACTGAATCCCAACCTGTTTTGCTCCTATTTCTGCAACCGTGCCGTGACTCACTGAAACGCTAATGGGATAATCGGTGCGAAAATAATGAGAGTAAACACGGCTTAAATGATAAAGACAGAAACCACTAGACGGGACAAAGCATCTGTGGAATGCTGGGACAATAGGGAGGGACTCGAAACAAACTCAACGAGAGACAATGTGTGCTAGCAGCTCATCCCTTGAGGTGCTCGGTGTATATTTACCCTCATTTTAATCCGATCTCATATTTAATTACAGTCCTGTCTCTTCTGTTTGTCTCACTGTTACACTCATTTCCTCACCTGCCTCCAGGTTGACACTGAAACTTTTACCAACATTGTCGAGAGCAGAACAAAACCAACTCACCTGTTCAACACTTTTGGTGTCGCCTTTCTGGCCGGAAGAGGTCATTTTCTTGAATGGAGACGAGACCTTCCAGCCGTTGGTGTGAATCTGGGAACGGAGAAGATGAGGCGAGGTTGATATGTGGGCTTTGATACGTTGCCAACGATATTGATATTGTCACAAAACGGCGATTCTGTGCTACTCTGCATACATGTAAAATAGTGTACATATAGAAAGCAAACCAGCGCCATCGGGTGGCCGAGTATTGCCTACCTTATTTTTCGACGCCATTTGCTCCCTCAGTGTCTTGAGGCAGTACCGCACCTGTGTGAAATGCAAACACGTTGTGTGAGACCTCCCGTCTGTTTGTTTTGGTGTGTGAACAAAGAGAGCGGCATGACAAAACATTCAAAATAGGAAGCACAAACACCAACAGGCGTGTGACTGAAAGAGTGTTGAAGAGTGATGATAAGTGATGAGCAGTCAGCGTGAAGGAGACTGACCTCTTGAATCTGTGAAACTTCATCTGACAGCATCTTAAGACTCTGGTTCTGTTTATGATTCTCTTCTCTGCGGGCCTCCAGATACACCTACAAAAAAGGAAGCTTACGTCATTCGGAGCACATCATCAATTATAATAAATTTATTCTCCAAAGGCTAAACCCCAACCCTAACCCTTAACCCTTAACCCCTAACCCCTAACCCTAACCCTTTTTGGTTTGGTTCTATGGTATAAGGTAGATGAAGACTTCAGTCAGGTAAAAGCATTGAGTCAGAAGTGGGATTCGAACCCACACCTCTCGGGGAGACTTCAACCTGAACGCAGCACCTTAGACAGCTCGGCCATCCTGACGGCTCTTTCTTACAAAGGTCGGTTGTTTTTTGGTTTAGTTTATTGTAAGGTAGATGAACAGAATTTTTTTCATTCAGTCAGGGTACTTAGGTAAAAGTATTGTGTCAGAAGTGGGATTCAAACCCACGCCTCCAGGGGAGACTGCGACCTAAACGCAGCACCTTAGACAGCTCTTTCTTACAATGGTCGTTTTTTTTTGGGGTTTGGTTCATTGGTATAAGGTAGATGGAGAGTTATTTTTTCCATTCAGTCAGGTAAAAGAGTACTGTAAGAAGTGGGATTCGAACCCACGCCTCCAGGGGAGACTGCGACCTGAACGCAGCGCCTTAGACCGCTCGGCCATCCTGACGGCTCTTTCTTACAATGGTCGGTTGTTTTTTGGTTTGGTTCATTGGTATAAGGTTGCTGAAGAGACATTTTTTCCATTCAGTCAGGTAAAAGCATTGTGTCAGAAGTGGGATTCGAACCCACACCTCCAGGGGAGACTGCGACCTGAACGCAGCGCCTTTGATTGGTTATGATGTCACACCCACCTTGATGACCTCCACTTGCTCCTCTGCAGATTTGACTGGTTCGGGTGGCAGAAGCGGCCTTTCGGCGGCGGGCTGCACTAAAGCAAACGCACGTCCGACAGGCTGGAGAAAAAGATAACATTGAGGTCATAGCATTAGCGTGATGGTTGCGAATGAAACATGGATGAGATCATACGGGAGGAGCTGCAGCCTGTTTGGGATCGATATTGCAAAACAACACTTGGAGCAAAAAATGACCAAACTCTGAAATTGGAAACAGAGTTGAGTCATGGGCAAGGTATGTTTCTTCATGTTCCCATTAGAAACACCACGAGGCGATGAGGGAGGGACACACTGGAAGAGGCGCGAAGGGGTTATGCAACAATCTGGTGCAACTTTGGCACTTGCATTGGTTCAACGACGTCTTTCTTAAGAAGTCTTGTGGACTGAACATACGGGAACCTCCCTTGATGGGAAGCAGATGTGTAATACATGGCCAAAAGAAATGTACAAAGAAAATGAAAAAAAAAGAACAATGATTTAAAAAAAAAAAAATGTGTAAGAGGCAAAACTTGAAAATGTACACAAATATAATAGTGATTAAAATGAATAAATAAGTGTAAAAATATATAACAAAGTAAAACTAAAAATACAAAAACAATACAAAAATACAATTATTATTATTATTATTAACATTTTTTACAAAGCGTAAAGCCAAAAAAGATGGGGAAAAAACCAAACAAAATAATTAAATTAAATCATTAAAAAGCAAAAGGTAAAATGCCCCCCCCACAAATAATTAAAATATTCAAAGATATAAAAACAAATATTAAATTATTAAAACATACTTAAAATCTACAAAACAAAATAAATTAAATTCATAAATTAATGTCACAATGTACAAAATATCACAAAATAATTCAAATAAATAAGGAAATGAATAAGTACACAAATATGTTAGTATATAAATTAACACCTTTTGAAAATTAAAAAAAATGGACATTAATCATGCTGCCAATGTGTGGAATACATCTAAAGATCACCTTTGAAGTATCAGTTTGCGTTATCCAAAACGACACACAAACCGATATGAAAACACATCCTCCTTGGTGCTGATGCATGCATAAAAATGGAATTCCAAATATCATACCCTATACTAATCTTCAGTGGCGTAATATTTCTTACCTTATCTCTGTGCTGCTGTCCTAAGGTGCGAGCCGCTTGGTTGTGGTCGTGCAGTGTCAGTCGCAGTCGCCGGCACCCCTCCTGGAAAAAGCAGCAGGAGAACCCACAAAGAGACCGTTATATGATGGAGAGTCCGACTGGACACTATTTCCAACAACAACTGAGTCACTAAATGTACAAGTGGGGAGAGGGAGGGTGTTAGCGAGAAGGAGGCGGGGGGGGGGGGGGTGCAAACGTCAGAAGGGGAAGTAAAAACTGAACTGTCTGCTTTAAATTGAGCGCGATGGACGTCATCGGGATGGAGGCGGATTTCTGGCAATATGGACAAAAAGATTCCATGTCAGGCGTGGCAGATGGTTTCCGTGGCAACCGAGCCTCACAGTAGCCATAAAAGTGAGCTTATGCGACATAACACAAACTCGCTTTTTCTTTCAGTTCCCGGGAGGGAATTCACTTTAGCAGGAAAAGCCTCTGCCAGGAAGTGAAAGGGCGTGCGTGTCCCAGTGCAGGGAATCCCCCACCCCACCCCCTAATTGATGCCCCTCACGTGCGTGTGTGCGTGTGTGCGTGTCCTGCGGATGCGAGGGAGGAGGTCAGCGACATTGCATAACACATTCCAAACAACAAGTCTTCTGGTGTCTTGACTCCAAGCCAAATAGGAGACACACAACAGGCAAAGACAAAAATGCCTGCTATGTTATTACTGTAAACACACACTCAATATCAGTTGCATACGTGCATTGATATCAAATCAATGCGTGATGTATTAAATAAAAGTGAATATGTAATGAGGTGGATTATGGTTAGCAGGTGTGCTATGTGTGTGACTTGACCTGGCGGGCGGTTCTCACCATTCATCATGTTCGCTATTTTGTACGCTTGCGTGCACGCTGTCAAGCTCATTTCCATTTTAAAGGAGCTTCATATCCATTTGAGTCAATTTACGGAGGAGTTAGTGACTTTAAAGCAACATTATGACTCTAGGAAAAAAAAATAATAATAAAAAAATAAAATAATAATAATAATAATATTAATAAAGCACCATTATGTCAAAGTCTGACCCGAAATGGGTAAACAGGATCACAATCATGGATGTACTACTATTGATCGGCTTCTATTCTGATGCTAACTTCAGCTCACCAACTCTTGCGGTATTTGGCAGTGTTTCGCAAACATTTACAGACAAAGGACAAAAAAATTTCAAAAAACAATAGCCCGACTTCTCTTCTATTATAATGACTTCCTCCAACATTCCAAAGCATGCATGTTAGGTTTATTGACGACTAAATTGTGAATGCGGATGTTTGTTTGTCTCTACAGTATATGCCCTGTGATCACCCAAGGTCGAGAGGTCAACTGGGATAGGCTGCTGCTCACCTGACACCCTTATAAGGACAAAAATGGATGGATAGTAGATAGTTAAAATCAGCCAAAAAGCAAAAACGTCATGATGAGCAAATAAAAAATAAAAATAATTTATCACCAAAATTGGGACATTTTTATTGGCAACATGACATCATATTGTGAACAAAATAAAAGTATTACACAAAAAAAAAAAAATGCAGATTTTTTTTTGTTGACTTTTTTGGCATATTGATTTGAAGACTGGATTTGGGCGACCTAAAGAGCTAAAACTGGTCGCAATTGTGCTGCAGTTGAAGTAAATAGAAAGTATCTTTCACTTGTGGCGGTTGGATGCTTCGGCGGCTAACATCTCTGATTTTGGACATGGGAATCAGTTGGGTCCCCGTTTGTTTTCAAAAATTTATTTTGGTAAACTAAATTAATTAAAGGTAAACATAAATGTTAAACATTTATATGCAATGCATTACAATTAAATAATAAAAAAAAGAAGTTGTTTAATGTAAAATAATGGACTTTTGACTTCTATAACCGTCAATGACAGTGAACGAGGAAGAGTTAGATGGGGTACACTACCATTTATAATTTGGGGGCGGGGTGGACTGTTCCATTATGACTCAGATGGCAAAAAGGGAAAATACAGTCAACTCTACTATCTGCATTTTCATCCAGAGTGGCTCCAAAAATAAACAAGATCTCATTTGAGTTTCATTCCAAAACGCTTGAATGTTGGTGGAGATAAAAAAACAAACAAACTGTAGTCTGCAAAAACAGAGCAAGAACAATATAGGCGCAGGTGAAATAACAAATAGTGTGTGTGGTGGGCCTTGTACAGTACGAAAAAAAAAGTCCCAAAATTCCCCCTTTTGTTCGACATGCCCTGCTCACATTACATCTGAATGCCCTTTGGGTGGTTGTAGTGGTAGCGGGGGGGTCAATTAAAGGGGGAGAGAAGGAAACAGTGGGACAATTGTTGGGAAGGTATTACACAAGCAGAGCGCTAAGCTATTTACACACGCACATAAATGCCAGCAGCTGTAACATTATACAGCCTCCGCTGGACAAAAGGAGCAGTGGAACAAACCGGCATGGAAAAATAAAACACGCATAAATACACAACGCGAGCCAGACTCCATAACAGGGCAGAAATGTGAGCTCGGGTTTGCGCGCACACCAACAAAGGGCACAAAAGTTGGTGAGCGACATGCAGGCCGGCTGGCTGGAGGCTTTAAAAGGCTACGGAGACACTTTTGTGCTCTGCTTTGGCAACGGGAGGCGGCTTAGACCGAAATCCCGAAAAGCACATGCTGCATTCCACGCATGGCAGGGCTTCTGCAAGCGTACTAAATCATTCTCTCGTCCCTCCCCTTGTCTCGACTTTCTACCTGCACAACAGATGGCATCAATCTCAGCTCACACGTTTGCACTTTTACGACCTCCGAGGAACATTTTTTATGATTATGTAGCATTCGATTGTGCCTCACCCAAGTCAAATAGGTTAAAGCCGCGCTATTGATCTTCAAGGAAATGGTGGCAGGTAATGGGGTTAACACTTACAGGTTATTATAAAACAAAAGTGCAAAATAAACACAGTCACTACTGATAAGTTCATACTGCTGGATATATTACCAACTGTACAGAATTGTTGACCCATGTAAAGTTGTCATAAAAAAAAAGGTGCTATATTTTTGTTTTTTGTTCACATCTGCATATATAGTGTAGTATTTTATTTATTTTTATTTTTTTCCCTTTCGGACACATTATTACAACAGATTTCCCTGATCAGATTTTTCATTTTATTTTTTTGGACTTCAACAGATTTAACCAATCACATCATTTATTTGATCCCCCCCCCTTCTAATTATATGTTTTTCCTTTCTGACATATTACAACAGATTTCACCAATCACATCATTTCATTTTTTTAAAATTATTATTTTCATATTTTTTCATTATTCAATACACTGCAGATAGTATTGCTGGTGTTTATTGCTTTTTCAGTGCTTACAGTATATGTAGACTATTTATTCATGTGCGCACATTTTTTTACTATATAGTATACATACATGTATACATACATGTATATATACATACATACATGTATATATACATACATGTATACATACATACATACATGTATACATACATACATGTATACATACATACATACATGTATATATACATACATGTATACATACATACATGTATATATACATACATGTATACATACATACATGTATATATACATACATACATGTATGTATATATACATACATGTATGTATATATACATACATGTATGTATATATACATACATGTATGTATATATACATACATGTATATATATATATATATATACATACATGTATATATATATATACATACATGTATATATATTTGCGAGGGATACAAACTTGGCCAGCCTGGAAAAGCAAAACTCTGCTCTAACTGACGCTCAATGAAATGCATTGGATACAAAATAAAAATATATATTTTTCAAACTCCAAATCTAAAAATAAAAAAGGTGCAAATAAACATTCAATTTGCCAGGGGGATAAAAAAAAAAAAGTATTAAATAAGCAAAATGCAAAGTATGCTTTTTTTATTTATTTTTATTCATTGACTTAAGGCCTTTTCACACTGCACTTAACGATGCGCCACACGCTGTCGAAGCTGTGTTGCATCACTGCATAAAGTGCGCGCCACATCGTGACATATGAAAAATATTCAATTCAACAGGAGCGCTGCAGTTTCATCATAAAACACATCCAATAGGAGAAAGGCTGGCGGAGTGATTTATAATAATAACATTATACGACGCACACCAAGAAAACCAAGCGCAGTGTGAAAAGGGTTTGTGCTTGTATGATGCTCGTGCTGACTTACAAAAATGGAATTCCCCCATTATGGAACCTATATCGTATGTTACTGGCTTTGAAAAGCAGCAGCACACCTAGACAGGTATTTTTCCACCTTGTGCACATAGCATTCATACAGACGTCATTTCTAATTTCACATCACCCTGACTGAAATGCAAAAATCCCATCAAAACTAAATCATGTGTGTGTTGATGCCCTTCGCACGCCGTGTGACTTTTACGGCACAATAAAACTATAGCACCAGATTCCCAGTTATGGAATCAAACACAATGATCTACAACATGATGCGAGGTGGGCTGATAAGGAAAAAGTGTCGCTTGTAAAGCCCAGCGCGGCTCCCCGGTAAATTATTAAACCATCAGGAGCGATAAGGCCCATCTAGGTGACGTGCACAGACGCTCATCTCCCAGCACGCTCGCTACGTGTCTGAGTGTGCGCACGCTGTCTAAGCTCGTTAAAAGCACGCCGCACGCACAGGTGCTGCTGTCGCAGGCTGTTTGCTCTAATTCTTCACCTACAAGTCACGGGACCTCCGGGGGGGAGATTTACAGGTTAACGAGAAAAACCTGCAAAATCATACCATGCAATGCATATATGACGTAATGTAAACCCGAGTTGGATCCAGATCTGGTTCAGATTCAAACTGCATCATCGGAATCACCATTAAACATGTTCAAACAGATATTTCACATGAATCTGGATTAAGACCCGATAGAAAGGCAACAGACTGCAACCTGATCGGATGAGATTTGCGATACACTGTAAGCATCTGAATGTGCCGCATGGGAGTTTCCGTGAACAATTTGTAATGATTTGTAATTTGGATTTGGTGTCAGCATTACAGTTTAGTTGCGTTCACACGGCAAACAAAATTACAGTTAGATTTGGTTGCAATTGCTTTTAAAATCTAATTGCTGTAATTACATGTGTGGTTTAACATGAAATTTGTAAAATGGACATTCTTGGATGAAAATGAATATACAAATAAAAATACAGAATATTAAATAAATAAACAAATAAAAAAACAGTACACAAAATAACATTCCAGTGGAGGGATTTGTGAATTACGACAACTATTTGTGTTTGAGGTGTAAAGATACTTTTACTTTTAAAGATTTTAGTATTAGCATTTATCAAGCATTATTTTACACTTGGGTTTTACTTTTAGCTCATTTAACATTTATTTTCTATTTTTTGATTGACTTATCCGTGTGTGTATGTATGTATATGTGTGCACTGCTTACCGTGTCATATTGTTGTGTTCTGATGTCCTCCACTGTGCACAGACTTCTGGTCCCGCCGTTCATCATGATGTCTCTCATCTAATAATATTAATTAATAAATAGACAATCAGTAATCAATTACAAATAAAGAGTCCAGGTAGGAGCGAGTTCCGGCAGTGGCTGCTGTCTGTCCCGGTAGTGCAATGCAGGTCTGAAAACTTCACACCGGCTGCTTCTGTTTTTTTTGTTTCGGTCTGTCCTGACACAAGTCTCTGTGCGTCAAAGCTAGGACACGCCCACTTAAGACCAGATGCCCATATAAGGAGATGAGTAGGCTGGAAGAGGAATGGACACAGACGGGAGGATAAGAGAAATTGGTACATTGTGGGGGAAAGCAGAAGTAACATTAAGACATCCTGGAATTTATTATTTCTACTTTATTTTATTATTACTTTTATATTTGCATTGACATAATAGGAACGTTTTATTGATATGTGTTACGTATTTAATATATATATATATATATATATATATATATATATATATATATATGTTTTTTTACTTTTATCATAATGCTTCTATTCTTAGATTTTATAGTTTTAGTATATTTGGAGGAAAAAATTCTAAAATTAACATTTTTATTAATCCTTATATTTTATAGTTGCATTTTATTGTTGTATATTTTTATAACCAGATGGACTGGAAAAAACATTATTCATTTTTAAATGAACTATTTTGTTATTAACAAATGTTTATTACAACGGTACCTTGAAATACAAATGGCCGACCTGACTGACAGTTTTTTTATGAACAAACTTGCCACTCCGGTTAAAAGTTTACTGTCAACCTAAACATCAAATGAAGAGAATTAAAACAACCACATATAGTAACTTTGCTTTAAAGTTCACTAGCTTAAAGGTTTATACATGCACATAACAGGAAACGCCATAGACAGACTAACAAGTAGTATTGGTGTTATAATGACATTATACATGTACAGATAATACAATAAAATTGTCAGGCATATATTCATTTTCTGCAAAGAATGACAAATAATTGTGCAGTTCTGCTTATCTACGAAAGTAGAATTTGTTCATTGAATTTAAATACAATTGACAATTTTTTTTGTATTTCTTTACATTATATTCTGTATGTATTTATAAAGCACATTATAGAGTGCTATTTTTCTTGAAATAGATAATGGTATGTTTTTTTTTCATGAGACTGGAACAGATTAACAGTATTTCCATTCATTTCAATGGGTAAAGTTGATTTAGGAAATGCGGTTTTTAACTTTACAAGGAAAATAATGAAACACTGTTGAAATTCTATAAAAACATATTATTGATCTTTGTCCAGGCAAAATGTTTGATACATATTTTCTATTGGCTGTCATGAACATGTACTGATGTACCTAATGTTGTGTCCCACAGAAAGATAATGTTTCAAACAGACCACACAGCGTTCAAAGTTGGCACTTGCATTAAGCCAATTCAGCACATCCTGCTTGTGTTTGTTGAGAAGTCACAGAGCACCTGGGCTCATGTTGAACTGTGTGACTCAAGGGCCACACAATGTGGTATAAAATATGTCACCTTTATACAGTACACCTGCACACAGGAAGGGCGAAGTCTAGTCTCGTTTTCTTTGTTTTTTGTCTTCGAGGCGTTTTGTTTGGATAACGAATTAAAACAATAATTGTCTAGAATTGCCTAATCTAGTTGAATTTGAAACCACAGGAGACTAAACAGAACATAACTGAATAAAACGGTCTTGGGATGGGAATTTGAAAAGTTTGAATAAAAATGTGAATCCAGGTTGAGGAACAATACAACAGAATGTTGTATTGTTCCTCAACCTGGACCTCAACCTGTTGTATTGTTCCTCAACCTGGATTCACATTTTTATTCAAACTTTTCAAATTCCCATCCCAAGACCAATGCGCAATACAACAGAACAAGCTTTGTTCTGTTGTATTGCGCAGACTTCCAGTAGGTTCCTTAATTAAGACCTTAATGGTTTTAGCAAAGGACAAAGAGGGAATGACGTTAAATGAAACTGAAACAACAGCTGCACAAATGTATTTTCAAAGACGTGACATTATCTCACTCGAATGTTTCACGGGAAAGGTATGCAGCGGGGAACAGGCTCAGATAATTAGTCAAATGAATGACATCATAAGACCGACAGCTGTAGGTAGTGCGTGGTTACCAGAAAAGTCTGTTTTCTACACACGAGTGATTCATAACAATACCGCCTCGACCTTTAACAAAACAAAAACGTATTTGAGAAGAGGAACACACACACAGAGCTGACATTTTGGAAGGCGGCGAAGTCGTGTGAAAACGAGTGACTCACCGATTACGATGAAACCCTCACCATCTTCTACTGAGCCAGCGAAATGTGTAAACATACTGACCGGACACATTACAATATACGGTCCCAGGCGCGTAACAAAAAAATCATAATTGAGAAGCACTGCTGTAAACCGTTTAAGATACTTTATTTTCAAGTGTATGGGGTTCATAATTTGTTGAGTAGTTAAAAGTTTAAACTACTAATATACAAAAAATCTCTTTTATCGGAGCATCAATTCTCCGAAAAGTGATTTTAGATTAGCCTATAATATTCTCATTTATTGGGATGGTGAATTTGGGGTTTTCGTTAGCTCTAAGGCAAGCTATAATGAAAATTTAATTCATACTTTCTTTTATATATAACATATATAATTCCTAAAAACAGTGTTTCACAGAACAAGTAACATAAAAAAAATAATAATAATAATATAGGCCTACTAATACTATTTCAATAAAATGATGAGACAATCCTAGAGGAGGATTAAGGCCAGTGAAGAGAAGAAAAAAAAGGTTGTCAGGATTCTTATTTTATTCTCAGAATTCTGACTTTAAAGTCAGAGAATAAAGTCAGAGTTCGCACTTTAAAGTCAGAATTCTGAGAATAAAGTGAGAATCCTCACTTTAAAGTCAGAATATAGTGCTACTATTATTCTGACTTTAAAGTGAGAATTCTGAGAATAAAGTGAGAATTCTGAGAATACAGTCAGAATCTTGCCAAAAAAATGTTCTCTCTTCACTGGCTCTAATCCGCTTTCGTAAGATCTATAAAAACAAAAACAAATGAAATGTGTCCAACAAATAAAAGATACCAATGGATAAAAACTGAATTGACTTAACTTGAAATTGTTAAGTGAACAATAAAAAACAATAAATACGTCTATACATAGAGGATAAACCACAATTTGAATTGAACTAAACAAGCAAAAGACAAAATATTCTAATTTAAGATGGTCTTGTCTATTAAATTAAAAAAACGGCATTATTTTCTGAATGATTGAATTAATGCATTTTTTTTATACAGCTCTTGCATTGGAGAAACAAGTGGTACCTTTACCCAAGGGAGAGACAAAACAACATATATTTTTAGCTAACCCTTCAAAAAAAAAAAGTTAGATAAACTCATCGGACAAACTAAAAATAACACTGATGTGAACTGTCATGTGTCGTTAAACCTAAAACCACACATCTGGAGGCCTAAGCACACAATTGGACACACCTCTCAACAACAAACCAAAGTGCAATAAAAAATATGCCAAAACTTAAAAAACTGTTTGGTGGGTGGACGTACTGCGTGTTTGACATAGTATCTTACATTGTCTAGGAAAGCAGGGATGTGATGGAAACTCCACCCCCGCCCTCGGAAGGAATGTCCACTTATAATCTATACTTCTCCAGCATAACAGGTAGCGTGCAGGTTTGGTCAGACTGGATGGGTGGCGTAGTATCATTGACAGTTGGCAGTGAAAGTGTGACATCATTGTCAACACTTTTAAATGTCTAGATGGGAAGCGACGGAAGTGGGAAGTTTTCTGGGGCGTGGATTGTTGTATTTAAGATGACGGGAAGTTAAAATGAAACACTTAAGAGTTGTTTTTTGTGTGTGTATTGATGTTGTAATTTTACATAGATAATATTTATTTTGACATTTTCAAAACTTTATATTTCAGATTTAAAACATTTATTTTTCAGAGAGATTACAAGATAATTTTGTATCCAGAATTTCAGATAAAAAAAATAACATTTATATTTTACATTTATGCTATTTTGCTAGAATTTTATACATAACTTAATTATTTGTATCTTTGCATAGTTTAGACATTGAGAGTCACATAATACTGTAGCTCTATGGGGGGGGGGGGGGGGGGGTGTTTAAAGTCAACATATGAAACCTAGAGGAGAAACTGGCTCCCTGCAGGATGCTGCCTTTCATGTCTATTTAAAACGTAGGTAGGAAAAATGAAACGTTTGAAGTTAGTTTTCTGTTTTTCTGGCTACTGTCAAAGAAACAGGATCAATGATTGTGTTAATATTATTAATCTCAACCTGTTTCCTTGCAGCTCTCAGTGTGTATTTGTTAAATCAGGTGGGAAACTCTGGGGGGCATGATCACAGAAATAAGCGCAAAAAACATGGAAAAACAACAAAGCAGATCTGGATAAGAATCATGTGGATGAACACGTCTCCACTAAAAGACAACAGCAGAACTAGGAAATTGTGTTTTTTTTTGGAGGGGTTGTTTGCGGACCGTGTGTACCAATCGTGATAAACGGAAACAATCCTGCAGCAGGAGATAAGAGAGCGTAACAAAACAGTACAATATCGTGGAACCTCCAAAGCCGAATGCCCTGTAAGTGGAACAAGCTAACAGAATGACCTGAAGGGTGTTGTAAGAGGGTGTGCACACTTATGCAACCACACAAAATAGGCCCCTTTCAAATATTTCAGTTTTGGTTCAATTCCAGGCTATAGTTCACATTAGCAGCTTTTAAAATGTCTACATTGGTCTCATTTATTTATAACAAAAAAAACATGGCACAGATGAGGTCATGTATAAATCCATTATAATGCATCATTTGACACCGGTTGAGAACAGTGAGTAGCATGAATCAACGTGACTCAAAAGGTTTACAAGCTGGAAGAAATGTTTCTGACATGAATAAAAAGACATACTCAGCAACAAGCTGCTTTGTCACATCACAGCTTACTGATGAGGTGACTGGAACGTGATAAGACTGTCAACACTGGATGACATTTGATAGCTCTGCCTGAGGCAGCCTCAGACCTGGATAACAAACATGCCCTGCAATAGCATTGACAGCAACACCTGATGATCCAGTATAATTTGTCCTCTCGGAAAGTGGTCCGTAACCAGCAGGCCACATGAGCCATTGGGTAGCGGGCCCCAAAGAAAGACTGGATTTCTGTTCTTGGTGCAAACTACCATATCATAACAACTTTATTGATCTATGTAACATTTTAACTTTCTTAACTGCCAAACAAGCTGAGAGGGCAAACTTCCTGCTTCATGCTTCGATCTTTTTTTTTTTTTATTGAATCCTTTGTGCATTGAGTGAGGACTTCCTAAAAAGCTTACACATCCCTCATGTAGGACTTAGTTCTGTAAATGGATGTGTAATCCCGTCAAATGACCGCAAATATGCAAAAAATGTCCTAAAATACACACAACTACCATTACTACATAATAAAAAAATGACAAAACATTTTTAGTGAAGATTATTACTTTTTTTTTTTTTACTAAAGGCAATACAAAAGAGAGCAACATTGGGAAATTTTTGTCCGAACAGCAATAACAGCATTGTGATACATTGACGACCCCCACTATTAAAGTACAAACCTATATTAATACTTTATTTGACATATAAAAAATAAACAATACATTGCAGCAAGTGTTCTTCCGCGCTAATTTGTTCAAACTGGATACAAAATTAACCTATAACATGTTAAATACAGACAATTACAAAAATTGTCCTGATCATTATTTCTGTTTTAAGGCATCATATCGTTTGTCTTTATGTAAAATGAATGCATAGAAAATGTGCAGTACTGGCTGTTATTTTGCATTAAAATTAAAACAACTCTATAAAGAAATAGTGAAGCAGCAACAGTGCTTATGGTTCATTTTCAGTCTACTTCTGTACCAAATATTGCTTGCATATAAAGTACGTATGCTGTTAAGGAAACCACCTTGAGCACATAGGAAGTTTGGCTTCCTTCAATTCACTCCCATGTGGAGAAGAACGCTCACCCCACTAACCTTAATAACAATCCCTCCTGGTCTGTAGTGCAACTGCCTCAGCCAACTCGGCCAAAAACACGTGTACGCTAGCTACGCTGCTTTCAACAAGAGCTGGTCTGGAGGTTGCCCTCGGTGAGGATGGACGTGATGGTGGACGAGTCGTAAATGCTGTCGTCATCGTCTGAGCTGAGGGCAGACGAGTCCAAAGCGGGACGCATGGTGGCCTTCGTTTTCCGTCTGAAATGCATAACAATCAGTGTATTTAAATCATTTCTAGAGCAGCCTCCTGCATAATTTATTTACTTTGTAGTCAAGTATGAGCATTAGTGTGAATAATCTCAATATAAAGTTGCACTTAAAAAAAATGGCTATACATGGCATTTGGTTTTATTTTAAGCTTCTTGAGCTTCCACTTTCTACTCTGCTCAGGAAATTGACAGAGCTCCCGCTGGTGGCCATGGCAAGAAACTACACTCAAACATGATCCCCGAGGCTTTCTGAGTAATGCAACTAGATCGGCGTGTGTTGAAATCTTTTAAGCACATTGTGAAACACATCCCACACACTGAAAATGTCTTCCAGGTGTGTGAGGAGTGTGCACCACAATAAAGGTATCTGATTGCCCGGGTGATGGCGTCATTCACATGTGATTTCACTTGTCGTGACGCAAAGAGGTGCTGCTTAACACACCCGTTAGTCGCTACCTGTTGAGGCAAGTGGTACCCAAAAAAGGGAAGGCTTACTTGAGTTCCGTTTCCAAAGCGGTGACCCGCGACTGCAAGGCTTCTTTCAGCTCCGTCTGCTCCTCCATGTCCCTCTGAGCCTTCCTCCTCAGCGTGTCAATCCTCTCCAACTCCGTCTCGCCCTCGTCCACCTGCCTCTTCAGAGCCTTCACTTTTAGAGAAAGCTGCAAGGCGACAGACGGAAGTGGGGGAGGGGGGCAGTTGATGAGCGCTTAACCCCCTGTGTCGGAAGTACCGGTAAACATTAAAAGCGCGCTGACCTGGTCCTTCTGCTCAGTGTGCGCTTCTCTCTCCTCGTCCAGCAACATGTTCAACTCTTTAAGCTTCCTCTCCAGACGACGCTGAGACGCCAAAAGTGAATTCTTCTCCCTTCACAAGTGGATAGAGAAGCAACAGTGATCATACACGTAGGTTCCTCTGCATTAGCGCACAAAACAGGACCCGTAGAGGCATTTTTTGGATAGAATTGGTGAGGAAAAAAAATCAAACACCTTCGGGGTCAAAAATGCTCTCCTGCATGGATTAAGGCAGAAAAAAATATGACTGAAAAAGATGATGCAACTCCATATCGTACTCTATTTCCACTTCTTGTGGGTTTATTGGCCAAGTGTCGCAATACATTTACCTATAGCAAAGAAAGAACTCTATTCCTTGGTGGAAAACCAATTCTATCTGGGACCAAAATCCTGACAATTTAATACTCCTCTAAGATAAGATGAACAGTCAAATGTAGCGAATAGTATTAGTCACCAACTGTTTAGCTACTATATTTGATATTACTTGTTACAAGAGATATTGTTTCATTTATATATTTACCATTACATGAGTGGTTAACTTGTTTTCGTTGTGATAGTGATTA
This sequence comes from Leptonotus elevatus, assembly GCF_054856555.1. Classification (NCBI taxonomy): domain Eukaryota; kingdom Metazoa; phylum Chordata; class Actinopteri; order Syngnathiformes; family Syngnathidae; genus Leptonotus; species Leptonotus elevatus. The sequence continues at coordinate 17,581,291 of NC_141244.1, forward strand.
ACACGTCTGCCTTGCATGTTCTCGTGTTTGCATGAGTTTTCTCAATGTACCCTAACTTCCTCCATTCAAAAAACGTAATGCATTATAGGTAAACTGAGGATTGTCCACAGGTGTGAATGCTTGTTTGTCTTTACAGTATCTGCCCTGCAATCGACCAATCCAAGATGTAATGGATGGATGGCATTATGTCAGTGATTAATTTCTTATTTACACTTGACTGACAGCTAAGAATGTTAAAAATCACATGTCGAGTAATGTTATGTGTAACAGCTTAGAATGTTCAATAGAATGTACAGTTAAAGTATTAAGAAGAATTGATTAACATGCATTCTTGACTGATAACAGTACCTGTCCTCAGAGCGGAGACGTTCCTCAAGCTCCTGGATTTTGCTCTCCAGCTGCGAGGCCCCAGCTGAGGAGCGAGACTGGCCCTCCATGTCGGCGACACGACCCCTCAACTCCTTGAGCTGTAGCGACACAACCAAATAAGTAGAGTCTGACAACACACGGAGCAAAAACCAAATAAATGAGTTGTTGATGTTTAATGTGGACTCACATGTCTCTCCATGGCGTTCTTGTCCAACTCAAGGTCCTGTTTAGATGAGCGCTCCTGCATGAGCTCAGAGCGCAGCTGGTCAATCTGGTCTCTGCTTCTGGACATGCGCTCTGTCAACATCTCCGCGCTGCTCTTCTCCTCCTCCAGGTCCAGTTCAAAGCGCTTCAGTTTGTCCTGAAAGGGAGAACAGAATAAAATACAAGGTTTCCCTCCTCACCCATCAGTGCATTCACAGTCATGCCCCACAATACCTCAAAGAACTCCTCATACCAAAGACCTCGTCACGAACCCTCCGTTCTACATCCTCAAACCTCCTTCAAGCCCCCCAAAACCAAGCTCCACACTATGAGCGATTGGGCCTTCTTCTCGGTGGCTCCGAGGCTGTGGAATGCTCTCCCTGACCGCCTGAGGGCGCCACAGCCTACTGACATTTTTTTGCTACACTTTTTTTGTTTGTTTGTTCTTTTTTACTCTGTAGCACTTTGAGATTGTTGAAATATAAAGTGTATTACAAATGTATTATTATTATTATTATCTCTACTATGTTTATTCTTTAACTCATTCACTTAAAGCCATTTTCACTGAAGCAATCCCCTTCGCTACCGGCTGTTTTACTGATTTTGCAAGACCCACAGAATATTGTGTTCTATTGCTATAAAAACATGGAAACTAAGAAAAGAAATATTAGAGTCTCTTCTTTCTTCAGGAAAAAATAAATAAATTTGTATCTGTTTCTGTAATTAGCATTAGAATATAGCTATGTTTCATCAATATTCACATGGTGAAAACACTTGCAAAAAGAGCTTATTGCAACATGGTCCTGGCTAATCTCATATACTCTGTTGCCATCTGCTGGCCGTTTTGCCACCTCTTCATGTCAGAAGCTGTATCAAAGCCTACTTTGCATAAAAAAAAACACACATTAAAAACGTGTAAATACGTTTTTGGGAGTGAAAGACAAAGTATTAAAAAACATGTTCTCACGTTTTTAGGTTTGAATGAGTTAAATATGAAGTGCAACCACAAAATCACAAAAGATTTGTCTATGTCATGTTCTGACTGGTTCAATTTTCAACACATTGCCAAACTTCCAGAGAGGATTACAACATTAACATTGGAATGCTACTAATGTCTTATAACTTTAAGACCTACCAAAAGTTTGGAGATAAATATGAATAAAAAATTGAGGTTGAACTGTCATCAGATGTGACGTCAACCTGTAACCAAGCAAGAACCCTACTGATTTAGAATTATTCTCAACATACAGTTTCTGAAGTACCATCAAAAGTCAGGAGGTGTTCCTTGTCACGCCTGTACCAATCTCAATTATTATGTATTTCTTTCATACAAACCGTCACCCAATTCATGGGGTAGCTTGGGTCAAATCAGTTCTTGCATTCCAGCTAAGTGACACTGAAAATGGTAGCTTGATGGCCCCATATGGCTTATCCCACTAGCACTGTTTATATTCTCTTTTTGCATGCGTCAATCCCCTCGCATCCCAAACAGAGAAACAATCAGATGCACATATTTTACCTCCAGGATACGAATCTCCCTGGTCTTCTCGTTGAGGCTGTTTTTGTCCGCCTCATTCGCTGCCTCCAGGTGGCGCAGCCTGTTGGTGAGCATCTCTTTATCCAGCTGGTGGTTGTCCCTCTCCTCGCATGCGAGCAGGAGCTCCTTCTTCTGTCGTGACAGCTGCACGGAGTCGCAGTTATATTAGGCACGGTCACGCCAAAGTCACTGATCATCACACTTTTGACTCGTTTGTGTTTGGCACCCACCTCCTCCTCCAGTCGCCTCAAATTTGTGTGACTTCTGTCCAGTTCGGTTTGAGCGTCGCTACCGTGACGTTGCACCTCCTGCACTTCCTTGCGTGCACGCTCTCTCTGCTCCTCCAGTTGAACCCTGAGACCTTGCACTTCGCCTCTTGAGGACTCAGTGAGAGACTCAAACTGACAGCGAGACAAGAGGGCAAAGCAGGGATGAAAAGGGGATTATTTTGGTGCTTTGTGTTGACTAGTGAGCATTCTGTAGCAGTGGGGTTTGCAGAGTGACCCAGTACACTACAATATCACATTTTGCTAAAGATAATCCCAGCAAATGTGTGAGAAATAAAATTGTAAAAATCTGGATATTTGAATATCAAACACCTACAATACACAGAATAAAAAGAACACCTTTATCAAGAGGAGATAATATTTATTTTTGTCCCTCCTTCCTACCTCCTTGTTGATTTTCTCCAGAGCTCTCTCCTGCTGTCGTTTGAGCTCCTCCATCTGATTGATGGTCTGCTTGAGCTCTTCCTTATCTTTCTCAGCATCCTCCACACGCTGACCGAGTTCACGGAGCTCCTGTGTTAGGCGGGAGGCTTTTCGCTTCGCCTCATCCAGCTCGGTTCTCAGGCCTCTCACTTCATTGTGGAGGGCGAGCTCAGTGTCTGAGCTCTGTGCATTGGTGGTCAGCAGTTGAGCCTGAAGACACCACAGTCGAGTTTAGCGCAATCGTTGTGATTGATTTTAGGCTTTAAGGAGGAGCTCTCACCTCTAACCGAGATAGTTTGTCTTTGAGACGTGAGTGGGACTCAGTCTGTTCCTTCTGGGCATCTTCTAAGGACTGAAGGTCCGCCTGAGATCTACTCAAGCGGGCTTTACTGGCCTCCAATTCGCCCTCGGCTGATGACAGTTTTTCTTTGAGCTGGCTGGCTTCATTTTGTGCTTCACTGAGCTTCTGCTCCAGTTCTGAGATGGCGGATGGGTCTGGGAGCTGTGGGACAGAATAACAAGGGAAGAGAATGATTTGAGTGTACAGTATACAGAGCGTTCAGTCTGTCATTTGGGTTTCATTTTAGCAACTAACCTTTTTGTTTTTCTCCTGGGCCTTGGCACAGTCATCCTTGGCCCTCTGCAATTGGTTCTTCAGCCGGTCAATCTCATATTTTAGTTCTGCCTCTTGCTCCTGATGAACTTTTTTTATCGAGATGATCTCCATCACCTTTTTGTCAAATTCCGTCTTTTGCTTCTCTACCTCTGACTTTGTCTTCTGCAGATCAGCACTGCGTCGCTCAAGCTCCTGCAAAACATCATGACCAACAAGATGCTTGTATTTCTCTTTTAGACTCCTGTGAACCTCAGCGTGCGTGTGAGTGCGCTCCTGCACCTGGTTTAGAGTCTGTGTCTGGTTGGGGTCCGGCTTCTTTTGTTTCATAGTGCTCATTTTGTCCTGGAGCTCTTTCAGCTCCTCCTCACTCTCCTCTTTCTCCAGTCGGGTTTGCAGGAGTCTTAAATGTTAACACATAAACATAATCTAATCACATTTTTTGTATGATCACGTGCATGTAGTGTATGCATGATCATTTGTTTGATTAGCGGCTGTTGGATTACATTTGATAATGTGAGTTAATGATCAAAAGCAGTCATTACGGAATCAACATTCCCTGTTTGCACTGAACAGATCTTTTCAGGCAAAGTTTACAGTGAATGGAATTTTGAAGCTAAACACATTCAAATGGAAGAGCATCCACACAACACAACAAATGCTAAAAACATTTGGCGTAAACACAGTGAAGATTTAAACAGACAACGTTTAAAATGATCCACAGTCTTTGACAAAACTATTTAACAAAGGCCTCAATTATACTGACCAAAAATATAAACAACACTTTTTTTGCCTATGGCCCACTACTCTGGACTTGCTCACAAATCGGTCCAAATCTTCTCCTTTGCTGAGATAATCCATTCACCTCAGTACAATATAGTAAAACTGCACATTTTTTACCTTTGATTATAGACAGGCTAAGGCACACCTGTGCAATAATCATGCCATCTAATCAGCATCTTAATGTGCTTTATTTAGAAAAAAAAAGGGAGCAAAAAATTAAAAGTGTGTTGTTTAATTTTTGTTCAGGAGTGGCCCATAACTTTACACTAGTCACAAATTATGGATTCACGTTTGGAGAGCATTGATGTTACACATTTCCATATCTACACACAAAACTGCACAACTAGTGACTCTCACGTTGCTTCGTGGTTGCTGGTTGGCTCTCTGACAAAGAGAGGCAGAAACATTGAGCAAGTAGGAGGAAAGGGAAGATATGGATATAAATACATAAATTAGACAGCAAGTGCAGAACAGACATTGAAACCAAGGCAATATTTCTATAAAATCTTTCAACTTACGCTTGCTTTGTAGACCGAAGTTCATCCCTGGTGTTGTGAAACTGCTCCATCCAGTGGCCGCTCTCGTCCCTGCAGTCCTCTAACTGCTGCTGGAGAGTACGAACTGACGAATTGATACGCAAGCGCTCAGCCTCGATCCCAGCGTGAGACTGACAGAGAGGAGAAGAGTTTAAGCAAGCCAGGTACAGGTGAGAATGCCTGAGTGTGAGATGAAAACCCTACGAGCCATTTCAGGGGTGGGCGATATAGCGTATGCAATGTTTTCACAAAAATCCAATTAACGATTGTAATTGATTCTTCCCTTCTTCGGTAACAGAAAAGGCAAATAACAATGACAAATTCAAAACAGGTGTTACTCTTTTCTTTTTTTTTGCTTTATTCATTCTCATACCAATTTTTGCTCACATTTTTATCTTCTACTGAAATAATAAAAGTATGTTTTTTTTGTTCTTCGGTCTTACAATCATAACATGCATGTAAATACAATCTTTAGAAAATTAATTAAAACTAAATAAAATGAGTTGACATACTGCATGCATATATTTGTTGTTGAAGCTCAAATTAATCAATAAAATTGATGTGAATTCCAATAACGCTTCATCTGGCGCCTGTGTGTATGTGTGTGTGCACGTGTACCTGAGACACCTGCTCCATGCTGCTCCTCAGTTTCTCCATGTCAACGTTGTACTGCTTTCGGAGAGCCTCGATCTCCTTATCGTGCGTGGCCACCTCATCCTTCAGTGCTCCCTTCAGTGCCGTTAGCTCCCTCTCGCGCTGCCGCAGCGTCTCCTCCAGCTTTTGCTTCAGGTGACAGACCTCCATCATCTCAGCCTCCACAGTCACCATGTCCTGGAAACATCCCCGGGAGATTTCGTATTCATAAACCACCCGTCAAGGTAAATTGCAACTGTATGTGAGTGTTGATGTTGTTGTACCGTCTTGTTATCATTTTCTCTTCGCAGTTCATCTTGGAGCTCGGCCAGCTGGTCCTCCATCGCTCTGGCACGACCCTCTGCATTTTCTCTTTCTATGCGCAGCTGAGTCAGTCTGCAAGGGAAAACATTTTCTATTTCAACTCAATCATAATCTGCAGATTTATAGATGATATGTCTACTGTGTTTTTGTGCTAAAAATGTATAACACGACACATGGTGGTATCAACTATTTGTAAAGCGGCACCTCCTCTCTGCATGTATGTGTGTGTGTGTGTGTGCGTGCGTGCGTGCGTGCGTGCGTGTGTGTGTGTGTGTGAATATTGTGCTCCTAACTCAGACTGGGTTTCATTTAGTTCTTTCTTCTTCCGGGCCAGCGTTTCCTCCAGTTGCATATTTGCATCCAAACAGGAGTCCAGCTCATCTTTCAAAGCTTTATCGGATCGGTTAAGGGAGCCCTGCACACAAGCAGAGATGATAACTTAATAAGAACACTGGACCAAGATGGCATCCAAGCGTTAAACAATAAGCCTATAACAAATGTTAAAGCTGATGGCTATTACCCAAAGATCAATACGCAACTGGGATTAAGTTATTATGGGCTATTAGAGATTAAGACCCGCCCAATTTCCTTAAGACAATATGTAATGAGTCATTACTGAAGTTACATTCTTGTGTGTGTGCACCTCTGACCAACGCAGAGGATTGCAAGGATTAATCCGAGGATTAATTTGAAGCACACTCCACAGTATACCAAGCCCTCCTGGTTGTTGAAAAGGCATAAACACTTAAAGTGGAATCCCACTCACAACGTCATTCTTTTCTGAGTTGGTGTTGGTATTTCAAGGAGACCTGCATAAGTGTTTGAGTGTGTGTGCGCTCCACCTACCCTTCGGTCCTCCTGCATGGCACTCTGCAGCTCCGCCACCTTCCTCTTAAGGTCCCTCTTTTCTCTAATCAAGTCCGAGGGCGCTTCTTTATTCTGATGAAGATAAATGTGTGAGGAAATGTTTAAAAAAAAGTGTAAAAGCATCAATCTGAAAAAAGCAAACCTGAAGGTTCTGAATCCGCTGACAGATCATTTTGACTTTGTGCTTGATGGCAACATCACTCTCCATGGTCCTGAGGAAGAGAGAGAAAAGATAGAGGAATAAAGAGCAAAGGAAAGAAAAATATTTAGATATTAAAAAAATGTTTAACACGTGATTAATGACCACCACTTACTTGGAAAGTTTATACTGGGAGAATTCCAGTCGCAACACAGCAGACACGTCCGCATCATAATTTAGCAGCAATAAATTTAATAATAATGTACATTTTGTGGAGACTGGGGTCAAATTGTATTTTACAACTTTAAAAATGTGCAGAATTTAACAAGTTACTTCATGTTAAAGATTAGATAGCTCTTAAGATGAAAAGAAAATCAATATATACTTACATTATACTGCAATATCACATTTTATAGCCTGAATATGATCATTTATAAGAGGAGAAAAGGATTGCGTATACAAGGAGGCCGTGTAGTGTGTACCCTTCTCTGAGGATGCTATATATGGTCTGCATGATCTGCTCCTCCTCCCTGCTCATCTCTGCACTCTGGTCTAGCAAAAGGTCAGGGGTAACCTTAAGACAAAGAGAAGAAAACGATTCTTGAAATGAGGCGTCCGGCAGTGACTGAAAAGTACAGACCCTCTCATAAAAGTCATTCTTACGCGTGGCTCTGTCTCCACGGCAACATATCGCTGCTGATGAGCCGAGCGTGAGGGAGCGTTGGTGGGAACATTCTGGCTGCGTCCCGGGCTGCTGTGAGCTGAGGACGAGGGCGAAACATAGTGGTTGTTGGTGGTGCGCGCGTGCGCACCTCGGGCATCCTGGGAAGGCGATAAGCCATGCTGCTGACCTCCGCTTCTACCGTCGTCAAACCTGTTTACCAAGCGGTTGACAGCGGGTCCCTGCTGAGGCGGGCTTGAAAAGTGCCGTCTCTCACTCAGTGAACCCACTGAGCCGTTCACTTTTGCCTTATAGGAACCATCCCACATATTGTGAGCCGGTTCTCTTTCTCCTCGTACTCCCAGCCCGCTGTCCAGGTTGCCATAGCTGCCGGATTTTCCGTCCCCTGGAGGTCTAGACAGCTGAAAATCCTGATCGCCAGTCCCTCCCTCCCCGTCTCTGTCCAGGAGTGATCCGTGGGATTGGACCCGACGTAGCCCCCCTCCATCATCTGCCCCCTGTACTGCTAGCTCGCCCTTCTCCCTCCTGCGAGGGAGGCTACTGTAGCCAGAATTGGACTCAGTCCTGAGCTGAACTCCGTAGGAGTCCCCCTTCTTGCCGTCTTTCAGGACAACGTACGGCTGGCCGGCAATGCCCTGCACCCGGACCGCCACACCATACTTGGAAGAGGACTGAGACTTGGGCTTGGGCTTGGCTTGAGACCCATGTTGGCCACCTCCTGATCCTCGGGAGTCATGCAGGTCATTGATGAAGCGGATCTGGACACCGTGGTCCACCGGAGTCCTCTGCCCGGAGGATGATGTATTCATGATGTCACCACTGGAGTGAAAAGCAGATCAAATGTGAACTCTTCATTGAAACTAGATTAGTGAATTCAATCTTTTAATTGACAGATTATCTACACATACAGTATAATAAAGGAGAAAACATCTGAATTACTTGAATATCCACTTAAAATCTTATTTTACAATAAATTACAGCACAGCACAATGGAACCACTACGCCAAATAGTGTTGATCTGCACAATACCTCGTCTTCCAACAATCCTGAGAAGTCCAAACTTTGCCTGACAAACAGCAGCTAAAGGATACAAGGTTCAAACACAGTAACACTTGCTGCTTGTGCGGACTTTGTCCTCGGTGCGCCGCATTAGTGATTAACCTGAAAGCACACACCCATGTATCACTTTCGCCTGAGCCGAGCAACCAGGCCACATACTTTAGCAATCTGTCTCTTTAGACCTCCTTTACAGACAACCAAAGCAAACTTTCTCCTGTTGTTGCTCATTTAACCACTTTTCAATGTCCTTACATCTCTACACACTTCACATGAATGAACTGTACTTGATGAAATATGAGTGTTACTTAGCAAGTTTACAAAAGCCATCACGTAGACATGTCGAGCCTTATACTGACTGATCATGCAAGACTCACGCTAGGTAACTCTTGTGATCTCCTTCCTGTGTAAAACAAATGGCTAAATCCTTTTAAAGCACTCCGTTGGTGACCTCTAAACTCACTACCTTCCACTCCCTCTTTCAAGGTAAAAGACCCAAAGTGGGTTCAGAGATTTATCAACGGCAAGTTGAAGGTTTCTGTGTTCAATACTCTTGTTTCTCTCACAGACCCAAAGTCACAACAAGAAGTAACAATCGCATCGTTGTTTGGCACACAGAGCTGTCTGCTACGGATTGCTTACACAAAAACACCTTGTTACATTTGAATGCAACTCTTGGAACGTGAATGAGGGCAAAACACTGACAGTATTGTCACATGTAGGCTTTGGGACATTTCATCCCTGTTTAATTAAAATTAAAAAAAAAAAAAAGGCCATTTGACATGACATAATCTCCTCGATCTAGCGGATCTAGTATACAATAATTTAATCATTTAGGGCAGCACGATAGAGTACAATGCAGTAGCAATGAAGACTGTAGCTCAACTTCCCATAGTTGATGGGACAACTTCCCTGCAGTATAAAAGGACAGATTGTATACGCTGTCAAAGTGAGCCTGACAAATTATACACTGACCTATGACATCCTGTATACTGTTACTGTACGTGAGCGTCGAACTAAACCATGGACACACGGGAATGACACTACCACCTGCGGTATATCAAAACTACAGTAGACATATCGCGCATTAAATATGGTTAAATATTGTTGACGTTACCTTCACTAAAAACCCATTGGGAGAAAAGTCAGTCCAGATGAAATTAAACTACATGTAACATTTAATATGTGTATTATTTATTTTCCACTTCCGTGCCATTGCTGCGTTGATGACGACGCTTGTGTAGTTACCTGCTGGCTGTGTGCAAATAAGGGATGCTCTCATTAAATATAAACATATTGTTATGAGATATAGGTCACTTGAAAATACATGTTAACACTAAAAAATCTGAATCTGACATTTGGGTTCCAAGAGAAAGCAGAATGAATAAGAGTCATGGCGTCCAATTATAAAGTGAAAACTGTGAACGTTGCATAACTTAAGAGAAAGTTTGGGGGAATTGAGAAAATGCACGAAAGACCTTTGAGAATATCTAAGTGGTTGTGGTGTGACTTTGTATCATCACATTTAGTGCACAGTTAGTCGATTTCTTTTTCGCCCTCTGGGAGCTGCAGAGGAAGCCGGCGTCGCATCGCATTTGTGCAGCCGAGCATGAGTTCTGCAGCCGGTCTGTCTTTGCAGCAAGGTCAAACAAACACTATCCAACGCTGACCAATGGAATAAAGACACATCAGAAGACAGAACGTGAGCTGCCAATCAGGGGCCATGATGCTCCCATAATGTTAGAGTTAAGTGTTAAAAGCTTCAAATGCAGTGATGACACTACATATGTGCTCATCATCCAATCTATGACATTGAGAAGCCGTTCAGAGAGGGACAAGTGCGATGGGGGGACTCATTTTATTGTCCATCTGATGTGGGGCGGAAAACAAGGGCAGTAATTCTGAGAATGCCAAAACAAGAGATCGCCCCCCTTCCCTCCCCTCCCGTGCTTGTTCATTCCCCTTCTCATGACGACAACCAGGGGTCTTTGTTTGCAAATCCCTCATTTTCAGACTAAACCAAACAACCACAATGTATGTTGTTGAGCATTATCCAGTACTTAAGGATATCGTATACTGTATGTACCATAAGTTTTTTTTACAAAACGACCAGGTTCCAATAATAAGGTCAGCTCAAATGAAACTTCTGAATTTGACAGTTGTCAAAGACGAAAAACTGAGATCCAATTTTGGAGCAATGCTGAGATGTCAAGTACTCATTGCTTAAGATGTGCAGTCCACGTTTACATATTGTTTCATGAAACGTGAAAAGTTGTAGTGATAAAGCCACAGATTTGCTTGCAATATTGTTGTAATCTGGATTATCATTTACTAATTTGCTTATGCCACACTAGTTTGGACACAATTACATTAGATTTTTCAAAATTGTTTAGCCCTATTGGGGAAAGGGAAGTCTGGGCTTCCCTGCTTAAGCTGCTGCCGCCGCGACCCGACCCTAGAAAAGCAGAAGAGAACGGATGGAAAAGCTAAATAAAAAGCAAAACTCCGAATTCTTTGATACTCACTTAACTGGTGAAGTATGCTGGCGTTCTGAGAGACAGCAGCACAGCTTTTGAGATAAATTTTGCAAAAAGTCTTTAAGGGCCACATTTTAAAAAAGCAAAAAAATAGTTCATCCTTTGATGCTCACTGAACCAGTCACTCTTGACGAACTCACCAAATGAACTGTGACACATTCTTCTTGTTTTAAATCTGAGGAAAATTTGATTGTGTGATTAAAAAAAAGGTGTGGAGCTCAGCGAAACCACAGCATTGTTTTTGTGGCGCTCTGGAAACGTCACGTCAATGAGTCACCTGCTGGAAGTGCGAAAAGTTCAGAATGATACCAGTCAATCAATAGAGCAATCAGATCAATATTTGAATGTTAAATGGTGACAAAAATGCAGTTATATAAAAGATAACAATCACTCACTGATACAAACGAGCCTCCCTCCATTTTGTCGTCCACAACAAACAGCCATTTATTCATGTTAAATACAGTCACTGGCACAGAGGGAGCTTCAATGTAACCAACTAGTGCACAAATGACACATTTTAGACATACAAGTGCTCCTCTTTCCCACGTTCCTCTTATACTCTCTCATATAGGTCCCTCATGTGTGTGTGAGAGATTATGAGCCTGAGGTTTATCTGACTATTTGGCCACTTAAACACCTGCTGATAACCACTTTATTTCCATGACCAGAAATACTAAACACCATCACTTCGATGAATTTCACTGGTGCAGTGATTAATTGTACAACATGGAATATCGATTACAAAATGGCTGCCCCAAATAGGTAAATTAAACAACTTACATATATTGTTTAGTTGTTGTTTTTTTACACCTCATAAATGCCCAAGAGACAACAGGTGGGCTGCTTTATTTTTCCCTCCTTCCAAATGCTATTACACTATTGTGTTCTTTGAATGTTTTAAAACTGTTTTGACGCAATTATAATAAGCCACATACTAAATATATATTATAAACGTGAGCTGACGTGACAGAATAATTTATCCAAAGCAGAGTTAGTCACTGTTAATCACTGTTCTAACGATTCAATTGGCGTCAGCTACCACCCAAAAAACGACAATTAGTGACTTTAAAAAGACTATACATGATAGAAAATGAGCTAGGAAAAAAACAAGTCAGTGACAGCTCGTTTGCTTTACTGTCTGACAATAATGAACGTCACCGCCAAAAACAAAACAAAAAAAGTTACCTCGTACTCCTGTCGCGTTCCCTGCTCGTCGGCGTCACTGCTGTTGCTTCCCGTGTTGAATATTGAGTGTATTTTCACGGCCTCGCATCCGAAAACAAGCACGAAAGAGTCTCAAATTGACGTTGAAAGAAGTTCATTGTGCGGCGTCGGGAGCAACCTGTTACCTTCGTCTGGGATGGAACGAGCCCGCCCAGCCTCTCCGGAAGAAGCGATTTGATTGGGCGAACGGCAAAAAAAAGTAGGTGGAACCCTGTATGGAGACCGTGCCTTCTATTGGCTAAATCTCGAAATCAATCATTTGACCTGATTTATAATACAGTATGCTAAAATACAGTACTCTGACTTTTACATTAACAAGATCACTTGTGAGTAATTTCCTGCAAGAGCAATAAACGTAAAATAAAGATAATCAGTTTTCGAGACAAGTGCACTAAGACTAAGATGACTAAAGACTGACTAAACCCTGTTAGTTTCGCCTTTTTAACCAGGCGATGGCGCAATTATTTACTTTGTCTTTGTCCACATTCAAATCAGCACACGCACGTTCTCATTCAAGGCCTCTGGAACTGAGTTTGTGTTCCAATTTCATAAATAAAAACACAAAACAAAAACAAAATATTGTACAAAAAATAATATTGAAATGTTTTAAATAAGAATCATGATTATTACATGTAAATGAATCTGTTGTGCAACAACAGTAATTTCCATTAAAAGTTCCTGATTACTATATAATAAACCTTTTCTAGTATTTTGGTTACCCTGTTTTGCTGCATGATATAACCAAAATATTGGCAACAGCTCGTTAAAATCTAATGCAGTTCTATATTACAAACTACAATAAAATAATAATAATAATAATCAGAATAATAATCAGAATACTATCATTCACGTGCAGTATCAATCAAAACTAAAGATTTGAGCTTTAAGTCCGATTTTTCTTTCTTTTTTAATCTTACAATGGATGTCATTAGCTGGTGCTGGTGCAAATGTCATTGTCTATTTGTGCAAGTACTTAAAAGTGTAACACGGTTAGGCTTTAGTCACCCTACAACCCCGCCCACTCTAGTTAGCCACATCCCATACAAAGAAAAAGGACTTCCCAAAAAGTCTTCGCACAACTTTCCTTGTCACTTTACTCATTTACTGTGCTGGGTAAGCTGGACGTAGCGCATCACATATCGGTAATGGGCTCTTCACTTGGTTCCAAGAAAATCTTCCAGTTTTTTCGAGTGTTCGCTCTGGAAAGGCTTCTCTTCAAGCTGAGAGGATAGTTGTTACTTGGGCCCAAATAACCTGTCGATGACACTCAAGGCGCACCAGGACGAACACCCATCTGGCGGACAGGGAGCTTGCTTTGAACGCAGCAAGTGCAGGTCAACATTGTAAAGTCCGGGTCATATAAAACAAGAAAGTAAGAACATTTGGTTTCAACGCGTTGCAACTGTGCGTAATGCGTGCGTAAACTTGGTGCCACTAAAAATAAGTCAAGTTGTCGAGGCGCGATTTGGCATTAGTTTGGCAATCATGGCAAAATGGTTCAGAGACTTCCCCATCAACCTGAAGAACGGTAACGAACGAGCCCGCTCGGCCTCCGAATCAGGCCCCCAAACACGACACAAACCTTCGTTCTCCCGCGACAGCCTGAAGGGAACCCCGCGTAAAGATAACGGAGTGGCTGCTTTGCTGGCAGGGAGAAATAGGAAGAATTCGGCCACGGAGTTGGGCCGTAACCACAACGCCGGTTCTGCAGGTGGAACCGTGTGGGAAACTCTGGCGCCTGGGAAAAATAGGAAGAGCTCCTCCAAGGTGGAGGCGCCCGAGGAGAAGGCTCAGGCGAGGACCACCAGCCTGGCTCAGGCTTACATCAGCAGGATGATCAAAGTGGACAAGCAGGACAAGACCCCCAAACTGAACGGGAAAAGTGAGCAGATAAAAACAGACAATGACAGTGGACGCTCTGACATCAAAACAACAGTGAGTACATTTCATTTCAAGTTTGGACATTTTAACTTGTTGGATTCAGAATTTCAGACTTATGTATTGATGTCAATCCAGGGGACACACCCAAAAGTCAAACAAGTTAAAATTTCAACATACTTTATTTAGCATATCAGCAAATTTCATAAGAGTTCCATCCATATATATATATATATTAGGGGTGTGCCCAAAAAAATAAAAAAATCCTAAGAATCGCGATTCTCATTTAGTACGATTCAGAATTGATTTTAAATGTCCCAAAAATCGATTTTATTTAATTTTATTTTGTCTTCCCTTTGCACGCGGTCTGATACACTGTTGTAGCCACATTAGAGAGTAGAAGGAAAAAGTCACAATCAAGTTATTCCAATAAAAGTTTTTTTGCAGCGTGGAGCCGTTCTTTTGAGTGATAAAAGTGCTGCGAGTAGCGCACTAATTAGCATTAGCGAGTCAGACTGGAGTAGATCATTACGATTCCTTGAACATCTTTAAATTGAAGCAAAAATCATTGTCAATCAAATAATTTAAAATTAAAAATCGCTCCTAATCGAAAATCGATTCTGAATCGAATCGTGCACCCAAAAATCGGAATCGAATTGAATCGTGAGACATTCAAAGATTCCCACCCCTAATATATATATATATATATAGCAATTTCACCTCTTTAAATATTTTTTAAATCATTACCTGTAAGTTTTTATGATAGCGGCAGTTCTTGACCACACACATGATTTACATTACAGTGTTTCCTATGAGAAATTTTGAAATCAGAACCAGTTGATTGTGTTCCACATTGGAGCTTCCATTGCATTCCCGTTCCCATGGTGAGCTCTGTATCCAATTTCCATCCTCAGCAAAGGAAAACAATGTAGTGAACCCTTCATTGTGTCACATCAAATAATACTCTGACCTCTTTGCGCCCTTATTTCCGTTTGTCCCTCTTGTCAGACAATCGCGGACTCCCCCACCACCAACCCACACAAACAAGTCAGTGCTTATCTTATCTGCATCTTGTCTTTGTGTTTCCCAGCTGATTATCCTCGAGGACTACGCGGATCCTTTCGATGCGGAGAAAACCAAAGAACAGAGGGAGGCGGAGCGCGCTGGAGTGAATGATGGTTACATGGAGCCTTATGACGCCCAGGTGATCATCACAGGTAAGGTCGAATGGTCACATCTTCCACTTCTGGTTCTTTTTGTTTGTAAAACCGTCATGGAGAGCCAACTGTATTCAAATAACTACTTAATCCACGAGGGGAAGCTGCAAAGTACACGGGTGGACACAAACATGGACAACATGTCATTTTTTAACATGTTGGGAGGAAGCAGGTAGACCTGGAAAATACCCAGCAGCCACGATTCAAACTCGCAAAACAGAGCTAACCGCTAGCTTACTGTGAAGGGTCAAGTCACCAAACACCGAAAATGTCCCAAAAGTCTAATTTTGTATTTGGACCAAAAAATGTTCAGCACCGAAACAATATGTTGTGATAATGCAAAAAATACACATGGCCGCCACACACTGGACTGGATAAAGGGGGCATTAGCCTCATGTCACTAGCATCGGCTAGCCCGAGCGCTACTAGCCTTAAATAGTCATACCAGCGGCAGCGGGACCACAAAATGGCGGCAAAGAAAGACATTGCATTGCCTCTATTTTAGTGATATTAGTACATATTTATTGCCAGGGAGAAATGTGTTTATATAAATACGCTAAATATGAAATAATCATGACAACTTCTCATATTACTCATTGTGGCTATTTCACCCATTGGTCAGGATGTGTGTAAACAGAGGACCCCCTGGGGAGGGCAAAGGCCACAGAAAGGTGAAAACAATGAATGTAATCTGATACAAAAATACAATTAAGTGCTTTTGAGACCTGGCCAGATGCAGAAGTGTTCAAACAAACCCAAGTAAGAGTTTTCAAAGTGTTAAACTATGAATCTGAAGTGAGCTCGACAGATAAAAATGATCATAATAAATTCTTCAGAAATCGAAAAGGATATGAAAAGCAGAATATTGTAGTTTAAATGTGTACATTTTTAAATATCAGTTATTTATAGTTGAGTAGAACAATAATAATATTGTATAATAATAACAAAAACATTGAAAATACAAGAAATATGCACATTTGAATGTAAGGAGTTAAAAAAAAAAAAACGAGCACATACTACATGATATAATATGGTCAAGTGCCAGCAAAGTATTGACTATAGAAGGGGCTAATAGCTTTTTAGAATCTAATACAGTATCTTTTAAAATGTGCCAAGTATAAGCGTAATTAACAATTCCTTTTATTAGGTGTGCTGATATTGAATTAGCTTTTATGCATACTTGGATTCAATCCACTTGGCATCAGCGTGAAATGTTTTTTAAATTTTTTTTAAAGAAAGTTGGTGCCAAACGGGAGCTCCAGCTTGCATACATGCCGACTTCCATCCCCTTTGGCGGTTGCTATGGCAACAGTGTTGCGAAGGGACAATGGGTGCAGCTTCCTCTTCCAACTTCCTGTCTCCTGCCTCTGTTTCCTTTACCCCATTCTCTTGATATGGGAAGCTGCCCCCACCGCGCACATACATACACTTAACGTGTTAACAGAATGTAACAATCCCTTCAGCCCACCCCAAAACACCCCCCCCCCCCCCCCCCCAACCCCATGACTTCCCAGCAGTCAGGAAGTAGGCTGCTCGGCCATCCAATCCGCGGCAGCGCTGACCTTTTCTTCCTGTACCTCCATTGTTTGCTCTCACAATAGTGCAGACACACAGGCTACCTGTCGGCCTGCACAGAAACAGAAACACAAGTCACATTCCGACTTGTGACAGGTCGCAGGATGCCGTAGATCTTTTTATCTCTGTCACCAGCACAAAGAGCCCCCCGGACTGTGTTTGTTCACGCGGAATCACTTTGGACGTGTTTGTTTGGAAGGTGTAGCCATAAATCTCTTGACCGAAATATTCTCACGTCTCACTTGGAAGTTGAAGAGGAGTTTTACCTCTCAGACTGGCAATGTCACCGAGCATATGTGTCTTTCCATTTGCTGAGTTGTTTTTTGCTTATATCTTTTAAGTTGAGGGACAATACAAAAGACACTTATTGTTGACAACCTTGTTGTGGAATGGAATTATCAATATCATTTTAAATCATTCACGGCTATAGATGTAAAAAATTCATTTGAACTATTTCTATTAGTTTCACTTTTTTTTTTCACTTTTGTTAACAAGTGTATGAAAACCTATTAAAAAAATGTATTGTACGTTTAGAACATATAAAATTTGTGATTAATCTTGAGTCAACTATTGAAGTCATGCCATTAATTACAATAAAAAAACGTAATCGTCTGACGGCCCTAATTTTTTTATTATAATTTTTGGGGTTTGATTACTTAATTATTTAAACTCAAGATTAATCACAAATTTTATATCCGTTCTATATGTACAATAATTTTTTTTCCTAGGTTGTCATACTCTTGTTTTTTAGATTTTTTTTAGAAGTTTTATTTATTATACTTTGGGATTTTTTTTAAGCAAATGAATTGCGAAGGTTAAAAGTATTTTTTAAATTCTTCTTATTATTTTAACTTTTGGAAATGGGAAGTTGCCAATTTTATATCTAGCATGCATAATGTATGTTTTCTCATAGTATGACTCTTTAATAAATGTGTTTTTATTATTTTATTTAATATTTTTGCAAAAAAAACAAAAACAAATCTTTTTTTGTTTTTTTTCCTCTTTGAAATGTCGTTTTGTGGTCTTTTTCTTGACAGCATTCTCTTCTACCAGGGGTGTGTTCAGTGTACATCCACTGTATTTGTGACATCATCGCGATGACAGCCAAGGCGAAGTCTAAACACCTTGTGATGTTTTTACAGAGGTTCGCCGCCGGGGCTCCAAGGACCTCCTCAAAGTGTGCGTGCTGCTTGACCGAGGCCAGGCGGCGGGGAAGGGAGAGGAGGGCAGGCCCCCGCCGCCCAACATCTACGACACGCCGTACGAAGGCAGACTGGAGGGCGACAGCGAGGGCGTGTGGATCCCCGTCACGCGGCCGGAGTCCGACATCCGTCCGGCCGCCGAGTACGAGCTGCCCTGGGAGTGGAGGAAGGAGGACATTGTTCGAGCGCTG
The DNA here is from genome assembly GCF_054856555.1 of Leptonotus elevatus. Classification (NCBI taxonomy): domain Eukaryota; kingdom Metazoa; phylum Chordata; class Actinopteri; order Syngnathiformes; family Syngnathidae; genus Leptonotus; species Leptonotus elevatus. Next base: position 17,599,568 of record NC_141244.1, read on the forward strand.
TCAGGTAGGCGACCACGCTGGTGACCAGGCTCGCGGAAGGAAAGGTGTCATAGTCTTTATTTGTACAGTCATGTCACGACCGTACTATCATGACTATCTGTTTGCGTTACGCAGGAAGCTCGGCAATCCTGTTGAACGACTCTCTGCATGTGTGTTGACTTTGCTGATGGAGTTTTATTGCTATTGTGCTTCCTGCAGCTCAGTTTGAGGCAGTGGATTGTTCTGCTAAAGAGATTGGTCGCCAACAGCCGCAGCAGACTTTGAGGCAGAAGAACTGGACGCACAAAACTCTGGTGTCCACCTCTTCATCCTCCTCCTCCTCCTCGCCCTCCTTCCCCTCGTCGCCCATTCTCAAGCTTTCCCCGATAACAAATTCGACGCCGTCGTTCCCCACCCTGAGACTCTCGCCCTCCTCCAGCCCCAACAAACCTTCCTCTCCTACCTCGCCCAACGCCCCACTGGATGGGGAGGCGGCCAAAGTGGACCCAGGCCTACCACTGGACAAGCAGAGGTGAGGAAGGACACAAAATGTATATTTTGTGGAGGAATAAGCTGTCAGCATATTGAGTTTCACCAGCTTAATACAACAATGACATCATATGCTCCAAATGTGGTAACATTTTGAATCCACCAAAAATATGCCTTATCAAATCGATTAATCTTCTTGGTTTTTTTGTGACCCTCATTTCTCGGGTCAATATCCAAAATATTGACCAATAACCGATAAATCGGACGATAAATGAAATTGATATAAAGAGGAATATACTGTACATGAAAACAAATCCTTACAATGCACAAAATATGATTCAAGACGAGGAAGAACACAACAAAATAAAAAAATAATGAACTTCAATTAGTAATAATGTCAAAAACTGTATACTGTCGTCGTCTTATGTTAGATCATGTTGGTCATGGGAATTGACAGTTGTGCCTCTTTGTCGCACAATAATATTTTACACAACTCTAAATATATATTAGTACTCTTTAATATTGTACTTCATTCAATATAATTAAATACAATATAAACATTTAAACAGTGTGCATATTGAGTAATTTATTTTGGTTCTTTCTGGTATGTGTAACTCGGCCACTTGTGGGCAGTATAATACGGTCAAACAAACGAAGAAGAGTTTCACAACGACTGTAAGTAAACTTCAGCAATATTAGTCGTGTTTGGCACACGTTAAATAATATATACACGTGGGGTGGGAATCTTTGAATGTCTCACGATTCGATTCCGATTTTTGGGTGTGCAATTCGATTCAGAATCAATTTTCGATTTTGAAACGATTTTTGATTCAAAATGATTTGATTGACAATGATTTTTGCTTCAATTTATAGATGTTCAAGGAATCGTAATGATCTACTCCAATCTGACTCGCTAATGCTAATTAGTGCTCTTTTATCACTGAAAAGAACGTCTCCACGCTGCAAAAAAACAACGTTTATTGGAATAACTTGATCGTGACTTTTTCCTTCTACTCTCTACTCCAATAAAGGCACTCATAAACAAAAGGAAGACAGTATAAAATAATTTAAATAAAATCGATTTTGGGACATTTAAAATCGATTCTGAATCGTACTAAATGAGAATCACGATTTTTATGAGAATCGATTTTTGGGCAGACCCTTAGTGGGTATTGTTATGTCTGTCTACTGTACATTTGTTGCTCCATAATTTGTGTTCAAAATGTCTGTTACTAAAAGTGTTATAATACCGCCACATAGATGCTATTCATTAGCCATCATATGGCGTTTTCCATTATGTGTTAGCATTAAGCTAGGGAGCTTCAAGGCATAGCTATGTGATTGTTTTAAACACAAAACGTGTCAAAGGTTTTTTTCACAAATTGCAGCCTTTGCAATTCGATTAATTGTTCATCGCTACTGCTAAACAGCTGCTTGTTGTGAAGTGAGCTGAGTGCCAGCATACAGTGTTCATATCTCCAATTTTTGCTTGCAAATCAAATGGAAAAAAATTAACAGTCGGTCTCAAGGCATCACTGTATAATGATTATTTATTATATTAACAAAAACACCTTAGACAATTGGGTTCATGCAAATCCCTTCTAAAACACTGCTCTAAGTGGATGTTCCATTGCAGCGCACTAAGTAGAGTGTGTACACTTGATTTAGGTGGGACTTGAAGTGTAAAATGCCTCTCTCCATCTCATTAAGCATGGCCTTTCTATTGAAATGGAACCGCTGGGGTACACGCTCGCGCGCGTTAGCATTTGTTCCTCTCTTGTAGCGGCTGAATGTCATTTTGTTCCCCGCCAAGCGCCATGTTGCCCGTTTGTTTATGTGGCTCTAGCCTGTAGTTGCTGTCAACACCACATTGTGAATTAATAGGCCTCTGTGGTCTTTCTGTGCAGCCATGTATAATTTGTCCGTTTCATCCCTTTGCCGCCTCAAACGGGTCCGTGACACTCTAATGCACCACATGAAGTAGTCTCACCTGCACTCTAAGCATCTTCTTGACACTTGACTTTGTCTCCGTATGTCCCCCCGCGCTGCGTCTCGTCCGCGTCCTGGGCCAAGCTGGTACCATGGCAGCGTGAGCCGGCAGCTTGCTGAGGCTCAGCTGCAGCGCTGCAGGGAAGCCAGCTTCCTGGTGAGAGACAGCGAATCAGGAACCAGCAAATATTCCATCGCTCTCAAGTGAGTGGCTGAATGTGTGTGGGCGTGTCATGCAGCGCTGCGCGCAAGTTCTTTGCTCTCGTTGTTCTTTTCATGATCAGTCAGTGCAATAACGGGGCGAAAACTCATTTCCAAGATGGCCACGGCCATGAAACTTAAGTGTCACCTCCCACAAAAACGTCCCAGGAAGTGAGGTCCGGAGGCTGATGGATGAGTCAGAAAGTGTTACTTATCATCTTTCCTGAAATATTGATAGATTTGATGCTTGTTTGGAATCAACCTGAAGACAACCCCGATTTCTGTAATTACTGCCATATGAATCACCAAGATATAAATGGAGTTAGCCCACTCTTGTTACCAGTGGCTCATTTGATAGTACAACCACCAAATATAATACTGTACAACAGAACGAGAATAGCACTGTCAACAAAAGTAAAAATATGTATTTTTTTTTTAAAAAAAAGGAAAAAAGCAGAGCACTGTTATATATGCGTTTGTCCGTTTGTATGCTTGTCTAGTTCCTGGTTAACATAGAATGACGTAATGTGCCTTTAATGTACAGTTGTCAAATTAATTCTGGACAAAATATTAACTTTTTACTGCTGAAAATGGCTCTATGAGTCAAGTATTCCTTTAATTTTTCATTTTGTTCATTCATATATGTATGTAAAAAAGAAAAAGGAAATTGAAAAAATAATCATGGAGCATTACTTACTTACAAGGCAACTACATATTTTACACATGATAATGTGCAACGGTTAAAATAAAACAAATGGCAACAACATTTGGGGGAAAATTCCAATCACAAAAGTGACAAAACACAGAGATAATGTAAAGATGACAGTACTGCACTGTTTTGCATTCGGGGAAATAGTTTAACTCATTCAGTGCCAATGACGGCTATATACGTCAAAAATCCATTTGAACTAGGCTGGCCAGTGAATGAGTTAATTGGGACACATATGTCAAAAAAAGAAAATTACCGATAATTAAAAAAATGCAGAGTTTCGCTCGCAGGCCAGATGTTGTTTCCCAACAAGACCACCAGTAGTCGCAGTTTTTACATCGCAGCGAGTTGGTTATATGCGTGAGGGCCAATCGGCTAGTGCGCGGCGGGGGAGTCGCCGACTGCCATTTTTTTTGTCCGGTCCACTGTGCGACAGGCTCAAGGCATTCATGTGCGAGTAAAACGAGCACTTGCCGAGTCTCGTTTGCAGAGTAAATCTACCTATAAGCACAGACCCGACCTAACCTGAAAGCTGAGCCATTACGTGTGCGTGTGTGCGTTCATGCGACCCGCTGCACATTTGTTATACGCTGCTCATTCATTTGAGAGTCCACATCATTAACCCCATTTTACACATCCACTCAACCTTCGCTCGTGCACATCATCAGTTAGCCGGGGATAGATAACAGCAAGTGATTCCAATTCCCATATCCAGGTCTGGGTTATATTTCACGACTACGGCTGGCCCGTATTTCACTTTCAGCTGACAACATTGCCTTCTTGTCGTTTGTCAGGACCAGTCAGAGCTGCGTGCACATCATCGTGGCGCAAACGAAGAGCAACAAGGGCCCGGGATACACTCTGGATCAGAGTAGCTGCGTCTTCGCCAGCATCCCCGAGCTGGTGCATCACTACCGCACGCACAGACTTCCCTTCACTGGGGCCGAGCACATGACCCTGCAGCACGCCGTGCAAAGGTCGCATTTGTAACGCGCGGGATACGCGTGCCGAAAGATGTGCTGCTGGGGAATGTCCTGTGTACCTTTTTATTTGAGAGGGGTGGACTGATGTATATGAATGTTTTGAAAAAGGGAAGGGCAATTTGATGACAAATTAGTCAGGAGAAACTTTTACAGTTTTAGTGCACCTCCCATGCTCCTTTTGGTCTATTTAGTGTTTCATTACGTCAGTGTTTCACGTTCAAGTTTGAGCCATATTTCATTAGAAAAAAAATATCATGGCATACCACCCAAAAAAAGTAAAAAAAATTAATAAAAAATAGAATATACAGGTAATACGACGGAATATTAGGGCCACTTATAAATATATATATATTTTAGAGAGAGGGGTAATATTACGAATTAAAAATGTATGTATAAGCCTTTGTGCTGTTTTATATAGCTGTAAAAAAAAAATCTTATCAACTAAATGTACAATACTGTATGCATATCTATGCACGTATAAGTGCAGCTGTTTGTGTGTAAGTTTGTTTGTTTGTTTTCTTTTGTAAGAGGGTAGGGACTCGATAGGTGTTTTACTTCTTCCTGATTCCTTTTGAACATGTAAGCTGCGCTTAATCATGATTATGTATGTTAAAGAAAACTTATTTTAAATATTTTTATTTTAGTTGCAGTATTTCTGTTGCTGGTTTATATGTTCAGTAAACAAACAAACAAACAAATATAATATGATATAATATAGTATAATATAATATTCTGAGAAAAAACTCACAAATTTATAAGAAAATAAACGTTTTTTTTAGAGAGAGGGGTAATATTACGAATATAATATAATTAATATATTCCAAGAAAAAACTCAAAAATTTACAAGGAAAAAAAATTCCAATATTTGCGACATTATAAAGTGGCAAACTAGTGAGTTTCTCCATCGTGAGCATTTTGCACACTTGGGAATTGTGACTTGGCACAAACACCCGAGTAGGCTACTTGTATTTCTCGCAAGTTAATGTGTTTTTTTTCTTACAAAAACCTGCGAGTTTATTTCTTGTAATTATTATTTTTTTTCGCGCAAATTTCCCACTTTATAATGTCACAAATATTCACTTTTTTTCACGCAAATTTTTCACTTTATAATGTTGCAAATATTCAAGGGTTTTTTTCCGTAAATTTGTGATTTTTTTCTTGGAATATTTCCCCCTTTATAAATAAATATATATATTTATATGTGGCCTATCGTAGGTTAATTATGTACCTTGTACCTCTTTGTGTAAACAACAATGACTAACAGAGGGAACCAGAATGGGAAGCCTGGCGGTTCGCTAGTTAGTGCCCCAAGTTTCTTCTAAACACATCACCTTTTCTAACGATATCTGCATAAGCTAAAACATTGCCATGTTACCAACGGCCATATCACAACTTAAAGCTGCAAATTTTACAGTTGGCATTACTAAGATGCTTTAACACAGAGGTGCTGACACGATCAAGCGCAATGCCAGACAATTAGGCTGGCTTTGTAAGATCAATGCAAGTGATTGGAGTATAGCCATCCGTCTATCCGCGGCTGTCAGTCAGCGTATTGATCCATCCTGAAAATGAGGCTCATTTGCCAGCCAATCTGTTTGTCAAGAGAAATAGTTTTAGTAGTGATTAGATGCCTTGGAAGGAGGCTAATGCAGGTGGGAGGGGTGGGCGGGTGGGGGCAAGGGTACGGTGCTTATAATGTTGCGAGTCAGCAGAATTGCCAAAGAATGCTGAGCTGTGCAAATAAATGCGGGACTATGATATGAATATTTGGCATTTTGGTGATGAAAAAGCGCCTCCTGCACTTTCTATTAGTTTCCGTTTTTAAAGTGCTCTGAGGGCCATACTAAATTTATGAAGACATGTTTATTGTTATATATTTTGGGCATTTCTGGATTAAATGTTTTGGAGCTTTTATGAGTTTTTTTTATTTTTATGGCGGACCAGTTTACATGCTTTCACATGCCATCTCCGCCTTTAACGATGTATGCACGACGTGACTGAGAATTTTATCAGCCCCCCATCATGATGAATGCTGTATATTCTTTTTGTAAGCATGTATCCAGTAAATAAAATGGCATTTGTTGACACTGTGTTATTAATAGACAAGCAAAGCAAAGGGGGGAAAAATTGAAAATCACTAAACTGTGTGTGTAATCAATTACAGTTACACACATCCTGTAATGCAGGAGGGGACATAATTCAAATTCAAGATTACCTCTCACACACACTACTGAAATGCTCTTAGACACTGATTAAAAAAAAAATTCATATACACTACTGAGACGCTGTTATACACTACCAATTTTTTCCTACTGCTGATTTTTTTTTTTTTTCACACACAGACGACTGAAAAGCTCTCATACACACCACTTATTTTCTTGCACTCATACACACTACTTAAATGTCACATGCACTGCTGTAAATCTTTACTCATACAATACTGCAACACTCACATTGTTCTGAAAACACATTCATATTAATGAAATGCTCTCATACATACTACTGAATTTTCTTACGCTCGAATCGCTCATAGATATACTGCTTAAATGCTCTCAAACATAGGACTGAAACACTAATTTACACTACTGAAATGTTACGCAAAAAAACCAATAGTTATGTGAGAATTTTAGTATTGTGTTTCACACATGTACAGGTATCTGAAAAATATTTCCGTTTCAGTAGTGTATGAGCCCAAAAATCAGTAATGTGTGAGAGCAAGCGGTTTAATAGCATGTGAGAGTGTTTCACTCGTGTTTGTGAGCAGAAAATTCAGTTGTAACTGTGAGAGCATTTCAGAAGTGTGAATGAGTGTAACGCAATAGTGTGTTCAAATGTTTCACTTGATAATGTGAGGGTAAACAATTTTAGTATATGAGAGTGTTTCAGTAGAATGTACTTATGAGAGAAATGTTGTCATGAGCAAGACAGAAAAACAGTATTGTGAGAGCATTTCAGTAGTGTTGTCATGAACGTTTCACTTTGTGTTAAGCACAGATTGTTTCAGTAGTGTGTGAGCCAAAAATATTTTCAGTAGTGTATGAGAGCATTTCAGTAGCATGAATGACAGCGTTTCAGGAGCTTGTATTACAATGCTTCAGTAATGCCTATCAGTGAAAACAATTTCAGTAGTGCGCATGAGAGCATTTCAGTAGTGCATGTGAGAGGTAATACAATAGTAATGGCAACGTATCTCACAGTAATAACCATAAACATGCACACGTGTAATACAAGCATGAAAGCATATTCGCACCATTTAAAACCCTCCCTGCGTTCATGTCAACACAACGCGTGCATCCATCTGTGTGTGTGCAGAAAAGAGAGAGAGGGATTACCAGGTTGCCATGGCGATTAGTGAGAGCGAGGTAGGGCCATCTCTTCAGGGAAGGGAGGAGAGAGACAGACTGCGATATATAAAAGCAGCTATGAATAACCGTGACTTCAGTGGCGATGCGCTTGGCAACGGCGACGTGGCATGCCATGTCAGAGCGCAGCCAGGAACCAGTCCGACTTGACGATTGGAGTCGAGCGCCTCTAATTTGAGGTCAAAGACGAGCAAATATATGTCAGGTGTTCGCCGTGCTTTGCTCTCAGGTTGGCAGACGCTAATCTCGGCCGCCGTTCTTACGCTGCCCCTTGGGCGGGTCTCGAATATTACACAACAACAGACACCACGGAGCATCACCTCTCCGCCCATCTGTGTAATGCGTTGTGGTCAGCCCGCCTAATTAAAAGCCACGAAGTAGGTCACAGCAAACGAGAGGCCCCCCGCGGGAGTAGGCCGTAACATTTAGTACGCCGGCCTCAATCCAGTGAGTGTGCACAGTGTGTGTGCTCAGATTGTATTTGTTGCTAGCGTCATCTGCATCAGTAACTGTTTCGGATTGGTCTAAATTTGCAAAGTTCAAATACAGGACTGAGCTGAGATCTGAATCATGAGCTTCAGATCTGAAGTAGACGTCCTAATTAGTTGGCCACTGTGATTGTGTATTTGGTCATTTAAAGACTGTAAAGCAAAATCGGTGGTGGAAAGTGGGGGTGCTGACCAATTTCCAAAAAAGAACAAAACGTTTCCAAATATGACTAAATACTACTAATTTAATATGACTAAATATTACTGTGTGGCCCAGTACAAAATGGCCATCTCGAAAACTTCTCAAGGATAGGCCAGCGCCAATTGTAGTAGTGTACTGGAATGACCCAGATTCACAGAAATACAAAATGTGTTTAATCTAAGGCAATATGGCATGACACCTTCTTGTGACTGCCTCCAAGTCAGCTCTAAAAGAGGAAGTCAACTCAAAGAAATTCTTTACAATATGTTTTATACATGCAGCCACATACAGTATTCTAATATTACATTAGTGGTTTATGAATTAAACAGCAAAATCCATGCGATTTTAACCATCTCAGCGGGCGGCCATTTTACCATTTGCTGTCGATTTAAAAAGACATCACACTATCTGAGCCGTGATCGGTCGTGACTTGAGCCCTGAGCAACTGTGATGTAATTTTCAATCCACAGCAAATGTCAAAATGGCCACCTCTTGAGATGGGTAAACAACGGGTGAATTTTACTGGAACACAACATTAATCAGAATACTGTGTTTAAATCTTTAAGAAAAAACAATTCAAAAAAATCAACATTATGTTGCATTAATTTTTGTTTGTGGCATTTCAAACATATTTATTTAACCTTTATCGAGATAACCTTTATTGAGAACGGATTTTAATTTGCAATTTCAACCTGGTAACAGAAAAAGAAAGAAAGAAGAAGCAAAGACAATACACAACCTGTACAGTGCAATATAGTTACATTAGTTACATAATACATACATTACATAATGGTGAATAAAGGTTCTAAATAGGATCTGTTCCAGTCATATGGGGCAGAAAATTGACAAATAGTGGGAATGAATGCAACGTGCGGGTGGTTGTATGCAGGGTGAGCAGAGAAGTTTGGTCTTGGCAATGAGTAATTTATAGATAACAGACAAAGGATTTTGTCTTCATGAGTGAGAAAGAGGATAGAGGATTTCCACTTTACCAAAGTGGAAACGTTCTCTCGGCTGCTTCTTATTTTTGCGCTACTTTTTGCTCATGCAAACCTTCGCTAAAACCGGACCTTCGTATGAATTCTGTCCAGTCAAGCCACAATAATCATGAATCCACTCAGTATAATGGTTGCTGATTACTTTCATAGACTGAACAATTCGATTGACACAAGCCGTTGCGATGAGCTCGTGCGAGCATGCGGACGGAGTGACAGCGAGGGGAGAAAAAGGGGACAGGGCGGAGGAGTGAGAAGAGGGAGGGAGCTGGAGGGGGAAGACAAGCACTCGTGGGGGTCCCAGCTTTTAAATAATTCAGCGAGAGACTCACAGCAGCACTCAGTGCAGAGGAGGAGCACTGTCAGGTCAGCTCATTCACCGCACAGGAGAGGGCAAGAGGGAAGGAAGTGTGGATAAAGATAGCACGAGAGGGGAAGACATTACTGCGAAAGCGTGGCCGTGCATGCGCATTTGCATCCTCGTGTGCGTGCGTGACAGATGTGCGTTGTCTGCACGTGTGCGCTGGACGCTGTGCGTGATGCAAGTAATATAACAGTCAAGGTGAAACAGGTCGCTACCTTCTGTAGATTTTTTTTTTTTTTGCATCACCACAGCAACCGCCGCCTCCTCCCTCACCCTTTCCTTTTTACCCGCACTTTACTTTGTTGTCTTTTTACGCCCATCCATCACTCTCTTTCTGCATGGATCACACTCTGACTCACCACCAAGTTGCTCTGGAAATCACAACCTTATTCAACCTCCTCAGAACGCACATCAATTATTACCTCTGCCAAGGGCAAAAGGGCAAGTGGAAGGGGAATTAATGGACTATATGCCACGGAGGAGGCGGGACTTTTGACTTCCGGGTTTTCACCCATCAACTTTGTTTCCGTTTCCGGTTTGCGACAGGTGCGGCGAATTATTGTGAGAATCAAATTTTTTTTTTTAAAGAATGATCTGACTATTTGACACTGTGGATTTATCAAACCCTTACAAAAACTGCAGTACAGACAACATACCATTATTACCATTATTTAGTTCCATCCTCCCCCCAAAAAATTGTTTTTGCAATATGCTTTTAGTAAGAAAAGTCACACTATAATATTACACTATATTTATAACATACAATTACTTAATTATATAAATTTTCCAGTTCAGTTCAATTGACATTGTGCTGCTCCTTCTGGTGTGAGCACCTTGGCCACCTGGGGGCAGTATAAACTTTCATCAGGCGCCCACAGAGGACCTCACACTTCCTAATCAGTTGTATGACAAAAAAATGACCATTCAAGGATGGCACAATACTGCGAAACAGGAAACCAACATTAAGTGCAACAACTATTTTTTTTACATTTGGTCACGAAAATCAACTCATTTCTAATTCGAAAAAAAGGCCTACTAGACCCCAGTGTAAATACAACTAAGATATGTCTGCCATCTAGTGGTGATTGGTGATATTGCAATTTAAAACTACAGTTGACCTCGGCATGTTTTTCATATAGTAGTTTGGATTAAAAAAAATTCTCTGCGATTCCGTGGAAAGAGTATCTTAAATTGAATGTTTTTTTTTATGAATAAATAAAAATAAAAAAATATATATTTTTTCAGTTAATCAAGGTGCCACCCATGTCACATATGTCCACCAGTTGCCGATCACTGCATTCATTTTAAACGTATACTGTTTGTTTGTTTGTTTTGATGTGGGAGGAAGCTATATCTGCCTAGTGAATAGCCTAATATGCAAAAAAGACTTCCGCTGATTAAGTTGAATTGTTTCAGAAATTCCAACCCAGAATTGTGAGGGCGATGTGCCCACTCACGCACCATGCTGCCTATTTTACACGAAAGGGTCACAATTTCGGACAGGCGTCTATGATGCAATATATAAGTTCGAGAAGCACAACACAGACTTATCAGAATGACGCGGGGTGTACCTAATGTTTTGTCCAGCGTGGCTGCATATTAAACAGTGACTTGCGTGGGGAAGGCGTCGTTAGCCGAGCTGCGGAGAGGAGGGGGGAGGAACCACATCCTCCCCTTCCGCCACTCCTCCGCAGACCACCTCCATCCCTCTCTCCTCCCCACTCGTCGCCGGAGCACGACCCGCGGCTCGGAGCTCACCTGCGGACCCAAGCGAGACGATTTGTACGCGTCCTCTCCCCTTGGTGGCCCCACCATCGTCGGCGCAGGAGCTCACCACCATGACGTCAGGGTACCAGGTAGCCGCTGAAGGGAGGTTTGGGTCGTGAGGAAGAAGAGGAGGTAAGAAGGAGGAAGAGGAGCAATCTCCGCGGTCCTCGTTGAACACCTTTCGGGCTCGGGATGGTGAGGATGAGGATGATGGAGGAAGGCTGGCTGCTGATGTTGCTGCTGGCGTTGCTCGCCATTGCGGGAGGTGAGTAACTCCGTCCATTTATGAATTCCATCTTCCTATCCGTGTTTGTGCGCGGAGTCAGTGTGGAATGTTTGGAAAAAGGGAATGAGAGGAAGAGGAGTCACCATCTTTTTCCACGTAGCGTCACACACTAATGATGTATGGGGCTATAGTACTGTAGTGGGAAAAAACACCATACACGCACAAGCTGTGGCTTTATATTAAATGCACTGTCACTTTAAATGTGGATCAAGTGTCACAGTGCCACAAAAATATCCCATCATTGATTTATTAATGAGGCTTTTCATATACTGACTGAAAATGTTTTGCATACATTTCAAGCAATTTTAGCACATTTTACATAATGTCTAATCTTTCCAAAAAATCTATAAAATTGCCTATTGTTTATATTATTGTTTAGAATGTATTTTTTTTAAAATTTATATTGAAAAGTGTTTAAGGCATTTTTGCTAATTAGTGATATATTTTACAAATATTTTCTAGAGTTTTTCAATACATTTTTAATACATTTAATATAGTTAGCCTATTTGTATTTTTCTCGAAAATATTTACGTGATTTATTTGTTATTAATTCTTTGTAATATTACAGTATAATCATTCATAATATGATAAATATATTTTAAAGTACATTTGCCATTTAGATTTATATTTCATACATTTCATATACATGTATAGTTCAATTAATATGTGATATATTAAAAATATTAAATTTTTTTATATATATATTTGTAAGGTGTTGAACGGAGTTTGGTTTATACTGTTATATATTTAAAATATTTTTAATTTTTTTATTTTGATTCAGAATCGGTTCTTGAGTGCCTTACTTGAATAAATAAAGGTAAACATAAAAATAGTGTCATGTAAAAAAAAAAGGTACAGTTTTAATATATTTGTATTGAATTTGATAGATCCTACTTTATGTATTTTGTAAATAGTTTTCATGCATGTATCTACTTTTTGTTTATAATCAATATGTTGTAATCTTTTTATTTCAGAGGTATAGTTGCACCAAAAAAATGTGCATTGTACACACACGGCGAGAACTAATATAATTAGTGTATAATGTGAAGTTATTTTACCTTTCAAAATAGAACGTGTTATCGCCCTCCCGCACATTCTTCCATTCTCCGTCCCTCATTAACACGGAGGTCTCGGACTTGAGTGGGCAGGTTAATCCGAGGCAAGTTGAGCTAAACAACTTCCTGTCATCAAGGACAAATGCCGCATCACTCAGCAATGCAGGAAATAATCATACAGCAGCATAGGCGTATCTCGCTCATTTTTAGGGGTGCTGAAGAACCCCTAAAGAGAATCCAAGCACCAACAAAATTTTAGAGTTTTTTTTATTGTGTTTTTTTTTTATCAAGCTAAAAAAAAACAGTACTTAGTCGAAATGTGACATTTTAACAAAAATACAACACACACCCTTTTACTTAAGAAATGGATTGATCCACCTGTCCCCTCCCACCTCTACTTTTGAGCATGATCTACATAGAGCTATAACATCCTATCATATGGAATGAAAGTGTAACTTAACTTGCTTTAACCAGGATATGTGCCAAATATCTTTCCTTTCACCACTCAATACCAACACATCACACCATTACCAGGTTGCTTTTTTGCTACATTTACTGTTTAATCATGTTGCTAGGTAGGCGCTAGCTGATTTTTTTTTTTTTCAAGCTAGCAAATGTTCATACTACAGCCCATGTGCTGCTATTAGCTATCCAACTCACACATGTATTAGTACTAAATTGAGTCTTTTATCATTTACATTTTTGTTGTGTATCCTGACAAAAACTTTTCAACCACTTCCCCCAAACCTCTGATCCTAGAATCGCCCCTGTATAGCAGTAAATGCATCCGTGCTTAATGCACTTCTGGAGTACTTACTGTAAGAGGTGTATAGAAGTGATACTCCCTATGTTGTTTCTAATAGAAAGATTTACTGGCAGTGAGTGAAGAAGGCATCACCTTAATTGGCCCTCTGGGAATCGTGTTCAGGGGTTTCACCCATGCTCTATCTGTACTGGGGCACGGCTCTTAATCAACTGATCAATCAGCAGCTTGGCAAGTCCTCCGAGTGACCAATTAATTTGTCATCTTAACAGAAACACTTTGGACAATTCTAACGACAAGAATGGCACTTGACTAAATTGGCTTCATGGATTATGGAGAAAAGGAATTGAAAAAAACGGCACCAACGAGAAAAAGGGAGACTAGGAATGGAATGGATCGGGAAGTTTAAAACACGACGCGCCGGAAGCTGGCGATGACGTCATCTAATTATCAGATTACAGGATGGCGTGTCGCTGTGTGAAAGTGCACCCGCATTATCCCGCTTGGCTGGATCCTGTGGATAAAGGGGGATAAGTCTTCTGTTACGGCTCTGATGCGGCAAGAGGCTTGTACCTGGGGGCTTGCAGTCTGAACTCGTTTGCACGCCAGTCTTGCGCAGACCAATTGTGTCGTCGTGTGAATGCAGGCCTTTGTTGACATATTGTGCTTCTTTAGACAGCATAGCTGAATTTAAGACTCCAAAGCAGACTCGACGCATTAGTAGCGTGCAACAAGTTTGAAGAACAAGGACGGCATGTTACATGTGAAAATACGCGGGCGAAAAGTGCAAACAAAAGCTGAAATTGACATGTCAATGTGAATCATGCTGCGCTAAAAGAGCTGGACAGAGACACGACCGAATCTATCTCGTACACAACATATTAAATATTAAAAAGTAGCAACAACAAAAAAGTGCTTAGAAAGAACAACGTAAGAACTACTAGTAGCAAATGTCAAGAACAGGAAACAAGAAGGGCTCATTTTTCACAGATTAGTCAGAATACAAATCTGTAAGTTTTATTACTTTACCTGTTTGCATGCGATCCAGCAGCAATTGTGTGTAAAATGTCGTTATTTAAAGGTAAATCCCTCCCGTGATGTCCAATGCTAATATTTGTTAGCCAGCTTTTTAATTGACTGCGAGCAATAAGCGGGGGATGTACAGTGCACAAAACCTGAAAGAGAAAGTCAAAGAAAGACAAGAGTAGTATGAAAATAGGATTAGTTTCAGCAAGTTACTGCAGCGTAAACCGGAAATATACCTCAAAGCGGTCTTGTTGGAACTGAAGCTCACGAACGAGATTAAACTCTCCAAGTTCCCGCCAGTGAAGGATTCCCCACTTTCTTCTTCTCAAAATGAGCAAAGCCTTCCTTTTGCAACAACGAACGATTCATCTTGTGGAGGTGGAGGTGATTCTTGTATAAACCAGTGGCAGAAGTCTCTTTTTTTTTTACTTCCTGGTAGGCTGCCACGTCAGCACTTCCAAATGTGGGCATGCTGACAACAACATGGGTGCCTTCCACGCTGCTATGTGACCCTTTCACACTGAGTGAGTGCAGCGTGAAAAGGGGTTAACTCTCCTGGTGAGAACCATCTGCTTATAAACCAAGCTTTCACATTGAGCGTGGACACCTCACCATTGTTTGTATCTTATCTAAAAAAAAATGGTCTCCTCATTTAAATTCATTTCAATTTGTGAAAATTGATTTGATAGACAAGTAAACTGATTCGCGAGTTCGATCAATGAACAAATTCAACTCATAAGTCAAGGTATGACTGTATTATTATGATGTTGCGGTTCAATGCGAGTGCACTGAGAGACGGAACCAAATTGCTCCCAAAATGAAATGTGACTTTAAGCAGCATCTGACAAAGCAGCAGAGCACGCATGACTCATTCCTCCTTTGGGGTGAAAATCTGATTAGCATTCTTATCCTCCCAGACGACAAACATGTGCCAACACATGTTTGGAGGAATACAGCCTCACACACACGTATACTCATCAAAACCTTTAAAAGGCAACACGTGCTTTGAAATAATCAGCCGCTCACGTCCGTTTTTAATAACGACGACGCCGGCGACCTCGCTGGCATGGCGGAGCATCCCGTTGAGCTGAGACGAGGCAAACGGATGGGACGTTTCACGCTCCAACGCACCGGCGCGTCTCGTCAGGGCGAATACATGTGATGAAGGGAGACACGGGGGAAGAATTAAGTCTTTGAATTAACCGCCCCACACGGGCCACGTTTTATTCTGAAGACTTTAGCGTAGCTGAACGCGTACATATGGAGCGGCGGCGGCGTTTGCCGTCTGCGCAAGGACGCTCAAGGGCATTTTCAGCACCTGTTTTACACGCCGTCGTATGGGGATGTCTTACACCCTTCCCTACCTCCCTCTCGCTTTTCCCCGCCGGGCCATGCATAATAAACAGGTCTGTGGTGCGGTGCTGACCTTATGCAAGGGTTACAGCATGATGACGCTCAGATTAAACAGTGGAAACTCCAATGTTGAACGCCTTCAAGCGAGTAGAATTTGCAGTCTGGCATAGCTGTGGAAGGGGGGGGGGGGACACGAACGATCGAGGATGGGGGCGGTCTCCAAGTGCCCACGTCACTTTGAATGGATTATTGAAGTCGGGTTTGACCACTCCCACAGTGGCGCAGTACTCCCTCTTAACGTTCCGCCAGCCTACGCGCATCTACCAGGAGCAAAGTGGCCTGTAACTGAAAATTTTAGGGGCACAAGCAGAAAATTTAGTGGCGACTTGCAAAGTAAATATTCACACTTCCTCTCATTTTAATTTTTTGCCACAGTTATCTTGAAAAAGTTACTTTACTGATTGATTTTAAAAGTAACTCAATTAGATTACAAGTTACTTTACTACACCCTAAAAAACAGTTGGCTCAAAAATAACCCAACTATGGGTCAAAAATGGACCGATCCTCTACTTTGAGTCAAGAAATGGGTCTTTTAATGTAAAACAACTCGTAAATATCGCTAAGATCCTTTACTTGGGGCAAATAAATTGGGTAATTTTGTATAAAACAACCCAGAAAGTTGGGTCAAATTGACCCATAAAGTGGATCAGTCCATTTTTGATCCATAATTGGGTTACGACTCCTGTGGGTGGTGTCTGGGGACCCAGTTACCAATTCCAAATGACTGGGACTAGCCACAATTTACACACGGACATGTACTCAAGATGAAGCGAGGAGTGTGCAGACATAAGTCTGGAATTGATGGATAACGATATGAATCAAGGACTATCATAATCAATGTATATGACTGATGCGTTTCGTAAGAATCGATGGGGACGAAATACTAATAAGCCATGGCTCCTACCCGGCAGCCTATCTTTCGGATGTCAATGTTGCAAATTATGTAATGTGATTGATGTAACCTGTAATAATGTGTCCGAAAAGAAAAAAATTGAATAAAACAAATAAAACAAAACTTTTGACCCAACTGTTTTTAGAGTGATGCTGACAGCCCTGCTCAACAAAAATTACTTTTTTTTTTAACAGTTATGTTTAAGAATAAAGTTTTTGTTAAAAATGAAAGAAAGCATTTAAAAAAAAAAATAACAATTTGCTTAACATAAATACTTGTTTTAATTTAAGTTATAAAAAAATACTTTTGTTACTTTGGCCTAAAAGTTAAGTTGTAATTGCATGTTATCGAGTGTGAAACAGACGTGTGAGACAAGTCAACTGGTGGTTCTACCTCATTAACAAAAGCTTCTCAAAACTGTTCTCAGAAAGTCTATTTCGTTCTTTCTTTCTTTATGTATTTATGTTCGCTGAAGTCCAGTTTTTGCTATTTGAGTGGCGGAGGACTTCCTACTTTAGGAGCAGTTCTCACTTCGCTCACTACACTCTAAAAACAGTTGGGTCAAAAAAACAACAACTATGGGTCAAAAATGGACCCATCCTTTACTTGGGTCAAAAAATTGGGTAATTTGGTATAAAACAACCCAGAAAGTTGGGTCAAATTGACCCATAAAGTGGATTGGTCTATTTTTGATCCATAATTGGGTTTCTTTTGACCCAAGTGTTTTTAGAGTGTAGTGAGCGAAGTGAGAACTGCTGAAATTTTCTTCTAATTTGATGTTTTTGAAGATAGATATCACTTTGTCGCCATCACTGTGTGTACAATGAACCTTAATATTATCTTTAGCCGACACAAATTCAAAAATAGTGACTTTATTTTTCACATCTTTTTTTTGTTGTTTATGTTGCGAGTTCTCAAGATTAGTGTCACGGGTGAGCTGGTACCCATGAAGCTGACTTGGGGTGAGACCACCATGGATTGGTCGTCAGCCAATCATAAGCACATAGAGACAAGCAACCATTCACGCCGATGGACAATTCAGAGCTTCAAAGAACATAACATGTTTTTGGAATGTGGGAGGAGGAAATTCAGAGCGCAGGGAGAACATCCAAACTGACATTTGAACCCTGGACCTCTTCTCTATGAAGCAGATGCGCCATCCACAATTGCAACATTCTGCTTGTTTTTTTCTTGTACACCGCTGCACAGTCCTTTTTGATTTTGAACACAAACAATGCGTTTGTCGCACCGTGACGTCTTCCTCGTTTTTCGTGTGCGTGTGCGTGAGCAACAACAAATGATTTCCCCGTCACCGCTGCAAGTTCTGCTCAGTCAGTCAGACTGTCATCACTGCTCTGCTGCACCACTGATCTCTGCAGCATCTCAACAATCCTCCCCCTATCTCTCCCCCCTCTCTCCCAGTATGTGTGTGTCTGCATTGACTTTCCGTCGCCATCCCTTTTTTGGAGCGACTAACCAACACACTGCAGCGGGATCGCATCCGCACGTGCACAGATGTGTGTAATGAGTGTGTCCGTATGTGTGCGCGAGAGCGTGTGGACGAATGCGCGGCCGTGCTAACCCAGGAGATTAGGAGAGCGCGGCGGAGGGAGAGCAGAGGTTTAATAGAAACTTAAGCGGGCCGCAAGAAGAACCAGATAAGAGAAAGAGTTTTCACTTGGACAACGTGGTTGTTAATTAAGATTTAAGGGGCTTTTATTGTCATGAAACGCACTGACAGGCTTGATGTGAACTTTGAACTCGAGATTGAAGCCATCACAGGAGCAACACTACCATTAGTGACACACCAGAGGGGTAGAAAGCTTTCTAGTAGATGGGGGGGTGGGCTTTGATTGGAAGGGTTCAATTTAGGTGAAAGTGGACCAGGAAGTTTACATTTAAAAGATCCATATCGACGTTTTCGCCAAAAGTAATGTTTTTAAAAAATATTTTCTGGTATGACTGTTTTATAGGAGCGATAAACGCCACAGTGGCCAAAACATTTCTAATTAAAATTAAACTGCATTAATAAACTAACCACCAGAGGGTGCTCGAACTGCAGAAATGGAATTTAACCTCGCCTTTATAACAGATGTCCCGCTTTTAATATCAACGCAGATATTGTGGTACTTTTAATATTGCGGTATCATGATATTGTAGTTATCGTTACATCCCCTGTACTTACAGTACAGCAAAAACTTTGCGTTCAAAACTGGTTTTACAGTGGACCCCCGTTATATGGATTGGGTCTGTACGGGTATAATTGACAGACATTACAAAATAATTACATTTTTTTTTTTTTATTAGCCCAAAAAATTTTGGGAAAAAAATGGCAATAATCCACTCATATGTGTTTTCCATGAAAAACGGGAGTTGCTCCTCAAAAATTAATAAATACATTAATTAATAAATATAGAAAAAAATACATTGGGTGCGATACAATACAAGAATGCAAGGATTTTGTCAAATCCAAAACGACTTTCTGATTCAAATAGTTTTTTTGTTTCACCTTTAGTGTCCACTGTATTTAGAATGTTTTGTTTGTATGTAGCACAGAAAATGTGTTCGCTGTGACGGGTAAAATTCAGATGTCAAATTTCGTGACACGTGTTCATGACTTGAAAGAGGAACGTTCACTTTCAAATATAGAAAGAATTGTTCAAATACAAGCATGACATTTGATAGATTCTTTAAATGCCACTCTTTTAAAAAATACTGTTGGTCACGATAAATTCCAAGATGGCGGCCCCCAAATTCAAGATGTCCGCCCCAAGACCTGTTTTTACATTTTATTTTATTTTATGAAGGTTTAGTGTTAAAACTCACTGCTATTTAGAAGTGTTCATAATTCCCTAAATAAATCTACCAAAAAGTTCATCCTTGGTCTCATCAGACCACGACACATTTTCCCTCATGTGTTTGGGTGATTTCAAGAGTATTTATTTATTGTCTTTGTAAGATTTGGCTTTCATCCTGCCATGCTATATCCCAGACTTGAAGAAGACAGTGAATTGTTGTCACATGTACTTAACAGCCAGTACTTGCCAGAAATTCCTTCAATGTTTTTTGCTTTGTTTTTGTTTTTCTTCTCAAATTTGGAGGCTTGCCTGCAAATAGACCTACAAAACAACCCTTTTTTTTTTTTTTTTTTTTTAGATAGCCAGTATTTGAAGGAATAGAAATGTGCATAAATACAAGAGAGTATTCTTTATCATTTATTTATACATTTTTATTCATCTCTACCTGTGTGCCGCTTCACTCTGCCACGCTATTACACTTGAATTTCCCTTGTGGAGATCAATAGAGAGTTATCTTATCTTCTCCATATGAGCAGTCATCACGTATGTGCACGCTGCAGAGTTTGTTGACGCCACAGACAACGGATCCTCACATCCAGTTAGTGCACAGTGGTTTGGCGTTGTGCGATACGATCAATATTGATATCTCTGCTCTGTTGGCACCACACAGCCAATTGGCCGCTGCCAGTAGTTCAGTGGATGTGCACCGTTATTGATTTATGAATATTAGAGCAAATAATGATCCCCGCCACGGCCAAAAAGCCTCTTTAGGCGAGTACATAGCAGGGAAGGCGACTCTATTTTTATAATCGCCCTCATAAAGAGATGATCACTACAGTCTAATTCTATTTAACTCTCGTATGCCCTCATTTTTTCCACATTTGTGTAGACCTCACAGTAATAATGTGAACCCACTCGTGTATGTGTATGTGTGTGTGTGTGTGTGTGTGTGTGTGGTTGTGCACGCATGGCGGTGCGTAAGTTCTCTCGCTCCGAGGTCTAATGGGAAGTCCTGCTGAAATATTCATAGTGTCACATTAAGTTTGCAATATTTGCACTGGAAAACAAGCAGGATCAGACCTTAGCTAGCAGCCACATTACAAGCACTCCGCTCGGCCTTTAGCGTGACATAGCCGCACAGACGGTCCGTCATTTTTATTTTATTTTTTAAGGAAGAGCCACTTAGCATTTGAGCTTAAACCCAGTATTCAAACCGCCATTTTGCACAAACAACAAATATTTTTTCAAATAGACGCTTCCGCACAGATTCACACTGCAGGCCGTGCTGGATTTGCATGACAATAAAGCCTGGATATTCCAACTAAGAATGTCTCAGGCGAGCGCAGGCCTTTGCCAAAGCTAAATTGTTTGTCCATCTGTTTGTTAGTTAGGCTACATTTACACGATGCTCCCGGAGGCTGTGACAGGCCTGTTATCCCAAAACATAGTGCGTCGTGGGATTTTGGATCTTGCTAAGTCTTGCTAAGTCTTTCAAGTCTTGCTAAGTTTTGTGACAGGCCTTGGGACACATTTTATTTTGAAACACGTAAGAGGCAACTTCCTGATTTGTAGGGGGAGATGAACAGAGGGGTCCATTAATATTCTGGTGTCAAAAGAGCCATTTTAGGCCAAAGAAATAACAAAAAATCAGTCTGGAACCGTAAAACATTTGAACATTGTGATGAACGAAACAGTGTGTTAGTGTTAATCGAATATGCTGTGCTGAGCTGCACCATAACAGAAAAATATGCAGGATCCAATTCATTTTCTTCTACTGTTTGTTTTTAGTTTTTGGATTGTTGTTATTGTTTTTTTCATACATTTTAGACTTTTTTGCATTTCTGTCAAATTACTGGCATTTTTTGTAATTTTATGGACATATGGTCATTTTATGCCTCTCTTCTTCCCTTTTTGGACATTAAATTTTTTCCTGCCTTTTTTGCTATTAATGTTCTGACATTTTTGGCAATTTTACATTTTATGGTAAATATCAGGATTCATTGTTTTGTTTTGGGGCATTTTATAGTTACTTCATGAAGTTTTCTTTTCTTCTTTAAAAAAAATCTATTTTCTGACTTTTTTTTCTCAATTCCAAAGACATTTTAAGATAATTTTCTTATTTTGTTCTTTGGGACATTTTACGTTTACTTATTGAACATTTTCTTTTTTATTCAATTCTCTGACATTTTTGGTAATTTTATGAACATTTTCTGGTTTTCCTTTTCCCTTTTGAACATTTTGTGGTCACCTTTGGGACATTTTTAGGCATTTTTTTATTTATTTTTTTTAAGCTTTTGTCTATCTCTTTTTCTGACAACTTAAAAAATTGGACTGACATTTTTGGAATATTTATTCATTTTTTTTATTGAATCATTAATTGATATAAATATTATTTTATCCATTATTTTTAGAGATCCACAGGAGAGGTACTAATGACCCCTAGAATCTAGCAGGGTTCGCCAATTCCGGTCCTTGAGGTCCGGAGTCCTGCAGGTTTTAGATGTTTCTGCCCACTAGCACACCTGATTCATATAATCAGCTCATTAGCATGCCTGATAACAATCCTGATCTTTAGTATCAGCTGTGTTGGTATGCGGAAACATCTCAAACCTGCAGGACTCCGGACCTCAAGGACTGGAATTGATGAACCTTGATCTCGGGGTTCCATTGATTGATTCCATAGAGACTCAAACAGTTGATAAATACCTGACTCTAAACCTTTTTCCTGATTCTTACCAAAAAGTTCTGTCTTCTTCCTTGGCTGTCCTATGAACTATCTTGCAACATCACCACACAAGAGCCCCCCCGCTTGTAAAGAAAAGTCTTTCAAGTATCCTGATATTAGTTTGCGCGTCAGCCACATGATGAGCACTGAGATGCAGGGAATGTGTTCTGCTCCATCATTGTTTAAGTGGACTGCTTCCTCCTTCCTGTCTCACAGTGCTCTTTATTGCCTTGAGCTTCTGGGAGTATTGCACATTAGTCATATGGCTCCGTAATGCTTATTTCCCCCATGAATATGTGCACACAACTGGACTCATATCGGCACCCACATGCCATAAATAAAACCAACGCTACACACACACACACACACATACTGACAGGCCTCGTATTGATGATGTTGTATTAGACGGGAACGAGCTAATAAATGGACAGCGTCCGTCAGCAATACATTCCGAGGAGATGGCGATAACAGGAAGAATGAGAGCGAGATGGAGACAGCCAGTAAAAGAACATACGGGCTGTCTCGGATGTTGCAAAAGGATGGAAAAGAGTGCAGAGGTTAAAAAAGGTGGAAGGCGGGAGGGAAAGCCAAGGAGGACGGTTGCGTGATGGGGGCGGGAATAGAGTCCTCATTGATCCCGAGACAGGGGCTATCATTCCGCTCGGCTGAGCAAGGCTCAGTGCTGCAGGGCACCAATCAAACGATGAAGGGACCGTCGTATGCTCGGGAGGGAAATACACATGAATATGTGCGGTGACATGCGGAACAAGAGCGGAGAGTACAAAGAAGACTCAAAAAGAATCCAGCTACCTTGAAAAAAGAAAACAGCCTCCTATGAAAATTATTCACCCAAAAATGCTTTTAAAATGAAAAAAGTAGGTTTTATTGTCTTTTTGCCACAGTCTTGATAGGGTAAAAAACGATGTAAAAAAAATGTTCTGTAGGAAGCCTAACCGTGAGAGATAATGTTAAAACAAAATAGTCAAGTTATAAATATACTTCGCTTTTGATAGCTTTTTTTTTATATTTCCTTGTGAAAACACGATGCTATTATGTAAGTGTGTGATCCCATTAAGAAGTCATTATGTCCTCCCAGAGTGTGTGAATCAGTCATCGCAAGACTTGTTTGTTTTCCTGCTAGGCCGTTAAAAGCTTCTGATTGCAGGGTTGGGATTGTAACCCTGTTAACAGCACGGAGGGAAAGTGTGAGGTCATCACGACAGCGAGAAGACAGGAAGCGGTTGCGTTTTTGGGCGAAATAGATCAGCCCTGCCTAATGCTTGTGAAAGTACAATCGAAATCCCAAGACAGACATAAGTGGCACATTCCTGCGCGGTGGCTAACGATGTGCTGTCATTGCAGGCAGCCTCGGGGCAGACACGGAAGAGCGATTGGTGGAACATCTCTTGAATCCCGCCCACTACAACAAGCTGATCCGTCCCGCCACTAACGGCTCCGAGCTGGTGACTGTGCAGCTCATGGTGTCGCTGGCCCAACTCATCAGTGTGGTGAGCATACGACACTTCTCATTGCACGCTGGACATCTGATAGCGGTGGAATGACTAAAGACACAATAATGTGGTGAAAGTCGAGTTGAAATCGATTAACTCATTCACTCCCAGCCATTTTCACTGAAGCAATCCCCTTCGCTCCCGGATTTTGACTGATTTTGCGTTCTATTGCTATAAAAAACAAAAGAAAAAGTCTCCTCTTTCATCAGGAAAAAAAAGTAGATTTCCATCAGTTTCCATTTTACAGCAATTAGCAGTAGAATATAGCTAAGTTTCATCATTATTCACAAATCAGTTTGAAACAGTGGGGAAGAGAGCTCTTTGCAACATGGCCCTGGTTGATCTCGGATACTCTGTTGCCACCTGCTGGGCGTTTTTGTAATAGCTACCATTGCTTCAAGCATTCTCTTCATTTCTGAGGCTTGTATATGCACTAGCATAAAAAAAAACGTCTCCTTGGGAGGTTGGTAATATTTAAAATAGAAGGTATTTATACGTTTTTAGGAGCAAATGAGTTAATGGTCGATATTTTTTTCGTCACGTAAAGACACATTTCTCCGGATTGGCATAGAAACAAATAAAAGCATCCATGTATTTGCATATTTTCAAGTGAGCGTGCTATAGGTCCCATTGTTGGTAAATAGTTGTACAAACGGTTATCATGACACATTATCATAAAGCAAATGTCCCAATCAAGGTTATTATAGTTAATGAAAACTAACAAAATAATTAAAACTAAAACTGAAAAAAAAAGTAACAAAATAAATCAAACAAAAATTTTGTTTTTTGTTTTTGTGTTTAAACAAAAATGTTTCCCAAACTAACTAAAATAATAGCAAAAATGTCCTTCGTTTGCGTCGTTGTCAATTAATATCATAGCTGAGCCTTTGGCTTTTAATTTTAAATGTATTAATTTTGGTATTGCTATACATGCATTGTGACAAAAAGAAGGAAGGAACAAAATTACACAATACTTAGTGACCTTTTTCTTTTTTTATATTTTGCACTCGACAAATACTCCATACATTAAAAAAAGAAAATACAAACTAATACAGTACTAAAACTAATAAAACCTGAACTAAAACGAAGCACTTTCCCAAAAAATAAAAATATTAAACACTAACACAATAGCAAAATTAAACACTAACAAAAAAAAGAAGAAATAAAAGCTACCTATAATGAAATTTTTGGTTAGTGCATGTTGTAGTATGAATAAAGTTCTCATTACCACGCAATCGTTGCCCGTCCAATTTTGGACATAACAGTTTGTCTACAAAAATGTAGCTTCACTTCGGGCCGCTGATACGAATCTTTTGAAACAAGCGGTGACCAGAACAGTAGAAGCTAGCAAGGCTAACCGCTATTGTCATCCACAACAAGCTTATTTTCATACTCTCTGATACTAGACAGTTGGCTGCTCCAATAATCTTCCATCATATTACATACACAATAGGCCCTGCTTTTGGTTATTATCATTGTTATGGCTAGTTTTGAATAGATGTAATGCAAAAAATTTTTATTATTATGTTAATAAAAACAAGGAGTGTGTACGACTCATCTTTGATTTATGCCGATGTCATTAACTTGATTGATTTAATGTGCTGATTTTGAAGCGCTATACAAAATGGATGGATAAATTGGGATCATTTGGATGCAAAAGTTAGGGCATACATATTATTTCTTATATGCCAATGACCTCAAAATCCACCAGCTTTCTACTCATTATGCTGCATTCGATTTGTACAAAATGGTCTCTAATTTGTGATAATTCAACGATAACGACTACATCTGGAAAGTATTAATGCACTGACGCTGACTACTGCTATACGGCACTTAAATTGATTTTCCCGACTGCAAAAAGTGATTTGTGGTCAGCTCTTATAGTGAGAGCTGAAAATGAGGCAGTCTAATGATGTAAATCCCAGGAAGTCAAGTGCTAATTAGCCGAGCTAAATTCCTTATCTTTGATTGAATTCTGTGCAGTATGTGAGATCTTTGCGAATAAAGTTAAACTCCGCTGATTTAATAAAACGGATACATAATATCTTTGTGTATTTAGGGAGCTTTTCCTTTAGGATAAGAATCCCGCTTTATAGCAAATCATCTAACTTTGCTGCCACACATCAAATGAATGAGTGAATTCCCTCGTAGGATTTTGTCCAAGTACAAGCCCTGGCTGGAATTCACCCAAAATGACTGCTTCATACCAAAATGGCAGTTTTTTTTTATGTGGATTTGTGAAACTGCTGTTAGGGGCTAATTTGTGTGCTATCAAGTGAGTTTTGTACGTCATGTTTGGGACCCCTAAATTACAAATGCTGTAATGCAGTTCAAGCCAGATTTCTGTCCAAAGTATATTGTACCACCGACCTGAGCAGATATTCTTCAGGTGTTAGCGGTTAGCATGGCTTCTCCATCTTCTTGACGGTACTTGTCACAAGTTAAGCATCTTTTCTGCCATGCGGAGGCAAGGATTCGTAACTTTAAGAGCGGATCCGCACCATGAAAGGACAGCGTTTAGCTGTGTTAGCTATCGCTAGCTTGTAGCTGGTGCGGACTCAGAGCAAGTTAGCTTAGTGCCTAGCATTCCCCTGGTAGTTACTGAGCAGCTGGGAAAGTAGGCAGGATGAGTGACTGTTTGAAGTGGACTGGTTAAAATAATTAATTTAAAAAAAGTTGTTGAAGGTAAGTGTTATCGCGATTCGGCGGTACCATATGCTAAATTGATACTGGCCAACTATAGTTTTACAATCATCTTAAAATGTGTATCTCCTGTTCTTCTTCCGCAGCATGAACGTGAGCAGGTGATGACCACAAATGTCTGGCTGACACAGGTGACCCTTCACTCTTAAATACACAAACATGCACACGCGCATTAGGTCTAATGAGGTGGAAGCATCCTTATGCCAATAAACAAATGAAACAATTCTTATAGATGAAATACAAATGCATGTACAGCGGTACCAGATAAGTTAACAAAGCATCTGCCTTTCTTATGAAATACAAAAAAATATATTGTCGCAAATTTAAAAATATCTCTCCTTTCCACTGGGATGTACGTCAGGGTGGATGTATCATGTTACAAAAGAGGATCTTATGACACAGTGGGTGTTTACTTTGTGAGTCTGTCCTTTTTAGTGACTCAGCATGTGAAAGCGCTGACTAATGTGACAGTGACTGAGCTCTGACCATCTCCTAATCTGCCATAGTATTTAGATTTGACAGCTGTAAATACAATTATGTAAGAAAATAATGCAGCCGCAAAACTGTGTTTATTAGTTGCGGTTGCAAAAACGATCAATAATATTATTCAATTAATCCCTCTGACAGTGTCACTCAAAACTGGGCATTGTTATCTTTGAAAATTAGATTTACCGTCGTTCAAGGCTCCGATTTCATTAAAATAAAGACTGCACCTTGAGCAGTGCATGCAATGACAGCCAGATTTATGTTTTCTTCTGACAGCGAAGTGTGCGCGCAAATTAGGACAACGTGCACATAAATATGGATCCACACATGAAAGCCAATGACTGGCATGTCATTTCCACATAATTCATGATTGGATTATTTACAGATTGACGCACAATGTGCACACAGTAGCGGCTGAGTGAGGGCAAGGATTTACGACATGTAAGCGAGCCGTCAATGCTCTTTGGATGAGAACGGCGGGCAACCAAGGCCGCCTGTCGCGAGCCGGGACGAATGGTGATGAGCAGGATGCATCACAGCTGCAGCTTGGCCGTGTGAAACCTCAAGCCCCTGTGTGGCCATATACCACACACAAAAAAAAATGTTGGATTCCAAAATAGTTATGTCAACCGTTTACATGAAACTGAGTTAAGTTTTAGAGAAATTACAAATGACTGTGACGTACCAAATTAAAGGGGAATTCAAAAATAAAAATAAATTCCTTGCCTTTACGAACGTCTCGGCTCACCCGTTTTTCTAGGTTTGGCCATGTGACGTTCGCAATGCGAGCCCGAAGACACGTTGTCGTCAGTTTTAGGTGATAACAGGGGCTAGTGCGAGATAAAATGTGGCTTTATCTTTTGAATTATTATTCCACAAACACAATCTTAATCACAAATGGGGGCACCTAGAAAGTATTATATTTCCACTATTTTGACCCGACTTCTCCTTTAACAAGCCAGTTTCATTTTACATACATAAAGATATTTTAAATACCAACTTAACGTTGAGGTAAATGTACTGCAGTGAGTTCAATTCAATTGTATTTAATATTTATATAACGACAATTCAAAATAGAGTTTATCTCAAGTTACTTTACACATGGAGAAACCTCAAGTAGACCAAAGACTGTAAATAAACTAAAACCAAACATTATGTGGTCTAAAAAAAAAAAATGTTTGGCTAGGAATGCAACCCAATCGTACAGGAGGTTTCATTAATGTGCAGTTTTTGTACAATTAGAATGAACTAAATTGAATAAATAATTGAACTGTAACATATTAGTTATGAAGTAAAGAAAATGCACATAAAATTGAAACTCGCCTTATTTGCTGTCATTTTGTCACATGGTTGCTCCAATTCTAAAAAAATGCTTAGGAAAGGTGCCTTGCTGGAACATTGATCTCATTCTTTAGGTTACTTCTGACAACCATTTTTTATGTTACCCATAAGCTTTTATGAAAGAAATATTTTAAGTCACGGGCCAATACGTGAAGACGCTTGAGGAAAAGAAGACCTGGATATTTTATTAGGTTTTTTTTTGGTCATGATTTTATTAAATCTGTAGAATTTTTTAACTGTTGTACAGCTTCCTTGAGGGTCTTGAGGCTTCCATATTTAATAAATAATAATAATAATAATTATTATTATTATCTTTGGAGAATAAGCAACGAATTGCAAGTAAGTTACTGTACTACACATCTGACTAATCACATTTGTAGCCCATAATTTACACCGTAAAAAAAAAAGAAGAAGCCAGCTTCACTTTTAAAGAGGACAACTGAGGGCAGTGAATTTCCACATTAACAAAAGTGTAGCCTCTTGAGTGATTCTCACTGTTAGTGTTGGAAAAAAGAAAAACAAGCACATGTGGATCATTAGAGAGCTTTTTAGGGTTCATCAAGTTTCACACTTGAGCAGTGCTTCTCATTATTTTTGTTAACCCACCCAGGAAGACGAAAATATTTTGCGGCCCCCGACTCCCTGCCGCGAGACGTTTCTCTAAAAATGAAAAGCACATCTGCGCAGAGGCGTTAATACTCCTTGCACACTCTCTCTGACAATGAGACCGCCACTGCCACCTACTGTAGTGGATGTGCAGTTACAATTGTCCAGCCCAGCCGCACTCGACCGCTACGAGTGACCCAAAACATGCCAAACGCGTTCAAGACTATAACAACAACACCGTGGTCACAATTTAATCAAGCGAATTGCTTGGGCTCAAGCCTCCCTTGTAAAAAGCGAACCGGACGACTGCGCGTCGGTCACGCCGACGTCACGCTGATGATTTAAAGAAGGAGAGACAAACTCTTTCCTCTCACCTCTCAAGATGTCCTCCCAGTGCTGATGTGTGACATTGCGCCTGTTGCTCTTGTTTTGAAAACCGGCCCTCAGGAGTGGCAGGACTACCGCCTGACTTGGGTCCCCGAGGAGTTTGACGGCATGATGAAGGTCAGGCTGCCCTCCAAACACATCTGGCTGCCTGACGTGGTGCTCTACAACAAGTGAGTGTTCCAAAAAAAAAAAATAAGTAAATAAACTCACGCAGCGCAGGCTAAATGGCGGGCATTCATGCAGGGTAACCTCTCTACGTTAACTGCTCTCAAAGCACTTTGCCTCATTTGTCCATCCGCACGCATGCACGCACACACAAGTGGACAGGCTGCATGGTGGGGGGTGAGGGTGGGTGGGGGGGGGGGTCTGCTAGGTAAGGTGCCAGCCTGCTCATCTGGTGCGATTAGTAACTCAGGCGCATGCATGAAAACACTTTGACACCGCCATGTGCAAGCTAGAAGAGAACAGACTTTGTTTGGATATTTTTCCCCACTGGAGATAGAAATAACATGTTGCATCGTTAAAGAAAACGATTTGCTAACTGAATCACATTAGCTACCAATTTATGTTACTTTGTTTAAAAATAATAATAATAATAATATATATATATATATATATATATATATATATATATATATATATATATATAATTAAAAAGTGTCCTAACATGCAGGTCCTCCTTACTGAAACAAATGCATTAACTGGAATCGACAGCACTTTAATTAGGATGAAGATCACACGTGGTGTAATGCACTTTATGGAGTTTCTTTTTAATTATGATTTTTCACATAGGCATTCATCATACTAGCGCACAGTAATTGTGCCGCCTATTGCACAAAATGGTCACCCTGCATGTTTTAATTGACCTTTTCATAATCTTTCCTTTTGTGTATGCACTTCCCTTATCAACTGTAGCACTTTGGACACAATACATTTTTGCATTACATTTATTGAGTAGTCCATTCCCATCACTCATCTCGTGTGTTTTACATTTTAGATTTAACCCCCCCTTGCTTCCTGTGTAAATGTCAGCAATGTGGGAAATCATCTGGCGAGGGTCCCAGTTTTCATGGAAACCAAATGAAAAAAATCCTTATTACCTGATCAGAGAAAACATAGTAGAGAACTCTGAAAGGAAATAAACATCAAAGTGTAATTGATTAGGGTCAATTCTCAAGTTTACAATTAAAGATGAAAAAAAAAATTATGATTAGAGTTTGATTCTGGTGCCCCCAAGTGACCTAAAATCAGCTATTGCAGATTTATACCTCACAACTGAAAACTTCAGCAATTTTTGGGTTTAAGTTACAAAATACAGGAGGAAGCTACTTATGTTAATATTAAGTACTTATACACTACCCAACCTACAATAAAAAATAAAAAAAAGAGCCTGTTAATCTTGATGACTCCAGGCTGGCTGTTGGAAAAAACTTTCTCAGTATGACAATAATCTCTCTTGGCAGCAGGTTTAAAGATAATTGATTAAATGTTTAAACTATTTTTGTTTAATGACTTTGAGGCCCCTGTGTTAAAAACAAAACAAAAAAACAACACTATGAAGGACCAAAGCTGCCAAAATTCAAAATAAATAAATGACTAAATAAATAGATAAATGACTAAGAGTGAAAATAAAAACGGATATAAAAAAATATAATAAGAAAATTAAACAAAAAAATATGTATACATAAAGTAAATACAACACAAGTTTTGAATGATATATATTTATTTATATACATCATTTATTTATTTTGAATTTTGGCAGTTTCGGTCCTCCATAACACACAGGCAAATGTTTTTCTACATTCACATTATCTGCACATGTTGCTAATGCAATTTAATACAAGAGCTGGCCCGACCAAGGGAGAAAATAAAAAAGCCAGATAGTGAGTAAGAATTTAATTACACGAAAAGCAGTAGATTACATAGAAAACGTTTAATTCTTTAGCTGGTATTAAATGAAATGATTCAAAAGACCATGTTGTAAATGTAGGCTACCGCTCATGCAATGAAGACAAACTCTCAGCCCTTTAAGTTTTCATGACAATAAAACAATTAATATTCTTGGCTTGGATGCTCAGATTTGCATTAACAATAAATACCTTATTCTTTGGTACATGTTTTGTACCCTAACAATGTTTCATTTAATTAGGTTGAGCAGTTTTCCGGTACAACAAGCGCATGCTAATAGCTAGGCTAGCATTTGTGAACATGCTAACCAATATCTATATACTGTACATTTGGTGAAGGGATTCAGCGTTTATTCCCTTGCGACTTGGACAAATTATTTGAAATATTCTGTCCACTTTTAACCAACTTGTTGACTACACAGCTCAAAGTAATTCTGGAAACACTCTACCTTAAGATACAGTCAGCCACTGCCACACCCATTTAACTTCAGGTGCCGCCATTTTAGTCTTTAATTAACCTGCAATTTCTATCCCACCGCCAACTGTGTTGTAGACTACCAGCAGAAAAGTCTTTATGCATACACTTAACAAAAACAAACACAATACTTCTGTTTATGAGCTGAAATCTAAAATGCTTTTTTTTTTATGTTAAATTATGTATTTATTTATTTATTTTTGCTAAATGTTGCCTTAAAGGCCACCATGCTCTGAGTGTCAGGCCCCTTATAGCTGGCTATGGATATGCCTGCCTAAACAGACAACCCCCTTTTTGGTTCTGATTGACAGGCAAAAATTATTGTTTGTAACTGTGGTTGAAATTCGTTCTTATATGTAACTCCATTGTATGTTCCTTTTAATTATACACCAGATCAAATTTGATTTAGCACAAAAAAAAAAAAAACTCCATGACATTGGAGGAGCAAAATATTAGACCGTTTTCCATATGATGCAATGCAGTTTTATGCCACTGCAAACCACAACCACAATAATAAATCTATTTGGACAAATACAGTACATTGACAGTCCTCATATTAAAACAAGCGTTAATTACATTACGTTAACTCTTTGGTCTTGTCAATTTGTGCAAGTGTATCTAATGATGTGGCCAAGGAGTGTAAGTCTGTGTGTGCGGTTGTGCAGTCTTGTCTCCCTGTATGCGTGTATGTTGCTATATTTGGCGGTCTGTAAAATCGAGCTCGTTGAACTGGTTTTGCATAATGAGATTTGTCATGTTCCACTGTTCTCTATGCTCAGGGGGGAAACACGGCCTCCTGTCACACTTTTTAGTTTACGTTATAAATGTTTCAGGGGAGGCAGGACGGTGAACGCGGGGCTAGCACGGCTGCTTCGCGGTTTGGGGGTTTGAATCCCGGCTCTGGCCTTTCTATGTGAAGTTTACATGGTCTACCTATGTTCTCTGCATGTTGCAGGTTCACCGTCTTCCTTCCATATTCCAAAAACATGCATGTTAGGTTCATTGAAGACTCTAAACTGTGGTGTAAATGTGAGTGTGAACGTTTTTTTTGTCTCTACAGTATGTGCCCTGCGATTGGCTGGTGACCAGTCCGGGGTGTTCATCACGCCTAACGTCAGTTGGGCTCCAGCTCAACTGTGACCTTAAAACCCTTTTCACACTGCACTCGCTCAGTGTGAGAGTTACGCGGCAACTCGGAATGATAAAGGCACCCTGGTTGCCAGCGTGCCCATATTTGGAAGTGCTGACAAATCAGCCTACCAGGAAGTAAAAACAGAGACTTTGTAGCTGGCGAGACTGCACCTGGACAAGTTGTTTTTTCTTTGTTGCAAAAGAAAGCCATGACGTTGCTTATTTTAAGGAGGAGGAGGTGATGAGGAGCAGAGAAAAACTAACAGCTCAGCGGGAACTTGGATAGATATGTGTAAATAAAAATAACACTGCCAGCTCCTCTCCTATTGGACGCATTTGACGTCATGACGACGCTCTCGAATAGAACAATTCGAGGTACCTTGCCATTGCCACACAAAGAATGGGTTCGTTGACAACACACACTTCTTGCTAAGTGCAGTGTGAAAAGGGACTAGTGACGATAAGCAGTGTCCTCCACCTCTTGACTGTTTATTTCTCCCGCCCCCCTCCCCCCTCTCTTTCAGTGCTGACGGCGTGTACGAGGTGTCATTCTACTCCAACGCGGTGGTCTCCTACGACGGCAGCATCTTCTGGTTACCGCCGGCCATCTACAAGTCAGCCTGCAAGATCGAGGTCAAACATTTCCCCTTCGACCAGCAGAACTGCACGCTGCGCTTCCGCTCGTGGACCTACGACCGCACCGAGATCGACCTGGTGCTCCGCGCCGACGTCGCCAGCATGGACGACTTCACGCCGAGCGGCGAGTGGGACATCATCGCCCTGCCGGGTCGACGGAACGAGAACCCAGGGGATCCGGCCTACGTGGACATCACGTACGACTTCATCATCCGTCGCAAGCCCCTTTTTTACACCATCAACCTCATCATCCCGTGCGTGCTCATCACCTCGCTGGCCATCCTGGTCTTCTACCTGCCGTCCGACTGCGGCGAAAAGATGACGCTGTGCATCTCCGTTCTCCTGGCGCTCACCGTCTTCCTGCTGCTGATCTCCAAGATCGTGCCGCCCACGTCACTGGACGTCCCCCTGGTGGGCAAGTACCTGATGTTCACCATGGTCCTGGTCACCTTCTCCATCGTCACCAGCGTGTGCGTGCTCAACGTGCACCACCGCTCGCCGACCACGCACACCATGCCCCCGTGGGTCAAGGTGGTCTTCCTCAACAAGCTGCCCGCCTTGCTCTTCATGCGCCAGCCCAGGAATAGCTGCGAGAGGCAGCGGCTACGCCAGAGACGGAGAGCCCAGGAGCAGAAGGAGGGCGGGCGCGGCGGGGAGGCGGGAGCCTTGATGGTGGGGCTCGGCTTGGGCGGCGGCGCGGGGACGGCGGGGGGGACTTCTACGGGAGTGTTTGCCAAGGAGGACGGCGACCCTTGTACCTGCTATGTGAACAGAGCGTCTGTCAAACAGTTTGGAGGGGATCTGGCGAGTACGGGAGGGGGGTCCGCGGACGGTCTGAACAGGGTGAGAGAGAACCGGGAAGGGGGTTCCGGGACTCGTGGCAAGCAAGCAGCAGGAGGAGGTCAGGCTCTGACTCAGGCCATCCTGGCTCAAGCCTGTCCGGGTTTCGACGAGGCTGTGGAAGGAGTGCGCTTCATCGCCAACCATATGAAGAGTGAGGACGATGACCAGAGTGTGAGTATCATCTTTCTGTCTATTTACGGCCCGCGATTGAAAGGCCGGAGAGGAATGTTGATACTTGAAAATAGCAAGCAAGGTTACATTAGCCACTCACTCGCCACAACATTTCACAGATCTGCATTGACGATGAGATCCGATCCCAAAGGTGAAGCTAAGTTTTGAGAGCGCTCTTGAAAATGTCCATCTAACGTGTTTGATTGAAAGATCTGACACGACAGGCGAGACGGTTTCACTGAAAACGTGGGTCTGTCCCAATGTACTGGGTCACTGATCGTTCACAGGTTTTGCACTAAAGTTGAACAGGTTTGTATGTGGTCATCCCACAACAAGGATCAGCATGCGAAAGATGGTGGAATCATTACTGTGTAAGTAAAAAATGACTAAATTTTGCCTGTAAATTCAACACTTATGAACGGCTGTTCCTGTTTCGCTCCTGTTGGTGGCAGTAATGGAATACGGGTGGTCAACTGCTTAGGGAGCAGCTATGCTAACAACTGCGCCACCTACAGCGCCTCTCAAGAATAAAGTTGGGTAGTGGGATTTTCCTTTTTACATTAGAAACACTCAGTCAGCGATTGTTTTCATTTTCTACGTTGTAGGTTTCGTCGCTATGGAAGCGTTCCAATGGCGGAATCAAAATAGATGACGTACGATCTTTTAAGCTAGCCGTACACTACGCGATGCCACAAACACTAACAACTCATGCGTTGCGCAATGTTGTGGTTCTTCAACTTCTTTTCATGAGTTGCCGACCATAACAAATGTCGTAAGTAAACAGCACAGACGTTTGCGACTAATCAAAATGCTATGTTTCAACTTTCATGATAAAAATTACGTTAGCGGCTACTAAGCTAGATTTAGCCCAGCCACCACTAAGCTGTACCATGTAAATTGTTTTTAAAGATATACTGAAAACGATATTTATAATTTCAGCTGGACTTTCTACTGCCAAAATGGATGCATGAAAGTTGGTGTTCATGAATTGGCCTATAATTTCTCAAATATTTTCTCATGTATCAAAGGATAAACGTGCCTGATCACCGTCTTGAAACCGTCCTTGTCGTCAGGAAAACTTTATCCACACTCCCAACTTTCTTCTCTCCACTAGGGTTGGGGGAAATGGCTAACTTGGCTAAGTTGACCACAATGATTGGTCATCACTAAAATCTTCCCCTCATAACTAGTTTAATTAATAATTTTGAAACCGCATTTGCACCAACCTTCAGCCGTGTTTGGCCACTGTCGGTGTTAACTGTACATTTGTGCAGAGGCGCTAATTCGCGATTGTCGATACTCATTCAACCAGGAAGTGGCTTGCTAACATTTGCGTGCACAATAAAAGTGGCTCTCCGTGATTACTTTTCATATTCTACAGTGAAAATACGGCTCTTGTTTTACATCTCATTAGACTAATCCACGCATAAATCTTTCGATATAGCTTAAGTAAAACGGACAGATCCAATGACGCAATCGCGGTCTACTTAAAGTCATGAAATTATAGCACAGTGTCATGACGTGAGCACGCAGGAGCAAAACATTTACAAGAACTTCACCTCAAGGCTTCTTCCCGTCAACGATGCCGGTCGTGTCTGTGCTTGAGTCCGTCATCACTATCGTTGCCATGCCAACCCCTGTCCTCCCATACGCCTCTTCTCACTCCTTGTTCCGTCATCATCATCATCGTGGGGGGGGGGGGGGGGGGTCAGTTTTTCTCTCCCTGCTCCCACGTCCTTCACGTCATCCTTGACTCCTGACGAGACCTCATCAGCGCCGTGCGGAGGAACGAGTCCCGGCTTGCATTAACCCCTCACCTCCATTAACCCGACGCGTGCTTCATGGCGGAGGGATTGTGATGGAGAGAAAATGACAGGGCTGGGACAACGGAGTTCTGCTTATCCGTTGAGCTGCTTTCACGCGGAGATCCTGCGGAATTGGCGCATCGGAGAGAAGAGAGAAGATCCGAAATTGAGCTGTGGCTTTTCTAAGCTCCGTTCAGACTGTCTGTTTCCTGTCTCACATTTCTGTGTGAGAAGCACAAACGTGGAAAGGAAGGTTTCCTCGTGCTCCCACCCATTGCTTTTTAATTAGGAGTGTCAAAATTAGTGCGCTGCGATTGGCTGGCAACCAGTTCAGGGTGTACCCCGCCTACTGCCCGAAGCCAGCTGGGATAGGCTCCAGCGCCCCCCCCCCCCCCCCCCCCCCCGCGAACCCTGTGAGGAAAAAGCGGTAAAGAAAATGGATGGATGGATGGAAAATTAGTGCATTAATTTTGAGTTAGTTTAAAGTTGCTTTAACGGCGCTAATTTTTTAAACGTGCGATTAATGACCGCCTCTGATTTGGAAAGCCTGTACTGGAGCAAACACGTCTACGTCACAATTTAGCAGTAAGGAATTTAATAATAAGGGGTCAAAGGGGTCAAGTTGCATTTAATTTTTTTAATTAATTAATTAATTAATTTATTTATTTATTTATTAATTTATTTATTTATTTATGTATTATTTAATTAATTAATTAATTTATTTATTATTTTTATTTGCGAGAGCTCAGTATTACAATTTTAAAAATGCTGAATTTCACAAGTTACTTCATGTTTAAGATTAGATAGCTCTTAATATTAAAACAAAAATGCACTGAGCTGTCACCAACGTCTTCTTACAAATGCAATTATGCCATCTAGTGGCAGAATAATGACTCCAACACAAATCAATATCACACTCTTTTTACAGTACAGTACATTTTTTTTAATTTAATATTTAATTTTAACTCAAACTCAACTAAAGTTTTATGTGTTGAAATTACTGTATAAATGATGCAGCCATATTCCTATTAGTTTAACACATTTTTCCACTTTTATGTTAACTGGAGTATGAAAACTTTTAATCGTGAGTTAACTATTGAAGTCATGCGATTAATTACAATTTTAAAAAAAATATCGCCTGACACTCCTAGTTTTAATGCTTCTGATACTACCTAGGATCATCTTCGTGCCACGCTTCCATGTCTGTGCATCATGGGAAATTGTCGGCTTTGACAGCCAGTGTTTAAGAGACAAAATTACTGGGTCAACTTCATCCTTCCATTCTGGGTGCATTTATACAAAGCAGCTCCACAGGAAAAAGATGAAAAAAATTCAGCTTCAGACAGAGTGAAAGAGGCTTCAAAAACTACCTCTGATGGTGGAAAATTGTTAAATCGATATTATACCAAATTGAGTCAACTTCATTGATCCATTTTGTGCTGCTGCTCTTTATTACGAACAGGCACAATGAAAAAGCTGTCAGACTGCTGGCATTTAGGCAATGCGGTGTATCAAAAGGTGCCTTTGAAAGGTGGGAAAGTATTGGGCAGGGTTATAGTATAATTTGGGGTTTTCATTATGTCTTTTAAATCATTTTGATAATTTTTTTTTAATTCAGGTTATTTAAAAAAAATTTTTTAGAATAAGTATGCTTTTGTTGTTTTTATTTTTTTTTAAAAATGCTTAATTTTTGTTTAGTTTTTATTAGTTTTCGTATTTGTTTTAGTTTTTTAATTTTTAATAAAGTAAACTACGATTCTCAAATGACTGTCTGACCTTTCTTCTCCTGTGCAGCGATATTGAAATAAATACATTTAAAATTAACCCCCATTTTTTATATCAAAAATGAAAATGCATTCTTGTTTTTAATTTTTTGTTAACGAGAACATTATTGTGATTTTGTTTTCGTGAACTAACCTTCATGCTGGGTCGACTTTGTTACCCCATTCAGCATTATTGTAATTTACACAGGACAGCCACACAGGAAATAGCCAGGAAAATAAAACATTTTGCACGATGGGCAGTATGTAA
This sequence comes from Leptonotus elevatus, assembly GCF_054856555.1. NCBI lineage: Eukaryota > Metazoa > Chordata > Actinopteri > Syngnathiformes > Syngnathidae > Leptonotus > Leptonotus elevatus. The sequence continues at coordinate 17,638,087 of NC_141244.1, forward strand.
GAGGGTACTAAATGTGGAAACTACCTTAAATGGCGGAAAATTGCCAGGTTGACATCATACCCTATTCTGTGTCAGAGCTGTTTATACAGAACAGTGCCAGTGGAAACTCTGGGAAATTTCACCTTTTAACGAGAGTTTGAAATTGGCTTCTGATACTACCTCAGAAGGTGGAAAATAGCCATGTTGACTTTGTCCCCCTATTTCCTGTCAGTGGCATTTTTCAAACCAGCTTCAGAGTAAAAAACTGAGAAAATGTCAGCTTTTACAGGTAGGATTAAAGAAACCTCTGATACTACCTCAGAAGGCGGAAAACTGACAGATTGACATTTACAGAGCAGCAACACGAAACATTTAGAAACGGTCAGTTTTGACAGGCAGTATGAAAGCAGCTTTCCTCCAAAGACGGAAAATTGCCTGGTTGACTTTATAGGTGCAGTTTCTGAGAAAAATAAGCTGTGAAAATGTCAATGAGAACTAATACTACCTTCAAAGACGGAAAATTCCCAGGTCAACGTTTCCGTCTTCCCCTTCTGTCCACAGGTGAGCGAGGACTGGAAGTATGTGGCCATGGTGATCGACCGCCTCTTCCTGTGGATCTTCGTCTTCGTGTGCGTGTTCGGCACCTTGGGTATGTTCATGCAGCCCCTCTTCCAGAACTACACAGCCAAGACCATCCACATGCCAGGCTGACCGTCCACACGCCGCCATCGCGCTGACGGGACAGCGCCCCGCCGCCCCGCAGGTGGGAGGGGGTCTTACCGGATCTGTGGGACAGGAAGTGAACAGCAATCTCGGCCCCTTTATAGACTTTTTTTTTTTTGTGCAACTTTTTTCTTGTGAACGGAAGGGAAAACACTCTTCCCTCCGCAGACTGACCCTCCCCCGCTCGCCGTCAGTCCTCGCCACCTCACCGCGACCGCTTCATCGGCTCGTGCCGCCACCCGCCTAGATAGGCCGCTGTCAGGTCACAAGGGAAAAAGGAGGGTCCAAGCATCTCACGGTTCGTCTCTTTTTAATTTGACCACCATTGAGTGACATTGAACGTTCTATCAGTGCGAGATGAACTGGTGCGACTGGTCGGGTCTTAAGAATGTGTAGAAGAAAACAAAGAGAAGATTATATTGAGAGTAACGTGACGGGAAGCTTTTAACTGTAAACGAGGCCTCATTTCAGAAAGGAAAATGAGGAGGGAGGGAGATGGTGTAATAATAGGTCATATCGACGGCAAGTCCGCCAATGTTGATTTCTGTCATTGATGTGATGATGTCGCTATCTTTTCTTTTCTTGCCTTATTGTTCCTTGTCTTCCTTTCTGCTTCTTGCTATACCGCTTTTCCTTGTCTACTTTTGCTTTCCTTGTCTTCTATTCTTTTTCTCAATTTTGTTTTTCTCACTTCCTGTTTACCTCATTTCTGGTTTCGTCACCTTGCCTCATTTCCTGGACTTTTCCTTTACTTGGCTCAGGTTTTCATCATCTACTTCCTTGGCTTGCCCGTTTTCCTGATCTACTTTTCCTTTTGGCTTACATTTCTTCTTTCCTTTCCTTGCCTCATTTTATGTGTATTCCTATCCGTTCCTTTCCATTTTTACTTGTTTCTTGAATTTCCATAGCTCATATCATCATATATTTCTTTCATTTCATTGCCTCTTTTCGATGTCTTGCTTTCTTTCCCTTGTTACACCTCCCTTTTATTATTCCCCCCTCACGACTTTGATTTTCTCTCACTTTCTTGCCTTGTTTCTTTTCTGAGACTTTTCCTTTACGTTTTCTGATCTACTTAATTTCCTTGCCTCTTCTCGTCCCCCTTTTTCCTTCCTTGCCAACCTTCTTTTCATCAGCTTCCATTCCTTTCCTTCAGATGCCTCTTCTTGCTGTGTATTTCCTTTCCTATTTTTTTTTACCTTATTGTCCTCCCCTTCCTTTACTTCTTCCTCATCCTCTTAATTGTATGCAAGCGTACTCATATTCAGTAAATGACCACATCTTCCATATGCTTCCCCCCCCCCCCATCCCCCAAAACGTATCCCCTTCTTATTGGAATTTTTCAAACGTAAAAGAAAAACATTTCATCTCGAGAATGACTGTTATTGCTGGAGATCCACATCGCTCGCATGTCTTGCGGCAGACGAGCGAAGGGCTTTTCTCCCCCACCCCCCCTTTTTTTTTTTCGGGCACATGCTGTAGGGGAGGAAGTGCAGCTGAATGAATTTTTCAATAAACAAGAGAGAAATGACAAGAGGATCAACTCTGGCGAATGAGTCACTGCAGCTTAAAAGATTCACAAACAAGAAGCGGGAACGAGGCCAAACGACACTGAATTATATACGTTACATAGCTACAGTATAACGGTGCGATGTAGGCCCCTAGCAAGAGCACAAGTCAGCTTTTCACGCAGGGTTTGTATCGCTGATGTGGGGGGGCGGGCGTCACAAAATCATATTAAGCTGTGAGGTTTGACACTCATGCGGACTCTGGAGGATCGGACATTTCAAGACGATCCCCGAAGCCATGCAGAAGTCTCTCTCTCTCTGTCCACTTTTTCCTTTTCTTCTCACTGATGCTGCCATTATGACCCCCCCCCCCCACCCTCTCTATCTCCTCCCTTTCACCTTCCCAGATCCTGCATACCTCCCCACCCACCCCAACAATGGCAGTCCAATAAAGGTTGTAGGTTCAGATTATTTAAACGGCGTGTTTGTTTGCTTTTTGTGTCACTCACGTTCCACATGCAAGTAAACACAACGCAGCTTAGTCTTTCGTTCGTCCGTTTTTGCAAATGGCGTCATTCGCGTGTCCAAAATGCGTTCGCTGACGTGCTTCTATTTTTCAAAACATTGCGAGTCTTTTGCTTGCAAGTAGTGTAAGACTGTTGAATACCACTCGTTTGCACGTACATATATGGGTCATTGATGAATAAGGATTTCGCCAAGTAATATTTTCCATTTAAATCAAAGTTTTAAGGCTAATAATAAATAAATTAATAAATTAGCCATTTAATTAAACAAGTAAAATTATAATGAAAATATATATTGGGAAAACTTTTTTTTTTTTCAGATTTACACACGGTGTCCAATATGACCACTAGAGTTTTTTTTTTTTACATAGTTGTGAGACAAACCTGTCTTATGGCTTCGGTCGATAATTCGTTCCGATCCAGGCTGCGTCAGATTTAAACCTACCATTTTCAGAGCAGATCAGGTAGAAAGAAGCACACCCTAAAGCAGGGGATAAACATTCAGGACAATCTTTCAAAGAAATCCAGAGACCAGGCCTTTGCTGGCTTTGATCGGAAAGGTGAATTGAAACAAATGGAAACTATTGAAACTTCTTATTGCCACCTACAATGAATTGTTCTGATTTACACATCCCAGATCATAAACAAGTGGAGGATGCCCAGTAGGACACTTTTTTTTTTTAATCATGTGTGTTCAATCTGTATTGCTACTGTGTAACGTAGTCTTTTGGGGTTTTACCCGCATTCTCCCATTAATCCTCTGCCACAGGATAGAAAGAAAGAACCATTTCCTGCCTTTCTTATATTCTGCTTCCTTTTTCATACAGTAATTTTTCCACTGCCAGGATTTGGAACAATCATCTATATGGCACAGCCAAGGTCACTTGGACGCTTTGAAATCTGAAATCTTTTGATGCAGCAAAGGTTTACGTCAACTGAAAAGTTTGGCCACGCTATCTCGTGCCACTAAATGAGAAAATGTGTGAAAGCTTTTGACCCCTGTGTCCACAATCATCTCGTTCCAGGGCCACGTAATGCCACCTAGCGGCCATTTTTATGTCAATAGATAACCACGACAGGATGCTTTGAACAAAGATCACATTTATTCTTTCCGGGGGGAATTCCACAATGTTACAAAATGCATGAACAGAAACAGACTAATGTAAACATGAATTGTATTTGCAGACATATAAGGACAACACCGGCCACTCAAATCACTATTAGACATGTGCAGAATGTCTGTGTGTATGTTGTGTGTGCCTTCACTACTTCTTCTCCGGCTTGTCGTTGAACTCCAGGAAGAAGTCGTTGCAGGCCACAGTGAGGGCGCCCACCAGGATGATAAACTCAGTAAAATCCACCTCGCCGTCCCCGTTGGAGTCCAGGTCGCACATCACTTTCTCCACGGCCTCCTTATCTTGGGCTTTCTGCATTGCAAAGAATAAAAGAATATATACATATATATAGTAGCTGTTAAACGATTACATTTTTAAATCCGATTATTCACATTTTAGAATTTTGATTAATCACGATTAACTTAATTAAAAAGGCTTTTTTAATCAACAATTTTTGCCCGCCAAATTTAAAGAGCACCTGTTATGTTAATTTTTTCTTGACATTTAATGTTATGAGGACGTCTTCAACATTTTTTGACCCACTGCACACGCTCATCCTTCTCTTTTTCTAATCAGTTAATTACTTGCATAATTAAAAAAATATATTTAAAAAATTACCCCAATAGACAATTGACATGAACAAATATTCTGAATGTCATACGCAAACATTTATAAAATGCTTTACTTTAATGCATGTAGTTATGTTTATTGCTCAAACACAACCTGTGCTACTTTTCACGTAACAATCCGCTGTCAGCTAAAGGATCGTCTGCGGTCAAAATTAATAATTAATTAAATTTAATTTATCTGTGTTAATACATGATTAATGCGGTAATTTTGTGTGATTAATTAATTAGTTAACGCTTTACCTTTGACAGCACCAATATATACATATATATAAACTGTTGCACACCCTACCATTTTACAGATTTAAAATTTGTATTTATTTATTTATTGTTGTTTTTTGTTTTGAGCATTAACAGCAGGCCGGCAGGTCAGAAATAAGAATTGTGCACCTTCAATGTAGTACCACATTGTGCCACAAACACGCAGGTCAGCACTGAGCTTTACTTAATGTACATTGAGCATAATAGAAGAAAAATACAAATTAAAAAGTAATTTATATATATATATATTTATATATATATATATATATATATATATATATATTTATATTTATATTTATATTTATATATTTATATTTATATATATATATAAATATATATATATATATTTATATATATATATAAATAAATATATATATATATATATATATATATATATAAATATATATATAAATATAAATATATATATATATATATATATAAATATATATATATATATATATATATATATATATAAATATATATATAAATATAAATATATATATATATATAAATATATATATATATATAAATATATATATATATATATAAATATATATATATATAAATATATATATATATAAATATATATATATATATAAATAAAGAAAAGTTAAACAATAAGAAAAAGAAATGAAAAAGAAATACATGAAAGATGATGAAAAATGAGGGAGCAAAAGAAAAAAATCAAGACAAAAATAAAAGATGAAAAATATGAAAAAGTAAAAATGAAGAAAAAGAAAAAGCAGAGAAGATTAAAAAGGAAAAGAAAAAACATGAAAAGGTAATGACATTTTTTAAAGAACAGATGAAGAAACACGCATAGGAAAAGAAGAAAAACGAAGACGAAAACAAGGAAAAGAAAAAGAAAAAATGAAAAAGATGCTAACAAAGAAAAAGATGAAGAAAAGGAAACAAGGAAAAATAAGAAACCATTTTAAAAATTATAGATGACAAAAAGAAGATAAAGAATAGGAACAAGAAAAGCTAAAGAAAAAGATACAAAAAAGTTTTCTTTGAAGAAAATGAAGATAAAAAAAAGTCAAAAAAGAAAAAAGATGATAAATGGAAAAAAAGAAAAAGAAGGCAAATAACTAGCTAAAAAGATGAAAGAAAATAAGAAAAAAGGAAAGAAAATACCAAAACGAAAAGTAAGATGTCCCCAACTAAACTGCAGTAATATTTATTGTTCCCACAGAGCAGAAGAGAAATATATACACACGAGGACTGCTTACTGTTTGTTTGTGTTGCTGCTCCTTGTGTTAGCATAACATCAATACTGATTTTTGCTAGCGCCTTGATGGCATTTGGCATGTTAACATTAAGCTAGCTAACTTTTTTTTATTATTTGGTTTGGTTGTGCATTTTGGTGTTTCCATATAAAGTGTTTATTGGGGGGGATGTTGCTTCTTTTTCTTTTTTGTTTTTTTTGTTTATGAAAAAACAAACTACCAATCGAGACAGAAGCTGTTGCTAACGAGTTGTCAATCATTTGGGTTAGCGTGTCCCCTCCTTACCCCGAGATAACTGCCCAGCTCGGTGGTGAGCATGTCCTTGAGCTCGGCCTTGCTCAGCGTGTACTTGTCGCCCTCGTTGCCAGAATACTTGTGGAAGGTCTGGATCATGAGCTGCATGGCGTTCTCCAGGCTGGACGCCTTCTCGGGGTCGGGCAGAGACATGCTGCCGAGCAGACACACGCACGCCAGCCATCATAGAAAGCACAAGGACTGCCGTTGGGGGTGCCGCCGCAGGGCGGGTCAAGCGTCATTAAGAAGAAGACAGGGAAACCCTGAAAGCGCTCTCGTGTCATGTGTGCTCTATTTCCTCATGGCCAGCGTTTCGTCCGTCGGTAGGATTCCGCTACGCATGATCTAATGCCCGCGTTTTGGACCTCTGGCACTCAGCGAGACGGCTGATAAGGTCTGAAACCCAAAGCTGCTCGTATGAACCAGGAACCGGGACAGAGCAGGGATGGGAGACATCCACACTTTGGAGAGCTTTTCATTTGCAAACCAATTACAAAAACAACACAAATTTGCAGAATTTATTAGAACTAGAATTTTGGTTGAAATTGTATGTGACTGAAAATTTAGCAGAATAATTTACAAATCTTTTAGAAGTATAGAGAAAAAATGTCAAAATTCTCCTTTTATTTTGGAGCTTTTTGAGGGAAATTGTGGACTTTGTGGATTGTTTAGAATTTAAATAATTTGAATTTGGGGGAAAATTTGCAAATTAGAAGTTAAAAAAAAAAGAATTTTTGGACCTCCTTCAAAAAATGATTTTAAAAAATCAATTAATTTGGGAAGTAGCTCAAAGAAAATGTGGAACTTTGTTGAACCCTTTGAAGTTAGGATGATCTAAATTGGTTTGAAAATGGTGAATTTGATGTAAATTTTTAAAACGTATCCTCTCATTTGGTGGTTTTCTCATGCAAATTGTGGAATTCTTTAAAAGGAAGGACTTTTTGGAATATGCAATATTTTGAAATTTAAATAATTGAATTGGTCCACAAATTGTGACTTGGGTGATTTTAAAAGATTTACCTTTCCATTTGTTCAGGAATTTTCTTCAGGTATTATGGAAAAAAACGTTTGAATGTTGGAGATTTGAAAGTTTTCATTTCTCTTCATTTAAGAATTTTCTCACAGAAATGTGTAATTATTATTTTCTACAGTAGAAAAGCTGAACATTTTAATAAGTCATGATTTGAATGGGTTACATTTTTGAATTAGATGTACACTTTTTTAAACGTTCTCCTTAAAAGTAGGAATTTAGTCAAGAGATGTACTGAATTATTATTTTTAAGTGTATTATGTACATTTAAGTATATTTTGACGTTGAAATGGTTTGAATTGGTTGAGAAATGCGGAGATACAAACGTCAAAAACAAGAATATTAAATATTGTGAAGTTTGGTTCTAAATTTGTGAATATGCTTTACATAATAACTGGCCCTTAAAAGGTCGAAAGTTTCCTATCAGTGAGAAATCCGATTGATGAGGAATAAATCCTCCTGTCAGCCAAGTGAACATCATCCTCACCTGAATGGAGGACGAGGACCAGCCGGAGGCACAGGTGCACGCAGAGAGTGAAGAAAAAAAAGTAACTGATGAGCAGGACGAGCAGGACCCCGTCTTAAATACCCCCCCCTCGCTCTACCCATCCTCCTTCCACATGTCAATCCTCTCTTCCTCCTCCTCCAGCTCTTTTGTTCAGACACCTGCTACCTGTCTATTGGACACATTGAAAATGTTAGATTCAAGCCAACACCACCGAAACTGGGCCTGTAGCAACACTGCTGTATGACTTTTTTACACAAATAAATGGCAGTTAGGCCTCAGACGTCAAACTGACTGTTGAGTAATATGTGGGGGATTAGCTTACTTTATTGAAGATATATACTGGCTAGTTAGCTATATACTGGCTAGCTAGCGATATACTGGCTAGTTAGCTATATACTGGCTAGGTCGCCATATCCTGGCTAGCTAGCTAGTTAGATAGATGTCAAGTCTGATGTTAGCAATCATCCAGGTCAGTGAGAGGGGTACACTTTAGTAGTATGGGAGCCAAGATGCTGCATTCATTTCAAGTATCAGGCCAGGAAAGATAGCCCTTCAGCACTTTGCCAGCAACTCGAGACAAAGTAATGGCTTCTCAAAAATCGTAACCCGAGTCACATGTCGGTCAAGGTCCCACTGTAAATTTCAATTCAAAAGCCCCTAACCCATTAAAGTACCAATGCAATCTTGATTGTGGATGGTCTCTGAAACAAAACAAGGACAGGTGGTTGACAAAATTGCGCAGCGCCGTATGTTTAAATGGGCCACCATTACAAGTCTTTCCATGCAAGACATCTTAGCGCAGTTTGCATGCGTGTAGGTATAGTGTTGCAAAGCGGAGCATGGAGCACAATGGAACGCGTCTCCTGTGTGCTAGGATCCAGTTGCAGGACTCGATGCTCATCAGGGAAACCGCACGCAGCTAATTTTAGAAGCACGTCAGGGGAACCACTGCGAACGCATTTGGACACACAAATGACGGCATACAAAAAAAACTGTCAGTATAAAGCTTTAATTGCATTCTTGACATGGGAGTTCTTCAATGTTTTCTTAAGGTCAACATGGAGGGAGCCTTGAATACAAGATGGACGTTAGCAGTAGGTTAGGAGGATGCGTTGATACAAAAGGTTGGCTAACTGCGTGGGGTGGAATAAAAAGAAGCACAAAACAAAGCAGCACGGCCCCAAATGCATCTCCGTCTATGACGCCGCTGCGTTGGATGGGCTCTTGCTCTCGCTGACCGCTTTTGCGACATAGCCAATCAGAGTGAGGTATTCCTGAAAGTTGACCTTTCCATCCCTGTTCTCATCTAGGCCGTTTTGCATTTCCTTGACGGCTGCCGAGCTGTTGGCGTCCTGCGATAAATCACAAGGTAGAGATGAAACGGGACAAAGAAAGAAACAAAGAAAATAAACAACAACAGCAAAAATAATGGTTATTATTTACATTATATTTTAACATAAATGCTAAAAACATACAAAGGCTGAGAAGTATGTACCGGTAGATATAGCATTAAAAAAAAAATTGCGCAATTTCAGTTTTTCTGACTTTTGGGGTGCGACTAAAACAATGCAGTGTGTCTCACCCCTCATTATGTAAAATGTTGAGCATTTTCGTTCGCATTGGTGATTATCTGGCGCAATCGCCACATGCAGTGAGCTAACTAACTATGCTTACACCTCAAAAAGGTGGCAGTGGACGTCAAGCTTACTAAAGGTAAAAAAACAAACGTTCTTTGTCATAAAAAAGAAAAACAGTGACTGTATTTCAATTCAAGATTGCCATCTTCACAATCAGAATCCTCTTAACTGTCCAAGTACTGTATGTGAAAACACACAAAGAATTTCAAGCTTGACTTTTTGGGGGTTGGTTTGCACTTTTTTATCCACGTCAGGAACGACAAGACAGTCCTCCAATAAACACGACCACATAAGTGGTTTTGAAAAAGTGTTACGTGGTTTAGTTTAGCGACCTCTATCGGCCATGTTAAATTGCACAAAAATACTCAAGCGGGACTCGAACCCGGTCCGTTTGGTCAGAAGACGAGTATTTATCTGACTGAGCTATTTGGCCAACGATTGATTTAGTGTTGACTGCATGTTTTCGGTCTACAACTCACTGTGCCTTTTCCTAATCTCATTTATTTTAGCCGACAATACCGAAGGTAACAGTTTGTCCAACATAGCGTCATTTAGAACTTTTAGAACTACCAAAGATAACTTGACTTAAGATGGTCTTGTTCTGTCTCGATCTCACGCCGGTCGCCAGTCTCTTTAAGCACAAAAACATCCGCCCATTCATCCAAAAGCAAAGAAATAGTACAAAAAGAGCGCCGTCGAGATCGCTGTGTTAGCCCACGAGCTCCACTAGTCCACTCCTAGTATGTGTGTGTGTGTGTATGCGCGCTGCATTCGTGAATGCTGACTCAAACCTGTTTGACAGGAGAAGCAAAAAGCGGCGCGAGAGAAAATTACTAACATATGTAAACAAACGCACAAGCAAATGAGCATTCATCCAGTGTGGGGAACATGTCTGTTTGTTGTCATGACAAAGTTTTTCTTCTTCGTGTTTTACTGATTTAGCCGCGTTACTGCCACCTGGTTTGGAGTGCGGATACTGCAATGAAGTTGCATATTCGTGTATGCATCGAACCGAGTCGTTTCGGGATGAATATAAAAACCGTTACACCTCTGGATACAACATGGCCGATATGGGTCGCTAAAGTACAATTGGTCGTATTTTGGTGCATGGTAAAAGGACCAATATGGTCATTATTGCTGGAGGACTGTTGGGAACGACAAAATGTCCGGTCTTCGCTTGAGGAGTGAGCTTTTTACCTCCATGACGCTGCCAAGGTGCTTCTTTACCATCTTCTGGAAGGATTTCCCATCCATGTTCTCCTTGCCTCTGGTAGTAGTAAGAAATGTGGTCACCAATGTCTTGATGGCGTCCTCCATGTCTACAGGAGGAAAAAAAGCAAAAACTCGTGAATAGGAATAAATATAACATTGCTATTTTATGACAATTTAGTCCACCACGGTAAATACAAACTGACACCTTTAAAAGCGGATTATGTCACTGCCTAGTGAACATGTCTAGTCCATGCTTGAGTTATCTAATTACGTAAACAGAAAATTGGCACTGACAAAAATGTGTTAACATGACAACATACAAACAGCATCTCTAAACAGCAACATTAGTCAGGCTGGCCCGCCGATTTTCTATCATATAGACAGAATTACTGTTAATACAAGACTGTTTTCATCACCTAGAATATTAATCTCCTACAATTGCTACATAATATTGTTTGTTCTGTAGAATAGGTAATCCAAACAGGTGATGTCAGCATTTGCGAGGAGGGGGAGGGGAAGTGTGAGGTCATTAGGAGAACGAGCGGTGGACACGGCTGAAGGAGAACAGGAGGAGGAAGACGAAGAGGTGAACACAATGAGGGCCGTGATCTCTGACGGAGGACATTTGATCCCTAGGATGCCTTTGGGGCGCATCTGGATCAGATTACCCGCTAAAGTCCGCCTGCCAACACACCTACTGTATACTTCAATGCACAAGTAAGGGATGAAAACTTCCAGGCATCAAAAGTTCACCTACTAGAATGAGATGAGTTATCAAGTAGCTATAATTATTAATACAGTGGCAAGATATCTAATTGAGGCATTTTTAGATGGAAATACAGTAAAAATGGTGGATGTCAAAGCGTAAAACATAAATTTGATGTGAGGAATGAGTTTCATGATAAAAAATGCTCTTTGAAACAACCTAAATAGGAATTGGTATCAAGGCAGGCAGAATGTGTGTTATAGGGAAGTCCCACACTATAAGTAACAATTATTCATCTTCCTACCCTGGACTGCTCGTCAGCCAATCACAGGACACATCTAAACAAACAACCATCCACACCCATGGATAATTGAAAGTCTGCAGTGAATTTAACATGCATGATGTTTTTGGAATTAACACACACGCCATCACCTTCGAACCCGGAACCAACTCAGCTATTAACCACTATTTCATATGTGGTGCACAGACACAGATACTGTATGTAATTCTATTCTGTTCCTCTTTTTTGATGACATAATTTCCTGTTATAGCCAGTGAATATTTTCTTCCACTATAGTGAGTAGATGTTGTGTAATACAAGATGCAGAATGCTATTAAAATTATTTGTCTCACTGGATTGAAAAATCAGTACGCTATACTATTCCACTCCAGTCCTGTTGGTGGCAGTATTGCACATCACAAAGTGGATGCACACGGGCAAGCTTTTTCTCAGCATTTCTATATGCTCAATCTGGTACCCGATGCAAGCAGACTATAACAGCAAAAAGTTAACATAAATACAGCACTTTACTACTTCAGGTTAAGTTGATAGTATAATACAGTACGTCTAGTATTGACTATCCTCCACATTCAAAACGGAGAACTATTTGAAGGCAGCTGCCATGGATCAAACTCGGAGTCCCCCATGTGGAACCGATCATTATCCCTGCAGTGCGGTGGAGGCCTCGCTGCAAGATTTCCACAGAAAGAAAGGCTGAATGACTGACTCGGAAAAGACAATCGGGAAACAGCCGAGCCAATGACGACGATTGAATGCTTGGAGCCATTTTGTTGTCGTTTTTGTTGCCTAGGAACTGCAGATAAATCCCCCATGTGACACGGATGTCACAGCACAATGCTTACTTACACTGAGCACACACACACCCACACACACACACTGGTCCACACCCACAGACACACACCCTCATGTACACACATTCAAAGGAGTAATAATTAGGACGTTGGTTGCATTAACCTAATTACGGAGTGAGTCAAGCCCAACGCACATCGGGATTGTGTTTCATGGAGGGCCCACCACACAGACACACACAATTTTTTTCCGACATACTAGTGAGCATCTGTCATCAGCTTGCTTTTCATCATTATATTTAATTATTTAACAGTGTACTAAGATTGTCCCAACACCTTTGGAACAACAGCTCGGAGGCAAGCGCACCACTGACAGGCCGACGCCCATTAGCAAGCACTCCAAGTGTAATGCGATCAACATGAAACGGAGGCCAGTACCAGGGTGAGAACGTTACGGATTGTGAGGAGAAGAAGGGAAGTGGAATACAAGCACGAGGCAGGCTGCTTGTGTGCACATTAGCACGTGGTTTGCCCTCAAGCGTGACTCACAGGGCTTGAGCAAGGCCCAGTTTATATTGTGGTCTGACTGCACTTGGAATTCAATGTAAAAAAAAAAAAAAAAAAAAGAACTCTGGATGCCAGAGAAAGGAGGTAAAAGATCAGAAAATGTGAAGCATGGATATGGCATTTACACTATCGTTCAAAAGTTCCGGGTCACTTAGAATTACAACAGAACCGAAATACAGTCTTGACATTGTTAATGTTTTTTTTTTATGCTCTTCGTATTAGGACGTCATATACATATATCTCCTTTTTTAGAGGGAGGGAGAAATATTCAGAGAAAAAAAACTCGCAAATTTGCCACTTTATACAAATTTGCGACTTTATAGTGTGGCAAATTTGCGAGAAAAAAACCCTCAGAAACTTACAAGAAATAAACGTAGCGTACTACTCGGATGTTTTTGTTGAAACTTTTCGGTTGGATTTTTAAATAAGGAGATAGTAATGGCTTTAACCATATGTTACGCATTCGTACCGTCAGCTTTGCAAAGGTCCCCACCCTAAAGGATCAAGCATTTAAGTTAATTTGTTAAAATAAATATTTACTTGTACATTTATGTTTGCAGAATTATTATTTACACATTCATACCTTTTGGTATTTTTTTTTGTACAAGTAGCTTCGTTGATGTGTCGAATCTGCTGCTCTCCGTCATTCACTTGCATTTACCTAAAGTATGCTAGCTTCTGATTGGTTAGTGTTTAGCCAGCTGATAGGGGATCAGGAGGTAAAGTAAGAATGAATCCGTCTCCGTCCTGCTTTTTCATTTTATAAACAGTGTCCCATTAACCACCAAACAATCCTCACATTAGACTACAGCTACGCTACGTGTAGTTCTCGTAAGTTTTTTTCTTGCAAATCTGCCACATTATAGAGTCGCAAATTTGCAACTTAATAAAGTGGCAAATTTGCGAGTTTTCCCCCCGGAATATTTCCCCCGCCCTCTCAAACAATATATATATTAATATATTATTATTTTTATTTTTTATTTTTAATACGAACAGCATTAAAAAATATATATAATTTAACCACATTAACAATAACAAGACTGTATTTCTGTTTTGTTGTAAAATTCGCAAATGTGGCACTTTATAAACTCGCAGTTTAGTAAGTATCGTCAGCTTTATCTTTGTGCACGTGTTGCTTTTCTTTGGCTTTTGTGTATTTCGGGACAGGACAGTAGCAATTAGGTAGTTCAGCTCAGAATGAGAAGAGACTTTTATTATTCGCCCTTTGACAGCTAACTTATTTGGTACTTGTATGACAAGATCGTTGAAATGTTACTTCAAAAACTGCCTGCACAGGTAATAACATTTATATGATAATGACAGTTTGCCCATTAATGGATTATTTTTATTTCCATAACTTTCATGCTTTGACATCGGACAAAGCAAAGACACTCACCAGCATTTGTTTATTTATATATTTGGTTATTATTGTCCACTTAGTACTCATTTAATCTTCTAAGCATTTATCAAGAGTTGTCCAAAAGCGTTCCAAAAGCATTTACATTTCTGTCCCTACTCGGTCGTGTCGCATTGTTTGAATGTCACGAGCGAGTGTGAGGAGACCAGACTGACGAGAAGCAAACAAACACATGCGTTGTGCATGACAGATTGTTGAGTGAGTGTAGCAAGTAGAGAGAAGACAAGTAGAAACCAGTCGAGAGGCAAAGCAGGTTAGCAACGCCCAAAGTTAAACTACTAACCTCGTTACTTTGTATAAGACCAAAACACTTGTAGTGATGGGGTACATTTTATGAGCATACAACACACTTAGACAGTTCCACCAGTTTGAACCCTTTATGTATATTCTGCTCATATACAGGCACATGGTGCAAGGGTTCAGTGGATGATTCATAGACGGAGAACATTCCCAAGTATTTGACTTTTCATACGCTTTGATATTTAACTATGTGGGATTTATCAAAAGCACAAGACAGAACTGACTGTGTAGCTTTATCTGATTAGAAAGAAGGAAAAAAAGAAAGGAAGGAAGGAAGAAAGGAAGGAAAGAAAGAAAGAAAGAAAGAAAAAGAAAGAAAACGATTTAACTCAACCCATTGAAAAAAGCTGTAATTAATTGTGCTTTTATAATAATAGGACCATAGAGCAAAAAGCAGAGAAACAACCTACCGGTAGTTGTAATATTATTTACAAAAAAAATAAAAAATCCTAGTGGTACGAGAAAATGTACAAGAATAAAGTCATATGAGTACATGTGCACTGCTGTGAGAAAAAATCTTACTATTACAAAAAAAGTCCTAAAGTTACTAGACAAAAATTTATGAGAATAAAGTTGTTCTATTACTAGAAAAAGTCGGAGAAATTTGTAATGTTATGAGAATCGTACAAGGCGGCGCAATTGCAAATGCTTTTTTCTTTTTTTTTATGTAACTTAATTCAACTCAACACATCTGTTTTTCCCCAGTAACATTACTTTCCTCTCATAGTATTCTCATTCTTGAAAAATGACATCATTCATGTAGAGTGGTGCGGCTGGTGCCTTGAGATATGTGTTGAATTGGTTCCCACACCACGCTCGTATCTCAAAGCATCTGTCCTAATTGAAATGAAGGGAAATTCCATTCATTCGTTACAGTCTCCCCGCAAAAAAAGCTGTTAAAGAAAAAAAAAAAAAAAGTAGCACTCTATAATATAATAATAGAGTAAGCAACATAATTCTCCTTCTGATGCACGCGTGTATAAAGTATGACTACACATGGAGACGGTCACAATTCCTCAGTAAGCTGCAGTAACAAGAGTAATTTTTTGCAGAGGATAAAGAAAATATTCTTGTGAGTATTGTTATATTGTTGGACTATGTGTTGCTCTACAGTTTGTGTTAAAAAATCCATTGCTTAAAAAGTTATAACGCCGCGACACTGATGCTATACGCTAGCCCTTTTACGACTTTTCGCATTGTTTGCTAGCGTCACATTGAACAGACTCTGCTAAGGCAAAACTATGTTGATGTTTCACAATCACAATGTTTACATACAATGCAAGTTTGCTTTGCTTCGTTTGACACTAAAGTGCAACGGGGAGTGGCATTACATAGTTTGATGAGTTGTTTGTTGTTCACTATCTGACAAACTGTATGTATAATTTAATTTATCTCTTCTTTCTTTTTTTTTTACCCACAACGTGAAAAACCCATAAGTCAGGTTACTCGTATCTCAATTCTTTTTTGTAGTGTTTTAATTACAATACATTCAGTATGGCACTCATATTTATATACTTTAATAAGATTTTTTTGTGTGTGTGTGTGTGGGGGGGGGGGGTGTTGTAATTTGCAGATGTGTGGAAACCACTTTCCCACCCTTCAGCGACATTAAAAAGGTGCGACTGTTACACATCCTTGTCATCACCCAAGTATGTACACACACTTGAGTATAACAAAATAATACTGATAAGGAGAAGATAGATAGAAAATCTGACCTCTGTTACTCGGGTCACATGTGCCAAAAACTGCGTAACGGAGACATGGGAAGGGGGGGGTTCAGATATGGCGTGGAGTCTTGTGTTTAGATGTAGCCCAAACTACGGCTGACAATATGCACAATGAGCAGCGGCAGGAGTGACACTGGGCTCATGAATAAGTCACCGTGACACGGCTTGGGTTTCCCTGGACGTGTAAAGGGGCAGGGGTTCGTTTACCGCCGAGGACAACCTGATCTGCCGGGACGGCTCGGTGAGCGCGCAAGAAAAAAAAAAAGAAGCAATGCAACATTCACGAGACGGTGTTGAAATAAGCTACAATTAAAACATTGTGAAGGGAAAAACATCACTATGGTGGGAAAGAAGAAGGAAAAAGCCACACTCACCGTCAAGATTTGAGGAGGGCGGGAAGAAAACACAATAAGCGCAGCAGCAGCAGCTCCTTCTTTTTCCTCTGAGCTCGATGAGGCAGCAACACAAATCTTTTCCGTGATTTAACTTCTGGCTGCCGCGGCCAACTTTTTTTTTTTCACTGTCACAGGGCGTGTGCATGCGCGGGGGAGAAGGAATGCGGACAGGGGCGCCCGCCGCTTGCCTTGCTTGAGCAACCGACGACGTTCGCACTCATCCCGGCCCGTGCCATGCATTTACAACACCTTTGTTACTCTTTTTGTTGTTGTTGCAACTTTTCTCTCATTTTCTACTTTTTCCAGCGTCTCTTACAAGTCGGAACAAGAATGTGTGTGTGTGTGTGTGTTCTCACAGATGCAACAAGTGCCACGCCCTGAAACGTTGCTCACTAGAAAAAAAGAATAGGAAGATGGTTGCTCACTGGAGAGTAACAGTTTGAACAAACACACCACACAGAATGCCTTTAAACACGCACATACTTATTGTGTGTGCATATACAGACACCTCAAAAGTATTGGAACAGCAAGGTCAATTGCTTTGTTTTTGTTTGTATACTGAAGACATTTGGGTTTCAGATTCAAAGATGAACATGAGACAAAAGTTCAGAATTCCAGCTTTTATTTCATGGTATTTATTTTTTTAGATGTGATAAAGAACACAAGAAAGCGCACCTTTTGGATCATACACAGATCCTTTCCTTCTCCATACCTTTTCATCACTTTGGCTAATCTTGGTCTCATCAGACCGTAAAACTTTGTTCCAAAACTCTTGGGATTCATCCCTGTACTCTTTTGCAAAATCCAATCTGGTCTGGTAGAGGTGATGCATTCTAAAGGCTACGAAACCATTTTGTCAATTTACAGTACACTCTAAAAAAACAGTTGGGTCAAAAGTAACCCAATTATGGATAAAAAAAATGGACAGATCCACTTTATGGGTTAATTCGACCCAACTTTCTCAGTTGTTTTATTGTTTTATACAAAATTACCCAATTTTTTTACCCAAGTAAAGGATCTGACCCACATTTATAAGTTTTTTTGACCCAAAGTTGGGTCATTTTTGACCCAACTGTTTTTAGAGTGTAATAGGCTTCAGAACGAATCAGGAGAAGCTATCTTGGAACAATATAGTGACTCAAAACACACTGCCAACTCAACAAAGTAGTGAAAACCTGGAAGGTCTTAAGTCAATCACCAGATTTTAACCGAACAGAGCATGCATTTTACCTCCTGGAGAGGAGACTGAAGGGAGAAACAAATAAGAACTGAAAGTGGCCGCAGCAAAGGCCTGGAAAAGCATATCAAATGAGGAATGCAACAGTCTGGTGAAGTCAAACAAAAGGTGCTTTGTTCTGAGTCGTTTTAAAAGATGCAAATACCATGATATAAATAAGCTGCAACTCTCAACTTTCTGCCTGTATTTATCTTTTGATCTGAAAGCCCGGAACAACAAATTCAAAGGAACTGACCTTGCTGTTCCATTACTTTTGGAGGGGACTGTGTCTGTATGTGTGTGTGCAAAAGCGGGGGAGTGTTCAGAACAGCAACTGCTTCTAACATTGCAAGAAAAACACACAAAAACATTGCAGTTGACTCAAACCTTCGGACCGTATGGCACGCAGACAAGTGAATGACATCACATGATTGGTCGAATCTCTCCCTCCAGTATTGCCGGCCAATCAGCAGCTGCAGTTCTGCTCCAAGTTCAGCACACCATTGCGGATCCTGTCCAATGGGAGAACAATTGCGTTCAGTGAATGTGTCACTTTCGACAGTTAATGGAGACTTCAATGCGAGCAGATGTGGTTTAGGAAGGATATGTAGCTCTGTCCCCATCTGGTGGACGTTTATCTGAACTGCATGCATGCTTAAAAAAAAAAAGGAAAAAAAGCATGGAATTTTCCACACTGAGTGCATTTGTCTGCTCACCAGTCAGGATTTACAATTTTTACAAAAGAATACAGAGAAATTTTGTGTTAAACTGTGATTAGAATGTGTAACATTAGAAAGTGATTTGATCAAGACACAGACAGGATAAAAAATGGAGATAAAATGTACTTGTTAGGGCACACCCCTTACAGGAATACAACGAGGGTCCGGTGACTGTAAACACTGGGCCCGTTGGTGTGAGTCATCAGTTTAACTTTATGTGTAATTGTTGCCGTATTATTTGTCTACGCGTGCTAGTACTTGCTAGCAGATGACTAAACGGACCATTGGGTGTTTTGTTTTAAAAGAGACACACTATGACGTGCTTTTGTCAAAAATCAAGAATTAAACCAAATTAGTAATTTGATGATAATTTAGTCATTTGAAATGACTCATCCCCTAATTTCAACATCTGAAATCAAGTCAGCCCCATCCACTGTTGGGTGTGAATTTTAGTAAAAAAAACAACAACAAAAAACTGCTCAATTATCACTTAGTGCAGTCGATCAGTGCATGTGGCGCGCATGCAGCGGACACAAACTCTGCATAAGAATGGTGCATCAACTCAAAAATGCTTAAAAATATCATTATATTACGATTAAGAAAGCAAGTTAAGCCTCGTAGCGTTCCTAAAGTGACGATCAAAACTCTTGAATGCGTCTGGTGATTGACGAGAGCACGACGTGAAGGAGGGTGACTCTCCCGATCGCATGTTGTTTCTTTCGGAACGCTACGAGACGTAAATAACAATGGCGGCGTATGTCCAAATAAAGTTTCTACAGAATGTTATAGTTATGTTAGTAGCAACCAAATAAATAATATAGAGCAGCAAACTTGTTATTAGAGTCGAGGTTCCTTTTAATTTTAACACCCGAGATCCATTTCCAGATGCTGGCTCTGATGTTGCCACACATTTAATTATCTGAATAATGCGTGACGCTACAACAGCTGTGTGAACACATGCCACAGAAACAGCAATGTCCCCGATTCTGAGAGTTGTGTTAATAAATCATAGATGGGGAAAATGCCTAATAACGCCAATTTTATATTGCCAGAAAAGGTTTTTAGAATCAAGTATTCTATTGATTGATTATCGCATCGATTAACTGGGTAATCAGATAAAAAAAAATAATTAAGTATTATTAGACACAATAACATGCATGTGAAGTGCATGCATGTTTTGTTTTTCGTTTTACTGTAGTGTCTGTGACTTTTAAGGCGCATGGCTTTAAAAAGGCAGGGCTTGCCCTGGTGAGTGACTTGGGCGTCAGAGAAAGAGAATGTAGAGTTGGCTGGCTGTTAACTGGCTAACCAGTTCACCAGGATGCATGTTGACAGCATTTGTATGAATTAATGCACTTATTATGCATTTGTCTTCTCAACATTTGTTCAATAAAAGCGATTGACACTGTCTGTCGCAACGGTTTGGGGCATTTATATTGCCGTTGTTGACAAACTCTGAATAGACTTCAAAATAATGCATTGATCGACATATACTACTTGGTAAGGTAAGGTTTATTTTGAAATTGGGTTTCTCTCAGCGTCTCTCACTTATTTCTTATTCTTCTGCCAACTAGACTTTAAACTGAGCAGACTCAAATTAAGCCCAGAGCATTCATGGATGAAGGTAAAGACCAACTGCAGACATAAATCACTCACTAATTGAGCAGTATCCATTGTGGCTACTAGAGCAAATGTACCATTGTGCACAAATGGTTTAAAGGTTTTGTCAAGTTTGGCGGCATTACTGGACAATTGTCTGACTCTCCCTTTTCTTCTTCAGGGAGTGAAAAAAAAACATAGTTGAAGTGCTGCAGGGAAAGAAAATAAAGTCATAAAACAGGTACAATTACAGCGCCAGCGTCGCCAAAACTTTTTGCGAACGAGCCACTTGGGCTCGGGAGCTGACAAGCCTTATTAGTTCAGCTAAAGCTTTGACAGGATGTGCATTAGGGAGACAGTTATAGCGCTAACAAGCTTTGTGGCTTCATCATCCAAAACCTACTTTGCAAAAGTTTTCAGGTCCCCTACATCCTACTCTGAGTCATCAGTGAGGAAGAACAGTGCAGTTGGACCTATGTGAGTTTATAGACTATCAATCAAAATGGCTGGTGGGATATTGTAAGACCTGAGTGGTATTTTGTATAATAAGCAATGCTTGAAGTCAACTGACACATCACAAAAGTGTTGTATTACAAAAAAAAAATAATAATGACCAAGATTAATCATTTCTAAACCTTTTCCACCATTTATGTGATTTAAACTTTTACAAAACCCAATACTTTCCTACTCAACTTCCTGGCACACTTCACATGATAGCCAAAAGCAACATATTCCAGTTAAAAAACAAACAAACTTAAAGGTAATTTCAACAAATAAAATAAACAAACCTAAGCAGTAGTTTAAAAAAGAAGAAGCACAAAGTCAGCACAAACATGAGCAAAAACTGTTTTTACGTCTACCTTGGATGGAACGCCACAGCCAGGTATCCATATGGTAAACCGGAAATTGCCTCAACTGCATCCGGGATCATATAGATTTTGTTTATTTTGCTTGTGCGCTAAATCACTACTGTGACTTCTGATTTGTCAAATAAAACGTCAATAAAAAAAAACTGACCAATAACTCTAGAAGACGTACATTTGGATATACTGTACCGGATTTTATTTATTTTTTCATGTAGTGGTTTTTTTTCTTGCTTTCCGAAAATGTTTCAATGGGTATACGTCACGTTCTGTTTTTCACACATCAGCTTTGTTTCCTGTTTGTGACGTGTGGGCCGCGTCCCAATTCTTGCGCTTCCGCAAGTGTGCCCCTCAGTTGCGCGTTCCCGTCGACGGGTGCGAGTGTGTCGGTCTGTCTGTCCGTCCGAAGCATTTCAGAGAGTTAAGACACCCTGCGCGCTCCCGCCCAGAGGGGTGGGGGTGCGAGTGTTGGAACGCGGCCATCATTGGCCAAAATCGACGTTGACGTGTGAAACCCAGAAGTTGGAAGTCCGTGGCATCTACCCCATATGACTTACTCGACATGCTATTAGGCTAAGTACCATTAAATTGAATAAGCAATCGTGTAACGCACATACAAAAACAATTTTACTGACTGTCACTACTCAAATCTAAATGACCAAAACCGTTTCATGTCAACCTTAATAAACATTGCAGTATCTTTCATTCAGTGTGTGTTCTCATTAGGGTAGAGTAGAAGATAACCCATAGAAACTCCACAAAATTAGGTCCAAGCCAAGATTCATACCTTAGAACTGCAAGGCGGATGTGATGCAACTGTGAACAGAAGACGCCTTGACACAGTTGTATGCCAACATTTTATTTTAACTGCTTCCAAGGCAACGAAAGTGACAAGTACTAAACTTTCAACAACAAGTACTCTGAATGCTGCCACACATGTGACGCCATAGTGTTAGCTGCAAGCAAAAGTAAAACATCAGTCAATCTATTAATACAGTGTTGTTTCAAAATAAAACACAAATTAAGGACTTTAGTGCACAGCATGAGTGATGTCAACAAACAGCGTAGAACAATAGTTTCTGTGCCTTTCTATATTTCGCTAAACTAAAAAAAAAATAAGTTACTTGTAAGCATTTACTTAAAGTATGTACAAATATTTAAACAGAAAGGAAAACAGGCTTACTTTAAAAAATAAATCACTTATAGCTGAAGAAATGTCACTATTGGAACCAACTGAAATGATTCAAGCTACATCGTGTCAAAAATAAGACTGAACAGTGTGAAGGCTACAGCAGGGCGGGTGGGGGGCAAATGTGGAGGAATAAGTTCATATATATGAACCACTCGCAGGCAGTATGAGCCTATCAAATTGCTCTCACTAACCTATAAAATAAAACAGCGCTCAGGGTTTTTCATATATTGGCTTATTTATTTACAAGCAATATTTAAATGTCATCTTTCTTTAGCATAGTGACAGGCAGAACTAAATCTCAACTCAACGGCAGAAGGTACAACGAGCCTGAAACGTGTTGCTAATTCATACAACAAATTGCGTTCAACAAAACAGGCACATATTTTCGCACTAAATACATTTGTGAGTAAATTTAGACTATCATCATTTCAGTAGTCAGCCTTTTTGCTGCATTTTTTTTTTATTTGGTGGTGTGCAATGAGATATTTCTGATGTTAAATATGTGCAATGGTTCAACAAAGGTTGGGGAGCACTGGGTGGTTAAGTGGCAAACAAGAAACGTGTATCCCACAATGGCGCTCCAATAACGTATATTTTGTGTCAAATGTTTGCCATGCCAGCAAATATAGCAATTCCATGGAAGACTCCTAAAAAATAATCTGATAGTGTGATTTTTTTAAAATTATACCCAAAAATGGAAAGTGTATTACAAAATGAGACCTGCACTGCGGTGGATCAAATGTACTATAAATGGTGAGACGTTGTTGTGTGTTGTACATGTTGACAAAAAAAAAAAGAAGTGAAATTGCACTCAAATGTCTTCCACCAGCCAGTGTTCCCTTTTTAGCGATGGATTCCGTTTCCGTCCCTTCCTCGTTCAGCCACTGGCTCGTGCGCTCTCCTTCCTCCACTCCCCTTTGCGTTGCACGCTTCCTCCTGGCGCTGCAAACTTCTCCAGCGCTTCCCTGGCGAACACCTCCATCTCATCCTCCAGGTCGCTGTCGTCCTCGCCGTCCCCTTCCACCATGTCTTCCAGAATATCCGACACGTCCTTGACGAACTTGCGGAAGTTGACCCGGTCGTGCGTGAACACGCCGTCCTGGAAGAACTCGGAAGCGAGTTTTCGGAGCTCGTCCCTCTTGGCGGAGTCCACGCCGGCCTGCTCGGCCTTGGTGAGGTAGGCGTGGAGGATGGCCTCGAACTGGGGGAAGGAGACGGGGCGGAGCCCCTCGGCCTGGGCGCAGGCCTCCTGGGAGTGGCAGTGCTGCGGCTCTTTGGGCTTCCTGTGGAGGCGCTTCCTCTGCCGGGTCCAGTAGTCGGTGGAATCCGCGAAGGACTGCTGTTGCTTCCTCTCGGCCCACATGTTCTCCTCGTGATGGTGGCCGGTAAATTTGTGCTTGTGCAGGTTTGACTTGTCCCCTTTCAACTCTCCGCTGTCCTCTTTCCTCTTGTGTCCGTCTCCGTTCTTCCTGCCGTCCTTATCACCTTTTCCATTATGACTCCACTGCTTCCCGTGGTTATTCTTACCAGCTTGTTTTTTGGCGTCCTCCACATGTTTCCTCTCTCCTCCTCTTCCTTTGTCACCATTGTTGCTCTTCCAGGTCTTCTCTTTGCCACGCTCCTCAAAGCCTTCTTTCCCTTTTTTCTTCCACTTGTCCTTTAGCTTGTGCGTCTCGCCTTCACCTTCGTCCCTTCTCCACTCTTTCTCCTCCTTTCCTTTCCATTGCTTCTCATGCTTGTCCTTCATCCACTCTTTCCTCTCCGTCTTCTCGGTCCGCTCCTTCTTCGCGTCTTTCTCTTTCCACGTCTTCCCCTTGTCCCCTCTGCTCTCCTTCTTCCAGCGTTCCTCTTCCTCGCGCTTTCCTTCCCCTTCCTTCACCCCGTCGGACTTTCCGCGCTCACGTTTACCACTTTCGGCCTCCTTCCGCTCTGACCCGCCGCCGTCTTTGCGCTCCTTCCATTCGGATTTCTTGCCCTCCTTCCGCTCTCTCTTCTCACCCATGTCATGTTTATGCTTCTCCTTCTCAAGCTTGCCGTTCGTTTTTTCGTCTGCTGGCTGACCACTTGGGGGCACTGCAGATGAAGAATATCATGAAAGAATAGTTACAAATCTTCCAACTCTTCTTCTCATTACCCACTTGTCCCTCCGCACCTGTCAACTTACTGACAGTGGATGTTAAATTTTCGAGTTTGTGCTGAAGTGTCGGAAGAGTCTCCAGCTCCCTCTTCAGCCTCTCGTTCTCTTTCTCAAGGACAGGAAGAGACGCCACCTTAGACTTCAACCTACTGTTTTCCTCCTGCCAGCGCAGCCGCTCCATTTCGTCCACGGCCGCTTGACCATTGGCCGCTTTCAACTCTTCTTTCTGGGCCTGGTTGAGATGGAAAAGTCGGCATATCACAAATAAGGTGGGATGGTGATCAGACATGTTGCGGGAGCAGAAAAAACTAACTGAAGAAATGACAGATGTGTAGAGTTAAATACTGACTGTGTGTTCGCTTAATTTGAAAGGAATGAATGGCCTTCACAGTTCACAAGTTACCATAGTTGGCAAAGATTGTAAAACAAGTTGTATAAGTCTGTTTTGGGGCAGGAAGTGTTTGTTTCCACTCACACAGGTTGCAATGAAGTCACCCAAGGACAAGCTTGCAAAGATTTTCAGTATTCTTCAGGCGCCAATCATGCTGTTAGACTCTGTATTTTTTTTTCTCTCTAACAGCTTGCAGCCACAGTGCGCTGCAATGGGTGGTGCTTTTGTCCATTAAGTTTATGTTCGAATTGGCCACAAGCTTTCGGTCTTGTCCGCAGCTCATTAAGGGGGGAAGAAAAGGAGAGTGAGAAGTGGAAACATTTTTGCTTAGATGGCTGATTGTTAAGGAAAGACAAAAAACAAAAAAAAAGTAAAAACCCTACAAACTAAACTAAGTCATTGAACAAAATCTATTTTATTTTTAAACAAAATATAGAATATTTGGTACATATGAAATTTGTAGTACCATGTTAAGTTGAAATAAATGTTGACATTCTTCTTTTGTTTTAATTCTTCTTAGTAACACTGTCCCATCGCTGATGAGCTATTTTTTAGAACAGACCCACAGGCTACTCATGTTGTCCTCACCCGCAAACGTGAATAGAATAAGCGGTGAAGAAAATGGAGGGTGCTTTTTTGACTGTCCAGTTCTGAGGGATGTGTTCAATGGAGTGTGGTTTCCCAGGAAAATGGAAGCAGAACTGTTTTGAAGTGGAAAACCGACCACTCCAAACAGTCGTGGTGAGCCGTGTCGGTAAATGCTGCCCTCTCGTGCCATTTAAATAGCTATTGCTTTTGGGGTAGTACCGAATCCAGAAGGACAGACTTTGGAATCGGAGGGTTACAGTTCAAGTTCCGCCATAGACATACAGAAATTGCAACTTGGGGAATGCTTTGTCGGCATCTAAATAACCATCCAGAAGCCCTTGAGCAAAAAGTCACACACAGGAGACACACCTGAAGTTGAGCTTGCAACATGGAAATTTGCTGGTCTCCTTTGGCCAATTTGGCCAGAAGCTCCGAGTTGTCAGCATCGACTGGGGGTGAAAGAGCCTCTGGATGAAGCCACTCCTATGACAAGTACAAAAATACGCAATCAGTTCTGAGTATAGGACAACTGGGATAGAGGGAGGGTATCATGAATTAAATAAATAAATAAAATGAAAGCAATAGTAAACTGAATACAGATGTGAACAAATTAACATCAGACTGACCTGTTTTCCTGGTTCTTCCGAATCACTCAGCCCCCTTGTACTGATGCTGCTCTCTAAAAGTCATTGCACATGGTTAACAATGTGTACTTTCAATTATTCAAACGTGAAGAGAAACAACGTGAACACAAATTAGTGAGGCATCAGTTTGGTTTCCATTCCATGCGGTGCTTGTTTAATTCCAGCTGGTGGACGCAATGAGTATTATCATCTTAAGTCAATAATGAACAAACACACAGCTTACCCTCATCCAGGTCCATGAAGACACCTGCAGGTACAGCATAAAACATTGTTATCCATCAGCTCATTGCCTTCCAACAAGGGCCGAAGCTCACATGAGCTCACCTACCTGAGAACAAGATGGTCCCGAGTGCGACCATGATGACAGCGCCCAGGATGCATTTGTTCAGAGAGAACATGTTCTCATCCTCCCTGTGACGTGGAAGCTGGAATTCTTCTTCTTCTCCTTCCTCTTCCTCATCAATCCTCCCGATTCGCTCCAAAGAGGCCAGGAGGCGCTTCCTCTCGGACTCGGTGTCCTCGGCCCGCTCTTTAGACGATCCTGGCTGCTCCGAGCACTCTGGAAGCAAGTGAAATATTGTTTACATTTCAAAGGCTGAGATGTAGACCAAAAGCTATATCAACAGGGGAAAACCCCCCCACATCCAGCTCGGGTAAAAAACTACTTTTGCATGACTTAGCCACATCCTCTCCAAACAAAATAACCATGACTTGACACTGAACAGAAATAACCATATGCTAAAACACACGCATAACAAACATGCACTTGACTAATTCAAACCCAAAAACGTGTAAATATGTTTTTTAACACTTCCCAAATTTTATTTATACAGTTTTTATGTGTTTGTTTTTATGCAAGAGCATACAGAGGGCTTCGATGCAGCTTCTGACATGAAGAGATGGCTTAAAAAAAAAAACGGCCAGCAAGTGGCAGCAGAGTATAAGAGATCAGCCAGGGCCATGTTGCAACAAGCTCTTTTTGCCAGTGTTTTCAACAGGAATGTGAATAATGATGAAACTTAGCTATATTCTAATACTGCAAAGCGGAAACAGATACAATTATACTTTTTTTTCCTGATGAAAGAAGAGACTCTAATCTTTCTTTTTGGTAGGTTCCATGTTTTTATATCAATAAAACACAAAATTATGTGGGCCTTGCAAAATCTGTCAAAATCCAGTAAAACAGCAGGGAGCAAAGGGGGTTGCTTCAGTGAAAATGGCTGGGAGTGAATAAGTTAAGTTGATGTCATGTCATTTCAACAGCAATTAATTACAGTACTTGTATTTTTATCTCCACCAAGGTCAAAAAGCTCAAGGCGAGAGAATGTGTTTTGGAATTTAATTCCATATTAAAAAATAGAGAGGAATATGCAAAAACAGCTTAACCAATTTTAATACATACTCACAAGGATTAAATGCATTCTGGTGCATATCAGGTAAAAAAATCTCATTAAAGACCCAAAGCAACAACATCCACCCCCCCCCCCCCCCCACCCCCACATCACAGCTTTTTCTGGTTCATTCGGACTATTCGCACATATAACAGTCACCCACCCCTATCTCAAGTTGAATAAATATATTCTCCGTGGTCTATTTGGTCATACCTGTGTGTTTAGAAAGAAGGTCTGACTCCTCCCCTTCCTGTTTTTCTTCCTCCCTCGTTTCATCATGCCTCTCTTCTTGCTGTGTCAGCTCCACGCCTCCCAGAGTCTCTGTGCTCATCAGCGAGCCCGAGGGCTCATCAGGGGAGCGGGTGACGTGGCTCAAGGAGTCGGAGAAGGCGTCTTGGTTGGGGCCGTCAGGAGCAACCTCTGATTGGCCGTCGCCGGAAGGAATGGGGGCATCAGTGACAGATGAGGGCACGGAGGGGGGATGATCTGTTCTGGAGTCTTCACTTGGGTCTGCTTTTGTCTCTTCTGCATCCTGATTTAAAAAAAAGAAAGAAAAAAAAAAGAACCGGGTCATCCAAATTCATGAGTGTGAACTTTTACAAGCACTGTTGCAAATTAGACTTAAACAAGAAAATGTCAAGTTTTTCTTCTAACTTTTTTTCATCTGTTTGAAGTTTATTCTCACCAAGAACAAATATTAGACTATTAGATGGCTTGGAGTTAGTCATGGAAACTGAGTGAAGTGCTTCCTTTTGCGATGGTTTTACTGTGTTCACTAACATTGTGCTGCATTTCACACAGACAAAATGTGTGGACAACCTGTATTGTAAATTACCATTTGCAAAAGCCTTTCAATAGGTGCGACACTGTCAAAAAAAACAACTGTTTCCACTTGCCTTGTGTTATATCAACTGTTCTTGTTTTGTTGTCTTATTTCAAATTACTACAACTTTGTCACATTTGAAAATACATAGAAATGGATATCTTCTTAAAATAATTGCCTAAGTCATTGTTTTGCATCAAATCATCGACCTCATGGTTCAAAATGTGTGGTTACATTTTTTGGGTTTCCTGAAAAATCTGAAAAAATGATTTAGGAGATTATTTTTGAGTAGAATCATTTTGAGTACAATCATAAAAACAAACTGGTACCATGGGAACACATTTATTAACTGTACGGGCAATGTTTTAAGTAAGTAAGTAAGTAAGTAAGTATTTTGACATTCATTCTTGTAAAAAATTGAAAGCCATTGCTACTATTAAACACCTAAAAAACAATTAGAGTCAATATTAAATTAAATGACATGACAAACGTTTACTCACTATTCATTTAAATGACATGAGGAAAATGTGAGTTAATGTTTAAAATTCTTGTCAAGCAAGGGTTAAAAATTTTTTTTTTTAAATAGTAAAAGGCAACAAAAAAAAAAACAACTACGAGTGACGACTCGTATAGTGACGCTAACCGCTTGGAATACGAGTCTGCTCTCTTCCTGTAACTTGTGATGTGATTGTTCTTCGCATTGTCTTATCTTGGTCTTGAAATAGGTGCATATACTTCCCAGAAAAATTTCGAATTCTGATTTGTACAATCCCAGTGGCACGGAATTGTATACATTCTGTCACTGTATTTGCTAAACATGACTGGTAATGTCGTCTGACCTTATGGTCCTCCGCCGAGAGACTTGATGACGATTCTGCACCCTCTGCTGGCTGGTTGCTTGGCTCGCTAGCTGGCTCATTTAAAAAGAAAGAAATGGAAAAAAAATAAAATCATCTAAGGCTTTAAGAGTTCAATGCAGTCCTTTCAAGGAATCAAAGGTGCCGTTGCATCATTGTGTCAGTAAGCAAATGATTATGTAAATAGAAAGAAGAGAAACCTTGTTCATGATGCGTCGTCTGTTCCTCCTGAGGCCTCACAGTTTCAGCAACAGTCTTTTGGTATGAAATACACAAAAACAGAGTCTCACACACAGTGAACCGAATATGTCTAATATGACAATACGCATTCTGACTGGAACTGATTATCAGAGATAAGTAAGAGCGGAAAAGCTACTGCATAATCAGGTGACCTAAAATAAAGTGTAACTGGGTCGAGCAGTTTTTCCCGTATTGCCATAAAACCTGCACTTTAACTGAGGCTTTGCATCGTGGCGACTTGAGAGAATGAGAGTACCTCAGGACTGACGATGGTCCAGCTGTTGTTGGCGCTGTTGCCGCCAGACATGGCCCCGCCCCTTTGAGGCCGCACTTGTCTCCTGCAACAAAACAAACACACATAACCTGACCAGCAGGCCACTGGAAGATACAGACGAAAACGAGCGGGCATGGAATGGGTGAGGCTAGACTAGAGGGTGTGTTTGTGAGTTCTGCATGAAAACACATTTGGATGTTTGTGCAGTGCAAGGACGAACTGTCTGACGGTAAACTACAAGACGCTAAAAACCAACAGAGTTAAAAGGACAATAACAGAGTTCTTATATTTAGCCGTTATGAATCACCGAAATGGATTTGAAATAATGAAGAAAAAAGTATGTATCAGTTGAAGGCAATAATATTTGGACCATTGTCAACCTTCAATGCCTGTAAAGTGTTCGCAAAAAAATGTCAACGCACTGGTAACCCTAAACATAGATTAGACTTGACCGTGAAGCTATAGCGTGCACGTGTACCGTTGGGCTGCTAATGGAACGTGCTCACTGTGGCTGATAATTCGATGTATATAGGATGATACACACTTCACTGATAGGACCGATGAACATTGACCATGAACGCTCTGTGAAAACAAATATTTTTTTTTGAAGGCATAGAATTTCAATATTCTTCAGTGGCCAAGTCAATAGCCTGATGTCAAGCTAATAGAGCATTTCCACTTACAGAATACAAAAGTGAAGGCCTCTGCTGAGAGGAAAATTAAGATATGGTCATGTGACTCATGTCCATGGGCTCCGAGTCCAGACTTCAGGCACTCATCACAGGCAAGTATTTAATCCAAGTATTGAGAACGATGGTTATCTTATTGTGCTCAGTTTTTTTTAAAGAGTAACTTGACAAAACAGAATTAAAATACATCCACCAGAGAGCAACTAATGTTTACTATTCAATGTCCTCCCTCTTGTCCAACATTAGCCTGACAGTGCTAAACGTTGAACGCATTTACATCCTCTATTAATGCACACGCAAGATTTGAATACTTTCCCTGAGGCCTCACCCAGCTCTGTCAACAATAAAGAGCTACTGTAGTGTGCTGTCACCAGTTTGCAGCAAGTGTGTGTGTGCACAGGAAGTGGGTTTCCCAGGGGCCATTTCGAATTTGCCATTAGTAGTTTGTGTGTGTTGTGGGAGTTAAGTCACCCTGGCTTTTGACGAGCAGGGGGAAATGTTTGGGCCGAGGCTCGGGTAACTAAGGCTGGCCCGCGCTGTGAACACAACAAAATGGGCTGAATCGGCATTTCAACACCACTAGGCTCTTCATTGATGGTAACAAAACCAAGTTGCAACTGTATAGATTGGAAACACTCAAAGGGCCGATATAATTTGTTCGAGGACGCTGGTAAACCTGCCATTAATTGAGCTTTCAAAACAATTATCCTTGTAAAATAGCTTTTTTTAAATGATCAGGCAACATTTAAGTAAACTAATTGGAGCTCGGAGTGGCCCTCAATTAATTATTCAAAATTAAAACGCTTGCTGTTTCTGATCAGTTTCAAGTTGCAATAACAGTGTTCACCACTAGATGGCAGACAACACTCAGATGCCCAGAATGACTTCTTCATCAGTTGACAGTTCGCTTGCAGTGCATGAGGAGTTACTAAATTACTAAAGTTGTTTTGCTGTTCATCAGTGTTGTCCCAATTTTAAATGGGAATGTTTAAACAAGGATGGCCTTTGCACAGGTGACTAGCAGACTTTTCTTGTCTTTTTTTTTTAACCTTCTAGCAAAAGCCTGAAGGTCTTGAGCTAATATTGACTTCTATTTGGAACTGTTCTTAATTCCCTTCACCTTGACTTAGGCCTCAGTTCTCACTGGAAAAAAAAAAAACAGCCCAAAGTATGATGCTGCCACTCAAGTTTGGTTTCATTTCCAGGTTTGAGAAAATTCAAGTGTGTTTTTGCTTATTTTAAAATGTATGACTGTACAACATGGCTCTATCTTTCATGAACACATCGCGAGCCACATTCTCCCAGTACTGACACATTTCCTTCCTGTGCGCTTCAATTTAGGTCTCCTCTCCCACGAGAAACTAGCCTGAGGTCCGAGGAGTATTGTGGAGCGTCTAGTGGGACGGCTTACATAGATATTCGCTAAATATAGCTGCCTGGAGATTGACTGGAGACAGGAGGGAGGGGAAGCATGCAGCACAGCAGAAGACGGCTGGATTAGTCCAAAAATTTACCAGCTGTTGGCTTTCAGTTACTCTTAGTTTATGTCTCATAGGAAGTCTTGAATTTGGGTTTTGCAGTGCTTTAACAGGCATCGTTAAAGTATTGAGGTTCCTGGACAACTGCGGGCAAGGAAGAACTACCAAAAAAGGTCAGGAAAAAGACACAGGCTGAGGCACCATTTTGACAACAACAATGTGGGCCTGATAGCTTCTCAAAACAATTTGTTCCATAGGAATTAATGTCAACTCAATTATTATTGGTGTAAAGTATATATTTTTTAAGAAACACTTTAACAAAACTGCCATAAAAATTTTTTATCCAAGTTGACTGCTCTGCACTACTTACCTGCAGCGAATAACTGTCAAAAAAAAGAACAGGTGCCTGTTTGTTACTGTCAAGTTTGCCATATAGTTTTTCCATACAGTACTCAGGAGTCAGGACTACCATTTGAACCACTTTCATAGTTTCACTCATAAACACACACACAATTCTTCTTCTTCTTCTTTTTTAAATTACTTTTATCGTTAGGCAAAGGCACAGGAAATGTATGAATGGGTGATTATGATTTAATAATTCCTTTTGTAAAATCTCACGAGATTTGACGAAGTCTCGCGTGGTGACAGTTGAGGCTTGAGGAGTATTCTAGTGGGAGATGACGAGCATCACGCACAAACCACAAGTAAACATTGAGGGCTACTTTTAGACCGCAAATGCCATTAACATCCACGTAGAGACAAATAAATTCAAACTAAAACTCCCAAACACGCTTGAAATGAATTCATTGATCTTCTCTCCAAGTGAGGACGTGAGTTAAACGTGACCGTATGTCAAGGAAGAGTCAAACAAACAAATACGGCGTAACGAACAACGCCAGAACTCACGTTTTAGCTGACTAATTAAACAACCACCCGAGTCGACCTTCTTACCTTCCTTACACTTTCACTTGACTTTACCCAGGCCTCTTTACGCGGTGTTAGTTCCGAGGCAGTCGTCAGTCTGGAGTCTTCCTTTCCATCCAACTTGAGAACTGTTAAGTCAGAAGAACGTGCCTTCAAAACTCCCACGAGCCGGCACGCCCCCTCATCCAATCACAGGCGAGATTTGATCATGTCCCGCCTTTCCCTTTCTAGAACGACCAATCGCAGCTTGTCCTCACTCCTACTGTGTTTGGGGAAGTTTTCAGGTTGATTGACGTCGAGCAGGTGACGTTGAGTACAATGCAGTTTGCTCACACCGAAATGTATATATTAAATTCACTCTACCACAACAGCCTGGAATATCTACCTTGACAACTAAAGCATACTTTTTAGCTATTGAAAAGCAATAATGCAAGCATAAAAATAAAATGATTCTATTGATGAAGGCGTTTATTTTGACACCGCAGTGTGTCCCTGTACAGTCACAATCAACAGCTCCACATCAGCAAGCTTGTAAATGTGTCCACGGAAAAACAGCATCCTATAGACAAAGGGAAACAGCAATAGAGGATTACAATTAATGGATTTATTAAATATATTAATTATACATTCATTTAAATGAATGTAATTTGTGTGTCATTTTTTTGTTATTAATTAGAAATAGGCACGCGGGAATAGAGAATTATAATGTAATGAATAGGGTTATTAAATAAAGCAATACATTTAAAAAATAATAATTTCAATACAATTATTGTATTATTTTTCTAACAATTAAAAATATTTTTTAATATGACTAAACTATAAAAACTACTTGTGAACAATGTTTATTTTGTATGCATTTATTTGCATTATAACTTTTATTTTATTTACATTTGTTTAAAAATAAGCATTAAATACTATCAAGGAATGTAAACAATGTTCCTTATTAACAATTATTTTTTAATCAATGTGATTTTATTACAGTTTTAATTGATCGAATCAATATTAAAAAATAAAATGTAGGAATTGTTATTTGTTATTACAAATATTTGTGGTATGATTATCAACATTATTATTATTATTATTAATATTAGTGTTGTTATTGGCGGTGGTGTGTTATATTAATGAATGTTTAATTATTTTTAAGAATTACTGTATATGTAAAATGTGATTGTTCGCAGTGAATGTTATTTGCCATAAATACAAACAATTATGATTATCAAAATTATCTTATATTCTTTTTAAAATTAAAACTAAAATAAAGTAAACATCCAGTAAAATGGCCACATTAATTGTAAGTTTTCTAGTATTGTATTTTTTTAATTAACAGTCTTTAAAAGAATATTAACATTGTTATTTAATGCCATTTAACTGAAATTTGTTTTTGTTTTGTTTTTTTATCCTAATAAAAAATATCAACTATCGTCATTACAAATACTGTGTATACATTTCAAATGTATTAAATCGGTGCATATCCTTTCAGCCACAGTAATTTGAGCTTCAATGGAAGTTTGTCATACTTGCCTTAATTCGTTTTTGAAGCATCCTTTGTCTTGGTTTAAACAGCAAAAGACAAAAATGACTCCAAATGTGCCACGTTGACTCCATCATATTCCTTCTAGTCCAGTATCTCCTTGATGCACCAGCAGCAGAGCAGGAAGTAGAGGCACTCCTTGAGCGACTGCACAAAGCCGTAGGCCGCGTTCCCTCCTAGCAAGTTCTTTCCGCGGCCAAGACCCATTGCCATGTCTCGCAGCTGCTGCCCCAGTGAGGATGATGAGTTCGAAGGTGCGGGCATGGCCTGAGGAAGAGGACGCTGAGGATGCATGGCTCCAGAGAGGAAAGGGGTCAAGGAATGGATGAAATGGGAGGCGAGCTCTGATAGGTGGGGCAGGATTGGACTCATGCAAGTGCTGGTGGGCTTCCTTCCCGGTCCTCGTACGGCGCCCCCTTCTCGATCCTTCTGCTTGTTTACTGTACGTCCTTCCACGCCGTCTCTCCTTGTTCACTGACACCCCCCCTCTGAATCAGCAGCTAATGTTAAAAGCTCTTCACAAAGAGGAGAGTTCCAGTAGATCACAATCACATACATACAACGCTTTGTTGAGGACAGTGTGACAGGCCATTGATGTTGCATTCTAGCAGTTTGGGGTTTCGTCTCTTCATTTAGGCTGCAGTGAAAGAACATCCATCCATCCAATTTCTATAGCGCTTTTATCATCATTAGGGTCACATGTGAGCTGGAGCCATTGACTGGTCTCAGGGCAGGGCACTTTTATTTATTTATTTTACTAACATAAAAATTGTAGTCTTCCATTTTGGACTGATTTTCAATTACAGACATTCTCTCTCTTTTAACCTCAATTTCAAGACCCAATTTTTGAATAATGTGTTTTTAGGCTAAGAAAACAAAACACTGTTGCTATGTCATTGTGGGAAATGCTAAAGCACTCCCAAATATGTAATTGTGATTTTTATCCTCCACTTTTTTTTGCCGTATAACATCTCCCACATAATACTTTCGATTTACACTGTTCACATTTCAACTTGCTTAAAATATTCACGCCTCCTCGTGGTATATATTGTCTGATTCCACATTACTTACAGTATTTGCACAATTTAACTTTAAACATCAACTTTTCCGCATTCATTTTCAATAGGACAGACATTGAATTTTTTCTAAGCATCACTTTCCACGCCCACTTCCATGCATAAACTTTTTTTTTTTTTTTTTTTTTTTATAGAGCTCAATATTGTTCATTCGGAAATGTCATCATCATTGCTCTTTTTTTTTTTTTTTTTTTAATATATATATATATATATATACACATACATACATACATATATACATATATACATACATACATACATACATTTTTTTTTTTTTTGTGTGTGTGTGTGCGTGCGTGCGTGCGTGCGTGCGTGTTTGTTAGCTCACCAGAAAACCTATTAGAAAAAAAAAATCTCATACCGTTCACCTAAATCGAACACCAGGAGACCCGAGGGGACCGAAGAAAACCAAGGAAGGTGAAATCCAGCACCGACCAGACACCCCCCACCAGAACTCCTCCCCAGCCCAAGAAACATCCAGACCCCAACAAATCCAAAAAACATAAAATCAGGGAGGCCTCAAGAGACCAACGGAGAGACCGAGAAAAGGAAGGAAGGACAGACGAAGCCGCGTGAGATCCGAGACACCAGCCTCCACCGATTCAATAACCTGAGGAGGAAACAGATTGTGTCTGAGTTTCGGTAGATGCTGGTGTGGTGGATCTGGCATGCATGAAAATCTCCACCAAAGAGGGGAGCCGTCGACCCCCGCCGGAACAGAGCAAGCGCAACACCTCAGGGCCCCCCAGGCCGCGGCAGCGCCAAAGGACGACCCCCGGGCCCCACCAGGGCCACCGGCCGGAGAGCAAACCCAGGAGCAGGAGCGCCCCCCGCCCCAACCCGGCCCGCGCCCCCGGCCCAACGCAGCAGGACGGGGCACTGCAGGCCCACCAGGCCCACCAGGCACCCCACCGGCCCCCAACCCCCGCCCCCCACAACCCCCCGCCCCCCATCCACCCCAACCCAGCCCCATGCATAAACTTATCATCACTACCAGGTGTCTGATACTGCTCGGTGGCACAGTTGGTAAAGTGCATTGTCCAGTAAGCAGGAGGTCATAATTTATCTCTCAATTTACTTCATAAGCATTCCACATGCATTCAAATCTTAGCATTCAGCTTTCAGCAGTCCCACGCAATTTGTCCAGAAATTGCACTTAAGTCTCGTTTGAGTTAAAAATGGACCACCGAAGCATGCTTACGCAAGTTTGTCATAGTTTTCACATAATACTTATTATAAAAACGTTCACTTTGACATGTTTTGCCTTCTTAGCCCTAAAACATGCAAGTGAATCAACAAAGAGTGTTTTTAATATTGTTACTCACTTTTTATAGGCAGGAATTCAAAACGTGCCAACAAAATGAATGAATGATATATGCATTTATTTATATATGCAATCTAGACTTTCAGTTACAGGTGTAAACACATATTTTCCCTATAAACAAGTATTAAAACAAAAACACATACAAATCAAATCACCTTTGCACATGTTTTTTTTTTTTGCTTTGTTTTTTTAAGTATCCTTTGGCTTTTTTCCCCCAAGACACAAATCAAGTCACCACCACGGACACAAAAAACAAAAAATTTATCAATGCATTTTTTTTTTTTTAATCATGCGGCAAAGGCAGGTGTGATGAACACAAGACCACTTGACAAATGGTGCGGTTCTAACGATCGCAGTCTGGACCTAAAGCAGTGCGTGTGTGCGTCCAGGCAGGTACAGTTTAAGCTACCGTGTGACCAAAAAAATCCCTTCTCATATGTCAACATGTCCATCTAAAGCTCCCTGTGAGCTACTCATCACATTCACACTATAGTCAAGGTTATTTACAGATGCTCAGGAACCCCCCCAAAAACAACAGGTGACATCAAGTATCTGTGACTGTACAAGCTCAATGCGTGCATCAGATGCGATTGCCATCACTGGATCAGCTAGTTTACTGACGTGTCTCTTTTTTTTTTTTTTTTTTTGCAGTCTTTTTTAACTGAGAGCGTTTGTGAATTAAGTACATAAGGTGACTGCACTCAAGTGACTGCATTGAAGAAACAAGGCACAAAGAGATTACAAAACAAATAGAACATGAACCGGTAACGAAAACAGCACACCCAGGAGTGACATTTGGATTTCTGGTTCCTTCTGTTTAAAAGAAACAAACACACAAAAGTATGCATCCAGTCCGTATGACACACGCAGCTTTAGGCAAATCAATCGTGTTTCCTTTACATTCTTGTCTGCGGATTTACACGAGAGCCTGTAGATTGTCAATGCAGACATACGGTGGAACTTCCAATGCTTCAAAAGTTGAGTTGAAGCGGCATTTTTGTGAAAATAGGTCCCAAAATGCAAAGTAGTAATTTCCATCATGAGGTCCAATTTGACTTATTTACTACAAATAACGTCTCTTTGTTCACCTTTCTATGCCAGTGACGTATAGTGACAGGCAGAAAAATAAAATGCTCCTCCACTAGATGGCAGAAGGTACAATTCACCTGTGTATCCATCATACAACCGAATATGTGTTCAACTAATATTTATGAGTAAATTGAGAGGAGATTATTTTAGTATTCATATTATTTGTGTCATTTTTGTTTGGTGCTGTGTGGTGATATTTTTCAAATGTAAAATATGTGCCAAGCGCAATCATATTATAGCAATTCAATTCATTTTCAAGATTGGAATCCAGAATGTCTCAACTGTGAGGCAGATATGCCAAACAAAATTAACTCCTCACACCATTACATTTGACTAAGTAGATGCTAATGTAAGTGCACTATAAATTACCACTAGGTGACAGCAGTATTCCTGGTTCTGCTTCTTCTCTATTATGGGCCTCTGTAGTTTTACTTGACAGTTTTTTTATTTATTTATTTTCACACTTATTATATATATATATATATATTATTAGGTTTTATGCTCGACCATTTAAGTCACCCATGTTGTTGGAGATTCCACTGTATATTGGTATCTAGTCACTAAAACACATCTCTAGTCATTGCTGGTTGATGACATCACAGCACAATTCTCCAATGGTGATACATTTGAAAGTACTATACAAAATATATATTTTTTAACTTTTTTTTTTTTTTAGGTTCATTAAATTGTTGCTCAGATTCCCGGTGCACATCCTCTGCTGTTCTTTGGCATGACGGGTGTGTGTAATCGCTCCTATGAAGTCCAGTATGTCACGAGATAAAATATATTTAAAAAAACTTCCCAAAACACAAAAAGAAGGTGATCATTGGCATAGCAGTCCCAGTTTTGCATATATGCTTTTTTTTTCTTTTTTTTGCCCCTCATCACAAGTTCAACAGTCCTTAAGGGGGGAGTGGTTAGGGTCTTCAAGGCTGCTCTTGAAGGTGAGTTTGTTTATTTAAAAAAAAAGCAACAACAAAAAAAGCTTGTTTTTCTGCCTGGCGACACGTCCAAGGATGGAAATCACGATGAAAGCATGCAAGCTCATGTTCTATCCATGCTGCTGTTTTCCATGTTCCTTTTGTTTTGAATTATTACAAATTAAGACATTTTTTTCATGTTTTTTTGTTGTTTTTTTTGTTTCTTGGATGTTCCTCTCTGCTTCACAGTAGGCTGTGACGACAACGCAGCAGTGCTTAAGGGTGGCTTGCTTGATAGTTGAGACTGCACTTCACAGTTTGGTTTACAACAGCAGCATGTCAGATTTATTTTTTTCCTTTTGGTGTTGTTGTGTGCATTCCTGTGGTTGTATTTGGTGGAGCCACGTATGTTTGTTTTGGGCTTCTTCTTTTTTTTTTTCAGGCTCTGCGCTCCACCGGCTGTTGCAGACACACTTCACTTCCCGCCGACACGATGGGGAGTCTGTTGTCCATGTGGTAGCTGATCAGGTGACTCACACTCTCGAACCGATGGTCTTTTGTACGGACCTGTGAGCACAAAATATATGTTAGGAAAACTAAATCTGTCATAGCCTCCATTCTTATTTTTACACAGAATTACTGTATAGCTAATGATATAGGAAAAAGTTTGGCCATGCACAACACATTTAATTAAATATAAATTACAGAGATAAATTACTTTTATCAATATAAATAGCATATAGCTGAATGACAAGCATGAAAGCTACGAGAGGTGCTGTCTAACAAATTGGAGATTTTTACTGTAATTATAGTTTTTTTTCTATTACACGACTAACAAAGACGAGTATCTGATTTGTGGCCTTATTCATTTATTCTGTGCTATTTTATTATTTTATTTTACTTAGTATGCAACGAGTTATGCAACTCCTCAACTCCATCATGCGGTCTGAAATGCTGACATTCTTTTGTCCAGTCAATTTTGTTATTGTGTACTCTTACACGAAACAATTAATTCATATTTCATTGTATTAATTATTGTTTATTGGGGTATGTATTACTCTTGAAGGTCAGTTAATTCCTATCAATTGTCAACTTTGAACCCTTTTAAGTTCCAAAATGTCCTATGAAAATTTTACATAAATGTTCCGTCTCTTTGTAAACCTTATTATATCACAAACAAGTAAATAAATAATTTCATATTACTTAACAATGTACACCGAATGTCCCAAAAGTCACTATTCACTTCTTTTTTATCATTCGGATAGACGTGAGGCTGTCATCGTTTCACAGCTTAGGCTTTGCAGTTTTTCTAAGCCTATCATTCCCTTGCCCGTGGCTCACCAGGTGACATTGGAGCACCATTGCGAAATTTCCACCTGGCAAGAAGTTATTCAGTCCCCAACGGCAGTTCACTGACAGTCTCGAGAAGCTTTATTGCCATCAGACTGCTCATACGCATAGTACATCTTAAGCCTCAGGTTGTTGAGCATCACAATATTTGGCTTGAAGCCTTTGAATAACCTGAAGTTGGTCCATATTTGGACATGAAACTGTATGCAAAATCCCCGCGTAACCCCTCAATTATGCCATCAGGACTCACCACTCCCTCCGGGTCGACGAGGAGCAAATGTTTGGGCTGTCCGCCCTGCTGTCCCGTGAGGACGTACTGCCCCGGCGTGGTTCCCGACTCCCGCACCAGAAAGTCTCCGTCGCGGCCCAGCAGCCTCTCCGCCTCCCTGCGACTTAAGCTGCCATGGAACCAGGTCTCGCACTGTAGCTGCTCCACCAGAGGGGGCGCTGCTGTCACGGAACCCCCTAGGGCATCATCAAATGGCTCTTTAAAGACAGAGGGATTTGTACTTGTATTAGGAGGACGAGATGTATCGACTCCATTTTTTAAAGTGGATTTTCTGGCACTATTCACACTATGTAGAGATCTACTTGACTTGTGTGCAAAACATAGGCTGGTTAATGGTGTCTAAAGTGAAAAGCTTAGGCAGTCAGCCAGTCATGCTACATAAAATGCACTGTTAATAGGCAAAGGCCTTTTAATACTCTCATCTTCCTGCA
Organism: Leptonotus elevatus; assembly: GCF_054856555.1. Taxonomy (NCBI): domain Eukaryota; kingdom Metazoa; phylum Chordata; class Actinopteri; order Syngnathiformes; family Syngnathidae; genus Leptonotus; species Leptonotus elevatus. Next base: position 17,678,969 of record NC_141244.1, read on the forward strand.
GGCCTACAAACTAAATACACGCATGCACACATGCATACCTGTTCTTATTGCATGGGTAACTGATTAACCCTTCATTTCCTCAAAGTAAAAATGTAACTATAGCTACCAGGTCATGCACGACCCTTGCCCATACTGATAGTACATATCATTAAGAAGTGGTAGGCAGTAGTTTATGAAGGCTTTTCTGGGTCAAAATTAAAGAATTTTTTTTTATTATATAGTACATAGTGAACAAAAATATCTAAATGATTAAAAAGGCAATCATTATAAACATTTAGACTTGAATACTGCACGTTCAATATAATTTTTGATTACACTTTTATTACATATTTTATTGATTTACTATTTTGACAAAAACAACTTTGATAGTCACAATTCCATACTGAATAAATAATATACTCAACAAAAATATAAACGCAACACTTTTGTTTATGCTCCCATTTTTTATGCGATTAACTAAAAAATCTAAAACTTGTTCCACATACACAATATCACCATTTCTCTCAAATATTGTTCATAGACCAGTCTAAATCTGTGATACTGAGCACTTCTCCTTTGCCAAGATAATCCATCCGACCCACAGGTGTGCATCAAGATGCTGATAAGACACCATGATTAGTGCACAGGTCTGCCCACAATAAAAGCCCACTCTGAAAGGCGCAGTTTTGTTTTATTGGGGGAGGGGAGGGGGTGTGGTCTGGGGACTCAGAAAACCATATAACCCCCCCCAATAAAACGATACTGGACCTTTCAGAGTGGCCTTTTATTGTGGTCGCACCTGTGCACCAATCATGGTGTCTAATCAGTCAATCTTGATATGGCACACCTGTGAGGTGGGATGGATTATCTCGGCAAAGGAGAAGTGCTCACTAACAGATTTAGCCTGGTTTGTGAACTATATTTGAGAGAAATGGTGATATTGTGTATGTGGAAGAAGTTTTAGATCTTTGGAGTTAATCTTATAAAAAATAGGAGCAAAAACAAAAGTGTTGTTTGCAATTTTGTTGAGTATAATAAATAAAATAAATAAATGAGCACTACACAGTTAATGTAGAGTAGTAAAATGTGTGAGGTGCATTAGGAAGTTTTATTGTTAACAAACAGTAGTTAACTTATTTTTTTAACTATAGTATAGTTAAAAATGATAATGTCATTTAAAAACACATACATTTGATTACGTGCTATGGTTAGTCATAGTAACTCACTCATGTCAAAAGCATCTCTGTGAGCGTTGCCATTGGCGGCGGCTGGTGGGCGGGGCTTATCCACATTGACGTAAGAGGGGTCATCAAACATCTCTCGCCCCCCTTCCTTGGCACCTACTAAAAGCAAGCACTGAATTTATGTTACGCTAGGCATATTTAATCTTTCACTCTTCATTCTGCGCCTGAATGATAACCTTGACGCATCCCATCTGCTGCCTCACGGGCAAAACGGAGCTCACCTGGCAGAGGCGGCAGAGGCTGCTTGTGAATGTCATTTTGACCCGGCTGGCCATAAGGCTGTAAAAACACACACACACACACATTAGAAATGATTTATACACATGTAAAATGGTACTGCATGTGCAGAACGTTCGCCTTTGGCTGCTAAAAAGGATTAAAAAGTCAATTGTGATGTGCTGATATTAAACAGAGTCTCAGTTACGCTTGCCATACAATCGATTATGCTCTTATCTCTTAAACGCAGAACCATCAGGATCTGTGTTTCATGTGAAAGCAATGCATGCGTACATAACTCTTGTCTGTCTCACCAGTGTGGCGCCCGGACGTGGTCTGATGTCAACCAGACCACCAGGGGGAGGCTGTTTACCGGGGAAGTTATTATAGTACGGGACGTCGGGCAGGAGGGCGGCCTCATCGTCTTCTTCCTCCCATGCAGAGCCATCAAATGGAGCCATTCTGATGTAGAAAGTGGTGCACATAAGTCAAGATTGTATACAAACATGAAGTCAAGCCAATAGATGCATGTGTGCATGAGTACCTGTCATGAGGCGTGACCAGTTTGGGTGGGTTTTTTAAGTACTGTTTGAAGCGTAGTTCAAAGGCCTGGCCGATGGTGCTGATGACTTCCTGGGCTAAACCCTCAGAGCATTCGAGAATGTGACATGCTGCAAGACAAGAGGACGATTATTTGCGTTTGCTCAAATTATATGGCTATTTACATAAACAAATAAATGCATATTTCCTTGGTTATTGTTACAACATGACCACTCCACAGTGTGGCCTGCCTAGGAGCTTGCCATTTTAGTGTTTGTGCTCTAGTTTTAATCTATACATATTGTAGCTCAGCATATGTATTTGTAAATATAAATCTGTTGAGTAGGTCAGCTGGAAATGACAAATGGCAAAAGACATATTTTTTCTTTATTTTTTACCAAGTCTAAATTTTAATATTATCTTCTCAATGCATATCTAATGTTGTGTTGATGACAAAACTCTACATTATGTGAGAAAAACCCTTGAAAAAAAAAGATTGTCAGATATTAATTTAATTTAATTTAAATTAAATGGATGGATGGATAAAGGAAACAACTTCTTAGAGGCATTTTCTTCCATTTTCTCCACTGTATCAGGAATTACCGTAGCTTAATAAAGTGAACAAAAAAAAGTGGAATCACTCTTTTCTACTTCAGATGACGTTGCTCTGTAATGTGAGACAGTGTGTGTCAAATTCCGATAAATACATTTATAAGGATTCCTTGGAATAACTCATTTAAGTCATTGAAGGATGAATTTGCAGTGCTTTCTGCCCACACAGTAATACCCTATTTTTTCACTCTTATCATCCTTTTGAACACAAGCTAGGAGTTGTCAGAAATCTCAACGACAGAGAACAGATGCCAGAAAGAGGAGACAAACTACCTGCAGGAACCATAATTGGGCCTTTGTCAAATCCAAAAAGAAAAGTAGAACCTGCCACTGCACCCTGTCCAAAACAGGAGGTGGAATGTTGTGGTCCCCTACATGCGAGGTTTGTTAGAGAAACATTAACATACTGTAACATTCCAATGCAGTTCAAATCCAGCAACACCCTCAGACAAAAACAGGTTCACTGCAAGGACAAACTCAGGGAAGCAGTGCAGTTCCCTGGTGTCAGTGTATTCTTTATTATACACAATATAATCCTTACAATTCAACTAATAATGTGTATATGGCATGGTTTTGTCAAAATACCACTCCATTTCAAGAATTACTGCACACTTTTGACCCCCCAAAAAAAGCCTTTCTGAAATCAGCCTGTTTTGAGGGGGCGGGCATTACATTTAAATTGAGTGATTCTTCCACCTACAGTATCACTAGGGGTACTGTAACCACACTTGTCTGCGAATCACTCGTAGTGGATCCATGTATGAGGTGCATACAGTGGACACATTGGCAAAAAACACAAATACAAATTCCCACCAGGCCAACATCTTCACTGAACAACTAAGTATGTGTTGCTTAGGAGAAGCGAACATTGATAAAACTCACACCAAATGGCGGATTACTGTAATAAATCACTGTTAAGTTACATTACAATCCGGCAACATTCAAATTGGCTTGCTCACAGACATTTTCGCAAATAGGGAGAAAGAGTAACTTGATTTTAACCATTTTAATGGCTCGGCAGGCACTCTAGAGACCTTAACTATCTGTACACAAGCATTTAAAAAGTCGATTTCCCATAATATGTCTCCTTTAAGGACAAAATGAATCTGTGGTGGATAGGAAAGACTTTAAGTGACAGAACGGCAATGTTGCTGCTATTGCTCACCTCTCTGGTTGACTGGGTCTTTGGCCACATATGCTACGTACTCAGCCATGTCCTGAGGGAGAAAGGGCGAGGCGTTTAGGAGAAAGCAAGGGGAGAGAGGGGATCAATATAGGAAGAAGAAGAAGAAAAAGTACAGTGCATTTTTGTGACAGAAAGGCTGGCAAGAAGAAAGACCAAGCCGCAAGCTTTTGGAGTTGTAACAGGAGTTAGGAAAAACATAACACAGAGCTGAAAGAGAGATAAGCAGGAGTAATAATAAGATCAAGCTTAGAGGAGAAGAAGACCGGCGAGGCGGCAGTGGAGTGAGTGGTAATCATTGGAATAGAAGATGACAGAAAGAAGCAGGAAGGACTAATATGCAGGCTGTTGTTGGAGGAAGACGGAAAAACGGCAGAGAGAGAGAGGGGTGTGAGATCAGAGAAGGGGCTCGGGTGACTCACTGGGTCTCCTCCAGAGGCGAAGGAGATGGACTGCATGTGATGATTGGCGATTATCTGTGGAGGGAAAAAAGGGAAGAGGACGAGGAGACAGACAGAAAGAGAGAGAGAGACATGGATGACATGAAGGGCGGGAGATGAGAGCATGTGGATGAGGAGACATGCAGAGTCATTACTGGCAGAAGTGCTTTGTTTTTCCGTCACGTGAGTGCCATGAACTCTAGCGGCGATATAAAAGCTAAGGGCAACGCGTAGGACATCTTTTCAACAGTTTGCAACAAAAGTGGAGGACGAATCAATATCAGCATTAACACTTGACAATACTCTCTGCTCTCAGTGTTTGGCCAGAGGCTCATTTTGCGAATATCTGCCTGTTTGTGTTAAAAAAATAAATAAATAAAAAAGTACACATAACAAGGGTTGTAAAAATAGTTGGACAGTGTCCATGGGAATTCATAGAAGTGGAAATGGCCATTTACAAGAATAAACTGCAGGATGTTCTAGTTGAAGAAAAATATCTTACAGCATAATTACTGTTATAGAACAACCACCTTTATTAAACATTTAGTTGCACTGCGCGCATCCCTCGGTTTCACACAAACACTTCCTGCACAGCAAATGAGGCAACAGCTTCTGCATGCAATGATAACTTGGAAATTGGTATATAGGAAATTATTTGGCTATGGGCAATAAAATTGGAGAAAATGAATTTTACAGGGCAGATGCTAGCATAAATTGCAAGTGGATGAAATAGAATGGCTAATCTGGCATGAAAATGACCTGCAAATGGCACATTTTTTACTGGTCTGAAAACAATTGTCACTTAGCTTTCCATTACATCTGTCAAGCATCCTCAAATGTACTGTACAGTTAAATGTTTTAAGATGGTGACCGTTTGGAACTAATTAATTCCCTTTACATGTTTTGATCAACAAGGACGCCAACCAGCATCACTTAACTTGTGCTCAGTTTTGGATGTATCACTATCACAGAAGACTTCAATTCATATTTGGATTACACACAGAGAGTCCTTGACTGAGGAAGGCTGCACACCCACGTTACAACCCCTACGTTGGCGTTCCCCTCTGGAATTTGACCTGAAGATGTTAAATGTTGCCACTGCGCTATAATTTGCGTGTTATCTTTCAAGTTACGCAAACCCTGTTCATCCTCTGCGCTCGCAACACCCACCAGACTCTATTATTATTACTCGGATGTTACGTATTGGCTTTTTTTTGTCTGTCATATGACTGGTTTAATATGCGATTACTGCCGTGTGTGCAATCGTGGTCACTGCCAAAGAGAGATTCTGTCCCACCTGTTTGCAGTCGGATGCCAGCAGGTTGAGGCTGCTGGTGGAGATGGTGAGGCTGATTGTCATGCCAGCAAACTGCAGATTGCTCTTGCCCAAAATAGACGCAAGGCAGCGTGAGGACGGCTGTGAAGGAGAGAGATAGCAGAAATAAAACGTGTAGCGCATGGGTCACCAACCTTTTTGAAGGGCTGATTAATTCAAAGGGTTACAGTTCATCAATGTGAAGAGACTGATCATGTTCACTGTTTCTCATAATATCAACAATGAAGGTAGGGAAACAGATAAATATCAATATGCAACACTTGATTTCTATACATCTTTGCAAGTGTTAACATTAACAAATGATTACTTCTGCAACATTCCTCGATAAACACAACGTCCCATCACTAGTGAGCTATTTCTAGAGCAGGCCCACGAGCGACTCATGTGGTCCTTGGAGGCGATCTGGTGCGCGCGGGCACCTTTTGGTGACCTTTGGTTTAAAAAAAAAAAAAAGAAAGAAAGGACTTTCATAATAGTCTCAGCATGTCCGTGTAGGAACCTGTGGGTGTGGGTGTGTAAGTGCTCGTGACTGGGCTGGGGTGCGAGAGAACAGCTGCAATTGTGAAAGTGATCCTGTCTGCTGTGCAAGACCAACTGTGGCCCATGAGGAGCAGACAGGACGATCCACAAAGGCCAGGCCCAGACCGTTTCACGAGAAGACCAGTACTATTGTGCCAGTCTGTCCGTGGTAGCAAAACTTTGGGATAGGACTCCCGTGCCTGGCTAGAATAACCAGAGATTACAATAATTAGAGGGACCTTTTAGCTTAGCTAAATCATATAATTGTGTCGGCTACGCTCTGCTACGGGCAAGGAATTCCTTGGTTGAACAGTGCTATGACGCGGGGCCATTGAGTATAGCCACCTGTCTGTTTTTAGTTTTACAAGAATACCGAGTACAGACCGGCTGTTGCAGCTAATCTCTAGTCCTCATGACATTGGCTCCATACAGCCGAATGCCCCAAAAGTGGAACAATTTATAAAAAAAATGCCTCCAAGGTATAACAGAACTTTATTACGCGAGACATTTCATGTGTGGAGAGTCACTGTCACCAAAATACACAAGTAAAAATCAATGAATGAGGTGATCATTGCCACCCTCAAATATCCACTCTCACATTTTTGTCTTGGCCATTTCCTCTCTTTGTATTATTATAATATAGCTAGGCCAGTTCAGTCCTCTTCCTCCTTGATAATCGCACCATGTTGATTAGTAGCACTTTAATTTTGTCTTGTGGTTAACTTAATTTTAATTCATATTAATACATGTTTTATGAAGGCGCCACTTTTCTCCTGGAATGAATCCACCCACTTTAAATTATGTCCTATGGGACTAACTTGGAAGTCGCACCGTATTCAACTTTGGATATTCCGCTGTATAATCTATGTCTCTACCTCTCGAGCCCCTCATGTAGCGAGGGCGCATGATTTGTAATTACCTGCAAGTACACCACTGTCCGCAGAAGTGTACAATCAACCTAAATCCAGACGCATGTGTGATGCGCCAGATTGCGCGACTGAATAGCCGACTGACCACAGAGTGGACAATCAAGCTAAATCTAGCTCTTATCCCGAAAACCCTTTACCACCGCTGCCCACTTAAGAGGTATAAATAAATAATGTCCCAAATGGGTGTGTGTACATAGACAGTGTGCACGCTGTGTACCTTTCTTCTTCGCTGTGCTCCTTTGGCTCCCGGCACAGCTTCGCACACCATCGAGATGGCCTCCCTGAAAGATTTACAACATGCAAGCATGGTGTACCATATCATTACCACTGACACCTTTCTGGACTCGCTTGTTGTGTTGCGTGGATCAAATGACCGAAATGTATTGTCGCTTGGGGGATGTGCTCGCCCCGCCAGCGACACAGACGAAAACATTGCGACGGAAACCAGAAGGAAACCACTGGAATGCCACAACATTCTAATTTAAGCAGACACACACCATGCAAATACAAAGTCAGACTCTTCAGCGGGGAAAAATGACGGACAAGCAGGAAAACAGAAATGTGTCCAGCCACATTTTAACCATATAACCAGACGCATGAGGAATGCAACGCTCGAAATAGCAAACATTGTGGCCTCACCTGGTGACCTGAGTTCTTGTGTTGAAGTCCAGGGCTCGCATGGATTGTAGGACCTCCACGCAACCCATGTACTGCACAGGAAATAGGAAGCAAATGCAACATGAGCAACACAGGAATAAAACAACCTTTTCCTCTTATCTTAACTATTGAAAAGTGTGCCAAATAAACATACAACAAACCCATTAGACACTTTGTTAGGTACATCCGCAATATAAATTACGTGATTGTTCATAAATGTGTCAATACTAGGGGTGTCAGGCGATTATTATTATTTTTAATCGTAATTAATCACATTGTCAATTAATCACTGTTCTAAATGTACAATAAAATGTACAATATTTTTTTCCCTTAAGTTTTCAAACTCTTGTTACCATAAAAGTGAGAAAAAAAAATTAACTAATACAAATATGGCTGCATTTTTTAGTCATTGATACAGTAATTTCGTAATAATTCATAAAATAGAGTTAAAATTAAAAAGATGCACTGTACAGTAAAAAACAAGTGTGATATTGACTTGTTTGGGTCATATATCTGCCACTAGATGGCATAACTGGATTTGTAAGACAGCTCAGTGCATTTTTCTTTTCATATTAAGAGCTAGCTAATCTTTAAGATGAAGTAACTTCTGAAATTCTGTATATTATTAAAATGGTCAAATCCAAAATGACCCCAGTCTCCACAAATATATGCATTATTATTAAATGTAATACTGCTAGATTTTGACGTGGGCATGTCTGCTGCGTTGCGACTGAAATTTCCCCAGTCCAGGTTTTCCAAGTGAGGGGCGGTCATTAATCGTATGTTAAATTTTTTTTAGTGCCGTTTAAGGAACTTTATATGGAATATAAACAATATATGGAATGTAATAGTTTACAGATTCATCTTTAAGCTTTTAACTGCTACTGTATAGACGCACCATAAGTTGAAAAGGTATAAGCAGACCAACGGTGACAAGCTACAAAGTCATTCACATACCCGTACGGAGTAGGAAACACCGGTGGTGCTGACCACGTTGTCGGAATGCAGCCAACCACGGGTGGGCTTGTTGACGAAGGAGCCATGCCGCGTCCATTCATCCCCTCCGAGCTGAGCACCTTCTACCCGTGCCCTCCTGGACGCCCCTCCCAGCCGGTTCATGTCCTGCAGCGGGGGTCGGGGAGGGGGAGAAGGAGCGGTTAAAGGGGGGAGCGGGTGATGCAGCGGAGGGGAGGAGCTCGAGCTGCTCCCGTCGTCCCCGGGGGACTCGACAGGTGCCCGGGGCTGCGGTGGCCTGCTGGAGGCCTTGAGTCCTGGGAGTAGGGTGGCAGAGACGCCCAGGCGCAAGGAGCCCATCCTTGGGAAGAAGGAGCAAAGGGTGGTGGGGCTGTTCTCAGGTGGCCGGGGAGAAGAGGGGGGCAAGATGGGGGTGAGGGAGGAGGAGGACAGAGAGGAAGGTAAGCCAGGAGAGGGAGTGAGAGGGGTGGCAGGACTTGAAGGAGGGAAGGACGATGGATTGGAGTTCGTCTCGTCAGTCGAGCTGAGCGATTCACTTCTGAAGTGGGTGTACTTTGTTTTCGGGACAAGCTCCATAGTGGTTCAGTTTTTATGTCAGCACAAGTCCACACAGACTGTAGTGATTCGTATCAAGGTCTTTTTGTTTCTGAATTCAGAGTTTCTCTCTTAAGGACGCACCGCCGGTCTCCGTCAGCGTAAGAGAGGCATCCATCTGTCCAGTTGTCAGTCCTCCACTCAATAACAGGCAGCCCAAAGTGGACCGCTTTAAAAATGGCTTCATCCACAATGACAGCAGTGTTAAAAATGTCTTTTAGGAAAAGAGCGGCGCTCCAGATGATGGCTGTGTACAGATGTAGACGGCGGTTGCTTTGGAGCGTCTCAGTGCGTGACATGTTGACATCAGTTCGCTTCTCAAATCAGAGTTCATTGTGTGATCAGCTCATGACCAAAAACTCATCTTGCTCCAGCGAACAGGATTTTTTTTAAAACTAAGATTTTGTCTCTCAGTCCAGCTGTCATCGGCACCAAAGAAAATCAACACAAGTGATTGTCTCTCAACACCACTTGCATATGTGTGTGTGGGGGATACTGCTCTGAGGAAGGAGTGTGCGTGTGTGCGCGCATGTGTGTGCGAGACAGCTCCCTTGGCAGCTCTGTCCAGCTTGACACAGGCCGATAAAAACCCTATTAGCAGCCAACGAGGGGAATCGCAAGGGGGCTGAGCACACTAACAAGGCGACGACACATACACAACTTCAATTGGTCAATAGCCTACAACACACCTGCAACCTCAATCGGCTAAAGGAGAGAAAGCAAGCTTACAAATATATGGCTAGTGTCCAACTCCTGGTAGAAGCACCCTTGTTATTAAAGCCCGCAAAAATATTCTACTCCCTCTCCTTCTTCCTCCAAACGATTTGGTGTCCGCCCTGACTGGCCCTAGCTGGCTCCCTAACCGTGTTGTCTTCCTCCCTCTTCTTCCAGATCACTTCTGGCGCTGCCTCCTTCCCTTTCTCGGCACTCCTTTCTCTCTTCTCCCTCTCTCCTCGCCTCTCCTGGAAGTCCTCTCTCTTCCTCCACACAATGTACTCAGCCAGCCTCTGCCTCTCTAGCGCCTCCGCCCTCTCCCGCACCACCACTTCCTCTCGCCTCTTCCAGATTATCTCCCCCTCGCCCCCTCCCGCGGTTGCTTGTCCGTTCTCCAGGCTGTCCCGTTTAACAGTACCGCTTGTTTAGAAAGTGTTAACCCCAAGCCTCTCTAGCCTCCCTCGCCTCGAAGGGACAGCTAGAGGCTATACACGCTCACCTACTTAGACACCAGAGTAAATAAGAAAACCAAAAGATTTAAGACTGGGCTAGCATCAGCCCGTTCCTGACAGAAGTTCCTGATATGGCTAAAAGAAGTGAGGCCGTTGTGGTTTGAAATTGGTCACCTCCAGAGCACCATTAGAAATGTGGTTAAGTGTCTGGCATACACTGCAGTAGCACGGTGGTGATGTAACACTAGAGGATGCAGGTCGTTGGCTAATGAAGGGCAACGGGTTTGTTGTGATAGTAATGAGACCTGATTTGAAATATACAATTAAACTCTCACTCTGCTGACCCCCTTCAATGCATAGCGGCACTAACCTTGTTACGCCAAGCAAGATGTCCAGATAGTAGTCAGTTACCTGAGAGAAGAGCAGTGATGTAGGCCTCATTCATCTAAAGATAAAGCTTTCCAAGATGTAATCTACTGTACAGATGTAGTGTACCACTTTATATTCTGCATAGTCCAACCTTAAAGGCAAACAACAGTCTGTTTACATTAACAGTTTCCCACAAGCCAAAGTTCCGCAAAGAAAACAGTTAAACAGGCATCATCTCCGCCTCAGCGTGGCTCAGGCACTAGACATAGTCACAATCTCTTGACCTTTACTCCCTCCAGGGAGATCGGCACACACCTAACTTAGATAACACCTGCAAGGTTTGGCACCAATATCTATGTGAAGTAAAGACAAAAAAGACACTTCAGACAACAGCTGAAGTCCCACGCACCAGCTTGCGGCGGGCGCACAACCAACAGTCGCCCACAACCAGTCTAGCACCACAGAGGGGTTGTCTAGCAAAGCTTGCTAGTCATCCATCTGGTCGTGGATTAGAAGCACCGTGGACGATCCGCTCACAGTCGAACAGTATGAGACAGAAATTGTTAAAGAAGTATGGCTGGAAAAGTCACCCTGCATTAGGGCCATCTAGGGCCAACCATCAAGGGGCCACCAAGGCCAAACCAAACAGTCTAACAAGCCCCAAATACAAATGGATTGTTCTTTTAAAAAAAGATTCAAACTGCAATTACTTATTTAACTAGCACAACTGAACTGTTCAAAGAGTAGTGTTAATCCTCGTGTTGCCAAAAGAATGCTTGGGCGCACACAAGAAACAGGGTAGGTCAGATGACTCCAGAGGAGATGACTCGCTATACGTCCGCGGAAATCCTGAGTCACCTACACATGGACAGTACGATAAACTGCCAAAAACATAACAATAATCAATTATTTAAACTAGCCACTAGTCACTTGCTGTACAGCACCTAACTGCTGAAAAAGGAGAGTTGATCCTTGCGCTGCCAAAAGGATGCTCAAGCGCACAGCAGGTTAGGTGAGGTGACTTCAGAGAAGACCCACTATCACAAGGGGAAATCTTGAGTCATCTGCACGTTGACAGCAGAAGAACCTGCTACAAACATTATACTAATCATTAATTAGCAGTGTCAAGACCAGGTAGCCATGCACAGCAAATTGTCCACGTGGAATGAGTTTGTTAATCTAATTTATCCCACCGCTCCTCCGAGCGGCACTTCAGCATCACTGATGGTGATTCAGGTTCACTGCAGGTGATTAAGGTGAGATCAGGACAAAGGAAGCGGCTGAGACTCGCCATTGGGTGAACACAGAATGGGGAGGGGGGAGACAGGTGACCTGAAACAACCCTGATTGTCTGAGACTGGTGCGCTCAGCACAGACGAGGACCGTCTGGAGCGTGAAAACAAAAGGCAGTAAGTGTTTTGAAGGAATTTTCTAAAAACTGTACACCATTACAAATTAAAATGTACTGCATCGTCTCAACTCAGTGGATACTATTACAGAATGGAGAAGCACCAGTATTAAACAAGTAATACAAATAAAAAAACTTTACATTTCACTCCGTCTGCAGCTGCAGCCCATTGCCATGGCAACAGACGATTAAAAGAGATGCCTGTTGAGGAGGTTTGCTGAGTAAGTCCTGACAACGGCAGAAAAAGAGTTGGCAGACAAAGAGCGTAGTTGAATCGCACGGCAGCAGCTAATCACACTGCCGAAGACTCCACATGATTATTTCTTTGTCTCGCCAAACTCCCCCTGAAAGATCAATAGCTTTCAGGAAATGATCAAAGTTGGAGCGGCGTCGCGCCAGCCATAAAAGCCAATCAATGTTGACATGCCATGTTGGCGGCATGCGACTGGCTCCAACTAGGACATGTACGGCAAGTTAGAGTAAAACAACCCGACAGCAAGCATAGAGAGCAACACAGATGTTTAGAAAACTGGCATAAAAAACAACCTGAATATTTAAAGATAAAGATTGTAAGTAACAACACACTCGCAGACTAGAACTTCAGAAGGTCAACATGAAAAAGTACTACTTGAGTGAGTGGAATTAGTTATTTTCTGTACAAACAAGTTTCTTATTTGGTTTAAAAAACAAACGGGTCCATATTCACATGACAGAAATGTAAGGCGCTCGTCCGTCCGTTCCTTCCCCTCAGTCCTTCCACTCCCTAAAAAAAAACGTCCCCGCTGAAACGCTCTTTCGCTGGATTAATTCACAAAGTCACCATTGGCTACGCGTCTCCATCTTTCCACTTGCCCTCCTCTGTATTGGACTGTCCTCTCCTCTTCTTCTTCTCTCCCCTCCTCTCCCTCATTCACTCATTTCGGGCGGATGGTGGAATGGCAACGCTGCCAGGGCGGACAATGGCACTACTTCATTGTGCTCCTTTTCTCCCCCTCCACTTCCACTCTGTCTGTCCTCCCCCTCCCTCCTGTCTGGGCGGGTGACGCTGCCTCCAATTCTTGCCCTTACCGTCTCTCAGCATCACTCTCTCTCTCTGTAACACACATACAGTACCCCTCCTTTCCTCTCATCCTGTTTCCTACCCTTCCCCCCCACCTCCCGCAACCTCAGTTTAGCTGTGTACATGTGTATGCACAGCAGGACGCTCCCGCCGTACATTAGCTCTTAGAGAGATGGAGATGTGGAATAAGTGAGGAAAAAAGGGCTGGCATGGCTTGGGGGGGGGGGGGGTCGACTGTCCAAAGCGCCGGCTTTACTCATGTTTGGTAACCTGAGATGCTGAGAGTGAAAGAAAAGACAGAGAGACAGGATGGAGACAGTTCACCCTCCCCTACGTAAGGTAGCGACACTGTGCCTTAGTGTTATTCTCTCAGGAGAGCAGCAGCAGAGATTGCCGTTCAAGCGTGAGAAAGCAGTGTTGCGGAAAGCAGAGGAAGTCACCCAGAGTGATCCACAGGAGTCCTCAAATGACACTACAGGCACTGCAGTACCGCTACATAACCATGTGGCGTCTATCTACTGGGTATTTGAGGTGTGTCAGAAAAGTCCCGGGACTGGTGTCACAAAAGATATTCCAAACACAAACTGGGAGATTTCCCCTTTGATGTGGGCCAGTCCTACTAATAGATCCTGCAGTTTTTGCTTTGTTCACTGCTAGGCATATTGCGGTTTTAAAAAGTCATGATTTCAAAACTGCTAACACTTATCATAAGCAGTATGAGTTGTTTTGTTTTTGTAGTCCTAACAGCTGGCAAAGTGATATGACCACCCCCCCCCCCCCCCCGATCAGTCACAATTTGTCAAATCCACTTGTCAAATAGGCAATATTTTCAGTATGATTGAGAGTGTCACCCAACACTCTCGAACAAATTCAAGGTAACGTTATTATATTAATGGAATGCAGCTACAATTGGTGAAATAAATACTATTTGATTGAGATTGCATTTATTGTCATTATACAAAGTACAATGAAATTTGAAGCTCTGTCATAAGTGCACACATAGTAGACAAATAAAAATATATCCAATTAAATTAAATAGAATAAAAATAAATAAAGCCAATACTGTATAAAAGTACTGTATCTACTATATATATTGCAATGTGCAAAAGTGCAATGACTAGATTGCATTAAATGGGAAGTTGTTTGCTCAAACATTTACTGATAATACATTTTAGAGCTGTAATTGCAATACTGTGAAATTGCGATATTTTTGCTCAAAGTTAATATACCATGAGAACCTTAGAACTTGACACCAGCCCAGCCCATTCAGTACATGAGATGAGACAAGAGCTGCAATGGGACAAGTCGTGTATACTTCACCAAGAAAACGCACCTGCTCACATTCCCTGAGTAGTGGAGCATTCGTCAGTTCCTGATATCATAAACTTGAACTGGCATCGTCATACTAATTCAAACTCCCAACTTGCCTGGCCTATCTCTGTGTAATGAAAAATATATATATTTTTCAAGCGCAGGAAGTGTCAAAATCAAGATGGATGTGATGATGGAGCTTTAGAAAATCCTGGAAGAATGCTTATCAAAAAGTATAATAATGTGGCAGAGAAGGCTGAGAAAGTGCGTGACTGCAGGGGGAGCTTCGAGGAAGAACATTTGGTCATTTGGTGAAATGTTCTGTGACAACTGTCCTGGAACTTTTCTGACACGTTGTAAGATCATCTTACAGACACACTGTGATATGATTGGTAGCCTGTATAGTTATTGAGTTCCAAGTGTAAACCCCCACCATGAAACACATGACACACTGTGGCAAAGGGTTGACAAAAGCCAACACTGTGACTAGCATATCATAGTATTGAATGATAGGACAGTTCTTTATAGATGCAAATTCCTGCTATTCATCTACCAGGAAAGCAATTTTGTTTAATTTTAAATGTAATTAATACAAAAAAAAAAAAAAAAAAAACTCCAAAGAAATTAGATATCAAAAAGTTAGCAATGAAAATAAATTATCGCTTTTAAATCATCAGATTCCTATTGAAATTGTGGTTGCGTCTGCACTATCTACAAGGCTAATTAGATTATTCGACTTTGATCAAGCAGCTGCCCCTTTATTAGATTTCTTTATCATATTTGAAAGTGATGAACTGCAGGAGGGTTCACTTAAACCCTTTGACGAATATCCACGTCAGAGGTGTACAAAGGAGTATTGGGGCTGAGCTGAAAAGAAAAAAGATACAATAGAGAAACAAATTGAGAATAAAGCAAAATTATAAGAAATACGTCAGAATGTAATGTGATTAAAGTCGGATTGTTCTGAGAAGATGAAATAATTTCAAGCTGTCAAGTCAAATTTTTTCTTGTCCAGTTTTTATTTTATTTTCCTAACTCAGTTCTCAGAATAGATTTTCAACAATATTCCGACTTTATGTTCATGAAATTCAATTTTTTTCGTCCCTCAAAATATTACAAGTTTCTCCTGTAATATTTTACTTTTTACTGTCAAAAAACAACAACTCATAGAACGACTATTGTCATAAAAAAATATAAATACAAAAATATTTTTGCTCGACTACAAATTGATTCTTACCTAATGAAAAAGTAAAATTGCCATTTTATTCCTCATGACATTCCGATTGCATGCACTTGTTATAACTGTCTCATAGAAGTTTTCAGTTTGGCCTCTAATAGTTTTCTAATTTCTGATACAATATTTGCCAATGGCATGTTATGCCAACCCCTTTTGCCACAGTGCCCCTTTGTGCTTGTTGCTGTGTGTGTCTTACCACATATTCCATTGGCTGCCTGTGAGTCTGTCACCCTAAAAACACCAAAGTGCACATGAGCACAAGACAGACACAGACAGACAACGCGCCGAGCCAGTCAAAGAGCGTGCGCCGCCGCCGCTGTTGCTGCCCCACGTGCGGCTTCTCGCCTCCCAGCATGCATTGCTCCCCGTTGGAACTGCCGAGAGGAACGCGATGGGAAGCGGATCATGCACAGAGACGTAATGCAAGTGCAACACTGAGTGCGAGAGAGTACAGTAAGAGAGCGAGAGGAAGCCGAAGAGCGAGACAGAGAGGCAATAATCCAGAGAGCGTGTCGGAACACGGGCTTTGGAATGATGGGAATTAACTGAAAGGAGCGCATGTGTAGGATGCTTGTGTTTCGGCACGCCTGACGGCACACTGTCTCCCGAGCGTGCGGGAGAGAGGCAGCTGCAGCTCGTCAACATGAGATCAAACCGTTATGAAGAGCACTGGATAGAATGTGTATACAATGTGTGAATATACTTTACACAGTATGCTAAAAGGTAACTTCAACGAAAACACCAATAAGAGTTCAGTCTTTACAAAGATAATTGTGCTCCGTTTTGACCGCATCAGAGAGGTATTATGCTAATTCTTACCAATTTCAACAAGATGATCTGCTTTGTCGTTGCTGTACAATGAGTCCACTTTATAGCGATTTAGAATTTTTTCCTCATGATGACATTCTCAGGGTTCGCCTGCATGTACTATTAAAACGGTGTTGTTAAACAATCAAGAACATGGTTTACAACATCACATTTTTAAACGAGCGTCTCCACCTTCTCTCGCGCTCATGGATGACGATGAGGCACTCTATCGTGGCCAACTGCGGCTGAAACGAAATGAAAGATAATGTATCTAATGGTAAATATATAACATAACTTGCTTTGGACGTGCTTTGGACCATGTCGCCGTCTGATTTAACGCAACCCAACCCACAGATAGTTACTGATACATGCTCGGGTCACAGACACCACCCCCCAAAATATTTTCTCATCGGATCTCCACGATTCACGTAGGTGACCTGTTTTGGTTTCAAAACTGCAAATTTCGCTAAAAGGTGACAGATTTTAATGCCTGATTCTTATAATAGCACGGAGTCGTTATTTGTTTCTTTCTCAGAAAAAAAAGTTTTGGATCTGATTTGAGTAAAATTGTGGTAGAGAGAGAAGATTAGATTAGGCAGCCAATTCAGCAAGAGATCTCCGTCTGCCCGTCTAACGGCTCACACTGCAAACATGTGAGCTGGCTATTTTGGGTTTGCCCCCCACCCCCCCCCCCCCCACCCCCCCCACCACACACATCTCTATCTGCTTCCATCATTCCCTTCCTGCCTCTCTCCTCTTACATCGTCCCCCTCGCTTCTAGCGCCTCACACTTCCCTAAACACCGGAAGTCCTGCACCAACTTTGGGTCACAAATTTGCCAATTGAATACCAATTTCAAACCTTTTAAAAAAAAAGTTATCATGGTTATAAATACCAAGTAAGCATCTCGCTCACTCATCTCATAACAGATCTCAACGGGGAACTTCCCCTATTAGAAACCGAAGTGGTTAAATATGAAAATAACATGAACCTCTATGATTTCTGAAGTGAAAATCTGGATGACAAAAATTGCAGTCTAGTAATTTTTTTAAAACATAGAATCTTTCATTTTCACGCAAATGCATATGGATTATAAAAAAATAAAAAATAAACTGTACATAACGTTCCTAATTGTTCCTTATTTTTAGAGTGCTAACCCCGCCCACCCACTAAAGCTTTCACATTAGGCATCAATTAACAAATTGACCAAATGCCACCTACCAACTGGTTCATCCTATCACAAATCACACTAAGACACCATCACATCCTCGCAGACAGTTTGAACTTAGAACTCAAGTAACCGGTAAGTAGCACGTAACACAAATGCTGAAGTTGTTACAATGGGGTAGATGCCACGGACTTTCGACTTCCGGGTTTCACACATCAGCATAGTTTCCGGCCACTAATCGCCGCGTCACAACACTCGCACCCCCGCCCCTGCGCCCCCCAACCGCGCGCTCCCGGCGTCTCAACTCTCTGAGATGCTTTGTACAACTGAGACGGACACACTACACACTCACACCCGTCAACAGCAACGCGCAACCGAGGGGCACAAAGGCGGAAGCGCAAGAACTGGGACGCGGCCCACACGTCGCAAACAGGAAACGGAAACAAAGCTGATGTGTGAAAACCAGGAAGTCCCGCCTCCTCCGTGGCATACATACAGAAAAATATCATTCCATCCTTCTGTAATGTATTTTTGCTCTGCGAGGCCGTGAAGGTGTCAGAATGTGATTGGATGAGCGAGTGCAGCAGTTTGTGTTTGTGCGGTCAGCGAGTTCACAACTGAACATATCAAATGACGGAATTGATTGACGTGACGTTAACTCGACTATCATCACCTGAGCGTCAACTATGAATAATCTGAAGTCATGCAACCCCAGCAGTAAACACTTTTTTTTTTTTACACACATCATTAGCATTGTTGACAAGATGGTATACCATGAGATTCTTTTGTGGGATTCTATTCATAATTTCGAGCTATTTTGCAATTTCAGGTGTTTACGTCATCCTTGTGTGACGTCCAAACCAGAACCGGTGTGAACATTGCAAAACAAGCAGGGGACAGGAAGTACTGCTTCATTCCTGGTCGAGTAGACACGTTTCAAGTTGTTCCATTGTATAACCACAATGCTTCCACCATTCATGTTATGCTGCCTTCTCTCATTTTTAGAAACTGTGGCTGGAGCTATTTTATCATCATGTTAACTGCACTGAAGTGAAGTTGTAAACACGATGATGCCCGATGCCTCCAAAGTCACAATTTAGAAGTAAAAAGACTTTGTTTGTTGCTTAGCTGGCGACGCCAGTTCTTCTGTAATCGCAGCCATGTTTGTCAGTGAAATGAAGTGCATGTCAGCGGTGAATGCGCTTTGAGACATGGAAGCTGTTTAACGAAAGTAAAAAATAAAATAAAAATCATCCTCACTACTAAATTAAAATTAATCAATAACATTGATTAATCACACAGCCCTAATAACAATTTTTTTTTTTTACATTTTACTTCAAAAATGGCCTGTGAGAGTATAATAAAGGTTTTATGAGTTCAGTTCAACCCTGCAACAGATTTGATCTATTTCCATTAACGCCTATCGGCTGCGTTGGCTCTTAATAGCTCCACCGTGCATCCAATTAAAAAGAATAAAAATGACACCAAGCAAGGCAGCGACTGAGCGGCGCTGGAGGAAATGCAGCTGTGGCCCATTGTTTGAGGTCGACGCTGTCGACTACGTGCGCCGACCTTGAAAAGAAAACGTACATTCTGTCGCCACAATACACCCACACTGACAGACAAATACATCAAATCGTATTAAACCCCGTTGACGTGTGCTCAAGTTGATGGCAAGGAAGTCGCCGCTGTTTTCGATTGATAGCATCACACTCATACTCACGACTTGCACAGATCTGCCAAAAAAGGAGGCAGAGACGATCGCAAATGTCACGCCGTCCCGTCAGTCAGGAAGCAGGACCGAAACTTTTCCCGTTTGATTGACGCTGAATTGGACAGGTCCAATTTTAATCAAGTGGATTTTTGGATTGAGAGCATTTTTGCGTTAGAGTGCCCTGAGATTGCCGCCTGTCCGTCTCTGTTGCTTTGGGCCTATACGTGTTTGTCTGACTCTTGACACATTCCCGAATCTGCCACATTTTCGACCAGTTGTCGCCCTCTCCATTTCATCAGCGTCGATAGCTTGACCGTATATAATATCACGTCAGCGAGCGGTGTGGCTGACCCTGATAAGAGCCTTCAGTGGCCTCAATCATCTCGCTTACCCTTCAGTCGCTTTCCATAATAATCTGGTGTTCACCTTTTTGTGGCGAATTCAGCTGCGCTTTTGTCTCCATGGATACACGCAGCGGGAGTCACATGGAGTGTTCACTCTTTGACTACTCATCGATAGCAAGAACAAATACCACTAGGGCTTTGACATATAAAATTTAATTTAACACAGTGACAAAACATTGTGAACAAAACCTTTGAGCTGGAGACTTTCCCAACCGACTTTGGCGCAAGGCAGGGTACGCCCTGGACAGGTCGCCAGCCAATAGCAGAGCATACATTCACACCTATGAACAATTTAGTCTTCAATTAACCTAATTTGCATGCTTTGTGCTGTTCCCGAAGAAAGCCCCCACAAGCATCGTGAGAACATGCCATGGCTTCTACCCGTCAGCCCTTCTTTCGGATGTCAATGTTGCAAATGATATGATGTAATCAATGTAACCTGTAATAATGTGTCCGAAAGGAAAAAAATTAATACACAAGAGCATAAACTGAGATTTGAACCCAGATCAGAAGTAAATTTAGTTTAAATACCCATCCCGAGTTCTATTGTCATTGCCAACATTTCCAACAACTAGTGCCATTCAGTAGGGCGCAGACCTCTTCCAATGCCTAACCATCCTACGGATCGGTCCTCAAAAATTGCAAAGGCCCAAAACGTTGTACAATTCCGAAACGGAGACAATTTTTGGAAGAAATATGTCCTCAAAGTTGCACAAGAACTTTAGGGTTGAACATCAGCATATTAGCTTAGTTGAACAACAATCAAAGGAGTAGCAGTGAATGTTTAGTTTTTTTTTTACTTCCCTTTGGCTTTGGTTCAGTCCTGACAGTTAAGTCAAATGCCCAACATTAGCTTCCAGTGCTAGCTAGCAGGGAGCTAGCAGCCGGCTGGCTAGTTAGTATAGAGTGGATGTAAAAGTGTATGCTAGGTTAATGTGATGTATAGCAAAAAAAATTAACAATTAAGAAAAGCATACTGGAAGAGTCGAACTTTTAACGTTTGGGATGATAACAATGACATCATCAAACTCTTCAAAGTGTACTCGCTGTCTGCTGTAATTCGTCAAAGTTACAGTAAATGGCATACTAACTTTATATTTGCTAAAGTTATCCAAATATCATCAAAGCAATCAAAAGGATCCCTATTTTTATTTAATCAGTCATTCCACAGTGCATGCAAATCTGTGTGTACTCAAGACTTGCACAGCTTAAAGAAGCATTGTGGACTTGGTCACTTTTTACTCGCGACTGCCACTTCTGGCCTAAAGCGTAACTGCAGTTGTGATGCGTGACGGGTTGTGATGTAATGAAAATCAATAACAACACTTGGTTCTGCTCTTAAAAATGTATGAAAACACGCTCTCACCCTCACGCTTTAATGTTGTCTTTAAAGCTACTGGCCAGTGCCTGGCTGACAGCGTCAATCAAAACAAAACGTTATTCTAACTGACGAAACGTATTTAGAAACAGAAGTGCGAGGTAAGACATTGGCGACTTGTGAGTTCCTCTTTTTGAAACATGCAGCTTGAACTCAAATCAGCCAATGCCACTTTGATTGTCGTTATAAACAATAGTCCAATTTGCTGAATTGCGTCTTCAAAAATAAAATGAATTTGTTGCATCTGGGCTGGCAAACCATTCAAAAATGCTACTATGTTTAATACAAAATTGTGCTCATAAGTTTAAATACCCTTGTGGAATGTGTACCATTCTTAAAAGAAAATGTGTGATCAGATATAACCACTTTTATTTTTGCAGGATAGCCTGATATGTAAACATGTGGACTGCACTTTTTAAGCGCTGATCTTATCTAGGCACTATAAGAAAAAAAATATATGTATATAATACAACAACTGAATGACCAAAATTAAGAGATATGAAAACTACACTGCAATGTTGATTTTAATTTGATTAATTGTTCAGCACAAATACCGATCAGTGATCATGTAATCGATTTGAAAGATATCTGTTGGTCAGGCTGTTGAAGTGATTATGAGAACAAATCGTGTGCACTGTACAGACTTACAGTCTCCCTTAGTGACTTCACCAGACCACTATCCCTAAATAAAAGAAAATATTTCTACATAATACGTCTTATTTCTCCCCAAATTACCAATATTTCACAAATCCTGCCTGGGTATGTAAACCAACGAGCAGGAAGGTTTGACCAAGATCGGAATGAACTGATTTATTTCTGTTTGTGAATAGCGCTGTTGTGTTTTAAATACCGTACAACAAAGATATTTTTCTCAATAATGTAGTAATGGAAAACCGAAGCAACTCAGTTGACTTGACACTGTCTAATTAAGCTTGACTCGACCAGGGCGAGAAGATAATGTGGTTACTCGTGTGGCTTCAGCATTCACATCTGTGGAAATTGTGTTGACAGTTCAAAAGTTAAACATTAAGCTCGCGTGAGTCACTTCACGGCGACCAGGTGGCCATTAATTGACACACTGGAGTGAAACTAACTCAAGTGTGAGGACATGTACAGCAAACCGCAGGACGTTCCGAAACTAGAAAGAGTGTATCAAGAGAGAGAGAGAGAGAGAGAGAGAGAGAGAGAGAGAGAAGTGGTCAACTTTTAACTCACCAACTCTCTTCCTCCTTATGGCTCGTCCTGCCCGCAGAACTTTCGCCGCCGTTGCACACACTCACGTCGAATATCATGAAACAAAAAAAAGTAGGTGTAAGGTTGTAGCGTCCACTAACTTTTTAATAAGTTCATAAGAAATGTGACTTCTACTTCTTCTTTCCGCTCGCTTTCCTGCCCCCGCCCCTCCTCCTTCCGTTCCTCCTCCCCCCCTCCTCTTCCTACGGGCACGACTTCCGCGAACAAGAGCCTGACGTCATCAGCGCGCAAGTGCGTGCGCAGCGTGCACCTGGCCGAACCCACAGGTTGCGTAATAGCAGAAATACCGTCGCGCGGTTCATTGAAAAGATTACTCGTACAATGCTAACAGCGTTGCACAATGCGAGAAAAATATAAGAAATGGAAAGTTCAAGATCATTTCCTTTAAACCGAGGCATGACCACATCTGCTTATATCGTCATGATTCATTCTGATTTTCAAAGTAGCTGTGTATGCTTTTTTGTTTTTATCACATTAATTTAGTGTAAACACGTTCACAGTTAGCACCGAAATCACAGCATATAAACCCAAGTGTTCAACCCTTGGGAATCTATTTATTTACATTAAAACATACATATTTAAATAAATAAATAAATACAATTATATATATAAGATTCAGTATGTACATTTTGACGTTGGATGTTGGTATAGTGGCAACAAAAGTGGCCAATGCTTGAAAGACTGATTGAAACTATTTGATGAATGTATTATTATGCTATATAAATGGCATTTGCATAGTAGGTAAACATTATATTTATTTAATGAAATTTTATTTTATTTTAATGATTTTTTTTTACTTTATTACAGTTAATTTAAATCCATAATATAATTATTTTCGTTTTTTCTGCAAATGTTAATTTTATTTAACAAGCACAAGTTTGCCCACACGTTGTAGTGTGTCTATGCAATATTCCAGTGTATGTGACATGTCGTAACAGAAAAAAGGGATGACTTGAACAATTGAATTGAAAAAGTTTAAATTCAAATACTTCATTAATAAATGTATTGTATTATTCATTAACATTTGCAACATAAAAATCATACAATTTATGTATTTTCATTTGAAAATTAATGCAATTTTATTTTTGTATGATTTTTAATTTGAAAAATCTGTTAATTCGAATGTGTTTAAATCACCTTATTTTTGATTGTTCAGATTATTATTATTTTATTTTTTATTTATTTTATTACAAAAATGCATATGCTAATAATAGTGCATTGAGTAAGACTATTTAAGTTCCTGTAGCCTTATGTTGTATGTTGAATTCAGAAGTTTACATCCAATTTTACAGTACAGCTGGTCGCTTTTGGACGTACTGCAGTGCGCCACCCGCAGGCCAGGGAAATAACTCCAGGCATGAGCAATGAGCAATGAATATTCCTCAGATAGATGAAAACGTGTGTAGTAGCGTCTCCGTCCAAAGGAGGCGCGCAAGGTTACTCTTGAGGCACTTATGAAGGCACCAGTCCGTCACGAGTGACTCGAGATGGTCAAACGAAATATTTAGTCAAAAGTCAAACCGTTGCGAATAGTTGGCACTCGGCTTATCTAAATAGAATAATTCAGAAGTAATTGCTTCCACAGTCGAATGACAGGAGCCTCAGCCGCGTTTTGTTTACTTCCGCATCTTCAACGCTAAGATCCGCCTTCTGAAATTTGATTGGTTTCTATGCCAAAACGAACACATTTCGTGTTGATGATTGGACGGGGACTGGTACGTCATTTGAATCACATGATACCGCAGCTGTCTCGAGACACATGCAACACCAGTAAGTTATTTTACATTTAGCCAATGTCTTTGGTAACTATAAATGCACATTACAGATTATTTTATTACTCGTGAGCAAAGCGAGATAATAAAGCGCTTTGAACGAAACAGAATGACGTTTTGGCAGCTAGCGCGCTCTTTGCTAGTATGCTACCTCTGGGTCATGTAACCTGGGGCAAGGAGACAGATTATATCACGAGAAGCCATCTAGATCACACTTGAGTTGAAGTTCGTCTAGAAAGTCAAGTTCAAAGTGTGAATCGAAGTATTCTCTGTCTTCCATGTAAGGTAAATGAAACTGAAAAGCGTTCCACTATCATGCAGTTGCCATAATGTGTTGCGTTGCTAGGGTGATCATGTATTACCACGTTACTGCACTATTCATTTTGAACGTAATATATGGTTTAACTACAGTATTATAATTTCGTTAAAAACGAAATTGTGTAAAAATTACAACTGTAGAAGCTCAAGGAGAAGACTTCATGATTTATCTGCTGCCTGATCATAAGCCTGGCACAATCTTCTTCTAATATTCCCCTCCATGTATCTCTTCCAAGGTTCTTCCTGGTAGGAGCTGTTAAGAAACGCATGGAAGGATGAGCTGTGCATTAATTTAAGACACTCCAAGTCCCGATGGATTCTTCATGTTGATGTAAGATTCAAATTACATGCAGTACATACACTCACTGGCCTCCGCATTAGGTACTCCAGCACTAATCAAATGAGATCCAATACACGGGCTGCATACAAAACTACTGCAGTTGAATGGCACTAACTGCAGTGAATGCATCAGAATGAGAGGTGTTTCTAATAATGTGACCCTCGTGTGTCCCGGAAGAGGCCGTTGTGAATTTAGGGAGATGCTTTTGGAGCTAAATAAGGTTACCAAAAGTACAGTGGCAGGCCGTTCATTCGGTACCTGGGCATTCAGGTAAAATATTACCGAATATATTTAAGATTGCTAATATGTTAGAAACGGGTACCACAATATTAAACACATTAGTTTAGGCAGAGCTTCCATATTGAATCTCATATCAGGGTTGTGTACTGGATAAATGTATGTTGCTAATAACATATTCCTGTTGTGTCTCGTAGCCCGGGTTTTTTGAAGCTGAGTCGAGCGGAGGTGCGTGTGAGGAGACTTGCGGCTCAGCTGGGAAAAGTAGCGATGTCCACCACGGCGGCCAATGGGGATGCTCCAACTGCGGCCATCCTCATCATCGGGGATGAGATACTCAAGGTGAGGTTGGAGAATTCAGAATTTGACCAAAACTTCAATGCATGAGATGTGAGAAAATTGAATGTGACAACTGGATTCTAAATAATTCCCCATTAATTTTATTACATGATGGACGGATGGACATGAAAGTGACATTAAGTCGTTATGTGCGACATCCACTTTTCATCTTGTGTCTCTCAGGGCCACACAGTGGACACCAACAGCGCCTTTCTTACACGAGCGCTGCGGAAGCTCGGCGTGTCCGTGCAGCGTATAACAGTCATTCCAGACGTCCAGGAGGTCATCGCCAAGGAAGTGGCTCTCCTTTCTTCTCAGCACACCCACCTCATCACCTCGGGCGGCATCGGTCCCACCCACGACGACGTCACCTTTGAGAGCGTCGCCATGGCCTTCCAGGAGGAGGTCCACCCCCACCCTGAACTCTCACGGCTGGTGGAGGAGTTCTTCGGGGTGATGGACAAAAGCAGTCCGGCCATGAAGTTGGCCATGGTGCCCAGATCAGCCAAACTGAACTTCGGAACAGATGCTCAGACGGGAAAACCCCTCCGCTATCCGCTGGTGGGTGAGCTTATAGACAAATAGATGCTTTGTAAATCAATAGTAGGAAATCATCTTGGTTGGGTGTTATGTTTTTTTATTACAGCTAACTAAAGCCATTATGTTTTGATGTTTTTTCCAGGTGAGCGTGCGTAATGTGTACATCTTCCCAGGAATACCATCTCTAATGGAGAGAGCCTTTAATGGGTTGCAACACCTCTTTGCTAGTTCAGGAACCACTTTTCACACGCGTGAGGTAAGACCAACGATCACATCTGTTTAATGTAATAATATTTGTCACAAAAATTCTAATCAACTCACCAATACTGAATTGTTTTGAGGTGTTTGTGGCTGAGGATGAGGCCGAGATCGCCCCCATGCTCACCAAATTGCAGGCCTCCTGGGGCCGCAAGGTGGCCCTTGGATCCTATCCCGATTGGCTGAGCAACTACCACCGTGTCAGGCTGGTCCTGGACTCGGACAGC
The DNA here is from genome assembly GCF_054856555.1 of Leptonotus elevatus. Taxonomy (NCBI): domain Eukaryota; kingdom Metazoa; phylum Chordata; class Actinopteri; order Syngnathiformes; family Syngnathidae; genus Leptonotus; species Leptonotus elevatus. Next base: position 17,705,500 of record NC_141244.1, read on the forward strand.
CAGGAGGAGGTGGACAAAGCTCGGGCGCAGCTGATCGACGAGCTGCCTCAAGGAAGCGTGGTGCCTTTGGTGAAGGACCCGGTGTCCATCGCCACCGCCGAGGTGTACATGTTAGCCAACAGCGGTAAGAGAAATAAAGCGGCGGGCCCCAAACTTTTTTTGCGGCATGGACCACACACAAAAATTTTGTATTTGAAGGACCGGCAAATGCAACAGCATTACGCTAATGCACAGGTTGTAATTATAGGGAGCTCTGCATATGATGACACCCAATTGTGTTACTCTTTGTTGCAGAATTTTTTCTATCCTTTTAACTCATTCACTGCCATTGAGGTCAAAAATTCATCTGAACAATTTCTATTAGTTTAACATTTTTTCCACTTTTGTTAACAAGAGTATGAAAACCTAGATTTTTTTTCATTGTACATTTAGAACACATCACATTTCTGATTAATCGCAAGTTAACTATTGAAGTCATGCGATTAATTACAATAAAAAATTAGGGGCGTCGGGCGATTAAAATTTTAATTAATTGCATGACTTTACTTGTTAACTCACGATTAATCACAAATCTGTTCTAAATGTACAATTAAAAAAATCTTAGGTTTTCATACTCTTGTTAACAAAAGTGGGAAAAATGTTAAACTAATAGAAATTGTTCAAATGAATATTTGACGTCTATAACCGTCAATGGCAGTGAATGAGTTAATAGTTAATGAAATGCCCTGTTCAATTTTGACACCCTTATAGTATAATCCGATGTTTAACCCTTGTTATTTGTTCTTTTACAGTTAATATTGCCTCCAGCATGTTTGTAGTTTTAAAATTTACATCAGTTTTAAAATACACATTAAATCATTCACTTCCAGCCATTTTAGAAAATCTAAAAATTCTCAGTACCCACACGATATTGTGTTCAACAATTGTATAATACACCTAATCTGCCAGATGACAGAATCTGCAGTTTCTTTTGTAAATATATTGAACTCGCCAATGGTGGGGGGGGGTTCCATTGAGAATTTCACTGGCCTGGCTTTGCAGAGGTCCAATGGAGCGGGACTGCAACCTGGCCTGATGACAAAGGATTTAAATCTGTCAAAGTAAATGAAAACCTCTGTTATGATTGAAGCGGAATAGCGTGAATATTGGTAGTACAAAATGCGCCGACATTGTTGAATAATCTCTCACAGCGGGCCTCCTTTCCCGCAGGCACACCGCTGGGCAAGAAAGTTGCGTCTGCGCTGAAAACAATCGAGGCGGCGCTGAATCAGTATTCCACAGAGGAAGTCTGCGTCGGCTTTAACGGCGGCAAGGACTGCACAGCGCTGTTGCATCTCTACTACGCTGCGCTGAAGAGGTAAAAAAAGGAGCCGCTGTAGACAAGACAAATGATCTGAGACATGAGATGAAATGAGGATTCCAAAAGGAAAACATGACACGAGCCACATTCGGGGAGGCAGCGATAAGGAGTTTGTGTCTTGTTATTACCGTTATTTATTTGTTTTTATGTCCTATTTCTGCTTTCAGGCGCTACCCGGACAGTAAAGACAAGGTGAAAGCTCTTTACATTCGCATTGTCTCTCCATTCTCAGAAATGGAGCGCTTCCTTCAGGATACTATAAAAAGGTGAAGTCATCAATCTACTCTAAAGTGCTTACATATGCTGCATTCAAAGTGAATACAGTGAGGATTTCCACCACAGTCCACAATGTTGCTCTATCCCCGAAACATTTCCCATTGAGATCAATTATATTTGTTCCAGATTAAAAACCTTGATTACCTGTATGGGGCAGGTCTTCGGTTTATGATGGCAGCGGTTACAGGTTGTGTAATGAATTAGTTTGTGAATGGTGGAATGGCTAGTATCTACCGGTCCAGGGTGTAACCCTGCCTTGCCCCCAGACTCAGCTGGGATAGGCTCAAAACAATGTTTTCCTCATCTTGCCCAAACTAACCTGAACTCTCACTATCTGGCAACGCTCCTCCCTCAGATATGACTTGGATCTGTTCTCTGTGGTGGGCAGTATTCGGCAGGCGCTGAGCGATGTGCAGGAACGGAGGCCCGAGCTGAAAGCCGTCTTGATGGGCACCAGGAGGAGCGACCCTTACTCTCACACGCTCACCCCCATGTGTCCCACTGACCCCGACTGGCCGCCTTATATGAGAGTCAACCCTTTATTGGTCAGCAACACAAATGCACCTTGAAAATAGTTTTGCATCATCCAATGAAAAGCATGAATAGTAGAGCCACATTTTTGTTGTCTTTCTTTGGATTAAAAATACTGTATAACTCATTTTACGATTAAAATTGTCAGTGTGGATTTTTGTTTTCATCAGTCCAGGTCCAGAGAGTAAAAACCTTGCAACAGTTTGGCTTTAGCTATTCATGCTAGCTAGCTAGCGCCCTAGCAGGTAAACAAGTATCATGGGAGTTAGCTAGGGAGCTAGCTAGCTAGCTAGCTAGCACCTGGGGCTAAAGCCAAACGGTGGCAGGGATTTTACTTTCTGGACCTGGACTGATGAAAACAAAAATCCAGCTATTAATGCTAGCTAGCTATCTCCCTAGCAGGTAAACGAGTATCATGGGAGTTAGCTAGGGAGCTAGCTAGCTAGCACCTGGGGCTAAAGCCAAACTGTGGCAGGGATTTTACTTTCTGGACCTGGATTTGCCACCTCTGGTTCTAATCCATTTAAATGTGCCCTAATTCAACACAGGACTGGACTTATCATGACATTTGGTCCTTCTTGAGGACATTATACGTTCCCTACTGCATCCTTTATGATAAAGGGTAAGAAGACACTCGTCAAGTCATTTCGTGTATCCAGTCTCCTCCATTTAAATTCACATTTTGCCCCCCCCCGGCGGTGTAGGTACACGTCACTGGGCAGCATGGACAACACGTTTCGAAACGCGGCGCTGCAGGTGGTCGATGGCAGGGGGGTGAAGCGCTACCAGCCAGCCTACCTACTCGAAAACGAAGAAGAAGAGCGGAATTCACGTGTTTGACGCTTCCTCGTCTGCGCACAAACATGTTTTTTTTAAACGTCCATTCAGTAGCAGAAATAGCCGTAGAAGAGGACTGTTTGCAAAAATGCCAACGTTTGTCTGTTACCGATCCATAAGCTTTTTGTGCTGCTGAATAAAACATCAATCAAATTGTCTTTATCTATGGTTACGGGACCTTTTTGAAAATGCAATTGATTTAGCATGAGCGTGAAATGATCAGTCTAGCTATTCAATCCAATAATGAGCCGAGACGGCTGTCAGCGCTGTATAACTAGAAATGAAGTTGCTTTGCAAACATGGATTAAGCCATCACAGCGTATCATACATATTCCATGGATAATGTGCAAATATGCTTTTTAGAGGCTGTGCAGCATTAAGTGTGATTGAATTTATTTTTTTGCATGTGGCCATCACCAAATCTAGCAGCTCGTTGCGTTGTTATTGGCGATTTCTAAAGATTCTGTTACACCATCCAGACTGCAAATGACGGGTGCATGTGCGAAGATGCTACTGCGAAATTTAACAAATCTTGGTAACAGTTATTATGTAAATTGGCCCCACTGTTACAGTACACAGTGCAGAACAGCTCGCTCACTGACATCTTCCGAAACTGGCAGACGCACGATTTGGTTTCATTTCTCACTCTTGATGGATGGCCAGACACTTCAAAGACTGAACTAGTATTTATATATGAGTAAATTAAAAAGTATTTTATCATGATATGTCTCCTTCAAGTAGTCTACATACCAAGAGAGCTGCAATCCTAGTATTTAATTACCACATTTATAAATGATAAAACATCACTTGCCATCCATCCATTTATAAAATGTATAAAGATTTCAGTGAACCAAACTGAAAATTGATCCATGTTCTAATTTTCTCCAGGTTGGATTATTACGACTCGCTGCAAAAAAAAAAAAAAATCACTTTCTCCCTTCCCGCTAGTTCAAGTTTGTCACAAAATTAAACAAATTACATTATATCACCTCAAATCTCAATTATCACTGTATTGGCTTCCAGTTAGTTTTAAATGTGAGGCAGACTTGCTAATCAGGCCTTGTTTGATTTAATTTCATCCCCTCCGCGCCCTCAAATCATATAAAAAAACAACAACCTGATATTAATCAAGCAAAGTTTGTCTCTTGATTTGTATGGTTACATCACCTGTTGCTAGGCAAAATTAATGCGCTTCACGCCTACTAGCATACCAGCAAGTGAAGACAGACGCCAACGCCAAATGATTTAAACAAGCGCTATTTTGGAATATGAGAACAAAAGCATTTCTAAACACTAACTCTGCTATCGTGTTGCGGCTCTATATAGAATGGAGTTTACTACCACGGACACATGCTGTGCACACACACTAAAAGCTGACGTCCACTGACTTGTAATTCACTTGGCGGCCCTCACGGGCGCGTTGTCCTCACGTTTTCCATTTAGCACTGCCGATGACAATAAATTGGCTTGTCTCTCTAGACATGATTGAATCCAGGCGCATCGATCCGCACTCTGTCGCGTCGCATGCCGGGATCGATAACGGCCATGGTTAAGAAGGGGGAGGGGGGGGGGGCGCACCGCGGGCCTTCAGGTCCCCACTCCCCCACCCCGCAAGTCCTACTACTGTAGACCTACCCAGGCGTGGATCATGTCCATTCTTTCTTTCTTTCTTTCTTTCTTTCTTTCTTTCTTTCCCCCCTCTCTTTCTCAAATTACACATATAACGTGAAATGCTATTGACGATAAATATTTAAATAATGAATATTCAAACTGAATGCGCACAACACTGACCCCTGGACGTCAAGGTGTGCACAGCAGAAGGAGTGCACGCTGTACTGTAATTCTCGGGTGTTACATTTTGAGTGACACGTACTGCTTCCTTCCTCAAAGGTTTGTGTCTTTATATGATATCTGATGAAAATAAAACACATTTTCATTAAAATTGCAAGACGCAAAGGCAATCTCAAGTATGGGTACTCACTATCAACAAGTATTCAAATATACTGTAAGTAGCTATACCTGTAGATCTATTCATCCCAGAAATAATGTCCCCAATATTCATCCCTAAAATGATGAATTTTCCATTCAACATTACGCATGAATAACAGTTGAGCAAAATCAACCTGGTTGTCTTTTGCCATTTATTTTCTTTTTATTGTAATCACAAGTCATTCCTTCCACGTTGTCAACCAAATCAACAGCACGTTTGTCCGCTCTTCTCGCCTCCTGGGCTGCTTGGCCTCATTAATGCCGATGTGTTTCAGCCCCATCAGGCCCGCGCTTCGCTTCTCCTTAAAGTCAGCGCACTCTTCTTTCTTGTCGCCACCACCTTTTCTTCATCACTCACTTTAATTTAGCCTCCGGATCCCCAATTGCGGTTGTTATTTCTAAGAATCTCTCACGCGCTCGTACTTGTGGTCTTCGGTCCACGTGACCAAAGTGATGCACTCTGCAACCTTTCGGATTCTTTTTTTTGGTCTCATTTTTCACTTTAATTTTTTGGGGACTTTTTTTTTTTTTTTTTTTCAAATTCAGATAGTTTTATTATTATTACTATTTTTAGTAATAGTTTGTTAGTAGTCTGTTTTTTAATGCTTTGTTTTGGTCTAGTTAGTTGTATTACCATTTTTTTAAATTTATATATGGAACCTTTGTTAAGTGGGAGATTTTTGTTTGTTTTGTTTTTAAAGCACAAAGTATTATATACGGTAATAAAATAAACTTCAATTTCTATCGCCATACAGTAATACAGAAACTAATAAATTAAAAATGAACTCCGAAAGCTCATGTATATTCATTTACAAAGATAAAACCGAAGGACATTTTTGCTAATAGTTTTATAAACATTAAATGTAGTTTCAGTTAGTTAATATTTTTTTTAAAGCGCTCATTTTTTATTTTGTTAACATTAATTAATTTTAGTATTACCGGTAGTTATTTCATCAGTTTCCGTCAATTATAATAAATTTGCTAATATTTTGCTCAACCAACCCATCTATTTATCATTATTATTATTTAAATACTGTTAAATGTGTATGCCTTACAGTAGTAATAATGTACAAAATACCCATTAATGTACTTGGCGCAGTACTCAGAAGCTGCAGAGTTTTTAGGGTAGCTGGAATAAAAAATAAAAAATAAAAAAAAAGGTATAAAGCACAGTTGTGTCTCTAGAAGTGTTCATTTGTGGAATGGTTATGAAAATAAATTGAAAATATGTGGTTCCATTTTTGTTTATAGAACTAAAATAATCTATAAATCTAACTTTTGGTTGAGTAAACTTGTTTGTTGTGATTTTGTTTAAAAATATATATTTTATTAATGTAGTATTGTTTCAGAAATGTTGGGGCCTTGAAGTTGAAGGTTGCTTTGCTGAAGTATTAGGTTTTGTGTTTAAAAAAAAAAGAAAGAAAGAAAAAGTGTGGGCAAAATTTGCAGTTATAATTATGTTTTAATTGATTCTGAAAATGTGAATTTTGATGTGGCTTTTTCAAAGTGTGACTATCTCTACTTTTATTTTACAGTAGTTAACTTGTCTTTTCTGTCACTTTAAACATCGTCTGTGCAGTTAATAACGGTTTTATGATGGTGACCGACTCAGGCCAGGAACAAATTATTGACTTTGCATTATTTCCCACAGGGAAACTTTGAATCGATTGCGCAGTTTTGGCCAAATCTTGCTAACAAACGGCAATAAAAAAAATATTGCTGGTCCTCGTGCTTGGCTGAGGTAATAACCGACTGTCCGAGAGGTATTACTTTAACGATGTGTGTATTATTGAGGTGGAGAACTGCACTGTGTCACACTGAGATGTGTAGGGCACGAATATTTTCTTCTTCCTAGGACGGGCGTGACAGAAAATAATTGAGAAGCATTGCATCATAGTGCTTAGTCAACTCAATTGTTCTATTTATTGCGACACCGGTGGCTCTAAGACCTTTGAATAAAAGTTTGAAAAAATAACATGGCCACAACTGTTAACTTTTGTGATGTTTTAAAAGCTTTTGTGTCGTCTGAGGATCGACGTGAGTACAGACTTTGATGTGGTGGCTGTTGTTAGCGATGTGTTTGACCATTTTAATCAATGACTGAATGAATAAATGAGCACTCTTTTTTAGTGTATTAGGAAAATAACACAATTCGGGGGCGGAACCTCAGAATTATGAGGCACCGTGCAGTATTTGTAATATACAGTGGCCTTTTCAAAATGTGAAAAATACCTCCACAACCACAGCAATAAACATTACCTCTGCCAAGGCAGCATTTTAGATTCTGTCTTTCGCTGGATGTGTATGTACATGTACAAATATGCATGTGCTGTATATGAACAACCCTTAAATCCTCACTGTTCCCTCCAAATCTGATATGAACACATCGTCAACAAGTGTGTGATAGCGACCCAGCATGACACAGCAAGTCTTTAGATCACACTCAAGCAGGTGTGTTTGCGTGCGTGCGAGAATCGGCCTGGAAACATGTGGCGGGCTTTGATAATGGAGCCAACTTAGCATATCAGGCGCCGAAATGTGCTTTTCTCGAAAAAGGATACACATCCCCGATTCCAATTGCTCGGCAGCTCCCGTGGTGTAAAACGACACTTGAAGGTGCGTGACACAGCGATTGGGACGACGGGTCCTTGACGAGGGGGACGGGGGTTCTTTGAGGCGATGCAAATTGCCGGCCCGGCTGCATGTAGAACCGGCAGACCAGAACACGGACAATGGTGACGCTCACTATCAAAAGTGTCACTTGCTGAAAGTGGAGGGAAGAAAAGGAAAGCAGGAGGCAAAAGTGGGAGTCGGGGCATGTGTGACGGCTGCTGCTCAAGACTGTCAGAAATGGCCTTCACATGGCGGACTCGTGTTCGGCGGAATGCTGCAAAGCCTTTTAAAATGTCAAAATTTTTGCTCTGACAAAAAAAATCACATTTTTGTTCTGCTGTCAAAGAATAAAACCTAAAAATGTTGAGAATTTAAAAAAATGAAGCTGGTGACAAGGACAACTAGAAAAACTGCTTCTACCTTTGACATATTTTGGATTTTTACTTGACATCAAAATGTGAAGAAAATAGTAAAGTACTTTATAAGTGACAATGATCAGATCATAATGTCTTTGGCTTTAGATTTTGTAAAGCAGCACTGCTTCATTACCCGAGGTTATTCCTGTCGGCCTTGTTCCAACATCGAATAGGCTCCTCCTTTCCCCATGCGTCCGAAATGCAAGTTGTGTTTAAGCTTGCGCCACCAACAGGGATGAAAAAATATCCCCCTTGGTGGAGGGTAATAAATGCCAGTGTGACATCGGGTCATCATCCGGTGACGGTTGCCACGGCAACCGATGCGTTGACGAGCTCACCAGAACGTTGTTTCCTGCTTTGTCTCAATGCTCCACATTCCTCGGAGTGACATTGGGGAAGAGCGGACGCGGTGGGTGAGGACAGGCAAGTAGTTACTTACACACCTTGTTGGCCACCTGACATACACATATTGCACTTCTGCTCTGTATTGAATATAAATTGAGAGAAAAAATAAAAATAAAAAGAACTGCTGCATCTTGATTAAGGTGAATAGCATGTACATGAAATTGGCCACTCTACAGAAAGGAGAAAACTGCTGATCATATTGGTGCTTATGTGTACACAAATTATTATTTTTTTAATGGCACAAACTACACATTTTTTTTTTTTTTTGCAGTTTAATGAATACTGTTTATGAAAGTCTTTTAAATTCAAAATCTGGATCTGCCGTACTCACGGACTACTGACGTGTACTTTTATGTGTAACTAACTGGACTTTAATAATACAGTATGCTACATAATAAACATGTATCCGTTTTTCATTTTATAATTACATTCCAAGAGAAAATGTAAGTGCCTTAAGTCAGACTGCTACGACTGTCGAGAAGTTGGGTCTTTTGGAATTGGAGTGCAGCGAAACAGCTCGGAAAAGAAGAAGTTAATCCTGAATTTTTAACAACGTAAAGGCATTTGGATGGTCTCTGTATAGTTTTAAACGCCCACACAGCTTTAGTCTTTTACTCTTGACTGCTTAAAGGGTCACATATTCAGCCGGCATCTCACCACGGGTAGCACTGAAACAAAGTACGCAATATCTGCAAGAAATGTCAAATGGAGGAAAACTTAGACCACTTACTGTGTCTCTCCGTGACTCCTATTAGAAACCGTCATGTGAAATACCTGACAACATTGAGCGCCACTGCTGTGTTTGCCCGTCTGACCACGTTGTGAAGAGTGGAAATTTTCGGCTTCAATAGTCTGTAAATAATGTAACAAGAATGAGGCGGTAGCACCAGAAAATATTGTAATTAAAACGCACAAAAACTAACATGACAAACATAATACATCAAATTCTACCATTAATCAATGAATGGACCATACCACTTAATTTAGACCAGTCGCATCTTAACTCAAACATCAAAAATGCATATCTTGAACGACAGTGGAGAAAAAAAAAAGAAAAAAAATCACTGCAATTGTGTTGGCCTTTACGTTAGCTAACGGGGTACTTCCTAGTTCAAAACGGACAAAGGAACTACATAACTAACAACAACACATATCTTAAAAGCCAGTTACTATGTACCGAAAGTAACTAATTAGCTAGCAACCACATATGTCAGCTAGCAAGTAACCAAAACTATCTAGGAATCACAATTAGACCTAAAATGGTTACTAAATACGCACACAGCTAAACAGCCTGCTCGCTAGTAAAACTAAAGAGCTAGTGTTAGCAACCATATACTGCTAATCAGCTAGCAAATAAGCAAAAAGGCAAGGCAGCTTAATTTATACAGCACATTTCAAATACAAGGTAAGTCAATATGCTTTACAATTAAGTGCAACATTTTTTAAAGCATTTCCAAACAAAAGAACTTAAGACTTTTAAAAGCCAAGTAAAGAAATACATGCGCAGCTAAATACTCAGCTAATAACCAACTAGCACAAATACACAACTTGCTAGTAAGCCAAACTAACTGGCTAGAAACCAAACATAGCTAAACGGAATTGAACAAAAGTTTTGGATGGTAAACAAATAATGAAACTAGTGCGGGATGACAAGAATAGCAAAGAATACGAGGGGTGAAAAATACCTCGATACACTTCACCTTGGAAGTAGTACTAATCACATGAAAGCTTTCCCTGTGTGGAAGAGATACATTAATGCATGGTGCCGGCATAACCGTTTAACAAAAGAGCAGAAATCCTGTTAAAAGATTTTCTAAAGGAGTGTGTAATCCTTTTATTCATAGAAGGTCACTTCCTGCGGCACCTCACTTGTGTTCACCTTCCTTCAAACTGCGTCAACTATGACACTGTGCTTGTGACACGCTACACTCAAATGTTCATGGCTTCCCCAAAAAAAGTGTCTAAATATTTAACTAAACTTTACAATTACAGAAATTCAATCCAGAGGAAGAGATCGAATTGATGGCAATGATACGGCAAGGAAAATGTTTTTTCCCCTCCTCCCCTTTAATAGTCTCTAGTTGTGATTAACAGCAGCAATGTGCGCCGGAATATTCAACGGAGGCCCAATTAAAAGAGAAGCGAGAGGACCTGCTGTGTGGAAATTTAATGCACTATAATTAGCGAGAAGACTGCACAAGACTATTTGCCATTAAATGTGAAACTTTGGCACAAACTTCTTAACTACTTTTGGATTGTTTCGTTATGTAGCATTTCCCCTCATTGTGAAGCTTCACGTAAAAGGGCGCGTGTACCTAATGAAGTGCCCTGTGCATTTTCTAGTTAAAAGTATTTGACTAGGGGGTCAAATTCAATGCCAATTTTCCTGCTCCAGAAGTGACAAACCTAAAATGGAATCCTGTTTGTAAATAGTTTAAAGAAGGAAATGGAGCGAAAAACTAGAGAGAGAGAAAAAAGGAAAAATAAAGAATTGTGGTGCGGGATAACCTGCAGTGTGGGAAATGAGTTGATCCCCTGCTGAATTTGTAAGTTGGCTCACTTACAATAAAATTAAGAGTCTCCAATTTTACTGGTTTGTTACGATAATAGACACAAGTCTGTCATAAAAATCATGCATAAAACACACATGATAAAAGTTGTAAAATGTACCTGTAGTGTTTTATTGAGTGTATTATTTGATCTCCTTAAACTCAGCCGGAATTGTGGCTCTCGCAGATTGTCTGGTGCCCAAACCCACGACCAACCAATTACCACCAATACTCCTGATCTTAAAGCACAAATGTAATTTAAAAAAAATCTAAATATTAAAATTTTACATGCTTGAAGATAATTGCTGGAAAAAAAATGCATAAACAGAGAACTATGTATTTAACTGTGGAGATATAGCGTTGGCTACGTTAGAGTGCCTCGTTGTCTGTCTTGATCGTGCGTACGTCACAGTGAGAAAGTGGGGGGCACCAACAAGGAATGAATGTAGTAGCAGTGTTGTCTGTGACCTGCCATTTATCATCACTTGGATTAAATTTGAATAAACACGCACACTTATTTATAAACATCATGTCAAATAGAAACGCGTACTTTGGACATCAAGGTCAAGAATCCAAAGCGGCTGACGACGCGGCGGTGACAAACGTGTCATCATGAGCCATCATCAAGCATGAAATAGCAGCATTAGCCTCGCGAGCCAGGAAATTGCCTCGCTGCCTTTTCGCCAGTCGACATCGCGGCCCATATAAATGGAAATGCATTTATAGCTTATTTGGTGGCTCACTTTTATATTTACAACAACATCTCCCGAGCGCAGGCCCGTGATAAATACAGTGACTTGTTTATTGGCAATAAAGCCGGAGGGTCCATTATTAAACAGAGTCTATTGGCTAGCCGGAGCTTATCAGGCAAAGGCCGGCCCGTGGATAAAAGACCCTGGGTTCAATACACGAGCAGCTTACTCGCATTACAAGTGCCTTTTACATCGCAAGGTCACCTCGGGGCCTCAAACAATCCTCATTTCGAGGATCTTGGGTGTCCCTAAATGTGTCGGATTGGATTAATCACACATTCATTACACCAATGTTTCCAAAATTTATTTTATCGCCACATTCGAATGAAAATCGTACAAAAAAAAAAAAAAAGGAGGCTCAGATTGCAGTTGTCTCTTCACAGAAGAAGCTACATTCTTCACTAAAATGTGAACGTGGAGGGAACATTAGACATACACACGTACAAAAAAGAAGCAAAATAACACAAATAACTATGATGTTCTATATCACCGAAATGATTAAAACAAAAAACGCAACAAAACTAATGGCAATTGACAGTGTTTTGAAACAAATTGATAAGTGCCAACAATGTAGTTAAAAAATTTAAGCCGAACGCAATCAAACATTCCAAATATACACATTAAAAAATACAGTACATGATTTAAAAATAAGAATAATTTGGAGAATTTGCATTATTTTTTAAAATCATTATGATTATTATTTTTTTTAATATTTAGTATAATGTAAACAAATGGCACTATAGGTAACAAAACAACATTGAAAAATCGCATGCAAAAGTAGTTTTCATTCAAAAGTAAAAATGAATCAATTACAAATTAAATGGCCAATTAATTTGGCTTGCAAAACGACATTGCGGCACAACACATTTGTACAAAATAAGAAAAGAAACAACAACAATTTGACAGTTATCTACAATATAAAACAACGATTGTGCGCAAAGAGACTTTTTTTTCTTTCCTTTTTCCACATTTAAATAACATAAAACCACAAAGTTATCACAAAAACAATACATCAGGCGTATTTTGCCAGGTCTTATTAACCATATCAGCTAAAATGTGTCGAGAGCTTGTTTTTAAACAGAAGAGAGAAAAAAAAAGAAGAAAAAGAACATGTGTGCATATCATCTGCAGTGGCGCGCGCTTCAGTGGAGCAAGACCATCCTCGTGTTGTGTTTACCCACAATCCCTCTGGCGTGCGTTCGCCCTGTGATCCGGAGAGGCAGCACGGCAGGACGCCCGATCAAATGGGACAAAGCAGCCCAAGGTCCAACTGTTATTATCATTATTATTATTATTATTAAACATCAGTGTTGTAATCCGGCGGGTGGCCAACCCAGTCCAATTCCAGTACAACCAGTTGGATCCCAGTAGGGGGCGCAGCAGCCTTGCCTCATTATTCCCTAATAGCTCTCGTGTCCTCTTGTTAAACATTTTTATTGATCAAATTGAGGAAGTTTTAGCAAACAAACACATTTAAGTGCTGAAAATAAAAATGTGGCAGCGTGACCAACAACTTGTAGTTAAGTCAATTAAATGACTCATCTGTCACTTAATCTTTTTAACATATGTAACATCTTGTTGGATGCAAAATGCAACCGCAATACAAACAGAATTATTAATATTGTATCTTAAGTTTTTTTTTTTTTTACTAAAAATAAATTTGCAGAAAAAAAACAAAGTTGTGATGTATCATGCAGACAGTGTAACGATTGTTGCATGAAATAATGAATAATCAAATGATTAATTTATGAATAATTATTTTTTTATATTTCATCTATCTTTGCCAGTGTCATACAGTGACAGCTCACTTTACACTGCAGGGTATGATCCAGTTTGACTTGAAAATTTTTCATCACGACAAATAATGAAATATTTTTTTCTTCTATTTATGCCAGTGACATATCGAGACGGGCACCGTGCCGTACCGTGCGCTGTAGGAAACGGTCAAATTTGATTGAATTTGTCTTCAAATTATTTACAAAAATGAACATATTGTTTTTCTGCAACTGAGTGCTGCAGGAAACTCCTCACTATCACTTAAAGCAGAGGTGGGCAATCTCGGTCCTCGAGGGCCGGAGTCCTGCAGGTTTTGGAGGTTTCGCACGTCCAACGCAAGCTGATTCCAATCAACAGGATCGTTATCAGGCCCATGCAGAGCTCGCTGATGAGCTGATCATACATCAGCTGTGTTGGAGAAGGGCAACATGCAAAACCTGCAGGACTCCGGCCCTCGTTGCCCACCTCTGACTTAAAGGGATACTTGACTCATTGAGCCAATTTCAGCAGCAAAAAGTTAATATTTTGTCCAGAATGAATTTGATAACTTCATTATTTTTTTAATTAATAACTTTAAAAACGAATTTTCCCATTTGGGACTGAAGATGACATCACATGCGCTGAGGAAGTAGGTAACGACCAATCATGGCTCACCTGTGCTCTGGGTTTGGTCAGCAAACGGAGCCATGATTGGTCGTTACCGACAGTCAATTCTGTAGAGTAAATTTGACTCCTTTTAGAGTGGGACCAAATAGGCTCAGTTTTAGAGTAACATTTACACTTGGAAGAGAGTAAAATAAAGAATTGGACAAAATAAAAAAGAAAAGTGGCTCAAGGTAGGAACGAACTCACGACCTTCAGCTTGGGCGCTCCTCTGCGTTCTGCTAGGATATCGATCGTCCAAAAATTACGTCTTTGGTCTCTTGGAGAAAAGCAAACAGCAAAAAACAAAAAAAAAAAAAAAAAAAAAAACTGAAGGTCGTGAGTTCGTACCTCAATCTTTAAGTGAGTTTAATTTTTTTCTTTCAATTTTTTATTTGACTCTTTTCCTAGTGCAAATCTTAGTTTACAAATCTTAGCACAGATGTCATCTTTTGTCAACAAGTGGAAAAATAATGACGTTACCAAAAAATATTAACAACAAAATATTTTTTTGCTGCTGAAAATGGCTCAGTCATTCAAGTATTCCTTTAACTACTCCGAAAATTATGTATTCATAACAAATAATGTATTTTTGTTTGTCTATCTATGGCATTAAGAGGCAGTTTGTGCCACAGGAAATTAAGGCAATTTTACTTAAATTGGTCCGAATTTTTTTTTTTTCTGACAAATCACATATTTTTGCTCAATAATCTAAGCCAGTGATGAATAGCGACAGGACGTGTACTGTGTGCCATGCGAAGTTATCAAAAAAGTTTGCAGTGTAAAAAAAGAAAAACAAACATGACAGCAAAATATTTGAAAAAAAAAAGTATCCCTCTCTTGCCCCATCTCATGCCTCCAACTTTATGAGATTATTTTAAACTACGTCACAGCCTGACAATTATAGCCTATCAGAGACTTATGGCCATAAGGTGTTGTCAATTGAGACTTAAGTTTGGGATTGATAACGATCTGAATCAATGACTATCATAATCAATGTATACGACTGATGCGTATAATAAGAATCGACGGGGACGGGTTACTAATAAGCCATGGCTTCTACCCGTCAGCCCTTCTGTCGGAAGTTGCAAATGATATTATGTGATCGATGGAACCTGTAATAATGAGTCCGAAAGGAAAAAAATGAATAAAACAAAACAATTATTTGTGGTGCGCACAGCCTCACACAAACATTTTAAGTCACCTCTTTTGGATTTGTAACCAAGTGTACATACCAAAAAAAACAACAACAAACAAACTGATAACATTTCGTTTTTTTGCAACACTTAATCATGAATATGCCAGGCGTGGCTTTGGTCAGACACTCGAGGGCAGGGGGAGGAGTGAACCAGGTGATATTCAAATCTTGTTAGCAGTTACAAAACTGCATACGCCCCCTTTTAACCGGCCCCAAAATGTTTTATTTACTACAAATAACATTTTTGCATCCACTTTTTGTGACATTTTGAATGAACGCCGCATAACAATGCGCAGGTGTACCTAATGAAGTGGCCTGTGAGTGTTTAATGGAAGGTGATTGGATGAGTGACATTGAGGGGGCGTACAGTTAGTCCCTGAGAGTGTTTGTGTGTGCGTGTAGCACCTGGATGTTTGTGTGCGCGCAATGACAAACACGTCTCCCGCGGTCTCTTTGCATGGACGGCGAGGGTCACCGGCTGTGCCCGAGTGTCCCAATCTCAGTGGGAACAGGTGCGAGGTGGTCAGGTGGTCAGTAGGACGGCGAGGAGGATGAGGAGGAGGCCAAGCGAAGGCGCCCTCGATGGGCAACCTCGACTCAGGGGTGACGTTGCTGGGAGGGGACACGACAACAAATGTCACTTGAGTCTCGAAACTGGTTTGTGACGTGATGACTTTTGTTTGAGAATATTTCAAAGGTTTTATTTGCATAGAAAAAGAGATAGAGAGGCCAAAATCGTACCTAAAGTCAGATAACAAGATTGAAAACATAACATTAATAAATAAAAATAGACACTATTTTAGGCTAAAACTTAAAGACCAAATCTTACATATAGGTTGTAATGTTAAAAGCAGGGGGGGGGAAAAATTGAAAAGAAAATTGTTGTATTTGAAGACAATCAAGTTGGAATATTAATTGGAGATTAAGGAGAAAGGACAATAAACGTTTGTCATTTTCTAAAAGTGTAAAAAAAAAGAGAAAATTATTTTAAGGTTAAATGGGATACTCGCGTAAATGCCAAAGTTGAATTTAAAAGAAAAATGTTACTCAAGGGAAAAAAAGTCTGAATAAAAAAATAAATTGTTTGACTTTGAGATTTTTTTGGGGTCCAATATTAGTATTTATTCAAATGGAACTAATGTAAAGTTACAAATTGTGAAATGTATTTTAATGCACACATGTATTTTTCCCAAAACATATTCCAACTCTAGTCCAAAAATATATTTTTCTTGTCATATTCTGACTTGATAATTGTATAGTTCAAGTTTTTCCCTTATAAACTGACATTTCCCCCCCCCCTCATAAATGCATTGCATGCATTTTTTGACTTGTAATTTTGTGACTTTGATCTTGTTGAATGTATGCCTTTTTGGTAGTAATCCAAATGTTAATTATGACACTCTCTAAAATGCCTGAAGATTCTTGTGAGTCTACTAATATTTTTTTTTCCTTTTAACATTACACATTTATTCTTATAAATATGTTTTTTCTTATAATACTTATGACAAGATTCTCCAAAATGCTTTTGTTTAATCTCCTAATATAACAAATATTTTGTTCCCTCGGTAGTATTCTGACTTAAATCTCATGCCCCCCCCCCCAAACTATCATTACTTATTCTTAAAAAAATAAATCAAAATATCTTGTAATACAGTATTGAAAAATGTATGATTTATTGTTTGTTTAGTTCTACAATGGTTTCTTCAAAAATATTTTTCTTGTTATACGACTATTCTCATAAAAGTATGCATTTTTCCATTCTAACATTCTGACTTTATTCTCATAATTAATGCATGAATCCCTAAAAACAAACAAAAAAAAACGTATTTATTACAACAACTATTTTTGCAATTCTACGATCTCACCTTGAGTTTGTTTGGAGCCCTTGGATGCTGCGAGAGTGGAAACGGAAAGAGAAAGAGAAAAACTTTAGAAAGAAGTTGCTGATTCATCATGTTTTCATGCTTAAAAAAAAAGAAAAAAAAAGTAGTGTAGCTGGTAGAAGTAAAAACAGCAAGAGGCAGACAAATGAGCAAAGGGAGACATTTATCTTTTGTTAAAACCTTAAGCCATTCTCAGCAAATTCTCTTAAAGGTCGGGAAGAAAGGAACGCGAAACAACAGGAAAAGGACAAGTGTTATGGAAATTAGCGAGCGTTACAGTGATGGGGATTATATACCGACAGAGAGGATACAGGAAATGAAAAAGGAGGTGAAAAAAAAAAAAAAAACAACTGGCGAAAATTCAAAATGACTGAGCGAGACCTAGAAGTGGACAAGAGCTTGAAAGCGGCAACGAGGGCGGAAGAAAAGAACTTTAGGAAGGTCAGACGGAGAGAAAAGGGGACGGAACCTGGGAAGGAGAGCGGGAGAATGGACGTTAAGAGTCTAGCCGACATTTTGCCAGCGGGGGGGGGCGCTAAAAGGAAATTATGGAAAGATGCCGTCGGTTGAAAGGAGGCGGCGTTTAAAACAATTTCATGTCAGCCAGAGAGGACACGTGCATGCGAAATATCAAAGGGTCACTCACAAACACTCTCCAAAGTTAAGGTGGGCAAGGGTTGCGGAACACAAACATAGAAATGCAAGAACACAGCGAGAGCAGTGTGTACTCCATTTATGCTTTTACACACAGAACAGCGCCACCTGTCCGCGGCGCCGGCAACTGAGCTGATGAGGCCGACTAACGTGTTGGGTTTCTTCATTAAACATGCGACGTCTGTATTATGCGAGCGCGTGCGCGTGCGACACCTGCGAGCATCGTCTGTCGCTCAAAATTACTCGGCTGATTGTCTACAACTAACGGCCATCTTGGGGTTAACGAGGCATTAAATAGCATGCTGGGACTTGGCCTGGTGCGCAGTGTGTATGGCTGCGCGTGTGTGCGTGTGTATGTGAGATAAATCATATCAAAGAAGAAGAAAAAAAAACACCACGACTGAATGGTTTTGTTGAAAACCTCCATTTTTGTACGACGATATAATATTTTGGAATGTTTTATTTTTGATTATTTTATTTTATGATTTATTTTATTTTATTGTGATTCCAAAAAGGTTGACAAACACTAATTGTGTTGAAAAAGCTGAATTTTTAAATAGGTCAAATTTTATGTGGTTCATAGGGATGAACAGTCAAATGGACAACTCCAAAAATAAACACATACGTATATCGAAATGATAATGTAAAATGAAAAAGAGATTATGAAAATAAGTTAAATGTCAAGATTGATGTATATATATAAAACTCAGTGGAAGCATGTGACTTCTTCTAGCCAATCACATGTGGGGAACGTAATAATGAAATATTCCCGAAAATAAGTAAAAAAAAATCCAGTTATTAAATTATGATAATGTATTTTGTTTGAAAAAGCTAAATGTAAACAAAGAAAATTGATGAACATTCAAATAAAATGCAATACATACATTTATAATTTTGGTATTAGTATATGGTACACAAGTGTAAATAATAGATTAATTCATCCATTTTCTATACTGCTTGCATAAATACAGAAATATGTAAAACTAGGAAATTAATGTAGAAAATGATTAATGATCATTTTTTATAGAACAATAATAAAAACAACATTATTTAATTATAATGCAATGCTGTAAAAATATTGCACTGCAATTATTGTGACGTTAAAAGAAATTATTATTATTATTTTTATAATATCAACATTTTAACCAAATATCCGCCCGGCCAACTCCACAAAGCGTGCGTTGCAAACCAGTAAGTAAAATAACTCGTGTTTACTAGCGTGTGTGCGACACGCGTGTTGTGACTCGACTTTAATTGCGGCCAAAAGAAAAAAGAAAAAAGAAAGTGCTCGCTGACAATAGCGGCGGTGGCGACGTGCCTCACCACAAAATGGCGACGGCGGCGTCTCTGCTCCTTTTTCCGCACTGCAGCACCACCGTGGCTAAACGTGTGCTCATGTGTGTGTGTGTGTGTGTGTGTGTGCGTGTGGAAAAGCACTGTGCCGCACTGTTCCACCATTCCAGCTCAGAGGACGCCGCCATTTTATAAACATGGCAGCTAATGCTAACCGACGATGCTTAGCGCTCCATTGTAAATAGAATACCGTAAAATCTTAACAAATCGACAAATTGGAAAAAGAGAAAGTTGCTTAAGTTTGATCGTTGGGTTTGGACATTCGGTCTGCAGAGCTGGGCTGGTACATTTGTGTGTGCGTGTTTCCAGTTCAAAGGGTCCAAAAGGTATTCGTGCATGATTGTAGGAGGGAGGTTTTATTTGGTGGGGTGAAAGGAAGGCAGCGATGTAAGACATTTCCCCCCCCCTTACACCCTCCACACCCCAAAAAACGCCATGCAAAGTGGAAAAAGACGGAGCTCACAGCGGGAGAATGACAGGAAAAGAAGGGAGGAGATTGTGAAAGAGAAAAGGAATCAATTAGAGCGAAAGGAAAGACTCTCCTTAATGGCTTCTCGCAGTAGGAAGGCGACCAAACAAAACAGGAGGACTTTTTCGGGAAGAAGTTGACGGCGAAAGAAGAAGGTGAGTGAGGAGGATGGAGTGCGTGTCTATTGGGAGGGTTGTTGTCTGATGCAACCCGGGCTCAAGCGCCTTCTTCATTTGTGCCAGTGGTGATGGGGGGTTGGGGGGGGGGGGGGGATCTCACCAGAAACTCTACCGAAAGGCTGCATTTGTACCACGAGTGACAATTCTGACACGTCATGGCCAAATGCGTGAAAGTGGATGTCCTCAGATGTGAATAGATTTTGCCAATGTGAGGCGGGCGCCATTAAAATATGCAGATGCACCAAAATCTACCTCAACAACACACTAACGGTAAAATCAGAACTACAGTCAGAGCTGACACAAGATAAAGGGGACATATTACGCAAATTTGACTTTTCAAATTGCTCGTATACACATCGAGAGAGTGCCTGTAATTTTCACGTGTGGAGTCTCCCTATTTTTATCACCAGGTTGGTCGTAATATATTGGACTGATGTTGGCCAGCGTGACTGATGAATGACCATCCTGCATAGCAACAATCCTATTGTAACCTTGCCGACAAATGTAAAAATGACAAATGTTTTTGACGATGCTTAATTGCATTTTTAACAGTAATGTTTAGTACACAGTAAATTCTGTAGCATAAATTTGACAATTTAGAGTGGGACCAAAATCGACTCTACAGTCCTATTTACACTTGGAAGAGAGTAAAATAAAGAATTTACCGATTTACTCCCTGAACCACCTAGCTCCTGCTGTGTGTTAGCATATCGCTCATGTCAGCTGGAATCAAAAAATTTTTGGTCTCCTCTTGGAGATAAGCAAACAGCAGAAGGGCATAGCTCAGGTGGTAGTGTGGCCGTCCAAACTGAAGGTCGTGAGTTCGTTTCTCAACTCTTGAGTGACTTTTATTTATTAAATTTTTTGGGGTTCTTTATATTACTCTCTTCCAAGTGTAAATATTAGCCTACTTTTAAACGGAGTCTATTTGGTCCCACTCCAAAGTCAAATTTATTCTAAATAGAGTCAAATTTACGCAACAGAATTTACTGTGTAATAAATAAAATAAAAACATCCTTTTTGGACCTGACATAACAGATAACACACTTTGACGGTACAACAAACTTTAATATTTCATCATTAGCTGACACAAGCTATTTGGCTGCTTGGTAAGTACATGCAAATGGTCCGCATCCTGAAAACGCGACTTAGCGTATACGTGATGTCGCTCCCCAGGACGGGCAAAGAAAGGTTAGGCAGGATGTGTACTGTAGCGTTGGCGACTTTGACCACATCCCAGCATGCCTCACGGGCTTAGGTTGTAAATAGTTCCTCTGAAATACATGCGTTCTATAAATTATGTATTTAATATCAAACATGAACTTTCGGGGTTCATCAGTATTACTGTACATCCAGCTACAGACAAAGGAAAGTCAAATAGTTGTTTGAGAATTGAAGTTGACTGTATTATATAATATTTAGTGACCTTTTTTCTATAGCCTACTTAACAAAAATAAATAAAATAAAAATAACACTAATACTAGAACAAAAAAGTAACATAAAATAAAGCATTTTAAAAGAAAAACTAGCAAACTTGCTTAAAAAGTTAAATGAATTAAAAACGTAACTCAAAACAAAATCAAAACCAACTATACACTCTAAAAACAGATGGGTAAAAAAATAACCCAACTTTGAGTCAAGAATTTTTTTTTTTTAGTGTAAAACAACTCATAAATATTGGTCAGATCCTTTACCTGGTTCAAAAAATTAGGTCATTTTGTATAAAACTTACCCATTAAGTGGATCGGTCTATTTTTGATCCATAATTGGGTTATATTTTTTACCCAACCGTTTTTAGTGTACCAAACTAAAAACTAATAAAATCTAATACTGTATACCTATCATGTAAATCCCAAACTATTAGAACTCTGCCAAGTAGAGTTGCATTCAGTTTGGTTGGATGCGCAGTTTAGCATCAAGCAAACAGCGTTAGCTTCTGCTAAGTGACATTTTGCTCAGCGAAGTGGTCGATGCTGTGTCAAAGGGATACGTGTGCTTGTTGACGTGTACGAAGTGCTGCATACATGAGTTTCAAAAAATGATAATAAAAAAAAAGCAAATAAATTTATTTTTATTTTTATTATTGTCGACCAATAAATGGCGGCCTTATATGCCTATGACCGAATCACAGCCAACATCACTCCCTCTCATATGATATTGTGCAAGTAATGTTATTATATAGGACCAGTAATTCGTTTTAAACGTAATCAAAATGTTTGACCCTTTAATGGGTTATTTTGCTTTTCTGTATGTACAATTGTATTTTATTATTTTTTATTTTTTTTAAATGGACATACTTTCTCATGCTGTTGAATGAGAAAGTGTGTCCAATTTTTAACTGGTTTTGTACACCGGCACAACATTGGGGATTTGGACCTCCAACTTTAAATACACTCCCCTAGTATTAAGTACTAGAGGATGGAGGCAATTAACAACACAGGCACACACACACACTTGATGTCATTAAGGGCCTCCTGCCTCACTCCTGTCCAATATGTTGTGTGTTTTCGGGTTAAATTAAGTCCATAAACACACAGGTGTGCACACAGGAGAGAATACAGAGAGACTGCTGAGTGACCTTGGAGCAATGTCACCGTGGCCGCCCTTCAAACCCAGCAAGTGTGTGTGTGTGGGAGAGAGATGATGATTGCCCACAACAGAGCATCCCTGCATGGAATTGTCTGTTAATCACGGGAAAAATGCGTTTCAGGGGAGTTGGAGGACAAGTGCTTCTGTTACTATGGGACACACACACACACACGTGTGCCAACACACGCACATACACCAACAAGGAAAGAGCCAGGAGGGAGAGTTTGAGCTGGGAATGTCACCACAGCACCTAATGAACATCAGACTCTCCCTTCCATCGTTTACGCTCTTTCTCTCACCCCATCCCAAATACTTTAGTATTGTCGTATCGAGTATTCTTGACATCAAGCGCGGCGGCCCAACAGCGAGGGAAGTGTCTTAGGGAGCTGCATACGACACGATGGCGCGCGAGGGCGGAGTCGGGAGGAACTCCTGCGCGGACGGACGCGCCCAGATTAGTTTTGCTCGGCTAGCGAAAGATCATAAAAAGAGGTGCGAGGGAGGAGAGGGGAAGAGAGCGCAGGAGACAGAGGGAAGGGGAGGATTAGTGCCACTTGAGGAACGACAGACGAGCGGAGGAGATGGAAAGAAAGGGAGACGGGAAGCGGCAAATATAGTCAGGATTAGTTTTGGTTAAAGGGACAGGATGAGAGAGAGATGGGGGGGGGGGCTGAGCAAAAGTGGGAGAATCACTTCAAGTGTGCGTGATCCGACGCACGCTAAATGGACATTTCATTAGGTACACTCTCAAAAGCCATTCCAGTATCACACTCCAGTAGATCAAATATTAAAAGGAAATAATGTCCAAATAAAAAGTTTTGAATATAGATCTTTAGATACTTTGAACATATGTAAAAAAAAAAAAAACAATATGCAAAATATAAATACAAGTACATTTTGAATATCAAGAAAAAAATTTGAAATAATTGGCGAGCAATTATGTTGAGTAAATAGTAATTATAATACACCCCACATAATTTCACCCCCCCAATATTTTAATATTATTAATATTTTATCATTTAAAATACAAATAAATACATATTTTTTTCTCGGCCAGCCAAACCCCCAATTTTTGGGGGGGTAAAATGCAAAAACCTACAATAAACCAGGCATATATAGACTAATATTACTGCAGCTTACAGAGTCAGTGACGGTAGTTTTGAAGCTCTTCTTCATTTCTGTCGCACATGCCAAAATGAGCAACAATAATTAATAATAATAATTAATTATTATACACAAACTCCTTAGCCCTTTACATTTTACATTGGGAGTCTGGAACAGGTATTTTCACTGTAAATTGAAATAAAAATTCTTCAGAAAGAGTAAAAACAAACTCTTAAAATGAACTAAAATTGCTGTCAAACATGTTTCAACATTTTTTAAATTATGAATACAGTTGCTCATCTCATTCTGAAAAGCAACTATTCCAAATGGAAACAGCTCTCAAGGTAAACGACAACAACAGAAAAAGCTGAAAATGAGAACTCTTGTTTTGGATGATACCAGTAAGTGCAGGTCTACCTAATGAGCCTTGCAGTGAGTGTATTTAGTTCATTTCTGCTCCACAGGCTCACAGGACACACTGTGATAACACGAATGAACGAATAGCAGGTTCATTATTATAAATCAAGCCCTTTTTCGCTAATAAACACCCCTGACAAACATCAGGAGACAATTCCAAACTTCCGTTTTTATTTTATCCTACTTCTATTTTTTTCCCACCCCTTTGAGGAGTAATACAGATTTAGTGAACTTTGCCCCCGGTGTCCCTGGTCCAGCCCGGGATGAGGAGCCCCCTGCAGATAGCACTGGGATGGGAACTGGGACAGACGTCTCGGATATACACACACACATCCAAATTAGATCACCAAACGACACGCAAAGGGGTCCATCTCTCTCTCACACACACACACACACACACACACACACACGCACAGTGGCACAGGGATTCCCACAGCAAGACCCGGGACCCGAAGGGGCAGCTCAGTGGACTGGAAGACTAACATTACTCCAGGCGGGCTCTGGATTAGATCAAGTCTGGGAATTTCACACTGGGAGACGGAGAGCAGGGCATCGATGGTGACAGCTAATAGGGGAGGGGACATAAAAAAAAATAAAAAAAATCCAATTACGGGCTTTGAGCACTATTTCACAGATTATTCCAAGTGAACATATTTATGGCTTTTTACAGTATACAGGCAAATCTGAATTTAGAGTTCCACACCCATGTAGTACCGCATTTTGCCACAACATGCTGGGCAGCACTGAGTTCAACTGGAAGAAATGCAGTGTAATATAGAGCAAGATGAGACAGAGAAGTTCCGCAAATACTCTAAGCTCCAGTAATAGTTGTTGTTGCCGCAGAGCAGAGCGAATACATACATTGAGAGTTGTTGTAATACATTGTTTGTTGCTTCTCCGTGTGTGTTGGAGTAACAGTTCTGAAGGTTTATTACGACGTGTAGCATCCATGCTAGTTTCCATTAGCCCATCTATAGTGTTTCATCTTAGCATTAAGCTAGCAGACATTTGTTATGTGAACTTGTATGGTTTGGTTGAACGTTTTGGTGTTTAAATGTTCAATATTTGATTGTATTTTGTTTTGTGTAAGTTTTACAGGAAACTTCAACTGGGAGTTGCCTCATTTAGAGAACCGTCAAAGTGTGAGTTAAAACATGCGGAGGAATACTTTACAAGTCTCTGATGTTTTGTTAGCTTTAAACTAAGCAGAATATCCTAAAGTAAAGAGACAGTCTGCTGTTGTTTAAAAAAAACAACAACATTATGTTAATGTCATGTTTAAACTTTAACTCAGAATGGCAATAAACAGCCGGATATTTTTTTCTAGTAACTCAAACCAACAGGTGAAAAATCTTATGTCGGATCATTTGTAAGTTGAGATATCACTGTATTCCATTGATAAAAAAAAAAAAAAAAAAAAAAAAAGGCGTGAGGAAATGAAACAGTAGAACTGGTAATGGGGAAATGAGGGCAGCAGTTGCATGAAAAAGAGCCCTGATAGTAGAAATATGAAAGGCTGAGGTGGTGGTAAAAGAGGGGAGGGAGGGGGGGAGAGCGGGGTTCCGAGTGAACGAAGGAACGATGAAAGGCGGTAGCTGATGAAAAGAGGCGCGCACTCACCGGTCTCGCAGCACACGGTGACGCGCAGCTTCATACACGGCAGCGGCGGCCCTTCATCTGCAGGCAGAGCTGAGCCACACGAAGGAAGGAGAGAGAGAGAGAGAAGGACTTCAGTGCAAGGCGCTAATGAAAATCCCCCCGAGTCATGAACGCATCACAACAGAGAGTGGGACAATCCTTGATTTTGGATCGGGAGTACCTACCAGCCACCTGCATTTGAATGTTGCCACTAAAATTATGCGTTATTTGGCTAAACACAAACATATTCAAATCCATCACATGAATGGTTTTCTCAAGAGTTGACGTTTAACTCCACAAGTGAAGCATAAAAGAAGAAAAAAAGAATCTTTGGCATCCCTCGTATGACAATAACACGCGTGCAATCTGAATAATTCACAACAGCATTAGGCAGCGGAGCAGTCAGTGTGAGCAACTGTCTTTTTTTTTTTGTATCAGTATTATATTAAATAACAGAGTACGGCACATAATACAGCCACAATATTTTCTTTTCTAAGCACCAACCACACACTTTAGGTTGGCCTACACCTGCAAAATATGACTACAAGAGATGCATCAAATTTCCTGTCTTTACAAGGTAAGGTTCACACTATCGGAGAGATATCCATATAGTGGTGTTTAATTTACATTCATTAGAGATAAATAGATGCTGCAGGTGTACCTAATGCAGTGGCCAATAAGTGACATGCAGAGGAATCTTGGTTTTCATATGCTCAAGTTTTCTGTAGTTTTGGTCTAATTTTGTCCCGACAGCAAAGCACAGTGCGAGCTTTTATTAACAACTTGCCAGTCTGCTCTGAAACACAAGACGACATCTGCGAAACATCCTGTCAAAAGTCAGACCTTCAAAATAAAAGCTACAAGTTTCACCAGACGTATGGCTTCTGTAACGGTCACACTCAATAACAAAGACAAAATAGTTTTAATGTGACCTTTAAATAAATCAACATAGGGCCCTATAAAGTGTGGTGAAACTCTTATTATACAGAGTGCTTTTATTTTGAAGGGCTGATTTGACAGGATGTTATGTAGATGTTGCCCCAACTTGACAGATTTTTTTTCAAATTTTGCCGATCAAACGGGGAAACCCGAGTCCTTAATAACACTTTTAACAATCGTGGAATAAGCACTCGGAAAATGTTAAATGTTCAGTTATCCACTTCATTAGTCATTGATATTTTATTTCAAACTGGTTGTTCAGATGATGGATGGAGGAATGGTTTTGAATATAAAGCAATAGTTAATCTTTTAAAAACACGTTTGTTTTTTGTTAATCCTTTTGGGTGTCTGGAACGGATTCATTGGGTTTACATTATCTCCTATAGAAAGTATTGCTTTGGATTTCGTACAACTTGTTTTTAGTCAGGGTTAAAAAAAAACAACAACTAATGTTCCACTGTTGTAGTTTTAGAAAACTCAGGATATGTTAGAGGTTTTTAAGAGTTGTGTTTTTTTTTTTTTTAAACAGTTTTTTATAGACCTCTTCAGCTGGTATATTAACAAGAATTTAGGGTGTTATTTTAAGGCAAACTTATTAAATATTAGTGCTTTACCTAGCACAGGCAAATGATGCCCCCCCCCTCCCCTCATCCCCAAGATGACTAAAATGGGTGTTACCACGTCACAATGTTAATGACAGATGTTTGTCTCCCATTAACAAATCTTGGAAGTCTTATGTCATGATTTTTACATATAATTTGGTCCAGGCTGGTCACGTCAGGTGAAAAAGTTGCCACGGTAATTCCAGATGTTATTTTTTATTTGGGTCATTTTAAAATGGACTCTTTACATAGTTACTTGTGAGTAATGAGCCAGAGATGCCGGGGCTCGTGAGCGCCACAGTGAGTGGGAGCAGACGAGCTGAGCCGGGCTCAGACTCAAGCAACTAATGGAATTAGTGTATGTAACACTATTGTTGTCTAATGCCTTTATAGTCTGTCCAGTGGCGCACACTAAACACAAGAGACACATATTTGGACCAACTTTATCACTCATGTTGACCAAACACAAACACTCGCAGCCCAAAGTGGTCCTACCCGGCGAAGGGATGGGGGTTTTAGGGTGGGGGGGGGGGGCAACTTTCCATTGTTGATTTTCTCTGAAGTAGCCCAACAAACACAATAGCCTACGGATTGTGTGTGTGTACATAATATACATGAATGTGGAGCCTTGCTTTCATACTCCAACAAAGCTCCATTGTCAGGCCTACTACACTAGTAATTTATGTAAAGATGCTTTTTTTCTCCTTTCATCCCTTGCTTTTGTTTGCTCTCCCTCCATTGTACAAATTTTTTTTTTACAGTAACTGTCACAGAATTCAACCACTAATTTCATGTAAAATATTAAAATCCAACACTGCCTATATCCAACATCTTTATCCAGTACAGTAAACCCCCACCGATTCGCCGCCAACCATTCAATTGCTCACAAATTTATTTATATTTATAAATGTAAGTATTTGCTGAAAAACACAGTTATTAGCATATTTTTGTGCTCAACCCCCTGCTCCTTCTACGGCACAATGTTAGCAGAAGAGTAGCATTAGCAACAATGCTCCTTTTGGGGTTGGACTGGCACAAAAAAAAAAAAAAATAATAATAATAAAATAATAATATATATATACAAGCAAATGTTTTTATTTTAATTTTCGCCCTGGCATTTTTTACTTGGGCCCGCCAGCCTGGCCTGACTTGATTCCTGAGCACCTCTGGCTAACACGTAGCTCCGCCACTGATGTTTGCTGTCTATATGTATTAATGGGCCGCTCTCTCTAAATTGTGGGCCGGTTTCTTGGGATAAAATGGAGGAAATTAATAATTAAATAGCACCGCATAGACCCCAAAAAACCCCAGCCTACTAGGCATCTGCCCCATCTGCCAGATGGCCAGTCCAGCCCTGGGTGATATGCTAGATCACTATTGGCTGTGGTGGAAGTTAAACTAATCTTGCAAGTAATTTTATTTTGACAAGAAAAAAATGGTTTCAGTGCACTTGTGTATCACCTTTGCAACCGTAAAAATACAGATTTTCAAGCACTACGACCTTTGCCATTTGTTAGCTTGAGCAGTCTGCCTGTATTGATCTTCAAGTTGTTCCTCAGACACTTTGCAGCCCCTCGGTCTCACCTTGTGCTACAGCGTGTCACTGTTGCACACCATGTATTCTCTTCACTCCTTTCATTCCCTGTCTTGTCTCATGTCCACCCACTTCTCTTGCTCGCACTGACACAAGTCATTTTAAAAAGGAATGAAAAAAAAAAAGTTTAACAGCTGCCAAGATGTCCTCTATCTGCTATTCTTTTCTCTTGAGGCATGGTGGAAGTGCACAGGTGGATGAACAGAAGAACGTCTATCTATGCCTAATGAGATGTTGGAACCCAATTTACTTTTTGGATAATTTATCATAGTGCTTTTTTTCTGTCGTGCAGGAGACTAAGTTTTTGCTTTTTCACAAAATATTATCAGTGATGGAAAAGCGACAAGAGCCTCTGTCCTTGCTGCTTAGTACGAAATGGCCAAGTTGATAATAATATCAAGGGTAGAACAGAATGTACACCACAAGTGAGCGTGATATGTCCAAATGTAGCGCCAAAGTTCAAGTTGAGAATCCGTCATTTTTTAGTTTACACGGGTTACTGCAACTGCTTTTTACACTTCTCTGACAGTTAAGAATATTCAAACTTTTGTTTATAGATTACAGGGAATCCCCGCACATTCGTTGTTCAGTATTTACACATTTTCACTGACCACTATTTAAATGTTTCAAATGATAAAGCCAGAGAATAATGTAAAATTTAAAAAATAATTTTCATAATATAACAAGAAATAAATCTTTCAATAAAATAACTGGAATGTAGTTCCTCAAGTAAGAAAATATGATTGAGAAACTTAACAATAGGCTGTAAAAAGCTTTACAGGTTATTCAAGCATGGCATATTTTCTTGAATAGATCCGCAAAACTCAAAGTGATTCTAAACAATGGCAAGCCTTCATGTCTCTTGGATCAGCGCCCGCGCACAGTCACACACACGCATCGTACTCACAGCTATAATAGTAGTGGCGCCCTGGCAGAAACTCAAATCCCAGCGAGAAAGGGGTGAATCTTTGGATCTTCTCGGAGAAGCGCACCGAGCCAAACGGAGCGAAAGGGGTGTTGCATTCCCACCGCTTGATGGCTGCAGTCGTCTCCACGCAGCCCTGGAAGGCGGCCTCCTCCGTCAGGTAGAGGGCCAGCGTCTCCGGCTGCCTGTGGCCCAGCGTCTGCTTGCTGGGGTAGTAAGGGCAGTAGAAGTCCAGGTAGTCGTTCAGGTTCACCTGGATGGACAGTTCGCCTGCTGTTAACCTGGAAGAGAGAATGACAAAAAACAGGATTATTCATAATGCAGATGACCATAATTATTGATGGTTGAGATGTACCTGGATGCATTTAATTCAAGTTCGAGTACAACTGAGGCAAAATGGAGCAGTACTTGGGTGCAAGTATACAAGAGAAAGGTATAGTTACAATACAGTAGCTCGCTAGCTACTAGCTAAAGAGGCTAGCTAGAGTCTCAATTAGTAAGCGGTCTTATTAAGACGGTCAACAACAGATCAGCTACAGTAAAAAGAGATTCTCCCGCCCCTCTAAAAACAATACTTAAAACAATCGATAAATCATTTCTCCCCCAAAGTCGATCAAGGAAGCAACCGCTCCGCTACCCTAAGCATCTTGTTTCATTTCATAACCAACAGATTTCATGCTAAAGCTTAGCCTAATCACTAAAACTTAAGATTAGTTTTACCAAGAGCTTCCAAAGTTGAGCACAGAGTCTCATTAGCCCCCCAAAAATACAAATTTGACAAAGTAAAAAAAAAAAAAAAGGGTTAAAAAAAAAAATCCCTTAGTTTTTCCTCAAGCAGCTGCACCCTTCACACAATGAGCCTCACAAGATCTAGAAACTATTCATTTGTCTAGTTGAAGTACTTTAGTAGTGTCAAAAATACTTTTTTTTGTCAGGCTGCTGTACTTTTGGTACAATGAGCCTCATAAGACCCATAATATTGGGCCTAGCAAAAGTTAGCTTAGCAGAGTTCAAATGATGTTCTTGTTCTCATGCTGCTGCGCTTTCACACAATGTGCCTCACAAGATCTAAAAAAGTATTCATTTGCCTAGTTGAAGTACTTTCGTAGTGTCAAAAAAAAAAAAATATATATATATATATATATATATATATATTTTTTTTTTTTTTTTGTCAAGCTGCTGTACTTTTGGTACGATGAGCCTCATAAGGACCCAAATTATTGGGCCTAGCAAAAGTTAGCTTAGCAGCTTATATGTTCTCTCATGCTGCTGCGCTTTTGGCACCACGTGACTCTTAGGGCCTAAAAACAAATTAATTTGCCTCGCTAAGGTTACCTTAGCAGAACTAAACATGCGCTTTTCTTAATTGTTCTGCTGTGCTTTGCCTAAAGTCTCCTAGCGCCCACCAGTTGAGTCCCGCCTCACATATCAAAAACCCACTTAATGAGTGTTTATGATTCAACCTATTATAATGTGACATTTGAAATCAACATGGTTCTTGTCTTTTTAACAAGAGAGATAATGCCATACTTTTCAAGATCATGTTGTGAAAGAGGAAAGTGCACATCTATCTGAATCTCCAAATGTTATGGACTGGGCTGGACGCAATTTGAAATCAATAGGGCTCTTGCTTTGGCACAGACCCATTATCCCTAAAAGTCCAATGGGAGACGAGTTGGAAATTGTGAGCAGTCAAGCGCTGGAGAAGGAACGTGTAGCAATTTGAATCGCAGCTGAGGCTTCCTCCTCGCTCTTGTGCCACATATCACTTAAAATCAATAGGGATTTTTGGCTTCGCCGTGGAGGAATGATCCCTCAAGTCTGCAAAAGGTCGGTTTAAGAACTGGCACAATGGACTGAGGGCTTTGCTGAGACACTTACACAGTGTAATAGGAGACTGAATGGAAAGAGAAAGCAATTAAGCAGATAAAGGGTATTCAGGGATTCCTAAATGCCTCGTGGAATGTTGCTACCTCCGGGGCTCAGTGATGTTTTTTTTTTTTGGGGTGTTGGAAGGCAATATTTTAGAATTACCAAAGTGTCAAGAAAGTGACGCTAAAACACACATCAATGCTAATTAAGACCATTGAGAGGAGTTCAAGTACAAAAAAACCCCAACAAAAACCTGTATTACTTGCTTCCCCACCTGTACAGTGCAGATAAGCACAGACGCAAGTGTACGCACAGACATGATTGGCATGCACGGGCAAACCTTCCGTCGAGGTTGACTGGTTTTCGGCACAATAACAACCCGTGGACAAGACGGCATCATTAGAACAGAAGAGGTGCATAATGTAGAGCGCCGATTCCTGCCTTCCTGTCAGATACAGTATATTAAAGAGTTACCCGTGTATAATCTAATATGGGCCGAGACTGAGGAGAGGCAGAAGGAGGCAGAGGGAAGTCGGTGAGGAATAATAAAGGCTGAGCGTGAAAAACAGAAACAAGAAAAGACAAGAAATGGAAAGTCATGGTGAGAGGCAATGAGGGGGATGAGGCAATGTGCTTGACACCTAAAACCAGGAATGGTGGGGCTCGAGTTAATAATTATAATAATGAAAAAACACACAGTCTTAGTGTTGCAATAGATAGGATTCTTGTTGAGGTGGGTTGTACCCAGCTGCCTAAAAAAAAGAAGGACTAAAATGAAACAAAAAACACGCACACCAAAATGTACCAAAGTTGTGGTTAAAAAATAACTACATTATTAACTCAGTCTGTGGAACCTCACGCCATTCACTAAAAATTATAGCTTTATTCATTTCCCGGCGACTTATAAACCTGATCATTATTTTATAACCTGGAATATACATTACGAGGGAGCATAGATGGGCATGCACAGGTGTTGACTCAACCTGTGGAACCTCACTCCATTTACTGAAAATGATAGCTTCATTCATTTTCCTGCACTTCCCAAAACTGATCATTATTTTATAACCTGGAATATACATTACGAGGGAGCATAGATGGGCATGCAAATGTGTTGACTCATACTGTGGAACCTCACTCCATTCACTGAAAATGATACCTTAATTCATTTTCCTACAATTCACAAAACTGATCATTATTTTATAACCTGGAATATACATTACGAGGGAGCATAGATGGGCATGCACAGATGTTGACTCAACCTGTGGAACCTCACTCCATTTACTGAAAATTATACTTTCATTATTTTTTATGCCACTTATAAAACAATGATCAATTTTGTAACTTGGAAGACATTACGAGGGAGCATAGACGAGCATGCACAGTTGTTGGCTGAACCTGTGGAACCTCACTCCATTCACTGAAAACAATAGCGTAATTCACTTCCATGCGACATACTGATCATTATATTTTATAACCTGGAATACACATTACAAGGGAGCACACGTGTTGACTCAACCCATGGAACCTCACTCCATTCACTGAAAATGATAACTTCATTCATTTCTATGCGACTCACAAAACTTAACATAAAACCTGTGAAATTATGAATCACAGAGACGGTGACCGAGCCAGTTGTCCCATGAGTATCTGTCGTGGGCTGTCCAGCAAGGACATGGTTTCTCAAACCCTGTATCCTGAATAAATTGTGCCCTCTGGTACAAAGCCGTATCAGTATATAAATTGATTTGCATGTGATTACCAACATTGCCAAGCATAAAAAAAACAAAACACCCATCCATCTATTTTCTATACGGTTTCTGGACCAAGGACAGACCCTGGACTTATTCACATGTCAATCTCAGTCCACATAGAGACAGAGAACTATTCAACCACACATTCACACCTTTGGGCAATTTAAAGTCTGGACTTGACATTTTCACCACATGCGAAAAAGTCTTAATGAATGCAACTACCTCTAATTAGGAAGGCAAAATGCAAGTGAGTTGAAACAACAGGTAATAATAAAAAAAAAAAAAGAAAAGAAAAATCAAAAGAAAGTTAAGCGCTTTAATTAGTGACCCCAGAGAGTCTACGAGTGCAGACTATCAGACAGAAGGTGGAACAACCAAGTGGAAGACTTTAATTAGTCTTCTCTTTACGCGGGGAACACGGGGGTGAAAAAATAAAAAATAAAGCAGAGAGGGTCCGGATGCGGCTCATGAAGGGTCAGGTCTGCCAGTGGGAGCCTTTATGGAGGGGTGACAGAGCGGAGGAGAGAGGGAAAGGGGAGTCAGCGAGGAGGAACGAGCGTGTGGAATGGGAGGAGGTGGACGACGTGAGGACTTGAGGAAAGGAGGGCAAACACAGCTTGCCGGCTTTGCTGAACACATGCTCATCTCTCAAGCACCCCAGCGGTCATCAAAAATTTAAATCGAGGTTTGATTCCTAAAAAGTACCATGAAAATTGTACTGGAGGAAACAGTTCTTAAAAGATGAAATGTAATTGTGCTAAAATACAACCGAACTGTTTAGGCAGTGATTTTTTTTTTACCGCTAAATCAAGGCCTTCACCATATGCATGCCAGCAATTACAGCAACAACATGCTCTCGCGATGTCAACCTGTCAGCCCCCCCCCCCCCCCCCCCCCACCCCCGGCAGACTGGTAGGTTCGCGAGCGCCCTAATTACACTCAGCTCCTACCTGCCAGGCAGCCACCAGCGTGGTGACAGCACAGCGAAATCATGGGTGGAACCGTGTGTGGTTTGGTGACAGAGCGTCATCTTGTACATGTCCCTGACATTTTTTTTTATGTCCAAATGAAATTGTAACTCAAAAGTGACATTTTCAAACCAGACTTGGGAGAAGTAGACTGACCAAACAAAATCTCCCGGTTGTAAGATTTACATATTTTTGCTCTGGTGGGTTGGTGGTCTGGTGCAGGCTTCCCAAGCTTTAATGAGCCAAGGCACATATTTTACATTAAAAACATCTCATGGCTAAACAAACCACCAACAAAACAACAAACAAATGCTGATCTTGTCTCACTTTAGAATGCCCAAACTTATTTAGTGTGAAATTTAAGCCTCTAGTTGAACACAAAACCATTTCTCTGTGATATGAATGGACTGGACCAGTACTGTATGTCACGTGACTTTCTCTGAACACACTGAAGATTGTTATTTACTGTAAATTATCGTCAGTGTGCCCTCCAGTGAACAAAATTAGCAACAGCTAATTTTAGTGAAAAAACACAGTTTGTGTTGTGTCCTCACGGGCCAGACTAGTCTCCTTGACGGGCCAATTCTGGGCGACAGGCCTTATATTTGACCCCATTTATCTTATCATTAACTGGTAAGGATGGGCGAGTACTGATACCAGGTATCACTATTGGGCCATACCCTCGTGATTGTGTAGATTTTGTCCTCCAGAATTCCAAAAACATGCATGCTAGGTTCATTGAAGATGTATTTATCGGTGTGAATATAAGGACTCAATCCCAATTCCCTGCAATTATCAGGGCTTCACTGTACTTGATCCTTAGCGAAGGGCCAACTGGAGCATCATAGGTAGGCTCTCATTGTGTGTCAGTGTTACTATGCGCACACACAGCGGTGGTAACGGCGAGCGTGCGTGCGCCATTCTAATGATGTGCATAGGTTCCACTGTGGCGGAGACCTTTGATCCGTTAATATAAGAGAATAATTAAAAAGAGCAACAATCCCACAACATGGCGTGAGGAATACAGAACAGATACTCAAACGCATCATCCCTATCACGCATGCTGAGCACCCGCCGACCGCCATAAACACGCGGGTTAAAAATATTCCACAGTGAAAAACTGAGAATCCCCAGGCAAAGGCTGCATTTCGTGCATATGTGCTAAAGTTAAAGCTTGTGCGGGGACGGTGGGAGGCGCAGAAGACTCGGTGGCGCCGAGACTTGCGCCGTGGTCAAACTCAACAGGAGGGGGAGGGACTGACCAACTCGAGCTTTAACTCAGCAGAATGGGCTCACTGTGGTCACTGAGCCTTGGCTGAGGTATCACTTAACTTAAGTATGCTATGGCGGATGGGAATTACTGTAACGAATGACCTGAGTAACATTTTTGGGATGTGAGCGTTGTATGGCAACAAACTTCACAAACCAGCACATTTAGCATGTAGTGAACGGACACTTGAAAAAAAAATAATGCCACTCCTAGTTGAAGTTCACCAACAAAGTAAACAAAACAAAAAGGAATACACATTTGATTTCAAATAACCACATAATGATGCTTGATGTAAAATATGCAAAAAAAATGACTGCATTGTAATTAGGGATGTCGCGATATCCAAACATCACGATACTATATCACGATACGATAAATATCTTAATATTGAGGCGAGGTTGCCGATATAAAAAAAAGGTAACAATATTGTAAAAAAAAAAAAAAAGTGAGCTCATACTAAAAAAAAACGCACACACACACAATATTGTGCTTTTGTACATAACAGCAATGCATATAAACAACCCATAATCTCTAATAACATTTAACATTGAGACACTTTAGCGTGGACATAAAACGGCCAAAACATGCGCCTTGTGAAAATTAAACTCCACAAAAAAAACTAGCCACTAGAGGGTGCTAAAACTGCACAAATGGAAATTAACCTTTGACTTTTTTTTTTATATATATCAGATGTGCTACTTTTATTATCATGACATGAGGACGACGATATTGTGGAAGTTTTAATATCGCGATATCACAATATTGGCGTTTTAGTTACATCCCTAATTGTGATACAGTTGTGATTTCACTATAGGATAATAATCTGAAATTGTAAAATTGTACTGTAGTAAGTCAACCATCATCAGTTGGCTGATATTCGAAGAGCCAGAATCAGCTGATTAGTTGGTAGGGCAGTAAATACCCCTGTCTATTCCCTTTATCTTTAAACAGATAGGCATGTTCTGTATTTTGATACCACCCGGCAGTGTTGGCAACGGTGTGAATGAAGATCATGGCTGAAGACTTCTTAAGAGAGCAATTCATTTTGACTTCAACAAGTGCTTAATCAACAATAAATTGACAAAAAGCTCAGCAATCAAATAGATTACTATCATTATTATAACCCTTCCTCATCCTTATCATTTTCGGACTGATTGGTAGGACGGTCGTAAATTAACGGCTCCCTGCGGTTACCAATTTGTTACCATCTAAATCCTTCATTAGTGAGATGTGAAATGACCTTGGGAACAACAGACAACTTGAACTCAAATTTAACCTTAATAAAGTCTTTTGATTAAACATAAGCAAAGACGGCATTTTTTTTGGGGGGACAATCAAATTAAGAGTCAATTAAGTGACGAATTCTCTCTAGAGATTTTGGAACGCGTCAAGGTCAAAGTCAGAACTCATAAACATATCATTTTAAGAAACGTAACCCTGAAGCTGAAGCCTGTCCTTCGCTTTCAGGAGGCTCCAAACAAATACGATGAAGTGATTAAGCAGGTGGTGAGGCTACCGTTTCAAAACGGCACTATCCTGGTGTAATTAAGCAGGGAGTTGCCAGGAAATCACATGAAAAGCTCAAAATCAAACCAGACTTGTTTTCTACAATGCGGTGACACACACCAACACTAACGCGCTCTCCCCCAAACAAGGCGGAAATGCTTTAGCCACAAAAAATGCTGGGCTTTGCCATAACCCCAAAAATGGCGGTTTTGGACTAATTTTAGTGCATTACTCGGGCCTCTTGTTGGTTGTTAGATGGAACAAAAAGTAAAGAGTCAATGTTGGGAAAGTCACAAAGTGGAATCCAGACTCAATGACCCAACAGGATTTCCTCGTCATAACAACTGTTGCAGAAGTATCCCGCTCTATTTCCTTTGTAGTGTTTCTGTACAATCGACATGTAAATGCGATGGGAGTAGAATCAGGTCAACCCCCGCCTCGCCCCCCGTCCCCTCTTATCAGCTGCGCACCCCCCACACTGAGCCTTTGCCGAGCCCAAACACCAGTGTTGTGTCTAACCTGGTACTTATGCCCCCCACGCCTCGGACCATCTGGGGACCCCCTGCCGTCCAAACCGCCTGCAAAGCCGGACGAAAAATCTCTTGGTGCAACCCCCCCCCCCCCCCCCCACACACGCCTTCATAAGATTCTTAGCTTTACCCAACGAGAGGCACTGACACGATGTGCAGGAAAGAACAAACTGTTTCCTGTTTTTATTCCGACACTATCTGTGTGCGTTTCCACCAAGGAAGTGCATTTATGCCGCATTCCTGGAAACGAAAAAGTCGGAAATACCAAAACAATAGCCAAGGACAAAGTGATAGACTATTGCGGGCCACTCTCTGCCCAGTTAGTTCTTCAATCAGGCCACCAGAGCATTTTCTTAAAACTGATTTATTCAAATATTTATTTTATATTTATCTATCGGATTTGATAATTGGCCAATTGGTTTATTGTAATAAAGAGAAATAATATAATAAAAATAGTACCAAAAATAAATTGTAATACATTTTATTGAATCATTTAGTAGTTTACATTGAGAATTTAACAATTTTTTTCTATTCTTCTCATTTCTAGTTACGGAGTATATTTCCCAATGTTTAGGGACTGCAACCCTAATATAAATAACAGACTTATTGTTTGATGCCGAGTTTCCAAAATGGCTGCCATTGAGAGCATTCACCGTATTAGATTTACTGCAATTTGGTGTGTAGCTACAGTATATTGCTATAATCATCGTTGTTGTAG
Source organism: Leptonotus elevatus (assembly GCF_054856555.1). Classification (NCBI taxonomy): domain Eukaryota; kingdom Metazoa; phylum Chordata; class Actinopteri; order Syngnathiformes; family Syngnathidae; genus Leptonotus; species Leptonotus elevatus. The sequence goes on from NC_141244.1 coordinate 17,743,805, forward strand.
GACTTTCCTTAAATTGTAAAGTTAGGACTCCCCCATTATATTTTCTTTCTTTTCTGTTTTTTTAATCAACATATTTTTCATTCACCATGGCTGTCTACTATTTTTTCCATTGTGATTGGAACGTTCCAAATAACATATTTGCTACTTTCCAGCAGCCTTGAAAACAGAATATGTTTCTCACATTTGAACTATGAAAGTCACTAATAAATCATCCTTATGAACAAACGTGAATTAAATGGATAGAGATCGATTAATCACTCGTCCTAATTGTGATATTTTTGTTATCGTAGGCAAAACATCGTGAGAATCGTGGGTCACAAGGGACTTCCTCCCCTAAATATATATACCAAAATGTAATTTGTCAAATGTCTTTGTAGTACGAAAATGGTGCCATGCTTTCGCTACTGCTATTTCAAGCCCAAAAAGAAGATCTTATTTTCTGCCTGTTGTCCATTCTGCGTGTCTCAGCAGCATATCAGAAGTGAGGAAAATGTCATATTCCGGCGCGCCATCAGTATCAAAACCAGCCCATCAGGAGCATTTTGATACGGCTACAGGTGTCCACAAAGCACAAGAGCCACTCCTCACTGTGTGTGTGTGTGTGTGTGTCTGCCGTCAGACCTAATCTTAGTTTTTCAGGGTATCCCCCCCCCCCCCCCCAAAAATAAGATTTTACCCACTCTGTGATGTAAATGCGCTCAAGACGAGGCTGGCAGTCTTTCAATTGTTTCTATTTTCACAGTTTGACCATAGCATTGTGACCTCCGCTAGCAATAACTGCTGCTCTATTTCACCTCCAATATAACAAACAAACAAACAAAGTTCCAGAGAAAGCACAAAGTATTGGAGACGTGCACAGGCAAGAGTGGTGGGGGTTAAATAAAAGTCAACTGTGCCGTTACCAGGACGACAACCAATCAAGAGCTGAGATCAGGGCCAAAACGAAGCCCCGTCCATACACCTTACGGGTCATCCATCTTTTTCTTTGCCTTCCCATAACATATCATCAGAAAGCCCAAAGCTGTAGTGTAAACACAAGCCTTAATTATGTTCATTCAAAATGAAGGAAATGACAATGAAACAAATGTCATCAACTATTAAAAACAGTGGACGATCAGAAGTCATAATCATAATCCATCACAAAAAGAAAAAAGGAATTCATTGATTCATTTTCTCAACATTAACATTTATTTCATTCTTAGAATTTTCTATTGGAATAACCCTTTTTTATTATTATTATTATTTTATTTTTTAAATGGTCAGAGTAAGAATTAAGCATTTTTGACGTGGACAGAGTGTAGGATTTAGTGCCACCTAGTGGTGAACTAATAATTCATTTAAAATACAAAACCATTGTTAATGTCACTAAAATGCAAATAAATATGTTCTATTACATCAACGTCCATTTCATTAATATATATAATCGTAGGTCTAGTAATTGCTACTAATGCTGCATTTGAGGAAAATGGGAAGTCGGAAATCCCACTTGCAAAGTCGGGGAAAAAAAAAAAAAGTACCCCAACTTCACCGACCAACTTCGATGTGACGTCACTCTACAATGGCGACCACTATGGAAACACATACAGTGATTGGTAAAACAATTTACTCGAGTATAAAACTAGATAGCTTTCTTCATTCATAAATATTCGACATAACTTCAAGTAACACGACGTACGTGACAGTATGCCTCTATCTCCCTGCATGAAATTAGACGGTGAACAACTGAACTGTATGGAATGCTTAGGAAATAAGATAAATGCATAAATGAAGCAAACTTGCGAGGAGGCAAGTTTGCTGGAGGACCAAAACAAAAAACAGTTTATCACTATCCGCCATTTTGGTAGTTTAAATCCGACTTTCAACCTTCCTCGAGCTAGTGTCGGACCCAATGGATCGACCGCTGCTTACCTTCCAAAGCTAGTCCCGCGATTCAGGCTCCCACCGCTTGTCTCTCTCTGCTTTGCGCTCGCTAACTTTTGCTAGCTTCTCCCGCTAGCCACTCTTGTTAGCCTCTCCCGCTGCTCAATACCGCCGGGCTGCTCGCTCGCTCACTCCAAACAATAATTGGCCATTTTAGGTCATTATGAAGGACATCTATAAAGCTAGTCATTGACAGTACAGTCAGTGCGGGAAGGTAGGAAACCAAAGTCAAATGAAAGAAGTAATACATGCCAATACATTTATAGCCAATTGTGGATGATTTTAAAAACTGCCACAAAACGTGTTTGTAAAAAAAAGTGGTCAAGATTTGGACTGAAATTGTTTAGAAGAGAATTTTGATCGTAACAAAACATACTGCCACAGTTGACTGATGTCCTCAGTCTCTCAACAGGATCCCCTCTCGTACAAATGCGCTAAGAAGAGCATGTTAGCATCAACACTAAACACACACACGGCACATTAGAGTGAAACGGATGCATCCAAAGCCAAGATGGCAAAAGGCCGATAAATCTGACTTGTCTTTGAGAATTCCCCTAAGTAGGTCACATGTCTGATAAGAGACACTCTCCAACATTCTCGCACCACATTTTTGTTTTTATCTGCAGGACTTGAAGGTCAAAGCAGGAAATATTAAAACCATCACATCCTTCCCTTCACATTCACTTTGGGGTCATTGGTGCCCCCGTTTGGTTTACAACTACTTGTAGAAAGCCAACCAGATGGTATAACATTATTTATTAATTGTAGTTTGGCTAACTTTAACATAATTTATACATAAATAATATCAAAGTTAAGAGTTTTGCACTGTAAGCAACTACACACATTTTTGGGAGACAGCACATTTGCCTCAGTTTCTTGAGAAGGGAAGTGACAAAGCTTAACTGCTTATATATGCTGACAACACTAATATTAAACAATAAATATCCTATAATTTATAAGGTTGCAATTAATGCCTAACTTGAAGGCCGGAAGAACAACAGAGTTGTTTTGTGATACCACACACAGCCCCAATAGTGAAAAATAAATGAAGAGGAATAAACAGATCAAATGTACCATAATTATACAAAGACAAACATTACATAAGAACGCTCGGGAATCAATGTAAAGAAAGTGTGATGATCCCATGAAAGAGTGCAAAAGGAGGGCTAAAACAGCAGCAATATGCTGAAACATGTTTGCACGCAACATGGCCTCAAATTCCTCAAATTCCACGTGGTCTATGCAAAAGCATCGCTGCTCTCCAGCTGAGCAACACATCCATCAGCAAAAGGAAAACTTGTCATCGGTGCGTTCGGACCGTGCCGGAAACACTATTTTTATAATAACAGACGCCTTTGTCAGGAATCAATAAACGACAATATAAGAAAACTACTTCATCACTTTACTTTAGTTGAGCGATTCCGATTTAGAGGACGGGCAGCGGCCGGTCCAGACATGTCAAGGAAATGCGCCCTAATAGAGGCAACCACTCTAAATTATTTAGACTGAGGCAAGGAGAAGATGGAGGGGAGAGGCCAGTGGGCACACGAGTCAATAAAACAAAGCGTGGTCACTTTTCAGTTCCTCCGACTTGTGCTGGATGACTTTCCCCATGTAATAGCACGGAAACCGTTTTAAATATATCCACTTTACAAGTATGACATCCAACTTGAGTTCACAATAATAGCGGCAGTTGTGTGTTTAATACAGTTAAGTGCACTGGTAATGCTGTACGTTCTGTTCCAAATCAAAACACGAAGAAACGAGCATCAAATGTGAGAAACGAGCATCAAATGTGCTATCCCATTACAAAAAAAAAAACCATGTAGAAAAATGACTAGTCTGTCGTATTTAGTTCAATAAGCAAGCACCGTTTCTGAGAAATGCTTTTGTATCTGAATAGAATAGAAAAGACAACCTTCATTGTGTTTACTTAACAAAACAACAACAAAGATACACTTTCAACACACTTTTTGTGTGTGCGCTTTAATTCAGTGGCCATTGTGCTGCTCCTCCTGGTGTGTACACGGGGCAGTATAATACAAATTGACAACAACAAAAAAGCTTTAATAGTGAGAGTAAGCTAGAGTAATGTTAGTCGCCTTTCAACGTGTTTTAAAATATTTGTTGCTTCATGGATTATAACACCAAAACATTGATGCTAATTGCTAATGTTCTGTATTGTTTGTTAGCATTGCCCAAAAAATGGACTGTTAAAGCTATGCAGTTTTCAATACACAAAGTGGAATTCTGTTTGTTTTATGTTATGACAGTTAACTTCAACTCGAAGTAGCAATGAACAGCTTGGATCTCAAATTTTTGCTCGCAACTCAAATGAAAAAAATAAATAAAAATCAGATGGAAGACGGTTGGTTCTCATCTCAAAAAACGAAGTCACTGGAGTAGTATCTCAAGGCACCACTGTACTAAAACAAAATGTGCAATAAATAAATCTGTGTTGCTGCAGTTGACCAACTTGCGGCACATGTGACCTGCTTATCTAGCCCAGGACAACATTCCTTAAATTCCTTGTTCCATCCTGACCACTCAATGCTTCTGCTACTTGTTTAATGATTGACATCCTTTTTTTCCCAATGATGTATCAAAAATCAACCATTGGTTTTCTTTAGTGTAGAGCCGGAGCCTATCCTGGCTGACTTGGGGCCCAAAACCAGATTTCACCTAGGATTGGTCGCCTGTCAATCACACGGCACATCTAGAAACAGACCCTTCATAACTTCACTGCACGGAAGTCAGGTGAGCGAACCACTACGCGGTTTGTAAACAGTAAAAAGGTGGACGGACCTGAAGGAAGGCTGCTTAAAGAAAGAGAAACCAGTCACAGAGAGAGGAGTAACACATGCCGACTTAATTTAATTGTGGATTATTTCAAAGTGAGACGGGTTAAAATGCATCGTAATGGCTTTCATACAACCAAAATGTATTTTACTTGCTACTTTTCTCACTCGCACGACAGTTCCCCAAGCCTTCACTTTCAAGCATGTTACTTCACCTTCTCGCTTCTCTCCATTGCCTCTTCCACTTTAACCCCCCCCCCCCCCCTCCTCCTCCTCCTCCTCCTCAGTCTCTGTGTTTATCTAAGCACTTTCACGGTCACTGCTCTGGAATCCCAAGAGCCCAAACTGGCCCTCAGCCCTCCATTCCCTCCCTGCCGCCATCGCAGCCGCTGCACGCTTCTTTCTGCATCTCCATCTTTCTCCGTCACAACTCTTAGGCGTCATAGCGGAGCGCGTATTACGGGTGCGGAAGGTCGCCCGGATTGGCCCCTCGAGGCACTCTGCTTTGCCCTGTTCTAGTCACGCACAGCTGCCCACCACTCCCCCGCCACTCTCCGAGACGCACCTATAGAAGATTTGGCGCTATGCAATAAAAATTTGTTTTAAATGTGACAATAATATGTTTTTAAAACAAAGATAATCTGGATTGACGGTTTATTTTTTTATTTGTAATTTTATTTACACGTTAAGTTATTCATAATAATGAAAATGTACATTTTTAAATATTTTTTATTTTGTAATTATTAATTAATTATTTTCCCTTAAAGTAATGTTGAATCAGCTTTTTTTTTTTTTTACTACATTACGCCCCAGCTTCTCATTATTATGACCTTTATGTGCTGACTGGCTGGGAGAAACTTTACGCCTTCACCCTTTCATGACTCAAGTTAAATATTATTCAATGATAGTTTCTTGCTTTTTAACAGGTCGCAGAGCTCTCTTTTGTACAAAAGCAGAAACTATGGACATATTTTTACAGTATGTCACTGTTTGCTGGGTTAGTATTAAGTAAAAAAAACAAAAAAACATCCCATAATACTATAATGGGTGACATGCCACAACATGGCCTATATGAAACATTTTGCTTTAATCAAAGCTGCATATGGGGGTCTAATGATTAGTTTGTAATAATTTTGTTAAATTTTATAATTAATTAAATAACGTTTTTTAAAATGATGTTTGTTTGTTTTTTACAGTAGTTTGACTTAGTAAATTAAAAAATAGGATACAAATTATTATTACAATTATTTTATAGTAAAAATAAACTATAAAAGAATAAAAGCAAAAAGGGTTTTCCTAAAATAATCATAATAATAATGGACTAAAAAAAAACACATTTTTTTTCATCTCAAGACTTGAATGAAATTGTTGGCTAAAGAGAGCAAAAATATTTGTACACCAAACCTACTTTATTCCTACAAAGTCAAAGTATAACAAAGACCATATCGGCTGTGAAATGATGGCAATTTTTTTTTTTGCATTTTCACTACAAAACATGGTCTCAGCTGGTCAACGTGAGGGGTCCTGGCTGGTGGGGCCTCTAAAATAGGTGATCCGGTGTCACCATGGCAACAACAGACATGCTATTCACCTCATTACGAGCCAGCATACCTGCAGAAATGATGTCGCAGCTCATATTTTGAGGTCAAATATTACATTCTGTCGCTCGAGCCCCAGAGCATCTATGAAAGGCCAATGCGCTTCCACAACTGATGGAGGTTTGCGACACAATGGGGGACAGGAGGAGGGCGGGGTGCAATGAGGTTGGGGGGGGGGGGAGGAAGCGGCGAGGGTCAAGGGGAGTCATGCAGACACCCGCCTCACGTAGCGCTGGAGCGGGATTATGTGATTAATTTGGGATTAAAGATGACTGACTGGCTGCTTCTTTAAGTAATGAACCATGATGACCCAAAATTACAAGATTAACACACAGAAGGCTCACGATGCATGTGTATGTATCATGTATACTTTTTTTTTCTCCTCCACTAGAAATCCAAACAATAACTGTACAGAAGTGAAAAGCGTGTTCAGAGACGAACAAGCGCCATCAGGGATCTTGCTAAAAACGAAACATGGAGTGAAGTGGGGGTTGTGTTCCTTGTCGCTGGATGTATTTTTAGTACTATACACACACACACACACTCTTAATTCACACACACTGTCTGCTTTTGTACTTTTGGAAGCGTGCGGCGTACAAGGGGTCCATTTCCAGGAGAATAGAGGAGCAATGAGATTCATGAGTTCTTTCGCTGCTGTGATGGGACAAGGCTATTTCCCTTTTAAAAATACCACCAGCGCGCCAAACACTGTCAATTACAAACAGCGGAGTTTGCTGGTACAAACGTAGGCTCACTTCAGATGGCACCTTATCAAAATGGAAAAAAAATAAAATAAAGAAGAAAAGACATGCGTTTGGAAAAATGCATTTCTTAACATTATGCACAAACACTCCGATCAAAAGTTTCCTTATACTCTTTTTTTTAATCCAAATACAAGAGCACTATCCAGAAAAACAAAATAATAAGCATTTACAAATGTATTTGTAAATGTATGTATTTAAACTAAAGATTTTTTTCACTCAAAGTAACTGGCAGTTTAGGTAATCAGAATAAATCGACTACTTGAGTAATTGTAGCATTAAGAAGAAAAGCTTTGGTGAGCCTTTTGTACATGTTGCGTAATATCCTACGGTGAGATGTTCTGAACTTGATGTATTCAGCTCATAATTCAGGGGTTCCTTCATTTTATGATGTTACCGGCATACCATTTCAATTTCTTCGTGCCACGCCAAACATACCTTACTTTGTCGTATTTTTTTGTGACTACAATGAGTACGTGTTGCGTAATATTCGGTCAAAACGTGCAACGTGGTGTCCGGTCCGGTCATCGTTTATTTGCAAAACCGGTCTCCATAATAGGGCTGGGCGATATGGCCCAAAAAAATAAAAACTTGGACGATTACGATTTTAATCGAATAAACCCAACGTTTAAAGGTTTCATTCATTCAAAAATAATTCCTGTGCAAAATGTTCAGACATCAATTATGTATACTGATACTAAATCAGTTTTACCATAAACTTAACATTCATAGTGTGTGCTTAATTGCCACAATTAAATAGTTTCAATTGTAAACTTCTTGTAAATCACCCAACCAACTTTCTGCCACTTGTGGAAAATTACAACTCACAATAACATCTGGATGAAACCGAACATAAGAACAACAGCTTTTAATAATCCAGAAGACAAAATTCGAATTCACGATTTAGCAATATTTTTAAAATTGCGATTAATCAAATTAATTCAAATTATTGGCCAGCCCTACTCCATAGCCAACATTTTGCATTTTATCAATATGATGAAAAATCCACCCCCTCAAAACAAATTTTTGTGTGTGCAAATTTTAGGCCTTTTTTTTTTAATTTCTTTAATTTCTAGCATTTACATTCAGGTTTATTTTCGCAATTCTTGAAAATTTTAATAGGTGGATGGATACTCACTTACTGTCTGAGGTTTCAGTTTCATTCAAGATGGGTTATATTTATGGTCTACAAGATTTTTTAATACAATCATTTCATATCATTATGACTTTATTACTGCCTTGATATAGATTAGCAATAGACTATAGCAGCAATGGCACATTCCAATTTACGTACAATTTCACCACAAGAGAAATCCGAACCCAGTCGAAAACAGGACACCCCATAATAGATCTAAGAAATGTCATCTGATGTCCACAAAATATCTCAAAACTTACATTTTCAAATGTCAAATGTTTACAATATAAAAAAAGGAGTCAAAGATGAATGCTTTTAAAATGTATTTCACCATTTACGCAACCTGTACAAACCGGCTCGTGACCACTACCGTACAATTGTTTTCAGCTGCTCTACATATAGTACTTGGAACAGTGAGGGCATAAAAAAAAAGAAAAAAAGAAAAAGAAAAACGCCACATGCTGCTTCACCTAGTCTAAAAACAAAGGTATTATTCAATCTCATGTAGCAGCCTGTTCTTCTTGATATCCATTATACTTTCATAAAAAAATATTGCAATACAATCACCATGTAGTGTCACATACACTCTGACTGCCCTGCATTGTCAGTGTGTGTGTGTGTGCGTGTGTAGGCAGAACAATGGTGCCATTGGCTAAGTGCATCTTAGTGCCACACCTTTCGACGAGCATTGTGTGTGTGTGTGTGTGTGTGTGTGTTGCAGGAGTGGGGCGGGGGGCTCCACTCCCCACGTCCGTTGCTGACAGTGATAATAATGGCGGCTGACATCCTTTCTTGCTTCTTTCGCTCTCACCTCATCCCCGCGTCCCCCCAGGGGCCCTCTTGAGCCCTTTGGGGACATGAAATCTGTTGACTCCTTCCCTACCGTCCTCTCCTTAACGCATTCGCCATCCCTCGCCGCCGCTTGGATGTTTTTACTCACCGGCGGAGCCCCCACGCGTGTGTACTCAAACGTGTGGGGCGGGTGTGCGTTTGTGTATGGGCGTAGTGCAGATTGCCACTGTTCGAAGAAGATAAGGAAACTTGCAAATTGTTTCCTGATACGATCACATGACCCAGGTTTGTATTATATAATATCGGTCAGATGACTTGACTGTTGAGAAAAATGTTAGCGGCTTATAATACGTGAGTATTTTTGAGTGTGCCTGATAAAGTTTGCCATGTATCAAACGTGCAATACTTGTATATTTCTTACATATGCTCCCAAGACATTGCACAATTTTAAAAGAGAAGACACCATTACCAAGAAACATAAACAGGTAAAAGTAACAGAATGCAAAGGGAAAAAAATCATACGGGGAAGGGACAGACATTACACCTATACAACCGAACAACCTATATAACTGTTTTGGGATTTAAAAAATAAAATTTACATTGTACATTGCTTCTTTTCCTGCTTTTGAAACAACTTTTGCATCTGATAGGATTAGATTGTGCAGTTGTAATTGAAAACATGTCTGTTGTATGTAAAAGTGCGCAAATATCTTTTTTTTTTGTACATGCTGAATGACTTGAAGTGAACAAGAGCCATGACATGGAAATAGAATGTGAATTTTCAAATAACCAATTTGTACTATTTTATTTCCATATGGCAGAATACCACAAATCGATTGTGTAATGGAATGTTTTGGCCAAAGTGTAACATTAACACTTTTTATTTTATTTATATATATATATATATATATATATATATATAAAGAAAAAAAATATATATATATATATATAAAGAAAAATAATATAATAATTCCTTTTATATTATTATTTATTTTTTAATGTATAATTATTAATTTTTTTCTATTCAAGCATGATGGCAAACAAGTCTCAGTGTGGTAAAATCATTCTGGTTCCTGCTGCACTTTTGGGTCGATACTAATTTAATTTCTGTCTCGGAAAATCCTGGGTCGCCTCTCTACAGGACCTCTGAGCCCAGCCAATGAGGCGCGAGCGTGACGGAGTGAAATCCCCCCCCCCCCCCCCCCCCCAAAAAAAAAGCACAAACACACAACCAAACACACAACCGCACACACCTACAATGTCTCAACACAAAGTGCCGCGTTGCATCCGAGCCGCACTTTATTGGGTTTACGTCTTCCCCAGCCAAATCCTAATTGCGCTCGTGTTCGTCGGAAACGAAAATGCGGGCCGGTGTGACACATCTAACAATGGCGGCTCATTGTGTGTGCAGTGAATGAATGCGCACAAAACGGACTTCAATCACAACCTCCTCTTACACCCGCCCCGGCGCACACAACAGCGCCGCGGCCATTTTGTGCCAAAGAGTCATGTGCGGTGCCAACTCTGGTTCGATTTAAAATGCAGGTCTCGGATTGAATGTCTCGAGTGGATTTTTTTTTTCCATATCTACTTCTATGTGATCTATACTGAATATGCCTTGACTGAACATCACATACACACATGCCCCAAAAGACAATCAACTACATGACTATACAGAAATAGAAATGACAGAAACATCACGTAGTTAAGTAGTGGTGGACATTTTCTCGACTTGAGAGTAAATTAAGAGCCCTAAATTTTCACTCACTTGCTTCAAGACATGACAAATCAATCAGTTGTTGTTATTAGATGATGTAGTTAAGGTGACCAGGTGTCCTCGGTTTTGAGCGATACAGTCCTGTTTTTTTGAGCCTTGGGTCCCAAATTCTGCCGGTGGATTTCAACCACCACATTGTTTTGTCCCAATATTGCGCAGGTCCCATCCCGGCGTCCTGATTTTTGCCGTGTGTATGTCAATCACGCAGTTGTCGTACGATAAACCCTCTGCAAGGGAATTTAACTGTTCTACTATTATAGCAGTCCGCCTGTTTTTTGTTGTTGTCCATTTCTCTCGACGTAAAGCTCCGCTCCTCCGCTTTCAGAATCAGTTAGAATTACGTTGCTAGCGCAAACGCTTCCGGAGTTGCGGCGATTTGAAAAACACGCGTCATTTCCTGTCTGGGACGACAGGTTCGTATTTTGAGGGTTCAATTCCTTCTAATTATCTTAAAAATTCACACGTGCGTTCTCATTCGCATCTAATGAGTAGAAGGCGTGTTTTCGTCATACCGCAACTAGAACAACTTCCTGTATTCCGTGTCTAAGAATCATGGGAATTGTAGTCCTACTGCTGCGGCTGCTGGTGGTCAGAGCCAAGGCGAGCCAAGCTTTTCTGGCAGCGTTTCCAACAAACTACAAGCTGCCAATACAGAGCAAAAAGGTTGAATAATGGTGAGTGCATTGACTTGTTTAGCGCTGTGGAACTGTCAACAAAGATAGCATTTAGCATTAGCTAAAGTGACAACCTGCGTGAGTGAGTAAATGGACAAATGGATGGATTGACAATTATTTGAGTTGTTTTTAGCGTTAGCTAAAAGTTAGCAGCGTGCGTTGCAGCATGGCCATTTTTATTCCTTAGCTTTCACTTGAGAGATTTGTCAGTACTCCTTTAGCACAATTTGGAATATGAAAACACTTGCACATGTATGCCCAGTTTAACTTGGTATGGGCTTCAAGATATTCCTTTTAGCAAGCTTGCCAGAAACTATCATGTACTCTAACACAAGCAACCTCGCCTTTTAAACCCACTAAACAAGTTGTATTTTTCTGCTTTAATTGCAGCAAATATTTGTTGAATGCGACGCGAATACTAAAGCTGATTTCCAGCCAATTGGAAGAATTTGCTCGAGTAGACGGGAGTGGCGGTGGTGGGGGTACCAGAAATTTTCAGTAGGAGATGTCGTTGCACAATCTGCAGGGCCAGCGCATCAAAACCTTGCCAAGACTCTCCCTCTCTTAATTCTTTAGTCACACCTTAACGAGCTGTAACAAGACAACGACCTACATAGGTGAGAAGCTGGCACAGCGGTCGGTTGATCTCGACTCCGCCACGCAACGTTGGCAGGAAGGGTAGGTTTGTTTGTTTCATGCACTCAAATCCAGTATCACGACACACCCTGTGACAAGAAGCCTGAAGACTCGTATGGCACTCAAGTCGAGTGCAGGACCTCTGCCAAGGCCCGCGACCAGACATCCTCTTTTCCACAAATTTCATAAACTTGGCCGGAACGTTCAAAGTCCTGATTTCCTGCGCATTCTGACTACAGTCATTTCAGTCAATACTTCATTATAATTATTACTACAACTATTATTGTTATCATCGCCCAAATATGGTCACCCTGATTTAGTCATCATTTACCATATATATGTGAGGAAAAAGGTGAATTCCCCCCCCCCCAAAATCAAAATGTATCCAGACCAATGACAAAATGGGGCCTTGTCAGAGTAAGCCATAAAAACAACAACAACAGTTTCCCTTCCTCCCGAACTGTAATCACACTCTCAACTCTAGTCCAGTGGGCCACATGCAGAGGTGGCCTCAATTTGCACAAGACAATGCAACGCGACCACTACAATCACAACTCGTCTTTGTTTTCCCCCAAAGCAAAGCCACCCCACAGTGTTGTCAGCACAGATAACACATTGAGTGCGGCAACCACAAACACGCAAAGCACTTTTACCGAAAGACAGATAAGCCACACCATCGCGCTGGCTGAAAAACACATCTCGCGGGGATGGAGCTCAGCGGCGAGACAATATGGCACGGACGCACGGTAGTGAAGACGCAGACGTGGACGCAACGAGATGACACCTAAGACGAGAGAGAGAGAGGGAGCGTGCGAGTTGTGTGTGTGTGTGGAGGGAGCGTGCTAGGACGACAGGGAGTGGTAAGTGGTAATTACCTCACTGTAGGTATCTTGATTATTGTTCATCTGGGTTCTGTGTTAATCATTTACCAGGGGAATACAGAGAATTACACACAGAGCCTGTGATGCAATAGTTGAAAAAGATGCATTTGCATGTACACACACACGACTGGAGGAGGAGCAAAGAGAGGCAGACCCTGTAAAAATGTACAGTGGCTATAAAAAGTCCACACACCCCTGCTCAAATGCCAGGTTTTATATATATATATATATATATATATATATATGTAATGTATCTTTCAATTTCTTCATAAGCGCATGTAGTCCAATCTTGCACTTTGTCTAGTTCCAAAAGGAGTCTTTGGCGCAAAACACTGCTAATTACCAAAAGAGGAACACCTCACCTACAGTGAAAACAGAGTGGTGGCATCATATTTTTTTTCTCTCTCTCTCTCTCATGTTTTTATTTAATTTTTTAAAATTATTATTATATTATTTATTTTTAAATAGCTGGTTTTACTAGATTGTATTTGTATGATAGTTATGTAGAGTTGTCATATTCCCTTTATCATAACAGAGAATACAATTCTTTAGCACGATTCTAATGGTACCCAACACAGGAGTGAGCATGGAAAAATCAATGATTTTTTTCCTCATTATTATTAAAAAAAAAATTAAAAAATGCCTTAGATCACAGTTGTCAGAGATCTGTCCTCAAGGGCCTGAGTCCTGCATGTTTTCGAGGTTTCTCTACTCCCAACACACCTGATTCAATGACCAGAAACATCACCAGGCTCCTGCAGAGCTTGCTGATGAGCTTAAATATGAATCAGCTGTGTTGAACGTGGGAAACCTCAAAAACATGCAGAACTTTGACACCACTGCCTTCGATGGTCATTTAGAACCAACACCGCCAGAAAGTTCTTAGTTTAACAATCTGTGTATTATTGTATTTGTAGTTAATTTGCCGAGAGGTCCTAATATTTTGCCCCTCTGTTCAATGCGTTTATTATTGTTGACTTTATTTGACGAATTCTAAAACGACAACCCACGTAAACATCGTTAAATGAATCCCTCTGACAACGTCCATCAATCGTCATCGGATCACATTAGACTGCGCAGGTGTACTTAATGTATATAAATCTGCATAGAAAAGGTCAACCATCTCCCCTGGTAATAGACGCGCGGCTCTGATTTGCGCGTGCACGTGCAGGATGTGATTTAGTTTGGTATTTAAAAGCGGCTCGCTCACACAGGAAGGGAAATGATGCATGCGTTTACACATTAAATTAGACAGTGAAAGGCTAATGAGTTGCGCTTTCAATAAAGAAACAGGAAGGCGGCGGATTGGGCCGAAGTTTGTTGCCGAGAGAGGGGACAAGGGAGTGGGAAATGAGGTGTAAGGCTGCGCAGGATCCCTCAGAAGAGATGATAAAACACTTTTGTCTCCAATTAGGAAGCTGCTGATCCGAAGCTTTACGGCCAGGACCTGGGCAGGAGGGGATTTGAAGACAAGAAGCAGTTCAGGTGACACGAGGGTTAGCCAAGGGGAGACAAATTTGTTCATCACCTTGTTTGAACCAACAACCGCTACGGACCACTTCCATAACACGGCGCTTATGATATTATCCTAACCTTTAACTGCTCCGGGAAGTCCGAAAATAATCTCTCTTCTAATAAAGGAACAATCAGCGTGAGAGAAAAGGCGGCTATAAAATCGACAACGCTCGTAAACCTCGTTCATTAAATCGTAAAAAGAGAAAGAGGCCGACGCTGAGTCTCACGGTTTCTCAGCTCCAATTTTTCAATCAGGAGGGTGGGGGGGGGCTCCGACGTGCGTCACTTTAAAGCGTCTCCGCTTGGCTGCCCGCGCTTCATTAAAACCATAAATCCAGACAGTGACGGAAAGGTGACGGCCAAAGTCTTCCATCACGTGTTTAAAGAGACTGCAGTGGCTCCTGGGCTGCAATATTAAGTGTGTAAAGCATCTTTTTTAATTGTTGCTTCAAGGCTGAGAGCTATTTTGCTTTATAGAATGCATACTCCCCACTAAAAGGCACTCAGCTAATTACTTTTCATGAACTCCCTCCGCAATGCAACTTTACAATTGAAATAACATTTTATTAATGAAATCCAAGTAAATAATTAAACAAACAAACAAACAATGAGTATGAGCATGGGATAGCCATAGCCGACTTTAAGATCATGTTGCATATTGAGCAACGTCGTGGTCATTTCCTTAGCTAATCGTTAACAATTTTGTTGATGATGCAGAATACAACGGAGAAAAGTGCAGTACTTTACTGCAAGCACCAGAGGTGCTGTTGGGTAATTTTCGACTAGTTTGTTGTCTCAAAAAGCGCAACATGACAATAGCCAATTGTTACCAAGCATTTACAAGTAACAAAATAATGTTTTTGGCATTATTGAATACAAATTGAATATGACTAAATAAACTACATTTATGTACCATAAAATCTTACAATAATACATTTTAGACAAAATTATAATGATCCTGGTAATTAAAAATAAAGATATAAATAAATAAATGATAATACGTTGCAATAAAAATTATAATACAAAAAGTAAAAAGTCATGGTATTTTATCCTAAAATATGTCATGTAAATCAAATAGAATTGTGATGGTCCACTTTATGTGGTTAAATAAATTAAAAAATAAAAACTTCTGTTTAGCAATTTTTGTATTTTTAGCAAGACTACACTTTTTTTTTAAATAGCTGAAATGCTGTGTCAAATATTTTGTTTTATTTTATCATAAGGACGTGTACATATAATGTTATTTGGTAGATGGGCTTTCACATGTAAGGTGCTTTTCTACTCAAACTGGTCTCCCAAGGGTTCAGTATCTTGCTCAAGGACACTTGGATATAGGCTGAGGATCAAAACCACAACCTTTGGTTTGGAGACGGCCACTCTACCACCTGAGCCATGCCGTCCCGTGTTTAACATCCCCTCCACGGCATCAACTTTTGAAGTTTTCTTTTGTTGATATTCGTTTCGACGGCCCTGTATTTGTCACCCTTATATTGTCATATAGGACTTTATTCCATCATAGCGAATTGAGCTGGAGTTGCTCAGTGACACGTTTGTCAGTACGTCGAGGTTTCTTGGTCAAGGTTTTCTTCATATTTTTGTATTCTGCATCCTGCCCTGGTCTCTGTTCTTACTTTGGGTTTTGGAATATAAAGCCTCGGTTTTTCAATTTCCTTGTCCTGTCTGCTTTTGGGTCTAAATTCTGTTCCTCGCGTGAAATGTATTGTAACGATACTACTTTGAATGACATTCAATCTACGAACAAAAATGTTATCAAAATGAAAAAATATTTTTAGGATGTAATACATAAGTTTGTGAACGTCACATGACCAAACCCTGTTACACAATATTAATCGTATTAAGACTAGCGGGGGCGCATAAAACACATTGTAAAGATTATTATTTATTTATTTTTTTTACTTGACGTCCCTTTAAAACATAGTTTGACTCTACATTCAATAGCATCCAATACATAGATTATTGAAAAATAATAAGCACCAGCAGGTTTGGTTAGTGGCCTAATGTTCCCCCTATGGTTCCCCGACGCTCATGATGAGACCCGGACTCTTCCTCAGCAGTCCCCACAACAACCCGGGCTTGGCTGGCAGTTTATTGAAAATAGGATATGGGAAAAATGATTGAAGCTCAACTAATCACAGCTCATACATCCATCAGTGGCCAGGAGGGAGCTGTGAAGGATGAAAATGGCGTATAGGAGGCGGGGGAAGAGGGGCGAGGGGGGTGTAAATAGGACGGTAATGAAGAGTGAAGAGAGGAAGAGGAGAGGAGAGAGATGGTGAACCCTGCTTTTAGCTCAGGGAGCAGGGTCACTGGGAATGAGCCACCGGCGCGACGGGGGATTTTTGGCCTTCTGCATGATGGCACCGACCGTGAGTGTGTGGCTCTGTCCGCCTGCCAAAAAACTGAGACCATTCATGTCGGAATCACGCGGGCACAAAGAGGTTCTTAGGCCTCTCAAAGTAAAATAGACTAAAATAGACAACAAGAAAAAAAAAAAGTGGTTGCAAAAGTGTGCACACCCTATTATAACTGATGTGCTTCTGCTCTCACAATCACATTCAAACACATGTTAAATGGGAGTCAACATTTGAAGTGCCTCTGATTAACCCCCAATACAGTTCAGATGTTCTAGTAGGCTTTTTCTCTTTTGTTTGCTTTCTAGCACAACATTCTGTGCCAACACTGACTTGTATTTGGAGCTGTTCATAATTCCCTTCACATTGACTAAGGCCCCAGAGCTACCTGAAGAAAAACAGCCCTCAAGCATGATGCTGCCACCACCATGCTTCACTCAAGGTATGGTCTTTTTTTTTTCCAAACATGCGGGCAAAATGTGTTTGAAATTATTTATCTTTTATATTATATATATTTTCATTTTATTTTCACAAGAACCTGGAATTCCAGGTACCCCACCTATTTATATTTTGTTCCACACTTGCATGATAATTGCACTGATAAAATCATACTTAAACCACTGGTTTAATAACAGTTCCCATTTGTCTTTCCTTGACTTTTTATACTAACAAATCAGAGGTTCCATTGTACAAAATTAGACATTTGCATCCACTTGTACACGCACACCACTAAGCTATGACGGCCAAATCAGACTTCAGAACCACGGCCCTACTTCTGCCTGCAGGTTTCCCCCCCACTTGCACCCTTCAATTACCTCTACGAGGAGCACCTGGATCAGCAGGTGAGCCAAGGTTGGCATTGCTAATGGTCCACCGCCCCCACACACATGAACCGTCACAACCTCCACTTCCCATTTGGGCACACAAAAAACATTCAAGGGCAAAACTACACTATTCAAAAATAATCCATTATTGTAGTCAGGTTAAAAATAAAAGGTGGACAGGTGAAAGCAGGAGGTGAGTCAGAGGTGTGCTGCATGGCAGAGATTCCTTCTACTGACTCATTTATTTACCTATTATAGGTTGTTGAGCAACAGCGCAAGCTCAGACCAGCCAGGCTTGTGCAGAGAAGATATGACAGATATTTGCACCTTAAAAAGGCACTACTGTAATAGGAATAAAGCTTATACGTAAACAAAAACAAGCATTAGTTTTAGTTACCTGCTGTTGGTGGAGTTCCAGTACACTGGGTGCCTTTTGCTCACGACGGCTGAGATGATGTTTAAAAGTAAAAAAGTGGTTTTCCATGCAGGTAAGGTGGCCGGGGTCCAAATGAGGGAGCCCATCACGCGCACGCCTCACCGGGGGCCGCGCACGCAGCACTTCAGAGGTGTAAAAACACAAAACAGGTGAGGAGACCGAACAACTTGACCAGCTAACAGTGGACGTGCGTCATTCTGTGTAAGGTGACTTAAGGGAGTCACTAAATGCTAAGAAGTTTGGCGCCTCCAAAGTGAGGACTTGTTGCTAGTTTATCCAAAATTTTCATTTTCGGCTGGCTCGCTTCCTTAAATAGCAAAAAAAAAAAGTAAAAAGGTGAAGATTATAGTGAGGATGTGACAGAAGGAGGTTTGGTTCAAAAGTGGTTGCACTGGTGTAAGGGGGAGGGTGGAGCCGCTAAGGTTAGGGGGGCGTGTTTGAAAAAAACTTTGGGCCAATCAGGACACAAGGGTGTGGTCATACAAGAGAGCGCCAATTGCTAGTGACGTGCGCCGACTGGTGTAGACAGACAGCAGCAGGTTGACGCCATTCTGCTTTTCCAGGAAATAGTCTCTTCCATTCCTGTGGTGATAAATACTGCGCAAGGTAAATAAATCTCGTAATTTAAGATCGAAATTTGTCATTCAGGGTGTGTCCTCACCTCAAAATGACACATGCTCCTTAAATACGTATTTTAAAAATCCGCATAATAAAAAATAAACATGTTGTTATCTTCTGGTGTGGGGCACATTAGTTTCAGGTGTGCACACCTGTAATGAGAGTCCCGTTGTATTTGTTGCATTAGTTAGGCTTTTTTTGGTTTTGTTTCTCGTTCAAAAAAAGTGGTAGTGGCGGATTAAAATGTATTAATTCATATAAAACCACAATATAGTATTTGTAATATTTATCTAACTGAATTGTTTCTTTTTTATTGTTGTAAATAATGCAAGTGCAAATTTGTCTACACATGAATTCATTTTTTTGTATTGTATTCCAAAATTGGATAATTAAAACTAAATTATTTAATACTTTATCATAAAAATAATACATATTCAAGTCACTGATGTGTAATGGGTGCAGACAACGAGTTCAGTTTTCCCACTGGATGGAAGGAAATTACATAATCACATGAACATTTTAACCACCACTGCTTAGCTCAAGCTATTTGGGATGTATTGACATTTTGTTCATGCTAATTTTATAAAAGTGGCCCTGGTGGAATCCAAATATTACTGATACTGAGGTATTGCTAATGATCGATATCAATGTCATAAAATGGATACATGAGTTATTTTTTTTGCTCCTGTATGCACTGCTACAGTTTTAGTCACCAATAATTTATTCAAACATGTAGGAAATGACCTGTCAGAAAAGAAGGAGCTGCAGTAATGCAAAATGGAAGAGAAACAAAGACATCCTAGCCCGAGGGAGAGTTTACTGGCAAACTTTCCGTTTGGCAGACAACATGAATTTCAGGTAAATAAAACCTGTGAAAATAATATTTTTTGTCATCCTTAATGTTAATGTTATTTTTGGCCATTTGTTGGTTTATTTGTGTTAAATGTGAAACTCTGAACAAAAACGTTTCAGGTTTTTAATTATTAAATAATAAAAATAATTTAAAATGGCACAAAAACACTTAAAGGTCATGAAAATTAATTCAAATTTATTAATTTCATGATGCAGCCACCATAACTATTAAACACATCAATATTGATATTAGCAATACTGGATCAGTATTTACTTGAGAGGCTATCTGATCGATACTGAATCTTGCTGTATTGCACACCACTAATGTCCTTAAAAAGCCTTCACCCCACCCCCCCCCCACCACCTCCCCCCTTGTTTGCCCTATTTTCTGTCAGCACCTGGTTTGTTGCCGTACTGGGTGAGTTAGTCATAAAAAACACATTTTTGAACCAAAACACCTCCTTAAAAAGACATCTGCACTATAACTCAGGGATGGGGAACCTACTGCCCATGGGCCATTTACAGCCCACTCGAGCAATTGAGTCGGACCTCCATATGCAATTCTAAAAACAAATAAAACCTCAGAGGAACTGTTATAAAAAAAAAAAATCCAATAAATAGATTTAGTATGGCTCTCTTGAGGACTTTATAAAAAGTGAAGTGGCCACTGATAGGAAAATGTTTTTCCACTCTTGTGCTTTCTAACTACATAAAGCTGGATTACCAAATGGTGCGTTCAGGTACCCACCACACAAGGTGGTCAAACACAATTGAGCCACAGCAATCTTTTTTGTCCGTTATCTGCACTCCCCTCATTTGTTGTGTGTGTTTATGTGAGATAAGTGTTAATTCCTTGCTTGTCACACACCCCAGGGGAGGGTGTCGGGACAGTAATCACAGCACCACCATCGGTGAAATCCACCAGTGGTCCTCTCTCATTATTGAATTCTCACACTGTGTGTGTTATAGCACCTCTATCGCTCATCGATTGATAGCATTTTATTAGGCGCCTTCTCCCCCTCCTGTTGCTTTATCTATATTCTATCACGCGTGTGTGCGGTCTCATTAGCTCACTTCCTGGAGATCATTAATTTCCCATGATGCCTCAGTGCTCCTATGTGGCTAATTTGTCCCCGCTGGTGAGCAAGCGCTCCCTCAGCAAATACAGTGAGAACCACAGAGGAGGAAAAGGCTCCGCGAGGGGTCTTTTTTTCACTGTGACTGATCTGTCGGACCACATCGCTGCGGTGGATGCCAGGACTCGGTATTTGCATGCACTGCATTGCATTACTTTTAATTGCAGAATGTGCACTTGCAGGTTAATGCATGTCTGCTCATACTTCAAGTTTATTATGTCAAAAAAAAAAGTATTAAATATTAATGACGTTAGAGCAAAGGCCTGTTTTTATGTTGTGTTCCAGAGGCCCAAACTAATTTGGGGAAAGTTGACATTTAAATATGCATACTTTTACTTGGAAGAAGAGACGGAAACGTGAGGTGAAATTTGCAACGCTTCCATCTATCCATTTTCTACTGATTAGTTACTGGAGGCTATCCCAGCAGACTTTGGGACAGAGATGGACGGGTGCACTACGGACTAGTAAACTGGAGAGGGTTTAAAATTTTAGGCCTTTGGCACACTGAGTGATGTGGCCGAACGTGACTGAATCCAGGGACATGCCAGAGGGTGGGGCCAACCTGAAGGGCTAACTAACCTTTAACATTTTCAATTGGTATGCAAGGGAAAAATGAAGCTAACTGTAGTCAAATCTGAAGCACAACCTCTTGACGATGGAGTCTTGCGTCACACAATCTCCAGAGTATATTTTATTTTCAGGTTATTTTGTTAAAAGGGGAAGTCAACTCTAAAATTCTTGGCAATTATATTTGTATTCACTCCCACTAGTCTAATTTAATGGTTAATATCGCGTTAGTGGAATATGTCTTAATCCGCAAAATCCCGTAGTTTTCTATCAATATCAGAAGGCGGCCGTTTTGCCGCTTGCTTTCGAATGACATCACAGTAGCTCAGTTCTCAGGTAACAACCAATCACAGTTCAGCTTCAGAAAACAGGTGAGCTGTGATTGGTGTCTGAGCCCTGAGCAACTGTGATGTCATCTTCATTTATGGCAAAATGGCCGCCGCCAAAAAACCCGCTGGATTTTGCTGCATAACTCCTATTCCACAAATGTAATATTAATTAGAATGTCATGTTTAGACTAGTGAGGTCACATATATTATATTATTGCCAAGAAATGTTGAAGGCTGACTTGCCCTTTAAAGGGATACTTAACTCATTTAGCCATTTTGGGCAATACAATTTTAATATTTTGTCTATAATTTGATAACTTATTTCCATGTACAATGAATAACTTTAAAACACATTTTGCCACTTGCTGTCGACTGAAAATGACATCACACATGCTCATTGCTCAGGTAATGACCAATCGTGGCTTAGTTTGTGGCCAAATGTGTTTTTCAAGGTATTACTGCTGAAAATGGCTAAACGAGTCAAGTGTCCCTTGAGCAACCCTTTTGCTTTTGTTTTAAATACCAACCAGTAAGTGAAGTCAAAGGGAAAGTAAAATGTACATGAACTGAATCCTGGTGTTATGCGCCATATGTCTAAGAGCATTTCTATGTATGACTTTTCCTGGCTGCATTCAACTCAAGTAGCTACAAATTTACATTTATTTTAGCATTGCCAAAACAACACATGCAAAGGACTAGCATAAGTTGGAAGCTGAACCAAGCCAGACTTTTGCAGTTTTACGTGTCTTATAATTAAGCTGTCATACAGTTTGACTGTACATGCACTGTACTGGTATGCTGGCCAAGATTTGTTCTTCTACAAGTCGTGACATGGATACTCGTTATTGTTTCCTGGTGTCCATGAGAATGATTCTTACTTTGACTCTGAATGGACCCGGGTTGGAAACGTGGCGTTATTTACCTCATGGGAGCGCTGATTGAAGTGTGCAGTTATGATGAACTAAGTTAAAAGTGGCTTGATTGCAAAGCGGTGAAGGTGTTTGTTTTTTCCCCTCCATGCTGATTTCCACATTCTAGTCGCAGCTCAACTCCAAATGTGCTGCGTCTACTTGTCTTTCCTTAACGTTTACTTTTTAAAACTTGTCATGCCTCTTTACTGCTTCCAAAATAATTCCTTTCATCCTCCAGCCCATCCATCCATCATGTGTCCTGATTTTGGCTTTCGTTGATCTTTTCAATGGGCAAATATGTTTCCCATCACTTCCTGGCGAGGGATCTTTCAGCCTGCATGTTCTGTCTGAGTGACTCATTAGGATGGAAAGTTTTATTATTGATTTTTGTGCCACGTTTTCATTGTTGTTATGAATGCGCTCAGGGTGTTTCCTGTGGCTTTGTGATATTTTTCAACTTTGAGCTCCACAGTAACAGTAAGATTCTGAGAATACATGTGAGCCAAATTGCTAGTGGTAGATGGGCTGCAGATTTAGTTGTCAACACTTTGGGATTTTCAAACCTTCATTTTTTTTTCATTTCACATAGTTGCAGCAATTACTTGTCAATTGGAATGTTTAGATGTTGTTTGTGTTTTCCCATATTTTACATTTTACTTACCTGTTGGCTGTTGTTCCATTCATTGAGGTGGTGTTTTGTTGTACAGTGGGAGTGGTGTATTCTATGTGGTGAAACCCTTCCCGTTTTCCATAAGTGGCACCCTTGTTACGAGTGCACATCTGCTGCTGAGGCTCAATGATAGAGCCTCTACTTCAGTTAGCTTGGAGTGCTCCCAAATATTCCGTTTACGACTTGTTGCCATAATACATTTGCGGCCATGACACTCCCACTCATTTCCTACCTTTAGTTCCTCCCTCAGGACTCAAATCTTTGAACAAAAAGGTGTCGTACTTCCTTGACACCGATAACCAATCACTTCAATATTTATTAGCAAAAATCTTGGAAACACGTTATGTGTCCACAAAGGGGTGCAAAGTGTGCTGACAGGAGCCAGTGACTCCATGTACCTTATTGTTTTTCTTTTTAGGGTGTTTTGCCAGCTCCTTTAAGATTCTGCTCTCCGTGGCTGCACATTTTGCACATAACAGAAATTGATATTAGTTCTAGGTGAGCTCAGATTGTTGTATTTCTCTTCTTCACCTCTGTATTGATTTGGAGTGACGTCCAATAAAAGGTGACAGATTTTGGAACAAATTTAGCAAAAATTCACAAAAAGTTTGGAATGTCTTTTTCTTTAAAAGAAGGCGATAATACGATGTCACCTACCCAACATTAACCAATGTAAGTTTTCTGTATTGTGTGTTTGTTTTTTGTTATCAAAGCAATGATTTTGAATAATATCCAATGCAAAGTGGGCTCAAAAATCATGTTGTAGACATTCCTGCATGCACTTCCCAATCCCACTTTTAACTTGTGAATTAGTATAGTAAAACAGAATAAATAAATAAAAGTAATTAAGGTAACTCAAGCCAAATGGGATGTTTGTGTTTTGGCCTTGTCTTCTTTAAAAAAACAACAACATTATATTGAAAAAAAAAAGAAGTAGTTAAATTAGAGCAAAAACCCGATTAATTTTTCAATATTTGAAATTCAAAATGGCTGAGCCCAACTGTCATTTTGGTCCTGTTCTTTTGCCATTATTTAAAGGAAGAAGATTTAAACAGGAAGGGGAAAAAACGCTAAAATGCTATTGATTTAAAAATGCATCTGTCTGTGGTACACCCCCCCCCCCCCAGTTACCAGTTAACATTTTCAACTAAAAACATTAAAATGCTATTTATATTATCACAAATTCAAAGCGAGAATGCTATTGACTTTGTGTAACTGTTACTGATCAATATTCCACAGCACCATAGACACTCTAAAGTGCTCAAGCACTTTCTGCATCATTGCACATTCTAAATTGTATCATTGGTCACTTTATCCTTGCTTGACGACTCTCTGCATCATTAGCACAGCTATTATTGGCAGGTACTACAGTATATGTGGTACTGTTACGTCTTTGTTGTCATAGTTGCTTGTTACTAAGGTAGCCACTACGGGAGACAAATTCCTTTTGTGTTTTTGCGTACTTGGGCAATAAAGCTGATTGTGATTTTGAATCAATCACATTTAACATGTAATTATGACATTTTTCAATTGTCCGAGGAAGAACCTGTCTAACTACTCAAAATGGCGGACATCAATCAAGATCAACTGATCACATTGCAACCTTTCAGCATAATGTTTCCTCGTTGAGCTAGCAATCAGATTTTCCTCTGCGCTAACACGAGATTGCCTTGCTGTCATCGGCCAAGTTTTGCTCCGGATTACCCAAGTTTGCTGTCCATTTGTGGACTTTTTTTTTTTGACTTCCTGTCCTCTGCTTGCACTCAGAGGAGTGTTCACAGGATGAAGTGGACTATTTTTCTTGTTTCATTTTTCCCCCTCCATCTTTATGACCCTTCTTTCCTCCATTGCCTCCTCCCCATTGCTCTTGTACAGCCGTGTCAGTAGCCTCTTCATGCTCTTATCTGCACTTATACAGGCTGACACCAAGTCAATTGCAAGGGGCACTAATCAACTACACACACACACAGACACATACTACACCCCCCCCCCCCCCCCCCAATAATCCTGCTATTTTTGGCTTCTTCCTTTGCGGGTGGGCCATATGCGTTCATGATTAAATCACACAATCACTCTGCACCCCCAATGAATGTCATCAAACCTCCATTTTACTTTTATTCCAGTCCCACTCATTTTCTCTTGAAAGTCCTTCATTTGGAGTCCTGGGTGGACTACCTTGAGTCTTTTGTTTCTTCCCCCGTATGCCTTTTTATTCTTGCCACTCATTTACCATTGTGGCACTTTGATGATGCAGTCATCACAATTACTCCTTTTGTATGTAAAAAAAAAAAATGCATTGTGTGTGTCTCTCTCTCTCCCGCTCCCGTAATTACACCTCTAGACTCAAGCAGCGATGGTAAATGCTTTTCTATTCCCATCTCTCCATCACTCTCCCTCAATTTCCATTGCTCCCCATCTTCGTCACCAGGCAAATTACATCTAGGTTGCCATGGCGACGTGTTTATTGAATGCTTTTTTTGATGCACCGTCTTACCTCCCCCATTTCTTGCTTCTTGTATTTCCCCTACTTTTTTAATTGTACAGCTGTACACTGATGTCATCTATCACAACTTTTTTTTTTGGGACTGGTACAAAAAAAATAGAAGACAATCGAGCATGTTAATAGTCTTTATTGTTGTTGTGGAGAAGCACTACATGTAAGTAGATGAAGCAAATAAGGCATCTTATTGATATTGTGTGCTATCTATCACTATTGACTGTGTAAGTAGACCCAGCGGAATACAAGTGAGCAATGCAATTGTGACAAGCGACTTTTCTTTTTATTCTCCGGTGCTGATAAGTGTCAACTATGCTTCTTGTTGTTCAACCTTGTTTGGCTTTTCCTCCCTCTTTGTTCTGCCACAAAGCAGCATGTTTCAGTGTCAAGGTGAAACGATATGAAAACTACATATTCAATCTTTTCATTGATTCATATATTTTTATTTTAAACACACAATGCACTTTCTTTAAAAATTAACTGCAAGCAAACAACATAGTTGCAAACCACACGATTTGTCAGCTTGCTGACAGAGTGGACAATGACAGGATGGACGTTTAATGAGGTCCACTATGCGACTTTCTCTGAGCAACATGTTTCGGTTAGCAAGCTGACTGTGTGCTGTTTAACATATTTCAGATTTCATACGACAGGGTGGACATGGTAAGCTTAACAACAACCAACTATTACGAAACACGTGTTAGTGTTTATGTGTCTAAACCCTGCTTCCGTCAATATGACATCATCTGATGTCATATTGATCACTATCGGAAATTCTCTCTCCTTCCTCAGTTTGTTTGCTTTTGTGCCAGATACCAAGTCAAAGAAAAGTCTTCTATTTTGAGGTACTGTACTACGACGTAGTACTTAATACTAGAAATGAATGCACCCTTAAAACTGCTGGGTCAGAACTAACCCAATTTTGGTCAAAAATTGGACTGACCTATTACTTGGGCAATTTGACCCAATTTTTTGATCATTTAGTTGTTTTGATACAAAACAAAATTGGATAAATTTGACCTAACTTTGGGCTTCAGTTGGGTCAGGGTCAGTCCAATTTTTGACCAAAATTGGGTTGTTTTTGTTTAGAAAATGGACCGACCCGCTATTTGGGTCAATTTGACCCAACTATGGGTTTTGTTGTTTTGATACAAAACAAAATTGGGTTAATTTGACCCAACTTCAACCAAAGTTGGGTCAAAATGACCTAATAGTGTGTCGGTCCAATTTTTGACAAACATTGGGTTATTTTTGACCCAGCAGTTTTAAGGGTGTAATAAACGTAGCATGGTTTAACAAAAACTGTTTAAACCCCAAACACAGAATGTCACAAAGGAACTTAGGAATTTAATAAAATTTTTAACGCTTCGTTATATATGTTAAGAAGGCTTACATGACACTTGAAACCTTGCCTAGTCATAGATTTACTGTGGCAGAAATTTGACGTCGACCAGCGTTTCCTGAACAGATTGTGTTTGACCTTCGATGTTTCACTCTATCTACATGAATGGACAAGGTTGTGTGCTGGTGTTTTTGTGGGGGGGGAAAAATCACACAACTCCTAAAAGAGGATAAAAGATTAATTTATGAGGTGTTCTCTTTATTGTGAGTCACGCGACCCGCAGGCGAACCCCTTGGCAGCCTCCTCAAATGATGAGCAGTTCAAACCTGGCACACTTTATTCGCTACTTTGACTTGTATTAAACTCTTCTCATGTTGGCTGCTCATAAAAGCATTTAGGCAGAAAGTTTGCTCCTTTTTCCAAGATAGCCGAGCATGAAGAGTGAGGTGGCTTGTTGTGGTAAATAGAGATCAAGGCACAACCTTCAATGACTCAATGCTGGCAGGATTCCACAGCCGGAGCCTCGTTCATCTCAAAGTGTCCATCTGGGACGGAGCGGGGGGACAAGAGGGAGGGAGAGAGGATAAATTGTTGAGGTGTTCAGGGTGGGGTGTTTAGAATGACTTTGCACAGAGAGGATAGAGAGGGGGAAACAAAGCACACTGAGAACACAGAGTGATGCAGAGAAGATGCTGCCAAGGATGCACAGTGACTCTCCAAATCATCCACAAATATTAGGTGAGAGGTGAGAGCAAGGTTTCACGTGAGACACAGTAAAAAAAATGGTGGTGGAAAAAAACTTCTCATGTCATAAATGCCATCTTTGACCTATTTGTGATAACATTTGGAAACATGAGGCCTCTTTGACCAAACAGGGGCTTGATCGATTACTACCAAATTTCAAACCCACAAATAAACATATTGTTAAACGATATATCTAATGTGGCATGGGGGGGGGGGGGGGGGGGTTGGGTGGGTCTAAATATGTTCCTCATTAGGATGAGAAATTTTCTTGTTAGAACGAGAAACTTTCTGGAGAAAGTAGTCCATTGGAGGCCCTTTAACTATTTGTATGTATTTCTGAGGGAACATTACCTAATTTGGTAAAATTTTCATCTGGGACTTTATAATAAAAGACTTTGCTGCTTTACTTGCTAGTCTTCTCCAGTGGTAATTTTGTTGCTGAAAAAAATTATTTCAGACGAAAATGAAACGAAAACTAATCGGAAAAAGGAATAAAACATGGGTGGGAGAAAAGAACCACCTAGAAACTGTTCACTGCACTTTATTTAATGTTCAAACATGCTTACATTCATTGTGCAGCTGTAAGATAAATCTCAGGCGATTTTGCACTTTTTAAACTAAGTTTTAAGATAGCACATTATTAACATTTCCAAATGTTTCATTGAAACTAAGTTGAAAATGTTTTCCTTAGGATGAGAAAGTTTCTCGTAACAATGAGATGGTCCAGCAAAGCTTTCAGGACGTGCTCTACACACGAACGAAATGTTTTACACATTTCCACTTACAGTTTTCATAATTTACGACGTGTTGGAATGTTTTCCATTTTCTGGTGTGTACGTGATTGTGGGCTGCAATCAGATGGACATTTGGCAGCCTCAAAGATAGATAATTGTTCCCTCGGGAGATTTCCAAGCATACCCGAGCATTTCAAATTATAGGCTGAGAGATACAAAAAAAAAGCGGACCGCCCCCCCTCTTGTTATCAATGATTTTTGCTGGGAGTTAGCAATGCGGAGTAGCACACAAGCACAAGTGTTTATGTTTGTGAATAAGCAGCTGCCTCACTTTTGTTCTTCCATCACAACCTTTGACAGATTCGCAAATGTAACACACAAACATTCAATTATAGAAAATCTGCTGCTTTATTACAATAATCCAAATGTTTTCGCTGAAATTCACTTCACAGACACTTTCACTTGTTGAAGCGGTCAAAGACGACAACAACAATAAGAAGAAGATTCTTACAAATAATTAGCTCCTGTCTTACTTGCCTCCGTTGAGACACGGCAACAATATAAACTCCCACATGTTGACACGCTGCTTTATGGTTTTGTGATTTGAATTATTAATTGCCATTTATGTTCTCATGGCTGGAGGAGGATGTGGACTTCCAGACTGTTATCTGACTGCCTCGTCTTCCCCTCATCAGGGGCCGGGCTGAAAGTGATATCTCCTAATGATTGCCCTCGCCGTCTTTCAGTAAATGAGCGAAAGTGATCCGGCTCTCTAATGACCAGCGTGAATAATTGCCATCTAAATAAAGGCTCCGTTTGGTGTTTAAAAAAATAATAAAATCTCCTGCTGTGTATCTCGCTATCTATTGCGCTTCTCTTTTCTACACCGGGCTTCTCACCTTATTATTATGTGGACACCATCCCACATCGCCTCTCAGTCTCACATAAAACAAATTTAATAGGATTTTCAACACTATGTTAAAAGGGATTTTACCTCGTTCAAACAGGAGGAGTACAGCGGGAAGTTGTTTTTGGTATCATATTAATTAACTCGACTTTAGACGGTTCAGGCGCCAGAAATGTTGATGTCTGTCGACAGGTCAAGCCTTGTAATAGTGGGAAAATCATATTGAAATTGAAATGAGATTAAACTCTTAATATTAGAAGTAGAGGTGTCACAATTAGTGTGTTAACTTAAAGCTCCTTTAATGCAACTTTTTTTTTTTTAACACGCCCCTTGCCTGGAAAGCCTGTACTGGGGGAATTCCAGTCGCAACACAGAAGACACGTCCACGTCAAAATTTAGTAGTAATAAATGTAATAATAATGCATATATTTGTACAGACTGGGCTCAAGTTATATTTTACAATTTAAAAAATGTGCAGAATTTCACAAGTTACTTCATTAACAACATTAGAAAGCTCTTAATAAGAAAAGAAAAATGCACTGAACTGTCATCCAATTATGCCATCTAGTGGCAGAAAAATGACAATCACAAATCAATATCACACTCGTTTTTTACAGTACAGTCCATCTTTTTAATTTTAACTAAATTTTATGAATTGTTATGAAAATACTGTATTGATTAAAAGATGCAGCCATCTTTCTATTAAACATTTGTTCCTCACTTTTATGCTAAGAGTATGAAAACTCGGGAAAAAAATGTGTACATTTAGAACGGATAAATAATTTGCGATTAATCGTGAGTTAACTATTGAAGTCATGCAATTAGTTACAATTAAAAATTTAATCGTCTGACAATTTATGAAAAATATAGGTAATGTGGAATGAGTGGGTCATTATTTTACTTTGACAATGAATCGATATTATAAATAGTATTTAAACATTTAAAAGTATTTAGAAATGGTTCCGTATAGTATATATAGTCACAGGAGTGTCAAAATGAATAGGAATAAATGTTCTCTTTTATAAATTGCCTTGATAAGACTACATTTGTAAATGTTTTCTTTTATTGATTGTCTTTGTATTTCCTATTAATTTGGCTCTACCTCCATACATGACAGGGACTACACTATCATGTTGCTTTTTTTTGGTAAATTCTCTTGAGGAAATATTGTTCTGTGTCATCGTCAGTTGTTTTTTTTGCTTTCCTCTGATGATTATTATTATTATTTTTATTCTCGTCAGTGTTGACATCTATTACTTCTGTTAGATGCGTCCATGTATTTTTCCTCACCGCAGATCAGAGGGAGCTCAAAGTGACATCCATGTGGGCTCCATCATTTAGCCGGATGAAAGAGCCGCACAGTTCCACCGAGATAAAAGAGAACCAGAATCTTTATTTTATCTATTTATTTGTTTTTGCTTACTGGCCTTCTGCCTTCCTGCACATTCCCTCCTTTTTCACTTGAGTTATTAAAATGCCAACCTTTCCTGCAAGAGGCCATAAATCAAACTAAATATCCAAAGGAAGCGGCGGGATTAAGGGGGGGGGGGGGGGGGGATGAGAAAGTCCAGGATTGGGATTTGAAAAGGGAGCATATCGGCACTAAGAGTTATTCAAATAAGAAGACTTATGAGATGCTTATCAGACTGCTCTGCTGACTGACAGCCAGCCAATTAATTTTAACATGATGTCACTGTATGCAAATTAGTCATTGGTCACTCAAAGGTAATGGATTAATACGTTTATAATGACTGTAAGGATAACCATTGATAGCATTATATAGTTGCTTGTTGGTTCTCGTTGTTGAAATGTTTGTAGTTCCTTTCTGTGATGGAAAATTTTCTCCGCAACATGCTGCTACATGTGATCATGTATATAAAAGCATTTTGTTGGAGCTGGTACTGTATTAACTATAAAGGATGGTTGACAGGATTTTCCTCTTTGCTAGTCCGTTTTATTTATAGTTGCTACCCTGAGTCCCTTTAAATGTCATGTAAAGCCCGTTTCGCTGGCAGAGATGTAAAGAAACTTGGCCTGGCCTTCATCAGTCGACCACATGACACCAAGAATGGAGCCGAGCACGGTTGGGAGCCTCGAGCAGAGGCGACGGAAGCGGGCTGGCCTCCAGCCGGGCGGCAAATGCGCGTTGTTGTCGTTCCTGCAATCCAAACATTCGGTTGCAAAGCCGTCGTCGGGTCTGCCAATTGAATCCCCGAAACTAAACAAGAAACATCAGCGGCTGACAGATGATGAGCCGGTCGATAAGACAGTTACTGCATAGAGTGCGGATCAATACGAAAGCGGAGAGAAAAGATTTTTCCACTAACGCAAAGTAGAAGCAAAAATTGAGTGTGATACATTCTAACAACATTTATAATCTGTAAAAAAAAAAAGTATTTGATAGTTCTTGTGTTGGCCTTCGCTTTACTTGTCAATCTTCAATTACTTGACAGATTACAGGGATGTGTACAGACGCAGCGAGGTTCAGAAGTAGGTTGAAGTTCAGCGAAAGTAAAAATGTAGTATTAGTCATGCAAGAGTTACAGCAATTTAATGAAGAGTCCATAGTGCAAAGGTCACTGCCTCCACCAAACTGTATTTGAAAAATGATGTAGTATGCTTTGGGTCTTTTAAAAGTGGTACTCTGCTTATGATGTGGTGTGCTATGAATCATATTGAAAGTGGTACTTTTCATATAACTGTGGATCCTTTGAAGGCAGAGCTCGGCATAAAGTGACGGAAATTGAATTTTTGTGAAACCTCCTGAAACTGAAAGTATACGCTTCAATCAGTGTGATTGTTTTATTTCAAATCCATTGTGTTGGTGTAAAAGGACAAAATCCTTAATGGAGACCCTGAAAGGCCATGAAGTCAATCAAGCTTGGTTGGTTTTACAGGAATATTTGGACAATATGTTCTATGCAGCCCCACTGGTCTAAATATAGTGTTTTGGTTAATATTGCGTTAGTGGAATATGAGTTAAGCAGCAAAATCCAGACGTTTTTATCAATATCAGCAGGCAGCCATTTTGCTTGGGTCATATATAACACATTATTGTCAAGAAATATTTAACGTCGACTTCCCCTTTAACACACTCTATAATAAACCCACAAATAAGGTGACGTGTAGAAAGTAGGGGGAAAAACAACACATTCTTTTCTTCTATTCAGAGTGCATGACCTTTTTGAGCAAAATACAAATAAAATCCTTGTGAGTTTACACTGCGTGTCCTCCATTATGGGTCACAAGTGAAGTGAAACTTGAACAACCAAAAAGTCTGCTATAAGAACCCAAAAAAAAAAGAATCAACAAAGCGGGATGATGGCCCAATACTTTTGCACAGTCGTCATGATGGAAATCTCTTGGTTGAGCTCAGCGAGAGGTGGGAACTCCCTGAAAATCAATCAATAGTCTTACATTTATGAATTAACTTAATTCATATCCATGCCTAAAGTGCTACACACACTCACCGAGACACACAATCGGATGACACACAGACGACATTAGCTATTCCGCCGCTAATTGCATCACGTACTACATTTCCTGGAGGATTAGTTGAGCCTGAGTGACTCGCATGTGTTGTGTGTCTGCATTCTGTGTGCTCACTGGAACAGTGAACCTGACTATCAATTATTCATCTTGTATGCTACTCAATCAGATACTCGGGAATCCATCTCAACCCCCCCCCCCCCCTTTCTCTCACCTGCAGGGATTACAGGACGGTGGGAGGCGGCGCAGTGGCTCCGCTGTACATCAGCATGCGGCCGTCATGGCGGCAGCCGGCAATTCTTTATCGGGATCAAGAGAGCAGAGGGTGGTGCTCCCGTCCTGCCTTCCACTAGTGAAAAAGGGTAGGAGCAGCGTGATGAGTCGTACTATGACACACTTGAAGTATTATTTATTACAAGCTAAAGAAGCAGACTCCTGCGCTTCCTCAACAAGTGTCACTCGTCTTTTAAAGTACAAAAAAAAAAAAAAAAAAAAGAATCATCAAAGAAACAGCTTGATGCTGAGGGAAATATTTGCTTTCCTGCCAAGAGTTGTATGAGATTGATGCCAGAGGGGAATATGGTAAACATTAGTCAAGCTCCCATCCAGGCGGGACATCGTCTTCCTGCCAGCGCCTCTCAAGTCCACACATTAATGTGTTAGACTTTATTTATTAAACGTGCCTGGCTGAAATATCAGAAGTGTACATTGTTTCATATTTACAGTATTACTTCTGTCACACCTTTTTTGATCACGAGTGTTTTTTGTGTGTGTGTGTTGAAGAAAACGCAAAAGCAGCAATAAAGGTTAGGGCAAGGAAGAATGTTTGGTAACTTAAGTTGAAATGCTTTGCCGTAAGGACGTAAAGGCATGAAATATCTCCCCACCAATCAGAAAAGAAAGATGATCATTTCATAGGTCTAATCAAATATGATGTAAGGAAATAGTTGTGTACTGTAATATTGTTATTAATATAACGGATTGAACAGAAAGTTTAATTTTTGTGCTTGTCAAAATGGTAGACTGGAGTGGAACATTATGAACCACAACTTCAAATCATAATATTCACCTTTTTTTTTTCTTTTTTTTTTGGGGAGTAACACAAAAACTAGTTTCAAGTCTTAATTACAGAACTTCTAAGGTTGGAATTTGACATGCAATATGTTGTATATTAAGTTATTTGATCCGCCAAAATGGGAAACAAGCAAAACCTTAGTTTAGAGAACGTCGACTACACATTTTTGCTTTTTATTTAGCTTTTCTTTTTTTTTCTTCACTGGAAACTGAACTGTCATCATAATTTAAATTTAATTGGTATTAATGCTACTTCTAACTTTTTTTTATTACTCGTATCAAGATGGCCAACATATTACAAATATTACATAAAACATTATAAGGTTAGGGTTGAGTTTTTATTGTGTTACATGCGGTTCGGAATTAAGACCCAAACACAGGTTGGAAACAGAGAGTCTTTGTCTACAAAAGTACAAAGTAACAACAGAGAGGATTTGAATGGCCTCGAAAAAAATACTGACTGCGAAACCTCGATTGAGAGAGCAGGGCTGGATTCCATATGACAGAATAAAGGCCTATATGATCAAATGCGAGTGATTAGACAAACTAATATTGACTAATATCATAGCAACTGATAATATTCGCATTATGAGGGTAATTTGCATAAAACCTAACAAACTAAGAGTGGCTAATACATTATCATCATAAGGGCCATAGCAACTGTATAGCAGCTTCAAAATAAAAGCAAAATGGAGATCAAGCCCATCTGTTGGAATGGATTGTGTTCATTCTCTGAGGTTGCGCTGTATTTATTGTCTGCAGTCCTAATAGCCTTTATAAAACATGCATTTTCATCAAAGTAGTCCATTACTAGTACAGTTTGATATTACTTACAGTTATCTGCTTTTAGATACATAATGCATTAACCTAAACGTTGTCTAGCTCATTATTATTACCCTTTACACACTGTTGCCTTTCCTTCCCTGTCTTGATTAATATCAGCATTTTAGCTGAAAAAATGAGTTTAGGTGGTCTTTTACTATAACCGAAGTGAAGGAGAAAACAAAAGCAGTGTTACAATATTTATAGTAGTTCTTCATTCAGCGCTAGCGAGAAGGGGAAAAGGAGCCCTGCAGCAAAGTCATTCTTTCAGCGAGTCGCATTGAAGTATAAATCTTAGATATGTGAAAGTGACTTTTTCATCTCTGCTCATGCTCAGTTATTTTTTTTTTTCTGTCTTAAATGTCGCATCTCAACCACCCACTAATGGGCACCCCCCCCCCTCTTTTTTTTTCTTCTTCTTGAGTGTATAATTTGAGTCGCTAGCTTGCTTGCACCAGAACACATTGTACCCGGGAGGAATATGACCCCCCCCCCCCCCATGTCCCCCAATGCATGTGTTGCATATTAGAAGTCTTGCAGCTGGCTCGCGTTTAACACACATCAGCATTGTCAAGTTATCATTTCTAGATTGAGCCAATTCCTTTTCCTGCGCATGTGACAGAACATTTTCCCCCTCGTTATTACATTTAATGCAGAGTAAAAACGGCATAAAAAGGCTACAGTAAATCAGCTTAGTGGAGGGGGGGTGCAGCACGGGCGAGGAATCCATTACATTTTGGTACTGATGCGTTTCACCGCAGAAAAAAAAATCATTTTATGACTTTGGCCTTGGCTGTGCTGTGCACAGTGCCCTTCTAAAAAGTAATGAGGCCTAGACCTAAATCATTTAGTTTATTTCTAGAATACATTTTCTAACTGTGAGCCTATCACCTTTTTGCTATCAAACTATTACTTTCCCACCGAGGTCACTTGTCATTTCAGTGCCACATAATGAGGCTTAGCTCCGCCCCTGCCCTGGAATCAGCTGTCAGGGGGAGTTTATTTTGGGGGTTTTCTTTTTAGTTCTTCTTGTTCATTTATTTCAAGAAAGACAATTAAGCATTTGAAGATTTTTGTGATTTTGTTTGTCTTTTTTGTTATTTTTATTCTTCTATTATTCTCTTATATAATTAACAGCCATTGAGACTTTATTTATTTTTATTGCATTTAGAATTTTTTTAATCTTGCATATTTTTTTTTTTTTAAATCTTGACATAAATACATTTTGATATTTATATTTTGTGAGTTTTTTAAATTTATCATCAATTTTCCCCCCAAAATTTTTTTATTGAGTTTTTTGTTGTTGGGTTTTTTTTAGTCAATAAGTTCAAAAGGTTAAGTGAAAGATAAAAAAAAAATAATTTGATACTGTGATTTTTTTCCCCATCTTTTTAAATTATTTTCAATATAAAAAGAAAACAATTCACCATTTGGAGATCATAAGGAGGCGGTGGGAGAAAAGTATCAAGGCATAAAAAATGTCTAGTAAAATTCTCTGTGTCTGTTTCGAGGGAAACCTTTAACTCAGTAAACCCGAGCAAGCTTTTTTCGTAGATGCTGGAGTCACAAAAGTTGCAACAATGTCGAATCTTATGTTGAGTCAAAAGCAAAAGAGTAAAGATGTGTTGACTCATTGAGCCATTTTCATCAGTAAAAAGTTATTATTTTGTCTGGAAGGAATTTGATAACGTCATTATTTTTCTTGTGCAATTAATACCTTTAAAAACTAATTTTTCACTTGCTGTCAACCGAAGATGACATCACCTGTGCTGAGGAAGTAGATAACGGCCAATTATGGCTCACCTGTTTTCTGGGTTTTGTCAGCAAACTGAGCCATGATTGGTCGTTACCTACTTCCTCAGCACAGGTGATGTCAATTAACACACTTTGAGACTTTATTGATTTTTATTGGATTTTTATTTCTTCAAAATCTTTACATGAATAAATTTGGATATTTATATTTTGTGAGTTCTTTTAAATGTATTTATTTTCATGAATTTGTTATAAAAAATGGAACCCACAGTAATTTGGACATTGTCACATTTTTCCCCATTTGATTTTAATAATGTGGAACATGTACATTTATTTATGTTTTTCTTTTTTTCCCTCTTTTGTGTGCTTTTTTTCTTATTAAATTAGTTCAAAAGGGTTAGGTAAAAGATTCTAACAATTTTTGAGATACTGTGAGGTTTCCCCCCATCTTTTTAGACTTATTTTCAATATAAAAAGAAAACAATTTAACATTTGGAGATGGAACGGTGGTGGTGGGTGAAAAGTAACTAGGCATAAAAAATGACTAATAAAAATTCACATTTTGTTTCAAATGTATCAAAATTAATGAGCTCTGGTTCAAGGGAAACCTTGAACTCAGTTAATCCTAGCAAGCTTTTTTTTGGGCGGTGCTGGAGTCACAAAAGTTGCAACAAGCCAAGTCTCGTGCTGAGTCAAAAGCAATAAAGATGTGTTTTAAGACGAGTTTTAAAAGTGGATAATATTTAATGTTGTTCCAAAGGGTGGGACCGGCGACTATGACTGAATTCTGGTCCATCATAAAGCATCAGTGTAGTAGTTCATGTAGGTGCCTTTTGAAAAACACAACGACAATAAAAGAGTCCTACCATGTCGTCTGTAAGAATACAGACGTTGACATAGGCAACGCTCCGCCCTACCCGAACGTATGCCTCATTATTTCCTGTTAGTCGTGCTTGTGTGTGCCTGCAAGGAAGGGAAATTGATTGAGACGACAACAGTGCGCGGCTGATATGCTCCCTGGTTAGAGCAGTGAAGGAGAGACAAGAGAAACAATAAAGAGAAGCGCCACGCTGTATGCGTTGTATTGGATGTAGGAGGAGAAGAGGGATCGACTGGCTTTGTGAGACAATAAAAATAGCGCTGACACGGCACTGGCTGTGCGCGTGTGCGTGCGTATTTGTCAGCGTGTCAGGGATTGAGATGAACGACAAAAAAGTTGCAGCAGAATATTGGGAATCAAATTGCTGTGACTCCCAATGCTTAATGACACCTCTTTAGTTAACCGCTTTGCGGGATCGATGACGAGACGGGAGGACGGCGAAAAATGGCAAGTGGGCGGCGGGGAGACCCGGTGGGGAAAACTGGGCAATGAGAGAAGAAGAAGGATGGCGTCTGGCGATGATGGATGCGCTGCTCTCATTTTGTGCCCCTAACGAAGCCTCTAATTAGTGTTTGTGTAATTCCGCACCGTCTCCCTCCGCCTGCTCGTCTTAATTAACGACATTCATCTTCGCCTCCCTCTCTCCCCTAAAATAACACCGCGTGAAGCCCACCTGGACCAGACCTGCTTTTAGTTACTCGTTCCCTCTCTCGCCGTCCTTTATCCTCCCTCTTCTCGCCAACTGTAAGCGTTCTTAGGTCACTTCACCTTGAGAAATAGGCCCCTCTGTCTTTGTTTTGTGTGCGCGTGTAGCTGAGTGTGTAAGCGTTCTGCCAGCAAGCCCACCCGTGCAAGTCTCCCGAGTGGGGGGTATTGTGACAGGCCATTTAGTCATCCTCATCATTAATTTCAGCAGAAGGCTCAAGAATGAGCAGCAATACAAGGCCGCA
The DNA here is from genome assembly GCF_054856555.1 of Leptonotus elevatus. Classification (NCBI taxonomy): domain Eukaryota; kingdom Metazoa; phylum Chordata; class Actinopteri; order Syngnathiformes; family Syngnathidae; genus Leptonotus; species Leptonotus elevatus. Next base: position 17,782,198 of record NC_141244.1, read on the forward strand.
CCTGCTAAGTATTCAAGTCAACATGCTCCCTCCCACCTACTCTCCGGCGGAGGTGTTGCTAAAAGAAATTGAGGACGACACGAGACAAACTAAACAAGGAAACAAGGGAGAACGAGACGCGTGAAGATCGTCCCTTGGTTGTTTTGCTGTCTGTGTGGTATGACAGCTAGCGTGGTTTGGGGAACGGGGCCTGTGGAAGGGAGGAGGGCTCGTTTTGTGGCAAGGGCAAGCGCGGCGCTCGCCAAGGGCGCAAAATTCTTGGGGGTGCAAAAGTTGAGGTTGTACAGTTTGGCATTTGAGCAAAACTTGCTCAATGTGTTGCTATTCTGACTGCACTCGTGCAGGATGTCACGCAAGGCATCACGCAAGATGTCAGGTGTGCTGCCGTCATAGGATTGCATGTGTTTGACTTTGTCTTTTTGTGGCCTTTTTTACGCGGAGTTCAAAAGAGGGAGCAGCCTCTGGGCAGCGCGCTTGCCTTACAGGCAAAAAATAAATAAAATCTGGGTTCAAATTTTTGTGTGACGTTGCGTGGGTTTCCTGCGGTGACTCGCGTTTTCTCCAACATTATGAAAATATGCCGACTTTAATTGAATGACTTTAATGACTTTTTCTTTGGATTTTTGTTTTCATTATAAATGTTTTGCCTTTCCATCCATCTGTCCATCCATCCATCCGTCCATTCATCCATCCATTCATCCATATGCCCGTCCATCCATCCATCGATTTAGCAGTTCATCCATCCTTACATCCATCCATCTGTCCGTTCATCCATCCATTTATCCATATGTCCGTTCATCCATCCATTCATCCATATGTCCGTCCATCCATCCATTTGTCCATCCATCCATCCATCTGTCCGTCCATCCATCCATCGATTTAGCAGTTCATCCATCCATCTGTCAATTTTTCCATCTATCCATAAGTCAAGTTTAAAAATATATATATATATTTTTTTTTTACTTAAAAGATGACGTTATGGTCACAAATGACTCAAAGATACTTTGACATGGTCACAAAAGTTTAGGATTGACGCATCAACTTTCAGGTTTCACTCTACCATGTGAACGGAGCCTCAACTGTCTGCAGTGGTTTTCCATCCTTTTTACAGTCAGGACTCCATAGTACACATTTTCACAGTCATAAATATTCCACGCACATGGCTACCTATTACCCATTAGATCGCATTGTTGAAAATAACACAGGTGCTCTTCAAACTCCGTGCAAGAAGAAATATAGTGTGTGTGTGTGTGTGTGTGTGTGTGTTTACATATTTGTGCATGCAGTTTGTGCTTTTAGCTGCTGAGCGAGGCATAAATGGTTTGTCATCCTCCATCACTCTCATCATGCGAGCCCCCTAAAAGCACCCACACAGCCGTAATGCACCATCACTACCCACAATGCACTTCACCCTTTAGACGTCCGCATGGCTATCAGCACAAGACCACGTAGCCATCTTCTAGTCCATACTCATGGCAATTACATGTCCATGCATCGATCTAGGTGAGAGTGCAAATGGCGATCAAATAGTAAGAGAAAAACAATGGCATCCAACTGCCACCTTCCTACCCAGGTGTGATGTCATCATTTGTTGCTACATGGAATGTCTTTGAAGGTGCGGATTTTGTCTTCGCTTAAGAATCCAGCAAAATGGAGCTACTGTAACCTTTAACAACAAAAGGAAATATGTTAATGCAACCTTCGGCATCAGTTGCAAATTCAAGATCTTCACGCTCAGCCAACTCACTTCAGAATCACACGCGTTGAGAAGATGTGGATGTCACACTGACATCATGTATATACACTTGTTACAACGTCAATCTTTGTCCCTGGACTGTTTTATAGAAAGCAATCTGAATGAATGAAGAGCCTGCAGTGAGACTAGTCACTTGTATCATATTATTCCTTTCCTTTATTAAACTTTCTTTTGCATGCATGTTCACTGGAACCAACAGAACATAAAAGGCAACTTGTTGAAAACTGGTGAGCGATGATTTGGGGGGAAAAAAACACATTTTCAGTGTTAATCCTTATAAAAAATTTTTTTTTAAATACACCTGCAACAGACTAGTCCAGGGTGTAAGCCTCCTCTTGCCCGAAGTCACCTGGGAGAGGCTCCAATTAGCCGCAATCATAATGAGAGTTGGGCTATAGAAAATAGGATGAATGGATTTATACAACTCTCACAGCACAGCACCAAAAATGCTTCATCTCACATCTTGTGCTTATATAATACATATTTGAGCCACGCACAAAAAGCCTCCACTGGCTTTGATGCTCTGTATCCCACTGGGTTGTCAACAGGCTTTTCCATGCCGCAACAACAAGACACTCTAAATGCAGCCATGCCGGTGCAAAGCCCCTGTCCGCATGCTGTCGGTCACATTGAACTTTGAACCTTTTTCCCACCCTTGCTTTTTTGCCTTCTCTCCATGACGTGTTTGCACTCATGGCTAACAGCGAGGCGCTCTAAAGCGGCCATGCCAGCCTGAAGCCTGGCCCACGTGCGGGCAGTCCAGTCAGACTTGAGAAAAAAATTAAAATAAAATCCCCCTTTTCGTTATTCCACCATTATGAGTGTACTCTAAAGTGGCCATGACTCATGCTGAACTACAAAGTGGATCACAGCGCACAAAATTCTGGAACATTTAAATAATGGACTTCTGATTTGATTTCAAACATTTATAACTATTAATGATTAATAAACAAGTCTCCGAATCCACTTAATAGGGTCTTTACATAATGATCATCTCATTTCAGTTTACTCACAAATTCACCTACTCGTGTGAGTCTGTGTAGTTGAACACAAAATTGTTATTCTGTTGTATGAATGGCAACAGGTGGTAATTGTCTGTCACTATACGTTATTGATATATATAAATCAACAAATATACATTTTTAGGTAATAGATGATAATTTTCAGACAAATTAAATGAAATTGTCCCAAAAAAAATTGTGGCACGATGATCTTTTACAGCATTGGTACTGTATAATGTTTTTATTAACTCATTCATTGCCATTGACGGCTATAGATGTCAAAAATTAATTTTAACTATTTCTATTAGTTTAACATTTGTTCCCATTTTTGTTAAGAGTATGAAAACCTAGAACTTTACATTTAGAACAGATATAACATTTGTGATTAATCGTGACATAAACTAGTGAAGTCATGCGATTAATTATGATTAAAAAAATTAATCGCCCGACGCCCCTAATTTTTAGGAATCTTTTTCTTTTTCTTTTTTTTAAAGAAAAGATTATTAAAAACAAAATATAAAATTACTTCTTTTTTTTTTAAAGAAGAAAAAAAGAAGAAAAGATGATTAAAAATTAGGGGCGTCAGGCGACTACTTTTTTTTCATAATTTATTGCATGACTTCGCTAGTTAACTCACGATTAATCACAAATTTGACATCTGTTCTAAATGTACAATTATTTTTTTCTAGGTTTTCATACTCTTGTTAACAAAAGTGGAAAAAATTGTTAAACTAAAAGAAATAGTTCACATGAATTTTTGACGTCTATAGCCGTCCATGGCAGTGAATGAGTTAATAATTGAATTATTAAAAAATGTGCATGCTTTCCATTTGAAAACAACAAAATACAAGATTTGTTTCTCCTTTGTTATTACAAAGATAGCAAGACATCATTCTTGGAAGGAAATGCGATGGCGTCATGTGATTGTGAAACACTTTCAAAGAATCCGATTGGATTGCTCGGATGCCTACGCTGCTCACATCCACGACAGGGAGCCTATTTGCATTGTGTCTGGGGATTGTTATCGTTTGCTGTGATATATTATTGATCAGCATTTCAACTCCCCAGCTTTTTTTTTGTTTTCCCAATTCGGTAGCAACGTCATTAATGCAGTATAGTATGGAGCAATAATATGATTATTGATTGCAATGGAGTGGAATAGGATGAAATTATTCTGAGGTGTTGCCATATTGCAATAAACGAGGGCCAAAACATGCGCAAATGGCAGCCATAATAGCCCACTCAAAATTTGGAACTCTTTGTGACCATTAAAACTGTTGGCGACCGTTTGGCGAACATCTTCGCGACCTTGAACAAACTCTGGCGAAATATCAAAACGTTCAAATCACATCTCAGGTTGACCACAATCAAAATTGCGCATATCTTAAGTTGTGATTGGTCAGTCCAGCTCAAATATAAGTAGCTGATTAGTTAAAGAAATGTGTTTTGTGATATAGTGCCTTTTATATGTATCATCATCTTTCCTCTTCTTCACTGATGTCAACCGTGTGTTTGATCATCTCTGAGCAAAATTGCACAGTCACTGACTGTACCAGGTTCTTATTACCTGAAAGAGCAATAAAGTTGTTTTCCCCCCCACTTGTGTATGCGTCATTCAGATACTTCTCTCTTCGCTCTTGTTAAAAAGATTTCTACTCAGGCCGAGCTGAATATGAACATTCCCTGCAGGGCTGCAAAAGGAGGAAATGATTAAAGAAATAATGTAGAGAGGCGTATAACATCACCCTTTAAAAAAAAAAATCTTATATCAGTGTCCACTGATCAGTTGGGGGTTAAGGGCTTTACATTAACAAATATTCCTTGGAGGGGTCTTAAAGATAAAATGGGAAACTCGGCACATCAACTCTTGAAGGAGAAGCGCTCCTCCATGAGCTTCGTGCGCCAGCTTCTGATGTGCAAGTTAAATAAATAAAATCATTTCTCCATGGTAATTTTCGTCAAACCTGCCAAATGCTGCCTAAATATTTGACATGGAAGAAGACCAGATCAGTGAGGAGGGAGATCAAAGGAAGTGTGTGTGTGTGTGTGTGTGTGTGTGCGTGCGCACGTGTGTGTGCGTGTTGGGATTGTGCAAGTAGTGATGAAACATTCTGAAGTGTGATATTTTCAACGCCATCAAATTCCCCTCAGTTTTGTACGCACATGGAAGTCATCTTAACGTCTTTGACTGTGTGCGGGGTGTGCAATTTGATCGTAAGCATGCTATGAGCTAGCATTTCAGAAGCCAGGTGTGCTGTTCATGTGGATACATTGGCAACAACAACAGGTATGAAATGTTGCATTTCCCTCCATGTTTCAGACAGTCACGCAAAAATGTACAGTAACACACACATGAGCTAATACATTGAGTTGAGCTAAACAAAGCTAGCTTTAGCAAGATAGCTGCTAGTTTTTTTTTTGACAACTTTAAGCTTACTACTTTTCACAAAGAGCAAATGGAGGCGGAGAGGACAGAATTAAGGGAAGGGTCAACAGTATGTCACCCACTTTTTTTCATATGGGTTAGTCAGTAGCTGTGTGGTGTAACATTCTATAACATTAGCCCAACGTTCTACATATTTTTTGAGCTAGCTCACTTTTCTCCCCATATTAGCCATAAAAGCTACTTTTAAGAAAACTCTAGATCTATACATTCCAATGTTGTTTTGGTCAAGTAAACAATGCAGGAAATCTTTAATTAATCTGCTTTGCTCATATTTAATCAATTATTTAAAAAATAAACAAATCATGCATGTCCCGAACAGACATGTCAACAGGAAATAGCAAAAAATTTTATCAGTAGTTTGGAACTCTCACTCACTGCTTTGCAGTCAGAACAGAAAATATTGTGTTCCTTTTCACAAATATTGGCATAGTCTGAAATATCATTCAAATGTCCGCAACCATGAGGATAAGCGGTACGGATGATGGATGCATAGTTTTATGTAAAACTGTATCTGTGAGAGGCTGTGAGAGGACCAAGTAATATTTATTTTCAACATCCTATAAATACTATAAAAGTAGAATTTCATCACCGCAGCACTAATAAAAGTTTATTCTATTGGCATATTGACACTATGGCATGAATAATAATAATGATGATATAGACACGTAGACAAAAACACTGATTTTGTTCATGAAGGCAAAAAAGCAGAAAATAAAATAGAGGCCTAGCGAGGCATTCTGAGACCAGATGTGCTTCCGAAGCTTGGTCTCAGTTGCATGTCGGTACAACGAGATAACAACCCTTTACACCTACCCCGAGTGTGTGTGTTTGTGAGTGTGCGTCCATCCATCCACCCACCCGCTTCCATTCTTCCCTGTCCCCGTCTTCTTCGCTCTCATTTTCCTCCAACAACAAACAACGCACAATTGTATTTGTCTTTATCAGAGGGTCCATTTTCTCCCACCCCCCTTCTTGTGTTCGCTCTTTTTCGTTCAATATTTCATGCTGTTGAGAGCAGATCTATTCTGAGCTCTCGCTCGCTCTCCTCGTGCCCCCCATCTTTGATTAAAAAAAAAAAAAACTGCTGCCACACATCACTCTTGCTGTCCTCTCGCTCTGTATATCTCATTGCACTCTTAATGGTCTGTGCCCCATCTAACTTTTTCCAGCCCCCCCCCCCCCCCCCCCCCGTCCGAATCCATCACCTCCAGCCGCCCCCTGCCCTCCCGTTAGCGTGACTGTACAAAAGTATCAGCTCCTCCTCCTTTCACTCCTTCTCTCCCCCTTGGATTCCTCTCCAACCAAAACACAGAGAAAGCCCTGTTCTCTCTTTTTTTGCACCTCCCCACACAAGTCGCTGTACCGCACTGGTCCATCTCTCGCTTTCTCCTCCTCCTCTTGGCGCTCAGCCGCCGCCGGTGTTGTTTTAGGCATAGCGGTGGAAGGTAAACAGTGAGATTGAAAATTCGTGTCAGTCAGAGAGAGAGAGAGAGAGAGAGAGAGAGGGCCCGTGATGGAGGGAGAGTAGCAGAGGTGGCGAGAGGTGTGGAGGAGGGAGGAGGGAGGGAGGGGTCTGAGTATGTCAGTACAATTTACTAACACAACAGTGAACAGCGAGGCGGGCCAAGACACGGAGCGAGAGGCGGGAGGCGAGCTAAGAAAGACTCCCAAGTTCACGCATGCCAGCTTACAATGTAGCCTACATTCACACGCAGGCCTCCTATGGCGACTTCATATGTGTATTGTTTATTTCCCCAGGCCCTGAGAAGGATATGAACTCTGCAAACGGGTGACAAAGCGGCGATTAGATTTCGAGGTTGCGAAAGAGGAAAAAAAAGAAAAAAAGAGCATTTGACAGATGTGCTGTTTGGCCGGCAACGGGGGTGAAAATGTCATAAGAGCCTCCGTGTCACGGCGTGTGCACTCAGCACCAGCTCGTTTCTCATAATAAGCCCAACGCTAAAGTAATCCAATAGCACTGCAGCCCGAGTCCGAGTCGGCCGATTAGAATTGACAGGGGCGTTTGCTGAAACAAGTCCGTTTAAACAAAACCAAATGGAAAAGCAAAAAGTGTTTTGGTTTTGCAAGGAGGGAAAAATGGTACCTCCTGCACCTGATTTACAATCTCTGTCAAAATGTAACCAAGCAGAATATTTACAAGGCAAACCGGAGCAGGCTCCCCACAGTCGATCAACCGTGCTCTTCAGGTGGAGCACATTTTTTTTCCCCCGTGTGCTTTCTTTGGGAGAAACCGGTTATGCATTTTTAGTTTTAGCGTTTTATTTGCACACAAGGCGCCCAAGGAGAGTTTCGTTAGCAGGGATTGGACAGTGACGTCAAGTAACCTTTTCTTATTCAGCAAGTTGAGCTTCTTTGACTTTTGTTTTATACACTTAAATGATGGTTTAAGGAGAAGTCAATCCCCCCAAAAAATTATTGACAACAATATGTTCTATGCAGCCACACTTCTTATTCTGGTTAATATTGCGTGAATTATGAGTTAAGCAGCAAAATCCAGCCGTTTTTATCAATATCAGAAGGCGGCCATTTTGCCACTTGCTGTCGAGTGAAAATGACATTACAGTTGCTCAGGTCTCATTTACCAACCAATCACAGCTAGGCTTCAGAAAATAGGTGAGCTGTGATTGGTCATTGCCTGAACCTGAGCAACTGTGATGTCATCTTCAGTCAACAGCAAGTGGCAAAATGGCCGCCCCCTGAGGTGGGTAAAAACGGATGGATTGTGCTGCATAACTCATATTGCACAAATGTAATATTAATCAGATTGTCATGTTTAAACTCAAGGTCACATATAACATATTGTTGACAAGAACTGTTTAAGGTTGACTTCCTATTTAAAGGAGGAGTTTAAGATAAATAAAAAACAAAAAACATATCACTTTTTGTCATGGTTATTATCACTGTCAGTATAACCTGACAGTAGTATATGGGTGAAATGATCTGAGTTTGCTAATACAATTTAGTTAGCGATAATCTAATAGCTAGCCTAACTTCAACTACAGTTACCTAAGATGTTTCGACTTTACAGCAGCCACGCTTCATCCACCATTTTGTCCCCTGTGTTTCTGCTTAGCTAGTGCTAGCAGCTTTTCCATCCACCTCTAAGCAGTAATTGTTAAGTACAGCCCATTATTTTATTATTTAATGTATTTTACTCGTTTTATACAAAGTATTTTCATGTAAATTTTGACTTTCACGGTGAAATCCGACTTTCATGTAAATTCGTGTTACATCGCCAGCGTAGGAGCGGAACTTGTTCGTAACTCGAGGGACTCCCTGCAGTAGTCTTTTTTTATTCTTCTTCTTCTTCGTAGTTTCCCGCAATCTGGATACCCTGTGGCATCATGCCGCCTCTCACAGGTCCGTTTTGGTACTGTTAACTTGAAGCTCTTTGGTGATTAAGAACTATACCAAAAAAAATATAGATAAAAAAAAAAATTGATATGATTAATCCACACCACAAACATCAATAACAAAAGAATACAATACACGCTAATCCTAATGCTCAATTATATGCTTGTCGCTCAAATGCTGAGTTTCTGTGTGACTTTAAGCTATATTTCTATGGAAAATGTTGATCAAATTGCAAATGATACAACCTGGGGGATCCTTTGACTTTCAAAGAAGCGTCAACTCTACCGTATCAACTTTCTGGCTATAAGAGCTCGATGATGAGTAAGGCCAACGTTTGTTTGCTTGAATATGAAAACACAGCCAGGAGTACATTGTCATCGATTTTCTTGTTTACTCTCTAAAAACAGGGGTTAAAGTTTCTCCAAAAACTTACCCCTCGGCTTTTTTTTATTCATCATTCTCTTCATGTTGGTCTACGGGCAACCGAATCCCAGAGAAGATTCAAGTTAGTGCCACGACTTGGCTGCCACCAGCACTTGGTGATGAAATATTAAGCCCTCTTGGTGGTTAGTCGATCAGGCTTCATGTAGACATGCAATGATGGAGTGAGCGGACGAGAGAAGTCCTCATTAAAAAAGAAGAGAAGAAGTGGAGGGAGGTAGGACAGGCGGACCACCAGAGACTAAGCAGGCGGAGGCAAAAGAGCAGCGCTAGCAGGAATGACGGAGTGAAGAAAGTTTGCATTACAGGAGAAGAAGAAGAAGAAGACAGTGGGATTCCCCGATGGCATCTCATCCTTTCTCCTTTTGTTCCTTTCTTTTTCACCCAATAAATCATTCTGTCTTTCCTTTATCCCAGCAGGCGACACAAAAACCCACCCTTTTTTTTTTTTTGGGCCGCTCCTGCCTCCATCCACGTCTGCCCTCTCCTAGACAGTCACTGTGGAGGGAGGGAGGTAGGGAGGGAGGGAGTGCTAATTACTGGAGCTTTTACCAGGTCTCGGCAGGCAGGACCGAGTGCATTAATGTCTAACTGGGGGATATACAGCCCGTGTGACAAAGTGAAGACCGTAATGAATGAGTGGAGAATTGACAATGGAGGGCAGCGGGGGTCAGGGAGTGGAAATGATTTGAATCATGCCGTCGCCTCCGCTGTCACGACACCCGAGCACCTGTGGGAAAGGCGCTGGACAGGAACGGTAAATGAAGGAATCGCTCGGGTTGGCTCATCCTAACCTTGCGGGGCAGACATTTACAGATGCCGTATATATCATTTTGGGAACCCATTTTGTGAAGCTTCAAACTAACCCCTCAGCGACCTACAAGGAGATAGAGTTGCTAGATAAAGGCGTCGTTTAGATTACACCAAAGCGAGTTTGTAAACAATGACGAGCCCTGAAGAGATTAACCTAGATAAGTGGTTCTCAAACTTTTTTTTTTAACACACAATGTACCGTCTCAAAAATACTGGGCTTCCACAAAGTACCAATAATGACTAACATTAAAGTCTAGTAGCCCCAAGTGTTTCATCAAAATGGAGGCGGAGGTTTTATTACTAAAAAGTGCATTTATTATTTTTGTTAGCCACTGTAGCGTTATGCACAGTTTGAACATTAACACTGTTTTAATATAGACAAACATGCAACTAAAATAATGACTGAATTAAATGTGTATGTTTGCATGTATTAAACAAAAGTAAATAAAATGGTCGAAAAAAACATTTTTAAACGATGTAGTGCAAATGTGTTGTACTTAAAAGTTACTGTAAATAGAACTAAAAAGTACTTAAAACTACTGAACGCAGATAATTTAATTTCAAATTGCTACTGCCACCTGTGGCCAAAAGATGAAACTGCATTTTCCTTTCTTCATACACAACGTGTCCATGATGTCACATCCGCAGACAGAGGGCAGGAAATTCAAACCCGAATCCAGCCTGAAACCTATTGGCCAGAGGCGTGCAGGAGTTCCTATTATGAACAGCTAAGGTGTTAATCTACCATTTCAAAAATGTTTCAGTCATAAATAGTCAAATAAAAAGGCTATTGTAAAGATATTTTTGGACAAATTGTCACAAAGTGCAGTTTTATTAAATATACTATTCTGGATTAAAATAAGTTGAAGCTACTGTAATTTTATGTACACTTTCAACATTTCATTCGGTGAGTCTTTTGCATCCCACTAGAGGGAGCCTGCGTACCGCTAGTGGAAATCGTATCACACTTTTGGAATCACTAATGGTAATATATAACAGCTGGAAAACATTGCTGGAAAATATTTTGCAATGAAACAAAAGAATAAAGACACAGAAGGCTTTTCTCGAAACAAATGCTGTTTTTACTAAATATTTTCTTGCTAATGCTAAAGAGTGGTTCTTTCTATTGGTTGTTTGACTTGGTCACAATTTTCCTGGACTTCTTAAATATCACATTCATCTTTTTATATAGTATTTTAATAGCAACTGTAACGATTTCCTTTGGTTCATCACTGAGGTAGTTTATTAAAAAAAAAAAGAAAAAAAAAAGGTGAAATTGCTAAGAAAAATAGTCGTACATTTTACAAGTGGTAATACTACCAGAAAATAAGTATTTTTTTGTTTTCTATCTATCTATCTATCTATCTATCTATCTATCTATCTATCTATCTATCTATCTATCTATCTATCTATCTATCTATCTATCTATCTATCTATCTATCTATCTATCTATCTATCTATCTATCTATCTATCTATCTATCTATCTATCTTTTTAAGAAAAAATCCCACTAATAAGAAAAGTTGTGATTGTGAATTGAAAATGGAAGAAAACATGGACTTTTTGTATGATAAACAGCTTCCCGTCTTCTGGAAAGACTTTCTGCAAGATGTTAGCGAATGTCTATCCAAATTTTCATTGAGAAGCGCATTTGTGAGGTCAGAGGACAGCGATGTTGGACAAGAAGGCCTGGCTATCATTTTAAGAAACTCCAGCCAGGGTGAAGATTTGCCAAAAGGATGTTCCCACCATTTGGATATGACTGAGAGAGACGCGTCTTTATTCATTTGTTATGAGTGAGACATATCTTTATTCTTTTTTGTTTTGGCTTTGTTGACTGTATATTCAAGTGTGACTCCTTCACCATTATAGCATGATTGCTAATTTACGGTTTGTGTTTTGTATTAAAAATTAGGATTTCAACTATCAACCCGTGGGCAGTATTTTATTTTGAAATGGCTTTTAATATATACAAATACAAACCTTTTTTTGGGGGGGGTGAGGTAATCCAGTCCAGGTGATTGTCTCTCAACTGGAACACGTATGAAGGAGCACGTAACTCCTGGCTTGTCTCCACTATGGCTGCCTTTTTGGAGTTTTCTTTTGTGATTCCATTTGTTTTTCAAATCTCTAAATGGTCTCACACTACCTTACCTACTCCATCTCTACGCTTCTGTCCAGTGCGCCTCGGGCCAGCTGACCAGATGTTCCTAAAGGTACCGATGTCATAAAATAAAATAAATGAAAGCTCACAGGGGATAGCGTTTTTATTTTTTTTTGCTGCTGCTGATCCGAGCGATCTCCTGGTGCACATTTGGAAAAACCTCCTCACTATCTGTTTTTTTTAAACCCAACTTAAAAGACCCATTTTTATTTCATAAACCTTTCAACACAGCATGAGACTATGCCCTTGTTTTTGTTTTTAATTTTGTTGTTGTTTTCGTGTTTTTAAATCATGTTCAATTTTCTTGTGTTTGATGTTTATTTATGAGCAGCACTTTGTTTCACTTGTGGTTCTTTTTTAAATGCTCTACAAAAAAAAAAAAAAGTTGAACATAGTAATTCAACTTTATTAACCCAGTTATTTACATGTTCTTTTATTTTTGATACAATAAGTACAGTGTTATATTTAATTTAAAATATATTTTTTAGGGTCTGTAATAAAATAATTGTGTTTTAATTTATTACGATAGTGAAAATCGATTGACAGAATAAATTAATCTAGGAAGTAAACTACCTCCCAAAGTCAAGGTGTTACTTCAGCCTTGAATGTGTGTGTGCTTGTAAGTGCATGTAGCATGTGTGTGTATAGTAGTAGGGGGCGTGCCCATGCAAAAAAAAAAAAAAAAAGGGGCTCCAGATGTGTCCCTTGGCTGCAGTCAGACGTATCTGGCAGATGATGGGTGGAGTGGCTGACAAGAACTTGGAAGTGGCGGCCAGGCGATTCCCGATGTGTTTGCGCCACCACGCTGGAGGACTGCGCCTGTGACGTCGGCGGCGGTGGGCGGAGCCGCCCGAGTGGACGAGAGCTGGCTGCCAAAAAGGAGGAAGACGCGCGCAGGAGAGGAGCTGGAGGCAGGCGGGCTCACCGGAGGGAGCGATGCTTGTCGGATTGAGCCTGGGATGAATTGTTTCGCTGCTTTTGATTGATGGGACAGAGAAAAAGGGGAAGCCGCATCACCTTCAACAACAACTTGATGAGGACTTGCTTTTTGAAATATTTTGACAACAGTGCCTAATTTCCACATCAACTCTTTCGCCTTGTTTCCTGGAGCATTCCATGCCCGGAAAGACCGACATCCCTCGTTGAGCGTGCCCGGTCACCTGCGCTCCTCCGGCGGACTCAGCAGCAGCAGTTCCCGGTGAGAGAAAAGGAGGACCACGTCCAGCTTTTTAAAATCTACACTCCTACTACAGTGGAGGATGGGTTTATGTGTGTGTGTCTGTGTGCACCACAATATACTTTTTTCTCCATTAATTTTTTTACGACACTAATTAACCAAACGCACATGCAGCAGCACTCAGCTCGCTTTTTGTTTTGCCCTCTTTCTATCCGACAGGCGTTAGCTGGGATGGTTGAGTCGCGATCTTTGGTGGGCTGAAGGACCGAGCAAGAGAGAGAGATAGAGAGAGAGAGTGAGAGTGGCCCGAGACACTGAGGGGAGGGGGAACCGAGAGCATGGCTCTGGTACCGCTGTCTCTCTGGGTGCTAACGACTCTCACCTGGGCCAGCCCGCTCCAGGGGTCCATCAGCAGGCATTCCGTTTACTGGAACAGCTCCAACATCCAGTAAGACCTTTTGCCTTCTTTGGTTTTTGTGTGTGTGAGGAAGAGAGGGTTATTTGTTACGATCCTATTATAAAGAAGAAATGTGCTGGTTTTCTTGCCCGTTCTTTCTGCTTTATTATATCCCACTGGGATACTTTGGATTTATCCTCTGCATCCGCTGCAAATTTTTGTGTGCGCGTGTGTCTGTGTCTATGTGCATAGCAGTTTTATTTGCAACATGTCTCAACATGGGCCAAAACATATACAGAGGAACCTCAAAGGTCAAAACACAATCTTTTGACATCCAATTTGTTTAGATTTAGAAAGGAATAGAAATGTGAAAGTAACATTTTGACATTAACTGATAGCTAAAAATTCTTCATTTTAAATTGCCATTTTTTTTCTTACTTGTCATGCATTATTAAACAAATAAAGATGGAGTGGGAATTTTTCGCATTTAAAAAATATATATTTATGACTTCACAATGCATGATAAATATATGTGACCACAATAAATACATTAATTAATCAATAAAAATAAATAATTTAAAAAAAAATTAGCCATCTCTAGCTCAGTTTACTGCCGTTGTTTTGATATAACAGAAACCACCACGCCCAAAGAAAAACAACCAATCAGAGACAGAGGCGTGACTTATGAAGTCTCAATCATTTGGCATGGTCTCGTAAAAAGCATAACTTAAAACCGATAACGGTACTACTCTTAAGTCAAAAATGAAATAAATATAAATAAATAAATACATAAATAAACTCCGCCTTTAAACAAAATTTCATGTGGAAAAAAAAAGGATGTATTTTTGCTGCCTTGTTGATGCTGCTCCCTTTAAATAAGTCGCCCCAAAAAGCCACCACGCACACCTACAGCTAACCCTGTGAAAAGCTAGCTAGCTAACTAGCTAGCTCTCGGGAGCCTTATGTGACCTTAAAGCCATGTGTTTCATATTATGTGTTGTACGGCTTTCGAGGTTCAGCTGTAACCGTGCGACCATTTTACCATCGTGCCTTACCCAGCTGACCTTGAGCGAGGGGCGGGGCGCTTTTGGAATTGGTCGCCAGTCAATCGCAGTGCACAAACAACCACTCACATTCACAAACTATGAACAATTGAGAACATGCTCACCCCGCCCCGCCCCGGAGATATCAATTTGAACCCTGAGCCTTGGAATAGCGAGGCAGACGTGATGCCCACTCCCACACCATGCTGTATGTAATTTGTGATGTTCTTTTCAACCAGTTGTGTTGGAACGCGTGAGAAAATCCTGAATGAGTCTAGCCGGATTTTTTTTTTTTTAACAGACTATAAATGTCCCTGTTCTGGACCATTTCACTTGCGCACACAGTTTTAGTCGTCTCCATATTCGTTCCTTCAGCCAGCATCAGCCGCGCAGGAACGGAAAGACGAGCAAGAGTTTCTCTCTCGTCGCGGTCGTCGCTATCTGGTTCAATTAGGAGCGCTTCTTGTCGCTGACCTCATTGTGTTGTCGCCGTGTCACTGTTCAATCTCTCCTCTCCCAACCCTCCTGTTCAAGTCTACACTCACTCCGTTGTCCTTTTTGTTGTCCCGTTAATCCTCTGGCCCCTCGTTCCCTTCTCCATTTAAGTGATTCAAGCTGCAGATCTTTGTCTGTTTTTTTCTTTTTTTCAATTTCAGCCTTGTGAGTAGCGTACTAACATCAAGCAATGCATATTTTCTTATCGTAACTAAAGGTGATATTTGACACCACAACAAGATGGGTTTCCCGGCAAGGTCACCGAATGCTTTGGAAAAAAAAAAGTGATTTAGTTTTAAGAGGTACAAATATTCCTCCATCTGCCTACGTGAGGCGCACTCCCCATCTTTCATATGCGCTTTGACTATTTCGGTTTGTTTGTACCTCCTCCGTGCTTTTATTGGGCCCCTAAGACAAAGAGATGAACTGCCGCTGTCAGTTTTTATGGCTGCGCTTATTAAAGATGTAAACAATATGAAAACTCAGCTGGAAAATAATCAAACATTTAGTCGTCAGTCTTATCAGTCAGCCTTTTTAGTTTTTACAACAGGAAATTCAGGCCTGGTGTGTTGTCTGCGTAAAACAAATAAACACTCTCCACAAACAGATGCTTCTTATTCACATTTACTCATGCTCATTTGATATCCCATTGCTGACCAAGACAGCAGCACCAGCATCAAAAGGAAATTCTGAATATACCCAATGTTGACGACAAACGAGTTTCTTTTTAGTTTAAAATGGCTTACCTTAACTAGAATCCCGTGTTTACAGAGTGACCAAAGGGTTATTGCGCCTTTTGCCGCTGTCAATCTTTGTCGTGGTGCAAGGAAGCCACATGCTAAGCTAGCTATAGCTCACATCCGTTGACATGACAACCCTTCTTCTTCTGCTCTCCTTTGACGATCGGCCAAATACTTTTTGGGTGCATTACCACCACCTTCGATAGCACGCTATAAAGAATGTGGCCACCGCTGGTATTGCATCACTACTACAATGACTACGCCACCATCTTACAGGTCATTACCAGTCATTTAAAAACCAGAATTTTTACAATCTGTATTTCCAACTACTTGTTGAAAAACGTGCTTGATGAATATTTTCGTCGTGGCAGTAAACGGTCGGATTTTGCTGGATGAGTAAAAAAAAAATAATGTTCCGCAGCAGTGAATGGTTAAAGAACGATAGCTATACGTCAGGCTGGTGATGTGGCGAATATAGTTTTCTAATATCAGAGAATTTTTACGATTACTGATACCGCGCCTCTAGATGCCCAGTAATGGTAATCAGTATTGGTGCATCCCTACTATTTAATAATGTTTTTAAAAGCATGCCTCCTGTGTAGTAGATGCTGGTACTCTATGTCCTTGAGTAAATTAACTTCTTAAGGCCACTATATGAACAGTCATTATCAGCTAATGGGTTGCCTTTGAGTGTAAACAATAGCAGTGGAATGGCAGAGAAAGTAGCTGCATATTTTATTGAATCCTGCAAGCAGAGTGGCCTCTAATACCTTTTAACGTCCCTTTTATTCTTGCAGGAATAGTTAAACACACAGAGGTTTTAATAGCAAAAGACTTGAATACGTCTTATTAAAAGTTCTATGTCATTAGGCGTCTTACTTTGCTGGGTGTATTATCACTTGGCTCTCAGACAAAGGCTATCAGAGAGCAGCTTAATCTGTAACCTGACCCTCCTGATTCCTGCCCCCTCTGCCAATCTTCCTCCCAGCGGTGTAGCCTCCTTCAGTATGTGTCTTTCAGAAAAAAAGACTGCGCTTAATTAAAGAACACGGCATCCCAGTGGACCTGACTTATCCCCGATCTTCACGTCTTCCCTTTGTCTCTTTCCTTACTGCGCAGTGTGAACGTACAGTATGCATGAGGAGGAACTTTTTTTTTTTATACAGACTTATATATGTGTATATCGTCGCTGCTATGTGGAAAAACACCTGTGTCCATTTTTTTTCCTTATTTTGTTTATGTCTGCGTTTTGGGGATGTCTGCATTCATCTCAAAAACGTAAAAATAAAAAAAAATGGAGGAAAAAAATGGACATAAGTGTTTTTCACATAGCAACGATGATACTATATATATATATATATATATATATATATATATATATATATATATATATATATATATATATATATATATATATATATATATATATATATATATTTATATGCTTAAAAATAAAGAAAAAAAACGGTTTGAATCAGACAATTGTTTATGATTTAGATGATAAACAGAATCAAATCGTTCTATTTTCAAATATCAATGTGTGTGTATATATATATATATATATATATATATATATATATATATATATATATATATATATATGTATATATATATTAGGGGTGCGCATCTCTTGCTACAAAAGACATATATATATATAATACGGTTTTCCATACGTAGGGTGCACAAACAGTTCAAGGACGATTAACTTGAAAGTGAAACGATTTGATTCGGTTCGACTCGGTTAGATTCTATACGGTACGCCTTTTTTGTGTGTGTCATTTTACATACATTTGACTGAATTTGCCAGTAGTGTAAATATGCCATTTTCTTCTAAGATATATTTCTCCAATAAAAGACGATTCAATATGTATCTTGATATATTTCCAAGTGGAATTTGGTTTGATTCAAAGCAGTTACATCTTTAAAATCAAAAAAAAAAATCCCGTTCAAACCGTTTTTTTTGGGTTACACCCCTAATATATATATATATATATATATATATATATATATATATATATATATATATATATATATATATATATATATCATCACTTGAGTGCAAATACCACATTTACCGTACTTACGAGCTCATTCATGTTGTGACATGACCAAAAAGGAACTCATTGCGGCGTACCCTCTCGAATTGAGCCGTACCGTATCGCAATCGGAATCCCGTTAAATCGAATCGTTCCACTTTAAAATCAAACCGCCCTTCAAATCCTATCGCATCCCATTTATCGATATACCGTACGTATCGAATGGTCTTTTATTGGAGATACATAACATACTTTTCTATCCATACCGTACCTTATTAATATGCGAATAGGCACAGTGTGAACGTACTGTACACATTGAGGGTGGCCATGAAAGTGCAGCGTAACCTGTCTAATCAATTTTTTTTCACACCTCTTCTTCAACTCCCCTTTCAACAGCAGATCCCATTTGCGGTATTTGTAGTAGTATATGTGCACCGGACGCCGCAACACCCACTTGTTGTAAAGGTTGTTGTTGTTGGCGTGCGTGTGTCTCGCCGCCGGCGTTGTGGACTCTCCAGAGTTTCTCGCACTTGGCGGTGCGGCGTGGAGGTTTCCAAGGCCAATAATAAGCCGCGGTGTAGCTGTCAGTCAGTGCGGTAAACACACTGTAAAAGCTGCAGGCTCCTCATCCGCATTCGGACCCCCCCTGAGCTTTCTCATCAACCTCGTGAGACGGACTGTTACCGAGGATTAGCCGCTTCATAAATAGATACTCCTCGCATTCACGTCCGGCAATATGCTTCATTTCCTGTTTTTGCACAAAGCCTATCAGTCACTTGCCACCATTGTCCCTGGGCGCGTTCATTGCGCGATGGCTGGTGTGCGCCGGCATATGTGTGCAAGTTGGTTGTCGGCTGTTACAGATGTTGCTGTTCGCTGGCGGGTGACGGAAACAAAAACAAATCCATCAGTCCATTAAATCGCACATTATCTCCCACCACCTGGCAATTAGCCACCGCTGTGATTGGGTGTGTGCGACGTGTGCGACGTGTGCTTATGTGTGCGTGAGATCTAATAATGCAGCAGCTTACTAATTTGCATACTGGCTATCTGGTGATATCTCTTAATTTAGCAGTGTTAAACATTAAATCTATTTTTTTTTTGTTGTTGCTTTTTGTGTGAAGTCACATCACATATGCTGGCTTACATCTTGTATTCATGATGACCAACTTTTTAAAAGCCATTTGTATGGTCCATATTCACATACAGTGGTGCCTTTTAGATAAGAATTCAATTTGTTGTCTGACAACACTTAACTCAAAAGATTGTATCTCAAATAATTTCCCCCCATTGAAATGAATGGAAATGCCATTAATTCGTTCTAGGGTCCCCCAAAACAAACCACAAAAAATTGTAATGTTTTTAATAAGGAAAATAACACTGTATATTATTGTACTTTATAAAAAACAATTTGCGACTTGCTCACCAGGTGGCAGTATCACACTGTTATGGAGCCACAAATGAAGGGGAGTTTCACAACTACTGTAAACAGCTCATTCGCTGCAGTAATATTAGTCAGGGATGATCAATGCCACTTTTTTTTCAGACTGATACCGGTATGAGACTACAAGTACTCAACTCTTAAGTAGTCACCGATACCAAGTACTGATACCACAATTATTTTTGATAAATAAAAACAATCACAGATCATTTTAAAGATAGACCTATATACCCAATTATAGCATTTTTTCTTAAAATTGCATAACATTTATGGCCATTTTTTTTCTTATTCTTCTCATTTGTAATTTCTAGTTCCTGATTGCAAAACGGCCACAAGAGGGTACGGCCAACGTGAAGACCAATACCTCGAAATATATGTTTGCGATTATTTCTCTCTGTATGTGATGCTGCACCATTTATGTTCAAAGATCCGTTACCCAAAGCCTTCTCATATTGCCACATAGACGCTACCCATTAGCCCGTCTATTCCATTATTTGTCAACTGAGACGTGTAATTCACTTTTTTTTTTGTATTCGGTTTGACAGTAAACTGAATTTTACAGTCGCCACAATAATTATGATCCACTATATGAGGATGACTAAGCATCTCTGGGTACTTTTATAGGCACATGCATATATCAAATATTGAGATATGAGTGAAATCAGAAAAATAATCATGAACTAGTTACCAGAACTAATACTTCAATATAATTCACTTTGTACCCGAAGTACTTTTTCCCCCCCTTTTCTTCTCTACCGACCTCTGTCTGTTTTTGACTGCCGATCAGTCAAGGATGTACTCCGCCAAACCTAATGAGGACAACAATAAAAAACACGTTACAAGACGAATGTACCGAACCAACTAACGAACCTAACCTTTCCTTCGTCACAATGATTTTCTGTTTAATTATAGCAAAGCAAAGCGCATAATAACGCTGATGGTGTTTGACCAACGCATTTATTCTTTCACGCTCTCTATTTAACACAATAGTGTTGCATGTGTGTGTCGAGAAGCATCCCGTAGACATTAAACAAGCCAATCAAGCAGCCTCCTGACAGCGGCGCAAACGATCCGTCTCCCAGCCCCACTTAGCACAACAACATTTACATTTATGAATATGTGCACAAAGGAGACTATTACTCACACACTATCTTGTGCCGTCTGTGTTTTTTTGCGCGCGCATTAGTATGTGCAAGACATCCATCATGGACTTTTTGCACTGTTGCTAGATGTCGGATAGCACCCCTGTACGCACACGCTCGCGCTCGCGCACCAGCTCAGCAATCATCATAGCAGTTATATAGATCCAGCCACGCGAGCGGTCATTAGTCACAAATAATAAGGCCTTGCAGCGTGCGAGCTCTGGACTTGTTTGGGTTTTCGGGAACAAAGTGCTGGAAGTTTTTTTTTGCGTGCGCGTGGCGCGCCGCAGACACTTGCACCCGGGCGCCATTAATTAGAGACAATAGGGAACACACCTGTGTGATGGATGACTGCTGTTGGCATAATAAGACGCGGTGGTTTTCTATGCTCTCTGCGAAGTAAATTTGGATGCGGGATGAGGAAAGAAAGTCGTTAACGTCTCGATTTCTTATGTACAGTCGATGATATGCTAGCTAACTATATTTCTCATTTCGGTCTTCAGCTGGAAAAAGTGAAGAACTGTTTTAGATTTGTGCTATTTTAAGGATACTTTTTTGTGTCAGCTTTGTGATTGACAGGTGATAAGTCCCGGGG
The DNA here is from genome assembly GCF_054856555.1 of Leptonotus elevatus. NCBI lineage: Eukaryota > Metazoa > Chordata > Actinopteri > Syngnathiformes > Syngnathidae > Leptonotus > Leptonotus elevatus. The sequence continues at coordinate 17,803,259 of NC_141244.1, forward strand.
CCCCGCCTCTCACACTAAGTCAACCCCCTCCATGACCCTAACAGGATTAACGGTTTAGAAAATGAATGGACTTAAGGCTACACTGACACCAAAACCACATTTTCCCACACTTTGCTAAACTTTTACTGTAATGGCTTTTGTATATTTTGACACCTTCTTAAAATAATCGCCTACGTCATTTTTTCCCCAGAATTTTCAGGAAACACAAATAAATTGCATCATTTGCATCATGAGATGATTTAGGCAAAAATAATATTTTTGCAAGAAAAATGACGGCAATTATTTTAACTCATTCATTGCCATTGACGGCTATAGACGTCAAACATTCATTTGAACTATTTCTATTAAACATTTTTTTCTACTTTTAAGTATGAAAACCTAGTTTTTTTTAAATTGTACATTTAGAACAGATATAAAATTTGTGATTAATTGTGAGTTAACTAGTGAAGTAATGCGATTAATTACGATACATTTTTAATAATCTTTTAAATAATTTTAAAATAATTTTTCTAGGTTTTCATACTCTTGTTAACAGAAGTGGAAAAACAATGTTAAGCTAATAGAAATAGTTCAAATTAATTTTTGACGTCTATAGCCGTCAATGGCAGTGAAAGAGTTAAGGGGGTGTTGACTTGTATATTTATGTATATTCGTGTAAGATACAGTAATAATACTAAATTGAACTAGACAAAGTGCAATTTCTGCAGAAGTTGTGTGGGAATGCTGGAAGCTGAATGATGAATGTATGCTTATGAAGGAAATTGAAAGATTGTGAAAATTACAAATTGTAAAATGTAGTTAAATGAGAAAACTTGAACTGCAATCTGTCTAAAGTGGGATTTAATTTTTGAAGCAAGTTGAAATTTGAAGGTTGTAAATCGAAAGTATTATGTGGGAGTTGTTCAATGGCAAAAAAAGTGAGGAGAATAAAATGCTATAATAATAAAGGTTAGAAACAACATAGGTGGGAATGCTGGCAGTAAGAATAAAGAATCCCAATAAAATATGCGCTTCCAGCATTTCCACCAAAATTGAGATGATAGAAAAGTGGAGTTTTTGTCAATCTCCCTACGTCACATTTCATTAACATATCCTTAAACAAGTCCTATACTACCCAAAAGCTATACAAAAAAAAAACCTTCACATTAATGTGCATAATAAGGAAAGCCCTAAAAATCCAGCTCTACTTGGTCTTAATTGACTGTTTCGTTCCCTCCCGTGCTGATGAGGAACTCATCAGAAGCACTTGAGTGAAAATGAAGTATTGATGTCCAATGCTAACTGTGATTGCTTTCAACTCAAACGTTGCCTCAGAAGGCTTAAATAATGTAAAGGTCATTAAATGTGGATTTGCAAGTTGATTGGACGACAATTGCGAACAAGTGACTGATTCAAGGACATCACGTGAAAGTATGTGAACCAACCGGGCAATTCTTGCCGGAATTTTAGTGAGAAAGTTGGCCTTCCTCAGCTTAAGTTTAACAGCTCCTCTGGGAAGACTTTCGACAAGATTTTGGAGTATGTCTCTGGGAATTTTTGGTCCAAACCCAACCAAGCATTCATTTATGGACCTTACTTTGAGCAATGGACCTTCAAAGAACTTTTCCAAGAAAGTTAGAAGCATAAAAAAATTAAATAAAAAGTGTGTGTAGATGAGGAAAACTTGCTTTATATTATATTATATTATAATTAATTAAACTTGATATATTAACTTGAATTAACTTAATTCAATTGTGTTAGCCATTTGAAGGGATTCAATTAAATTTGTTTAAAAAAATATGCAGATAAGCAAAATCCCACTGATTAGCTGTAGAAAGACTGTAGTAAGATGAGCTGATTCCGATTGGACTCATCTTTAGCGACATGGCAACTGGTTTGTGCAGCCACAATTAAAAACAGCTGTCAGACCTAACAAACTCTGATTGATAAGGAAACCAAAAATACATTTGACAGTTAATTTGATGGCGCTTCCATACATTTTAGTTCCCGAGGACGCAAACGGCGCAGATTCAGAGGAATGACGCATGTATAGATTTTCCGGAAAAGCATTTGAATCAGAAGCGGCCAATATGGTTGTAGTAAAAGCAGATCTTGACAGAGAAGATGGATTGCACATTTTTTAAATGCCTCTAAAAAAGAGGGATGGCCACATTGATTAGTTGCTGTCACCAGTCTTGCTAAATGCTAAACGCACGTCAGTAAAAAGCACATGGCCTGAAGCAAATAAATCGCCACTTTTTTTTCTCTCTCTCTCTTTCCTCCTGACAGCCAAATCGACGACTGACCGCCCGCCTCTCGCTTCCCCTTTGTTATCTGCCGCGTTTTATTTATCTTCCCCACCCATGTGTTAAATTTGAACAAATTGCCCACAGAGAACAAATCCCCCACAGCAAAGGGCTGTAGGCAAATCACACACACACACACACATACGGACACACACTTGTTGCCAGTCGATACTAAGCTTCAGTGGCGTAATCAGGTGCTAATAACAAGGCCATGCTGCTTACAACCTGTTTTCAAAGCACTTTTATACATACATAAATATTTAATGTGAACGTATGGATGTGTGTGCGTTTTGAGCTTCTCCACACACACACATATGCGCACCTGCTGTGCGCATATGGCGTGTTCGCAGCTAATGACGGCAAGTCGGCAGCCTTATGCTGAGCCCGCTCACAACAGAGCGGGACCGGGCTTGTGTTAATGAAGCCCAGCGACGCCACAATTAGGGCTTTATCCTCTCGAGGAACGCAGACCTCGCCATCCAAGCCACCTGCCCCGGCGAGAGGTGCAACTTAACGACACTTAATGGCGTGCGCTGGAAACCGTAAGGCTGCGCACAATCTGTTTCACGACGCCGCATCATCTGGAAAGTAACATTTCCCGTGGGAAATAATTGGAATAGGATTCATCTGGTTCATGTTGTGGTCACCTTAAAAGCGTATTCATGGTACAGGCAATGTTTTACAACATTTATTATTTATTTATTTATTTACATTTTTGCGATGCACATTTCACACTTGGTATATTACTCATTGTGTCTCATGTATATCCATATGCCTGGTTTATACTGCCCCCAGGTGGCCAAGTTGTGCAGACCAGAAGGAGCCACACAATGTCCATTGAATTGAAGCAAAATTGTTGTAATTTGTTACGTGATTATTCTATATTATTCTATACCATGTATAGAATATTCATATTTTTTATGAATGATTTTTAAAATATTTCCAAAATGTTTTGTTATTTGTGGGGACATTGGAACAGATGAACTGAATTACATTGATTTTAATGCAGAAAGATAATTTGAGATAAAAAATAAATAAATAAAATGCAAGTGTGGTCATGAAGCAATTTCAACTCATATGTCAAGGTGCCATTTCTGTGCTAGTTTTAAATGAAAAAACGAAGAAAAGGAAAGCCACAGGCGTATAAGGATATATTTGGAATACTAAATGCACTCAGTTCATATTTTGGACGCTCATTGTGCAGCGTGTTACTTGTGGTATGCGGGCGCCCTCTTGTGGTACGCCGAATAATTGCCGAATCGAATGTTCCATCTTTGCATATTGTTTCAATTGCCTAACCTTGTATTTTAATTGAGCGCAGTACAATATAAGTACGGTTCAGTTGTATTTAACTTTTAAGTACAATACTTTTACATGTAATCTTTTAGAGCAATTTTAAATTAATCATTGTATTTTTTTATTTGTTTATTTTAAGAACAGTGCTACTGTTCAAACAGTAGCTCACAATAATATGAAATTGACCTTTTAGGCATAAAACCTCAGCCTCACTTGATGATCACTGTCATGCTACTGTATTTTAGTACTGTATCTTATTGGAGAGGCAAATACATTTTTGGAGGCGGTAGGCTACTTGGCGTAGAAAGTTTCTGAACCAGCGCGTGCCTTGTTTTGAAAAAATGCCGGTAGAATTTCAAATGGTCCAAAATTTGGGAGGGAATTTGAACGTGCAGCTTCTTCTGTGTATGTTTTTGATCCGCTTAATGGAGTTGGTGAGAGTCAAGAAATTCTAAGAGACACTTGATTATGAGGGCATCGGCGCTCCTCCAGTCAACAAACAGGCAGTATTGCGATTCCGCCCGCAGAAAAAGCCGACGTCTTTAATTGAGGTTTTATCCATTTAAGCTGTCACAAAGAGGCCGACGCTGAAAGCTTTTTAACCACTCTCATCGCCATAATGACGCACATCACAGAGTTAATGTGTCTGAGCGTTCTTTACCCCCCCACTACCTCCTCCTAGCCGGTAATTATGCGGAAATTGCGATACGGCTAAGTGAATTGTGACCTTGTTTCAACAAGTCACAGGCCAGTGCGGCGGGCCTGAAATGTTTGCCAACAACCTAACGAACGTTGCTTGTAATTACAAATGCAACTTTGACATGATAGTTGACTGAATCTCGGCCACATGCTTGCTGTGTCATTGTGTCGGCCCGCTTCTTCTTCTTCTTCTTCTTTTGTTTTCGCTCTTGCTGTCTGTTTGTGTTAGTGCTGCATTCACTGGCATCCTACACACACACATAGTCGTCTTCCTTTACGGCCCTATTGTTGGCTTCTCTGCATCACTTCCTCCTCTCTCTCTCCTCGCTATCCATCGCACGATTCTCAAGTCTCTCGTCCGTTCAGACCATAGCCACATAGCCATGTTGATGTAGTGTGTGAGTATTTTTCACTGATTCCTTCCTGCCACTTTATGAGGGATTAAGGTTTTTGGCTTCTCGTCCTGGAATCGATAAATCCCGCCACCGCTTCTTCAACAAAACTTTGGAATTTGCACACGTGTGAGTTTGTTGGAGTCACTGCGGAAATTAACTTACTTGAAGCAAATTAATGTTTTTATTGATGTATTTTTTTTTAAATGTTATTAATTAGGAGGGAAATCCAATTGGCACCCTGCTGTGCAGTTTGTGTTGCACAGCAGGCATAGAATTAAATAATGCACGAGCAGGCATGTTGGGATGTCAAAGTGAAAAGGGTCTCGATTTGCTTGCTCAAGGGCACTCCAATAGTAGCCAGCAAGCATCCAGCATTTCGTAGTGGGACTTGAAATCTGCCCATCTGATTTGTATTGTTACATAGAACTTCACATTTCTTTGCTGATAATGTTGGATTTGACTCCTATTAGAGTAATGGATGGAGTGTTGTAGCAGATAGCACTGCTGTATATTTTACAAGGGTGTGCCCAAAAATCGATTCTCATAAGAATCGTGATTCTCATTTAGTACGATTCAGAATCGATTTTAAATGTCCCAAAATAGATTTTTTTTAAATTCTTTTATACTGTCTTCCCTTTGTTTGTGTGTGCCTTTATTGGGAGCGCTGTTCATGTTGTACCCGAGTTGGCCACTTAGGGGCAGTGTGGTTCCACGCGGTCTGATACACTGTTAAGTTGTAGCCACATTAGAGAGTAGAAGGAAAAAGTCACGATCAAGTTATTCTCATAAAGGTTGTTTTTTTGCAGCGTGGAGCCGTTCTTTTGAGTGATAAAAGTGCCGCGAGTAGAGCGCTAATTAGCATTAGCGAGTCAGACTGGAGTAGATCATTACGATTCTTTGAACACCTATAAATTGAAGCAAAAATCAGTCAACCAAATCATTCAGAACCAAAAATCGTTCCTAATCGAAAATCGATTCTGAATCGAATCGTGCACCCAAAAATCGGAATCGAATCGAATCGTAAGACATTCAAAGATCCCCACCCCTAATATTTTATAATTAATATAGAGCAATTTGTGGGCTTGCTCGTTCAGACTAGTCCCTTCTTAGTTTTTGCCATTACTCTGCATTTTATTAATTGAAAGTCCTTTTATTTTGTGCTAATTTACACTTATTTTTATTTGTATTATTTTTGAAATCGTTTTTGTGGAAGTATAGCAGTGTCTTCCTTCCTTCAATCGTCCTGTGGGCGGCATGGCTCAGTGTTAGAGTGGTTTTCTCTCAACCGGGGAGCTTGTGGGTTTAATCCTCGGCTCTTGTGACCGTGTCGAAGTGTCTTTGAGCAAGACACTGAACCCTAAATTGCTCCCAGTGGTTCTGGCAGTGCCCTGCATGGCAGCAGCCAAACACTGGTGTATGATTGTGTGTGTGAATGTGAGGCTTTGCAAAGCGCTTTGGACACCATATGGTGTAGATAAAGTCTATTTACCTTCTTAACTCTTTGACTGCCAGACGTTTTCAGAAAAGGGATGCCGCCAGTGCCAGCCGATTTAAGCATTTTGACTGATCTTCCAAGGTCCACAGAAAATGTTCTGTTTGGACTATGGAAACACACGTACTACCAAATGAAAGATTGGACTTTCATCTTTCATCAGAAAAAAAAAGTTTGTTTCTACCTTATTCCGTTCTTTAGTAATCAACAATAGAAAATGGTTAGTTTGACCCAATTTCGCCTGTTTTGGACCAAAATATGGAGAAATCAAGCTTTTAGTGAAACGATATTATTTCATGCATTCTAGTGAATTTTACACTTCTTTTTGTCCATGAATGATGCCACAAACACCTAAATAGTGCTTTACTTCTATAAAACACTACCACCAAGAATGAAAAAGTGTTTTTTGATAGCAAAATACGTTTATTTACATTCAACAGTGTAACAATTTGACAACAATTTGGCAAACTATTTACAAATGTGTGCAACTGTGGTACTATTTACAAATATGTGGATGTTTCAACGACAGTTTTTCTTTTTGTAACACTCTCCTGCGTGCAAAGAGACGCAACAGCATTTGCACAACAGATTGCCTCTTCGCGTGCGCCACTTTCTTGCAGGCCGTTTTTTTCCGGGGAATAGCAAGTATATACTGCAGTGTGTCATCAAGTCTAATATCAGGATCATGCTACGGTTACGTTACGGTTTCGTTACGTCTCGCTTCCCCGTGTCCTTCAGTTGCTATACCGGGTGGTAGGAGATGTTCTGATCCATTTTATCCACTCCATTCATGGTGGCATCGTAGTCCAGAAACAGTGTCTTCTCCGTGATCAGACTGTACCCGCTCCTCCGATGAATATGCATTGGACTCGGGGTACTCTTCATTGTCCGATCGAATGTCCGCTTGTGCAGCTCCGCGTTTTCCGGCCTTAGCAGCGCTAGCCGCGCTAGCCGCGCTTAGCCGGTGAGGCTTACTACGTGTTCATAACAGTCACGCCAAAGCTTCCAACTTTGGCGTAGAGCTCGGATTCATCATCATCATCATCATCAATCTGCATTGGTCGATGCCAACTCTCCATCGCCCGATCGAATGTCCGATTGTGTAGAAGTACCCGGCCGGCTATTGTGCGCGTTTTCCGGCCTTAGCAGCGCTAGCCGCGCTAGCCGCGCTTAGCCGGTGAGGCTTACTACGTGTTCATAACAGTCACGCCAAAGCTTCCAACTTTGGCGTAGAGCTCGTTGTCATCATCATCGTTGACATCAATGCGCTTTTTAGTATTGATTGATGCTTTCCGTCTTTGAAAAAAATGCTCAAGCGTGAGCTGCTTGCAACCGGTTGCTTGGGCAGCCATTGTGGGCTTATTCAGCCATGTCTCCTCAACACTCTAGCTCCGCCTCACGTCTTCTACTGACGCCCACGGTGGGCGGCCCATCCAACCTTGTGCAAAGAGAGTCATCGCTGCCCTCTAGGGGCCAAAACGAGTCTTTGACTAATCAGATCTGCCTGATACTTTCAGCACAGCTGCCCAAGGCTTTCCTGCACCCGTTTTTGAAAAAAAAAAACAAAAACATAGGGGACGTCTTTTAACGTCCTCGGCGCCCTTCCCTAGGTTTATGCTAAACGTTTTATAACGTTTATGGCAGTCAAAGAGTTAATACATTGCCGCTGTATCGAAGGGCTGTGCGGGCACTGATACCGGGTACTGGTATTTGGTTAGTACCCGGCCTTTCAACGTACTGGTACTTGCGACTGTAGCCGATACCAGTATTGACTGACCGTTTTATGATCAGGAGCTAGAAATGAGAAGAATAGGAAATTGCCATTAATTTCATGCAATTTTAAGAAAAAAATGCTATATTGTGATTTTTTTAAGTTGTCTGTCATTTTATTGGAGGGGGGGAGTTTTTATGTATCAAAAGTACTAGTGGTATTGGTTCTTGGTATCGGTATTGGTGACTACTCAAGAGTTAAGTTAAGTTTGATAATCTGATACTAATAACACTTATTAGTGTCAGTCAGTCCCTAGTTTGCCATTCAAGAATGACAGTGAGCGAGACTCATGGATTCTGCCTAGCAACAGGTGGCTGGGTGTTTTTTAGTTTTTTTTTATTGATTTTGAAAGCGGCTCGGATTTTTTGCCGTAGGGCTTTTGGATTCATGTTAGTGTAATAATATTTGGTGTCACTCATCATGAATTGTGCATGTGTCCACGCACCAGATATTTACCAATACTTTATTCCATATGAAAACCGCCATGTGTGGCAAATAATGGATTTATCTATTCTCTGACCTCAGTTCATTTTTATGATTGATGACGGGAAAGAAAAACGATCCCGTCAGAATCCATAATGTGGCATGCGCATCTCCATAGCAGCCCTATAAATTGAAATAATATATTTCTCCATAGATGGCTTGTGAATAAATGAGGTCTCATGCCTGTGAAATAACTGCGGCGAGTGAAGCCAAAATAACATTACCGCCATGAAACGCTTCCCCTGCTCCATTGATATGCAACATTGCCTGGGATGCAAATCACATTGCTACAGATGTATATCATCATATAAATCATCATCTGCAACCCCCCCCCCCCCCCCCGCCCCCCTCCTCCACCTGCACAGCCAGCTGCGTACGTCCATGTGTGTGTCCGTGCACCTTGTAGTATCATTTGGTTTGATTTCTTTCCTGTGTAAATGTCAGCGGCTGTGGATTGTGAGCGAGGGATACGAGCCGGCCTATGTGCAAACACCCACGCCGCCTCCCGCGCTTGCAGGCGTGGAAGAATCTTCGCCGTAGTAAGACGGCATATGAATGAGAATTTGCCGTCTCTCTTTGCCATGTGCGTAATTAAAGTCCAAGCTTGGCCCGCGGGAGGTGAGCCGCTGCCTTTACCGCGCATGCCTGACTGGGGGGAGGGAGGGGGAGGGGGGTTCTCATAAGATATATGTGTGTATGGGGGGGGTTTGTTGGAGTGAATGCACCCTGGTTCAAAAGAATTCTGTGTCACTTCCCGGGAGAAAGGGAAGTAAAGATAGTGGCGAGGGGAGGAGATGTGGGAGGAGATGTTGTGGAATAGAAGCTGTTGTGTGGAGGGAGAAGAGTTTATGCAGCCAGGCTAACACTCCTCCCATCCCTAATATATATATATATACACATATGCGTGAAGGAGAGCATGCGAATCCCCCTCAGCCACAACCATACCACCCACATACTTTACCCACATGCACCCCATAAATATGCATACTCCTCCTCAACCTCTCGTTTCATTTTCTTCCACATTCACACACACAAAGCGCATACAGCATACGCGGGCACAAGTGCTGTCATTACCTCTCTCGAGGGAGTGCATTGTTGTGTTCACCCTACATATAAACTAGAGCAAATAGGCAGCACCCGCACAAATACAGTTGAGCTTAAAGGTTGAAAATAATTGTGTTCAGCCTTTGTTGAAGCGGAAAAGAATGTATTTGTCCACATGTACGTGCGAGATTTGGCGACAGTGTGGAGGGAATTAGGAACAGTTAAAAAAAAAAAATAGTAGTCAGTGTTAGCAACAACAACAAAAAATTCATGCGTCTTCTAGAAAAGAAAATGGTCAGGAAAAGCCTTCTAGAACATCTGGACTTTATTTGTGATTACTCAGAGGCACTTTTAATGGTGGCTGGCGTGCACCGACTCCCATTTAACATGAGTTTGAATGAATTGGTTATTGTAGAACACAGCCATATACCAGTTATGAGGGTGTGCACACTTGTGCAACCACATGACTTCAGTTATTTATTAATATTTTTGTATTTTTATTTTTTTATTCAGCTGCGTTGTACAGGTCACAATAATGGAGGAACAAATTTTGAAATGATTTACTTTGGTCTTATTTTTTTTAAATCACAAAAATCTTGCGTTCGGGCAGGGGTGTGTAGACTTTTTATATACAGTACACTGTAGTCTTGTTCGTGTTTTTGTAATTTCTTGTGGAAAGAAAATAGTTTAGGACTATTTATTGAGGCAGAATTTACCTTAATTTTTATAATTAAAAAATATATATATTATTGTTTGCTATTATATAAAGTAGAGATGGGCGAGTACTGATACTGGATATCGGTATCAGGCCGATACCAAACACTATTTCAAGGTATTGTGGCTGTTTTATGATCAGGAACTAGAAATTATATGAGAAGAAAAAAAAATTGTTATTAAATTCATGCAATTTAAGGAAAACTGGAAAAATCAATGATTCTAAAGTAACCGTACTCTTACTGAGTACAATTCCTGGCTACTGCAGCCGCTTCTGGCCGCCGCACGCTGGTTGGGATGACTGAATCCAAGTTCCACTGTATGTGAGCAGCGACATCAAACTGTCTTTTGTTGGTTAAGGCCCAATTAAATAAAACACTGACTAGTGCCACCACCCGAACCGCCCACTCGGTGCGTGTTCAACTGGTCTTTCTGCATCACATGTTGGATTTTTCCACAGTATCAGCTGAGATAATCAAAGGCTCCGTGACAGCCGAGTAGGCGACTGTTACATTCTACAGTGCATCAGCCACATCTTTCAGACAGTGTTGTTCCTAGAGGGGTAAAAGAGAAAAAGAAAAAAAAAAAAGAACACAACAAGACGGACATAGAAAAAAAACTCACTGACGGAGGGCAAAGAAGAAGGAGGGGAGGCCACGGAAGAATGGCGAGAGGAGGTTCCCCGCAGAACAGTCCTGCCAAAGCCGAGGTCAATTGTGATGAAAATGGCCGTTCAGCATGACCACAATAGCGTGTGAGTGACAGGACTAAAGCGGCGCGGACGGGCTTATCCTGATCACTCAGGGCCTTGACTGTGCTGGTGTGATCACAATGCCCTGGAGATCTGTCCTTTTTTTTGGACGGCCCCGATCACAGAGCGCCCACGGTCCCAAAAGCTCCGGCCCCCGCAACGTCCCTGGCATTACCATATCAATGGCAGCCCGCCTCTCCGCCGCCAAGGAGCAGTGTGGCGTGCCATCGTGCCTCCTGGTTAGCGGCACCCTGTGCCTTCGCGCCGCCATTCAGCAGAGGGAGTCAATGCAGAGTGGGAACGGGACGTCGCTCGTTCCCCGAGGATGAACTCGCGTCTGCCACCGCTTTCATTTGTAAATAAAATAGAGCTGGGAAAATGCAGTGTAATAGAAAGAATGGCAAAGTCTGCAATTTGTGTTGTGTGTGCTGCTAACACTACGCCATGATGCTATTCGTTAGCCCACCTATAGCATTTGCGTTGTTTGTTAGCTTTAAGCTAGCAAACTTTCCTAAAGCAGTTATGCGCTCTTTTTGAATACACAACGTGAAATTCACATTGTTTTATATTTAGTTTGACAGTCAACTTCAACAAGGAGTGATAATAGACAGCTTAGAAGCCTCTATTTTGAAGAATAGTTTGCTGTTTGCCAAACTGTTGCTTGTTGTGAAGTGAGTTGAGTAGAGTTTGCTGCCACCATCTAGCAATCCTACCTCAAATTTTTGCTCACAAGTAAAAGCAAAAATTCAGTCAAGCAACTTGTCAGTCCTGTAAGTCGAATATTTTTTTCCACTTAACTCGAGCGATGGCATGGCTAACTCACAAAAAAAATTAAGCAAATTTTTTTTAAATGCCAGATATTTTTTTTGTACTTCAATTCTATGCTCAAATAAAAAATCATAGAAAAAACAAGCTAGGTGTCTGAATATAATTGGTCGAGTTTACGTGACCCGGAAGTTTAACAAGCATGAGTAAAGATACGCTAGCTTGTTAGCCGCAATCAGTCTGGACCACGATCCAGCAAATTATTTTTGTTTCATCCGAGTAATTTTTCCCCTTGTTTTAAAAAAAATCCTTGTTTTTCTGAATATTTTTTAAAATAATTTAATAATAGTACTTTTTTTTTTATCAGATTTTTATTTTATTTAAAAAAATACTGAAAATTACAAAAAAATATATGTTTGTTTAAAAACAGCAAAAAAAAAAAAAAAAAAAAAAAACAGAAACAATTATTAAATTTAACAGAATTTTTAAAAATACTCAAAAAATGAAACCTCTTAAAAAAGTCAGAAAACAAGTGTGTGTTTTTTTCTTTCTCTCAAGCGGATGCAATACGCTTCTGTAGTGATGCCATGTATGTTTCAAATTTTCTTTGCATGTCTGTGCTGTTTTTATACGTGAAGTAGGACTTTATTTCTTCAGAAGTTAATCATGTATAAATAAATTTTAAAAACATTTAAATAATGGGCACTCAAAAAGTAAGTACATATTTTGGGGGACATATTTTATCTCAACCCCAACACATCTGTGTTTGTTCTTCCTGTTCCTGACCTGATTTAAGTTCTTACTGGATTACACAAAAAAAGCTACAAGTCCAATTTTGCCTGATCCCGGCGTGCAGAGGTGCAACACGGGCCTATTAATTTTGGGTGACAGCCGCTCCCCGATGGAAGTCCCTTAAGGAGGCTCGCGGACCTGGAGTCATTAAAACAAAATGTTCAGGACAAAAATTTAGCCTGCGTGCCTTGGCGGAGTTGTGCTTCCCTGCACAGCTGCTTGACTACATTTAACATTATTGCAGAAGTTCAGTGTCCTGACTGCCAGTTAGCAAAGAAATAGCGCAACATAAGTAGAATGGTACAATCCGCTGAAATCCGTTTGGACTGTCAGAGATGTGTATTCATTGAACCCAAATTTGATCACTGTGTTTTTTTTCTCCCCGTGGTTCATTTAGCTTAATACGGGTAATCAAAGCAGTATGTTATGGTAGAAAGTCTGGATTTAAACGTACCGCGGGGGTCAAAGTCGTATCTCATCTAATGCGAATGCCATCGGTTGCTCTCAATTAACAGTCAGAGCTGGCGGATCATTTGTGTGAATATTTAACAAGCAATCTGCGTGATACTGTAACGACTCCGGAGAGCTGGCTGGCGGGAGCGTCGGCAGCATCGCAGCTGCCGCCGTCCCATCGCGAGACTCCGGGGTCCCAGATTAGTGAAGCATGAATAACTACTTGCACATCTCCACTTGCTGACTAGATCGTTAAGTATGCGCGTTTCACACCAGCAATAGTTTTTAACAGTCAGTATTAAAATTCAAGATGAAAAACTTTGGGGGGTTTATTTTGCAGTGATGTAAAGCCGCACTGTGTGATATGATGATTATTGATTTGAATGATAGTACACGAGATGGTCTTTGTAATCCTTCTAAAGCTGGTGGAGGAGATCAATAGAGCAAATAGACACAACTAGGAATAGAAAAAGGGTGGAGAAATCAAGATGGAGGATTTCGGAACTACTCACGACTGTGGGAAGTTCTGAAAATGTTCCGAACCACTTATTCTCATTTTTAAAATTTTATTTTTGGTATTAAGTTCACTTAATATTTTTTGTTTAATTTATGAGTAATCAATTTCTGTTATAATGTTTTTTCATGTTATTCAAATCGTATTTTTGTTATTGTATGTTTTTATTTAATCGTACTTCAATTATTTTCAAACAATTGTTAATTTTCTTGAAATTTGTGTTTCATTTAAGAATACCTTTTCATTGTCAAATAAATTTGTTGAAATATCATTTTTTTTAACTTAATGTTTTCGTTGGTGAGTAGTCAATTTCTCCCATACTTGTTGTTTTTATAACTTGTACTTATGCTATATATATATTTATTTATTTTTTTTATTTTTTTTGGGGTGGTTAATTTAAATTTATATTAGTTATTTCAACAACTTTATTTCCTGTACAGATGATCTTGTTTTAGTTTTTTTCATTCTAAATAATGATTTTGGAAATAGTTTATTGACTTTGTTTCATTTTTACGTGTGAGCATTTCAATCAAGTATTGTCATCGAACAACCTTAAACATCAATATTGACTAGTGTTGTGTTATGCATTGGACCCTTGTGATGTTGTCAGTTTCTATGCAGTTGCTATGGCCCCTCTCTTTGTCACTTTTATTTTGCCATATAGGCCTTTATTCTGTCATATGGAATTTAGCATGACCCGAGCTGGTGCTAGTTCAGTGGCACATTTGTCAGTATGTCGACGTTTCTTTGTCAAGTTTTCTTCTACAGGTTTTTTTTTTTCAAGGCCGTCTGCTTCAAGCCCTGCGACCTACATTTTTGTTAAATTATGCCTTCAAGAAAGTCCCTAAATTAGCTTTAAAATGCAATTTGTCAAATAATCAGTGAATTCTTACATACCCCCGTGCAACGTTTCCTCCTTTACTTTTACCCAGACTTTCAATTCTGGACCTGGGAAGAAAATGGACGATCCTCCTCCTGTTTTTTTTCTTTGTATATGATGAAGAAGAGCCAGAGGATGAGAACGAGTGAGCAAGAGGACTGTGGGAAAAAAAAATCAATGAAGAAAAAGTAACTGAAGAGAAAGTAAAAGTTGCAGTGAAGACGGCTGAGATATTGGCAGTGGACGTCATGCTTTGTCACGGAGAATCACAGGCGCCGGGCGAGATGCTGTTTGATGTCCTGGTCTTGTTTTAATCTGTCAGTCAGCGCACACACACACACACACACACACACGCAGGCTGCATTCCCCGGCTGTGTTTCCGCAGAGTGCTGGGAGGTTATCATGCATCGTCAGGTGCCAGACCGACTCAGCAGCAGATTTGTCATTTGTAATTAGAAAGAGAAGGGGGAGCTTTTTTCTTCCTACCTCGCTCGCTCTCCAATACTCAGGATGACTCTCTGGGTATTGACAAATATCACACACACACACACACGCACACACACACACGCGCCAACACTCATGCGCTGACACATGTTTGATGGGCCAAGTTTGATTCCATTAAGCCGAGTTAGTCAGCGAGGTGCCGGGATGAATGTTGATGGCCCTTCGGAGCCAAATGGCATCCGAAGCAGACACTCATAACTAATTATCGCACAACAGACACACGTTTGCGCATTCACACACACACACACACAATGTGTATCTGGTCTAGGGTGTCTCCGTGGTCACGGTCTTTGCAGCTTTGAGTTCTGGTCACGGTTAAAGAGGCTTCCTTGGCAGCATGGCGTCTTAAGACAATAGCAAAGAGAGGCTAAAACCGAGCGGGGTGAAGGTGTGGGATGGACAAAAGGGGGGGGGGGGATCAAGATGGAGGCGTTAGGTGGTTTTTGGGCGGCATGAAAGCCTGCGTGCTTCCGTTCCTGTGCTCCATTGATGCATTCTGATGCTAAGTGTGTATTGCAAGGCCCGCTGGACTGTGGCTTTGGGGAGTGCACGGTCTTCGATACTCGCATAGCATTTATATGCATATCTGTCTTGTTGGCCATTTGCATGTACTCGCTGTCTGTTTTTAAACCTAAATGCTTTCTAGGCGTTCGCACCAGCGCTAGATGGCGCCGATTTCCATATCAACGTGACCGTGTTTCAGGTTGTTTTTCACATTGTGCCTTCTAATCCTAAGTGGCCCCTCAAGGAGGAACCTGATGGATATTAGCATCTGCAACAAAACACATGTGATTGCTACTAATTGGACTCATTATTGTAAATGATTGGATTGAAACCTGATTCGTTTGCGGTTGTTGCTTGGATGAAAGCACTCTCTTTCGACCAATCAACGCTTTTGTTTAGCTCTACCCTTTAAGTGCTGTTTCACATGGGTTGGTCCCCCATGGAGGGTGTCAAAGTGGTACATTACTCATCTTATCTGCAACGTTTTTTGTTTTTTTTAGCCTCAACTCCAAAGTCTTGTTCTTGACTCCGCTTCAATCAAGGTCTTACTGCACTGACTGAGTTTCAGCTTCAAAGCCTTATTTGGCCTCAACTAAAAGGTTCTGGTGTCCTGACTTCCTCTCAACGCCAAAGTCTTGATTCTGTCTCAACTTACAAAGTCTTGGTGTCTCGAGTTGGCCACAGCACCAAAGTCTTGGTTTTGACTCTGCCTCAGCTCAAAGGTTTGGACTATGTCTCTACTCCAAAGCCTCAAGCTCGGCATGACCTCAACTCCAGAGTCCTTGTCCTGAGTCAGCTGTTGCGCCAAAGTCTTGATCTGACTCCGCCTTAATGCCTTAAGCTTAGTCCTCACTTCATCTCAACTAAAAAGTTCTGGTGTCTTGACTTGCCCTAAACCCTAAAGTCTTAATTCAGCCTCACCTTACAAGGTCATGATGTCTTGAGTCATACAACTTACAAGTTTGGTCTTACCTCAGTTCCAAAGTCTTGGTTTTGATTCTGCCTCAACTCAAAAGGTTCTACTCCAAAGACTTGACCTCAACTCCAGAGTCTTTTTGAGTCGGTTGTTGCACCAAAGTCTTGATCTGTCTCTGCTTTAATACCATAGGCTTGGTCCTTACTCCATCGCAACTAAAAGGTTCTGGTGTCTTGACTTGCCCTAAACCCCAAAGTCTTGATTCGGTTTCAACTTACAAGCCAATGGTTTCTTGAGTTGGCCTATGCTCCAAAGTCATACAGCTTACAAGTCTTGGTTTTACTTCAGCTCCAAAATCTTGATTTTGACTCGCTCTCGGTTTAAAAAGTCTTGGTCTTGACTTTGTATCTACTCCAAAGCCTTAGGCTTGACTTGACCTCAACTCCAGAGTCATTGTCTTGACTCAGCTGTTGCTCCAAAGTCTTGATCTGACTCAGCCTTAATGCCATAGTCTTGGTCATTATTCCGTCTCAAGTCCAAAATCTCCGCCTTGACTTTTAATCAACTCCAAAGCCTCGGCTCCCAAATGTTGGTCTTGACTTGGTTGCTGCCCGCAGTCTTTGGTCTCAGCTCAGCCTCAATTCCAAAGTCTTGGTTTTGACTCCGCCCCAACTCCATAGTCTTGGTCTTAACTTGGCCTCAATCCCAAAGTCTTGATCTTGATTGATGCAGTCCTAACTATATACTGCTCCATGTTACAAAAAACCTCAGGCGGCTACAACCCAAGTGACAAGTCATGACTACCCCTAAAGGGATAATTTGCAATGATGTGACAAATTGTGCTAATTATCGGACCCAAGAGTGACTGTTTGGTTCTTTTCATGGACAAAACAAGAGCAGATCTTGTCCCATGTTATAAAAGTCCAGTGTCAAGGGTACAAAAAACATACTACCTCAATGACAAAAAGTTACAGGCTACAATAATGTACCCCATTGGGACAATTATTGGATTCTAAGGTAACGGTATGTATCTCCAGGGTCAAAAAGCTAAAGGTATGTTCCCAAGCTGTAAAAGTCAAGGGTACAAGATCAGTACCTTATAGCGTACTACCTGTGAAAATGTATTATACCCCTAAAGGTACAATATTGTACTTTTTTTTCCCTTTTACCACATCTTAACCGACTTATACTGCGTATGCGGTCTTATTTATTCCACTTCCCGATGTATGTGCGTTCGGCATGTGCGCCCCAAGGTCCCCAATTCAATGTTGTGTGTGCTCTGCTTTGTTTGCCGTGTGTTCCGGTCCCCGGCCGATTACGGCGTGAAATTCCGCACACATTGTCAGGCGGCGGGGAGTCTCACATGCGCACAGACGCACACAACAAAACGCACACACTCAATAATGCGGCAAGGCGGGAAGTCAGAGAGGCCGGTTAATGACTGCCGGGGACAGAAAAGGGAGCACTAGTGTGGCGGTGTCAAGACGGCGTGACAGATGCTAGTTGTAAAACTGCTCGCTCACAGCTTTATTGTTATGAAAAAAAAGAGTAACGATCTGATCCAGCAAGATTGATGCGCCGCCTTTTTTCTTATTTTTTTACGAACACATGCACACACACTGAGATGTAATCCCCCACTGATCCCGAGGGAGTCCCTCCTATCATTGACCCAGCTTTCACTTGCATACTTGACTCCTTTCTACTTTTTTTCTTTGCAAACTTTATGTCTGCAATATATTTGCACGCTATTTGGTGTGCTAACAATACTGTAGCTTAAAGTGTGAGATATATATAGGCTCACTACAATAATTGTATCGGAAAATTCTTGCCATTACAATAATAAAAATGCCCCATTTTGATTGGCACTCCCGGAGAAGCATTAAGTTAGCAATATATTTATTTTTGTGAAGCTTCATGTGAACTCGATGAAAGCCGATGATGAAATTGAGATTAAAATGGAGAGGATCATGAAACACCAACGCCATGCATCTAACATATACACAATAATGAACTCATGTTACATAAACTACTGTTTTCAGTATTGTATTCAACACAAATTACGTTATTAACTCATTCAAACCCAAAAACATATCCATACATTTTTTAATACTTTGTCCTGCACTCCCCAAAACGTATTTATAATTTTTGTCATGTTTTTTTTTATGCTAATGTGGCTTTGATACAGCATGAAGAGGTCGTGTAAATGGTAGTTATTACAAAAAACGGTCAGCAGTTGGCAGCAGAGTATAAGAGATCAGCCAGGGCCGTGTTGCAACAAGCTCTTTTTCCCGGTGTTTTGAAAATGGATGGGAGTGAATGAGTTAATAGTAATAGATAGCATTGTAATCTAAATAACATGCTAGCAGAAAATAGCATCACACATGAGAGGGCAAAGAAATCTGTGCAATAGGAAAGCAAATAACAAATAGGTGCATTCAAGGATCACCATAAAACAGGACATCTCAAACGCAGACGTAAAAAACAACAACCCGTAAACGTATGACAACTAATTACTGGATCTCGTTAGGTTGTTGAGATGTTCCTAATGTTGTGGCCAGTGAGTGAATATCAAGCAGCTGCCAGCACCTGAATACCAGAGCTCGTCGCCGTTGTCGCTTTCAACCTCTGAGTGTGTGCGTAAGCGTGCTCCGCGTGTGCCCCGAGCCGCTGGAGGTGATTTGATGTCATTGTGTTGTCGCAGAAGAGGCGGGCCTCCTGCTGCAGGGAGACGCTCGGGTTCACCTGCTTCTCCTCCACCATCCATCATTCTTCTCTTAGCAGACGCTCACCTCATTATACTTCCTCAGGACTTCTCTTCCTTGGTATCAGCTCGCGCTGTGCTGCCCCATGTAAATGTATGCGCATACTGTAAAGCATAATAAGTACTTTGTTCCTTTACTTAAGTCGATTCTGGCATCAATGCTTTAGATTTATATTGTATATTTATTCATCTGAATGTTCTTTTTTTTCTTTTTTTCTTTTTTACCTCTGTAGATAATGACACAAGATTAGATGTAAATAGAGAGAGGTGAACCATAGTTAAGATATTGATTGATTAATCAATTGGTTGTTTGAAAGCTTGGGGCTGAGAATTGATTGATGTTGTCAAATCTTGAGGTAAACGCCAGACTAAAACCATCATCTTTAAAAAAAATCTTAATCTAATCTGAAAAAAAATCATCTTTTTTTTCCAGTTATGTGCTCATATGGAAAAAAATATATATTTTTTTTAGTTCATAACTTGAGCAAAGCTACAGGAACACGTTGTTCTGATTGCATAGAAGAAGCCTGAGCCAACGCTAGTTAGTTTTTTTTTTTAATCTTACTTAGAATATTTCAATCTTTACTTTTTTGTACTTTTACTTACAGTGTATCTAAAAAGTCAACACACCCCTATTCAAATGTCAGGGTTTTGTAATGATTGTGAAAAATGATACAGTAATTAATATTCGCGAACGGGAAATTGCGGACGAAGAACGACATGCGGTGGATTCGATGGAGGGGGTGGGGGGGGGGGGGTTGTTGGGGCAAGTAAAGCCTGGCGGCCCGCCAGGTCTATAAATCACTGGGAGAAACCCTGGCTGAAACTGGGACGTTAGTCAAGGTGGAGGGAATTGTGAACAGTTCTGAATAACAGTTTGTGTCGAGTCTTAAGCTAGAAAGTAAAAAATAAATAAAAAAAGACTACTAGAACATCTGAAATTTATTTGTAATCAGTCTATTTAAATGGTGGCAGGTGTATTTTACTCATATTTAACATGGGTTTGAATGTGATTGGTCCATTTTGAACACAGATACATGCCGGTTAATTAACTCATTCACTCCCAGCCATTTTCACTGAAACAACCCCCTTCTCTCCCGACTGTTTTACTGGATTTTGACTGATTTTGTAAGGCCCACAGAATATTGTGTTCTATTGCTAAAAAAAAACAAAAAAACATAGAACCTACCAAAAGAAAGATTAGAGTCTCTTCTTTCATCGGGAAATAAAAAGTATATTTCTATCGGTTTCCATTTTGCAGCAATTAAAATTAGAATATAGCTAAGTTTCATCATTATTCACAAATCTGTTTAAAACTGTGGCTAAATGAGCTTTGTTGCAACATGGCCCTGGTTGATCTCTTATACTCTGCTGCCACCTGCTGGCCGTTTTTGTAATAACTACCATTTCTTCAACCATTCTCTTCAGTTCAGAGGCTGCGTCAAAGCCTTCTGTATGTCAATACGTCTTTGGGAGCATGGTAATATTTCAAATAGAACGTATTCATACGTTTTTTTGGGAGCAAATGAGGGTGTGCACACTTGTGCAAACTATCTCAGTTACTTATTTTTACTTCGATTTTTTTCATTCAGTTGAGTTCCACAGGTTGTAGATCACATAGATGATTATTTTGTTTCATTTTTTTCCCCATCGCAAATCCTCTAAGCAAAAGCGAGGAGCCCGAGAAGTATTATTTGTGCGAGCGTGTCTCTGTGCTCTAATTCCGATTATAAGGCGCCAACGGGAAAGCGACGGCGGTCGGACTGAACCCGCGCCGTGTCTGCGCACTTAATCAGATCGCTCGGCCGTAATATTGACTCATATCACCGTCTGGCGACATTGCCGTTTAATAGCGTGCGTGCGCGCGGCCGTGCACGCGTGCGTTGGTGTGTATGCCTTCGCAGGACTTATGTGGCTTGCCGGAGCCATTACAGTCTAATAGGCCTAGTGGAATGTGCCGTAATGACACAATAAAACAATTGAATATGGTGGAGTAGAATTACTTTTCAAAGTGGCTGAGGCCAGAAGCAATCTAGGAGCAACAAACACAAAGTAGAGATGAGGCTTATTAAGAGGAGAAGTCAACTCTTGCTCTGTTGTCATCCGTCATCGAAGGACAATTGTAGGAAAATGTCTTGCAGGTGACGAAGAGATGATTTATGAAGCAACGCGTGATGGTCAGCTTTGATTTCCATCAGTGCTCAATCACACAAAATTGAACCTAATCTTTCTTCCGGTCCAAAAAAACCAAACTTGCAGTTTAATGTCGATTAATTTGTGTGTGAATTTATTTACGACCCAGATATGATTCAAACTTTTGCCTCATAAAGAATTATTTTGTACCCTAAATCAGGAAACAAAGAAATGTTTAAATTTGTCATCATTTTAAAAAATACCCGAGGAGTGCTTAGAGCTTCCGCTACAGTATGTGTTGTATGTTGCCAATGTAAAAAACATTTTTTTTAGTACTAGGTTAGATTTGGACTATGTTTATTACTGTTGGGAAAGAATTCCAATTATTATGGTAGGTGGTTAACAAGACATCTTGCCATTTCTGGACCTGGATTTGCCACCTCCGATGGGACTTCACATATTGTTGTGAATTGCTTAAGTGTCACAAAACTTATATATATTCCCCTAAATAACATTTTTTGGTAAAGTATGAATTGTTGTCAAATGAGGACAAAGGCCTGCGACCTCAATGTATACTTACTGTATGTGATTCATTGGAGCATGAAGTAAAAAGGAGCAAGGATGCTAACATGGCTAAAGAATGCACACTCATCGAGTCATTTAGCTTCATTTGACATTTTCAGACTAATTTGTATCACGTTTATAAAGCGCCCGCCTAATTGCATAATAGCACGACATGACTTGATGTGAAATGGATCATTGTACAAGCTGCGTTTTTTTCTTTTTTCTTTTTGTTAAAGTTGAAGATGCTAGTTAGCATATAATGCTAACGATTACCTCTGCGGATAATGCTACTTTTGGGGGATCTATTTGTGTTGACAGAGCGGAATAACTGATTACAAAAACAAATAATTTGTTGTCGCTTAGGGGTTTTTCATATCATACCTTCTACGATTTTACCGGTGTATTACATACATACATGAACCTTTATCAACATAAAACGAATAAGGCGTAGGACTAGATACGTTTTTAACTTCCGCCTACCCCTTTTGAACATATAAACTCTTTTCTTTCTTCCCATTTTACTTCAACTTATATTTTATACTTGTAATGTGTTTTGTGTTTTCTTTATGTTTATATGTTCAATTAAAACCAAATCAAATATAAAAAATATATATATAAAAAATATGAGTCAATAAAGGTTGGCAATCACTGGCATAGATAACCCGCAAATGGGATGCATTAGCAGAGCGTCTGCAGTCGTCAACAAATAAGCCGTTTGTGCAGAATAACTACCAGGAGGGCCATTAGGGTCAGACGTGCATCCATATTTGAAGTGGGCGGAAGCCATATGTGCGAATGTTGCTTTGCCGGCGTGCACTTCCCGTGATTCACCCAGCAGACAGAATGCGCTGGTTGGTGTTAGTCCGCAACTCTCTCCTTAGACGTCGTCATTCTTTCTCCCGCTTTGTCCTCCCGCTGGCCGCGTCGGTGTCTTTATGTAATCATTTTGTAGAGATCTGTTGAGAATTAGAGATCGAAAACCCATTTGCGGAGGTTAGCCGCGCGCGCTCGGCCTATTTGTCTGCGGTGAAATCGAAACCTCGCCCTCCGCTGCCCTCTACCTTTTCCCTTCCCTCTCCCGCTGTCCCCTACGTCTTCCTCGCCCTCGCTCGCTGGGGTCACAACGCCGCCATGGCGGAGAGATAAAGTGGAGAGATTAGATGATTGGGAAGAAACGAGGGAATTTGTTAAAAAGAGCGCCATGTACAGTGGGGTTGTTTGTGTGCAATGAAAAGGAGACCGTGTTGGGGTCGATGAGGTGCAATGCTTTGCCGGCAAAAATGTGCTTTTTCTCCATTCTTGACTCCCACACTGAGAACAAAGCTTCTTATTGATGATCCACAGAGATGACCCCTTTTC
This sequence comes from Leptonotus elevatus, assembly GCF_054856555.1. Classification (NCBI taxonomy): domain Eukaryota; kingdom Metazoa; phylum Chordata; class Actinopteri; order Syngnathiformes; family Syngnathidae; genus Leptonotus; species Leptonotus elevatus. Next base: position 17,826,334 of record NC_141244.1, read on the forward strand.
AAAAATGTCTTTCATCTACTTTATATAGGATTATATTCGTTTTTTGTTTTTTTTAATACATACTTAGCTTGACGCTAACAATGCATAAACAGGCTAATGGATAGCATACATGGCAGTGTTGTAATGCTTTAAGCAGCAGACATTTGAACACAAAATGGGGGAACACGTAAACATAACAAGACTCACAAGCATATACTGTATACTTTATCATCTTATAATTTCTAACTTCGTGAATCGCCGAGACTATTTGTGAAACTCTTCTTCATTTGTCTCTTTACTGCCCCCGGTGGCCAAGTTGCGCACTAAAGCGGCAATAAATGGATGATGATGCACAAACTGTTATATGTATATGCCACGGAGGAGGCGGGACTTCCGACTTCCTGGTTTTCACACATCAGCTTTGTTTCCTTTTCCTGTTTGCGACGTGTGGGCTGCGTCCCAATTCTTGCGCTTCCGCTTTTGAGCCCCTCGGTTGCGTGTTCCCGTCGACAGGTGCGAGCGCGTAGCGTATCCGTCTCATTTGTCCGAAGCATTTCAGAGAGTTGGGGGGGATGGGTGGGAGCGCGCCGTTGGGGGGGTGGGGGGTTGGGGGGTCGCGCAGGGGTGGGGGTGCCAGTGTTGGAACGCGGCCACGAGTGGCCGGAAACGACGCTGATGTGTGGAAGTCGTAAGTCCATTCCCATCACACACAAAAAAGGATAGTAAGTTATTCATAAAAGCCTCACCTTTAATAGTCAAAAAATAATTGATTAATTGGTTGCTAGTTAGTCCAATGCCCTCTAATTCTTGTAACAAATGTAACGTCTTTTCTGGAGCATTTGATCAATTCTTCTGTGGTAATTATTTTTGAAATGTCAGTGCTGGTTTGCAAATCACTTCCCTTGCAGTTTAGGCATTGTTTATGATTGCATTTAGGGCTGAATAATTCACACTGCTAAATTATAAAGACTCAAACTGGAATAAAATGGCTGGTCACAAGCAACATGTTGTGGGTAGGTGTTTAATTTTAGTCCTCAAATTTTATAATTATAATTTTATAAACAACAGTGAATCCAGGCGCACTGATTTTCAATCAGTCAAAACAAGACACTTTCATTGGCCGGTGGTTGCTGAACACGTTTTGAATAATTAATGCCATTGTGAATATTAGATTAAGCAGTTACATCTGACTTTGATTGAATGGCCTAAGTTGTGCAGCATTAGAAGCTAGCATCTGTTATGTTCTACCCTCAACTTATAGAGGCACAAGAGTGTTTGGTGATTGAGCAAAGACAAGATAGAAGTTTAAAAAATAAAAAAGACTGCAATGTAATGATAGAGTAAGACACGAGGCTTTGTCTGTCACTTTCTACCACAGCCCAGCTGAGCATTTCATTGCCATTCGTTAAGTTTTTAACTTCCTGAATAATGATAATTATTCAGTTATGGAGCAGAACGGAGCAACTTTAATGAGTCTTTATGTGGAAATCATTTTCAAGAAGTTTACAAGGCTAACACGTCGAATCATTTTAGCGTGCTAACAGTAACATTAGCATTTATGCTACGGCTAACACATTTGCAAAAGGTGTCGAGGGCTGGTCCGCTATGACATACTGCAGACAAACAACCATTCGCACCCTATGGACGGTTTAGTTTTCACTGAACATGGACAGTTGCGCCGAGAGGAGCGAGTGCAAGGGACGATGACCGGAGCGGAAACGGTGTGAGGAGGAGGAAGGGAGTCAACACTTTGCGATGGAGGCAGGCGAGAGACGAGGGGGTAATAAAGGAGAAGATAAAGGCTGACGCTGCGCTTTGGCGCTTGGTGGGAGGTCTTTGTCTCAGCTCATAACATAGTGCTGATGACTGCGTGTGCGTGTTTGTGCATGTGTGTGTGGAAGGGAGAGGAGTCGAAAACACTGAAGCAAAACAACTGTGAATGAAATGCCGTACTGTACAGCCCTTTTGTTTTTGGTACATATGTGAATCCTCATGTAGAATATATATATATATTTGTGGAGGAACTGAGTAGTTATTTAATTTTTGAAGTGTAACTTTGCTCTGTTAATAGAGTAGGGATAGACCGATAATCGGCCTGGGGCATTTTGACGAATATCGGTGTTCCCAAAATAGGGGTGTGCCCAAAAAATTGATTCTCATAAGAATCGCGATTCTCATTTAGTACGATTCAGAATCGATTTGAAATGTCCCAAAATCGATTTTATTGAAATTATTTTATACTGCCTTGCCTTTGTCTGTGTGTGCCTTTATTTGAAGCGCTGTTCATGTTGTACCCGGTTTGGCCACTGAGGGGCAGTGTGGTTCCACGCGGTCTAATACACTGTTGTTGTAGCCACATTAGAGAGTAGAAGGAAAAAGTCACGAACAAGTTATTCCAATAAAAGTTTTTTTTGCAGTGTGGAGCCGTGCTTTTGAGTAATAAAAGTGCCCCGAGTAGCGCGCTAATCAGAATTAGCGAGTCAGACTGGAGTAGATCATTACGATTCCTTGCATATAGATTGAAGCAAAAATCGTTGTCAATCCAATCATTTTGAATCAAAAATCGATTCTGAATCGGATCGCACACCCAAAAATCGGAATCGAATCGAGACATTCCCGCCCCTACTTTTTAATATAGGGAAGTATTTATTTCCATTTTCAGTTACCTTTATAAGAGAACTTTTTGTTTTTGTTCAACATTGCAACAAAGAAATTTGAAAGTTTAAGATTTCATGTATTTTTTAATTTTGGGGGGAAATGTTTACTGTAGAAAGCTATAGCGAGCTATGATATTGACTTGTTTCCATTTATCTTTTTAGACGTACAGCTACCTCGACATTTTGTTAGAAATGTAAAAGGATGTCTAAGATTTTTTTTTTTTTAAATCGACATTTTGAAAAGTCTGAAAAATGGTTCAATAAACATGCTTTAAGACATTAAAACAAAGTCAAGATTGGCATTTGTATTTTTAAAAATGTTGACGCCAATGCTGTATCTCCGCCCCTTTTTACTGAAAATGAATATCGGCTCCAAATATCGGTGATCGGCCTCTGTGACTACTAATAATCACCATCGGTATGGACCCTGAAAAAGCCGTCTATAATATGAAGTGATTCCTCCACCATGTTTGTGGATTGATTCCTCCATGGAGCGATTCCAACATGTTTGTGAAGAGATTGTGCCGTCTTTCTACCATGACGAGTGCTTTTGATATATTTGCGGAAGGAGTCGAGCATGATTGTGGAGTGCAGTCGTGTTTGTGGAATGACTCCTTCCGTCCTGGTCGCGGAGTAATTCCTCTGTGATGTTTTTGGAACGATTCCACCATGTTTGTAGATTGATTTTCTTGTATGTGAGGCGTAATTCCTAAGCTGTGTTTGCGGAGCGCTCCATATTAAGTTCCATCATGTCTGTAGAATGATTCCACCATGTTTGTGGACTAATTCCTCAGCCATGTTTGTGGACTGATTCATGTGACCCCTCCACCATGATTCCGCCATGTTTGTGCAGTCACACACACACGGAACATGAGCCGAAGCGTTCCTGCAGCAGTTTGTTGTCACGCTGATTTTTACAGCCTCTTTCTCACCCCTCGTTTCTCCCTCCGTCTCGTTTTTTTTCACTCCTTTTTATTCTTTCCTATGCACCTCTTCACCTCACTTTCCCCATGCAACATGCAGCTAATCATACCCCCCAAAAATATATATCATTTCACTCAGCACAGACAAGGACGCGTGTTTATGCAAAGACAGCCTTTACTCTCGGAAGCAGTGGACCGCAACCAATTACAAGCGGTCCAATTACTGTCTACATGCAACGCTTGATAGCCAGGAAAGCAGGAAAGGCTCCGTTTCAGCCTGCAGTCAACAGCATTGAGATTTAAGTGAGAACACCAGGATGATTCGGTCTGCTAGAGTGTGTGTGTGTGTGTGTGTGTGGGTGCGCGCGCGCGCGTGTGTGTGGCTGGCTGACCTGTAGGTGATTCCCCGGCTGGCTAATAGTCTTCTCTGATTGGCCCGCTGCCGGTTTCATCACATTTCACCAGAGTCAGAAACAGACCTTGTGGAACTGTAACCCGCAGGTCTCTCGCCATCCCTCATGTGTGTGTACGTGCTTGTTATAATGACTCCGCGGGGACTCAAATTTGATAGCGCAGTCATATTGTGGGCGCCCAAATTTTTCTCCCCCCCCTTCCCCAAAAAGTGAATGATGAAAGTGTGTGCATGTGTATGGCTGACTTGGATTTGTTCCGCTTGGCAGGCCGCTGCTGTGTGGAAGCTTTTTTTTTTTTTTTGTGGTTTTTGTTTAGGAGATTGAACAAAAGCACACAATGCTTGAAACAGCTGTCTTCAGCATGATAGTCAAGCTCTCTCACTCTCCTGCTCATTATTTGCACTGCCGGACATGCATGTATGGCTCGTTAGTCCACCTGTAGACGTGTATGTCATTTCATTTGAACAGAAATGATGGATTTCTAAATTTAAAAAAAACTCATGTAAACGCACAAAAGAGATTTCAGTTCATATCTCAATAGATCAAAAATGAGAATTGATACAATCTCGATAACCTGTTGTTTATGATGACTTTTCTCGGTTTAAAACTTAAAGAGTGGGAGGACGAATGAAGGCGTATTGTGATGCATCGTTTATGGTCCTTTCAGCCAAATTAGATAATTCTGCAGTTTAGCCCGACGTCGCTATCATATTGATGTATCGCCCAATTCCAGCAGTAAAGGCGGTGATCATCATTTCTTACCTTCTGCTGTTTGTTCCTTTTACTGCCTATTCTATGACTCATGAAATCCGCCAGGTACATAAAACCCTCAGATGCAACAGTACAACACATATGTCATTTTCTTTCTCGGAGAATTTGACATTCTTGCACACATCTATTTGAAGTATGCTGCTCTGAACTTTCCAGGTGCAGGTTTTATCGTCAGAGGTTTTAATAATTGACTTGATATGATTGTGTTTTGGGTTGGGTTGTTCTGTTGTGATGTTGGCGTACTACGCGTATGCGGTTATTATGCATATTATGCAGTTACGATATCCGTGATGTTGATAATGTTTGATGATGTATTAGCGACTCCTAGTTTGTCCAATCTTATGCAAATTATGAGAAAGTTGCCAGTTGCTATGCAGTTACTATGTTCCTGTAATTGTCACTCTTATTTAACTTCTGTATTTGCATTTATTCTGCCCAAAACCCAGGTTTTATCTTCAGAGGGTTTAATAATTAACTTGGTATGATTGTGTTTTGGGTTGGGTTGTTCTGTTGTGATGTTGGCGTATTACGCTTATGCAGTTGTTATGCATATTATGCAGTTACGATGTCCCTGATGATGATAATGTTTGAACTTTCCAGGTGCATGTTTTATCTTCAGAGGTTTTAGTAATTGACTTGGTATGATTGTGTTTTGGGTTGGGTTGTTCTGTTGTGATGTTCGCGTATTACGCTTATGCAGTTGTTATGCATATTATGCAGTTACGATATCCGTGATGTTGATAATATTTGATGATGTATTAGCGACTCCTAGTTTGTCTAATCTTATGCAAATGATAAGAAAGTTGCCAGTTGCTATGCAGTTACTATGTTCCTGTAATTGTCACTCTTATTTAACTTTTGTATTTGCACTTATTCTGCCCAAAACCCAGGTTTTATCTTCAGAGGTTTTAGTAATTGACTTGGTATGATTGTGTTTTGGGTTGGGTTGTTCTGTTGTGATGTTGGCATATTACGCGTATGCGGTTATTATGCATATTATGCAGTTACGATATCCGTGATGATGATCATGTTTGATGATGTATTAGCGTTTCTCAGTTTGTCTCATCTTATACAAATGTCCCTTATGATGAGAAAGTTGCCAGTTGCTATGCAGTTGTTATGCTCCTTTGGATGATGAAATTCTCAGTTGCTATGCACATACTATGTTCCTGTAATTGTCACTCTTATTTAACTTCTGTATTTGCTTTTATTCTGCCATAAATAATTGTTAGCGTTGCCCTAGCGAGAGTTACTGAATGATACTTTTGTGAGTATACGTCAAGGTCTCTTAGCTGAGTTTTCCCTTTTTGTATTTTTGTATATAGCCTCTTTTCCCCTTGTCTGCATTTGGGTCCAATTTCCGCACCTCACGTGACATAATAGAGAACAGCTTCCAGTCAGCCGAGAAGATATTCAACCAGATTTTGGAGTGTGTCCTCGGGATTTTTTGTTGTTGTTGTTGTTGTTGTTTTTGGTTCAAGAATTGATGTTCGTCTATGCTCTCGCGTTAATCACCACACTCATGCAGGCATGCCTCTGTTACAGTGCCGGATGGTCAATAGAGGGCGCTAGGGCACTTGCCCTTGGGCTTTGCTTAGTTTTTTTGAGGAGAACACCATACTACAAGTACAAGATATTGTCAACATATTCACAGTTTCTTATAGATAGTCCTTACCAAAGCCTTTATCGTCCTTAAAAATGGCTCTAGAAATCTGTTGTTCAGAAGTCTTAAAAATGTCACCCATACTATAGACATTGCCATAGTTGGGTTTATTTGGGTGATTTTGTAATTAATGATTTGCATTTTAGCATAATGGAGATCACAATGGCCAAAACCATCAATAGGAGACGGTTTAGTGGGTGCTTAGATACTGATTTGTTATGTGCACACTTTTTAATGTATGATCTTAAATTTGACCAAAGTGGCCTTTAAAAGGTCCTAAAAAGTATTGCATTTGACTTAGCCTGCAGTTCCTCATGAAAACTTTGCAAAACACAGGTACCGCAATGCGGAGGGTCATTCGGATAGAATTATTATTTTTTGAAATGTTCACTGTGCTGCCCATTATTACAACCTAATTGTCCAAAACGTTTACAAAGTGTGCTACAAATACGCACGTGCATTTCTACAACATCAAACATTGAAATGGATTCCAATTGGATTTGCATATCACATTCCTCAAAGTGCAAGATGCGCCCATAATTTACTAATAAATTGTAGTCAAGTCCAGCAAGCATCTCTATGCACTTGACCTTGTGTGTACATAATTCATTGTTTTGAACTCAACGCACACCCATTAGACCGTCTTAACAAGGCACGGAGGTGGCTGTGAGATAAATCTACAAGCAAATGGAAGCATTTAAAATTATTCAAAGTGACTTTACTCTCCGATGCAAACTTCACTTGGTAGATAAGCCCCCTGCCTTCTTCCGCCATTCGCTCTGTGATCCTCCTGATAAACAAACTAATGGACGGATGCCTGTTGTTTGTCTGAGCCTTTGGCTTTGAACGCCACAAACCTGATGCCACCTTTTAGATGCGGATAAGCGAATCAGCAACATTCTGCATTTCAATCGGCGACTGACAGGGGGGGGGGGTGATGTCGGAGTCAGACAGGCAAGGAGATGAAGGGGGTCAACCTAGATAAGCAAAGCAGATGGAGATATTTTAAATAGGGGAAGATAGATGGATATGACAGGAGGGGACAGGGCGGAGAGATAATGACTCCGATACGGAGGCAGGTAAAAACGACAGGTGGCAAAGGGATTACAACTTTACACAAGACTGGAGAGATTGGCGGTGACCAAGACCAGAAAGAAATTGCATTTGATGGCAGTTGCGGCGGAAAGAAGTCCTTGCCAGAGGGAATGAGGGGGGGGGGGGAAGTCAAACTTCCTAAGCCAGCTGCCTCCGAAAATATACCGGCGTCTTTCATACGTGTGCCTAAAATTGGCTGTCAAATGAGGTCCAGAGGAGCCGAGGTGAGCAGGTGGCACATCTGCCTTCAAAGTGCACATTTACAATTTCAACCGGGAGTGCCGGGGGCCTTCCCGGGGCTGTAGGAAACTCACCAAGGTGAAGTAAAGCGGCGAGAAAGAAGCCGCCCAATGCCAACAACATCCAAAGCATGTGTTTTGAAATGAAGTTTCTCTAATCGGCACGCCAGTAACGATTAACCTCGTTAATCAGTCTCCGCACGAGGAATCTATTTGCAACTCACTGGCGAGTCCGACTCAAGCATCTTTCACACTTAAGACAGAAGTCATTTGTAACTTTAAGTTACATGGTTGGCTGCCATTCTGGTGTAAAAAGAATGTGTCAATCCATCCATTAGCTATGCTGCTTATCCTCATTCGCAAGCTGGAACCTACATGGGTGCACCCCCTGGACTGGTCCTCTGCCAATCGCAGGTCAAAACGAAGTTAACCGCTTAATATTAAGACTTACTCTTTACATAAAGTGAATGGCATTGCGAGCATTATTATCTTCATAAATCATAGATACTGTTCTACTTTACATCCCAAGTGCAGAATGCTGCTTTAAGATGCTACCAGATTCTTACCGGGGAAGTGTTATAAGTTAGTAATATACTTTGATTTAGAAGGTTAGCTATTTACTTGCTAGCTGGAAAGAGTTAATCTAAGTTTCATTGGTTAATTGGTTGGTTGGTTAGCTAGTTAGCTTCTTAATGGTTGACTAGAAAGTAGGTATGTTTTCTAGTTAGATTATTAGCTAATTATATGTGACAGATTAATTATCTGTACTTGTTTTAAAATATTTTTTAAACAAGCTATAGGAAAGGGGTGATCTTTTAACTTGTTGCCATTAGTGAGTTAGTTCGATAAAACAAAGGTTAGCTACTAGTTGGCTAGTGAGCTAGCAAGAAATATGTTATCTTGATATTTACTTAGAAGGTTAGCTAGTTCAAATTGTATCTACTTAGCTGCACAGTTTTGATTATGTGCATTGATTGTTAGTAGGATAGTTCATCGGGCCCTGTTTTCACACGGGCTTTTGTGAGTGCCACATGCACGACGACTACGTCATCCGCAAGGGGAGATTTTGCGGTTTATCTGTCTAAACGCGCACGCTAATCTCATTCATGGACCCCAGCGAGTTAATTTAAGCTTCTGCCATGTCCAGATTCTAGATGTCTATTCTAAAGAGGATGAGGAGAGCCGCTTCCATTGGCCAGGAGTCGGCTGTGTTCCATCCCACAACGGCACGTTTGTAATGTAATTTGCTGCAATTTACTAGTTAGTTAGTTAGTTAGTTAGTTAGTTAGTTAGTTAGTTAGTTAGTTAGTTAGTTAGTTAGTTAGTTAGTTAGTTAGTTAGTTAGTTAGTTAGTTAGTTGGCACAACAGAGGTTGTCAGTGCTGAATTTTGAGTCATTGGGTCAAAATCCACTGACTTCAATTTTTGGCATCTACCGCTTCTACCTGTCAACGTCTCTCTCATGTTATGTTTGAATTCCCTGCAGCGGAAGGTAACTGATACGATGATAGAGGAGACGTCAAGAAAATACTGAGAGGTTACGTGTGTGAGAGAGCATTGTACAGAAAAGAAAGACTGTACATTGATGTTTTTGCAGCGCATAAAGACGTTACTGCTGTGACAAAGCTGCTGATGTAACGCATTTCGATTACGACTGCACATTTTAAGTGAGCAAATGTACACAGCTGTCTTGCCTCAATGTGTGCGCATGAGTGTGTTATTGCATATGCTCCGTCAGCACAAAGTTGGCACTCAAACTGATAAACCATTAAGCATAGTGTGCGCGTGTTTATGCATGTGTGTGTGCTTTAATGATCTTCTTCTTTTTTTTTGACGGTGGGCTGGAGCGGATATTGAGATGGATGGTCCATATGCTCTTTATGCCCCATGCATATTTCATCTTGGGGCAGCAGGGCGGTGCAGGCAGGGCTTCGGTGGCATTGCGCCGGGATGTGCGGAGGCTTTATGAGCACTCGCAGCTCTTGCACTTCGCTTTTAAATAAATGGCAGAGCATGAATAAATACAGCACATTTCATAAGGCATTAGAAAAGATGGGGACATGTTGGCCAACCTTAACGCCATATGAAGAATACCAGCTCCGAAATGGACTCTCGGCCTGCTGTTTGATTCACGGCATAGGACGGCAGCCGCATCAAAGTAATAACCTGCGCTGTCTGCTTTTGGGAATAAATGCCAATTTTGCCTTTTCCACTTCCATTTATAAATTGTAGTCCTGTTGTGCCAAATAATGCAGTATTACTTCACTCTTGCTGTAGAAACGCTTCATAAGCAGAACAGGGGTATTCTTTTGTAATATCCCTAGGTAGTTAGTTAGTTAGTTAGTTAGCCCACTACAACTAAATAATTGACTTGACTATTTAGTATTTTAAACACTTGTTACTTTCCTTTTTTCATATCATTACAAACAAAGGGATCTCGCAATAATTGCTTTGCGAGTTGCGAGTAAAGTAACTCTGTTTAATTATTTAGTTTTAGTTTGTTTGTTTCTTTTTAAGGTAGCTACTATGCTCGGAAGTTAAAACATAAACTATTTAGAAGGTTAGCAGCAGTTGGCGAGCAGTTTGTTAGTTAACTAGTCAGACAGTCATTCAGTTAGACCATTTGTTAATTTATTCTTTTGTCCATTTGTTTGTTTGTAGGTTAGCTAATTAACTACATTTCAATGTTATCTCCTTAGAATGTTAGCTTGATTGCTAATTAGCTACAAAGTATTGAATATTTCCAGGCACTGATTATTATTTATTTATCTATTTCTTGATTTAGTTAGTTAGTTAGTTTGCTTGTTTGCTTGCTTGCTTGCTTGCGCGTTAGCTAGATACTTATACAACATTTGAACGTTAACTTGAATCTGAGCTTGTTGGTTAATAAGCTATACATTTCCTTCTGTTTATCTCCTTGAGTTAGTTAGTTAGTTAGTTTGTTTGTTTGTTTGTTAGTTAGTTAGTTAGTTAGTGTTCAGACTGGATTTACTGCTCTTAGAAAAATGGCCAAATAGGTAGGATTTATTAAATTAAATGTGTTGTAAATTTGCAGGTTCACTAACTAGTTAATTACTAGACAGCTAACTGACTGCAAATTGATTGATTGGCTGATTGTTATCTCTCAAGTCAAGTATTAGTAGTTATCAATCAAGCTGGCTTATTATCTTGACAGTTCGAAAAAAGTACAGTATGATCTAATTAGTTGAGTTAATTAGTAAAATTGCTAGATAGCAAGTTGACCTGTTAGCCTGCCAGCTAGAAATGTACTTCCTTTATCTCGCTGGATTAACTTGCTTGTCGTTAAGTTGGTTAGCAGGTTAGCTCGTCAGAGTGATACCAAATGAGACAGAATGTTTTGCCGTGAGAACCGTTGTTTAATTATTTAGTAAGGCAAAAAATATCCACATTTAAAAAAAATTAAGTCAAATGACATTGATATAAGTATAAAGTGTTTTTGTTTTTTTTGTCATTGTTGTATTGCACCTTTCATCATTCCACAAATTCATACTAAAGTGTTCAGGTAGTAAAAGGTGTTTGTTGTTTTTGTGCGCGGCTTCTCATGAGCGGCGGCATCGAGTCACATTGAGCTTCAAAGGCAGCGAAAGCAGGTCAGGTCTTTGTGTGTGATGTTTTATTTAATACGCACTCACACAGGTCAGCGTCAATGCACATTTTGCTGACTGTCACGTGGTGATTGACAGCTGGCCACCGCACCGTTAGACATATTGACATCAGGAGCGAGAAGGGGAGAGAGGGACGGACGGTTGGGCGAAGAGACGACACATTGACGGGCCAGTGGAGGGAAGAGGAAGGATGGAGCCTCGGGTGTCGGTGAAGAGCGCCGTCAAAAAGATTGAACATGAAATATGAAATGGAAGGAGAGACAGATGGGAGGGAGGCTGATAAGGACGGAGAGACAGAGGAGGGAGTGTGGGAAATGGGAGAAGGATGTTCCACTGATAGACTGTTGAGTCTGACAGAGTCGGCTCATGTTCACTGGAGAGAATCACCACAAAGTCGTGACAAAAAAAAAAAAAAGCCGCCACAAAACACACACTCTTTCACACGCCGGCCGGTAATAGTACTTTACCAAATATGAAAAATACATTTTCCTGTATAGCTGAAAACTTAATAGCATTTGATGCCAATACATCCATCCCACCCATGCTCTTCTACACGGCTTATCCTGTTCAGGGTCAGTCATTCATATTTCGTTGACTTTTGAGGCATATTTTTGACTTTTTTCCCCCCTCAAATTTGACATCTTTTGGGACAAAATGCCCCACTGTAATGCTAAATTATTTGTCCTGTTCAAGGTTATTTTAGTTAAGGAAAATTAACATTAAAACTAAAATTCAAAAAATTATTTCGTTAACGAAATAAAATAAAAACGAAAATTAACTGAAACTACATTTTATGTTAACAAAACTAACTAAAACTTACTATAGTTGGAGCAAACATATCCTCCATTGGAGTCTTTGGTCATTCATTCAATCCATGATTTTAAATGTGATTTTAGGTATATTTATTTCGATATTTACTAGAATAAAGACATTTGAAAGTGATGTCACAGAAAGGATGTCATCCAGCAGCAGCCAATAGAAAAGCACCTTCAGATGACGTCGCTCCTCGGCGACAAATTTGCATGCTTGACTTTTGGCTCCAATGGCTCGGCTCACATGCTTTTTCATTTAATTCAGCCGTAATGCAACGCTAGGTAAGAAATGTGTTACTTTTTCCATTTTACGAGTAATACACATAACAAAAATAAGCTAAAACTAATACTAAAACTAAGCATTTAAAAAACCAAAACTAAATCTAATAAAAACTAACAGAACCACCCTGAAAACTAATTAAAACTAACTAAATTTAAAAAACAAAATTCTAAATGAAATGAAAACTAACTAAAATAACAATTCCAAAACTATAATAACCCTGGTCCTGTTGTACTGTTTTTAATTCACAGAATAGTGTGTGGGGGGGGGGGGGGGGGCACACTTGGAAATAATCATCTATATACAAATACAACTCACACAATGGGAAGTCAGCTAATGCAGAAAGCATAACAACAGTTCCAGCAAGTAGAAAAGAAGAGCGTCTGAGAATTGTTTTTCCTCGCATTGTTTTGCTCCATCGATTTCTTTGACAGATAATTATTTTTCTTAATGGCCAATTGAGCTCAAAACTCTTAAATGAACAATCTGTTCCAATCTGCGGGCTTTCACTTCAACAACAACGCGCGAATACGTTTCATTTATTCGACCCGAGTCCCCCGTGCGTCAACACAACAAAGGAGGGCGTGTTTGAATGTCTCACCAACTCAGCCTCCAAGTTAAAAAAATAAAAATCTTTTAAAAAAGTGCCACTGTGTTTCCATAACATCCAATTGTTTTCAGTAACTTACAACACAGCGCGTAAGAATAATAACGGACCACATTCGGCTTCACCATGACAAGACGAACACATGATGATCTGAGCACATGGAGCATGTTTATGGAGATATTTTGGACTATTCTGCTCCCAAAGCACAAAGCCAAATTCCATAAATGCGTGCTCGGATGACTTCAACATGGTCGGGCGCGAGGAACTGTTGTGGTGGCCGTTTGGATCCGAATTGAACTCCACATTAAGCAGAGAAGAAGAGCAATGAACGCTGCTGCTGTTGGAAAGGGAGTTTTTAAACCGATTTAAAACTAACCGCTGTAAGCTCGTGCTAAGCTATGTCTTTTTCTCGATGTTGTTGGCCCCTAATATTGTGCCCCCCCCCCCCCCCTCTGCTACTTCCCAAATGGATTGAGCATGAGTTTCCCATTTGCTTGTAATGGTTGTGTGAGGGAAGATGGAATTAATTTAGTCGGTGGTCGGCTTGAGGTTTTGAAAGTGCTCGGCCTCCTCCAAACTGTTTATTTTGTCTCTTCGCCAGACGGATTTATGAAGGAAAAGACGTGTATAAACAAAACCATCTGACACGTCAGATTGATTCATTGTTTTCAAGCCCGCAAAGTTTAGACGCTGAAGTCTCTCGAACCTTCTGTATCCTACGAATGAAAAAGAATAGTGCTGTTTTTCTGTTTATAATGCATTCGCTGGACAACGCAACACATATTGCTATTGATGCACAGAACTAAAAACAATGCGGATTGCTCTATTTGTGTTCGTGTTACCGCAACATGGGGCCCTAGTGGTGAGAGCGTCCGCCTCAGCTGCGGGGTTCTGGGTTTGAATCTCAGCAGCGGCATTCCTGTGTGCTGTTTACATATGCAAGTTGTCATTTCTGACATCGTTGACATGTAAACATCCACGTCGTCGATCCAAATCTTGAACTTTTCTGATACAAATATGGATTTTTCCTGGACCCAAGCACAAAAGACCATAACGCTATATACGTATATCCCCTCTGCAAATTGATGTGATCATGAATACAGTCTTCAGCCATAGCATTATTGTCTGCAGTCCACAGTAACCACTCAGCCTCCTACGCTGCTCTTAGCCGTGTTCTTTGTTCATTTTGCAACCAAAGTGAGATGGGGAGGAAGGGGGGGTGATGTCTCCTCTGAAAAAAAAAAAAAAACAGGACGGAACACAATTTGCCACTGTAATAGCTGATGATTTGTGATAATGTGCAGCAGTAATAAGTGCTACTTAATTAGCCATTAGGGAGTCTGAGGAGGGATGTGGAGAAAAAGCAAATGGATGGATTTGAAGACCAAGCAATGAACCCCCGCAGCCTCCTCCTTCCTCCCCTTTTTGGGGGGCTACAAAAGCTCCATGGCGAGGGCTTCTTCTGTCACCATGGAGACTAATGTTGAAAGCCAGCTGTGGTTTTGTCTTGGGAAGCCCATTAGGGTTCTTTCTTTTCAGCTTAGTCTCCTTGGACTTGCAGTCATCAAACTCGCTGCTCCGTGTCTAACTTGTCGGAATATACGACTTGGGTCAAATAGCTGCGGCAAATTATTCTGACCCTGTATGAAGCATGTCACTTTTTTTTTTTTCCTTCAGTAGTGATACAGTCGAGAATCTTAAGGTTTGTTTAAGTTCGATATGATAGGTTAGTTTAGGTCATGGTAGTAAGTTACTGCAGGTTTGTTTAGGTCTGGTTACGTTTCTGTAGGGTTGTTTAGGTTAAATGTGTTTCGGTTACTATCGGTTTGTTTTGGTTCGTTTAGGTTTGCTTAGCTCAAGCTCGGTTAAGTTCATTTAGGTTAGGGTTGTTTAGGTCCGGTTAAATTACTGAAGGTTATTTTAGGTTAGGTTTGGTTAGTTTAGGTTTGTTTAGATTAGGTTAAGGCACTGATGGTTTGTTTAGTTCAGTCTTGGTCTCTGTAGATTTGTTTAGGCAAGGTAAACGTTAGGGTTATTGAACTCAGGTTAAGTTGCGGTAGGTTTGTTATAGGTTAGGTTATGTTAGATTTGTTCAAGTCAGGCTTGGTTAGATTACTTTAAAAAAATTGTTTGGATTAGGTCAGGTTAATTTAGGATATGATTGTTTAGGACGAGTTAAGTTATTGTAAAAATCGCCTAGGTTGCTTTTAGGTTATGCTAGCCTTGTTTAGGTTAGGTTAGACTAGGTTCGATTCAGATTGCCGTCGATCACTGTGCAGGACTCACGCAAATTTGATTACTAAGTTTTCATAATACTTTAACTGTAAATCAAATCGATTTCCATCATTGCCTGTGTGAGATGATTAAAAATATGAAGAAATCCTGAAAAAGATTGCGCTCCCCTTTCGAGGTTACAGTATCTCACAATGAGTCGCAAGCTTCAAGCCTTTGTGATATCTTTTATGAGGGAAATCTTTTCCACCTTTCCACTTTAAGCAAATATGATCTACGCCGAGACTTTTTCTAACCGCACATCATCTCTGCGCCTGGAAAATAACCTATTTTTTCCGTTGGATCTCGTATTGAACGTGGCTCAGGAGACGGTCCTGAGTGATGTTGTTATCGTTGGAAACGTTTCTTGAGCTCTTTTTTCCCCCCCGAAGCACTGATATTGGAGCCTTCGGCGCCTTGACCCAAACATATCAGTCAGTGGGACAGAGGACCGTCGCGCTGAGCCAGGAAGTAGCAGAGTGATTGTTATGCGGCACATTGACCAGCTTTCACAGGACGATGCTACACGATCAATCGAGACCGCCGTACACTCGTGTGTGTTTTTGGTGCGGTGGTTGCGCGAGCGGGGGTCAGGCCGGCCGTTGTGCCGTTTGGGGCAATGAATGCGAGAATCGATAGCTGGGTCAGAGGGTAATGTCTGGCTGAGTGCTGAGTCTATCCACAGCCATCCGACTGCATCAGCATCAATCATAGCAGAGCTTTGCCAACAACGCGCTCAGCGCACGTCCCCGGCTTGCGCCGGCCGGCCGCGTCTGCTTCCGGCCTCGTTCGCTCGAGCGCCGGCTTTTGGAACGCCGACAGCGGCCGGCGTCACACCGGGGTGGAGGGGCCTCCTCCCGCCCCCGAAAAGATTGATGGGAGCGGAGGGACGGAATAAAAGGAAGGGATTGTGAGGCTTTGCCAGAGAGAAGTGACGAGATACGCCGGATGCTTGTAAAGTGCTTGATAAATAAAGGTGAAAACAAAATCAATAAGCAAGCAAATTAAGGGTCGAAAGCACTTGTCAGGCTTTTGTTCGCAGCCAACATTTCTCTTTAATCACCGTTTAAGTCCTCGTTTGTTTTTTCAGCTACAGTATATCTCTTTCGCTGCTTCCTCTTTGAGTCTCCAACTCGTCAATTCCAGCCGTGTTTGTTGTCCACCCACAATAGACTGTATGTTTGATCGATTTGAAAGATGGCGAACATCCTCGTACGCGTCGGCACGGCGGGTTGCCTCCCGCTTCTCTTTAAACGTCGGCTTCAACGAACATATGTTTGCTTAAATTGAAACAATCAAAATAGGATTATTCAAAGAGGATATGCGGGAAAATACACACTTTTATTTACATTTTTAACCATAACAAATCATATGAATTGAATGTTGTCCATCAAAAAGTTTCTTAAAATTTCAGTTTCATATTATTTTTTCATGAAACCAAAGAAAATGTGTTGATTATTGCATACAATTAAAGAAAAATAAAGTGCATGTTTTTTTGGGGGGAGGGGGGGGCAGCGACGATTTAAGAAAAAAACAAAAGGTGAATGGAAGTAGGTCGACTGTCGAACGCAACATGTAAATGTGCATTTTTTTTTTGTTAAACAAAAGTCAGAAACACAAAAAAGCATTCTTATCGTAAGCATTATTTTCTTTGCTTTTCACATATAAATAGCAAGTGGCAAAAAACCAAGTAATTAACCAGCTGATCTTCGCCAAATGTAGTCGAAAACCCTGGAACCCCCCCTTTTTTTTTTAAACAATAATATGTTGTATGGGACTCCACAAGTCTAAAGTCCAAAAACTTCAGCTTCAGAAAACAGGCGACACGTTACCTGAGGCCTGAGCAACTGTTCAGTCGACAGCAAGTGACAAAATGGCCGCCCTCTGAAATTGAGAAAAACTTGGACTTTTCTGCTTAATTCATATCCACAAACACAACATTAATCAGACCACGTTAAGGCTAGCGTGGCTGCACATAACATATTGTAAAGCAAATGTATTGGTTGACTTTTAAACGTTTAAACTTCATATTTTCCTCACTTCTCACTTCCACGTGTAATAGCATGATGTCCCGACACTTTTGTTGCGTGTTCAAGGGCCCACACTGTTGGGTTGGCGCGGCTCGAACACGCACGCCTTTGCCTTGCGCGGTTGATATGTGCAGGCCGGGAGAGGAAAAAAGAAACGGGATGATGGATGGATGGAGGAAGATGAAGACAGGATGCTGTGAAGATGAGCAGAGAGAGAGAGAGAGAGAGAGAGAGAGAGAGCACGGCAGGAGAATGAAAAGATGTTGAAGCTATAACACTTTTATCAATAACCACCAATGGGCCATGAGTAGAGAGAATACGTGTTGTATCAGCCTTGAAAGAAGGATACTCCAGCCTGTTTGACACACTCCAGACACCTATTGATTTCTCTTCAAGAAAGCACGCCCGTCAGCCACTCCATTAGGTACACCTGCACCTCCAGCCTATTAACTCATCCGCTGCCATTGACGGCTATAGACGTCAAAAAATCGTTTTAACTATTAATTTTAGTTAAACATTTTATTCCACTTTTGTTAACAAGAGTGAAAACCTAGAATTTTTTTACTGTACATAGATAAAAAATGTGTGATTAGTGACTAGTGAAGTCATGCGATTAATTACAATTAACATTTTAATCGCCTGACGCCCCTAATTTTTTTTATATTATTTTCTTCTTTTTTTTAAATCACGTCAGGTGAATAAAAAAAATTCATTGTAATTAATCACATGACTTCAATAATTAACTCACGATTAATCACAAATTTTATATCTGTTCTAAATGTACAATATTTTTTTTTAGGTTTTCATACTCTCAAAGTGGAAAACTAATAGAAATAGTTCAAATTAATTTTTGACGTCTATAGCCGTCAATGGCAGTGATTGAGTTAAGTTTTAAAAAAATTCTGCCTTTTCTTTTGCGAGGAGTGTTATTATAAGCCTTGAGTGGTGTGACTTGTTTTCATGAAATCGTTCTCACTCGCAAATTAGCTTAGGCCCCAGTGTCAGTTTTAAATGTTCGAATTGGCCCATTGACGAACAGTGGCGCGGTTCATTTGTCATCTGCTGGTCTGTCCTGTGTGGTTTATTCTTGTGGACAATGTGATGACATCGCTGTCTTTATGAAAAATCTTTCACTCAATTCCTCACTGTCATCTCGAGCCTCCCGCTTCTTTGACAGACATTTGAGCAAAATGGCTTTTCCTTGACATTTTGTATACGTTTTTCCATAGACATGGCATATGTGTCACGTCTCTTTGATTGTTTTGACTCCTGGTGGCACAGACTGGTAATTGGAAGTGTTCATAATTCCCTTTACCCTGACTCAGTGATTGAAATGAAATAAAAACATGGCATTTGAACAGGGGTGTGTAGACTTTTTCTCTTTTTTTTTTATATACCCTGCACTTGATGATCTTACATTATGTGATCACTCCACAGTTTATGTACCAGCGGGATTAATTTGTTACACCCAATCTGCCTTGTTTATTGTCGTTACTTTCACTTAAAATATATTGTAATGTAGCAATAATATGAAAAAAATTCCGCCACTATTTTGCTGTATTAGAGGACCAGCTCACTTTGTGATGCAGTGCAGTTCTACATCACACACAACCACAGCAATAAACAGTTGTTTCTTTGTTTTGAATATAGAGATTTCGATACAGCTATTGTGTTAGATCTCATTAGATACCAAAGACATCCCTATCAAAAAGCAAGCTATCAAAGTTTGTAACTCTCATCTGGCAAACAAAAAAAAATAAAAATCAGATAGAGGCTGAATGGAAGTTAGGACACAAAGATTGGTGAGCTGAGGGAGCTGCAGTGGGAAGATTTTGCTCAGTGTTTGATGGCAGCGTCAGTCATGCTACACATGTCTGGGAGTCTCCATTCAGCAGGAGAGATGTTCCCTTCTATCCTCCGCTCTGATGCCTGATTGGAACCTACGCACACCCCGCTCACACAATGTTGGCATCTCTGTGTTGGAGTAAGATGAGATGAAGAATGGTGGCCTCGGGAGGCTGAATAGCTTTTAAATCCTGAATAGTAATGTTTGGAACATGGCTGGACCACTTTGAAGATAGCACGGGCTTACATCTCTTTGGGGCGCGTTTCTAGGAAGAAATAGATTTCGGTATGTTTTGCTATTCTAGTTAATCAACGCTTTTTTTTTTTAAAAAACAAGCGTAGTGGGATACCATGCCAGGTCTATCAGTTGTTATGAGACTTCAGTTCAGTGAGAATCTTAAGAATTGACTCCAAATTGTGTTTAAATACATGAAGACACACAATATAACAATATTCACAGGCATATGTTCTTTATCCTCTGCAAAGAGTGAGTATTATTACTGAGGCTCACTGAAGAATTTGAACCGCCTTTATGCACAGTTGACCCCATCATGCTCACGATTTGGCACCTCCTTTTTTGCATAGTCACAGATTTATTTTTTCCAAAACGTTTTTTCTATATATTTTTTTAATATTTTGGGGATTTATTGCAGTTTTGGTTTTTTTCCCGCCCTTTTTATGGAAGACAATATTGAATGTTTATAATCATTATTATTTTTATTTTTTTTAACCATTGCATTTCATGGGCATCATTTATAGGCGGACTTTCACTATTCACGGGCTGGCCTGGTCTTATCTCATGTGATTTGTATCTTATACTGCCCCCAGTTGGCCAAAGTATGCACACGAGCAGCACAGTGTCCATTGAATTAAAGCAACAACAAAAAATGTGGCAAAACTTTTTTCTCCCGTTTTTTAAATTGTATTTATTATGTTGTTGTTTTTCTTAAGTACAATATTATAGACCACATTTTTTTTTTATTATTATTAAAAAACACATTACAAAATGTCCAATCTGTCTTTTATGATTGCAACAGCTTAATTTAATTCCCAATGTGTGCCATTGGAAAATTTGGTTGCAAATCTTGGAAGTCAACCTGCATCGCCAAATGGATTGTGTTTGACTTCAGAGGTTCCGCTGTAATTGTATTCCATAATACGATTGAAGCGTAGGACAAAGACGTGTGTACATAATTCGATCAAGATGAATTCATCAGTAACGCCGCCACATCCACGTCTGTTTAACTGGCTGGGGTTCCAGTGACAGGGTGTGTCATCTATCGCAATGATGTGGCGTGATTAGACCGCTGCAACTCGTGCGGGGATGGAACCATGCGTCATTATGGTAAATAGACTTTTAATTGCGCGTTCTGTGAGCTAAAGAGATGAGCCAGCCGGCAGGATAAAGGGAATGCTAACTTTAGCATTAATACTTAGCATTAAAACTGTAATCAGTTAAGACACAAATGAGCAATCTACATACACTTGTATGACTAAATGATGGTAATATCCAGTTGCATGTTTACATCAATGGTGGACGGTTGAGCAATGATCTCATTCCGCTTCATTCTTGTCTTCTTAATGGTCTCCACACCAATTTTTCAAGGCTGCTGATGAGATTATTTCAACATTTCCAATTAAGACGCGTTCTCCTGAACAAGCCCTGAACAATGAGGCTTTAATAAGCCCTTGTACAAAATGTACCTGTTAATATCATTTCTCACTGGAGAGTGTTTTAAAAAGGGCACCGGTGAGCTTTTGTGCGCCATCCGCCGGAGTAGCGAGACTGGTTAGGCGTGGACAAATAATAGAGAGTGAGAAATCCTCTGGGCACAAGCGAATAATGTTGTTTCCATTGTGTGCAAATTTTCCATAAAGGGCTGTTGTCTGGGGGAAGTACAGTTCAGAGGCTTCCATGCAATAAAGCTAACTGATCTATCCTCATACCAAAAAATAAAAATAAAAATCTCATATTTGCTAGTGTACAGAACTGATAACAGACCTACTATTCATGTATATAAGGTATTTCCTTTTGGGCTGGCATGGCTGTTCTAGAGTGCCTTGTTGTTGGCCCCGAGTGCCTACACGTCACGGAGAGAAGGCATAAGAGTAAAGAAAAAAAAAGTTTGACGAGACAGCCGGTGTGTGCACTGGTGGTATGATATGTCATGGTTCTTTTAGAGTGCCTCATTGTTGGCACCGAGTGCACGCATGTCACATAGAGAAGGACTGAAGAGTGAGGTGGGGGAGTATTTTTATTTTTATTTTTTATATAAGTCTGACTAAACAGCTAGTGTGTGGATCAGGGCTTCGCGCTAGTGTGGCTGCTTTAGAGCGCCTCGTTGTTGCGGTGTGGAAAGTCCAGTGGAATAGAATAAACAGATGTATTTTCATTGCTCAAACATGTTGTTTGTAGGCATGAGAAGCATCCATTTTTCAAGATCGAAGTACCGGTGTTTGATTGACATTTGAGGTGGGCGTGGCTTTACCAACGGCGTTTGAGAATAGAAACAATGGCTTTGTTTCCCATTTTATACACGCGGTGATTGTTTTTTCATTGATTACATTTTGGCAGGGTTATTAACAACACTCTTCTTTGATGATGAAGACATTTATTTCACTTTACGAAGACGAAGGTCTGTGTATGAACAAGAGCGTCTAAGAACTGAATGGATCACAGTTAGTACCTTTTGGAAGGAAGGAATTCATTTATTCAAGTGGGATTGAAACCGTGCAGAGAAAATGCAGCAGTATTAGGGCCACACTTAAAAAGAACAAAAGTAAACCGTTACCAGAATAAGGCAGTCATTTATGTGACTGTGAATCTAAATGCAACTGTCTGACACCACTTGCCACTAGAGACTTGCCATATATTAATAATATAAAATATTTATTGAAAACCACTTCTGGTTAGATGATTGAACAAAAGACTTTGTAAAAATGGTCATATTAGGCCGTAATTCCTTGTATTTGCAAGAGAAATGGACTGAGAAGTGATCCAACATGAAACGTGAGGGGGAAGCACAGACAACGCCACTTTGTTTGCTTCCCTCTCTCACTTATTTCCCAAGAGCATTTTTATGTAATAAACTCCATCAAGGCAAATGGAAATCCATTAGGGCATTTTGGAATAACACAAAAATCCATTTTTCCCCGACACTCTAAACGGGCGCGCTTTTATGGAAATCTGTTGTTGAAATGTAAAAGCTCACGAAAGAAATGTGATGCTGACAGGATGGCGGGCGTCACATGAGGTTTACACAAAGAAACCAGCGCGGCGGCATGTAAGCGCCAGCATCCGGTGGCCCATTTCATGCGGAATAGAGAATTTTGAAGTCGGATTTCCCTTTTAACGTATTCACATTTCATATTTAATAAAAGGACTCCTTCTGAATTGTTGCTTTATAAACAGGAATGAGCAAAATAGAATACTGCATTGCCTGCTCTGGTGATGGTCAAACCAAAAATAACACCAAAGAAATATTTTGCTCTGCAAGTACCACCATTATGATCAACATTAAAATATAATAACATGATAGGCCTAAGTGTTCATTAAAAAAAACAAGCCAGAGGTTTTCATTCATAAGATTTCACTACAAGTCGCATGTTTGGAGACACCTCTCTATTTAATAGCCTGAGAATGTGTTTCAAAATTTTTGACTGGTCGTGTATCTTTAATATTCTTGTACTGTAACACTATACACAGTTTGTACAACAACACTATGCTTAAATTTTGGAAAAGAAAAAAAAATCTTGAACTTGTGATTTAATTAACTCATTCACTGCCATTGACGGCTATAGACGTCAAAAAATCCATTTGAACTATTTCTATTAGTTTTCCACTTTTTCCACTTTTGTTAATAAGAGTATGAAAACCTAAAAAAATATTGTCTATTTAGAACAGATGTAAAATGTGTGATTAATCGTGAGTTTATTATTGAAGTCATGTGATTAATTACAATGAAAAATGTATTGATTTTAAAAAAAAATGAAAAAAATGTAAAAAATTAGGGGGGTCAGGTGATTCAAATGTTAATTGTAATTAATCGCATGACTTCACTAGTTAACTCACGATTAATCACAAATTTTATATCTATGTACAATAAAAAAATTCTAGGTTTTCACACTCTTGTTAACAAAAGTGGAGAAAAAATTTAACTAATAGAAATAGTTCAAATTAATTTTTGACGTCTATAGCCGTCAATGGCAGTGAATTAGTTCAAATGTACATAAATGCTAACTAGAATTGTACCGAAATAAAAGTCTATAAAAGTTTAAAAACAAACATGCTGCTTCATTTTAAAAAATCACTTTATTTTTTTAATAATCGTTTACTACAACCATCCCTGCTAATGACTGAATTGTATTACTATTCAAGTATAAATGTGGCAATAATGCATAACAGCAGACGCTCGCATGTTTGCCTCTTTTTATTTTTCGCCAATCCCCTTATTTGCAGTTTTTCGCAGACAAATTTTCTGAAAACTTTTTTTTTCTTTCTTCATTACAGTTATAATGTTACGGAAGCATACAACCGCCATTGGGAAGTAAACTGATTTGACTGGGGTATGTCGTGCAAATGTATTGCTAAAGTCGTTCGAACCTGTTGGTCGAGTCAGTCGTGCGTATTGGTTAAGTCATTTGAACGTACTGCAAAGTTGTTTGAACGTCTTGATAAAGTTGTTTGGATGTGTTCATGCGGTCGTTTGAAAACATGGGTAAAACCGTTCGAATGTACTGATAAAGTTGTTTACCTTGTTTGGATCTATTTGGACCGTCGTTCGAACGTCTTGAAGAAGTCGTTCAAACGTCTTGGTAAAGTTGTTCAAACGTTGTGCAAAACGTGGGCTAAATGCGAAAAGCATTCTTTATTTTCCCATAATGCCACGAGTTATTGCGCAATTTCGACATGACCCCCAAGGCATTATGGGGGAGGGAATACATGGGAAAACAAAATCAAACAACTTTGCAGTCTCTTATTCCTGTAGCCCCAAATCACTCGTTCCTGCACTATACAAACACATTTTGCATTTGGACTGCTCTGTTTTTCTCTCCTCGTGTTCTGCAGTTCATTAGAGTAGTATTTGGGGGATCGCACCTCCAGATATTGTCCTGCGGTTCAATTCTATTTTGCATCCCTTCATATTTGGTTTGATGCACCTCTTGAAGAGGTCTCTCCATCCAGTTTAGAAGTCAGTGCGATTCCAGCTCGGTGCTTTGATGTCTCGCACACACACACACACACACTCACAGTAAATGCTTGTCCACAGCAGAAAAGCGAAGCAGGTGCACACACACACACACACATTCACACACAAACACACGCACAGCGGGGATGGCAAAACCTGCTTTTATCTTAAGGCGGGGATTTGCTTCCAGATTACTCAAGATGCTCCGAGCTCGTTTCCCTCCCTTTGTTTTTCCCCCTGCTATTCTTTGCAAGCGCTAAAACTCTCCATTTGCAGATTTTATATTTTATTTCTTTTTTTTTTTACGTGCCTGCTCCCACCTCTCCCTTCGTTGATCTGCATCCCTCATTCTACTTTTTCCCCAAACACTGTAAATACTGTTGTCTACTTGAAACATTTTACACTGTATTTTTGTTCCTACGCAACAAAAAGCTCCGCAGCAGCAGAGGAGAGGCGACCTTCACCTTTAACCCTCGCTACAATAGCTCCATTTCCGCTGACTCCTCAAGTCAGTCGTAAACACGAGAGGATTTTTTTTTTTTTAACCCTTTACGGCAGGGGTGTCAAACTCATTTTTTGTCGTGTATTTATGGTTTGCTTTGGAGGCCCGTTATGACTGAATCCAAATAAATGTACAATGGCCTCATAAACACAACAAATTGAAGAATAGCGAGACCTTGAGTTTGACACTTGCGTTTTATGGAGTATGGGGAGTAAAGAACTGTTATTGTAACGGAAGTGGGCGTCGACAATGCACTTGCATTGCTGTGTGGTCAGTTATTCATTTATTTTTTCAAAACCCATGGAAGCAAATAATTACATTAGCTGTATGCTAACTTGAGCGCATTTATGCATGCATTTGCACCTGTGTTCATCAATATGCATTGTCCCTTTCCGATAAAAAAAAAAAATAAATGGTGTCAAACCATTACTTTTGTCCAAATGAAACTCCACAACTTACCTTCACATCCTTCCTTGACGGCAAGATGCCACCAGATGGCGCCGGCCTGTGCATAAAAATAACAAATTACTGAGCGTATGTTGCAAAAAGTAAAAAAAATCAAATAAAAATCAAATGGGTACAGGTTGAAGGAAATCAGAGTCTCAGGAGTGCATTATTTCATCTATGACTTTCTGCATGAGTGCAATTTCACTACACAAAAAGACATTTGGCCTTGTGGTGACTCTTCACTGCCATGTTTGGCCACATGCAGTGATAAAAAAAAAAAATGCTACTTTGCGTCATTCTTCTATGTAGAACAGTGATAAAATAGGTTTCAAACCAAAATGACACAATTCCTGTGCTTTTCTTTTTCTTCTTCTTTTTTTGGTGGGTCTATTATGAGACATGAAAATTTGCATAAGATGATCACACCTTATTTATGTATTTATTTTTTTGCATGGGAAAGCAATTGAAATGGCACATTTATTTCATCTAAGAATAATAAGGTCAACGAAATGAAGCAATTTCAAGTGTCAGTGGAGCCTCAGTCTGAAAAATCCTGTTGTGTCCTCTAATACATGTCTCAGGTTTAAATATCAATGTCTTATACTTGAATTTAAAGGTAAAGCTAGCTTTAAAAAAACGACGAGATAAAGTTGAGTTGTATCATGCAATAAATGTAATAACTCATGATCATTATAAGTGAAATAAGTCAATATTTTAAAAATAAAATGTTGAATTCGTATTTCTATGAGTTGACTAATGATGGTTAGAGAATGTTTTCAAAGAAGTAATGAAAATGGCATATACAAAAATACACTTTATGAAGCACCCATTGATTTCAAATCTTAATTTTTTTATTTAAAAAATTTAGGAAGTTTTTAATTGTTTTTATTTTTTTAAATATATTTAATATTTTATATCACATTAATGAATATTTTGTATTACATTAATGCTTTGTACTATTGAATTTTTTTTTTAATATGCTTAGTCATTATCATTAGTTTTTAAATCTGCTTTTATTTATTTTGCCTATTTTTTGTTTTGTTTTATTTTATTTTAAAATTTTCTGTAAAATCACATTGTTCTGCAGGAACATAGCATCATTTTAGTTGACGTTAACAAAAATATGGTGCCTTACCCTAAAAATTGCTACTTTGCAGTTGACAGTACACATTTCCTCAGTCCTGCAAAACTGTAATACAAAATCGACATTTCCATGTTTGAAGCTCATTTCCCCTTTTGTTGTAATCCCTCTCAAGTAAGCCACATGCTCACTTTTTGTTCGATCAAATACAATACGCCTGCATTGCGCATTACCACAAAAAAATAAAAAATACATCAATTGCCCAGGGAGAAGAACATCTCGTAGAGGCAGGAAGCGAAAGAATGAATGTCCAACATTTAATTACTCCTTCATGTGGCCATAAAAGCGAGGAAATGAGCGGGAGAGGGAAGAGCGGTGAGGGGAAGACATTGAGCGCCGTGTTTCGATCTTCATTTAATAATTGAATAATAATCTCCCTGGAGACCTGACCTAGAACCAGCGAGGAGAGAAGCTGCATAAGACCCAGCCTGACACTCTGCTGCCCCCTTGTGACATTTTAGCAACACACGCTCCTTGATGGAACTTTCCAACTGACTGCATCATGCTACTGTCATACTGCATGTTGTTGATTTACAGCAGATGTGAGCCAGGGTCAGTCATGGGAAGAGAAAGATGATTTTGGATGTCAGGAAAGAATACATTTCATTTTGTCACACCACCTACCTACGCACACACACACACACACACACACTGCCAGACCTTATCTTCCTGTTTTTACTTTTTTGGGGGCTGATGATGAACGAGCATTGGGGTTAGGGGACAACGTGGCGCTAACATGGCGAAGAGAAGCTCTCACCCGTGGGTCCTGAGTCCATTCTGAAGAGCCGACAAATACACGCATTTACTTACACACCTGCTTTGTGTTATTAATAGCTCAGTAGCTCTGCATGATCCCTGGTGCACCATGATGTATTGTGCCGGTGTCGGCGCGTCACTGCTTTTCCTCAAAATGGACAAATTGAGCAACCGTGACTTTAGCTTGACTGTTTTTGTTGACTCATTTCCATACTTTTCCAAAAGTTTTCTTACAAGGCTATATATGCATAAAGTTGAAATCTGACTTTTAACAGTAAAGTTACTCCAGGCTATCTCACATTCCCAACACTGTGCACGTTAGGTTAATTAAAGACTCTTAATTGTTTATAGGTATGAATATGAGCATTAATGCTTGTCTACTTATGTGCTGTTAGTGACTGGCAACCAATCCTAAATGATTCGTTCGTACTGTTTCTCAAGATGCTTGAAGCCAATGTTGTCATGCGGAGTTGATTAGAAGGCTTGCGTACCTCTATTGAGTCATGGCACTCGTTGGAAAAATGTCACCAAAAATGTAAATACACAAAAATATGAGTACACGAATATGAATCATGACGATCTCATCTTACACAATATGAAATGTGAGGCCTTTTTATTTGAACACAACATAAGTAGATGGCATAGATAGATAAGCAAATATTTTTCTTTTTTTGAGCTCCTGTAAGTGGAGCACAGTGAGGATTTGGTAAGAAAAAGAAGAAGAAGAGAAAACAGGCAATTTTTGATATTCCATTAACGCAATATTAACCAGAATACTGCATTTAGACGAGTGGAGCTGCAGAGAACATATTATTGTCCCAAAAAAATTGTGGGGGTTAACTTCCCCTTTAACTCATTCACTGCCTTTGACGGCTATTGACGTCTTTATTCATATGAACTATTTCTATTAGTTTAAAATTGTTTCCACTTTTGTTAACAAGAGTATGAAAACCTCGATTTTTTTTATTGTGCATTTAGAACAGATATAAAATTTGTGATTAATCGTGAGTTAACTATTGAGGTCATGCAATTAATTACGATTGAAAAATGTCATCGTCTGACGCTCCTAATTTTTAATAATCTTTTATTTTCTTTAATCGCATCAGGCGATTAAATTTTTTAATTGTAATTAATCGCATGACTTCAATAGTTAACTCACGATTAATCACACATTTTATATCTGTTCTAAATAAATAAAAAATCTAGGTTTTCAAACTCTTGTTAACAAAAATGGGGGGGGGGGGGGGAGTTAATAGAAATAGTTCAAATGCACATTTGACGTCTCTAACCGTCCATGGCAGTGAATGAGTTAAAAACAAGCTCCTGCATCTTGAACCAAAGCAGCTTCCTGTTGATAACGAACAACATCCTGTTTTATCTTTTTTTTTCCCGTGCGCAGTCTCCGCCGCGAGGGCTACACCATGCAGGTGAACGTCAACGACTACCTGGACATCTACTGCCCTCACTACAACGACAGCCAGCGCATGGTGGGCACCAGCGAGCAGTACGTCCTCTACATGGTCAGCTACCGCGGCTACCGCAACTGCGACCCCCAGATGGGCTCCAAGAGGTGGGAGTGCAACCGGCCGCACGCCCCCCACGCCCCCATCAAGTTCTCGGAGAAGTTCCAGCGCTACAGCGCCTTCTCGCTGGGCTACGAGTTCCACGTCGGCCATGAGTACTACTACATTTGTAAGGATTCAATCAGCAGGCCATCCTCATTGTTTTATTTCATGTCATTATTGAGATCTACACGTCAGGTTTTTTTTTTGTTTTGTTTTTTCCTTACAGCCACGCCGACTCATCACCACGGCCGCAGCTGCCTGAGACTACGCGTGTACGTCTGTTGCTCCACAGGTGAGTCTGGCACTTTTGACACCCACAACCAGCATCCATTGGGGCTTGTCTGCCCACACATAACACGAGTGCGTCTTTATGCTTCGCTGAGGACACCTGCTGGCTGCACCGCCACAAAAAAAAAAAAAAAAAGATTTGGATGAGAAGAATTTTTTTTTTTACATTGCATTTTTGTCAGGTTTAAAGTTTTTTTTAATTGCTTGTATGAAAATAGTTGGATCCCTCAAGTTCCTGCCCTCCTATCAAGTGTGAAATTAAGCAATCAAGTCAATCTGAGCCTGCGTCTAAAAAAGTTTACGTGAGCAAGCCCTTCGGGCTAACTTGCATAATACCACACCAACTTTCTGCGCCCATGACCCGGTAACTAGGCTTGGCAAAGATCCAGAGCCACTTTCAAGTGACAACTAGCGCCCAGCCGCTGGATGACACTCTCTTAAAACACTTTCAAGTGAAAGCAAAAAGGTAAGCAGAGCTGCATTGAGTTTTGTTGAATGCACCATATAATTAATTATGTGGCATTTGTGAATTCACCTACCCCCCTCTCTCTCCCCCCCTCTCTTTCTCTCTCTCCCTCTCTCTCTCTTTCATTTTCTCTCTCTCTATCTCTCTTTCTCTCCCTCTCTCTCTCCAGCCTTTCTCTCTCTTTCTATACCCCCCTCACTTTATCTCTCATTCTCTTTCTTTCTTTCTCCCCCCCTCTCTCTCTCGCTCTTTCTCTACCCCCCTCTCTTTCTGTCTCTCCCCCTCACTCCCTCTCTCTCTTTCTCTCTCTCCCTCTCTCTCTCTTTCATTTTCTCTTTCTCTCTATCTCTCTTTCTCTCCCTCTTACCCTCTCTCTCTCCAGCCTCTCTCTCTCCAGCCTCTCTCTCTCTTTCTATATCCCCCTCACTTTATCTCTCGTTCTCTCTTTCTTTCTTTCTCCCCCCCTCTCTCTCTCTCTCTCACTCTTTCTCTATCCCCCTCTCTTTAGCTCTCATTCTCTTTCTTTCTTTCTTTCTCCCCCCCTCTCTCTCTATCTCTCTCTCTCTGTAGCTCTGTCTTTGATGGTACACCCCCCCGCCCCCACCCCTTGTCACAATCAATTTATTACCACAACGTGTGGTCAGTGGGTGTCTATGTATATGTAGTCTTAACCTCTCTCACTAGCTCTGCCACACAAACACACACTGACGACGCACTTTGATCCCTGGCCTGTCTGTTTTTTTTAACTTAGCCACTCTTGGAATATTAACCTCTCCTCCCTGGCGGACTGGTCGCCCTTCATCCTTTTTCACACAAAAAAACTACCCCCCACCCCACACCCCCCCTCCTCCTCCTCCCCTTCCTCAGGACTCACAGTGCTGCCGTGGCTTGTCAGTCAGAGCGCTCCCGGCCATTTTGTTAACCCCAATGCTCTTTTTCTTTGCTGCTCTCTTGCACGTGTCTGTCAAGCGCTCTGGTTAGAAGTAATTAAAATCCCTTTGGTCAATAGTTTAACCCTTGCTCCCTGGCCCTCTCTTTTTCTCTGGCTTAGCCTCTGATGTAGACGACGAGCCAGAACCAACAGAGGCAGACTACACGCTTAGACCGGGCCTAAAAATGGACGACGTCGGTGAGTCATGTTCATTTTTGCACCTGAGCGAGCGTGGAAAATATCTTTGAGGCATATCAGGATGTAACAAGACACGTGTTCACACTGGAATCACAGCTGGGACATCGGCGTTCATGCCAAATGTCATAAACGAGCATGGATGTCTTTTGTTCCCATAGGTGGAAAACTTTACTAACAAGGCACAAATGGGCCTTCTCATACAGAAAAAGTTCCATAAACCCTGAATTATTCATCCTTATGCCTCATGACTTCATTTTTTTGTGTTGAATGGGTGTCTTCTGACTTGAGAAGACACAAGAACGTGCTGAAAAGTTGTAAGGCAAGGCAATTTTATTTATATAGCACATTTCAGCCACATGCTAACTCAATGTGCTTCACGTAATGAAAAGTACAACATTTAAAATTGACAAATGAGCCAAGTAAAGAGATAAAAAGTGTCTTACTGAAATTACTTAAGGAAAAAAAAAACGTACAGTGCAAGAACAAGATTCTGGAAAATAATATTTTAAAAATCCTTTAAAAGCTCTTAATCATAAATTTGAACTTGCATTTAAAAGCTGACTTGACTTCTGTTGGTAGTGCATTCAATTTGTGTGTAAGCATAACACCTAAATGCTGCTTCACCATGTTTGCGTTGAACTCTGGCCTCCACTAATTGACCCGAGCTTGCGGAACTCAGAGCCTTATTGGGTTTAAATTCAATTATTCTTGAATTCATTTGTAAAAATGGATAACACATTATTAGCATTTTCTTAGTTATTTTTTTACATTTTGCAATTTAACTAGCATAGAATCTAGAGCGGTGGTTCAAACTCAAACTTTTTACACATTGAATACACTATTGAATTTACAGTAAAAGTCAAGCACTGAACATATATATCTGATAGAAACCTGTTAGTTCCATGGACAGGTAAAGTTGCTTAGATTTTGTCTTTGTCTTGAAGTCTCTGTCTGTTGATGGCACCACAGCACCATCTACTGGCATTGTGGCAAATTGCAACCAATTGTGGAACTAACAGAATTTGAAAGGAAACGTACAAATGGGTGTTTTGAGTACACTATTACCCAATCCCGAAAACATATTTTTTTTGTGCTCAGAGCTCATGCGCTTTTTTTTTTTTGATTGACAGTTGAAAGCCCCCCAAGGATCTGGTGGGATATACCGCAGCCATCGGAGACTTTAAGCGGATATATTTTTGCGGTTCAAACATGTAGGATGTGTCGGCATAAGAAAGATGTGAGATGTAGTGGTATTTGATTAACAGTTAACAGAAGAGCAGGGTGAGTTTGATAGTGGGGAAAACTATCAGCCTTCATTTATATACTAGGGGCGTGCCAACAAATGGATTCTCATAAGAATCGCGATTCTCATTTAGTATGATTCAGAATCAATTTTAAATGTCCCAAAATCGATTTTATTGATTTTATTGAAATTATTTTATACTGTCTCGCCTTTGTCTGTGTGTGCCTTTTATTTGGAGCGCTGTTCATGTTGTATCCGGTTTGGCCACTGAGGGGCAGTGTGGTTCCACGCGGTCTAATACACTGTTAAGTTGTAGCCACATTAGAGAGTAGAAGGAAAAAGTCACGATCAAGTCATTCCAATAAAAGTTTTTTTTTTTCTAGTGTGGAGCCGTGCTTTTGAGTAATAAAAGGGCCGCGAGTAGCGCGCTAATTAGCATCAACAAGTGAGACTGGAGTAGATCATTACAATTCCTTGCACATCTACAGATTGAAGCAAAAATCATTGTCAATCAAATCATTTTGAATCAAAAATCGATTCTGAATCGAATCGCAGGCCCAAAAATCGGAATCGAATCGTGAGACATTCAAAGATTCCCACCCCTACTAACAACCCACCCGGGAGAAACCCCTTTTGTTTCGAAACGGACCAGAAAAAGACTGCCCAACAGTAGTTTACTAGTAAGGTTTAATTGTGTACTAGTTGGCCAAAAATAATTCACTTGATAATGCCCTTACCTATACTGTACTTCTGTTTATGTACATCAAACAACAATATCGACTACATTTGCTACTGACTCCTGAGCCGAACACCGCCGATATAAATCGTGCCTATGTCTAACATGATGAGTCAATTTGAGACTTCTGGCTCAGACTTAATTGCATTGTGAGTGTATACAGAGAGGTTGGATTCCTTCCACGAAGTTACAACATATTGGCAAGCTGCATGTTGCGCAGGATTATACGGCAGTTGATGTCACAGGAATGAAGCTAAATCTGTCAGCGCTGATTTAACGTTGGCGGCCGAGCGGGTAGTAAATCGCTAAGCGACAGACACAATTAAACGTCTCCGCCGGTGGCTTTACGGCGACAAAAACAACAACAACAACGTGCACCCGCCCAGGTCTCGTTCTGCAAGCAGCCACGTGGGCATCAATCCTCATCCTGTCAAGTGTTTGCACTCTTCCGTGGCAGCTTGTAAAATATGCTTGCTATTAATCCGTGTGTGTGTGTGCGTGTGCGTGTGGGTGTGGGTGTTTGCCTCATAAATCAGTCTGTTTTCATAACTGCCATGAGAAAAGTCATCACTGCTGTGGTGAATGACTGCGGGGGTCATATGAACTCGCTGAAATAGTTTAGCCCCCCCCCCCCCCCCCCCCACCCCCAAACCCCTGATCGAACGTAGATAGACCGGCTCGGAGCAGGTCTAAGTTGTGGCGCAGGTGGCGTAATGCAATTTTGTAACTCACTGCACTTGTCTAGAAAGATACCAGAAGAAACGAAACTCCTCCCATGCACACAGTAGACTTTTTCTGGACACAAAAATAGGACGCTAAATTTGTACATTTTAAATTTTGTTTAGATGACCTTCATTAGTCCCACAAATTCACATCATTAAAGCAACATTGGATATTGCGTGTAAAAAATTATGTAAAATTTATAACAGTATTAATTCATGCTGGAAACCTATGGATTGTATTTAGAAACTATTAAAATGGTGATTGTTTGTAACATCACTTGATGTCAATATGGGCAAAAAAATAAAAAATACAACTCATTCTTTAAATTCTATTAAATTATGACATTTTGTATCACATTAACTGCTTTAAATTTTGAATATGAAATTGTCACTTTTAAGACATGCATGCAGCTCAGGCAGAGTGTACTAGAGGCAATTGTGACGATCCGGGTTAGAATCTCAACTCTGGCCTTGTTCTGTGGAGTTAAATCTGCAGCTATCAAATATTATCCTGTCAATTAATTCATGGAAGAAAAAAACATTTAGCATTTTGCAACAATACCAACACATAATACCAGGCCAAATGCGCATGTGAGGTGCAGGTATAATTTGTGTTCACCATTCTTATGTTCTACACTGCAGTATCTGTGACTTTTAGTATGTGTGGCTTTAAAAGGCAAGTTCTGGCCTGGTGAGTGACTTGTGTGTCAGTGAGTGAGCATCAGTTGTGGCTATAAAAGAACATTTTCTTCTTCTTTTTTTGTCCTTATATAACAATAGCAATTGCCAGACTAATGCGCACGCCACAAGCAAGCACATAAACATGCTTAGCAAGTAAAACGTCTCCTTGAATGACGAGCAATTACACTCGTGGCGACGCCATTTTTAATGACTGTTATTCACCTTTCGCAGTCAGGGTGGCAGCCAGTTCCAAATCAGCCCTTCTTGTTGTCACAGTTTCCATTTCACTCAGCCTCCAGTGAGATGGCGCGAGCGGCTCCCCGAGCAGCACGATGTTGCTCATCTGCCCGTCACCGAGGGTCGGGTTTCAGCGTCTGACCAGCGGGTCCGGCCATTAGCGGAGAAATCAGAAGCTTCTTCTTTAATGGGCTTTATTATCGCAGCAATTACCGCTGACGACGTGTTGGACGACCTCTTCCAGGAACATCGGGAGGGATGTCACTGATGAGAATGTAACGTTAGTCACTCGGACGCTTTTAGCATCGACGGGAGGCCGTTTACGGATCCAGTGCCTTTTTATTTTCAACTACAATTACATTGTCGACAACTTTGATTGAGTTGAACGCCATTTGTCCGCATAAGTAATAATGTAAAGGGAAAGAACTTGTTCCAGGCTCAAACTCTCAGCGTTACAAAAATGTAATTCACCGCGCAAAAGTAAAGAAAGATGGTGACATTCTTAATTGCCGTGCAAATTGAACACTGTCATAAATAATGACAATGGGTTTTAAATAAAGGTAGAAAAAAAGCTATTAAATGAAATAATACTAAAATAAAGGAATTCTGGTTGGTCTGCCAACCTCCTGAGTCTTACAGTTTTGTGAAACTCTTCTTTTGTTGTGTCTGTACGACAGTATTGTACTGCTCCCTGGTGGCCAAATCGTACGCACCTGAAGGAGCTGCAATAAATTCATCATCATGAGTTTATGCAATCATCAATTTAATTATTTGCATTCTACTTAAGTTATTACATGATTTTATATAGCGTGATTTAGTGCTATTTTCCTGATTATTTATTTATATTAATTTTTATTTTTACATATTTTGGTGGTTGTTTTGGTTGTTTTTTTTTAAGGGTAGGCTAAAACATAAAATAAAATATTTTCAGCTATTTTTAACAGTCCTCAATATTAGACGAACTGTTTTCCTTGACTGTATTTAATATGGACAATTAGCGTTCAATTGCGGTATTTGTAAAAATGCTGAACAAAATAATGCTCGTGGCTATGTGGTTGAAATGATGATGAACATGATATCATAATGAACTGAATCGCTGAGTTCATCAAATTACTGAACTCGCAAGCATCAGAACTGACAGCTGCCGTCTGGAATTGTTCTGGCTGACATTTGAAGTGATCGTCACTGAGGTCGAAAAAGGTTTCTGGCCCGTGTTGGGACTTGAATTTTCGCTCTATTAGGGCGGTTTTCCCAGACCATAAAACTATTATCTAACTATTTAAACGTTTTTTGCAAGACCGTACGGATGGCAAAAGTTTAGCCTGGGCTCTTCTTACATTTCTATTCAAACGGCGCAGTGTTGTTTGCTAACTCGCTAGAATGCCCGAGGACACCTTTTTGCGACGACTGCATATGACCTCAAAGAAGATTTGTGCAGTCAAAACAGCTTTTCATCTATTTCCAATTGCATAACATTGTGCAGGTTGAGTTTGAAATGACCTCTTTCAATATCATGTTTTGTAAAATACCAAGATGAATAAATTAGCACAGCCGCTAAAACGGACAAAATGAAATCCAATGCAAGAAGTGTATCATAAACTGCTTCATAGACACAAAGCTAACTTTTGACATGTTATATGTGCTGCTGTTTTGGTTAGCAACAGAGTTGTCAATATAAGATTTTGTTTTCCAACTTACATTGTGAGTCACTGTCAATCTTGATGTTATACAAGACAACAATATATGTAACTTAACATCAGCAGAAATGGTCATACTATAAATACTGCAGCGAGTTCACGGAGGTGAGAAAAAAAAAGAGTCGGCTTTTAAAAGCAGGTGCCGGCCTGTCATCACATTAGTCTGCTGTCTGAGCAGCTGCCAGACTACAAGTATATTAACAGCCTTTTTTATTTGAGCGCCAGTAAACATGAATAACAAAGCGTCTGCTCCCCCGTCTCGTCAGTCGGCTTGGTCAAAAGGTGTGTCTGACCGCACGTCTTGGCGTACGGCGAGACAAAATTACACGTGCAGCACTATTTCTATGACATCATCAGGTGTGTGTTTTTGTGTGCGCGCGTCTGTCGGGGCGGGGGGTGTGTCACTGCAGAACAATAGGAGCTCTATGGTAACAGATGACAGGTGCTGCGTGTGTCACGCAGCCGCCCGTTTGCTTTATTACTAAACATTACTGGACAAAAAATGGATAAATATTGATTGATTGACACTGTCGTAATTGTATTTATTTAACAATACATTCATTTGGCTTAAAGTTTGCAGTTTTCTATTTTGCTACTGTCATGTACGACGGCGTATTAGGGCTACGTGTATATATATATATTTTATTTTTTTATTTTTTTCAGAGGGGGGGGGTAATATTCTGAGAAAAAACTCCCAAATTTGCCACTATGAAGTCACAAAAAGATTTTTTTTCTTGCAAATTTGCCACTTAAAAAAATTATTTCTCGTAAGTTTCTGAGTTTTTTCTCTCGCAAATCTGCCACTTTATCAAGTCGCAAATTTGCCATGTTATAAAGTCGCAAATGTTTTTTTCCCCACCCTCTAAAAAATATATATATTATTTATACATGGCCCTAACAAGCCGTCATAGTCATGTACATAAAATGACCAAAATATTTGAAGCATAGCATTTTCTATACCGGACAGCACCCCGTGTATGAAAAAAGTATATTTATAATGATATATTCTCTTTTTTAATTTAATAACCTGTAAATTCAATCTATTTAACCTAAGAAAATTATTTGTTAATTTTTCATGTTTTTAATCCTTATCAATAGAAGAATGGTAATGATAAAACAGTATACTGTAATTTCTTTCACTTGATTCACAGTAAAATATTAGGCTTTTTAATTGATTGGTGAAGGTAGGTAAGTAAATTATAGCTATAATGTAACATTAATCCAACGGCAATAATGTTCCAACAGTAATGTTAATCCGACCGCTAACTAATGCTGGCTAATTTATTAGCTCATAGCATAGCGCCATAGTAGCCACTTGTTGACATACTGTAATCATGTGTGAAGTTGAGAATTTTTTTTTTGATGTGAAATAGTTTTAGATCAGAAATGTTCAACATAATCTGCTGACAAAAAAATATATATAGGGGTAAATATATTGTCCTAACTGAAAATAGACGAATAAAATGTGTTTTCTTGGACAAAAACAAAGACTAAAATGATAGATTTATAGTCGACGAAATAAAAACGGGATGAGGTTGACCAACTATGATCAAAACTAACAAGCGTGATTGAAACTGGACTAAAACTGAGACTAAATTTAAAAATGGCGGATAAAATTAACACTATTCCACACTCTAGTCAAACTCCACACATGATTTGAGATTCGAACCCTCAATCCCACTACTGCAAGGATGATGTGCTAACCAAAGTAATACTGATACTCTTCTTTTTTTTTTCTCTTCTCTCCCTCAGATGAATTTAACCCTTCTGTCCCCAAGCTGGAGAAGAGCGTGAGCGGTAGCAACCCGTCCCGGGACCGCCTGCTGCTCACCGTCACCATGCTGCTGCTGGCCGCGCTCTTCGTCTCCTAGCAATGGCCGTCGCATCAGCGTCACCATGCCAACGAGCCTTCGGAGGGTGGACGGTACAGCGGCGGGCGGGACAGTGAAGATGCAGTCTGTGTATGCGTGTCGTCTGTGTGTGTGTGTGTGTGTGGGTGGGTGGGTGGGTGGGTGGGTGTTGATTCATGCACGCCACACAAAGCATTTATAAAGGTGGCAACATCAGACTGAAATTATTAAATAATTGTAAATAATAAAAAAAAAAATACAAAAAAAACCACACATCATTAAATCCACCCACGCATTTGATTGGCTGGTTCACTTCCTGTTGCTTCGTTGCCATGGTTTCACGCAACGGGACAAATTGATCTCAAGTGAACTGAATCGAATGGATTTTTGGGGGAACATTGTGGAGAGTTGAAGGACTTTTTTTTTCCCCCAAGCAGAAGATAGTTCATGAACACAACATGGGACTCCTGTTTTTTTTTCCATCATCTCCACTTTAAGCAGGGGGGTGGGGTAGGGGGGGGGGGCATTCGCAAAAGCATTTAAATGTCTGAGGTTAACAAAGCACATGCGTCAGTCGCGACGGATCATCCCTGCATGTGAACACTCAGCAATACCGAGGAGGGATGAAGAAGTGCGTTGGCGTTGCTATGCTCGACCACAATTTCATTGGCCATTTTGTATGTACGCGTGCGTGGGCGTGCGAGCGGATACAAACATCCCGGCAACACATCTACACACTTATCATCATTCAAATGCAAAAATCGATTGAAAAAAAAAAAAAAAAGGTGGGGAGGTTGTGTGCAGCCAGAAGCCAACCACTACTACTACTATAACGACTGCTTACCAGGGAGAGCGTTCCCATGGCAACTAGCACCTTATTTCACCATGGTTACCACCCCCCCTGCCAGCCAATCATTACGGACTCAAGTTTGGGACGCCCTGACGGACTCTCTCGCTCACCCACGCCTCACAATCCAGAGGCACATGAGGCGTTCAGGTGTGCTTGTAAATGTCAAGACAGGACGGCGAACGGACATTTAAATGTTTTGAAATGTAATGAAAGTGGGTTATTTTCTACCAACTTGAAACTCAGTGTCCTTCAGTGTAACTTTTGTTTGATTGTTTTTGTTTTTTTTATTCCGTTTCTGTGACGTGTCTTTGTTAATGGTGATGGAATACGATGCAGCCATATGTCGACTTGGGCTGCATGCAGACTGGTTATCACATTTTGAGGTTGTTAGTGTTTTTGCAGAAGTTTCATTTCAATCCAACTGTTTCTTCTACTTCAAATCGACCTTAAAACATCTTCACGCATTTTGCTGGGAATATAGTGGAACCTCTGAAGTTGAACACAATGTATTTTTTTGCCATTTTGTGTTGGGAATTTAATTTAACCATCCCAAGGTCAGAACGTGGCCATTATATAACTTTGATAGACTGGCAGCGGTTTTTTAAAACATCATTCACCAGAAGAAGAAAAAAAAAGTTTATTTTCTAGCTTTTTCCTTCTTTTTTTTTCTTTTTTTTTTGCAATGAATTTCACAGACAAGCTTGGCAAGAGCCTCTAGTGGCATTAAACGGTTGGTTGGATTCAAGTTGACGAATAATAAATAAATAAATAAAGCCCACTGCAGTGAATGTGTTTAATGTAATTTTTTTAAGTAACTTTTTTTATTATTATTTTTTTATACCTGTGACACAATATGAAAAATGGTTAACCGCTATATGCTAAAACTTGGGAGGGGGGAAAAAAAAAAGGCATCCTTAACTTTGATGGCATGTAACGGTGGTGGTGGATGATTCGTTTTACATAGCGGTGCCAACAATATGTTGATTTAGCCATGTTGCGCTGAGCAGCCAGGACAGGGAGATCCGAAATCAAAAGATCACAATTTTCCTCTTTGTCATTTCTGGTATGACAAAAAAAAAAAAAAAAAAAAAGCCAAAGAAAAAAAACCTGCTCATTTTTGTGGAGTTTATTCTTTATATGCTTAACAAACTGAGGCAAAAAAAGAAGGGTCGGAACTGTCCTTGAATTTGGCACCTGTACTTCAGAGGTTTCACTTTATTCTCTCTGTGACAGTTACATTGAAACGCTACATGACTGACAGACTGTATTGTAGAGCTTAGAGTTTATATGTGTGGGAGGCTTCTTTTTATTATTACATTGTAGCCTGCTTTTAAAAGAGTGGCCTTTCAAATCACATTATATATATAATTATTTTATTTTTTTAATGTAGTGTGGGCACTTTTTTTTTTTTTTTTTTTTTCTCAAGATGTCTCCAAGTGTATCGTTGTGCTTATATTATGATACAATGCATATGGACTATTTTCAGCACAATGCAGTCAGTGTGTGATCCAGCCCAGGTGTATATATGGCAATGAGGGGAAGGTGTGGAAAAGGGTCAATCATTCTTGCACTTAAGAATTAGGACACAAAAGAACGTACGTGTGTGCGTGTGTGAAAGTGTCTGCGACGTTGTCTGGCGACGCAACAGAAGCATTTACTAGTGTTGGAAACAACAGTTACAATCATGTTTACCTTTCGACTGGAATGACTTTAAATGTAAACGGAACAAACAAAGCATAACAACAGAGGTTCTCTAACCATGAGCGTGATAACAAAGTAATACAAATCCTACTTTTAACAAGATGCGCTTCCGACTCTTATTTGTCTCAACAAACACATCATCGCAATCTGGTTTTGTTTTTGAGGATGTGACAAAATGGACCTTTAATCCAATCCAGGAGAACAGCTGGAGATGTTGCAGCAAAGCGTGTGCGTGCTGTGTAGATAATGTTGTCAGATTGGATTTTTTTTTTTTTTTTTCCATATCAAAGTTGACGCTCTCCCTTGCCAGTAATGCCTTTACACGCGCCGATTACTCCACGGATAAGAGCTTCTGTCACCTGCTGAGCACGTGAATGATTGCAGACGGAGGCGTCCTGTTGGTGTCGGAGTGCGGCCATGTTTGTGCAACAGGTTGAATGTAGGTAAGAGTGGCCTGCACTTAAACACAAGTTGTGTGTCTTGTAATGTTGTCACTGGGTGTGTCATCCACAAATAAAAAGTTCCTTTAAAAAAATAAATAAATAACAGGTGCCACTAATGGTTTATTTTACTAAATAAAGTTTTGCAAGTGTAAAACAGGCGCAGATTTAATGCTCTACTATCTTGCACTTCCCAGGATTGCGTCTGACAACCGTCCTTTGGCAGACAAGGTAAGCGACGTGATAACTGTAATGAATGTAAAACGTTTTTTGTTAAATGATCAACCAAAATGCTTATTTCATAAATATTGATGAGAGGCCTGGTTACTACCCCTTAAGCTAACGAGGGCTAGCTGGCTAACTTTTGTATATATTTTTAATGATGTTTCCAAAAATAACCTCAGATGAGCGATACAGCGTGACATTCATATATAATATAAAATATAAATATATAAATATCAATATAAAGAATGTAGACCTCGTATGCATACGACCCTGCGTTTTGCTTGTTAAATAAAATGCTAACATTATAGCTAGTTACGCACTGTAATGCTAGCAAGGCTAGCTACGTGCTATTTAAGATATTTTAAAAGATAGTTTTAGATCGGGTAATGGGTATTTTGAGGTTCTGGATAAGCATGGCTGGAAATGAAATTATTTGTAGACAGAAACGGTTTGAATTGAGCAGTTTGGATACAGTAACAAAACACAACTCAAACATATCTCACTGCTTAACTACAATTAACCCCGAGACTGTTTCATTTGAATGACTGTAAATGGTCGACACTGACAGCTTAGCTTACTTGAGCTGAAACAGCATTTGACTTTGCCCAACATTAGCCTCAAGGTTATAGCGGTCAGCATCGTAGGAGTCGGATGCAATTAGTGGTAAATGGTGAACTGTGTTGTTGCAGCCAAACACCACACAGTAATTCACAACTTTTTGACGTTGGCTAACTTGGCGAGCAATCACATTTCTCTATTCACACACTCTGTCAGCGCCGGAAAACAAACAATGCGCTAACTTCAGACAAGGCATCTGCCATTCTGCGGTCATGTTCAGAAGGGTCTGACTTCATGGGAAATCTTAAAAAGTACAGTATATCGAGTTTTAGAGAGTTTTACGGGAACAATGTTGCTTTTCGTTATTGCTGTCCTCCACCATCTATTATTGTGTCAGTTTGATGTAATGGATGTACTTGCGTTCTGCTTCAAACTACGCTGCATTATTGATCAGGAACAAGAATAAAATGACACGTGAATACTGCTGATGTTATGCAGTTTTGTTTTAACGATTCTCCGTCTACCAGCGAACAGACAGACTGTCTAGCTCGGACTTTACGCGAGCGTTTTATATAAATGAAGTTATTTGGGGAAAATATTCTTTTCATTAATAACACGAATACCTTTGAAATTATTTCACATAATAGAGTGTTTGTTGATGAGAACGGCTGATGAGGAATAGTCCAAACATGATATCGTGCTTAGCATTTCCAATGATTTTTCCACCAAATTCTCATGGGAGCACACGTGCAAGCAAAGCATGACAGAAGATAGACAGGATGAATGATGCACACCTTTCATGCTATTTGACTAATGAAGCTTCAGAAAAAAAATTCTGTGTCAGACATAAGATCTGACTCATATCCCTTAGACCCATTACCTTTAATTCAGGTAATTTTTTACACCAACAAAAAAAAAAGTGGAAAAGTGCCGCAAGGAGAGACGGTATAATAATCATGACTAATGGCTGACAAGTGTTATTTGTAAGAGGGAGGAAAAAAGGCATTGAGGCGTTTGATTTAGTCAGACGTGATAATGTTCAGCCTTCACGATTTTTTTTTTCTTCCTTCATGTTCATTTACAGCGTTCATCATTTTCTCATTTGCCTCCTGTGTGTAAAGAGTCAAGTCAGTACGTTTGCATTGAGAAGTTTATGAGTTTCAAATAAGCGTCATTTCACTGCAGGAGTGGGCAACCGACAGCCCGCCAGAGCATTTCAAGACTGCAAAGAAAAACCCAAGCCCAAATAAAATATTCTGTTTCCATCTGAGATGTTTTCATTTGGATTCATTAATTTCAATGCAAAACACCAGAACTTGCCGTCAACCGTTCTTTCTGTCTTAAGAGAACCGATCGAGGTATTTGAGGCCAGCCGCTGTTATTAAATCACCCTGAAATGTTTATCCGTTTGTTCCTCTTTCTCCTGCCGCTCGCCCCACGACTCCCTCGTCCAATTTCAAATCACACGTAGACGCCTTCACTGCCTCGGTCTGAATTTACAGAACATGTGAATTGGAGTGAGACTTAACGCAATTTCCGACCGTCTGCAAGGCAATGAAGGGGGATTGGATGAGTGAGTCAGAGGGCGGGCCCGTCTGCACCTGGGGACGGCGGCGTGTGTATGGCGAGGAGACCGAGGTTCTATTTGCAAACATGTGCGCGGATACCAAGTTGACAATTGAGAAAATGTAAAACGACGTCATCAATTAGTCCACATTGACTCAACTAACGTCACCAGAGCCAATAGCTTCAACTATCTGATTAACCACGTTTCTAGTAATAAACAAACTAGCAAGCATGCTAACATACCGTATTGCGTTTAGCATCAAGATTGTGATTCACGGTGATTATGACAAAAATTATCGATTCACTTTATATGAACCCAATGTGTAACCCAACTTAAATTGCTTGTTTGGAAAAATCTGGAATGTTTTTAGCTCTTGTACACTGTTATACTTGTCACTGGGCACAACCAATTACACCCATTATTATTATGTCATGAAAATGTTTGTATTTGTGTTGTAAATCAAATGTTTGCGTTTGTTTTTCCATTTTTTCCCCCCCAACAAACTGCAGTACTGCACACAGCCACAGGGTGCCACTGTAGAGCGAGCAGAGGCGCCTCTCGTTGGATCCTTTGTCATCTTTCACCAGGACGAGCAAATCCGTTCAAGTCACAATGGCCATTGTGTAACTAAAGGCATTGGGATTAATCGGACAGATTTGCTTTATCGGGTTATGATATAACCACGGATGTGTGCGGGGTGCTGAGTTCATGGGCAGGGAAGGTGACGACTATGTGTGGCCTTTGAGTGATGAGCACTCACACACACACACACAACTATTATCCAACTGTGACAAGTCAAGGTCTTGCATTGCAAGTCAGAGAAGAAAAGTCACTTTCAATCCATCTTCTGTGTACTGCATTGTTTGCGCCCACATGTGGTCTGAATGAGGCTGTACGGTGAATTTAAAAAGTCTACACACCCCTGTACATTTTTTGAGAAAGTGAGAATTTTTTTTTTTAAAGAAACTCAGATAACATAATATAAATATATAGATACACAGTATCATAGTTGCACAAGTCCACACACCCTCTTCCGAATTAACCAATCACATTACAATTTATGTTAAAAGGAAGTCAGTACACACTCGCTTCCATTTAAAGGGCGTCTGATTAACCCTAAATAAAGTT
Source organism: Leptonotus elevatus (assembly GCF_054856555.1). NCBI lineage: Eukaryota > Metazoa > Chordata > Actinopteri > Syngnathiformes > Syngnathidae > Leptonotus > Leptonotus elevatus. The sequence goes on from NC_141244.1 coordinate 17,870,662, forward strand.
CAGCTGTTGTAGTTCTTAAAAATAAAAATAAAAATGAACCTCCATGCTCGCCCTTGTGGACGCGGTTCCCCGGTTTGGCACCCACAAGGCAGCCATGTTTTGCCAACGCGCAGATGGCCGCCTTGACAGCAGGGTGGGGAAGCCCTCACGTTTCATCTTTAATCATTTCATGTGTTCCACGTGAAGCCACCTTTTCATTGAAGCTGTGAACCGCCATTAGCATAAGGTGTCGCATGCGGCAGTCGCACATGCGCCTCGTGCGTTAACCCGTGTGCTTGCTTGTGTCATCGTTAACAAGGGTTAACAATCGCACATGATCACGTTGCGACCTCAGAATGCACGTTTAAGGTGATGTCGTTTAAAAATGTGGAAGGAAAATCTATGCACAGCGTCTTGTATATTTTAACGTAAAAACAGAATAATCAAATGCATTGTTGTTTGTTGCTTGTGCATTGGCAAGTACGGCAAGTCAAGCACATCACATGTAGGACTGCGAGACGAGACCCACGCAACAGGGCCACAGGTGATCGGGGGCCGAAATGCCACGACCTTGTTTAACATCGCAAGAGTTTTCTATATTTCTCGGAATAAATAATGCATGAATCTCCTTAGCAAAATAGAAACATTGGCAGGAAGTGCCTAAAACTATCAACTCAACATTTTGGCTCGAAGCACTCGTATCATATTGCTCATATTTTGGTCTATAAACTCCTCCTGGGAAAGCGTTTGAGTTTTCAATATGACATAAAATTTGATGATTTGCTATCCAAAACTGAGCTCTCTCTCTCTCTTATAAAAGCTGCCATTTTTTCAAGGCGGATCCTCAAAATGGTCATTAAGTTTTGATGCCCACATATACATTTGCAACAGGATACACACACTTCAGCCCCCCCCCCCCCCCCCCAAGGTGATTATTTGATCAGAATAATACAAAAACACAACAATGCTGCGGCAACATAGTGTTAATTTTCTTGACAATAATATTTTCTATGCAGCCCCACTACGGTATTCTGGTTAACATTGCATTCATGGAATATGAGATAAGCAGCAAAATCCAGCAGTTTTTATCAATATCAGAAGTCGGCCATTTTGCCACTTGCTGTCGAGTGAAAATGACATTACAGTTGCTCAAGTCTCACAGCTAGGCTTCAGAAAACAGGTGAGCTGTGATTGGTCATTGCCTGAACCTGAGCAACTGTGATGTCATCTTCAGTCAACAGCAAGGGGCAAAATGGCCGCCCCCTGAGATGGGTAAAAACGGATGGATTGTGCTGCATAACTCATATTGCACAAATGTCGCGGGAAAATGACATCACAGTTGCTCAGGTAACAACCAATCACAGCTCAGCTTCAGAAAACAGGTGAACTGTGATTGGTCGTTGCATTTTAGGTTCACATAAAGGCCTAGCTACACCAACCCGACGTCGGCTGTGGCGTCAACCCAGACGTCGGCACGTCGCGTAGAAAAATGACGTAAATACACACCGCACCGACTACGACTATTACGTACCTTCAGCGCAATGCGCGAGAAGTAATTCCCCTCCATACCATCGGCGGCGATAGTCATTATTCCTAAAGGCAACCAGAAACCTCTTTACGGGGGGGGGGATATAAAAACGTAAACAAAGCATACCGGTTACTTTTGAAAAAGTAATTATATTTACCAATTACAAACAGTTGCTATACTTCTCAAGTATAAAAGTAAATCCTAACTGCTATATCCAGTCGCGTTTGTCGGCATACCCTTTAACGGTAATATCACACAATGCCGGTCTCTCTTGAACCAAAGAGATGAAATCATCTTCCCGATCTTCTGTCCAGACAGACATCGTACGATTAAATGCGGAGGGTAAAGCAGGGTGATGATGCGCAACACGAGCGAAGGAAAAAATGGTCCCGGTTTTCCATCAGTACTGTTTATCCGCGTTTGTCATTTCCTCTTCTTGCCCGGCGCGCTGATTCGCTAGCCAACAGCCAATCGCAGTGATCAAAATGCCCCGACGTCGATTCAACATGTGGAATTTGCTGAGAACGCCCGCCCCGCGATGTATTCCAACTCGATCCGACTTTACACAACAGTCATTTATACACTGATCCGACGTCGGATTGGTGGCCTAAGACTAAGTTGTGGTAAATTGGTGTGAGTGGTTATGTTCATAGGTCAGCTAGACAACCCCATGAGGGCAACACACATTTATAAAAAATAAAAATAAAAAAGACACATTGGTGGGTTCTACAGGCCCATGGAAGTTGTAGATGCCACCTTTGAATCACCTTTCCCACAACGCTCGAAGCATGCATCGTAACTATTTTGGATGCGGCGCCCCTGTTTCTCCTGATGCAATGCAGCGTGACATGCTAACAGGATTTGAATCTCTGTTTAGCCACTTTTAGCTTCTGTCTTGACACCAAAACTTTTTCTCCTGTAAAAAAAGGCCGCGCTTGAAGAGCTATGGCCCTGTCTCGACACCGCGGTGGCAATTTTCTCCTCATACGCTCAAGCAGATTCCACAACACAGTGGATGTTTTTCTCTTCGGCTTGATCTCATCAAACAGAGTCACTGAGCTGACTGTGACAAATGGCCCTGTCGCTGTATAACCTCCATTTCTCTCGCCGTCTTCACTGTTTGGACATTTTGCTTTCCCCCCTCCTGACGGCTCCTCCCGCTTATGGATGGCTTCATTTTCACACTGTCTGCGCTAGTCTCAAGTTGTTGTTGTTGTTGTTGTTGTTTTTTTCTCCTCCCTTCCTATTGGCTGCTTTGATTCTTGTCACTTGCCCTCGGATGGATGCTCTGCGAGTTAGTCACCAACCGGTTTTCCCCCCTCGGACGCACAGCCTCCTCGCTCTAAGTTTAGCTATAATCCTCTATTTCTGAGACAGCATCTGGACGGCACCAGCAGATGGGAGGGTTATATTTATTCTGCCTCTCACGCTCGGCCAAAGCGTACTTGAACGCCGCCACGGTGTTTAAATAAAATATACAAATGAGAGATTCGCTTGTAAAACGCGAGGGTGGCAGCAATTAAAAGTAAAACAGGTCATATAAGAGGGGGTGGCCGAAGTCTCAGGAGAAATTTAGTCGTAACCAGGGAAAAGTTTTGCTAATTTGCTGCCTACTTCTCAAAGTGTGTCTGAGCGAGCCTCTTTTATTTTGTATTTATTTTTGTTTACCTAGTGGCATTAAGCTAGCACGCATTAGCCCGACCATCACGTTCAACAAACTTGATAACTAAAAGAATGTTGATGTTTTGACTTTAACCTCTCGAGAGGAAAAATATTTCCCCGCCCCTGACATGTGTTTTTGTTTACACACGGTAGCGTGTGCAGAGCGAACACAGGTGACTGGTTATAAGATCGACTTAATGGCTTTAGATGTAATTGATTATTCCAAGTGGCGGAGCGCCGTGGTTTTGAATGTCCTTCCTTAGCCCCTAATCACCAGCTTATGCGGCCACAGATTTCAAGAGAAACGGCTTCAGTCTCGGGGGCGAGGCATAGGATTGTCTGTCTGAACTCGTTCTAGAGGATTTGTATGTAAGAGAACAACAATTGCGAAGGTGATGTACTGCGTGATGTGCGATCTGTGTTATCTTTTTTTTTTCTTCCAGACGCGCGGTGCTGTTTAAAAAAACACTTTTGTGTCAGATAAAGAAACTGATCAATCAAGTCTTTTGACAAAATTGGAGCTATTGTGTTGAGCCTGAATAATAGGATTCCAGTGCGAGTTGTCAGCGTTCTTCAGTGAATGCCTTTCGAGACAATAAGTCTTCTAAATAAATGCATCAAATGATATGACAGCTTCGATATCTCTTTGACAACCAAGGTTCGTGTTGCACAACAATGACAAAGAAATAAGTTTGAAAAGTTTCACGGTGGCAAAATGATCCGACCGGGGAGTTGGAATGGAAGCTGCGAAGAAAGGGAATGTCAGTGCAATTCTCCAACCACAATACTGGATTAATTGCCAATTCTAAAGGAACACAACTTGCGCGTGAAGCTGCGAATCGACACCGTCATATTGACGACCGCGATCCTCTGAAAAGTTGGAAATGGTGAGTAAATCCCGACTTCAGGTGAAGTGCTATCTTGGGGAGGTCTTGTTCACGAGCGAAAAAAATGTCAGACAGTCAATTTTGCTTTTCGATTGACGTTTCCACTAAAAGGACATGATACACAGTAGCAGAAATTAGTCTTCTTTTGTGGAATGTCCAGAATCACTTTTGGAGATCTGATGGGGGAACTTTTGTTTTGTTATGTTATTGTTTTTTTGTGTTTTTTTCTTCTTCTTTTTTGAGAGAGCTCAGTATTGTTCATTCAGTAATTTTACCGATTCGACATGTCATCATCATTGCTCTTTCTCTTTTTTTGTTCTTCTTTTTCTTCACCTAAAACCTATTAAAAATCCCATACCGTTCACCTAAACCAAATACTTCAGAATCCAGCTGAGTCGTGAGGTTGTCAGGAGACCCGAGGAAGGATCAAAGAAAAGAAAGGAAAGTGAAATCCAGCACCGACCAGACACCCACCGGGTTACCAACTCAACCGACTTAAGGCTCTTTGAGAAGAAGCAGCAAAGCTCAAGGCACACCTAGGCAACACCGGAGAGACCATTTCGAAACTCTTGAGTACCCCCATGGTGGAACTAAAAAAGATGCCGGAGACAAGAAAGGCTGAGCTGCTTCGACTTCTTCGTCCTGCCCCTGTGTCCTAGATAAGTGGAAAGAAAATGGATGGACGCTAGTCGCATCTGATTAGATCCCTGTCAATGACAAGTCAAGTCAAAAGACCTCAAGAGTTACAAGTAAACCAACAAATAACCCACACATGACGCACGACAGGTTTGATGGGTGGAAATCTGTCACGCGAGCCTGAGTCATCCATGATGACACCCATGCACGCGTTAACCCACGCGACCTCACACAGTACGCACTTCAACTTCAAGCTCCGGCTACTTTCTTTCCTGTGAGGCATCTTGTTGCCAGCAGCCTACGAGACTTCCACGTGTTGGTTTCCTCGTAATGCTGCAAACAGGCGTGAAATGTCAACCTCCTACCACCGGGATGATGTCGTCCTCACGTGCGGCATATGCGCGCTGTAACGCGCGGCGCATCCACACCTCATGAAAACTATTCAAATCAGAAGCAGCTTGTGAACTGTAAAACACATAAACGTGCCTCTGATATTTCAATAATAGAATCATTTTACACTTGGATCTGGCATCACACATTAGGCATGGGTGCTGTTTAGTGGGTCTCTCGGAACATTTTGATACTGACAATATCATAGTAACACTGTGTGCGTGTGTGTGTGTCCATTGTTTCTCCATGAATCAGCACCAGTCCACTTGGCTGCTGAAGAAGTGCAATGTCCCATCGTTTCACTGAGGGTGTCCAAGGAGCAAAATCAAAAGATTAGGCCAGCCCACCAAAGGGTGGTGGATAATGTGCAATATGTTATGTATTTATTTTATTTATTTATTTTTAAAAAAAAAATTTTTACGGGGAAAAAAGAGAGAGAGAGCAATGATGATGACATGTCAAATCGATAAAATTACCGAATGAACAATACTGAGCTCTTAAGAAAAAAAAAAGGGGGGGGGGGGGAAAAGGCATATGTTGTTATGTCTACATGTCGCTATGTCCCTAGATTTCCTCCTAAGCTCTCATGCGCCTTATCCACTACTTTTATACCCTGCTCGCACAGACATCATTTCCCTTTCCCAAACTTGTAAAGTAATTTCCACTTTTATCCACACAAGTCCTTAAAATGCCTGATGACTTCCAAACAAACAGCTGAGCCGTCTGGCTGCTACACGCGCGCGCACACGCACACACACGCGCGAGAGCTGTGAGCACGTTGCAACTTGCTGAGTACTGTTTGAACCAAATCGAGGAATTAATGAGGGAAGAAATAACAGGCTGTCGTGGTGGGACACTGTAGTGTGTGTGCGCGTGTGTTTGTGACTTGTTAAAATCTGGTCTGGCTGTGATACAGTGTGGATTTTGTCGTGACACTTAATAATAACTGATTAAGGCAGCGTTATGCAGAGCAGTTCTTTGTGAAGGGATGCACGTGGCTTTTTCGATTCCGATTAACTATGGTGGCCTCAATAAATATTATTTTGTAAAAAGATTTGGATGGAAAGTTCTGGGCAGTAAAGCCATTGTGCCTTTTCTGTAACAACTCTTGATTTTGCTATGTCAGTTGGTTGTTTTGTATGGTTTGTTGGTTCAATCAAACATACATTTCTTGACAATAATATGTTACACGTGACCTCACGAGTCTAAACATGACATTCTGATTAATATTACATTTGTGGAATGAGCAAAATCCAGCCGTTTATATCCATATCAGGGGGCGGCCATTTTGCCACTTGCTGTCGACTGAAGATGACATCACAGTTGCTCAGGCAACGACCAATCACAGCGCACCTGTTTTCTGAAGCTGAGCTGTGACTGGGTGTTTCTTGAGAACTGGGCAACTGTGATGTCATTTTAACTTGACAACAAATGGCAAAATGGCCGCCTTCAGATATTGATTAAAAACGGCTGGATTTTGCTGCTTAACTTATATTCCACTAACGCAATATTAATCAGAATACCATATTTGGACTAGTGGGGCTGCATAGAATATATTATTGACGCAAATTTTTTTTTTTGGGGGGGGGTGACCTCCCCTTTAATTTATTGGTTTTTTGGTTGGTTGGTTGGTTGATTAGTTGATTGGTAATTTGATTCATTGGTTGTTTTGTCAGTTAGTTCCTTAATTTATTTGTTTGCTGGTTGGTTGTTTTGTTGGTCAGTTGATTGTTGGTCGGTGAGCTGGTTAAATGATTGGTTTATTTCATGGTTGGTTGACTTCGTGGTTGCTTTTCAAATGGTCAGTTGGTTGGTTTGGTTGATTATTGGCTTGTTCATATATCAATTGGTTCATTTTTGGTTGCTTTGTTTATCTTTGGTTGATTAGTCAACACAATTTTTTTTTCGAAATGTCCATGAATTGCATGTTACGCGAAAGAATGTATTAAATGTTGGTGCAAATCCCAACAATTGCAAATGCTGTTTTCCACATGAACCAGGAAGTGGCCCGCTGACAAACAAATGCAAAGACTAGTTGGTGAAACGAGGAATGCGGTATTTTGTTTTGACATTTCAGTCAAGAGGAAACAATTTGCCTCGCTAAAAAAAATACATTGTTGTCATCTTGTTCCTTCCTCCTTGAGGCAGGAATGCAACATGATAATGCTAATATACCAAGTGAACCCAAAGCAGTTAAAGGTTAGACCTTGATGGTGGGCTGTTCTTTCCTGTACTTTCACCTTGTTGGTCAAAAAGCCTCAACTGCTAATCGACTTGAGTAAAGCATATACACACACACACCTGCATCCGCACCTGCCGCAGTTCACTATGCAGACCAAAAACAAAAACCGATGAGCAAAAACAACTTTCTGCCACATTGTCATTATTGTGTGCACATGCTTGTCTGCATTTGTCCTGCACGTGTACTCGTTGGCGGACACACGCACAGCAAGTCAACATCCACCCTGGAACATCAGGGTCACGATCCCAACAGCACAGTCGCCTAAGCTTATGAAATGAGTGTCTGGTCCCGTGCCCCCCAGCACACAAATAACCTCTCTCATTTAGACAAGACATCGCTAAACCTCCAGTCATCTTCTTATCTCGTGTAATTACAAATCAACATTGGCTTAGTGCTGCAGTGGCTGCCGAAAAGTTACCTCAAAACAAGAGTGACACATTGTTTCTTTACTGAATTGAAATAAGAGTGGTCAAATTTCAAACATTTACAGTATGTCCTTTAAAAGACAACTCTGTCTAGCCTTTTTCTAAACATTTCATTTTCTATTTGGCATTAAAAAAAAAATCGTCCTTACTACGTGCTATGTGCTACGGCAAACAAGAAAACCTGCTCTGGGAGTAACTTTTTTTTTTCTTCTTCTTCTGGAGAGCTCAGTTCATTCGGTAATTTTACCGATTTGACATGTCATCATCATTGCTCTCTTTTTTCTTTTTTTTATTATTAATTTTGTATGTGGGTGTGTATGTGTGTGTGTGCGTACGTGCGTGTGAGTGTGCATTCATTAGTTCACCTAAAACCTATTAAAAAATCCCATACCGTTCACCTAAACCGAACACTTCAGAATCCAGCCAGAGTCGTGAGGCCATCAGGAGACCTGAGGAAGGACCAAAGGAAAGTGAAATCCAGCACCGACCAGACACCACCCACCACCCACCGGGCCACCAACCAGAGTCCTTCGCCAACCCCAGAAACATCTCAATTCCAACAAATCAGGGAGACCTCAAGAGACCGAAGGAGAGACTGAGGAAAGGAAGGAAGGATAAACGAAGCCGAGTGAGATCCACAGACACCAGCCTCCACCGATTCAACGACCTGAGGAGGAAGCAGATTGTGTCTGAGTTTCGATAGATGCTGGTGTGGTGGATCTGGCATGCATGAAAATCTCCACCAAAGAGGGGAGCCGTCGACCCCTGCCAGGACAGAGCAAGCGCAACACCTCAGGGCCCCCCAGGCCACGGCAGCGCCAAGGGACAACCTCCGGGCCCCGCAGGGGCCACCGGCCGGAGCGAGCAAACCCAGGAGCAGGAGCGCCCCCCACCCCAACACGGCCCGCGCCCCCAACCCAACGCAGCAGGACGGGGCAGTGAGTCAGATGCTAACAAGTGGGATGAAAGTAGAGAAACTCAAGCCAAAGCTCAGTGGAAGAATACATGCAGACTGAGATTGTGAAAATGTCCAGAGAAAAGTGTCTATGTTTATTTTTAATGCTACAAATGAGGGCATTGAGGGTTGAAAAGTTGTTGGTTGAAATACCAGCTCAGGCCTTGCTGTGCATGAATGAATAAATGAATAAATGCATGAACGTGATTGTTAGGCTCATTGAAGACTCAATGTGCCTTTGAAATAAGCTCCAGCTTGACTATTTTTCATGGGAAAATATGTAATGGAATCGCTTAGCAATTAAATAACACTCACAATCCGCAGCGTGTCAAACGTGCAGGAGACAGACAGTGTTATGACATGGACAAGCATGGCTGCTCAGGGAAAATGCTTTCCGGTGTTAATTGATGATGTGACTGCTGGCGGATGTAACAAGATGAATTGGGAGGTGCGTAGGACTACTCGCATTCAAATTAATGCTACAAAAGTGACAGGCTGGAGGACCCTAAACGTACTGAGAAGGCAACTTGACTTTTTGAAGGCAATTAAATGTTGTTGTTGTTTTTGGCCAAGTGGTGTCAACCTAGTAGAGCGTGACTTTCAGTTAATAAAAAAGAGAAGGCAGCAAGAAAGCTCACAATCCATACATTTATCCCTATAATAAAAGTCATGATTATACTATGTTTACAATTGTGTCACTTTACTTTTGGACCATTGGACACGGCTCTGCGTAAAAGGTCTCAAATCCCTCAATGTTAATGCCGTATTTGTGTGCAACTTTCTAAATTCTGAAAGAGTCTCAAATCCATCCATCCATTTTCTATCCTGCTTATATAACATGTTGAGGGTTTCAGAGAGCTTGAGCCTATCCCTTGTTGATTATACACCCTCAGGTAGTCAATCACAAGTTGTTGTCCCTCCTAAGTCAGATTTGGTCCCCCTGTCACGCGGTGTTCCTCAAGGTACAATCTTGGGGCCCATCCACACTCATGATTCCTTTCAGAGATGTCTCAGCCAATTTGGAGGAATCTCTTACTCTCGATGTATTTTTTCTTTCAGCCCTGATTGAAGTACACGGTATTGGTTTGACTGCAATTAATAGCAGGATGACTCGCAACTCATTTCATTTAAATGCAGTCATCATTAATTGTTGCTGCCCACGGTTTGGCTCTTAAGGTTTCCACTTGCTTGGAGTCATTTTTGAATTTATAGAACACTTTACAGTCATTTTTCAAGAATGAATTCACCTTGGCAGAAATGTTGGGGTCACTTTTTGAAAAAGCAAATTTAAACTCTAACCTCTTTTTCCACCACCAAAATATTTCAAAACGTGGGTGAAAATAATCATTCACACTTTTGCAATTCTCTTTTCATCGGTCTCATTTGGTTGAAAATGCCAACACTAAGCTTTTGTCTACATCCCATAGTGACATAACTCCCATTCTGTTGTCCTCCATTTTCAATTTAGGATTCAGTACAAACTTTTAACAGTCACTCATAAAGAAAGCCCTCACTGGTTAGTCTCCTCTATACTTAGTGGATGTGAAAGACTTTCATTGTCCTCTTATGTCGCTGTGGTGCGCTGACTGCCTTTTACTTCCTGTCCCTCACACAAGTTTGAAAATGTGAACGTCTTCCATATTGTGGAGCGCACTTAGCATTTGAGCTAAGTGCTGCCTATTCTGCGGACATCTTTTCAACGTAGTTTAAAAAAAATTGTTTAGGTAGGAATTCCAGTAAGTCTTGATTATTTTCTTTTATTTTTTGTCTTGAACTGTGTTTGTTACATTTAGATGAGTTTTGTTTCATTTTTTTCTTTTTTTCCCGCTTTCCTTGTTCGTGTCCTGTCTTGCTCGTTAAGTTTTCATTAATCATTTCCACCTGCTCCTGTCAGCTCACCTTGTGTCAACCAATCAGCTCTCTCAGCCACTTGCGTCGGCTCATTGTTTCTGTTTGTTGCTGTCGGTGGTCACATAGCCTTTATTGTACTTTTTTAATGACCAAGTTATTACACGGCAACACAGCGATACGTACTTACACAAGTTGCGCATAACGGGATGAGCCGTTAACGGCTTATTATTTCCCTATTGGTTTCATCACCAACCGACTTTCTCACTGATCTGGCCTGACCTTTGACCTTCACATGCCATGAATACCAACTGGTTCCATATCTCCACAAAGAGATGTGCGGGTCACGGTGGCCATTGTGCGAGCCAGACATTGTTATCGTTGTGATTAATCTCTGTCAGTGCGGCTGATATCACCTCTGTGTGCGTTCAGCTCGCTCCAAAATATTTCATAATGACGGTCAAGCCAGCGTTCATCTTGTCATCTCAAAAAAAAACATTGCGCTTTAACGTTGTGCCATACTGATGCAAAAAAAATATTTGAATTGGAATGCATAAGATACTTATGCACATATATAGCATGCCATCTGTTTGAGCTCCCCTATGACTATACGCTATCACGCATTGCATGCTGCGGCTCAAAACCAACTGTCTTTCTCTTTTTGTTGGTAATTATTATCACAAAAGAACTAGTACCGCTTTGCATCGTATGCAGGTGGTAACTGTGTGAAGTAAAAATAAAAAATAAAGCAGATGTCATGTTTTTCCACCCCCAACAGCTACCAGCTGTGAATGTGCTGCCTGGGCCACTGTGCTGCCAAGAAATAAATATAATTACTGCTAAAATTATCTTTAACAAGCAAGGACTGGTTCTGAGTGTGCACACTTACACATAGAGTACACACAAAGTTCCTTTAATGTAATTAATGTTAATGTATTTTAGGACACACGGTGCTATTTATTGACTTCAAATACGTGAGTTGTATAAAAACATCCAGCGTTGTGTCACTTTATCCATCTCATTTTCAGCTATTAGACATGGAGGACATGGAGTCTCAGATTCCTAAATGTTAAATGGCATTTTTGTGTGTAAGCCGCTACATTTAAGATGGGAGTCTACACTTTAATCATATCTTAAATGTTGTAGTCAAAATCCATAATTTTCTTCTTTTTTTTTTATCTTGCTTCAAATAAGCAATTGCTTAATAATGTAGCAAATTGTGGTTGTGGTTCACAGGCACTAATAAAGAAAAAATTTGACAAAATCAGAACTGTAAACCGTAGGCAAGCTATTTTAAAATATTTACAGTATTTATTACTGTATGTTGCACCAAGTCAAAACTTTCGTTTTACAGCATAGCTAACGCTATCCCTCCACTGTGATGGACAATGCATTTTATTCAAGTTTGCAAGGGCAATGTTTGTAATCTAATTTTATTAACGGCGTCCATAGTTCAAAGCGTGTTATTGCTTGAGTTAGTTTGCAAAAGTACAGTCAGTGTTCCCAACAAACTTCATTTTATTTAAATGCACTTGGTTGCTTGATTTCTCATTTGAGGAAAGGACAGGCACTCCAGAAATGCAACTATTACTACAAACATTTAAATGTCCATTTTGCATAGTAGCTTCTTTATATTGATGAACATTTAAAATGTTAATCTGCTAAATATTGTGTTTACATACTACATGTTTTGACAAAAAAGAAAATTTTCCGAGTGGAAACAATTATTTTTTTCATTTTTGTGAAGAAAAATATGTATTTCTATTATTTATGTGGAAGTTAATGCAAATTCATGTGCGGGGGGGAAAAAAACTTTCAAAGCTGGTTTGGTATCATGAGAAATAAAACAAATGCCAGAGGGGGGAAACAACAAAAAGCAAAACTTGATTTGAATAATGGCATTGTCTTTTTTTGTTGTTGTAATAAGTCATAAGTGTAATATTTTTTGATCGCTCTTGTACGGACATGCTGGGTTTTCATTCACCATTTAAGTTAGGCTTCTTCAAAGTGCATCAACTCAATTAATTTCTTAGCTACAAAACAAATGGTAGCAGCATGACCTTTTATTCATGCAAATCCACTAAGTCATACACTTAAATACCAACTCCAAAAGAAAAAATGCTTCTCCAAAGAGAAAATGAGCACTTAGCTAATGTACACAAGATAAATGTGTTGTTTTGCAAGAACATGTAATCACAGCCCAAGATTTATTATTTGTGGCATCAATGTGGACAGCAGTCGTATATTTGTGTTTCAAGGAATATGGATCGCTATGACGATGACATATAATGGAACTTCCAAGGTCAAACGCAATCAGTTCCGAGACGCTGGTTGTTAGTTATAACTCATAATTTAGCCATACTAAATAATGGACTACTACTGGGTTAAACTGTTGTAACCAGAAACACATTAATGAGGCAACGTTTACGGTAACATATTAGCATGAACTCTTATACAAAAAAAATATATACATCAATCTAAAAATAAGATCATTGCAATCATGTTTTTAAGCGATTAAACAGACGTAGGCCTACTAAGCACTAACCCTAACCCGACGCAAACAGAGCTTTTCTGGCAGCATGATTCCGATGTTACAGTGTGGGACAGATGTGAGGTAAACGGCATAGCCAGCTTCTAGTAGCTGCTGGGACCAAGCAAAAAATAAAAAAATAAAAAGGATAATGGTCAGTGCATTGCATTGTTTAGCAATGTTGAACCTTCAACAAAGATAGCATTTCACGTTAGCTAAAGCAATAACACAAATACCAGATTGACTCGTGATTAAATTTGTTATAAATAGTTCCTGGTGAGAGGTTATTGTATATTTGATTTTCAGCTAAATTGCAGTGTTCACTCGAGGAACGAACTAAAGAAAAAAACGGAATTGAAACATTTCAAAATAAAACATAAAATTGTGCTAAATGTTTCTTAACAGAATTATATATTTTTTTAAATAATTTTCTCGTGTTCTTCTTCTGTTACCAAAGCCACAAAAAACAAGTGTGAGCGTGAATGGTTGTTTGCTCACCGTCCCATGACCCTAATGAGGACAAGCGATACAGAAAATGAATACATTTAGGACAATATTTTTGTTAACAGAATTTTTGGTAAAGCTAAAAAATTTTTACCATCTTTAAAAAGTTTGATTTAGGATTAACTTGTAGAACCGTGAATTACATCCCTTATTAAAAGCAATTTTTTTTCCTTTGTTTTAATAGTCTTACAGTGACTTAAATAAGAATGTGCGTGAAGCGGAACTCGTGTCATACACTTGCACACAGACCCAGATACAACAACAAAGAGAGACACACACACACACACACACACAGATGAATCCCCTCATTAACACGCATCCTGCAGGCTGCCCTTGATTCATTTTGGCATCAGCAGCATGTTAACACGCGCGTATATTGAGGGGCTATTCATTCTAGTTTGCAGCCTATAAATACTCTAGTGCCCTCCATATGTGACACGTCCAGAAATAACCAGTAAGTATTAGAGAAGAGATTACATGTGAAGATGGACGGCCAGACAAATGCATAATAAAGACGGAGAGGGAGTTAAAAGGCGGGATTACATCAACAGGACTAAGTCAGTGGGGCAGGACTGCGGGTCAAACATGATGAATGGAGGGACGGACGGAGGAAAGTAGTAATCTGGGAACATCTGGAGTGCGGTGACACGCTCATGGAATACCACACAAACACACTACTCCTTCTACTTCTGTCCGCATGTAGGTAATAAATTACATTTTATGAATTAAAACCAAAAGGCTCTGCGTGCTTCGACTGCTCCCTCTTCTTACATCTGGGTTGTAAACAGTCAAGCACTCATTACATGTCAGCAGCAGTGGGAAATAACAAACTACGCACAGTGATTCATTACTACGGAAGTGCGGAACTGCCAATGTGGAGTAAACATTTTTGACTGGCAATTAGATTCTAATGTATTTAAAGGTATAGTCGTATTTAAAGGTTTATCTGGGGCGTTTCTGGGCAAATACTTTTCCTTTCAGCCAAGCCGTGGAGGCAAGCTACTATAAGTGGCTTATGCAAATTTTGCTGCGCGAACCCCCGCTCTTGATTGGTGGACTGCTTTCGCGCTCGTTCCTTGGTTGGCTGCTTCTCTGGCTTCCTTGAGCATCAGTTTTGAATATTGTGTTTACAAACAGAAACGGAAAAATGTTGCACAGTACCTTTAAATATGTTGGAACATATTTGCAAATATAATAAATAATATACTTTTTTTTTTTAATATTTTACATATTTGCCAATATGTTTGAACGTACTTGTAAGCTAAGTTCGGAAATGTTAGCATTTTTTACCCCCATAATGCCACTGGGTATGCACATGTCATCAAATGCCGAACAGAAATCATTCACAGCAGACAATAATAAATCACAAAAATTACGAATAAACAATGTTTACATACTTAATTTTATATATATATATATATATATATAGGCAAATTGCTAAAGAAAATAACATTGTTTAAGTTGCATATGCACAATTCTAAATTTTTAGCATTTAGCCAAAAACAACGTTCGAATGTACTTGCAAATACGTTTAAACAAGTACGTTCGAAACTTCGAACTCATTTGCCAGTTAAAAGCATTTATTTTGGCTGACGTACATTAAAGTGCTTAAGGAGATTTTTCATGTGTCCGTACTTTACTTTTACTTTACTAAACTACTATCAACGAAAATCGTTCCTACCTCCAGTTTCAGTCCTTTCTTGCCAATTTAGCCACATGCGTTTTCTATCTTCTGTTTACCATAGTTACAGTAAATGCGGTGTAAACACTCACTGTCACTCACTCTGACATTAGCACAGTTCTCCTGATTGTTTACAAGTAATAAGAGCATAAAACAGGATTAACAAGCAAACCAAGAAGAAGGTGAAGTTTTCTTGGCAGTTGTTTTCGTGTCAGGCGGCGTGATTCATCCTCTGTGTAGCTTGTGGTGGAAATGTTTACCGTACGTATCAATTAAATCTGCAGATATGTCATTAATAGGTGGAGTGCTTTTGACCATGAGGCGGCAAATCAATCAGTCATTCCAGTTGAATATGCTTTTGTCACAGGGGAAACGCTCTAGATTGCAACCCGCCACATGCAGGAGTTAAAAAGAAGAGGATTTGCACCTGCCTTTCAGGCCATGTATACTCGTAGTTTTTGTAAACGGGAGATATTTTTCTGCGGCTCGCCTTGTCATCCATACGTCCGCGGGGATTTTTTTCATTAAAAACGAAGGTTTCTAAAAACTCCGACCAAAGTGAAGATTTGCGTATTTCTCCGGCTCAGCGGTCGCGTGTGTCCGTCAAGAAAAATATATATATATAAAAAAATAAAATAAAGAAAAAGAGCCATGATGATGACATTACCGAATGAACAATACTGAGCTCTTTAAAAAAAAATAATAATACATAAATAAATAAATAAATAAAAAATAAAGAGGAAGGCGGCGTGGATTCACTTACCCGCCAGGGAGACCATGTTTGTGTGTGTGTGGTGGGTGAGTGGGGGGAAAAAGTTGTCACGCTTTTTAAGATTTTGTATTTTATCCTCTTTGTTTTCCTCTATGTTCCGTTTATGATGTACTCATTGACTGTTTACAAGTATTATTTTTAATTAATAAAAATAAAAAAAAGTCTTGTGTGCGCTGACAGCACTGATCTGCATATATACCGATTAGCGGCTGACAGTCCGTATAGACAGACGTATAGTGAAGTGACGTCAAGAGATGAGCAGTATTTGGCTAACTACTGCCACCTAGAGGCTTGGCATGCATCTCATTGTAGGCCCAATTTGAGGAAGTGGCGTCGTTAGATGGAGGCGTACTCTGAGTGGATAGGATTTGGGTAAATGTTGCCATCTTAAGGTCTGGAATTGTTATGAACTTACTTAAAAATGCATTAATGCGGTTAGCTGTGGATGTTTTCTTTTCTACAAACGTCGTGGTGTTAACACTATTTTTTTCTACACTCAGAGGAGGGAAATATCCATATTTAAAAATACCCTGATACATGTGTACATGGCCAAAGATGATATTTAAAGACACAAAATTTGCCAATAAAATGTGTCCTCATATTTAAAATCAAGTCCAAAGGCTCATGTATTAAATTAATTGCCAAAGATAAATACGAAGGACATTTTCGCTAAAATTATGGTTAGTTTTAATTAGTTTCGTAAACGTAAAATGTAGTTTCAGCTCATTTTCATTTTTGAAAAGCATTTTTGTTTCTTAATGTTTAATGGTAATGAGAATTTAATCTTAATTTGAGTTATTTCGTTAGTTATCGTTAACTAAAAAAAAAACATTAGTTTGTAGATTAGCTTGCGCTGTTTCATCTGTTTGCCCAAGCTATGAAGTTTGCGCACGTTTTTGCATGTGTAAACCTTAAGTGAAATAATTTCCTTGTTCAATAAATGGCAACTTCCCACCTGCGAGGACATTACAGTATGTAAATACACTGTTAGAAACCCATTTAAAAATGATTGCTCGGGAAAAAAAAAAAAAGAATGTTTGCATGTGTATGGGAATAATTAGCCGGCTAATGAACATTATATTAAATTGTTAATCAGTCAATCAGTCAATAAAGCCCATCTAGGCAATGTATCAACACTTTTGTTGTTACTTTGCTGTTGGCCTCTGACGCTGTCCTAGCACAAAGGGAGCTTGCAAATGTGTACGTTGAACCTTGAACCGGAGACACGAACCCACACAGGGGTTAGCTTAGCACTAGCTAGCTTCTACGACAGACACAACAACACGGACGGATGGAAAACTTTACAAAAAGCGAAAAAGCACTCTGGGTTCTGCCGTTAGCCAGTGTAGAGCGTAGCGAGGGATTCTGAAGGTTAAAGTAAATAATTTTGAGCTAGCTTGAGACGGTTGCTTTAGCACATCAGCCAGATACAGTAACTGCTATATGTTTTTTTTTTAAATTGATAATGAGGTTTGGTAAAGCACTTTGGGCAACATATGAGGTAGATAAATAACTATACTCCATTTACATTTAATGTTATGATCAAATTGTATTTTTCACCTTTTTGGACTATGACATGTTTTTTTGGGGGCAAAAAGTACTATTACAGTATAGTCAAATTAAACAGATCCTGTTTTTGTTCGGTTTTTCTGTGAACTCTTGCTTTGGCCAAAACAAAAAGCCACTTAATCACACGCACGCATACACACACACACACACACACAGGCCTAATTGTTTCTCTTTGGAAACAAACCCAATTGTGTTTGGCTGCACAAACAAGCAGAAACGGTCGCGACAGACACAGAGACGCTGTGGTACGAAGACACACACGGCAACAGGTCAAAACGGAGATGGGGTGATTGATGGGAGACTGAAATGATAGAGGACGGCGGGGACAACAACACGCTTTGGCTTTCATCGCCTCTGACCTCGATGCGAGAGATAGCCCGCACTGGGTTTTTTTTTTGCTGACATCGCACAGTGCAATTATACAGTAGATTGTAACTTCCAAAAGACCAAGTGACGTCTTCTCTGCGATAACCACGAGACAGCAATAAGTCCTTCTTTTATTGAAAGAAGACTTATCATTATGAAAAATGTCCAGTTAGGAAGGCAGAAGTGTTTTGCTTCCTGGATCTACTGAACTGCCTTACATCACGTCTCGTGAAAGCAAATGAATAACTCCAATAAAATCAAATGAAGTCAGCGAGCGAGCACCCGCAGGCTGCAATTAGCAGGCATTGAGTAGCGTCAGTTCAAGCAGCGATACTAAACGCATGTCACAGAGGCTTCGCGTTTCAGCGCCTGGAATAACGCTGACCGCAGCGTGCCGTCACATACGGGCCCACGCGGCAGCGGCGCGCTTTGGCATGAGTCAGACAGCGGCGCGAAGAGCAGGTAGTCACGTAAACAAGTGTCGGGTTTCCCGACGCGTGTACAGTAAAGTGTAGTATCAGTGACCAGAAGTGGATTACACACATGCATGATGTCATTTGTTTAAAGAGTGATAAGGCAATGGAGGAAAACAATTGTCAATACTGCAAATATGGAAAATTCCGAGTTGCTTGCTTTTGAAACACTAACTGGCCTAACATGTAAAAGTTAGGGATAGGTTTATTGGGCTTTTGGTGACATTTTACGATGAAAGTATAATGCACTATAATCTTTACAGGTGAACTTAATTTGACCCTTTCTTTAAAGGGGAAGTCAACGCCAAACATTTCTTGACAATAATATGCTCTCTGCACCCCCACTTGTCTAAATACGGTATTCTGGTTTATATTGAGTTAAATAGCAAAATCCAGCAGTTTTTATCAATATCAGAAGGTGGCCATTTTGCCACTGCTGCTGCTGTCGAGTGAAAATGACATCACAGTTGCTCGGGGGTCAGGCAACAACCAATCAGAGCTCACCTGTTTCCTGAAGCTGAGCAGTGATTGGTTGTTTACCTGAGAACTACATACAACATATTATTGTCAACAACAAAAAAACGTTTGAGGTTGACTTCCCCTTTAACTTTGGAATGCACATTTAGTGTTTCTTTTTTTCCAAGTGTGTCCATTTTACTGTCCTTCTGCGACTTTGCAGTCTCTGCATTTGTAACATGATGACTGGGAATGGGAATAATAAACAGAGCCAGTTCCCAGTAATTCAATTTTATTTTAAAAAAAAAATGTTACCTGGCAATTTGGCTTATGAATTCCTACATCGCAAATGAGTGATGACATCGCATGCTGGAAGCGTATTTTGGTTGTATAGCCCTTTATTGTATTGTATATGTCATTATGTTGTTACAGTAATACAAGTTCTTCAATTATTAACGCTACAGAATAGCTGAGTTCAAAATCTGAAATATAGAGAGAGAAGAAAGAAATTGAAAAGTGCCTCGTGAGCAGCCCGACGTGAAGTAATGAGTGTTGTTGTTTTGCCGTAGTGAAACTTTAGAACGTCCTATCTTGAAATATAACGTCATCTGGTCATTTTATTGCGTGACAAAGTTTGTTCAAGTATAACACAAAACCACGAAGTGCTGACATTAGCACAGACAACAAACAATAGTTGCTGTCTGACCTCATTTATCAGTATTACACAACTTAAATATGATCCATCCATTTTCGATACCGCTTGTCCTCATTAGGGTCCCGGGGTACATGTAGACAAATAACCAGTCGCGCGCACATTCACACCTATGGACAAATTACAGTCTGCAATGAATTTAGAATGTTTTAGGAATCCGCACAAGAAGCAGCGAGAGAATGCAAACTGCACAAAGGAAGGCCTGAGCAAAGATTCAAACCCACAACCTGTCAAGCGCGAGGAAGGTGTGCTGCCGTGCAGCCACATTTTTTTTCAAATCAACTTCCTTATAGCCAAAAGAAAATATGGACTTTAAACCATAGTTAAGTCAAATAAAATACATTGCACAGGAACATGCTGGTGAGGTGAGTCGTCTTATAAATAGTATACATTCAATTTTTAAAAATTTTTTTTTATCTGTTTGTATGGCTGGTACCGGTAATTGCGGACCACTACTTTAGATGTTCCCTAATTTTTAATATTTGTCCTGACAACTATTTTGTGTTTATGTGCAACTTCTCTGACTTTCGAGGTTCCACTGCATTTGTCTGGTTGATTTACTTCATGAATAATGCGTTCCAGCAGACTTCCTGCTCAGCATCAGCTCACCCTAAGGCTGTATTGATGCACAGATGTGTGTTTTTTTTTATTTTCTTCATGAGCATTTTATAATAGTTGAAGTGTGTAGACTATAACTTTTATATTTGCATTTTAAGCATATTATTATCTCCCTCTTCGTTTATGCAGCAAAACATGATCCGCGGGGGCATTTTGGTCAATAAAGAGTTGAAGATCCTTTTTCTACGTGACCCAGACGTCTCCTGTGTGGGTAACAACATGCCCAGTTGTGCTTATTATTCTCTCATATATACGTCAGTTATTCTTTATTGATGCACACATAAATTTGTATGTGTGTGCCATCACATACTGTGCTTGCCCTGCAGGCGATAGAGCCACGCGCACAAACACTCGTGTTCTTCCACAAACTTTAATAGCATCTTGCAGATACCGAGAAAAGCAAACACTTTTAGATACTTTTGTGTGTTGAACCCAAACAACAAAGCCTCCAAAGTCTGCTCTTAAGTAACTACGGTGAACTTTGCCCCTACACATGCCAGACAATAAAAGTTGTATCGAGTTATGATAACGAGTACAACGATACATACGCCCCTCTCGTTTTATATCCTCGCCCGTAACGTGTGTGCATGTGCAAGACACGCGCACTTGCACGTACCCAATGGTCCTCGCAGAAGTCCTAATGACGGAATGCACGTACACTTCCACGTGCAACTGCAGCAATTCGTCACACAAGTGATTGTTATTGCGCATAATCCCAATTCGTAAGACCTTCAGCAATGAATTCACTTGTATGTATGCAGCCTCAAGGGGAGGAAAGAAACACACCAGTTGTAATAGCAGTAACTGCGTCTGTAGTTGCCATGGTAACTCGGACTTGCTGGTCTCTCGTCTCTCCTGCACTCAGGCTTGACAGAAAGAAGAAAATGCATCGTTTGGAGACATTTGGGGGTCCTCCCTTTTTTTGCAGTTAGGAAATGGTTTTAAATCAACCATGTCTGATCCTGTGGACGTGGAAGTAGTAGTCCACAAGCACCGGAGTGAACTGGTAACAGTCCATGGACCATTTGGTGCAGATAGAGACTGAACTAAAAATATTTTATTGAGTGTTAAATTAGATTCTGAAAGAAGTTCAGTGAGGTGTGTGCCCAAAAGCTAACTTTATTGAGGTGGAAATCTCCTCCACCGCATACACAATGGATAAAAGATGTCTAATATTGTTAAAGACTTAATATGTGAAAAAAAAAATTGTCATAATAACAGTAATGGCAAACAATTTACTTTCACATGATACACGATGTAGCTTGTCTCATCATTACTTCTATTCTTTAGTTATAATGTATGGCATCACCATCTTTGGAAAACAACATTTGCTCACCTTAGCATTAGCACAGGATCGTACAGACAACAACTGCATTCAATGGTGAATTGTATTTTTTTTGTTGTTTTAATCTTTTTCTACGCCAATCCATTACATTTCTGATTTCCGTGGCCCAAAAAAAAGCTAAGGACCACTGGCCTAAAGAGTGCATTAAAAGGGATACAAGATGCATTTGTGCAAATGCTTCCCTTAATATAACTGTTCTCATATTTCTGCGTAATTCTCCCAAGCAAAGGCGACTGTATTAGCGCACTTCTAATAACACAGAACAGCGATGCTTTAAGCTGCAGTCGTTGTGTGCGCGGTTGCTCTTAAGCAGGGTTTAGCCTACTGTTGGATGTCTGAAACTATGGTCACTTACTAGCATTTGGGTCAGAGCATTACACGGCAACTTTGACACATTAATGTATTGATCTAGTCTGATCTTCGGGAACAATCCGAGTTACGTTTGCGCGCTTCTGTAGTCCAGGGCAATCTGGGCCTAAATAAGAGGCAAAACGCCTCATGGCTCAAACCCAAAGTGTTTACTCACGCACCCCACCCAAACGCGCACACCACCCAGCCCTCGGAGACCAACAACTTCCACAACTGTGTGTGTATCGCCCAGAATCTTCTACATGTGACGTGTCACATGCTAGGCCCGACTTTCAAACCCCCCCGGTAAATATTTTAGTCATTCATGTCTGAGCACAAGACAAATCTTTTTCAGTCTCTCTCGTCAGTCTTCTCCTGTGCCTTGATAATCTGCTTGGTAACGGCGAGCCGTTTCTGGGACCATCCAAAATAAATTTGACAGGGATCAGGTTACCCTTTACCCTCATCTTGCCCCTCTCCCTCGTCTCCCTCGTCTCCCTCCGTCTTGCTCCTTGCAACGCCGTAAACATTCCCTCCTCTCGTGCCAATTCCCACCGTTTAATGTCTTTCCTTTTAAATTCCCTGGACTTTCTATTTCCCATGTGGACACTTTAAAATGTATGGCGTTAATTAAAATCACACTCTCCTAATTGGACCTTTCCCAGGTCCCATTCATAATGTTTAACGTCACACCTCTGCCGGTTTGTATGCATCTCTGTGTGTCACTGGGGGGAAATTAAGGGAGCCAGAACGCAGTAAAAGCACAGCGCTGTCTGGATACCGCGAGTGTGTGCGGTGCACTCATTAGCCCGTGCCCTCTAATGAGAGCCCCGGGGGGGTTAACACCTATGGACAGGGCCCATCTATGCCAGCCTGGTTGTAATTATAGCAGCCAGTCCGAAACACGGCGCATTAACTGGCTTCTCTCCGCTCTGTAATTAGAAATGTCAGAGCTGACCCATTGTTCGTTTCGGCCCATCTCTCTTTCTCGAATTCTCCGCGGACGCCGAAGTGGGAATTGAACCGACGACTGAGTCCCTAGGCAATTATTTCCAGTGGTGTCACGCTGGCGTGGAGGCCAGTAAAAGGAGTGTTAGAAAACGAAGAAGAGTGCGGAGAGAGTCGACACCGCAGCAAGCTAGCCACAGTGAAAATGTGCAATTTGCTCCTCAAGAATATTGAAAATACAGCAGCGAGGGTTTGAGTTGACTTCCCTTTTGACCAATCTGTGCATTGTATATGCTCTCTTTTGCGATACAATGAAAAATTCACAGCGAACTTCTCAGGGGGGATCTCTTAGTTTCCTATTTACTTGCTTATTGGCAAACATAAGCACATCGCATATTACAACCTTGAGATTGCTCGACTCAAGGGCTCTTCGTCGCCCTCGAGGTTTACAGATTAATTTCACATTCATGCCATCCTCCAAGGTTGCTTTAATGAAATTTCAAGCCTGCTATATTTTATTTCCTCCAATTTTTACACTAACAAAAAATGCGCGGTGGCTGAGCGGAGGCGGACGGAATTCATTTGAAAAGTTGACACTAAAAATCCATATCGGTGCCGCGCGGTGGATTACGTGAGTACTAAAGTCACCCGCGGTTGCCAGTGATTTTTAAATCCTATTTTAGTGCAACGAGTGGAAATAAACAGTAATATCTTGCTATGAGCAATGGCGGAACTGACACTTTCTGGATCCATGTATCAAAAGATCCACATAATAAAATTGAAATGTATTTATTTGTTGCATATTCACTAGATAAGAATGTAAGGGCGTTCCAACATGAACACCAAATAATCTATTGTCTCATATTTTCATCATTCCCTAATCTGGCATGTGTTATTGACTGATTTAGGCCAATATGTACAGTACGCCACAACATTGTCATTCCCACCAAAGCTACTGACGTCAACCCACTTAAGTATAACATCCAATGATCGGATTTCCTCTCACACTGACAGAAGACGGGGCGGACGGCGCTCTCAGAACCATGAAATCATCAGTGCTAAAAGGATCATTTAAATGCTCCTTCCTGCTGAGGCTACATGACAGAATATTGGATAGTCCGATGACCCGTCGCGCTTGGCTGCTTACAGTCTTTTCCCGTAAGCTTGTTATAACTGGACCTCGACCCACCTGCTGTCTGTAATGTGACTGGCTGTAATTGGACAAGAGATTCTTTGAGAAGCTAAGTAACCCTGTGCAGTGGTGGCCTTTAGCTTAGTCTTTGTGTAACCCAATGACCTGTCCTTCAATGGTTTCCACTTTAACCTGACCACCATGAAGGTCGTGTAGGGTTACATACCTCCACTGTATGGATGTCATCCATTAGCGGCCGGACACAAAAAGTTTGTTCTCAAGTAGGAAAGAAGTCACAAGAATACAAAAAGTCGAAATAAGCGGCTAATTAAAACAAGTTGGATTTCAACCGTCGAGACAAGCTCAGTGCTGCTTACACCACGACCAGCGAGCTTACAACGAGCTTCGCTGACTACTATTGTGGGCAAACACGTTGCGGACTCGCTCGACGCTCCTGAGTCAGTAATCATCACCTCCATCGAAGCGAGTATCGTTCTTACAAAGGGATGACGAGGAAAGACGGAAAAGCCATGCTAATTGCTAAGCTAGCCTAAGACTTGAGTTGAGTTTGGGTTGTTCCGCTTTTCAGAGATATCTGGCTGGAACTGCGTTAAAGTGGAGAAAATCCAACTTTGAACAACAAAATAGCAGGCAAATTAATAAGTGTTAAACTCCGGAGCGAAAGTCTAATTGGTAAAACAGAACCAGAAACACAAATGAATTACGCTAAGATGCACCTTATGTCATTCAGGAGTGGTGGCTTGAAAGGTTAAAAATATATCGCTGGCATTGGGCAGAAACTGAATCATGTCACAATTTGGCAAATTTTCTATTTTTTCAGAAATCAATACTTTTGGTCAGTCCACACATGTTGGCCAATTTTAAATGTTGAAAATGGCTTGTTCTCTTTGATGATGCAATTTTAACATCTGCAAAGTGACGATTTTGGAGGTACCTTGTTTTGGCCCGACGCCAGCGATATTAATCAGATGTTGGTGAAATGAATGAATGATTGATTAATATGCAAGTAGTATATAATATTTATATCAGTAATATTATCTGTTTTATTTGTTTGTTTTAGTTTTGATTTTGACTTTTGAGGTCTGCCTAATAATTTCTCAAATTACATTACAAATTTTTTTTTTTAATGCTCCACAGAACAAGCAAAGTGCGCGTTACGTTTGCGCATGCGTGAAAATCAAGTAAAAAAAATATTGCCGCCAAACATAGCATAAAGATTAAAGTGTTGATCATGTTTACGTAACTGCACTCCTTAAATCTTGCAAGCATTGTTTAAAAAGCTTTCAGCCTTAAGTGACAAAACGACAGGTGCACTTGGTGCCATTTTTAACTGTCCGAATAGAGTTTATAGGCAAAAAAAAACACCATTGCAAATCTCCAGAAGACGAAAGTGTACACTTGTAAACCTCCGTTCACTTTTCCCAATTTCCAGACAGAAAAGAAAGATACAAACAAACGTAAAACAGGCTCAAATGGAAACATTTCCTGAAACCGAGGGAACAGACGGAAGCATCACGAAGCTTGCTAGCAGACTTACGTGTAACGAAACTAACGGAGTGACGGCCATTCAAGAACCTGCTCCCAGCCCCAATTAACCCCTTCAGTGAAGAAAGCTCGTACCAGTCTTTTGATCGCGTCCCGGTGTTGTGTCCTCGGTCCCGTTAAAGCACACGCATTCAGCCAAATATAAAGCACTTAAATAAGTTTAAATGTAGTGTCCCGGCAGAGGGAAGTCAGTAACGACACGCTATGCATGTTTAAAATATATTAAATAAAAAGCATCCACTTTCCAATGGTTGAAATGGTCCAAATCAGCGCTTCCCTCGTTAGACTCCATTAGTTTTCAATGAAAAGTTGGTAGGCCTGCCGAGATGCGCACTTCGCTTATTTGAAAGTTGCGCCTCAAGTGAAGTCATCAATTCACCAAATTGCTCCTCCCCCCAAAAATCTGGACGTGCCTGTGAAGAAAAAAGGTTTGGCATGGAAGCGCCCGCACGTGGTTGCAATCATAGCCAAACATCTCAAACACACCCAATTTTTGCTTCATTTGTCATTTCCAAACTCCCATTCTTTGACATTCAACTATGATCCCAGGATATCGCACAATGCGTCACATGTCTTTTTTGAGGGCGTAGCGCGGGGCGCAGGGCCAACACATGAACACATGTTGGTTGTGCACTTACACCCTCGCTGACAATCCAACACGGTCCCACATCACACAAGAACATTCTGTTTGAATGAGGAGATCAGGACCTCCCTCTCAAGAAAAAAACCAAAACATCCTTCCCAATCCCAAAAGCCTCTTTGAACATCTCTTTGTGTGTGCCATACTCAATCACTGTCTTTGAGTCAAACGCCATCTGTGAGCAGTTTTCAACTTGAGATGAGACCACCCTCTGAACTTTCTTCTCTCTGCCTGTTTTAACTCCGAATGCGACCTTCCGACGGGCCATCACCTGCTGTCATCAGCCAAGTGAACGCACAGTTTAGGACTCTTGGATTATTTCAGTGGATGCTTGTCAATAAATCACTCAAGTCAAGTAGGCCTCTTAGTATGTGTGGATGACCCTCACATGATCAGGTGCGGAATATCCCACGGGGAACATGTTATGGATATTGCACATCTGCGCTATAAACCATTGAAACGCCTAGTAATTGTTTTACCGTGAAGTTAGACATAAAGCAGAGGAAAAGTTGAGCATTACTGTACTTTCAATTTTGTGAATGGACGTTTTTTTTTTTGTTGCCATTATCACCACAAACCCCAGAAATGTCAGAAGCCTGTTGAAATATGCTCCACAAACATGACAGACATGCTGGGCAGACGGGCGGAAAAACATACAGTGGAACGACCCTGGCAGCTGGTCTGATTTGTTTGGATTTTGACACAATTTTTCCTCATTGGAAATCATGGAAATATCTTTTTAACATTTTAACACTGTCACTCACATAAAACTTTTGATTGGGCACTTTTTCAAAAAATATGTTTAAAAAAAATTAACCACTGTTAGCATACAGCTTAATGAAAAATAATAAGACACAGGAAAAAATAGCACCTGTTTTGTTAATTGATGTCTGCATTCAGTTTCATCCCAAAAACATAAAAGTGAAAAAAAAGGATTTTTCACAGAGCAGCAAAACTACAAATGGTTAAGCAAAATTACACAAGAGAGTTTAAGTTATCTGACATGAGTGTATAATGTAAACTATGTGCATTGGCTCAAAAACGTTATTAAATGAAGAGCCATATTTTGGTGCATTACAGTTTTCCTCCATAGGTTTGGCACATTTCTTGAAACTGAGATGACATTTTCAAAACTGCAAGCTCATTTGGCCAAACAGACTTACATTTGTGCACAACCTATCAGTTCATTAGCAAAAGCACATATCTATCCCAAAACCGCTCACGCATGCTTCACTCCAAGTTCCTTTCCCAAACAAAGAGTCACAACTGCAAAGATCCTTCTCAATTGCTTTGGCTCATCTGCATTCATTTAGTTCTTTGGACAAAAATAACTTGGATGATTTTTCACAACTCTTTGGATCATCTGCAAAAGCTCATATGTCTCCCAAAACAGCACAAGCGGTCAGTGCCCCCAAAATGCATCGTCCCTTTGGCATTCTGTGAGCACCACAAGTCAAAATCATTAGATGTTTTCTCACAACAGCTAACAAAATACAATTATATATGTAAAACTAAGGGTGGGGAAATGATTTTACAAGAGCAGTTTTCAAAATTTGCGCTTTGACACACAGTCAAATAAATTGCAACAGTTGTTATTCACACTACTTACACATTAGAATGTAGCAAAAGAAAGTGTAAGCCAAATTCTGTATGTTTATGAAAAACTAATAGCTAAAATCATATCTCGCACACAGCGTAAATGAAGAACCAACTACTGTAACACTTTCACTAGCCTTCCCCCTGTTGGCCATCATCCTCATTCTCTTGGGCATCCATACGCTGCTCTCTGTTTGGCCAAAGGTGTTCATCTACATCGCAGCGGATATTTTCCCTTGCAATGCAGCGAGGGAAAAAAATGGTGTGGATGTCTCAACCACACCAGAGGTGATTGAGGAAAGGAGAGTATGGGGGTAGTAGCTCCATGAGCATCCTTGGATGGGTTGTAAATCAGGCCCTGATGAGATGGCCACGATGGAAATTCACGTTTTGACAATTAAACAGATGATTTTGCATATTATGACCTTACACACTGAAATCCTGCTGACGTGTTTTGGAGAGGATAGCCATTAGACTGAAAAACAACTAATCCAGCTCGGTCAGCAAGATTTGGAAAATGTGCTAAATGTGGGCGGATTGTGCTAACTGAAGGCTAAATGTACACAACCATTAGCACGGATCCACTGAGGCAATTGAGACATGTTCTAAGACATTGGCAATTTGATGAAAGCAATGAGAAATGCCCTTCAGTTGAGACCAATTGTAAGGTCGTTTAGGGATTTTTCCATGGTATTTTGAAAATGTCATCCCAGTTTCAGGAAATGTGCCAAACCTATGGAGAAAAACTGTAATAGCTCCAAACTGTGAACTGCATTATTTTTTTTTTATTATTATTTTGTAAGATTTTGAGCCACTTCTCAAAACGAGTCTAATAAGTGAAAAGAATTGTTAACAAAAGACTTTGAGTCAGAGATGAGTTGGAGAATCCATTTTTAAAATGGAAATGCAAGTCATTACAAGTTTAGAACATCCATTTGGTTTTCCTTTGTTCAGTTGCTCAACTAAACGTTGCAACAACCCCAAACAATGTTATTGGTGCGAGCCTCAAATCACTACGGTAACGGTCCTTATGACAACACACTCTAGAAATGATCTAATTTAATGATGGATGGATGGATGGATGGATGGATGGATGGATGGATGGATGGATAGATAGATAGATAGATAGATAGATAGATAGATAGATAGATAGATAGATAGATAGATAGATAGATAGATAGATAGATAGATAGATAGATAGATAGATAGATAGATAGATAGATAGATAGATAGATAGATAGATAGATAGATAGATAGATAGATAGATAGATAGATACTCAGTTCACGTTTTCCATTCTGTGAGCACATATCTTTTGGAAGTGGGATTTTGGTTTGTATCTTATGCACTTTTCAAAGCAATTGCAGTATTTGAAATCTTGTATAAGGAAGCATAATAATCGTAGGTGTGTGGCTACGAGGTTGAGCGTGGGTGGAATTGGCTTGCTGGATGAGCTGATGCCTGTAATTGCACATACAGGTTTCATTCAAGTGGAACCTTCAAATTTTTGGTCAACAGGCACGAAGAAAACAGGTAGTAATGATTACAAAAGAGACTAATCTCTTCTTTTTTTTGTCCATATGGTGCGTGAGTGTAAAGTGGAACAAGGACTGTCCCTGATATGGAAAGTGCCAGACTGAAATTGAGAACTAAGCATTGAGAATAAATACTGAAGAACAGGAGGCTGTGATGAAAAACAAAAAACAAAACAAAGGGACAATAAAATTGAAGGCAAGACAGATGTACAATAGTAAAAAGACATTACTTGATTAAAAGTTAGTTGGAAACTTTGGCAATGTGTAGAATGCGGTGGTGGGCCTTCAGTAGGCGTTTACTGCATGTCTCCATTGCACCAGATAACCACTCAGGTGAGGGAAGACACTTGAAGTCAAAAATTTTCTTTAGGAATATGTTCTACGCGTCCCCATCAGTCTAAATACGGCACTGATTAGCAAAACCCTTTCCATTTCAGGGGGCGGCCATTTTGTCTTGTAGGATACTGCCATGTCATGTGACGTACGCAAGATGAGCCCTTTGGGAACTGTGATGTCATTTTTGTCGACAGCAAGTGTTAAAATGGCCGCCTTCTGTTACCCTTTTTTAATCTAAGAACCAAAAAAATTTGTTAACTTTGCTTAATTTGTATTTCTTATTGGGAACATTTTATATCCATAAATGTAAATTCCTAAACTTGAAACCTTTATTTAAGTTATTTTTTATTGAGATTGACAATTATTCTAAATCTCTAACAACAACAACAAAAAACTAATTGTTGTTGTTTGTTTGTTTATAATTTTTATTTTAATTTTATTTTGATGTATGTAAATTGGATTGACTGGTATTTGCATTATTCTTCTATTTTTAATTTTTAATTACTGCTTAATTCATATTCCACAAATTATTAAGAAGATATTTGACTTGACACCTTTAAATGCCTTAATCAACAATTATCTGGCACAATAGCAACATGCCGTTAGCTAGCTAGCTAGCTACTGTATGTCTACACCCTGAAAATGAATTTTCCCTTAGGGTTGTCTACTGGCCCAGCTACTTTCGAGCACCTCGTTATCAGCCATTAGTGCACAAAAATCGCCCAGAAAACGGCGTAAAAGTGAGGAAGGAGAAACTGTTTTCTTCTTCAAAAAGTCCATTTGACAGTAGACAGAGGCTTCGTGCTTGCCTGACCACTAATCATTCAAATTTGGCAAGGTTGCTAACAACACTCAACTCTGTAATGTGTCTAAATTAGAAGATTTTTTTTTTTATTATTATTAAGTAACATCCACATACACTAGAATCAGTGTAGCCACAACATATGCTACCAAATTAAGACAAATGTTGCTGTTGTGAATAAATGAATATCATTTCATGAAACTAATTTAGATTGTAAATGTAGGTTGGAAGTTGTTGATAGTTTTTTGGCCAGTGGAGAAGGCCTTACTGACCCTGACCGCCCACCACTGGTAAACTGGGATTCAATCTACAAGTGAGGATGTTCTAAACTATATTTGGAAGGGGTCAAGCAATGTGTGACTGTGTGTATGCATTTCAAGAATGTTACCATATCCATGACACACATTCATGCACTTTGCCCCTGCACCTGTAACAGTCTAACCTTAGCAAGTGTGAGTGTACGCGTGTGTGGGCGCATGCAGTTTAGCGGCGAGGTTTTAACATCTTGGCTGGTCCGTGTGTTGATCCGTTGGGTCTATACAAATAAACTGTTAGCATATCTTGCGTGTTTGTGGGTTGTTACCCTGGTGAATTAATGCATTAAAGTCAGACGTAATGCAATTACTACATAGCTGAGCAACGTCCAAAACAAAGTTTGCACAATTATGTCTCGGGGGATTTGTTTAACCCTAAAAGCAATTTATGAGGGCAGGTGCTGATGTTTTTGGGATTATGTTTGGACAGCAGTTTGTGTTTGTTCCACGTCATTTTGAAGGTGTTTTGGCAAGGTCACGGACTGAGATCCTTACGGGCCGGTCAAATGCTTTCATGTCTAACATTTCTCTGGACTTTCTTTGGCCTTGAGCAATATCATTTTAGACACATTCCAGAAATGATACTAACATCGCAGTATTTTGGTTTCATGAGAATAGAATTCGCCATGTATGTTAAAAACAAAGCCAGGGGTTATAGCATAATTATGTTTCCACATTGTTTGGGTTCTGTTAAATAATCAATGGAGGTTATCATCTGATTGTGCTGTGTTCTATTTATCAGTGCAAAATAATAAATTGAAGTAAGCAAAATCAATGTGGATAAATATTGAGGATCTGTTTTAATGAATAATTGTAGGGTTACGGTTGCAGATCAATATGTTGATGTACAATTTGTAAAATGAGGTCATAATGTGATACATTCACGAACATTTAATGGACAAGATTAATTAATATAATATTAAGAGGCTTGCACTGGGCTAGGTATAAATATTTTTTTTTGTTCATGTAAGATCTTTTTGTAGTATGATATTATTTAAAATGACATTTCCATAATGCTAACTTAAGCTTGTACTCACTTTTGTAATATTTAAATGTACAGTAGTGAATATTATGAGGCTGAGTACAGAGCCTTGTGGCACACCCAGACATAGAAGGGCTGATAATTATTTGCAATAAATAATTTTTGATGAATATGAAGAAAATTTTCCATTTCCTTTTGGTTTTGTTTGACTTTATGATGAACTAATCTGCTTCAGCCATTTTTGTGAAGGATATTTTATTTATACAGTAGTTTGTTACATGAAATACTTACTTATAGGGTATTTCTATAAATTGATTTAGTACTCAACTAATTTGCTCCCAAAAACGTATAAATATGTTCTATTTTAAATGTTTTACGTGTCCCAACGACGTATTTATGTGTTTTTTATGGGGGGGGGGTGTATGCTAGAGCATACAGAAGGCTTTGATGCAGCCTCTCTGCAGAGAACGGTTAAAGAAATGGTTGTTATTACAAAAACGGTGGCATTAGAGCAAAAGAGAGTTTAACCAGGGCCATGTTGAAAAAAGCTCATTCGCCCACAGTTCTAAACAGATTTGTGAATAATGATGAAACTTAGCTATATTCTAATACTAATTGCTGCAAAACGGAAACAGATAGAAATATACTTTTTTTCTGATGAAAGAAGAGACTCTAATCTTTCATGTTTTTATAGCAATAGAACACAATATTATGTGGGCATTACAAAAATCCAGTGAAACAGCCGAGAGTGAAGGGGGTTGCTTCAGGGAAAATGGCTGGGAGTGAATGAGTTAATATTGAAAATATTGTCTGTTGTTAATGTTATGAATTTATCTTAACTGTGAGTAAACGTTGAATATAAATGTATTGGGTATTATCGGGCTGAGTACAGAGCCTTGTGGCACACCCAGACATAACTGCTGAGAATGCTGATGATTTGCAATAAACTGACATCAACTGTCTTTTTGACAAATATTCAGACATTTCTCACTTTAATTATGGCTTCATTTGACTTTGTGATGAGCATACCCATGTGCAGCGACATTTTCCATTAAAATTCAGAACATCTTCGTTTGAATCTACAGCGATTGTGACTCATGCAAGAGTTTAGAGTTGCTGACAGACGGTGTAAGCGATGCATATCATTGACAACATATGCGCACATACAGTAGACATATCGGGATCCATGAGTGGCCCACGCACAACCATGTAGGCAACTCGCACTCCCCCCAACCACCCCGCCACGACCCCCCCATCCCTTCCCGCCCCCCACATCGAGGTGATGTCGGTCCATCTGGGATCATTAGCACTGTGGTAATGAATATAGGGCCGAGGCCAGGAGCATGTGCGGAGAGGAGGGAACAAGAGAGACGCCGAGAAAGATAACAGAGGACAATAGAAAGGAAGGATGAAGGAGGGTAATGGATTTTCTCTTGACAAATGCACTGCCTGAGGTTGAGGTTGAGGTTCTCGGGAAAGAAGAGAAGACGAAGAAATCTGGTCCACACGGGCCTGAATAAAACAATAGAGCCGAAAAGGCAACAATTGGAATGGGAAAGTAGCTTGTGTGAGATGTACTTGGTATGTTCTGACCACTGAGTGAACAGATGAATAGGAAAGGATGGAGCGACAGCAGAAACAACAGATGAGCCGAGAGAACAGACAGGAGGGCAGGCGAAGGGAGATGCAGCAGAACAAATGACAGCCGAGCAGTGCGGTTAAATATTTCACTGGGACTGTATTGGTGCTTTTGTGCGCTCGAGTGTGTGTGTTTGTGCATGAGCATGTGTAGGAGTCCCCAGGAGACGGAAAGGAGGACAGGAGTGGCGGGGAGGGAGCGAACGAGCAAAGTGTGTCTGTTGACTAGCCGGGTTAATAATTCCTTTGGTCTGAATAGTGAGACAGTGTTAGCCCATGAGAGTGGGGGGGGGCGTTCATTTACCCCCCGACGGCGAACACGCAACATTTTTCAACTTTATCTACATATGGATGAATGTGTTGCACTGTTAGGCACGACTCTGGTGTCATACTCAAAGCACAGATCGTGTATTTCTAGTGATGGGAAGTAACTGAGTAAAAATATTATGTTACTGTTCTTAGTTGAATTTTCATGCACAGTGGTACCTTAACCTACAAGTTTCCCAATTTTTAAGTTTTTAAAGTTACTTTATGTTGCGAGCCAATATTTATTTACAAGTTGCAATTTCGGACATTAATTAAACTGCACTGTAAACAAATGTCACACACATGACTTTCAGCTTACATTTTATAAAACCAGTTTATGTCTTTACATTCTGTATGAATATTGTTTGTATTCATATATTACGATATGTCTTTCTTTATTAAACAAATGAAACAAATATAAACAAATTGGGCGATGCACAAAAATTTTGGGTGAAAAAACGACATCACAGAGCAGCACAAGGACGGCAGTTGTGTTTGTGATATAGTTTGGTTTGACAAAATCTACCGTCCTATAAAGCAAATTTGTAAAGCAAAGTTATCATCACCCAAAATGTATTAACATAAGTGCAGATAATAAAAAAAGACAATTAATAAACTAACTTTGATCTTGGATGCAGATGAAGGCGGCGAGAAGTTCGCAGCTTTCTCTCCGCGACAACTAGCTAATACTGGCTAGCTAACGACGGCTAGTTAGCACCAGTCCCAGCCAGCCAGCATTAACCACACCGCAAAAAGTTTTAAGTACACCCTTAAATCACGTTCCCGTTCTTGTCTCGTGTGCTGTGCATTATTTACATTCCCCATAGAAACCGGTAACCCACAATGCAAAGCACGCTGGCCATTGTGGGCAGAATGCTATCAGTGCTATATGTTAAAAGGCTAAGACATTGCATATTGATTTGATAGTGGACACAAAGTGTTATTTATTCACAATAAAGTGTAATTTTATATATTTATATATTCTGCAGTATATATAAAAAAATAGAGAAGCAACATATTCCTCATCCACAACCTAATTTAGCTTTACCAAAATTTTGTCGTTCACAAATTATACAACTAAAAACACACACACACACATACAAGGAAAGTGGACTTTTTCAGTTGTTATTACAGTATTTTCTAATCGAGCTTTTTTGTTACTCATTTCACAACATTAGCAAAGCTAGAGGAACATGTTGTTTTGATGATAGCTAGTTCTTAAGGAACAATGCGCAACATGTAAGGTGCTTTTTTTTCTTTTTCTTTTGCCAATTATGAGCACCATGTAAGTTAATACAAGTGGGAAATTGCTTTAAATGTCAAGTTATACAACTGGGAGCGACAGTAAAACTGGTGTTTACTTCTGTACTTATATTCCAGCGTTCAAAGTACAAAAGTTGAATCAGTACTTCCACTTTGACCACTTTGTTTTTACTTTGACTTAAATACAGAGTGCGAGTACTTCGGCTCTGTTTATTCTTCACTGTGAACACATGGAGCACTATTTAGCATAAGTGTGCCTCACGGTGTGTGAATTGAAAGACCACCTGTATGCAGATTAATGCGTGTAAAGGAAGGGGGGGTGTCAGAAGACGTGCCTTTGTGGTGCCAGAGAGGCAGCAGCTTGTGAGAGTGAGCCGCTATGAGCCAAAGGGGCCGGGGATAAAGGCAGAGGGCGTCGGGGTGACAAGCTGTCCATGTGAGCATGAAACAATGCCAAGTGTTAACAAGCCTAAGCTGGCTCTAATGGCAAAGATCGGCTGGACAAAAGGCCGCCATTTGAAATGCAATCTGTGATCCGCTAGAGTCAATAGAAGCATATTACGAAGTTGAGCTCCTTTCATCTCCAAGTCATCACGCACAATGTTGATGTTCCATGTGACCTTTTTTTTTTTTCCATTGACGCGCAAGCATATACGCGGCTAATGTTGGGGAGGCAAGGAGGACGTCTGCAGCAACAAGTGCGACGATGTGAGAAAACAAGAGTCAGAGACGTCATCAACAGGTCGTCTTTCTAAAATTAGAGAACCCATCCTTAATTTATCGATGCAAGCAGCAGCCTGCATTTGTGCAAACGGTTTTTAGTCTTTATGAAGCTTCAGGGTGACACTCAACGTTTCCACGTGTATTTTTAGAACCAGCTGCCCTTCGGCCATGCGATGTTTTCAACCGTTCACTCCACCTCGATTTGTGTTTCTCTTGTCAGGTGCTCATATATATGACTCATATATTTTTGTTTCTTTGTTTTCGTGTTGTTGTGTTTATACCAACTGCATCACTAGGGTAAAAAGGCCAGCTTACCTTCTTCGGTTACATCTCAAGTAAAGTTTTATCAGGGCAAAAATGCGTAGTTTTTTTTTAATTGTGTTGTTTTAGGTGTTTAAAAGAAATCTCCATCTTCATCAAACAAATTTTTTCTGTCAAGTGCATACCAAAGCAACGGGGGAGCGCTATGACCCCTAACCATGAGGCCATCTTAGCCAATGAGAAGCATATGTGGTAAAGGTAAGATAAGAACACTGGAGACTTCAGGAAAAGGGAGTTACTGCTGAATATCACGCTTAAAAATAGAGTTTGAAAAAATCGATAAAAACATGTATCACATATGAAGATGGCACTCAATATGACCTGTAGAAAAAAATAATGGGCTTCTCATGTGATCTAAAAGTTATAGCTTTACCTTACCAGTGACGGGGGGGTTGGGGGGGTACCTTTGTAAATGTATGAGAGGATATTAGACCTTAAAAAAATGTTGCTGCACCGTCAGTGCAGTGGCAATGATACAGTTACAATCACTGAGTCCTTTTCTGAGAAGAGCCGCATTGATTGGCAGTGAATTAAGTTGGTTTTGTTCATTACCACAATGGCGCAAATCACTTTTTCTTTCTTTTCTTAAATACATTGGGCGTGTCTACGAAATTACTAACACCCGGTCTAACATGCCTCAGATTGAGACCGCATGCAGCGCTGGATTTGCACCGGTAATATTATGAGGAAAAATGTTGTGATCCTACAAGAATAACGTTTGTTTGTTTTTTTAATATGACATTAGAAAATAAAAGTAGGAAATATCAGGAAAAAATAATATCACAAGCAAAAGAAAAATTTCATATGTTCGTAGTATTAAGGGGAAAAAAACTTTGTTTTTTTTAATTGGAAAATGTGAATAAAGTTGGAATATTGAGAGAAAGTTTTAAATTTTGAGAAAAAAATTATAATTAATGAAAAAAAAAGATTTTACATACTTTGACATGGATAAATTGTAATTTGAAAAAGTTGTAATTTAACCAGAATAATGTTCCCACAATATTGCGAGGGGAAAATTGTCATTTTACATAATTTACATGTCTTAAGTTGACTAGTAAAAGGTGTAATATTAACAGACAAGATTTTTAGAGTAAATTAAATACAAGAAATAGCTTTAGTTTTTTGTTGGGTTTTTTTTACAGGAAAAGTCATCCTTTTACGTGAATTAATCTTAAAGTTAAAAAAGTTGTCCAACTATTATGAATAAAGTGTTGTCAAATCACACTTGTTTGTTCAATCATCAACCTCAATTGTTAAACACTAAATGATATTACCAATTATTTGGCAAGAGAAGTTGGCTATTTGCTCATTTACAGGAAGACAGACAGCGCTCTCGTCATCGTGCCGAGAAGTGGCCTGCGTGTCGGCTTTTGCAGAACTAACACAGCAACTAACACAATCAGGTGACAAGGATTAGCGCGCACGCATGATCAACAACAAGGTATTCATGCAGGTCGGCAGCTATCGGCTTCATCGCTGAGAGCAACCTGGAGGTGCAGGTTTGACGGGTGCTGCGCGCGAGAAAGAGAAATGTTGACAAAGTGGATCAAGGAGCTCGGCTGGTAAACAAAAGTCCATTGAACGCGTTAAAAACAGCTGCACGGTGCCCTCGTGTTCACCCCTGTGATGAAAACGTGTATTCTACAGAGAGAAAGGATGCTACATTGAAAAGCAGCACGCACTTTGGCGTTTATTTCACCTAATGATATGTTATGTCATTATGGAATTCCCATAGTTTGTTGAACAACACCTGCGACAGACTGCGCCGCCCAGAGACAAATCCCCAGGAAATAAACAAGCCGATTTTCCGGAAAGTTTTGCACACGACAGTCAGGGCGTCTCAAATGCCTGTAATGTCAGACTTTTTTGTCATCTTAAAACTTTTTGTGTGGCTGTGTGTGTGTTTTTATAGCGTTATAGTTACCCGGCAACCTTTTGGCTTAGGATCTCCAGAACATTGCTCATCTTTAGTGACTGTGTGTGTGTGTGAAGGGAGATCCCCAACGCCTGAGAGTTGGCTGCCTCAGCAGAGGCGATGTGTATTTGTGGGTTGTAAGAGTCGAAACGATCAGGAGGTGTCCAATCTGACCAGAGGGAGGGGCCGCGGGGGTGCGTTTCACATGTACTGTACACTCACTGTAGTGTGTGCGTGTGTGCGAGAGTGAGAACGGGCCGATCCAATTGCTGGTAGTCTGAACCCTGTGAGTCACTGGCTGGTTCTGGAGCTGCTGGAACTGTATTTGCATTTCACGCATGCCCCGAGGAATCAATATGCAGCGGCCGGTTGGTTGACACCAGTTTGTAGTTGAGATGGATTGGTTAGATTTTATATTTAATTCTATTTTGGGAGTTTGGGGCATTTTGTTGGGCGACACTGGTACGAGAGAGCCAACATAAGAGCGCAATCAAAAGATATATATAATATAAAGTAATTTTTGGGGCTGTCAAAATGAAAGCGTTAACTCTGGAGATTAAACGTGGAAGCGCGAAGTTTTGAGAATTGTTTCTATGAGAAAACAGATGGCTGAGTCAATTTTGATCATTTTGTTCAACAGTTGTAATTTACAGGAGAATAATTCGATTTAGCAATCAAATACACAGTCTTTGATCCTAAATATATGTTTCATTTGATGATTTTTACATTAATTCCAAGATTTTACTCAAGTAAATATCTGTTACAAGCTTTGTAGAAAAAAAGAAGCAGAAGATGGAAAATGTCATTAATCCCGATTTACTTTGTTTAAATTAGATTTAGTTTTGTTCTGTAATGTTTTTCTTTCTCTTGTCTATGTCTTGTCAACTTACTACGTTTTCGTCAGCCCTGTTCCTTGTATCAACCAATCAGCACCCTCCGAGTGTTTTGTTTTCATGTATTTAACTCATGACTTGTATTTTATTTTATTTTATTTTATTTTATTTTATTTTATTTTATTTTATTTTATTTTATTTTATTTTATTTTATTTTATTTTATTTTATTTTATTTTATTATTTTTTGTGGTGGTGGTGCTTAATTTAGTATTTAGATTTTTTGCCGCAGTGTGATAATGGCGATAAGACTTATAGAAACAAAAATCGTTACACGTTTCTACAGTATCGCTAAAGCAAAAATAAGTCAGCATCGATAATTAAATATCAAAGAAGCATAGAATTTACTGCATACTGCAAAGTCAGCTGTGTTGTGCGGTAATGTGAAGAGACTGGCCTTCCAGGCACACGCTGTGCACATTGTTGCATATGTCCTTCAGACATCCTCCATGTTACTTCGTACCCATTTTACTACTTTTTAACTTTTATTATCCTGTATTTTATACTTGCGTGACAGTTAAGAATGTTACTTAAAACATTGCCTGTTGAGTTAATTAAGGTTTTACGATGGTACGCAGTACTGGAACGGATTATTTCTATTTCAATTGTTTCTCATTGGAACGTTATTTGTTTATATATATATATATATATATATATATATATATATATATCAACAAAACACTGTGTTTACAACCTTAGAGGTTCTGCTTTAGGTTTATTATTGTGGCTGTAGTTTGCAGCACTCACAACAAGGTAACCAAAATATTTAAAAAAAAATTGTTCTTAGCATGAGGCAGTGCAATCTACTAACATAATAATAAACATAGTTAAGTAAATATCTCCCAGACGGTGTCAAAATCTGAGCTGGTAACTAATGGAGCGACTGGTGAGTGTATTGACATTCTTCTATTTCCTTAATTGACTACTACCACTGCCAGTATTTTTACTCACACATCACTTTGTGTCATTTTTCCCGACACTTGAGCGTAATATCTCTTTCAGCCGTGATTAACAACCCCCTCAGTGTGTGAGGGATCTTGTGTCAGAGTTGTAGAGCGTGTGTGTGCTTGTCCAGCCAAGCCTAAGGACAGACAGACAACCTCCCATACACACACATACACACACACACTCCTCCATGTACATACATGCACAGACAATGCCCCCTCCTGTTCCCCGCCCCCGCAGTCATGGAACACCGAGCCAGCTGACCCAGGCCGGGCTCCATCCCCGCCCCAGGGAAGGCTTCTCCTGCTGGGGCCACAAGCCCACTGACACACCACGGCCTGGACTTTATCCACTCCATCTGCGACCCGTGTTTTCTGCAGTCCCCCGTCTGGGGACGCGGCCCGAGCGCAGACCACGAGATGGGACTGATAAGAGCGTAGTCATTCTTTACTACCTGACAAAATGTAATCAGTGCACTAGCGTGCCTCGACGGGCTGCGGTCTGGAACTAAATACACACTTCTCATGGGTTGGCTTCTCACACAAGCAGTCAGGTTGACAGGCTGTTTTTGTAAATTAGTGTGTTACGTCACAAGAGAGGATACGCAGACTAGTTGTGTTACAACATCGCCACATAATACATAAAAAATTTGTGGAAAGCCAATCCCATGAGTTAGTCTGGAAAGTAACAGATTGCCCCAGCAGTGAGTGGTGAACCTGAGAGGAAGTCTATAACAAGTCTACACACCCCAGTTGAAATGCCAGGTGTTTGTGATTGGAAAAAAATAGACCAACCAAGAGAAAAGTTCCAAACTTCTTATTGTGACCGACAACCTGTACAACTCAAATACAAGCGGA
Organism: Leptonotus elevatus; assembly: GCF_054856555.1. NCBI lineage: Eukaryota > Metazoa > Chordata > Actinopteri > Syngnathiformes > Syngnathidae > Leptonotus > Leptonotus elevatus. The sequence continues at coordinate 17,911,296 of NC_141244.1, forward strand.
CTAAATAACTAAAAACAAAATGGCCCCTGACGTATCATTTGTTGAACTGAGTCCAGTTTTTGCTCCTTAGCTTCTTGAATCCCACCCAATTAGATGTGTTTTGCATATTTTAAAGGTCAAAAAGTGTTTATCACTACACTTGAGACACTTTGAAGCAGATTTTTTTTTTACGGCAGCTGGTAGTATCAGTAAATTAATAAGACATTTGGTTTCACAGTAACAACACGTACACACTTGATTTTGAAGATAACTTTTTGTATACATTTGTACTTTTTGCTGTCCAATACAGGACATACCCTTTTCTGACATTGAATCTGTGAATTTACAAATCCACTCTTAACTTTTGTTGGGAAAAAACAGCATGTTTTCCAGCTGTATTTACATTTCCATCCTATTCTACGGCTTGCATGATGTAGCTAGCTTTCAAACAGCCTTAACTGTCACAAAGCGCTTTACAGAAACACGACATAGAATAAACATAACATAAAACATTAACAGTTATTTATTAAAGTCCTGTACTTAGAAAAAAAATAGTTTAAAAAGTAAAGATTTAAGAAAGACACAAAAGTACACAGTACATTATTTGTTTTCATAACCTGGCACTAAAAAAAAAAACTAGCGTTAGCTCAGGCTTTTATGTCATCAAAACGTGTTCCCATAGCTTTGCTAATGTGAAATGACGAACCAAAAACATGCTTAAAGCTAATCAGAACTAAAAAAATATATACTCATTACTTGAACCAACAACAACAACAAAATTCTCTTAAATAAGGCTCTAATGGGAAATAGCATGTCTCTCTAAATCTATTCTGTTGCCATTGTGGTTAATGCTCCCTGGTTCATGTTCCGCCATGTCGCTGCTGTCTGTTTTCCCCATAAGTCCCCAGAATCTCAATCACTTAATAAAAATCACAAACATTGTTGACTTTACTGTTCCAGAGAAGAAAAAAGTACTGTTTAGAAATGTTGAGTGTAACCTAAGAACCTGAAAATTCGATGTAACTATTGTAACATTATTTTTGCAGTGTTGCTTATCACTAATCACACTTGTAAACACGTAATTTTGTATTTTCATTAAAAAAAAAAAAAAAAAAATACTATTTTTTTTCTTTTTTTTTAAATGCATGCTTCTTAGTTGTATTTATGTTTCCATCGTATTTTACCGACCGCATGATGCAGCTAACTACTTTTAAATCTTACGTCTTGTTGACTCTTTTTCACCACGCTCTAATTCTACAACTGCTCATGGTTGTTTTTGTGTTTTTGTTTTTTCTCTCTTTCGCAGCAGCTGAAGGGCGCGTCTGCACTTGCTCCCGGTGGTGGGCAGGGCACTCACGCCGCCGCCTCTCCGTGATTGGTTGGCTCTACGCGAGAGGCGGGGTCTCGAGTAGACAAAACAGACGTAAGACGCGCTCCGGTTTAACAGTCAGTCAGTGGAGTAGAGTGTTTGGAACGTCTGACCTGCTTCGAGTAAACACACAAGACGACTCGCGTGAGTTTATTTACTTGCTCGGTGAGAAGATCAACCATGGATTTGGCGTTTGCTCTGTGTTTGGTGCTGAGCGTCGGTGCTTGGTTCGCCCGCGCGGAGAGGCATAGCGTCTACTGGAACAGCTCCAATTCAAAGTAAGTAGCAACGTGCGTCCACGAGAATGCTTGTTTATGTCATTTGATGACGTCACAAATGTTCTCTTTGGTGCAAAGAGCGTCTTTGAAGTTTTTTGGGGGGGCAATCTCTTTCATGTCCTTTGAAGATGTACGTTAAACGAATTAGTAATTAGTATTACTTTTCATTCATTTGATGTCGACGCTATTTTATGCATCTTAAGTTTTTCAACCCGGCAGGTTGTGCACTGCAGCACGAGTAAACTATATATTTAACAGCAATGCACAGTGTTATAGCAATAAATAGATTGTGCAAAAGAAGCGTCACTAAGTGCTGCCACTCGTGCACAAAATGCTGATTGCACTAAACTACCGTGGGGGCAAGGGAGAGAGGGGGGGGGGGGGGGGGGGGCAGAAATGTAATTCCAGCCGACCACTCAATAGGATCGATGCGACTTGACGTGGAGGGGTGCGATTTATTGAGCTTTCAATGCGAGTGGTGTACAGAGAAAGAAAGATTATAAAAAAATTAAAAAAAAATTGCGGGGTTTAAGTAGGACTGACTTTACAGCCACTCATTGCTCGTTCGATTAATCGAGACCAAAAATAAAATAGCAAGGCAAAAGCCATTAAGGCCCAACTCTGTCTTGATTACATTAGTGGTGCTTTAATTGACCTTTAACATGACAGTGGGCCTAAAAAGGGGGATCAGACAGTGCCCGAATAAAAAAGGGAAGGCTAGTGGAAAGTTTGCAGTCATGACTATGAGTGACTAAGGTTTGACCCACCTGAGTCACTACACCTGAGGGGGGTGGGGGGGGGCTCAGGGACATTTCATGGAGCATCAACTACTAGATGCTTTTATTAAAAAATTCTAGCAGCACAAAACATAGCTTGAACCTTCTTAATCCTCAATCTGGTCCCCACCCCCTGGTGATCAATCGGTCACCTGTTGGCGGGATTCGCCCTAAATCCGTCAGCGCCATTTGACTGCGCCGTGACTGTGGATAAGTGATGCTAATTGATTCTCTCTCTCTCGATTGTACAGCGAGTGATTTGTCTTAGGGATGAGGACGGCGAGCAGATGGCAGCAGTCTGCCCATTCATGTAGGCGAGTGTGTGTGTCGCACAAGTGTCCACTAGTAATGATTTAGTATGTGCGTGTGTGTTCCTTCATGACAGGTGGTGAGGCGTGTTGCGCGCAGTCAGGTCTAGTCTTGTTTTTTTCACGTTACACGCCTCTTCTTGTGTGTGTGCCCGAGTAGAATTGTGGCGTGATTTAATAGAACCTTTGGTAGCTTGAGCCAGCGTTGAATGGGAAGTGATTGGAGATTAATTGTGGGCTGCGAGTCAAATGGGGAGCGGCAATCAGTTCAAGCGTGGTCATGAAAATGCGCGAGTCACACGTACGCACGCCTGTAGGCTGGCGAGAGAGGACTTCAATGTTAATATTAGCATCAGGCGGCATTCCAGTGGGCACTCCACGCCGTCGGCTGTCTTCTGTGACTACCTGTCTGTTATTTATTATTTTTCAAACCTTGCTCCTGGCTGCTAAATCTGATCCCACCCGGTTCGTTCCCGTGATTTGTGTCAGTCGGGACTCCAGCGTGACGTCTCGGGCCTGTCTCGACACGAGTTAAAGTTGAAGACGGCCAACCTCCAACTCTGCCACTCGTCACCCTCCCCTCTTCAAATCAAGCCCGTCTGCTCCCCGGGGCCGTTTAATCCCGCCAGAAGGAGAGCGCACACTAATATAGATTACAGACGGTTTGTAATCTGACCATCTGACCCACAGACACAAAAGTATCATCTCGCTGGCTTGGCTCGGTGCTATTTTTTGATCTTCTCCCGTGATCCGGTGATGTAACGTTTTGGCCCGTTTCATTACATTATGTTCGTGGTAATCTATGAGGCAAAAATAGACGACAGCGGGTTCAATCTATGCATAATCTCCTACATTGTTTTCATCCTCAAAAGTAAGTACAGTACATCATTGTACTTTCTGAGTAGGATTCTCTCAACAGGGCACATGCAGAAGTGATTCAAATGTGTCTGTTTAGGTCTTGGCTCCGACTGGCTGGCTCCAAAATTGTATATATCTGTAAATGTGTGGTTTTGGACCAAGCCCTGCCGCGAATCTCAAAAATCTGTGACTAATTGACTTCTCCCTTAAAAATATATTTTTTAAATTGACCCTAAAAAATGGTGACAAAGCACTACCTTTGTCTAAATGAACCTCCTTAACTCACTTAAACAGAGTTCCTTGGCGCCAAGAGGCCACAAAAGTGTAGCAGAGCACTACTTTTGTTTAAATGAAGCCCCTCAACTCACTTCAACATAGTACCATGGTGATGTCAGAAGAGGGTGGCAAAGCACTTGTTTTGTCAAAATGAAGCTCTTCAACTCCAACATAGTCCATTGGGACCAATATGATGGCAAAGCACTACTCTTGTCCAAATTGAGCTCTTCAACACACTTTAATTTGGTTCCCTGGTGCCAAGATAGCAGCAAATCACAAATTTTGTCTAAATGAAACTCCTTAACTCACTTTAACATAGTTCCTTGGCACCAAGACACTACAAAATAGTGAATGGCGACCTTGAATAGGCAGGGGTTCACTGCATAATAGTTACTTTGGAGTCCGGTAATGAGCCTTATCGGCTACTTCAGTGTAGTGTGTCACTAATGACAGTAATGGAGTCGTAAGTCACCCCCCTTTTTCTGGGAGTATACATTAAAAAAAATCAATAACAAGGCTAAGTTCTTTTTCGACCATCACTCACTTGTGTGTGGATGTACTCCCGCTCTGTGATTGTCCTCGCCTTCTTTCTGCTCTTCCTCTCACTTCCTTATCTGTGCTTCAGACTTCCTCCTCCTCCTCCTTCCCACTACTCACTTTCTCTCTCCCGCCAACCTTTTTTTTTTCTCTTTTTTTTTTTCACAGACCCTTCTCTGTTTTGGCCTTGGTAGTTTTCCACTGGAGGTGGACAGGGCACCTCTCAACTCTGCTAGTATCCCAGAGGCCCCGGCATTGTAGTGTGTGTGGGCAGGCATGCGTTATGTGTGTGTGTACACTTGCTCATTCATTGCATTTCACACATAGTTTTGCAAATCCAGCTTGTAGCCCACCATCGCCCCCTATGGGGCAGTTTTAGCCATGCGCGGTGGTTTTCTTTAACCTTAATTAAATCAGACATAACTTGGTAGATTTTTACTTTAAACATCTTGCTGAATTTATTCCCTGTGAAGCCCTCCGCCACATTCAGCCAAGATGCTACAATTTAGCCTTTTGCTATTCATGGCTGACAGTATGTGAGGATGTGAGGGGGAAAAAAAGGGTGGGTGAAAGGATTTAGGGGGCAAAGGGGAGGAGTAGAGGTCTGGGCACAGGGTGAAAGAGGGGTTAGACCGCGTGTTGAAAAATTAGCCTGGATGAAGAGCCCTGGTATATTAAGTCAGCATTAAGAGACGGAACAAACCTGAGGTGAAGACGTGAGGGGGGTTGGTCTCATTTGTGAGAATAAAGGCGAGGCAGACGAAGGGAGGAGAGAGTGGACAGTGATGGATGACGGGAGGGGAGAAGTTTGGGGGAATTGAATGAGTGTGAAATGGCGGCGGTGACAATTTTAAACCCTCTTATTCTGCAAATGCAAAAAAATAAAAAAAGCGTATGCACATAAAAGCACGCCCAAGTGCAAATAGTGAATAGAAGCTAGGTTGGTCATTTCCCTTTGGGAAATATTGTGCAAAAACAGGTCTGGAGGCGCACTGCGTGATTTACATGATAGGGAATCAACTAATAATATATTATATTTTTTATTTATTTTAAACGGGGATGTCCGATGCCACGTTTTTCAGACTGATACCAGTACGAGTTCTCAACTCTTGAGTAGTCAGGTAAGGCCTATATATCCCAATATAGAATTTTTTTCTTACAATAATATGAAATGAATGATTTTTTTAAAAATTCTTCTTATTTCTAGTTCATCCGGTTTTTGAGCTATAGAATCCCCATTTTCTTAAATATTAAATGTATGTATGTAAACTAAAAAAACACACAGTACAAAACAAAAAGTGCTTACAGCAGGTATGCCCATAGTTGCAGGGTTAAGAGAAAAGCCAGCGCTAATCCTCTTTATTCCAACTATGCTAGCTTTCGGTTTGTAAATATTGATAGGACTGACCTATTGGGAGCTCAGTTGTGACTGCACAAACTAGTTTTGTGTATATCAGATCGTCTTACTGCAGTCTTTGTACAGCTAATCAGTGGAATTTTACTTATCTGGAGGGTAAGATGTGGAGAAAAAAGCAATTTTGGAATCAGCATAAAAATCTAACTCCGATTTTTTGTGTGTGTGTTCTCCAGTGTAATATGTAACAAATAGTTGAGAATCACAGTCTTCAAAGATAGCTAACGTCATGTTTTGCTTTCGACAGCCAAACAAGTTACGAGAACTCTGCCGATGCACTCCATTCTGTCGCAATCACTCAATTAAGTCCATGGTGACAGAATGAGTAATGATCCATTAATCAACTACTGTATTATTATGCCCGTCCTTTTACGGCGCACTATTGGCAGCGCCGTACACTAAAAGTCAATCAGCTGTGATAGAGCGATCCAACAGTGGAAGAACCACTGACAGCTCCTTGGCCGGTGCTAAAGAGGCGGAAATCTGACACAGCACAGTGAATTAATAGGGTATTAAATGAGCACGGGTCCTTAGCACTAAACCGTCCAAACCGCAACCCCCTCGTCGTAACATTCCAGTACGCGCACACACTTCTGATCACCTGAGTAGCAAATGGCGGTGGCAGGGTGCATCGGAGGTTCATCTGTTTAGTGTTTCGGTGTTGCTGACTGCGGTTTTGCGCGCGTGAAACAGATACGAGGTGTGTGCGCGAAGCATAGCAACCGTGAACTCTGACCCCCTGACCCGCGCGTTCCCCAGTGAAAGAGCGTGTCAGTTGTTTGACCCAAACCAGCCAGCCGAGCGCTCCGGGGACAAATGGAGGCACTGTAGCACGGCCGGGGTGAACGGTGGAAAGGGGCGAGCGATGGAAGGGGGGGTGCAAGTGGAAAAATGTGGCGGCAGAATGTGACAATGCTCGTCTGCGGACTGCAAATGTTACAGACACTCGCGTGCAAACAATGGCCGGCGATGCAAAAAAGCTCATTAGTGTGAACTGACCTACCTCTGCCACAAACAGACAGTCGACCTTAATAAACAGATGTGTTCATGAGCCCGCGGCATCAGTTGGCCTCAATAGCCACGTTGGCACCAGGCACCATCATTTCAGCTCATTGCATTCGCGTACGAAAGCGACGAGTCTTTTGAAGAGTGAATTGCATCCTGCTACGACGCAAGTCAGGTTTCCACTACCTGTATCTTCAAATGATGTCGCTATAGCATTACGAGTAGGGCTAGTGATTAATTAAAAAAATAAAATAAAAAGCCTCAAAGCTTTGCAGGGATCGGTTATCCACGTGCTCTAAAATTGAATTAGAACTAACAGAATTTGAAAACAAAAATAATTAAATAAAAACAAACTACAAGGAAAAATGCAAAAGTTGGCGCAATGGTAGTGAGCCAGTAGCAAAGAGTCCATAAAAGACAGAAAATGTCCAAAGTTTGGCTTAATTTCACACTCAACAAAAGTGCAATGTGTACCACAAGAGTACGGCGTCAACATGAGCTAGCTAATGTTAGCTCATTTAATAAAACTTGTCAATGTTTTTTTTTTAACTTATTGTAACGTCCCTGCAAGTGAGGTTACAAAATGCCAGTGCACTCGCTCTATTGAAAAAAAACCCCGGTATTGCCGATAAACACAACTCGGAGTTACTCAAGTCGCAGACTGGCCAACGTGTTAGCTAGTTAACAGCTAGCTATCGCTACACTCAATACCCATGTCACGCTTAAGGCCAGGCTCTGCCTTTTAAAGCCCAATTCCCAAAAATAATACCTGCAGGTTATTGTATTAAACAATGTAAAATAAATATTTATCAATTACTCAATCAATGAGATAATTTTGTGGCACTTTTCAGCCTATTTTCATTGTGGTACGTGTTACTGAATGGGCACTCCCATATTACTTAGCAAAGTAACAAAAGCGCAGAATGGACATAATACAACAGTGATGAATCAAGCCAAAGTGAACTGTGCCAATACAAGTGTTCTCTTCACAGGCCCTTTGTCAAAAAAGTAGTCCTTCAGCACTGTTTAACTTGCAACCCTTTTGAAGTGTGCTCTTCTCCCTTAATGAGACTAATGTGGGTCTTCAGAGCGCCTTCCCAGGAGAATGGCACGCGGGAAAACCTGAGCAAATTGGTGCGAGGCGAGCCCACACGCACATACGCACACCTGGCCCCACATCCCCACGACGCAGCTTCAGTATCACGTTAACGCGACTCTCACCCCCGTGAGAAGTGTCAGCCCGTGGCAGCCGGGGACGCGGCAGCCCGGAGAGCTTTGATGGGCCAGATGTAAAGGGGCGGGAACCCCTTGGGAACATTTCATCCCATATTTTAAAAAACAAATGAAACCTCAGAGGGAAAAAAAACGCTGAAAATGCCCATAATGCATCATAATAAACGTTTTCCGATTGTTGCATCATACGGCGCTTGGGATACATTCCGAAACAATTTAATTGTGAGAAAAGCACACTGGATGAGCTCATAAATTGGACACATCCGCTCCAATCATGCTTAAGTGAAGGCTCCACAGGGGGTAAGGCGCAGAGGTTTTGAGGGGCCCCGGAGCCTTCGGGCCTCCACGCTCCATGGGGAGGGGAAGGGTATAATTACGCCCGATTCAGTTCTCCTCCCTACACGTTGGCCCCAGACCGCTTAACAGCTTTTAATTAGCTCGGTCGGCCATTGGAGGCGCAGAATAAAAGGAGACTTTTTCCTCACGATGAATGAAATTGGCAAGACTTTCCATTTGCTCCGCTTTGGACAAGCCACTATATTGAACGACCAATGGTACTAGTAATACTAGTGCGACCTCGTCGTCATGCTCGTGAGATGAAATGTTATAGTGAGGACAAAGGGCAAAGGGTAATACATGGACTTAAAACTGATATGGAATAGATACGGGGACGGGTTTGATAGATTGCTTTACAGGACATATCAACTTGTAACAGAAAGATAATAGAAACAAGAGGTGTTTTGTTGTTGTTGTTGTTGTTTTAAAAGCTACAACAAATGTCATTCTTGGGTAGTTTACATGTTGAGGAAATGCGTAGTGGTTGGGGGCTGACCAACCTATTAGCCCCACCTAACAAGTTTAGAATTGTAGTCAGCTAACAAAGCATGTTTTGACTGGTGGGTTACTGCTAACACACACACATACGTATACACACACACGCATACACACACGTATACACACACACGCAGTTTCAGGAAGGAGGGGTTAAAGGCCCGTGATTGGAGCCACTGCGTCTGCTTTGGCCAGGGGGTGCGAGCAGGAGCCACAACAACGGGAGGAGATTTGGGGAGGGGGGTAAAGAGGCAGGACGTCCTGCGCTTTGATGCCCACAGACACACAAACAGCACACGGGAGTTGTTGGCGCTTTCACTCGCTGATGCATTCTTGTCAGTTAGTTTGAATTAGTTTTTATAGTGTGTGTGTTTTTTTAAATTAAATATGATAAGTCCAAGATAATTTTTTTTTTAAAAAGTATATAAATGAACTACAATTTCCAAATTAACTCATTCACTGCCATTGACGTCTATAGACGTCAACAAGAGTATGAAAAGAGTTAACTAGTGAAGTCATGGGATTAATTATGAAAAAGTCTAAATTTTTAATAATCTTTTATTATTTTTATTATTTTTTTAAGTATTTTATAGCCGTCAATGGCAGTGAATGAGTTAACAGTAATACAGAAAATAGATATATTTTAAATAAATATGTAATTAAAATTTTCGCATTTTCACCGTAATCAGATTTAGTTTTTTTCTTTCATCTAGCTTTTGTTTTTTAAAGATATTCTTGTTTTTATTTTATTTTGTTTCAAATTCCCCCCCGTTGTATTGATCTATTTTGCTAGTATTGCTGAAGTATAATATCCTCGTTGCGACACAACTCTCATGTTGACATGAGTGCGCCAAGTGGAGACGGCGAGGCTTGAAAAGAGCCATAAAACCTAAAGAAAGGATAAAGATGAAAAGAGAGCAGGAGGGCGTCAGTCTGACTCAACCACGCCCCCTTTGTCTCCCTCTTTGAAGAAAGCAAAGTGGAGAAAAACACATTGGGAGTGTAAAAAAAGAAGTGTTTTGAGTGTGGGCCTAAAAAAAAAGTGTTACAGTGGTGTTTGGTAGCGAGAGTAAGTATAAGGTGTGTGAGCGGAACGGCGCCAAGTCTGAACAAGTCCAACCTGACTTAAATTGTCACACTAATTAGCGCTTTATGCAAGCTGAACTAGACAAACGCTGCACACGTGCACCAGAGGGTAAACAGGTGCGAGTTGCGTTGCGACACGCGTAATTAAACCTCATTATTATTGTCAACGCGGTTGCTTCCAACAAAAACATTTGTGAGGCCCTCCATCATTCATCATCGCCTTTTCTCGTCTCCCCCTCAGCTTCCTGTGGGACGAGTACACGGTGGAAGTCCGCATCAACGACTACCTGGACATCATCTGCCCGCACTACAGCCACGGCGAGGTGCCGTCGCACTCGGCCGAGCGCTACGTGCTCTACATGGTGGAGAAGGACGACTACGACGTGTGCAAGCCGCACTCGTTCGACCAGCTGCGCTGGGAGTGCTCGCGGCCCTTCGCCCCCCACGCTCCCGAGAAGTTCTCGGAGAAGTTCCAGCGCTTCACCCCCTTCACCCTGGGCAAGGAGTTCAGGCAGGGAGAGAGCTATTATTACATCTGTAAGTATTTGACGGCAATATTAACGAGAGTACAGTGCAAACGTTGAGGTCGAACGCGGGCAGGGTTCAGGAAAGTTTGGATAAATACGTTTTCCCATGAGAGGTCATGGAAATAAAAAGTCCAATTAGAGCCAAATGTTTGTTTGTTTTTGTTATTGTTTTTTCTTTTCTTTTTAACTGCGCAGAGTTTCAAGTAACATTTCTCAACTGGTATACAAGTGCAGCTAAAATGAAGTAAAACTACTTACTGTTTGAATCCTGACTAATGTAAAGGAAAGGGGTCAGGAAGCAGTTTATAAAAAATAGTAGCTGCTTAGTAAAATTACAATAAAATAACTTAGTAAAAACTACAATAAAGTAAAACTACTCACAATTTGAAGATGTACTCATAGAACTTATTGACAAACGATGAATCCACCGTGAAAACTAAAGCAAAAATACACATACAAACACAATAATTAGCATAAAGAAAATCAAGACAACTTCAATTTAACTTACATAAACATTGACAGACAAACTAAACTAACCTCCTTGGCTATGTAGATGTCCCTAAAAAAAAAAGAGCTAGGTTTAGCTTCCTTTCTTCTAACTTCTTATTTCTATTTCTCTCTTTCACACTTAACACCGTCATGTCTTGCTATGATACTTTCTCACCATCCATCCTAAGCTCTTCTTCTCCCCAATCACGTTCACACACGCCCTACAGCGCCCTCTCTGGTGCAATGTGGTGACAAACACCCAAAAGCAAAGAACAAAATCCACACAAAAAGGACAATGTGGCAGTTATTATGAAAAGGAAAAAGAAAACAGTTTATAGAAAGCTTCACTTTTTAGTAGAATTGGTGAAAATATAATATTTTATCATTTTTAACTGTCGTAAAAGTATTAAAAAACAAAAAAAAAAAGACAAGCCACACTGGCACATAATAGAGCAGTGTAGCTTCTCTGCTTTGTAAAATTGGTTAAAAAAAAAAAGTCAAATTCTAACACTCTTACTGACATTCAAACATAAAAACAAGCTACCTACTGCGCAATACAACTAAAATAAAGTAAAACTAGTCATCATTTGAAGCCTGACAGACGCATAATGGAAAAAGCGTCACTGTTTAGTAACATTGTTAAAAATGAAACATTTTAACATTCTGAATACTTTAAAACAAGTTAACCATTATATTATACAACGCATAAAATGTAAAAGTACTCACAATGTTTCGTCTATATGTGTGTGCTCCCAACAGCCAAGCCGATGCATCATCACGGCCAGGACTGTCTGAGGCTCAAAGTGGACGTCGCCGGACAGAAAGGCTCGGCAAAGACTCATGCGGGCAAGTCCAAGGCGGACACGGAGAAGAGCTTGGACGCGTCGAAAGCCAAGTTGGTCTCTGCCGGTGGAGTCCACAACCTCTCCAATCGTCTCCCAGCAGGTGAGGAATCAAGAGGGGTGACTTTTCACACGGCCGGGCCACCGAGTCACACGCTCACTATTTGTTTCGTTCGTGTTCGCAGACGACCCGACCGCCATGGAGCCCAACGTCCAGAGGAGCGTCGGAAATTCAGGAACGAGGCCCGTCTGCTTCTCGCTTGTCTTGACGCTTGTTGCGGTTTTGTTAGCGGTGATGCTACACTGAACAACAACAACAACAAAAAACATTGCAAAGCGGCCCAGTGCTGGTCACTGGGGTCATGGACACTATTTTATTTGTGTGTTTTTTTTACAATGAATACAGAGCTTTTATATAAAAAAATTTAAAAACAAAGCTGGAATGTGAATGTGGAGTGTGGATCACTCCAAAGAAGAGGACCTCCATTTTGTTTTTTGTTTTGTTTTTTGTATTCTGATCAGGATGAAGCAGCATTTTCTGTTCTGAGCAATTTGTAAATGAGTTTTTCATACCACTCAGTAGGTACACCGCCAGTACTGTGGCTGTTTATTTTTGTTTTGTTTTTGTGCCGTTATTGTGTAGCACTCATCTCTGCAAGCCTCAAGTCAGCATACCACTGTTCACTACAACACATTTTCCTTCAGGGACTGCTTTAAAAGCATTTACTTCAATACTTTGGACCATTTTAAATGATGTTTGTCATGAAGCTGTTTCAAAACTTTTACACCAAGTACCACCAAAAAATGAAAAAAAAAGATTGAGCGCTTCAAATACTACCATGATGACCGACAAGTTTTCCACAAAAATATTATTGCAAGTCCCTGTAACATCACGCACAATTTGAATATCAATATTGTGGCTAAATATTGGAAATGTGTACTAACAGCTATGATTCTTTCAAGTACCACTACATTGAGCCCAAGTTACCACACTTTGAGAATCATTGTACTTGAACAAACAAAATCGATTCAAAATGTGTGATTTTTTTTTTTTCATTTCTGTTCTTGAAAATGCTCATGAGTCCCAAATAAGCCAACATAAGTGCAATGTTGTTGAGTCAGTCTTGTCATGGTACACGCTTGCAGACTTGTCGAACCTCAAACTGAAGGGACTTCCTGAAAACATACACTGTACAGTTGTTTTCTATGTGTTTATATGTACATGTGTACATAGCAAAACTATAAGATATTGTTTAAAGATGTGAAAACTTAATGGAATAAATGAAAAGTGTTGTAATATAAATCTTGCCTTGGTTTTTTTCACCTCATTTTGGCAAATGGCGACGCTATCCCTGCCGATGTCTTCTATGTCCGCCCACGGGTCTTTCCCGACCTCTCACGGCCAGCCTCGGCTTTCCACGGCTTTCATCCCGTGTGCCGCAGTTTGCTCTGGCTTCCATTTCACAGACTGCAAAGCAAACACGGATGGGAGGGGGGGGATGCACGCTAGCAAGCGGGTGCGAAAGTGTCACTCTCGCCTCCTCACTTGCACCCTTTTTTCTGGGCCTTTTTGGCCTCTTTCTTTCACTGCTCCATACATCCTCTCTGCAGGCGAAAGAGGAGAACGTGCCCACACGTTGGATTGAAAGCGACTCGGCAAACAAGCCGTCAAAAACCTCAGAAATGGCTGAAAACTGTCAAAAGTCGCTATCCTCTGTAAAAAGCTAGCAACATATACTGTACATCCCATAGCAGAACATAAGGACGACTTGTTTACTTTTCCACCATCACGTCATGCCTGCTTGGTACATACTCATCAGAAATGAGCTCAGCCTCTGAGATCTTGTGCAATGTGACGGCCTGTGTACACGCAATATGTGTTAAAGCAATGATGAGCAGATGCCAGTGTCACATAATGTCCATCATCCATCCGTTTTCTATAGAGCTTTTCTCGTTAGGGTTATGACCTCAGCTTGTGAACGTTACATGAACAAACCAAGAAAATAAGTGTGCCGTGATTGGTCATTACCTGAGGCATTGTCATTTTCAGTCGACAACAAATGGCAAAATGGCCGCCAAATGAGTAAAAAAACCTGTAGATTTTGCTGCTTAATTCATATTCCACAAATACAATATTAATCAGAACACGCAGAGATAACATAATCTCTCAGAATGGCAAAGCATTTCGGATAGTCAAAGACAGACACCAAGAGGGAAACAAATAAAATGTTGACTAAAATGTAAAAAAATGCTTTAAAAAAATGAAGCAAAGACAGGAAAGGAGGAGAAATCATGTGTGAAGGTTTGTTGCTAAAGGTCAAATTTGAGAGTTGTTCAAGAGTGTTGTCAGGGCGACGAGTGTATTCTACTAGCTCATCTCCTCTGTAATAATACAGACAGCTTTGAATGAAAATGTATTTATTTTGATACTCAATACTCAATATTTTGATACTTTCATTTTCCTGAAAATTGCCGAATGTATCACTAAAATGTAGTGCGATTAAAGTTTACCACCACCATAAGCCCCATGCTAGCTAAATACTTCTCAGTTGGTGGCAATCAATACTGGACATATAAATGTAGAATATTGTGTATAGTATAACATATGCTTTGTGAAAGGAATATTTTTTAATGCATAATAGCTCTTGTATTGATTAATGAGATGAATGTACAGGTGTACCTAAATATTTGAGGTAAACCTCCTCATTTTATCTAGCATTTTTAACAATACTAGAAAAGTTTTGTTTTGTTTTGTTTTTGTTTTTATTTTTTTAATTCAATGTTTACTGTTTTAAATGTTTCTAAATGTGTTAAATTACAAAAAAACGGATGGATAGCTATCATCGTTCATTTACAAAATCAAAACTCTTTTTTAAATTGTTATTATTGCTTTCTTTAACAAATTGAAATCAAAAGCAAACATTAAGCAATCTCAAAACTCAACCACCCGGATTTGTCAACATTGTGACGTCAGAAGCATCCGTTACAGCACCCCATTGGACCTAATCCGCACCACATGATTCAGTGAACAGCCAATCATAGCGCAGAATCTCCGAGTTTCTGATTGCAAACACGGAAATCCAGGCGGAAAAGAAACCCGCCGTAGGTTCTAGTAATTCTGGTTTTTCAGATTCTAAAATCGAAAATCAGACATTAACACTCTGAATATCTATTATATTTATTATTTAGTTAAATCCCTTTTATGGATTTGCTGCTTCTTTTATCATGGGCGTGCATCATATTCACACTCGGGATGTTCTCGACTGGACTGTAAGTGGCATTCTGTTTTTGCGGCGTGGCAAACTTTCTGCCCGCTTCTATCCAAATGGTCATCTTGTGCAAATGTTTTTAACATTGCGTCTGTGAGGTGAAATTGATTTTTTTCACGGATTAAAACTTGTTGCACTGGAGTAGCTGTGATTTGCAGTGATATTTACTAGAATACACCATGATATCATATTGTTCTAGGTTGACTTTGTCTTGTTGTTTGTGTTTATGTGCAGGGTCGACCTAAAGAAGATGCAGACCAACAAGAGCACCGACAACATCCAATTTCTGCCTTTCCTCACCACGTGTGTAAAGTATGTATTGGTTGAGAGACATTTGCTAACCAAAACAGAAGCACCCTCTCAACAGTCGAGTTCCCTGTGCAAAATGTAAACATTGGTAAAAAAAAAAAAATTTTGTGAAGACAATCAGCAGCAACCGCAAATTTGTTCTCAAATAACATCACATGAGAGTGTGTTTTACATCATTTTGTTAGTCTGTCCTTTTTGGGATACCTTAGTGAGCCCAAATTTATTTTTAATCCAAAATTCAAAAATTAAATCAATCAATCAATGTGCAACAAACAATATTATACCAGCACCTTATTTTAAAGGCCGTCAACAATGGTTTCCAGACCAAACACTTTTTTTTTTTTTTGCTTGTCAAGAAGATCTTTGCAGTCTGGATGACAGTCAAAGTCACCAAAAAGTCAACAAAGCTCTTCCCACAAACTGACATGTGTGGCATTACGAGTGTTCTTTTCCTGTCACCTTGCCCTGTTCATCATCTCCATTGTTTTTGTTGCCACAGTAACCTGGGTTGGTTATACTATGGGATGCTGAAGAGCGACTATACGCTTATTGTAGTCAATCTCATCGGCGCTTTACTGCAAACCCTCTACATCATCGTATACGTAACGTACACGAAACAAAAGGTCAGCATGGCGGCTGTCATCGTGTTGGCGTGTGTTGACGTGAGCTTTGAGGCTGCGTTTTGTTTTGTTTTGTCAGAAAGACGTCGTGTTCCAAATAGTCGCCGTCGGAGCGGTGGCAACCAGCGCCGGGTTGTACTTCTCGTTGTTTCTTCCTCCTGGCGACATGCAGATAAACCAGCTCGGACTTGTCTGCAGCATGGCCACTGTGGGCGTGTACCTGTCCCCGCTCGCGGACCTGGTAAGAAACGTGTGTTTTGGTGAAGGAATGTCCAAGTGTGGGCGTATGGAATCAACCCCAGTGTATGCTGGGGATGCATTTCGAACCCACCTCCAGTAGGTGAAAATCCACCACAATACTATTGTGCGTTTATGTAGCAGAGAACAGTCAGGTGTCATGGGACCCATCAGATGTCTTCTTTCCTGTTGTGTTTGTCTGTGATCCTGTTTGTCTCCTTCCCTCCATCTGCCTCACAGTCAGAAACCAGCCGCTCGCTTTCCTGCCATTCTTCTCCTCCTCATCTGCATCTTCCTGTTATTCCTTCACTGTGCGGCCCCCAACCCCTCGTTGTTGACGTCTTACAGTTGGCCTAATGATGTGATGGCACTTGGCACCCCCTAATTAGTTTGAAATCTTGTTCTTATTTGAGTGGGTACTCGGTACAAGATTGAATAATCAGAGTTCTTTTAGGGGGTTCTTAATCCTTGAAACACTCAAACCGTCACAGTCATCCTTTACTCACTATAAATCTGTTTTAAATAGACAAACTCTTACTATTTTGAAATAATGAATGAATATGGGCAATTTGTATTTAGTACTAAATTTAGTATTTTCCTCATAGGGAGTAATGGGAACGGAAATAATCTGTAATCTGTTTAAAGTGTTGCCACCATAAAACTTAAAAAAAAAAAAAGATTTAAGTAACATTTTAACATTCTCATTTTTCATATAAGTATTATTAACCATAGGTAATAAACAGTATTTAAAAAAATAAAAAATAATCTGATTATATTCTTGTAAATTGCAACAGTTGTTCTCAAACTACTTTTTTAAAACCTGACTTTATTTTCACAAGATTGACTTTTTCCAGAAGAACCCTAACTTTAATCTTAAAATATATATTTATTTGTTGTAAAAATGAGTTTTCCCCTAAAACAAAACAAAAAAAGTACAACTTTTGTGTGTAATCAAATATATCTATTTTATTTTGCAGATGTTTTTGAAAATTCTTTTTTTATATATATATATATATATATAAAAATCTATTATTATAATTTTTTGTAAGATGTATATATTTTTTGATTATATCTTCAAGAAAAGTTTTGACTTTTTTTTTTTAAAATAAAAACACTTTTGTTTCTGACTACTTTTTTTTTCTTCCCCCCAACAAATTAAAATATAATATAATAAGCGAAAATGCGCATATAATTGACGGCCATTGAAATATATAGAAAATCTATTTTTTAATCCTAGTAAATCTTTAAAAAAAAAAAACGCTCATAAACCTTCAGTAGTTTCCCATGAAAAACGGGGGTTAGCTGAACCAAAAAACAAAAAAATAGAAAGAAAAAAAATCTGTGACTCGATAAATCCGTGGGTATCCACAGTCCACTGTGTTCTCATATTCCAACTTTGTTTGGTCGAATTGACAACACTTCTGGAGTCTTACTACATTGAGTCTGCATGCTTCACGTTACCTGCTCATACTTGCTTAACCCGTTTATCGTCGTCTTCTGTGACGAGTCTTTGGTGAGGCTGCTCCTAGCGTTGCTGATTCTATCTCCGCGTGGTCCTTTCATTCAGATGGCCATCGTGCGGAGCGGAAACGTGCAGTGCTTGTCCTTCCCTCTGACAGTGGCCACTTTCTTCACTTCTACTTCCTGGTTCTTCTACGGCATCCAGCTGGGTGACTTATACATCCTGGTACGACACACTTGCACCATGCCAAACACAATATTTATTATCAGGTCAATTTGTTCCTCGTTAGAAGGAATTGTAATCCATAACAACTGACCCACAAAATAAATATTTTACATAAACTTGAACATTTGGGCCACCGCAATCATCTTATTATTATGTGTGTGCATTTTAGGCCCCTAACCTTCCTGGAATCCTCACCAGCATCATCAGGTTTTACCTGTTTTGGAGATTTGCCCACGTCAGCTCTCCCTATAAGTCCATGCAGATATGACCATTTGACATACAGTGATGGACTGTACATGTTACACTACGAGGAAGTGCCCCTGTGTGACAGGTGGCAATAATGTCTACATTCCACAGAGGTACACAAAAAAACTATTTATTGCCCAAGGATGTATTAAAGAATACGAAGGGGAAACAAAATCAGGTGTTTTGTCAAACTTGTCCCCTTTCAAGTGCCTTCTCTTGGGTACGAGTGAGTATTAGGGACACACGGAAAAGAAAGAAAAATAGAAAAACTGAGAAAAGAAATGGCAACGTAAGATTTTTTTTTATGCTGTTAGGATAATAATAATAATAATCAGGTTCCGATGAGAATGATTATACTATGAAAATAAAGTCATGCTTTGAGAATATTTTGAAGAAAATAAAAGGAGTCACACAAGATGTCATATAAGTGAAAAGTCATGCTTTTTCATTCTTTCTTTTTGTGATTTTTTTTTCCTGATAAAAATTACCTTACAAAAAAAATGAACTTTTTTTATTTTTTTGGAAACCCCGCCCCCAAAACAAATTCTAAAGATTATGGCTTCCCGCTGAAACTTTATTTTATTTTTTAGAAGAAAATAAGACTATTTGTAACGGTAAGAATTGTTTAAAAAAAAAAAAAAAACTTCGATTTATCCCCCCCCCAATACAACTTTTCCCCCCCAGAAATAATACCACCTTATTCTACCTAGTTCATTTTTTTGAGGAACTTTACTTTCATAAGACTCTATTCTTGAAAAAAATACCACTTATTTTTGCATAATGTTAGCACATAATATTGTCTCATAACATTACGTTTGCTTTCCATCTCATACTTTTTCTTTTCCGTGTGTTTCCAATACTCCTTTGTAGATGTTGCTATTAAGAAAGTGACTTTTTCTGAGCCACCAATATTTTCAAATCTAATGATAATCCATTGAATTGGATTTGAGTTTTTATTTTTTTTCTACAATCCAAAGACTGCGTTGTTTACAGGCTGCTATTTTGAATACACAGTACGGTACTCGTGTGGAGCATTTCCTCTCTACTGTCTTCTATTGGGAAAAAAAACTGTTCTATTCTGTTACCTCTTGTGCCTGTCCTTATTAGATAACATATCAATGCATATCAGTGGCTCTAAGTTACAGTATGTATTGTTTTTATGACGACTGTTTACATTGGCTATTTTTGCAATCTTTTTGAATATGTTTTTTTTTAAGTGCGAAGGGACCTAAGTATGAATGGAGGCTGTGTTATGTCAATAAAGGATGATGATAAGGAAGTGCCAAGTGTGTTGTTTTTTTCCCCATTGTAACTAAATATGGCGAACAGCAAACATAATAATAAGCATATTGTTTAGGATTTATGCATATTCTTTATCAAAATCAAACCTGATATGCTGATTTGATCATTTCAGCGCTAATAATCATACATTAAAATAAGTGAGTGAGCTATAGCGCCCCCTGGAGCCCATCGCCTGATAGTGAAGGTTTTGGCCAGTGTGTGCAGAAGACAAAAGCTTGTTTCATGGCACGGCGGTGCGAATGAACTTGTTTGTGTGTGTGAGTGTGTTGATACAGAGAGGCCAGTGGTGGGAAAGGCCACGCCAGAGGTTCTCATCCCGTGTGTGTGTGTGTGTGTTGCATGAATCCTTTTCCTGAGCTCAAACAGCCCTGACACAACACACACAGACACAACACGGCATTGTGCTGCTAAGTGAGTGGAGGTGGGAAACAAAAGTGGCCCAACGTGTCGGCCGGGATATTGAACGGATGGCAGGTCATGAATCAAAGGCAGGCATTGAAATGGTTGCCATGTACGTTTTGTCTGACATTTAATAGTGACTGTCGACAAACAAGGACCTTTGAATGTGAATTCAGTTGATGTCGTTTGGTGCAAATATCAATTGTTTTACATGCACTAAACCACAGCAGCAGTTTAAAAATGATAATTATGTCTGCTATTTGAATAACGTAAGGTCAGGAAATATGTCGTACACTTACCCATAAATGTTATGCTAATAAAGATATGTAAATCCACTAGTGATGTGCAAGCACTACTTTTGTTAAGTAGCTCTCTCGTGTTACGGTATGTTTAGAATCACTGTATTAAATGTTCAACTGTACATCAGGATACAGTGTTCATTTCTTTATCCAGTACAGTACATTTGTAAAGTACAGTTCAGTTGTATTTGGATGTATTGTGTTTATGCAGTTATTATGTCCTTTATGATGAGTTATTATGCAGGTCGGGTCGTTGTATTATGGATGTATTGTACTTATGCAGTTACTATGCCATTTATGATGAGTTAGGCTTATGCAGGTCAGGGTGGTCATCGTGTTCTGGACATAGTATGCTTCTGCAGTTAGTGTATGTCCTTTATTGTGTGTTAAAAGTACCAAAGTATGATGAGTTATTATGCAGG
The DNA here is from genome assembly GCF_054856555.1 of Leptonotus elevatus. NCBI lineage: Eukaryota > Metazoa > Chordata > Actinopteri > Syngnathiformes > Syngnathidae > Leptonotus > Leptonotus elevatus. The sequence continues at coordinate 17,931,894 of NC_141244.1, forward strand.
TCAGGGGGTCATCGTGTTCTGGATGTATGCTGCTTAAGCAGTTCCCATGTCTTTTTTGATGAGTTATTATGCAGGCCAGGGGGTCATTGTGTTCTGGACGTATTATGCTTATGCAGTTCCTATGTCCTTTCTGATGAGTTACTAAGCTTATGCAGATTAGGGGGTCATTGTGTTATGGATGTATTGTGCTTATGGAGTTACTATGTCCCTTTTGATAATAATGTGATGAGGGTGATGTTTTAGCACTATTAGTTTGCCAAGTTTTATGCAGTAACTATGTTCCTTATGATGAGAATGCTGTCTGTTACTATGCAGTTGCTATGTGCCTACCTTAGTTTGTCCAGTCACTCTTATTTTTATTTATTTTTATAATAGATGAGAAAAGTTTTTATTTTTAAGAACAAAGTCAGATTCTTTTTTTTTAAAGCAAATTTTCTCAAGACATAATGTGTCATCTTTGTAGTCATATTTTGTTTTTGGAAAATATATTTACTGTTAAACAACAGTAAATATATTTAAAAAAAAGTTACACTTGTATGTCAGGTGAGAACGTTAAAATACTTCTTAAACATTGTGTTCCTATTTGGGGTCGGGGGGGGGGGGGTGTTAGTTTTGTAAACAGAACAAATTGAGTTCAGGTTAGACTGTGCAAATCAATAAATCATGTACGTTATATTGTCATAAACTTTGACAGTTTGGATCCATGTGCACACCACAGCTTAAAAATACAGAAGGTACGAGCACGTGGGGGGGCACTTTGGTTGGAAAGTGATAGAAAGCACATTCCTAATGTAGAAAACAGCAGCTGGGACAGGTGTGCTTTTACTGGGACAGCCTTTTCCTCCCTGCGTGGGCGCACCGTGTGCTGAGTAGTGTCCGCTAACCGTGTGTGCGTGTCATCACTTTCTGCAAGCTGTACAAGGTGCTTCTTACTTTGGGGGGCCCCAAAATGCAAGAGTCAGCTCGGGTTTGTGTGTTTGCGCGTGTCGTGTACAAGGAGGCAGGAAACAGAAGGATCCTGTTTGCAAGTTGAACTCATTGTTCAGCTGATTGCACCCCCCCCCCACCACCACCACCACCTCTACTGCGACACCACCTTCACCCTTTACTCCACTACTACACCCTCACGCAACAACAAACAAGCCTGCTGCTGTCATGTTTACTTTATTGCAAGTGTAGTAAACTTAAAGCATAAAGGCCTTCATTGTACCTTTAAGGCAGAGGCAGACCTGCAAGCGTGCACACGCATGCATGCACGAGGCAGAATGAAGTTGTGACTTGAAAAACATTAACCCGACATAAAAACCCGTGAGCATTTTCATATTGCAGCACCTGTTGGGTTGAGTAACCTCCTGCACATTGACAGTAACATAAAAAAACAAAAACAAAGCTTACGTGATGACAGTATGGAAGAATACAAGTGAGTAAATCCAACTTGCAGGCAAATGAAGTGAGTTTATTGAGACGCGAGTGTAAAGTGAGACGTGCGTGTCAGGTGATTTGTATGAAATGAAGAAGTGTGCATGCAGGCAAGCGAGAAGGCCCGTCTTGCCATGACAGCTTAATGAGAGCCTGTCCACATGTCACCTCGACGCCGCAAAGAAAATACCAGGAAGACGACGGGGTGGCGGCTATCTGGCGCGCCACCCTCAAGACACTCACATACACTGAAGGTGGTTTCTGCCTGTTTATGTGAAGAGTAAAGGTTTTTAAGTATGCACACATCTGAAGATCATTGCGGTAATCAACAACAAATATTTGTGATGGAGATGTTTTAAAGCCCCTTCAAGCAGAAATCATTGTCTTGAACAATTCTGCACACTTTTTTGTGGGGACCAGGCTTTTTTCTTTCTTTTTTTTTGACCCGGGGGGCTACGATAAAGCTGGTCACAACCAAAGTGACACAATTCAAGTCTGTGTGTATGTGTATTTGTTGTTGTACTGATGTGGGGACCACAGGGGAGAGTGCATGTGACTGCCTGCAAATAATTCTTGAAGATTTTTATTTTTTTTATCAGCATACAAATGGCCCCATAAAACTCAACTCCCAGTTGATTGTGTTCGTGAGAAGATTGAAGGTATTTCTTTATGATTCTGCACTGTATCAATCATTTATGGAGCATTTTTATGAGGCAATTGATTAAGGGATAATAAACAAATGGGGGGGGGGCGCAATTTATATAGTCTTGAGAAAGAGCCAATCAGAAGTGATTTTTCTGTCAAAGCGTGTTTTGCTTACTGTGTTTATGTGACTAATGGGATATGCTGTACTTTGTTTACTTGTTATTTTTATCAGTGTTCTGTGAGTTTTTAAATTAATGTAAAATCATTTTCATAATGTAATTTGATCAACTTGAATACAATGTATCAGTATTACAACGTTATATGTCTTGAAGTATGACATGAGTGGAGTCTCGGCAACAACTATTCCTGACTAGTGTTTTGTTGTAGGAAAGCTAGATTTGCTAAATGCAAACAAACCCTCACCCCGAACTCGCAACTGAAGGCACCTTTGTTGGCACAGATACACTAAATGAGCAAAGATATATTACAAAAATTTAATATATAAAGATTTATTATATGTATAAAGATTTTTTTTTGTCCAACGTAGTGAAATTGAATAATTTCCTATGGCATGCAGTAGTTGGGAATCACTGTTCTTACACTAAAGTGTAGGAGGTCATGTAGGGTTGCCATGGCAATGAAGTCCATGTTACAAGCCAGTCACATCATTTTGATAACGACATTTTATGAATCAAAACACCGCAGAGCTGCTGCTGCTTTTAAAGTGCGCCTGTTGCAAACTAACTCATAAAACCACTAAATCTCAGTCAACGTCGCCGTCTCGTGGTTTACCTGGAACACTGCATGCTCACTCGTCAGACAAACCATTTGGCGAGGCACTGTCAGAACGCTCTCCTTATTTTCACTTCAAACCTGCAATCGCAAAGATGTAGCAGACACATTGCGCCTTTCCTTCTTTTTTTTTTAAATGAGAAATGATCCCAAACTTTGAACATTCTGTCTTTTACGACGATACTTTAATCTCCTGTCAAAATAGCTTGATTGGAAGATAACGCCAATGGATGCCCATTAGCTGCACGTCCGGTCATTGTTTGCTTCTTACTATTACTATTATAACCCTTTGAAACCCTAACCCGAGTTTGAAACCTTACTTTGATAAACCCTAACTTTAATTTTAAAAGCACAATTTGAAACGTTACTTTAAACCCCTTTCTTTGATACCCTAGCAATAGTTTAAAAGCCTACTTTGAAAAATTATTATTATTATTTTTGTCTGTCGGTCTCTCTGTTCGGCCCGTAGCGGTGGTTGGGGGCCGCTGTTTAAGCATACAGTAAATTCGTGATTACTGCTGAATGTTTGCACCTGTGTGCTTTGTCTGTTTGAAAATACACGACAGCTATTATATATTCACACAAATGGAGCTGTCAAGTCATTCAAACAATTAAGGGGAGACGTGCCCTCACACGACGGTGGCACCTTTTAGTCCCAGTGTGTTGTGCAACATTCACTCTTTACCCCCCCCCCCCCATCTAATCCCCATTTGTCTCGTAGTTACCAGTCAATCAATCACAAACTGACATCATAAAAAGCAGCAGCTGTTAGCGATCAAAACATCCGCCCTACTGTAGCTCAAGGGCGCAAACGTATCACGTGACAAAAAAGATGTTCAGGTGTTTGTTTCCTTTTTCACATCGTTCAATATCACGTGTCAGATTACCAGTTTATTTTCACTCATGTCGTGATTAAAAAAAAAAAAAAAAAGCAAAAGCAAAGCATATCACAATATCTGCAACTGTCTCAAGTGGTTCCACTCCGTTTTTCACATTCACTAGAAAAAAAACTTCAGATACAATCAAGTTTAAATCATGTAGAAATATTACAATATAGACAATCTGTGCTGTCAGACATCAACAACCACTTCAATGCACAGCCAATACGCGCACACACACAAAAGAATGATCATATTTCATTGACACTGTCACACAGCTATTATTCAATATGTTGCGTAATATAATTATTACAGTTTGCAGTGATTTAAAACCGTCCCTGTCTCGGAGCTAAGTTATGATACAATAAATGTGCCTGCGAGGCCACACACACGCACGCGCGCACACACACACACACACACACACACACAGTAAATCAAACAGTCATACAAAACATTCAATTGATGACATGTAATGTATGTGCATATTCAAGGCATGAACATGTTAACTCATTCACTGCCATTGACGGCTATAGACGTCAAACATTAATTTTAACTATTTCTATTAGTTAAAAAAAATTTCCCCACTTTTGTTAACAAGTGTGAAAATCTCGATTTTTTTTATTGTACATTTAGAGCAGTTATAAAATGTGTGATTAATCGTGAGTTAACTAGTGAAGTCATGCGATTAATTACAAATTAAAAAAATTAATCGCCTGACGCCCCTAATTTTTAATCTTTTCCTTTTTTTAAAAATCGAATCAGGCGATTAAAATTTTCAATTTTAATTAATCACGACTTCAATAATTACCTCACGATTAATCACAAATTTTATATCTGTTCTAAATGTACAATAAAAAAATTTGATTATCATACTCTTATTAACAAAAGTGTCAAATTAATAGAAATAGTTCAAATGATTTTTTTGACGTCTATAGCCGTCAATGGCAGTGAATGAGTTAATGAGGCAAATATGATCACTGAAAGACATCACAAGACCTTTCAAAAATGCACAAATAAAGATTTCAAACTCTTCCAAACAGTACATCTGTGGTGCTTTTTTATGGTCACAATCATAATACTTCATGTATGAATCTGCGCATCGCAAATCCTCGTCATGTCCACATGCAATGTTTGACGTCTGCATAGTCTAAATTTGCTTCAGCCACGATGTCAACATGAATGAAAAAGCACTCAATGAAACAAATAGAATCGTAACATATACATTGCTTGATTATTTACTACGATTGTTTGCACGCGTTTTGATGACAACCCTGCGGGGCGGCGCCTCCTCCTCCTCCTCGATGCTGCGACTGGCCACCAGGTCCTGCAGCTGCAGGACGCCCCCGCCGATGAAGCAGAAGGCGGGGCACACGGGGGCCGAGCAGTCCACGTGGCCCTCCCACAGCACGCGTAAGGAGTGGGCGTCGTAGAAGGCCACGCTGCCCTCGTCGCAGTCCAAGCACACGCCCAGTCTGGGCGGCAGAGGCGTCGTGTAAGGGTGGCCGGGCTTGGAATTCAGGTGCTTATTATGGCCTCGGGGCAGGAGGATTTTGCCCATGCCCATGGTGAGGAAGCAGAAGGCGGGCGAGTCCTGGCCGTCCTCTGCCTCGCTGTCATGGCCGCTGTCTGGGTCATAGCTTAGGATGGGGAGAAAACATTTGGTAAATTAAATTCATTTTCATTTTCAATAAAGTTTGCGAAACGGTGATGTACCCCACAGTGGCGAGGTTCTGGGTTCAAACTCTCGACTCGTGTGTGGATTTTGCGTGCTCTACATATGCGCTTCGGTGGGATTTTTCCTCGCACATTACGAAAACATGTAGCAATTCAATTCAAGACTCTAAATACTCCATAGGTGTGAATGTGCTGCTGGTTTGGCTGGCAACCAGCAAGGTTATAGTTTGGGATTTTTCATTACAGTCAATCCCCGCATATTTGTGGTTTGGTACCTGCACATTTTCAGATTTATTATTATTATTTTAAGTTCCCCCCCCCCCCCCCTATTTCCCCTCCCTCAATTTTCATGGAAAATGTATACAGAATGCTTATCAGGTTTTTTAAAGATTTTGGGGGGGGGGTTAAAAAATACACTGTATACTGACTGTATATTTTTAGTATTTTGTTTTGACTTTTGCTTTTTAAATTCAGTTGGTCCAATTAGTTTTTAGAGTGGGTTTGTTAGGTTGTTGTTGTTACCCTCCCCCCCAAAAAATCTTCATTTTAGTTGAGCTTTTATATATATATACATATATATATATATATATATATATATATATATATATATATATATCCCCACCACTCTTAAAATAATTGTCAAAAGTAATTTCTTTACAAAAATTATTATTTTTGCCTAAATCATCTCCTCATGGTGTAAATGGTTAAATGTTTTGTGTTTCCTGAAAAACCTGAAAAAATTACTTAGGCGATTATTTTAAGATGGCGTCAATATGGAATATTTGTCAATTTTAAGATAAAAACCAGCAGGTCTCTAAGTATTGTGTAATGAAGTAACGTAAACGACAATTCCCAAACATCGTTCGACCTTCTTCCTTCTGTACAGCCATTAGCATTTTTTAAAGCACTCTCATTTTCTATTTATTTCATTCCTAAAAAAAAATTTTCATTTTTTTTTTATTTCCTTAGTTCTCGTTAAAGCAACACTAAGGAACTTTCTGTTTATGTTGATTATGGCGGTGCCATATGGACAAAAGCGGTAATGCTATGCCTGAAGGAAGACCACATTTCCCATGAGGACAAGCGCATTGCGTTGTTTTTGAGCTCGCGTCAGTCAGGTTTTCATACTCTAGTTAACAAAAGTGGGAAAAAATGTGAAACTAGTAGTAATAGTTCAAATGAATTTTTGACGTCTATAGTCGTCAATTGAGTTAAAGGTTGAAAAGTTCCTTAGTGCGACTATAAAGCTACTGAACGCAGAAAATTTAATTTCGAATGTCTACTGCCACCTATGGCCGGAAAATTAAACTGCATTTTAATTTCACACAATGCGAACATGTCACATCCGCAGACAGAGGGCGGGAAATTCAAACCTGAATCCAGTCTAAAAACTATTGGCCAGAGGCTTGCAGGAGTTTCCCCATTGTGAACAACAAACTAATAAAAAAATTTTTTTATCATAAATGGTCATATAAAAAGGCTATTAAAAGGTATTTTTGGGCAAACTTTATTTGTAATAACCTTGCCAACCATTGGCCAGATTTGAAGTATATTTTCTTAGAGCCATTCAATCGGGTGGTCTTGAAAGTTGAAAGGCAGGGTCTGCCGTGGACACCTGCTCACCTGTCAATCATGATGCCATATTTAAGGTATGGAGGTAAATTTGGTGCAAAACTAACTTGTGCAAAAAATTTGTACCTGTAGAAAAAAGTCTAAATTTGTATCTGTAAAAGTCGTGATTTGTATCTGTAAAAAAAATGTGTGCCTGTAAAAAAAAAATTTGTGTCTGTAAAAGAAATTTGTACCTGTAAAAAAAAAATGTGTATGTGTAAAACAAATTTGTATCTGTAAAAACAAATTTGTACCTGTAAAAGTCATGATTTGTATCTGTACAAAAAAAAATTCGTACCTGTATTAAAAGTATAAATTTGTATCTGTAAAAGTTGCGATTTGTACCTGTAGAAATGACAACTTGTAGTCAAAGAAGTCGCCACTAGGAGTCACAAGTGGGTTTTCTGCTGCTGTACTGTGACGTGAGTTTTGCCCCAATTGTTGCGCTACAAATGTAGCAAAACTAATTTGTACTTGTAGAGCGCCTGATTTGTACTTGTAAAGAAGGGGGCGGGCTCTGGTGCAATGAAGGGTTGTTTTGACCAATCAAGTGAGAAGGATTTGAGCGGATTGGAGCGCAACCTCATTGGTTTAGCGAACGACGGTGGCGGGACTCGCGGAAGGATACAAGCAGGACACATCGTCGCCAACCAACATACATATTAAGAATACTTCTTAATATGTATGTTGAGGAAGAATACTTCAGTATTCTTAATATGTATGTTGAGGAAGAATACTTCAGTCGACTGAAGTATTCTTAATATGTATGTTGGTTGGCGACGATGTGTCCTGCTTGTATCCTTCCGCGAGTCCCGCCACCGTCGTTCGCTAAACCAATGAGGTTGCGCTCCAATCCGCTCAAATCCTTCTCACTTGATTGGTCAAAACAACCCTTCATTGCACCAGAGCCCGCCCCCTTCTTTACAAGTACAAATCAGGCGCTCTACAAGTACAAATTAGTTTTGCTACATTTGTAGCGCAACAATTGGGGCAAAACTCACGTCACAGTACAGCAGCAGAAAACCCACTTGTGACTCCTAGTGGCGACTTCTTTGACTACAAGTTGTCATTTCTACAGGTACAAATCGCAACTTTTACAGATACAAATTTATACTTTTAATACAGGTACGAATTTTTTTTTGTACAGATACAAATCATGACTTTTACAGGTACAAATTTGTTTTTACAGATACAAATTTGTTTTACACATACACATTTTTTTTTTACAGGTACAAATTTCTTTTACAGACACAAATTTTTTTTTTACAGGCACACATTTTTTTTACAGATACAAATCACGACTTTTACAGATACAAATTTAGACTTTTTTCTACAGGTACAAATTTTTTGCACAAGTTAGTTTTGCACCAAATTTACCTCCATATAAGGCTCTCACCGTGGACTGGCCATGTCTTGTGGCTGATGGAACCACTCTTGAAGCTTCGCCTCCTGTCCGACTCCAACCTACATGACGGACGCACACAAAAAAAAGTCGGAGGGTCCTTGAACGCTTCAACTTGTTGCACTCTCTTACCTTGATCACGTAGGAGCCCGGCTCCACCGAGCACGCCCAGTAGTGCCGCCCTTGCGAGACGGCCAGGTCGGCCACCAGGAGGTCGGCGGTCAGGTGACAGGAGGTGAGCGCGCGGTCGGCGACCTTCAACAGGGAGAGGCCCGGCACGCTGCGGGCGTACGTCTGACCCTTACCCAGCGCCAGCCTGTCGGAATGCAAGCCCCAGCGAGAGTCCAGGGAGAAAGACAGCACTGGCGGGAAAGAAGAAGAAAAGAGGGCGGAGGGCATAACAGGGCGGGAAGAAAGGAAGAGGAATTCTCAAGCTGAACATACAATGGGGAGCACAAAAAGAAGGAGTATTTGAAGGAAGGAGCAAGGAATGTGGAGGGAAAAGATTTATTTGATTTAATCATTTGTGAAAGAATATCATAAATCTTAAACGGGAAGTCAACCTTAAACATTTCTTGACAATATTATGTTATGTGTGACCTCACTAGTCTAAACATGACATTCTGATTAATAGCAAAATCCATCCATTTGTATCCATCCCAGGGGGCGGCCATTTTGCCACTTGCTGTCCACTGAAGATGACATCACAGTTGCTCAGGGCTAAGGCCACGACCAATCACAGCTCAGCTGTTTTCTGAAGATGAGCTGTGATTGGTTGTTACCTGAGACCTGACCTACTGTGATGTCATTTTCACTCGACAGCATGCACATAAAAAAAAAGAAAAAGAGGGGGGGAAAAGAGAGAGAGAGAGCAATGATGATGACATGTCGAATCAGTAAGATTACTGAATGAACAATACTGAGCTCTCTCTCTCTCTCTCAAAAAAAAAAAAAGAAAATTAAAAAAATAAATACAATTAAAAAAAAAAATCACTCAACAGCAAGTGGTAAAATGGCCGCCTTCGGATATTGATAAAAACTGCTGGATTTGCTGTTTAACTCATATTCCAATAACTCAATATTAACTTAGACTAGTGGGGCTGCATAGAACATATATTGTCAATAAATATCATCAATGTTTTGTTTGTTAGTTTCAATGTTGGCATTACATTTAAAAGAGAAGACGTATTTACCAGGAGCTGGTGGCGTGTGAAGGTACACTTCCTCACTATAGTCTCCAAATCCGGCCTTGTTACATCCTCGCACCCTCATCACGTAAACGCTGTCTATCTCTAGTTGGTCCACGATGGCGCTGGTCCCTCGCACTTCGTCCAGTCTCCGCCACGCCGCGGAGGCGTTGGGGGATCGGGTGCCGCCCCACGTGTCACCGGACGCCCCCGTCCGCCTTCGGTGCTCGACGGAGAAGTGCCAGGCCGGGGCCGAGTGCTGAGGGAGGCGCCAGCACAGGAAGAGCTGGTCGTACGCCAGCGTCTTCTGAGTGTCGATGACTGGGGCTAGAGGGGCTGCCAGGTGGGTCGGGTTACTGATGACTTATTTTAACCTGCTTTCAATTATACTGTACATTCACTGATCACAAAGACTAGACAAGACTTGTATCAATCATTGTGACTTTACAAACATAATAATGTTCAGTTTGATGAGTTATTCATACTAGGAACGCTAAGAAAAGCATTTTTAATAAATCGGTATTTAATTTGTAAGCTCACACTTCATCAATGCCTATGACAGCCACCAGGGGGCATTGTTAAGACATGCTGTGATGTATTAATTAGCATTGAAGTCCATTTTAGTTCATCAATGGCATCTCAGCATTCACTTAACTTTTAATTTAAATTTAGATGTATTTTAATTGCAATGTATGGTTTAACAATAATTGTATTTGAATTTTTATAGCCAGTCCTTTCAATAATTTCAACCTTGACCTTTGTTTTGGTATATTTGACAACCTGTAATTAGAACTTTATTTAGCAATTATTTTATGTGTCTTTTTTTAAAATGTTTATTTGTTTATTTATTTTTCATCTGTCAAAAGAAATACTTTGTGGCCTTGTCTGTGAAAACAAACAAATAAAGTTGACTTTTTATAGTCGTAAAACAAACATGTCATTACTTACTGGAACACATAAGAACAAGAAGAACAAAAATATTTTGGCCTCCATCCACTTTGCACTTAAGAGTTCAATTCAAGATTTTTTTTTATTTCCCCATGTTTTATTGTTTTTAATTGCTCTGTATCTGGCGTTTCATTTTTTTCTTCATATAGCACTTTGTTTATAAATATAAATTATAGAAATAAAGCTGAGCCAAGCAGAGAGTTGCAGAAATGTAACGTCACACAAGACGTACTAAAATTAAAAATGTGTCTTAATTGATGCTAGTTTCTTAAATTTAAGTAAGTTGAAGTGCCCCTTCACGCCACAATGATAAAAATATTGTCAAATGAATACCTCTCTGATCAAAATTGAGCATCATTATCTTTGTTAAGTTGATACTATTGGATATGCTTATGTGTACCTAATGAAGTGTCCAGTGCAGGACCTACCACGTATGAACTCCAAGCCGTTGATGAGCTTGATCTCTTTTGTTGCATCCAGGTGAAAGTGTCTGAATGAGGGATCAGCAGACAGCGAGAAGCACTGCAGGTTTGTGATAGCCTTCACCAGCCTGTCCAGGGAGATTCAAACAATCACATTTAGAGAATTAAAAACAAAAAGTCAGCAAATGTAAAGAAGAAGCAACCTGTTGTGAGTGATTCTGGCCGCCTGCACAAAACACGGCTGGTCGTTCTCCTTGAGGAGCTCGTGAGTGTAGGCCATCACGCCGGCATGCTCCAGCATGTCTCGCCTGGCCGACGCTTGGCCGGACAGCGCCTCCTCCCTGCGGCCGCGCGAGCCCTCCAGGGCCACGGACAAGACCCCATGACGCTCGGCGATGGACGCGGCCAGATCCTGCATGCAGCGGCTCAGGTGGTGGAGAGATACAGCGCTGTTGGCCTGTGCGCAAAAATATAAATAGCAACAAAATGCCAGGACGTTTCTCAAAAAAGAAGGTATTAGCTTAGCATATGCTAACTATTGGGACATATGAACTCGATTTTATTTTAACTCATTTACTGCCAATGACGGCTATAAACGTCAAAAATTAATTTAAACTATTTCTATTAGTTTAACTTTTTTTTCCCACTTTTGTTAATAAGAACATGAAAACCTAGATTTGTTTTATTGTACATTTAGAACAGATATGAAATTTGTGATTAATCGTGAGTTAACTAGTGAAGTCATGAGATTAATTACGATTAAAAACTTTAATCGCCTAACGCCCCAAATTTTTTATGTTTTCTTTCCTTTTTTTTTTTTATTCATTCACTGCCGTTGACGGCTAGAAACGTAAAAAATAAATTTTAACTTTCTATTAGTTTAACTTTTTTTCCCACTTTTGTTAACAAGAGTGTGAAAACCTAGATTTTTTTATTGTACATTTAGAACAGATATAAAATTTGTGATTAATCGTGAGTTAACTAGTGAAGTCATGCGATTAATTAAAAAAAATGTTTTAAACGCCTCTTGCCCCTAATTTTAACAATCTTTTTTTTTAATGAATTTATGGCAGTGAATGAGTTAATGCCATATCACCCAACACATGTTTATTTCAATGAATGTAGTAATAAAATAAAATAAAATAAAATCTGACCTCCATCTGTTTAATGGTCCCTTCCAGCTGTGTGATCTGACTCTGTATGGTCTCCTGATTGGCCAGAATGTAGTTCACTTCCTTGGTCAGCTGATCCTTTAAAAACAGCAAGCAAAGTTGATACTGTGAAGCTGGTGCCATAAAATGTCAACAAATCATCAGCAGATGTGAGGCACCTTGAGGGCCTGGTAGGCTTGTGTCACCGGCAACACTTTGTGGCCATGGTGGACCCGCCGGAGCTTGCACAGCGGGCACAGTAACCTGCGGCAGGTGCAGCAGTACCACTGCAGACGCTCCTGCTCGTGCTCTGTGCACGTCAGCACCTTGAGGGGGGAAAACATTAGATGCAACGGAAACTATCTTGTGGAAGAAACAAGAAGAGGGATAAAACCTTTGGGCGAAAGTTGTTTGTGGGGAGGATGTGCTCGTGTTGTGCTCGGGGGGTCCCCCAGGGGTGGTAGAGTTTGAAACATTCATTGCAGAAGTTGGCTCTGCAGTCGGCGCAGCCCTTGGTGGCCTCCAGAGATTGCGGAGGCTTGCAGAAAGCGCACATGATGGCTATGCTGCCCAGACTCAGCGTGTGCCTGTACCTGGCATGCAAGAATTCACTGTCATGTTGTGCGTGCATAGTACAGTAATGGAAATTTACCAGGACAGATGTGGTGAGAAAAATGAAATGAAAAAAGAAAAAGAAAAAGTAAATGTGCTTCTCAAAAAATTTGAATAGAGATTGTCAAAATGTGGTACATAGCCTCTCTACAATGGTACGCGAAACAATCACTGAATTAAATACAAATACAATTTTAAACAGTAAATACAATCAATTATAGCAGAATGCATCTTGTAGCTACACGTCATTTGTTTTAACTTAAAAAAAAATTGAATCCAGTGTTGTACATGCTTTACTTTCCATGAGTCTAAAATTTCAAATTTGGTTACAATGGAAAAAAGAACAAATTTGCCATTGAAAATAACTGGAAATAGGCTAAAATGTCTGCTTTAAACCAAAATTGCTAACTTTTTTTGCTTCCTTGATCCTTCCACATCCAATGACAAAAACTCACTTCACGATTAAGCAAAATTTAATATTTTTTAAGAACAGTTCAATTGTTTTTCAATTTCAAGTACGGTAGAACAGATTTAATCTTACATTCAAATACAATTTTACTTTTATTTTCATGTGTGATACATTTGAATTGAATTGTTATTCAAGAGATTTTGTTCATCCATCCATTTTCTTAACCACTTGTCCCCACAAGGGTCGCGGGGGGGGGGGGGGGGGGGCTGAAGCCTATCCCGGCTGCCTTGGGGCAGTAGGCGGGGTACAACCTGAGCTGGTTGCCAGCCAATCGCAGACTATTTAATATACTTTAAGGAATACATTGTTTCGTCTTTAACGAACACTTTGGCTTACAACAGTATTTAAATGTTGGTCATTATTTTAGGTGGTACTTGGGAGTAAAAAATAAAAAAAAAAAGACAAAAAGAAAAAGAAAATCACTGAGTTAGAAAAAGGGTGGAAAACTGAATTTTTTTCAGTAGTTCAATAAAAAAAAAAAAAAATAACATATAGGCTATGATATAGATGGACTACATACAGTAATACAGTTCATGATTGTATTTCTTATAATTTTGATATTAAAGCTTGCAGCAAGCAAAAACTCTAATTTTACCTTCTCAAGAAATTACAATATTACACAAGAAACACTCAAAATGTTTTAATACAGAAAGTAGGTCATAATTGGCCTTATGTTTAATAAATATGTATAATATAGTACTGAAATTAACTTAGTATAATAAGTTACTGAAATTCACCAGTATATCTACTTTTGTATTTTATTTTAATATAAATGTCTCGTAAAAATGTGACGGCAGATGCCATTTTCGTTTTAGGACATTGTAAACTCAACTGCATGTCTCCTCAAAACGAAACTAAAAAGACAACCCTCGCCGTTTTCCAAATGTTGTATTCCAGTTACCGTTCCACAATGCGCTCCAGAGTGAGATTGCGGGGACAGTCGCTCAGGCCTTTCTCGCCCAGTTCCACATCCTCCTGACAGGAAGGACACGGGAACAGCATGGGGGGAGGGGCCGTGTCCTTACGCCGCCGCCCGGGGTACGTGCTGCATGCTTGGGGGAGGAGGAAAGGTGGGGAGGGGGTGCAGGAAAGCAGATGGAATATGTGGGAAATAGTGCCAATGGAACGGACAGTTTACTTACATGCAGCGCATACGTCACAATACTGTAAGTAGATAGTTTTCAATCAAATGATTAGTATTTGTTTGCCATATTGTCAGGTGAAATTGGAAGGATTATATTATTATATCACATTTGAACAGGGGTGTGTAGACTTTTTAAACCCACTCTATTTGAGCTCAGCCTTGTTTTGCTTTTTGGAACTTTTTCTTGATGCTTATTCCAAAAAAAAAAAAAAAGACTGACCTCATGGTGATGTCACACAAAACACATGTGACATCATCTCTCAGCACTCAATTTTGGAACATTCCCTTTCCATAATATAAATGTTGTCACTCATGACTCACATAAATGCTGACATCACACACTGAAAGCACACGCTTGTCTTTTTTTCCCTTACCGGTTCTTAGGACGCGCTCCAGGTGGTCCGGAGTCCTAGGCGTGGGTCTGCGGGGCTGTCGCGGGGAGCGATTGTTGGGCGTGGAGGCCGGCGACCGCGGCTCTGGGGGGAGGTCAGGCTGAGGGAAGCCCTTCTGTACCAACACGTCGGCCGCACACATTAAGCACACGCTGTGCTGGCACGGCAGCAGGATGGGCTGCTTCACCATGTCATCGCACACGGGACAACGCAGCTCACGCTCCATGCTCTTCATATTGGACTGGAATGAGAAAAATATATTAACATTCAAATAAATATGTCTCATTTATTTTCTATCATGACAAGCACCAGCTAGAAGCAGCATCCCGTTTCTATGACAACATGCATCACCTCTGATTTCAGCTTCCTGCTAATTTTCAACATATTTCTCTCACGTTTGGACTCGCGTATTAATTTTTCTATCCATTACAAACCTTCAATTAGCAATTGGTGGCTAAAAACAAGGCTAGGTGCATGTGCAATTGAAGCTATTCTAAGGTGAAATGTCATAACGTAGCGATGAATGTGTACGTTTCTTGAGGGAATAAAAAAAAATTCTTACTCACGCTGATACGAAGCAAGGCGTCCATGATGGAGGTGAAGCTTTTTAATTCCGTGTCTGCCATGACTGCACAAAGGAAAGCCGGTGCCAGGTAGCCCTTTTATGTCTGTGCTAGCCAGGTAGGCCTGCGCAGCCTACTGACATGCTGCTATGAGCAACCACACTGCCATGTACTCTGCTGCTGGTGATGTAGCAAAGGGAAAGGGGGATGTGAAACGTTGATAGGAGGGGGAGTCGGGGCGGCTTTTCATCTCGAGGCTTAATTCAGATCCTTTGTTCAAACGATATATAGATATTTTCCCCCAAGATTATTATTATTATTATTATTATTATTATTATTATTATTATTATTATTATTATTATTATTATTATTATTATTTCTGAATATTAATTACATGCATTCGAGTTTTCTGCTAAAAACAAAACAAAAACACTGTCCCTTTTTTTACAATTCGCTTTTTTCAATTTTATTGATAATGTTAAATATTAAAAATAATAATAATAATAATAATCCCGTGGCCTAGTTTCTTGAGCTGCCAACAGACGGCAGCATTGTAGCAAGAATGAACAAAAAACACGTCCCTCACCATTGTCGTCCGGTCGGAAACGTTACTAATATGACTCTTTGGATTGTGTTTCTTCCGGTGTGCAATCAACGACGCACCAATCGTACAGTTGCTGTAGCAACCAATGCTACTTCTGGCTGCAGCCGAACGTTTTGAACATGTAAAACGCGGCGACTGACGGACTCAACTAACTTTTGTGTGTTTTTCTAGACTGATGCGCTACTTTACAAGGTGAATTTAACTGTACTTAGTTGAAAAGGTGTTGCATGTAGTGTGGTTTTATTGACTAACAATCGCTAAATGATAGCAACTAATCCACGCTGCTGGTGTATTTGCTGTGTGCTGTGATTGTGAATATTTATTTATATGGCATGTTATGACGACAAATATAGTAAATAATAGCTTTTTTTCTATTTTGTTGTGGATTATTAAAACACTAATTATTATTTAGTTTCAAACAGGTAGCTAGAAAGTAAAGATGTCGGCCATCAGCAGCCTTGTTCCTGCACGGTTCTTGACCATCATTGCCCACCTTGTTATTGTCATCACCATCTTTTGGACGAGGGTGAGTTAATTTACGGTCATTGTTATTTTAACATTGCGACCCCTTCACAAGGCTCGAGCTGGTTATATTCAAGCTTCTTTTTTTTTGTCAACTGAAGCACTTTATTCAGGTGATTTGATTGACACCAAGTCTTGTTGGTTTTACAGGAATATAACGTGAAGGCCTGCTTGCCTTTGGAGTTCACACAAGAGCAATACAACAGTGAGGACTTAAAGTAAGGAAAAAGAAAAGTGAATACATGCACACAGATATGCATACATCATGTACTACTATGTATTGTGTGTTACAGGTTGGTGGTGGCTCTGTCTGTAACACTTGTGTTATTCGCCATCGAGCTAGCTGGCTTTTTCTCGGGAGTGTCCATGTTTAATGGCAGCCAAGGCCTTCTGTGTATCCTTCACCCGCTTTTGAGATGATCATAAATGTTTAAACATACAGTGATGCACATATGTGGAGAATAAGTGAACACCTGTTAAGACAGAGGAACCTCCAACCACCATCTTAATTAAACAGGGGTGTGTTCTTTATCTACTGTCACTTAAGCAAAATTACCTATGGATAAACTTAATGTATGATATCAATAAAAATAAAACCAAATCAGTTCAGGATATGCACATTATGCACTGATAAGTCTGCTAATTGTCATCAGTTGTACAGCAATTCCATGACTCCTGCACTAGCCACTGGAGCCCATGCCAGTGGCTCGGTGGCTCTGCTTTTCTTTCTATTTGAGCAGTGGGATTGCTCCGTCTATTGGTGGATTGTTGCCTTCTGCAGGTCAGTTTGCCGGAGTTTTCAAAAAAAAAAGATGTTTAGTTGTTTTTCCATGACATACACATTATCTAGCACTGACGGTCCACTGCAGCGCATCAGTTTCCTTGTCTTATTTTGTGTTTGAGAAGTGGGAGTGCTGGACATATTGGATTATTTTTGTCCCCTGCAGGTTGGTGCACATATGCTGATTTATATTTATGAGTGTCATTTTCCGGGAATAGAGTAGACTGAGACTACAAATTAGAAAATAATATTTGTGACTCTATGTCATTCTTTGTGTTTTTTTTTTTTAGTGTGCTGCCTGCCTTCATGGAGATTCTTCTATTTATCGCTGTTTTTGGACTGTCAAAGAAGCCATTATGATGTACACGGACGGGTCTCTATGTGTGGAGTATGTCCCTCCTCGTGCATTGGGTACTCTGACTTTCTCCCACATTCCAAAAACAGCCATGTTAGGTTCATTGGAGAATCTTAAATTGTCCTTAGGTATGAATTATTATCTACAGGTGCTCTGTGATCGGCTGGGATAGGCTCAAACTCACTTGCAACAATAATGAGGACACGCTCTATACAGTGGTCCCTTACATACTCACAGTTTGGTACCCGTGGATTCTCCTATTGGATGATTTTTTTTAAATATGTATATTTATTTTTGTTTGTTTTTTTGTTTTGTGGGGGGGGGGGGGGTTGTGGAAAACGCATATTATAGGTATACCAGTGTGTTTTGAATAATTTTTGGTGGGTTAAAAAAAATCAATGGGCATCAGTTGTGCAAGGATTTTCGTTATTCACAGGCTGGCCCCACAAATAGCGGGACAGTCCACTGTATTCCTTTTTTAAAAATTGTGTGATAGAGGTCTGTCACTGCAGCTGAAAAACATTTCATAGAAATGTAAAATAATACATACATTTTGTAAAAAGAAAAGAAAGAAAGAAAAATAAATAATAATACATTTGACTCATTTGTTTCATTATTTATACATAGATAATGACAATTACTTGTTTTGTTCTTCTAGGAGAAGATGATCATTATTACTGTTTATGTATTGTTTTAATGCATTCCTTATTTGTTTAACTTATATTTTTATTTGATGTATTTCCCCCCCCCCCAAAAAAATTGTAGCTAGTATTATTTTACACTTTTATTTTATTTTTGTTACCAAGAGCGTTATAAGATCTCCATATATTATTTTTTACTTAAGTGTCAGTTTTGTTAATTTATATTTGATAACTATTGATTATTTAATCTTATTTTTATAGATGTATTTGTATACTATAATTGTTTATTTAAGTTCATGAATGTATTATTATTATTATTTGTTATATTTATGTAATTTGTGGACTATTTACAGTTTTATTTTAAAATTGCCATTATATTTTTTCGTAGCTTGGCAGACACTTCATATATGTCTACCGTAATCCGCAGCATTGGAATCATTTCCGGGTGAAAGTTCCTTCGGTTCCTATTCGGCTAGTTCGGCGAAGTTAAATTGGACCTTTAAAAAGAAACAAACATAACCACAATTACGGCAAATTAACTTGGAACCATGGGTATGTATTACACGCTTAATGAGAATTTATCTATGTGGTTTTAGTGTGCATACAGACGTCCGGCACAATTACTCTGCTCAAGTAGCTAGCTTGTCCAGCTAACTGATGAGCTAACTAGCACCGATTTATAACAATATTAGCTCCAAATGTTTGATCGATTACAGTAATAAGCTGAATTCTAAATGCAAAACCTTGTTGGCCATCACTACTGGCCACGTTGTGGCTTATGTGCGTTGACTTGACGTTAGCATCAGCTTAGCATTTGCCAGGCTTCCGCTTGAACACTGACGTGTCATTAGGGAAGGCGTTAAATTGAATTTCGAAATGAATGCTTGGCCATTATTGTATATAAATAATAATAGTAAATCATCCCGAAAGTGGCAATAGTGGTTTACTGCACTGTCAATTTAAAGGAAACAACTATCCTATGTAGAACTGTAAATCAAGCGAGAAAAGGCTGAATATGGGTTTACGAAAATAAATAAGCTTCGTGTGTAATGCACTTTTTCTATTAGTACAATGTGTTGCAACTTATGCGTTTAGGATCTGAACTAATAAACATTTGATTAATAGTTATTTGATAAAAATCTCAGACGAAAAATATGCATTCTTGTATCATCAGCGCTCTTAATTAGCCCAAATATTTTTTTTAAGGAGGATTAACTGATTTAGTATGTTCTGTAGATATTCACAAAAAAAAAGATGACATCATATATTGTAAATTTTCCACAGACCAAAATGTAAGAATTTTTATAGATACATTTATCATAAATTGGATTGACTACTTAAGAATGTCAACACTGCGTTATACAAAGAGAATTTTAGTCAATATGTCATGAAAAGGAGCAAACTAGGGGACTAAGCTGCTGGTTTTTGTCCTGGCAGCAGTCAACACGGGCACGTCTCTGGTGCTGTCCAGCCTGCTGTCGGTGTTGGTTTTCGCCGGCATGCAGATGTTCAGTAAGCAGCTGGCATCCACCGAGTGGCTCACCATCCTGGGGGGCTTCCTGGGCTCTATCCTCTTCATCTGCTCCCTCACTGTATCCTCTGTGTCCACGGGACTGATCACTTGACTTGGTATCACTCAATTGCGTAACATTCTGTATTGCAAATCATTAGCCTTGACTCAGCTTCTTCAGGCATTTAGTAATCTGGAAAATCTGTTTTTTGGGAAAGGGTTCCAAGCCAAGATCTTCCCAGAAAGTAAGTTTATGCAAGATGAAGATATACTCATACATACTTCACACTTTCGGACATCTAGAGTCTTCAATGATGTCATGTGTACAGTATGCAAGGAATGTGGGAGGAAACGTTGTAAGCAAACACGGATCTGTACCAGGACTTTTCAGCTGTGAGCTTAATATTCCCTGCTTAAACAACATTGTTGGACTTCCAGTTCTGCTGTGCCTGTGCCTGTCGCTGTTTGCATCCGGTTTGGTTCATCGCGTGTGTGTCACCACATGGTCAGTCATCTCTTCACTTTACTCCCCTCCACATGCGCTTCTCTTTTTTTTTTACCCCCACATTCTCTCCTCGCAGCCTGATCTTCTCCCTCTTCGCCCTGTATTACATCAACAAAATATCCGCCGCCCTCTACCAGGCAGCCGCGCCCGCGGCGGTCCCCGCCAAGATGGCGACCAAGGGCAAGAGGAAGAACTGATAAAAGAACGGGTGAACGAAAACAGATGTCCTGCTTTCATCGGCCAGGTCAACATTCCATTAAAGAGATTACTGCACCGCATTCAGTTACTATTCATACAACACAAGTCATTTTGTAATTAAAATCAAGAAAAACGCTGAATGTGTCTTGTCTCATTCTATGTGAATTGTGTCAAATCTGTCTAATGAAAAGCACATAACTCACAATTTATAAGGAAGCACCAGTGCTCAAATAAATTAGGTAATAATAAATTATCCTGGTCATGGCCTCCCACCATGGAGCTGACATCACATCCGGCTATTGCTGATTAGCTGCTGGAACTTCCTGGAGCTGACATTTTTTCCTCCCATTTATATTATGTTGAAAATCAACAACATATTTTTACTTCCTGTTAATGTAACATGTTCAAATATTGTTTATGCTCAACATTTCGCTTGTTAACCTCAACTTGTGACTGATTTAATGTTCAATTTTTAGCTGTAAAGCACATTGTGACTTTGCGTTTGGACTTGATGATTCATAGTAAGAGGAGAGGAACCTACCGCCTACATGAGTAGTAATGAGGACAAAAAAAACCTCAGAGGAACTGTTATAAAAAAAAAAAAAAAGAAATATAACAGTACAAGGTGAACCACAAGAATTATAACTTACTTTACACACCCTATTCTGGCTGGAAACTGTTTTTATGGGCCGTGTCTCATATGAATCCCACTGAAGTTCTAGGCAGGATATGCCCCACGGGAAGTACATCCTGGCAGGAAAGTAAAGTGTGAATTATGAATTATACTGCCACCAGGTGGCCAAGGCACGCGCATTGTGACAAAAAAAAAAAAAAGGTTTAATTCTATTTAACTCATTCGCTGCCATTGACGGCTATAGACGTCAAAAAATCTTTTTAACAATTTCTATTAGTTTAACATTTTTTTCCACTTTTGTCAACAAGAGTATGAAAACCTAAACAAAAATGTATTGTACATTTAGGACAGATTTAAAATTTGTGATTAATCGTGAGTTAACTCGAGAAGTCATGCGAAAAAACGTTGTTTTTAAAAAAAAGATAAATTCTTTAAAAAAAAAATACAATTATTTTATTTATTTTAAAGAAAAGATTAAAATTAGGGGCATCAGGCGATAATTTTTTAAAACGTAATCGCATGACTTCACTAGTTAACTCACGATTAATCACAAATTCTATCTCTTCTAAATGTACAATCATTTTCTAGTTTTTTTTAACAAAAGTGGAAAAAACTAGTAGAAATTATTCAAATGAAATTTTGACGTTTATAGCCATCAATGGCAGTGAATGAGTTAATGACGGTGCATTGTACAGTATATATTTTTTAAAATGTATAATATTACAGTGTTGATTCTCTCATTAAAAACATTTCCATGTATTTCTATGGGAGAGAAATAATTTGAGATACGAATGATTTGTGTTATGAGTGTGACCCAAAAAAAACGATTAAACTCGTATATCAAGACACCACATGTATACATGGTATGAGACGTTTCAGAAACTGGGTGAAAAGTTTAGACACACCCTCTCATTCCACAGCCTGAGAAAATGTATGGAAACTTGTGACTGTAAGCATCTCATACTGTATGCAAGGATGCTGATTATAGAGTGTAACTTTCCCTCTGAGCTTCAATAGGGAAAAAGTCAGCTTTGCGGTTTTGATATTTGGGGGTGCGGAAAAAAAAATCATTCTGGGAGTTCAAATGCGAGTGTCGTGTGTAGACTGAGGCACGAGCACATTTTTTTGCTTTAACTCCCTCCCACTTAGTATTTCTTCATCTTCCTCCCGCCTCCTCGTCCCGGGCGTTGCCCGGCTGACTATATAAACTCCCAATAAACTCGCAGTGAACTCCTGCTTTTCTCTCAAAGCCATCTTGCTCACTCAGCCTCCTCTTCGCCTGGTAAGTCCCCGTTTCTTCATTTAACACTTTTTTTTAGGGGCCAGATTACGCTCATTTTACGCATGCATACCAAAAGGTATAGTTCATGGAAACTTGGAAAAAAAACATAATCATAGTGGCTTAAAACGACAACTAAATGGATTCGGGTGAAAGGTCCAAATGCTGGTTCTGGTTTATGGTCATTTAACATCAATTTTACGCAAAATGCTGCATGATGGCCACTGGGTGTGTTTGCGATGCGTCATTGGGTGGTCTGCGGTTTGCGCGCACTCCACTTTTCTAGGGACGAGCTGCTGCTGCTGCTGCTGCTGGCCCTTCTGCTTCCTGTCCTTTTGTTAAAAGTGTTTCCATTATGCTCCATGTATAATTTTTTACGACTTTTTTTTTTGTGGCTCCAGTAGGAAAAAGGCGGATGTGGAGCAAAGAGCAGTAGTCATGAGATAAGGATGTCCGTATGTTCTCGAACATTTGGCCTAATAAAAGAATTTGGTCCGAGTGCCAATGAAAGCAACACCCGTATCCTCCCTTAGTGCTCCACTGTTTGGTTTGGCTGCTGATGATATAATGAGCTGTTTGTCTTTGTTTGACCTTTAAAAAAAAATACTGTACGTAGATCATTGTCATGTGTTTTTATTTCTTACATATACTCAATTTACATATTTTTTTTGTTTTAGAATATACTGTATAATCGTCAATGAGAACAGTTTCATATGAATAAAATACATGTATTTTAATAAAATTTAAAAATAATATATTTCAATATGCCTGGATTGGCTGGACACGCGGTTAAGAAAATGGATGGATATTTTAATATGTAATAATTTAACAAATGAAACTATTTCATGTTAATATGTCATATTCATGCAGTTTGATGCATAAAGAATTTTATCTTATCATTAAAAAAAGCCTATTTATGTGTGTTTATTTATTTCTATATATACCTCGCTGTTAATAAATATAACTGCGTGTGAATACAAACAATATTAATAAAATAAAAAAAATGCATAAACACTGTATAGAACAAAACATACTAATGATGACTTCTTATGATGCAGAGAGGTCTAAATAGCCCAATGTGTTTATGAATAAGAGATTAATAATTTCCTTAAAACATGAAATTATCAGCCACTTTTGTTAGTCATACATTTCCCCATGGAACAAAATAGATAAATAGTAAGGGGTGGGGCCAAATAAATAATGCAGTCGATACACAACTCTCTCAAATACTGATATTGTCACTGCCCCTTTTGCAGCACCCACCTGTCTCTGCAGCCATGTCTGACTTGGAGAAATGCATGGAGAACCTCATTGTTATCTTCCACCGCTACGCCAAAGACGACGGCGATGGGAGGACACTAAGCAAGAAAGAACTGAAAAAATTGCTGGAGATGGAGTTACCTACCTTCCTCAAGGTGAGAGCACGTTCTCTCCATGTTACTTACAAAATTGATCATACTGGATATTACCTGAGTGAACGGAGTCACATATCATTATCAAATGCCAAGGGGGAGCTTTTATAGGTCACAAAAAGCTGACCCAAGCGGACAAAAGACACATCAGTTCACCAAAAGTTTAAAATATATTAGTAATGGCTTACATTACTGCTTAACAACAAAATGTGATAGTTATTTATTCGTGACCTGCTACTGTCATATAAAAGAGTGGCCAAAATGACCGTTTTCTTTTCTAAATAGTCGAAATGGTCCATGGTGGACTTCATTCAGTAAAAAGTGTCTAATGCAGCATGAACATACACCAAATTATCTTTGAGTAAAAAGAAATATGAATTTTAACAATACGAAAAGCTAACAGACAGCATGCTAAAAACTTAAACACATTCATAATCATAATGTAAATTCTGTAAGATCTTTGACCTCAACGGACATATGCGCTTAAATACTGTAGTTCTAAAGTCCACTAATAGGTAGAAAGCAAAGACGCTAACAGTTGGTATGCAAACACATAGCAAGATAATAATCGGAGTATAATAAGGAGCAAGGCAGGGCAATTAATGATAATTGCTAAAATGCTAACCTGCTAACAGTTGTTATGGTAACATCAAATAAACCAATAAAAAAGTTAACATTGTCTTACTGTTAAGAATCTTACTTACTTTCCCTGTGTAATTAGATCAAGGTTTAATTCATACATGTGGAACAGATAATATTCTATGTCCATTATTCCATGTAGTAAAATAAAAAAAATCGAACATAGTAGGAAGTCAACTGGCATCCTGAATCCAATTGTTATTCCTTGAGCCAAGCATCACGACTGTGTTTCTTCCTCCACCCCTTACCCCCACTCTTTTTTTTTTTCAGACTCAAAAGAACCCCAAAACGGTGGATTGCATCTTGCAGGACCTGGACCTCAACAAAGACGACAAGTTGGACTTTGAAGAGTTTCTCCCGCTGGTCGCCGGCCTCTCCTTGGCCTGTGAGAAGTGTTACGTGCTTCACCAAAAGAAGGGCAAACAATAGAGGAAGCAGACACTTCTGTCCTGAGCGTCTGTTCCACGAGTATTTTTTTTTTTTTTTTGACTGAATAGCAACTTGTCTCTGTCTGTATTTTTCTGTTTTTTTATTCCGCTTGATTTGAACACATGGAAACATTTTAGCTCGAAGACGTCCACCCCTGGTCTTACCGCCTCTGAAACACTGTGATTGATAACCATGCAGTTGATAAATAGCAAGAGGCCTAAAAGTTATTTGGCACTACTGTCTGGTTTTCCTTAGAAGGATGGATGGATGTTTTTCTTCTAACCACAAAGCTAACAAATGATACACGCACTGTATGTGAGTCATGATAAAACCTTTCACAGCTGAAATAAAATCTTAACCAGCTAGCAGAATTGCTTCTTTCCTGTTTCTTAGCTAACATTTGCATTGCCAGCTGTTGCTATGCAGAGTTTGATGGGGGTCCAAAAAATGCTGGCATTCAAGCCAGCACACACACACACACACTAAAAAACTAAAGCTTTAAGAAGCGATGATGATATACACATCCACCTAATTTTATGTCGATTGGTGAAACTGGTGACACTTTCCAGGGACAGAGATCATCACGTGCACTGTGGGAAACTATATAAATCATTGATCTGAATATTACATATCGCTGAGGTTGGGCTGAAACCTCATAAGTCAGTCACAATTTGGCAAATTTCATTATTATTTTTTTAAATCTATACTTTTGGTCATTCCAGCAATATTTTATGACTTGGGGCTTGCAAGATGATACACGATCTGGCACCAAAGGTTTGCAAGTGGTTTATATATCACGCCCTTAGAACACATCTTATTTGTATCAGAGGAATTCAAAATATGTGATACGTTGCCAGACAACCTTGCTTGTGAGCATACGTTTGTCCACACCAGATGGCATTCATCTCAAATGGCACTATTTCAGAGTGACAAATCCCAACTATCGGCAAGTTATTTAACAGAAATACACAGAAGGTTGGCTTGCTAACACACATAGCATGCTAACAACCAGCATAAGAAAACCATAATGTAAATTCTAATCTGGAATGTAGTGTTACTTATTATAGCCTATAAATTAAAGGAAATGTGCGGTATGTGCCAAAGAATATCTACACAGGTTGATGCTAACATATGACATGATAGTAACTTTAACCTAAAATAAATAAATAAATACATAGACAAAAAAATACATAAATAAACAAACAAACACAAAAGTGAAAAAGGAAGTGGATATGTAGTTTACATCTTTATCTTATTTATCTTATATAGTCTCGTCATAATTCTAATGACAATAACTGAAATGCTAACATGCTACAAGTCATTATGCAAACATGTGGCTTAAATAGCAATATGGAAACACGAGTCCAAAACACGCAAAGGCAGGTCAATAAAATTGGTTCTATTTTTTTTTTTTTTTAAGAATTGCTCAAATGTTAACATGCTAACAGGTTTCAGTCCATGTCCCCCCCCCCCCAAACCCCAGATTTGACTGGGCTGGGACGTAGAAAGCAGAAACTAACACTAGGTGGCAGCATCGTTCTACTGTGTAGCCTCCCATGCACTTCCTGACAAGATGTATGACAAAAATGCTATTTCAAATACAGACAAAATATATGCATAAGTGTGTTTTTTATTGAAACATGACGGTATATAGTTCATGTTTATTGCATGTAAAAATAATACTAATAAAAAAGAAGAAGCAATATTTATACATAACTTAAATAGGGAGTTTACAATTTAAAAAGAACAACAAAGAAACACTTGTCTTTTTTTTTATATAGTCTGACCTGATCTTGTTACTTAGCGGTCGTGGTTTAATGTTAGCTTGTTTACAGTTTTACAGTAATGCTAACTTAGCATTGCTAGCGCTGCTATTTTGATGAAGCTCAGTATGCGTTCTCAGCATTTATCACAACTGCGCACTTTTAAAATCACATGCCATTATGAGTAGCCATGTTTGAGAATTAGTTTGACAGGGGCATAGCTTTGTTCGCGGGTGGGGATGGGCTTTTGGGTCATGAAGTAGCCGCATTCAAATCTTGCTAGCAGTTTTAAACCACAGACTCTCCCTTCTTTCACATTTTGTGACTCATTCGCAAAGCACACAGAGCCACGCCAGCACCAGAAAAACCTGTCTGGGCAATGTGAACCGCGCATGAGTCATTGCCTTCATGCCAGAGCAGAGAGTCATCAGGCTGTGTTGTAGAGGATACCCGCTTCGCTGTACATACCGTGAGTATCTATCTATCTATCTATCTTATCTTATCTTATCTTATCTTATCTTATCTTATCTTATCTTATCTTATCTTATCTTATCTTATCTTATCTTCTGTCCGTCTGTCTGAGCAGTTCCTGTGCAACAAGAGCAGACATTTTAGCCTTCCCGAATAGCCATGGGCGAGCTGGACCAAGTCATCGAACAATGCGTGGAGATCTTTGTGAAGAACTGTGGCGAGGACAGCGACTGCTTGAACACGAGCGAGTTTAAAGGAATGATGGAAAAAGAGGTCACTGCCTCTAATTATAAGGTACAAAAAAAAAAAAGTGCTCAGGATGTCTGTCGCATGTTGTGTCAGTGCAGGAGTCACTTCAAATTTCGATCTCTTTCGCAGGGGAAACTTTTGAGGGCCGATCTCACTGAGGCCTTTGATAGGTTGGACAAAAACAACGATGAAGAAATCAACATCCAGGAGTACTCCAGATTAATTTCTATACTGATAAAAGCTTGCTACCGAAAAAAATATAACAAGGGTGGCAAGGGTGGCAAGGGAGGCAAGGGAGGCCGGGGCGCCAAACGGGGTGGCAAGGAAGAGGGCGCAGATGAAGATTAGCGCTTTTACCGAGGACGTCTTCCATCTGTTTGTTCTTTTTTTCTTCCAATGATACTTTTCAAGCATTTGCAGTGCAACCTTGATATTGATAAAAAAAAACTGAACAATAAAGACTGATCATATCAAACACTTTAATGCTGTCTGTTTATTATAACTGTCACAAATCGACACAGGACTTTGACTTTCTTTTTTTCCCCGGTACTCATATTGATAAAACAACCAACCTCATTTACCTCATCATCTCCTCTTATTCCATGCAATAGATTAAGTTATATAATCTTACCAGTGCCATATAACGTCATCTTCTCTTTTGTCATATCATATCTCCTCTGTATCTTGTTCAAGGACGGGGCCTCGGGGTTTAACCTACAATCTTGAAGTTAGGAAACAAACACCCTACCACGTGAGCCATGCTACATGCTATATGCTAAATAATAAGCGCTACGTTCCAGTTTCACGCACTGGACTTGTCGAATTGCAAACAAAATTGCTGTTGTCATGTCCCTTTGCAAACTTATCACTACTCTTAAATATAACATTCATGTTGGAAAATTGAAAACGAGAGACATCACGTGGGGGTGCTGCCTTTTATGCAGAGTTGGCACTGAATGCGTGCACGAATGTGATGTGAGGGTGTGTGCAATGACGATAACAAAGGAAAGTACGGCTTGACCTCTGTACATAGAAAGCCATGACATGACAAAATACTACTACTACTAACTACTACTAATAATAATAATAATAATTATTATTATTATTAGTAGTAGTAGTAGTAATATTTTGAAGCTTGCTACATACGACGATTTCTTTATTTTCTTTTTTCTTTTTTCGACTCACTTGTGAAATGCAAAAAAAGTGACGAATGATTCGCCTAAAGTGTAAATAAATACTAAATACATTATTTTATTTTATTTAATTTATTTGGGGGGGGTCTTTCATGTCACTCAGTCACTTTACAGGATTAAAAGCGCAATATAAATGTAAAAAATACAAAAGTAAAGAATATAATGCAGTAAAGTAATATAAAACACAAAAACTAAAATGATACAAATATGCAAACAAAATTAACTAAAGCTATTTAGAACCAAGTCAGTTCTAACGTATAAGCAGGTTCAATAGTGGACTGAATAGAGGAGAGTCATGCTACAGGTTTGCAGCCGTCTTTTTTTCTTTGTTTTTTGTTGACTTTATTCATTCCATAGATTCAAGAACAGAAAAACAGGTTTTGAACCCAACCCCCCAACACACACACAATCACAGGCGCAAAAACTTGGCTTAAGATGAGCACTACGTCTTCTTTCCTTTCGTCATAATTAGATCATGAATATTGATCATGCCAGTATAAAAGGGCCGACTTCTCTATCGCAGATCACCATTGCTGGAGAACACAAGAATTCACTTCACCTAAAGATACTGTGAGTATTCAAATCAAAATGGGACTTCAACTAGACAACGTTTCAATTAGTAATTCAGTTCAATCCTGTAGGGTTTATAAGTGATGAGGAAGATACTTTTAGTTCAAGATTTTCTGAAGATTATCCGTGCGATATATGTTTCGTAAATCTGATCTTGGTGTGGAAGAGAAATTGGAGCATTTGCTCCCACGACTTAATTGTCTTCATTCATCAGCTGTCTGGAATCGAACCTTGATTCATACTTCTGATGCAAATTATGTTCCAATTTATGTCGTCAACTCGACACAAACCTGATTTGCAAGTTTATTTCAATTGTGGTTTCGAAAATGCTGGCATATTAAACGGTCACACCTCCTCTATGGATTCAAGGGTGCTACTTGTATATTCTATATTCTATATGCCCAATACAGAACATTTAATTTCAAATCATTACTGCTACTTTTCATTTTCAACGACATCACAAATATTTACATTTGGAGACAATTGAAATCCCTGTAAAGGGAAAGCAAATGTGTTACAAAGTTGACACACCACCAAGAAGAGTGCTGTTAACTGTCCTGGCAAATTTAAATGATAAAAAAAAAACCCGAGGCATCAAAATGTATAAAAAAAAAACAAAACATACTCTGGTCGCCAAACTCAAACGCCACTACTAAGACATGTCAAATGTATGCTACTTTATCTAGCATCTTTCTTTTGCCCACACACACAGCACAGGTTATTTAATTAAAGCTACTGAATGTAGAATATTCCGTTTCGAGTCGCTACTGCCACCTACTGATGAAAAAGGAAACTGCACATACCCTTCTCCACATACACGCCGCGCACAGGACGTCACATTCGCAGACAGGGCGTGGGAAATTCGAACCCGAAATACTGGCCAGAGGCTTGCAGGAGTTCCCATTGTGAACAGCTAAGGAGTTAATCTACTAATTAGAAGACATTTCAGTCATAAATGGTAAAATAAAAAGGTATTTTTGGCAAATGTAATACTTTAAAAAAAAAAAATTATATTGCAGCTTTAAATCAAACCAATAATGAAGGTGTATATGCATTACTCTTTGAAACAGAACATTTGCCTTCTGGATATTTTAAAAGAATATCTAGGTCAAAACAACTTGACCCCTTCAGACTGTAACGTGGTGCAAACTTACCTTACTAACTGACTTACAACAAATTCAGATGAACTTGTATTTTTCAAAGTTATTTCTGTCCTGTTTTTACACAACAATTATCAGGTGCTGACTTTTCAGACTGCCCGAGTAGCCATGGAAAAGATGCGGGGTGGCATGCAAATATTGATGGACTTCTTTAATGAGCATAAGGGCGACGACGAGTTTTTGGACAAGAATGAGTTCAGAGGACTCTTCGAAAAAGAGTTCAAGGTACACAAGTGATGACACGGCAACGGTTGTTTATTGTTTCTTTTTCTCAAAAAGGCCAACTTGTGTTCCACAGGGGACCATCGATGAAAGCGTTGTCGAAAAGGTCTTCGAGCAGCTGGACAAGAACAAAGATGGCAAACTCGACATAGAAGAATTCATGAAGATCATAATTCTCATGATGACAATTTGCCAAAAAAAAAATATGCGTGGAGGGCAATGCAGAGGTGGGCCTTGCAAGTAAAGGGCGACTATCAGCCCCTCCTTTGCATACCAAATTTGACTGACATCATTGCCCGATAACCAGGAGGAATCTGTCCAACCGTTTGTCGTGTTTCTTCTGACGTTGTCAGTAATCGTGGCATTCAATAAAAATCCGTGAAGATTGATCATGTTTAATCCTGTGTCATTTAATCCTGTCAATTTATCGAAATCAGCCATTTTAGTTGTTTACATTTGCCTCCAACGCTTTCAAGGCGGAACTGGGACACTCTTCAAACTTCAAACCTTCCTTGAATGCAGAAGAAGATCGCCAACGGACCCAATACTTCCCTTTTTATGACCCCTTGTTGTTCAATAACCTGCCTGACATAAAATGGCGCAGCAAAGGACCCCAACTGTCTAACAACGTGCCTGATGTAAAACAAACTTAGCACTCAACTAATGCTCGCATAAGTGAGAAATTCACAACATTATTGTCACAGTCTGTAGTCACCTGAGCTCTACAACACGACCAGCTATCAGAATTGGGACAGAGCCAGAAGAGAGAAGGCTTGGAGAATGGTGCGTGAGCAAGTTAGCATAACTGCTAAGTGTATGTTTACTTGCTTGCTACAGGAGAAAAAGAGTGGCTCGGCCGCAGTCCCAGGAAATAAGTTAAAGTACTTTGCCGTCATCCGTCAGCGTTTGCGTCGTTATCTGGCCTTGACGGACTGAGAAGGTCCGTTAGTACTTACCTGGTTACTGATGATTACATTGTCTGTCATCACCTGGTGGTCTAAAATGGAATTACACCCAAAATAAACGGTAGGCTGAACAAAAAGAGAGTATGATGAAAATGTTTTACCGATTTATTTTTATTTTTATAAGCTTAGTGTCTCAATGTATATATATAAAAAAAATTATGGTCACAACGAATGAGGGCAGAAAAGCAATGCTATGCCATGGGCCACCTTCAAGCTACGTAGCCGCAGCACAACATTCTTACCGGATCGTTTATTTGTCATGATCTGTGCTTATGTTCATTTGGTCTTGAATGGACTTAGTTTTACCATGTTTTCTCTGTGTTGCATTTTTTTTTAAATAACTTGTCACTATGGTCAGGTTTGTGTGTCGACTTGTTCTCATCAGCCCTTGTGTCTACCAATTAGTGCTTGCAGCCCCCCCCCCCCCCCCCCCCCCCCAGCCGTGCAGTCAGACATGTTGGGCCATTTAGATATGCAGTATATATATATTATTGGCCAATAGAGTCCAAATTTATACATACAGTTTGTCCAGTCAAATCCATACCGTATACCGTTTATACCGCACACCCCTGCAATGAACCCACGACCGTTGATTGAGGAAGTTATATAATGCATAGGATTCACTGAACGTGTTTTAACAAGGGTGTGCCTAGTACACAGACAAATTATTTGTGATAAACAGTCCTCGCCCATGTAATTGGTTTCACTGTCGAATTGAGCACGGCACATGTACTTGGGTCCAATTAGAATGGTGAAACCAGTTTAGGTGGAGTCTGGAACATCTGACTTGGATCACGTTTGAATAAATGGGTTAGACATCCAATATAAAAAGATGCATCTCGATTGAGCCCTTTGGACATCTTTGGGGAGTCACACAAGAGATCATCTCGCCTGTCGAACATACAGTACGTGCTCAATTGTAATTTTGGAGTATGCATGTTAGGCTACAAATTAAAGCGGATATCTGTAATTGCGGGTGCTGTCTGAATCAATTGTGAGAATGTCTTTTTTCAAAACTCATACAGGAGGAACATAACTTTTCCCGAATCTGAGTAGCCATGGGCCGCATGGATGAAGTCGTTACGACGATGTCAGACCTCTTCAAGGAATACAACACTGACGAAGATAAAAAGCGGTTGAACAAGGACGAGATTGAAGCTGTGCTTGCGAATGAAGTCGACATCGACAACTTTCAAGTGAGGGACACGCAGCAAATGTATTCGCAGCATGCGACATGGTTGCATAAGTGTGCAATATGAACAATTTCTTGATTTGGGCTTTGACAGGGGAGACTCACGATGGAGAACATCAGAGAGGCTTTGAAGGAGACGAACAGGAACAAGGAGAATGACCTCAAACTTTTTGACTTCGGCAAAGCTGTGACTCAACTGGCCATTTTGTACCACCGCAGGAAGCAACAGGCAGCGCAATAAGTAAAAAGAAAAAAAAGATCAGGGATAGTTATATGAAAAATGGCATCATATTGCTATAATTAACCACAAATATTTTTTTTAATATCAGTCTATTACAACGTTACTGGTCTCCACCCCCACCCCCACCCCTGCATTCTTCTTTTCAATACAGGAACCAAATAAAAATAATAATAACCCTATGAGGGTGCTGTCTCTTTGTGTTTTATATTTTAGGGGTGCTTCAGCAAATAAAATGGGCTAGACATGACTGTGTAGTATTCCTTTACAAAATAACTATTACTCTTTATAAAACATAACGTACATACTTACCCAGAAAAATCCTAAATAAATAAATGGATAAATAAATAAATAAATGTGTATTTGCAGTCATTTTACATGGTTAACAGACCAATATAAATTAAAGAAATACAAAAATGAGAAGTAGGATAAAGTAAAGTACTAAAAAACACGGGAACAAAACAATACAACACTGCAAAAAGGTGCAGTAAAATATTCATATTAATATAATAAAATTTAAGGAAAAAAGTAAAATAAGAAAAATATGACTTCAAATACGATAAGCAAAATTATCTGCCTGCAGAACAAGAAAATTTTACTTGACAAGATTTTGAAAAATAAGAACATAATACTAGGCCCATATCATCCACAGCGGTCTTGAAAATAGTATTTTTTAGACCAAAAAAAAAGTGATATTGACTTTTTTCAAGCTGTAATATATAGAACTATTTTCTTAAGTATTTACTTACGTTTGGCCAACTTAGCCTTGCGGTATTACTTATCTCATCACGAACACTACTTCTCATCAATCAATGAAGGATTGTGGCTTTTTCAAGACATTTCATCATACCAACAAGTCATGCAGGTTTTTACTCAATACCATGTCTGCAAACCAAAAAGGAAAAATAAATGACACACCTTAAAGAAATGATGTGTAACTTTTCCATTCATTCATGACCTACATAATGGTCCTCAAATGCTGACTGGTAAGACCTGAAATTTGTTGTTGAATAACAATATCTGTAGGAGGACCTGCTTATAATACAGTATGGTACAATACAAAAGTTGTACACTTATATAAATAACGTTGACCTATTAGCACAATGGTGGTTCCACCGCATTAACATTTGGCAGCAAAAAGGCATATGAGTACGCTTTTAATTAAAGGAAATCTTCATTAAGCAGCAGCATATCGCAATATTACTTGCCAATGGCAAGTTGCCGCGGCAACCCCGGATTACCTTTTTAAGTCTGTCACTGTGATTTCAAAGTGTAACATCGGAGGACTTCGGCAGCATACGCAAAATTTCAAAAAGGAAAATCAAGGCTAGCTAAGTTACGTAATGGTAAAATGGCATGATTACAACGTTTTAGTCGTGGAGTCTGAGCTTTTTTTTCCTTCTATGTCATACATATTTTTCTGAATATAGAAATAGAAATGATGTTAAGATTATTTCTGAAATAGTCATTTTATGTGACTTTGAAATCCCAACCATCGATTGTACACGGGATTCATTGTGCACTTTTTAACATAGGCGTGGCAAGTACAAAGACATCCTTCTTTTATGTAAGTTTTACTTATTTGCCAGTAAGTACATTTCAAACACAATGAGAAAGAGAAACTCCCTTGTGTTAAACAGTTTCCACACGTGCAAGTGGTTTCATCGTGTTTACTCCATGTACTTTGGTTTCCTCTCACGTTCCCAAAACATGCTTGGTAGGTTATCTGAAAGTGCACAAAGGTGTGAAGGTGAACGTTTTTTTTGGTTAGTTTTTTTTTAGCTGGCAACTAGTTCATCAAGGTGCACCCTGTCACTCGCCCATTAACTGCTGGAATGGGCTCCAGCACGATAAGTGGTTCGGAACAAATGAATGAAAGTGGATTCTCTGTCAAATTGGGCTGATGGGTGAAACCAGTCTAGGTGTTGTCTGAAACATTTTATTTAAATCGCATTTTGATTGCGTGTGTGTGGGGGTGTGTGTGTGTGTGTGCAAAGTCGAAAATAAGAAGGTGCACATCGCTTGAGCTTGTCAGACATCTCTGAAGAGTCATGCAAGATCTTGTCTGCTGAACATATTGTAAGTGCGGAAGGAAGTTGTTTGATGGGGTTTGCTAGATGCGTGTATATCTGTCATCGCAGGTGATATTTAAATCAATTGTGCTGTATTTTTAAAAAAGACAATGACTCCTGTTTTTTTTCATAACAATTACAGGAATAGATTTTTTCCCAACCTGAGTAGTAGCTATGGGCCGCCTGGATAAACTCATTGTGACGATGTCAGACCTCTTCGAGGAATACAACACTGGCGGAAATAAAAAGCGTTTGGACAAGGATGAGATCGAAGCCTTGCTTGCAAATGAGGTCAACATCGCTAACTTCAACGTGAGGGGCCGTACTGACGCTAACACATTCACAGCACAGGACTCGGTTTGTTTGTGTGTACAATATTCCCTGTGACTTAACGTTTTCTTGATTTGGGTTTGAACAGGGGAAACTCACGATGGAGAACATCAGGGAGTCACTGAAGAAGGTGGATAGGAACAAAGATGAAGAGGTCAAACTCCTTGAATTCTGCAACGCAATGACCCAGCTGGCAATTCTGTACTACCGTAAGGATACGACAGGGGAAGGAGTTTAAAAAATATATAGTCAAATAATCAGGGACAAAAAAAAAAAAGGCATCATATTTAATTGGCGACAAAGGAATTCTTGAATTTGGGTACATTGCAAAGTTGTTTGACCTTTTTTTAAAAATGTTATTCTGTATGCTTCTTTTCAAGACAGAAAGTGAATAAAAAATACTAATAATAACAAACCTTTCAGCGTCCTGTCTCTTTATTACTGTAATTCTCAAGATGTATTTTCTGTCATGCCCCTTTTGGATGAAGAAAACGGTTCATAACCCCTTGATAGAGTAGACAATATTATTATTGTACTCTTTGCGTGTTCAATAAATGAATGGTGAGATTCTGGTGAAGAAGTCCCTGTGCAAAGGTATAATTAGTCAGAAGCTTCTGATCACACAAAATGAAGACACTCAAGCCGTGTTCCGTTCAGATTGTGTGTCTCTCCTCTCTTGCACACAGTTATTTATTGAAAGTCAGTGAATACGAAAAAATCCCTCTCCCCTCCCATAAGCAAGTTCCCATGGGTACAAATCAGATTAGACTTGAACAATAATAAATCAGCCTGTCCTTGGACTCTCTTCAACCGGACAGAGACTGGTACAAACTATACTCCCCTTAGATAATATAGAAAATAAACTTGTTACCCTTCTCTTTCCCAGGCAAGAGAACAAAGGACTATAGATTGGCTTAACATATGAATTAACTGTTGTCTTATATTTATATCTTTATAACTAATATCTAAAACGGTTAAAATATAAATTGAAACTGAAAAACAATGTTAATAATCCAACACCCTCAATAGCCAAAGTGGTACATGCTACGTAGCTACATGTTTACATTGAAGCCGGTGGAGGGATAGCAAAGAGCAATGGGCAGATTTATGCGCTGAATTACACGATTTATAAATTTATCAAGTTTATTTCTCACAGTTTTTCATAATATATGCCAGTGCTAATTACCTAACACTAGCCAAATTCAAATGCTAGTAATGCTAGTGCTATAGCATGTCTTTAGCTAAAGCTACAAGACTGTAAGTCCAAAGCTATTTGAAATCAACTCTATAAAATAAATATATCGGATATACACGTTATTAACTTTACCTGTGAAGCTTCGCTTGAGCTGGAAGAAGCTCTGTCTACTCTATCGCACCGGTGTGTGGAGGAATCACGGCTCGATAACATTCCCTGTAGGCTGTAACCTGCCTACATGACATCATTACTTGACTTGTTGTACTGCCAGCGTACAATACTGTTGCCACCAACATCAACAGTTCAACACCATATCCAAATATGATCAAACTCAATCCGTGCGCTCGATGGTGACGGGCTGACACAGTTGCAGTTCATACCAATCTATTTGTATGAAACCCGGCTTATTAAAATGTGCTGTTTTAGCTGGAAAAGTGCTAATGTCGTTATGACATTACTTTCATTGGGTGATAGTGCCCAATAGGGCGGCCCCCTGAGACTGATGAATGATTCTGTTTATTTCGTAGTCCACTAATGCAATATTATTTAGAATACACAGTTTTTCCATGTTTTCTTGAAGAAGAAAAAAGTTGACTATTTATGTCAAAGCAAAAATGTGTACGTCATTCAAAAAATTTCACAAATGTTATGGCTGCAGCAACTGCACTGTTAAGCATCGTTTCCACTGCCGGTATCTACTCTACTCTACTCTACTTTGCAAAAGCCCCGTCTCCACCAACAAATCTACTCGCTTTTCCTGGTACCGGCTCTTTTGCAGTTCTAAAAAAAAAGCACTGCTTTTTAGTGTAGAGCCAAGCAGAGCAGAGCAGACTAGACATGGGTAGATACGGTCGAGACTTAGTCAAAATCAAACCAGTAAAACCTGTCAAGGTGGAGTGCGGCAAATGAGATGAGTCATATAAACACTATATGAGAGGATTTCACTTCATTCACTACAGTCGCTGGAGAACCAGATAAGATCTCACTAAAGATTCCGTAAGTATTGATGGAACTTGTTCTATGTACTGTATGACTTTTGTATGTATGTGTTTGAGACTATCGACATTATCTGCATTATTTTATCATTAATAAAACACAATGTCGTTTGCGTTTGTACCAATTTATGGTTAGTTTTTAGCCCATTCCGCAAACATGCTGAAAATCCCTAACAATGACCTCTTTTCTCCCCCCCCCCCCCATCTTTTACCAGAAACAGAGTTTTTACCCTCCCAAAGCAGCTATGCCTCATAAGATGCAAGATGTTATTGAAAGATTTGTGGATCTCTTTGAAGAGTACTCCAGTGATGAAAGCGACCGTTTGAGCAAGGAAGAGTTTAAGGCGCTGGTGACTGATGAAATCAATTCACCTGATTATAGCGTAAGTGACAAAACAGCAAACTTATTCTCAACACAGAATACGGTTGTATGGCTTTTTTTTTTTCTCAAGTGGCCCATTTTGTGTGTTTACAGGGAAAACTCGAGCTATCTGAAATCGACGGGTTCTTTGACGAGCTGGATAAGAACAATGATGGCCAGCTCACCTTCCAGGAATACATCTGCGTTGTGGGCAAAATGATTCAATCTCACCGCAAAAAGGCTGGCAGGAAGGGTCGTAAGGGTGGTGGTGGTGGCAGATGGGGTGGCGGCAAAGGCAACAAAGGTGGTAAAAGTGGCAGAGGAGGAAGCAGTGATGATGATGATGATGATGATGACAAAGGTGGCCGGGGCGGCCGGGGCGGCAGAGGTGGCAAGGGCGGGAAGGGCAATAATTAGGATTGAAATGACAAACTAATGTTTCACTGTTATTTTGTCAATGCAATTAAATCAATAAACAATGAAGATTGATCATTCTGGTGATCCTGTCTGTTTATTATCAACATTAACTCTTTCACTGCCATTGACGGCTACATACGTAAAAAAAAATTCCCCCAAAACGATTTTTATTAGTTTAACATTTTTTCCCACTTTTGTTAACAAGAGTTTGAAAACCTAGAATTTTTTTTATTGTATTAAAACAGATTAAAAAATTGGTCATGCGATTAATTACGATTAAAAATTGTAATCGCCTGACGCCCCTAATTTTTAATAATCTTTTCTTTAAAAAAAAAAGTTTATTAATTTTTCTTTGTTTTTTTAAAAGAAAAATGAGGGGCATCAGGCGATTACAATTTGTAATCGTAATTAATCGCATGACTTCACTAGTTAACTCACAATTAATCACAAGTTTTACATCTGTTCTAAATATACAAAAAAAATCTAGATTTTCATACTCTTGTTAACAAAAATTGATTTTTAAAAAAAATAGAAATAGTACAAATGAATTGTTTACGTCTACAGCCGTCAATAGCAGCGAATGAGTTAATGACACCTGCCTCTCAGTGTTAAAGTTTGGTGTTTGGATCATGGCCCTCATGTGTGGAGTTTGCATGTTCTCCGTAACTTGCGTCAGTTTCCTCTAGGCCATGTCATGATCATGTCTTGTAATTTTCAAGTCAGATAAGATCAGGTCATGTCAGGTCACATTCTGTTGTGGCCGTTGCCATGGTAGCAAAAAGGCATTCAAGAAAGCTGTTAAAGGAGCAACAGCAGGAAACCTGTTTATTTATGGTACACGTGACGTCTTTCATCACTGAAGAACATCAGCTCTCAAAATTAATCCGTGCAAAAATCTATTAAAACCTCTATTCATGAAATTATGCCACAAAGCATGATGAAAAATGAAGACAACTGAATATTCTGCTTTTAAGGCTACATTTTGATACTGTTAAAGACGTATGTATCATATTTATTAGGCTATATAGTAAGGTAAATAATGATCGCCGATGTCTGTAGCAGACCTGGCACACGAAGAAGAAGAAATGGCCGATGTGAAGAACGAAAGGCTTGAATTCCGCATACACAAGTATCATGTGATGTGAATAACATGATACTTGCCTTTATAAATAGAACGTAATTTTGCTGTGTGACTCAAAACAAGCAAATTAAATCAGTTGTTGGGTGTGTCACCAAAAGCTCGTTTTTAATCATGTAACTGCCGACATCAAATTGGTTGAGAGAACCTGTTGCAGACTAGAACAAACAAAGTGTGTCTGAGACAAAAAGAGACCAAAAATAGAAGTGGATTTCTCAGTAAGAACCGGTAAATAAAAATGTCATTGAAAGTTCCGCGTCAAAACACCCTCTTCGTCTTCAGAGATAATGCGTTGCCTTTGAATATGTTGTTATTTTGTATAGCTATATCATGTGATGTCGATTTAAGATTCACCTGGTTACGTCAGCTAGGGCGCTATGCTAGGGCCGCCCAAGCTAGGACGCTCAGGCGCTACGCTAGGGTAACCAAACGTTCTCTTTTGCCACTTTTTTAGGCGTCTGGTGGGGTTTTATAAATTCATACACAGGGTTTATTTTGCCTTTCGTCCAGTATGGTGGGATAGGCTCCTGCTCACTTATAGGAGCTAGTGAAAATGCAGTGATGGCAATGTACACCAAGGACTGTCTATCTAATAACATATTCATACTCATATTCACAACGACACTTAGCAGTTTCCAAAGAGATTCAATCATTTGTTTGGTCACGTGACATTCACAATGCAAGACCGAGGAGGACTCTATGACGTCAATTTCATTCGACAGCAGAGGGTGGTAGAATGACAAAATGGCTGCCGCCTGAGATGGATAAAAACAAGCACATTAATTATTATTGCACGAATGTGGTTTTAATCTCAATAGCATGTTTAGACTACTGGGGGCACATAGAACCTATTATTGCCCCCCACATTTTTTTGACTTGATTTCAACTTCAATTTTGCATTTCAGGGCACCACTGTTCTGTAGCTTAGGCTATATGCTTTTTAAATTCTACAAATAGGGCTTCTTGTCACACAAACCTGCTCAGACAAAACACGCCACATTTCAAAAAGGGTGACAAGAAGGTGTGTCGCCAACTGTTGCTTAAAAGGTCTGTACCGCCTTCTGTTGACACTTTTCCTCTCCAACGCCATTTAAACTCATCAGAAGATAACACAAAGTTCGGTAAGTGGAGATTTCTTTCCCCCCAAAAATTGTGTTAGACATTACGTAACTACGATATTCTCTCCTTCCAGAACCAAAATGAGCACTCAGAAAAAGTTGGAAGAAATGTGCACAAAGCCAAGGTTGATAGAAGCAATTACCATTCTACAGGAAACATTTATAGAGTATGCAGCGATGTCAGGGGAAACAAACACTATGACCCAAGCAGATTTTGCTTTGATGCTCCGCAAAGAGTGCTGCATGCAGGTGAGAGAGAGATAGAGAGAAAAAGATGAAAGTCTTTATCATTCCCAAGTGTTTGACTATTTTACTTATTTTGTGTAGCTCAACAACAGTCAGTCACTGACTGACTTCTTCAACAAGCTGGACTCCAATAATGACGGTGTTATGGACTTCAATGAGTTTTGTGTTCTTATGGCAACATTCCTTACATTGTTGTCACCTTCATGAAAACATATACTTTGTATGTTTATGCTTGCTTTAACAAGCACTACACGATTCTAAGTCCTTGAGTAATACACCTGTATTAGTCTTGACCATAAAATGTCATGAATGATAAATGACTTTTTTCCTCAGTTTGATACATACAAATTGTATTTGATTAATTTGGCCTTGTGTGATTTTTTTTTATGCTGTATTCTACTGTATGTGCATCCTCTGGACTGTGTTTACGTTACTACTGCTGCCACCTAGTGTTGAGATTTTGAATAAGAAAACGTGTCAGCATTGCTGATTTATCAATCGAAGTTAAAGTTATGTTGTTGGGCAATATTTGAATTTGATTAAAAAATAAAATAAATAAATAAATAAATACGAACTCACAACAGCCCTTCAACTTGAGTATCTTTTTTACTTGCTCAAGTAATTATTTTGATGTGTACATTTTACTCTTACTTGAGTACAATGTTTGGCAACTATCCATCTGTGAGAATAAGTCATGGCTTCCCGAGAGTAGGTCAGTTTTGTGTTCAATTTAACCGACCCAGATTGCACACAAAGTACGTCAATTGTAGTAAAATGAGACGACATCATCTTTATTTTTAGTACTCATACGTTATGTGACGTTTTTGTTTGGTGGTTTACCGTGAGATTTGTTTCAAAGATTTATTTATTTTTGCTCAAAAGCGATCACTCCGTTTGGTTCAGCCACCACTGATACAGTTCACGTGAACGCGCCGAGGCGCGGTCTCGTTAACCATCGGCTTCTTTCGGAATTTTCCGCTCTCCCGGCCAGTTTAACGGGTTAGCTAACACAGTTGATTAGCCTGCCGCTATACAGCTAATATCCGTCGCTTAATCTCCGTTTTCCCAACTGGGGCGGATGGCAAAAGTGCTGTAACAAATGGCGGATGTCCAGGGGCACGCGTTTTGTACACCGCTGCCTCAGCATTCGGCGTGTAACGGCACCCGAAGCGGCGACATGACTCCGGACGCCGGTGGCGGTGGCGGTGGCGGCTACGGCGTCTTCCAGAGCCCGAGCAGCACCGTGACGTCGGGCCCACGGCTTATCCGAATAGTCAAGTCAGACTCGGGTTATGGTTTCAACGTACGGGGCCAAGTTAGTGAAGGAGGGCAACTTCGGAGCATTAACGGGGAACTGTACGCTCCGCTGCAGCACGTCAGTGCAGTCCTACCGGGAGGTGCTGCCGAGAGAGCCGGTATTTCGAAAGGGGACAGGATCCTTGAAGTGTAAGTGGAACACCCATGCTTCTATTGTTTTGTA
Organism: Leptonotus elevatus; assembly: GCF_054856555.1. Lineage (NCBI taxonomy): Eukaryota > Metazoa > Chordata > Actinopteri > Syngnathiformes > Syngnathidae > Leptonotus > Leptonotus elevatus. Next base: position 17,974,087 of record NC_141244.1, read on the forward strand.
CTATTGTACTGTTTGTTCACAAAATCAACGCGACAGACAGTGTGTCAGTGTGAAAGCTGCACTGGGCTCGTGAATAGGATGTTTGTGCAAGGGGTCATTATACATTCTTGTCACACTAGTTCCATCCCGCACCCCAATTCTAATAATTGCACACTTTTTATTCGACCTATCGCCACCAAGCCAGTTCACTCTCAGCATCACTAAATTGTGACTTGCATTTGACCGCATTACACTGATTGGCGGTTGATGATGTTAGGCTCTGTTGCTATGGAGAGGACAGCGTGCAGCATCCGCTTCGGCTTCATCTGTGCGTGTGTGCGTGCGTGCGTGCAAGGTATGCAAAGACAGGAACGGTTATCCCTGATTGGTTTTTCTCTGGCAAAGTTGCCATCTCATTGGCTGGCAGCTGCATGCCGCTTTGGCAATGGATAGCCTGTAGTAACCTGGCAGTTTGGTGACCCCAATATTTCTGGGCGCTTGTGTATAGGTTTTGTCATTGTCCGTATGAAACTTTATTTTGATATCTCATTGCTTTAAAATTAATTTGCTGTTGAAAATGCTCATAGCAATATTTGATTAAAAAAAACAAAAACTGTGGCTGCTGACATACCAAGATGAACTTTGAGGTGTAGGGCTATTTATGTATATACTTTTGAGCCCCTGAAAATGTAATTACTTAGACTTCTTTCAAATATGTTATGTGGCGTGTGAAGGCAAAAATGATGACAAATAAGTTCACTGTGCAAGTACTTCTACAAGTAGACTGTTTTGCAGAGAGGGTGAAATCATTAATGACCAACAACAAAAAAGAGATCTCATCACAGGTGAACCAAGGCAATTGAAAACATAAATCATTCCCTGGAAACACAGGGAAACAACTGACTTGATGACACAGTGGAAAGCGCTGAAGTTGCAGGACCAAAAGTCACTGCATGAGGTGCTTATGGAGTCATAAAACTGCAGGATTGAAGTGCTGCCAAAGTGCTAAGTCGGTGCTTTGCACTGGTCACCGCTTTTATTATTTTTTGTCACTTCACCTGCTTACTGCCTCTCATTCTACCTCCTGGCTTCATTTGTTGGACCCATGTCGCATTATACCGTGCTGTGTGACATAATAATAACAGCTGACAACAGATCAGCTGTCAGTCACAAGTTCCACTGAAAGCATTTCCTGTTGGTCTGTGTTCTAGCTGCCTCTGCGACCAGCATCTTGCATCACCGCTGTTATCTATCAGCGCCATTAGCAAGATAGTAACACAAAACACCACCAGGTCCTTTTGGGAATTGTTTTAATTAGCTTGAAGCGCACTTTTGGCAGCTGCTTTAGCACGAACAGCTGCTCCACATACTTAACTTACACTGTGCCCCGCTCTTGCTTCATGGTGGCAGATTTTTTGCACAAAAACCCAACTTCCAATTTGGATGATTTTTTGTCTTTGCTTATTAACTCATTCACTGCCATTGACGGCTATAAACGTCAAAAATTAATTTGAACTATTTATATTAGTTTAACATTTTTTCCCACTTTTGTTAACAAGAGTATGAAAACCTAGATTTTTTTTTACTGTACATTTAAAACAGATATGAAATTTGTGATTAATCGCGAGTTAACTACTGAAGTCATGCGATTAATTGCAATTAAAGAATGTAATCGCCGCTTGCCCCTAAATTTTAATAATCTTTTTTAAATGAATTTATGGCAGTGAATGAGTTAAAAATGGCAATATTACAGTGTTCAACACACAACAGGTGCATATGAGGTGCAGGCATGATTATGGTCCACTTGAGGTCGCCACCCTTATGTTAGGTGCTATAATATGTTTGTCTTTCAGTGTGTGTGGCTTTAAAAGGTGACTGACGTGGGAATCGGCGAATAAGAGTGTAGAGTTGGCTCAGGTTAGCTGACAACATGAACCGAGTAAGGTTAATTTACTGTCTTTTTTTTTTTTTTTTTTAAAGCTAATGGTTCACTTTGACTCAGGAAGATTTCAGGTCAATTTAAAAAATGTTCAGAAGTGATCTTAACTTAATTTTTCCATATTTGATGGTATAACATTGTGATTGTTGTGACCCTTGTCTGTGAATTACTTATCATTTTGCCTTCCTTGACACGTCTTCCTTCCTTTGAATAGTAACAAAGTGAATGTCGAAGGCGCGACGCACAAGCAGGTGGTGGACCTGATCCGGGCCGGAGAGAGGGAGCTGGTGCTGACCGTTCTCTCAGTGCCGCCTCAGGAAGCCGACTGTCTGGATGTCGGGGACGACGGCTCGGCCCAATCCTGTTACGACTACTTGGACAAGCAGGCCGTCCCAATCTCGGTGCCCAGCTACAAACACACTGAGCTCAATCAGGATAAGTTTGTGGTGAGTACCTGAGAGGAAGATTTGAGTGCTGGAAAGTTTTGGTCGAACCTCTAAAGCCCAATGCTAATTAAACAGTATGTTGTTACATTAGCAAATGCGCTATATAGTTATCTTTATCTCCCTCCAGGTATATAATGTCTACATAGCGGGACGGCAGCTGTGCTCCAAACGCTATCGAGAGTTTGTGATACTTCACCAAAACCTGAAGAGAGAGTTTGGCAACTTCACGTTCCCCAAACTGCCCGGGAAATGGCCTTTTTCTCTGTCGGAACAGCAGCTGGATACGCGGCGCAGAGGCCTGGAAGAATATCTGGAGAGAGGTGTGGAGTGAGAAGGTTCTTTTGGCATATCTTTTAGTGCACCTTGCAGCGTGCATCATAAATAAGTCCCAAATATGTATACATATTTATGAACTCTAATAATATTTACTGCACACTGAACTGGGAGGACTCGTATAACATCCACCTTTCCACTTCCACTTGTTATACCGTTTATCTGCAGTGTGCTCTGTGAGGATCATTGGCGAGAGTGACATCATGCAAGAGTTCCTGTCCGAGTCAGATGAAGTAAGAAATGACTGCTATTTGTGCACGATATGCAAATATGTGCATATTTTTTGTTGCACTGCAGCATATTACCTGACTACATATTTCCCTCTCATGATCTAGAACTACAACGGCGTGTGGGATGTGGACTTGAGAATAGCCGTTCCCGATATGACCACGCTCACGGTGCGGGTTCGCAAAAATTCCACCACTGACGAGGTGTATCAGGTACAAAAAATACAAAAAAAACGTTGTCATGTCTCTTAACTATTAGTCATGTTACATTCCTCATATTGCTTGACCTCTTTCTTCGTTTTTCAGGCTTTGGTCATGAAACTAGGGATGGACAGCTTAACGGCCAGCTACTTTGCACTGTTTGAGGTCATCGAGCAAACCTTCTGTGAGTATATATTATAATTAACTCATTTGCACCCAAAAACGTATAAATGTGTTCTATTTTAAATATTACCATTGTCCCAAAAACTTATTTATAGCAATGGTAGTTGTTACAAAAATGGCCAGCAGATGGCAGCAGAGTATAAGAGATCAACCAGGGCCGTGTTGCAAAAAGCCTTTTTCCCCCTAGTGTTTAAAACCGATTTGTAAATAATGATTAAACTTAGCTACAATCTAATGCTAATTGCTTCAAAATGGAAACAGATTTAAATATGTTTTTTTTTCCTGATGAAAGAAGAGACTCTAATCTTTCTTTTGGTAGGTGTTTTTATAGCAATAGAACACAATATTCTGTGGGCCTTGCAAAATCAGTCAAAATCCAGTAAATCAGCCGGGAGCAAAGGGGATTGCTTCAGTGAAAATGGCTGGGAGTGAACAAGTTAAGAACCAAACTTGTACCCTTTTATGACTCATACTTTCCTTTAATTAGAAGTCAGTGTGACCAAATGAATGGGTAAAAGGAAAAAATAAATTATAGTAAAGAAAGAAGTAAGAAATAAAGTGAGATAAACAGTGTAAACAGATTGGAAATAAAACTACTCACATTGGCTATAAATAATAATAAAAAAAAATATATATAATAATTGTCAATGAATTAATTTTTGTTTTATAAAAAATATAGATATTTTTTTTTATCTTATGAATGAGGCATATTTGTCCTCTATATTTTGCATTTGTCGTCTTTCTCCAGCTGCTCTCCTTTCTTTTGTTCAGTACGTAAGCTCGCCCCTAACGAGTTCCCCCACAAGCTGTACGTGCAAAACTACACCTCAGCCATCCCTGGAACCTGCCTCATAATGCGGAAATGGCTCTTCACTACCGAAGAGGAAACCTTGCTCAGTGACAACCAACTTGCTGTCTGCTACTTCTTCCACCAGGTGTGTGTTGTGTTCTGTAATGGCGGGACCTTTATTTCTTCCCCTCTTTAAATTGATTTCTCTTTTTACAGGCCTTGGAGGATGTAAAGAAAGGTTTCATCAAAGTAGAGCAGAAATCCTACCAGCTGCAGAAGGTTGCCGAGCAGAAAAATATGTCCATGGTCAGTCTCTCATATACAGACACACACCAGTGACAGTTTTACAGTAGCTTTTTAATCCAGGTTTGTCAGAACCTATAATAATTATATATCATGACAATAAACATTGGTAGGGTTGTCTTTCTGGTTTATTCCTTACGAGAAATAAGATAAATGATAGTGCTGGGAAAAGCGTACAAATGCAACAGCTGTGTCGAAGCTTTTCCAGTAATTGATAACACCAACACAACATTCACACAGTAAGAAAATGGAATATTCCATTGCAAGAGAAAAGAAGGGGGAGCACCCGAAATGTTCGTGATAGATTAAGCATTGTGAAAATTATGAAACTTCTGAAAATTCTGGCCCCCAGGCATTTGCCTATTTTTGCCTAATAGTAAGTCCGCCAATGTCAGTTACTTGGAATGTGGTGTACAGTAAAAAAAAAATAACATCGGGTCATGAGCCAGATGCTGCTGTATCAAGTCAAAAGACAAATACATTATTATTTGATCACTAACTGGCCTTTCTGTTTGTATTTACAATCCATTGTATCAATACATAAAACTAAATCATACAAACATTATGTCATTTTTGAAGTATCAGAAAATTCTTGATTGTGTTCCGAGTCATCTTTAACCCGCGCTGTCCTCTCCCTTTTCCTATCACAGTATCTGAGTTTGTTGAGGGTCTGCGAGGGCTACAATGAAATCTTGTTCCCTCACTGCTCGTGCGACTCCAGACGTAAAGGCCACGTCATCGCGGCCATCAGCATTCAGCACTTCAAGCTGCACGCCTGCACAGAGGAGGGCACACTCGAGGCAAGGGCAACTGCTTCTTAGCGTGCGCCACTTAACTATATACGCACAATCGTCAGGTACACTTGCACAATCTAATGAGATCCAATACATGGGCTGTTTACGGGAAAATACTGACCTCTGCTCTAATAGATGCCGTCGCCGCTCTTAACTGGTGTGTGCGTTGTTCCCTTGAAGAAATAAACACTCTGCCCCTCAGCAAAAAAAAAAAATCAAAGTGGTACTATTATGGGGTAGTAATTCCCTTTACTTTGATTTCCGGTACTAACCTTGAGCTGAGCTAATGCTAACAATAAAAAGCTATTTTACTCAATGAGAAGAAAACAAATCATATTCAATATGCTAGTTGCAGAGGTATTTCACAAGAAAAAGGTGTAGCTGATATTTTGACCCGGTTGCTAAATTACTACATCCTGGACTGTTTGCTAGCCAATCATAGCACACATATAGACAAATACAAATTCACACACATTCACCTCTTAGAATCTTCCATGAACCTAGCAGGCACGTTTTTTGGAATGTGGGAGGAAGCACAGGGAAAAAATGCAGACTCCATGTCGGACGAACTCATCTAGATTATTTTGATTAAAGGTCAGGTCTTTAGTTCTCACTCCGAAATAAACACTTTTTAAACACTGGATGCATACACATGTAATCCTTCTCAATCAACACCTCTGAGCATCTGTTAATGTGTATTTTGCCTGTATTTTGCCATTTTGTTGTGTTTTGCCATGAGAGGGACGTTTGTGGGCGGAAAGTCTCTGTTTACCCCTCTAGCCAATCACAGAGCGGGGGGCGTGTCGCTGAAGGCAGGCGCAATGTTGACGAGAAGAGTGGGGGTTGAGCCATGGGAGGAGTCAGTTTTGAATTGGTTGTTTACAAACACAAACGGACAAAACTAAAGACCCCACCATAAATATTATCTGTGGGGGAAATTAATATATCAATTTTTTATTTGATCTAATTGGATTTACATAAACTTGGTATTTCCCCTGTACAATAACATAATATTCCGCGTCCACGTCACAGTGGTATTGATTCAACTAAAAGCAGTTCATTATTGTGGGTGATGTTGCCGTGGTGTACTGTCTTGCGTCATACGAGAGATGCAGCCCATATTTTGAACCATTTTCTAAATAATGCAATTAAAATGTTAGAAACAGCTCTAAATATGATGAAGTGCAGTCCACCTCTCCAAAAGCTAGCCCCGGTCTATAGACCATATATGCCTTCAACAGGATTTTGATGCAGATCTGAAGCAGGTGTACCTAATGTAGTGGCCAGTGGGTCTGTTCATGTTCAGCCCTTCGCTCAAGGTTTAATCCGTGGTTCTTACCGTCCATTGTGTCTGCTAACAAACACTCTTCAGAACCAGGTGATTGCCTTTGAGTGGCGGGAGATGCAGAGGTGGGACACCGACGAAGAGGGCATAGCTTTTTGCTTCGAGTACGTTCGAGGGGAGAAGAAACCACGTTGGGTCAAGATATTCACACCATATGTGAGGAGACAAAGCTTTGTTTTGCTCTTTTAATCACAGGAGAGGGATTCATTTTGCATTCTACCATAACTTCTTATTTGTCATTCCAGTTTAACTACATGCACGAATGCTTCGAGAGAGTTTCCTGCGAGCTCAAGTGGAGAAAGGAGGTAAGCACCGTCCATTTTTGGCTGCTTTCCACTGAACAGTACTTGATTTCAGAGGGAACTGGTCAGCCACAAAGGTAACTGTGTGCAGATTAATTTCCGTCCGTTAGCCGTTAAACTGTTTAGTCAGCTCATCGTTTTATTTACTGCATAACTCATGGCTCCAAGACCTTTTGAGGAAGATTTTGGTTTAGGGGGCAGATTAGTTTGGGGGGCAGCATGAGCGCAGACTTTTAACATGGCTGGCTGGCTGGCGACTTGCATCAATAGCGAATAAATTTGTGATTTTTATTGGATTTTATTACAGGTTTTCCACGGGTCATTAGAAAGCAATCAAAGGCATTAAATGGATTTTGCTAAAGAAATTAAGGCCTTGAATGGCATTAACAAGCATTAAATATGATGTTCAGAGGCATTAAAAATGTGAATACAATATATCTGTGGGGACTAGTGAATAGGGTGGAGTCCACAAGTTGCTTCATGTTCCAAGTACCAATTGCTCTGAAATTGAAAATAAAAATGTACTATTTGTGTCACCAATGTGCAACATGAAACACTAATGCCAACTAGTGGGGGGAAATGTATGTGTTTTTAACTTTATGTAATACTTTCTATAAAATTATTTTATCAATGAAATAAGATACAACCACATTTGTATTTGGTAACCATATTTGTCCAATTTTATGTTAACAAAAGTATGAAAAACTTGAAACAATATTTTATTGTGCATTTAGAGCAGATATAATTGCAGGGGGGGATAGTATTATGAAACCTATGCGCTCTTTTCAATGTCCACAGTTGGAGGAGGAGGCTACGGACAAAGACAACAAGAACTGCTCCCACGACGGTATGTGTGGCAAGGTAAACCTTTGCCTGCCTCAATCCCAATAAGCAAAAGCCTGACATGATCCTTCCTGTTTTTTTTTCTCAGGTCTATTCCAGACCCCGTCCTGTTTGCCGTCGCAGAATATTTTCCAGCTGCTGAGGTACCGAAGGGATGGCGGCACACAGCGAGACAGATCGTCGTTACCTCTTGACTACACGCCGGAATCGTCCACTCGCCCCAGCCCGGCCCTCTTCTGAAACTGCAGAGATGCTCGGCTGTTTAGGACATGGTCAGCATTTACGCTTCCGTCCAACAGACACATACGAACCAGTAAACATCTGCAAAACATGTAGAGAACTTTTGAATCCAGCACATAATCATGCATCGAGAGCATCAAGGTCAACTTGACTGCAATCCGGACAACGCGAGGTAAGTTAGCCTTAAGAGACTGAGATGAACAGACAATGTCTTTTGCAACTTTTAAAAGGGAAACTGGAAAATATGGAGCAGGAAACCGTGATCCTCAAGACAGTTTTGGCCTGTTGTAATGGGTTCTAAAAGCGCACGGGAACTGATCAGTGGTTCCTTGACTTGCTAGTCTAATATGATCTGTGACCATGCTCTTATCTCCGCCACCTAGCACTTATATTTCGTATTTGTTCAAAAAGCAAAAACCAAGTCAGGTCACTTTTAAGTCAAGGAACCACTGTATATACAAGACGTCGCATTTTGTATTACGGGATGCCACGTGCTGAGGTTATAGAAAGTGAGCAGCTGTCAAAGAAGTGTTTAAAAAAACACGACATTATGATAAAACATTTTAAAACATCTTTTCAGAAAATGGACTGATCTGAAAAAATAAATAAAGAAGCAATCTTTGAGGAGGGAAAAGTTGCAACAAATAAACCCAGTAAGCTGGTTACAAATAAGTGAAATTAAACCGAGACGATTGCTGGAGCACTTTTAGCTTACCGGTAAATGGGAGCATTCATTCATACAGTATTTGGGTAGCAGCAAGTTCTCCAAATGTGTCAGATTGCGAGGCCCACTTCAACTTTTGGATTTAAGTCAGAACCTGTTGTTGATTGAAGTATATTTATATATTTTTCCAGTATTTTAACAGGGAGTTTTCACATTCTCCCTCCCAAGGATTGATGCGGTTTGCACTGTAGTTTACTTTAAAATTGTGACTGACTGATTTATAGTATTATATAAACAAGCCTTAAGACTTAAGTCGTTTTGGAGAATTAGCCTGAGAAAAAGTGACAGTTGTTTACTCCGAGCTGTGTGCATGACCCAGACTGACCAGCAGGGGTCCTTCTCCCCCTGCTGGCTCCCCCACTGGCAGTGATTAATAGGCCTTAATTCAAACATACGACAATTTATTGCTGCAGATGTTTCCTCGCTCAGCGGGTAAATCCCTCACGCGCTCCCAATTCAGCCGGTATTTGACAAATATTTACAACAGCACTAAAGAAATTCATACATGCACTTTCGATAAGGGCTGGACACACAGTAGCTGCAGTCTAATGTGATGAACTGTCTAATTTAATATCCTGTTATTGTTTCCTAGAGTAATCTAATACAAACGGCACCGAAATGAGGTATGGCAAATGAGGAATGTAATAAGAGATTGTAATTACAGCTTATACCATTATTCAAACAAAATATGCAACATTAACATCCATGAAATATGAATATGTGTGAATATTTATTATTATTTGCATTTCAAATCATTTAGGAGGAAAAGGTCATTATTGTGGTAATCAAAACAGAAGCCAACTTGTGAACGATGATGTCATCAGACAGAGCTCATGAGATCCAACATGAGCGCTGTATAAAAATTCTGCCTTATTGATGATAATAATGCTTGGCGCCATTATAGTATTAATTATGTAAAGTTTTAATGTAACGATATGTTTATATTGTATTTTGACGAAGCCATCAGTTCAACATTTCTCCTCATCCACACTTGAATCGAGGCTCACATTTAGTATGTGAAGATTTCCATTAAAGCATTGCCTGGAGAGTTAATTAACATTTTATAATGCCACCTGTGTGAGCCTGGAACAAATTCATTCACTGTGTATTATTCCCCTTGGGGGGGAAAAGTGCTTTTAAAATGAGTGTGACTCGGAAGTCTGCCTTTGTCACACAACAGTTTGTGCTGAACGTTTGCGTTTTCACTGACTGTATGCAGATGCTTTTAAAACAAATGAAGTGAAAATAAATGCCTTGTGTAATTGACACACCACAGTAATGAGTGTTATTAGCAAACATGACAAATTAGAATGATTCAAAAAAAATATGCATAGTTCTTCTCTCCGTGACGTGCATGCACTCATGGCCGACAACGAGGCGCTCTAAAGCGGCCATGCCAGCCCGAAGCCTGGGTCCACACGCTGGCTGTCAAGTTGATCTTTTAGAAAAATTATCCCCACCCCCACTCCTTGCTCTTCAGCCTTTTAATATATTGCTCACATTCACGTCCCGACAACGAGGCACTCTAAAGCGACCATGCCAGCGGACTAGCCAAAGGGAAGATGCATTTTGTGGGTGCAAGCATAACTAGCTTGCTAACCGCTGATGCAAACAAAGGCCTTCAGGTTGGGGAAGGACAAGTGACGTTGAACTCCAAAGTGCTTGCCGTCGTTTGAGTCACAGACAAAAAAAAATGAAGAAAACTGAAATAGTGGAAAACTAAAATCTGGTTCTCAGTCTTGGCATGTTTTCATCAATTATCTTTGTATAATGTATTTTGAAACCAATCTCTGAATTACTTTACAGGGTTTTTAATCACTCCCAGCCATTTTACCTGAAGCAACCCCCTTCGCTCCCGGCTGTTTTACTGGATTTTGTAAAAGGTCCACAGAATATTCTGTTCTATATATATTGGAAAGATTAGAGTCTCTTCTTTCATCAGGAAAAAAAGTATATTTGTATCTGTTTCCGTTTTGCAGCAATTTGCATTTGAATATAGCAAAGTTTCATCATTTTTTTCACAAACATGTTGAAAACACTGGGAAAAAGAGCTTGTTGCAACATGGCCCAGGCCGATCTTTTATATTCTGCTGCCACCTGCTGGACGTTTTTTGTGATGACTACCATTGCTTTATGCAACCTCTTCATGTCAGAAGCTGTATCAAAGCCTTCTGTATGCTGTAGTATAAAAAACGTATAATTACGTTTTTTGGGGAGTGAATGGCAACGTATTAAAAAAAACATTCATACATTTTGGGGTTTGAATGAGTTAATGGATGCCCTCGTTAACAAACTCAATTCCTAGAGTATTTTCTGGAAGTTTTATGCTCTTTCCCAGACTGTCTCCTGTCACTATCCGATCTAAAAATTGATCTATTTTGCTAGTTAGCGGAATGTGTTTTCTTTTTTTTTCTGAAGCTGTTGAGCCTCTCACACTTTAAAAGCTGCCGCTCTTAAGACGTGTAGGTGATAGCAATGTTAATGCATCTTGCAAGACGTTATGTTACTTTCCTTTAAAAGTCTTCAAGTGATTAATGAGCTTCAACAGAGTCGTGCGAAGGAGGCCTAATTGAATGTGATGAGCTTCGAAATTGATCGGTTGGAGTTTGCCGGAGCTTATTTTTGCGGGATTCTGTTTGTTGACCGGACCGTGTCTGATGTTCTCCGTTGCGCGTGCACGTCTCTGCTTCTCCGTCTCCTGCTTGAGACTAATTTGTCGCCTTGATTATTTATTTAAGGATCAATTTCTGCATCTGTGATAATAGCCCCACATGAGAACTGACAACCTGCAGATTGTTGGCTTATTGTAATCAATTGTAAAATATTATTTTAAATAAACCATTTTATTGATGCAATGGACTGGTTACATTTTCTTTTGGGAATGAGACCGATCCTGTTAGGAGGATTTTCCACCAGGCCTCCCACTCGCTTCTCTTATCCTGCTCCCTTCTCGTCGCCTTCCTCGTCTCCAACTTCCCTTAATGAGACGTGGGAGACAAATACCCAAAAGCGGAGAAAGGGCCGCTCCTTATCGACCCGCATCAACTCACCATCGCTATGTCATTAATAGCTATTGGCCGCTGGTGGTGCACAATATGATCTCAGGATGTGTGTTTAGAAACATGCCGGCAAAAGAGAGATGATCAATCTCAAAGGTGACAAAAACTCTTTAAGATGTCACCTCTGGATAAATATAATAATGCACTACTGTGTAGTTATATATATATATATATATATGTGTGTGTGTTTGTTTATTTGGTCTTTATGTTATACTACAAGTTGGTCTAGGCACTGTTGAATTACTAGTTTGATGTTGAAATAACGACTAAAACATTGCCTCCATCCACCCAATGATGCAGCTGCAGCTCCTCATCATTTTTTTTAATTAACTCTTTCACTGCCATAGATTCCTAAAAAAAAAAAAGGGTATTAAAAAATAGGGGCGACAAGCGATTACAATTTGTAATTGTAATTAATCGCAGGACTTAGCTAGTTAGCTCACGATTAATCACAAATTTTATATCTGTTCTAAATGTACTATAAGAAATTCTAGGTTTTCATACTCTTGTTAAGAAAAGTGGGCAAAAATGTTAAACTAATAGAAATAGTTCAAAGGAATTTTTTACGTCTATAGCCGTCAATGGCAGTGAATGAGTTCATAAAAATTATTGACGTCAAAGTGCTCTCAATCTTGCAGTGTGAATTTCACGGCTCACCTGATTTTAGTTTTGGTCATGTGATGTTCTTCTATAGATTGAAGCAAAAATCATTGTCAATCAAATCATTTTGAATTAAAAATCGCTCCCAATGGAAAATTGATTCTGAATCGAATCGCAGACCCAAAAATCGGAATCGAATCGTGAGACATTTAAAGATTCCCAACCCTAATAAACATGCATAAACATAGACAAGCTCCCAAATGGGAAAATATATATTGCCCTAAGAGAACCAAAAACAAAAAACAAAAACACTTGATGAGAGTACTTCTATTAAACCGTTTAATGAACAAATGTACAAATGTAAAATGATAATACACGTGATAATGCCCGGAGTCCTTCAATTCCCCCTGCTGTGTACAACAGCAGCAGAGAAGCACGAGTTTTCATGACTGGCCGTGTAGACCATCTGCACAATGGCACTCACGACGCTGTCCCGCGCAGTGACCGAGGTGTCATCCGAGTCCATCAGGGGGAAGTTTGCAAAGCACTCCACGAACTTTTGAAACAAACTTTGGGTGATTTTCAAAGCAACTACGGAGCAGAGGCGCACGAGCTCGTCCTGTGCGACGCATTCAGGACTCAGGCAGGGGATCGAAATCAGGGCGGCGATCAGCATCCTGCCAATCTCCTCGCTTGCGCCCATAGATCTTTCTGCCAAAGTTGCCGTGACGGATCTCTCATTGGCAGGTGGCTCCAGCTCCTGCAGAAGGACGCGCAGAGCCGATTCGACCGTCGTCCGCACCAGGGACCCGAGAGCGCGTTTTAACAGTGGGTGGAAAAACTGTTTTTGTGTCACGGTCATCTCGGTGCTGTCCGGCGACGTCAGCAGCTCATTAAGCAGATGGCAGAGGAAGGTGTCAGTGTCCCGTTCGGCTCGGGGCCACAGTGCTGACAGGTACCTGTGGAGGCCTTGCAGTGTCACCTTTGAAAAGACAAACATGGTAAATAAGCGCCTGAATTGTTGCACGTGGTTCATTTAGTGCAGGAAATATTTTGCTTACCTTCCTCCCGAGCAATCGCGAAAGGCGTTGCTCTTCACGTACTTCCATGTTCACTTCTCTCTGCATCTTGTTCAGGCGCAAGACCCTTGCCATTGTCCAGGCCTGGACACATGTCAAGTAGATTTATGGATATGTTTTTGATTTGACTATCACAGATAAGTTTGTTTATTTAACTCATACTGTATTATATAGATTCATCACACATTAAAATTGGGGAGGAATTTGCCTTCTGAATTTGTATTTTATTTTTTACAATTTATTAACTCATTTACTGCCATTGACCGCTATAGACGTCAAAAATTCATTTGAGCTATTTCTATTAGTTTAACATTTTTTTCCACTTTTGTGAACAAGAGTATGAAAACCTAGAAAAATATATATTGTACATTTAGAACAGATTTAGAATTTGTGACGAATCGTGAGTCAAGTCATGCGATTAATTACAATAAAATACATTTAATCGCATGACACCCCTAATTTTTAATAATCTTTTCTTTAAAAAAAAAAGATTATTTAAAAAAAAAAGTATTTCATACTCTTGTTAACAAAAGTGAGAAAAAATGTTAAACTAATAGAAATGGTTAAAATGATTTTTGACGTTTATAGGCGTCAATGGCAGTGAATGAGTTAAAATTGGGGATGGATTGAATTTACCTTCTGAAAAGTTATATATATATTTTTTTGTTTTTACAATTTATAAATTGTTTCCAGTGTAAATATTCAAATTTCTTGAGCTTATGACTTCCTGCTTGCACTTAGTTTTGTTTACATTAGACATTCAATATTGCAACTATTATTCTGTACTCACCACGTAAAGGATATAAAACATTCTGGCATCCACGTTCGTGCGCATATCTTGGTACCTATCAAATATACACAAATAGTTATTTCCACATGCAGCCAATTAAAAAAACAACATTTCTTGACCACGTTGTACTCACTCTCGCTGGAAGCTCCTTTTTTTCAGCAACCACATCTTCATGTCTTTTGGCGAGAGACATGGTGGAACTCGGTTTTCCTTGGCCAAAAGTACATATTGCCTCATGAATGCCTTCTGTATTGTATACAAAAACACAAAATATTCTGTTGAGAAGCTACACCAAGACACAATAGTATGTATCATTTTAAAACCTCTGCATTGTACATGCGTTGCTCATGCTCCGACAAGAAGGTCATCTCGACGAGTTCTTCAAGCAGGTTGTAAGCATCAGCGTTGAAGTAAGATCTTGGGACAGAGAAAAATAAATTTTAGAATTTAGAACATATACTGTACTGTGTATCATGTGAATGCAATAGCAAACATTGTTACGAGAAAAAAAAATTATAGGCTCCTGTGATATATAAATACATCATTAACTTAGCTCATTTTTGACGTTCTTATTTTATATTTTCCCCACCCAAAATCAATAAATGTCTATGTTTCTTAAAAGTTTACAAACCTGATCGAGGCTAGATTCCCCATAGTTAAAGTCATGAGAGCTGCGCGCGTTTCTGCTGGTCTTTGAATTGTTTGTGTTTGTAAGCAGTGTGAAGTTATTTTTTTTGTCTACTCTCTCTATATATAAAATCAGAAGATTGAACCTGCGAAGTCTCTTTCATCAAGTTGATCTTCATTTTGCTCTTTCATCGTCAATCACTTTCCACGTGACGTCACTGAGACGCTACTTGTCCATTCGACAATACAACTTAAGATGTTTTAAGTTTTCAAGTTAGACCAAACATAATTCCAACGATTTCTCGAACGGGTTATCCTGAATCCTTTTCTGTTGCTATATCCACATAGAAAAGTAAACAAAGTATTGTATTTAGCCATATCGTTATCTTAACATGACGCGAGCGTAGCATCAAAAGTGAAATAACTCATTTAGATAAAAACTTATTGGAACAGAATTCACATTAAAATTGTCTGACAGTATTAAATTTTTAAACACTGCCGTGTGCCTAGTTGTAAAAGAATACACGTTACGTGGTTCCGGCTTTTCCTTTCTTGTAAGTTACCGTTAGCGCTAAACGCTGAGTTCCGTGCATGCCCTTTCAAAATTATAGCTTATATGCTTAAAACAGGAAGTCAAATTTCCTCCTCGGTGGAGTGAATGTCGAAGGACATAACAATTCTGACATACCACCCTGGGAACTTTAAATGTCCTCTTTTTTTGTAACACAAAATGTCACCACAATGATCTATGAAGATGGCAATAGCCAATGTTTAGATTTCATTTAGGTACCAATAAATTATCTACATTTATTTAACTTTTGTCCGCACCAACCATAACGATTTTTTTTTTAAGCAAGTTTGACTTCAAACAATCGTGTCATCAACCCACTGTTGTATAAAGTTGTATTAAGTTAAAAGTTGGTCTTTATTTGCTTTGTCATCATAAAAAGTGTGTCGTGAAGTGTTGGATGGAAGGTTAGCTTAAATTGGGCAGACAGCGAGCGGAGCGGAGCGACTGGGCGTGAGCAGCTTTTGAATGAACGTACATTCTGTCATCACTTGTGGCAAGAAAGCGACAGAAGAGCACCAGCAACCGTGTTGTCCTTTTACCACACATGAGGGTGTTACAATATGTTTGTTTATTGCCTGTTATCTAACCATATATTATAAAAAAAAAAAAGATTTTTAAATATGTCAGTGGCCGAATTATCCTCTAATTCTGGCATGATTTAACAGTTGTGTTTCCCCCAAAGCCAGTTTTCCAAGGACATGTCATTCAATGTCCTCAGTTAAACTTGTAGTACCATAGCAGACCACCTACATGTTGCTGTGAGTTTGTTCGGTGCGCTGCTGCTGTTACTATAGAGCACGTGCCCGACGTCTTTTAAATTGATTACCTGCACTGCGTTTCAGTTGCAGCTCAGCAGCGCAGTCACTTGATGCAACGAACGATGCATTACCCTGCACAGTAGTCGCGTTACATGCTCAGTGGCCACATAATAAGGTACACCTGCAAGAGATCTATTGTGACCAATTCTGCTTTTGCAAGAATCGAAATGCTCAGAATTGAAGCTGTTAATGGAACAAAACAATTATAGCTTCAATGTTGTGCTTGCTATTTACATGGCAAAGTCAGGGTCACTCCCCTCAAGCTGCATCCCGCTTTAATGGCCAATCATTTAAAACTGTAAAAGCCCGTTTGCTTCCTCAGCATGTTTCCCTCCTTCCTCCCTCTCAAGTATATGCTTTACTTTCTTGCATCCTCTGCATAGCCCTCCTCCTCCTCCTCAGTCTTCAATCATCCCCTCCGTCTCATTTCTGCCCCCCCCCCTTATCGCTATGCTCCACAAATCACTCCCTCCACTACCATCACTCTCCGGCTAGTTATCCCTTCGCAACACCCCCTGTTGAATCTTTTTGAATGTTCCATCAGAGGAGGATGTTTTTCCAATGTTGGTGTTCATTCTACGAAATGATCTAAATGACCTTAATAGGGGATCATTTTCTCAGGTCGTGGAGCAGCAAGCTAAGCAGAGAAGCCCCGACTTCCTTGTCCGCAGCCACTTTGTCTGGCTCTTCCAAGGGGGGCTCCCGAAGCATTCCCAGACTAGCCGAGACACATATTGCTCTATTTTGATGACTGGCATATAAATACTGCGTGCACGTCGCACAACTCCGTGCTGAGGCAGGTTTAGCCCCGTTGTTGGTAAAAGGCCAGCGGATCTAACGAAGGAGGGCTGCGCCACTGAAAGCGAGGTCGCAGCTGACTTCAATCATGGCCAATAAAAATGTGTGAATTGCGAATAATAAAATTTAAAAAATATTTGTAACATAAACAATTTCGCAAATCATAACTGCAATTAAGAACCACCAA
Source organism: Leptonotus elevatus (assembly GCF_054856555.1). Lineage (NCBI taxonomy): Eukaryota > Metazoa > Chordata > Actinopteri > Syngnathiformes > Syngnathidae > Leptonotus > Leptonotus elevatus. The sequence continues at coordinate 17,991,265 of NC_141244.1, forward strand.
TGTCTAAACTTAACATGTGAATAGTTTGTTTTAATAGCCTATGGGAGAAAAATAGTGATGTGCTTGGATGTCATGTACATGCATACAATCTGCAACATGATGTGTCCCAGGACACACATATTTCACTTTGCATGCAGTTCTCATATCTTCACATTTCATTTAACAGCAAACGGCCCAAAAAAAAAAATTATTAACGGCAATTGTGCTTGCAAACGTCCCTTCCTCTCAGAGGAAGTCTTTGGCCAGAGCTTCTCCAAAGTTGGGTGCGGCCATGAGAATGGCGATGGTGCAGATGATGTTGAAGACGCTGAATCCGACCAGACAAAGACGGTCGATGACGGCTGCGGCGAACTGCCACTGCTCGGCCAGACTGAGCTGCCGGTCCTGCTCGCGAACCCGTTCTACCAAGAACTGCACTTCTGTGAGAAGCGCCTGAAGCTGGTTGTCCACTGCCCTGTTTCCACTGAGACCACTGTGGGTGTTTGAGGTGGCATCCCTCCCTGAGCCCGTCCCAGTTTCTAACCCACATGGCCCCGGAGACGCGGTGGTTGACTCAAGGTTCAGCGACAATGGCGTTTCCTGGGATTTGCCAGATGAAACATGTTGATGACTCGGCATATCTCCCCCCCCTCCGTCTGATCCTTCTCCATCTTCGCCTGCTGCTCCGTAAGAGCCTCTCATTTGACTGTGACTCTGAGCTTCCAGTTCTGCTGTGGACGAAAAGGCCTGGAAGCCCATGTAGGGCAGATGACCGTTCGGCTGAGGATGCAGATTGGGGGCGGGATCTCCGCGGATGGGATGCGGGAGAATGATGGCTTGGGGGATGCACCCGTTTGGTGGTGAGTGGTGGAGCTGAGCCAGGCTGGCTCTCAGGGAGGCGAGGCTCTGGGGGAGGATGGAAGTCAGCTGGGTGGTGGTGGTGGTGGTGGCGGGTGAGGACAGGGTCTTGCTTTGAGCGTCCACCTGGCTGTTGTGAAGATCTTGTTCGACTCCCTCGCCCGGTCGTTTCATCCGGAGAAACCAAGGAACCCACTGCAGCAGAATTAGGTTGACCTGTCAAACGACGACAATAGAATAAGAGAGTGCTTGCGTCGCAGAAGTAACAGCACGAAGGATCCAACTCACCCAATGTGGAATTTGCCCATTGTTGGGGTTGTGGTGATGGAACTGAAGGACAACGACCGTCGCCACCACGGACATCCCAACAATCACCATGGTGCTGGCGAAATACTGACCTGAGAAAGAAATTGTTAACATCTTGCCTGAAAATCAATGAATGTCAAACTGCGGCAAAAACATCAAGAAACTCACCTATGAGTGGTATAGAATCTGAAGTTGCGGGCATGATCTCGGCAACCATCAACATGAAGACTGTTAGAGAAAGTAGAACGGTAATGCCTGGAAGGATGAGATAAAAAAAAAAATCATCTTTAATAGAAGAGTCAACAGACATGCGTTCCTTCAAGTTGGAGTTGATGAGCTGACAGCACACCTCCCTAGACTTCATTTCAGAAAGGTGTCAAAGGATGAACTCTGCATTTGTTAAGCATTTGACTTTGACTTTTAGCAGCAGTTTCTGTGAAATAAGCTGACGTATTTAAAGGGGGCATGTTTTGGAAAATTTACTTTTTATTGCTTGTGTGCTGACAGTTGGATGTCTGGAGGACTATAGCAGAAGTGTCGCTTCTGTTAGGCCGTTTTCAGGTGACTGTGGCTCAGGGGGTAGAACGGATCATTCAGTGACACGAGGGTCACGAGTTCAATTCCTCCTTGTGACTGTCAAAGTGTCCTTGGTGAAGACAGTGAATTCTAGTTTGCTCCCAGTGTGCATGGCAACAGCTGCCAATTGGTGTGTGAATTTGTGAAGTGTTTTTGGCACTACATGGTGTAGATGAGAGATACAATTGACCATTTATTTATTTTTTGGGCGGGTGGGGGGTGGTAGGTTTCTACTTCCTGTTTTTGTTCTATTGCCATTTGCTCGATAGGACTCTCAGCTGGTAACACACAACATTTGTTGTTCGATTCCATCTGTTTATGCTGTTGGACAATAAGGAGCCCTGAGTGAAGCTGTAGACTGCTGTTAGCTTGTCATGCTAGGGATGAGCGTTTTTCATTTTTTGAGCGTGAGTTCCTTCAAGGTCACAGCGTTTCCTAAACGTTCTCTAAATACTCTTATTTATTTATTTTTATTTTTATTTTTATTATTATTATTATATATTTTTCTTCTTCCTTTTTAAAAAAAAAATTCTGGAGAGCTCAGTTCATTCGGTAATTTTACCTATTTGACATATGTCATCATCATTGCTCTCTCTCTTTTTTTTTTCTCTAAATACTCTTAATGGGTGTCCAAACAGTCTTAATGGTCTTTCTTCTCGCAAGGAAATTTTGAACATGTTGAAATTTTCAAAAGACAAGTAAGACTGTTTAGAGAACATTTAGAGAACCATTAAGTCTGTTTAGAAAAATAGTTTTCTAAATGTCCTCTGTCTAGAGAGTAGAGAATCATTAAGACGTTTAGCAAACACATTCACTTTAGAGAACCATTAAAACTGTTTAGAGAAAGTGTTTGCTGAACGTTCTCTAAGTTTACTGTTACTGTTATTGGTTTTCTAAACAGTAAGACTGTTTGGAGAAAGGGTTTCCTAAACGTTCTCTGTGTAGAGAACCGTTAAGACTCTTTAGAAAACATTTAGGAAACACTTTCTCTAAACAATTTTAATGGTACTCTAAGCAGTTTGAAATTTAAAAAAATAATAATAATTAAAAAAAATAATTCTGCTGACTTTCTGACAACATTCCTTTTTTCTCCGACAGAGCAAGACTCGAGAAGAACCACGCGTGTTGAATATGCAGACGGGCGTGCGTGTTTCAAACTTCTAACCCAAGCGCGCTTTCTCATATTCGCGTCTCCTCACCCAAGCTGATCTTTTCCCCAGAGCTGGCCGGGAGCAAGAAGACCAACAGCGTCATGGACGAGAGGAGCACGCAGGGAATGAGAAGGTTGAGAGCGTAGTAGAGGGTTCGCCGGCGTAGAGTGACCACGAAGGTCACGTCCGGGTAAGGCTCTGCGCAACACTCGTAGAAAACCTCATGGCGAGTGCCGGGAACCTCTGAGGGCGACACGAGGGGCAAAGATGCAGAGAGTAGGACAATGATATGTGATGCCACAAGTGGGCCGCTGGTTTAATGAAGATTCAAAACACAAAGGATTAACATTTTTCTGTTAACACTGTAGGTAAGTGATAGGCTACAGTGCGTTCCGATTTATGTTGATATTCAGGTTACATCGTCACCATAGGAACTGAAGCAAAACCACGGGCCTCCTAAGTTTAGGTTGTTACATTCTCAGCTGCAGGAGAGCTAATAACAAATTTTAGGATATAAATTAGAAGGGAAAAAAAGTCTCATCGGGGAGCAACTTTCTTGGTGCAAATATACTGTGTACACAATATAGCATCGGGAAAAAGTGGGTGAGGCCCAGTGGGATACTTCCTCTAGTTTATCGCTGTTAACTAACACGCTTTCAAACTGAAATGCAATATTTCTCATTTTTGCCAAAGACATTTTTCACAAGGTTTATATAATAATTGTAATTCCCGATAATCATACAGTACTGTGCAAACTATTAGAGATGTTACATTGCAATGCACATCCGTTTCTTAACATCTAGATAACTGATGCAAAGATTATCTTTGTTGTTTTATTATATAAAACAACAATGGAATTAATAACCCAAGACTTTTGCACAGTACGGTATCACACTTCAACATCAACTCTTAATGAGGCATGAAAAGTTCATTTTGAACACCCACTTGTTTTTTGTTTTTTAACCATCCAGGATGTAAACAGTCAGCCTCACCCAGTAGGTCCCACTCCCCATTGAGCATGTATCCCGACACGTCTGCCTCCTTCATCTGGATGTCCAGCAACCAGCCATTAAACGTCCAGGAGCCAAACTTCAGCTCGCATCGCTGAATATCAAATGGAAACCAGCGCACGTCCACATTACAGGTGCTGATAAAAATTCCTTAGAAACAAAGAAGTGTCAGTGTTCCAAAGGCATAAAAAATATATACATTTTTGAAATAGTCAAGTCAACTTTACTTATATAGCACCTTATCATGCAAAGAAGCAACGCAAAGTGCTTTACAAAAAATAAAAATAAGAATAAGAATGAAAAAAAGAATTTAAAAAATTAAAAATACAGATAAAAAATACAAATAAAAAATACAAATAAAAAATACAAAAATACAAAAATACAAAAATACAAAAATACAAAAATACAAAAATACAAAAATACAAAAATACAAAAAAATAATAAAATAAATAAATAAATAATTAATTAATTAAATAACAGCAACTCACCTGGAGGCAAATACTCACAGAAGCCACTGGAGTTTACCAGCACGTTGGTCTTAAAGGTGCCGTCAAACTTGTCGTGAGCACTGCAGTAGAGTCACAATGATGAGTGTGCGTGTGTGTGTGTGTGGGGGTGTGTGCGTGTGAGTGTGTGTGTGTGGGGGGGGGGGGGGGTCTATGTGTGCATGACAAACCTATTATAAAGCAATATGTCAGGTGTCCATACTTGATCCGCAGTGAAGCGAAGGTTTTTAACTCCAGGGTACTCTGACTGATTCCACTGCAAGTAGTGATCATACCACTGCTGGGGGGCACCAATATAGAGTTTATTGATGATTAATCTGGTGCTCAGATCTGCATAACAAGCATAAATTATACAGCAGTCAAGTGTATTAAATTATTCAATTCTGCATTTCTGTTGCACTTATTCTTGCCATCTGTTGCTATGTGGGCTTGTCTATTTATAAACAGCTATAATAACAGATTATTAATGAATAACTCACCATCTGCAGCCAGATATTTGTGGTGAGGATCTGGTTCTTTTCATCCTTGAACAATGCAAAAGTACATGGAACAAAACAAACAATTTAAGCTGTGAAGTGATTAATTCATATTTAATAGACACATTCCAGACCTTATTTTCTCTATTAAAGAATTGTTCAACCTTGGCGGAGCCTACTGGGTACCATTGTACAGTGGTCGATTATTGATAACTTAGATTCGAGTAAACATAGCTGTTGGGAGTTGAACTAGAAGTAAGAGAGCATCCTGCAAAATTGTAATTCTCTATTTCGTTACCATCAGGTAGCAAGAAAATGCCATCAAAGGAAACGTTTGAAGGAGAAAGACAGGAGTGTCCCTGCGAGGGAAGTCCCACAGAGGAAAAACGATGGCAAATTGCATATTGACAAAAAGAAATAGGGCCTAAATCACCTCAGATCATATTTTTCAAAATAGGGTAGATTTTTATGATGACAATAATTTTAATAATTACAATAGCAGTTAATTTGTTTATTTTATTGTAGTACTTATTTTTATCACTGTACTTTACATTTATAAGTATTTCATTAAAAAAATGCTAAATGTTTTTTAAATAAATTATATGAATACTAGACCATCAAAATAAAGACGATATAATATTATTATGATGACATAATCATTACTTTAATTTCATTATTAGTTTCTTTATTTTTTTAAATAAAATCTGTATAGACCTATAGTTTAAGAAAAATATACATAAATCATTATTATTATTAATTCATTGTTTTGTTTTGTTACTTGAACTTTTTTATCTTTTTACCACTTTTCAGGCTTTAAACATAGATATCAAAAAAAAAATTGTGTGTGTGTAGAATCAACACTAACAATTCTGAAGTGGAACAAAATGCATACGGTATTTTAAACTCTTTTTTTCCCCCTTACAAATCAATAATTGAAAAGTAGGGTGTATGGAATTATTCATCCCCTTTTCTCTCAGTGCAGACAACTGACTCCAGAAATTCCCTGATGATTTCTGACAGATACAATCTTGACCTGAATGACGGATGATGATAAATAGAGTTAAATGCACTCTGTACATATACAATATCATATCATGTGTACATGCTTCACAGGAATCCAGATTTGGGTCTAGATCAATAGTCGGTGTGGTTTAAAGTGGAGTTCAGGCTTGCCTCACCCAGTGATTTGGCTGAACTGGACAATTGTGAAAATGATACAGCCGGCAACTCTAACCTGCACACCTGGTGTTTGACTCTTGCACATTTACCAACTCGCTGCCAACAGTTAGTCACTCGTGAAAATTGTTTGTATTTCAGATAATGTATTTTTGTTTGTAACAATAGCTTTTGAATAACAATATTCAGCTGGACATGATTTGTGTTGTGCTTGGTGGTGTGGATTTGCCTACCACGTCCATGACTTGCATTAGAGTGATGGAGAAGTGGACGGTGAGGCTGTGGGAGTCATTGGCCACGGGCCTCTCCATGGGGTTATAATCTTTCAGCAGCTCCCTGAGCAAAAAGCGTTGATGGGGACCCTGCGTTGTCTCTTTGTGGGTCGATAGAAGGGGATCAAGTGCAGATGGAGAATTTGGAAAGTATTGATTACGTGGGAAAAGGGAGAAAAGAGGAGAGGGGAGCCATGAACGAGAGAACGCTGCGTCAGAAGAAAGCAAAAGAGTAATAGAACCTCGCTACTTCTAATCAATTACGACCCCTGTTTGATCACCGGCCGACACACATGCTCTTCCTGCTGTTGTAAAGATGTCCGCTGCGTTTCAGGAGCAGAAAAAGTGAGGCTGTTAAACGTGGCCATAAGCGGGTCACACAGCATTCACTGGAATATGAGCTTTCACTCCGCGGACCATAACTCCAGACGAGGAGGCTTCGATTGGGTGATTTCTCAAGAGGGTAATTACATTGATGTGGACACAACGATCATTTAAGAGCCACGGTACACTTTACATATGGACAAAAGAACTGGTCTACTGTATATGACGGGTGCTAAGTTAACTCTTGGAACAGAAAAGGACCTTCCTTCACAGTGTTCCACAAAGTCAGAAGAAATCTGGGAAATAAAAAAATAAATAATTTTTTCTTTCTTTTTTTTAAAGAGCAATGATGATGACATTACCGAATGAACAATACTGAGCTCTTAAAAAAAAAAAAAAAAAAGCAATCTGGGATATATTTTTGACAATAATATGTTCTATGTAGTCCCACTAGTCTAAATATGGTATTCTGGTTAATATTGTGTTCATGGAATATGAGTTAAGCAGCAAAATGCAGCAGAAAGTGGCCATTTTGCCACTTGCTGTCGCCTGACGATGACATCACAGTTGCTCAGGTCTCAGGTAACAACAAATCACAGCGCAGCTGCAGAAAACAGGTGAGCTCTGATTGGTTGTTGCCTGAGATCTGAGCAACTGTGATGTCATCTTCAGTCGATGGCAAGTGGCAAAATGGCCGCCCCCCAAGATGGATTAAAAACTGCTGCATTTTGCTTCATAACTCATATTCCAAAAGAATGTCATGTTTAGACTATTGAGGTCACATATAACATATTATTGTCAAGAAAGGTTTAAGGTTGACATCCACTTTTAAATAATAAGATGTACGGAGTAAAAGTAAAAACTAGTATCCAGAAGAATCACTGCCTTATAAACCACTAAGATTGAAACCCCCTACATTTTATTGCAGTCATAAAACTTTAAATTACTCCTCTCGAAGTGTAAATTTTAATTATTGAATTTTAGGGGGAAACAGCTAAATGAAAGCAAGCAACGCATATATCAGGAATCTTGATAATGTCAATTATGTACAGTACGTGGTCCATGGGTCACACTCTTATTATTTTATGGAGGTGATTTAAAAAAATTATCACCAAAAAAGTTGAATTGGTATTCCATTCCACTTCATATCCTCACAGTTTGGGGATCCACGATGCAAGATTGTTTCAGTATTAAATTAACACTGTTGCGGTTGAGAGCTTTTAAAAAGTAGTAAATTAATATAATCATGTAATCAATTTACTTGTTTATCTTCATTGCGGGTGCTGTAATTGCCATTTATTATGGCTTTTAGGTATTGCATTTTGTTTGATGACATGTTTATTTTCACTTCTGGTTAGTTGAATGTGCCTCGAGGGTGAAGGATGACTTAAACATGAATCAAACTTTCTGACATCCCAATTGTTGCTATGGTTACAGTGTGGTGAGATATAAACACAAACAATAGAAGAGTCAAACTAGTACAAGTATTTTTGGAGAATTGTTTAATATAAAAGTAACATAACAGGACATATAGTGAATATAAAAAGTCTACACACCCCTTTTTTTTTGGGGGCGACATAAAAAATTGATACCAAGATAAATAATTTCAAAACTGATAGTATCCACCTATGTGACCTATAACCTGTACAACTTAGTTGGGGAAGCTAAAAATAAATAAAAAATAAACAACTGAGACAATGTGTTTGCACAAGTGTAAGCACCCTCTTCTAAATAGGGGAGTGGCTGTAATTAGTATTAATAAACCATATTCATGTTAAATGGTATTCAGCACACAACTGCCACCCTTTAAAGTACCTCTGATTAACCCCAAATAAAGTTCAGATGTTCTGTTCGGCTTTTGTTTATGTTTATGTTTACTTCCTCCCTCGATAAGATTTTCGTTTTCATTTGAGTTGAACAGGTCACACATTGCTGATGGAAAATGTTTTGAAACGATTTATCTTGGTCTCTCTTTTTTTTTTTTCACGAAAAATGGCGTCTTAACATGGGTGTGTAGATTTTTGATATCCACTGTATGTACTGTATTGTTTTGTTTTTGTTTTTTAATCACCGTCCTATAGCATTTGCCAGAGCATTAATCTGTTGATTATGGCTATACTGCAAGAGTCCAATGGGTCAAGCCATTTTAAGTAACCACTTAATGACCTGTAATCGCAGTCTCTTTATTGCAGCATGGTTACATCAGTACTCTCATGCGCTGCTAAGCAATAATTTGAGATGAATATATCTCAAGCATGACGGCTGTCGTTACAAAGCAGCTTCTTCAGTAGCGAAACAAAACATGCAAGGTCACATGCACACGCACACACACAAAACCACACTTGTTAGAGGCCAGGCTTGTCAAAGTCACTCACCTCGCAGCTGGGTGGCAAGTGTCAAAAGCCAAAGTGCCGCAGCCTGCAACATGCTGCGTGCATTCCCTTCTTTGTATGCACGGAGAAAGAGTGGTGGAAGATGATGGATAGATCCAGATGTGAAGAGAGGTTGAGTGTGAAATGAACAGCAGCGGCGCAAGGGAAGAAGCAGGAGATGAGGTGAGGAGGAGGAGGAGAGAGAGAAAGAGAGAGAGAGAGAGAGAGGAGAGAGGGTGGGTGAGAGAAAGATGGAGTGAAACAAACACTAGTGGGATGAAGGAGGATGCTCTTTTTTTTACCTGTAGTGTGTTTTACATTGACATACACATATACAACATTTATTTGGCACTTTTTGTTTTAACAGTCTGTAGTTTAGTTAAGGGAAGTTCATCATTTCATTCATTAGGCCCATCAGCCCCCCACCCTATTTAAGAGGGTATAACGTATAGTATTCTATATATAGTATTCTATGAAGAAACAAAACCACAACAGGTCACAAAATCACTGGCACGTTAAAGTGCAGTACAATACTCGAAATCATCTGGCATCTTTAAAACCCCTGTGCAGTTCACAGTAGAGCAATACTGACACCTACTGGATATTACAGCAAGTGAAAAAAATTCTACACGCTTCATTAGGTACACTTCACATTGGAAATTTATTGAAACATATGATATATGTACTTTATTACATGGGGGGAATTGTAACTCCTCATATTTCAATTTAAGTATTAAGTCAGCCTTCTAGAAAACAAGAAAAATGCCAATAAGAATTACTGTTATGTTTAAAAATATTTTCCTAGTAGGGATTCTAAAAATTTGATATATTAGCAGATGCCATTACCTAGTTACTTTTATCCGCTTTACGAGTAACCAACTGCGAAAACATATATTATTATTTTTTTCTTCGTGAGATTTATTTAAAATTGTGAACAATTTTTTAAAAATCTTTAGTACTGTTATTCCAAACACGTTTTGCTTGTGTGTGTTGCATTCTTATCAGTATTTCTTTAGAAGATGTTGTTTGTTTATTCGTGACGTAATCTTAACGCGACACGTCCTCGTACGTTTTTGTCACATGGTGATTGCGTCACAACTCCTTCCATCGTTCCCGAGATTGTTTCCATCTCCGCAATACGCTGTTCCCTGAGCCAGCGTGGACAAAACAGTGGATCGAGGTAGGGGATGGATTTCCTCGCTGTTTAGTCAAGTATTTTGAGAGTTTATTTTTAAAACTCTGTATTATGTGGCCAATGAATGGTCTATGCGCCAAGCGGTAGGTTAAAAATGGTGCAGTGGCGGTGCGGCGACCGCCACCATAATGGAGCTAGGCTACCAAAGACTAGCATCTGTTAGCTTGCACTGTCGCCACTTCGCACTTTTAATTTATTCGTTTTTAGCGTATCGCTCGAAACAAACACAATCTGAAACACTGCTCCCTGTACGCCTATTGTAATGTAAAGCAATGTTGCGTTAGATTACCGTGTAGGTCTCGCCACCTCAAAATCGCGAAGAACCCCCAGCCAAAATAAGAGTATTAATGTTATCACTTAAATATATAAATTACCTTTTATTTGCACACCTATATGTAAATATGTTTATAACTTTATACGCCTCATAATTTGTACCGATTTCACGTGCACGTAGGTTTAACGCTGCATTTAACACGTGCACAAATATACATGTGCGCGTGTACTAAATTATGAACGAGACTGTAGACAAGTGATGTATATTTGTGTTCGTAATGGGATGTTAGTAAAATTAGGCTTAATATAAAGGAGACTGTTTTGGTTCCTTGGGTGATGTTTGCGTTTTTAAGGGCTGAATGCGACATGTGCTCACTCGTTTGTGATTGACACCATGTGTTTTTGTAGTCACTACTTCTTTTTTTTCTGTTATGACCTTCACGTTCTGTCCTAATGCCACAACATCGCACCATAAGTTCTGCTTTTACAAACGTCACTTGGAAGTTCTTTATTATTTTTTTTTTACAACCACACAGCATCAGTTTACCTTCCGGTCACATGACTCAAACGAAAGTTAACCATCTTTCAAGAAGGGAAATCGAAACTAAATTTGTCTCATGGCCGTTTTTCTATCTCGCCCTTTTGCACGATTGTCTGAGATTTTTGCTGGTGAAATCAGTTGTATGTAATAAGACAGTGTGTTGTGCCGTACTTAGATTACTACTGATGTTCTTTTCTTGCTCCGTGAAAAAAATCCGCCAACCAGTCCGCACCTGGAAGAAGCAGACAAAACGTATTTAACCTCCAGTAGGATTTGCGTGTTATTTTCCACTTTCGCCGCCACCCATTTTAATCTATCGTAATATAAACTCATCATCGCAGCCATTTCCAGCAACAAGGTGAGGATCGCATGAGTTTTAAACGCAATTCCTGACATCACCGTAGACACTTGGAAAACATTGATTTAGCATTAATCAGAAATATTTAGCTTTAAAAATAAATAAATAATAATAATATTATATTTACAATACCGTAGTTCTAATCCATCAAGGGGAAATTATTTTTACTCCCTATTCTCTAGCAGTGCTTTCCTCATTGTTTTGTATATGTGCAGACATAATTATGATTTTGATACTCTGAAGAAGACCATCACAAGTGTAAACTGCAATAATATCGGTTGTTGTTTTCACAAAGGATAAAGGATATGAGTATTGTTGTTGCTCTTAGTGCATTTTTGTTAACATTTAGTTGTTAAAGGATTCTATCACCAAAACATTGATGCTAATTTCATTAGTCTGTCCATGGTGTTTTGCATTTTGTGTTAGCATTAAGCTAACAGGCTTTACAAGGTGTAAAGTTAGGTCAATACTCATTGTGGCATTCTTTGTTTTATTTTTAGTTTGACAGTAAATTTCAATTGGGAATGTCAATAGACAGTTGAAGCAAGCACTTGGCTGTTTATTTTTATTTTTTAAGAATTGATCACTCTGCCAAACTACCAAGTGCACACATTATTTATCAAAACTGAACTAGCGTGGATACAAACCCATTGGCACATTCTGACAGGCGAAAATGAAATGTTAAGTTAAGTGCACAAACAAACATTGTAATAGTTATTAAAAAAAAAATCATTCTAAATCCTAAAACTTTGTCTCATTGTCCGTGTCATGGCCATTTTCCCTCCAGGCTTCTGTTCATGTCAGTCCCAATTACCGTGATGCACCAACATTGCAGTGTTGTCCCTTAACGTGGCCGCTTACATCTTTGTGACAAGTCAGATCTGCTGACTGAAGAAAACCTGACCCAGTATTTGGTGTTTTGTTGTTGTTATTCTTGTGTATACAAAAATTAGGCTCACCTCTGAATCAGTCTTGTGCAATAGAGCAATGTATATTATTTGCTAACTTATAAATAAATATAAAGTCAATATAGTCAAGTACTGTGTGTGCATGAGGTGTGGTTGCAGGTGAAAGTGAATTCCTAATGCCCTTTGTGAGTTTTTTTTTTTTCTTTTCATTGTCGCTTGGGTGACTTTTTGTCTGCGGCAGTCTCACATTACTTTGTTAAATTCACATCCATCAAAAACATTGTAAGGCCCGAAATAAAATGGAATAGTCACAACAAGATTTAAATTATTCATCCCTGTCCTTTTACCCAGGGATTAAGTTTCTGTGTGCCTGGGACTGAGATGCTAAGTCACTTTGCAATGTCTTTGTTGACTGACAAGGTTATAATTCTCTGGATGCATACCATGGCAGCCATGGTTTTGATTTCTATCTTTTTTCCCCCCCATGGTACTGATATAATTCTTAGATCACAGGGTAGAGATGTCTGTTGGGAAAAGAAAGGCCCCTGGTGTGGTATTGATCATGTATATTTTATGAGGTGCATCACATTATTCAGAGACACTTGATCGTGTCAGGTTGAAGGGTCACCAGAAGGGTTTTAACAGGAAATAGCTTCTTCTATTTGTATTCTAATGTTGTCCTGTGGTTGTTTTTGTTTGTCTTCCAGGTGTACTTGTTGCTTGTGGTAGGTGTACAATTGCCTAGACTTTACATCCAGCCGCTTCGGCCCCTTCTTTCTCGACCCCTGCGCTATGAGCAGAGGTAGAGGAGGGCCTTACAACGATCAATCCTACCGGTACCCACCACCTTATCTCCAGACGAGGGAGCGTTACGAAAAATCGGATCCATCTGCTTCCTTCCAGAGAAGCGCCCCGCAGTTCCATCAACCATTTCCAAATTACTGCAACAGACATGTCTATCCTGTAGCATCCACACGGCCTCCGTCTCCCCTTTGCCCCCCTGCCCCACCCAAACCAAGCCCCTCTAAGAAACCTCCAATCCCTAACACACCCTCACATAGTCAGAGTTGTGATTCCCACCCCGACCTCAATTCCTTTCAGTACCTACAGGTCCAGTTTCTGAGAGGACAGCGCGCTGAGGCACCGCAGTTCAGAGCCAGTCCTCACAAACCTGCCCGGTTAAATAATCCCTCATACCAGCAGCAGTCGGGTTATAGTAGTTATCCAAAGCCCAACTGGGTTCGAGGTCATTACAGCCAGGCCCCCAGTCTTGCTGGACACCCAAATCAAAACCAGGTGCAAAGTAGATACCGCGTCCCCAACAGTAAATGGAACGTGGATGCTAACATTCTGTGCGGCAGTTTTCAGAGCTTGTCCCTCAACCAAAGAACCCTGAGCGTCATCCCTCTCACCCCAGAAATCCAGGACCAGGTGCACAGGGCTTTACAACCAATCAAAAGTGTCTCTGCAAAATTCTTGGCCAAAAAACTACATCTTACAAAGAAGGTTGTCAACCAGGCCCTCTACTCTTTGGCGGATTTACAGAAAGTCTCCAAGCAAGGAGAAACTCCTCCGAAGTGGACTTTATACATCAAACCTGTCAGGGTCAAGGAACCTCAAAAGTCTGTTTCAAGGAACCCCCAACAAACTGAAGTCAAGTTAGAGACTAAAACAGAAATAGAAGAAGACTCTGACACAGAAACTTCTTCTTCGGAGTCTTCTGCTTCTGAAGAATTTCACTCATCTGGTCAAAGTCAACAACATCAACCTTTCACAATGTCGGATCAAAAGGAGCTCGTCTTGCAGCACCTTCTGGATTTAGCGCCGGTATCTGCCCTTGTGCTGGCCAAAAACATGGGCTTGAAGAGTTCCAAGCAGGTCAGTTCCACCCTGTATGCCCTAGAGAAGCTCGGGGAAGTCGTGAGGAACCGTGACGACAAACCTCCCACCTGGGAGCTCTCAGCCCACCGCAAAGAGAAGATGATGAGGACGCTTAAAGCCGCACAGAGCGATCAGATGGTGAAAATGGAAAGTGAGGAGAAGCTCATCTTACCACTTGAACCAACGTCAAAGCTTGAGCAGCTGTCGTTTGACAGTTGGATGCCAAAGACTGAAGTGGTAGGTTCTCTTTCACGTTTGTTTGATTTGTATGTGTAAAGATTTAGCTTTCTCCGTTTTGTCCATTTTGGATCATGTAAATCAAGTCTACTTTGTTGACTTTTGGACCATGTATTCTCCGAATCCATGTTCCCCTACAAAATATTTTTAAGCCTGGTGGCCAGGGGGTGTGGGCGATGAACGACTCGCGCCGAATTCAGTGATTACGTTGGTGACGCTAAGCCTTGCGGCCCACCAGGCTTATAAACCGCTGAGGGAAACCATAATGTTTCCGTGGTCCACTATAGACTGATGTTTGAAAGTTGCACGCAAATGCTGCTCAGATTGATAACCAGTTAAATGTTTCCCTAAATATTTTATTTTTCTTTTAAAGGGGAAGCCAACCCCACTTTAATTTATATGTTTTATGCAGCCCCGCTAGTCTAAATACAGTATTCTGGTTTAATATTATGTTAATGGTGTACGAGTTAAGCATCAAAATCTAGCTGTTTTAACCATATTTGAAGGCGGCCATTTTGCCACTTGCGGTCGACTCAAGATGACATCAATGTTGCTCGGGTAACAACCAATCACAGATCAGCTTCAGAAAACAGGTGAGCTCTGATTGGTTGTTCCCCCTAGCAACTGTAATGTCATCTTCAGTCGACAGGAAGTGGCAAAATGGCCTCTCCCTGAGATGGATAAAAATGGCCTGATTTTGCTTCATAACTCGTATTCCAAAAATGTAATATTGGAAGGCGGCCATTTTGCCACTTGCTATCGACTCAAGATGACATCAATGTTGCTCGGCTAACAACTAATCACAGCACAGCTTCAGAAAACAGGCAAGCTCTGATTGGTTGTTGCCTGAGCTCTGAGCAACTGTGATGTCATCTTCAGTCGACAGGAAGTGGCAAAATGGCCGCCCGCAGAGATGGATAAAAATGGCTGGATTTTGCTTCATAACTCATATTCCAAAAATGTAATATTAATCAGAATATCATGTTTAGACTAGTGAGGTCACATATAACATATTATTGTCAAGAAATGTTTAAGGTTGACTTGAAAACAATAGTAAAATAAGCAACAAAAGTGTGAAGCACAGCACTCCCTAATCTGATTTTTATTTTACCGTCAGCTGTCTCCTACCAAGGTTAAACCACCACCCATAACCTCAAGTCAGGAGGAAATGACTGTTGAAGGACAGTGGGCCTCCGACGATATTCCAGAATATCTAAACGCCATTCGCAAACAGACGGACGTGGAGAGAGCGTCCGCCGAGAACGCCAACCCGATTGGAACCGTTGCTGTGTCTCTGGCTGCTCCGCCGGCACAGAACCTTTGGGCAAAACTGCAGGAGGTTCGTCTGAAGAACCCCGTCAGCGGCCTAATGGAATACGCTCAATATCTGGGCCAGAGTTGTGAGTTCATACTCCTCGACCAGTCAGGACCTTCCCATGACCCCAGGTTAGGCCCCCAAGAGTATGCTTTAGGAAAATCAATAGCTTTTAATGAAAACATTTAATGCTAGCATGCTGAATGTAATAGATTTGCTTATAGCGCCTAATTTGTACTCGTATTTATGCTCCGTTTGCCAGATTCCGCATGCAGGTGATGCTGAATGGGAGACTCTTTCCAATTGTCGAAGCCTCTGCCAAGAAGGTCGCAAAGAAAGACGCCGCCGCCGCCACTTTGCTGATTCTCTTCGGAGAGATGCAGGGAGGTACAAGTAGCGGCAATGAAGGAAGTACTGCCGGTATGAACCAAACAATGGACGCAATCTCCAGTGATGTAAGTTGGGACTCCAGAGTCACACGATTGGTCAGATTTAGCTTTCAATAACGAACGGCTTTGATTTTTCAGGGCACCATTGAGGGCTCCGGGGGTGTTTTCGGAGCAGGTACTGTGGAAGTGATGGGGATGCCCGAGGGACCTCGTCAGCCACTGTCTCGCTCACTGCCCGGGGGGAAGAATCCCGTGTCGGTTCTGATGGAATACAGCCAACGCAGCGGGAACCCCATTGAATTTATCATCACAGGCCAAGTTGGCCCGCCACATGATCCAAGGTACTTACAGCTTCACTACCACAGCCTTTGGGTTTTTATTGTGAACTGTCCTTTTAAATATTTTTCCTCTATGGGGGTGGGGGGTGAAATGAACCAAACCCATGTTTCTTCTAGGGATACACCGGCGCCGATATCGGGCATTTTGGTGAATATCGGTATTGGCCTTTTTTTCTTTCTTTTTTTTAATCTGACGGCCGATTAAAGGTGAATCTAAAACCTTTTTAATCTCAGGGAACCATTTGTTAAAAATTTCAGTTATCTTTATAAGAGATGCTGCTGACCCTGGGAACCTTCTGAACCTTTTATTTTTGTTTGACATTAAAACAAAGAAATGTGAAAGTTTAAGATTTCAGATATTTTAAAACATTTTGGAAAAAAATATTTACTATAGTGACTAGTGAGCTATGGTATTTACTTTACTTTTGACTTTTTAAGGTGTACTGATAGTTTAGAAATTTAAAATGAAGTCTATGTCTGACAAAACATTTTGATCTACATTTTGAAAAGTCTGAACAATTGTTCAATAAACATGCTTTAAGACATTACAACAAAGTTCAAGATTGGCATTTGTAGTTTAAAAACATTCTGATGCCACTATTTTTTTTCCCGGCTTCCAATATCGATTATCGGCTAATATTCGGTATCGGCCCTGAGAAAAACACATGATCTATCTCTAGTTTCTTTGTTTCAATTAACCAAACATAGGGCAGTATGATGCTCACAGGTGACAATTGTGGGCCTGATTTAGCCATTAAACCATGCATTATGCAGCACTACCACCCCCTTATAATCATTTACGGCGATGCTAAACATTCTTGCTTAGACAACAAAAACCTAGCATGTTTTTGCTAACATTAAGTCTGTTCACGACCCCTTCCCCCTGGGTCTTTCCTTCTGAGTGTTCACATGTTTGTCAGAAGGTTCTTTATCTCATCCCACTTTGCCCCTCCAGGAGTATTTTGTCATACACCCTGTGTCAATTCAGTCTTTTTACCTCTACTACTTTTGGTCACAGTCAGCTGACTAGGAAACACAGCAAGCTTGTATTTTCTAACTTTGCCATAAGCCATGTATTAATCCGTCTTGACTTGCACCACCAGCTCCTCTCATTGTAACAATATATTTTACAATAAAAGCCTCCATATCAAATAGGGAAGGGAAGTGTGATGATATGTTTCGAGGTCAAACACTAAACTCGATGTCAACCGCCTCTCTTGTCCTCAGGTTCATGTACAGAGTAAAGGTTGGAGAGAATCTGTTTGCGGAGGCCTCGGCCCCAAGCAAAAAGGCAGCGCGCCAGCTGGCAGCAGAGGAGGCCGTCAAAGAATTGATGGCCGACGGTAGACTGCAGCTCAACAAGGTGAGCAAACTCCTCGTGGTTCTATTGTCTTCCCCTTCCCTGCTTGTTCTGTAAAGTTTTGTCCTTGTCTCCTTGCCATCAGCCCCAGTTGCCCCTCGGCTCCTCCAGCGATAGCGATAGCTGTGGGACTTGCCCCTCTCTGCCGCCTTTGACAGCCGACGAGTTGCGAGCAGCCCACGAGGCCGGGGTCGGGGATCTCATCAACCACCTGAACAACAACGCCGTGTCGGGGCTGCTGGAGTACGCCAGGGCTAGAGGATTTGCTGCTGAGATCCGCCTGGTGGGCCAGTCTGGGTCAGCGCATGAGCCTAAGTATGTGTGAGCTTCACATGTCTAGTTCATGGGAATGTCTTTTTTCTTTTTAATATATATATATATTTTGGGAATAAGAAAAAAAATGCCCTGATTTATTTTCTGGCTTTCAGGTTCACTTATCAGGCCAAGCTGGGTGGACGCTGGTTCCCGCCAGTTTGCGCCTCAAACAAGAAGCAAGGCAAGCAGGAGGCGGCCGACGCTGCTCTACGTGTTCTGATTGGGGAGGCGGAGAGGGCAGCCCGCACTGGGGAGCTCATCCCCGCTGAGGTATTTTTTAGTCACTAATGGCTGACCCAGTTGCGAAGGGGACACAATAGAAGATAACACTTAAAGGGGGGGAAGTAAACCCCCAAATTTTCCTTACAATAATGTGTCATATGCACGCACCTCCACTAGTCTAAACAAGGTATTCTGATTGATATTGTCGTGTTTGTGGAATATGAATAAAGCAGCAAACTCAGTTTTAGGGGGCGGCCATTTTGCTACTTGCTGTCAACTGTAAATGACATCACAGTTCCTCAGGGCTCAGGTAACGACCAATCACGGCTCAGCTTGCAAACAAAACGACCAAAACAAGTGAGCCGCCATTTTCTGTCAACATTATGTGGCAAAATGGTCGCGCCCCTTGAGATGGATAAAAACGTGTGGACTTTGCTGCTTAATTCATTTTCTACAAATGCAAAATTTATTGGACTACCGTGCTTAGATTATTTATTTATACTATAAATGAATCCTGTGGGGGCTAATTGTAAGTTTCTGCAATACAAAAATGTAGGCGAGTCTCAAGTTGTCTTTACTTTGTTTTCTTTACTCCAACGTGCACAAAAAAAATACAACTGCGTTATTCACGTCTTTCTCCGCTCTCTCTATTAATCTCGTTTCTTCTTCGCTCTTCTATATAGGCAACAAGTGCATCTTTTTCTTCGTATCTGTCTCGAACGCACATTAATGTCCAATAGTAGACTCTACCACCACCCAGTGGTAAAAATAATTCAATACACACCATTTAACACAAGAACAAATCAATGCTCTTACACCATTTTTAACTAAATCTTAATATATAATTTTAACTTCAAATAACTGCTAATAATCGCTATGAAATTACAGTATATTAACTGTATCATTAACTAATGATAAAACAAATACATTGTATTGTATTTAGTTCATTTGCAGATGCATCAATAAATCAACAATTGCTCATTTGGCCTAAAGCTACAACCATCGTAAACGCATTTTATGTTTCCATACTATACAGTTACCACAGCATACCTCAGGAAATTGATTTTGAGTCAAATGATCGACTGCAGGATGTAGTTATCGTCCTGTATCTCTCTCTTTTCTAGCTTCCTGTGAGTGGCAGCACGTTGCACGACCAGATTGCCATGTTAAGCCACCAGCGGTTCAACGCCCTGACCACTCGCATCCAACACAGCCTGCTGGGACGCAAGATCCTGGCCACCTTCGTCATGAGGAGGGGGGAAGGCCTAGGGACTGTTGTCAGCCTGGGAACGGGTGTGTGTGGTGTTTTCCCAGAAAATTACTACCGATCGATTGCGTAGCATATTTCAATGATCTGTGACATTGATTGTGTTTTCTTTTTGTCAATTCCAGGCAATCGTTGTGTGAAAGGGGAGGAGCTGAGCCTGAAAGGGGACACTGTGAATGATGGCCATGCTGAAATCATCTCCAGGAGGGGGTTTGTTAGGTACAAATTGATCTTCTTAAAAAAAAAAATCTAAAAAATCAATGGTTTCATTTTTGTTTGCAAATCTATCTCCCTCTTAGATTTCTGTACAGTGAGTTGCTGAAACACTTTGAAGGTGCAGACAACAGTATATTTGAGATGGGGGCGGACAACAAACTGCAGATGAAATCTGACATCACCTTTCACCTCTACATTAGGTGGGATGATATTTCCCTTTTCCCCCTTCTGCCCCTTTCTCTGCCACATGCACCAATGATATCATGTCAAATCTTACTGGTCTTTTCTTTTTCTCTCATATGAAGCACGGCGCCATGCGGGGACGGCGCCCTGTTCGACAAGTCGTGCAGCGAAACGGGCGAAGAGGTGGGCTGCCACCAGCCCCTGTTTGAGAACGCCAAGCAGGGCAAGCTGCGCACCAAGGTGGAGAACGGTGAGACCCTCAAAACACGACAAGACGATACACGGCGTGCATTTTGGACCCATGTGACCTTGTCGGTTTGCGCGTTACAAGGTGAGGGAACCATCCCGGTGGAGTCCAGCGCGATTGTGCCTACCTGGGATGGAATACAGCACGGGGAGAGGCTGCGCACCATGAGCTGCAGTGACAAGATCATGCGCTGGAACGTGCTGGGCCTACAGGGGGCGCTGCTCACTCACTTTCTGCATCCCGTCTACCTGAAGTCAATCACGCTTGGTAAAGCATTTTGTTTACATGCTCTCAGGCTTTATAGCTTTTAAACATCTCTGTCTATAATTAGACAACGTGTTTATATACAATTAGTTACACCGCAAGCTATCCGTTTTTATTTCATTTCCAACTAATTTACAACACTACTTTTAAAAATAAATGGCTTGCAGATTATTACAAATTGTTTTTACTTGTTTACATGTCACCAGTGGGGGGGTAATCTTAAGCTTCCTTCATTTTGTAACCGTTGTTGTGTTCAGGCTATCTGTACAGCCACGGTCACCTGACTCGGGCTGTGTGCTGCAGGCTGGCCAGAGATGGTGACGCATTCAGTCACAGTCTCCCTCCTCCCTTCCAGCTGAACCACCCTGAGGTGAGAGCACTGTCATAAATCACCCGATGTTCTCTTCACTAATTGAAGCCCTCCAGCCGTTTTCTTTATCAACGAAACAAGTGTATTGATCTGTCAGCACCAAACAAGCGGGTCACTCCTACTGTGAGGGGAAATCTGACTCGAGATGCACTAATTATCTCAGATATGTTTGTATTACTTGACAGAATTGGCATTCTGATACTAACCAGGCCCAATGCATGTATTCCGTGCTCCATAGGTGGGCCGAGTCAGCGTGTACGACTCCACACGCCACACGGGCAAAACTAAGGAGTCCAGCGTGAACTGGAGCCTTCCGGACCACACGAGTGTGGAAGTTCTGGATGGGACAAAAGGCAAACTAGATGGGTAAGTCGCCAAACTACAGAAAAGGTTTCTTGTTAAAGCTTTCCGAAAGTGTGGAACTTGTAAAGTCCTTAAAGTCATCAAGTAAAGAAATTTATGCACAAACGGTGACTGTCATCAAATCACACAAGACTTCAACTCTTTAAGCATCTTAACCCTTGGGTCGTATTATTATTTTTTTCTTTTTTTTTCTTTTTTCTAGACTTGTGGTATTTCAGCCCAAAATAGCCTCTGCTCTTGAATTGTGATGACTGACTTAATTAAGAATATATTTCTACTTTCAACTACTCAAAATGTTCAGTGGCATCAGACGTACTGTATATAAGCCCCCCCCCTCCTTTTTTTAATGCCTTCTATGGACAATAAAAGCACTATTGTGCTATGATTCAAGCTAACTGTGCTGTCTATATGGTGTATTTATATATTTTGAAAAATTTTAATGGGAATATTTCATATAACATTCATTAAATAAGAGCCTTGAAAAGGTTCAATCATAACTTTTTTTTGACAAAAAAAATCTGATTTATAATGGGAGTCAATGACACCAAAAATGGGCATTTTATAAAGAAACATGATATAAATTCCCCTCTCCCATTTGCAATAATTTAGAAATTACCACATGGATCCATTTTGAACCTCTACACGTTATGACAATTTGCTAAATTTTTTAGCTTCCTAGTGTTTTTTTATATACTTTTGTTACTTTACCTTTGATATAACACACAAATATTAACTTTTTATTAAATTATTAAATTAATTTAATTTAATAAATGTTCAGTATTGTGTTTGGAGGCGCTACACACAAAATACGGTGGACTGAACCACAACAACATGGTAAGATTGTCAAGGAAGAAGTGGATTGAGATGAAACAGCTGGACTAGAGCGTGTGCATGCTTCGTTTTTAGTCACAGGTGAAGGACTTTTTTTTTTGTAAAACACTGGGAAAATGTTCGCCAACGGCGGCGGTGGGTTGGGGACATTTCAGGTTTTTTGTCTCAGGTCGCTGTGCAGCGGGCCTTAAAGTCCCACTGAAACAGTAAAAACAAACTTCAACTTGTATTTAAAAATCACGCCTCAACAATACTCCCTATGTGGTTCCCACAGGAACAAGCTGGCCGTGTCCCGCGTGTCCAAGTCCAACCTATTCTGTCTCTTCCGCACACTGTGCCAACGCTGCGACCGCAACGAGCTCCTCGCCATGCACTCGTACTCTCAGGCCAAGCTGGCGGCCAGCTCCTTCCAGCTGGCCAAGCACCGCTTCTTCCAGGCGCTCGGCGACCACGGCTACGGCGCCTGGATCGGCAAGCCGCTGGAGGAGAAGAGCTTCGAGGCGGCGGAGGAGTCAGCCAGCGCGCCCGCCGCGTTCGGCGGCAGTCGGAACGGAGGGGCGATGGAATACAACCAGGCGGAGGCGTAGCGCGGGGATGTTTATGATACTCTGCTCGGAAAAGGGAGGGAGGCGAAAGGACAATCAAACCTCGATTAGCCACTGGCCGCCTATGTGTCATCTGATGGAAACGTGGCTACGGGCTAACAACAGACTGATGGGAACGGATGAACTTAAGATGAGATGTTGAGAAGCCTGAAGGAGGAACACGCTTGGAAATGGCAATCGAAAGAGAGGGAGCAATGAGGCTATGCTATCTTATACATAGAGCCGCAGTCACTGACAAGTTCCACGCCTGAACATCATGTGACCTGCCAGTGGCTTCCTTTTCGTCTTGAAAAGGTCTCTCCTGACGACCAACGGGGAAGCCGAAAGAAGACCAAGCAGCGAGCTTTGATTTGCATTTCTTTGAATGGACTCAAGGCACCTCTAGTGATTTAAACCAGCTATGAAAAAAACACATCCATCCGTACATGGTCGCCATGGTAACCGTGAGCACACCATAGTTTCGTGCACCTCTTTGATCAGTCCTATGCTTTTATATACACACAAAAAAAAAGATGTCATGGCCTCCAGGCTGCACGCGAGTTCTCCGCGTTTGTTCTAACTTGTCCTGCGTCCATATTTGGTCATTCCACTTTTGCAGTGAAAAAGTCCTACGAGCTCATTGACCGTGAACACATTTGTTGTTAACTGAGATTTGTGTGTGTTTTTGTTTTTAAGTTTTAGTTTAGATGATGCAATATGCAAACTACAAATGCACAAATGTGATCCAAATACACAATTCCAGTCAAAGGTAGCCTAAATTTGTACTTATTGTAGTAAAATGAGTTTTTCTGACTACTGTGTTTAAGCACACATGCTTCAACTGGAAAGTAAGTTTGACTCTTTTTTTTTTTTTTTGCAGACACTTTTGTGGAAAAGCTTTAAAAATCCACCCAACATTTATTTTTATTAATTGATTTAAAACTTAAGATTGTACCTACAAACCATTTATCATAGCGTGGTGCAACCCTCTGATTGGTGGATGCGCAAAATCTGTTTTAACAAGATGTTTTATTTTACAATTAATGTAAAGTTTTTGCCTTCACTTCCCCCCATTAGCAATACATTGTATTCTAGACACTCAATGTGTGTGTATGTAGATTAAATCTTGTATAGATTTTTTTTTTTTTTTTTTTTTTTACAAATTAAGATTGGAAGTCTCAAAAAGAATAAATTGACCATATTCCATTGGAATGTGTTTGGAACTTTCCTCTCATCCTTCATACAGAATTCATTCATCATCTGCTGCTTAGCCCCGAGGCGAGGGGTGCTTTCTTTACCTCAGGGCAGAATTTTAGAGGGGTGCTCACTGTATGTAACCTTCAGGGGTTGCCCGTCTTTGTGCCAAATCGATGCGCTATCCCTTCTATGCTGAAACATGACTGAAGGGTGTGATGCTTCCATAACAACGGGGGGAGTTGGGTTAAAAGCGGCTTCTCGTGCTCGCTGGGATCAGCAGATGGGAACGTGAAGAGCTCGGGGGCTTTAAGAGGTGTGAATGTCGACTAGACCTTGTGGAATCGGGTCCGGGTGACCTGTTGTTAGTGGGACGTTAACGAGATCTCGTTTGGGGGTTTCTTCCGACTCAGTGCAGGAGTCCTGCTATTAAGACTTGATGCTATGGTAGGGTGACCAAGACATGTCCACTTTTTTTTACATCCTGCCCGGGGTGTGTTATGAGGTCATGAAACATTGCTTTTGCCTGTGACTAGCATACAAACCAGGCATGTTGTTATAGTCGTCAATCACATTTTTAAATCAAAAATAGTCCTCACAAATCAAATGACAGCGATCCAAAGTTTGAAGTCAGATTTATCCCACTCGGATTGTGTCCGTTTGCCCGAGTGGGATAAATTCGACTTCAAACGCAGCATAAGACCGCCATTTTGACGTGATGTCATCGAGGGAATTGTTAATATTCGATATAGCACTACATTTGATTACATGTTTTTAAAGCAGTATTGTAATCTTGACCAGGGGTTAGGCAAGCGGGGTTCTAAGATTTACAGGGGCCCCCCAAACGTCTTATAGGAACTTAATTTAGTATTAGACTGCCCCCCGGCCCCCCCTTCTCATGCAATGTACTATTCCATCATATTACTGTTTATGGTGCAGACTTGATTCACTTGTCAACCATAAACATTTCTTGACAATATGTTTTATGTGACCTCACTAGTCTAAACATGATATTCTGATTAATATTACATTTACAGAATATGAGTTATGAAGCAAAATCCAGCCGTTTTTGTCCATTTCAGGGGGCGGCCATTTTGCCACTTGCTGTCGACTGAAGATGACATCACAGTTGCTCGGGGCTCAGTTAACGACCAATCACAGCTCACCTGTTTTCTGGAGCTGAACTGTGATTGGTTGTTACCTGAGCCCTGAGCAACTGATGTCATTTTCACTCGACAGCAAGTGGCAAAATGGCCGCCTCCTGAGATGGATAAAAATGGCTGGATTTTGCTGCTTATCTCATATTCCACATATGTAATATTACTCAGAATGTCATATTTAGACTAGTGGGGTCACACCTATAACATATTGTTATCAAGAAGTATTTAAGGTTGACATCCACTGTAAGGACTTTAGTATCACTGACAACCTTGTGCTGAGGTGAAAAAAACTTTTGTCAGTGCAGTAAACAGAAGTGGAGGGCCCCATGACTGAGTTAGTCTTGGGCCCCCCCAAATGACTAAATACGCCCCTAATCTCCAATAAAGTATGTTAGAGGTTGTCATAGCTTGGCAATCATTGTTCCTGTCAGGAGACAAGACGACAATATTGCCAGCTAATTAGCCATGTTACTCATAAATAATTTTATTATAACCTCTTCCCTCCCTCCCAAAGACACTCATGGAAAACAAAATCAACAACACGCCCGAGTTAACATTTGTATAATGACCATGTACTTATTAGCTCCCATCTAATTTGTCATCAGCTATGCATGCATATGTGCAATAATGAGAGCTTCTTCCAATCAATGCTCCGCCTCCCCCCCAAGCCTTTTTCCAAGTATTTTGAGGGTGAGGCTAATGATGAAGAGTGAGACAACAATCACGTAGGAGAGGGGTGGTGGGGGGGGGGGTGTCTTGGAGTGAAATATTAGTCCAGAGCCGAGTGCTCGGAGGAGCCAATCGATGGTCTCCAAAGGAAATAAATGAGAAGAGGGAAAGGGGAAATATGGCAGAAGCTGAGCGGGGGGGGGGGGGGGGGGGGGCATAGGCCTCTTTGGAGTCAAGTGTGAAAAGACACAAGATCACAACAACTTCAAGCATCTATGCTTAATAAAGACGAGGCGGCGGCGCCAGTGGGGATGAGGAAACCTGACAGAGTTACAAATAGGACAAAAAAAAGAGAGTACAAAGTAGTGGCCATTCCTCTAATAGACAATCTTTACACGTTTCTCACATATCTGAGATTTTTTTTTTTATGTGCCGTAGGGAATTATGAACAGTTCAAAATAGCCAGTGATAGCAACAACAAAAATTAAGACTTCTGTTAGAAAGCAAAACAAATGTTCGGGAAAAAAAGCCTACTAGAACATCTCAACTTTATTTGGGGTTATTCCGAGGGGCTTTAAATGGTGGCTGCTGACTCGTCAATGTCATTTTGAACACAGCCACATCCCCTGTTGTCAGGTGTGCACACATGCTAACCAAAACAGCAGCACCTACGAGGATCATGTTTTGTGTGTCTCAACGTCACTTTCACAGTTTCACTTGACACGGACAAAAACTTTCTTTTTTACTTTTTATCAGTAGGCACCTATGTGTGTGTGTGTGTGTGTCCTTCTCTCATTATACATCCAACTTTTTAACTCTCTCTCCGGTTACATATATCGACAGTATATGGTGAGACGCTCCTTATATCTCCTTCTGTTGTTTGTTTTATTATTGCATCTCTGTGGGATACAATATGTTTGAGATTTTCACTCAAGTTTTATTTGGAGCTTTTCATGGCCCTTTTTCCTCCTGCATGCTACCGAGCTAGCAGTGCCTTAGCTCTGGATGAGAGTTGCTACTCGTCCAGTTTTTGCCAGAATTGTTCTCTTTGTTTTACCAGCTGTCTTGGGAAAATAAAAATCTCTCCCAGGACACAATTTGACCGTTTTGTTTTCTTTTTTCTAGAACAATGCCAAAAGCTCATTTGAGTTCCTTAATTCTGTGGCCTAAAAATGTCGCTTTGTTACCGAGCGTGCCGCCAGCGGCACATTTCCGTAGGTGCACTTTGGATTACCGTAACTCTGGCACCGTTTGTGCTATCTGAAAAATTCCAATGGTGTCCTGAAAGCAAAGCCCTTGCGCTTTACAGAAAAAGGACTGTCATTATGGTAATTTCAGTCCTCAGAAGTCAGGGAAGTCGGTGAGTCACGACGAAAGAGTGCAGAGAAGAACAGCGGGATTTTCAGACATTTCTACATCAATTAGAATTTTTTTTTATTATAGAGGCCTACATTTGAACAAAAAGGGGCACGTCCAAAATTATTCATACCTTTCACGCTTGACTGTTAAGTGCCCGAGCTTGGTCAGATGTCCCTTTTTTTTCCCCCTCACAAATCCAAGGTGGCAACCCTACTCTGGATATTGCATTGGTTTTTTTTCTCCACAGTCTCCATTATACCGGTAACATTCTTGGCAGTACTTCATCATAAACATGAAAAAGTGATGCTAGCAGTCTACTCGAGCTGCCTTTTAGTGGCAAATAAGTCCCGCATCTTACCAGATTTTAGCTGGGTCTTAATTGAGGACAAGTGCAACAGGAAATGGGTGTCTCACTTCTTAGGCGTTGTGGAGTGCAAATAATGTGCACGTTTTTGGACTTCTCAAAGCTTCTTTCTCTCCTTGCAGTTTATTTCCTCAGTCTGTGCAATATCCATATAAAATTTATATTATAACATCCTCATCTGTCTCTCTTTTTACCAGCGCATCTGCAGCTTTAAGGGAACCAAATTAAATACTTTTTTTTATGGCCACTTCATGGACCAGTCATTCACTAAATGAGAAGGAGGTGATCTTGGTTCTATCGTACAATAGGGACTGAGACACCGATAGCAAAAGCCGCAAGTAATTTCGGCACCTACCAGAGTTGGTGAAATGGAAGCATTGATTGGATATAGTTTCTTATTTATAATGGATGAGAAAATGCCTTTTGAGAGATCCTGTGGTTTTCTACAAAC
Source organism: Leptonotus elevatus (assembly GCF_054856555.1). Classification (NCBI taxonomy): domain Eukaryota; kingdom Metazoa; phylum Chordata; class Actinopteri; order Syngnathiformes; family Syngnathidae; genus Leptonotus; species Leptonotus elevatus. The sequence continues at coordinate 18,019,125 of NC_141244.1, forward strand.
ATGCATTTTTCTAGTTGGGCTTTACTCAGTGGTGAGTCAATAACACCTAAGGTGTGTTTTAAACCCCCCCCCCCCCCCCCCACACACACACACACTCAAAAGAATACAAAAAAATCGGACATTTCCGTTAAACTGCAGGTTCATTATAATAAATAACTGTTATGCTAATATAAATTCATATTGATATTTTTAGCTAATGCTAGCATTTAATGAGCACATGGTGGACCTCTAGCAACATGATTTAGTAGAAACCTCACTGTATCAAATATTTTTCTAATTTCAATTGATATTTCATTATGACAGAGTGGACATGTTAAGCTTGACAATATTAACATTTACACTTAGTATGATGAAAATTACGACGCATGCTGCAAGTGCACATCTTAATTCTGCAACAATCCATTGTTTCATTTCAGCCTTTATTAACTCATTCACTGCCATTGACGGTTATAGACGCCAAAATTTATTTTAACTATTTTGATTAGTTTAACATTTTTTCTCACTTTTGTTAACAAAAGTATGAAAACCTAGATTTTTTTATTGTACATTTAGAATAGATATAAAATTTGTGATTAATCGTGAGTTAACTAGTGAAATCATACAATTATTTACGATTACAGATTTTAATCGCCTGACCCTCCTAATTTTTAATAATCTTTTCTATTTTAATTGTTTTAAATTATTTTAAATAATAATAATAATCTTTTGAATTTAACAAAATATATATATATTTTTTTTAATTTTTAATAATCTTTTCTATTTTAATTGTTTTAAATTATTTTAAATAATAATAATAATCTTTTGAATTTAACAAAATATATATATATATATTTTTTATTTTTAATAATCTTTTCTTGAAGAATTGTTTTTGCTATAATTTTTTTAATTTTCAATAATCTTTTCTATTAAAAAAAATATTATATATATATATATATATATTTTTTAAATTTAAACAAAAAAAATTATTCAAAATTAGGGACGTCCGGCGATTATTTTTTTTAATCGGATGACTTAACTCACGATTAATCACAAACTTTATATCTGTTCTAAATGTACAATAAAACATTTTTTTCTAGGTTTTCATGCTTTTGTTAACAAACGTGGAAAATGTTTTTAAACTTATAGAAATAAAGTGAATTTTTGACATCTATAGCCGTCAATGGCAGTGAATGAGTTAAAGAGCCAAAATGCCGGTCACAGTGTCGAGAAAAACATAATCAGGTTTCTTAAAGGGGCAGTTACCGTATTAATGACAGGGTGGACAGCAATTTCAGGGACAAAAATATAATATAATATACTTTGTCTAAATGACTCGTTTTGTACTGATATGTGTGCAAATGTTTAAAACCTTATAATAAGATATTAAAATGTCTTTATTTTGCTACATTTTCATGATGACCAAGTCATTTTTTTTTATAGTAATTGTAACTCCGCGGTCACGTGCCAGTAGTTGTGGTGCAGCGTGTGAGTCAGACAAACCAATGGCGTCACTTGGCTGAGGGTTTTGGGCCCAGCTGACTCGTAGCAAGAATGTGCGGTCATATCTCAACTCCAACCCTGCATACATTTTTTACCATGGCGCTGACTTTTTGGGAGGAGCGTGTGCGCCACTTGTAAATATTGGCACAGGGACAGCTGCGCGCACTCGTCGCAGCCACAGTTCGGACCGCTGGCCTCTTCAATTTCACGTGACACTATTACAGCATTCCGCCAAGCCTTGACTGTATAAAAAGAGGCCTGAAATCCGATGAGGGTCTTATCGTAGCTGATATCGAGAGGGGCGATGAAAGTGTGGAGACAAACAGTTGGGCAGTAAAAAAAAAATTACATCTGAATCATCTCGTGAGGATGCTTGGATGAAATCTGACCGGAATGTTAAAGTGACAGGAAGTGCGTATGAGTGGAAATGGGTGTGTCTTAAGCACTCGAACACACCGTCCGTGTCTATTTGCTGATGCTGCAAAATGACAGTCAGCCTTGGCTAAGTCAGTCCTGTATTATCTTACGTCAGTCAAGCCTCTCGTGTAGGATCCAGTTTGTTTGTTTTTTGAAATATATTTCACCATAGCGGCACGGCGGCATCGTGTTGAGCCTTACGTTTCTAAGGTTCGGGTTTGAGCCTGCGCTACGGCCTTCCTGTGTGGAGTTTGCATGGTAGACTCATTTTTGTCACGGGTAGTTATGGTTTCCCACTAAAGCTATTCTAATGACCTGACAATGGAATATTCTTTTAAATACATGAAAAAAATTGTTTTATTTCTTATTTCAATGGCGTCAATAAAGCTAACAATCAGTGTGTAGAGACAGAAGGCCTGATCAAGGGCTACATCAGTCATTAGCTCAAATAGCTATAGCAAATAGCCGCTAACAGATGCTCTTAAAAAAGGACACTACCATAGTTTATTGAGTATTTAACCCAGATTATTAACAAAAGTTCAAAAGAAGAAATTGAAACACTCTCTACTTCATGTCAAAGTAAATAAAGTTGGTCTTTGAGGTGCAGATGGCGAAATATGGACAGATGCCACAATTAGAAGAAGTCGTCATGCTAGCAATGTAGCTGCCTCAGTGTCCCGCCAAGCGATAGTGAAGCTACATTCAACTCTTGCTAGCACCTTCAAGACGCCAAACTCCAGCTTTAACTGAGCTCTGGTGAGGTAAACTGAGATCGAACTCTGGTGTGCTTGCCGCATTAGCGGTGTCTTTCTCACGAAAAAGTGGGTTCAATTCTAAATCATATAAACCCGCAGGGGTGTTTGACTCCAGAGGCTTCCTGTCCTAATGGATTCACTAGCAGCTGTCTTCCTGTCTACTTTGCTCTATTCCAACACTCAGCTTTGGGAGAAGAATGATAATTAGCGGTAGCATTCATCTGCTATGGGCAGAGATGAAAATTGGAAATGTTGAGTTTTTGTTTTGACAATTTGTTACTTAACTAAAACTTGTGACTTGGCTTCGGTGTACTTGGCGTTAAAGACTCGGGACTTGACTTGAGATGTGATGACTTAAGTCTTGATTGTTGTTGACAACAGTTGTTCAATTTTTACGTTTGTTTTTCAGATAATATTGATAAGTCATGTTGTGAGAAAGGCACGTTCATATGATTTTCTTGTCACATTCCTCGCTACAATCATACAAGTTAGATACATTGGTGAAATGATTTCATTATTTGACCTCATTTGGTCTTTTATCTTTTGTGAAGACTATATAATAACTACAGACTGGACTCATTCTTTAGCATTTATTGCACTACGTAAGACTTAAATTTTGAATTGTTCACGATTTAGGGAAACAATTATGAAAAGTAATCCAATTAAAAAGCATATGTCTCCACAATTGTATTTTATTTCTTTATTTTTATTTTTTGGGGGGAAAACAACCAAAACTCACAATATTGGATTTGGACATGTAAGTACTTCTCTTTAGAACAGTGACAAGATTTTAATATAGATTAATAAGAAATAAATAATAGTAAACAGCAATACTCAATAATGATGTATGATATTGACTACCCTCTGAGTTTATATTTGATGTGTAATCTACTTGGAAGTGATATTGTGTATACTGTATGCTCATTTCACTGAGGTCTGGTGGTGGCGGCGAATATGAATATGTTTGCAAGAAGCATAATCCACTATTCATTTTCTTGGGTGTTGTGTTGATGGTTTCATAAAAAATGAAAAAAAATAAAAAGCTGGGAGACTTCAGATTCATAGCGAGTGCAGAGTTATGAAAAGCAATAATAAAGCCCTTCACTATGTTGGATGGATGTGTCGTATATAAGCATAGCGATCCATCGAGCAGTCGCTGTAGATTACGGGTCAGCCCATGCAGGCCTCATAATGCAATGCCTGCCATTTAATATGTATATGTAGGGCAAGAAAAGTATATTGAAGTGACCTCCTTGATATTCTGTACATAAATTTGCTCAACAGGTGGAAAGAAGTGAGGAATCATTTTGTGCTTTATATTCTAATATGTGTTATTCTGCAAGATTTTTTTCCCACTCCGTCAGGTAATGACGTCAGATTTTGTCCTTTGGGTGTTGGTGGGTTTGGTTTTCGATAAGGAAATATGTCACTATGCAATGTTGTATTTTTATATATATTTTTTTAAATAACATGAAGTAATGGCAGAATTAAATATGTTAATTTATTACTGTAATCCAATTCAGTGTTGTGTTCCTTGTGGCGTGCCCACATTGGCCACCAGGAGGCAGTACTGTATAATACAGTCATGCAGACACAAATGAAGAAAAATAGACTTCCTATACTACAACTTAGTAAGTTGCTTTTCATTGAAATTGAATTACAAATGTGTTATATGTCCATCATGATTATGTTGCTACATTATGTGAAATGGTTTTTCCAGGCCCGTACTGTGCCCCCTTATCAGAGCACAGCTTTTGCTATGATACTGTTATTTTCATGTTTCTTGGATGGGTTGTGCTTAAAGTCAATTTCGTTAAATACATTAAATTCAATTCTTTGTTTTATGTTTAGTTTGTCAGTAAACGTCAACAGCTTGAAGCTTTTTTTTCCTTGAAGAATTATTCACTGTTCTGCACTTGCGCAGGTTCATGCTTTGGACGAGAGACTATCTATTAGGCGGAGGTTCATTTGTGTATACTCCAGCGTCACCATGGCAACAAGCTGGCCCACTTGACGGTCTGTCCATTGTGCGCCATTAGTCACTTTCTTCACATATTTTCTGCCACATCGCGCCGCCAACCTATCGTGGATACTCGCCGTGGGGGAGGGGGCGGGACTGAGGATTTCCCCTTTTCTTGAGTAGTCTCATCTGTGTGCGTTGCCCTTTAACATTGGCCTGACCACTACAAAAATACATCATGTGGCTTTCCGAATTACTGTCAAAACTAATGTTAGCCTGGCAGCCATTTTCCCATTTACTCTCGATTATTGTGTTGCATTCTTAGCTTCACGCCATTTCTATACTTAAAGGATGCATGTGCAGCTGTCAAGGTCCTGCTTCTCTATCGGCGCAAGGGAACATATTTGGTAACGTAATTAATTTTTTGGTAATGTAATTTGTTATTTTAAATAAGAAGCAGCGAATTTACCTATTCGCAATATATTTTAAACTATTTGCAAATTTTTTGTTCGTTTTGTGGGGGAAGGGGGGGGGGGGGTGGACCTGATTTTTCTAGGAAACATATTAAAGGTTTATCAGCAATTTTAAAGACATTTTTGGGGCTTAAAAAATAAGAAAAAAATGCACACTCTGGGCTGATTTCCCTTCTGTTGCAGTTTATTACATTTGGGTACGGCATAACAGCGAAATGCTGCTTCACCATCTTTGCTTCGACCTCTGTCTTCCATTTATTGACCTCAGTCTGCAAACCTCAGAGCCCTACTGGATTTATTATAATTCAATTAGCATTTCTTTAATGCATTCAGATCCCAAACTATTCAGAAAATCAGATTTTGAATGCCTTAGGCACAGTTTGTACCTTTTTAATGATAACCTGTAATCATATAATTTACACATCCTCAAAAATATCACCCTAGGCATGCAATATAGTCCTCCATATAAAACGCCGTACGAGCCTTGCAATTAGTGCATCTTTTCCTCCCCCTCATTTTCCATCCTTTGCACCCTATTGTCCATACAAAAGCTTTTCTTCCCACTTTGACCTTTATGAGCCACTCCCATTACAAATCCACGCATGCAGCGTAGAAACTGCAAAGCCTCTAACTAATTCCTCCCACCTGAAACAACACATGAAATGATGCGAGCGTGACATTAAAACCAGGGGGGGGGGAAAATCATAAAGTGACTCACTATTGAAGAAGTGCTGTATTTTAATTGTGTACATGAGTAATACTTGGTAAATGGACGCTATGATCTGCATTATTGACGCCAGTCGGGCTGACCTGTGATCAGTATGTTCTCTAATCCGCCCCCCCACAAATTTGAGAGCTTTGCTCATCCGATTACGGCGAACATTAACGTGCACTCAACACCCGTCATATTTATACCATTAAAGCCAGGTAGAATGCTCTCATTAGACGGGATTATACTGAAAAGACTCCGTGGAGTTACAATTACACATTAATGAGTCATTACACGAGTGTATAACACACTCTTGCTATCCACTTTTGTGGATTTAACTAATTTAATGTACAGTGGTGCCTTGAGATACGAGTGACACGTTTTTAAGATAAGAGCCATCTTTCAAATGATTTTCTGGTGGATAGTGAGAAATACAGCCACATAATTTTTTCTTTAAGTCTTCTAGCATAATGTTAACAAATAATGGGAAACTCTATCGACGGGCTAGCAAATATCATCGGTGTTCTGGGAGTTCCAAGGTGCAATCTTGTAAGCGATGGATATTTAAACTCAAAGGTTTGAGCAACACATATAACTATGCTCACAGGCATATATCCTTTATCCTCTGCAAAGAATGACTATCACTGCAGCTATCTCAGGTGTTGAGACCGTTTACGTTTAGCCACATATCTGTATTATACAGTTTGTCACCAGAAGGAGCAGCACACGTCAATGAACTGTTTGTTTGCAAGGTTAACTATAAAACAATGAAAATGATTTGTAAAAAGCTTTTTTTGGACAGGTTGACATGGGCCAAGGGTCAATCATTTAAATGGTGTTACAGATCTGGTTTAAACGTTATAATTTGATTTGTGAATTTGTACATTTCATTTTATTTCTATATTTTAAAATTTATTTGATAAATATACGCATCGTGTAGTAAAATGTATTACTGGTATTTCTCTTAAATATTTATTTCCATTTTTATAGCATTTATGCCACTTATATTTGTATTGTCTTTAAACACAGTTTTAAAATAATACACATTTAAACACAATATATTGGGGAGAGTTAAAGCAATTGATAACACAAAAATATTCCCTCTGCTTACAGGCTACAGTAAACTAATCGCTTTTCCCCCGATATCAAAAAACTTATCTCACAGTCCACGTAAATAATTATGTCCAAAAATGTACATTATAAAATGAACCTATACAGCCATTATTTTCTGTAGGCATAAAGAGCAGGATTGAAGAGGATTGACATTCAATAAGATAGCAAAAACTACTGTCTGTTGAAATAAAGAACTTCCTGTTTTCTTCCTTCTCTACAATCCGGTAGTGATCCATCTGATAATGTGCCATCATGGGAGACTCCATTCCAGTGAAACAAAATGATGCTGATATAATATTCCATCCCGTGTAATTGCATGTCACACATACTGGATACGGATCGTGGCCACCTGTTTCCAGCGCGTCTCTGCCTCCATCCAATGGGAACGAGCGGGGGTGTGGGTGAGAGGGAGGAGGGGAGGGAGGAGGGGAGGCTGGGGAGAGAAGTTGGAGGAGAGAGTGAGAGACGCTCATCCGCGTCCACGCAGAGCCGTGATTGAGTGGAAGCGCACGGATTCAATCACTTGGCTCACGCTGACGTGTGCGCGCACATTTTGGGCGGCTTTTTTTTGTTGTTGTTGACGAGGGCGCGCGAGCCACAGGTTGACTGTGACATATCTCGCCATGACTTGTCGTCCGCGAGCGACCACAGTGCCCGGCGGCGACGTCGACGTGGGCCCCGCCGACGGCTCGCTTGGGATGGGGAAGCACGCCGAGTGAAGCGCGTCGAACGAGGAGGAGAGGAGGAGGAGGAGGAGGAGGAGGAGGAGGAGGAGGAGAGGAGAGGAGAGGAGAGGGGGCGTCGGAGCGTCGGGACGCCGTGCGCAAAGCTCGAGAGGCGGGTTGGTGGACCTGTGGAGGAAGCCTCATGAACGGAGGCGAGAGTGGGGAAGAGAGACAGACAGACAGAGAGAGAGAGAGAGAGAGAGAGAGAGAGGAAGAGAGAGGATGGCATGGCTGTAACAACATGAAAAAGAAAAAAAGTGGGGTGGTCTGTCTTCATCCAGCCAAGTGATCCAACACATCTGCTCTGGGGGAGTGGAAGAAAAGAGGTAGGTAGAAAACGTGGCAGGTGTCTTGCATGGTTATGTCACACTAAAAAAAGTAGGTTATTGTTTTGGATCTCACGTAAGCTTCTCCAGGAGTCATCGATCTGCCAGCTCCAAACAACTTGACAGACCTGACATGTTATCGTAAATTTTCCTAGTGCATGAGTAATTGCTTCTCCCCTGATTGTGGCCAATTTCCTTCATTCCGTGTCCTCAGGTCGGTTCCACCTGATGCTTCTTGTATCTTCAGAGGCATCGCAGTAATTGTTTGTTTGTCTCCACCAGACAAGAGGTACACGGTCACAGCTGTGACCATGGAGCCTCCCCCCTCTCTGAGCCTGGCTCTCCTCGGAGGCAGCGAGGACGAAGACCAGCGTTTCCTCCTCCCCTTGGCGGGCATCTCCCACCCCGTGGCCCCCGGCGGCGGCCAGGGTCCGGGGTCCAACCACTCCAACCACACGGCGCCGTCCAGCCTCGGCCGCCTTAACGGAAGCAACCCGTCGCCGTCCCCCGCCGCCACGCCCTCATCCCTGCCCAAGTTGTCCACTGCGGGTCCGCCACCCATCCCCAATGCCCTGCACCCCACCTGCACCCCGCTCTCCTCCTGCTTGGGCTCGCAGCACAGCCTGAGTGGGGACAACTCTCCTATCTACAACGCCCTCTTTTACTCCTCCCACTCGCCCTCCATGGATCGCGAGAGGGAGCGCGGGTGCAAGCACAGACAGGCCAGTCCCCTGGTCCACCGCAGGGACAGCAACCCATTCACCGAGATCGCCATGAGCTCCTGCAAGTACACGGGTGGCGTCATGAAGCCCCTGAGCCGCCTCAGCGCCTCCCGACGGAACCTCATCGAATCGGACAGCAGCAGCGAAACCAAAGAGGGCGGGGTTTCCGCTGTTGCCGGGGCGACTGCGACCGGGGGTCACGACCGGCAGCGAGAAGCCCCTCCTACCTCCTTGGTCCCCCAGTCCTCCACGAATCAACCGCCCCTCCAGAGCCCCCCAGAGATTGTCATATCATCCAAGGAAGACTCGCCGTACCCGGGGGCAGGATATGACTTCAGCGACACCACCTCCAACCAGATGTCCATCTACCACCAGAACCACGCCCTGGTGGAGAGTCGCCGGGCGCAACCAGGGAGGTGCGGCAGTCAGAGTGGCTCCGGGGCAGTGGGACCCGGGGCCAGGCCCGGCACCACCAAGGTCCTCAAACGAAAGAACCAAAACATTGGCTACAAACTGGGGCACCGGAGGGCGCTGTTCGAAAAGAGGAAGCGATTGAGCGACTACGCTCTCATCTTCGGGATGTTCGGAATTGTCGTGATGGTGATCGAGACGGAGCTGTCCTGGGGTGTCTACACCAAGGTGAGACCATTTGGTTCTCGTTAAGCTCAGTCATGTCTCGATGATGTGGGTTGAAGAATTTGGCAAATGTGGGCATTGCGTCAATATTGACGGAAGGTCCGTTAATCCGTCAATGACGGACGGCCGCCCTTGTTGTTAACGATTGATTGGAAACGTCAGAAAAATTGACAAACGAAAGGGGGTCTTCGTCCGACAATGTAATGGTCAATAAATTCGTCAATCCGTAAATGACGGACGTCCCATTTTGGTGACGATTGACGGATGCCCACTTCCAATGACGGAAACGTTGACGGACAATAATTTTTCTGCGCAATCGACGATTGATAGATTGGCGGTTCGGCTTGAAATATTGACGGATTGTCGATGACGGAAGGGTGTCCCGACTGTTGACGATTGCTGAATGACGGACGCACAAAATTCATTGACGTGCAAGAGTCAAATGGAATGGTCCGGAGGTCGAGAGAGTAAAACCCTGCCACCGTTTGACAAGCGGCAGGTAAACGAGCTCCTGAGCTACCATTCTTGGCTGAGTTTGCATTTTCTACCATTGCTTGTGTGGGTTTTTCATCTGGACTCCGACCTCCTCCCACATTGAAAAGACCATGAACGTTCATTGAAGTCTCTAAATCGTTCATAGTTGTGAGTGTGAGTGTTTGTCTAAATGTCCCCTTCAAATAATTTCTGGTATGGTTCTGCTGCCAGTATGATACAAGCTACTGTGTCAAATGAATGATAACCCGGGGTTGTGTAATAAGTAGGTTGAATGGTTCAGTGCTCTTCTTTTTTTTTCAAGGTCAAAATGGCATCAAAAATGTTTACTTTTCAAAGACAAGCAAGGAGATGGATCCACCAGGCAACACTGCAGAGTTTTGACACTTTTCCCATGTTGTCGCTCTGGATTTGGGGGGCCACACACTCCTGGTTCCTCCACAACCAAAGTAGGCCTTACAGTATGTTTGATTCAATTCCAGTCAGTTCTGCTCTGGCTTTGGTTCCTGGGCACTCCCATAGTTGCTGCTCACTGCTTTTCAGGGACAACTAAATGCACAATTTACATATAATACATTGTAAAACACCATTACTTTTTACACAGAAAGGTTCCAATGAATCGCTTAAATGTTGCATTATAGAACGTGGCGGCGGAACTTGTGGCGGCGGAGCTTGGAGATTACAAAACTGTGAGTTTAAGATGTTGTGGGGATCGTAGGTTTCAGGTGTACTTGGCTGGTATAGGCCAGTTTGTGTTGGGGTTTGGCATTTTTAAGCATCGTTATCTGACAGAGAATCAATGACATACTGTGAATCCCAGCTATTATCAGGATGAAATACTCTCATGTGATGGCTTGCTAGTTAGTAGGCTGGGTGCCTAGAAACTGGGATTGGTAAATTTGGGGTGCTGTTTATTTAGCAAAGGCTCCAGCGAATATTGTATAGGCTCAAGTCTTGGTGGTCTGGATGAGTTAAGGAGGGTTTACCTAAACTGTTGCTTTGTCATTTTGAAGGTTTAATTAGCATTGTTCCAGTGAACACTAAACCTGTGAAAATTGCAAGGCATATATATAAGTGTTGAAGACCTACAAAAAAAGTATTTTGGAGCTATCTGCTAATCCTAAAACAAAATCTGCCATTTTGACTTTATTTTGGAATTTTGCGCCCTTTTTGGCCTTTTAAAGATGTCATCATTTAGCAAACTCCTCCGGGAGAATGTATCCAGTCGTCTTCAAACTTTAGGTGTGTTATCTAAAGACGTTTGAGATGAAAAGCTATTAAATATGGAGGACCAAAACTGCCAAAATTCAAAATAAATAAATGACGAAATAAATAAATGAATGACTAAAAGTGAAAAGAATAATAGATATAAAAAATATAATTCTAAAATTAAATCCCAAAAATAAATATAAATGGAAATAAAAACCACTATACATATATATATATATTACATTTGTATTAATTTTTTAATGATATATTTTTTATCATTTATTTATTTAATCTTTTATTTATTTTTAATTTTGGTAGTTTTTGTCCATACTGCCAGGACGGAAGGTTATTCAAATGAGGGGGCGGTCCTGATGATTCTGTTTTTGAGGTTGTAAACTTGAGTGAATACTCTTGAGACTTTGCATATGCTGAGGAAAGTTTGTCTCAAGCCTACCCACCCACCCCCACCCCCACACCAGACCCCCCCCCCCCCAGTTGGCATCAGCAGGCTCTAAAGACTGCAAACATTTTTATTTTTTTATTTTTTGCGGTGTAGACTACAGTATCGACTGGCTTCGCCCTTCTGGGAAAGTCTTGTGGAAAATATTTGCTCCGCAAGATCCAATAAAATATTGTAGAATTGCATGCTGGGAAATGTATTCCCCATTGTGTGTCACTTGAAATTACTGGAGCAGATGCTTCGACTTGTAATTATCCATCCAGGTCTCACTTTAGCATCTCTTTGGTTATGACAAGAAGATGGAGTGAAGTATGATGAAGTTCCCGGGGTCAGATGCTGGGGGTGTGCGTGCAATGATGTAATACCGTGATAAAGAGGACAAGGGGGGGGGGGGGGGGGCATTGTAGATTATCAGTAGGAGGCCAGCATCTCATTTGTCTGCGTAATGGTGAGTGTAATAAGATGAATTGGCCCCCAGTAGCTATTGTCTGTTTATCTTGGCTCGTCCCCGTGTCCTTGTCCCGGCCTTTGTTTTAGCGTGACATAGCACAAAAGGTCGGCCGGGGCTCAGCTAATAAAGTGGAAGCATTACTTGCAGCCGCGTGGCGCATCACGTATGGATCAGCGATCGCACGACGGATGATGTGGACAGGTAGCCGCTGGAGATTCGGCCGAGTGGGCGTGTCTGACGTTTTCCATCTGGCGTTTCAAAGACTCTCCGTTATGATTATATTGGCCTGTCATTCTCACATTCGCCACATTTCAGGCTTTTGCTCCCCATTCATTACATTAGGACGTCCCTGACTATTTTTCATTAAGGGAAATTCACAGTCTGGATTGTTTTTCCTCATACATCATTGTCTCTTTTCTCCCTCCCTGTCGGCCTCTTCGTAACCTTTCTGTCTCTTCTCTATTCCGACTGTCTCTTTATTTGGATTTCTTTCTTTGACCGTAGTTTTTTTTTTTTTTGCTTCTCTAGTGGGCATCAAAGTGAGAGGGGGTGTGACCAGAGGAGAGAAATGAAAGGCTGTGTGTGTAGAGGATCGGACTCAATAATGAAAAAGTCCTCAATTAGGATCTTAAGCTATGAGCAAAGCCGCCGCGCACATAGGAACGGGAACGCTCGGGCTGATCAATTAGAATTGATCGACATCAGTGAATTTGAGCACAGCGAGTGCCATGTTTACCGGCGTTTTCTTCCTATTGATAAATCTATTCCCAATTAGGTATCCATGCAGGAAGGTGTTGGTCTGACACCAACTTTTAATGAGACCGTGGAAAATATCAGTAGAGTTTAGTCTATTTTGTCCCACTCTAAGCAGAGTAAAAATGACACTTGGAAGAGAGTAAGATATTGAGTAGATTTTACTCACAGCATTTTTAATGTGTATGAGAGAATTTGCCTATCCCATGAAAAACCTATTAAAGTGATACTTGACTCATTGAGCCATTTTCAGCAGTGAAAAGTGAATATTTTGTTCAGAATTAATTTGATAATATCTTTAAAAACGATTTTTTCCACTTGCTGTCGACTAATGATGACATCACCTGTGCTGAGGAAGTAGGTAACGACAAATCATGGCTCACCTGTTTTCTGGGTTTGTTCAGTAAACTGAGCCATGATTGGTCGTTACCTACTTCCTCAGCACAGGTGATGTCATCTTCAATTGATAGCAAGTAGAATTTTTTTTTTAAAAGGTATTAATTGTACATGAAAAATAATGGAGTTGCTACGTTAATTATTTACTGCTGAAAATGGCTCAATGATGAGTCAAGTGTCAAGTCAAGTGATTTTTTTACGCAGATATTCTAAGTACATTTTGCAAGGAGACATTTTGACTTAATTTTTACTATTTTAATAAAAATTAAAAAAAAGTAAAGGACCTAAAGGGTTGAGGAACAAGCCCACAACCTTTAGCTTGAGAGACTGCTACTCTACCACCTGAGCTATGCCACTCCTACGCACACTAGGAGCTGCATGGCTCAGGGACCATGTGCAAAAAAAAGAGAAAAAAAAAGGACTAATTTTAAAAGAGCTAATATAAGCCATCTGATTAATTAGTCTTGGCCTAATTACTATATATTTTGCACATTTATGGCTTAAATGTTTATTTAAGAACAGCTCCTTTGAGGTTTTCTTTCTTTTTAGTTTTGTCTGACAGGCTGTAGTTTGCTGATCGAGTTTGACTCGTGCAGGCACTTTACCCGGATAAATGAGTGGAAGCAAGTCTGCAGGTTGTTGTGACAGATGGCTTGGAAACGGGCAAACTGGATGGGAGGTGAGCAGCTTCAAGCAGCCCTTCGAAGCCATCTCTCAGGTGATGATTGAACTATTGATTATTGATAATAGCTCACCCGTGACCGCGCCGCCTCAAATGGCGCACTGCAAATGGATGCTGCCTTTCAGGTGCTTTATTTTATGTTGTTTATTGACATGAATGGATTTGTCTGCGTTAACAGTCAACGCCATTATGAGTGTAATTAATGCGAGCACAACGTACAGTATTCATTGTTTTTTTTTTTATGTATGCATTAAGCGTATTGTTGTTGAGCAAATCCAGCTGCTCCGAAGTAGCGTCCAAAAATAGAGATGAAGAAAAAGAATGGAACCAAAGAGGGTGTGTTGCTTGCTTGTGTACACGTGCATGCCCCGAGAAGAGGTCAAATGCTGTGCACACACTGACTGGTCTGGGCACAAAATTGAGCACACAATCGAATGAGGCGCAATACAAATATATGTCTTTATGAAGATAATAATGCTCTTTTACCGAAAGCTGTTTCTAATATTTTGTCCAATACTTCCAAGCTGATCTCATGAGCACGTGCTATCGCTTCTTCATCTAAACGAGTTGAAGCTAATTAGAAAGTTTGGATTGCAGATACTTACACTGTGTTCTAATTATCCAATTATTTGTGGAGCCTTCGCACGGTTTGCAGTATTGAACCATGACATAATTTATGAGTGGGGGGAAAAAAGGGGCCTTCTGGCACAATAGTGGCTTTTCATACAAAAGGAGGTTTTGAATACTTTGACTTGATTTGTTTTGTGTGCCGTGCGTCTGCTGTTTTCGCAGCTCGCTTTATTACCAGTCACCAAAACTGCACAGCTGATTTCCATTCATCTTTTCTGGAGGGCACGGGCTAAGGAAGAGCCCATTTCGTTTTTATGAAGTTCCAGAAATTTGATTTGTTCCTTATTGCACAATGGGCAATTTATTTTTGTCATTTCTGGTCAATTTCATGAATAATGCATGAATCTTATTTAGCATGCTTAACTCTGACATATGCAGAAGAGAACAGAACCTCTAAGGTTGAACAAGACATGTTACTGGATGATGGCCGAATAGAAAAATAATTTGTTCTGGAAGCGTTTTAAAAAAAAAAACCAAAAGAAAAAGTAGAAATGAACTCAGATCATATTCTGCCTGAAATTGAGGTCAAAATCTGATCTTGGTTTTGGTCCAAATTAGGATTGTTCAGACTTGGCAGAGGTCTAAACTCTATTGAGTTCCTGTTCCACCCGATAGCCTACAGTTGTCTTCAACTGTAAATGTCTTGGGCTCAATTTTCACTGTCAGGAACCCTGACATCTTCAAATGCAGCCAAACACCAAATAATTGACGTCTTCTTTGAGATTCTATCACGGGATTTCCCAGCGACAGTTTAAAGTGAGAGCTCGGCGGCTTGACACATGTTTCCATCTGAGATTAATCGAACCTGCGCGTACGCTCGGGACCCTGGCGTGAGGCCTGCCAGATCGATGCGTCATTGGAAGAAGGCCCGCCTGGCTCCTCGGTGGCCCCCGGGCACACCGTGACCTGTCTCAGGCCCGCTGATGAAACACGAGCAGCTATTCTGGGGGAATGCACAGCTGTTGGCAACATCACCTGTCAATACGCACGTACTGTACAGATGGCTGCTGCTGTGACGTGCGCGTGCGTGTGGTCTTGTCTTTGTGACATAGTGGGGCCAACATTTTGGGATTTCACAGAGTTGTGAGGCCCACCCGTCCATGTGGGGCCATTTTGCTGGGCTTCACAAGTTTGGACCTCTTTTTGAGGGTCAACACTTGGTTTGAATTGGGTTATGGTTGAGGTTAGGGTAAGGAATACGGGTAGGCAGTCATTGTTGATGGTTGGGGTTAGGGGGAGGGGCTAGGAAATGTATTATGTCAGAGAGAGATGGCCCCACAAAGATAGTAAAACCAACCTGTGTGCGTGTGTGTGGTTGGGCTATGACGAGTGTTTTTCCTCATAAAAAGAACCCATTAAAATGACTTACTAGTTATTTACCCTTTACAGTAAGGGCACGACTACAATCCAGCTCATTTAGAGCATTCTAACAAGACTCACAGAATATTGTGAACTACCAAATGAAAGACTACCTTATTCCATTTTTTGTTTCATTCAAATCACTTATTTTGGACCCCCCCCCCCCCCCCCCCCCAATGCAGAAAACAAGCTTTATTAAGAAAAAAGATGTATTTTATACACACCATTAACTTTGATGCTTAACCCGGTTAGCCCCATTTTGAGCCTTGTGTGAGGAATTCCTAGCTAATTTTACCAGCCTCGTTTGATCCCAATTTTACGCAGGTCCCGTCCTGATTTTCCAGTCAGCAAGCCAAATGTTTTGGCCCAATCACACAGTTGTCAGCAATTCATACAATAAACCAATTAAAAACGAATTTAACTCTTAAATTCCTTCCTATTTACGTTCACATTCACGTTTGCATACCAGAACAGGAACTACTTCCTGCTTCTGTGTCAAAGAATCATGGGAAATGTAGTCAGACCGAACGTGGGCTTTAAACACATGATTTTAAATTTTATAAACAAGGTTTGAAAAAAATAAAAAATCACATTCAACGATCGATAGATTAGAAGCCAAACAAAGCAAAACTGTACTCTCGCGTTCTGCAGTTTACTTGAGGTGCATTCAGTGACCACTCACACAATAGGACATCTCAAATACCCATAGAAATAGTCATTCAACCAAAATCAGAACGCCTACATGTCAGCACACGTTGCAGAGGATACAATTTTTTTCCCGCGTGTAACCGTGTAACTACATTGCTACATCAAGTAATAACATTACCACCAATCACCAAATTAACATTGTGGAGCGACTACATGTCAGTCTACAAGAACCCTAATCGCAGTTGAAAGGCCATCTCATATAACATCATCATTAATGCTGCACAATAACTACTAACTTGGGTAGCTTCCCAGTTTATAAACACACAACATTGTGGAGCGACAAGTCAGCATTTCCTTGAGCACTAATTACTATTAATATAACGTAATATCATCTTTAATACTACAAAGGGAATCAACAAGTTAAATGACTCCCTGGAATATATACACGGTTGCACACAACGTTGTGGAGCAACCACACATCTGAGTCGAATGAAATCACTAAACGCCTTAAAATAAGCCTTTGAAATGCAACCGTTACAAGCAGCTTGTGATTGATCAAAGATGGCGCTTAATGGTGATTTTGTGTTGTAGTAGGCGTTGACATGTGGTCGCTCCACAATGTTGAGTCAAATGTCTCACTAATAGGTGAAATGCAAACATTACAAGCAGCTTGTGATTGATCAAAAATGGCGTTTAATGGCGATTTGTGTTTTAGTAGGTGTTGACAAGTGTTCATTCCACAATGTTGTATGCGTTTTGGGAGCTACGTGACTATAAGGATGATCTTTCACTGTGTGGTGATGGCGATTAGTCTTCTCATAGTCCTCTTCTCCACACTTAAAGATGGTGCTTATGTTCCTCCCCTGCGGGATCCTAAATATGTCTCCATCTTCCCACGGGGGTGGTGAAGGGTGTAGGTGTCATTTCCACCCCAGCAGGCTCCCCTCATTGCCTCCCTTAACCACACCCCTGCGTCCCTGACATTTCTGGCAGACATTTCCCGGGCGACCTTTTCCGGCTCTTTCTTCCAGTAGCTCCCACCAAAACCGGCAGGGAATTAAAGTAGCCGGTCGTGTGCCGCCTCTCCTCATTGTCACCGTCCTCCTCTCTTTCTCGTTCTTTTATTTGGAATAGTGTGTATGTGTGTTGACATTGGTTGTTGTGCTGTAACTCTTTTACAAACATTTCTGTGTGCGCGCGCGTGCGATTATATCCGGCTAAGGGTGACAATGGCCTCTCTGCCTTCGCGCCTGTTTCCCTGGAGACTGATAGCAAGAAAGCGCCACTTTGACAGGAAGAGAGCCTCAAGGCTAAATCATTCCGACGCAATCGCACGTACTCGCATTCATATTCATCAGCAGCAGCAGCACATGTAATCAAACACTTATCGCCTTTGTTCTATATCAATGTCATTTAAAAAAAAGTGACGCCAGCGTATGTAACTTACAATACTGCTAAGTCATCACAATGGATATGACATAAAACGTGACTGATGTTTAAGATGTTACACTTCTGCCCATTGGAATGGGCTACTGGATGTACTTTTGCCGAAAAACATGCTATTGTTAAAAAAAAAAAAAATCTAATTTGATCATAATGGTAAATGGTGTGCGCTTATAACGCTTTATTCACACCATATGTTGTCCAAAGCGCCCCCCCCCCACCCCCACACACACACACTTTTGGTAAAGTTTAATTCCATTGTGTCGTAGAAGTTAGCTTGCGCTAAGCTAACCTGAGGGTGTTCCTGTCCGGTAGTAATAGTGAGTTGCTTTCACAGTCGGTATCCATCTGTCCTATCAGTTTAGCACCATTAAGTTGAACGCTAACAGATAGTATACAGCGGTCCTATACACATCACAATTCATCTTGTTACATCATCGCTAAACACCAGAGAGCATGTTCCATTAGCGGTCATGTATGGCCGCTAATGCCATAACAATGTTTGGCTGATGATTCTTATCTTCTTACTTACCTTCCCATGATTGTAATTCACGTTGACCTTGTTTTCTCTCTCCAAAGTATCTGAACAGTGGAATTTTTCTTTGTGGTTCATCATTTGTGGTTTTCACACTCTCTATTTACGTTCATGCGTGCGACCCTTGATTGTACATTTTGACAACCTTCTCCCGAGTATTTTTGACCAAAGCTGGTGGAGAAGTGTTTTTTTCCTCACAAACGATTCTGCAATCATCCACTTTCGCTGTCTTGAAAATGTTTGCCCTTTCCATTATATGGTACTTGAACGTGACATATTTTGTGAAAGGCTACACTTCAATCACACGTTGAATGTATTTCAAATCCATTGTGGTGATGTATAAGAGGCAGAAATTCTAAATACCTGTGGAGCTCGCTAGACACGGGCTGCTATCAGATAGATGTAAGTGAAAAGGTGTGTTGTTGCCGGACTGCTCACAGAAAAAAGGAAAACAAATAATAATAATAATATCATTTTTATCACTGCATGCCGTCCAGCAAGATGTCAATCAATACACACTTACACGCACTTGGCTTAGCGATAAAGGGAACCCTTATTTGTGGGACAAAAGTCTTTGGTCACCCCTCGTAATCAATTAATTAATCAGTCACAGATTGGGCTTACCTCCTTTAGGTCTCCCTGAATCATATCTTCTATCATTATCTTTAGCCCCGTTACTGAGCTACAACAACGATGGTCCAATATAAGTGACCTTTGACCCTCTACCACGTTGCAACTCCATATTTAGTTTTTTATTTCCTTTCTTGAGTGATGGGTGTCCCAATACTTTTGTCTGGAATGTATGAGCTTCATAGACATTGTCATTGTTATTTATGTTAAGTCACAACAATCCTCAAACAAAAACTTAACTCCCTTTCAATTCAGCTGTGTTTATTTTTTTGGGCGATGATTTACACCTGTAAAGCTTATTGACGGGTTGCCGGGCAACCCCACCGAGACTATTGAAACACTTGCAGCCGTCAGTGCAAGTTCATATAATAGATGATGCCAGCTATTCATGTTCTGTGCACTCAGAACACACAAACCATGTGTGATTCAGTTGACCTTAAAGCGGCAGGCTCCAAATTATACAAATGCTATGTTGCGTAATAAGAACAGGGTGTCTGGTTGCCATGCCGATTCGGGAGTCTGGATAAAACGTGTCAAAACTTCAATAATGCACAATTTTGATTGACACTGTCAAAGAGGTATTATTAATTGTATATGAGATCATAATTATATTACATATATGTAGCGTATGTTATTACATATATTATAGTTGTCTTCATTTTTTTTTAGTACTAATGATATTTATGTATGCATTTACATTATTGTTATTTGTATAATATAAATGAAATAACTAAATAATACAAATATTTACCTATTTATTTCTTTATTTATGTTTGCCTTGATCCACCAAAATATTACCAGTACATACAAAACACTGTGTACATATACTGCGAATATAAAAAGTGTACACACCCCTGTTTAAATGCCAAAGGAAATCATTTCCTACCTTTAATGTGACCTATAACCTGGATAACTCAATTGAAAAAAGAAAAAGAAAAGAAAACTTGGAAAAGTGAATGCAACAAATGGAGAGATGATGTGGTTGCAAAAGTGTGCACACCCTCTTATAACTGAGGATGGGGCTCAGTTCAAAGTCATGTTAAATAGGAGTCAGCACGCCTTTGATAAAGCTCAAATAAAGTTTGGATGTTCTAGGTACAGAAGCAAAAAAATAGAAAATAAAATAGAGAAACGTGTGACAGATATATATGTTTTAAAAGACAGAAGACAAAAAAGATGAAAGTGTGTGTTGACTAGTTATATCTTCTGTCTATGCATCTCATATTGTTGGAGTCCAGTTGTACACCAGTTCAAATAACAAACACTATCTTTAAACGAATCTCTGACATTGTCGATCAAAAGTGATCATCATTATCTTTATACAGACATGTAAAAAAATACATTTCTTGTCCTGAATCTGATTATATTGTCATGCAGAAAGGAAATATCCAAAGAGTGAATACTGCTCCTATAATAAATACATTTCCCCCGCTTCTACCC
The DNA here is from genome assembly GCF_054856555.1 of Leptonotus elevatus. Lineage (NCBI taxonomy): Eukaryota > Metazoa > Chordata > Actinopteri > Syngnathiformes > Syngnathidae > Leptonotus > Leptonotus elevatus. Next base: position 18,039,568 of record NC_141244.1, read on the forward strand.
ACCTTAGACTTAAAATAGCATCCAGGTGACTCCTACAGACCCCAAACTGATTTTTACCTTAAAAACAGCGAAACAGAACGAGAGAGGAAATAACATGAAAATAAAGTTGCAAGTCGCTGGTGTGACAGTGTGTTTACAGTCAGGCCGCTGAGCTCGGTATTTTTCTCATTAACAAGACAAGCGGGCGCTTCCTTTGCAGCCACTTTGCTCCAGTGAGCACAAATGAGATGTTTGCAACGGGGAGAGTGACGACAGGAAAACAGGGAAATAAAAAGCAGACGACAGCTTGAGCTTTGAGCCAAAAATCAGCCTAAGTGTTGCGCGCTGGCCCAGAACGACAACCACTCACGAATAACTCACTTCACTGTGAAACTATATGCTGCGTACAGTCCTAAAATGCAGTCTTTGACGACACTTCCTTGAGCAACAAGTGAAAAAAATCAACCAATCCATTGTAATTGTTTCTTTTATTGTCACAGTATATGATTTTTCATCAGATGAGAGATTTTATTTATTGATTAATTGCATTTTTGACAAATTCTTGAAAAATTTGTCATGGCATGGCTAACATTGTGGTCTGCCTCACGATCGAGAAGATCTGGGTTCGAACTCTTAGGAGGGGCCAATCCAGGTTTCTATTCCATATCATATAAGAAACTCAAACAACTATACAGTATGTTCCAATATAGCATTTTCTCTCATTATTGCATAAAATGAATGGCAATTTTTTATGTTTCTAATTTCTACTTCCTGACAAAAGTACCAATATCCCAAAATAGGCTGGTATCTGCACCGATACCCATACCGGGTATCGGTACTTGCTCATCCCTTATTATAACAAACAAAATAACAAAAACTAAACCGGAATAAACAACTAAATAAGATAAAATTGAGAGTGCTTTAAAAATATATATAACAAACTGAAACTAGATCTTATGTTTATAAAACTAATTATAATTATAGTAAAAATGGCCTTAGTTTTTGACTTTGTCAATTAATTTCTGGTTTCATTTTAAATATGTTTATTTTGGTATTGCCGAATGTCCGTGCAGAAGATGGAAGATCTTTTTTTGTAGTTTAATTTATTTATTTACACAATATTTAGTCACCCGAATTTTTTCTTGCACTAGACAAATATTACATTAAAAAAAACTAACTAACCTGTGTTAACAATTCATTAAAACGAACTGAATTTAATAAACAAAAGTCAAAATGTAATTAAAGCTAACTATGATGAAAAATCCAAAACTATAACTGCACTCTGAAAACAGTTGGGTCAAAAATAACCCAAAATGGGCCAAACTGAATAAACTTTTTGAGTTAAGAGTTTCTTTTCTTTTAGTTTAAGAGTTCATTTAACCCATAAGGTGGGTCAAATGAATAACTCACAACCCCAAAATTTTGCTTTTTGTACATACCCCACCCCCCCCAGAATTTTTTGTTTTGTATTACACAGCCCCCAAAATTGGGTTGTTTAATGGGTTATTCTTTTGACAAAACTTTTTGGGTTAAATAAATAACCCAAAAATTGGGTCAATCCCTTTTTGATCCTATTTGGGTTATGTTTGACCCAACTATTTTTTAGAGTGTTATGTGGACTATGTTTGGGCAATTTCTTTATCAAGCGAGCTAAGTTGAGTCTGAATGTAGAGCACCTCTGCTGGTTGTAGCCAAGAAGTGCGCTCCATTTCCCCTCATTTGCTCCCAGACTTAATTAATTGGCCATAAATCCCACATAATCAGTTAATAAAAATATTATGCCCATATTACGAGTGACATAAAAATGAAGGTTCGGCAAGCTTGTGTGTGTTGACATACAGCTGCATTTCCACTTATTTGGGTCCGCGCACACATTTTGGGAGCGCCGCAATAGACACGATAACACACTGACACACTCTATTTTCCAGGACACTGACTCGCAATATATATTCATGAACCAATGCAGATTGTGCTTAATCACCTCATGAGGGAGACTCAGTACTCAGCGACTAAATTAAGACTCTGAGTGCGCGTTCGCGTGACGTTTGGACTCGGGCAGTAAGCGTTACCTTACACCTGAAGTCGCCACGGCGGCGAGGTTGTTTTGGCAAAAACGTGCGCCAACGTTTGTCTGCCATCAATGGTTGCGATCGATTGAGGCTGTATACATCTAACAGTACAGCTCCGGTCATTACGCATTTCCATATACAGTATTGTGTTTTACTTTAATACTTAACCATATTTACGGTTTTATACGTACTTGTGGATAAAATGGCGAGGCGTGTGGTACGTGAACACCTTCAAGCAACGCCACTTTACTTTCGTCCACGTCCTCTTTTTATGTCTTCCTTGACTGACGATCTAACTTTATATGGATTAAAAAAAAAAAAGTGATACAGTATAACATATTGTAAGGGGAGCCTCATAGCGCTCGCACAGTTCACATTGCAGGGAGTTCATTAACTGCCATTGACGGCTATAGACGTAAAAAATTCATTTGAACTATTGCTATTAGTTTCACATTTTTTTCCTCTTTTGTTAACAAGAGTATGAAAACCTAGAAAAAAAATATTGTACATTTAGAACAGATATAAAATTGGTGATTAATCGTGCGTTAACTATTGAAGTCATGCGATTAATTACAATTTAAAAAATGTAATCGTCTGATGCCCCTAATTTTTTTATATTTTTTTTATTAGGGGCATCCGGTGATTAAAATGTTTTAATTGTAATTAATCACGACTTCTAAATGTACAATACATTTTTTCTAGGTTTTCGTACTTTTGTTAACAAAAATGGAAAAAAATGTGAAACTAATAGAAATAGTTCAAATTAATTTTTGACGTCTATTGCAGTCAATGGCAGTGAATGAGTTAAATGACCCAATGTGCGGCCAACTGTCATTTTTTTTTGCAATTGTCCGCTACTAGTCATGTTCAGAATTATTGTGTTGTGTGCGGTGGGCCCAACACACGTGTTTGGCATGTGGGAGGATGTAGGGAAATCTCACGCTAACAAAGAAAAACTGATATTCCACACAAGAAGGCCTTTTAGCTGAAATTCTAACTCAGAACCTCAGAACTGTGACGCAGATGTGATAACCGCTAGGCTATGATTTATCCTGCTTCTTTTTTTAAATTAATTTTTATTTTATTGACCCTTTCACGTACCTAGCTAGCATGAGAAGCAGTCTACACATTGATATTTAATAGGGGAGGGTAACAGTTAATTGCAAAGGATTGACAGGATTATCGTCTGAATGTGTGACCTCAGGTTTAAAAGTAGGGTTTGATATTACACTCTAAAAACAGTTGGGTCAAAAGTAATACAATTATGGATCAAAAATGGACCGATCCTCTACTTGGGTCAATTTGACCCAACTTTCTGGTTTTTTTTTTTTTACAAAATAACCCAATTTTTTTTTACCCAAGTAAAGGATCTGACCAATATTCATGAGTTGTTGTTTTTTTTTTTACACTAAAAGACCCATTTCTTTACTCAAAGTTGGGTCAAATTGACTTAAGTAGAGGATCGGCCCCTTTTTGACCCATAGTTGTGTCATTTTTGACCCAACTGTTTTGAGAGTGTAAGGTTAGAATTTCAAAGTAAAAGCGTTTTAAAATAAGGTTACAGTTTCAAAGTAGGGTTTTAAAGTAGGATTGGGGTTTTCAAATTAGGGATTCAAATGAAGGTTAGGGTCCTTTGCTCCCAAAAACGTATAAATATGTTCTATTTTAAATATTACCATGCTCCCAAAGACATATTTATGCGTTTTTTATGTGAAGGCTTTGATGCAGCCTCTGAACTGAAGAGAATTGTTAAAGCAATGGTAGTTACTACAAAAACGGCCAGCAGGTGGCACCAGAGTATAAGAGATTAACCATGGCCATGTTGCAAGAACCCCCCCCCCCACTGTTTTAAACAGATTTGTGAATATTTATGGAATTTAGCTATTGCTGCAAAACGGCAACAGATGGAAATATACTTTTTTTCCCGATGAAAGACAAGACTCTAATCTTTTTTTTTGGTAGGTTCCATGTTTATTAGCAATAGAACAGAATATTCTGTGGACCTTGCAAAATCAGCCAAATTCAGTAAAACAGCCGCGAGCAAAGGGGGTTGCTTCAGTGAAAATGGCTGGGAGTTTAAAGTCGGGTTAGGGTTTAAAAGTGGGGTTTTAAATTCTTAGATTTTCAAAGTAGGGTTTTAAACTAGAATTAGGGTAGGGAATTAGGATTGGGGTTTCAGATTAGCGATTTAAATGAGGGTTAGGGTTTTAAAGATGGGTTTTAAACTATGATTAGGGTTTCAAAGTAGGATTTTCAAGTGCCACAGAGCAAGTGGTCCTCCCTGAATTCTTGGGTCACTCAATACTGAATGCTCTTTTTGCTCATTGCCACTTAGCCTGAGCAGCAGAGAGGGAGGAGCAAAGAGGTGGAGAAGTGGCAGGCCAAAATTCAGATGTGATCGGTAAGGCAGGGTGACAAAATAGTTGCTGAGTATGTGTGGTCATTTTTAAAAAGAAAATCCCCATTGAGATCAATTATATTTGTATTAATCTATTCCAAATCCACAAATGTCTCACTTCTTAAAACTCAAGAACTCAGACCCACTCAAACCACTAGACTATTAATAATCCTTGTTTCATATTTTGACCCTCTCATGTAGCTAAATAAGCAAAGTACAGTATTTATTTGGATATTTCATTCCAACCCATTTTGTAGCAACTATGTGGTGAGGTGAGAGAGGTTCGAATATTACAGCAAGCCTGCCCGTGTTGCTCTCCGCAGCGCTCGGTCGCAGGACATCTGCTGTTGTTTGTGCGATGCGTTCAAGCGCAAATTTTTGGGACGAGAAACGTGAGTTGCATGAGATGATGCTGGAGTCTTTTTTTTTTCTTTCTTTTTTTTTCCCTCTCTGCTGTTGCCTTCGACCCCCCACAACTAATTACGCCCCAATATACGCCTTTGGAGAAGACTTTGATCAATGATTGTATTTGACTGCGACTATCCCAAGTCGTTCAGCGTTTACCTGCTAATGTGGGCTTTAAATTCCACACACACGCCGGCGCAATCTCGCCACTGTCTCCAGCCTCCGAGTAGTTGTGCAGTGTGCAGTAGTTAAACTAATGAAGAGAAACAACAGTCGTCCACAATGTCACCCTGGAGTGTGCTAAATCTATCTGCGAGGGTTTGCTCAAAATTAACTTTTTGAGTATGATCGTACTCTGTGTGCTGACGTCGAAACATCCGCAGGCTTGGAAGATAAATTGGATATTAAAAAGAAAAACTATTAAGATGTGATGTCCAGTAGGCCAATGGGATGCGGGTGTTTCCTCGTGTCGTCTGGCAAAACCCTCACCACAAGCACAAAATATTCCCACTCCACATGGGAAGGCCGCAGTCGAGATTCAAACCCAAAACCTCTTTGACTAGTGTTTAACTCATTCGCTGCCATTGACGGCTATAGATTCATTCATTTGAACTATTTCTATTAGTTTAGCATTTTTCCCCCACTTTTGTTAGCAAGAGTATGAAAACCTAGAAAAAAATATTGTATATTTAGAACAGATATCAAATTTGTGATTAATTGTGAGTTAACTCGTGAAGTCATGCGATTAATTACAAAAAAATTGACGCCCTTAATTTTTTAATAATCTTTTCTTTTCTTTTTTTTAAAGAAAACAAAGAAAAGATTATTAAAAATTAGGAGCGTCAGGCAATTATTTATTTTAATCATAATTAATTGCATGACTTCACTAGTTAACTCATGATTAATCACATATTTTATATCTGTTCTAAATGTACAATAAAACAATTATTCAAGGTTTTCATACTCTTAACAAAAATGGGAAAAATTTTAAACTAATAGAAATAGTTCAAATGAATTTTTGACGTCTATAGCCGTCAATGGCAGTGAATGAGTTATATGAATGCACATTCTGTAAATATATGTATGTATCCACACACTTTGTAGAGTGTTAATGCTCTTAAGTCATGGCAGCTCATTACAAGAGAAAAAGAGCTTACCCTTAAATCTTTAATGTCCACTTCTTTTATTACGGTTCACCGAGCCTTACTGTAGTCCACCTGATGGAGTGAAAAACATTCACGCTGTTGCCACGGCAACCACACTTAAATGCACTGTCATTTATATTTTGCCGCTGTATAAATTGAAATTTTCAATACCTACTTATAGTACTTATGTTTTTCATTTCTAATCGCATTGAATTGGAGTCATGATATCCCGCTTCTGCCGAGGATGCTTTCTTGAGTGAGGAAATGCAGAAAGAAACCCTTGAAAACAACTGGAGAGCCAAAATGATAAGTAGGAAAAATAATATGCTGAGATTTGATTGATGCTTCCGTAGTATATAGAATGATACGGGGTTGTAGTTTGCTGTTGAGCAGAACTGCACTGCAGGAAGAGAAAGATTTTGAAAAATTATGTTATTTGTATTTGTATTTGTATTTGTATTTGTATTTGTATTTTTTGTATTTGTATTTGTATTTTTTGTATTTGTATTTTTTGTATTTGTATTTTTATTTGTATTTGTATTTGTATTTGTATTTTTTGTATTTGTATTTGTATTTTTTTATTTTTATGTTTTTATTTTTTTTAAATAAAAAAACCCAATATTTTTATTTATTTATTTATTTGTTTTAATTATTTTTTTATTTATGTATTTATTTGCCTCATAATTACAATTGTGATTTAATATGTGATTCTTTTTTCAACTGCATGTGTGCAATAAATTAATCTGTATTACAATAAACAATAGTCAATTTATTTGACATAAATGTTTTGGTCGCACAGTAGGCTTACGCTAAAATAAAAGCAAATGAGCAATGAATAAATATAACAGACAGTTTATGTATCTACTTTGATTAGAGTGAACTTATTAAACACTTTGGGGCCTACTTCTATAATTATATACATATACATATATGTAGAAAATATACTACTATATCATTTTGCTGCAATATTCATAATTAGCATGCAAATGTTAGCATGCCTATTCAAACAAGTTTCCGGATATTATAGTTGACACCTGTTCCTGTTAACATGAACACAAGTTTCCTTCTCTCCTTTTGTTTTTATAGTATTGTAGTGTTCTGTTGTTTTATTTGTTCAGGTCATGTTTGTAAAAAAAATAAAAATAATCCATTCTCAAACATTTTTACCTGGTTAAACCAAATTTGAAAAAAATCTAATGTTTAAAATAAATACATCAAATAAAGTTTTCAGGAGTGGTGTGTTTGTGTGTGTGTGTGTGTGTGTGTGTGTAGGTGTGGAGTCCAGTCCAGTCCAGTGTGCATGTGTGAGGTGAGGGAGGGTTAAGGAAGCCCCAGAAGTGCGATGAGTTGAATTGATTGAAAGTTCCCCGGTGCATTGATTATAAGCCCTGTGAAAGCAGACAAGCAGAAGATTTCAAGCTCCACAGCAGAGGGTTATTGACAGGTGCAATACTTCAGCTCAGCCTTTGAAAATCAGTTTGGTAAATGTCGGCCCCTGGCAGGGGAAACGGATCACCCGATCGTGACCCAATATGTAAAAGGGGGAGCATCTTTCCTGCTTTTTGTGATGTGTGTGTGTTGTCTCCTCGGACTGCAGCCTTGTGTCTTTCCCCGCAGAGCTCCATGTATTCGCTGGCCCTGAAGTGTCTGATCAGCCTGTCGACAGTCATCCTGCTGGGCCTCATCATCGCCTATCACGCTCGGGAGGTTCAGGTAAAATGACTCACTCGCTCATGGCAAGTGATAGATTCTGCATCATTTGCGCTTTCATTTGCTTTTGTCCCAAACAGAAGATTGTTTGCTCTGGGAAAACTCACTGGATACCACGTTAGGTACGGCACAGTATATATCAGGGTAATCCTTAGTTTTAATACATACAGTTAGTATTTATTTAGCCAAATGGGACGTTACCTTCATTTAAATTATTATTTTTTATATTAGTAATGAGTAAAATTCTAATAACCAATTCATTAAAAATATATAATAAATAAAATAACTTATTTTTTGTCCCATTAACATTTGGCCTTTTTGAATTATTATGTCCTTTAGTATTTGTTTAACTTCCCGACAGAGAAAAATCTTCAAAAAACGTTTTTGTTTTTTGTTTTTTTACATTTCAATATATTTGTCTTATGTTTACTCATTTATTCATTCATTCATAAAAAAGAAGAGAATCATCAAAAAAAAATCCCCCCCACACCCCAAAATGGCCCATTTTAAAAGAGATAATATTGGCTGATTAATGCTTGAGCCCTTGTGGCCGTCCCTCGATGGCCGTCTTGTCAAGTAGGAAATATTAGCAAATGCTAAGGGTGGCCATTAGGGGGCGCCATACAATCTGCAAAATTGGAAAAAGTCTCCGCCTTCCATAATGTAGTTACTTCATTTTAAAAGTAGGATGAAGGTTATTGTAGTTAACGAAAACTGTTCAAAGCGTTTTCGATGAACAACTTAACTGAGTAATATGCTTGCCCCCTGTTGGTCTGGAGTTGACATTACACTTCTTACTTATTTCTCTTACATTATATACATATATACGGTGAATTAGAGGTTAGCAAATCTGCTTTGCACTTCTGAGGTTCTAGTTTTGAGCCTCAGTTCATTTATTTGGTCTACCTGCATGTTTGGTTCTTTGATTACTTTTAAATGCCTATTGGTGGGAATGTGATCACGAATAGTCCGGACCAGGGGTTTGCAACCTGCGGCTCTGGAGCCACATGTGGCTCTTAAGTTCCTCTCCTGTGGCTCCCTGTGGATTTCTTAAAAAAAACAAAAAACAAAGTAAAAAAAACAAAAAAATATATATAATTTTTTTTTACATATTTTTATTAGAGATTAAGATAAAATATTTTTAAATGAATACATTTTGATAAAATATGAATAATTAAATATTCAAAAAATATCAGAGTCCACATTTTGTAATTGTTCGAAAAAGGGAAAAATATGACCTAAAAATGTCTAAAAGGTGACCATAAAGTGTCCAAAAAGGAAAAGCAGAAAATTATCATAAAAATTACATGAAATTGCAAAAAAAATTCAAATAATTTAATAAAAAGGCAGAAAGGAAAATGTTGAAAAGTCACCATAAAATGTCCCAAAACAAAAGAAGGCAGAAAAGTACCATAACATGTCTTAAGAATTGCCCAAAAAGTCAGAATATATATATATATTTTAAAAGGCAGTAAAGAAAACGTTTAAAATGTAAGTATAAAATGTACAAAAACAAAAGAAATCTAAAAAATTACCATAACATGTCCACAAAATTGCCCCCCCCCCCAAAAAAAAAGATTGATGACGATTGACAGCAAAAAAGGCAGGAAAAAAATTACAAAAATGGCCCTAAAATGTCCCAAAAAAGAAGGAGAGTCAGAAATTTACCATATGTCCATAAAATTGCCAAAAAGACAGACAGGCAGAAAAGTCTAAAAATGAATGAAAAATGAAATATGAAACATTACAATTTTACATTTAAATCACAATTTTTTTTTAATTATGGTGCAGCTCTTGGGCCCTCAGTACGAGACACCAACACACCGTTTCGTTCATCATAATGTTCAAATGTTTTGATGCTCCAGACAGATTTTTGGGGGGTATTTATTTGGCCTAAAATGGCTCTTTCGACAGAAAAGGTTGCTGGTCTGGACCCTAATCAAGTCATAAAGAAAATATAGATAGATATCATTGGGATATATATGAATGTAATTTTATAATAGGTTTGTCTTACGATAGCTATTTAATCATAGTTGTATCATTATTTTTGGCTGTGAGCCATCATATGATTGAACCGCCTTATCGTGAGGTGCATGGCATCCATTTTGAATGTAATCTGCCAAATGTGGTTGCTACAGCGTGATCGATACAAATTGCATCACGACAACGAAAAAGTTCAGCGTGTCCAAAAAGGTTTCTTGTGTTATGACGTGCTAACCCTGCCAAGTGCCAGTATTAGAGGATGTAAGCGCCCTTATTGCTTCGCTGTGCAGCTGTTCCTATACAGGTCTATTCCCATACTAATGCATTCCATCCCTCGGGCGCCTTCCTGCAATCGGGGGGCCCAGGTGTGCGTCCGCCTCACCAATTAATGCCATTAATGGCCGCTGCAGCGAGATCGACCAAACGCTCGACACGGCTTTGCATGCGCTAGCTAGAACCGCAACAATCGATCACGTGTGCGTTCATGCTTCGCCGTATGTGATTCGGTCGCTTTGACTAATACAACAGTAGCGTGTTCATCGGGCCCGTGTTTTCATCATTCATTGCACATCGAGTATTTATGTGAGCCTTGCGGGAAGCCGTGAGTGCCCCCCAGACCAGCTATTACTCCCCATCAGCTAAACCACAGTCCACCATCCAGCCTCATGCTAGTTTAATGCCGTGACTTGCTTACATGACATCATACAGTAGCCGCTTTCCAAAAGTCCATTAGTGCCGTGTGCTGTACATGTGGTGCATTCGGGTAGAACGGGATTCATTGATAAAATAATAAATGAAGGCTTTTTGGTGACATCCGCCCACGCTCGCGCTGGAGGCTGCACGTGACGGGGGGGGGGGGGGGGGGGGGGTGAAGCTGCGGTGATGAGAGAGAGGGAGAGATAACATTCTGTCCTTTCCTGATATGATTCTGTTTGATGAAATCGCAGGAGGGGTTCAGGAAAGTGTGGCTGCGTTTTGGGGGATGTTATCAGTCTAGACATGAATGGGTCATTTGAGCAATTCACCTGCAACGTAACCTGAAGGCGAGGTACACACATACGGATGCTTTAACTAAGGCTGACTCAATCTAATCCACTTTTCAAAAGTAACTAATTACTTTAAAATTACTTTATTAATTACTATTTCAAAAGTTACTAATTACTTTAAAATTACATTATTAATTACTATTTTTAAAGTAATTAATTACTTTTAAATTACTTTATTAATTACTATTTTTAAAGCAACTTATTACTTTTAAATTACTTTATTAATTGTTATTTTTAAAGTAACTAATTATTTTAAAATTACTTTATTAATTACTATTTTAAAAGTTACTAATTACTTTAAAATTACTTTATTAATTACTATTTTAAAAGTAATTAATTACTTTATTAATTACTATTTTTAAAGCAACTAATTACTTTTAAATTACTTTATTAATTGCTATTTTTAAAGTAACTTATTACTTTAAAATTACTTTTTAATTACTATTTTTAAAGTAACTCATTACTTTAAAATTACTTATGGATCAAAGCAATCTTGGAGTCATTCGTGCTGAACATTTCCACACTCTTGGCGATAAAAATGTTAACCCGAGTTATGTACTCCCAAGCTGCAAATATTTTGTCGGAGGGAAGGTACAACGCCACATGAGACAGAAGTGTGAAAAAGCTGTGGTGCGATGTTACCCTTTACCAGACAAATGGACCGACCGACTGAGCCAGGCAGTTTGACAGCTCATTTTGTTACGTTGAATTGTTGAACGTTTTAAATCAGAGGTGTTCAAACTTTTTCCTCTGAGGGCCACTTTTAAATTTTTCCACTTTAATTTATATAGCACTCTAAAATTAGCCAATCAAGCAATTGCACATTGTTTATAGCTATATTAGTGTGTGTGTGTGGTTTTTTTTTTTTAAAAAAACCTCTATGTGAACAATTTTCTACAAAGTAAAATCAGAACAAATATTCTGTCGCAAGATGACCAATTTTAAAGCAGTTACTCTGGAATCATTCATGTGATATTTTCACATTTTTGACCTTGAAGGCAGAGCAGATTTTTGCTTGTAAAAATCCATTATCTTTCTTCACCCTTCTTCCCTTTTCTACCAAGGAAGTAGAAAAAAAACTTTAAAATTAAAATCAGGAACTAAATTTTCTGAAAACATTGAGCCATTTTACTTGAAACCCCTATTGCCCTGCTATTACAGTCCTAAACTTAACCAGTGTCTGAAAAGTGAGACGCTCAGAGAAAACGACACACATTTAACTACGTCAATTGCAGTACCAAACCTGTACTGTGAGAATTGTCGTGGTGCCACAGGACATCCAGACAGACAGACAATACAAAGACGAAAGAGTATTAGAAGTAGAAGAAGAAATAGCTGTAGAAGAAGCTATGGCTAACTGTTAGCATAGTGTATGTGCTAACTACATAACAGTTGCTAGCTTGTTCTCCTTGTCATTTTTATCGTGGCGAATAATTTAGGAGACATATTATACAAAACACTAAACTATATTTCTTCAGGTTAGATAGATATATGATTTAAAGAAATATAATTATAAGTTAGCATCATGCTACAACGGGAGTCTACTTTTTGGACTGCGTTTGTATATTTATTTGTTTCTTCCTTGGTTGGTTCTGTGTGTAGACTGGACGGACTGGAAACACACAGAATTATTCAGCAGTGGGATGTTCAACTTGGGGTAGTGAGTCGGAATAAAAAGATGGAAAACGGCTGACAAGCTCTGATGGGTGTGTCCACACAGAGCCAGCTCGCTGCACACAAACAATGCAGGCATACATTTTGTTTTCCGACAACGGTAATGATTTGCTTGTATGTATCATTTGTATTCGTTTTTTTATGCAACTTGTCCTCATTAGGCGAGCTGGATCCTATCCCAGCTGACTTTTGGTGAGACCGAATTCACACTCACATTCACACCTCTGGCACTTGTCAACAACAATCAGGGAGCCCCCCAAAGACCACTTGAGTAGCCCGCGGGCCCGTTCTAAAAAATATCTCACTAGTGATGGGACATTGTGACTTTCTAGGAATGCTGTAGAAGTGATACTGAACTGTAAAATTAAATTGTAAACGATGGAGAAGTGTTGGCTCTTAGCATAATCAGAAGAAAGTCACATTTTAACTAGTAAAATTTAAAATGCAACTTTAATCTCATATTATTACACCTTTTCTGGTGATAATAATCAGCAATATATTTTTGCTTTTAAATAGGACTTCCGCAATAATTGGTCTTATAATCATCACAAAAAAGAAGAAGATTTTATTCATGGCTATTGGATTTATGTGGAGTAATGTCACAATGATATCAGAGCTTTTAATTGGCTAAAGTAGGGAGGAGTAATGGGCTCTTTGCACATAACATCATATCCGTTGCGGATAGTGCGGTTTCCCCTTCATAGCCTCGCATGAACAGCAAAGTACGAGCCCTAAAGTGGATAGTTTTTGTTCCAGGCGTGGCACAGACATTGCCATGTTGTTGCGTTCCACTGCGCATGTCATCCAAATTCAACTGCATTGTAAGTGTTAGCTAGTCAGTGTTTGTCATGAAAAAGACACTCCAGAAAGGTTGTATCCCGGTGAAATGATTCCTCCATTCAGTCCCCAAGACCGGGTAAATGTAAAGTTGTTGTTTTCTTTTTACGGGTTTACGTGTATGACGACGTCACGGCAAACAAGCGCGCGTGCAGCATCCCAGAGTGTGACACCTGACACTGTGCGTGTCACAACGCACGTCAACATGCTGGTTGTTTGCCTCCCATACATGAGCAGCATAACAAGCGTCGCTTAGCGTATGCGCTGTGTTTTTGCCATTTACACACACACACGCAAACAAGAAGCTTGGCATCAAAACACCGCATTTGTTCCCTTTTCCGTCCAACGAAATTCCACGGCAAGTACCTGTGTCGCCAATTTACAGTCAAACCCTACTTTTCATGCTATTATAATTGACACTCTTTTGTTTTTTTATTAAATTCTCCCAAAAACCCTGATAGACATTAAGTATACTATTTCCATTTTTTAAGAGGAAAATGAGGTAGAGATGTGTTTGTGATTTTTTCTTTTATATATATATTCAAAAATATTTTGATGCCGAACCACGAATACACGGGGGTTGACTGTATTCTACATTCTACATTATATTATATTGTGTTATACGATAATACTTAACTGTATTTATTTTGTGTCTCGGTTTTGAGGCCACCGTTTTCAGTTCGATTCGGTTTACATTAACGTTTAGGAAAATCAATGGCGTCTTGTATAATTAGCTGAAATGAGGCTGTTGGACCTTTGACGCATTATTGTGACATGCAGTCTGATGTTAAATGTATGCGAGATTCTGGCTGCATGAAAGGAGGCATTACGAATTCCAACATGTTTTGGAAAAGCAGTGTTATAATAATTTTGGCTTTTTCGTAATAGTTCGTTTTTATTTCATTTGGACTAGTTTAAGTTTTCAGGGCAAATTTGCCAGTTTTTATTATTATTTTTTTAAATGCTTTATTTTAGTCTAGTTTTCATTAGTTTAGGTATTAGTTCTATTTTTTGTAGCATAATTTAGCAATGTACAATTCCTACAACTGTTCAACCTTTTTTCTTCTGTATGAGCATAAAGTCACACCAAAAATAAATACATTTAGAATAAATCCCAAAATGTATGACGAAATTAATTCTAATTAGTTTTAGATGTAGTTTCAGTTCGGTTTATTTTAAACACTTTTGTTTTTCTCTTATTATAATGTTTATTCAGTTTTAGTTAATAACTATAAAGTGAGATCTTGCATCCAGTATATGCATTGTGCTTTACAATAATACCTAAAACTATCAAATCTCATATTTACTGTACCTGTAAAAATAATAATAATAACAATAATAATAAAGCAAAGGGTAGGGAGACTCTGTTACAAAAATACAATCAATGACAGAAAACGCCCAGCGTAATTTTCTTTTTGCGATTTTCCTGTCCGGCTGTATTTGAACGTGTCACTCCGTGTGGGCGGGGCCGAGCAATCGCTTTCATTCCAATCCGAAAGTGAACATTTTGCACGTGTGCCCTCGCTTCATAATGCAACAACCGCATCACTTCAGCTCTCCTTGCCCAAGCATGTGACGCTTGACACAGTGTGTCATGACATGCGTCAAACGTGTTGGCTGTTTGCTTCCATACATGAGCAGAATAGCAAATCCTGCTTGGCGTCTGCTCTCGAGTGTTGAGCGCAAACAAGAAGTGCTGCATGCAAAATGGGGAAGGCCTTGCCCAATCATGACGGCCTTCTCACATTAGGACACACTCTGCTGAAGACTTCTCGTCGGGATGTAACAGGATATTGCGTTCCCACACACACACACACACATGCGCGCGCGCGTCACTAGAAAGATGATATAAGATTCCGCCGGCGTCTTAGCACCTTCCCTGGGAATCTTTTGTCTCTTTTTCCCTTCTTTTCTTCCTCCATCTGCCTTTATCACATTACATCTGCCTCTCTTCTCTTCCACTGGGACGCAATTCAATTTGCCCGTCGACTTCACATCCTTCCTTGCTCTCTTCTGGCTCAGCATCCAACATCTCACCTCTTCACCCCCCAACCCAACCCCCCCGCGCCCGTCGCCCCGCCCCCGCCAACGTCGCCCTCTAAAAGGCCTCTCGCAACTTTTGGACTTCTCGTCCCGTAGCGCTTTTCACACGCCTCCTCTGCCAAACTTCATCTGTCTCTCCCTGCACTGCTCGCTTTGCTTCTCTCCGGCATCTCCGCTAATCTGTCAGGGGGGGGGCGGGACGGGCCGGTCCAGCCGTGCTCGGCATGAAATCGGGCAAAGGCAATCGCTCCTCGCGATTCATCAGTAATCACAGCAGACTGCAAATCTCTGCTTTATTCCGCCTTGTCAAGGGAGGGAATTTAAGTTTTCACAGATTGGTTTGTAATGGAGGGTTGTGTGAGTTTGTGTGTGTGTGTGTGGGAATGTAGGGCATCACTTGACATTATGGTGGAAAGTGAAAAGAAACAGAGGCAAGATGGCCTGAGAAAAGTTTCATTTTGAAATGAGAATTTTTTCAACGTTGAGCCACGTTGACACGTTGCATTTCTTTTCCCGTCCAGTAAAGTTCCATTAGAAGTATTCAAGCTTGCTGGAGCGCATACCTCCGCCAAGGTATAAAGACAGTCAGGTGCCTGTCATTCAACACAAAAGTCATTGTAGCGTTCCTCATTTTGTGGCTTATTTAGCGTTGTGTTTATTTCGATTGAGGTATCATTAACTCATTCACTGCCATTGACGGCTATTGACGTAAAAACATTTTTTGAACTATTTCTATTAGTTTAACATTTTTTCCACTTTTGTTAACAAGAGTATGAAAACCTACAATTTTTTTATTGTACATTTAGAACAGATATAAAATTTGTGATTAATCGTGAGTTAACTCGTGAAGTCATGCAATTAATTACGATTAAAACATTTAATCGCCTGATGCTCCTAATTTTCAATCATCTTTTCTTTTTCTTTTTTTTAATTGTGTCAGGCGATAAAAAATTCTTATTGTAATTAATTGCATGACTTCAATAGTTAACTCACGATTAATCATACATTTTATATCTGTTCTGAATGTACAATAAAAAAACATTTCTAGGTTTTCATACTCTTGTTAACAAGAGTGGAAAAAATGTTAGACTCATAGCAATAGTTCAAATGAATTTTTGACGTCAATAGCCGTCAATGGCAGTGAATTAGTTAATAACTGTCTTTAATACCAGACATGTCGGACTTAAATCACATGGCTTAAGTTACACTTACGCTACCAATTTTAAGACTTAGGACTGACTTGACTGTGAATGGGCAACGTCTTACCTGTTTACACTAGTGTTAATTTAATCCGCCATTTTTAAATTTAGTCTCTGTTTTAGTCCAGTTTCAATCATGCTTGTTAGTTTTTAACATAGCATTTTAGTCTTTATTTGAGTCCAAGAAAACACAATTTTATCCGTCTAGTTTTAGTCAACAGAAAGTGTCAACATTTCAGTCTAGTTTTAGTCAGAACAATCATTTAACCCATGTTTTTTTTTCAGCGGATTATGTTGAACATTTTGGATCTAAAAATATTTCACAAGAAATGTTCTCCCATCTTTTTGATGACAAACAACTTAACACAATTACAGTATATCAACAAGTGGCTAGTATGGCTGCATGCTTCGAGCTAGTAAATGAGCTATTATTAGTTAGCGGTCGGGTTAACATTATTGTTGGAGCAATTTCGATACCGTAAATGTATAGGATCGTATGTCGAGAAACATTTCTTGGGAGGAGCAATATGGCGGCCCCGCGGCTTCAAAAGTCTTGGAAACTGTGCTTCCTGTTATGTTCTTCTTTGACATTTTCTCAAACTAAATGAGTGTGCCACCATCAACTGTTTGAAAGTGGAATTACAGTGCCCCAAAAATGAGAGCGTTAGGGACCGAATAGAGTTATTAATTGTAACTACAAAAAAAATAATCTGAAAAATAGCAGGACCATGAACCTGGAACCCGAGTTGGAGGGTGGTTTACTGTACAGTACTGTGAAAAGGAGTTCAGATGCCATCTCATGAAGCAAGTATCATGGAGGGGAGCTCCATTGATATGTTTTTCATAAAAAAATAAATTAAAAAAATGATCTACTGTACAGTAACTTCATCCACAACAAAAGCCACATAAACGGTGTTAGCTTCAGAGTTTAGCCCACCAACAGATAGTCAAACCTTAACTATTAAAGTGGCTAAAATGTCTAAGGTGCTAATATGTTGCGACTGAGCAAGAGTGTTGTAAGACTTCTGACTTGACCAGATTTGCTTTAAATTGAGTAGGAAGTGGAATTGCTTGATTTTTGCCACAGGAACTTAAAACTTGTCGGTTAATACTTGAGACATACGAGGCGACTTCCTCACCTCTGTTAATAACAGAATAAAAGTTTGCTTGTGCAATCATTAAAGCTCTCCTGATTTGTGACCTATATTGAGTCGTTCTTTTTATGACAGCTTTTTTTTATGACATTATCATTAATAACTGGCCAAAGGAGCAATCGCATTGATTGCTCCTTCAGTCAGGTCAACCAAACGGATAGATTTTTCCCGAGTATCGCCATATTTTCTCTCTTGCTATTTCATCCTAAGACAGAAATGTGCTTTCCCTCAATTTGACCTTTCACAAAGCGCAATATTCCAAAGTGTTTATAAAATTGCTTATGATGTTATTAATTGCCCTGCAAGTGGCCATCAGACCTTGCTGCTTCTGGCAAGGGTTCGGCAGGAGGGGGGGGAGGGGGGGGGGGGGGTGACATTTCAGTGCATGAGTCCCACGTTTGAAAAAAAAAAGGATCTGCACAGCATTTGTTGTGCAAAGAACATTTGCTCGATTTCGAAGCAATGCTGAACCATTCTGTTTAGCAAACCAGAGGCTTGATATGAAAAGCATGAATTGAACATGAAGATGAATTAAAGATAAGACAAACGTTTCCATCATGGAGTTAACATTAAGTGCCTATAGAATATTCTATTGCTAATTGCCAATTACGTATTCCATTTAGCCTCATTACTTCCTTACATCTTATGTTCCCTTCAGAACCTTGTCATGTTCATTCCACTTGAAAATACAATACAGCGGAACTTCCAAAGTATGTCCCCACGACTGGTTGACTTCAAAGTTGTTCTAATATTTAAAAGAAAAAAAAGTGGATTCATTTCCTTTATTAACTGTACACAGAATATTTTTCTTAACTGTAAAGACGTTTCCACTGCGCACCTACCGCGCCAACCTCAGTAAATAATTTACTTTGTTCGCTTACTTTATATCGTCTTCTATTTCAGTGATGTCACAAATCGTCTCGCTAACTCGCCATCAAACACGGGAGAACCCCCCCCCCCCCCCCCGCAATAATAAACAAAGAACACGACTGATCTGACAGCCGAATGTGAAATGGATTTCATTACGCCGCCAACATGGCCCGTCTCCCGCAGGATGTGTAAAGGTGCTGTGATTGATTGGCCGTTATGTACAAACACGCCGCCATTCGTCTGATTTAGCCGGCCTGAAATATAATAGTTATGGATCAGGAAAAACACCCCGAAGACAACTATTATTCCCATTGAGAACACGGCGAATGGTTATGTGGCTCGGGAGACGGATTGAATGATTCATCCGTCAAAAAGAATGGTGAAATTTATGCCGGGAAAAAAAATTGCACGTTTACAAAAGCTCGCGCCGTGTTCAGGGTTGTTTGAAGCGTTCAAGTCTCGACAATGTTTCCCATAAGAAATAATGGAAAGCGATTCTGTTCCAGGGTCAGACTATGTTAACTATTCTTAACAGCTGTTAAAATATGCAAATGAGAAAAATACTGTAAAAATATCGGGTCCGTTTGGGCAGTTTTTCTAAGGAAATCCCGCCGACAAGTTTTTTCTGTCGTTACGCTGTTTCAACGTGTAGCATAATTTCCGCTTCAGGTTACTGAGCGTCACGATCTTCCTCCTGAAGCCTCTGAACGGCATGAAGTCGGTACGAGCAAAGCGTTCACGCTCTCCGTTCGGCGTCTGATGAATGGAGCTTTTGTTGACGTTGAATTCCGTTGCAGCCCTTCGGATGGACGTTCTATGGCTTTGCGTGTTTGGGGTTTTTAGCGGCGACGGTCGCACGCCTTCCGCTTTGTGGGTTGTCAAGGACAGATCTTGTTTTGAAAAACCTGCCGCGGATTGCGTGCGATGGCTGCAGAGTATTGCAAAAATAACATAAAAAATGCGGGGACGGAAACACTTTCTTGCCTTGCCACAATTTTACAACGCTTCTCTAATGAAAACATAAATCGGTAAAACTTAGCATAGGTGTCAAACTCAAGGCCTGGGGGGCCTGATCTGGCCCATCACAACATTTCATGTGGCCCGCGAAATCAAATAAATGTATAAAATAAAATGTATTTATTTATTTATTTATTTTAATATCAGGGACAGCACATAATTAATAAAATTTCAATAAATATACTAGCGTTATTAGTGCATGCTATTTGTCATCTGCAGTCCCTAGGCAGATGGTAAATGTCACTATAATAGAGTAATAATAAAAACACATAACAATAACGATACATTTACTGAAAGTACCAGCGCTGTTTAATCATTTTTTGTTACATGGTAAAGAAAGAAGATATTTTCGCGTCGCTGCGTCTATAAATAGTGTCATTTGACTATAAAGTTGTTATAAGTACACACCTCTGCAGCGGATGAATTTATTTTATTTTATATGTTCAATTATATTGTTAGAATATCTATGTTCAATCTATGTCAAGTAATTGTTATTTGATGATACATGAGTGCCTTGTTTGTTTGTTTAAAAAAAAAAAAACTCTGCAGCACCACTGCCACCTACTGTAGTGGATATGCAATTACACAATATTCTGGTACAGCAAAAATAAAAAATTTTAATGTAAAAATTGTGTGTTGACCAAAATTGCAAAATGTTTTCAATTTTTTTCCCCCTCTGATTATGGTTGTGTTAATTGTTCAAAAGAATTGACATTCCGTTGTTGAGTTTCACTGGCGTCGCTCTAAAAAACCTTCAAGAAAGCCAGTGCTTAAGCGGTAAACAAACAGAATTGCTGTTCCAATGAATCAAATAGAAACAAGAACCGTGCGTGTGTGCGTGCGCGTCCTTCAAGAGAGAGACAGGGCGACATTTCTCCAGTCCATCATTGCGCTTCCAGCATAACTGCGTTGATTCCGTCACTTTTGGTGCATTTCGCAAAGCGCTCCATTGATCGACGAAGACACCAGCTCGGCACTCAAAAACAAGCAGATGGCAAACGGAAAGTAAAGTAAGCACGAAGGGTCGTCCTCTTAGTGCTGAGCTGGTACTTAATATCTGAATGGGCATTTAATGATGCTCGCCGCATTGTGTATGCATCCAGGGAACTGTAATGGAAGAGCATAATGCAGCGCAGCACGCCATTTCCCATAGATGCCGTTTTTTTTTTTTTTTTTGTCTGCTTGCCATTTATAGGCGCAGTGCAAATTAGCATTGAATGAAGGGAATTTCCCATCTCAAGACGTCTCTGGTGGAATCATCTTAACACCCGCTTGCTGTTTTTAGACCTTTTGTGAAATTCAGCACATAGCTCAAGTGTGAACGTTTTTCTTTGTCACGTCACCTCACTCCCCCTCTTCGTATTTACACTCTTGGCTGTGAACAAGCAGGTTCGGGTGTTTTTCCTCGGAGGGAACGTCGCTGCAAAAGTCTAGGGACGCTCAGCACTTGAGCCGTGAATCAATCAGTAATCGACCACTGAATCTGCTACCTGCACCAACGTCGCGTGCTTGAATCCTTAATTGGTCATCAGACAAATTTTGACAGTTTGAAGAAGGACGATTTCTGTTCCCGGTGCACACGGCGAGGTCCGGAATTGCATGCTTGGATGAGTTTGGTGTGAAAGAACCCTGACAAACACCTTTGAGATGAACTGTGACGGTGTGATCGCCAGGCTCGATACGTCCAACATTTTGAAGAAAGTCTTCCTAGGAAGTAGGGACTGTACACAAATTGGTGGTAACTCGACCATTAAAAACTACCACCGAGTCCGAATTTTCTGACGTTTTCTGGCAGGACAGGATTTCAAGCTCGTCTTTTTTTATTCAACTCTTTTTTTTTTTGTTCTCTCTCTCTAACAAGGCTCGCACTGTCGCACCTCTCTCTCGCTTGCGCTCATGACCTGCGCAGTACAAAAACACTCAACTAAAATACAATACCAAAAAGAACAATTCACAAAACAAATGTTAGTCAATTGCAAGTAAATAAAAACAAAAACTGTCACACAACCATTCAATGAAGCTCATCTAGTGGGTGTATCAACATCGGAGAGACAAACCTCCCAGGCTAGCTTAGCGCTAGCTTGGCGCTAGTTTAGCGCTAGTTTAGTGCTAGCTTAGCGCTAGCTAGTTGATCTGACACAACACGGATGGATTTAAAATGTACCAAAAGTGAAAAGTACATCCTGGGCTCTGCCGTTGTCCAGAGTACAAATTGTACATTAAGGGATGCTGGAGATGAAAGTTATTTTAAACTAAAAAGGAAAACCTTTGTTTTTACCATTTTGATCAAATTGGATTTTTTTTTTTTTTAATATGACACATTTTTTGGGGGGCTAAAGCTCAATTAGCAACCTATTTGAGTTGATTCAGAATGTGCTGCCTTTATATATATATATATATATAGGAATAGAAAATGGATGGATGGATGTTATGTTCATCTTTTAGCGCCGATCTGTCTATTTATGAATGTGTTTGTCTTGCTCTATTTCGATCACGCACGCCTGTTTGGGGGATTTCCAAGCCGTAGGACGCAGACACTCGCCAGGGGTGCGACTGTGTGTGTGCGCGTGTCTTGTAAGATCGTTTACTCTTTCGCTGATTAGCCGCGTCTCCCCACCGCCCTCCTTCGGGAAACACCACCCTGTGGCTAATTTGCTGGCATATTCTTCTTGTTCTTTATAACTTGTTACTTGTCGAGACCATCTGGGTGTTTGTGTAAAGTTCGCATCTGTGTGTTTTTTGTGTGTGTGTGTGTGTGTGTGTGTGTGTGGATCGAGCAGATTGTGTCCAGCCATGCATCTGCTTCCGTGATGAGACATGCGCGATGAGGAATTTAACCTGATTAGCTGGCTGGAATGGCCGCAAAGGCCTGGATGCAGTTCAGGCAGAGATGGAGGGATGAAGGAGGAAAGGTGAAAGGTCACCACCGCAGGGGAGGTGCAGGAGTGCGTCCAAAGTGACACTTTGCACATTCTTTCTTTTTCTTGTTTTGCTTTTGCGCTGCCCTCCTTCTGTCCGGCTCACTCTTCATTTGGTGTCCTCGTATCGCTCGCTCTTTGAACTCCACTGTCACATTTTGTTAACGTTAAAGCGACAAAAGACACGTAGGGTTTTGCTCAGCGTTCCCTTTTGGGCTAGCGTGTCCAAGCTTATCGAGTTTGTTTTGGCCACACACGCACGCGCACACACATCCAAACGTCGAAGCACCAGCACTCATTTCCCTCCCATTTTGGTCATGTGGGGGGGGGGGGGGCAGTGGCACTCACTCACTCACTCACTCACATTGACAGATTACTTTCCTAATGGAATTTAATTATTTATCCCTTCCTCGTGGCGGTTTAGCCAGGAAAAGACCGACAGCGGCAGGAGGCAGCAGGGGAAGGACAGGACCGGAAGGTGGGAAGGAGGAGGGAGGAGAAGGGGGGCACTGGGGGGGGGGGGGGGGGTGCTCATTTCCTTGTGGCGAAATCTGGACCACCTCACTTTTTCTTTTTTTTCCTTGTCAAGCAGGAAAAAGGATGAATGGAGATCATGTCTAATTTCCAATTCAAAAAGTTAAGTGTTGAAACTCACGCAGCGGTGTCGGTTGGAAAGTGTGGGGAAAGTATGCCATTAACACAAAACGCAACATATATATTTATCGAAACAGAATGAATGAGGAAGTGTTGAATTAGGAATACACGCCACAAAAACGCAGAGAAAGATGGTCAGCCATTTTGGTGTTTGTAAGTTTACAGTTTGAGTTTATTGTAGCATTATTGTGTTGATTGACTTATGTGCTGCAAATTAAAAATGTCAAGTTTATATTGACGGGATATGTCTAATCTGTCCGTTTAACAAGGTGACTAATGAAATTACTAAAACTAAAGCATTTTCTTTAACAAAATAAAATTAAAATGACAGTGTTTAAAAAAAAGAAGAAGAAAAAAAAGGTAACCAACTGAAACTGATTTTTACGGATTTTAGGTTGAAGCGTCGATCGTGAATTGCAATTGCCAATATTACATAATACCGAGTGAACTTCTTTTAACCTTCGGTTCCACTCCAAATATATTTAAAATAAATAAAATAATAATATAATTAAAATTAAACAAAAAATACACATTTTGATTTTGAGGATATTCAATGTTGTGTGTTTACACAGCCGTGACAAATTTCCCAATTGTGCCACTTGAGGTTTAAAAAAACAAAATTGTGTGCATCGCTTGAAGCACACAGCGTAAATCCGGCCACTTTCCCGAGTTTAAAAAAAAGATGAAATCCTACTAACTCAGCGCCACAAGGTCAGCACTTGACCAAACTTGTCGTGAGTGACAAAAGTCCTGCCCCGAAGAGATTCATGTACCACTTTCCTTAATTACAGTGCCGACTGATGGTGACAGGAAATGTCACATGACAGATGTTCTGTATTAATCTGCTTCCTTAAGGAGTCTTTCTGACAAATCTATTACTGCAAAGGAAAAATATTTAAATCTGTTCACAGGTGTCTTTAAAAAAGACCTCTGACATTCTTCCATCAAAATACACAGATGATAAAGTGTTACAGCTCACTTGTGTCTTTGATTTTTTAGTAACTGACCTGTATGACCCCTTTAGGCCATAAAAAAAAAACGATACATTTTTCATTCATGGAAGCAGCACTTCCTCACCAAGCCACTGAATTACATTTTGTCAATTAATGTAGCGGAGCCTTTCAGTCACATTTAATAATTTCCACAATTGCCCCATCATCCCTGCGCCACAATTTAGCCAAACACGCTAAAGCTAGTAACATTCTTAGCTAATGCAAATCTATGCTGCAGCTCTGCTTACCATTTGGCTTTGACATGATAGTGCTTCGAATTAGTCACCGCCCCGCCGAACTGATGATGTTATGGGGGGAGAAACTCGGAGTTGAGGTGGTCATTATGGAAATTAGCAACACATTTATGTAACAGTGGAATAGAAATTTAGAAGGGCTCACTCAGAGACATTTACAGGAATTAGTAGGAAAAAAATGAATGTAAAATCATAGTCAAGCCCCCAAAATTTTTCACGATCTAGTTCATCCAATAAAAGTAGTTTTTTTTCAGCGTGGTGCCGCAAGTAGCACACTAGTTAGCATTAGCGAGTGAGTCAATTACCATCATCATTACGATTCCTTGAACATCTATAAATTGAAGCAAAAATCCTTGTCAATCAAATCATTTTGAACCAAAAATCGTTCCTAATCAAAAATTGATCATGAATCGAATCGCACACCCAAAAATCGGAATCGAATCGTGAGACATTCAAAGATTCCCACCCCAACTCACCAATACCAAGTACCAATATTTGATTCATGCCATTACATCTTGCAATTTTGATGAGAATGTGTTGTTCAAAAACACAAATGTTTCTTGAACATGATATAAATGTCACTCAAATATAAAAGCATTCTGAAATCTACATTCAATTCGAGTACATATACACTTTTTGCTGATATTGGTGTTTGTGCACTTGATGAGTCGGCAGATACTTGAGAGGCCCAACTATTTGTATAGAAGCAATTAGACGTAAATTTTCCATAATACGCCCCCTTTAAATAAGGTTCGACTTTGAAACATTACATTTTCTTAGGCGTGTCATTCATTTACTGACATAAACAAATGAATGTCAAGACACCACTCCTTCCATATGTTTCTTATTTTATATGAGATGTCATATTTTCAAGATGTGCCTCACAAAATCTGACACATGCACACCTACGACATGAGACCGCCAGTCTGCGTCTTCCTCTCTCTCCCTCTATCACGCACACACACTTCCACCATTCTTCCTCCATCTCCTCCCCCTTTCTTTTGGCCTCGTCTCTAAACGCGTTTCTCCCGTCTTCCTTTTTGATTCCCTCTCTCCTTGCCATCTTCCCGCTGCTCCCTCGCTCTCGCCGGGGATCCTAATTAAGCTCGGCTGCTCTTTGATGTCGTCGCCGTGGCAACAGTCACCATGACGAGGCTGGGTCCGCCCGCGCGCACGCACACGCCCTCACTCGGGTACAGAACGGCGGAAAAGCAAGGACCAGCGTTTGACCCTTGGCCAGGCTTGATGGCTTCCCCCAATGGCGGCAAATGAGCGTGTCTGTGCACATGTTAGCGGCACGCGCACGTGTTGGAAGACACGCGTCCTGCTGAGCCGTCTACCGCTTTAATGATGGAGTACCGGGCGTGCGTCCGTAGGTGGTCACGGCGGGGATTTGTCATTCATCGTCACAATGCCGGCGACCACGCGGACTTCTGGTCAAATCAGTTTTGTTTTTTGTTTTTTCCTGAAGAGGCTCAAAACACTCCAGATGCACGAAGAAGAGCAGCAAGGTCTCTCATTCTTAGTACCAGAGGTTTTGCTTTTGAGCTCGTACTCAATGTTTTCGTCATGAACCTTTTATTTACTGCGCGGGGATGTAAGCCGAGCTGCGTAATAACGAACAAAAGTGTGTGCTTAGATGTTTTGCCGCAGGGATGTCAATTCCCTCTCGCTTTGCATTTATTTTTATAACGGTTCTCATGTTGCCAAGACTCTTGCGCTCAGAAGCACAGGTGGGGAAGTCCACCATGATGCATTAGGAGTGTTTGTGTGTTAAAGGAGACATCTTATGACTTCTTTACAAGCGTTTTGAAACCAGGGATGGCGATACTAAACGTCGATACTTCAGCACTCGATACATGCCACATATTGTCCTCCTTGTGTGCGCAGTTTGGCAGGTAGCAAAGAATTCTTAAAAAATAAAATAAAAATAAAAGAGCCTGTGCTTGCTTCAAGACACTCCAGCTGAAGTGAGTGTGTACTCATTAATTCACCCAAAACCTATTCAAAATCCCATACCGTTCACCTAAACCGAATACTTCAGAATCCAGCGAGAGTCGTGACGTTGTCCGGAGACCTGAGGAAGGATCAAAGAAAAGAAAGGAAAGTGAAATCCGGCACCGACCAGACATCACCTACTACCCACCGGGTTACCAACCAGAATCTTTCACCAACCCCTGATACATCTAAATTCCAACAAATTAGGAACGAAATGTGTTTTAAGTAGTAGATAACGGCGATATCGTGACGTCACGATGTTAAAACTGCAACAATATCGTCGTCGTCATGTCACGATGTTACACATCTGTTAAAAAAAATCTGGTTGATTTCCATTTGTGTAGTTCTAGCACCCTCTGGTGGCTACTTTTTTGTGTTATTTGATTTTTACTAGGGATGTTTTGGCCCTTCTATGTTTCAAATCTACGCTAATCGTCAGATGAAGGTGAATGTAATATGCGTGTGAAGCAAGTCAATATGTGGAGGAACTCAATGTGTGCGTGCATTAGCAAGTAAGCGCCTCAATATTAAGTGTCGTTAGAAATTGTAGGTTATTATGTACAAAAGCGCAATATTGTACGGTACAATATTGTGACCTTTTTTTTTTATATCGTCAACCTCTTCACAATGTCGTATTGTGAGCTTCATATCGTGATAATATCGTATCGTGATGTTTGGATATCGTTACATCCCTAGTATGTAGTAGCAATAATAATAATAATAATGCATCAGATTTATGTGGCACTTTCTCATCATTGGTGTAATAAAGGAGCAAAGATTGTGATTTGTTTTTTCCCTCCCTCCTTCCTCATGTTTACTTTTTCTACTAAGAAACTCGAGGCGCTAACTAGTGATCCCCCAGGCTTCCCGTTCGGTCTCCCTCTATTGGTCATTGTTAAAAAAATAAATATTGGATGGGTTGTGACAGTTGAGATCAAATCTGAGCGTTTTTACATGCTTGGAAACTAAATCTGATTCTGAAGTGCAAATTTGCTCAATTTCAAGGGAATTTAAATATCATTGAAAATAATTTAAAAAGCAGAATCCCAGCTGCTGTATATTTAATCCATTCCATCGAGTCAATATGAGGCCGAATGGATTTTTAAACATCAATTTTTTATGGGAATATTCAACAAAACGTCTTACTTAGGGTTAAGATTTACACGTTAAGCTTGGAAGAATGTTATATTAATGGAAAATTAAGCCTTAATATTTGATTTCAGTGCTGTTCAAACATGAAACAGACTGCCACCTGAATTTTCAGATAAATACATTTTCATACAAATCTTACAGCGTACTGTAACAAGTTACAAGTTTACTGATTAGTATTTTATTATTTTTATTAAAAAAAAATGGCAATAATCAATTTATAGATTCGTATCGGGATTAATCGGCATCGAATCGAATCGTGACCTACGGATCGTGATACGAATCGAATTGCCAGGTACGAGGCAATTCACTCCCCTAGTACTATATATGTAAAAAGATAGGTTTGTATTCATGTATCACAATTTAAAATATATATATTATTGTTGTTACAGTTGTAAAAAACATAGAAAACTATTTCCCATCCGTTGGCAACTCCAATTTCCGTCACCTCTAATGGAAAAGTTATTTCTTAATCCAAACAAATCAGATGTCAACCAGAATCCCAGAACAGTCTCACCTCCTGCCCCAATATTTGTCTTTTCATTTCCTCTTCATCCATCTCTCTCCTCCTCTCATTAGCACCCCCCCCCTTTCACCCGCTCTCAGCTCTGCATGTAATGAAACCTTCCTTTAGTGCTTCTCTTTCATAACAACATCAAGATTAACACAGCAATTAGCAACAAAAACATCCAAATCCAGCGGGGGGGGGGGGGGGGGGGTAGATGTACAATTAACAGAGAGGGTCACGCCGCTCCCTTCTCAGAGAATACTGAGATAAGCAGCGCTTGATTTTTTTGGCGAATTTTTTTGCTAAGCAGCCCCGACGCAAGAGTTGTGCGTTGCGCTAACGAGGCCGCGCCGATGCTAAATAGACGCACGCCGAGATCCGTTTGCCTTGTGACATCTCTCCCGTCTCCGCAGCTGTTTGTCATCGACAACGGGGCGGACGACTGGCGTATCGCCATGACGATGGAGCGGGTTCTGCTCATCGCTCTGGAGCTGCTGGTGTCGGCCGTGCACCCGGTGCCCGGCGACTTCAAGTTCCAGTGGCGGGCGCGGCTGGCCTTCTCGTACGCGCCGTCGCAGGCCGAGGCCGACCTAGACATGGTGCTGAGCGTGCCCATGTTCCTGCGCCTCTACCTCATCGCCAGGGTCATGCTCCTGCACAGCAAACTCTTCACCGACGCCTCGTCAAGGAGTATAGGGGCACTCAATAAGGTCAGAGGTCAAAGGGGGGAAAGGACATTTAACAGAGGGGTGTTGAAACTTTTTCATTGGTGTTACATTTTCTTAGCAAAGAGTAGACTTGTGGGCTACTCAGGTTGTCCTTGGGGCTAATTAATACCCGATGGCACCTTCTTTTTTTTTTAGGGCAATGCACAATAATCAGAGCAAAAAGGTGTTTGCAGTATTTCATTTTGATGCTCCCTCCATCCGCCATTACAAAAAATGTTGCCTCAAAAGCCAGTCTTAGTGGATATTGAGACCTTGACCTTTTAAAACCACAGTACTGTCAAACCCGGTAATCTGCCTATTATAGCACACCACTGTGCCAGGTATATAATATACAGCACAATCAATATTTACCAAGACAAAAATATAAAAAACGTAAATATAATGGATCATACTCACCAGAGATGCTAAAAATGTGTAGATCGCTATACATGTGTTTTGCTAGTTGAAGTTGCCTTGCTTGAACCAACCAATCAGAGGACAGAACAATGCTGACGTTATTTTTGGGCCAGCGAGCTCGACCTCTGGCAAATTTTAAATCTGAGTGGTCAAAGAAAAGATCCAATTGCTAATGTAGCTATCTGCCTTGGGCAGATTAGAATGGCATGGCAACACAGTGGCTGAAATCTGATTGGATGAAAATAATCTAAGTTAACACTCTCATCGAAGTAGGTCAATCAATTGTCTTTCCTATTAATTCATGGTTCATTTTTCCTTTATTTTAGCACAAGCCTAAACTATATGACCGAAAAACTTCAAAACGATGCAACTAGGACGCGCTAAGCACTTTTTCCGACTTGCCGCCCTGCACAAAAAAACGATAAGGTCAAAAAGCTCTTGAGCTCAAATGAGATCTGTGTTCTTTCTCCATCCTCCCAATCACACGTCTTTCCTTTGCGCTGGAAACGTAAGCCACTTTGGAATCCTTCATAAGACAATATGAGATGAGAGCTTGAAATGGGAACAAGATATTACATTCGGCTCAAATGGGCCATGAAAAAGAAAAGATGGAGGGGACGTGGCGGGGCCGCGCAGTAAACGATCAGTGCTGGTTTTGAATGCCGGTAAATGATGATGACGAGGATGAAGAAAGATGCCGTTTATTTTTTTCTTTTTGTCCTCTGGTAAAAGTTAATGCTTTCAAAACAAACTGCCATAAGTTGACCATCGAACCTAAATTGACACATAAAACGACGTGGGCACCAAATGACACCCATTCGTGGATACCCATTTCATAATATGAATAATAATATAAATGACGAGATCTGATGGCGTGTCGAGAAACTTTGTAAACAATAAAGGCGGGAAAATGTCAGATTTTCTGTTCCAGCAATTTGTTACGTCTCTTTACTAACAAACAAATAGACGGAGATGCAAAGCTAACCTCCCTGGTGGAGGTAATTACAAGAAAAGTGTACCCAGGATGAAGATGGTACTGTATATGATATATACGGACTCAGCCAGAACCCCCCCCCCCCCCCCCCAGTAAGTCTTTATATCCCAAAGCGAAATGACTACATTGTTCTCAAGGTCACTCCAAGATGTACCGAGTCACACCATTAAAGCAAATTCATCCATGTTAGCTGCCAGGAAGGACAAAAGCTTCAAGCTGTGCGTGTCAAATTGTATTCGTAACGATGGCGACACGCTGCATGTACGCAGTAGCACTTTTAACTCATTCACTGCCATTGACGGCTATAGACGTCAAAAATTCATTTAAACTATTTCTATTAGTTTAACCTTTTTTTTTCCACTTTTGTTAACATGTGTGAAAACCTAGAATTTTTTTATTGTACATTTAGAATAGAATAGAAAAATTTGTGATTAATTGTGATTTGACTAGTAAAGTCATGCGATTATTATTTTTTTTAATTCTAATTTATCGCATGACTTCAATAATTAACTCACGATTAATCACAAATTTTATATCGGTTCTAAATGTACAATATTTGTTTTTAAGGTTTGCATACTCATACATAGTGGAAAAAGTGGAAAATTAATAGAAATAGTTCAAATGCATTTTTGACGTCTATAGCCGTCAATGGCAGTGAATGAGTTAAAGGGGATGTCAACCCATTTGACAATAATATGTTCTATGCAGCCCCACTAGTCTAAAAATACGGTATTCTGCTTAATATTGTGTTAGTGGAATATGAGTTCAGCAGCCGTTTTTATCCATCTCATGGGGCGGCCATTTTGCCACAGCGCAGTTTCAGAAAACAGGTGAGTTCTGATTGGTTGCTGCCTGAGCCCTGAGCAACTGTGATGTCATCTTCAGTCAACAGCAAGTGGCAAAATGGCCGCCCCCTGAGATGGATGGATTTTGCTGCTTAACTCATATTCCAAAAATGTAATATTAATCAGACATGTGATGTTTTGACTAACGATTTAATTTTAACACAGTGTTTTTAAAACATTGGGTACAAGTAATAAAAAAACTAAGTGAAAATTAAGCCTTTATTAAATAACTAAAACGAATAAAAACAAACAGACCCACCCTGAAAACTACCGTCACTCTGTCAACAACAATGGCGGATAGCCGTGTCGTAGCCGACTTAGCTCGCTTATGCTTTTGCAGCAAAATATTTTGCTTCTTTCTTCCCACGTTCAACAAGCGATGTTATACTTGAATCACCCGCCATTGTCACTTCTCCTGCGTTTGTCTTTTTATGTTGTTTCGAAACATGCAAAGCCATTTTTGTTCTGTAGATTGCAATAAAGTTAGAAAGAAAAAGTGTTCGTCTTCTTCGCTGATTCTTCTTCTATGCTTTCCGTTAACTCCATGTGGCTGCGCTACAGCGCCACTCCAGGCTCGGCATATACATTACAGTAGGGGTGGGAATCTTTGAATGACTCACGACTCGATTCCGATTTTCGGGTGTGCGATTCGATTCAGAATCAATGAGCAATTTTTGATTCAAAATGATTTGATTGACAATGATTTTTGCTTCAATTTATAGATGTTCAAAAAATCGTAATGATCTACTCCAGTCTGACTCGCTAATGCTTATTAGTGAGCTACTCGCGGCACTTTTATTGGAATAGCTTGATCGTGACTTTTTCCTTCTACTCTCTAATGTGGCTACAACTTAACAGTGTATCAGACCGCGTGGAACCACACTGCCCCTATGTGGCCAAATCGGGTACAACATGAACAGCGCTCCCAATAAAGGCACACACAAACAAAAGGAAGACAATATCAAATAATTTCAATAAAATCAATTTTGGGGCATTTAAAATCTATTCTGAATCATACTAAATGAGAATCGCGATCTTTATGAGAATCGATTTTTTGGCACACCCCTACATTGCAGCTGAACACACGCAAATCTTAAAATGCTTCTGTGTGTTCATCTGAAATCGACGTACACTTCTATGTCATCAATTTGCTGTTGTGGATGTTGCAGGTGCATTTTAACACGCGCTTTGTCATGAAAACGCTCATGACGATCTGCCCCGGGACGGTGCTGCTGGTCTTCAGCATCTCTCTGTGGATCATCGCCGCCTGGACGGTACGAGTGTGCGAGAGGTCAGTAGTACAATATAAATATATTGAATAAATACAAAAATGCTTCGTGGACCATAATCAACCCCAGTGTTGTCAACCAGACAAACGAATGAGTTTCAATAAATAGTGCAAAAGTATTTCCCGTCCAACGACAGCACGAGTTTGCACAAGGACAAACATGGAAGAAGAAAAAGGATTTTGAAAGTCTCCTCAAGATGGACGATCCGATTTGTTGAAGTTTTGCAGCCTTCCTAATGCATCACTTGAACTTCTTCCCGGGCAAAAACAAGGCAATGTGTGGATTTATCCGTTGCTTAATAAGCTTATTTAAATGCATAAATGCCCTGCTGGTGGGAAGCCCTCGTTTGGGTGGCATCCAATTTTAATTGGCATTGCCTCTCCTCTGCTAGCCAAACTAATGAAGGGGATAAAAAGAGGGCGTCAAAGGAGGTGCAAAAAGTGTCAGCCGGGCGACGTTCGCGCGACCTGCTCGGCAAACATTGAAGGACGTACAGTAATCGACAGCATGTGTTGCTGATGGATATTTTTTGACAAGACAACATTGAGTCCGATTTGCACAGGATTGGTTGCTATGGTAACAGTGTTGTGAGTGTGTGCGTGAGTGTGTGTGTGTGTGTGTGTGGAGCACACAGATTGGAGCGAAAACAGCTGCGGCTAGGCATTGTGTTCGCTTTCAGGCAAGTGTGCCAGGCTTCATCCGATACTTTTTGTTGGAGTTCCCCGACACGCGTTTTTACATTTAGATTTATTTGCACTGTTATGCAGCCATTATGAATCAGAAATTATGTTCACCTACCTACTATAGTTATGCATTAAATTTTTGAAAATACAATATTGTCTTAGGCTATTAACTCATTCACTGCCATAAATTATTTTTCTTTTTTTTAAGATTATTAAAAAATTAGGGGCAAGAGGCGATAATTTTTTTTATTGTAATTAATCGCATGACTTCACTAGTTAGCTCACGATTAATCACAAATTTTATATCTGTTCTAAATGTATGATTAAAAAATAGGCAATTTTCATACTCTTGTTAACAAAACTGGAAAAAAATTTAAACTAATAGAAATAGTTTAAATTATTTTTTGACGTTTATAGCCGAAATTCTTTTTCAAAAATTCGGGGCGTCAGGCGATTAAAGTTTTTAATCGTAATTAATCGCATGAAATCACTAGTTAACTTGCCATTGATCACAAATTTCATATCTATTCTAAATGCACAATAACAAATTCTAGGTTTTCATACTGCTGTTAACAAAAGTGGAGAAAAAAACTTAACTAACAGAAATAGTTCAAGTAAATTTTTGACGTTTATAGCCGTCAATGGCAGTGAATATTTAGTTAATATTTAAATTAAAAATGTACAATATGCTAGTTTCATTATTTATTTATTTATTAGTGTAGTTTTTCATCTCTCTGCCTGCAATTTTAAGGAATTTAAATTTGATTTCTAAATTAAAACATTTAAAATATATATTTTTTTTTTAAATAAGAATCACTGCTACGCTGTGTGATAGCATATGTTGTATTTTTTAACAATGACATTTTTTTCCCCCACTATTTTATTGTTTGTAGATTGTTTCAATCTGGATTAATTTCATTCATAAAAAATATACTAATACATTTTATTTATAGAGGCAATTTTTAATATTAGATTTTTTTTTCTTAGAAGATTT
Organism: Leptonotus elevatus; assembly: GCF_054856555.1. Taxonomy (NCBI): domain Eukaryota; kingdom Metazoa; phylum Chordata; class Actinopteri; order Syngnathiformes; family Syngnathidae; genus Leptonotus; species Leptonotus elevatus. The sequence continues at coordinate 18,073,499 of NC_141244.1, forward strand.
TTTTAAGCATTATAGTTCTTCCCTTGTTTATTTATTCGGGCTAGGCGAGTACTGATACCAACTATTAGTGTAATCTCGGCCTGATTTCACGGTATCGGTACTTGCTAAGGCGGGGGCCATTGAGAATTTATTTATTTATTGAAATTGATCTGATTGTGTTTTCTATACAAGACACGCATTTTACGAACAAATTGAAATAAATAACGCTAATAGAAAAGTGCTATTAATTTCATGCAAGGAAAAATTCTATATTGTAATTTATATAAGTCTTAAAATTGCCTGTCATTGTTTTTTGGGGAATTTTATGTATCAAAAGTACTATTAGTATCGTTACTTGGTATTGGTATCGGTGACTACTCAAGAGTTGAGTACTGGTATCGGCCTGGGAATTTTTTTTTATTGATCATCCCTATTTTTTAGTTTTTATGCTATGTTTCTGCTCTGTGATAACATATATGGTACCATTGTTATGATTATCATTTTTTTAATCTTTAGATTTAAATGTTTCCCTCCTCATCGTTCTTCTTTTATTAATTTTTTTTAAGAAGTCATCATGAAACCACTATTATAATCATTTTGTAGTATTTGAGAAATGGCAAAATATGAGTCTATTTTACCCTGTGACCACATTGAAACTGTATGTGCATCATGTTGTGCAGGTATCACGACGCACAGGACGTGACCAGCAACTTCTTGGGAGCCATGTGGCTCATCTCCATCACCTTCCTGTCCATTGGCTACGGGGACATGGTCCCTCATACCTACTGTGGCAAAGGAGTGTGTCTGCTCACTGGAATCATGGTGGGTACTCGTGATACGATTAAGTGGGTTTTATTCACTGATCTGAATATATGACTGGAAAAGCCAAGAGCCCGTACACGCCCGTGCAAGCCGTTGAAGCGACAGGGCGGCCATCTTGCTCCTCCCATCTCGCGAGCAGACTAATGTATAAATTATACGGTATACGTATTAGACATATACAGCTCGTAGGCAGTTAGTATAGGGCCGGGGGCTGGGGTGGGTGGGTGGGGGGGGTGGGGGGGTTGCGGGAAGTGGTCACTATTTTTAAGAGGTAAAAAAAAAAAAGATTAACAAGTGGACGATATGTGCTGCTTTTGAAGACCCCCTTTTTCTTTTACCGCTCAGTTCCTTAAACCCTTGATGTTTACAAGTTTCCTGCTGTAAACATCATCAAGCATATAGATTAAACATTTATTTTAAGTAGTGCTGTCAAAGTTAAAGCGATAATTGATTATTAAATCACAAAAAATTATCGCATTAATCATGAATGAATGCAGATTCATTTTGACCATAGATTAGCCTTTAGCGTGACAGCGCATGGCTACGTTTAAGGTAGTACAGGTTGTGTTTGAGAAATAAACACAATTTTATGCATTAAAATAAAGCATTTCATAATGTTTGCGTATCACATTTAGAATATTTGTTCATGTCAAAATATTATTTTAAATTATGCAAGTAATTAACTGATTATTTAGGATGAGCGTGTGCAGAGGATCAAAAAATGTTGAAGACGTCCTCATAATATTAAATCAAAAGAATTAACACATAACCAGTGCTCTTCAAATTTGGCGGGGGAAAAAACGTAGATAAAAAAGGCTTTTTTTATTAAGCGATTAATCGTGATTAATCAAAATTCTAAAATGTGATTAATCTGATCGTTTGACATCTCTAATTTTAAGTTGTAAAATGTCTGAAGTTCTCTTGTTTATGTGAAACAAATTTAAAACATCGTAAATCATGCTGTTTCCTAAGTTTCCAATTTCGATACTGTCGTATGCAGAGAAACGTTTCTTGGGAGGAGCAATATGGCGGCCTCGCGGCTTCAAAGATCGGCTATCCGGTCATCTGGAGGCCAACATAAGCAGCACACGTACCCTTTCTCCCTGCGTCCCGTCCTTGCCTCGTTCAAAAGGTCAACAGATTACAGCGCACTTTGTCCCTCGCCTGAGAAATTGTGCTGCTCGTGTAATACGAACACCCCCCCCCCGAGCTCCCTCGTGAATTAGCCGACTCGTGTGTGTTCGTAGGTGCACAAACAAGAGCGAGGCCATTAATGTTCATGTGTGCGCACACGTCCTGATTGCATAATGAAGGTCCCACCTTTCAAGGGTGTCACATCCTCCCACTCTCAACTTCTCTCGCTCATTCTCCCGTCCCATCTTTTCCTATTTATCACATTTCACTTCCCTGGCTGTCCATCTACTCCTCCTCCATCCTGTGCCGGGCCGCGCTGTTTATTTCTACCCACCGTCTGTCTGTCAATGTCCCTTTCAACGCTCCACTTCCTCGCTCACTTGCTCGGATTCCCCTCAAACCGACTGCTCGCTCGGCGTCTACTTTCTGAGCGATGGGAGACAATTAATCCGACGTGAGGTTTTTGAAGTCATTGCAAATGGCCCCAAAAAAAAGTCTGTCGGGTTTGAATTATTCCGCAAGGTCAGGCAAAGGGAAGAGGATTGAAACGAAACATGTTACCTATGATTGGTTTCCTCAAAGGACATGTAGCACACGGAGGCTAATTGCGAGACACCGCACAGTGTCGCAATTGGGGATGATGCATTTTTTAATATGTTACCTAATCATATTAACGTTCTGAATAACAGAATGATTTTGTTTCTCCGAGCGCGTCAGCTGTCTTTCTCAGAAGTGCTTTTTTTTCTCCTTCAAAAATGCAAATTCATAGTGGCGATGCTTTCAAATCCATTTACTTTCAAGTAATTGAAGCCACTTGTTTTATATTTAGGAATTTGCAGAGGGGAATTATTGAGCGTAAGCTATTATTTATGGAGAAGGTATTTTGTGCTAAGTACAGGCAATGTTTAGGAAAATATCTCAAATTTCTGTATGCATCTGCAAAGTTCAGGCTTTTAAAAACATCACAAAAATGAAATGACATTCTCTCAATCTCAATACTTCAGTTTTTGCTGAAGACTTCTTATGTGTAACTCAAATATTTATCACAAATATAATAATATAAACTCTTGAATGCCCGGCGTGGGGGAGGGTGACTCTCCCGATTGCATGTTGTTTCATTAGGAACGCTGCGAGGCTTAACTCGCTTAACAAGCAGCTGCTCCTATATAACCATTATTAGCTCACAGCTTAAATTCTTTAACATATGTTTACATTTAAGATAAAGACAACTCCAATGTCAATTAAACTTTGATGAAACTTTGCTGCTTGTACCACCATTCCTGACATGTTGATTTGAAATTGAAGGCGAGTCTGTTTTTAGCTGTAAATGTTTAGAGCATTTTAAAATGGAACCAAAAACTATACACTATGCATAATTGCAGTATGAATACTTTATCCGTAACTATGAAAAAAAAACATATTTCACTCTTTCGACGTCAACGCGGCCATACTTAAGCTGTGTTTTTATTGATGAGTTCACTGACTTGTCTGTAATCTATACGAGACGCAAATGTTAGCGTACAAAACATGACATCATGTTACAACATTACATCGACCGCACACCGTAACCTATGTGTGCTAATGCTAATGCAAGCTTTCAGAAATGGCCCCTATGTCAGAAATGGAAACTATGCTGACATGAAAGGCAGATTTCAGTATTTTTGGTGAAATATGCCCTAACTTGTGGATTCTGTTGCTAACACAGTTAGCATGATCCTGCGTTAGCCACAATGCTTCTGTTTATATCACGGACGATTACTATTACTGTGCATGTGCATTACAAATAGGCAGACACCAGCAGTTTCAAGAAAAGAAAAAACGATTAAATTAATTGTCGATCATTTTGATCGTCGACGTAGTCATGACTAGATGACAAATCCTAGCCACCCGTAGCGTGCAGTTTTACGACTCCACGCTGCCCGCGGCTGGACTCGTCGAACAATCTTCTTCAACTAACAATATACCATTTACGATGACATTATACTATTTTAAAGAAAGATGATACAATATTTGACTATATTTCTATGTCGTTGCCATTTTTCATCCATAAAAAGTGTAGCGAATAGCAACCGTTTAACGTAGCTTTTTCTTGCTCGTTTGCACATGTGAAGATGCTGATTAAAAGAATGCAATTGAATCAGCGGGGAGCTTTTGTCAATTAAGACTGAATCTTATTACCTCGGTGAAGGCTAAATGTTCGATAGCGCTCTTCAAGTGGGGAGGATACTGAACGTCCCATACTCGCCGCCGCCGCGGGCTGCATCCTCCGCACGGTACTGACACTGTGCTTGACACACTCTTAAAGAGGACTCCCCCCCACACACACGCACACACAGTGCACGCGCTCTCCTCCCCTGTCGCACACAAACACCCTCATCAGTTTCCAGAGTGGTTTATTTTCACCGCTCATCAGAGGAGGAGCGATGAGTGTTGGAGTGTGCAAGGGAAAACGGCGCCAAGAAGTCCTGCCAAGAATTACAGGTTACACTTTGGGTGACAGGTCAAGGGAAGAAAATGGATTCCTTTGAATTATTCTAATGAGTCTCGCCGTCATTACTATGGCAACGCGCGAGGGTGCACCGGGTGTTTGCAAGCCGGGGAAATGATGGACTGCGCAAGTCGCGGCGATTTACAAAGTACTGTACAGCAAAAGTTGTCCAAACTGCGGTGCATTTAAAGTCTTGTCACACCAGAAAGTTTGTCCATGGCAATTATTATTAAAATATTTCTACACAGACTTGTTACCTTACTTTTATGTACATTTACATGCATAAATAATGGGTGACTAGATTGGTAGCTAGATGTTTGTAGGAGGGAGGTAAGCAGAAGAGGTTTGTGAATTGCGTAGGTAGGCAATGCAAATTGATAGGTAGGTAGGTAGGTAGGTAGGCAGGCAAGCTGTTAATAGACTCTTCAGTTTGTTAAGTCAAAAGTAGGTAGGTAGGCAGGTAGTTAGGTAGGTAGATAGGCAGGTAGGTAGGCAGGCAGGCAGGCTGTTAATAGACTCTTCAATTTGTTAAGTCAAAAGTAGGTAGGTAGGTAGGTAGTATTTTTATTAAGTTGGCTAGTAGACAGAAAAAGTTAGGTGGGTAAGTTGGTAGTTTTTGTAGTAATTGGGTTGTTAGCTAGTTGGGTAGTCAATTAGGTACAAGTAATTCATTATGTCGTTTATTAGATAGGTCGTCAGTCAGTCGGTAGTATACACTGTAAAGTCTTTAATAGAAGGTTCATGGACTAAATTAGTAAGGTGGGTACGTAGGTAAGTTGGTAGTAGACTTCAGTTGGTAAAGTCAGAAGTAGGTAGGTAGGAAGGTAGGTTGGATCATAAGTTGGTAGTTGAATTGGTTGGTTAGTTAATTATGTACGTAAATAAGTAGGTAGACATTAGTAGGAGATTGGTGGGCAGAATAAGTTAGTGAGTTAACTAGATTGGTAGGTATCTAGTAAAATATTGTCTATATACTGTAGTTGTTATGTGTTGTACTAAAAGTTAATCAGTAGAATAATATGGTTTGGTAGAATGGTACAGTAGTTGGACAGAACCGGTAGGTAGGTAGGTAGGTTGGTTGGTTGGTTGGTCAGTAGTATAAATGTGTTGGTTAGTTAATTAGGTACGTAAGGTAAGTAAGTAGGTAGTTGGGAGAAGGTAGTTAGATAGAATGAGTTGGTAGTATTTGGCAGGTAGCTAGGAATCGACCGAGGTCTACATTATTACCTGTCTGTGCAGGTGTTTTTTTTTTTGTCTTTTCAGAAGCTTTTTCTTGAAGCGAAAATGATCCAATTGTCTCCTTGCGGCTTGTAATTGTCGCGCAGCGGCACAGATGGTAATTCCCCATTTTCTGACAGCGAGTGCGGATGGCTGTGCCGTGGCAGAGCAAGCGAGGGGAAACACTCGACCGCATGAAACAAATCACAGCGGCTCGCCTCGCGTCAGTCCGTCTGCAGAGATTGCACAGGGAACCCCGCCGGAATCCAACACGCGTGGGCGTGCACACAAAACCTCCCACGCACGCCTGCACACGTGTATGCACAATGTCTGAATAGAGCAATCAGCACCGTGCTGATTCGGACCACAGGGCACAATTGCACATGCAGAGCTTCACGCTGTGCTGTACATATTGTGCTGCAGCAATTCATCAAAAGCTTTTTTTTTCATCTACAGCAGTGATTTTTTGAAGTGCGCTATATGAAACACAACTCAAATGCAAATAAATAAAACTGCTTTTATGATATGTAATTACTGTTAGTTGGGACCCGCCAAAAATCACTGTAGTGTTGTTTGTGTGCATTTAAGGGTCGTGGCCTTGTGAGTGATGTCAGTTCGTGTGCTCAGAGAAGATAGACTCGGCTATAAACATCCCAATTTACGAACGGAAGGGCTCCCTTTCCGCAAAACAAACAAACAATAAGTAGTACGTTGTGTATTTAAAACATAGCTTTGCTTCCCGAAAGTCCATTTAGCCTAATGCAAACAGATAATGCAAAACGCCATCGACGGGCTAATGAATAGCATCAGCGTTGCAGTTTTATAAATGTTGTTATACAAACATTATAAAAAAATATGATATGCTTTTTGGGGGGGTGGCTTGAATGAATTCATGGCATTTCCAGCTGAAACACTCGTATCTCAAATAGAATGGTCATGGAACAAATTGAACTTGTATCTCAAGGCACACCTCTACAATTTTTTTGCATTTAATCTTTTAGTATTTTAAACCATTTATTTAGGTACAATTTAGTATTTAAGTTTCACCGCATTTGCAATGAATTTCAATAGATTGATTGTTTTTAGTAGTTTTCGTCTTATAAGTGAATTGTTCATGTTCCAACCATGCATAATGTTTACAGTGCATAACAATAATAATAAATAAACATTTTAGTCGGATTTAATCAGATGATAATAGTTACAGTATTTGGAAATCGGCATAAATCAACCGATTCTTTTTTGTTTGCCTGTTTTAGTAAACCTCTCATCAAAAAAAATCATACAAAAAAAATTGGCTGATTGCTGTCGATTTTTAAAGAGCGACCATCATCCAATTAAATTAGCCATGTGATTAATCTCTTGATTAATCTCTTCCTCTTTTTTTATCTCTGTTGTAAAGTTAATCAAATACAAAAAGACAAAGTATTGTAAACCATCAAATGTTATGCCTGTAATTCAAATATATATTGTTATAAGTGTGGCCAAAAAAGGAATCATTTTAATTAATCAGCTGATGAATCAGAATTTTCGGAATTTTATTTTGTCAAATATCGGCCTCAAAAACGCCATACCTATCTGTTTTATAGTATTGGTTTAGATCTGTATGGAATCTGTGGGTTTCCATCGTCTTACGTCATATTTTATTCATTCGTTGGTTGTGGATGAGCGTATAGACTAATGCTGTTTGTGTGCTGCATTTGACTGAACCCGGGCAAAGTTATTTTGGGGAACAAACTTGTGCTTATTGGATGCCTTTCCCCCTTCTTCTCCCGCTGCGAGGAAGGAGGAGGCGGCCATACATTTTCATTAAAGGCGCTTAATCTTAATTCATTGCTTATCAGGAGATATGTGACCTCATTAACATTGCCTTCCTTCGCCACCGTCGTCCGCTTCCTCCAGGATTCATCCTGCCTTTGCTATTTGTATGCACTCGCAGCACTCCGCTCTCTTTATCTTTGCCTCCCTCTCTCCATCCCTCCTCCTTTTTTCTCCATGCAACCCCCCCCCCTCCCCTCCTCTTCCCAGCACTCAGCGTCCCCATTGAAAACAGTATCTAATCTGAAAGTTAACTAAGTCTGTCGTCCTCCCGATGTTCCTCTTCAGCGCTCAAGCGCCGCTGCTCGGCAAAGCTGCCAGCGCCCGTTCCCCGACATCCCGGCCTCCTGTCGACTGACACCGTGTAATTAAGATCGGCGGCGTCCCATTAAATGACATTATGGAGTGTCAATCTCGGATGCGTATTTGAGAAGTATGGAAGGAGGGATCTTACAACAGATGGATTGGAAGTTAAAATAGACTTGGCTTGCTTGTCGACATGAAAAACTGCGGATATGGAACGGAACTCTCCAACCTAATCCTTTTTTCCTCTCTCGTCCCTCTCTCTCCTATCACTCCTGTTTGGCGCCGTCTTGCTCATGTTTGTGCTCCCCTGTCACTCACTTGGGGTTTAATTCTCAAAGTCAAATTAGCCGATTCCTCCTCCTCGGTTCTGTTTCCATCGATATCCCCTAAAATCTCCCACCCCCGCCCTCTCTTGCAGGGTGCCGGTTGCACGGCTCTGGTGGTTGCCGTGGTAGCTAGGAAGCTGGAGCTAACCAAGGCCGAAAAGCACGTACACAACTTCATGATGGACACGCAGCTCACCAAGAGGGTGAGTAAAGGCCTCGCGTGCCGTCATTGTGCTCGTCTCGCTGAATGTGTGTGTGAAGGCGAGAACATTTAGTTTGTTGTGTTTTTGAAAAGGTACAGACTCAGTAATATGTATGGGACACTATTAGCATCAATAATGGATAAGTTACTTCCAAAATCTGTAAAGTAATTCAAAAGTGTAACATAAGGGGGGGGGGGGGGGGTGTATGTAGTGTTAACGGCCGCCGTTTGCAAACGATTCATTCAAACAAACGAATCTCTAGCAAATGAGCCGAATGGAATCACTTGCTGAACTGATTCGTTCCTTTCTCCAATCAACTCAGCTCAGCCGTCGGCATGTCAAGCTAAGAGTGGAAAAGCCGCTTTCTGTCACTCGTGAATCTTCGGCGAATGACGCGGCCGGCGTGCGGGCGTGACTCTCGATTCCGTTAACTGCGAATGAACGACACGTATCGGTCAGTGAACTCTGATACGGCGCTGAGTGGTTCTAAGCGTTTTCTCCTCATGGGGATATGCGTTCATTGGCTTCCGTTTCTCCGAGTTAACGACTGTTGAGTCAAGCCACATGAGCGCATACACGTTCCCATTATCTTAACAGACGACACATATAAAAAGTAATGAGAGGAGGGGAGGGGAGGGGAGGGGAGGGGAGGGGAGGGGAGGGGAGGGGAGGGGAGGGGAGCGCTGAGTAAATTGGAGTGTGTTGAGCAGGCTACAAGTCTGTTGGTTTCAAAATGATTACAGTAAACTTTTCTGGTATGTCTTTACAGTACGCCGGTGCCTTGAGATGCGAGTGACCCAAACTTACGTGTTTTCACTCAAATATTTTAATATTATACTACCGTATATTTGTCTTGGAGCTCATCTTCAAATTAGCTGTTGTGGTTGTAATATTTCATGGCTGACATCTCTAAGCAAACTAGTCAAGTAAATTTGGTGATCTGCTTCCTTTTTTTAGCAGAAAAACAAAACATTTTGGCTCACTACAGTAAACATTTTTCATTTTCAAAAATTAATCAGGAGCCATTCCCAGTGTGAGCTACCATTTGCCCAACCCTGAATTATGGTAATAACTAGAGCTGCAGCTATCTAATATTTTGATACCGCTGCCAAAACAAAACAGTGTTTATCCGTTTTCAGTGGAAAAGGAAGAGGAGCGCATTTATCGGTTAGCAAATCTCGTTGGGTGTTTTGCACGCCAGGCGGGGATTGACAGCTTGTCCTTTCGCTACGCCTCCTTTACCCTCCATAACAACAGCATCGCTCCCGGGGTTGGCCGTGACAGTGCCGTGTTATTTTACGTCGCGGAAGCAATAAAAGGTTATCTCCTTGGCTCGCTAAATGTCTTACTGTCTTTCCATCACTGAGCATTTCCCTCCAGTTCGCTTCCACAAGTGTGACATTTGTCTTTTTCCCGTCCCTGGTTTTCAATCTGTCATCTTCTGTTCTTGGCTTTTCTTTCACCATTTGGCCTCCCTTCCTTCGCTCTTCTGGCCCTTTTCAATTTTTCATACAATTGAAAGACCCACGTTTTAAAAATAGCGCCCGGTATCAAATATGTAGAATACATTATGGCAGCAGAGTATGTGGGAGACTGAGCGATGAGGGATGATCAATGACTTTGTGACGCGTTTGTCGGGTGGTCCTCTGGGCATCCTAAACGTGTTTGACAAGGCAGTGCTCACAAGGGAGTATTTGTGTCAATTCTCATTAAAAACTTAGACTTTTTTTTTTTCATATTTCTTGAATAAATGCCTTTTTTTTTCTTTTTGAATGAGCTCTCAGCAGCATCCGTCATTTGCTGCTGGAGATTCAACAGTGAACAGACCCCCAAAAAAATCCGCCCAGAGCCATTTGTAATCCATGCATTAGGCACACGTGTGGGCTTTTTAAGAAATATAAATACATCATTGTGGTTGTGAATTTTGTGACCTTTTCCACTTCTCCCCCCCTGTGAGTGCTCATCCATCCCCTCGGGACGTTCTTCTCCGGCTTGGCTGTAATGACCGCCATATGAAGTATTTTGTTTGCATATTGAAATTTTTATTTTATTTTTTCTGCGGAAATGTCACACAATTTAAAAAGTGATGTGATCTCAATTAACACACTCCGGGAGTGTCACGGTGACATTTCCTGCAAAGGGTCCTGGGTTTTACGCGGCGGTAATTGTCTTTTGCCCTCGATCACTGAGCGACTAATGATTGAAGCTGTTGTGCGCGCGATTTACATGCGCCGGCCGGGCCTTTCTCCGTCATATAGGCGCAACACGAGAATACAATCACTCAAGGCTGTAATGATGAATAATGCAACAATAGACTCCCCCTGACATCCTGTCCATCTTGCCGACGCTGTACATACACCGAGGGAAACGGAATTACACCGAGACCCGTGCCGTTTACTTCAGTGGCATGGTGTCGCCTTTCAATGGACGGACAAGAATGGATTGCCAATTAGTGGAGACCGTGGCTATTGGACCACGTTGGTGTGGGTATGTGTGCATTGCGAAAACTTGGGGAGCTTGCTCTGCTTTGTTATAGTACGTCAATCCTGGCGAGCTCGGTCTGCAGACACAATAAGATCTGAGGAGGCAATCTTGAACACACAGCGAAATCGACAATGTGAATTCAACACCTACAGAGTTGAATTTAGCTCTTCAAAAGTGCCAATATTGGTCCACACTAAAATATTTAAAACAACACTTTAAAAAGTGTTAAACCTTAATGGCAGTTGAAATTTAACATGTAAGTAAGTCAACACTGGTTAGTGTTGATTTTACACTACGCTGATATTTTGCCTCGCAGCACAGTTACTCATCACCACTCCAATAATCAACCCTAAGACTGAATTCTGTTTGAATCGGAATCTGTTCAATTTATTTTTTATTTTTTGTAATGTGTTCAATTAACGCAGTCAAAGTTGAAAATGCCAAACTTTAACAGACTGCAGTCTCTTCTGTGAGTGAAAATGACTTCACGGGCCCAAACTCCTTTTGTTTTTAATGCAATGTGTTTCCCAGTGATAAGCGAGGAAGAGGAAAACGGCGCAAACTTGTCTCTCAAACTGGAAAAGTGCAGGTGTGAAGATGGAACTTAACTCGTTCAAACCCAAAAACGTATATAAATGCGTTTTGTGTACTTTTTTCTTCACTTCCCAAAACGTATTTATATGTTCTTTATGTTTTTTATGGTAGAGCATATAGAAGGCTTTGATGCAGCTTCTGGCGGCTGGCTCTCTGCCAAGCAATGTGAAACGCCAAAAAAGAAAGCAAGTTAAGCCTCGTAGCGTTCCTAAAGTGACGATCAAAAACTCTTGAATGCGTCTGGTGAATGACGAGAGCACGGCGTGGGGGAGGGTGACTCTCCCGATCGCATGTTATTTCTTTAGGAACGCTACGAGGCTTACCTTGTTTTCTTTATAGGCGTTTGCACACAACGCTCGGCGTTGTGTATTGAGATGGCGAATGTTTTTGGTTTTTGTTAGCAAATCATCAAAATTTGAACTATTCTAAACTAATTAATTAATTAATTATTAATTATTTACAATTTTAAAATGTAATTTAGCTAAGCTTATACATAAGTCTTTTTTTTTCATATCGCAAATCTTCTTGTTGCTGGCAAGCTATTAATCATATATCATACTTGTGCCAGTCCGATCAACTGCCAAGTCATCATGACATCACAATAAGTGCCGATGCACGCTGAGACTTAATCAGCGACGAGCTAACACAACGCGCAGGGTTAATTTCAGTTCAGCTGAGTGTTCCTCTCCCCTTAATAGGATTTAAAATCTTAATTGATAATAGTTAACATAACCCCGGAGTCGATGGCGTGTGAGGTTTTAATTGCTCATATGAGATGTCGGGACTAGCATCAAAGGTTTGAGCTAAACGGCTGCAGGCGCTACGCTACAAGTCATTATACTTGCTAACGGAACATTCACTGTTGATGGTGGAAAACTTCTTGCAGTTTCTAAATGAGTGCAGTTTCCTCCACAATCTCAATTAAAAGCACCATGATCACTTGAGCGAGAAGCAATTGTCTGCTTAAAAAAAAATGGCACCACTTCATGAAGTCATAATGTTCAACAAAAAAAAAATATGACATCTTGTTGAGCAAAATTTGTACTCTGATTTGGCCGCCAGTCCGCAGCGTCGGCTAATTCATTACTTTTAGAGCGAGTCGTCTCGCCAAAGAGAATATGCTGCAGTATCGCTCACTGTTTGCGCCATTAGCCAAATGGGAACAGCCCATTCCCCAGAGGTGCCAGCTCACTTCCACTCCAAAAGAAAACAAGAGCACTCAATTGAGCCAAGCTGGCCGCCAAGCTGGCCGCCAAGGCCGAACACCTCGTGCCCTGGAGGTGCTGACAATTTAAATAGACGTTATGGAAAGCTGACTTTTTAATTGCCTGTATGCACAAATGATGTCTCTGGAGTGCCCGCCCACCATTCAAGTGTGAAATTAGGCAACCAAGTATTTTTTTTCAAAGAGGGCTACGTCAGATAATGTCGGTAAACAAGCTGGCCAACCATAACTTGGCAGCAATCTAAGTTTAGAGCGGCCATTTTCTTTTCTTTTTTTCACAAGATAAGTGAGATAAATGTAATCACTATCATGTCAATGCCAAAAGATAAGCAGAGCTGCAATATTGTTGAATGCACAGAAAAGTGAAAAGCTTTCAACCAACTTATTTTTTCCTTCTTCTTTTTTTGCGTAAAAACGTAGAGCTGCTCAATTATGAAGAAAATATTAATCATGATTATTTTGGTAATAATTGAAATCACGATTAGGATGGACATTTATTTTTTGGTACAAAACAAGAAAATGTTTAAAATAAAATAAAATTATTTGTTACTTTTGGATGAAACAAAATTTATTAAAATAGTTATTTTTAAAAATTTTAAAAAGGTAAACATTTAAATTTAAACAACTCAAAAATTTGTATTAATAATCTTTTCTTTACGATTATGCTGATTTTGCAATTGTGGAGTGTAATAATGGAAATTGTAATTGAATTTGGATTAATTGCACAGCCCTAAAAAAAATATAGTAAAAACAGAAGAAGAGACAAGGTAAAAACTAATTTAAATATATTTTCTTTCAGAATATAACTACCATTGGAGTATTTTAAATTTCCTTCCTCAATTAGCTAGCCGATTTATGTTCCAGAAATATTCCGACCAAGCAGGCTGTGACCTCCCCCTCCCCCCATTAATATTACCTAAACCCACCGCGCCACTTTTTTTAATTTATTTTTTTCTTTTTTAATAACTGGACATCAAGATTTACCTCTTTGCCGTCACTGTGGCCGTAAAGGTCAGACCTGAAAAATCTCCACTTGTCCAGTCAGCACATGGAGGAACAAGGTGGCCACTTGTCGCCACGGTGACCACTCTCTTTGTTTATGTTTTTGTCCTTTCCACCTAATCACCAATTCCCCACATACACACAGGTATTAAGGTCATTAAGGCAGAAAGGGGCAGGCACAGCCATAGTGAGCGATTGATAAATCCCTCACAATATGGCAACCACTGTTGTAACACGTTTCCCGTGTACCTGACATAAGGCGTGCCGTGCGCGAAATGCAACGGGAACACATCTTTGACCCAGATGGCACCAACACGGCTCCCCCACCAACAAACCATATGCTGCTGCTATCGCTGCTTAGCTTCTGTTTACTTTCCGGACTCCATTTAAAGTGGATATACTGTATATATAAAATAAATTTTAAAAAACTAACACACCCATGTTCAAATGCCATTTTTATGTGATATATTTTTTTAAAAAACATCTTTTTTTCTACTATTAATTGTATACAAAAGAGGATTAGGGCCAGTAAAGAGAGAGAAAAAAAGGTTTGGCAGGATTCTGACTTTAATCTCATAATTCAGATTTTAAAGTCATAATTCTGAGATTAAAGTGGGAATCCTGCCCCCCCAAAAAAAAATTATATCTTCACTGGCCCTCTTCTAAAATATCTCTAAAAGAGAGGGGACATATAAATAAACAACTGTAAAATATAAAAAATTGAATAGAAATGTGCTGTTGTTTGTTATTTCACTGTCAAGCCATATTTCCCCCACTTGATGATGATGTCATACTACATTTAACACCTTGGAACTTCTTCTTATTTATTTTTTTTTACCCTTTTCCGGACTGATTCCTTTGAACAAGGAGATCCCTGCGATGCTATAGAAGCTCTCTGTGGACTTTGACTCATGCTTGTGCAGATGTGACTTCAAAAATGTCAAGAAAAACCTACACGGTTCATCAAAGGCACTTTGAATGGCGGCAGGTGTACAGACTCTCATTTAACATGAGTTTGAATGGGATTGGTTCATTTTGAACACACATGATCTCAATCGTTTATTTTTACTCCTCACTCGTGAAAAGCAACAACAAAAAAATCTGATGTGGTGTTTGAACAAGGGCGTGTCAGCTGCAATTTTAGTAATTTCACTTCATCAATGGAGTTAAAGCTGCTTTAGTCCCTTCGGGGAATTGAAAAAAAAGAAAGCAGTTGCAGGCGACAGTGTATTAGGCTGATTACAACCGGCTGGAATTCGCATGCTGAAGAGCGTGAGACAAACACGTCTTAATATTACATTTGTATATTAATCATGAGGATTGTTGCACTTGTAAAGAAAATGAGCCACCGAGAGCGTTTTTGATTGAATATGATAGTGGGATGTTCTTACAGCATCACTCCTCATTTGACTTGAAACAATGACTCACCTGATACAACAGGGTGAGGCACATTAATGACTAATGAACTTGTTAATACGTGAGGACGTTCTTCAGAGGCCTTCTCTTGATTAAAAAAATAATAAGAAAAAAAAAGGAACAGGCAATGATAAACAGAATTAACAAGATAGGTTTAAAGGTCAACTTCTAAAGATTTGTCACCTGGAAACCCAATTATTGTCCTACAATCTATAATCTCAATACTACATTGGAACCTGCTAACACTATTGAATGATAAAACTAAATGTCGAACTGAGTAGTGATGTCACTATCAAGTAGTTTTAGAATCGATTAACCAATCGATTAATCAACTAATCTGATTCATTTTAATTTGGCATTGAAGTGTATCATAAAAGTATTTTGCCCCCTGATTAGTCACTGGTTTTTATTTTAGTATACGTATAGTAATTTAAACCTGGACAATAACAATGAGTATTCCCTCGTATATTTTTTGTGGATTCCCACCAAAATTCAATAGTAACACCATTGGCACCGTTCCTCCATCACCGAAATTCAGGTCAATATTCAAATTTGTCAAGGTTACTTGCTCATAAATGAATGCTGATTAAAACCAAATATCCTTGATGTAGGTAGGTAACATACTACAAAGATGCGGTTGCCCTTGACAACGTGCTATGATTGTGCCCCTCAACAGCCGTTTTCACACGACCTGTAAAACGTCAGCATCTTTCCAGGGTCTCTGTTCTATATTCCAACATGAAATTGTCAACCCAGCAATGTTCTACCTTTTAAGGTAGAATGAGAAGAGGGACGCCACTTTTTGTGTAAGATGATGGTAGGAAGGAATTTTTTGTATATGTCAAACCAGACGCTGGCGCTTGATGTCATCATGCTTCTGATTATCCGCCTCTTAATGATCATTAGAGAAGTTCTGTATGTACTGCAGCTGCAGGATGTTTTTGTTCGGATTCTGAAGGCCCTGGGCAGATTACATGGGAATCACGTAGAGACTCAAATCTGGAAGCAATGAAGCTTGAAACGCTATGAAATGTGCACACAATGCTAGCAATATCCTGCTATGCTGGATTTGGGGTCTAATCCAATTACACAATACAGCATAATAAAATTGAGAGCGGGTCTTCTGTTAGAAATCGAATAAACCAATTTTGTGGGAGGGAAAAAGGCTTAAAAGTTGAACTCTTGATGAGGCCACTCGGCTCTTTTGTTTGCCAGCTTGACTTCATATGTGTCAAAAGTACACGCATTAGGGCAGTATTGTGTAAGTCCATGTGTGTCCGTGTGTGCGTGTCGGGCTTGACTGCAGTTGGATGGGTGCTGATTAGCCAAGCTGCCGGGGTCTTTTGTGCTCCTCAGACGGGGGGCTATAATTTCCCTTTGTTCAGGGCTCAGCATCTCTTTGAAGTCTCTCATTCAATTTATGTCCTTCTCGAACATCACTTCTCCCTGCCACGCTGTTCGCCATTTTGATTTTGGTGTAATCCCGCAGCCTTTCGTTAAAATCGTCATAATCGTCATCCATGTGTGAGACATGTTGTACATTCATAGATATAGTGGTTCTTAACTTGGGTTCAATGGAACCGCAGGGGGTCAGCGAGACAGTCTCAGGGGGTTGGTGGAGGTCATTGTAACCCTTTTCATACTATGTCAAGCAAAAAATAATAATATGTGCAATATTAGTTTGCATGTATAACAGAACAGATGGTGTTCCACAGGGTTCAATTCTGGGGCCTCTGTTGTTTTCTTTGTATCTGCTGCACCTGGGTTCCATTTTAGGAAGACAGCAGTTGCTGCACTTTGTAACAATTTGCCCCAAAACATCTTTACAATATCCTTTTTATTTAACCATTTATGACTGACATTTTGTTTAAATTAGTAGATTAACACCTTAGCTGTTCATAATGGGAACTCCTGCCAATAGTTCTAAAACAGGATTCGGGTTCGAATTTCCCGCCCTCTGTCTGCGGATGTGACGTCATGTGCGGGTTGTTTATGTGAAGAAGGGAAAATGCAGTTTCATTTTTCGGCCACTGGCAGTAGCGATTCGAAATTCAATATTCTGTGTTCAGTAGCTTTAAAGGGGAAGTCAACCCTAAACATTTCTTGACAATAATGTGTTATATGTGACCTCACTAGTTTAAAATGACATTCTGATTTAATATTACAATTGTGAAATATGAGTTATGAAGCAAAATCCAGCCGTTTTTATACATCACAGTGCTTAACTGATTCACTCCCAACTGTTTTACTGGATTTTGACTGATTTTGCAAGGCCCACAGAATATTGTGTTCTATTGCTTTAAAAACATCTACCAAAAGAAAGATTAGTCTCTTCTTTTATCAGGAAAAAAGTATACTTCTATCTGTTTCCATTTTGCAGCAATTAGCATTAGAATATAGCTAAGTTTCATCATTATTCACAAATCTGTTTAGAACTGTGGGTAAATGAGCTATTTTCAACATGGCCCTGGTTGATCTCTTTTACTCTACTGCCGTTTTTGTAATAACTACCATTTCTTCAATCGTTCTTTGCAGTTGAGAGGCCTTCTGTATGCTCGCATAAAATTTTGTTTTGACACTTAAAACATTTTAAATAGAACGTATTTGTACGTGTTTGGGAGCAAATGAGTTAAATGCTCAGGTAACGGCCAATCACGGCCCGTTTTCTGTGTTTGCTCATGTGACATTCGCAAGCTGACCTCTTAGACACTTTGATGTAATTTTCAGTCGACAATGACTGGCAAAATGGCCGCCCCGGGTAGGTTTTGCTGCTTAATTCTTCACTAGTGGGGGTGCATAGAACATATTAAAATAAAATATTTGACTTTGGAAATGTCAGTGTTTTGATTGGTGGAAATGTTACCAAAAAAGAACTTGTTAAAAAAACGTTAGCTTAAGACCACAAAAAAAGCATGATCTCTATTCTTCCAATTACAGAGTCGTGGCAGGTTTGTTTGTGTTTATGGTAGCAATCTCCCATCCTGATTGTATAAAATAATTGCATTTCCCAGCCAAGCCAGCTAATAGGAAGAAATAACCATCACTGAACTGGCTGCTCTGTGGAATTATTCCACACTGGCACTGTATCAGCCCCGAGTATTTTTCTCTCAGTTGTTGTCATACAATGTGAGACGATTGTTTTTTAATAAACCACCGCGCCGGATTACATGCAGCCAGCCATGTTGATGCAGCCCATTTGAGCTGCTCTAAGATATATTGTGGCACAACGTGCGAGGGAGAGACTCCGCTTGGTCCCTAAGGAACCGGCTGTTTATGTGTGCTTGAAAAGCTTTGGCAGGCAAAAGTGTGTGTTTATGCGTGTGAGTGTGTCTAATACATATTGACAATGAGGGCATCCTTTATGAAAAGGAAGCACGCTCAAGTGTTTTTTTTTTTTTTAAATCCGCGTCAAGGAAAATGAGCAAATGGCGGACAAACCGCTTGCAAGGCTCACCTGTTGCTTAACGATGTGTGTTTTTCGTGTACGTCGCCTGGGAGCAGATAAAGAACGCGGCGGCCAACGTGCTGAGGGAGACCTGGCTCATCTACAAGCACACCAAGCTGATGAAGAAGATCGACCACTCCAGAGTCCGCAAACACCAGCGGAAGTTCCTGCAGGCAATTCACCAGTGAGAGCACTCGCAACTAACACACACCCACGAATACGTGCGCGCACACACACACACACACACACACACACGTGCGCACGCTGACGCTACCTTTGAAATCAGTTGCATCCACCCACGACTTCAATGACTCATCATCAGCCAAATGTTCATCCAGTCAAATACAGTTGTGGCTAATCGACATGCATCTTTCTTTTACAAACGCTTTGATCGTCATAACTAATGTACTGATTAGAATACAAGCGCATATAGTTCACTGTCGGACTACAAGCGTTTCATCAATGGCTGGTTATCTTTTAGTAAATCCCCAAAAAAAAAAAAGGTTACAAGAATGCATGAGTGTGTATAACATTCAGAATATTTGTTCATGTCAAACTATTGGGGTCATTTTTTTCCCAATTTCAATTATGCAAGTAATTAACTGATAGAAAAAGAGGATGAGCGTGTCTAGTGTATAATAATAATAAAAAAAAAATGTTATCATAACATTAAATGTCGAAATAATTAACGCCTAACAGGTGCACTTTAAATTTGGCGGGCAATTTTTTTTAATAAAAACCTTTTTAATTAAGCCATTAATCGTAATTAACTTAAATTCTAAAATGTGATTAATCTGATTTTTTTTTAAAAATCGTTTGACAGCTCTAGTAATAATTGAAATCCCGATTAGGACGATCTTTTTACGTAAAAATTATTTAAAAAAAATAAATTCTTTGGAACACTATAATTATGCAAGTTATTTTTGGATGAGACAAAATGTATTAAATAAGTTATTTTAAATTTAAAAAAGGTGGAAATGTATCAATTTAAACTAAAATTAATATTAATCTTTTTGAATTTCAATTAATTGCACTGCCCTATTTTGTCCCCGACATGGCAAAATTAGCAAATCCCAAATTACAATAAAACAAAAAAAAGGAAAAAAAACTATGTTAGACGTACAGCTTGACTAGAGTTGGAACGATAACGGCAATATCGCGATATTAAAACTGCCACAATATTGTCGTCGTCATGTCACGATATTAAAAGCAGCACATTAGTTAAAAAGGCCAGGTTGATTTCCATTTGTGCAGTTCCAGCACCCTCTGGTGGTTAGTTTAATAGTGCAGTTGAATTTTTATTTAGCATGTTTTGGCCACCTACGTTTAAGACCTATTTCGTGTGCCTCAGTATGAAGTGTTATTACTTACCTGTAATATTTGAACTATATGTATAATTATGACCTCAGCTCATTAGAATTGTATAGATGAGACATTGTTTTAAATGACTGGCCAAGCTTACAAAAACACTAAATATTGTGCTTTTTTTTTTTCCAATATGAGCTCTTTTTATTCTTTACGATATAATGCGTTTTAACACAGTATCGTGAGCACAAAGAATGCAGTACAAAGATTTTCTTAACGCAAACTATATAGCAATAACAGTAGATGTCTGTGGATAATAATTAATAATAATACAAACGTTTACAGTTATTTGGAACGAGGCATTTCAAATCAACTTGAAGCCACATGCTGCTTCACCAAGTCTGAGGACAAATACATTGTTATTGGACCCCATTTTGCAGCCTAGCATGGTAACTTTTCATATCGATTTGCATAATAGAATATGGAAAACTAACTGCAGAATTAATTGATTACTATGAAATAGCCATTTTTAGTTTCATTTATTTTACACCCTAACCTAGCGGTTAGCATGTTAGCCTCACAGTTCTACTCCCTTAACATGGCTTCTCCAGCTTAAAAATAATTTATCTTGGTCTACTTTTTTTTACATCACAAAAATCTAGCAGGGGTGTGTAGACTTTTTATATCCAATGTAAAACAGCATTTCTAATGATGGATTTCTTCCCAACCGCGACAATTTAGAAGTGCAGTGACATATAATCAGCCAGCACTTGATTATAAAAAACACCTGATTTCATTTTCGAAATGACAATCAGAACTTTCTAGTATTGCACTGTGTTCCCAGAACTCCACCACTCCTATTTATAATTGCCTGGCAAGCTTATATATAATAAGTAATTGTATTCCCCTTTGTTTATTTCCCCAAAGGCCTCATTATGCCCAAGGTCTCGTCATATTAAATGCAGCTTTTATTTATTCCTCCAGAGCTCTCAGTTCCGACAGAGCTAAAATATTTTGTCCCCTGATTTATAATGCCGCCGCAGAGGGAGAGCACACAATGTTCCTGAATGTTTGCACACTCGCGAATCCAGACGCAGCTAGCGGCAAAAGGTGAAGCAGGGCAAGGTGACCGTGCCAGTGTTGTTGTCACACGGCCCGCCGGGGATTAACTGACCACTGTGTACTCACTGAGATGCAACTTTGTACGGCTCTAGCTATTGTGTATGTGTGTGTGTGTGTGTGTGTGTGTAGATTACGCAGTGTGAAAATGGAGCAGAGGAAGCTCAGCGACCAGGCCAACACTCTGGTGGACCTTTCGAAGGTGAGTCGCGTACCACAAAGCCTCGGTTAATGAACTCATTTAAAACATTTCCTTCAGTGCAATTTGTGCCGTCGCCATGACGACCTGCCTGTTTGTCTCTCCTTGGCAACCGGAACGAGTGTTATGAAGCAGGGATGACTGAGTGGGAATGTGAGGAGAAAAGAGAGGAGTGTTTTTCTTTTTGATTCTGTGACCGTGTGGGTGTCTGAGTGAGCGTGTGATCTGACAAAAGTGCGTGCGTGCGTGTGCGTGTGGAGTCCTTCCTTTCATTCTCTGTGTTCTCACAATGTTCCAGAGACTTCCCTCAAGCCTCCTCTTTATTCCTGCATCCATTCCCTCTCGGACATTTTTGTTCTTACTCACTCCTCTCAGGCGGCCTATTTTAACGTCTGCTCCTTCAAAACCCCTTCCAGCGTCTCTCGTCGTTACATTCAAACACAACACAATATTGTCCTTTGCACGCTTAGTAACAAGATTAGACCTCCCCCAAGGCCCAACGACAATGGCAGAGAGTGGAAGGGTGGTCTCTATTAGCTTTGCAGCTAGTGAAATCCGTTGTATCGCGGCAGTGGTGTCTGAGGCGCTTCTTTCTCAAATGGCTATGTTTAACCAGTGTCGTAATATAAAATGCTTAATATTTGTAAGTGCTAGCTTAATGGTAACATTGCTAATAACTTAGCCACCGTGCTAATGCTAACATGTTAAACTCTTGTAATTTTTCTAATGCTCAAATTCTAGTTTCTTTCTACTCTAACTATTAGCTTAGCAATTAGGCAGTCATGCTAATACTAGCATTAAATGTTAATTGTCAATGCTAAGTACCATGTTGTCTGCAGATGTGAAGAACTGAAAACCCATGCTAGCCTATTTTAGCTTAGCTTCTGATTCTCACATGTGGGTTATTTTGTTTGGTAGGTTAAGTACCTTCTTATTAATGTATGTTCAGGAATTAAATGCAATGATGATCTAAATTTGTTTCATGTATCAATGGCATTATTCTTTCCATTCAAGGTTTTCAACCTGATTGTGACACCGCAATTCAAATAAACTATAAAGAACAAGAAAAGGTGCCATCGGAATTTATCACCGACATTCCCGCTGTCGTTGGCAGTTTTTGAGTTTAGGCAAAACTTCAAATAACTTCAAATTAACTTGAATTTTTCACGATAATAATGCGGCAAGTACTTAAGGGGAAGTCAACCCAAAAAAACAATTCCACCCGTTTTCATCTAAGGGGGGCGCGGCCATTTTGTGCCACCAGTTGCTCGGGGCTCAGGTAACGACCAATCATGGCACAGCTTGCAAACGTCACATGACTAAACTCAGAAAACAGGTTAGCCGTGATTGGTCAGGCTGTGTCAGCTTTATTCAGAATATTAATCAGAATACCGTATTTAGACGTTTACTATTGTAAAGAAAATTTTAGGGTTAACTTCCCATTTAAAGAGCACCTGGAAGTTTTTTTTTATTGCACTATGACACAGTGGACATCGACAACATCTGGTTACACACATAATAGGATGATCCCTGTTTCGTTTTGGTCTCATTGGAGAAAAGCAAAATACTGGTTGAAAACATCACAAGGCTTCTAAAGGGGAAGTAACGTCTTAATGACAGGGTGGACATCAGTTTCAGAGACACGTAAAATGTTCAATATGATCATAAAAATAGAATACAATATACATGATCCAATTGACTTGTTTTATTTATTATTGAGGACAATAAAACCATGTATAAAAAAATGATTTAATATAATTTAACCACTTATTAAACACATTGTAGTGAGCAGATGGTACATTTACTGGGTTATTTTTAAATCCATATTGTGTTATTCTTAAGCCAGCAGTTTTAAGGGTTTTAATAGACTGCTAAAATATGTATGCAAATGTTTGTCCGCTCCGTTTCATTATCCTGCTGCATTTTAATAAATGAGTGATTCTAATGAGGACGCCAAAGGCACTTTGTATTGACCCAACAAACGTTTGAAAATGCAGCATCCTCCCCTTCATGACGCCCTCTACTTGACAAAGTCAATAAATAAACATCACGAGTCACCCCCCCTGTCTCATCTCCGGCCCTTTAGATGCAGAGCGTCATGTACGAGCTCATGTCGGAGCTCAACGACCGCAGCGAGGACCTGGAGCGCCAGATGTTGTCCCTGGAGCAACGGGTGGAGCAGCTGACGGCCGGCTTCAACGCCCTGCCGGCGCACCTCTCGGCCACCCTCAGCGCCCAGCACGCCGCCCTGGTGCACCTCCTCCGGCAGAGAGACTTCAGGGATGGGAGGGACGCGGGAGGCGGGGGAGGGGGAGCCGTGGTGCCGCTTTCCCCCGCGGCTTCGCTAACCTCCACTCCGCCGACGGCCACGCCAGTATCAACTCCAGCTGTTCCTCCTCCCGCCGCCGCCCCCCCACTGGCCCCCTTAGAGCCCGCTTTGCCCGGCCCAGAGGGGAGCTCGGAAATGAGTCCGAACGGCAACACCTCCACCTGCTGAGAGAGCCCAAACGCAGGGAAAAGGCCCCAGCAGACGGAGAGTGGGCGCGCTGACAAATGAGCCTCTCAAATTGATGAAGATGGGACAACGGGGAGAAATAATAGGGAGCGCCGGCCTGAGTGATGACACTTTTTGAGGGGGGAGGGGGTGAGGGGCACGTTCCCTTTTAAGAGCGATAGGGCGAGAGGAATTTAGCAAGAACGGAGACTCTAAAAGGTGCGGGGGCAGAGGAAGGACGTCAAGAGGGTGAGAAATGGCGCTAGGAAGTATAAAAGGAGGAGGAGGAGAAATAACGAGGACTAATTATGTGAACTCTGAATGGAAAAAAAAAGAAGAAAAAGCCTTTATCTCTCTTTCTTTTTTTCTCTCTCTCTCTTTCGCTCTCTCCCGCTTTCCGTGCCCTTTCATCAGGAATTAATGACCATGACTTTTTATCCTTATGATGTATTTTCTATCAGAATGCTAATTGTGTGATAACGAGCATCCCTTTAACAGAAGGTTAGATCAATATGACCGGAATTGATTAAAAAGGAAAAAAAAAAAAGATAGTGGCATGCACCGCGCACGCACACACACACACGCACACACACACACTTTCACAATGCCCTTAAGATAACACTAGCGCCTCTACTGCCAGTAGTCAATGCACTGTCAATCTGCACACAGCACTGCCAAGCGATGTAAACATTTCTAACTTTTAGATTCCCAACGCAGAGTTGTGACACTAATAATGCACTGAATTACACTAACAACGCATGCGTGTGAGTTTGCTCAAAGCACATTTCTGCATTGACTTTAATTAAAAACCCAAGTCAGGCATCCTAGAGATTTGTTGTCATACTCTTATCAAATATGGATGACATACAGTTTGCGTATTCATGACATGCGGCGGATTATAAATGACAGCTATCATTTCATGCTTAAATGGCTTTGTACTTCATCATACAGCGTTCCAAAAGTTCTTTCTAAGCTCGCGGCACAATTTGATAGATTTCTATAAATATTTACAACACAGTTGAGACCCCAACTTCAAAAATACATCAACGGAAATTGTGCATAAACTACTGAGAGAAACAAAAAAGGAACAGATTTTATTAACCATAAACACACTCTTAAAAGTGCTGGGCAAAGTAGCCCAAATTGGGTGAAATAGGTAACCCAGTGCTGGGTTATTTATACCCTAACCCAACGTATTGGTTTGAGGAATTGACCCAGCAAATTGGGGTAAGAATTTGATCCAACATGGGGTAAAATCTACCCATACTGATGAGTTAACGCCACCAAGAAATTGGTTACTAGGTTAGTTAAAATGATACTAATTTGATTAGGGATGTTCAATACCCTTTTATCATACCGATACCAACACAAGTATTCACTCTTTGAGTACTCACGTATGGAGGACGAAAACTGCCAAAATGACTAAAAGTGAAAATAAAAACAATTTATATATACACAATTTTTTTTATTATTATATTTGACATAGTGTTTTTATTTATTGATTGATATTTAATTCTATTTACATATTTATATTATTTTGACATTTATTTTTAAATGTATTTTTATTTAAATCTTTTTTTTACTATCTCTCTCTCTCTCTCTCTCTATATATATATATATATATATATATATATATATATATATATTATATTTTATTATTATTTCCATTTATATATTTTTTTAATTAAATTGTTTTATTATCTTTTTTATATCCATTGTTATTTTCACTTTTAGTCATTAATTCATTTATGTAGTCATGTATTTATTTTTAATTTTGGCAGTGTTGGTCCTACATACTGAGATCAAGTACACATACCTCTTAGGCTTTTCATGCATAAAATTTTCATTTAACACAATCACCCAAAAAAAATGTGACGTACATGACGATTGGTCAATATTATAGCACCAACTACTGCCGAGAAAGACTACTCAACGTCAGATTTTTTTCCCCCCTTACATTTCAGTGGCTGGCATGGGCAGTTTCCACGCACACCCGATATCTTAAAATAAGACCAATATCGGCCCAATACTGATACATGCTATCGGTACTCACCCATCCCTAAATTTTAGCACCAACATTTTCTAAGAAGAAGCAACAATTGTCAGGGATTGCCACAGCAAGTCACTCACATGATATGTTGGGCACGTTTCACACCGGATGCCCTTCCTGAGGCAACCCACCCATTTCCCATGTCCCACCCTGACCGGGATTTCAACTCTACAGTAAGCTCAAAGTCAGTGATGTTACCCACTGAGCCATCCAGCCACCATCAATATTTATACTACATTCAATTTACTTCAAGTTCAGTGCACAAAAATGCTCTTCAGCCCAATTTGCTGGGTCAAAATCATGAACCCAACCTTGGGTAAAAGCAAACCCAATCTGTTCGAAATCTACAGCAAGCTAACAAGTGGGTCAGAAAAAAAACAACCCAGCGTTTTATTTAATGTGCCTGAATTAAAAAAAAAAAAAAAGAACCTGTTGATAAGAAATTGTTTGCCTGCTTGATGACCAATAAAATTGCTTCTTACATTTTACTCTGACAATCGGCGATGACACATTTTGAGGCAAACGCTGACGTTTAGCTTTGGAAACGAGCACTTGATGAACACTTTTCCCTGAATAACAACACTGTCGTGTTACAATACAATATAATAAAAGCCATGTTCCGTTCATGCATCTTAAGTTCACAAGTTTTGTCACCATAATTTAGTAGGAAGCTGTACATAAAGTTAAGTGCTTTGAATGGCCACTTGATATCACTGTATAGACCACAACACACGAGAAGGACTCAGCAGCAGGTCGTCCATTTTGACTTCAAGACATGATTAACCAATTCCACCTCAATTCCATAAACTGAATTCTTAACAATCAATCGATTGATTATGCCCACCACTCGTCAGTGCTGAATTTTATTTGATGGCAGACATGACACACTGAAAACAAACATTAATGATGAATGAATGAATGTTAGTTTTCCACTCCCTAAAGTGCATTATGCTTGTGTGCGAAATCCCACAAAATTCTTAAGAACACAGTACAATAAATGAATATAACAATGTCATCCATCCAGAGTGGTCTTACCGATTTGCTAAATAATGGATACATTTTTTCGTTTTCATTCTCTGAATGACTTAAAACTTGTTTCCAAAGTACAGTAGAAATAGAAAGTGAACACAACATGTGTCAAATTGAAATGGACATAAATCATCATCAAATTGTACAATAAGCACCTCAGCCTGACTTCTGCGATTCAGGCTTGTTTGATTGTCACGCTGAAAATTGGAAACCCACTTTAGTGCAGCCATGTTTGATTTACTATAGCTTCCATTGGACCTATTTGTTGCCTTACCTTATATAATTCTGCAGCTATTGTGACTAAAGACGAAGAGAGTCTCAAGTTTTTAATCATAAAAACTATTTCACTAACAATCTTAACAGGTGTGATCATCATGTTCTCTATGTACGGGGGATCCTCGGTTGACGACAGGCCCACCATACGTGTATGGCATGCGGTGAACTAATTAGAAGAAGAACTGTCACACCGCACAAGAAGGCACGCTTCATTCCCATCAAACTTATACTGCTTTTAATTTGATTGTTTTATATCTATGACCTACAAGACTAATGTCATTTTGGCTTCGCTATAATCCTTCACCTAATACCATGTTGCAATAGAAACCATTAATATCAATACTATTTATTTATTTATTTATTTTAATAATAAAAATAATAACGCAACTGTGCCAGATACATCATCTGGAGCAGTTCAGAATTATAGGGCTGTCAACATTAAAGTGTTAAATTCTTTAAATAGTTTAAAAATATATATATATACACAACTACTTTAACTCAGTTTTATTTACAGCACTATTACAAATATAGTTCAAGGCCCAGGGCAGTTACAATGACATACTGCAGAGGCTTGTATCTGATTGAATCAAATTAAATAAATAAATACATTTGTAACATTGACTTGCTGAGCAGTGCAGCCAAGTGAACACACAACCAAATGAAGAGAATAGGCTGTTCGGAATAACTTCATACAATTTCATTGGACAAATATTCAAATTTAAGGTTATAAATGTAGGTCGCTGCTTCTGATATTTAGGCCCGCCAAGATGTTTTTTTAATATTTTTTTTTTTATTAGTTTTTGTCCACGTAGCTTCTTTTTTTTTTTAATGCTTTCATTAACAAAAGTCAACACAACTTTACATTCTAGAACATACGAACATATCTGGCAAAGATACCTGACAAAATCTTTGTTCATTTTAAAGATGTGACAATACAAGAAAAAAATAAAATAAAATAAAATAAGACATTTCACAAGAAAACAGGTCAACCATTTTTGGATATTACACAAATGTCTTGCTAACCTTGGCTGCCCACAACTGATACAAATTCGGGTTACGTCACCGCTGTGGCAACGTAACTGTAAACCGAGGACCCCCCAATGTGATGCAGCCCCGTGCCAAATCATGAAGGGAACTACTGTACTGTCACTTCTCTCCACACACTCACACACACACAAAAAAAACTGTTATCATGAATGTATGCTTGGTCACACAAAACCTCGCCACGCACACGCACACCGTATACACACACTTCACCAACCAAAGTGCTCTCTCCTAAAAAGGACTCCAATAAGAAGGCAGGGAACGCCGCTGCCACCCAGGTCAAAACATAGCAGGAGGCATTTCGCGGACAATTTGACAATATTGTTCCGAGGGAATAACTGTGAAAATCCAGGCACGGACTTGTTAAGAGTGCTGAGCAGTGTTGGCTTGGGGCGCTCCTCGCCTCGTGTCGCGTCACGCCCGCTTTCAAAACAACCCAAGGTGGACTCTGATGAACACAAATAAACCTTATAAAGGATACATGGCCATGAAGGAAATACTCTTG
The DNA here is from genome assembly GCF_054856555.1 of Leptonotus elevatus. NCBI lineage: Eukaryota > Metazoa > Chordata > Actinopteri > Syngnathiformes > Syngnathidae > Leptonotus > Leptonotus elevatus. Next base: position 18,101,977 of record NC_141244.1, read on the forward strand.
AAAGAATTCCTTAATAACACACAGAAAGAGAGATGAAGGTCTACTGGAGGGTTTGTCATTGGAAAGAAGGAAAAAAAAAAGAAAAAAAGACAAGCCTACTTTCGGCATTACAGAGACAATATGGAAAAGTGTCTTATAGTGACACACTGTGGCCGGAAAACTGACTTGCATCAGCTCTGAATATAATTGTACAGTCTGCTGTTAATGAATGGACTAGCTTTGTATTGCTTAGTCTTTTCTACCATTCAACTGGGTCCTAGCTGATATCTAATATTCCGATAGTATTCTTCTCATTTGTCATGACAACTATATCTACTGTACATTAACGATGCGTTGCAGGAACGTCTGGGCTTGAAATTATTTTGTAATTTTATTTTATCAGAGAGAATTAATAAAGTATATATCTATAAGATGACAAAGTTCCCCCCCCCCCCCCCTCCCTGTTTCTGTGTGGCCTGGTTTACCTTGGGCCAATTTCATGACATACGAGGAAATATGTGCATCATTTTTAATTTATGGTATATGCGCTGCAGTATAGTCCAATTATGGTAAGATTTACTATAACAAGGAAAATGATTCCGTTTTCTGCGAGTTCTTTTTCTCAGAATTCTCTGCTCATCTCCAGCTATAATTGTCCTCTTTGTGTCTTCTATTTCTCTCTATAGGAACATTAGCTCATTTTGTGTCCCACTTCCACAAATGGAGAACAATTGTGCTTATGTTGTTGTTGTTGTTTTTTTCGTTTTGATACCCCTTGCAGTGATATTCCCATTGACGTTTCTCTTTATTTCCGGCGTTCAATTGTTTTCAGAAGAAACACCACGCTTGGATATGTTTTGTTCTGCTTCGATTAAAGGGAGACCACAGATTTTTCAACCTAGCTTCGCTTTTATGGTTTATGTTCAGAATGTATCTTTAATGGCCACTCTCGTCTTTTTGTGGATCTTTGGTGTCTTTAGTTTTGTCACGTTCAGACATTTCGAATTTGAATTTATCCAGAGGGCTATAAAGGACGATTAGGGCTACCTTTCTAAATAGAAAAAAAGAACAGTATGATGAAAACACTTGCATATAAACAAATTGTGTATTTGTTAAAACATTTGAGGTTGTGAAATGAAAAAAAAAACCAGATTTTTTTTATGTAACTTTTACATGAACAAGACCTATTCAATGCTTCTAGCAATAAGCTACTATAAATGATTTTATTATTTATTAGGTAACATTTAGGGAAGTTTTTTTTTCAGACCAATGCAAGTATATATAAGTACAAAAAAATTATTAGAAAATAAATTACAAAAATAAAAAAACGAGATAAAAAAAATACCTTTTAAAATAAATATAAATATATAAATAGAATTTAACATCAATCAATCAATAAAAACACTCTCTGACATTTATCTCTTTCAAGCTTTTTTCATATATTACCGGTACAATTAATTTTTACAATTATTTCAGACTTTATTGTCATAGTAGCAGTGGTAACGTTATATTTACTGCCCTACTCCTTGATAGAGTGCAGCAAGTTAACTTATGGCAGTCATGTTTTGCAAACACAGCAACATTAATGTGACCTTAAAAACAAAGTCTATAAAAATGTATCCTATCCATTATGGTGAATGTCTAGTCAGCGTTTAACAAACAGTTGTACACAGTAGGTAGTTAATATTTAATCTCTCTCTATACAATCCAATATTCCCACCATAACTTGCTGCACTCTGCCTGTGTGAAGTTATTAAACAGCAACACTGCGGGCTAAACTGACGTATTTGCACTAATATTTTCATTTAGGGTCATGTGTGAACTCATTTTTTCCCCCTTTTGATTCATTTCAAATTGATTTCTATGTTTTCGTAAAGGTGTCATAACAAGCTTTCAACTGGCAACAACATGGTGCCTCTTTTGTTGTAATGAGTCAAGGGAAAGTGGAGATGAGGTGCTGTATATTTTAGTTATATTCTATTCAAAATGTGAGGACAAAAATGTATTTCCCCTACAATCACTTGTTAATTAAAAAAAAGGGGGGGGGGATATTTGACCCTATGGAACGTAAAACTTACTACAGAACACAGCATATGTGGACTCATGGCACTGTTTTTCAATCTTTCTAATATGTATTATTTATTTGATACATCTGTGAATGGTTGTCTGCCTCAATGCCGTAAGAAAGAAAGAAAAAAGTCTACACACCCCTTGTTTAAATGCCAAAAAGGGCAGTAAAAGAAAATGATTGCTGCTCGAAAGACTGCAAAAAAAAACGTCTGTTAAAACTGCTGCTATGATGTCCATTCACTGAATTTGGAATGTAGGATGTTAATATTTAGCAGATCTAGAATATTGTATTTGATGATTATTTTTACATTGAATCTACTACCAAATCAAAGAATAGACTTTTTTTCCCAGAAAAAGTTAGAATCTACCTTTTTCCATTCTCTAGTAATCGGCAGTATAACGTATAGTTAACTTTTAAGAAATTCAGCCGCTTTGCTAAACATTTGGAGAAAATTTGTTTTTTGCGTATACAAACATAAAGAAAAACAGAGAGTTTTATGATCATATTTTTTTATTTCATGACACCTCTAAAATCAAAAAAGTGGTTTCCTTCAACGAAGCATTTAATTCAACAGTTAGGAAAATAATAATCTATTTACTCATATTTACCCCTCCCAATGAAAAAACGTATAAAACAACATAACTCGACCTTGGCACTAAATGTTTTGATTCTAAAGGACTTTTTCCGTCATTCTTGGTATTTAATGATTTAATGCGCAGTACCGGTTTGATACAACAAATGTGCTTAAATACTTTAGTAATGATGCTATTCATCTATGTGAAGATCATGTTATATGCTAAAAATGCTGAAATTTGAAGCGGAAATTCATTTGCCTTTATTTGACTGTTAGCCTAACCTATCAGAACAAAACCATTATGTATCATAAATTGGATATTGTTCATTGCAATACAAGTGAATTCATTGGTTGCATTCATTAAAAAATACAAGGGAAGAGGTCTTTGGGGGGAAAAAATAATTGTGTATTAAATCCCAATATTTTTCAGCCCAGTTAATGAAGGTTTTGGACTTAAAAAATAAAATACACTTTGCTTTTATTTTGATATTAGAATAACTTGGACACATTAGAGATTGTGTTTGACTTTGCAGTTTCCTCCTCAGTATGTGAAAATGATGAAAGGGACTCCAGGTGGAAGGTGGTCCTCAGTCACCGTGACACAAGGCTCCCCTCGGCGTCTTGATTTTGTCTACTCGAAGCTCTCAGTGATTTACGTTGAGTGTGTGCGGATGAGTACTCCTTTCATCATCGCGCTTCGACCTTCCCGCCCTTGCCTTTTCCCAAAATGTGCACTAATGCACAACGTCGCACTCCCTTGCAGAATTTAACATAAACACACTCGCGTACGTGTCGGCTGACGTGGTTGCTAGGGGAAACGGCAGAGCATTAGAACGAAGCGATAGCACTCATGTGCACGTTTGTGTTAGGACACTCGTTAGAAGCATTTGCATGTTGAGTGGTCGAGACTGGATAAAAAGGGATTTAAATGCGAGAGGTCGGACGCGAATTTAGTTTGTATTCCTTGAAAAATGCCTGCTGAAGGCAAAAAATAAAGATGTCTGAACATACAAGCCATAAACTGTGTTCAGGTTATTTGGCCCGCGCGGCTATATTTCCTGTAGAATTATGAGTTTCATTCCAGCTGCTGCTATACATCATTTTGTTATCAAAGGTTGGATTGCTTGTCAACTTGGGGTTTGCTCGGCACTCCATCTGCAAAGTTCATGCAAGGTGCTTTATCTACTCGTAAGTCGCTTCCCCCCGCATGTCGCCTTGTAAATCCGCCTCCACCGCTCCAGTGTCAATTAATCACTGTCGAGGACAAAAAAATAAATAAATGATACCGAGAATGGTGTGCTTTTTAAAATTCACATTTCTCAGCGAATGAATTCATGCCACAAATAATACAGGAATCTTGATCATGTAAATGTTTGGCGGGCCTGTTTTGAGGGGGCGGACCTGTCTCATGAAAATGAGCCAAACGGCAGAGTATGATTTTCATCGCCATGACGACTGGAGGCGGAGCTAAGAGGTTGTGATGAAGCAAATACTAAAAAGGGAGTGCAAACAGAAAAGTAAAGCGTTTATTATATTTTTGTATTATTAGCGTAAAAAAATAAAATGAAAAAATTAAATACAAATGCCAATCTTTACTTTGGTGTAATGTCTTAGAGCATGTTTTCCAGACTTTTCAAACTGTAGAAGCTTTTTTTGGACAATAGACATCCTTTTAATTTTTTAACAAAATTTTCAGGGAGCTCCCAAGGTTATCAGTATGTCTTAAAAAGTTAAATGGAAACGTAAACAAGTAGCTACCATAACTCTCTATAGTTTTCTACAGTACATATTTTTTTCCGATATTTAAAAATACCTGAAATCTTTAACTTTCATATTTCTTTGTTTTAATATAGAACAAAAACAAAAAGTTCAGAAGGTTCCCAGGGTCAGCAGCATCTATTATAAAGTTGACTGAAAATTTAAATAAATAGTTCCCAGAGAATAAGATGATTTTAGATTTACCTTTTATCGACCGTCAGATTTTTTTTTTTAAAGGCTTTTTACGACATTTGTCAAAATGCCCAATATCGGTGCCAGTTCTATCTCTAGAAAACTCGATTGAAAAAAATATATGTTCAAGTAGGGAAATATATTTATTTATTTTTTAAATGTATTTAATCAATAGAGAGGATGTTTTGTTTTTTTTCCTACCAGATTTGACTGTCCAGTCGTTATGTAAGCGCCCGCGTGAGGTGAGCTCTTTAATTGCGCAAACCATCTGTTTGTAGCTTGAAATTAGCACAGTTGTTGAGCGGAGGCACTTTGCTCACACTAGTGGGAAATACTTTGGTTACCATCAGTGCAGACGATTACAATATCCTCTCCATGGCAACGCCAACCTCCCACACTGACCCCCCCCCACCCCCACCCACCCCCACGTCCCCCTCTGGCTTGGTGCAGCGGGGACGTACCGGTGCTAGCATGAGCGGGAGCAGAGGTTTTTAATTGCCCCTTTTTTCAGACAGTTGAATCGGCATGAAGGCAGAAGACGATTGTTTTGTTTTGTTTAATGATCCCGCAGGAGAGTTGTGAGTCGTTTCCTCCCCTGACAGGACTCCTACTGCTGCCACTTTCACTGACACTACCTGGGAGTCCTCAGCACACCACACACTCACTGCCGAGCACCTTCCCACTGTGTTCCTTTCCCTCCGTCTGATGTTTGGTCTCTTTCCACATCTGAAGCTCTTTGCCGCGTCTTATTATGCATGAGACAAGACTCCCGTGCGTGTGTGTGTAGGTGTGCATGCGTGCAAGCATGCACTCGAAAATAAGCAATAAAAAGTTGCTGCTGCTTCTACTTCTTTTTATATCTATTTATCTCTCTCTCTCTCCATATATATATATATATATATATATATATATATATATATATATATATATATATATATATATATATATATATATATATATATATATATATATATATATATATATATATATATATATACTAGGTCCCAAAAACTATTTTATTTTAATATTTTTATTTTTAATATTTAAAAACTATTTAACAAAATATTGGGGGGGGCGAAATAGCAAAAAGGTGAACTATGGGTGCTGAACTGAGATTGTTGTTTTTATTATTATTTTTATCAAATTCATAGTTTGGGTTTGAAGTATAGCTTTTGTGACACCAGTCCTGGAATTATTATTTTTTGACTCGCATACAGTCCATTTCCATGAATTTGAATAGTGTGGAAAATGCATATATTATATAGAGATTCACTACACACACAATTAAATATTTTAGTTTTCATAATTTTGATGATTTTATCTTATAGTTAAGTTTTAAAAAAATAGAAAGAACATTTTAAAAAATAGAAATTAGGTCAGAATCTTTGAATATGACTCATATTTTGAGTTGAACTACTCAAATAAATAAACTTGTTTTTTTTTGTACCATATCCTAATTTAATGAGATGTGCCTGTATGCACAAATGGACAGGTCATGCAGTATACAAGACTAAATTTCACATTTTTGGGGGTCAAAAATAGTTCAAATAAAATTAGGGCATTTGACAGTACCTATCAACAAAAATTATAAAACAATATTTTCAATACAATCCATTATGTGAAGCTGGTTCCAAGTTGTTCTAGTGAATGAATTCGTTTTGTACTGTCTTCATCATATACTTTCATTAATTGACAGTTAAGGTTTAGTTAACATTTAAAAATTCGTATCTGTCATACATGCATCAAATTGTACAATAAAACTACAACTAGGTAAAACTACTCACGCCGTGAAGTTGCCTGACAGTTATAGAGCGGGAGCAGGAAAGTGTTTGCAGAGCGATACCGCCACCTACTGGTGCTCTGCAGTTATTGCTTGAATTCATAAGTGCTGAAACATTAGCTTTGTCAGTTTGAATTTGAACTGAAGTTTTGTTTGATTTTTAAAGAATTTCCTTACAGAACAGTTAAACGGTTAAACTCCAAAACAAGAGCTGTCGGAATTGTATTTGTATTTAATTTACTGATTCTTTCTGTACTAATAGTGCTACTCATACCACACTTTGAGATTTACACCTTCTTATCACACAACTACTGTACTTGGAACCCGGGACATGGGCTATTAAGTATTATTTATATTTTTCCAGCCTCTTTGCCATGGCGGCCAGAGTACGACCATTGTTTACATCCTCCTCCCTGCAGCTCATTTTCCTTCGGCCCAACACCAGCCGACTGATGATGAATGACTGTCTACCTTCATCCTTTACGCTCTCGTAGGGCCCCCACCGACTCGGCGTCTGACACCGACTGCATGCATGATGCTGGCGGGCACTCCAAAGCAGGCAGATAACTGAAACTACTCTGCCTGGAGAGGGAAAACAGACGGGTAGAAATCAAATTTGAAAGGTTAGATGAATTTACACGACCTGTGTTGTTGTTTGTCATTGATTGATAGAAGGTTCGGGGAATGGTGTAAACAAATCCATTGATGCCTTTTCTACAGCGACAGTGAGCCTATCTCAGCGCTGTCGCTCGCCAATTACAGGGCACATATAAACAAACAGCCATTTACCCTACACACTGGAAGGCTGCAGGCAAGATTTGGGCTCATTAATTTCAGATGCTAACGCATAATGGGAATTTGGGAAAGACTATAGAATCTATGTTGCTGTGTTATTTGACTTCACATTTCACTCACAGGCATATATTCTTTATTATCCTCCAAAAAAAACCACAACTATTAGTGTGGTTTACTGATGAGATGAGACAGTATCTATAAACAGTAGGCCTTTATGTGAATGTCTGTATTATACTACCCCCAGGTGGCCAAGACACGCACACACACACAAAAGACACATTAAAAAACGGAGTCTTCGAATTACGTCGTTTCAACTTTACGGCGCCCGTGCCTCGTCCGTAGCACCTTATTTTTCTTTAATTTCCCACAGTAATCACGCCATTTTAAAGTTATTTAAAGTTGTGTTGTTGTTACCTGCTCCAGCAACGGACGTCCATCGAACAGGTCGACTCACCATCAAGCGCGTCATATTTCCTTTTTTAAATTTGAATTAGCTCCGCTCTGCAGTCCGTAAGCAATGAACGTCCGTGCGGAAACACGAAATATAAGTTCCGGCTCTTCCTGGTCGCGCAAATATTTTTTTTTAAATTACTGTACAAAGTATTTTGATGTAAATATTGACTTTCACGGGGAAATCCGACTAAAGACAAAATTCGGGTAACATCGCCAGCGTAGGAACGGATTCCCGCCGTAACTTGAGGAATCCCTGTATATATATATATATATATTTTTTTTTTTAATGTACTTACTGTGTCTTATTGTAAAGCACAATATTATAGAGTGCTATTTTTATTTTTGCTTAAAAACATCTTGTAGGATTTTATGGTGGTAGCTGGAACGGATTAATGACTTTTTTATTCATTTCAATGACGAAAGATGATTTGAGATATGGAGTGTCCACAGGCTGTTTTAAGTTTTTATTATTATTATTATTATATAATGCCTTGTGCGCAATACATTAAATGTTAAACTTTGAATTTACCAGACTGGAAATGTATATAGGTAAAAAAAACACAGCTTGCTGCTATGCACAATGTGAATTTAAGAAATTATATAAAAAAGGAAATCAATTAGTTGTTCGTGAAATGAAATGTATTAAACTATACTGTAGTTCATCCAAATGCACAATTAGTTAATCGCATTTTCTGTAAGATACTCGAATACTGAAATATTGGGTATGGACGTATTTTTAATCAACATTTTCGTCAGGTCCCTGGAATTTATAAACATCAAATTAAGTCATTCATTAGCAAAATTGCTCCCCAAATTTTTTTAGAGACCCTGACAAGTGTTAATCAAAACAGCATTATCTAGCTTTGAAGATTAAAAAAATAAAATAATAATCCCTATGCATTTGAGTCTCATTAGATTGCAGTTCATTAATATGGCTCAGGTTTCATGGCATAAGAACTGAATATCCAATCAGTTGAGTGCAAGGCAGACAAGAACTTAACACAAATGCATGTGTGTCATGAATAATCAGTGTAGATTTAAATATGCATGAGGACTATCTGAAGTCAGGAAGGAAAATCGGAGTAATCACAATCACATTTAACATCATCCACGTTTTTTATTATTTGGTCAGTGAACAAGATACCAACAAAATATTACAGTAACATCAAAAACTGCCTAAGCGAGTAATTAAATGTTTAGTATACAACTTAAGATAAATCACATTATGGAAATAGCCAACAGTGTAGGCAAAATATTTTCCAATACATATTTCAGCAAATGATTTTGCGCACTTTTACAAAACATTTCCCACAAAAATGTCCCATCCTAACATCTATGTCTTAAGCAAGCCTAAATCAAAACCAAGCCAGGTCCTCCTCTGAATCAAACAGAACAAAGACCGTTTAGTTAAATGTTGATCTGTTGCATTGATTTGGCAGGTATTAACAGTCTTTAATGAATCATGCAGAGCTGCCTACAGGAGACAAAGATGATTGGAGCAAAGAATTTTAATTTCCAGGGGGAGCCGCTAAGTGTCACCCTTTCCTGGAAAAGTTTTGATTTATTAAGTGGATGTTCTGTGCCATCTCAGCCCCTCAATCTTGCTTGATGTCAACTGTTCTGCTAATTTCACCTCTCATCTTAGCAAGTGTACATAAAGCCCATTGGCGATGACAACAATTTAACAGACCGGGTCTATTTTAAAGACAAGAATTAAGGCCTGTTTAATCTTGTGCCATGAATTTTCTTTCCTGTGATGAGCAGCAGCACTTGATTCAAAACTTTGGGTCATTCTCAACTGCTTGGTTCCGAACCATGTTAGTGTTGTTTCCTCCTGAAAGAACATCCTGGGAAGATGGAGACACAGATGGACTTTTGGTTACAACAGTGCTTGCTGACAGCATGGACAAAGACAGGGTGGACATTTCTGGTTAATGTTAGCATACAAGGAGCACATGTTGGACCTTCCTGTAGCAACACTATTCAGTCAGAAAGATGATTGTGTACCGTTTTACAAACTATTGTAAATTTTAAAAAGACAGGTTACTAAATGTAATATGATTTAACATTACAGAAAGTGCATGTACAAACTAAAGGGGTTCCGCACCTTTGAAATGTTAATGTTGTGTTTGTGTGGAGATTGAATGCGATGCCCACTTTAAATTCCACAAGTTTGCACATTTATCTTGGTGTGCAAACTATGTCACAGACCAAATCGAGAGACACTAAATCTATCTACCCAATCAGAGTGACAGCTAGACAAATGCGCTCTCCGGTGTCGAGGGAAGAAGGAATGAGGTCAGTGGGGTCAGGTGCACCCATTATGTCTACAAATGCAGGGAAGGCCATGGTTGCCATAGCAGCAAAACACGGAACAAAAGTAGCCAGGATGCTCCAGTTCAAACAAACCAGGCCTTGTTGCAGACTTGGTGTCAAAGGCTACGTTTCTTCCTGTGCATCCACATTGCTTTATTAGCACCTTTATATGGAATCAGCCTTCGGGTTCCATTGCCGCCACCCCCTTTCACCCTCGTAAATGCTGCGCCTTGTTTGTGCTTGCAGCTGAATGTGTTCGAAAAGCATCTGTGATGATGAATTTCTATCACAGCTGCAAGAATCAATGTCCGCCTTAGTCGACACCCTGTTCACGATGGATGCGATGAAAGGGCAACACAAAGGCAATTTCAGACTTTTAAAATGGATTCAGTATAGATTGGACGTGTCACACCGCCCAAATACAAAATTAAAGCATTGAAAGCTTCAGGCGGGAGTGCAGCTTTGATTTATTTCTAAGACCCTGTGATGGTTGACAGTACCCCAAAGCTTGAGATCCTAGTGTCAAAATATTTAAAATGATGACTTGTATAATATTCTAGAATACAAAAATGCATACAAGAAATTGATTTAAAAAAATTGACATCTAAAAATACACAGGAAAAAAAATGCACCTAACATGGATGTTTGTGTCATTGCTGTATTGGTAAGGAAACCTTTTTCTTTCTTTCTTTTTTAATCAAGGGTCACCCCTACAGTGCACTAGCGCAATTTCATTTTTAGCCATCGTGCTCACATTATGTCAAGTTAGCCGAGTTGCTAATATGACAAGGCTAGGACAGCTGTTATTTTACACTAATAAAACAGTCCATCATCAAATTTACGTTAAAGTCATTAACACCATCTTGTTTTCAGCCTACAAGTGTGCAGGTGTGTGAACACTCCACTTTTAATGTGTTACATACCTTCTGTAAGGCGAGCTTTACCACCCGTAGGCTGGCACAGGACCGTGGAGCAGCCGACACACAACACCACAGTTTGAGCGTGACTGAACACGGTGGTGATCTTGTAGCAACCTGAAAACGTGACAGCCCACGTTACACTATTGCATGCGTGCGTGTGTGTGTGCTTGCGACAGCACTTGTAAACGAGTCATATCAAACTCAATTCAATAGCGGCCACAAGAGTCCCTGTATGCCTTATTTGACACCCTCATCACTACACAGATCAATGAGAAGGCAACACATAAAGGCAAAGTACGCATACAATTTCAATTGCTCTCCAGCAGCGATTCCAAGTGTGATACGGCGCCCACTAGTGGCACGCAAACATATTGAATCATTGAATTACATGTCTAGTAGTGCAATCTAGTTCTGAAAATGTGTAGTTACATTTGCATTTAATATGTTAGAACACTTTTTTATATTTACAATCATTTATATTAACTTTTAATTTAGCTGTTTGCAGTGGAGTTTTAATATTCAAAATGTACTCAATGTTACAGCAGATTGAAATAATATAAAATGTTTGTTTACTGCCAAAATATTTTTGAATGATGGTGGCAATTGGAACTTGGAGTTATATATATTTTTTACTACTTAGTGTTTGTTTATTTATAAATGAATAAATAAAAGCACTGCTCTACAGTATACATTTAGCACTGCTTTCAAATAATCCACATTTAAAATGATAGAGAAACTAGTTAACAGACCTGGACATTTGACGTCCATAAAATAGGAATTTGGGCTCTGGACGAGTCGTTTCTTCTTGTGTCTCCTCTTCTCCTCCTCAAAGGAAGGGAGCAACAGATCCTTTGCAAGCTGCAAGCAAAAACACAAATTTTATGTCGCCACGTTTTAAATAGCTATATACGACAACTATTATTAATGAAAATGACAAGCAAATAAAGATATATGAAGATATATTGAAAATACATTTGTTTAACGATAGTTTACCTGCGTTTTTTTTTTAATCCCCAGGATTAATGTTCGAACTCGAACATAAGTAAGTTTTATTTTTGCTGCCAGAATTATGTCTGATTAAAGAAGCAATGATGCCGTGATAAATAATAGTCCGTATTACAGCCCTAACGACAAAGAAGCTCTCATCGCCAATCGACAACGTGGGCTGCTTTATCGTCCACGTGTCTCGCCATATTGCGGCCTTTCCTGGCTTCTAATTTCCACATTACAAGCGCAACCACTCGACGCCAACGTAACAAAGCAAAAACACAAATTTGTCCCGTAATTATTGTAGCAGTTTATACACTTTTAAAGGCGAACGACTACTTGAGTGAACGTAAGGGTACTTACGGGCATGTCTGGACTTGTTTGGACTCTACCGGAAGAAGATGAGGATGACGTGTAGTGACGTACCGGAAGTCAATAGCCCCATCACGTGACCTCGAAGCAACAGTTAAAAAACATTAATCTCGCCTTCTTTCTTCTTTTTCGTTGCTTTCTGTATTACACTTTCAGAATACCACACTTATATTATATATATTTTTAAAGTGTACCTGTATATACCACTCAATTACCTCCCCATGTGGGAATTTTCTAATGATAATTAAATGAGAGTATGTAAATAAAATAATGCTCTGCTTTTATTTATTTTTTAAATCAGAATTTACTCACCAGTTGCTCAGTCAGTAATTTTTTCCTTATAAACACTTTGAGTAATTATTTGAAGGACTATATATAGCCTATATTTTCTACTTTTACTTGAGTCATATTATTCTTAAATGACAGTACTCGAGTACAATTTTTGATTACTCTCTCTAACCACCTTTGACGATGCCTTGTTGAAGCTCATTAAACCATCCCGAGGTTCGAAAACGGTCACATGGCGTCATCTAGTGTAGCTTCCCAGTAATGCATATCCAAGAGATACTCCCACGAAGCTCTCCCACTACGTAAGCTCTGGGCCGAATGCAAAATTTTTTTTTGTTTGTTGGGGGAGGCAGAAAAAACACGTAGACACTTTGGTATGTTTGTAAACGGCCTCAAAAGTGCTTTTGTTTCAAGTAAAACGACTTTACGGTGATGTATGCGGATGTGAGGTACTGGTCAACAACGCTGGTCAACCCAAACGGGACAGAAGAGGGGCGCTGAGGGGGATCCGAGTTTACCGGTGTCAAGTTTGAGAAAGGAAGGGAAGGAAGTTTTGCAACAAAAAAAAAAAAGACGAAGGGATTCTATCAACTGGATTTCTATGTGAAGGAACGTCTCTAAAGTATGGCGAAAAAGTATGATTTTCTGTTCAAGTTGCTGCTCATCGGAGACAGCGGAGTCGGCAAAACATGTCTGATCATTCGCTTTGCTGAAGACAATTTCAACTCCACCTACATCTCAACCATCGGTACGTTTTTTAAAATATCTCTTAAAAGTCTAGACTGTTTAACACTTTCATTCTTCTCCTGATTCAAAATGTGAATTTGAATTAACACGCACGGACGCACACCCGCACACGCACACACGCACACACACACACACACACACACAGATCTCATTCTTCCACCCACTCATTCCTATCTTTCTAACCATCTCCCTGTGATTTTGAACCAGTCTCCACCCAACAAACTGTGACCTATATTATGCTACACTATGCAGTGCGTGTATGAGTGGGTGGGTTAAATTCTGAGGCATTTAAATGATTGTCCCCCCCCCCCCCCCCAAACTATCCAACCCCCTCTTCCCAGGCATCGACTTTAAAGTTAAAACCATTGAAGTGGACGGGAAGAAAGTGAAACTGCAAGTATGGTAAGAGATGATGCTGTGTTTTGAACTGTGCGTCACATGACACGAGTTGAGTACACTATACGGTACAACATTATAAGCAGCTGCGTGATAGTAAGATCCATTACAAAAAGTTCTTTACAAAGTAAAAGTGAGCGACATGCTAGTGTCTCAAAATGGCATCATCAGTGGCAGTCCTAGTTTGAATGCGAGATATACATACCGAAAAAGTTGGCAACAATTGCTAACCAACACCCATTGCTAATATTTAAATAAATAAATAAAATAAAACATGTGTTTATATTTTCATCTAAATTCAGTGCTGAAAATCTGAAGCAGTCAAGCAAGCATCTTGAGGAGAAGCTAATCAATTAGCAAGATGCTAATAAAAGAGACATTACTTAAAGCACTATGCTGATAAGAGTTACATGAAAGGCTAATGACAATTTCCTGCTTCCGTTTCTCTTCTTATGACCCTTTCATTCCCCGAGGCCCTCAGCCCCACCCTGCATCTCGTCTGCAAATTCCACATAAAACACCAATGATTGCCATTTCACTTTCCTTTTTTTTTCTCTCTTTTTCTTGGCACACTAGTACCATCAGCAATGCTGCCCTGTGTGACTGCGCATTATGTACTGCATGCCAGAAACCGCCGCTGGATGTCAACCATTGTGGTGACTCTTCATTGGGAATAAAATAAAAAGCCGCAAAACAGCTAAATAAACACCCAGATTTAACATTTTGATGCTCTTTCACGACTGTGGTTCAAACTCATTGGATGCGACTTTCAAGAGATCCGATTCAGAATTCCTCGGCGGTTCCACTGTGCTTGCTAATGACATTATTTCCTATCCTGCCTGTAGCTCTCCCTGCTGTCACTTCAAGTCTGATTCATTGCTTGTGTCTGCACACATTCTTGGCGACCCGATGACAGCCATTTTGTTCCCTGCCAACATTTTAATAACGCACCCTGCAGATGAAAAGTGCAGGCCTGCCTTCTGTCCACTCTGCTTTGACCACTTTTGCCTCATGCAGGGACACGGCGGGCCAAGAGAGGTTTAAGACCATCACCACGGCCTACTACAGAGGAGCCATGGTAAGCCCGGGATGATCAGGCCTTCGCGATCACAGCTGACCTCTCTTTCGCCCTCTGCCAGGGCATCATACTGGTGTACGACATCACGGACCAGAAGTCCTTCGAAAACATCCAGAACTGGATGAAGAGCATCAAAGAAGTGAGGCTATTTTTCTCCAAGTAAACGTTTAAAAATAGTGCGCTCAGTGAGTAGCATCCGTGTTAGTCATGAGCGTCTGACTTTACTCACTGCACTACTGTTAAAGAGACTCTTCTGCTACACGAATCTGCTTTTGTCCCTTTGGTGAAATGTTTCAAATGGTAGATTCTAAACAAGTGGAGGTGTAAGGCAAACCATACATGGGACTAAAAACTAATGTCTGCTAATAAATGTGGTAAAATATCAGGAGCTGACTTAACTCATTCAAAATTCATGTGAAGTATTTCTATTAGTAAGTTAAAAAAATAAATAATTTCACTAAATTTTTTATAAAACCTAGATTTTTTATTGTACATTTATAACAGATATAAAATTATCATGCGATTAATTACGATTAAATGCCCCTTTAAATATATATATTTTTAAATTAGGCCCGTCAAGTGATTACAATTTTATATTGTAATTAATCACATGACTTCACTAGTTATAACGATTAATCTGTTCTAAATTTACAACAACAAAAAACGTTTTCATACTCTTGTTAGCAAAAGTGGAAAAAAATGTTAAACTAAAATAAATAGTTCAAATGAATTTTTGACGTCTATAGCCGTCAATGGCAGTGAATGAGTTAATATTGAGTCCATATTAAAGCACTTCATGATCAACATTGGTCTTGTGGTCTAATCAATTTGCTATTAAAAAAAAGGAAAAATTTGTAATGTTTGAAGATACTTGTTAAAAACATGGGCAAACACCTAAAATTAGTACTCAACTGTGGAGTTTTTTTTAACATTAAACAAGTTTTCCTGATTTTGTTGTGTGTGAATAAAACTGCACTGTGTGATGTTTGCGCGCCTTCGTTCACATCAGTGGTTTTCTGACGCAATTGCAACGTGCACTTTAGAGATAGGTCGATATGTTTTTTTCAGGGCTGATACCGATACCGATTATTAGTAGTCAAGTATGCCGATAACAAATATTTGGAGGCGATATTCATTTTCACTAAAAGGAAGAATATTGGCATCAAAATTTGAAAAAATACAAAAATCAGCTCTTCATTTTACGGGAATTTTTAAGTATATGTTTATTGAACAACTTAGGGTTGGTAAAATATTGAAGTTAAAAAAACAACAACCTCTTAGTCAATAAACATCTTTGTTTTAAAAATCTAACAAAAAGTTTTGTGATCTTAAAGGGGCAGTAGCATGTTTTCAAAAATAAAATAAAAATTGAAACAAGTAAATAGCTCTCTATTTTTTCTATAGTAAATAGAGTATTCCAAAATGTCAAAATATCTGAAGGATTAATTTTTACTTCCCAAGGTCAGCAGCATCTCTGAAATTTTTAATAATTAGTTCCCTGAAGTTAACACTTTTTAAAAATGAATTTATTATCGGCCATATGGTTTTTCAAAATGGCCGATGTCGATATTCGTCAAAATGCTAAATATCGGCCTGGCTAGTCAGTCTATCCCTAGTGCACTTAACTCTTAGCGCTTAGCTATGCCTACACCCAGAAATGGCATCTTCCCCTACTTTAGAGTGCCTCGTTGTCAGCCATGAGTGCATGCACATCACAGAGAAGAAATAGAAGAACAAGGGGAAAATAAAAGTTCCAACTTGACAGCCAGAATGTGGACTTGAGCTTCGGGCTGGTGCGGCTGCTTTAGAGCGCCTCGTCATACCGTAGAAAATCCTTGTGATGACCCAATAGGATATATTTCAGCCACCAGAGGCTTTAAGTGAATATATTTTTGAGGGTCAACACGTAGTTATGTTTAGCAGTGATATTTGATTGATTGATTCACTGTTAAATGGGCGTGATTAAGAGAATGTTTTGACTTCTTTTTTTTTGCCAGGGTAAACATTCTTCTCTGTCGTGTGTCAAAGACATTCATTTTCACTTCACAGGAACTTTAATGCCGATGCAAATCCACTCACCGTGTATCAAATGCTATCAGTAACCCAGGCCACCAACTGAATGCAGCTCAACACGACCTAATCAATCCATTTACCCGTTTGTTTCCCAGAATGCATCAGCAGGGGTGAGTCAAATGTTGCTCGGTAATAAGTGTGACATTGAGGCAAAACGGAAGGTTACCAAGGAGACAGGAGAAAAGGTGAGCACACCCTGACAGAAATGGCCATCTGTGTGCAATATTGTGTTTTTTAAAGCATTTTTCAATATATCATATATAAGCACTTGCTGGCAGTGATGATGACAGGGAGGGATTGTTTGCGTAAGGTGCACACATTTGGTGCCTCGGCGTTCTGTTTACTTGAGATAAGAAACAGGAAGTGATTACCATCTATATCCTGGCACTGTGTAATTATGTCGTGCTTGTTGTTTACAGCTGGCTAAGGATCACGGAATCAGGCTCTTTGAAACCAGCGCCAAATCCAGTATTAACGTTGAGGAGGTGAGCTGCAAAGCAAACAACTTTATTGAGTTTTTTTTCTGTTAAGACATTAACATTCATCTTTGTCCGTCTCTATTTTTCATTTTGCAGTCCTTTCTGTCATTGGCAAGAGACATACTTCACAAATCCAGCAAAAAATCTGTAAGTCAAATATTGCAACTTTTGTGCTTAAGGGTCACAAGGATTTTTTGTAATTAACTTAATTAGAAATGATGGTCTATGTCAATAAAAAAAAAAGTTTTTTATTACATATAATAAATTGATTAATTGCATAAAAAAATAAGAAATACATTAGAATAAATACATTTTAATTAACCCATTTTTTACATTTTCCAAAAATTATTAAATAATGTGAAAATAAGGAAGGAAAAATGATCAAATTTGGCCTAATTTATTGTCAGTCAACATTTGTTAAAAATCGTAAAACAATTAAATAAGAACATCAGACGAAAACCAAGCAATATTTATAGATTATGTTGGCTTTAGAGAGGATTTGAGGAATTCTGAACAGGTCCTAAATGTCATCTTCCTGTTTTCCTTTCTTCGAAAGGGTCCCACGGGCCGAGAGGTGAAGATCACCAGCAGCACAGAGAAAAAAACTTCCAAATGTGCTCTTCTCTAGACATTTGGAACACACGCCCACACACTGTGCCAGTTTCCCCTCAACTAAAAAAAAAAACAACAACAAAAACACACGCACACACACCAAACGTGTCATGTCTCCATCTGGTGGCTCACATGTTCACAATATATCCAGCACATTGCTTGTTCTTTGCACAATCTCCACAACTGCATTGCATTCCATTAAAAAAAAAAAAAGGGGTTATCATACAGTTGGTGACAAATCATTTCAATGGCTTTTTTTTAAAAAGCGATTTCAATTCATTTCTCACACTTGTGCAATATGTGTCACCGAATGTTGTTTGTGTGACAAATTGAACGGGCTTCCAATGTAGTCTGCAGCATGTTCAACTTATCTGTTACCCTTGATTTTAGAATCAAGCAGAAGTAGCGCACCGAGGGAAGGTAAGACACCCTGAAACTAAATACGGTATGTGAAAAGTAAATATGATATGAAAAGACTTGAGTATGTGTAAGTTTGAGGCAGTCATAAGTGCAATATAGGAGATGTGAAGAGAGATGAATGAGGGACGAAGAAGCAAGTGAATGAGTCAGATTTGAGATTTGTGAGACCGTTTGAGCAATTTCCTGCTTACTCACAAGTACTGTGACGACAGCAGCTCACTATTTTCTTCCCTGCCAAAATACACGTCCTGCATCTTAGCAGGCTTTATGCCACCATATTTGGATTTGGTTTGCGGCCACACTTGTGTTGAATAAAAATTGAAGACAGTTGTCTTTGTGTTGTGGTTTGAAAGTACTTCACTAACAAAAGTGACTGCTACTCGTACTACTATTATTATTATAGTTTTGGAAATTGTTATTTAGTTCGTTTTTATTTCGTTGTTAGTTTTGTTTTTTAAATTGAGTTTTAATTAGTTTTCAGGGTGATTCTGTTAGTTTTTATTAGTTTGAGTTATTTCATAAATGCTTAGTTTTAGTATTAGTTTTAGGTTTTTTTGTTTTTTTAAGTGTGTATTACTTGTGCGCAATATTTAAAAAACACCACGGGAGCAACGTCATCTGAAAGTGCTTTTCTATTGGCTGCTGCTAGATGATGTCACTTTTGTGTGACACACTTTCAAATGTCCTTATTCCGGTTAATATAAAAATAAATCATCCCCAAAGGCTCATGCATTCAATTGATTACCAAAGACTAAAATGAAGGACATTTTTGCTATAATTATAGTTAGTTTTAGTTAGTTTTGTAAACATAAAATGTAGTTTCAGTTAGTTTTCTTTTTCTTTTTTTTTTAAGAATTATCGTTTTTATTTTATTTTTTAATTTTAGTTTGAGTTTTTTTCGTTAGTTTTAGTTAACTAAAATAACCTCGACTACTACTAATAGCTTACCCGTGCTTTAGAGTTCCTTTCCCTTTCTTTGTTTCTAGATCCTGTGCCTTAATAAAAATTATATATAAATGTCTCCATATATTATATAAATAAATCCTGAACCATGAAATATGTGATAGTTGAAAATTCTGATTCTTTTTAAATAGAGTATTTATTGGTCATTTTTGAACAAACAACTTCCACTTATGACTTTTGATTTGTGTCATATTTGACACATCCGGTCACAATGCTTTAAATTCATACATTCATAACTGTCAAAAAATATAATAATAAACAGACATATCAATCATGTATTTTCAAAAAAGCAGAACAAATATTTCCCGCTAATAAGTATAGGTGTCTCTCCTTTCTCACCTGGGGCGATCTTGCAAGGTCGCTGGAAAAGCCATCAGCTGGGTGATACTGCCCTCTAATGGATTATTCCTGCAATGCATGTGTCAGATCATATAAGTCAGGGTTTTAATTAGTGTTGTTCAAAGACCGTTTTTTTTTTGGCCCCCAATACCGATTACGATACCCAGCTTTGCAGTATCGGCTGATACCATGCCGATACCTACGGGGGGGGTTTTCTCAACATGAAAAAGCTGTCCTGCCATTGGTTCAGAGCATTCAAGGGCCAATAGGATATCTTAGCTCGGCATGCAGTGAACATGTCACACATCAGTGAAATATAGTGTCAGAATTAATGGTATCGGCATGTTACTTGTTAGTACTCACCAATACCACTGTTTTAATGCAGTATCGGGGCCTCTGCCGATACCGGTATCGGTATCGGAACAACACTAGTTTTAATGGGGGGACATTATTATACTCATGATATAGAGGTCTCAAAATGTCTTGTAATACGTTTGGCTTTATAGGGTTACCATTTGTATATTCTACGACTGAGAATCTACAAAAGCATAGATAAGAACACAGATTTTAGCAAGCACATGATATTTTTTGCTGATATTGTGACGGGAAGTTAAGAATGACTTCGGTAATTACGCTATTAGGCTAGTGATAGCATATAGCAGGGCTCCAGACTGCACCTAAAATGTAAAATTAAGAAAGTTTTTCATCTAATTGCACGTGTGCGACCAGTAAATTTGCAAAAAGATGATAATAATATTATTATTATGTTGTTGTTTTTCCACTTCAGGCTAATGCATAAATTAGCTAGTGTGCTAACCGATAATAACTCCAAGAAAGTAGACAATCACCAAAGAAGAAAGCAGGCCAATGTACAAGAGTGGAACTGACCAATTTGATTGGCCAGTGAAAAGAATACAGGTTTCACATAACTTGTGAAAAATGTCAAAGAGGAATATAAGTGCTTACTTTCTCCCGAATCAACGTGCCAGACCTGGAGACAAATCCTGAGACTGATTCTGAATTATTTTCTGCTTGTACTCCAAACATTGTAAGTTTGGGGCCACTGTCCGAATTTTTACAAGCCAGCCAAAACCACCAACAAAAGTCAACAAATAGAATAAAAACATCCTTAGTGTAGTGGTTCACATATAGCTGACCTTATGTACACGATCAATTCCCAGTTCCCATTTTATTTTTGTTTTGTTTTACATGAGCCGCATCTTGTTGCCAGGCAACCATCTGCTGGAACCCTTCCTTCCTCTATCCTTCCTTTCTTCCTCCATTCTTCCCTTCCTTCCTCTGGCCCTCCCTTCCCAGCATCAGCACCCACCTCCTCTGCCGCATCTCACGCACGCTTTACGTGCCTTGTCATCACGCACTGGAGCAGGTTCGGGTTTTGCATATAGCACGATGCTTTTCCATCCCGGAGGCGGATCCACGCAAGAAAACACTCAGAGGCGTTTGGAAAGGCGGACTTAAGATGGTGTTTGAAGAGTGGCATTTTAAAATATGTAGCTTGTCAAGAGTGGAGGAGCTAGGGTGCAGCGAGCTAACGTCCGGAGCACTTAACACGCGAGTGGACGTGATGCCCGCGTGACTGCGGGGAGGAAAAGAGGCGGCACACCAGGCGGACTTGTCAGCGTTCAATCCCCGTTAGGTGGAGCATCACTTCTGGTGCATTTTCCCAATCGATGGAAGGTGGTTCGTGTTGACTATAGGTGAGCGATATTCGTCCCTTTCTTGTCGGTGCTCCAAACAGAAGGTCGGAGGATGCTCCGCCAGGGAGAGAGAAGAACAACACACACATACACACGCAGACGAGCGGCCCACAAGCTGAGAGAGATGCGCGTCTTTCCATCTTTCCTGTTTTGGGATGTTTGACAATGCGCTGCTTGCCGTTGATTGCCGCAATGCCACTGGCGAGAGAGTGCAAGTAGATGAAAGAAGCGGAAAATAGCGTCAATATGAGCACCACAGAGGAGTCTTGTTGCAGGAGGAGGTGCTGTGAGGTGTATTGACTTCTACAGTCATGGCTGAAACAGTCAAATGAGCTGGCTGTTTGTGCGCTTCATTCTCAACTTTCTGCTGACCAGGCTCACAATGTTCAGCCACCCTTGAACTTTGCTTTGAGAACTACAGATTAAGTTCAACCTCCTTCCATCACTTCTCCAACATGCCCTCGCCGTCAGACTCCAGCAGCGTGGCGTCCGCCTCGGGGTCCCGGGGTTGGTCGGACAGCCGTCGTGGCATTTCGGGTCGAGGCCCTGGGGGGGCCAGGTTGCTCCTCTATCTGGGCCTATGTCATCTGGGCCTGGGCGCCATGGTCCTGGCCTTCTCCTTCACCAGCATGGCCTTCACCTCGTCTGCTCGCGTGAGGCAGTCCTGTCCCTTCTGGGCCGGATTTTTTGTAAGTATAAGCAGCTCTCAGTATGCTCACTGGAACCATTAAAGATGAACATGGGATGTAGGTTACTGTAGGTTGCTTTAAATAATCAATTAGGTAAAGTGAAGAAATCTATTCCAGGGTCAAACTGTCACTGTCTTTACAAGGGTCCTTAAAGTTTACGAAGGTACCGATGTACGCTGTTCCAAAGTTCCAAAACAAACTACGATGAAATAGTTTGCGAAGTGGCGTAAGAATACGTCGGCACGCTGAGTTACCGCCATTGTTACTGTTTTACATTTGTTTCTTTCGTATTTAGCCTACAAATGTTTTTCATACAAATACAAACATGCCTTGACATACGAGTTTAATTTGCTCCTTGACTATGGTCGTAACTCAAAATAGTCAAATCTCAAATCATTCTCTCCCCATTGAAATGAAGAAAACATGCATCTCCACCACCCCAATTTTTTTTTATTAATATGTTTTATTCAGGAAAATGGCACTCTAAATATATACTGTATATATATATATATATATATATATATATATATATATACTTCATAAAAACATCAATATATCATAATTAAAGAAGTTTTTACATCATGATTAATTAATTATAGCTCTTGAACAGCGAGGCTCTATTTGGGGTTACCCCGGTGCCTCTTGAAATGGTGTCAGGTGAGGGCAATTTAACACAGGTTTGAGTGAGATTGATGATGAGATGAGAATTCTGAACATAATTACATCCCCAAATATTAAATTTTTAAAAAGGGCGTGCACACTTCTGCAACCCAGTTTTCTCTACTTCACCTTTGAGTTGGATCGGTTAAAGGTCACATTAGTGGTGGTAGTGGTGGGGAGGGGGATGATTACGACAGCAACTTGGCTTTTGAACAAGGGTGTGTAGACTTTTTATAGCCACTGTAAGTGAGGTCATAGAGCTTATGTTTGTGTTTGTCTTTGTTTGTAGGTGGTGGCATCTGGGATAGTGGGCATTATCTCATGGAGGAGACCTTTAACACTGGTGGTATGTCGATTTTCATTTTACCAACACTTTTTACAGTGACATCATAATATACTTACTGCCTAATAATTAAAAAAAATAATTGGAAAGGGAGATGATTAACCAGCCAGACATTTTGTATACCTCTTGTCCTTGTGGTCATAGGTGAGGTGGAGCAAGGAGCGGGGTACACACCAGTCAATCACACACTTTATAATTTACATTGACCCCCAAAATTTGGGGAATGTGGGAGAAGGCCACAGTACCTGGAGAAAAACAAGCAGGAAAACATGCAAGCTCCGCTCACATTCTGAGCCAGAATTCAAACCCGGTACCGCTCAAATTTGAGGCAGATGTGGGAACCACTATTTCACAGTTCTGAGAATAAAAATGTCTTATTCATTTCAATGATAGACATTTTTAAATATATGTCAAGAAATGTGACTTAAAAAAAGAAACACTGGCTGAGACGCTGGGACTAGGCTGGGAGCAAACTACGTAACAGCTTTTCCATCTCTTTTTCCTCCAGCAGGATGAATTTGATGCTATGGATAAAGAACTCCAAAAACATAAACAATAACTGTGGATATTCATGTATGAAACATTCATGTTGGCTGTTTATTTAGTGAAGAGTGCTAATGCTAGCGTAGCTACCATCTGGTTTCTTCAGGGTCAGAGGATATTTTAATCACATAAAGATGACACTCTCCCACAGTCTTTGTATAAAACAACAAAACAAAATAAAACTCAACATGCATGCTTATTTAGCCCTGTTAGCAAGTGGGACAACTAGCAACTTACGTCCTCTGTTTGCATCCAACCTTTCTTGTAGCCATGAATCTGAGAAAGATTAATCGGATTTACAATTAATGATTTCGAGGAGAGAAAAAAAATCCTATTAATCTCACATTACTTGCAATTAATTTGTTTTATTACAAGTGGAGTAGGCCTACCGGTTAGCAATAGCAAGTGTCTTTCACAGAGCTAGAATTCAACTTTCGGCTCCGGTATGTTGCATGTTCTCCCTGTGCTTGTGTGGGTTTTACTCCAGCTTCATCCTACATCCCAAAAAAACATGCATGTTTATGTTCATTGAAGACTCAAAATGTCTAAAGGTGCGAATTTGCGTGTGAAAGGTTGTTGCTAAAAGGGCCATGTGCCACATGCCTCTTGTCCAAAGTCAGCTTGGACAAGGACAGACCCTAATGAGTTACTGGTATAGAAAATGGATGGATGTTTTATTACATTAGCAAATATACAATATCTGGAAGAGACAGTGGGCTGTGTGGTTTGACGTGAAAGAGAAATAACCAACAAGGCACTTAGTCTTTCCAAAAGATGTCATACAACTGCACTTTTTTTTTAATAGACACCATAAACAGCAATTGAACGTGACAGTCCACACGAGGGGTCTTGTATTATTAATCGATCTGGCAACCCCTCGCAGATGGATCCTCTTGTAGCTGTGAATTATTGATACATTGTTGTAAAATATGGCTTAGCTACATATTTGCAAAGTTACTCCAGGCTGGAAATGTGTTTGTCTGAGTCCTGGAAGAATGTATTCTGTTACACTGATGACATTTGAACAATAGTTTTTGTTTGGTCCAAAAGTGATATTATGCTGATGCATTATCCAAAAAAAAAAGAAGAAAATAAAAAAAGTGGGAATTAATCAATCCTTTAGTTCATTCCAAAGGTATTTTATTGTTTTCTTTTGCACCAAATTAATCTAACTGTCCTTTTATGAAACTGGCAAATGGGTCCAAGCATGGTAAGATCACAAATTAAGATATGGGATGAATTATGGTTGCCCTGATTGAATATCCTAAGACTTTTGTCCATATCCTTTATCATCATTACGAGATCCTCAAGCTTCTTAGTCTTAGAATGTCGGAATCCCTCCACAGGTTTCTCTTTTCATGCTGCTGTCTGCAGTGTGCGTGATCCTCAGTCTGGCCGGCTCCATGCTCTCCTGTCAGAACGCGCAGATGGTCAAGTCCATGCTCACCTGCCAGGTACAAACAAAACGCAAAGGCTCGTGCTAAAATGCCCTTCGAAACAGATGCGCAATAGAATATTCCAAGAATTCATTTGGAGTTTGGTCACTGATAGTTCTGCAGTGCCTGACTTTCTCACTCTTTCTCCGTGTGTAGGTGGAGAATGGCCGTTGCGTGTGTTGCGCGCCCACTGAATCCTGCTCCAGCAAAGAGGATGGAACCCTCGTTCTCAACTTGAATTCGGACTGCCACTCGGTTAGGCATCAACTGAAGGTAGAGCGCTCGCGTCTCCCGATTTCACATTTCAGCAAAAAAATAGCTGAAGATGTTGCGTATTGTTCTGCAGGACTTGTTGTTCAGCGCCTGTGGTCTGAGCATTCTTTCCACCATCATCTGCACTCTGTCCACGGTCACCTGCAGCATCCACATTTTCTCTTTGGACCTTGTGCACCTGGTGAGTGCACACACACAGATTATGTTTTTTTTTTTTAACCAACAAGTGCTAAAGGTGAAAGTTCATATCCTCAAAATTTCAGTTTAAAGTCAATTTTTGGTGAATGACGAACAAAAAACATCAAAAGACAAAAAGAATATGGCTTCTTTTTTTTTTTTACATTTTGTAGGAAAAAGCAATCTTTTGCATCATTCTAATGAATCCTTGTAATAGCTATTATAATCCCAAGTCATTGCTTCTCA
This sequence comes from Leptonotus elevatus, assembly GCF_054856555.1. Classification (NCBI taxonomy): domain Eukaryota; kingdom Metazoa; phylum Chordata; class Actinopteri; order Syngnathiformes; family Syngnathidae; genus Leptonotus; species Leptonotus elevatus. Next base: position 18,127,654 of record NC_141244.1, read on the forward strand.
GTTTATTATAGTTCAATTGTTTTTCAGACATTTCATCTTTAAAATATATATATATTTTTTACATTTATGCCATTATATTTGAATCATTATCTACAGTTTTTAATCGTCGTATTTAAACGCAGTGTTCAAACTGCATAATGTCACAGTGACTTACAACAATATTAAATATACAATACTTTTTAGCAATAAAACCTTTGTCTCATTTTGATAAACACTTAGGGTTACTAATACTTTATCATTTAAAAAGTTTCTTGTCAACATATAAGAAAATGGCCTTTTGAAAAATGTTGCATTCTTTTGCCATGTTATTGTAAAATATGTAAAATATATACGTTAATATTTCAAAAAAAATTCCTCATGGTATGACTTCATTTAAAATATAAAGTTCTCATGAAAGTTTTTGTCTCATAATATTTTTCAACTGTATTCTGTTAATATTACATCCTAAAAGGCTATATAAGTACGCAGTGGAAGATATGCGTGTTATGCGAGATATACAGTAGCTCCAAAAAGAATATTGAACCTTTCTCACTTCCTTGTCTCAATTCCAGCTAAAAAGTAAAAAAAAAATAATATACACATTCACCTAACAAAAATGCACATTATATAGTGTATGTTGAACAATCTTGCGTGCTTCCCCCCCTTACCTAGCTGGCGCCCCACCGTTCTCGTTCCGTCAACCCGGAATGTACCACGCCTCAGGATGCCTTCCTGACCAACATCATGGACTTTGAAGAGTTTGTTCCGCCCATTCCACCGCCCCCTTACTATCCTCCTGAGTACACCTGCAGCTCGGAGACAGACGCACAGAGGTAACAAAAACAAAACATTTGACATTTTATTAGGAACACTTTTGACTCACACTGTCCCAGGAAGGTGCTGATTTAACAATCTGATTATCATTCTGTTTTTTTGTTTTTTTTAATAGCTCAATCCAGGTTGTAAATACTGAATGGAATTAATAATTGAATATTTTTTATGTGTAGTATCACCTACAATGGCTCCATGGAGAGCCCCATTCCACTCTACCCAACTGACTGTCCTCCTCCTTACGAGGCTGTGATGGGACAAAGAGTTGCCAGCCAGGTAAGCATGATTGTGGATAAAAAAAAAAAAATCATTAACATTTTTATATACATAAGTAGCAATGTGGTGATGCTTCTGGTGACGTTTTGTATCTGTAAAGGGAACAATGTTTGACCAACACGGCGCTGAGCTGTCCGGAGAGCGTGCAACATCGACTGCGTTCAGTGGAGAAGGTGAGCAATGATTTATTACATATGGTATGAAATATTCAAACCAGTCATTGATCAATAAGAAGTTGATCAATTGAGTGTTGATTGATCATCTCCTGAAACAACTGAGGCAGGTAAAATAGTCGAGTGCGCTTCTTGGCTGCCAACAATAAAAGTGTTGTTGATTCAGTCATATTCTTTGAAAACTAGCAAATCAATTCATCAATAGCTATTTTTTTGTCACAATCAATCAAGGAAATGGAGTCAAATGCGTACTCGCTGTCCTGGTAACATTCTTTTGGTGTTCCAAAACAAAATGGAAACATTAATGTTGACGAAATGAGCCTCTCTGCCGCTATAACCGTCACACTTACACAGCTATTGATTCAGTTCTCTTACTGCTACACCTTATTGGTGTCAAGTCTCCAGGAGTTTAAATGAAACATCAAAGCGTAACAGTGATAGCAGCAAATTTTCCTGACATTCGAGTTCTCTGCAGGAGCAAAAGTAATTTTAAAAAGGAGTTTTTTACACTTAGCTACATTTGCAATTTTCATAGTTTTTCACAAATGGCACACATCATTTTCCCTTACTTGTTATATTTAGTCTCCATGGACAGTGCGTCTCTGCTCATGTCAGAGATTGTGGACATCCCTGATGATTCGTCCCCGTCCGAGGACTCGTGCCTGATGGAGGTGGCGCTGAGGAATCCAGGCGGCAGGGCCAGCAGGACGGCCAGTGAGGTTAGCGACGGGCCGGACGGTGGAGCGGAGCGCCTCAGCCTCCGTGGTGCTCGGTCACAGACACCGGAGAGTCCTCTGGCCGGAGGACCCAGAGCCAGACGTTTCCTCAGAGGAGAGAGGTCCAACTCGTGCTCTTCACCCAGTACTGTAACCACCACGTACAGGTGGGTCAACGGTCATTTGGTACACCAGCGAGAGCTAATGAAATCTAATCCCAGAGCAATATGTCCAACTGGCTCCTTCGAGTCGACCTTTTCAGATTATAATGAACTGGATTGACCGTTAAAATACAGATATTAAGAAACATTTTTTTAGCAAGCACATTGGTGTTATTTTATTGATATTGTGACAGTATGACTTTAGAAAATATGCTATTTGGCTAAGAAATCCAATCCCAGAGCAATATGTCCATCTGGCTCCTTCAAATCGACCTTTGCAGATTATCATAAATAGATTGACTCTAGATTTTTTAGCAAGCATATTGGTATTTTTTATGGACATTTTGACAGTATGACTTGAGAAAATATGCTATTAGGCTAACAATTTGAATGTTCAGTTTTAACGTGGTTGACCCAATCGGTGTATGCTAAAAAGAAAAAAACATTCTGTGGTTTGCGGTCTACAGTGTTACTCGCAGTGTTAGTGACTACTATTCACTCCTCCAGGTCTCCGGTGTTGCGGCGCCAGGCCATGCTAGCTCGAAGCTGTTCCCAGCTGGGGGCCATAGCTGGGTCCGCCTCAAAACAGAAATACGCCATACCGGACATCCGAGTTCGCCCCTCCACTCCTTTACGTCAAGTGGGTGACCACGACGCCGGCGAGCAGCGTGTGGGGCAGAGCGGCGGACCTCCATTACAGCACCAGCCTCTGTACCTGCGACGACGGGCCGGGAGGAATAACCGTGATGGTGGCAGAAACGACAACGAAGGCTTCTTATGCATCATGAGGTCACGTAGTGAGCCGGGCCTCAGCTCCTCTACAGGTGCAGGTAATTAAGACGCGGTGCACTTAATGTACGAAAATGACTTAGCGTTAAGCATCATTGGGCACCTTGAAAGGTGCTATTAAATGATTTCAAAAATGTGTCCTTTTGCCCTTTCTCCTCCAGTTGACTTGAGCTTTGGATGCAGCAAAGCTTCTCCAGACATAGGTAATATTGACTCAACTTTATCAGGATGGAGAGCTATGATCATTTAAAATGCGTTAAGGGAGTAAAGGATATTGATCTGGACCTCTGGAAGATATTTAGCCTTTTTTTGTCACTGACAAAAATGAATACATGTGAAAGTAAAGATCTTGTTTTCTCCTAAGGTCCATCCAATGAGGCGGTGCTGCTGCCCCGCACGTCTTTGCCGCCGGCTACTGCTTTGCCAAGAAAAGATGGTATGAAATCCACAGATCCAGGGGTGCAAGTTCCCTCCAAAGCTCCGCCGGTGTCACCCCTGCGTTTACCCAGAGAATACCACCGCTCACTTGGCGACCTCAAGGTTTGTCGGAAAAAGGTTCTCAAATATCTATACCCGTAGTTGAACCGTGAATTCATTTTTACTTGATGTTATAAGAACACATAGAAAAGAACTGTTTCAGGGTCAAATGTTTATTATTATTATTATCTCTTTGATCACAGTCTTTGCTGGTGTTCCTTTTGTGCATCAGCCGGGTGCAAACCATGCACCTAGGGCGTCAGCCACTCAAATGTTTGACACCAGATAAACACAAACATATCCAAAATGGCCACCAGGTTCCAAATCCAGTCTTCAACCCAATCTTTAGAGTCAAACTAATTAACCCAACCTTGGGTAAAAGTAACCCAAACTGCTCAAAATTTACAGCTACTCAGAGAATAGAGGAAAACAACGCTGCCTTTTTGTGTGTGTATGCAGTACATAGGCGTAAGTCATTGTGTCCTGGTTTGCTTTCTGAAACATGTTTCCATACTGACCTTGTAACCGGTCTCCCGCAAGGTGACTCGAGTTCTGGTGGCTCGCTTCCTGCAGCGCTCCAAACGCAACCTGGCGCCCTCCTCCGAGCATGCTGGGAGCGCGGGGCAAGTACCTAAAAGGAGAGGAGGAGCTGAGGGCACTGCCACCAACCATCTGTCTTCGGAACAAGTACGTCCGCTCGATTGCAGCTCACCTTATTCCCTCAAATAGTGGTTGTCCTAAAAATGGACACTGTACCCTATTTAGGACAAGTACATGCCTTCCTTTTGTCATCGGGAAATAATGACCTCAGTTCATACACAATATTGTTTCATACAGACTTGAACTCTGTTGCTAGCTAACTCATTAGCCAGTCTATAATGTTTCCTATAATGTGTTACCATTAAGCTAGCCATAATAATATCTTCGGTTATTTGTCTACATCCCTGTTTGTTTTTTGTTTTTTTTAAATGCCATCCAGGTTTGGCGAGCCCCTTGGAGCACCAATCGAGGACAACCCAACCACCGCTCCCACCAGCGCACCCACCATTACTCACACAGCGACAGCCGCCACAACCGCAGCCACAGCGGCCGCGTCCCGGAGGGAATCCACCTGCGCAGCTGCGGGGATCTGAACTCCTCGTCCTCTGTGTCCGTATGCCGATTAGTGTCTCCTCATCTGCAGCGCGGCTCATCGGGAGCGCTCTACTCCGAGTCAGGGCTGTGAAGGCAAGAAAGCCGGAGAAGATAATCAAGTATTGAGCGTCAGTCATTAAGATATTTGAAGAGCCATCAACTCCAAAGTCTTATGGTCTTATTCAGAAGGTGCTGTACATCACTCTGAATACCAGACTGGATGCTCGTCAGGCCTCATTTTTAGCCGAGACCTTCTTTCCATTCGACTGCAGCCTTCCCAGTGGAAAAATACTAGAGACTGACAGGCCCTCAAGCATTCAACATAATGGATTACGATATGCTAAAGGCCCTTTTTGTATATTGTTGTTCAAGACAAGGGGTTGGCCGGTTGTATGGTGATTAAAAAAAAACATATTTGGCCTTCCATGAAAAAAAAAAAAATGAAAAGACTTGACCAGGTATAGTTAGTGTGATATAAGATAAGCAAACCTGTTCACATTTTTCTTCTTTTCGCAATTCTACTTCTTTCGCCTTCCGCCCCCAACGCAATTGCCAGCATACATATTATGAAGGCACGTCTTGTATTCTCTATGGCTGGCCCCTTGGAAACATGGTGTGGTGTTTGTGCATGTTTTGCGACCCCCTCCGCAAATATCAGACAGAGTATATCATGTCCTTGAAATATCTTCATTTGCATGGGTTGACAATTTTTTTCCTTCTTGTCCACACAAAACGTAGAGGAAGTGTTGAAAGGCAGATATGTGTCTAATAAAGTGTTTCAAATAAAATATGCATATGCAGCACACTCGTTTGGTGTGCAATATGTCCTTGTGCACCAAGCATATCTGATTGTGCCTTTCACAGTCGGATCCTGTAAGATAAAGATGGTGTTCATTGCACTGTGACTCTGATTAAATGAGTCTCTTGCAATAAATGTACATATTTGTAAGGATACTATTGTATAGGGCTCACACTAAGGGCATCAGACCGATTTTTTTTCTGCTAAATGTACCGAAGTGAAGATGATAATATCGGCAAAGGTGTATTTTGTATTCACCCATAAGAAACGCATTTTCAAAATGTATATGGACTGTATACACACACATACAGGCACTCTCCACCGAGACGTGTTTCTACCTCCTCCTGTCTTGCATTATTATTGCATTATGTCTTGCATTATTTATTTGAAGAAATGTTTATCTGTATGGCAGGCTTTGCAGGATACAGCCTTAAAACCTGAATAAATTGTATGTAAATATGACACCTATTTACTGGGTCCACTTTGTAAAAAAAAAAAAAAAGGAAAGTTGTGTCTTTAAATATATGTCTAGGCATATAATTTAAAATATATATATATATATATATATATATATATATATATATATATATATATATATATTCAAATGTTAATATCTTTAGGGGGGGGGAACAAAAACAAAAAAACGTATGCTTGCATTATTTTCTTTATTCATGTTTTAGTACTTTTTCTTGTCGTTTACCTGGTCTCTAAGTTTGAAAAAAATAATAATAATAAAGGCTCGCCCATTGGTTCGCAGTCCTCCCACTCCACTTGAAGCCCCTCCCTTTTTAAATTCTATTGGCCAGTCTGTGTGAGAGCCCATCCTGGTTCGATACAAGTAGCCAATGACAACGCAGAGTGTCAAATCGAGCCTTCTTAATTCCCGCCCACACCCACTCGGCGCAAGAGGTGACGGGAACCTTAGTTTTGCAGCATCCTAATAAAACGGGCGTGATTATCGTAGGGAACTACAATCTGCACGTCCTGTTTTCAAGAGACGTTCACGGTTCTCGGTTTGATTACAAGTAAAAAATTGCAAAGGGACGCAACTCTGCCTTGTTTTACGATATAGTTTGGGAGACGCGGACAAAAGAAGTATGGTACGTAAAGGGCGTGTGTGATAAATAAAAGTGTATTTTTTTGCATTAAAGGTAAACACAGTTTGCGTTGCTGACAGGCAGTTTATAGTTAAACGATGCCAGCTAACGTCAGCCAACGCTACTTGTTATGACAAGGGAAGGGAAGAAAGCTTCTAGCTAATAATAGCAATTTAGCTTAATCCTTGCTCTTGTTCGCTAAAAGCTAACTAGGCTCACGCACCGTTTGCTAGCGTTAATGTAGCTAATGGCAAAGGCTTAGGTTTACTTCTCATTGAAAAGGAGAGGCACTCGGACAGTTTCTTGGGATGAGACACCTTCTCCGCTTACCTGTTAATGTCCCGAAAATGATTCGAATCGTGCGGCCAGCCGCGACGTTTCTGCACGTACAACACCGAGCAGCACTGTCGTCTGTCCAGGGAGACAGCACCTGCAACGGGTCGCAATGCAAGAAGGCTCTGCTCTCGGACCCGGGGTTGTTCGAAGCCCAGTTTGAGGAACTGGTGTGGGAGCTGACAGAGCAGGACCTCACGGACCCCGTACTGCTCGACGCCATGAATCGGCTCAAACGGGTGACTAGACGGCTGTAATGTCAACAACGATTTTGCACCTCTAGTGATTTAGATGAAGTGTATGTTGTGTATATTTGCTAGGTATTGCTGTTCAATGTTCCGGGAGGCAAAAGGAACCGTGGCCTGTCTGTGATTGGCTCCTTACGGGAACTCGTCCCACCGACAAAGCTCACCCAGGACGACGTACAGCGGGCCCTGGTGGTTGGATGGTGTATTGAATTGGTAAGTTGTGTATCATGTTGGAACTTGGGACCCATACAATCAGAATACAATTTGCGTTCCAGGGAGGAAAGCAGCAACCTTACAGTCCAGAGTGTGGACACACACAAAAAAACAGCTAGCGCCTATAAGACAGTAAAATATTTATTGTATTTTTTCTTTTGTGGCAGCAGCACTTCATCAATGCATCCCCAACAACTTCGACCAACATTTGACTGCTACTGATTCCCATTGTAGTTTCCTAAGATTTTTCCTCTGGGCGCAACTACAGATAGGAGAAAATGTTGGTTCTAATAAAACCAATTGGAACGATTTCCTCCAGCAATAGCAAGAGATGTCAGGGTTAGGGTTACACAAAAACGCACAACTGATTTTAACGTGAGTCGAAGAAAAACCCATTCAAATCCGGATACAATTGCAAATAGAATTCATTGTTACAATGTGAATTACTGCTGATTGCAGAAACAGCCGTTTGCACTGTAACACTGATAAGTTGCTCCACAATTTCACTTTTGTTAACAGTTTAACCTGAAGTTCTAACATACATAAATCGTTGCGTTGATGTAACCGAAATGAGAATACTCTATTAATGGTTTTAAAATGAACAGCCAGCCTTGCAACCCACATTAATTTGTCCATTTTGTCCATCGAAGCTGGCTGAGATGTGGCTGCATACACACAAAGCCAATCAGTTCACACCTGATGTGTCACACTGCTTTAACACGTTTTCGCTCTGCGGGTGTTGTTTGTAGCTTCAAGCCTTCTTCCTTGTCGCCGATGATATCATGGATGCGTCTGTGACCCGCAGAGGACAGCCCTGCTGGTACAAAAAGGTGAGGATTTGGAAAATAATATTTTTTATGGTGACCTTCCTCCATTTTTTTTTTGCCTGATTTTTGTCTGCTTCTTGTTTTTTTTAAAAGGACGGCATTGGTTTGGATGCCATCAACGATTCCTTCCTCTTGGAGGGCTGCATTTACAGGCTGCTTCGCAGACACTGCAGGAACCAGCCCTACTATGTCCACCTACTAGAGCTATTCAATGAGGTATTTTAAAGTTTATTTTGGAATATATTTGACAGCATTGGGTTTCACACTATCTTTTTTTTCATTGCAGACCTCCTTCCAGACAGAACTGGGCCAAGCTCTGGACCTCTTGACAGCGCCCCCTGGTCACATTGACCTCAACAGATTCACCATTGAGAGGCAAGTAGAGGACACGAAGGGGAATGATACCCCCCTATAAAGCATCGATTCCCAAAGTATTATTATATCATCCACTTTCAGGTACAAAGCTATCGTGAAATATAAGACGGCCTTCTACTCCTTTTACCTCCCAGTGGCAGCAGCGATGTACATGGTAAGGAAGGCAGTTGTTGAGTGCAGTTCAAGTCAGGAACCAAAATCTTCTCGCAAACCTCTTCTTTACTTCTTCATAGGCTGGAATCAAGGATGAAGAGGAGCATACAAATGCAAAACTCATCTTACTGGAGATGGGAGAATTCTTCCAAATCCAGGTGAGTTTACTTGGCGTGTGATTTTTTTAAAAACATTTTATGAACAAACTACATGCTCCTGTTGCAGGACGACTATCTGGACTGTTACGGAGACCCCGCTGTGACGGGTAAGGTCGGAACAGATATCCAAGATAACAAGTGCAGTTGGCTTGTCGTCACGGCGATGGAGGTCATGACCCCTGAGCAGAGAATAGAGTTAGAGGTGGGATTGAATACAGTAATTGTCAGTAGTTATAATGTTTTTATGATTCTTGTTAACGTTGTATTATTATTGGCATACTTTCTGCGACGATTGTGTATTAAATTGAAAGATGTTAGCTATTGTTAGAAAATATGTGGCAATTTCTTCATGGTTGCAATTTATAAATCTCAGCTCACGTGCTCATTGCACAAATGCATGTTACTTACAAATGTGGCACCATTTGAAAGGGAAATTAATATGTTTCTATAGCATTGTTCCAACAAATGTTTAAAATATCAAACATGCATTTCCTCACTTTTTGGTAAGTGTGTATACCACTCATAGACGCCTGGTACTCTGTGCAGTCTGACCATTGGGATGATTGCGTACGATATTTTTTATTATTATTTACACATTTATTATTCTAATTATCAATATTTATTTGTGAAAATTAGGTCTCTGATAAACGATGTTAAAAAAAAAGTACTGATTGAGGAAATATGGTAGTGTATTACATTAAAATTTAAAATTATGAACTATTTCAAAATATATGTAAATACTAGAATGTATCATAACATGTTAAAAACGTCCTACTTACCACAAAAAATATATATAATTTATTGAGTCATTTATAAAAAATAAAACAAATTTGTGACTCCTTTCTGGATTACGGGCTAAGATGACCCTCTCTCCCCGCCTCTGACTAAAAGTTGCGTCCGCTCTCCTTGGCAGGCATGTTACGGGCGCCACGACGACGCCAGCGTGGGAAAGGTCAAAGCGCTGTACGACAACCTGCAGATGCCGAGCCGCTACCGCAAGTACGAAGACGAGAGCTACCAGCGCTTACAGAAGCTCATCGCGTGTCACGCTCAGAACCTTCCTCACGCCGTGTTCCTCAACTTTGCCAAGAAGATCTACAAGAGGAACAAGTGAAGAGGAGCATGGGACAATGTCAAAGGACTTCAGATGACTGAAGTCGGGGTGGGGGGGTAATAGACCGTGGAGGCAGTGTTTTAAATCCATTCACATTTTTTCTTCTTATCTGTTTATTGCAGCGTCACCAGTCATTCTCTGCTGGATAATTTCAGGTGCAGTTGTGATTTATAGATGCATGAAATTTTCTATACTATGTATGATAGAGCTACACATTCAGGCAGACCTGCTTTTTTTAATTCTATATTTTTCCATATGTGCTGCTGTAAGTATAGGCTGCCATGAACTGGTTGTTTAATGCTTTTAATAAATAACAAATGACCAGATATATTACTCTGGTCTCTGCCCTGACGTGCTGTGCTTTTTTTGCATCCTAAAATGTCAATTATTGTTGTGGGACAGATGCAGCCGATTCTGGCTGACTTTGGGCAAGAGGTGTGGCTATTGCTTCCAGTTCCAGGTTACTTTTTCTTAATATTATAGCCGGAGTACCTGAATAAAACCCACACGAACATGCAAACTCCACACAGGAAGGCTGGAGCCAAGATTTGGACTGGATGTGGTTACCACGAGTGAACCTGCTCCTTAAAATTAAATATTAAAACGATGTAAGTCGTTGTAATGAAAGCTAGTAGAGGGGTTAGAAAGTAATTATCTCAAATAGAGCGAGATGAATGAGATGTTATGACAAGGCAAGTAAAGGGGTGCGGTCAGCGTCTGGCAAGGGCGGTGCTGGTTGGTGCTGGTGCCGAGTCTCCACGGACCGCTACGCCCTTGCGGGAGTCACGTGACACACGGGGAGAGCTGTGCCGACCACGTGACCGACCGCCCTCCCTCCTTCCTCGCCTCCTCGTTCGGTCGTAGCGGTCCGCGGAGTCTCGACGCTCGCGAGAGGACTGCGAGGCTGACGCTCTTCACGTCCGGGAGAGAGCCACTCCGACACGGACTGGAACGCCCGATATGGACGCCTTGTGCCGAGACGTGAGTCCTCAAGTATCATCTTAATTGTATGCTTGTGTACAAGTGCATGTGAAATTTCAGGATGGTCGGCAGGGTTGGATCCTCCCACCATCACGTAAATAGCTACCGCTTTAAAACGATCGCTTGACATCATCTTTAGGTCATAATGTAAATGGCATACCATTATTTGACACTGTAGTGGAAATATATGCACAATACAAGTGGATGGGCTTTCGAATTAGGGCGATGCGGATGGTAGGCTACCCCACCTCCCTCCCTCCATCCTCTTCCTCCTCTCAGTCTCCATCATGTCTATAGGATCAATAGATGCAGGTTCAATAGTGTACACAGCAGAGTCAAATTACATGTCATCACGTCCTATTTTCCAAGGAGCTTGCTTTTTTTTTTCTCTCTCGACATGACAATCAAGAGTGAGACGTGTGTGTGATTTATATTCCAGTGACGCGAAAGGGCACAGTGCAGCAATGAGCAATAGCCTTCCTCTCATGCAGCCTCACTGCTGCTGCCTGATTATTTCATGCTCCACTTAAATCAGCTCTTCGTAGCTTTAAGGGACGATGTGCTTTTCTTTTCTTTCTTTCAAAGAAAAAAGGACTCATATTCATATTCATTATGAGCTGGTGTGGGTGAATGCACAGATGGAGACAGAAAAAACCCAGCAGTGAGCAGGCCGAACAGATGATGCCCATGATGAGTAGCATTATCAGTATTAGGTTATACATTGGATTGTGATTTTAATAAGGATTACGTTAAATTTACAGGCTTTATCATTAACTGTAACATTTACAACACCCTCTTTTTTTTCAAGGAACATTTTACCAATTGTTTAGTGTTTTTCTTCTTCTTCTATTTAATATATATATATATATATATATATATATATATATATATATATATATCATGTAATATACATTTTTCAGTCATTTTTTAAAAATTATCCCTTCCATATTTTTTATGTATTCTCAGGTGATCCAACAACCTGCAAGTTAGATTCATTAGACACTCTAAAAAGTCCAGTGAAGGATTATTTGTCCATTTACAGTTATCATAAGTTTACATACCACAAGGGCATGTCAATTTATGAGCACAACAACAAGTGTTAATGCCATAAAAAAATATTGTCAGGGGTTGAAGTGGACATGAGTAGAGATTACATGTAAATTTTGGCTAGCATTTTATGTCCTTTAGCGACGTTTAGCTTTTGTACATCTACAGTTGTGCTCCTAAATTTACATACCTTTAGAGCATATAAACTCACAAGCACAACTCTGCGATCAGATGGCGACCAGTGCGGGGTGTAGCCTACTTCTTGCCCAAAGTCAGCTAATATAGGCTCCAGGTTACCCGCAACCCTAATGGGAACAAGCGCTCTTGAAAATGGACTGATGGAACATTTCAATAATGATTCAAATCCACCATGACTAACGCGGGGACGCTAGAAAGTAACATTTTGCATTTGTAGCATTGAGATGGAGGGCTCTAAATTCCTTACTTGATTTTAGCTTCATTACCAAAACATTTAATAATATAGCTCTTAGTATAAACAACCCCCCCCCCCCAAATGACAAATAACAAGTGCTATATTAAATGTAAGCAATAATATGATTAAACAAATTCATCCATTTGATATTTTATCTATCTCTATCTATCTTGTCCTCATGAAGGTCGAGCGAGCCGAACCCAGCGGTCTTTGGAGAGGTCAGGTACATTATGGAATGGTCGGAAATTACTGTAAAAAAAAAAAGAAGAAGTTAGAAATATAATGAGTATATATATATAACTGTTACTCTTAGCTTTTATTTAGTTTTAAAATTACATGGCATGCTGGATCAAATGCAGGCCTTACATGACTCACAAGCTGGAAGTTGCCCACCCCTGCTCGAGATGATCGCTTTAAACTTCAAAAGAGTGATGCAAAAAAGTTATACATTGCACATCATCAATATTCACCATGTGTTTCCTTTGATGTTTCAGGGCCTAGGAACTCATTCCAACATGTGATCGTCACGCCACATCATAATTTGGCTTGCCCCAGCGTTTGTTACGATAAAACCAAAATATCTCATCTTTAAAAAAAATTTAAAAAATCCAATTATCACAATGCAATCATCCGGCTGCTCCGCTCAGCCTGGAAAGCCGCGGCGCTTTGATGTCGGCAGGCGGACCACGACCTACACCGGACCCAAGTCTCGTGGTGCTCAAAAGGAGGATAAAAACAAGAACGCCATGACATCGTCCTCCCCCAGACGAGTAACTAAAGCTCCCGTCGCTCCCCCTCGGACCAGGCCAGCGGCACAGCCTCGAGTGCCTCTTATCCAAAGCAGGTTTGGTGCACAAAAAGCGAGCTCCGTCCCCTTTAAATCAACCAAGGCCAAACCCAAGAGTGTACGCACAGCGGCGGCGCCGGCCAAAATCTTGCCTCCTCTTCCTCCGGCTCCTTCCCTTCTCCCACTCGACCCCAATTGCAACGAGCCGAGCCTGCCGTGCTTGTGCTGTGATGGCCGCTCGCCGCAGGATAACAACAGCATGTTCAACCATAACCACAACAACAACAACACCGTTTCTCTCAGGCACCAACTGCAACTTCCTCCTCCACCCCCGGTAGTTGCACCCCAGAGGAAAAACGGGACGGGGGCCAAGGAGCTTCCTCGGTCCCCCTCTCAAGCGAAACCGGAGCCTCCTCCCCAACCCGCCGCCAATGAGGACATGTTAGAAAACCCCGATTTGGAAGACAAGAAAGATGTTAAATCCGAGGAAGAGGACGACGAGAGCAGCAGCGTAGACATCGATATTGATGATGAGGACGATGACGACGGCGACCGAGATGACGAAGACGACGATGACACCCTGGTGCCCTCGTGCTGCGACTGCCCTCCCTCCCTGCTGGAGTTCTCGCTCTCCTCCTCTACCTCCTCTTCTTCCACTTCCATTAGCTCCTGCTCTGATCTGGAGTCTGACTGTGCAGATCAATACACTCCCCAATACCAAGATCCTCTATCCGTGTCAATCAAAGAGTCTTCTCCGCAATGTCAGCCACCTGCACGTTCACTCCCTTCCTTACCGATCAGTCACATTCCCTTCACTTTGACGTCACGCACCCCCATTTCATCCCCCGACGAGGGCTACCCCTCAGCTCTGGACACCCCTTCTCCAGACTACTTGGGAGTCAAAGAAGATCCCGAAGTGACCAAGCTGGGTTTGCTCGACTTCTTAGAATCAGTAGGAGAGTTTGGGAAAATGGAACGTTTCAGTCAGGTGATCCAAATGGCCCGTTGGGATTTGGAGGGCGAGCAGAATTGGGATGTCTTGAGAGATCGTTTAGACCACTTAGATCGCTTGGAGAAGGTCAACAGGGAAATAAAACTGGCCTACATTGCCAGACTCCACGAGAAGGGGTTTGACCTCGGCGATCTGGAGGAGCAGGACCTCTCTGACGTCATGGACGAAATGGGCAACGTCGACATGGGCTGGAAGCTGTACAAAAGCGGCGGGCAATTCATGGGAGAATCGCAGGAGTTCTCCGACGCCGGCGTGGATCTGACCGCTCCGTCGGACAGCGACGATCCTCTCGCTCCGGACTCCCTCACCCCTTCCCCCGCCGAGCCGCCTCCTCGACCCCCGAAGCCTCCGGCCCGTCATGCCAGTGTCAACTCCGACCTCCACACCTACATCAACATCAGCCGAGAGACCACCTCCATGGCCGTGTCCACCTCTCCCACCTTGTCCACCTTCTCGCCCAACTCCTTCTCTCCCACTTTCACCACCTTTCGCTGCGAGAAATCGTTGCCCCCATCTCCGCCGTCAATCCCTCCCCTCCCCGCCTCCAAACCTGTCCAGTACCTTACTCTCTACACCACCTCCTCTCCATCCATCCCCACCCCAACTCCACCCATTCCTCCACCTCGGAAGAGACACCTGGCCAGGAAGGAGGCCCAACGCCTTGCCGCCCTTCAAACAGAACAGGAAAAGACGCCCCTATCTTTGCCGCCTCCTACTACACGCCCACCCCCTTTGCCTCCTCCACCGGTTATATCCTCCTCTCTGCCCCCTCCAAGTATACCCCCACCAGCACTGCCTCCTCCACCCTCCTTCCACGCTCTGGATGTGGAAATCCGCAAACTGCTGATGCTCGCAGGGTTGACCCAGGCCGAGCTTCTCAAACTGAGCCCAGAACTCGGCGACTGCGTCGGGGTGTTAGAGGAGGAAGATGGGGGGTTCAGGCTACAAGAAGATTTCAGTGAATGTGATCCTGAAGTAGTGGAAAAAGACAGATGTAGTAGGAGGGGTAAGTCAGCTGGGGATGGAAGGGCAGATATTCCCAGGGAGGGGAAGACAGAGGAGGGCAAAGAGGTCCAGAGAACTACCTCATTCTCTGAGATGGCTCGAAGACGGAAGAGTAGCATTCAAACATCGGACACTTACTACAGCACCACGTTAAGTCACACGCAGGACACGAAAGCAAAAAACATGAGCTTTGAGTCCCGCCATTATGAGGCGCTAGATTCACCACCCCCTCCTCCGCCACCTCGACCCTTACCTCCAATCCCACCAAGTGTGCCGCCCTTTAGAGTCAGCACCCTCCTTGCTAACTCCGCACGACCTGACCGCTTTGATTGGCTCATAGCTTTCACACCCGAGGCCGACGTTCCACCACAGTCCACTCAATTAAGAAAATCACACGTGGAAACGGAAAAGAAGAACTCCCCAGCTCCAAAAGTCACCAGCTTCAAAGAGCTGCGTTACCGCAACAAAAGCGGTGCCCCTACTACGAAGGTGATCACCGACCCGGACCCCGACCCTTCAGTCATCACCCCGGACCCCGACATACTGTACAACCTGAAGTGGAGACGGGAAAAGGAGGGCAGTGGAGGCAGCCAGTGGGAGTACACCTCTCAGGCCCAGGCCCTGTTCATGCAGCCTCCCCCGGCACTCACCTCCATGGCGGCGCTGAAGGAGATGCTGCAGAGGGCAGACGAGGAGAGCGGAAGGGGTGACAAGTTGGGCTGCTCGCTCAGCGACAGCAGCCTGTGGACGACCAGCAGAGAGTGGGAGCGCGAAGATGTGGTGAGGAAGGAGGACAAGGAGAGGCGGGAAGAAGAGGAGGCGGAGGTGCGAGGACAGGCCGACGGAGGGAGGACACTTGAGTCAAGAACCACTGGTGAGAAACCATTTACAGTTACTGATCTGCTTTCATTTTTTTTCATTTTTTTAAAGGGGTGTCAGGCGATTAAATTTTTTTTTTTATTAATCGCATGAATTTAATAGTTAACTCATGATTAATCGCTAATTTGATTGAAAATGAACTAATAGAAATATGGCTGCATCTTTTAGTCATTGATACAGTAATTTCTTAATAATTCATAGAATTGAGTTAAAATCAAAAAGATAAAGCATAATTTGATTTGTAAGGCGTTGGTGACAGCTCAGTGCATTTTTCTTTTCATATTAAGAGCTATCTAATCTCTAATATGAAGCTGCACATTTTTAAAATTGTAACATACAACTTGACCCCCAGTCTCCACAAATATATGCATTATTATGAAACTTATTACTGCTAAATTTTGACGTGGACGTGGTTGCTGGGTTGCGACTGGAATTCCACCAGTACAAGCTTTCCAAGTAAGGGACGGTCATTAATTGCACATAAATAAAAAATAAATAAAATAAAAATTAAAAGTGGTGGCGTTAAAGGAACTTTAAATTAACTCAAAATTAACGCACTAATTTTGACACCTGTTATTGTTTTATATTTATGGCCTGGAAATACATACATACATTCATACAAGTATTTACTGTAATTATGGCCTTGCTACTACGTTAGCATAGGTAAACAACACGTTCCAACATATGCACCAATTCAGGTTAGGTCACCACAGTAGGAAACTAAATAAACTGATGACCCCCTGTGTAGACAAAAGTATCCAGACTTTCTCAACAGTTAATCAATCAGGAGTTGGACAAGACCGTTTTATTCACCTTTGAATCATAATTCTTCATCTTAACAAGACATTTTAGAGCATTCCATGTCAATTTCATGGGAACAGTTTATTCATCCATCCATTTCAACACCACTTATACTGTTCAAGAGGCGGCCATTTTCTGTTCACGATGTTCAAAGCAAGGTCCCTAAAGACACATTTAGAGGGGTTTGGTGTGCCGGAATTTGTAGAATAATTAAACAAAACACTAGAGCAGGCAGTGTAGTTAGCACATCTACGTCACAGTTTTAAGGTTGTGGGATCAAAACTATGTTAACATATTAAATTAGCCTCCTTTTTGAGGATGTAAGGGGACCGGCAAACTATTGTGGGCTGAGATTTGGACATGAGATTAGTGAGGCATAGAGCAAAACTTATTAATACCGAAACAAAACAATCATTTCACTGCAGCTGACTTAATGTATTCCGCATGGTACCTAATTTCATGACTCATGGTTATCGTGATGGAGAACATCATCTTATTAACTAACTTGGCAATGCACTGATAATAAAACAGTGGAACACAATTTTAAGTAATAGTTATGAACACAGTAGAGAGAACAGGAGTGGCAAGATGGAGGATGAGCATGAGTCACAGAATGGCATGATGCACAATGCTTAAAGTAGATAATGAGGGGACAAACTGTGAGGGATGGCTGTGTATGTGGAAGGGAGATGATACTGGGGGTAATATGAGGAGAAGGTTGGAAAGTCTCCAGCCAGTGTTCCTGGTTATAAGTGTGATGTCATCACTGCCTCATTAAATTATTCATTGCCTCTCCCCGGCCATGCAAGGGAGAAGGTAGAAGTCTTTTGGTGAGCTCACCAGATATCTTTAATCACTATTTTTAATATATAATTTGTGTTATCTGGTTTGCTGTCTGTTTGAGTAATTTTTGAATCCATCATTTTTCAGGGGAAATCTCTTCCCATGTATCCTGCCTCCCTTTCCCCAGAGACAGATAGCTCGGGTCAGGTTACTTATCGCAGCAGAGCTGCTTGAAGCTAAATAGAAACTATAAAGCTTGTGGAGATAAAATAAGGTTTATTGCAATTCAGTCCAATCATTCTAACAGTTAGAGCAATGATATCCACCATTACCGAGTAATTTAAACCGAGAATGTAATGAATGTAATGCTAATTTGCAACATATGGGCCTCTAAATTATTATTTAAGTGCGTATACCTTTAAGAGATTGTAAGAGGCGGGGCTTAGAAGCTCCACCAATTACTGACAACCTTGCCCTGAAAACAGGAAGTGTTGCATGTTTAGTTACAATCGGAGTGGAGACGACACTGTTGAACTTCTTGTTTTTATTTTTAATACCGCTAGTTATTGAGTAGAATTAAATAGTTACGCTGTGGTGCCATTCACAAGTGTTCCAAAAGGACTATTCTGTTATAAAACGGAATAGACTCGAGAACGTTTTAATCTGGCTGACTCAGCTTGTGCGTGATGGTGGCATAGGGTTGAAGGAAATCTAAATCCAAGTACCTGTACATGGGGAAAGAGCAGGTAATGAGATGATTGAATATATCTCAATTAAACAGTTTAAGACACCAGGAAGATTAAATTGTTTAAAAGTACCAAAGAAAATATAAAAGTGATGAAAATGTTAGTTTTATTTTTGCCATATGGTCTAATTCACCCTAATGTCATCTCTTGCTTGTCCAGCCGGCTAAAAAGCAAATGTACAGCTTTTCAAGATCACTGTAACTGTTGAAATAATGTAGAATATTACTTCATGTATGTCTTTTTGCTGTGATACACTCATAAGTGTGCATTTTTCTCTCAACAGACACTAACATTCTCTGCATCTCTCTCCTTCCCGTTTGTTTACCACTTTTTTTTTTTTTTTTTTACTTCTTGCCTTTCCAATCCCATTCTATCTCCATTGTTTGTCCACGCCGCTTCCGCATTCCTCTGCTTATGCCTACCGAACCTCTCCAATAAGCAGTTTCCTCTCCCCCACTGTGCCTTACCCAGCCTCCCCAGCCCTACTTCCTCCACGCTGCCCCTATTTCCTATCAACAGGGCCACTTCCATATAAATTCCAGGCCGCACACCCATGTCGGCCGAGAGTCCTCAGACCCGCGAGGAGACCCGCAGTGGGCTCATGCTGATGCTGCGTTAAGCAACCGATCCAGGGCTGATTTTGTTTCTCTCAACCGTGGGAAGGAATTAACGCAAAATACAGCAAAGCAATTTTCCAGCGGTAGCAGAATTGATGACACGTTGGGCTCTCAATGTAATTTGGACTCTCTCTACTGCAGTAACAAGCAGAGCATTGCAGACATCCGTGCTGCGGATGCTCCGGAATGCACCACCCCATATAAAAACATAGATGTCATGATGACGCATCCACGTGGTCCAAAAAAACAAACAGAACGTAACGCTAACAACACCAGGACGTCCAAAGACCTGCCCCCTCTGCCCACCTATTACCTGCACCGCTCCAAGCATTGCCCACTGCACGGGGGCTCCCCTCCTCGCCTTTCCCCCATCGGAGCCCTCTCGCCTCCCCAGCGCCCGGGAGGGTTTCCTCCCGGCGTGGTGGGCTCCGGCCTCACCTCGCCCCTTTTCCCCCGCTCGCGCACACTCCCCGCCCTTGCCGCACCTCTCTACTACCCGCACCTGTATCCCACAATACCCCTGTGTGCTCCCCCTCTGCCCCCAAAATTCTACCAGGCTTCTCGACAGCCGCGCGTGGCCAGTAAGATCTCTATTTCTCTTCTTGCACCTTTTGTCGTACTTGACTGTATTGTCTTTATTCTCTACTGTGTCATGATTGGAAACAGAAATCAATGTTAAAGGATATTAATACGTCACCACGTGCTACTAGTCCTTTCATAGCTGTGGAAATAGGCTTGCGTGGGGTGACATCTGCTTCTGTCAGATTGGATTCTTGTCACTCTGTGTCCCTTTTCTGTCCATTTGTCCTTGTGTGACTTGTCTGTTCTTTTAGACTCTTAAATTGTTGCAGGGTATTACTTAAACGTTCATATTTATAAATTACTTTATGGCTCGTGAAAAGTTTGGGATATTCAGCTTTTGGATGTCATCTATACAGGTTAACTTAATTTAACCTCTAAATTTTGTCCAACAAGGAGCTGAATTCACAGCAGGTATTTGAGACATAGGTTAATCAATAAGTGTTGTGGTTTAATAAGAGTGCGTGTTTAAACAGTCCTCTTAATCAGGCTGTTCACGTATCGACATCATGAGGTCAAGACAACACCTAACAATTGATAACAAGACCTCACCGGTAGTGACTGAGTGTCACAGAGTAACCGGAACAGTGGCAGAAAGGTATAGTAGAAACATTAAGCAGTTGGGCATGTGCATTTAAACAATTCAACAAGGTCCAATTAGTTTACTTGTAAAGACTATCGAGCAATTTATGTTCATCCTAAAAGTTTACCCGAAACTTTCCAAAAGCATAATATCAAATATTTTTTTGTAAGTCTTTTATATTGTCGCTATATATAGATATTAAATATAATAATTGGGATGCAACATTTTTTTTTCTTCAGACAGCGCATTTGCTAACCTGTTGCTCTTTGAACTGCTGATGCCGCTCAGCAAGCTGTTTGGCCATATTGTTCCCTACTGTCGTCTATGCGGGTGGCTGTAAAGACTGTTTCATTTGTAGTATAACATCATGCATTGATAATTGTTCGAGCAACATGTTTTTGTACAATTTCCCAAAAGTTGGGGTTCCTGTTCATTTGTTTCCAAATTGTAAGGCTCTACTGTATTTTCCCACCAAAACCTTGCAGTTTTAACCATAAAATGAAGCCTAATAGTTATGTTAGGTTAAACTCAGTAAAAAAAAAATATATATATATATATTTGATTAGGGCTCGAATAGATTAATACAGGAAAACATGTTTATACTAATTCTCCGCTTATTTTCACATTAGATCCTAATTCTTATGAAATCAGATTGCATGAATGTAATGTATACTTTTTTTATATCGCCTAATATACTGTAAAATAGAAGAACTATACAACTCCCTCTCATATGCTACGCTACGACTCACCCCCTCTTCTAATCATCTGTAGTACCATCGGCTTTCTTCTACCTTTTCCTCATCGCTGATGGCACCTACTAAAAAAAATAAAATATTTCGCTCCGTCATGGCTTCTTTTGCGCTCGTTAATATCAGTTTTTATTCCTCTAAGTCATCCCTCTTTTTTAATTTTTTTTATTTTTCACTGCTACCACTGCCAGCTGTTCGCAGTGTGTCATTCGCTGGAGCTGTGCAGAGAGGTGCCGCATCCTGGATGGCCGACGATGTGCCGCATCCAATGAGGGGACGCCACCTCTCCTCTCTGCACCTGCTGGAAAAGAGAGGTATTGCCGTTTGCACGTTTGTGTGTTTGTGACGCTCCTGTAAAGCAGTGGTATGTGTTTTTGTTTGAACTGTGCACTGTTGTTCCTGCTTCAGCTCTTGTCAGCGCGGTCAGTGTGGCGGTGGAAGCTATTTTGGCCCAGTTCAGCTCTTCTCGGACAGTGGTTCAAAAGGTTAGTCACGTTTCTGTGTTGACTCTGAAATAAGGCCATAGGTTTTTTCCTCATTATAAAGATCTCAATCAGTCAAGATCTCAAACTCAGTCAATCAAGATCTCAGCCATGATTTCTCTATCTACATTTATTTTACGTTGCCATCATCCGTGGAGGTTGAAAATAGTAACGAGGCTTTTTTTTTTCTGTTTTCAAGTTCTGAAAGTAAAAGTAACAAGTTGCCAGAAAAGTACAATACATTACAGATACCTCAAAATCTACTTAAAGTGGAAGTCGACCTTAAACATTTCTTGACAATAAAACGTTCTATGCAGCCCCACTTGTCTAAATTATTCTGGTTAACATTTCATTCGTGGAATATGGGTTAAGCAGCAAAATCCATCCGTTTTTATCCATCTCGGGCAGCCATTTTGCCACGTGCTGTCAACTGAAGATGACATCAATGTTGCTCAGGGACCAGGCTGCGCTGTGATTGGTTGATACCTGAGACTTGAGCAACATTGATGTCATCTTCAGTTGACAGCAAGTGGCAAAATAGCCGCCCCCTGAGATGGACAAAAACGGATGGATTTTGCTGCTTAACTCATATTCCACTAACACAGTAGTGGTGCAATGGATCATGGTTCGGATTGGATCCCGCATTTGAGTCACGGATCGGATCGTTTTTCAAAAACATAAATAGTGTATTTGACTTCATTTATTTTGTAAAGTGCTTTTTACATTAAATTAAAAACAATCAATTCAAAATGTCTAATATAATAGCCGTGTAGGATTTAGTGTATTCAGTTATTTTGTAAAACACCTTTTCCCATTAAATTAAAAACAACAACAAATCAATTCAAAATGTCTAATAGCCTTTTAGGATTTAGGAACACAACTTTTAAGGGCAATATGAGGCAGAAACATTCTTATTTTGACATGGTTCATGTGTAAAATAACAAGGTATTAATGGCTTAAAGTTCTGTTGCTATAATCTAAACAGATAAGTTTGACATCTTGAGTTGAATGTTTTTCTTTTTTAATTGTCCAACGTGTTTTATAAAATAAATGAAGACAAAGTTCTATTGATGTTTTTTATATATATATTTTATATATATATATATATATAATGAAAAGACCTCAATGTGCAATTTAAGCCACTCCCCTTCCTTTAAATATGGAGAGTGAATTACAAAGTAGCCCTGGTCTAGAATATTGTAAAAGTATTAAAGTAAACTGTCAAACTTACTAGCCAGCAGCCAGACGCTCCTTGGTCATGCTAACAGGTAGCCGCTATTCACTTACGCCGGAGACTTCTGCCGTATAATTCAATGAGGGCTTAATTAATTAGCGGTTTCTTAGCATGAGTTTGGGATAGCATTGTGTTGCTGTTGGTCGCAACTACAATGTCAATCAAGTACATAAAGAAACGGGAAGTCAAGCTAGCCATCACGCCACGACGTGGGCGAACTTCAAAGTAAAAGAGTACTAAGTCTATTTGCTTTGCCGTCAATGTAATACTGTATTTGGTCAACTTTATTTTGAAGTTAGGCTTAGGACAGTACACTGCGTGCCATTGGTCATAAATCTTCGACATAAATCTACACTTAAGGCTCTGCCCCGTTGCATTAAAAGCAGTTGTAACTGACAGAAGTATTTTATGCGTCACCCCAGACGCTGGTGGTTCTGGGCTGCCGCGTCGCTGGGTGAAAACTCACACTGTTGAGTCATATCTCACTTTTGCTGCATTCCTTGTAAAAAGCAGCCAAGTTCTTCTGAGGCGGCTAATTCGTGTGATTTATGTGTAAAAGCGGCTGTACAAAAAGGTCATTAGAACAACAAAGCTAGACGTTATCGCGTTCACTCCATCTCAAAGCAAACGATGGAATTGGATTTGCCGTATCTTGCTTGCTTTCTTTCTCCTCCCAATCTACTGACTTATTTTCTTCCTCCCCTTCCATCTCCAGGCCTTATCAGGAGACAGCACTGTAAATCCATCGCTGGGCCGTCTGGTGCTGCAGTGCCTCTGCCCCTCCCTCCACAGCCTGCTGACGGACGGTCTAAAGCCCCACCAGAGTGACCTGATTGCAGGCAGGAGGCCAAATTCGGCCTGGAGCTTGGTTTTGGCTTCGACGCGGCCAGGTCGGAGAATGTATTACTGAAATCAAATCAGTAGATTTGATTGAGAGATGTACCGTAAATTCATCTAGAATTACTACCTGGGAAATTGACTTGAGATTTTGTCTGCATTTCAGTTTCGCACATAACAGCAATTATACTGTTACCCTCCTTATACTTTTTTTTTTTTTAATCTTCTGTTTCTTATGATCCACTTCTCCTAATCGTACAGGTCCTAAAAGACAAGCCCTGTTCAATTTACAAGTTCGAGTTGGCGAATTGCCTCAGCTAAAACAGAGCAAACACCGCTTCAATGCATTCGTCCTCGGATTACTCAAGTAAGTCCTGCTTGTTCACAAAAACACATTATTTCTTTATTCCAGTCTATAAATCGACCTCTCCTTTGTTTCTAGTTCAAAGCAGCTTGATTTCTGGGTGTCTCTCCTTCACTCTAGCAGTGGTAAGTACCCTTGGAACTTTGTTCGTACAGTACTGTTTGTTGTTTCGTTGCAGTTATTAGTTGGGTTTCCTTTTTTTCCTTTTTTTAAATATATATATATATATATATTTTTTTTTTTTTAATTATTATTATTATTATTTAATTATTTAATTTATAAAAAAAATTGATATTAAAAAAAAAAAAGAAAGAAAGAAAAAATAAATAATTAGTTGGGTTTCCATCCACCCATTTTTATTTGAATTTTCAAGAAATGCTAAATTAAAACTGAATGGAAAAGCTAGAAATTCGAAAAAGGGCCTAAAATGTTTTTACGCTTCGAGGCGGTGGATTTTGAAGCGTATCGAAAAAAAGAAAATGCAAATTTTTGTGATGTAAACAGGTTTTGGGAATAAAGACCGGATATTACGTCACACGTACGTTTGTAGTTCCAAAGCAATGTCGGACGATAAAGTAAGGTATGTTTTGGGGGGCGAAACGGAAATCTTTTGGGGAATTAATTAAAGAAATGAATATCAATACTATTATAGATGGAAAACAGCAAAGAAACGCTACGGTTTATCAAGAATTATAAAAGAAAACTTATATGACATCATAGCACGGCGCAGTCACTTCCTGGTCTTCTTCTTTGTCTTATAAATTACGTGTGGATCACATCTCTATGGTGTATTCCTCCACCTTCAGCGGCGGAGTCGCCTCTCAATATTTGCAAAAGAAGATACATGTCCGTTTTACACATTTTCAGTAAAAAAAACAAAACAATTGGATGGAAACCCGACTATTTTGACATACACAGCAAAAAATTGGAGTGTTAAAATGTTGGTGTTGAATTTTTTCAACCCTCAAAGTGTATTTTTAACACTGTCTGATTTAAATAGAGGTCAGTGTTAGAGATATTTGACAGAATTGATTATTTAGGATTAAACCAACTCTGCAGAGAGTTCATTAAAGTAAGCTCCGCCCACTTGATTAGAACTGCACAGTGTTTTAAACACTTTGTTTTCATGGTTGAACTTAAATGAAGGGACTGATGTTATAGCTTGTTGATTGATTCAATCAAATTCAGTAAAAAACAAAACAACAACAACAAATGTCAATACAGTTTTACAAGAAAACAAGCCAACGAAAATGGTGTAGGTTGAAGCTGCAGCTTATCAACCCTTCGCCGAAGACAAATGTATCAACAAAGAAACCCATCGAAGCACCTCGTGTGGTTTTTTTTAGAACATCAGAATCCCTCAAATCATAACAAATCTCTCTTTTTCAAACAGCTTCTGAATCCCGTGACAGTAAATTATTATGTACTTTATACATTATTTGCGCAGTATGGAATTTATCATAGAATAAAAATTTTGTTGATTTATCCAAGCTTAGTTTTGTGTTCTTAAGTCTACAAAAGAATAATAATCGTCTGTTTTGTTGATTGGCAGATGTGCTGGACGCGTACTACCGCCCGTCCTCCTTCATGCGTTTGTCACTGAGCGCCTGCCAGTCGCTGTTTGACGAGCTGCTCCTGGTGCTGCAGCCTCTCAGCCTGCTCACCTTCAACCTGGACCTGCTCTTCCAGCACCACCACTTGGAGCCCCATGGCCCCGCGCCCCAGGTGCGCAGTCCCCCCAGTCAGGATGCGGGACCGGCAACAAAGGCGATCCGGTCTGAAATGAGAGGTGGCAGATACATGGAAAGCCTCTCGGAGGTGGACTTTTCAGGTCCCGGACATCAGGCGGCTGATGAGGGTAAAACTACCCCTAATAACGCAGGGTGGTCATCCACTCTGGACCACACAAGTCCACAGCTGCGGTGGGTGCAGGATAAGCGGATTGGCGAACTACCTCCTCCAAACATAGAGGAGGAAAGCCTCGCTCAGCAGGCCGGAGAGGTACTCACTTCCCGTTGAAGTTAAAGTCTTGTATGACTATTCGGAGCTTACATTTGTCTTCCAAATCACAGGCGATCCAACAGGGGTGGGGTGCTGTGATGCGGTGGGGAGGCAGACTGAGCCAGAACCTGGCCGAGCTCAACCCGAAGAAAGAAGAGGCGGCGACCAGTGAGCCAGATCACCAAGTCCAGACAAGAAGCGACTTTGCCCCAGTTAGCCCTGTCGCGCAGGTGCCCTGGAGTCTGGGACGCCTCTTTGGCTCGACCTCCTCCAAAAGCCCCAATAGTCCAGTGTGTCACGCACCACCAAGCAGGTGAGTCCCCATTAAAGTGTTATGGGTCAGGGTACCTCGGTTGATGTAACAGCATCTGTGGATTCAACCATCCAGACGTCCCTCGCAGTGGTTGGCCCCTGGTGTCACAGCGCTGAGCCGATTGGTGAGCAGCACTTCTGCCCCGGTTTTAAGGAAGACCCCAGAACCAATGGAGGAGAGTCACACGGTGTCGGAAGGAGCGTCTGACACACCAGAGACAACAGACAAGCCACACAGGTACTTTGGTATGCCGGGGTTTACCCACCAAGCCAAATATAGTCTTAATATTTCAGCTTTTTCATCACGCATTTAAAAAAAAAAAAAAAACTTTGAATGGCCAATTTGAAAACATTTAGTATACATGAAAAATATTAACAAGTGAAGAATCTTTCTTACTTTGCAGAAACAATTTAGCAAAACGGTTGTGACAAAATTATGATTTCATGTACATTTCAAATTAGACTCGCAGGGAGTAATTGGAAGACGAAGAAGAATAGCCATCTTAAGTCGCACAAAGGCTTTATTATTTCAGTTTTTTTTTTTCAGGAGCAGGCCCAATGACCATGAGAAGAGAAAATGAGTTACATGAAGTGAACAAAATGAGTCTTTCTTTTTACGTTACACATCTGACCATTAAGAATGTTAAAATGTTCCTTAGTGGAAGTCAACCTTAAACATTTCTTGACAATAATATACGTGACCTCACTAGTCTAAACATAACATTCTGATTGATATTACATTCATGAAATATGAGTTATGAAGCAAAATCCAGCCGTTTTTATCCATCTCAGGAGGCAGCCATTTTGCCACTTGCTGTCGACTGAAGATGACATCACTGTAGCTCAGGGCTCAGGCAACGACCAATCACAGCTCAGTTATTTTCTAAAGCTGAGCTATGATTGGTTGTTACCTGAGGAACTGTGATGTCATTTTCAAATGACAGCAAGTGGCAAAATGGCCGCCTTCTGATATTGATAAAAACGGTTTAACTCGTATTCCACTAATGTAATATTAACCAGAAAATGTCCGCTGTATAATTGATAGTTTGTCTCGATGGCCATAAAATCATTATATATATTTCCATTATATTATGTGGCAAAGCAAATTATATGCCACTGCTTAAGTTATAACAAATACAATATAGCATAATATTGTCCACCACTCTTTTATGCTCAATATCAAACTTCTTCCAGTAAAATTACACCAGCACTAAAACTATGGAAGCATTTCACTGTACATTTGTTTACATAAAGCAGTGACCCATCTGGCGCTTTGTATACTTTGGGATATTTTGCAATATTTTTGATCGACTCCACAAACTAAATGCTTGCCTCCCCCGACCCAATGTTCTATTTTCAATTTGATAGCCTCCCATGAAATGCAAGTGGCACTTATGAGGGTGATGTCATTGCCCGAGTTTGTTTGGCTTACACTGCGCCGCCCCCTTCTTGTCTGTGGGCCGCTCCTCAGGTCTGTGCGAACGCTGTGCGACCACGCCGGAGCGGGTTCCGAGCTCAGCTTCCGCAAGGGCGAGAAACTCGTAGTCTTGGGGGGCGTGGACCAAGACTGGATCCGCTGTCGTCAGGGAGACAGAGAGGGGCTGGTATCGATTGGCTACACCTCGCTCATCATGTGACGCAGCAATAGCTGGACTCCATGAATTAATGATGTGAAAACAAAACATTAAAAAAAAAATTATATATATATATATATTCTTGGGAAAATACTGAGAGGTTCTCACAAGGGTCCAGTAGTCTTAAAGGGATATTTCACCATATAGGGAGTCTACCATGGTGGGGCAAATGGCATCAATTCATGATCTTTAGGTGAAATATCCCGTTAAATGACCTTCCTACGTTGTCCGCCATCCTCGGCAGCTGCCAATTTAAAGACACTTAATCACTGGCAGGTCTATCAGATCCGCAGCCGCCATCTGGCCAACGCGCATTGGCGGCAGCCACGTTGGGATTACTGTCCCAGAACCTCCTGTTGCATACGTGATCATGTAGTGGACTGTAGCTGTGTGTACATGTGTGTATTATTGCCCTTTCACCCCGCCGATTCACCTTTTACCCCCTCCGGTTCCTATGTGTTTTAACATTTTACTGCTGTATAAATATACATAAATATATATAAAACATATAAATATACGTATAGGTCTATATATATATATATATATATATGAAGTGAGATTGATATTGCATTAAACACAAAGATAAACTGACGATAATGCAAGTGGATTCGTTTGAAATCCCAATATCTTCCTTCCCGCGCGCTTCACGTGTTGTCTTGAAATCACATCAAAATGCATTTGCAGCATTTCCTCAATTAGTGGCCTCCGCTTGAATTAAGGATCATGCATCCAATTTCTGTAGCGCTAGTCCTCATTAAGTAACTTGGGCACATGCTGGACTGGTCTGCCAGTCATCCACATAAAATAAACGCCTCCTTTTTTTTCCAGGTGGTAAAATAAATAATGCCTGTAAAACAGTTAAAAACATTTAAAACAATAGCAATGTTATTGTGTCCAATAAATGCTGAGTACTCTCTACAATTCAGCCTATGGCTACTATTTGAGGAAATACATTCTATGATTATCACCCAGTGATGAAGGCTAACTAATTTCCTACAGGTTCAACCCAGCATGGGCTCATTAATCTTTGCTCACGTTTGAACACTATCTGAGCTGAAATGCAGCAAGCAAACCCTCTCATGTATTTGGCGGTGATGATGATGATGATGATGATAATAATATTGTCTGCTGGTTTGTTGGCTTTTGCATCCACCTTTAACCCGTGACCCTGCCATGTTTAAGCTTCTCTCGTCATCGATATTAGCGACAGTGGTAGTAGAAAGTGGTCATGTTTGTGGCAGTGGTATGTTAATACACAGTACTTTGCTTTGCCATCATCTATTTTAGTGATTCTTCTCATTTTATTTTTTAGAATTGACAAGGCATTGCACGTGGGTTGATCTACAAACGTACAGTAGAGTTGTTTCATTTACTTGAAAGTCATCCAGCCATTTGTTTGGTTTCACCTTCTGTATCCTGAGCAGGGATGAGAAAGGAAGGAGTTTAAAAAAAAGAAAGAAAGAGTGTTTACCAATGAGGGAATGTTTTATTTTTTTTAAATTTCTCTTACTGATCAAATCAGCTATCAGGGAACACTTGTGTTATCGTGTCAATGGCCGCGTAGCATTGCTGTCACCGTGGCAACAGTAGCATTAAGGTAGACTGGTGCTCATAACTGACGAGTCAAGTTGTTGCCATCAAATCCAAATGGACGAGTTGACAAGAATCAGTCTTGCTAGAACATCACTTGACACGTTTTATTATTTTCACATTACCCCAATGTGAGGTAGTGACTGCCATGCATTTCTTTGCACGCTTTTTATTTATTGGATGTACTATTTATTGCTCTTTTTGAGTCAAACCACTGGTTTCTGAAATGTGTGAGAGTACGTTTTCATGTCAGGGAAAGCACATCCTAGACTTTCACTTGTGTGTAAAGTGTGTGTGTGTGTGCGTGGGAGTGTTAACAATGGGTAGTAGTAGCTCCATTTTCCTCCTCCCTTCCTCTCTGGTGTCATGTAGCCCGTAGCCTTGCCCTATGCCCTATTATTGATTACGGCATAATAGTGTCCCTGTCACTGTCCACTTCCTGCATGTGCTTGTTTGTAAATACACCAAATAAAACATATCAGTATGAACCAAAACTGTGTGTCAGTCATTTTTTTAACTGAATGTTAAATGCAAAATATGGACAATTCTGAACATCCGGGCATTTCTGATATTTCCGCATTGCAATGTTTACTTTTACACTGAAAACAAACACCGTATTGCTTTTGCCTGTGACAAACATAAAAAACGGAAGATTGTTATAGTAGTCAAACGGCATTTCATCATATTTTGAAATCAAAATAATCATCACAATTCAAAGTCCAATCCTTTTCAATGAACGGAAAGCGTCCTTTCACCGAGTAAAGACCGCCATGTTGAGCTTTTATTTTGAAAATATTTTATTGTGAAAGGTAAGCGCCGGAAACGTTCAACAGCGTATCGTCTTTACTACACCTGTCCTGTGCTCAAATATTTTTCTGCTGCTGTTCAAACGACGAAATGTAAATATGTAAAAGTGGATTTGGAGATATAAGTGTGTATTGATTAGGCCGTTGGGACAGGAAATTATTGAAGTAACACTGCGCCTGTGTATACCAGTTACCTTCATTTAAATTACTTCAGTCGGCATCATTTTGTCATGTGAAGTAAGAATGGTAAGGTGACACCATTTTATATATGAACTGCTTATTAAATGTACAGTTTGTTAGATATACATATAAGCGCAAAATCTACTCAAACTGCTCCCCGCCAGTGCAGTTTTGATTGACAAGTCCGCGCATGCGCATGACCGCCTGTCAATGGTAGCGTTTGCGTTTTTCCTTTCAAAATGTCCAACATTACCGCCCATTTTTTTTATGTTCGCCTTCTTACAGAACTAGACATGTAATGTTTTTTTTTTAATCGAACCAGCCTTCCAGAGGACGAAAGGCCGCTTGTAAAAGCTATCATTGCCCTTTGAAATGTCCTCGGGATGCTTCTGTGCTATAAATAGTGGCCTTGGTTGTTTTCGAAGGGCAGCAAGAAGAGAATGATTCCCCGGAGTGATCCACAGCCCTCCCCCACACCTTGGAGCTATCGTCACACGTCCGCTATTATGGGTCATTATGGAGGACAAACACGTAAGCAACACCACTAGGTGCCACTGTTAAGCCAAGTTTGAATGCCCACCCCACCCCTGCTCCCTTTGCCTTGTAAATAGATGCACCAAAAGAGTTTCCAGGGTTTGGAGCAGGTGGACTTAAAATATTTTTGTTTTTATTATTGGATACTTGTAAGCAAAACAAAAAGAGAAAAAAAAAAATCAGATCTTACTTCCTATGACGTTTTGTTTTTCAGATGCACATTGTTAGAGGCAGCAGGCTAAGGTTACAAGTCATGCAAACTAGATAACTCTTAAGTGTACCTTTGCTATAAAGTTAATAACTTGCAGCGATGCACTGTTTTAAAAAAGGAAAGGGAGAATATATGTAGGATATGTAAACAAAGAAATTGCACTTTCTTGGCTTTTTTTTTTTAAAGCCACGAGAACGGAAAAATCACTGACCAATTAAAAAAAACATGCTTGTCTAAAAAACATTACAAAAAAGATATACAATCATAGTCTAATGACAACTTTCTAACGTATTGGTCAGCCATAAAAGAACAAACACTATTGGATGATTAACTCTTGCCATATAGTTTTGTTATGTACATAAAATGAAATGTTATGTATTGTACGAATTGAGAAAATGCCTCTAAAGTGAGAGCAATCTGTACACAAAAATAACTAATAAAACAACATTATAATGTATCATATAGTCTTATTAGGAGAGATATTGCTTGGACACAAGACAGCATGGCACTTCTACTTAGCATTTCACGTTAGCCATCTCTTTCTCTTTTTTGTTTTGTTTTAAACACCCTGGGACATTCTGATTGTCAATAAAACATTCTCAAAGGCAGTCTGAAGTACATAAAGACACATTTGACCTTCCCTTCTTCCCAGGAAGCAATACTTGAAGAAAATAGTTCACAATAAACATTCCTAGTGTTCATAGATTTCTTTAGCACACACAAAAATAACATCTTTCTTAAAACCTTATTAGAAATTCTTTTGCAGCGTTGCCAAAATTCCTCTAATCACCAAGAACCAGAACCCCCCCCCCCCCTTTTCTTGTTCACTGGCATGTAAAGTGAAGAAAAGCCAAACAAGTGCTTTTAAGCTGGCGCGCTTCCTCCCTTTTCCTAAAGGTGCAATGTGACTTTGGAAGCTTCATTTGTGACCTAGTTAGCGCTTCCAGCCCGTAATCCAAGGGTCCGTGTGTTCTTCCCAGTTTGCTTTAAGGTGCCCAAGAAGTGCAATCCAAATGTGTTTTTTTGGGGGGGTGGGTGGGCGTACACACTCTTGTTTAGTGTCTTTAGCGTGCTCGAGCACTAGTGCAAATTAATTTCAGCTGGTCTTTTTCTGTTGATCCTCCCTCTCTCTCTCTCTCTCTCGCTCTCTTTATTCATCCCGGACAAAAGATGTGTTGCCATGGTTTCATCCTTGGTGTGATGCCCTTCAGAGGGCGCCGTGATGTCTTTCTCACGTTTTGAAATTCTCCTCGCTCCGCTCTGGCGTGTCGCTGTTGATGTTGTCGGTTTCCGAATCAAATGCAGAACCCGTTCGCGTGTCCTGCGGCGTGCCTGGTCCCTTTTTCCTCTTGAGTGCACCTGCCTACACAGACGGGAGATACTGTCAATCAATCAATGCTTGTACAGTGAGTAGTAGGGGTTGAGCCGATTCGTTGACTTTACGACTTCGGATATCACGCGCGTTTTTGCCACCCCGTCTTCCAACGGGCCAATTTACAGAGGACTTTCATCTAGCCCGTCTGCTGACAAGAAGGCGGCACAGCCTTCATATATCTGCACGGCTAAAAAAAAAAAATGCTGGTTGGCGAGTCTTGAATCAGGGACAGTATGCAAGTAATTTTTGCCATCTAGTGGTAATGCAATAATAGAATGCAAAGACCTCGGTTTGAAGCGCACATACACTACAGTGCCTCAGAGAGCACACTTTGCAAGCTTACTACCAATAACTATGTTCGCTAAGTTTGTCTCCTTCAGGTATCCGTAGAAGAAAGATGGTGGCGAAACATGTCATATAAATAGTGATTACTACAATTATATATTAAAAAGAATGTATGTTGATGTGATATAATTTTTTTTTTTTTTGCATATTACTTAATTAAGTGTTTTTTAATGAATGAACATTGAAAAATAGAAAATGTCTACACACTGTTCCTTTAAAATAAGTTTTAATTTAAGACTTTACAAGCTTTTTAATTCCTTGTGAAATAAAATTTAAGAACAACTTCACAATGTTCTCAATGTCCCATCTTGTCCAAAGTTGCTACAGTACATTCATGATTACAACTAAAATGATTGCGCAATGTGTCCAAACGACTCATTTGGTGAAGTATGTGAATTACTTTTAGGATTAGAGACAATTTACAATATATCCGAATGATAGCCTAGGCAAACAAACCAAAAGGAGTAGCACCTTTCATAGATAGCTTCATCGATAACGGTCTCTGGGTGACCATTCCAAAAGTTTGGTTTTTCTTTTGTTTGTTTTGAACATGTGCTTGCCAGCTAAAAGAGAAACATTTTCAGAATAGATGTGGTTTTAGCAGCAAAAGAACTGATATTCAGAAGTAGAGATAGATAGCTTAGCTAGCTGGATAGCTTAGCTAGCTGGATAGCTAGCTAGCTAGATAGATCCATCCATTTTGTAACGATCGTATTCAGGATCACAGGTGAGCCGAAGCTGACTTTGGTTACACTCTAGACTCATGTAATTCCTACCTATGGACAATTTAGAATTGTCAACGAACCTAGCATGAATTTTTCCGGAGTGTAGGAGGAAGCTGGAGTAAGTGGAGTAAACCTACAAAATGACAGGGAGAGATGAAATTCAAACCAAGATCTTGACTGGAAACTTGCCACGTGCTTTGCAAAAACTGCCAGAAAAGGCTGGCATGATGCAGTTGAAAAGTTCCACATATTACCGTAGTCGGGTTTGGCTCAAAAGAGGAATTCAAATGTCAGTATATTGCGCTAAAGCATGTATCCAAAATCAACAGCAAAAATAGTTTTCAAGAAGAAAATTCAAGTTGAGGAATGGCTAACTAAACCAGTGCACTGAACTAAACCCAAATGACTGAATGTTGTCATTTATTCAACTATCTCTTTGTACTTTTAAGATTTCTTCTTTTTTTTTTTTTTTTTTTTTTTTTTAAACACGTCCGTGTTGACTTTGTATAAGCAGTGCCAAGTTTTCCATTGTGTCTCATGCTCCACTTGCCTCAATGTGTGCGTTAGCTTATGAATGCTGCAGGGTCAAAAGTAAATCGTTCAGCCGCTTTCTCCTCTGCTCTCTTCTGCATTCTCCCACTTTGTCTTCCTCGCCCTCCTCCTCCTCCTCATCTTCATCATCTCCTTCCTCTGGGGGCTGCAATGAACAAGATCAGAAAGATTAAAAAAAAAACGACTAGTCGTGGATACAAATTGGAATTGGATTAATCATCGTTCTAGAGTATTTTGCATGCATGTATGCACTTACGCGGGGGCTGGCGGTGAGCGAGCGGGGGGTGTCATCACTGCCTAGGTGGGGGTCACTGCTGGAAATCGTCACCTCCACCACCCCCACTGGTACATCTGGAAAGAGAACAGAGAGAAGTTGTACAGTATTTTAGTCAGGGGGATCCAGGAAAGAAGGAATTTAGATGGGATAGAGAGCTATTAGGAATGGATCATTGTGATCAATGTGATCCTTAAAAAAACACAGGGCCACTTATTGGGAGGTGGGGGCTATTTGGCCAGGGGACACGAGGTGAGTAAATTCAGCATTTTCTCATTATTGTCATGTTTCAGTTCTGAGTGGTTAGGTTTTTCCTCGTCACAGCCAAGTCGTCTTCGTCACAGCCAGGTCGTCTTCGTCACAGCCATAGCCCTAGCCAAGTCATAGCCACTCCACAGCAAGTCAAGTCACGTCCTGTCCAGTCATGGCGATCAGTCTGGTCACGTCCTGTCCAGTCACGGCGACCAGTCTGGTCACATCCTGTCCAGTCACGGCGACCAGTCTGGTCACGGCGACCAGTCCGGTCACGTCCTGTCCAGTCACGGCGACCAGTCTGGTCACGTCCTGTCCAGTCACGGCGACCAGTCTGGTCACGTCCTGTCCAGTCACGGCGACCAGTCTGGTCACGTCCTGTCCAGTCACGGCGACCGGTCTGGTCACATCCTGTCCAGTCACGGCGACCAGTCTGGTCACGGCAACCAGTCTGGTCACGTCCTGTCCAGTCGCGGCGACCAGTCCGGTCACGGCGACCAGTCCGGTCACGTAAAAGTGCCACGTATTGCCCTTGATTCCTGTTTCACTGCCTTATTTCCCTGCATTTGGGTCCACCATCCCTCAACCAATCACACCTACCCTAAAAATAATGCCCTTTGTGTCCGCTTCCCCCCCGCCCAAGAATAAAAAATGTTACAATCCTGTCCCTCCATCCATCCATTTTTGTTTTCCTTGAACCCCGAACCTCAGAATTGTGATGCAGACAGTCCACTACCTCACTATGTTTCCCATCTATCCATATTCATCTGGTCCAGGGATGCTCATGTTCTTTGTCCCTTGCCGCCTCTTCTCGTTCCACCTGGTGCACTCACTAGCACAAATAATAAAAATAATAAAATAAAGCCTAGCACAAGGCCAGAACTGGAGTGTGAAATTAAACACCAGAGACTCACTTCTTCTGCCCTGGAAAAGTCCCACTTTAAAACAACAACAACAACAAAACAAGACAGCTACAAGTGTGGAAATACGCAATAGAGAGACCAAAGTCCCAATTCTGTGGATTTTGGGCTGATAAATGGTGCCTCTAATGTTAGAAACTGCTGGTTGGACTCGCCCAGAACACCTCGACAAAGAGGTGTCAGGGGGCCAAACGATCTTATTTAGGAACTGATGGAAGGGTCTCTAAGGTAGCTGACAATTGCTTTCTTTCAATAAAACACGACTGAAGAAGCGCATGTCAAATGTCACACCCCTGTTTGGACATTCCCTTACACACAGGCGCCATCCCACCTCAATACCCATTCCGCGTCAATGTCAGCAAGGTGGGAAAAGGCAGTCGAAGGCACTGCTTGGAAACAATGCAGTAGATCTCATTCTATTGTAGCGGTGTACCGCCACTTGTGGTCCTCATTTGCTCTTGATTGCAATCAGTCAGGGAGACTTTGGCGCAAAAAGAGGGGAAAGCTGCCTGCTCACTTTTTGGACACCAAAATGGATGACAGAGGGGGGAGTTTTCTGCACACTTAAGCATTCTGTGGTTGGAAAAGCACTTAAGTTTGTGCTGCAGAGAGCCAACAATGAAGATGGCATAAACTTTTAAAAGGAAAGACACACGACACTCACGTCACTCGAACCCAATCGTATATATATGCCAGTCAAAATTTGGATGCACTCTGATTAAAAAGCATCCAAATTCTAGACTGGTGCTTTATAGAACCTCCATCTTCAATGATGGAGGTCATGCAAGAGGAAACGTGATGACAGCTATATAAACAACACTGTACAGTAACTGTGATGTCGTGATGAAAATGGGACAAGCGTCTCAGTTGTGACTGCTCAGTGGCAACAAATCATGATAACGTCAGCTCATGTTTAGTGTTTTTGTGATGAGAATCCCCTCTCAGGCACACACCGTAATCTCCATCTGCACTTAACCGAGTCACGTCGTCACTTAATGGTGAGTATGAAACTTAGTGTTATCTTTGTTTTTTTTCTTTTACTATAGTGATTAACTTCTTTTCACACTTGTATGACAGTTAAAAAGCATGATGCAAGTCGACTGCCTTCCCAAATAATTATCAAAGGGTGAGTAGTTTTATATGATTTTACATCTTTTTTGTGTATTTTAGGACTGGGCGATTAGTGTTGCCAATTTAGCGATTTGGTTGCTAACTACATTTACCAAATTGTCCAACCCCTTTAGTGACTATTAAAACCCCCCCAAAATATTAGAAAATATTTTTTTAATGAGAAAAAAATCAATGAATACGCAAATTTGTGGGTGCCAAACTGCAAACATGCATCGATTGGT
Source organism: Leptonotus elevatus (assembly GCF_054856555.1). NCBI lineage: Eukaryota > Metazoa > Chordata > Actinopteri > Syngnathiformes > Syngnathidae > Leptonotus > Leptonotus elevatus. Next base: position 18,164,489 of record NC_141244.1, read on the forward strand.
TCGTTTTAAGTTGTAATATCACCATTCACCACTAGATGGCAGACATGGCTTAGTTGCACTTACACCGTCCTAAGCGACATGAGTAGAATGGAATGCAGGACAAACAGAACTGTAATAAAATTTTGAGTGAGTTAATCTAACATCTAAAATAGCATTTTTGTCATAAATCTGGTTAGGAAGTGTGTGGTCCTGTGTGGCCCCCCCGAGTAGCACTGATGAAAAATTGTGGCACCCCTCTATCAATTATGTTGCCCATCCCTGATCTAAATGTCGCTAGGAAGCATGTACTGATCGTGTGACACCTACAGAAACAAAAACTAACACACACATTTGCTTCATGGACCTGACTTGATGTAGCTATCGTCCCCACTGGCTCCGTCCCCGCACACGGCACGCCAGTCCCTCTCCTCCGCCTCGCTGTCCCCCTCTCGCCTCCCCTCCATCCTCAGTCGGATTTGTCGCTCCCTCACCAGCTCCCAGTTCCTCACCAGGAACACGCGATGTGTCACCACGAAGCTCCTGACCCACATTGGAACACATCAGCCGCGAGTGAGTAACATGGCCACGCGTCTTATAGCTCTCACTCAAATGTGGGCCGCTGTTTGATTCCCGTACCGCTCATCGCTGCTCAAAGGCTCCATGTCGAGGTGAGGGAATAGGCTGGCCAAGTCGCCCGAGCTCTCTTCCTGAGTGAGGAAAGACCGATAAGTATTGAGGTTGCTTCATATGCAGCAGTAAATAAACTTGTCATTGACTCTCACCGCTGTGTGCTGAGAGGGAAAAGTCCTCTCTTTCAGTCGGCCTGTGTGCGAGACATTCATAGTCATATCGTATACGAGTGCATTCATTTGAAAACGTCGAGCGCGTAGCTCTGTAATACTCACAGTAGCGACGCTTCCTCTTCAGAGGGAAGGCAGGTTGCCTCTGAAGCTATTGGGGGAAATAACATGATTAAAAATTCAAGTTGTCTCACAAATGGTGAATAGTGAGGCGCAGTCACAATGGAATGACATGAATTGTTGACATCACATTACGGGGGAGGGGCACGGTTTATGACAGAGTCTGGGTCCTACGGGGGCGTAACCCAAATTTGTACATTGGGAACACGCTTTAGTCTTATGCTAATTGGGGCTGGGTTTTAAAAATAGAATAATATTAAATCAATTTTGCTTTTTGAACCTGATATTGATTCATAAAACCATGAATCAATTATTTGAATACAGTATCTCTTTTTCTCATAAATAGAAAATAGAATTTTAAATGCCTTTTTTCTTTCTTTTTTTTTTTACTTACTATTTTCTTGAAATGTACTGTTCACATGAATTTAACTCATTCACTCCCAGCCATTTTCACTGAAACAACCCCCTTCGCTCCCAGCTGTTTTACCGGATTTTGACTTATTTTGCAAGGCTCATACAATATTGTGTTCTATTGTTATATAAACATGGAACCTACCAAAAGAAAGATTCTCTTCTTTCATCAGGAAGAAAAGTATTCTATCTGTTTCCGTTTTGCAGCAATTAGAATTACAATAATGCTAAGTTTAAAACAGTGGGGGAAAGAGCTTTTTGCAACATGGCCCTGGTTTATCTCTTAAACTCTGCTGCCACCTGTTGGCCGTTTTTGTAAAGACTACAATTGCTTCAAGCATTCTCTTCAGTTCAGAGGCTGCATCAAAGCCTTCTGTATGCTATAGCATAAAAAAAACATTTTTTTTTTTTTTATAAATACGTCTTTGGGAGCATGGTAATATAAAAAAGAAAAAGAAGAACGTATGTATACGTTTTTAGGAGCAAATTAATTAAAAATAATTTATGTTCTATAATTAATCAATATCTTATTGAAGTGAATCGAATCCCAAAAAATCTAAATCGAATCAAACTGAACTGTTGTGAATCAAAATCAAATCGATTGAGGAAATTGGAATTGATGCCCAGCCCTAATGCTAAAGCAGTAGTAAAGTCATAAGTACAGAAAAAATGTGTATGAAAAACACTCCATCCAGCCATCCTGTTATGTTGCCTTTAAAAAAAAAAAATATATATATATATATATATATATATTATTGACCACCAGCCAATCACAGAGCACATATAGACAGACAACCATTCACAATCACACTTATGGACAATTTAGACTCTTCAATGAACCTAAATGTTAGTGGAATGAGGGAGGAAGAAAATCAAAATGCCAGAATTGGAACGCCCTACCTAAAAAAAAATTTTTTTTTTTTAAAAAGAGGCGGATGTGCTAGGTTCTAGCCACTCATCCACCAGATATAAAAACAAGCAAATGAAAAACCCTAAGTGGCGGTAACTGAGTGTGCATTCGGAAAATCTAACCCACATACAGTATCTGGACCTGGTAATCCCCAGATACCGTAAAATATGTTCCCAAGTGGCGTTAGGACGGAGAGAAGTAATAACTCACTCCCTGGCCTTTATTCTTTGATCAAAATTTAAATCCAGTGAGTAATGACAATGCCATTCTGCACCATTAAAATGAAAGACAGAAATTGCCAGCAACTGTCGTCTTCTCAAGCGCGAATGTTGGAAAAAAAAAATCTGTCAGAGTGGAAATTCCCACAAAATAGATTGGGCACTATGACGCAGCCGAATCCATCACCAGATACCACTTGAATTGTGTCACTCAACTCCACTTGATAGTCTTTCAGAAGAAAGTCCTACACTTTGATGGCAATAAATGTTAGCACTAAGAAATATTCAAGCTCACCAGTCGCAAACGAGCTGCACATTTAGTTCTTTGGATCAAGTTGGAATCCGATGAGAAATGACAAGACTATTATGAGCCATTCCACTGTCAGAGCAGAAATAACCACAAACTGCAATCCTCTCCGTAAAGGCTGACTTGCTTTTCTGCCCTGAAATGTCGTGCAAATTAGGTCCAAAGACAGAAAATGAATTTCTGTGATCGTGCCTTCCAATAAGTCCAATATTTTGGTACCAGCAAGTGTTTACATCTAGAAAAGTCGTCGCCGGCACCAGGCACACAATTAAAAAGACGATGCCAAGTCCAGGATTTAACTTTGCTTAAGTGTGTGTGCTGGAACTGCTTGTTACCTGGTTGTGCTGCCAAAGCCACATGACATCATAGGGTAACTGGAAATGAATCCGCTTCATCCTCAAGTACTTCCCTGTCAGACACAAGCACGAGAATTTGGACGATTGAAGCGCCGTCACCTCATCTTCTTCTCCTCCCAGACTCACCAACGTGGATGGGTGCTGGTAAAAGGCTGTACTCCCGCTCGCCTGCTTTCAACTCTGAGGCCCCTCTGGAGATGAGCTGCGACTGGGAAGGAGAACTGAAAATCAAGGTTGAACAAATTAATCCAACGAATGCATTGTGGAATATTGTACAATTTGGAATTCAAGCCAATTTTGGACAGGAAAAAGGCGCAGAAACAGAACCACAAGACGTCACACAAGGCCTCTTTGGTGCGTAGGATCAACTTGCGGGTTTCTTTGGATTTTTGTGGCTTTGAATGTGACCTTGAGTTATCAAAGGTTCTTTTCAGGTAAGCACCTTTCTTTCATTTCTTTTAACTTTTAGGATATTTAATTCTGTTGCCTTTTCCAGTGTTTCCTCATGGGGGGCCTCTGTGCTGGGACAAATGGCTGGCCTTCTTATCGGGGGGCGGTCATTCTGGAGGCTCCTTTATGTTGGGGGACAGGGGTGGCCTCCGAACCTCTGTGTAGGGCCTAGCCCGGTGAAACTGGGCCGGGGGGGGGTCTGGGATGGCGGCACTCCCTGTGGCCGTGAGTGCCTTGGGTGTTTTCCTCACATGGTTTCTCTGTGCTCCGCCATGTCTTTTATAAGATAGTTCTTCAGGTTATGAAAATCCATCCATCCATCCATTTTCTTATGTTTGTCCTCACAAGGGTCGCGGGGGGTGCTGGAGCCTATCCCAGCTGGCTTTGGGCAGTAGGCGGGGTACACCCTGAACTGCTTGCCAGCCAATCGCATGGCATTGAAAAGTGCTATATAAATAAGCTTTGTTTTTATTTATTTTAAAAGCTTTTTTTAATGGCGAGTGTTTGAACCTGGAACAGATTATTTCTAAAGTGAACCAGTGTCCCCGCACAAATTGTGTTTTAAGTGGAAGTCAACCCCCCCAAAAGATCTTGACAATAATATGTTCTGTTAGTGCAATATGAGTTAAGCAGCAAAATCCAGCAGTTTTTATTAATATCACAAGGCGGCCATTTTGCCACTTGCTGTCGAGTTAAAATGACATCACAGTTCTCAGGTAACAACCAATCACAGCTCATCTTCAGAAAACAGGTGAGCTGTGATTGGTCGTGGCCTGATCCCTGAGCAACTGTGATGCCATCTTCAGTCAACAGCAAGTGGCAAAATGGCTGCCTCCTGAGATGGATAAAAACAGCTGGATTTTGCTTCATAACCCATATTCTACAAATGTAATATTAATCAAAATGTCATGTTTAGACTAGTGAGGCCACACATAACATATCATTGTAAAGAACTATTTAAGGTTGACTTCCCGTTTAATCTTCGAGGTTCCGCTGTATAAATGTCGTAACCGAGATGAGCTAAGCGCTTACTCTGTCATTTTGTAATCATCCGAGTAAAGACCAGCTTTCAAAAACGTCTTCCTGGGAGGACCGTCTTCACTCTTGTCTCTTTGGACAGCAGCCGGTTGGGATGCGGGCTGCTCGGCGGCCGATTGGCCAAAACATTCGGCGGGCGTGTCGCAGCGCCCCGTCTCGTCCTCGGCGACACTAAAGGGAAAGCATGAAGCGAGAGATAGAGCGACAGGGAGGAAAAAAAGAGAAAGAAGAGGCACTGGTTTAGCACACAGTGCTGAAATGTGGCCGGTTAATATGAGAGTTGGTTACACAGCAATGAGAGGCTGAATTGTGAGAGAAAAAGTGTTTGCGATTGGAGAGCGTTTACCTCCGATGACAGGGAGAAGCGTCATGTTTTCTCTTTCGTCCTCGCTTCCTCTTGGCCTGCGGCTCCAAATCCGTCACCTGCCGCACCGAGCTAACATCCGCTCCGTCACAGTCCGACAGCGCTCTCCTCGCGCCAGCATCGCCGCTATTACGGCCGCACCCTCGCGGGAGGTCGGGCGACGGCAGAGGGGGAGGCAAAGTGGAGGGCAGGGGGCGTTTCCTGGGTCGGCCGGGTCTCCTTTTGTTTTTCACATCGTCGCTGTGTGTCTTTGGCACACCTTTGAGCTGCCCGCGGCTTCTTGGGTCACCTTGTAAAGCTGCAGTCGGTGTAATGGAGAAGGGAGGGGAGGAGGGGAGGGGTGCGGGGGTATAATAAGTGTCAGGGAGGAAATGAGACAGATGTGGATCAGTGATGAGGCCTGCAGGAGGTGTGAGGTGAGACCACTCTAGGCTGACTCATGCAGATGGGCCACAGATTAGATGAGTCACAGCATTTTCTCGGCCCACGTTACTTCTGGGAAAGTGATTTATATACGCACGCACACAAAGTAGGGGCAAGATCTGGAGAAGCACATCAGCAATTTTTTTTGAAGCAAAAACGGTTTACTTACAGGGTCAGTAAGTACAACAAATATTAGGACATTGATACAACCCCAAAAAAAACACGTTTTAGTTGCTTTGGGTTTTGGATGAATATAAGCAAATAATATTGCCTGAAATGTTTTAGAATTCATGCTGCGGCTTTTGTCAGCAGTCACGTAATGATGTCATTATTGTATGCTTTTATAAAGTACAATATTTTTCTTCAAAACATTAATATCGTCACTGCTATGTAAAAAACACTATTTTTGTCTTTTTGTGTGTGGATGTTTTGGGAAGTCTGTATTCATACTTAAAAACATAATAATTAAAAAAAAATTTAAAAGACAAAAATGGACGTGTTTTTCACATAGCAGTGACGATGTTTTTTTTTGCTGGAACAGATTAATGGTATTTTCTTTCATTTTAATGGGAACAGTTGATTTGAGATATGAGTGTTTTAGGATATGTACTTGGTTACCAGAGATGGGAAGTAACAAAGTACAAATACTTCATTACTTTATTTGAGTAGTTTTTTCAGTACTTTGTACTTTCCTGAGTATTTATTTTTCAGACTACTTTTTACTTTTATCTGTTACATTTTAACATGAGTATCTGTATTTTAAAAAAATTCAAAACAAGGTCGTTATTTTGTTTCTAAATGCATGAAAACAATTAAAATACTTGACCTGGAAGAAAAATCAGCGTCAATGGCTCCTGGCTCCGCCAATCATATGAAGCGTTACACGTGGCCCCCTACATCTCAGCTTGTGATTGGCTCTGCGACACGCGATCACATGACGTGCAATTGGCTGGATTAGAACAACCCGTAAATATGAGGGCAATGCGTGCCGCCACTACAGAGGATAATTTAAACTTGATAGCTAGTCCGAGAGTCAATTGGCTGATGTATCCCCATTTTTGCTCCATTTTAACTAACATCCTTCAAATTGATGTAGGAGGAACATATGGTAAATATATTTTTTACTTTTACTCGTCAAGTACATTTCAGACCCTGTACTTTTACTTGAGTAATTGTTTGAGTGAGTACTTTGACCAAAGTTGTTTTTTTACATAAGTAATTGTACTTTTACTCAAGTAGAGAATGTCAGTACTTTTCCCATCTCTGTTGGTCACGGAACCAATTAAACATGTATCTCGAGGCACCGCTGCGCACGTTGTTTGCGCAGTTGTCTAATGTGGAACATATTCCCAAAGGTCTTAACGGACCGCATGCTGTCTCTCCTAACACACATGCATCTAGTTTTGCTGTCCATGTTCTTTCCTAAACATGTTCCACTCACACGTTCCGTCGAAGCAACCTCACGCTGACCCACTAATCCTTCATCAATCACTGCTGAGCTCATCTTTCCTTTTTCTTGCCATTTTTCCACAGCCTCCGACAAGGCCGACCACTCTTTGCTTATTGAATCTCTCCAAGTCAAATAGGCCCTGTCGGCCGGCGGCCCGTCCTTAAATAGCCAATCTTGCGGTTAACTAATGACTGTGCTCTCTGGGTAGCCTTGGGCTCAAACATCGTGCGGTTCGCGACAGATTTTTTTCTGGATGGTTCTCAACAATATGCTGTTCTTATGCCATAACACTTTTGGAGGGAACAAATTCCAACAGAAAGCGGTTGCCGGGTATGTGTGTGTGTGTGTAAAACACATCCGCTGCTCAACAGAAGGAGCCTATAAAAAGACAAGTCTGATCTCGTCTCAATCGGTCTCCAAGCTTTAATGTGTGCCTAAAAAAAATCTTGGAAAAAAAAGAAATGTCTCTTTTTTACTTTTTTTTGCAGTTTAACTATGCAGGAACAAAATTACAATATATGTCTATATCACAGAGCAAATAAAAATAAACTAATTCAAAGGTTTGTCTATCATTCATGTTTGCCATGTGATATTTTTGGATTATTTCCTAGATTTTCCATTAATAGCCTTTAAAAAAAAAGTTTTTATTTTTATTTTATTTTATTATTATATTTTTTTAAAGTGGGTTGAGCCAGAGTAAGCGCCAACATATGCAACATACAAGATTACATGGGCTGGACATCGTGTGAGAAAGAAAGCCCACATATGCTTGTAACTGTATGTTAAAAAAATTTTTTGTCATAATATATAATTTAAAAAATTATTGTTGTATCATACTTGCGCATACATTTTGTACGGCCCTTGGAGAATTAAATGACATCCGGCTGGAAAAAGATTCCCCAATCCCCACCCTTAACACAGCAATGTAGGTTATGTTTTAATTAGCAATGGTTTGTTTGCTTTCGTGTGACTTCCTGTCCACAGTGGTTATAATTTCACATGCACCGCAAATTTTTCCAAGGATGTCCACGTTAAAATCAGGGCGTAAATACATACATTGATGACATCATTTTAAAAAATTCTAATGTTTATGCTTTTTCAGCAAAGTTTAGCAAATGTATGGCCAAAAGATGGCTACAACTTAAAGGTAAAATGTAAAATACACTTGAATACTGCATGTTTGTTAAATCAGATCGCAATGTCTTATTCTTAAAGAGGGATCTGGATGAAATGTTGGTACAAACAAGGTGTGAATTGGAATTGATTAATTGATCATTAAGAATTTGGTATAACGAGACAGACATCACCATAGAAAGGTTGGAGCTACGTACATTCATGCAACACCAACTCCTCCATGCAGCATTATTCTGCTCAATGCGAATTTGGTGTGGAAATGAGAGTTGAGAACATTAAAAAAAATTAAGAAATAATAATGAGTCGACTTATTGAAGGTTAATTTCTGCTAAAAGTTAAATGCCCATCCCTAGTAGAAACCTCCCGATCGAGGTCACTGTTGTTTACTGATGAATTTAGCATCATCTCACCTGCTTCTCTCCTTTCTGTCCAAGCTGGCTCATTCGTCCTCCATGACCTGTCTCCGCTTCCCAGATTCCTGCTGGCCAAGTCGCTCCTCAAGCCACGCCCCCCTGTTGCCACGTCAACCGACGTGAACAGGTTGGTGTGCGTCGGGGACGGCGATGTCCTACTCAGGTGATGAACGTCATCTCTGTCATCGTCCTCCGGGTCGGAGGGGATCATCGGGCGTGCGCGTCCAGTGGAGGACCCCCAGCTGGTGTTTGGAAACCCCGCACCCCGAAGTTTGGTCCAACTTTGGCCCAAGCCGCCCCAACCCCCTCCGAACGAAGACAAGTGAGAAGAGCCCAGCCCCACGGAGAAGAGAGATGCATGTTTTGATCTCTCTGCCAACAATGATGATGATGTGGCAGCAGAGAAAGAATTATTTGCATTCTCACGTAACCAAGGTGACTCTTTGGAGAGCACGCCCCCTATTCCTCTCGTGCCCTTCCGCCCTCCTCCTTGGCCCAAAGTGAACCTTGACTTTGTAGTGGAGAAGGTCTCTCTCGCCACCATGTCCTCCTGTTCCTCATGCTCTAACGCTGCATCCTCTTCCACGTTACGTTCACAGAGCCTCTGTCTGTGTTTATGTTTGTGACCGCAGTCACACGAGAGGCTTGACGTGTACCCTAAATTGAGGCCTCCTCCGTTGCCTTCAATCTCCCCACCGAGGGCCCCCTCCCTCAGCAGCCTGCTCCTCCGCCTATGGAACCTGGCGGGGTTCAGGAGGATGTGGGCATGGTGGGGTTGTTGCGAGGCATACTGGTGAGGAGATGGAAGTGGGTATGAGCCAGGGAGATGATGGTAAAGTGTTGTGGCTGGTGGGTAGCTGCTGTAGAACCCCATGTTGTCAATTGTCTCCTGGAACTTTGATGGGCAGCCACACTGTCTGCGTTCCTGCTTTCTGTTACAATGCAATGTCTGGCAGGGGTAAAAAGACTGAGGGGAGTAGGAGGGGTTCGCAGCGTAAGGCGAAGGGTGAGGAGAATAGAAGCCATTCAGATTGATCCTGAAGATATTGGAGCGGTGAGAATGCGAGGAGTGATGGCGCCTGCTCCCGTCAAAAGCCTGGCCCAGCTCTGACCTGGCCCAGCCTCGCCGACCAATGTGGACTTCACTGAATTGACCGATGAGCTCTTCCAGTTCAGACAGAAACTCTGGATCCTGCATGAGTAGCTGCTGGTGTTTCTTTTTGTGTTTGTTTTTCTGTCTCTTCAGTGCGCTGTGACCAATGCAAGGGAAGTAATCTGGATGAGTGCACTTGTTATGTCCAGAGCAGGGACACAGGCAATTACAGGAAGCGGGGCAGCTGTAATCCCGCCGCCTGTGCCTATGGCGGTGCCGCTCCATGGAAGTTGAGTTGCCAATCGGATTCTTGTGTCTGGTCATAAGAGGGTCCGCAAGAGAGGAACGTTTCGGACCTCCGAGAATCCCACCAGACCCTTGACCCAACCTTAGCATGCCTCTAACACCCCTCATTTCCCTTCGCTCGCAGACACTGTTGTTATCTGTTCCAATCCCGCTATCACTGGGCAACGTCTCTTCACTGTGCGCTTCACTCCTGGGTGATGGAGTGGCGTCTTTGAGGTGGCCAGGGGAGTTGGCCGTGGGATGGAGCGGCGCGCTGGGAGAGGAGAGCTTACACGACGACTGGTGAAAAGGGAAGTGCTGCCTGCCCTGGCACGGACAACTTTTCTTCACAAAGGGCGAGAGAGAGGAGCTGGACGGGGGACGGGGTGAGGTGCAGGAGGACGACGGCGACGGGAGGGAAAATGGGGGAGGAAAAAGCAGAGTGGATGTTGGTTCTGCGACACTTCCTTCACTGTAAGGGCTCTGGGCCCCGCTGGAGTGTGTGAGGGATGGGGATGGAAACGGGTGGGCGGCAGGAGGCTGGGACTGGTTGGACATGAAGAGAGATGTTTCAGTGGGCTGGCTAAACAAAGACGACTGAGTGTAGCTGTGGGAATTCTGGCGAATCATTTGGGATTTGGGCTTGCGCCCTCTCCTCTTGCCCATATAGATGGTTCCTTTCTTGCTCACATTGATTTGAGGGCCCAGCTTGGTCCCAAAGGAGGAGGACAAGTCGGACAGCGTGGGCACTGTCAGAGGCTCAATCTTTTTGTATGTTCTCTGAGAATTTGCGACATCTTTAACGTTCTTACTCTCCTTCACTGCATTGTCAGACGTCATTACCTTGTGAAGTTTCTTCGTCTTCCTTTTCTTCATCTCATTAATCAGCCTCCTGATTTTTAGCTGCCTGTTTCCCTTATCAGGAGGAGGAGAAGGAGGATTTATGTTCTGACCTGTGACGTCTGTTGTATTTAGGGGTTGTTTGCGAGGACGGCCGCGCTTCTTTGGGCTTGGGTCCAGCACAGGGCTTTTCTGAATGTCATCGCACTCCAGAAAGGCGACCTCCTCAGGGGAAAGTCTTAGAGGAGATTCATTAAAGATCATGGTGCGGGATTTGGGTCGGACCCGTTTTCGGGTCGGGGTGGTAGGGCTTTTGGCTGCAGTCTCTTTAGGATCAGATATGGTGGGGTTCTGTTTTGGGGCTAATGGTTTTGCTGTGGAGGAGGTTGGGGAGCAAGAGGGACTCGAGTGAGTAGGCAACTTCTGAGAGAAGCTCTGTTGAGGATCTGCTTCATGATTTTCCACTCTCTGAGCTCGGTGTACCAGCTTCGTCCAGCTGGGCCTTCGGGCTTTACGTTTCTTCAGTGGTCTGCTGTCCTGCTCTTGGCAGGAGGATGGCGGAGAAAGAGGGGGTGGGGCAGAAGATGACACTGGATGCTTTGGTGCCACTGTTGAATACCTGACAATGTCATTCTCTTTTGACTTTTGACTGCTGTCAGCAGTCGTTGCCTGTAGCTCAGCTTGTTTGATATGATCTCTCATGCTTCCTTCATCAGATCTCCCTTGGTCTGCTACTTTATATGGGTTATCAAATGTACCCATTCCGCATGAGCGTGTGTCCTCTTTTCTGTGTTTCTCTAGGCTGGTCTTGCTTATCTCAGCCTTTTCTCCAGTCTTCGGTTCATTACTATTTTTATGGTCTTTACCCTGTCGCAATTTTCCATCTTTTCCTTTGTCTTTCTTCTTCTTTTTGTTTTCTTCCTTTCTATTATCACTCTTTATTCCCTCTGCTTCCAGTCCATCTCCCTTTGGCTTTTTTTCTTTTCGTTTGTCTTTCTTTACCTTCCGCTCTTTAACTCTCTTTTTGTCATTTGAGCGCTTCAGTGAAGCTTCCTGAACTTGTGACTGGGCAGGAGACATATCCAGAGTGGGGAAGGATTTTGATTTAGCGGTAACCGAGGGGGAGTTACTCTTTTGCAGCAAGCAAATCTCTGTCTTTGAAGAACCTGGAGGTGTGGCGTCCACAGAAGAAATGGAGCTGCTGTGTTTTGCAGTTTTGATTGATAGGGCATCTCCAAGTTTGTCTTCAGAGCATCCCCCATTCGAAAGTCCTTTCTTGGACTGAACCGCACCATTGTGTTTCTTGATGGTTTCCCTTCCAGGCAGCGATTTGGTGCACGACCTGGAGAGGGTAGCGGAAGCGTCCTGGTTTGAGGTGGACGAACACGGTTTGATCACTGCAGGGGGCGGCTGCTCATGGATGCCTGGAGTCTTTTCTTTCTTCCCTCTCTCCGACAAACCGCCAGGAGTCACTTCTGTGTTAGCCGCCAGTTTGAGAGGAACCTGGGAAGTATAAATATGCAATTTTTGTCATGCACTGCTACAGTATGATAGGCAGATCCAATACGTCTGCTGTTGACAACAGTTTAACTGACGACAGTGGCGGAGGGAGACATTGACAATAACAGAAATGCTTTTGTTTTTGTCCGCCCATTAAAGTCCAGACTGAGGACAAAGTGACTCAATCAGGCAGAGAAAGGAGGGCACAGGGAGCGAGGTGACGGAAATGGGAATGGAGGGGGGTGACACAGAAAGGAGAGACACAATACTGGAGACAGCAGAAAAGGGTGGTAAGCGGGACAGAAAGGGAATGAAAGATAAATGAGAGCAGGTAGAGAAACCAGGGGATGTAAAAATAGAAGAGAAGGACCGATATAGAGTGTCGGGCAGCGAGAGAAAGCTGCGCTATTGGTCGCTATAAATTGCCACTAATACAGATGAGGAGGTCTGACATTTTGTACTTGTCCTTTAATTTTGGTAGGCGGCCGCTTGAGTGGCGTTTGTGCAGCTAAAGCAATAAGCTTCCCCTCAGGCCATCGTCAGAAGGACTGATGGACCAATGCCTGTAATGGCCAAGTGGTTGCTGTGCCACTGTCCTATTTATAGGTCCCGTTTAGTTAAATGTGCTGCTTGCTTTTAAGTATTGAGACAATTGCTCATTTGACCTTATGATGGCGCACCACACAGCTAGGTGATTTGAGCACGCCTTGTGGTTCGCAACAAAAAAGACCAATGCAAAGCTACTGTGCATATGTGCCATTAATAATGTATGAGTACACTTTTGGAACTAGCTTCAGCTAACAATCCATCCATCCATCCATTTTGTGTACCACTTATCCTTATCCTATTTCCTCAGAAAAAGACGGATCTCCTCACTTAGCTGAAATATAACATATAGAGGGAGGCGTCCGTTTACCCTGACCAGGGTTCCATTGTTACGGCAATGACGTAATCCAAATTTGTACGCACAATGGAATGCACCGTAGTCATCATTAGCGCAGTAGTTCTTAACCTGGGTTCGATTGAACCCAAGGGGTTCGGTGATCAGTCTTTGAGGTTCAGTGGAGGTCAAGACAGATAGCCGACCCGCTTGGCCATCATTGGCTGCAGGTGATCCCGCTACATTGCTTGGCCTATCTGTGCTGCAGCAAATTTGGTGCGATCAGTTGTAAACATTTGTGATGGTCCATTGTGTTATTTCTTCATTATTGTAATTCCTTCATACTAACTATGTCGAGCAAAAAAACTAAGTGGTCAGACAAATATGTGCAATGTGATTTCACATGTATAACGGAACGTATGGTGTTCCACAGGGTTCAATTCTGGGGCCTCTGCTGTTTTTATTGCATCCTTAATCCCAGTCAAAAACAAAATATCTTCTTAACAAGCTGCACATTTTGTTATTTTCTTTCCTATCAGTTGAGAAATGACACTCCAGCTTTATACTATCTATTAAAATATAAGGGAGTTGTTTTGATGCTTGTTTCTCAGCATTCATACACAATATTAGTTTGAATACCAGCAGTTTACAAGCTTGTATGCATGTGCCCTTGCAGAAGCAAGAGTCACTCGTAGAGCCGAACCTACAGAGAATTATCACCCGCCTCTGTGGCTCCCATCAGCTTTACGGAGCTTTAATAGTGAGTTACAGCTCATTGTTTTGCTCTAGCGACAACAGTTTTATTGTCCCTGCTCTTATGGCGCGGTTTTAACAGCCCTGTCTCAGCGCTGCGGAGACGCATGAATGAATGTTTCCCATGAATGCTGGATGTGTAAATAAGCAACAGTTTGCACGTAAGGCCAGCATATCGTAAACATTAAAGATTTTGTTTGAGTTTGTTTATGCCATTAAAGCAGGTTTAACTCACCTGTTTGGTCCCTGGGTTGGCGATGGCTGAGGCTATGGTGGAAACAGTAGCATTTGCTGGTGTTAAAGACTGTGCTGCTGCTGCTGCTGATGATGGTGTTGATAATGACGGCGAAGTGGCAGAAGCCGTTTGTTTGCATGTGGTCTGGGTGCCATCAGAGCTTGAGCGCTTGTCCCTGCTCCCGTCGTCCGGATTGGTGGCGGTCCTGGAGGGCAACGCACCCCCTCGACCCTGCTGCCTATGATAGGTTCTGATGGTGGGCTTGCAGACGTAGCTCTCCAAGATCTTGGGCGGCTTCTTGGTGCGCTTGGCCTGCACTCCGATGCGGAGTCGCACGTTCCCGTCAGGGCAGCTGGTCTCTCTGCCACATATCTGAAGCTGCTGCTGCCCCGCGCCCCCACAGCGCCCCTCAATAAGCAACTCCAGCACCGCCCCCTTGTCCCCTTCCCTCTTCTTCCCTCGCCTGTCCTCCTCCTTCCCCACGTCCGAAGCCTCCGTCTCTACACGCTTTCTTTTCTCTTGGTCCTGCTCAAAGTCCTCGGGTACCGAGGTAGCATCCAGTGTGTCTGTCAGTAAAGGGGTGCCCCCCTTCATTCTCTGATCCATCAGAGAAGTCAGGGGGGAGGAAAAGAGGGCTGAATAGTTCCCAGTATACCACTGAAGGAGTTTTCCTGCAGATGGAGGTGAGGTTTTAAAGACGAAAAAGAAAACACTCAGTTGAGCTTGTTCATCCGGCAAAGGCAGATCTTGTCCTTTGGGCTTGAGCTGACAAAGCGCCTGTTAAGACAGTGAGAGAGGAAAATAGAATCCAGTGATTAGTCACTTCAGTGAGCACAGATGCTGAGCAGCAACAGCAGCACGGGAACGGGGAGGAAAGTCCCTTTCCAAGCGGGCAGCTGCAGAGCGGCGCTACAGTGTGTGTCCACAGATGATCTCATCACACGTAAGACCCGGTGGGCTAATCAACACGAGTCGATTCCCAGAATGCCTGCACTCAACTGACTGGAAGCAAGACTTAGTCACATAATTGAAAAACGGTGAACTTACGGCTGAGAAAAACTTTCACTTTTAAGCCCCTCGATGCGGCTAGCTCCACACTCCATTCCCCCCTCTCGCCGCCATCTTTGCGCCTTCTGTTCTTAGCTACTCCTTCTTCCCTTCCTGGCGCTGGGCTGTACTTTCTTTTCTCTCCGAAAAACTCCCCGTCTCATTTTTGGC
This sequence comes from Leptonotus elevatus, assembly GCF_054856555.1. Taxonomy (NCBI): domain Eukaryota; kingdom Metazoa; phylum Chordata; class Actinopteri; order Syngnathiformes; family Syngnathidae; genus Leptonotus; species Leptonotus elevatus. The sequence continues at coordinate 18,179,666 of NC_141244.1, forward strand.
AGTAAGCTTTCGCATGCATTCTCTATTAGCCCCCTCCCCTCTCTCTTTTTCGCTCTCTCTCTCTCACTCTGAGTAGACCACACAGCTGAATGGTCAGCTCAAACATTATATTCCTGTTAATGGTAACCATATTTCCTCCTACACTTCATTATTTTCCTCCTTTTCTATCTAAATCCCTCCATTCACGGTACTCGAGACCCCCCCCCCCCTCCCCTCCCCTCAGTCATGGTAACACCGCGTCGGGAAAAGGGGGAAACTTATTTTTGGAAAGGAGCGCAAATTCCTTCTCCTCCCATTGCTTCCTCTGAGTCAAGTAAGCTTTTCATTGACCCCATTGTAAATGGACGTCTAATGTGACATTACAGCTAGTAACACGCCCTAAAATAACATTCTCCCCACCAAAACAAACTGGCTCTTGGTTCAGCCCAAATTTGGACCCCGGCGCAGCAAATGGACGCAGCCTTCGACCGTCCTTCATAACGTTCGCGCTCGCATCAAGGGAGGCATTCATTTCACAATAAAAAAACACACCTTGCGAAGCATTCTTGCGCTTCTTATGACATCCACTCAAGTGCCTCAGGAGCATTCTGGATAATGTTTTCATTTAGAACCTACCCCACAACCCCCCACCCCCCCTCCCCGCCACACACACACACACATCCCCAAAAACCATTTGCTCGAATCAGACAGAGGAGCTCAAATCAACATCAGTTCCAGTAAGGGACGTTACGTAAGACCTTTGGAAAATATTTCCACCGCCAAACCCTGCTGTGAAATTAGAATAAAAGCACGCTGTTGAACATCTTCATTAATGGCCATCTCGTAAATCATAAGGAAGTACATTATTCGCAGGGGGATAGAGACCGAGCGTTGCCCCAAATAGCATAAGAAAACTTAAGTGACACCGGTCCCTATGTTTATAATTGCTTTAAAAAAAACTCTATACCACAAGCTCTGATCCCTAAACCCTTCAATATCATTTTAAATGAATACATTACCCTAAAAAATTAATATCTTACAGATGATTCGATTTAGATACAAAGCCTTGCAGCCCGCCTGGCCTATACAGCAGTGGGGGAAACCCTGAAGTGTGTCACAAGCCATAAAAATAATAACTATACTATACTATAACTCATTTGTTAGTTAGATTTTTTTAATAGCCAGTCAGCTGAGGAAAAACACACGTGGCGGACTCACCTACCAACCAGTCTAAACTTAACTCCTCCCCGACATTCAAAGATCTTAGAACAGTCGAATTGCATCACTTCAAGATACTTCCTTGACACCAATTGTTACTTTCCTTTTAGCCCGTGCTTTGGTGTCATCTTGTGGTATCGTACAGCAAATGCGCTGAGCCGTGAACAGGTGAGCTTTTCAACAAATAGCTGATAGGTTTGAAAGAAAAAACGTGAATACAGCTCTCCCTTGCTATATTGTTGTTTGCTATATATATCACAATTATTTTTTTACAAGTGAAAAAGTCACTGATGCACTTTCCAGCCTTTTATTGAACTCCAGGAGAAAAGTAAAGTTGCACACTCATGCAGGAACTGCTGTTAGCCACAGCTCATGCCCAGACCCTCACATGCGACCTAGGGACCCGCCTTTTAAAGGTACATGCACGTAAACAAGACACTACAATATGTACTGTATTTCCTATACATTTTTGTTTCTGTTAGAAAATGTTTGCAAAATGTGTTTTAATCAGTATAAAGCTCGTGGGAGTAGTAAAACTATACTGTATAAAAAAAAAACGGTTTTATATGGTGTCTTTAGCTCATGAAAAAGCTCTTATACATAAATGTGACAGGTCCTCCAACTTAAGTTTAGTCCATTCTGCATGCGTATTAACAGTCTTTTATACTCTCTGGACTATTCCGCCCAAACATAACTCTAAATTATCCCAACATTGGACCGGCAGCTATTTCCCGTGACAGGATGATGGGTGGACCTGACACACAGAGTGAGCTCGGGCTCCTCAGCAGCGCTGAGGCGATGATTAAATCATGATAATGGCCCCCGCCGTCTTTCCGGCGTCCAATGGCAGCGGCGGCGTTATCATCATCAATAACTGTGAGCATCTGCCTGACAACAGCACCGGCGCTGGAGCTCAGCTGGATGTCAGGATGTGGTGTTAAAAAGCCTCGGGCGCCTCACCGACGCATGCAAGTTGACACGACAATCAGAAAAGGGGAGACAACAAGAATTTTTCGATTCCTCTTGAATTTGTCAAACTGTGTATCGAACAGAAGTGGTGCTTTTAAACAGTGGTTCTCAAACTGGGGTCCTCAGGCCTCAAGGTTCCGTGAGCCGTAGATTTAAAGTCCACAAAATAATTTGCAGTAAATTGTCACATGTTTATTTTTTTAATTATTATTTTAATAATAATTAATTTATTAAATTGAAATTAAATAAATTTAATTTGATAATAAATATTTTATTTCATCCTGTTTGTCCAACATTTTTGTGTTATCCATTGCTCTCTCTCAATATATTACATGGGTATGGTCTGGAACATAACCCCCGCGATGGGTTGGGGATTACTGTCCCTCTAGTGGTCCAGGAAAGAATCACAACCCAAGTACAGTTCCGTTGTATTCAACTTGAAACTTTAATATATTTGTTTTTTTATATTGATTAAACAAATGATAATCCGTCTGCTTTCAGACATCAGAGAATAATTACTGTTGAGAGGCGGAAATCGGAATATGGACAAAGTTAAACGACTACACTACATGATGAACAAATGATCAATTAGTTGTTGATTAATCGATTAATAGTGAGACCTCTACAGTCATCAGTTAATTTTTCGCATAGTCAATAAAATAAATGCAAACAATAGCCCATTTTAAACTTTATGGGTTCCAGCCCATTAACACCCCATATGGTTTATTATAGCCCAAGGTAGCCAAATCCAGGGTCAAGTTTCAGGGGTTAAAAAAGCAGAACCTTTGAGAGTGCCACTACTACCACAGTAAAAGCTGTTTTACCCTTTAAGGTAAAACATTAATCAACAAGGGGTCCTCATTTAACGGCTCTACTGACATACAACATTCTACAGTTCATTAACTAGTTTGCAACGCAGCGTAAGAATACGTCCTCACGAAGCACAAGGAAGCACACTCAGTTAGCAACCTACTTACTGTTTTTGTTTTGGTCGTTTCACTTTTGTAACCGCTTGGAAGTGTTTTTCATACTTTTCTAACTTCCATGCAAATGAGGGTTACGTTGCAGCCATAAGAATGAAAATCCACTGTAAAAATCAGGCCCTCTCTGTACTTCGACAATTTGCACTTTCACCAGAATCCTAAAGCTGCAAGGTATGCCTCCGTAGTTGTACACTGCAAATGTACAACAGCGCAAATTTTACAGTACCAACCAACCCAGTGACAAGCCACTGTAACTTCATTAATGTACCATGTGGTTAATTATTCGACTCAAATGCACTTTTCTCAGAGCCAAGAGGTCAATGTAAATAAATAAATGTACATTCAAATAACCCCCCATAGAGCTCTTTTATTGACCACCAATGTAGCTAAAGCCGGATTTCCACTGCATGCACACAATTCCGCTTTTGTTTTTTTTTTGCTCTCATGTGGCACAATTGGGTTACGCATCATGCCAGCATGACTAGAAAAAAAATAACAAGACATGGAATCGGAGATCTTAAGAATCACTCCTCTTCTAAACGAGGATAAAAAAAATCCGTCACATAACTGATATCTGCCAATGCAGTTGCAGCATATAATCTCACTGCTGGGATATACACCGGCAACACAAGTTTGACGTCATTGAAATACATTGAGAGATGACGTATGCCCACGAATGCTCATACAACACATAATGTAAAAAAAAAATTCAATAAATAAAAAAAACTGCAGTAAATCTAAACTACAGGTAAAGCATAGACAATTGAATACGGTTGTTAACTATTATTTCTATTCATAATGTAACTAAATATGCTACATAAAAAATGAATAGACATTCAATATGATCTAAATATGTTTAATATGACGTATGTCCATCATGACATAAGCAGAATGATTGCCAACAGTTGTCAGTGGAGCGTTGTGGTCAGCTAAACACTTGTATCTTTTGAATTTTTGATGTATCGTTGTTTACTTCTGTGTTGACATTTACCGAGTTGTTTGTTTATTTTGGATGCATAAATGCTTTTTAATTTGTTCCGTCAGTGTAAAAACAGCCATGATGGATACGTTCCACAAGAGGGCAGTATAATACTGTCACGCAAACACAAATGAAGAGTTTCACCACTACTGTAAGTGACTCAAGCTACAGTAATATTAGCCGTTTTTCACAGAGGATAAAGAATATATTCCTGTCTATATGTACTAATGCACCACTTGTATTCAAATATCCATGTTTTTTAGCCCTTCTTTGACATTTTACATTGCGTGTTAGCTTTAAGATAGCAGATTTCTGCAAGTTAGGTGGTTTGGTGAGATACACGATGAGTAATTCTCTTAGTTTCATGTTTAGTTTGACAGTAAGTGTAAGTGGCATTAAACAGCATGAAGCCTCTTTTTTGGAATTGTTCACAATCTGCTAAACTGCTGCTTACTGTCAAGTGAGTTGAGTTGTGTTATCGGCCACCATACAGCGCTTTAAGCGTCGTAAGTCAAAGCAAAGAAATCGTCCCGAAACACCGCTCATATCTCAAGGCGGTAAAGTGGTATCAGTGTCGTTGTATCGAAGCAATAAAAGCGGATATAAGTGTTGTATCGATGTTGATAACATCCGTACCAAAAACTGCCCTGGGACCTGTTTTGGCCTCAGTTTCTAAACCCCTAACACAGCCTCGGCCCTCGGCACCCTCTCAATTTAAGTACCATCCCTCTACTTGTTGTCTGAGTGTGTTACACACACACACACAACGGTGTATCCTCGTGAATGTGTCACGCGTACATTGTGTACCCAGATGGCAGCTGCGTAGGCTCGCTGACATTTCCACTGGAGCTACTTCCAGTATGGGCAGCGGGGGTGTTGCCGCACTCCTGTCAGAGTCACGGGAGCGCGTCCACGCACTAAAATCACAACACATCACGCCTGGCTGGCACACAACAACACACACGCACGCACACGTGTCGTTTTAATGCCAACACACACACACACTCGGAAGTGAGAGCTAAAATGCGCCACCTTGTTGTTTTCACCCCCCACTCCTCTGACTGGCGGGAAAAAGACAGCAGTGTGCACACGCAGGACACACTTGGCAACAAGGGATAAAATTAGCGCAAAGTGCACACTAGCAATGCTGCGTGGCGCTAACAGGCCCACGCGGCGTAGCCGTGACAATCCGGTATAAAAGCGACGCAGGCTACTTACCTAACAACCCCGAAAAAGCAGCGAGAGTGTCCCGGAGCAAACTGCGTTTAAGACGCAGGGGGGTTAAGGTGTTGCTGTCCGGATCCTTTTTCCCGCCTCCGTCGTACCGTGCAGTACCGCCACCTCCGCCCACCCGTGTGACGACTGACTTCTCCCCGCGCGTGAATGACGTGGCGTGGATCAGACGAGTAAAAAGGGTATAAAAACACAGCTTCTACGGAGCGAGCTTCGGTACATTGGCGGGAGTGTTTTCATAATCATACAGTAGGCAGTTCTCAGTCCGTCGTTAGGGGGCGCGCTAGTTGCTTTCAGCTGTAGTTTGGATTTTTTTGCTTGGTTACTTCCCGGGCTGAAAAAGTTGCGTCGTTTCCCGCCAGTCCGAATGCGTCGAGTTGTGTCCCACGGGCCTTGAACTCATCACTAGCTTGTGTATGTGTGCGGGGTGAGAGGGGGGGAGGGAGGATGAGGAAGGAGGTGAGCAGTGAACACAACAGCATTGCCCTTCATAAGAGAGTACGAGACGAAAACTTTTGAGCTCAAGGGCCACATTGGATTTTTAAAACGGACATTGGATACATAAAAAAAAAAATGCATGTCTGTAAAATATGTATTAGGATTTTTTATTTTACTTAATAGTTTCTTTTTTTCTTATTATTATTTAAGGGGATGCTACAGTTTACACAGTCTGGTCTCTAGTTGGCTGCAGGCTGAAAAGTACAAGCTGCAGGTGATTTTTTAATTTTTTAAATGTTTGTGATTACGTTGTAAGACATTGATCGACCTCAGATGCTTTTCCACATAAATCAGCCGGACTGAATTTTGGACAACATGTCCACTTTATGTCTGATCGTTCTCTCACATTGGTTAGATGTTGCAGGTCACAGCGGACCCGCTGTGACCCGCTGTGACCTTGCGCAAAATGGGGCCCCTCACAGAGGATGGATAAACTTGTCAAGCAGAATTTGCTAATTCCTCATCTTGCTTTTCAGCCATTAAGGGAGAGGCTTTTTTTTTTTCAAAAGTCACCACAGTGTGCCCAAAAGTGTGCCGCAAATGAGTGACACCTTTCCAGTCATACCTTCATTCTCTGATAAGTTAAACTGACTCACTCGGGCGTAGAGTTTTCTTAAGGGGGGGGGGGGGGGGGTTGGGCTGCTAACTCCTGTTGAGAAAAATGAATCAATACATTTCAATGAAGCAATTTTAGAGGAAAATTAGTAAGAAAAAGTGAGACTGGAGAATTTTAAATGTTAGGCCAGCAGTCCAGAACAATGATGAGTGCCAAAAGGAGGCAAAGAAGAAAGGAAGACAAACCGTTTGGAACAAGTGGAGTAAATGAGATAAATGTGATAAAAGAGCCTCTGCTCGGAAGGATGAAGGTAAAGGTTTTTACGACAAAGGTGAGGTCAGCCATGATGTACGGCTTAGCGGCAGCGTTGGAGGTGGCGGAAATGAAGATGTTCAGATTCTCTTTAGCAGTGACTCGGTTAGATAGGATTAGAAATGAGCTCATCGGAGGGAGGGAGAGTGCGTACTGTACATTTGAAGAAAAGATGATGAGGATGGAGCTGCAAGACGAGAGAGGGAGAGCGAAGAGAAGGTTGATAGCTGTAGCAAGGGATTTCATGAAGGCAGTTGGTGACTCATGACTCATTCATTTTAGTAATACCAATATTAGTAAACTAGCTCACAACTCAGGGCATCCATGTGACGCTTGCATGGTCTCCCTTTGTGTGTCTGGACTATGACTCATGAATTTTTAGTAATAACTCAAAGTAAACACAGTCAAGATGTCCTAAATAGATAATCTGTTCCAACGTCTGTCGAAATCAAAGCCGTTATTTACTGTTAAGACACATTTGTATGATTTACACAATCAGCCTTTCAGTCTAAACTTTAATGATAAAGCCGTAATGTTAAGGTTTTCCTGACCTGTGTCGCAATAAAGAGTCATTCCTTCATTTTCCATTCATACCTACTATGGTCAAATTCCGACTCGAACAGGCCCAACGGTAAAGCAAAACCCAAATCATCAGTTTGACTAGTGCTATGCAACAATTTTTCCTCGGGGATCAATAAAGCCTATCTTATTTTGAGTAATACGATGCAATTATTGTTTATAATCATAAAAGTAAGTAATCAGAGCCGAAAGCCTCCCCGATCCCCGGGCAGACAATGCAGGACATTAATCGCTCAATTGTTATCACTGATGGTGATATTGTGCCCTTGTGGGGGGGATATGTATTAATTTGATGACTGCAAAAGATGCCGACTCGGGGCTCTGGTATCTGGGACAGTTTTCCCTGCTTGGCCTGGTTGGTAATCAAGCTTTTGCATAGAGGATTAACTAACGCTTCAGGAGGCCCTGGAGCAACATTTTTTTTAATGCTTTATCTTCATCCGTCGCCTCCCACCTTTTGTGCTTGTGCTTGCTACGCTTTCGGTTCGTGTACTGACCCCAAAACATCCAGCACACAACAATGTGTCAATTACTTATGGAATGTTAACCTTTAAAAAAAGATTAGTGCACATTTGTTCAGCTTTAACCATGTATAATAGTATAGTGGCTATAAAAAAGTCTACACACCCCTGTTTAAATGCTAGGTTTTTATGATATGGGGAAAAAATGATAACCCTGATTAACCCATATTAATTTTCAGCTGTTCTAGTATGCTTTTCCTGACATTATTTTTGCTTTCGAGCAGAAGCTTGAAGGTTTTGTAATAACTTTGACCCAAGGCTCATCCAAAATAATCCAATTGAGGTAAAAAAAAGAGGCCGCCCCCCTATTTGGTCAATTTGACCCAACTTTTTGGGTTGTTAAGCGCCCCAATTTTTTGAGATGTAACAAGCTGCCTGCAAGCATAAACGCAATGATGGAGCGTGCTGCATCATTTGACCGCAGCCAGGAAGTCATGTGACATAAAAAAAAGAGGCAAATTAAAGAGGAAGGGGAGCAATTAACAAGGGAAGACAGACATATTACGACTCATAAAAGCATAAGGAAAGCCAAAAAAGTAAGCAAGTGGTGTCTTGCAGCAAGATGGGTAGATTATGTACAGTATCATACGGGCCATATGGAGCAGCCATGGGCGAGTGGTTTCAGGTACACTCCTGCAGGCAAAGGATGATAGTGAAGATGATTTTTAAGTCAGGCATATAAGGGTAGTGCCCTGCTAATTTAAATATAGAATAAAGTAAAATTGTGGAATGTGGAAATCCAGGTCAAGCAGAAGCTATATAGTAGTAGCACAGAAAAAGCACATGACTATGAAATTACTTTAGTTGTTTTTTAAAGGCATGTGAGGAATAAGCGGTTAAGAAAATGGATGGATACATGTGGTAGTTACTTGATTACTCAAAGAAGTTGCTGGGAGGGTGGGGGCTGGTGTTTGTGTTTGTCTTGCAGCACAAAAAATTTTCATTGTTGGGCACTCGCTTGTTTCACTTGCATGCTCTGAGTTATGCTTTAGCTAGTAATGTAAAAAGAAGCAGCTGGGTGCAGCAGGATGAGGGCCGACTCACTGCATGAAACAGAGCCACACCTAAAACGAGGCAATTACAGCACGGCAAGAAATATGCTGTAGAAATATGTCCGTAATTCTTTATCTTTGGGATGTTTACACGTTGTTGTTTTTGCCTGGGAGTCGTGCAACCTGATTGGCGGTTGTGAAACGTCACTTCCCGTCAGGCAGGCTGCGTGATGGCGGCGCCCATGACGTATTTGGCACATTGACTTCTACCGCAGTCGTGCGTGCGGTTTATCCTCCACGTTGTCCTGGAATGTAAACCTTAGGATAGCGTTTTATAAACAATAATTCAAGACCGGGCGCGTTGGTAAATGTATCTGTATGTTTGTAATTGCTGAAGTAATAGCGTCTGTAATTTATTAGCCTGTTAGCCAGCTAGCTGTGACGTGTTTACATAAGGTGACAGGACAGTGCCGAAAAAAAAAGACTTATTAGGCACATTTGGGTAAAACGCTTGGATTTACTTTGGTATTGCAGAAGATGGCTCTTCACAGAATGTTCTTCAGGCTTCGGCAAACGGTAAGCTTGGAAGCAAGATTTTATAATGCATAAATCTTCAATTTACGCAGTCAGAGATCCATCCATCAATTTCACCGATCTGTCCATCCATCCTTCTATATCTCTATTTTCAGTCACAATGCATTAATATACAGTAACATAGTAGGACCCCGTGTTAGAGGAAAAAAAGATGCAGCAGTTTCATTCCTTAGGGCAATTTATCATTGTAAGCCACGGTAAAGTTATGTACTGTCTGTTTAAGCATAACACTGTCCTTAAATATTAGACATGTAAAAACCGCACCCAAAAGTTGTACAAAAAATATGTTACATAAATTGTATGTAAATGAATGTTTAACACAAACTTTAAAAGATTAAATGCAAAAGTTAAATACACTTGCAAAGAAAAAAATTATACATGAACGTCAACAATGTACTCTTCTGGACTCATTAAAACAACCTTTAACAGGATAATCAGTTGTCTAGCTAACAAATGTTTCTGTATTTATATTTTCTTGTAGGTGACACATGTTCGGTGGCTTCATACAAGTGGAATAGGCCAGCAGCAGGAGGCCTTGGTAGTTGAGCCAGAACCAGAGCCTTTCTCAGTCTTTAGAACACAGGAGAATGATCCAGTAAGTAAAGCTGCTCCTCGTCCACATATCAGCATGAATGTGTGGTGCACAGCAAGTGTAACATCATTTGTTGTGTGAATTTGCATGTTTTTGATTCGTTCACGAATTTCTGCCCCATATTAAGGCTTGTCAGTCAGAGAAGCACATTGGACAATTTTACACTATGCCGTCTGCTCACATCCGCACCGTCTTCCCTCATGGCCTCCCTCGGCGATATCAAAAGCAGGTTGGTTCCACATCCACACAATTATCTGCTTGATGATTTCTTTCTTCTTCTTTTTTTTTTTAACCAGTATATTTTAACTGAGAGCTTACTGTGTGTAGCTGAAGACGTTTAACGAAGCGGCCGTGATGGTGAGGCAGCCCGCCCTGGAGGTCATCTCCTACCTGAAGGAAACGGATCTAAGCAAACCCACACAGCGATATGTGTTCTGTATCCTTGACAAATTCATCACACAGTCTGAAAGACAATACGCAACAAAAGACTGTCTACATCCGTGTATGAACCTTATTGATTTGTTCAGATGGATTAAGGGGCAGCGGCAAGACATTGTCTCTCTGTCATGCCGTCCACTTTTGCTACACGCAGGGATGGTTGGTGCTGCATATACCCGATGGTGAGATTTTTAAAGAAAAATGCATTTGCGTAGGCATGGACATTCTAATCTGTTAGATGATTACTTGATGTTTGTATTATGATTTTAAAGTTGATTATTGCCTTGCGTAAGTGCTTATAAAATAATGCCTTAAAGTGCCAATGAAAAATATCGAAGTTTGCAGTGTTGGAACAATGCTAACATTCTACCAGATTCAATTGAATCCCAATCATGGTAATGCAGATTTAGGGGATTCGGAGTTATAGAGGATATTTCAAATACCAGCAATAGAAATTGACAGTATCGTGGTGATTGTTCTTTAATATGGATCCCTCTGTTGACAATTTTTACAAGGAAAAAAAAAATCTCAAATTGGATGGCTGTCTCTTGAAAATGTACTATTATTTTCCTGCAGACTTTTAAAAATCTCAAATATAAAAAAAATTCTCTCCAAAAAATATACTAGTTTTATCTAAAATATATTTAAAAAAATCCCTAGTAAATTAAAACTTAAGAAGATATGCAATTTTCTCCAAAATAAACTTCTTTTTTTAATCCTCTGCCTATAATTATTATTATTATTATTTTCAGGGTGGCCTTACCAATGATTTTTACTTAAAGCTATCTATGTCACAACTCCTCTGGCATATATTCTTCTTAATATGACCCTTGCATGAAAACAGGATTTCATAACATTCAGAGAAAAATATATATAGCAAGTCATCAATTGATTGCCAATCAAGTAAGCGTTTTCAAATATTTTCTCCACGTAGCTCACAGCTGGGTGAAGGATTGCAAGGAGCTGATCCCTTCATCCTTCCACAACTCTCGCCTCGACCAGCCTTTACAAGCCACCGAGTGGTTGCGCAACTTCAAAATCACCAACGAACCTTTCCTGTCCAAGGTAGAAGCGAAACGTGACATTGCGTAGCTGTGCGATTGAATAAGTCTGCATTCGCATCGAGCAGTAAGTAACGAGGCACATCGAGGCAGTAAATTTGAGGCTTCATCGTGTCGTCACAGCAGGTCGGGTTACACGCCGAAGCTCATAAAGCAGCAGGCGCTCGCCGGCAGCTGCAAGGCACGATGGGCTTAATTATTTAATGAGACATTAATGCAAGTCATTATGCTTTGGCACGTTATAATCTGCTTGGCTAAATTAAAATATAATCATTGGCGTGCAGACAATGAGATCTTTCTGTCAGAAATATAAAATGTACAGTTGGACAGCACAGGAATACTCGGCACGCACTTCCGTGAGGTCAATTGTGATATCTAATTGAATTCAATACAGAAGCTGTGGCAAAAATTCTACCTTTAAAATGTTCAGTCTTGATGAAGGTGACAGTGCGTGTTATTCTTGACGTTTAGACTTAAAATTGTGTATTATTTTTGTTTCTTAATGTATGAATAATTACTTTTTTTTTCTATCTGGAAATTACATAGAGTCATGATATTTGTGTTAGAGACTGTCATATTTGTTTTTCTTTTTAAATTAGTTTTGAGAACTAATTTTTCACATTGGACTTTTACTGCAAATGTAAAAAAACAAACAATGAAAATAGCTAATTACATTTCACTTTTGCTGCTAAAAGGTTCCATTTTCCTTTAACTCTAAATTTATATTTTAAATGTATTTTTTAAGCTAAAAAGCAAAGAAATGACATGTTTGTTGTTTTTCAACAGAAACTGAAATTCTTAGAAAAGTTGCCGAATGCTTTTCAAGGGATAGCAATAGTTGTTTTTGTTTCAAAAGCTACTGCAACAACACAAACGTCTTGTTGAGCAAGTCTAGTCACATTAAAACATAATCAACTTTTGACTCTTTCTGCTGCAGATAAAGACAAAGCAGCGCTACGTGTGGACCAAGCGAGAGCTCACAGAGGAGGGAAGCCCTCTTGGCGAGCTGGTGGATCAGGTTGTTATTTTCCAGCCTCGGACTTCTTTCATCGCATCAGTGCTTGAACTTATCTCATGCATGAAGCCCTTTATAAAAGTAGTACAATGAACCCCCATTGATTTCTGGAGATGCGCTTCAGCCACGCTCATGATAGGTGAAAATTCATGATAAGGACCATATCAATTCCTTTTTGTATAGTTTAAACCTTAAAATTCAGCACGTACTTACTACCATTTAAGGTGCGTCTGATTAACCCCGAATAAAGTTGATATGTTGTAGTAGGCTTTTTATGACTTTTTTTCTAATCCTATTTTACAGCACAAGGCTATGGTTTGCAGAGAGCTTCCACAGCATTGGTTTTAAAAAAAGTATCAGTAAAGGAGAACCACATTCTCAGTGATTTTGAATTCATCTCTCAAAAAGATTATATCGTGGGCAGTATTTTATTTTAAAATGGCCTGGTCAGAGCCATCAAAAAGCCAAAAACGGGGCACAATACCGCCTCTGGGCGCATAGATTTTATTTTTTATTTTTTTTATCCACTGTAGCTGTGGATTGTTGTACTCAAACGCTGCGTGTTTCCATGTCAGGGTATCACTCGCGTAAAGAGCAGCAGCGACGTGGTGGGAGCGCTGATGAAGGAGCTGAGGCAGCAGAGCGGGCAGCCGGGCTGCGACTTCCGCCTGGTTGTAGCCGTGGACGCCGTCAACGCCCTGTGGGGCAAGTCCAGTATGAAAAAGGAGGACAAAAGCGCGGTGAGTAAAAGCCAGCAAACTTTCACGCCATCTTTGCGGTCGCGTACGTTCTCACGTGGTTGTGTTTGCCGCCAGGTGGATCCAGATGAGCTCACGCTGGTATATAATCTGAGGAAGATGATGAGGAACGACTGGGTGAGAAGACGTGTGGCTTAATTATATTCCCCCCCCCCCCCCTCTTTCACATGTGACTAACTTTTGGTTTCAGATGGGAGGCGCCGTCATCACCACTCTGTCACAAACTGGAGCTGTGTACCCGCCCAAATCGTACCTGCCTCAGGAGCTGCTGGGAGAGGTCAGACCTCACTAGTCTGATGCTTTGCTAACTTGAAACACAGCAGATGAACACAAGGTTTTATCGAAGTCTAATAGCCCAGCGGCAGAAGCAGCAGGCACCCGCTTCGTGTTCTGCCAGCCTCTGTAGCGCGGGGCTGCTGGCTGTGCCATTGCGCCGCGGCAGCACAGACACAATGAATGAGTTGATTAGCACGCTGTGCTAAGTGCAGTGTGAAAAAGGCCTTACTGTAACATGCACATGTGGGCTTGAACTACACATCCATCTTTTTCGGTATCAAGGTGTACAAGGGCCACAATTAAAAGGAGAGAGAAACAATACTGTGAAAATAGACTATATAATAGATCTGATTAAGTTGATATTTCTATGAGACTTAAGTTGAAATATTCACAGAAAAGAGGCACAATATTTAGAACCATACTATTCTGATTATTCTTTTCATTTGTTGATAATACGGTCATGATATGAGAAAATTTTTATAAATGTATGAGAATAAAATTCCTAATATGGGAAAATAGGCAGTAATTAAATTTTGATAGAAGTAGTCATTTACAGAAACACATTTTTTACTATTAAAAAAAGTCCGAAAATTTCTACTTCTACAACATTAAAGTTGTATGATGGGGAAAATAATTAAAATGTTATAATTCTACAACATATTCAAAGAAAAAAAAAGACAGAATTTTATGGTAAATAAATAAATTCAGAAAAGTTATAATTTTCTAAGAATAATAGTCAGATAATGAGACTTAAGTTTGTAATGTTACAAGAAAATGTATTAAATTTTACAAGAATAAAGTTATAACATGCTGAAATTGAAACCAATAATATTACGAGAACAATGTCATAATATGGAAAAGCAAGCTGCAATATTAAGAAAATTAACTCGCGTAAGTTATAATCACAAATGTGTACTTGCATTAAGGGAATTGTTGAGGATGTTTCAAGTGTCACGTTTTCTCACACCATTGACACTTGCATTATAATGTAATTGTCCAAATATGTGTCCTGAAGTGTTTTTAACCAACATTTAATGATTATACCTCTTAAGGTATGTCTCAAACCTTTTTTGCATTTACACTTATGTGGGAATTTCAACATTTAGTCGAAGGGGGGTTATAGACGATAGAGACTCTAAATTCTGCCCATTTGTCATTTAGAGGGGCTTTGACAACATGGACCCATTTATCCCAGTGTCGGTGCCCTTCTACAGCGAGAAGGAGTTTGAGAGCTGCCATCTCTACTACATGGACCGCAACTGGCTGCAGCATCCAATGAGTAAGAGTCGCTTCCTGTGCTAGATGTGTCACTCTGTAATACAACCATGTGTACGTAACGCCTATCTGACGTTTCCTCCTCAGGCCGAACAGAAGAAGGCAAGAAAGAGCTCATCTTCATGACTAATAGGAATCCAGCGTTAATGGACAGAATTTGCGCATTCCTTTGAAGTCACCTAAATATCTGTGCGCAAGAAATGGAGAAACTCAATATTCGTCATGTCTATAAACTGTATCTGTAAATTATTCATTTACTATGTTTACTACTAATAATAAAAGCCTTCTTTTTTTAAATTGAAGGTGTGTCGCCTTTGCTTTTCTAAACGTGAATGTGAGTACGAATGGTCGAGTGCTGCGTTGCGATTGGCTAGTGACCGGTGGGTGTACCTCGCTTCAGCTCACCCAAGATGCTGTGGAGGACAAAGTGCTTTGGAAACTGGATAATTGATAAAAAATCATGATTTAGCAGACTGGGTTGTAATACATATGCAGACAAAAATCATTTACATATATTTTCCACCAGGACCAGGTAATAGTTTACTTTAGTTCGAAACCAATTTTCCATTAGCTATCTTGGTCAAACAGCACCCCCAACTGGCACACATGTGTTACTTCACGTTGTGTGTAACAGCACCCCCGAGTGGCATATCCTGGAACTTGCACACCACGTGAACAGTCACATGACTTGCTCCCAAAAAACAAATTGAATGCTGTCGTTGAAACCACCCGAATGGTAGGCGGGTCAACGTTTAAACCATGTTTAAACCAAGCGACGCGTGTCCAAAGTTCACTAAATTGACACAGTAATGAATATGCCGTCGTATTGACTTAAACACTCTCGGTTAAATGTCATTTCCTGACTCGTGATGCCCGAAGAGAAGTAGAAAGTTTCTCTCGACAAAATGTTTCTGTCACTGCATTGCGCTGTTTTGCTAGCAGCAATTTCCCACATAACAACGACCTTCTCAGCAGGTAACAAACAGCCTCCTTTAAGCTGTGTTAAATGTCACAAATGGAAATGAATTGTGTGTCTTTTCACGACAAGAACGCAACAAGTGTGTCGCTAGAAGCTTCGGCCATGACTCTGTGGTGTGTGAGTGTAACTCCACGTACTGCGACACCTTGGGCACCGTGTCTCTTCCCCCGCTGGGTCAGTACATCTCCTACCTGAGCAGCAAGGCTGGAAGCCGGCTAGAAGACAGCCATGGTCCAATCCGACCCAAGGGAACCGGTGCTGGTGAGTTCCATACATTGTGGACAAGTTACTAAGTTCTTAAATGACATAAACCGTGTGTCCACAGTCCTGTATGGTACATTTGAAAGTAACTATTTATGCAATATTGTAATGATTACTGTACGGATTGTAATGCATCACACTAAACAACCAACATGCAATTTTGAATTAATTTAAAAAAATATATAATAAAACTTGCTTCTCTTGTGGAACTTTATAAGTGTATAAACTTAATTCATTCTGAAACTGCGAACCAAAGCAATTGTTCCCATTTAAAATGAATGGAAATATAATTAATCTGTTCAAGCACCAGCAGCAAGGATTGTTGGTTTGATAAAAATGCATAAATAAAATAATTATTTATTGCCATCTCCGTTCTTCAAAGTAGCACAAATCCATTTTAGCTTCCTTTTTATGTGCATCTTCAAAGTAGTACATAGTTGACGTACCTTAAAGAAGAAACTCTTGTCACATATTACCGGAAAAAAACATACACCTATTGGCCACAACATTAGGTACGCCTGTGCTCTATTATAATAGTAAAAGTATTCAGCTTCCATCTTACTACAGGCAGGTGGTGCGTGGATGATATAATCTGCCACGTGTCTCCCTCAGGCCTCAGACTGACTCTCCTTCCACACAAGAAGTACCAGAAGACGAGAGGATTTGGTGGCGCAATGACAGATGCAGCAGCAATGAACATTATGTCGCTTTCTGCTGGAGCACAAGACCAACTGTTGAGACAATACTTCTCCAAGGAAGGTACATGCTCCACAACTCTTTATTAGGTATATGCCCTGCACACATCTAACGGCACACATGCAGAGGTAACGAAAATGCGGGCAACAATTTCAGTATTGTAAAAATTTGTGTGTGTGTGTTTTTCAGGTATCGGTTACACTGTGGTGCGCGTGCCCATGGCTAGTTGTGACTTCTCCACACGTCTGTACACATACGCTGACACGCGCGATGACTACAGCCTGCTCAATTTCACACTGGCCCCTGAAGATGTACACATGAAGGTTGGGACACACGGAGACATGGACATGCACAGAAAGTACTTGTCTGCTGCTATCGGTAGCCTTCCTGACCAATTTTCGTCTTGTTATCAATTTTGGAGGGACTTTCGGGTCTTGGTAATGTCACTGTTGTGTCATATTTTCTACACGTCATAACAACTTTGGAAATGTTATTCCCTTCTCCTAACGGATGCCTTTGAACATTTGAAATCCTCGTAATGTCGTAGCTAATATTTAATATTTTGTCTAGGATGTCATTATTTTCCATGTACAATTAATACCTCTAAAAAACAATTTTTTCTACTTGCTGTCGACTGAAGATGACATCACCTGTGCCGAGCGACCAATCGTGGAAAAATGTGTTTTTAAAGGTATTAATTGTACATGAAAAATAATGAAGTTGATGTTGAAAATGGCTCAATGAGTCAAGTATGCCTTTAGGTTTTGGCAACACAAATGTCAGGAAAAGCCTCCTAGAACATCTGAGCTTTACTTAAGGGTTCGTCAGAGGCACTTGAAATGGTGGCAGGTAATACAAAATAATAATTACAATTTATTTTGGTAATAATTGAAATCACGATTATTCAAACAATTATTATTTTTTTGGGCACAAAACAAGAAAATGATACATTTAAAATATTAGGACAAATACAATTATTTTAAACACTATAATTATGTAAGTTCCTTTCGGAATTGGAACCAAACAAGATTTATTAAATACGGTTACAAAAACGTGCAAATATAAACATTCAACAACTCAAAATTAGTATTAATAATCTTTTCTTTTTGTTTCTGATAATGTAACTGTGGAGTGAAATAATTGTAATTGAATTTTGATGAATTGCACAGCCCTAGTGGCAGGTATGTGCTGACTTCTATTTCACGTGAGAAATGTGACTGGTCGATTCTGAACATAGCCACATCTCAGTTATAAAAGGGTGTGCACACTTATGCAACCAAACCTTAGTTGTTTATTTATTTACCATTGTTTAAAGTTTTTTTTTTAATTTACAAGTTATAAGTCAGAGCAATAATGATGTAAAACCTTTTTTTAAGCTCTTTTTTTTATATATATATATATATATATATATATGTGTATATCATAAAAACCTGGCATTTGAACAGGGGTGCGTAGACTTTTAATAACCATACAGAGACACGCATACACCGAGTACTGTATGTCCGAATGGCCTTTGACCTGCTGCGTTGTTGTCAGATCCCTCTGCTGCAGAGAGCCCAAGCCATGGCTCCTCAACCCTTGTCTCTGCTGGCCAGTGCCTGGAGCGCCCCCGCCTGGATGAAGACAAACGACGCGCTCATCGGAAAAGGCTCCTTGAAGGGGCAACCTGGCGGAAAGGAGCATCAAAGTTGGGCTCAGTATTACATAAGGTGATTCGCGTCCATGCGGTACGTTGTTATGAAAGCATGCTTGGTTGCAATTGTGATTGTTGTTGCCATTTGTCCCTGTCAGGTTCCTGGAGGAATACGCCAAGTATAATTTGACATTTTGGGCCGTCACCACGGGGAATGAACCTACAGCAGGACAGATGACAAACTACAGGTGTCCACTTGCACACGAGCAATTAAAGTTATGATATCGGCGAGATTTAATTTCGAGACGGCGCATTTGTCTTCCTGCAGTTTCCAGGCGCTGGGCTTTACTCCCGAGGAGCAGAGGGACTGGGTGGCGTTGGACCTGGGCCCCGCACTCCAAGACTCGTCTTTCCCGCACACTCATGTCCTTATCCTGGACGACAACCGCGTGCTGCTGCCTCAGTGGGCCAAAGTGGTGAGCGCGACGCGGTGGACAACTCTTCTACTGCCGTACGATGTGTAATATGCGATCAAATCGGAGTTACAAGCGCTAACCATCGTTTGGCAGAACAAGCCTTTAAAAATAAAAATAAAAGAGGCCAAGCTTGCAACTCCCAGTTGAAGTTTACTGAAGACTAAACAGGAAATGGATAATATTATGGTGAATCATAAAGTCATAATCATAAAAAAAGAGACTTCAATTTGACAAACAGCTAAGTTAAGCTTCTGTGATAATGTCCTCGAACTGACGAGACAAAACTAGAACTTTTGGGCAAGGCACATCAAGCATACCATGAAAAGAACACTTCCCCTATTGTGAAATATTGTGGAGGCTCATTCATGTTCTGGAGTTGCTGTCCCTACTGTCAAATTATTTGTAATCTTTTTTTGTCCAGGCCTTTTTCATGAATTTTTTTTTTTTTAAATAAATAATTCTGTTTTTAAAATAATTATGTTGAACCACAAGTCAAAAGCAACGTCTCAGTTTTACTGGTTAATTTACATTATATTTAAATTTATTATTACTTTTGTCAGATTCAAATGTGGGGAGGGGGGGGGGTGTTCAACAATTTTGTCCACGTTTGTATGTACAGTATGTATGTATTATACTGTCACCTGGTGGCCACAACGTGTACCTCATGATGCACAAATTGTTTCATTGCATTCTCTTTATTTACATTATTTATTACTGCATGTTTTTGTAACGTAAAATATTAGAGTGCTATTTTTCATATAAAAAATCAGGTTACACAAATTAAGTGTTTTTTTTTTTTTTGGTAGGCTGGAACACTAATAGCATTTTTATTCATTTCAACATCAGAAGGTTATTCGAGTATTTTGAGTTACGATTTTGGTCCCGAAGCAAATTAAACTTGATCTCAGGGCGCCACTGTATGAGGAACTAAGATAATAATATTTTTTAGGTCTACAGAGCAGCACATTCATATTCAAGGCCGCTCCCTACACATTCAAAAAAAGAACATTGAACATGAAAATCAGGAAGTTAAACTTGAGAGGGGAAAAAAAAAAAGTATTTCTATTTTTTTGTATAATGGTCTTACATTGTCACATGTTGATCTCGCACACCAAAATGTATTTTCTCAGCCAAGACTTGTGACACGACTCCCACCAGGTGCTTAGCGACATCCACGCAGGCCGATACATCCACGGGGTGGCGGTGCACTGGTACCTGGACAGCCTGATTCCCGCCGGGCCCACCCTGGGAACCGTCCACCAGCTCTTCCCGGAGTATTACCTGTTTGGCACCGAGGCCTGCGCAGGCTTTACCTCGCTGGAGCGGGGGGTGAAACTGGGCAGCTGGCAGAGGGCCGAACAATACGCGCGCGATATCTTAGAGGTAAAGATGGCGGACGTCCCGGGAGTGTGTGTGAGTCGGCGGGCCCAACGCAAGCCGGGACGCGTTTTATACTTCTTCATGTTCAGGATTTAAATCATTACGTGACGGGCTGGACCGACTGGAACCTGGCGCTCGATCGGACCGGCGGGCCCAACTGGGTGAAGAACTTCGTGGACAGCCCCGTCATTGTTGACGCCGGGCGCGACGTCTTCTTCAAGCAGCCGACTTTCTACGCGTTGGCGCACTTCAGGTAGCAAGGTGGGATTGAATCATTGTATATTTTTAGACATCAATTCTTTTTTTTTTTTGTCTTTTTTTCTTCCGGACATAGTAAGTTTCTGTGTGAGGGCTCTCAGAGAGTCGGCGTGTCCGCCAGTGGGGCAACCAACCTGGAATTCTCCGCCTTCGTCCGACCAGACGGTTTAGTGGTGCTCATCATCCTCAACAGGTTGTATGACGCACGTATATTCGCACCCAATTCATGTTTACACGTAAACAAACAAAACTACACGTTATGCATTCCAAACACAAACACATAGCTTTGCTTATGTTTAGCTTAATGCTAACAAACAATGTAAAATGCTATAGATGGGCTAACTGATAGCATTGGTGGAATTATTTCCCCACAAATAAAGTTTTTTTTTTCTCATTGAGAGTCTGTTAGGTATTTTTAAACTTTATTTTAGTTTTATGTCACTATAAGTGGAATCTTGTACGAAATTAACTCATTCCCTGCCATTGACGGCTATAAACGTCAAAAATTTATTTGAACTATTTCCATTAGTTAATTTTTTTCCCCCACTTTTGTTAACAAGAATATGAAAACCTAGATTGTTTTTATTGTACATCTAGAACAGATATACAATTTGTGATTAATTGTGAGTTAACTAGTTGAAGTCATGCGATTAATTACAATTTAAAAAAAATTAAGTGCCTGTCGCCCCAAATTTTTTATATTCTTGTCTTTTTTTTAATTTAAATTCATTCACTGCCATTGACGGCTATAAATGTCAAAAATTCATTTGAACTATTTATATTAGTTTAATTTTTTTTCCACTTTTGTTAAGAGTATGAAAACCTAGATTTTTTTTTATTGTACATTTGAACAGATATAAAATTTGTGATTAATTGTGAGTTAACTAGTGAAGTCATGCGATTAATTACAATTAATAATTGTAATTGCCTGTCGCCCCTAATTTTTAACAATCTTTGTTTTCTTTTAAGAATTTATGGCAGTGAATGAGTTAAGATAATGCCAGGGTCCCTGTTGTTGTATTTTGCGCTTCATATGCGCCTCACGTTTTCAATGAGACAGGTCTGGACTGCTGGCAGACCCATCTAGTACTTCTTTTATTACAAAGCCACGCTGTTGTAACATGTTCGGAATGTGGCTTTTTGGTTTGTAGAACAACTTGGAAGTCAGCAAATGTCACGGAACGGTTTTTGTGTTCAACTTTGGAGGTTCCACTAAACACGTGTGCGTGAGCGTGACTTGAACGGCTCTAATGAATTGTGTGTGTGTTGTTTAGGTCATCATCAGACATCGAGTTTGAGGTGTGGGACCCCGTGGTGGGCTATATCCCGTCCTCAGCGCCGCCTCATTCCTTACTCACGCTCGCTTGGCACACAACGGGATAAATGTTGCGATTTGTTTTTGTTGCTCGCATGCAGGTAAGCCTCGACTCTGCAGAAATGATGTAGAGTTGTGTTCAAAATAATAGCAGTCGAACATAATTAATCAGATCACTCACTTTTTTTTTTGGTAACCAGTAAATTCTGTAGAGTAAATTTAGATAGGGACTAAATAGACTCGGTTTTAGAGTAGGCTAATATTTACACTTGGAAGAGAGTAAAAAAAAAAAAGAATTGTAAAAAAAAAACAAATAAAAGCCACTCAAGGGTTAAGGAACGAACTCACTACCTTCAGCTTGGGGGACTGCCACACGACCACCTGAGCTATGCCCCTCCTGCTGTTTCCTTATCTCCAAGAGACCAAAGACATCGTTTTTGTAAAGTAAATATTCAAATTTGTAAAGGACAGACACAATTTATTTTTCATTTTTGTAAAAGCAATTTAAAAAAATGGACCAATATTTCTTGGTTTTGATTTAGAATATGATGTGCAGTGTTCCCAATGCATGAAAATAAAACTATTGGACGACTACTCTTTTGTAGTTTTTGTGAGTTTGACCTTTTTAAACACATTGCTATTATTTTGAACGCAACTGCATATTAGAGGTGCATTGAAAAAAACTAAAAGAGCTGCTACAAGATTAACATTGAAGTATGAGGTTATTTGAACAAATGTTAATTTTTATTTAATTATGCCTAATTTGTGAATTTATGCCAAGGATTTCTTTGCCATGCAAATACACTTGCATGGATGACTAAAATGTCATTCACGACAACTTCTGACACACTTTGTATATAATGAAATGTGTTACTATTTAATTTCAAATAAAAACAAGTACTAAGACAAATGAAGAAGGAAACTTTTTTTTTGTCACTTTATTAATACATCATAGACATTTTTCATTTATATAATATACAGTTTGTTAACCATGTATGTCATTCACATTTGCGTCTCCATTCTCAATGTTTTTCTTTGCAAACCTTTTAAGTTTGTGGACTACAATTATTTACATAAAAAAAAAAAAAACAAGTGGTAAAAATGTGGTCATACACAGAGGACTAAAATGACAGGGATGTCATCAGATTACAATATGTACACCAGCGGGGGAAAGCGCTCATGATTTGATTCCATCGGTGTGAGGGTTTTAAGCTGGAATTTCCCTTTTATAGGAATGCTTAAACGTTCAACCAAAGAAATCAGCTCATGGGCTGTCAAACAATAAATAGATTCAAGAATATGTTTACAGCAATGGGGCGACTGAGATAAAAAAAAAAAACGAAACAAAAACGGGCATCTGGCCAAAATAGTGTTGAAAAGGGGAAGTGGCTTGAAGGGTAAACATGGACGTGCCTCATCTGGAGCGGAAAGGAGACCTTAAAGGGGACATATTATGGAAATTGAGTAACTAATTGCTTGTTTATAAATGTATAGAACAGACCTCCCAAAACCGTGGAGTTTAGACATGTCACAGGATTTGTGAAAACGTGTATAATATGTCTCCTTTAAGATGCGTATGTGTACATGGTTCAGAAAAAAAGACAAACGGAAAATTACAAAAACAAAAGTGATTATGACGGCAACGGCGGCGAGGAGTAGCGACGAGCGTCTTCTCTGTGTGTTATTTTTCCCCACCCGCCCCGATCTGTCTTCAGAAGGACCATCTCTCCTGTGTGCGGGGGTCCATGGAGAGGGAGGGGGGCTCTGACGGGGGCTGGTTGCTGCTGTCTTCGCCGTTCAAACTCTTCCGACAAACTGGACACGTGTCGTGCTGCGGGGAGACAAACGCGCGGCGCGGCGTCAGCTCGGCCGTAATGTGCGACGACAATGGCCAGCTTGTGTTTGTTTTGTTGTGACTCACCATCTCCAGCCATGGTACTATACAGGCCGAATGGAAGAAGTGGTTGCAGGGGAGCTGTCTGACGGCCTCGCCCACCTCAAAGTCTTCTTTGCACACTGGACATTCCATACAACAGTCTGCGCGTACCAAGTTTAACGCTCGTTACTTTGCAATGGAGGACGTGATCAATTAGTCAAGCAATGGAGTGGAATTGATTGTAGATTAAACTCTGACAATGCGAATGAAAAAGGTATTTCTCTTGTGGCCCTTTAGGATTTGTATTTCAGTACCCCCCCCCCACAGAACCCGATTGGAATAACCCATCAAAATGAAGATCAGTCGTGGATCAACAGCGAGTGGGGTCTTGAAGCTTCGCTTTTAAATTGCAGCTGTTCAAGGTGAGCTCATTAGCACCCACTGTTGTTAGGGAGGCTATACACTGAAAGGTGAGACACTTAAAGATAGTGCTTATGTTAACAGATTAACATTAAATTATTTGTATTGTTAGCTGCAAATGATAAATGGTAATCAACAATAACAAAAAAAAATATCTACAACAATAATGGTACATGCGCTGCCACTTGGTTTTGTACATAACGGGGGGCGTCCATTTTGCTGTAGACTGAAAATGACATCACAGTCCTTACGACCAATCACAGCTCACCTGTGTTCTGAGTGCGGTCATGTGACATTTGCAAACAGAGCCGTGATTAATAGTTAATGGAGCCTTGAGCAAGTGTGATGTCATTTTTAGTCAACAGCATGTGGCAAAATGCCCCCCCCCCCCCCCCGAGATGGATAAAAACGGCTGGATTTTGCTCCTTAATTCATATTCCTCAAATCGCAATATTTACCAGAATACCATGTTTAGACTAGTTGGGCTGCACAGAACATTATTGTAAAGTTCATTTCATTTAAGTAGGTACAATTTTCTGATAGAAACCCTAAAGTGAAAGTCAACCTTAAACATTTCTTGACAATATGCTTTATGTGGCCTCACTAGTCTAAACATGACATTCAGATTAATATTACTTTTGTAGAATAAATTATATAGCATAATCCAGCCATTTTGCCACTTGCTGTCGACTGAAGATGACATCAAGGGCTCAGGCAACAGCCAATCACAGCTCGCCTGTTTTCTGAAGCTGAGCTGTGATTGGTTGTTACCTGAGACCTGAGCAACTGTGATGTCATCTTCAGTCAACAGCAAGTGGCAAAATGGCCGCCCCCTGAGATGGATGAAAACGGCTGGATTTTGCTGCTTAACTCATATTCCACTAACCAGAATACCATATTTCGACCAGTGGGGCAGCAAAGAACATACTATTGTTGACTTCCTCTTTAACGCTGGCCAAAGTTTGAAATGACCTAATCACTCCTAAATTTGTTGGGGGTTTTCACTATCATTAGGTGGATGTTAAGTTCAGTTTAACTGCAAATCAGTAGTGACAGAAATTTAAATAGTGTCCTAGTCATATTGAATCATATGGCAATAGACTACTAGATGTGTGTCAAATGTACAAGGTGCCTTCAGGGTCTCTTTATAATTTACTAGGAACTAATGAGGTGCACTTAAACATCCATTATCTACTCATTTTGAAATACTTTCCACACATTTGTGCTTTTGCAATAAATGTGTTTGATCCATTCAAATTCTCATCACGAGAACACGGTGCAACTCTCACCTGCTTGTTCCTGAGAAATATTCACAAAGGGTAGAGAAGAAATCCTCTCTTTCTCAGCTGGAGGAGGCCCCGTGTTCTCCAGCTGACCGAGCAACTGCACGCACAATCACACCAAATGAGCGACAATAAGGAGATTTCAAATCAACTCATTCACTGCCATTGACGGCTATAGATGTCAAAAATTCATTTTTATTTTCATTCATAACTATTTATAGCTTAAATTCCCCCCCCCCCCACACTTTTGTTAACAAAAGTATAAAAACCTAGATTTTTTTGTTGCATTAGAACGGATATAAAATTTGTGATTAATCGTGAGTTAACTGGTGAAGTCATGCGATTAATTACGTTTAAAAATTGTAAATGCCCGACGCCCCTATTTTTTAAAATCTTTTTTTCTTAAAAAAATAAATAATAATAATTAAGAAAAGGTTATTAAAAATAAGGGGCATCAGGTGATTAAAAATTGTCATCGTAATTGATCGCATGACTTAACTTACGATTAATCACAAATTTCATATCTGTTCTAAATGTACAAAAAAAATCTAGGTTTTCATACTCAACAAAACTGAAGAAGAAAAAAAGTTAGACTAATAAAAATAGTTACAATTAATTTTTAATGTCTATAGTTGTCAATGGCAGTAAATGAGTTAAATTAAAAAAAAATTACTTCACAGGCACGTCGCAATTTGCTTTACTTGTGTTATGACAGCATCCAGGCCTCCCTGTCCCCAGGCGTAGTCTCCTGGGTTCGAATGTAACATCCCTGTCCTGGGGAAGCACAAAGCAACAGTTGATTGTGGTCATATCATAAGAGCAAATGACATTCTGACACAAATCTCATTAAGTAGTGAGGGCATCTCACCATGACAGCGGCGGCGAGCCAGAGACGCCAGAGTTGGCGAAGAGGCCGGCGAGGAACTGTTGTACAATCCTGAGTGACGGACATCGAAAGTTTAACGCGTTCTCTCAACGTTTGTTACAGCCATTATTTGTAGTAAATACAAAAAATAATAATTGGGCCAATGAAGTAAAACTGGGTGTCATTTGTTTATATTCAGGTGACGCCAACCCACCCTTCGACAGCGGGCGAGCGGTCGGGCCTGCTGCTCACTCTGGACCTGTACCTCCTCTGGGTGTGTAGGCGCGGGGGGCGCGCCGGGCCCCAGTGGTCGCCGGCGCCTAGCGAACCCGCCATGGCCCCCCCGAGGCCGGCGGGGACCGAGCCCCCGATGGGTGCGCTTCCGAACCCCCCAAAGTCACTGAGGCCGCCCAAGCGGCCCCTGGACAGCCGAGGTTCTGAGTCGGGGCTGTCGCCGTCGATGGAAAATGGCCGCTCCATTAACAGCAGGTGCCATAGCTGCAAGGACGACAACGCAGAAGGTTAGTTATTGAATTTCTTTTTGTTCTTTTTGAATTGATAAAATTTATTTTGCATAGGTAAATAAAAGAAGTCAAGTGCAGATATTATTGTTGTCCACTTGGGGTCGCCATTCTACACTATAATATTGGTGTCTTTGAGTGTGTGTGGCTCTAAAGGGTGGAGCCTGGCCTGGTGAGCAACTTATTTCTTTCTGTGTCGAATAATAATCGCAACAGATTTTGCTTCTACTTTATTTGTAACTGGATCATTTGATTGACTTGATAAGAAACGTGACTCAGATAAGAAACGTACCTCTGCGAACTGAGTGGTTGTGTCATCGAGTCCGTTGGCGCCGCCCTCTAAGAGGCTACTGGAATTGCAGACAAACGAAATGACAGCTCGTCATGAGATGAAACCCATCAAATGATTCACGGCGCTTACCTGGAATCTTCTGTTACTTCCTCGATGAAGCCCGAGTCGCAGCGAGGACAAATATACTCCTTGAAAAAGTGAGAGCGCACACTTAGACGTTGACGAAACAATCCAGATTGAAATAAGCAAACTATGATTAAACATTCAATCACAACTGTCCAGAAAGGCCTCCAACACATTCAATGATCAGAATAAGTAAAGAAACTCAATGGCAACACTGTATAAAAAAAATTAAAGTTTCAATATTATGACAATTAAGAATACTAAAAATATACACGAGCAGTCAATGTTTGTCTCGAGAAACATGCCAATACGTGTTCTGCTCGATGATCATTTCTGCGCGTGTCGTTGTTGAGAAACTACAGAAGATGTTGGTTATGATCGTCAACAGTAATCCGAAAAACACAGGACAGGTGAACATTCAACGTTGGAATATTAAAACCATCAATCATTGCTAGCGTTCAATTTTTTTCCTGCTACATTGGATCTCATTGAATTGTGCAGGTGTACCTATTGTTGTGACCAGTCCGTGTTTGTATTGCATACAGAGCTCGAGTTTGTGTGTTAGCCAGCGAGTCGTCTGACAAACATTCCACGCTGTTGCTGTTAGCCGTGATGTTGACGCCAGTGGGAGCCAGGTGACCTCTGCGTGTCACGAGCGGTTCGGTTAGACCAGGGTTAGATGTGCGATGGGGGGAAAAAATGACCCCCGATTTTGGAAAAAATTCTAAACATGTTTCCTCTACTATCCCACACAATCATGGTTTCGCACCCGCGTATTCACCTAGTCGGTTTATTTTAAAAAAAATTCTGAGAATTGTTCGTTTTTATTTGACTTTTTTAGGTTTTTTACTATTCGCTGTATTTTGCCCCTAATCAAAATGGCATTTGTTTCGGAAGTGCGTGGTCCTATTTGACCCCTTGCCCCCAGTAGCGCTGATGAAAAATTGTGGCCCCTTCCATCATTTAAATTGCACGTCCCTGGATTCAACTGTAAATTATTTCTGTCACTAAAATGTTGAGTTTTAAATTTTGTATAAATCAATTAGTAGCTCCATATTACTATAGAAAAAATAAATAAATCAACTTTTAACCTTTTAGATATTTTACATTTTTATAATGTACTCCCCCCCCCCAATCCATAAATTTATTGGCCTGTCTTTTTTTTTTTAATCCAATGCAAAAGTTTTCAAACCCCCGTTTTAAAATATGATAAATTTTCAACGGCAATTTTTCCTACAATGCATTTTTTTTCCTGTTCTTAACTTCCATTAAAGTATGTCATGACGTGAAAAGGTGGCCTATTACAGTAAATGAAAGCAACCTAAGAGGTAGAGCTGGTCCGCCAACCACACCTAACGCGAGTTCAACACTGACTGACAAGAGCGCACGTGATTTTTTTTTTGACATGTAAAAGTCAACTACAGGATCAGAGATGTTTGGGTTGTCCTCGTAGTAAGCCATCTACGCTATTATTGAACAATGACGTGGAGATGTGGATGTGACGTGGCTTGGAAAGGAAGAAATGCCACAGGATCCAGGAGTGTCCTCATGAGACAAGCGGGCTGGAATTGCCCTCGAGGCCTCTACCAGTCCAAAATACACAACAACTGCGTCAGTACAAATGATTAGATTGGAGATCACACAGTGAAATCTCTATCGTCGGTTGCAAAATTAGACAGTCCATGAATAAATCAGGAATGTCAGCAATACCCGAATGAGCTTGTTCAAGCGGGCATCCGCTCGAATACTTTCACAGAATCCCACAGTCAGATAATTTGATGAATGACAAATTCAGTATCTGATCTTAAACTTTGCATTCATCCACATGTTGTTGTTGTTTTTAAATTAACAGTAGTTAACTAATACTTTACACTTGTATATGACAGCGAAGAATATTAAAATGTTATCTAAATTTTTATGATGCAAGAGTTGGATCATGGAATAAATTATTTCTACTTCTAACATATAATTTCTTCTATGGAAAAACATTGCCAGTTTATCTTGGGGGGGGGGGGGGGGTCTGAAATGAACCCGCTTCCTGGGATGATTGTGTTCAATCATTGAGGTTCTTCTGTTTCACTAAAAATAAATGCAGAAATACTTCATGTGAGAATTATGTTTTCTCTTAAATCATTTTATTTCAGGTGATTTTTTTATGCCAAACCACGTGTTCATAGTAGTAAGAGTACATCAATTAATTACTTGCGAAAAGATATTGAATTCAATTATTTTTGCACTGCATTTGTAAGCCTCTTTCTTCCCACCAGGTGTAAGCGGAGTCCCCTAATACCTCGGCG
This sequence comes from Leptonotus elevatus, assembly GCF_054856555.1. Classification (NCBI taxonomy): domain Eukaryota; kingdom Metazoa; phylum Chordata; class Actinopteri; order Syngnathiformes; family Syngnathidae; genus Leptonotus; species Leptonotus elevatus. Next base: position 18,209,169 of record NC_141244.1, read on the forward strand.
GCAGTCAAATGAAATTATGCAAATGTTGGCGGTGGCGGCCGCTTCTGGTTGAGCAACAACACAAGCACATGGATTTCCTTTTCTTTCCCCCCCTTTGGGCAAAGTGTAACACCATTAGTGAATCTTACGGCATCAGAAAAGTGTTTTGCTCCACATATCAATTACACCAACAGCATTTTTATTTCATAGCGCCTTTGTTCGCTTGTGTTTTGCTTACTCGTCAACACGCTTGCCCCATTCATTTGCACAGTGACCTAAATTGAATTATGGCTGGGCGATTAATCGGCCATAATCAATCAAGTGCCATTTATTTATCATCACAATTTTCTTTTGCGGCTTCCGTAGTTCCAGACTTGAATATATTAAAATGTGTCGACAAGAGCAGTCCGTGTCAACACATTTTCGCTATATTCTGCAACATATTCTCAAAAGACGCCCGCTAAGAATCAGTCAACATGAGCAAAATAGTTTTTGTTTTACGTATGTCAAGAAAGGATCCCAGTGGTTAAAATGAGATGTTTGTGAAAACGCGTGATTGTATTTTAATGCCATATTACTGAGCCCTGATTTTAATATGGGCATTAGGGACAGGACATTCATGGGGGTGTCAATAAAATAAAATAATGACCTTTTTGGGATAACTGCTTAATGTTACAGCACCAGACGGGAACATTTCCCCTATCAGGGGAACACCCCCCAACAAGTACAAACTAAACACATACCAAGTTGTACAATCACATTGGTAGCCTGATGAAGCCCTGAGAGATTGCTCAATAATTGTTTTCGCCTTTATTGTGTACGGTGGATTCCTCCTTATCCAAGGACATAGGAAGTACCACCATCAATATTACCAATATTCAAATGTAATAGCATACCATAAAACGAGTTTTTATTCCAGAAATGAACAACATATTTTAAGACACTGTAACATTATACAGTTAAAAGAAACGAAAATTGTGGCGCTTTCCTCTGAGGTTTTTGTTTGTTTGTTGTGTAAGTGATCGTGGTGTAAAAAATAAAAATGTCAGCTTTCAGTGTTCAACATTCTACTCCCATGTTTCCATTTCAAATGGAAACCAAAAGTATCTATGAATGCAAAATTCCCCTGCTTGAAATTAGGGCAACTTTGGATCAGACTATGATAGGGTGGGGAAACGAGACGTGAAGGCAATTGAAATACTATTTTAAATATCCTCATTCCGCTTAGCATTGTGTATTTTAGTGCAACACACAACAACCACAGTAGACCAAACCAGGGCTTGAGGCGAAACTCTTTCGACTTGAGTATCTTCCACGAGCATTGCAACTAAAATATACCGCCCCTTTGCTTTAAATGTGCATTATTTGTCAAATACAGTTGCAGTTGTTAACCGGTGTTTATAACGCGTTCACAACTGCAACAACAAACACCGCTGACTGCTAGCAGGTTAGCTAGCCTTTTAGCTAAGGAAGGCAAGCAGAACACACGGTAATTAGCGTCGACGCTGACTTGTCACCCGAGCAGATACGATTACATAAAGCCGAGAGTGTAAAACAAACGTCTTACCGGGAGTTTGGGGCTTACTTCTCCCTTACAACAGTGACAGAAAAACCGATGCGGGGGAACAGCCGCAGCCTCCGCCATCTTTTCCCCAAGCGAGCACACAAACAGTGACGTCGGTCCTCCAAAAAAGTCACTACGAGGGACCGCCTCCTTCCCAGCATGCACCTCGTCACAGACCGGCCAATCACAGCAAGGTATAACCCGATTGCGGAAATGCTCGTTTGTTGACAAGCGTAGATCAACGTGTCTTTCTGGTCAGTGCAGCTAAGAAATATATATTGTTTTCTAAAGAGCAGAGAATTGATTAATTTGTTTTAGTCGGTCGGTTTGTTTAGACGTTATGTGCTGCGCATCAAGAAATGCAAAGAACTCAAATGGATCTCATCTCAAACATATTTTATAGAATTAGAGTTTGGTAGAGTAGCCAAAATTTTTACTCAAGTAGAATGATATGACTCAAGTATAGTGAAAAATTGTCCTCCAAATAATTACTTGAGTTAGAGTTAAAAAAAAAAAAAAGAGTACTCGAGTAACTGCTGAGTAACTTGTGATTTCCTTTTTATATCAGACCATGATCCTAAAATAACAATAACGAAACACAAATATGTATGTGCAAATACAGACATTACTGAATAGTGAATTATATCACTTAACCTGAAACAGTTTGTACAAAATAAAATATTCATGAAATAAATGATTAAAAAATATGTATAAAATAACATATTAAGGCAAATTCAGCCTCAAGACATGGCCTTATGCAAATTCTTTCACGTGTTAATGGTAACAATATGCTCACCAAGGCAAGTGTTCATTGGATATATATATATATATATTAAAAAAAAGTCTACAAACCCCTCTTCAATTGCCCGATTTTTATGATTAAGAAAAAATAAATAAAACCAAGATAAATCAATTAAAAACTTTTTCAACCATTAATGTGACCTACAACTTCAATACATACAACTCAATTGAATAAATGAAAATCAAGTCACCAATCACATTCAAATCACATGCTGCTTTGTCGACCAGATTTATTGATCAATTATAGGCTATGTAGTAACTAAGTTTTATGGTATTTGCAAAACAACCGTAGTGTGTGTGTGTGTGTGTGTGTGTGTGTGGTGTACATATGAGGAGGGGGGGTGGGGGGGGGGTAATGTAAACATGAGTTGAATCCTCCATTTATGAGTCACATTGACGGGTCTGCAAAAATTGTGTGCGTGGTCATGATGTCATCATGTATTCCCACAATCCCAGATGTTTTTGCTTACTGGTCTGTTTTTGTTGAACACTTAAACTGGGAAAGCATCTATTCTAGGCTCTTCCATAAAAATAGAGGCTGCCTTAGAAATAAAGTAAGGGAATTATCTTAAAATTCTATGCAGAGGCATGGTGCACCCTAAACTGGTTACGAGACAATCAAAAAGCACATATAAACAAACCACCATTCACACATCCAGACAATTTTAGAGTCTTCAGTCAACCTACCATGCATGTGGGAGGAAACTGGAGGACCCGGAGAAAACCCTCACAGGCACGAGGAGAACATGCAAACTCCAAGTCCAGAGCGCAGATTTGAACCTACAACCACTGAACTGAGGCAGATGACGTGCCATCAAGTCGCTCTACGTGCCACCCTGCCGATCATTGTGTTCTTAAATGAAAAATATATATACATTTATGTTGTTTTTTCATTTTGTGAAATGTCCCTACTGTCAATATTAATAAATTCTGGAAATATGTATCATTGTTATAAATTCAATAATTTTATACATTGAAAAATCTGATCCACAAATCTAAATTTAATTATCAAAAGAAAAGAAAGAACGTTTGAAATCAGGCAATATATATATATATATATTATGATAAATTAAAAAAAAAAGTTATTCCCAGTTTCACTTTTTCGAATGCGCACGCAGCCTTGTCATTTTTGTTCTCGTGACATTTACAAGCACAGTATACGCTGACAGCTAGCTTCCACTAGCTTAGCCTCGCCGTGGGCACGCATCTCAAAGAGCACGTCGCACCTTCCTGTTGTGGCAGCTGCCGAGGGCCACTTCCGGTATCTCCAGCTGTCACAGGAAGTTCTGTGACGACAAGCCTCTGCCTAAAATGCGTTAGCTACCTCGTGATTATCGTTTTGCACTTTTCCCTTCCGTATTTTATTTAAGACAACAGTTTATCGTCCGAGGGCGAGAGCAGCCATGTTACGACCGAAGGCTTTGACGCAGGTTCTGAGCCAAGCCAACACGAACGGGGTCCAGAGCACTCTGTGAGTACTGCTAGCATAGCCTAACCGGATGCTAACCTGTCAATTGTTTTGAAAACTTATTCCGACTTATTGAACGATTGTTTTTGAGTGCGACCACTATTTAACCTTCTACGATGATAACTGTTGATGTTGTAATGGTTGCCAGTGTCGCCAAATGCCGACTTTTGTGTCGTGACATAAGTTACTTTAGTTTGAGTAATGTAAAAATTTAAATAAGTACTCAAATAAAATGGAACTTTAATTGTAAGTAATGTATTTAGTAACATAGTTGCACCAAACACCGCAAAATATTTGATATGATGACTAATGATGGTTGAGTCAAATGAATAAAATTATATGATCCTGGTTTCATGAAAATATACGTTGGTGCAAAAATCATACTCTAATAATGACTCTTACGCTAAAATTGTTTAAGCGCATTTGATATTTAAAACAATCTTTTATTTGAATTCGATTCAGATTTCTACTTGCTTCAAATTATTCCCTGTGTGTATTATTAGCTTAACACACTGTTGAAGCTGTGTCTTTTACTGTCAATGATGTCCAAACAAAGTCAAAGAAAAAGCAAAATACACCCAAATAATCCTTTGATGGCATTTCCCCCCCTGAAACATACGCTTTGCCTGGATTCCGGAAGATTCAAAACCATTCAAGTGTGGCTTCCTTATGTATTTTTGCCTTTTGGCTGTCAGATTGCTAAACAATGAAGGCTCTCTCCTGGCCTACTCTGGCTACGGGGATACGGACGCTCGGGTCACCGCCGCCATCGCCAGCAACATCTGGGCGGCCTACGACAAGAACGGCCACCAGGCCTTCAACGAAGACAAACTTAAATTCATACTCATGGACTGCATGGTAAGACATGAGTTTCTCTTCGCAAATGTTGCAGCTGTTGACAAACGCACACACATTGTTTATGTGACAGGAGGGAAGAGTGGCCATCACGCGAGTGGCCAACCTGCTCCTTTGCATGTACGCCAAAGAGACGGTGGGCTTCGGAATGCTGAAAGCCAAGGTGAGGCAACAGCAACAACTTCCTCAACCTCGTCAGTTTGTTGCTCACGTGCGCTTTTCTGCACAGGCCGAGGCGCTGGTGCAATACCTGGAAGAACCCCTGACCCAAGTCGCCGCATCCTAGTGGGAGTTTGGCCCAGGCCAATTCTTTGTGTGGCTTTTAACTGATCATGCATTTTATTTAATTTTTTTAATTTAATCATGTAAACGTGTTAATGTTAATAACAATTATTTTGTTTGTTTAGTTAGAATTCATGTTGGATTTTGTCTCATTATGACATGAAGGGAGGTTCAAGAAAACATTTATATTGATTTGTTAAATCCTGTTGAAATGCAATTTAGTTTCAATTTGTATGGTTTTGTTCAAATGTGTACAATAAACAATATCTGATGACAGATCTTGTCATGTTTTTTTCCGGGACTTGTCGAGACGAAAAGCAGCGAGGAAAAACTTGCAGATCGAGGTCCCGTATGACTTTCATTTTTTTCATTTAATCTGAACATTGCAGTGTTTATTTTAAAGCTACAGTACTGAACATATTCAATTTTGAATCGCTCCTGCACCCTGCTGACGAAAAATGAAAATGCACATACCCTTCACATACGCACTGGGCACATTAGGTCACATTCGCAGACAGGGCGCAGTAAATTTGTACCCGAATCCAGTCTGAAAACTATTGGCCAAAGGCTTGCAGGAGTATCCATTGTGAACAGCTAAGGGGTTAATATACTAATAAGAAGACATTTCAGTCATAAATGGTGAAATAAAAAGACCACTGTAAAGATATTATTTGAAAAAAAGTTCTAAATTGCATCTTAAACTCAGAATATTTCTGACAATGGAGGCAAAAATCTGAAATTCTTAAAAAATTATTGAAAAATACAACTTTTTACATTAAAATAAATGGGAATATTCTCTTAAAATTCCAACTTTTTTTTAATGTAATTTTATCTTCACATTATTGCTTCTAAATTTATTTCCCCCAAATACAGCTACCTTTGGTAAAAAAAATTCCGCAGTTTACATTTTTCCTTAATTTTTTTTTTTACATTTATTTATCTTTTATGATGACATAAGTCCATATGCTCCAATTACTCTGGAGGAAAAAAAGTACTATAGAAATTTGATGAATGGCAATTTAGCATGCAAAGTGCATTACAAAATAATTTATTATTGATATTATTATTAACAAATGTTTTGTTTACATCGTGGCTGGTGAACTACTCAGGAAAAAGTATATTTATTCTCGTGATATTACAACAAAAAATAACTTTATTTTTATCTAACAAAAGCACAACTTTTTTACCAAAATAAACCTTATTTTTTTCCTCCCCATGTAAGATTGACACCCACCCCCCTAAAAAAAAAAATGACGTTAAATACAACTCTATGTAACAACACAATTTTATCTTAGGATTCCAACTTTGTTTCTCTCCCAAAAAGTACAACTTTATTTTTGTAATACATATTCCTTCTTCCTCTTCTCGTAAGATTTTTTTCATGAAAAAAAAATACAAATGGACTCTTGTAATATTGCCACACTTTTCCCATAAAATAAAAAATCTAAATACAATGAGGAAAAGCTCTAAAATAAATAATACAAAAATGGATGAATGACATTGAAAAAGCAAATTCAGTATGTAAGGTTGTGTACGGCGATTGTTGCTTCTCGTCTCCCCCAGCAGGAGGCATTTGACTGAAACTGGGCATTCCACCTGCCTGACATCCCCCACCCCCACCCCCACCCCCACCTGATAGTGCCACACCCCCATTACCGCAGCCTGGCCACTCCCTGACCTGGATACGCGCTCAACATGTCTCACCCCAACGATTCTGTAAACTAAGCCAGCAGGGCAGGAAAACAAGAAGGCTGGACAGCCGTTGGTGTGCCAAAACCGGATGGTTTCCGTCCTCGGGTCTGACGAGCTGCTGTCAGTCGTGAGGCGGCTGCCGGTTGCCGACTGACTCTCTTCCCTCAGAAGAAGAAGCGGAGACTCGGGAAGCGGTGGATGGACACAACATGGGCTCGGACGAGGTGTACAATTTTGTCTTCAAGGGTGAGTGCATTTGTTCTAGTACCCGAGTGAGCATTCCAAAAGGATTACTGTATCTCTTCGGGACAACCTTGCACACTTCCTTGTTCATGATCAACTTGGCAGACGCCTCTTATCTGCATGCCACATTTGCAATGCGCCTTCCATGTTGAAAAAAGAGGACATTGTTGTGCCTCCGGGGAATATAGTAGCCTCAAAATGACCTTTCTGTCCAATTATTAGCTCTGGAGTGTGCAAAGGGCCAAAATGGACTACAAAGTGTAAGTAACGCAGCTTGGCTAATCACAGAGGAGAGAAAAAACAACTTAGCTCAAATTAAAGTCAAAGTAACTAACCCTAACTTTGACTAACATAAAAGCTATTAGCCATTGTCTCAATCTTGGCTAAAATAAAACGGCTAAATTAAATATAAAAGTAACTAAACTAAGCCTAACCTCCTAATCCTAACTCTACCTAAAATAAAAGTAGCTAACCCTAACAAAACAATTAAAAAGTATTATAATAAAAGTATAAAAGTAAAATTAAATGTAAATGTCACTAACCATAAGCTCCTAACGCTTAGCTAAAATAAAAGTAGCTAACATTGTCAAAATAGGAGTAAAATTAACTAACACTAAACCTAACCTTAGCTAAAATTCAACTCATCAGAACTCTAATTCCCTTACACTGACTCTGGCTTAAATAAAATAAAAAGAATGAACCCTAACTCAAATAAAAGTACATCAAACATACATACATACATATTCACCGTTCGACATTTGCAAATTCACTAATTAACTGATTTAGCTTTTGGTGCACAGGTCCCATGTCTAATATAAAAGTGTTGCTTCGGCGCCAGCTTATGGCATGTCATCTTGATGCCAAGCAACTATGTTGAAGTGAGGGGAGGGGTTTCGTTAAGTCAGGCCGTAGCCTGGTCTAATAGGACAAAAGTCCTTTACCACCATCTTGTGGCATGTGTAGGCAGTTATAAACCAGCGGGAACATTGTAAAAGTCCCCAATCAAAACACCCTAACACTAAAACCAACCCTTAATAAAAGTCTAAGTAATAAACCCTAAAATGAAAATATACTATAATGAAAAATAAAAAAATCTGATTAGACGGAGCAACTTCCTCATCTAATTCTGGTCGAGCATCTCGCCAAAAAAACAAAACAAAAGAACAAAAGGTAAACCGCAGTGAAAACCAGACAAACAGACAGAACAATACTGTGTGCTATGTCGTTGTAAGTGGCGCGGTGGGACTAGAAAGACTGGAAAACGTTTGAACGCATTGGAAGAACATCGTAAATGTGTCAGCCACAGACTTTAGCGTTTAGCTTTCATTAGCGGAATTACACAGTTGTTACGTAGTTAGTACATTTATCGCTGTAGTGTTATTTACTGTTTAGTTCATATTGCTATTCCATGATGATTATTCACCGTATGATTTGTCAAAATATTCATTAGTGACATTGTGTAATTATTACTTATTTATTACAGTTTTATTAAATGGTTATTACACTTATTGATTCACGTGTCAGGCTGTTCAAAGTACACACAAAGGGCAGCAATCGTTTGGTGTAAACCATGTCAAATATATTGTTCCCACTGACTGCAGGAAGTGTTTGCATTCATCGGAACAGGAATGCTGCAGGGCGTTGGTTTTAGGATAGCACAAAATATAACAAATAGGATCATCAGGAAAAAAAATGTAAAACATATCAGCAGCTCTTATTTTGCATCTTCTCAAAATACCCTGAACTCTGTGGGTTCTATGCTGTCCATTTGTGTCCACCGCACTTCCTTAATAAAAAAATAATTCAAGTTACATGACTTGGCTTGAGTCTGATTTGAAATAAAGAACACCACTGTGTGTGTGTGTGTGTTTTTTTAAGTTTACTGTGAGGAATAATCTACTTTGTCAGGTTTGGAGGTCACTGTAGTGTTCACTCTGCATATCCATGTTGCCCCCCCCTCACCCCCCCCCCCCCCCCCCCACCCGCCGAAATGATAATAATGCCACTTTTTCCACTGCCGTCCTCCACTACTCAGTAACCACTTGTACAAACAAAAGCAACAATCCTCAGTGTGTGGGCAAGCATGACGCTTTCAGCCACAATGGACTGTTGATTACCAGGAATTTTTTATTTTTTTTTATTTTTACACTTGACAATATTACCTCACATTGTTCCTTCGTTTTGTTGCTTTTGCAGGAAATGCAACAATCGCAGAATTTGACATGATCTCAGGGGTATTATTTCATAGATGAAATGTCACTTTGAACGAGTGATTCATTGAGTTTGTGTGGTTAAATATTTAAAGAATGACTTAACTCTCAGGCATTGTTGGATTGTACCCTTTCTGCTTGTTTTTGGGCCATTGTCAGTTTGGAAAATACATCATGTGTATTTGTGTATATTTTTAAGTTTATTATTTATTTAATGCTTGTTTTTTTTACTACATAAACTTCTTAACTACTGTTAGTGCTTGTCATTAGCATAAAATATTTTCATTTTATAACCCTTAAAACTAGAATACTACAGAATAAGAATACTACATGAAATTCCCCCCCTTGTCAAAAAACGGACAAATGATGTTATCTGGTAGAAAACGCACAAGATGGAGCAAAAATGTTAGTTTAATGTGTATAATTATATAGTTATATATTTCATTACGTTTTCATCACACAAAGTTAAAATGTAAAAAAAAATCGATCAATAGATAAATTAACTCATTCACTGCCATTGACGGCTATAGACGTCAAAAATTCATTTGAAATATTTCTATTAGCTTAACTTTTTATTTTTTATTTTTGTTCATTTAGAACAGATATAAAATTTGTGATTAATTGTGAGTAGAGTAGTAAAGTCATGCGATTAATTACGATTACCAATTTTAATCGCCTGATGCCCCTAATTTTTAATATTCTTTTCTTTTTTTAATTATTATTTTAATTTTTAATCTTTTTTTTTTTGAAGAAAAGATGATTAAAAATTAGGGGCAATTACAATTTTATAATCGTATTTTATCTGTTCTAATACAATTAAAAAAATTATAGGTTTTCATACTCTTGTCCTTGTCTTTCATGTCCTCAGTCGTCCTGATCGGCGAGTCGGGCGTGGGCAAGAGCAACCTGCTGTCCCGCTTCACCAAGAACGAGTTCAACCACGACAGCCGCACCACCATCGGCGTGGAGTTCAGCACGCGCACCGTGCAGCTCAACGGCTTCACCATCAAGGCGCAGATCTGGGACACGGCCGGACTGGAGCGCTACCGGGCCATCACGTCGGCGTGAGTCGCTGCTGGCATTGTAAACATGTGCGCGTGCTCCGCGCTGTTTGCAGGACAAACACGGACGCCGCGTTACCTGCAAAACAACCCGCATTGTCCGCGGCTGTCCATGGGATTGGACGGTGTTTTTTTCTATTGTGAGCCGAGGAGCTTCATTTAGACAAAAGTAGTGCTTTGCTGCTATCTCGTGGCCTCTTTGTACCAAGGAACTTTGTTGAATTGAGGCGATGAGCTTCACTTGGATAAAAACAGTGCTTTGGCTACAATCTTGGTGCTAACGAATTATGTTGAAGAGAGCTGAGGAGATTCATTTAGACATAAGTAGTGCTTTGCCATTTTCGTGTGGCACCTTGGTGTCCAAGAACTATGCTCAAGTGAGTTGAGGAGCTGTATTTAGACAAAAGTAGCACTTTGCCACCATCTTATGGCATCTTTGTACCAGGGATCTATTTTGAAGTGAGATGATGAGCTTCTTTTAGATAAAAGTAATGCTTTGCCAGAATTGTATGGCATTTTTGTGCTAAAAATTACATTGAAGAGAGCTGAGGGGATTAATTTAGACAAAAGCAGTGCTTTGCCACCATCTTGTGGCATCATAGTACCATTGAACTATGTCAAAGTGAGATGAGGAACTTAATTTAGATTTTTTTTTTAATAGTGCTTTTCTGTCATTTTCGTACCAAGGAACTATGTTGAAGTGAATTGATGTGCTTTAATGAGACACAAGTAGTGATTTGACACCAAGGAACTATGTTAAAGTGAGTAAAGGAGCTTCATTGAGACAAAACTAGTGATTTGCTGCCATTTTGATGCCAAACAACTATGTTGAAATGAGTAAAGGAGCTTAATTTGGACAAAAGTAGTGCTTTGTCACCATTGTGTGGCATCTTAGTACCATTGAACTATGTCAAAGTAAGATGAGGAACCTAATTTAAATAAATTAAAAAATAGTGCTTTTCTGCTATTTTCGTACCAAGGAACTGTTGACGTGAATTGAGGCACTTCATTTGTACAAAAGTAGTGCTTTGCCACCATTTTGTGGCATTTTGGTGCCAAAGAACTACGTTTAAGTGAACGGAGAATCTTCATTCAGACAAAAGTAGTGTTTTGCTACCATCATGAGGCTATTTTAAAGTAAGCTAAAATTTATTTCGAAAAAAAAGTAGTGCTTTGCCACCATCTTGTAGCATCTTGGCGCCAATCATTTTTTTGTAGTAATTTGAGAAAGTTTATTTAGGCAAGCGTTTTCCCATCTTGTAGCATCTTGTTGCTAAGCAACATGTTGAAGTGAGTTGAGCAGCTTAATTTAAAAAAAAAGTAGTGCTTTGCTGCCGTCTTGTGGCATCTATAAGCGATTTCAAATTCGAAAAGTGATAGTGAAAAATCAGCGAACGATGACACTTGCCACTTAAATAATGTTAACTTCAGAGTTAGCATGTCTTTTCAACAGGTACTACCGAGGTGCGGTGGGAGCCCTCCTGGTGTATGACATCACCAAGCACCTGACCTACGAGAGCGTGGAGCGCTGGCTGAAGGAGCTGTTCGACCACGCCGACCCCCACATCGTGGTCATGCTGGTGGGCAACAAGTCCGACCTGGGGTCGGAGAGGTCCGTGCCCACGGAGGAGGCCAAGGACTTTGCAGGTTCTTTCTCCATGATGTTGTCTTATTTTTTTGTCCAATCACGTTTCAGCCTCTGTGTTGCCATGTCAGTCTAATCTGCCCCTTCCGTCATAATCAGCAATGCTAGCTGATGTCATTGAAACTATATTAGCATATTAGCAGTATTTCTTGAATTAATTTTCACAGGCTGGCCCTCGATGACGGCAGAATTTTCTTTCCTCTGATTGGTTGGTCAGAGCAAAACTGTTTGCCTAGCAAAACACATCTGTAGCGATCAGGCATATGTTAGTACATTTAACTCATTCTCTGCCATTGACGGCTATCGACGTCAAAAAAACATTTTAACAATTTCTATTAGTTTAACATTTTTTTGCTTTTGTTAACAAGAGTATGAAAACCTAGGAAAAAAATTATTGTACATTTCAGATATAACATTTTTGATTAATCGTGAGTTAACTAGTGAAGTCATGCGATTAATTACGCCCCTAATTCTTAACAATCTTTTCTTTTCCTTAATCTTTTTTTTAAAGAATGAAAGATTATTAAAAATTAGGGGCGTCAGGTGATTACATTTTTTTATTGTAATTAATCACATGACTTTAATAGTTAACTCACGATTAATCACACATTTTATATCTGTTCTAAATGTACAATAAAAAAAATGTTGAGGTTTTCTTACTCTTGTTAACAAAAGTAGAAAAAAAACGTTAAACTAATATAAATAGTTCAAATTAATTTATGGCAGTGAATGAGTTAAGTGTGATGTATTTTAATTACACGTTAGTTTTAGTTAAAATAATCCAATTTGGGTATTTAAAATGATACTTGACTCATGTAGCCATTTTCAGCAGTAAGAATATTTTGTCTATAATTAATTTGCTAACTTTATTATGTCTCATGTACAATTAATACCTTCAAAAACACATTTTGCCGCTTGCTGTGGACTGAAAATGACATCACAGAAAAGAGGTGAGCCGTGATTGGTTGTTAACTGAGCTCTGAGCACCTGCTATGTCATTTTCAGTTGACAGCAAGCGGCAACATGTGTTTTAAAAGGTAATAGTTGTACATGAAAAAAATAATGGAGTTATCAAATTAATTATAGACAAAATATTAACTTCTTACTACTGAAAATGGCTAAATTTAGTATCCCTTTTAAATAAAAGATCTTGTTCAAAATGGTAAAACGTAACTGAAATCTAAAGAGTTAGCTCGATGCTGTATATGTTTAAAAACACTAATACATATTAATAATAGAGTAAATATTTTTTTATTTGTGTAGAGAAACAAGGTCTGTTGTTTCTGGAGTCTTCCGCTTTGTCATCAACTAACGTGGAGGCTGCGTTCAACACTGTCCTAACAGGTAATTCCAGTAATTTTCATTTTATCTTGGCATATGTAAAACATCTAATCCGTGTCAATAGATACCTCCGCCAAGGCGGAAAAATTCCAACCATGCTAACTTGCTGGGCAGCGCTGTTCCACTCCAGACCTGTAGGTGGTGGTAATCCACTTTAAAAAAAGTGTTTGCCAATTGCCACCCACAGCGATCTTTTTTTCACTTCTCATCTCATCAAGAGGACGTTGATGGTGCAAAAAGCCTAAATTGGTTCTATACTGATATTTTCCTCCCCCGACGCAGAGATCCACAAGAAGGTGAGCAGCAAGGAAGTGTCTCGAGGCTCCATCAGCGCTGTCACCTTGAGCCCCCCCAGAGTGGAGCCCACCGAGGAGAAGAAACCTTGCTGCAAGAACATCTAAAGGAGAGCGTGGGAGTCCGAGGGGACAGTGGAGATCCAGGTCATGAAACGCGTGGCCTCCTCTTCAAAACTGACTGATTCGAACCTGCGCAGGCGGGTGCAATGTGAATGAATAACATATCCCGCCTGTTGTATTGTACATCCTGGGTTAGCTGTAATTTAAATAACACAACTGGAAGGCGTTCTGTGTTTTAAGGTACACGTTTTAAGAGGCGAAGCTTTGATCGGTGGCGAATGCGTGCGCGTGTTCCTGCTGAAATAAATGATTTGTGATCAAAATGTTAACTGTGCTTTATTATCCATCGAATTATATACAATACCCATTTAAGCATATTGGGGGATGGGGGGGGGGGGACAAACACAAAATAGTTTCCCTCTTTTATTAGCTTACATAGTCCTCATACAAAAAAGAAAAATAATCACATTACATGTAGCATGTTGTTTGAACGCTAGCTAACGGCTTGACTTTTATGCTATCATTGTCAACTGATAAACAAAAAATGCTAAAGAAGCTAATCATAGACTTAAAAAACACACCCGTGTGTGTTTTATCAGATTAGACAAGATAACAATTCTTTGCCACGAATCATTCATGTAACCAGCAGCGGTGGTGGGAGTGAATGAACAAAAGCATTGCTTTGGCGCCATCTTGTGGCATCCTGGTGCCAAAGAACTACGTTGAAATGAGTTGAGGAGCTTCATTGACCACCTTGTGGCATATGTCGGTAATTATAAACCTTTTTGGGGGCGTCACTTATGTGTATAGTTTTTAATATTAGTTTTTTCATTCATTATGTATACTGTAATTAAATGATAGATGTTATTTTGTATTATAATTTATTAGTGTTATTTAGTATGATTGCTATTAATATCATTTTAAAAAGCCATTTTTGTTCCTTGGCTTTCAACACAGCATGAGACTGCCCCTAGTTTTTGTGTATAACTGTTTTTGTTTTTTTCAATGTTACTTTCAGGTCTGCTTATGTTGAATGTCAAATTTGGTTTACAACACTATGCTTCAGCCGTGGTTGCATTTAAATAAATAAATAAATAAATAAACAAATACAAAAAGTTGAGTATTGTTTCAGAGCTATTTTTAATATAGCTTATTTTCTTTTTTTTTTACTAACAGAACGACGTTGGAGCCAGGGTAATTTTTGGTGTATGTACGAGTAAATAAAGTAATAAGGTTAGTCACGGCACTAATTAAACTCGTAAGTCAATATAGTACAGGGAGAACGTACAAGTAAAAAGCCGCCAGAAAAAAAAAATAGTCACGTACTGTGCAAATATACGAGCCGAAAACTGCTCGAGTACTTGTTTATGTGCTCACTTGGGGTTGCTGCTTTGGTTAGTATCACCTGTTGAGGCTCTGAGCCGCCTACGTCATCCACAGACACCCAAATCATAAGTGACACGCCGACGGGCCAATCGCATCTAGGCGCGTGACAGGTGCCTGCCGGCACCGGTCCAATGGGAGCCGAGCGGAGGCGTAACAAATAGGTGACGTCACGCCGCTGCCGCCGCTCCGGTTTGCAGCAACTAGTGACAAGAAAGCAGAGACAGAACGAGGAAGACGACGACGGCGACAAACTTTGGCTCACTTTTGCCGTTTTCCAAGGGGAAGAGGAGACGACATCACCTCTGACGACGTGTTGTTTGACTGGCTTGACGTTCGTCTCCCGCTACTGTGTCATCGTTTCTGTGGTGATACAAGTTCGCTCGACTTGGACAAACGCGAGCGTGTCGAGTGAGGCGAAATTATGACGGGCCGGGAAGATGAATATGATTATCTCTTCAAAGGTGAGTCGCTCCATTTTGTCCCCCCGCCCCCATTTTTTTTTATTTGGCTACGTTTAGCTTACCTGCGTTCGCGTGATGACGAACTCCTCTACCCCGACGACTTTACATCTATCGCGGACGGCACCTGTTGCTTCCCGTGTAAGCACTTTTAAAACCGTCTGTGGGCCATTACTCCCAACATAATCTCACTTTTGTGAAGCTAAACCAACCGGCATATGATGTGGCCAGTAGTCATCTTGCACAAGCTGGTGACGACGTCATCATCTTTGGACGAGTTGACGGTCACATTGAGGCTCCCAAACCGCAACGAAAAAGAAAATAACCAAAATTGGCCCGATCTATTCGGGTAAGACAAATATCATGTGACAAGTTTAACAATCAAATACCAGAAAAACAACGATAAAGGGCGTCTGTGCTCAGTTTTAAGACCCAGGATGATAAACAGTACCGTTCTAAAGTTTGGGGTCATTTAGACATGCGATTAGGCTATTTATTATTTTAAAGGAAAATATACGCCGTTGTAAAGTTTGGGTTTGTCTCGATTTTTTTTTTTTTTACCCCAAGAAAAACTCGTGTCAATATTGGCTTTTTTGGAGTTAAAAAGAAATGTACAAATTCATTTTAAGGAAACTACTATTACTATTATTATTATTATATTAAATGTTTTACTATACCTCAACTTCATTTACAGAGCAACTAAAAAAGA
Organism: Leptonotus elevatus; assembly: GCF_054856555.1. NCBI lineage: Eukaryota > Metazoa > Chordata > Actinopteri > Syngnathiformes > Syngnathidae > Leptonotus > Leptonotus elevatus. The sequence continues at coordinate 18,225,219 of NC_141244.1, forward strand.
CAATCCCATATGTAACAAAGTGCTGTACAAAATGAAGGTCAGATATAAAACACAATAAATAATCAAATAATAGTGAGTGTAAAATAATAAACAAAATATTATTTCTGAATTAAAACTTATATTTACTTCAAACCTTTTGGCTGCATGTTGTTCCTCCAGCATTCGAGTAATCAGAAATACATTATTGACCAGTGTTTCACAACCTTTTCTGAGCCAAAGCGTATGTTTTACACTAGGAGAAAAAATCTCATGTCACAAAATTTCGATACACAAGTTTAATTGCCATCTAGTTGATGTACATTTAATATTTAATACACATATTTGGGATAAGTTAGTGAGTTTCATTCCAAATGATCTCTTACGGGATACGTCAATGTCGTACAAAACCCCCCAACAGTTTTCCTTGGAAAAAAAAGAAAGAAAAAAAGACATTTCTAAGTCCACCGAACTTTTGAGCAATATCTCATGAGACAGGGAGGTCATACGTCATGCTATCACCATGACACAGAGCACTATCTTAACTTTTGGCCCCTATCCTATTTCACTCACTCAGAACATTGAGAATAAGCTGAATGTTGTTGTTTTTTTTTACCCCCAGATAAGGGAATGATAGGTGTCTTAATGCCTTTTGTTCAAATGCTAGCACAACCACAGCTGCTACGGTGCTTACGACACACACAAAAAAAGGAACAGGCTGGCATCGCCTGGTGCAAACAGTTGTTCATAGTTGTACCTTGATGTGAACAAGAGGAACTTTAGAGCCTTAAACAAGCCAGCGTTGTCAAACTGGAAATACCTGCATGAAGCGTGTGTGTGTGTGCGTGTGTGTGTGTTCGTTCACGTAAAGCCATACAAAAGCTTTGTCACAAAGCAAAGAGAAGATGAGATTTGATTCCGGGTCGAGTGGCATCAGCAAAAATGATAGTGACAAAGTGCGGATGACAGTCAGGTGCTTTGGATTTTATGGCTTTTGAACTTTTTCCGCCTCTCCTCTTGTTCCTTTTCTGCGCCTGTGCTATTTCCTGCGAGTCAAGCCGGACGAGCTGCACACTGAGTCATACTTCCACCCCATTTGGGCATCGTCAGCACAGGAAGTCGTCCACAGCTGTCCAGTCCGAGGCTTCCTTCGCTGCGTCTTTAACTTTACATGCCAGAAATTGACCTGACTAAATAATAATAATAATAATAATAATAATAATAATAATAATAATAATAATAATAATAATCGAAAGTGGAAACACCCCATTTGTTTATTTGCATAATATAAATATGCGTTTAAATGACAATAATAAGTCCTTTTAAAATCAAAAGTGACGGTGTCCCACTGGGATCAATACTAGAACCTTGAGAAGTCCATCTAAATGCTTCACAAGTACAATACAATAGCTTCTGCTTCTGTTCATTTTACAGATTTTGCTGACTTTACTTGAGTAATTTTAAATTGAAGCAGTTAAGTAAGTTATTTGTGTAGCAATATTTCTTGCTTTAATTAGTTATACTGAGAACTGAATCATTTTAATTTAAAAAGTCATTTGGGAGATATTCCATAGGGCAGGCTCTAATCTAATCCCACCAAACAGGTTCATCCTCCCAGAATTGGCTTCATAGCTCATGTGAGCATCCACAGACTTTGGTGAAGCCTGTCGCGTAATAAGAAATGGGTGTGGGGGATGATGTTTTGATATTAGCGCTGTCAGGAAAGACAGCCTGATGTCTTTTGTTGGCAGAAACGCCGACAATGTGCTTGTGAATGGGCGTGTAACCGTGACATTGTATCCCTTGTTTTAATGGTTGGTTGCCTAATGATTCTTCTCCACCCAACATTTGCGACAAATGGTAGTAACTTTTTAAGATAAAACGGACTGCCCGTGTCTTTTACGCCATATTTGCTCTGACTAACACATTGCAGCAGTGTTGAAATATGACTTGGTTTGTTTGTCAATGTAGTTGCTGTAAGCCGGAGCGTTAAACTTCCTATTTCGTAAAGGTGAGATGGCGTCAGGCTGACTCACTTGGCAAAAATCTGAGTATGCGGAACTTGGTAACACCAAATAAAATCATGATTCATTCTTGAATATTTAAAGAAATGTAGTCTTAGAAATGTAGTCTTGTCCTATATAACAAAATGTATTGTTAAATTCATAGCAGTTTACAGTGGTGGTGTATTTGGATGCAGACGCTAACACTATTATTCCTCCCCCCCCCCCCCCCCCTCCCCCCCATTAGTGGTGCTGATCGGCGACTCGGGCGTAGGAAAGAGCAACCTTCTGTCCCGCTTCACCCGCAATGAGTTCAACCTGGAGAGCAAAAGCACCATCGGCGTAGAGTTTGCCACGCGCAGCATCCAAGTGGAGGGCAAAACCATCAAGGCGCAGATCTGGGACACTGCGGGACAGGAGCGATACCGGGCCATCACTTCTGCGTCAGTGCAAAGCACACATTTAATTTTCAACCCATTCACCGCCATTCACGGCTTTTTAATGGGCTGGCAGGGAATGAGTTCATAACATTTATCACGTAACACCTGTATAGGGATCCTGAATGTCCTCCTGTTGCTTTTTTTCAGGTACTACCGCGGCGCAGTGGGAGCGCTGCTTGTCTACGACATCGCCAAGCACCTGACGTATGAGAACGCCGAGCGCTGGCTGAAGGAGTTGCAGGATCACGCCGACAGTAACATCGTCATCATGCTGGTGGGCAACAAAAGCGACCTGCGCCACCTGAGAGCTGTACCCACCGATGAGGCCAAGGCGCTTGCAGGTGACCACACCAGATCACTGACATGCCAAACCATTTCAACTTCCCCAAATCCCCACATTATTAGAAAATGCCATGGCCAAATTACGAGTTATTTTACCAATGTACCTTCTCCTCCTTCCACATTTCTAGATTTCATCAGTTGAATGAATGCCACAGCATTTCCATTCAGCGTCTGCTCTTCAGCATTCGTATAGTTTCTACAGATATTGCATTCTCTCTTCTTTTCTTTTTTTTTATTGCAGGCTTCTGATAGTGATAAGTGCTTTTCTTTTCTTTTCTTTTTTTATAGAGAAACATGGCCTGTCTTTCCTGGAGACGTCTGCCTTAGACTCATCTAATGTGGAGCTTGCCTTCCAAACGATCCTCACAGGTAACTTTGGGCGCTATCATAACAGAACTCACAAAAAGTTGTCAAGGATCTATGCCCAAAATTGAGTAGGAAGTCGGCCATTTTGGCTTAATGCGGGCATTATGCGTGAATCACATGGCTTTTATTTTGACAAATTTTTTATTTTGACTTTTTACAAATGAGTCCCAATTGGAAGCAAGTATCCAAGACAGATGGGTAACGCTAAATTGCATTTTTTTTTTTTTTTAGCCCATGTCATCTAATGTGGGATTTTCAGAAAGTGTAGAAAAAAAGGGTGGACATGTCTGTTGTAATAGGATGCATGAAAAAGTCTCAAAGATCAATTCTATCAATTGAAAGATTCCATCAAAAGCCCCTGTTGTCGGACACCATCTATCATCCGCCTCTAGATGGCAGCAACATCCATGTAATCTTGCGTCAACGGGTGCACTGAGGCAACCTCTAAGCACCTCACAATCTCTGTCAGCCTCTCGCACCTGCTTTGTGTTAGTTCACATCAATGGATAAATGTGATGTATAGCTGGACTGGAATTGAGTTAATGACCTCACAAAATGAGTGTGTATTTAGTGGGGGGAAATGTTTTACATACGGTGTATAACGCTCTGCCATCTCTCTCTCTCTCTCTCTCTCTCTCTCTCTGTCTCTGTCTCTCTCTGTCTCTCTCTCTCTCTCTCTCTCTCTCGCTCTCTCGCTCTCTCTCTCGCTCTCTGTCCTCGCTCAGCCATCTACCGCATCGTGTCCCAGCGGCAGATGTCGGGACGTAGCGACTCGGACTTCTCGCCCGCCTCCAACGTGGTGCCCATCACGGTGGAGCCCACCCAGAACGCGTCCAACAAGGGCATGTGCTGCCAGAACAACTGAGGCGCACAAAGACAGTTAGATGCAGACAGACAGACAGAAAGACAGACAGGTGGGAAGACCAAGAGGTGGGTAGATAACCACTTCACTTCTTCACAAGGACTATTGTAGGGAGGCGGAGTGCGTACAATATCCATGTTTAACCCTCCTGTTGTGCTGGTTTCTCAGGAACTGCATTAATGATCGATCCTGCAGGGCCATTTTGACCCGTTACCCCCCAAAAAATTAATAATAGGGTTGCAGATTTCCAGATAAATTTCCAGAAGGTTTTTGTGGGGATTTAAGATGGGGACTTTTTTCAAAGGGGAAACTTTACATGGGAATTAGTTGCAAATTGAGGGTCATTTAATGGGAAGGTCAAGGTATCATAAATCACATATTCAGGCAAATGTGGCGATAGCGCTCCTTGCCCATCACAAAAATGTAATTGCTCCTTTTTTCCCCACTTGGCTTGAGAAGTGGTGTATTATGTATGGCTTGTGTAAACGTACCACAATACAATGAACCCCCAATATTCACAGAGGATAAGGGCCAAATCTCTAAAAAAGTTGATGATTGTCTGTCGATGCCACAAGATGGTGGCAAAGCACAATTTTTGTCAAAGTGAAGCTCCCCAACTCACATCAGCATAGTTCATTGCTACCAAGAGGCAACAAAATGTCACCAAAGCGTTTTTTTGTTTTTTTTGTTTTTAAGACAAGGCTAAATGATGCTCCGCCTCTTGGCACCAAAATTCCACAAGATGGTGGCAAAGTCATATGTTTGTTGTTCATTTTGTCATAAACGGACATCCATGTAAAAATAAATCTCCTTGCCTACGTGAATATGTTTAAGTGCCCCATTGTGAGCCAACATTCAATTTTGTCAGTTTCTGGTTTATCCCATGTTAAGTTTCCAACTTTGAAAATTCTCAGAATTTTGGAACCCAATTTGTATCTCAAGATTGCTTATCAATATTTATAGTTGAATAAACCACTACACTTACTACTTGTTAATTCACTTAAGAATGTTGATTTGACATAAGAGGAGGGTTAAATGGAGAAGTTGAGGAAAGTTTGGCGCACGTGAAGTTTAGCAATCCCAGCTGTGTCAAAATTAAGATTACTAGATTAATACCCCCCCCAAGACATTGGAATTTCCCGCCACCGTCGCTCAAACCTTCCCAAAGACTTCCTTTAATTGCTAAATGTTTCATCCAGAAATATTTATTAAACACTAGGTTTTATCTTTTTAACTGCATTGATTTAAATCCACGCTTATTATTTGTGAGGACATCCGCCTCTCCATGAGTGGCGTGAAGGTGTCTCTTTTCATAAATGCACACGCTGGATCCTGGTCTGACTTTTTCAGATTCTTCTGGGGGGGGGGGGGGGCTTAAAGACACCTCTGCCTTCTAGTGAGATAAATGGGTTGATGAATCCCTTGCTTTCTGTCTTTACTGGACCAGGACTTAATTTTTTATTTTATTTTTGCCTTCGGGAGGTCAATCCTCTTGCTTGCTTGTCTTTCTTGTGGGATGGATTTTTGTTTGTTTTTGTTTTTTTAAGGCAGGCAGGTTTTTAGTGTGTGTTAGTAAGGGCTTGATTTAAATTGCACACAATCAGCAGGTGCGTGTATGTGTGCTGTGTGGCCTTCATAGGTCTTTAAACTGGGTGGTGTAGGATAAGGCTTTTCTTTTCTTTTCTTTTTTACAAAAAAGAAAAACAAACAATTATTTTAATATGTATATTGGACTGCATATGTACAAATAAATCTGATTTGTAATAGAGCGTCTCTAATGTCTTTTTGACGAGCTTCGAAACAAAGCACAGTTTTTCATTTGGTATAATTGAATGCAGTTTCTTTTATGCGCTAATAAGAGAATATTAACGTAACCAGACAATTTCACTTCATGTCTTCTCCTAATTTAATTATGCTTTTGATCGCTGAGAGGAGTACACTCAATTTTAAACCTGCTCTTATCTTGTTGGTCAAATTGACCAGATTTAAATGTTTTTATGTTTTTTTTAATGAACTCATTTATTGCTGTGGTCTTATTTGTAAACTGGAATCCAACCGTTTACTGTCGCTAAGGAATATAGTCTTGATGTGCATTTATAAATGGATAGGCATGGAAGATGGTCCTGCAGCTGTCTGTGAAATTCAAGCCGCTTTATAGCTGTAATGACAAACAGATGCCAGTAGATGGCAGCGTTTGCATTTGAGATCAACACAGGTTTTGCTTAAAAGATGATTAGGTGTTGAGTCATCACGATGATTATGAGAGAGAAAAGCCAATGTACAGGAAGTTTTAAGGCATCTCACAACGTAACAGTATGTTTATGTATGTTATGAACACATGTTGCAGTAGGTAGCAGAAAGTCTGTTGTGATTGTCATTCTGCTAGCAGAGAATGAATCAAAAGAAAGAAAAGGATTATATTTTTTTCTGTTGGCCTTGTAATTTAATATGTATTACAGTATATATATATTTTTGAATATTTAATCATTTTCATAGTTATATTTATACATTGACAACCAAGACAGTGAAACAAGGGACTCCTAAATTCCTTATTTATTCGAACCCCCTAAAATACCGGTACTTAAAAACACGTCATCACAATTTGCCCCAATTTAATATGCATTTATTTATTTAATTTTCTAATATTCATCCCAATTAATTTTTTTTATTATTAAACATGTATTAAGTTATACATATTAACCTGTGCTAATGTTTAAAAAAAAATACTTGTTTCATTAATATTGTACCACTTTTCTTTTTGAAACTCTCAAAATAACAAAAGCACAACTCATTTCCATTCCCGGAATCATTTTCTTTTTATTAGAAACATTTACAATACATCTTGTATCTTGGAAAAATAACAAAGAACCAGAACTAACATGGAGCAGATACATTAATAATAATAATAATTAATCATAAAAATGTCTTCCAAAAAATGTAATTCACCAAAAAAACGTGTGCTATAAGAAATAAACCTGCAATATCACATGCCTCGTCGAGGGCATGGCACACTGTAACAGAGTTCAAAGATTTTTTTTCTTCATTTTTTTCTTTTGTCATTTTTGTTCCCATCCATCAAAAAAAGTTGACGGTCAGCCACAGAGCGCCACACACACACACGCGTGAGGGGGTAGGGGGTGGGGCGACCCTCTTTTCACCGTTTACAGAGAAACCAGAAACTAACGCCAGCCCGATGACGCTGGCCCGTAAACTAACGCACTACCACCACTATTAGACCGGCATGAAACGCACACACACACACACACACACACACACACACACAAACTACTTGTGCTGCAAATATTGGAAAACGCTACCAAGAGACAAACTGTCGACCGCATCGGCCGTCTTCGGAGGAAGATTTCGAGTTTTCACCTTTGGTCCCGTCACGTGCAGCAGGAAATTTGTCAAGTTTTGACCAATAAATAAACTAACTACAGGATGTTCAAGTTTGCTGTGAGCTGAATGCAAATACTGGATATTTGCCACTCAAAAGTATTGGAACAATGAGGATAATTCCTTGGTGCATGTCAAATTCAAGACTGGGGACCTCAGTTTTTTGTTTCCTTCTAAAGTAAATCAAGTTGCAGTTTTTCTTCACTTTTTTATTTTAATCACCAAATGTCTTAACTCATTGAAGGGGTGGAAGAGAGTCTTACCCAGCTAATCTCTGAAATTCAGTATTGTAATTCACTGCAATGACTGCTAGTTGCCTGTAGATGGCAACATTGCATTGATTTGGAATCACAGCCTTTGAGTTTTCTGTCAATTTTTGGTCTGGAAGTCTGATTGACTGATGTATTAGTTATTGTTTCAAGATATTAACTCATTGACTCCCAGCCATTTTCACTTGAAGCACCCCCCTTCGCTCCCGGCTGTTTTACTGGATTTTGACTGATTTAGCAAGGCCCACAGAATATTGTGTTCTATTGCTATAAAATCATGGAACCTACCAAAATAAATATTAGTCTCTTCTTTCATCAGGAAAAAAAAGAAGTATATTTCTATCTGTTTCCGTTTTGCAGCAGTTAGCAATAGAATATAGCTAACTTTCATCATTATTCACAAAACTGTGGGGGGAAAGAGCTTTTTGCAACATAGCCCTGGTTGATCTCTTACAATCTGCTGGCCCTTTTAGTAATAACTACCATTGCTTCAAGCATTCTCTTCCGTTCAGAGGCTACATCAAAGCCTCTAGTATGCTCTAGCATTTAAAAAACAAACAAACATAAATACGTCTTTGAGAGCATGGTACTATTTAAAGTAGAACATATTTATACGTTTTTGGGAGCAAATGATTTAACAAATATTTAAACCTTTCCCATTATTTGTGATGAGTTTTCAGCAAGCCACAAGGAAGTTTCCTCACTGTTCATATAATCCAATGTGGGGACTGACCGGCAACGAAACTCGCCACCTTTTGACCTCCGAAAACGCTCCCAACTATGAAAATCTAGCCTAAGTGACCACATGACATACATGCAAACTAGTACAGTAATGAGCCTGTTGTGTGTGCTATCTAGTTACAGTACATTGATCTCCTAACGCAGTGCGCCCTCTTGAACACCATCAGGCCCGTTTTGCCTTCGAGGGCCCAGCCTAACCCGCTAAAAATCGGTCTTCGTCAAGGTGCTCTGTCGCTGTCGATCAAAAAACAAAAGTAGTAGTTGTAGATGTCCATAATGAAAAGTTGTACGCAGTCAAGACTTAGACCTTGATTTTGGATTTGGAATCACAGAGGAAATGTGTAATGCAGTAAGTCAGTACCATGGGCTTACAATTGAAGGCATATGTGTGTATGGGGGGAGCGGCAAGGGGGATTTACTAATGCAGGACATGAATAATAACAATAATAGTATTAATAATATAATCGAGGCACAAGATTGATGCTCTGTGACTAAAATATCTCCAAATTCTTAAAAAATAGTCTATTCTGTCGTGGACGCGGCACGTGTGTCGTCCGGCGTCCATAACTGTCATAAATAAAACTTTTTTTTTTTTTTTTACGTAGAAACTGACTTCCCCCGATCTTGTTTAGAAATATATTAACTTCTTGTCATTTGAATTAAAAAACAAAAGGTCTTTAAATAGGTTTGTTTTCTTAAATAACATCCAGATACTGACTTCTTTTCCTTCTCCCCACTCTCTGTGTTCTAAGAAATAAAAACCAATGTTAGCAAAATAGATCTGACAAAACTGTAATGTTTTTTTTTCTTTGTCATTTTAAGTTACTTTGTATAAATGTATGCGGAAGAACTAAAATATATTGAAAACTTGTCACAAATTCTTTCCCCTAAACTTCCCCCCAAAAAGCAACGAAAACTTAAAGCTTGTAATAAAAACAAAGAAAAAAAGGAGTGCATTAGGTTGAGTGTTTTCTCCGTACATTCAAATGCATTACTCGATTTTCGTAAAAAGTTGGTTACAATTGCTTAAGTGCATCCATTGAGAATAAGGATTTCCTATCACTCCTTCAAAGAGATTCTACATAAATGCATAAGTCAATTTTCATAGCAAGAAAAAACATCAAGTTTCTATTTTGACTAAAACAGAAAAATTGTAATACAATATCGTAAAAAATAATACGAAGAAAAAAATTAACGACTCCAACGTCGCCGCGAGTCGTCTCCGCCGCCCCTTTCAAGTCGCTCGTGTCCAAAGTATTTCATACCAGCCCGAGCTGCACAAATGAAACTTATGCACATTTCTTAACAATCCTAATTTTGTGTATTGATTAAACTATGCTGCAATACTGTATACTATTTGGAAAAACCTACGTTTGCCTTGAGGTCGTAAAGCTTTTTGTATGCGGATAACTCTTAGCTATACGGTATGATATCTTGCTAGCATGCAGTGGAAAACTCCAAAGTCAACTCTAAAAATTTTCCTCGTTTTATATCACCCCTATTGTGGGGATTGTGACCCATCCATGACCCAATTGTGGGGCGTCCCAAACCTGATATGTTTCACAGATTCGCGTTCACAATGTACGATACCGCGTTTTTAACACTACTAAGTTGGCTCTGGTCGTACGTTGGTCTTTGGCTACATGTGACCGTAATACAAAGCAGAGGCGAAGTCTGGAAGCTACGCTAAAAGCTAAGACGCCCGTTAGCGCATTAGCTGTTAGCATCCACTTTCGTCTTCTCAGTGCCGTTCAGAAATCCTGAAACGAGTGCTTAAGATTCAACATATCACGCAAAAAAAAGACCCTGAAGAGCACAGCAATTATCCTGAAAGATTTTTTGTATTTTTATTTTTATTAATCAAAGAGCTGCGACGAGCTACCAAATGCTAATATGCTAATAGTCAAAAGTAGTCTGAATAGAATATTACCGTTTATTGCTTCATCTTAATGTACATAGAAACTTGTCTTCACTCAGGGGTTATTATTATTATTATTGTTATTACACATACAATTCATCGGAACTTTTACGTATTTCGGATTTATACAGTAGAGGCTTCATAAAGGATATCATAGTACTGTCTGATTATTTATATATTTAGATGAAATACTAAGTTAATCCCTTGAAATAATATTTGTTAAACGTATGCTCTATCTCATAAAAGCTACTATTCAAGTCAAAAAAAGTGATGGGTAACACGCATAATAATAATAATAATAATAAAAGTTGTTCTCTTTTTCTGTGCTAAATTGGCGTAGTAATTCAAAAGCTTTGTGGAAGCAGGACGTCCGATGCGCAAATAAATGTGTATTTATTTACAAAGAGTCTTTGAATACTCGGTATATAAAGAGGCAGCCCTCTCTCGTCGTGGTAGCAACAAGAAATAAAACTGAAACAAAAATGATAGGGAATCCTTATGTGCATGTCTTAAATTCTAGCAAATATTTCACCATCAGTGGTCGGTTTGGTATTCGTCAAATGCGCTTTTGTTCCTAGTAAATAAGGTGCTTTACTGTTGACAGTTATTTTTTGTGTAGGTAAGTGTTTTTAACCCTGCTGTTATTTTTTTTATTATTTTTATTTTTTTCCAGGAACAGCAACAATGGTCTTGGGTCAGTTTGACTCGTGATGTAATTCAGCTAAAAACGGTCAGAAACGCGAGGGGGAGGGGGGGTTGTCTCATTATTAGCTCCATTATGAACATTTCATAGCCAATACGTGACCATTCATAACCCAAAAAGTTTGTCTTTCACGTGAAAACGGGTCAATTTGACCCGCGACGTAACAGGCGGGTCAAGGGTGTGATTTCCTGAATCCCTTTCCATAACCAAGTGTGATTCACATTCTTTCACTTTTGAGAAGTTGTGTTAAGGGGGTGGTGCAATGGAAGGCCAACATGTCAGCCTAAATGGCATTATTGGAATAAAAAAAATGTAACATTAAGGCATAAAACAAAAATACTAAGAATTTTTTTTTATGACTGTGCTGTGCAATTTCTCCATAGAATGATACTCTTTATTTCTACTCTGTCTTCATAGAATGTAAGGTACTTTTATTTTGTAAGTGTTCCACGTGCTTTGCTTTGTTTGGCTCTTAAGAGGCCACGGGGGCTTGGGTTGGTGGGGGGGGGGGGTTCTTGAGGGAAGGATGTGGCTGGGACACAATTGAAAACGGTCTTCTCTGGGGTAAGATGAAATATCGATATTGTGATACTTTACATCATTATCACTGTATCAGTAGACTAACATTTAGTATTGATACCTGATACTTTCTAAACAGTTTTAAGGCTCAAGCTGAAGTGATATTGCGCAACACATTCATCTCAGTATCGATACATCAACATTGATACCTTTAAAACAGTTTGAAGCCCATACATGTTCTCTTGGGATCGGATAACGTATTGATATCATGATACATTGCGCCATTATCACAGCATACGCCAACATTGTAGTACTACAGCGAGCAATCTGATTGGACACTGATAATAAGTTCTGGCAATGTTATGACAGCAAAAGTTGTAAGTATTTTTTTTTTTTAAATTAGCTTCATTATTGTGCTGTAAATATCAGGATGTATCGTAGCTATCAATACATTGTATCGTTTGGCATAATATGGAGTTAATCCACCATTCCCACCCCTAGATGCCCCCCACCTTCCCCTTTTATTCAACAGCTTAAGCCCCCACCTCCTTACCCCAACCCGTTTGTCATCCCTCCCCCTCGAGCTCGGGGCCTGAGCATGATTTGATTCAGTGAGTGCTGGTTAAATGGGGCGTTTCCTCCGCTTTCCTGTCAATTACAATTCTCTGATTTCATTCAAGCTAGGGTGGGGAGTAGGGAGGCTGGCGGAGGTGGGGGGGAGGGGGGCGGGTGGTGCGGGGCTGGTCTCCCATTGGCTGGGGCCCCAGTGTCCATAGTGAAGGGGCAGCTGCTGGATGTCCTTTACAGTAGCTGGGGAGGGGTCGGCCTATTTGGATCTGTCACGTAAACCCTGTTTTGAATTTCACAGTTGGTGTGTGTGGTGTGTGTGTGTGTGTAAAAGAGAGCGAGAAGGGGGTCTATGCGAAGGGGTTAAGCAGGGGGGGAGTGGAAGGGGGGAGTCACACTACATCTCATGTGATTTTTTTTTTTTGTAACATGGCCACATGTTTTTTGTCAATGGTGTGGCTTTCAAATCGTGTCTGTTGGAAGGGGGGTAAAATATGGGTTGGGGGGGTTGAGTTCTCCCCTCCGATCCGCACCTGGACCGGCCCATTTGCCTAATTATGAAAAGAGCGCTCGCCAGGCCCCGCTGTCCGAGCGCCCACAGACAATAACGCTCCTCAGTCCGAGGGAGGGTCACACTGTAAGCAGCCCTGAAAAGGGGGTTTTGAGGGGAGGGGGGCAGACAAGATATCCACACACCTGCTCCAGCCAGACACTCGATACAAAAAAATAATAATCTTGTCTTATTTGCATGAGGTTTGCTCACATTGTCTAGTGATGAATATTATGGTAAGAACAAAAAAAGGGGGGGGGGGCTTGGCAGGGGCGTTTTATGAGGGGAGGGGGGGGGGGGCTTGGCAAATGGAATCAAGCCTTCAAGATACGAGGGGAAGGCGAGCATCACCGAATCTTTTCAGCAGATTGCAGCGAGCCATGCGTGATCAATGGCCACCCCCAATGAGATTCTCTCATTTGGGGAACTCTGAAGAATAGCACCGATAAAATGGCGAGTAATTAATGTAATGCCCCCCCCCCAAAAAAAAAAGAACAATCAAAAGTAGAAGTGCTTTGACTAAAAACCATTCACATTTTCTATTGTCAAAGCATAATAAAAGGATTCATTTAACATCAAAAAGTGTGATTGACAACCCTACTTTGGACCCGAGATGATTGTATGGTGCCGTGTCAATTAAACCATCCTCCTTATAAACCCACTTCATGGTAACATGATCATACAAAATAAAATAAAAAATTGGAATAATAATAAAATGTTCACATTATGTCGGCCTACACTGTGATTCTGCGTTTAGGAATAACAGCAGCAGTCCCATCATTAAAAAAAACAAAAAACGGAAGAAAAAAAACCCTGAAAAGGTACTATACTTCTCTTATAAACAAAACTTTTATAAAATATATATGCATATATATGTATATAAAAGAAAAACTGAAAAATATTTCTTATACTTTTTAGTAAAGCAAGCAGTGCCTTCTAAAATAGCTGCTTGATTGTTTTAAAATTTTTCTGAAAAATGAAAAATGTATCGCAATAATAAGAATAATAACAACCGTAATAAGAGCAACTAATTAGCCGACCGACAAACGAGACAAAAAAAAAAACGGGCTAAAAAGGGACGCGGACCCTTAGGAGAATATTCGGATGGCCTGCGAGACCTGCGTGTGGCACACGGGACACTCGGGGTGGTTGAGCTCACAGATTCGGATGGCGCACTCCATGCAGAAGAGGTTGTGGCCGCAGGGCACCAGGGCGGCCGTCACTTTGCTCTCAAAGCAGGTCATGCAGTCCCGCACGGCCGGCGGCGAGTCCGGCACGGGGAGCCGCCCGGGGAAGCCGCCCTCCCCCGCCGAGGTGGGCTCGCTGTGGGCGCGGCGAGCCTGCGCGTGGGGCGACACCATGCCGCCGACGGACGAGTTGGCCGACGGCTCCGGAAGCCCAGGCGAGAGTCTAGTGAGCGGCAGCGGCAGCCCGCCGAAGCTCTTGGACCGCTGCTGGGCGTAGAAAGCCATCTGCTTGGGGTAGTCGGGGTCGCCCCAGCTCTGGGTGCCCTCCGAGCCGAAAAAAGAGCAAGGCTTTTCTCCGGAGCTGGAGAAGTTGCCCTTATTGTAGATCCCGACACCCTCGCCGCCCCCTCCTCCCCCGAGAGCGTCGGAGAAGTTCTGGCGGTAGCTGCTGGTGAGAGGTTTCCGCTGGCCCCCCTGCAGGCCCCACACTTGCTGGAGTCGACTCTCCAGGCCGCCGCCCCCGCTTCCGCTGCTCCCCGCCGGACTGCCGCCCCCGTTGGGACCCAGGCAGTCGTTCTCGTTGTTGTGGTCGTGCAGGCCTCCCGTCCGGAAGGCGATGTGCGCCTCGATCTCCTCGCGGGCCCGCTCGGCGTTGCTTGGCGAGCCCGTGATTTCGAAAACGGGGTCCCGGTCCCGGCTGGGGGTGACGATGTACGTGCAGGTCTGCTGCTGGATGCGCTTGATGGTGGAGCCTTTAGGGCCCACCACCAGACCCACCACTCTGTACGGCACCCTCACCTGGATGGTGGTCTGGCCCGGGAGCGGGGTGGGCGGGGAGCCGCTGAAGGACACGCCCAGCTTGTTGCGCGACGCCCGCAGCATGGAGAAGTGCTCGGCGGCGGAGATGATCTCGCGGCGGGCCAGAGCCACGTCCTCCTTGCGGCCCGTGATCAGGAACACGGGCTCCTCGCCTCGCACGGGGGTCTTGATGTAGGTGTTGGTCTTGGCTCGCAAGGCTTTTATCTTGCAACCTGCAGACAAACCGAGAAAAGGGTTAAAAAAAAAAATGGTGGGTATTCTCTGATATTCTCTTTCATCCAATTAAACCTCTCAGGCAACCAGCGCAATCCAGTTGCGGTTAATCCTCTGCCCTGAGAGAGTTTAAAAACTAGACCCAAAACCTCCTCCAAGGATGAACACTTTCCTCTTTGGTTTTTGACTTAGCCCACTACAACGTTAACCTCCTGGACCCTATGCTGGCCATTTGTGACCACCTCACTTCCTTTTCAATGAAATTTAACATGGGTTGACATTTTTAGCTGATTTTGCTATTTTCCGATGGTTCACATCAAATTGTACTTTATGGACAATTGAAACCCATGGAAACAGTTTTTATTTCTTATTTACTGGATTAAATCATACAATTAAAAAATAAGTTGTTACAAACTTTATTTTAATACCTTGAATTGTACCATAACTCATGTTTTAAATTTAAATTTCATTCAGTGATTCTTTTGCAGACCACTAGAGGGCGCACACATATCACTAGTAGTGGTACTTGTGCCACACTTTGACATAGACTGGTCTAAAGTATGTTTGTTAGCATTTCAAATGTTGTGAGCCTCATCCCAAATATTTTTGGATCATAGTTTGTGGTATATTTCTGGTGTCAACTATTTATACAGGCAAATATCATCATGTTTAGGTAAATGTCAAATATTTGCAGATTTTTACAGATAGCGCGGTGTATAAGGAAAAAAATGTGGTCATGAGAATACATTAAGAACAAATTATTTATTTTTTAGGTTTCCTAACCTGTGCATTGTGCAAACAAATCTGATAATAAAATAAACATTTTTAAGGTTTAAAAATAAAATAGTTCTTCTATCAAAGAAACAAAACCATAAACTAAAAAAAATCCTGACTTTGGCTGTGACTTTCAATTTATGAGGGTTTTTTGTTGCTGGAACCCTGTTTTTTTTTTTTTTTTTTTTTTTGACTGGGCAGTTTTATTGTATTCTCTGTTCGTATAAGTTGCTGCTCCGTGTGTGTTAAGAAGCAGTTCTTTGAAGCTTTAGAATTAATTTCTCATCTATGCTAATCTCCGTTAGCCCATGTATGGCATTTCACATGCTATGTTAGCATTAAGCTATAAGATTTTCATCAGACAAACATTTTGGAGTTTGATATTTTACGTTACATTTTCTTTTCTTTTCTGTCAGTTTTACAGTAAACTTGAACTGGGAGTGACAAACAAACAAAAACAAAAACTGCGTGAGCGAGGGAGTCTTCTTTTCCTCATTATACGAAAGTCTCCTAACAGGCACTCAGTAATACTTTTAATAAGTTAGTGTCGCCTAAAATGTTTTATTTAATTATTATTATTTTATATGGTGTCTATGTTGTGGATTTTCACCTATTGTGAACGTATCCCAAACAGTACCCTTCTTGGCTTGTCACACCAAAAGTCATCCAGGATAGACTCCAGGTTGCCCTGAACAGGTTTGCACTTTAACTGTCAATAAACAAGCCAACTTTATAATTTCCAGGTCAAAATCCCTTTTAGTGTATGGTTATTGAGAACTGCAGTGTTTATTTGAGCGCTTCCAACGCAAACACTTCCTTAAGTACTGATGTGGTGGGCTCCGGAGAAACCACCGCAGATCTATTTGCAGCATCACAGCCATCCTTCAGAGTTCTGACCTCTCCTTGAACTTGCGACCCGGCTACTCGCGGCTTGCTCTTTTGGCACAATAGTTAATTGAGCTGCGCTTCTTCTTTTTAATTTTTTTTTGTTATGGTATTTACACCTATGTTGTGAAACTGTGGCGAGGCCAGCCGAATGTTTTCATGCATCCTCTCAGCCGGCCATTGAGAAACAAATGGAGCCAGCGCCCTGGTTATTGACCAGTCGGTCAGGTCTCTCTTAAAGGGACCATGAGCACGAGTCGGCAGCTCTTTTCGTACGCCAGAAGGGAAGGGAAACGCTTTGGGGTTTTGTTTGTTTTTTTCATTTGAACCCGACATCTGCAAACACCCGTGGAGGCAGCCCAGCCGGCCGCATTGGTGGTTTAACGAGGCTAATAGATGCGGCGGTGTCGCAGAGGATCACGGAGCAACACATTCCTACGCGCCGCCTTTTAATCAAGTACATGAGTGTCCCAATTAGACAATTACAGGGGCAGGGATTAATCAAACACACAACAAGAATTTACAGTCGCCCGAGATGCTCCATTTGCAACGGTGGGATCGTTCCAAACAATGCAACTGGGAAAACGCAAGGCTCTTTTCTCTGACAGGAAGTACGCCAAACTGATAAACATACTAGTAAGGTTGCAAAATTCTGTGAATTTTCACTTAGAAATTGTATGTGGGAATTACAAGAATGTATATGAATGAATGGGTTGAAACCAGGTATTTACAACGTGCACATTGTCGCTTAATAGGGAATTGACATACGGTCGTTGGACGAAACCCATTTGAGCATAATTGACAAAAAAAATAAAATCTAATTTGGAATAGTTCCAAAATTTCCTAGCTTAAATTCCCCAGAAATGTTCCCACTCCTTTTGTAACTCTAGTAAAGACTAAAAATTTTCATGTGACAATGACAAAAATGATTGAAAACCCTGCAATATGCATGCCAGGCCAATAGATGGCTATGTAAATAAACACGATGAATAAACTTAGTGTTTAACTTAATGTACAATTTTATAAATTAGTTGTAAATTTTCAACGTAAAAATGTATGTTCCATCATTATTATTTTGGTTGTGACAATCTATTGTGTGAAACGTTTTTAAAATGTTGTAATGTGCATGCGCGGCCACTAGTTGGCAATGTAAAGAAACACTAGCACTATTTCTGTCATTATTGTTTTGATTGTAACAATCTTTGGCTACAGTATGTTGCTAATCATTCACTCACTCAAATTGTCTTTCCGCTATATCAGGATTTTTTTTTTTTTTTTTTTTTTTTGTCGACTGTACAGTTGTGCTATAGCACACAAGATGTTGGCATATTTTGCCCTATTGTGTTGCACAATTCTGTTTAATTTCCAAATTATACGATGATAAAGAGCACCATATGCCAGTGTGAAGTGGCAAATCCTTTTTAGGAATGTTTTTTTCCCCCCAAACAATGTTGTTGGTTCCAAATGGACAGAGGGATGCACCAATGTGACTTAATTTTATTTATTTTTACTCATTTCAGGAAGTACAGTGGCCCAAAAGGGTGAGGGAAGTCATCCTGGTCATTTGGGTTGGTTGCCAAAACGTCCGTTTTTGTTGTTTAAAGTTTGAGGGATGATACAATCACCCTGCCTTTTTTATTTTTTTACTATTTGCTTACAGTATGTAGGCCCAAAAGGGTGTTTATGGGGGGGGGGGTGTAAATTAAAATCTATTTCTAGCGCATTATAAATGTGTGTGATGGAATTTGGAATGCTGAAGATTTGTGTAATTTTGTGAGAATTATTTCCTACGATTTTTTTTGTTGCTTTTTGAATGGACAAAGGAATGTGATACCTACACCGACTTCTTTTAATTAATTTGGTGAAGTATGGTGCCTCATAAGGGTTAAAAAGGTGTATTAAAATGTGTAGTGCAACTTTAAGTTATTTGCTAATATATGTATCTTTTTTTGTTTTTGTTTTTACAAAACAAGTATGTTTTGTGGGTTTGTGTTTAACTGAAAACCAGTAAAAAAATATATATAATAATTTAAGTTCATCACCTGTTTGTTTATCACACAACCAGAGATAAAATACGCATTATAGAATACAATGCAACATTTTTTTTGTCACTGTCACATGGACAATGACAGCCGTTAAATAATCGCTGAGCATTGTGCAGTTCAAGGTTGTGACCAGTAGAGGCACTGTTGAGTCAAAACTAGTTTGCTATCTGAAAATAAACACAAGTCAGCTATGGGAAGTTCGGTTAGCTAATGTGGGCTTAGTTAAAGGAATTCAGTTTGCCTAAATTTTGTACAAGGCCAACAAAATATTAAGGAAAAATGTTCCTCGTAGAAAACATTGGAATTTCAATTACAAGCACACACACACACCAGATTTGTATTGTTTTTAAAAATATATTTACCGCACCTGTTGACCCTTACGAGCCACTGTACTCTACTTCAAGAAATTAGTCAGTTGCCAAAATGTTGTACAGTTATTTTTTTAAACTCTTAGAGTCACCGTACTTCATAAAACGATTTTAAAAATTAGAAATTTTAAATCGCGTAAACAGACCAAAATTCTCACTTTTGTTTTTGATCCCACCTATTGGGCTACCATAAAAATTGTAAAAAGGGTGTGAGAAAACAAGTTGTAGACATTTTTTAAGGATTTTTTAAACCATTTTGTGCTACCACACTTGAAGAAATTAGTCAAAAGTTGTCCTCGTGAGGTCGCCTCAACAAGACACATTAGGTATGTTTGTTGCATGCATTGGCCTGAATATCGTACAATTTGGACAAATTGAAGAATTGAACCAAACTTCAGAATTCCAACTGCCATTTTAATGTTTCTATTAAGCACATTTTGCTATGTTTTGAGCGACCCGTAGCCTACCTCATGAAATGAGTCCTGGTTATTCTGTCATCCCTGAAAAACCAAATCCCATTAATGTTGTACCACATCAGAAACGGTCAAAAATCCTCTTGGAAAATCGCACTAATATGTGTCATGTGATGAGAATACAACTTTTCCAAAAACAATATGAGAAAAGGGTGAGGTTGGGGGTCTAATTGACTGCATGGCTCACTTCCATTGTCCAAATGTGTCAGTGGGCCAGATAAACAAGCCCCCCCCCCCCCCCCCCCCCAAAACATCAGCCCCGCCAGAACCTGGTGGAAGCCAGACCTCCTTTCTCTACATTACACTTGCACCCCCTCACCCCAGACCACCCCCCAACCTTCACCCACTCAGCCAGCCACCCTCCCCACCGCCTTGCTCACAACAGCACGTTGCCTTTTGAACAGTCTGGCGCGTCCCAGACGACAAAGGAAGCCAAACGCTCCGGTGACATTGATGGCGTTGGATTGGGGAATCGTGCACCGCACTCGGGGCTTCACTAACGGAGTGCTTCGAAAAGGCAATCAGATCAAATGATCATATCATGTAAAAAGAAAAAGAAAAAGCTCCTGCAGGGTGATGATGGAACTTGTGAGGCAGGAAAAGTGGGAGGCTGATGCCTCATGGAAAAGGAGGAATAAGGGGAGGGGGTACCAAAAAAACACCACCACCACTCCCTTTTCTTTGTTAAAGGTAACATTGGAACAGGAAAAGTTTGCAAGTAAAGCATGCTTCTTTTTTATTTATTTTTTCGGGGTGGTGATTTACCTTGCCTGCCCACTATCTCGGCCACATGCTCGGAGCTGGGCACCGGGACGCATTCGGTGATGTTGCAGCCTCGTCCTTTGGGCTCCCCGGACGAGCTCTCGTACAGGGCGCACAACTTGCTCTTGCCTTGGAGGATCGACGCGTCCCCTCCGCCTCCGAGTCCACCGAGTCCCCCGATTCCTCCTCCTCCACTATTGTGGTGATTGTTGTTGTTGTTGCTCCGGTCTTGCACTCCGCTCGTCGGAGCTCCGCCGCCGCCGATAACAACACTACCTCCTCCACCTCCTCCACCTCCACCTCCTCCTCCACCGTCCTCGCCCTCGCCGAGCCCCAGGAGCGACAGCTGGCCGAGCGCGACCCTCAGGGCGCGGGAGTCGTCCTCGTCGTCGTCGGGGGGCCCCAGCAGACCCGCCTCGCCCCCGAAGCCGGAGCCGGCCAGATCGGCGCCGTAGCCCCCGTTTTTCTCCATGATCCCTGCGAGCACCAGCAGGCTCGGCATGGCTAAACAAAAGAGTGGCGCGAGACAAAGACGACGGGAAAGAGACTGGAGAGAGAAACAGCCTCCTCGCAGCCGCCTCCTTCCACCGGCCCCCCCTCCTCTTTTTCTGCGCTAGTCCCTCCCATGGACCGACCCACCAGCCACCAAGCCGCTCCTACCTCCCCTCCCCCTCGCCCCCTCCCCTCTTGGACCCCACGCTACTACTTCCAGTACGCTCGCCGAGGAGCTCCGGGGGCGACCGGGACACGCGAGACGAACTAGCCCGGCGTCTGCGTGCTCTTCCCGGGATGGACTTGCCGGTGGCTGGGGGGTGGATGGGTGGATGGACTGATGGGGGGTGGGCGCGACGCTCCACCCAGTCTGGCTCTTTCAAGCCGCTCCCCTCCTCATCCTCATGCTTCGAAAGAACCATGTACTGTATTATTTTATGGATAATCAGCGTTTTGTACTCGAAAACAAGAGAATCAATGGTGTTGGGACAGACTGACGTCATGTTTGGATTATTATTATTTTTCATTAATAATAAAAAATTTGTGAGGATGAATGGGGGAAAGGGGGTGGGGGGGGGGTAGGCCTACGCCCAAAAACAACCATGTGTTATTATTTGGATAATCACCCATTTCCCCCCACTTATTTATTAATTTAATTTATTTATTTAATTTATTTTTAAAAACGGTAATATGCTTTTTACGTCTACTGAGACCTCCCTTATAAATAAACAATATAAATATAAAATTAGTGACAGAACCATGTACACTATTAATTTGGCTAATCCATTTTTTTTTTAAAGAAGAATCATGAACAGCTTCCATGTTCATGTGAAAGGATGACGTCAACTTTAGTACTCACGTTTGTACTATTATTTTTTTTTATTAATAGGAATAATTAGTGAGGATAGATAATGGGTTTGTTGAGGAGATTGGGGGGGGGGGGGGTGTACGCCCACCTCGTGTAGCCACGCTTTGCGGCACCACGTTGTCGTCTCCGCATGAGGATGTTATGTATAGACTACAGGGTGTCTGGCACAGGAGGAGGGGGAGGGATTGAGGAGAGAGGGGGTGGGCGGCGTCTGTATATATATATATATATTTATATAATATATACGAGGGGGAAGGGAGTTGGCAGACTGCAGACCCTATGTAGGAGGCGGGGGCGAGTAGGGGGTCGTATACGGCCATCCGTACATCCAGTTCCCTCAAAAAAAGAAAAGAAAAAAAAGCGCTTTGCAGCAGCAGCAGAAGCAGCCGTGCCGGTGAACAAAAGAAGCGCACCCGTTGCTTCAGACTCCCCAACAAGATGTCCTCGCACACAAGCCACGCCTGACGGCATGTTAGTGGGAGCACACAAAAGACCCCCACCTTCCAACCCCCTCTTAACAGACGCAAATAAGACTTTGCACGTATAGTTTTTCTAGCAAAAGTAACTGCACATGTGCTTTTCTTGCTCCCCCACCTTTTTTTTGTTTTATTCCTCAGAGTCAAAGTCAAGGTTGGCCATGTGTGTGCACAAGGATGTGAATGACAAGGCAAACTCTGCATGAGGAATATGACACTCTAGCAAGCCTTGCTCCCTCCCTCTTCATCCTCCGCCTCCTCTTCCCTAAAATGTTTTCCATCTCCACGCGCGTTAAATAAAAAAGGTTTTCCTCTCAGCACAGCATGATGAAAAAAAAAAAGAGAAAGGATGAACAATTCTCCATGGTGAGAATGTGTGATGGCATGTTCCCACGTTGGGAGAGAATTTCATCAGGAGGATTTTATTCTTTGCATGGTCATTAAATTTTACTTTTGTTTTGCCACACTGATTGACTTTTGAAATTTTGAGAATGGAGAGAGAAATTTTGCAGCTGAAACACAAAATTTCAGTTAACCCTCGAGAGAAAGACAAGCCCTTGAAATGTTGTTACATTTGGAAAGTCTTCTAATTGTTATTGAAAAATATCTTGATAAAATCTGTACATTTCAGAACTGCCATCCCAAATGAGATTTTAGCATATTTAGTATATATATAAAAAATCATGTTAAAATACCTGTGTGGACAAAAAATTCATGCTTTAAAAAATAAACAAAAACAAGTTTGAATCACTTATTTGACCCTTTTGGGCCACCGTACTATGCACGCAAAATGTTATTTGTAATCCTAGAGAAAAATATACAATATATTTAAAATGTAAACTTCAAATAAATATAAATAGCCACACATTTGTGTGTGTGTGTTTTTACCTTTTTGGGCACCGTACTTAAAAAAAAAAAAAGTCAAAACAATAAAAAGATGAAAGATTTAATGGAGAAAGAGGTACCTGCTAATTTTCTCCTTAATTTGTACTTGCGCTTGTAACAACTTTTGGACTGTTTCAGCATTTCTGGCCGTGATATTCTTTGGCAGAGAACTTGTGCCTTTTACTTTCTTCCTCGCCACATTGGGACATTTGTAGCCTTTTGGTCACAATATTTCATTGGGTGGAGAATTTCAACGCCGTTGGACTTGCGCCGCTTGTCTACAGCGCTGAAATTCTTTATGTGTGTAATTCGCCAACGCTCAAACTATCATCTGTCAGAAAACGGCAGTTTGTTTACATTCATACTCGTGTTGTGAATGTGAGCGATGTCATGCATGCTCCGATTGCAAGATTAAAATGATAATATCCCGGCCATAGACAGCGACAGCTTCGCACAAGTGCAACAAGAGGATAGAAAACGGCACTTCCTTTATGCGAAATGCAAATGTAAAGGGAGCACTTGTATATTTGAATTACAAAATCATATTTTATTTAGAGCACTTTGTTACAGCTGCGGTTGTTGTTAAAGTGCACTAGAAATCAAGTTGAGCTGAGAAAAGTTTGCCTAAAGCCCTTTTGTAATCATTTATTTTGAGATGTAAACACTGTGAGCTGCTAGAGCCTCCCCCCAAAAATGAAATTAAAATAAATTAATTAAATCGTTAACCTCTCTTGTGCAATGGTAGCTGGAATTCTAAAGTTATGTGTATTTGTATAAGATTATTTGTTTATTTTTTTGCATTTAAAGAAACATGTTACACTGGAAAGTCACCAAAATTGTTATGAAAATATATTTTTAAAAAATCCACAAAACTTTGAAATGTTTTCACACATGAGATGTTAGCTTCTTTTTTTTTTAAATTATACAATAAATAAATAAAAACAAATTTAAATGAACAAGTTATTAGTTTAAAAATGAAAAATGAAAAAAAAGATCATGTCAAACATGGACTCTAAATGGCAGCCAACTCAGAAATTAAGTTTATAATGAAATTTTATTTTATAAGCAAATTATCCCTGCAATTGCATTGTGGCAAGAAACGAAAACGTGTCAATATGGAGCAGGTGTATAATCACAGTCTAGACGGGGGCCAAGTGGGCGGAGCTAATCGGGAAAAGGCTTCTCCAGGAAGGCGTGTGTTGGTGTGAGGCCGGGATTAAAGCACCCCTCTTTACCCCATGACCCCCTCCTTAAAAAAAAATAAAAAAAACAGCAGCAGGAGGAGAGCAGTATGGCGTGATGCATGCAATCGCAGAGGAGGGGAGGGGCCGGGAATAACCACCGTTCTGCCCCCAATCCTCAAACTCTGCGAATGGACGCTGTACTAGTGCCGTTTGTCCGAGAGGTCGCGTGACCTCATTAGAAAGGGGTGGGTGGGTGGGGGGGGGGGTGCTATCTACTGGGATCCGATCGATATGAAGACCCATGATCAGGTTTCTGCCTTGACTACAACTGTGTCTTACGATAGGAGCATTTTTCTTGTTACTAGTACCACTTTTGGCCTGCTAGCATAACTACAGAAAGGCATTGGATCATTTTTTTCCATTAACCTCGCACTAGCACACTTTGTACTAGTACGCTTTGTGCTCACCAGTAAGACAATTCATCACGCTAGTATAGCTGCACTACTAGACTAATAGTTTTTACCACTACCATATGTCACTTCTGCACACTACTGTACTAGTACAACTTTGCCATACTAGTAAGACTACAGGTTAAATTTTTATGATCAGCAAATGTCCAGCTCCGACCTGCATTACTAGTGAGGCAAAACTACTTGTCTGCATTTTTATGCTACTAGTAAGCTACAGGAGGATACTAGTAACTAGTTGGACCTAGTGTGTGACACATGCCTCCTGGTTGGGTCTAGTAAGTTTTGAGTGAGTACTAGTAGGCCAAAAAGTGACATTAGAGGTGGAAAATACGTTACAGTCATAGATTTTAGTAGCGTGCTCTCGTTGTTGCACTAGCGCGTTCAATCCTCGATCTATATCAAGGATATGGAATAAATGCTCAAAGGGTTGTGTGTGTGTGTGTGTGTTACAGGATACTTGTGAAAGTACAAGTGAGGTCATGTTACTGATTGGGACCATCTGGTCGTCAGAGTGGTCCCCACTGTCCTTTCCTCCCCCCTCTCTGATGATGAAAGGCATCTTTGGGTTACTGTGCCTCCCCACATTTACACACACGAGGCCTTTCTTTGTCCGCTTTTGTAGGCTATCCGTCCATCCACGCGGACGCTAGCCGCATCTAAAAGACGTGTCCCCGAGTCCCAGACGAGTGTCCCTTTTCAATGTCCACCAGCAGATGTCCCTATTTTTTTTTCCCCCTCTTGTAAAAAAAAAAGGCGCGTGTTCTGCACAAAGGGACTCGCCCGGCCAGCAGCACGTGCTCAACAGGCGATGATGTCAGGATCCTTGCAACAAAGAACTCGGCTTGCTCATTGGCAAGATTCCAGTTGAGCTTTTTTGGAGCATTTTTGCAGATGTTTGTTTTCTGCGTGGTAACGAGCTACAGTTGAGTAGGCCGGACCTACTGGATGTGGTGTGGGAAATACACCCACGGGACGTTTGATTAGGTACACCCACGCGTTTGAGATGTGCTGAAAATGTCAAATCACGCTCCATTTGGATGGCAGCAAAATTATTTGGGGGGGGGGGGGGATTTGCTTGTATGCAACACTTACCTGATGGATAACTCTAGAAATTGATGATGATCTTTATAATATTTATTACTGTCCAGAAATAATCATTTTAAATCATTCTCCCCAAAATTTTCATTTGATTTCACATTCATTAAAAAAAAAAATAATAATAATATATATATATATATATATATTAAATTCAATTATTTATGCTTACTTTTTCTGTCAGATGACCTTGGGTAACCTTAACATTCACATTTAAATTAACATGGAAACCAAAGTCAAAATTACATTAAATTGAAAGGAAAATTGATAGGAACAACACAAATAAAACAGCACGCCGATGATTTTTAATAATGTAATATAATGTAACTAAAAACACACAACTTAAATGTTAAAAAAAAAAAGTTCAACATCAATAGCTTTTCTACTTTCTAGTTACAACAGCAGCAGTTTGAAGAGTGAGAATCATGTGCTATAAAAAGACTAAAGATGTCATATTTTTATTGCTTTGGTTCCATTTGAAGAGCCCCAGAGGCTGCTTAAACCCCACAATTATGTGGCCTGTCACATTGACCCATGTCAATTAACAAAACAATGAAATGAAAAAAGGACATATTTGGATGATATCACTAGTATTTTAAATATTACATTTAGTCTTTCCATAAGCAACTCATTACATTTGCAGCATTACTGTCAGCACTTTTGGGATTATTCCATTGAATCTGCCTGCAATGTTTTGTTCCACGCACGAAAAAGTGCATTCACATCATCTGCAGTGCAAATATATATACTGTACTATTCAATACAAACTGCTTCAAAGTGACGGGATGTGATATATTCACGAGAAAATGATACAATGATAAAAATGTCTTGCTTGTTTTTGGTGGGGGATATAACCTATAATACAAAATACAATTTGTGAATTAAAAAAATACCCTAAACATTTTCTACAAAAAAATATATACTTTAATAAAATACGAAAAATTGCCAAGAAACCTACAATGAATAATATTTATATATTTTAAATATAAATTTATTAAACTCAATATATAATTAAAGATCCTGAAAAACTACAATAAAGAATACATTTAAATATGATAATGCATAAAAATAGCATTCAAAAGTATTAGAAGATCCTACAATAAATAAAAATAAGAAATTAAAAATAATGATACTTGAAAAACTGTCACAACAATAAACAAATAAATATTGTTTGGTATAACACTGGCGCTGATGTTGCTGTCATGTGGGAATATGAGTCAGTGTGGATGACTTCATTGCTTTTTGCAGCTATTAGGTCACTGCAACTCAGAACCCCCCCACACACACACTCCCCCTCACCCAATCCTCTTCCCTCCCTCCATTGCCTCAAATCAAAATGAAGATGATGAAGAAGACGATGAAGGCTCCTCACTTCAACGCTTGCTTCCTGGATGCTGATGACCTCATGCGGGTGACATCACTAACAACCTGGGAGGAAACGCACACACACATGCACACACTGTGATATATTTGGACGTGATATGACAAATTAAAATAGTGTTGACGTCCATGCTGCACAGGTAGAAGTGACAAATTTATTACTGTATGTAGATTTTCATGTATTTGTACTTTAATTAAGTATCTATTTTTCTGACTACTTTTCACTTGTGCTCCCTACATTTGAAAATTCTTCCAAACGAAGCTTCAAGTTGTTTAATGCCACTCCCAATTAAAGTTTACTGTTCAAAGGAAAAAAAAAATCTTACACTTTTGTGTACTTAAAACAAACATATGGCTTAGACTTTCAGTCTGCAATTTTTTTAGTGTGGTTAAAAGATAAATAAATAAATAAATAAATAAATAGATAAATAAATAAATTCCCAATACATATCAATTGGTGTCATTTACGATTTTCACTAGGGGTCCACCGTACTAACAAAAATTACATTACAATAAACTAACAAATAAAACGTGTACTAGAAAAATCAAACATTTAATATTTCAATAAAACGATAAGAAAAAAATACCCTTGAAGTCTAAAATACATAATAAATACACGTAAAATAATGGATAAATATCGATATAGGGGGGAAATACGTCGAAAGTTTTCCTACTAGTGAGGATCAAATAATGTACTCGTCGCTAAATGCGGGATATTCGTCAATCTGAAATGAATGCGGAAACGCCTTGGCATGAATAATGCACCTGGTTCCCGCCCCCCCAATAACCCCCTTGATTGCCAATTATGTCCACCAGGTGGCACTGTGCAATTAAGCAAAGCTAGCGAGCAGGCCCACTCCCACGACACGCTCACTCACACACTCCCTCCGTATGCGTGTTTTCAGTTTTTGCTGTCAGTGTGCACTAAAGCGGCTTCTTCCCTGGATTCAACGCGGGGATTTTTCCTCGCGTGTCTGCTTTCTTCTGCTGTGTGACAGTGGGCCCACTGCGGCGTTGCTGTTGTTGGACGCGTGGACACCCAAAACGCGTGGAAAGGACGTTGGTTTGCAAATTAATCCCGAGGAAGATTCGAGAAAAGTCAGGTAAGGTTCCCCGCTTTGGGACGTGCGGCGGGTTTTTGGTGTTTGCTGTTTGTTTCAATTTGCAGGTTGTGTAGTTAGTGACGTCATGAACTCTGCGACCTCATCGCGTTAATGTTGTAGTGAGTTTCCCAACCGCTAAGTGGCGCCAGGGAACTGCTTGACGGACTTGTAGGTTGTGTTATGATCGACAGAGGGCGCCACAGAGGCGCCAGCAATTCATGTAAATTCAATGGAAAAAGAGAAAGATAAAGGTGACTGTAATGAGCTACAAATTATGTCATGAAATAAATAAAATTATATGGTAAATGGACTGATTTTTATATAGTACTTTAACTACACCATATGGTGCCCAAAGTGCTTTACACCTTATGCCTCACATTCACCCATTCATACGCAAACGCACACTGATACACCAGAGGTTGGCTGCTGCCAAGCAAGGCGTTGCCAGGTCCACTGGGAGTAAATTGGGGTTTAGTGTCTTGCTCAAGATAATAGTAATTTAATACATTCGTTCGTTTGTTTGTTCATTAATAGTAATTAAAACCCTAACCAACAAACATAAGAAAATAAAGCTGACTAGATAAAAAGGAAAATAACAACTATTTCATAAATAAATTAACTTAATAATACCTTAACTTAACTAACATGTAAAAAAAATAATAAAAAAAATCAAACTGAACCAATGTTTTTTTTTTAATTACTAAAACTAGTGTGAAGTATAAAGAAAAAA
The DNA here is from genome assembly GCF_054856555.1 of Leptonotus elevatus. Taxonomy (NCBI): domain Eukaryota; kingdom Metazoa; phylum Chordata; class Actinopteri; order Syngnathiformes; family Syngnathidae; genus Leptonotus; species Leptonotus elevatus. The sequence goes on from NC_141244.1 coordinate 18,254,080, forward strand.
AGGTGAATACAATTTCCTAAAATAATTTCATTCAAACCCTATATGAAACCAACAAATCCCCCAAAAATGAAAAAATCTGTTAAAAAAAATAACTCTAACTAAACTTAAAACTAAAGCCTAAATTAAATGTGAGAGGAAAAAATAAATGTGACCAAAAATGTATTAAACTAAAATAATTTAATGAGTTAAAAAATATTAAACTAAACTTAAGCAACAAATCTCGGTAAAACAAAAACAAACAAAAAACAATTTATGATATTGACAAAATGAGAAAAATTAAATATTTACTAAATGGTAAATGGGCCGTTTTTTATATAGCGCTTGAACTACAAACACAAAATACACAAAATGAAAAACTACCAAATGAATGAATAAATACAAATAATTAAAGTATTACAAATTATAACAAAACTAATTAGAATTATTATTATTATTTTTTTAAAGTAGCTGAAATTGTTTGATTAAATTGGCTGACCAATTAATCTCACTGGCCCTACAAATAATGCCTTTTTTGTTTAATTTTATTTAAACTTAACTAAATAAACTAATAATTAAATGCTATTAAAATAGAAAAATAACTGATGTCTAATGTTAACTATAAAACAAATCTAAAATAAAAATGTATTTGAAACTCTTCTTTATCTATATGAGAGCTGTACTTTCACAATTAAAATGCATTCGATGCCACTAATATTCAAAATACAAATCTGACCCTATAGAAAAGCAGTTTAATTCTCGCAAAGGCCGCCTCCTCATCATCCTCCTCCTCTTCCTCATCATCATCAACGAGCTATTCACAGTAAAACCCAATGTATACATTAAGTGTTTGCACTGCATGTTGAACCTTCCTCCCTCAGGTCAAACAACTATTGTGTGCATGCCCAAAAAGTTCCTCTTGATCCATACCTGTGCCTATTGATAACCGAGCATGACTGTAGACCATCGTAAAGTGTTGACACGTCACATATTTGGCTTTCCAAGTATTGTCGAAAAGATGCAACGGGGATTTTGAGAGCTTGTTGGCCTTCTTTGTTGGAAAGGAGCCTCGCGGTGTGTGTGCGTGCGTGTGCGTGTGCCTGAAAGGCCACGCCCTCGTGCTTGGCGGCCCCACCCAGGAAAAGAAAATGACACTGCAATGATAACATGTCACTCCGTGTGTGAGTTGTTGCTATCGTAACAAGACTACACTTCTTTGAATTATTAACACGTGAACAACGAGTTTTCTGTTACAAATTTGCGTGCCAGAAAATGGAAATGAGAATGTCAGCAGCATCATCAAACACTGTACTTGAGTAACAAGTACATTAAAAAAAAAATAAAGAAGTAAAGATTCAACATAGTACCCAAATGCGCTTCTTTGGTTTCGGTGCAAAGGAGAATTTGCCGTTTTAAAACTGATAGCAAGATTTGAATGTAGCCTCACTTCACTCAAAATATTTATGTATATTAAATGTGATATTGTTTATTGCAATACAGAATAATGTATAGCTAAAAAAATTACATGGGGAAAAGGACCTTGAAAATTATACCTACAAATCGCTGTACTTTTATTTAAAAATAAAAGAAAATTGGGAAGTCAGGCTTCCAAACCAAAGCGTACCCCCCCCCCCCCCCAGCTCATTAACCCCCACCCCCGCCCCTTCTTCTCTAAACAGACATTTACATTTCAGGCTGACATTCCTGTGTGTGAGAGTCAAAGACGACAGACACACCTTTTGTGTTGCCTGTGTGCCTGCTTGGAATGTTGCAGGCCCGACTCGTGTTCGCGTCTCGCCCCGTCTGACATGTTACATCACAAGTCACTCCACGCACAAACGCTCTAATCAGATCTTTAATCTAGAAAGTGTCAACTGAGCTGGATTGGGATCACTTTCGAACAGTTTACATTAGGAACGGACGAGTGTCGCTGTCATGCCACATTGATAGAAAGTATTGATACTTGACAAAAAACACAATATAACTGCCACATACATCAACTGGAGCGTTTCATGCAGATCGTTGAGTTTTCCTCTGACCAACCAATCGGGACGGATAAATGCGGACATGAGGACCAATCTGAAACGTGCTTAGTTAAAGAAACGGTCCCATTGCCGATATAGTTGAAGTTATAAGACCCTGGGCAGATTAGATTGACATAGCAACATCAACATGAAATCTGATTGGACAAAAAAAACTGAAATCAGGTCAGCCAAGAAAAAAAAGACTGTTTGGAATAAAATTGTATGGAACAAATGTTAGAATCTAGCTAATGTATCAAATCTTTCAGTATTCACGATAAAACCCCTTTTTTTTTTTGTTAGCCATCACATGGGCTGTAGTTGAAGTAATGCAGAGATACTCACATGCTAACTTTGCTAGCCCACATGCTAGCACTGGTAAATTCACATCTATGAGAGAGAGATAAAAAAAAAAAAGAAGAGATTTCAGAGAGAAAAGAAAATAGAGCTTCCTTGATGCCAATTTTAGATAACACAAAATTGTTTGGTCATTTCGATTATGAAAGATCACACCAAAAATTGGCAAGGAACCGAGCCCTAATTTGAACAGGAAATTGGCCATTTTGCTTTGACACAGCCATTTTGGCTGAATACTAAAATGGTAAAACTAGTTCCTGACACCAGTTTGACCGATCAACATGAAACTTGGTTAGGATGCATGTCAAATCTGAAGGAGCCATGTCAGAAATTGAACAGGAAGTCGATTGTTTCGGTTTGACGTCAATGTTTGATGATCATCTAACTAACAGTCCAAGTTGTAGTGTGACTCCGTAGAACTTCCATGGAAAGCCAATTTAGGGGGGAAAGGAGGAGGAGGAAGTTTACAAGTGTGACTGCTGCTTTCCACTCGGCCTGCCACCACCAGACCAAACCAGGACGAACTGTCTTGGTCCATATTTAACTAAACACACACACACACGAGCACACACGTATATGCATGTCTTTGTGTCCTCTTCATCTCCATGGTTCCATTAACTCCACCCAGAGAGAGAACCCATATAAAAGCAAAATCAACATCTCCTCGTTGAGACTTTGAAGATTTCACGTGTGACTGTTTGGATCCATGATTGGAATATCACAAATTACTGGATTTTTTTCTCTCTCTCTCCATTTTCGGATTCAATGGAGCACCAGAATGTCTTTCAAGAGGATACAGGCGATTGTGTACACGGGATGTCTTTAAGGAAGTGAGCATTGTCTATTATTATTATTTGATTTTAAATATAGATACATAATGTTGTGGCCAGTGAATGTTAATATTTTGAGTACTTAATGTCACAGAAAAAAATTACATTAAATTTGATACATATGTAGATTTATTTCATGCTTGATGATTTTGTGGTAATAAAACATAAGGGGCCCTAATACATATCCCTGTGGCACACCATCTGGAAAGATTTTTTTTTGACGTTTTGTATCAACCCAAACCATAAATCATAAGCCAAATGATACAATATTGATAGTTTGTCCCACCAATAGCTATGCAGTATTGACGGTGCAGCATCCAATAGGGATGATCTTGATATTTGTATGCTGATATTTTTTTCTTGCCCCCAGTACATGTGCAGTTGACAGTTGATGTGTCAAAACTGTATCAATGCAGTTTCATGAGCGTTTGTGTGTAGTAGCCTTTTGTGTATGTTGCTGCTCTGCATTGAAGGTTTAGAATGACCGTAGCATCCATCGCTGACTTGTGTCTTTGTATTGTATGTTAGCATTAAGCTAGCAGACGTGTTTATTAAACCGAATGATACGATTCGGTTGGACATTTTTGTATTTGGTCGCTCTATATTGCAGATTTTCCACCTGTCACAGGCGGCGAGTCTGGAACGTAAACCCCCGCGATAAACAGGGTTTCACCGTACTAGACATTTGCAGACGTTCAGTAGGATGCGTCGGATTAGTGTCATCACATCTGCTGAGGTCACTGTGTGTGTGTGTGTGCGTGTGCTATCTGGTTAAGTGCAGATAAAGCCCAACAGCTGCACTTCACACACATGCAGTCTAGCCTGACTCCTCCTAGTCACCTCCCTCAGTCCCTCCCTGTCTTCCTACAAGCCGGAAAGCAGTCCAGTTTTCCAGGCGTAGACACATACTCGCATAACCAGTAAGCGAGCACTCTTCTTCTTCTTTTTCTCCTCCTCCTCCTCGACACGCGCGCACGTCCCAACAAGCTTCTGCCTCCGTTTTGCAGCCCTGAAGAGGTAAGGTCTAAACTTGTGCGTCTTTTTCTTCCACTTTTAATTTTTTTAAGTGTTCCATTTGGCCCGGGAGAGGTCGGCAACAACTTTTAGCTGGGGGAAAAAAAAGAAGCAGGATCATTTGTAAAGTAGGCGCTGGTTAAAAGCTCCACACGTACATGAAGAGCGTTAAATGAGCACGCTGATGTATTAAATGAGCAGTTTTTTGTATTAATGAGCACTTTTCCATGTTGAGTGAGTGTGAAGAGAGCTCATGACTTTGCTCATGTGGGCGTGTGCGTGCACATGTCAGTGGGGCTGGCGGGTGGGTGGCCAAAAAGTTTGACGGCCCACTTAGGAGGCCCCCTCCGAGTGGACTTTTCCCGGCAGTGGGTGTCCTGGTGTGTAATGGTGATAGCGCCGATGATGGTGTACCTTGAAGGCATCGTTTTACTGTGGTTGCACCGCAGGGTAAAAAGTACAATGAGAACTTCGATGATTCCGCATTTGCCAACTGGAATATCCTGTTTAATGGCAAAATAAGAAGAAAGAAGAAAGAGAGCACGAATGTTGAAGTTATTGAATTGCGTCGTGTGTTGATAAATTGATTTCATAATTTGCGATTGGGCTCACTTGGAGCCACCATCCTTGCATTCTGCTGTAGTATCTGTGACTTGAGCGTGTGCGGCTTTAAAAGGCGGGGCTTGCTTGGCCTGGTGAGTGATGTGGGTTTCAGCAAAATCAAGCTGTTAACTTGCTAGCCTGAATGTTGTGTGACTGCTGTTGCCATAGAAACTCGTGTGATTATGTTTAATACATGCAAAAAAAAAACAGAACTTAAATTGGAAAAACATTTTCACTAACAAAAGGAACTGAAAGAGACTATTTTTATAATTATAAAACTACCTAATTATAGTGTAAATGACACTCACTTTTGTCTTTGTCAGTCTCATAAATAAGCTTTCATGGTTGATTTAAAAAAAAAAAATTTTTTATTTTGGTATTATTACAGGTCATACAGAAGAATGAAGATGACATTTGGGAATTATAGCTTATCTCGATATTTACTTACTTTTTTTTTCTTGCATTCAACAAATACGCCATGTATTAACCAGCGAAGCATTCTTTTTATTTGCCTAATATTTATATTTTTTTGTTCTCATAAATCAACAAATTATTAAATGAGCTGAATAACTTCCTTTTTATTTTTTATTATTATTTTATTTTTTTACAAGTCAGTGAAGCAATTTTAGTTGAATGAATGCAACAAATATTGCAGGACTCCTGTTAATATAAATGCTCAGTGGGCCTAACATACTTGGCCCAGCCACGTTCAAGCGTTGCGGTCGTCGTCATTGCGCAAGTAGAGCATTTTTCATTCATCCACAACCACCAAACGAGTTGCTGCAATCAGCAATACAAAATCCACCTTAGCTGTAATCCTGTTGCTAGGCTGCTGCTGACTGCCATGTAAATAAACGCCCAGCCACAACCACACCCAAATTAGGACTTCCTCCTCGAGGCTCCTAGAGTTATGTCAAATCTTCTTTGATAGTAAACGGAAATGAATGCCAAGTGGTGCAGTTTAGAAAGGAAAAAAACGTTAGGGCATCAACATTTTAGGTGACTACATAGCAGAAATAAAATAACTGTGGCTTCCAACTCAAATGGCAGACAGGCTGTACTGGATTATTCAAATGTTAGCAAAGTCTGCCAGCAAGCGGAGGAGATCAAAAGGATTCTTTTTTTTTTTTTTTACTGCTCACGTCATGCAATTTCATCATTTGTGGGGCACCTTCTCCTCTGCCCCAACACAAGCTCCAGAAATTGAATCATATTAAATGCTTTGTTTTAGTTTAGTTTTATTAGTTTTAGTTTAACAGAAAAAGCTATTTTACTTATACTTTAAACATATACAGTTCTTTTAATTTTGATGTTGATGTGATTTTGATATTGTAACTTAAAATGTGTTCATATATTTCTAATACATTTTTTAATTTATTGGGAAGAATAAAACAAATACCAGTAAAATAAACGACTTTACATCTACAGTCACCATGTTTTTGTTCTATGATTAATATAAATTTAAAAAGGAACTGCAAATATTTTTCTGACAAATGTCATTAAAAAAATAATTTAAAATGATTGGCTAATTCATTTTTAAAACTGATTTGAATGATTACATTTAAAAGCAGCATGAAATATATATATTTTAAAATGTGCAAATATTATATCAGATTTTTATTTAGTTGATTTATTTAAGTTATTTCTAAATCTTCATCTACAGATGCCCTTGTTCATCTGTCCATTTAAAAAAAATAAAAAATTCCGAATGCGTCATTTGAGGACCCAAGTTGGAGCCAGCCAGGAAATGCGTCCAGCCTTCCTCAGTAGAATAATAGAGGTTGTAAAAAGTAAGAATAACAGACGCTGGCGTTAAATTGAATTGGGCCTGGAGGATTGTGGAAAGTTTTTACTATTTAAAAAAAAAAAAAAAAAAAGTCTCCATTGTCAGTGTAACAGGGTTCATGCTGGCTATGTGCAGAACTGTACACTCAGTCTCCATTTTGTAATCACTATTATAGCGATTTTTATATAGTGGTTGCTTCCTAAAAATTCCACTAAAAATGCAGATAGTGATGAGGGTGTAGAGAAGTGAGTGAATGAATGAATGATTCTGAATGCAGTCACTGCTTTAAGTCAAGGTACTACTTTTGTTATTTCAATTTTTGTTTATAGCAGTGAATAAATCTTTTAATTGATCTCAAATGTTTGGCTAAACGACTTCATAATAATAATAATAATAATAAAGAATGACCACATGATCTTCTTTGCCGCAGTGACCCACCTGATCCGAAACCTTCGCCATGGAAACGTCGAGCCAGAGACGCAGCGCGCGCGGCGCCAGTTCGCCGACCCGAATCACCCGCCTGCAGGAGAAGGAGGACCTGTGCAACCTAAACGACCGACTGGCGGTCTACATCGACAAGGTGCGCTCGCTGGAGTCGGAGAACGCCGGCCTGCGTCTGCGCATCACCGAGTCCGAGTCGTACGTCAGCCGAGACCTCAGCGGCATTAAGGCCAAGTATGGAGCCGAGCTGTCCGACGCCCGTAAGACCCTGGACCAGGTGGCAAATGAGCGGGCGCGTCTGCAGCTCGAGCTGGGAAAGGTCAGGGAAGAGTACAAGGAGCTCAAAGCCAGGTAAGGAGGCTTGGACTTTTCCTTTCACATTTTCAGGACTCAAGAACCACATGCCCGAGGACATACAGGAAGTCGGACATTTTGGTTTGAAGCGGACATTTTAAGATGCGTCTAGTTTTGAGACTTTACAGTAACCGACCCAAATTGGAGAAACAAATCGACATCTTCAGGCTTGCTACGCTATGCGATAATGTTTGGACCGATGTTGTCTGGAGTCTTGCCAAGAGCATGCGGGATGTCGTCAAATTAACGTCTCCCGGGGTGTGCGGGAGGCCTCAGGTAGCGCTGGCATCCTAGGAATGTCTTGGAGCAGGGCAAGCACGAGTGGAAGGAGGGTGGAGGTCCGAAAGGGAAACTGTTGCTATATATAGTACAGTGGACTCTCTGAAGTGTTTGTTTTCTTCTTCTTCTCAGCTTTGTATTTTTCAGTGGTGGTCTTTGTAAAGGCAAACTGGTTGTTATCCGCTTCAGTCTTGTGACATGCAATGGGCAGTTGTGGCCTTGGGCTGCTTTGTGTTTGGTCGCCATGGCGACCGGGTAGCCTCGGCAGTCCCTCGTGATTGAGCGGTGACTCACCAGGGCCGATCTGATTGGGCGAGTTTGGAATGAGTGACTTTGTGTGGACAAATTGGAAAGTATGTGTTCCCTTGAATAGTAGGCGTCGCGCCGGGCCGCGCGCCCCCCCTCGGGCACAAGCTCGCGCTGCTGCTCCTAATGGTTCCTCATTGAAGGTTGTTAAATATGGAAATAAGGAAGGAGAGGAGTGCTGATGTTCAACAGAAATTTGTCATCTTTTTCAGTGGGTTTTTTTTCATCCTAATTTTTAAAGATTTTTTTTGCTGACTATTTCACACACACACAAAAAGAGAAATTTCTGCAATATTAAATATTTTTAACAATAACAATTTTTTATTATTATTATTTATTATTATTATTTTTTAAAGAAAGTATTGCAGTTAAAATGCATGTTAAAACCTTTTAAGTTTTTACAATAAAAAAAAAATCAAATTATTTTTAATTATTTTATCATGGTCTCAAATTTGCAAAAGTAACCTCTCAAATTAATATTTTTTTTAATGTTTTAATAATAGTAAAAATATATTTTTTTGTAATGTGTTAGTCTGTCTCTCTTGTCTATTTTATCTAATCTACGGTGTCTATCTAATCTTGGATACATATTACTTATTCTATCAGTTTCAATATTTAAACAAATAAAAAAAAAAAAATAATAAAAAAATTTAAGTTTCTGTGGTAAATTAAGATTTCTATTTGAAAAATTTAAATATTTTCACTCACATTTTATCTTTACTTTTCAGTTTTCAAGTATTATAATTATTTAAACTTATTTGAGGTGCGTTCAAGTTTAAAAAGATCATTTCTGAGCCTTGAGTCACTTTGATTGATTATTTATAGGTGTTATGTTTTGTATTGTTATGCTGTTGGGTAATAGTGTCGTTAACATTGATTGGCCTCCTGCTTCTAGTTGAGTGTACGTCAGGCAACGTCAACCTTTCATCCACTTATTTGATGGTTATCAGTTGGCCATTCACCAAGAAGGATTTCTCTGGTACCTGTCAGTCAGTCAGTCAGTCGGGCGGGCGGCGGCGGTTTTAGGGCGCGGTGGCAGAGCGGAGGGCGTGAACAAGATTAATGAACACGACATGGCTGAACAAGCTTGAATGTGAAGAGTGTGAATACAAAGGCAACAAAGGAATAGTTTCCTTATCATGTTGCATGTTTTTTTCTGTAGCTCACGTGAACATAATGTAAGTAATTGGTGAAAATTAATTAACAATTTTCCCCGGCTGCTCGCAGGTGAATTCTTAGGCTTGGACTTTGGAACTGTTGTGGGCGTGCGTATCATAACGAATGGTGGCAAATTCTAGGGCTCATACTTATAAATAAATAAATAAATAAAACTGTCAGGATCTGATCAATAACAATTTGGGCAGACATGTTTTTGAAGCGGGAAACAGGACCCATGCCCTGAAATTTAACAGGGCATTATTGGTTTGAAGCAGCCGTTTTTTGCAAATTTTATGGACTCGTATGTTCACTAACTCCTACTGGAGAATTCGACAAATGAGTCCAATTGGAAGCAATTATCCTAAACACACGGACGACATTGTGGGCGGAGCGTGGCGACAAAGCTTGACGATCATTTTGACGATTCTTGAAAAGTTGGGGGAAAAAATGTCACCTCGTGGCACTAAATTGGGTAGACATGAAAAAGTCTCACGCAGCCATGTGTGGAACTTAACAGGAAGTCAGCCATTTTGGTTTGGGGCAGCAATTTTGCATGAATTATTGAAAATTAGCACCATCGCCAGCTTTATCATTCAACACAAAACGGATCGCAAGAAAAAGTCTTAAGGACTCATGTCCTAAATGAAACAGGAAGTCGGCCATTTTTGATGGCTAGGTTTTGTACTTTGCTTTCCAAATGAGCCTCAGTCGGAAGCAAGCATCTGAGGTTGATGCTAACTTGTGAAGCTTTCCTTAAGGATCGGCCCTGAAACGGTGTCTGCGAGGACCCGTTCATCTCTGCTTGTCGTATTTTTCTTATTAAAGCTCACAGTAAGGGATTGTTGTCTACTGTGGAAATGTATAGCAGATGTGTCCAATAGCTGTTCTCTTTGTAGGCTAAATGAGGAGATTCGGTCTCCACAACTTTGTGACGAGTGAAGTTCTTGGCAGGATAGTTTATATTGTGGGAGTGTGTGCGTGAGCGTTTATAGAAGTTTCCATGGAAGTTTGGAGTCAGCTCAGCCCTCTGTGAGTCACCGTAAATCAGTAAATCATTGTAAGATGGCGGATGAACGTTCCCAGTGGGCCGTGGGTAAAAAGCTGGTGCGTTTCCATTCACTGTGGCTTCTTATGTAACATGCGACTGCGTTTTAATCTGAACCATCGACGGGTAGTTTCAGTCGACGTTGTAAACTGCACCAGCTTTGACTTTAAGGGAAATTATCCACTGGAATTTTCTTGACGAATTGATTCGTCTATTGAGTGCTCACATTCGGGCGTTTGACAATTAACTGATTGTACTGTACTGACCTGCGTGACTTTTATTGTGTAAGTGAGTGTAAACTAATTGCGGTCACAAAAAAAAAATCATCTAATTCCACCTTGGGCTCGTCGGACAATGGCAGGAAAACACCATAAAAAATCAGCACCACATTTTTTACAATTTTTTTTTTTAAACCTGCACGACGGCTCCTTTGTGGTGAATTTGATGGGATCTGTTCTCTATATTAACATTTTTATTATGATATGATAATCATAAGATTAAAACGAGATCATGGCGTTAGTGAACGCGTAAAACGAGTCAGGACTCGTGACTCATTCTCTATTGAATCGTTGCAAAACCACACGGGATTGGCACAAAGGCGCCTCGTATTACGCACACGCACGCGCACACTGTTGAGCGACTGCGTGCTTGCTAAGCTACAGTGTTTGCATATAAATGCTGAAGTTGACTTGAGTTTCTCATGGTGACAACCCAAACAAAAGGCGTCGCTCCGCCTCTTTTTATCAGCAACCAGACTCCTCTACCTTTTTCTTTTTCAGCTCCTCTACCCGCTCTTTACTATTTTGTTGCCCCGCCCCCCTCTACCAACCCCGTCACAGCCTGCGACGCTTGAGGCGTGCGGTGGTTGTTTGAAACTCGAAACAGCGACGGTATTTGTTCTCATCATGAGCACATTTTGCCTGCCGTAGACACACACGCACACAATGACGCTTTTGTCCTCCTCACATACAGTTAAGTGATGGTCATGTGACTGCCTCCGTTTTTTGCTACTTTTTCCGCGTCGGAGGCCTCGCTAGACATTTGAGCTGTGATTGGACCAAAAGATCTATGGAAATTTGGGAGATTTGAGTTTTTTTGGTCCTATGCTTGGATGATGACTCATTGGAAAATCCCACCCACACGCTTATACACACACACGCACATGCTCACCAGATGTGTGTGTGTGTGTGTGTGTGTGCGAGATGAATAGCTGGTAACGCTGCCTCCCTGGTGCCCTAGGGAGCAGCTGCTCACGACCTAAATGGCGCAAACAAGATGGCCTCTGTACCGGCCTGGTCCAGCTGTCCAAGCATGAGGTGACGGCTGGTGTGCCTCGTTGTAACAAATGGTCTCCATAAAAACTCTCACCAAATTGTGAGTGCCAAACCAAATTAGCATCTGTATTTGTGGAGCATACCTGCTTCTAGATCTGAATCATTATTAGCCAAGTGTTGTAATACATATTTACATAGCTTAGCATTCAACGTTTTGCTCATGCTAGCAGGCTTGACGATGAGGCTTGGGTCACCCTGGCAACATCAAAGCAAACCTGGCAGAAGGGGGAAACAGGAAGTAGTTTTTTTTTTCTTGGTGGCGAGTTTCATTTGTGGCTGGCGCGGTGGACAAAGATAGCTGCCTGTGAGTCATCGCTGAGGCTGGGAGGAGAGCCAACACATTCCTCTTCCTGCTCCTCGCATTTCTCCTCTTTTATTCTTTCCCCTTTTTCTGTTCACACTCTCCCACAATGCACCTCTTCTACCCTCCGAACGATGTCGCAGAGCACTCGGGTTACAAACTTCAACCACAATTTAAGAAGAAGAGCCAATGCACACTTTTGAGTGGCAAGCTTCAAAACGATTGGCAACATTGAGTTCTGTACGCAAAGAAACTTGGCAGTTTATCGCCGTCAATCTGTTTTAGGATATGTGCTTCCAATTTGGGCGGTTTCCCCGAGTAGAACTTCGTCAAAGTTGTCCCAAAATGGCTGACTTCCTGTTCAAGTTTGGGAATGGGTCCTTGACACTTTTTTGTGTGTGGCCTGTTCTGATGGATATATCCACCGAATTTCATCTTGACAGGTCGAACTGGTTTTGTGGGCTAATTTCTCATAACGTTCCAGTTGAGTGAGACATTCCACAGTTATTTATTCAGAGGCCCTCTTGTTCCACAAATCAGACTTAGATGATATAAACAGGCTGTCTTGCCTTCGGGAAGTGCTCGCACACAAACACTAGTCAAGATCTAAATAGTACATGACATCAAAGGACACACACACTCACTCACTCAGTAACCCAACGGCATATGCAGTCCATTCTGTTGGCGACTGCAAGTGACACATCTATTAACATTACATCGAACACGGGCACCATGTTGATTTCTCAGTCAGTTTTTCTCCATAGGAAATAATGAATGAAACGGTTACTACACTGGGTGTGCATAATAGTAAGTGCAAAAAAACACACTAAACCCCCCCCCCCCCCCCCCCGCAACCTGAACTCAATTACAAGTTGGAGGCTACAATGTGTTCTTCACATTTTATAGCCATAGCAGTCGTTCGTTTCGTTTCGTTCCCTTCATTTCGGACTTAGTTATGGTTTTGTTTGCTGTCGCTAGTTTCATTTTGTGATGACGTCAACTTAAATAAAAAAGAAGAAGAGAAAAAGAAAAAACATACATACAGAGTCTCCAGTGAACTCATTATAGAGGAACTACCGGTATACAACCATGTGTTAGCATTAGTGTTAGCATTGTTAGCACCACACGTTAGCATTTTTTTTGTCAGTGGGAAAGCAGGTGTCATTTGTCCCATCTTGAGACACGTTAGCGTCTTTATCCGACTACAACTTGTCAGCTGGTCTTAATGTTGAAGAATTATGGGAATTTTGCGAGCAAGCCAAGCTTTTATTTGCAACTGTGTCATGCGCATTTTGTCTGGTACAAACATCTGCTCTGACAATGGCAGTCATGTAATAAATTCAACTGTTTTGTTGTTCAAAGCAAAAGCAACTTTGAAACTTTTAGCAAGGCCACCCCCCCCCCTCCCCCCAAAAATGCTTTTGTGCAAACACACAAAATCAGTCGAGCTCTGTTAGCATTTAGCTATCCTTTTTGATAACGTAGCTTCTTTAGTTCTTGGCCATGTCTGCACTGTTTATGAAAGCCACACTAAGTCACGGTAATAAGATACAATGAAGAGCTTCCCCTCGAAGCAAAACGGAATTACAGAGAGCTTGTTTCCGTCCTCAGTCTTATTTTCATCTGCACACATTGCGGTAAACATGAATTCTCCTCACAGTGGAGCTGGAGCTTAATGGGCACTTACTGGCTAATTTATGGCTAATTGCAGCAGCGTGTTGATGGCGACATGTGGGACATGTGTTAAAATAGCTCTGTGAGGCGTTTAGGGTCATGCGGTGTAAAGCAAGCATATGATTATGAATAGAAAAAAAAGACTAAGAACCAGCAACCCCGGGCACTTCTTGAAAATCATTAACTGAATCATTTGTAGCAAATTTGACTTGGAACAAATGTGATGAATTTTGGAATGTTGGATTCTTCAATTATTTTTCATGTTCATTTTTAATTAATACTTTTATAAAGTACAGCAGAGTGCTATTCCTTATTAAAAACACATTACAACATTATTGTTTTTTTGGGGGGGAGGGCAGTATTATCAAAATATTGCTAAAAGGAACCTCCACATAAGTTAATTTTTTTTATTTGCACATTAAGTAAAATCATAATTTGCAACAACCAAAACATTAAATTGGGACTCACTTTCAGCAGGTTTTCGCCATCCACTGTTATGGTTCACTTGCATTATTCAACTGTGCACTTGAGATGAAATGGTGTGAAAATAAAAAAATAGTCACCAAAACCATCCACGTGTGACATCAGCATTTTGTTGTTGGTGATGTGTTTGGCAGGAACAGCAAAAAGGAGTCTGACCTGGACGCAGCCCTGGCCCGCCTCCGGGACCTGGAGGCTCTGCTCAACTCTAAAGATGCCGCCCTGAGTACGGCCCTCGGGGAGAAGCGCACCCAGGAGCTTGAGATCAAGGAGCTCAAGGCTCAGCTGGCCAAGGTAACCAAAACTTGGGCACAACAGACTTTTTTTTTTTTATGCTCTGTGAGGGCTGGCAGCTCATTATGAATGAAGATAAGTTTGTCCGATTGCGCCACCTAGTGGCACTTCTCATAAATTACTTGCTTTTTCACAGTCCACAGATTTTGCTTTTGTTTGGGGTCTTAAGTTGGAATATTAGTGTTTCACCTGGAAGTGTTTAATAAATACTTAAGTAAGTACTTAAAAAATCTGAAGTGGTCTTCTCCTTTCTTCAGTTTGGCGGTGACCTGGCAGACGCACGTCGTCAACTTCAAGACGAGATGCTTCGCCGTGTGGATGCTGAGAACCGCCTGCAGACGGTGAAAGAGGAGCTGGAGTTCCAGAAAAATATCTACGACGAGGTGCCAGCTTCTGGCAAATTAGCTACCAGCTTGTCATTTTCTGTATGTGTGTTAAATGTGCCTTCCGTGTTTCAGGAAAGCCGCGAGTCCAAGCGTCGTCACGAGACTCGCATGGTGGAAATCGACAGCGGGCGGCAGCTGGAGTTTGAGAGCAAACTGGCGACGGCTCTGATTGAGCTGAGGGCTCAGCATGAGGAGCAGGTTGGATTTTTCAAAGCCGAGCTGGAGAAGACTTATAATGCCAAGGTAAACTGCACCATGGCGCCACCTGCTGTCCAAACTGGGACATTTGTATGCCTTTACAGCAGAATGTGTTTATGTACAGTATATATCAGGGGTCTGCAACCTGTGGCTCTGGAGCCGCATGTGGCTCGTTAGTCCCTCTCCTGTGGCTCCCTGTGGATCAAAAAAAAAAAACAACTTTTTTTTTGTACATATTTACATATAAAATATATTTAAAATACTATTTAAATGAATTAATGATTTTGATTTAAAAAAAAAATGTCAGAGTCCAAATTTGTAAGTTGTCACAAAGAGAGATTTAAGGCAGACGAAAAGGTTTTTAAAATTAACTAAAAATGTTCAAAAAAATTACCTTAAAATGTCAAGAAATGAAGCGGAACAGCAGAAAATCACCATAAAATTTCCATAAAATTGCCCAAAATTTGAATTAAATTAAAATGGTGGGAGGAAAAAATTGTATACACATTTATTTGGCCTAAAATGGCTCTTTTGACAGCAACGGTTGCTGACCCCTGGTGTATATGATCTACACAAGCATCAGTTTGGTTATGCTAATGCTAACTCTTAACGTTAGCCTTTACCCATAGCCTTAGGACTAATACTAATGCTAACCACAACAGCTAATCCTTTACCACTAACCCTACTACTTTCAATATGATTCACATGTCAAATTTAGCGGCAGTCGCTAACCTACATGAACTCTCGTCCCGTCTTCGTCAGCTGGAGAACGCCCGGCATTCGGCTGACAGAAACAGCAACTTGGTGGGCGCCGCGCACGAAGAGCTGCAACAGACGCGCCTTCGAGTGGAGGGCATGACTGCTCAGCTCAGCCAGCTGCAGAAACAGGTGTGCACACGCACAAATGCATCCATCTTGGAAGTTAGTGGCAACTGCCACCGTGCACAATAGAAATAAATACTGAATATACCTTCCCTCTCCCTGCCCAGCTGTCCCTGAGCGAGACAAAAGTACGCGAGTTGGAGGAGACGCTGAGCCGGGAGCGCGACATGATGCGTCGCAGGATGGAGGACAAGGATCGCGATATGGCCAACATGCAGGCGCGCCTGCAGCAACAACTGGACGAGTACCAGGAGCTCCTCGACATCAAACTCGCCCTGGACATGGAGATAAGCGCCTACAGGAAGCTGTTGGAGGGCGAGGAGGAGAGGTGAGCATAGGCCTAAGAAAATAACATCGCAAATAAAATCGAATCTTTTTATTTTTATTTTTTATTTTTTATCTTACACTTGAGTATGACTGCGTATTAGGACCACGTATAATTTATTTATATTTTTTAGAGGGTGAGGGCAATATTCAGAGAAAAAAAATCGCTAAATTTGCCCATTTCTTAAGTCGCAAATTTGTGGCTTTATAAAGTGGCAAATTTGCACACACAAAAAAAACCCACTTAAATTTGCGAGTTTATAAAGTAGCAAATTTGCGAGAAAAATACTCCGAAACTTACGAGAAATACACATAGCGTAGTAGCAATAGTCTAATGTGAGGATTCGTTGGTGGTTAATGGGACACTGTTGACGTCATTCATTCTTCATTTAAACGTTACTCGTCATACACGTCAGCTAGAGCGACCGACAACACTTCCTGATCCCCTATCAGCTGACTAACACTAACCAATCAAATGCTAGCATACTTTAGGTAAATGCAAGTGAATGACGGAGAGCAGCAGATTCGACTTAACCACTTGTACAAAAAAATACCAAAATATAAGAATGTGTAAATAATAATTCTGAAAACATAAATGTGCAAATACATTTTTATTTTAACAAATTAACTTAAATGCCCGCCCTCTCAAAAAAAATAATACACGTCTTACTTGACAAATACTCCATATATGTAAAAAGTAATAAGAACTTAAGTAAAGCATTTTCGTCCAAAAAATACTAATAAAAAATTAACAAACTTTCCTGAAAAAAAAAAAACTAATTCAGACAAAAGTCAAAATGAAATAAAAATGATCATAAGAAATCCAAAATTAGTAAAACCCTGTTGTGAGTTTGGCCTTAGTCAGCGAGTTGAATCCCGACTCCGCCCCCTCCTTCAGGTTGAAGCTATCCCCCAGCCCAACACCCGGCCGCGTGACTGTGACGCGCAGCTCGGGCTCGTCCCACAGCCACACCCGCCTGCTTCACGCCACGCCGGTCCTCACCTCCAGCAGCCGCACGTCCTCCGGAGTCGCCAAGAAGCGCCGTCTCAACGACGACGACAGCGACACGTCCAGCATGGCGGCGGCCGGCAGCACCGTCACCAAGACGCGCATCATGCAGCACGCCGCAGCCAGCGGCCGCGTCACCGTGGACGAGGTGGACCAGGACGGGAAGTTTGTGAGGCTCAGCAACAAGAGCGATGAGGTGAGCGACTCGCCTAAAAGTTGGGGATATTCAAGTGAAATTTCAAGATCAACCGTAACCGTATGCTGGAGTGCAATATCCTGCAAATGTTGGGTGTTGTGTACGCTAACGAGCGTTTGTCACCCGCAGGACCAATCGCTGGCCGGCTGGCAGCTGAAGAGGCAAGTTGGCGGAGGTGCCGCCATCTTCTACAAGTTCCCACTCAAGTACACCCTGAAGGCCGGAGCCTCCGTCACCGTGAGATACACAGACATTTTTATTATGATTTTTTTAAATACCAAAATGCACCTCTTATTGATAACAAAAGCATTTAAGCCTAAAAGAAATGTCAAGTGAAAATAAGCTATAAAATAAATATCTTATAATATATATATATATTTATAAACTATAAATAAGAAGAATAAATTGTACTTAAGAATAAATAGAAAAAGCTTCCAAGGAGTAGTATTGAGTATTTGATTAGATAGAAAAAAGTGCTATATAAATCTAATGCATTATTATTAGCAGCTTAATTGGAGAAAGCGACTTTTGCTACTTTTTTTTCCAGTAAATTAAATTATGGCTGAATAATATTCAATTTTTTGCTAATTTCACAAAATATGTATTTATTGCTAAAATTTATTATTATTATTTTTCCCATATCTTTGCAAAAAATACACTTAGTGCATTTTTTTTGCTTACAAAATTACAAAATCTTGATTGCAGTTTTTTTTCTAAAATCAATAGTGCATTTTTTGCTTACAGTAATTTCCGGACTATAAGCCGCGCTAGCTAAATTTTGGGAATACCGGAGTTTGTTACACATACAAGCTGCACCCGACTGTAAGCCGCAGGTTCCCGCTACTTTATTTTTCATAATGAGGGCGCAAATGGTTTCGCTCTCGTTCTGTCTCTCCTGCTGTATTTGGGCTCACTTGGTTTGTTTTGCTCTGCCTGACGCTCTTGCGCTTCCTTTATAGTGCGCCCCCTTGTGATCTGATGGATAAGCCGCACCTTTGTATTATCCGCAGGGTCGATTGCTAGTGAAAAAAGTAGCGGCTTGTCGTCCAGTAATTACTATAGTTGTTTTTTTGTGCGAAAAGCTACTGCTCAACATTTCTTTTTTGTCTGGCTCGGGTGGTTAGTCTTGTTTGTTTGTTTTAAAAACAAAACAAAACAAAAATTGCCCCCCCCAAAAATCTTTATTTGATGTTTTTTTCCTGCTAATAAACTGCAACTGTAAGTGCTCTATTTTTTGTTAAATCATTGATCTCTTTTTAATTGCTTTTATGTACTGTATAAGAGCAAGTGTTTTTTCCCTCTATTTAATATACATGTGGAAAAAATATCTTTGAAAAATGATTTTTGCTCTTATTTTTCACCGGGTTATTATCCCGCAGCAGTACTACGCCGTTTTTGTTTTTTGGTGGCTGCAGTTTGATGATTGCTCCTAAGTGTGACCTTTCTAACGTTTGCACAGGTCTGGGCTGCGTCGGGCGGTGGAAGTCACTCCCCTCCGACAGACCTGGTGTGGAAGAGTCAGGACTCGTGGGGCACCGGCGACGTCCTGCAGACGGTCCTCATCAGCGCCTCTGGAGAGGTCGGTCGCGTGAAAGTCACACACTTGCAGATAAAAGCTCTTGACTTCTCCTTTTATATTGGAATGACAATGTTGAGATGTTTTTTTTCTCAGACAATTCAGATATTTTGCTTTTTTTTTTTTTTGTCTCTGAATGTTTTTCTGGTAAAATATTTGCCATTTTTCTTTTAAAAACGGTGGATGTTTTTCCCCCAAAAAATTCCACTTAATTTTTACCTCTGAAAATTACATTTTTCTTGTAATGTTATAATTATATATAAACAATGAAGGTTTTTCGCTTACATTTTAAATATATGTCTCCTTAATTCTATAACATTATTGCTCTCAAATGTTGGTTTTCGTTTCAATTGTAAAATTTTGACATTTTACAAAAAATTTATATTTTGCATATTCAAATCCTGATATTTAATAATTAAATGATTTTTCTTTATTTCTCATAAAATAGTCATTTTTCATGTACAAATACTGATATTTCTCGTATTATTACAACATATCCTCTACAACTAGGATATTTTCTCTTCAATTAACCTATTTTCAAATTGGGTTTTGTTTTCTTTTTCTTTTGTTTTTTAAGGCATTATGCATTTTAATTCCTTTCAAATTTCCCCCCAAAAATCTGACATTTCTCCCAGACAATTTGAAACAAATCTATGGAAGCACAAGACGATACACTTTTTGTTTTAAAAAAGTACTATCATCTATCTCCTCTCCGAAAAATTATTAACTTTTTTGACTGTAATATTTTTTCTTGAAAAAATTCTCATTTTTCAGATCTCAATTTTGTCAAATTCAGTCAATTTCTTTTTTTCCAGCATTCCCACATACTGTATGTTATTGTGATTTTTATTCTCACTTTTTTGCCGAGAAAAAAATCCCACATACTTCTTACACCGTTCACATTTGAACTTTCTTAAAAAATTCACGCCTTCCGGGGTATATATCGTCTGATCCTACATTACTTTAATGTTAAATATCAACTTTTCTTCATTCATTTTCAATGGGACTGACATTGACTTTTTTCTAAGTCCCACTTTCCACGCCAAATATTCATGCCTCCCGGTTCAAGTGTTCTTTTTATTCATTTATGTTTCAACTACAAGTAATACTTGGTAATTTCCCTATAATTTATCTTTCAGTTTACTTCATAAACGTTCAGCTTAGCATTCAGCTTTCAGCATTCCCACGCAATTTCTGCAGAAATTGTACTGCGTCAAGTTATTATAGCTCCTGTTTTATTGAGACTATGCAATATAGAAAATAAACCACCCAAAGAAAAAAAGAAAAAATAATCAAAATGTGTGGGTGATGCAATTTATGAGTGTCCTTGAACGCATCATTGCGACCATCATGACTTTTTTTTTCTTGTTCACCAGGAAATGGCCAGCAGAAAAGTGACCCGCACCCTCTTCCAGGAGGATGAAGACGACATGGTAACATCTTCCTCTTCCTCACTCTGAAGTTGAATGTGCAAATTGTGAGTGCGCTCTGCTGCCCCCCGCAGGGAGCTCACAGCACCAGCGGCGAGAACGAGTACAACCTCCGCAGCCGCACAGTCATCTGCGACTCGTGCGGCCTGACGTCGGACCGCGGACACGGCAGCCACGGCGGCGGCGGCGGCGGCCCCGATAGCCTCGTGGGACATTCTTTTTTCATGGCCGACAACATGCCCAGAGAGGTAACCAAGTTACACTTGCTTATTGCCAAATATGTACTTTTTACATATCTTAATTTTTCTTCTTTTTTATCAAATGTACACTATGAACATATCACCCTCTTAAAATAATTGCTTTGGTATTTTATTATTTTTTTGCAAATTTTTTTCCATAAATAATCTCCTTATGATGCAATTTGTTTTAATTATTTCAAGGTGTCGATATTGTAACTTCATTTTGGTATATTAAATATATTCATAATTTTTGTGTGCAAATGTTGAAGTAATTTTTCTTTCTTTTCTTGCAGAGTCGCATGAAGCCTGAGAACTGTGCGATTATGTAAAAGCAGACTTGGCCCCGCCTCCTGTTGCGTAATTTTGGCGCATCACTGCTGGGATGTTTTTTCTTTTCTCTCTTCATTACCACCTTTATTATTATATATTTTTTATATTCACCATCAACTTCTCTGCTGCTTGGAGGTCACCTGACGATTTCAGGAGCTTGCTTGTGTATAATCCACTTACTTTATCTTATTGTATGCGTGCTAACGCTTGTGCTAAAGCTAACAGATAAACCACACACGCACATTTCTGCAAATTCGACTGGGGTTCATGTCGAATGCTGTCCAAAGTCAACACGCACAGATGGTTAACCCCCATACACACACACACGCACACAGAACTTTAGAAAATCAAAGCCACTGCAAAACCCTCACTTTCTCCAATATTGCTATTTATAACAATACATTAGAGTAAAATAAACATTTTTGTTTTATATGATAAACTTGACAAAACAACAGTTCAGAATAGTCATTGATTGATGAGCGTTGATTTACAGAAAGTGCAAAATGGTCAAAATAGCAGAACTATGCATATATATGTGTTGTTAGCCTAATAACTTAGTTGCTTCAGTCATATTTGAATGTTTTCGGAAAACAGGAAGAAAACAATTTTTAGCATTTTTACTGATATTGTTAACCTAATAGTGTAATTAACAGTATTTTTTTTAACTTACTGTCACAATATTTGTACTTGCAAAAATTATTTTTTCTTGTTTTCTGAAAACATTCAAATATGACTTAAGCAACAAAGCTTTGAGGCTAACCTGTATAAGTGTATACATAAGTGAAACCAATGAGGCGCATTGGTGACGTTTTAGCTTCTAAGCATTTATACATTAAGTTTTTGTCTTTTTATTTTGTATTTGTGATGCGCCTGGATAAAAAGTTTCATAATCTCAGGGCAAACGTTTTCTCTATGTCACATTATTTTCATTTCCCGGCTTGACTTTATTTTCCTAAAATAATTTTTAAAGGAGGTGCTTAGAATATTAAAATGTGTCGACTTTTGGATCGGGTGTCCTTGTATGTGCCCGGTGCAACACATGAACATTTATTTGCACATTGATCATGTCTTGATGCTTTTTTTCTGGCAACTTTTGCCTTGATGGAACGTTTGTACTGTAATCGCGCAGCTTGTCAACCAAAGAAAGCATAGCCAACCGCCTATTGAAAAATACTTGATGGCGCTTGTTTTTTTTCCCCTGATGCTTTTTTTTGGGTGATATTTTGTTCCCCTAAAGTGCCTTCCAGACATAAATATGTCAAATGAAATAAATGCTTGCTTTTTTTGATATATCATGTCTGTCTTGATCGAAGCCATGTTCATCAATGTTGGATTATTTTTGTGCTTCTTTTCCAAATATGTAAAAAAAGAAAGCACTTCATTGTTGCGGCGTTAATGAATAAACCACACATTTTTTAAATTTTATTTACAAATATACAACAAAATTATGGTTGCATCTCAAAATATGACCATGTGTGCAAGAAACGAACAACGAAAATGTTGCAAATTTATTTGCAGATTTGACTTTTTGGGCATAAAATAAAAATGATCTCAATTAAATTCTGAACATTTGTATATTTTTTTATTTTCCCATTTTTTAATTGTTTTTTTTTCTTACATTCCTTAATTGTCACATTTTTCATTGCAATTTTATTTCATTTCTAATAAAACTATAATTATGACAAGTTCCTAAAATATTACCTTTTTAAAATGTTTCAATTGCTTTCTTGTAAAAAAAAAAAATTCTGCTCACATACGAAGACTTGATTTGCTAAATATAAACATTTTTAAAATAGTTTTCCTTCCTCTATATTACTACTTTATTCTGTAAATGTTGACCTTTTTCCCCCCAAATAACCAATCATTTTTATTTATAGTTTTCTTATACAATTGGAAGTTTTTCTGAAATGACATGTTTCATTATTTTCTCAATTACTTTGTCATAGTAAAATAACATTTTCTTGTACAAGGCATACACCGCTCACCTATGATGGCTTTTTTTATTTACAAATATACACAAAGAAAACAAATGGTTACATCCTGAAATACATGATCACAAAAAACACTGAACAGCGTATAAGTGGCATCTGTAAGCTGAAAAAAGAAAAAGTGCTCCCGATACTTTCTGCAGTTGAGTAAAGAAAATGCCTTTGACTGGCCAGTCCATGAGGAATATAAAATATTTTTTTTTCTTTCTTTTTTTTAAACATACAATTTGGGGAAGATAAGCAATACTGTAAAAAACAAAAAAAACAACTAAAAAAGTGATTTATTTTTGCTTGCTTGCTTCCGGCAAATTCTTGTAGAAAAGTTTTTGTGCAGTGACTATTTTCAATTTTGACATCATCATAATAGTCATATTTTCTTGTAAAAATTGCAACTTTTCTATTCAAATAATTGTTCCCTTAAAATGTTTTTCCCTCATCATATTACTCCATTCTTGTATGATTACTATTTTAATTTTTTACATGCAGTTTGTGTAAAACAACCATATTAAAAAGTGAGCAAAGGATTTTTGTGCTAAAGTGCATCATGACATAGCGACAAACTCGAGGAAACCAGCCAAAGTTGTAAACAAAAAACAAAAAAATTAGCCAGCTGAAGAGGGTTCGAACCATCCTGACGTCCTCCCGCCAAGTCTTTTCTTTCCACCTCGAGTGTCTTGTGCGGCGTCCCACCCGAAGTGGCGTCTCCTCACCAGTCGTGAAAAACCAGCGTCCTCCACCAGGGGGCGTACGGCGTCTCGGAGGCTGTTTGAGGAGCCTCGCGTGCGTTGCCGTCATCGGCGGGGTCAGCGCGGCGTTCTCTCGGGCGAGGGGGGTCGGCGGAGGGGGGGCAGGTCGTAGTGGCCCGGGATGTGGCTGTTGACCGGGAGGTCATAGTGGCCCTGCAGGTCCTCTTGGGGGGCGTGGCCCACAGAATGCTGACGCTCTACAGGTGGAGAAATATTCAACTGTTAGCTCATTACAAATGGGACTCAGCACACACCTGTCACTATTTAAAGGGAATCTAATCAACCTCAAATACAGTTCAGATGTTCTAATAGGCTTTTCCTGACAGTTTTTGTTCTCAAGCATATTTTCCGAATACTAATTGGAACTGTTCATAACTCCCGTCGTCTTTTTTTTTTTACTGCATATCAGAAAACCCATTTGAACAGGGGTGTGTAGACTTTTTATATCCACTGTATAATTTGTCATGTCTGTCACTCACGTCGTCGTAGAGAAGCGGCGCTGAAGGGCGGCGGTGGGGGTGGCGGGGGTCCGCTTTGGGTGTACGCTCGCCCTCGGGGGACGGCCGACTTCATCTCCATGTAGCTGCTCTCGGGGGGGCAGAAGGGGGGTCCGGGAAGGTCCTTGATGGTGGCGTAAGGGTTCTCGCTATTCAGCGAACTGCTGCTCGCCCTCCCCGCCACCTCCGTCAGTTCTGGAGCAACAATTAACATCACAAATCAGGATTTAGAGGCACAAAAACAAAAATGGTATTGCAGTATTTTTTTTATCTAATATTTATTTATTAATTTTACTTTATATATATATATATATATATATATATATATAATAATTAAAATAAAATATTATAAATATGTATAAAAAACAAAAAGTTTAAACACAAATTGGCGAGGTTTGGTATTTTAATAATTACATAAAAATAAAATAATTTATTAAAATTAAAATAATGAATACATTTGAATATTAATAAATGAGATACATTTTAATCTAAATAAAATTATAAAATATATTTTTTAAATTATAATACTGTTACACCATAAAAAATTGTCTTCTATATGAACATTTTAAATATGTACCAAAAAGTAAATAATTCACGATTTTTTATTCTCGGATAAAAATACTGTATATTTTAGATCACAACTTTCTGGTTATTTTCTAAAGACAACAACAACAACGACAAAAAAAGTTTTCCAGATAAAAAGATTGACTTCTTTGTTGTTTTCCAGATTAGAAAAATAAACTGGACATTTGTTATTGTAGTGTTCTGAATGTCATTTTTTGGGGGGGAAAGAAAAAAAATGAAGATGTTTGTTGTTTTCCTGGGGGAGTTTTTTTTGTTTGTTTGTTAGTTTTCTTGGCCAATTTTTTTTCTTAAATCAATTTTTTTCTGTATATAAAGTAGGTATTTATTTTTTTGTTGTCACCCCTCCCCCTCCCTCCATTTTTTTATTTTTAATGAAAATGACTCAAAACCAACAAGCATTTGAAGTCTTGCAGTACAACTCCGTGCCTCTAGAGTGTGCGAGTGAGCCCTAAATGTGAGGCGCAATGTCACTTTAAAGAGGTCTGCGCACATCCGACCAACCTTTGTTGAAATATTTTCCAAGGCTGGCGCTGTAGCTGTAACTCCTATCGATCCCAAACGCTCCTGTGAACACCAAAAAAATACTTTTATTAGGGAAAGAGATCATATAAAATGCGTTTGAATTTGAAGTTTTTATATCTCCATGTTCAACAAGCCTTCTTGACTCTGCCCAGAGGAAATCCTGTCAAAGATGTTTTATAGCCAGTAAAAGAAGACTTGGCAACACAATAAGAGGGCGATTGATTCGCATCCAACAGACCACAAGAATAAATCAGACTTCTTCTGTTCTGCTGACTTAGGATGGTTAAGTGAAGGTATAAGCAGTGGTGGGAATGTAATGAATAGATTTTGCAGGTATCTTTACTCGAGTATGTAGTTGTTTGACAACTTTTTGACTTTTACTCACAAGCTCAGGCTCAGTTGGTAAAGTCAGCTGTTTAATTCCCGGTTCTAAAGTGACCTTGGGCAAGACACTGAACCCGGAATTTCCTCTAGCTCAGCATTGTAAATGAGAAACTGTTCTCAATTGCCTTACCTTGTTAAAAAAAAAGAAAAAGGAAGCAACATTAAACTTATTCCTTTCTTTGCCAAAATAGGCTAGTTAACTTTTTTTTTACATGAATACATTCAGGGGTACCTCAAGGCACCTGTCAAGGTGATTTTTTTTTTTAGAATAAGGGAGGATATATTTAAAAAAATAATAATCTGAAAATAGGTGATTTAATGAGTAGCAAATATGCAGGGGAACGCTGTACTTTTAGTATCTTGACTTGTAATAAGGGACTGCCTGTGTAAGGGACAATTTTACAGACAAATCAAACGAGATAGAAATACAATTTTGAAAAATTCAGCCCAGACGTGTGAGCACATGGTTGAGCTGTGGTCTAACCTGGCTCTTTATTACGAGCTTCGTGGTGTTTCCAGTCGGCGGGCAGCGTGGCGTTGCTCTCCACGCCAAACAGGCCGCGCCTCTCCCGATCAGTGTTCTTCATGCTGCAGAACAATTGCTTGTTGGTGTTCTGCCCAAAAAAACAAACAAAAAAAAGGACATCAGGAAAGCAGGAGGACCTTGAAGGAGCAGAGTGGAGTGAAGGTCACCTTGATGGTGCGGTCGTGGTTGTTGGGGAGGTGAGGCAGCGGCGGACGGTTGTCCCGAAGAGTGTGGTAGCTCGGGTTCGAGTAGTAGTGGTGGTAGTTGGGAGCCACATCTTTACACACACGCACATGGACAAACAGCAATGAAGTCATATCATTTGCATAACACTCTAGCTTTGTTGTCCATGAATACATTTTCTTTATTGTTTTCAAAATCAAAAACAGGGGAAAAAAACAGCTAACCATTTTTTTCCCCTTTTCAACATAATATATTTTAAAAAAAATCTTCTTTGTTTCTGGATAAGAATGTAAAAAATGACATCACTCAAAAGTAAAAGGAAAATTGTTGTCTTCTTGATAACCATAAATAGTTTTTTTTATTTTGTTTTTATTTTAAACTGTTATTATTTGCTGTTCTTGATACACTCTTTTTTTAATTTCCTAATCATTTTTGTCATTTTCTAGATTAAAAAAAATCTTTAAAAAAGAATTGCCATTTTCTAGATAAAAATATTTCTGAAATAAAACAAAAAAGTGCAAAAAGACACAAATTTATTTGAAAGACATTTGTCAAAAATGTTTTTTTTAATGACTTAATGTACTTGTGTTTTTCTAGATTACAAAAATAAAAACAAGTTTTCCAAATGAAAAATCTTTTAAAAATAACAATAAAAAATAAAAATGGGAAAACATGTAAAAATGTAGAAAAATAATTTGTGTAAAAATTGTATTAAACACCAACTCATTTTGTTTATTTGTTGTTTTCTGGATACAATTTTAATATGATTTTTATGATTTTAATTTAGTTAATTTTTTAGATGAAGAAAAATGTATAAGTCAAATTTTCTATATAAAAGTTATTTGAAAAAAATAAATATTTTTTTAACTGAGAAAATGTTGCTTATTTTCTGTATTTTTTCTTTAAATCATCCGTATAAAAACACATTATTTTTTCTTTTTTACATTTCAAATTGATTCGATTAGTTGTCACCTTTACGTTTGAAGGCAAACATCTAAAACAGGAGTGATGTGGAACTTATAATCAAAACTCCAATGTTGAAAGTACTCATAAAGTTGATGATGAGCACGTGGCGCGGCCTATACCTGGCACGGCGTACTCGGAGTTGACGGTGCGGCTGGCGGAGAAGGAGACGGTGGGCGCGTTGTTGTGCTTGAGCTTCTGCTGGCGTCGGTAGAGCAACAGCAGAACCAGTAGTAGAACCACCAGGATGACCAGCGCCACAACGCCGCTGATGGCCGCCCATGATTCCTTCTCGCCTGGGGGCAGCGGCACCATCACACTGCCGGGCTCTGCCGCTTCTGAAATGAAGAATGGGAAAAGTCAGACTGGTTTTTGTGCAGGAATTCTCAAAGCCCTGCGATTGGCTGGCGACCAGTTTGGACCCCGCCTCCCACCCAGCTTGGATAGGCTCCAGCATGACCATGACCCTTGTGAGAATAAGCAGTTCAAAAATGGAAGAAGAAAAAAATCTCAAAGCCTGGTGGTATGAGGCATCCCTCTAGTGGTAGGCTGAAGTATCACAGTCCAAGTACAGTTCAGTTTTATTTAACTTTTATATTTGCATTTCATCTTTAAAAAATGTACTTATGTGTAATACATTTCAATTGAGTCGTTACTTAATTACAAAATTGCAGAATTAAAATGTACAGACAAATGTTTTATTGAAATATAATTTTGATTTTAGTAACTTAAAAAATTTAAAAAATATTTTGTTGAAAAACTAAATTTAAAGTAAGGATTCAAGACTAAAAACTAAAAAAAACTGAGGGAAAAAAATTAATATTCAGAAAAAATAAATTATGTCAATGTCAATGTGTGTGTGTGTACCTTGTTGACAGTCAGCATCATCACACATACATTCTCCTGTGACGCGGTCGCACAAGGCGTTGGTGGGACAAGAGCAAGTTTGGGAGCAAAAGGAGCCGAAACGTCCCTCACTGCAAGCTGGAGACCAAAAACAATTTTTTTTTAAATATCCAATTAATAAATAAAGATAATGACCAATAGGAATCTGAAGAGTTGCTGCTGACGTATTGAGCAGTCTGTGGCGGTCCAGCCGGGAAGACACTGGCATTGGCCGTCCCGGTGGTTGCATGTGGCGTTGTTGGCGCAGCTGACGCACACTTCGGAACAGCCCTTGCCGAAGTAGCCGGACGGACAAACTGCAGCAAACGCACACATCACGCATTGTGAACAACTCCCCCTTTTGCACACACTGGGCCTGTATTTGTGAAAAAGGGCATTTATGAAAAAAATTTGAAAATTAATTGTTGGACCCACCTTGATGGCAATCATCCCCGGTGTACCCCGGAAGGCAGTCGCACTCCCCGGTCACATGGTGGCAGCGATACGACTGGCCGCAGGACGGGCAGGACTGGCCGCACTGGTCGCCGTACGTACCCGATCTGCATTCTGGGGAGGCGGAGACGCGTCAGCCGCGGACTGGCGTCGTGATCGGTGTCACTCGGCGACACTCACTGTTCTGACAGGTGACCCCCCAGAAGCCCGGCCGGCACACGCATGCTCCCGTTTCCCGCAGGCACGTGTCGCTGTTGGGGCAGTGCCTGAAGCAGGTCTGGTTGCAATGGCGCCCCCACAGGCCCTCGGAGCACGGCTCATTGCAACGTGGGCCTGACAGGGACAAGGCGGCTGGACTGACTGATCGATTGATTGATTGACTGATTCTTTCTTGCTTTTTGTTTTCATTTTTTTTTTCAAAAACACATTCACTGCCACCCCTGTTAAAAATAAAAATGATCTTTGATGTCTACAGCCATCAATGGCAGTGAATATTATTATTATTTTTATTTATTTATTCAGCATGCTACTCAGGCAACTAATCCTGGCTTAGCAATATCACTTTGTACCTGTTTTTTGATTAATAAAATCACACATTTTACTGTTGATTTCTGGATACGATGTTTTTGTTTCCTAGAATATTTTGTGTGTAAAAGAATCATTTTTTTTTATTAAAACTAATATTCTAAAATATAGTCTTATATACAGTAAACATTTTTTATTTTTTGTTGTTGTTAAAAATAGATGCTGATACAATTTTTTAAATATTTAACTCTTAGTAAGGATTGCCTTCTTTTTTTTTTTTTTAACAAAAACAGCACAAAATAATATATCGTAAATCAGTAGCATATTTAAATGCATACATGTTAAATACATTTTTGGTCGATTTTTGTTTTTTTATGTTTTTGTGGGATTAAAAAAATAGCATTTTACTGGATAAAATTAATGTAAATATTCAATAAAATAAAATGCAAATTGAATAAAAACATAAATAAATACAAAGTATGTATATTTATTTTTACCAATAATTAAAACTGTATTATCACTGCAAAATATAATCAAAATATTAAACATATTCTTCCACATCTCAAAAGTGAGCGTTATTATCTTATCGATATGTGTTTTATTGCTAGTGTGTTGTTTAAAATCATGGCCACTCACCAAACCAGCCTGGCAGACAGTGGCACTCCCCTGTGGTTGCCTGGCAACCGTCAGCATGGAAGCAGTCGCATCTCTTTAGGCAGCCCGGCCCGAACAAGCCCATCTGCGAGTAGGAAGCAAAGCCAGTCAGGAGAGTCTCTCCAGGCAGTCAACTGGACCAGCGCCAGGCAAAATGCTACAACAATAAGGGGGCTGTCACCATGGCAACAACGAGACTATCCAAAAAAGGCTTCCAAAGAAATTGTAGTAACATTTTGTAAAGCAGACACAGCAATGTAGATGAATGGAGAACAGTTACTTGGTGACGGCATGGTCACTTGTTGCTAGGCAGAGTTCATTGATGGTACCAAAGGTCAGTGTCAAAACTGGCACATGGCAGTTGTATCAAGTAAGCTATTCAAAAGGTGGATGGATTATAAAGTGTTTGTATTAAATGTAAAATGCATAATTTGAAAGAAGAACCGTTATTGGGGGTTATGGTTGTGTTTTTTTCTTTTTAAATATTTTCCCCCCTCTGTTTTCTAGATCATTTTGTTAATTCAGATTTTATTTCTGGACACAAATATGTTTTTTGTTGTTTTTGTTTTATTCTGGATACAAACATTACATTTTTCTGGATTAAAATGTACTTTTGTTTATTTTGTGATCTTAAGAACGGGGAATTGGTTATTTTCAGAGTTTTAAAAACAAGACACTTTAATTGTTGTTTGATGGTTTCAAAATTTTATTTTTGTGTTTCTGGATTTTGAGGAAAAAAAGCATAGGTCAGGGTTTTTGTCATTATTTTAAGGATTAAAAATACACTTTTTATGGGGAAAAAAACTTTTAATTTTCTAGGGGAAAAGTTTTGGTGTTTTCAATATAAATAAAAAATAGTTAACGAGTTTGTTTTCCAAAGGCATTTTTTTTTCTCTTCATGGATGAAAATATTCAGATTGGGGGGTTATTTTATGGGTATTTTTTTTTTTTTTTTACAGATTATTAAAAAAAAAAATCACAGTTTTTAATGTTTTCTGGTATAACAACAACAACAACAATATTTGTTGTTTTCTTGGTTCCGTTATTGGGTTTCTTTATTTTTTTTAAAAGTATTTATTTATTTATTTCCTTGATTAAAAAAAATATTTTGCCAAACATATAAAGTGTGCCCCCTAATGTATCCTAATGTATACACGCTGTTCTTCTGTGTGAAAGTGCTGAAAGCTCACCGGGCACGCCTGGTCGCAGTGCGCCCCCTGCCAGCCGGCCGTGCACATGCAGGATCCATCCGCTGGGTTACATTTAGCCCCGTGAGCGCATTGACAGGTGCTGTTGCATCCACGGCCCCAGGTTCCCTCCGAGCATGGAAGCGAGCAGTCGGGCCCTCGCCAGCCTGAAGACATAAAAAAAAACGAGAGTGATGGCGGAAGCTTTAGCGAATCCTCGCCCACATGTGAAGAAACTTCACCCTCTTTGCAGAAACAGGTGCCGTCGATAGGTGAGCAGTCCACAGAGTTCTTGCAGGAACATTCCAGGGAGCAGTTCTTGCCGTAGGTGCCGCTTTTGCACGGATTCTCGCAGTGAACACCCTGGGAATTGTTTGAAAAATCAGTATGGATAGTGAGGAGACCTCCACCAAGGCACCGATATTCACAATCCCTAACAAAATGTTCATTATGCCATGTAGTATTATCCAATCACAAATCAAAGACATTCATTGTTCAACCTGCCACAATTTACCCTTGGCATAGATAGATAAAAGAAAGAAAAAAAGAAAGAAAAGAAAAAAGAAAAAAAGAAAGAACAAAAGAAAGAAAAAAAGAAAGAAAGAAAAAAAGAAAGAAAGAAAAAAGAAAGAAAAAAAGAAAAAAGAAAGAAAAAAGAAAGAAAAAAGAAAGAAAAAAAGTGTTATTTATATTAAGTAATATTAAGGGAAATTGGATCACTTCCCACGAAGACACACTGTGGTTGTGATGATGGTGGGCTGCTGACC
This sequence comes from Leptonotus elevatus, assembly GCF_054856555.1. Lineage (NCBI taxonomy): Eukaryota > Metazoa > Chordata > Actinopteri > Syngnathiformes > Syngnathidae > Leptonotus > Leptonotus elevatus. The sequence continues at coordinate 18,285,768 of NC_141244.1, forward strand.
GTGTATCCGGGGGCGCACTGGCACAGTCCGGTGGCGCCATGGCACACGCCGCGGTTGACGCACAAGCAGGGCTCCAGGCAGCCGTCTCCGTAGAAACCGTGGGCGCAGGTTTCGTTGCAGTGCAACCCGGCCCAGCCTGCCTGGCACGTGCACTCGCCTTTCATCGGGTGGCAGCTGAAAGGGAATACATAGTCAGGTAACATGAAATGAAATTGGAAAAATGACAAGTTTTGAAATAATTTTATTTTTTTTTCAATAAAAAAGAATCTGACTAGAAAACACATGTTGTTGAAAGAAAGGTTTTTATATTTAGTTTTTTAGATTTAAAAAACAAAATTGTACATAATTGTTTTCGGGATAAAAAAACCAGTTCGTTTTTGGAATGATATGTAAAAAATATTTAGTTTACATTTTTGGGGGATTATTTTGTAATCAAAATTAATAATACCAAAATAATGCAATAATCCCAGTAATTTAATTAAAACAATATTTATTTAATTTAATTTAACATAACTTAATTGAACCGAACTTAATTTAATTTAATTTAAAACCAAATATTCAATTTTATGCACTTATTTTGTTTGTCTGGATTTGCAAAAATACAGTGTTTTCTGTATTGAAAAAACTATTTTGTTTTGTTTTCTAGATGAAATAAAAACTGTTACTGTTGTTTTCTGGATTTTAAAAATCATTTTCTGGCAAAAAAAAGAGAAAACTTTTCTGTATTCTGTATTTAAAAATTAAACATTTTTATTGCAATTAAATTAATTGAAATTAATTCAGTTTAATTTAGCATCTATTAATTTTAAATCCTGAAACATTTAAGTCACTCCTACACACACATCAACAATGTTCTAAAAAACGAATGCTTCAAAAATCATAAATAAGAATATTATGCATCATTAGCTCCATTTAAAGCTCCATTTTTTTGGTAGCCAGGGGGCACTATTTACCTGCAAACTCCCAAACAGTGGAATGGCTATGACTGGGATTAGCATGGACACTAACATTTGGTTGACTTTCTTTGTATGTTCACCTGAGCGTGTGCTTGTCCTGGCAGAGACACGTGCGTTCACAGTGCATGCCGTGTTTTCCGTGCGGGCACATCCTGTCCTTGCAGCTCGGCCCGCTGAAACCCGGTTCGCACAGGCAGCCGCCGTCGATGTTGTAGCAGCGAGCGCCGTTTGCGCAGTCGCACGCGCCTTTGCAGTCCTGACCGTAAGAGCCCACCGTGCACTCTTCGTTGCACCTGAGCAAGACGAACAAAACACACAAATATAAATCCAGTAGGCTTCTGAGGTATGCAGACTTTGGTTAATTACTGGAGCCCAGAGTTTAAAGTAAATATGGCGAAGCAGCATTTAGCTGTTATGTTGTCAACAGAAGTGAAGTCAGCGCTGAGTGCGAATGCTTTTAAATCCATTTGATTAAACATTTTAAGCAATTTTTGCTTTCTTTGTTTTCTTCAGAATGTCATTAGCTGTTATGTTTGTAAATGCTTTGAGGTGTTGTGTCTTTAAACCTTGTGTATGACATGTGCCATATAAATAATGATTTTTTTTTTTTTGTATCTCACAATCTCTGCCTAGCAACAAGTGACCCCAGTGCCCAAAAAGCATTACAAACAAATAATTTGTTTCTGGACTGCACTCTCCAGCACTTCAACGTCCTTGGGGACACTTTACAATTTACACACCTGTTCCCGGTGAAGCCTTTGGCACACTTGCACTGACCCGTCTCGGGGTCGCATTTGCCGCGATTGTGGCAAATGCATTCCTCGGCGCAGTTGGGGCCGTACCGTCCTTCGGGACAGCGCTCCGTGCAGACAGAACCCTAAAAGGCAGCAACAGTTTAAAAGAAAAAGGTCAGTTGAATATGATGTGACGTGAAAGCACACTGAACAAATATACAAACATTTTACAGTAGCCTTATATTGTAGACTGCGAAAGGCAGACCTGTGTGGTGGATGGATTATCTCGGCAAAGGAGAAGTGCTCACTAGCATAGATTTCAACATATTTGTAAACAATGTTGGGTTGTGCTCATTGAAAATGAGAACCAAAACAAAAGTATTGCATTTCTACTGTTGTTGACAAACATTTTGCTTACCGTCCATCCAGGAGGGCAGGCACAGATCCCTTTGCCCCGACAGATGCCGCCATTTTGACACGGACACCGTGCAGGACACTTCCTGGTGCACGGCCTCTCACAGCTAAAAATGCATCCAATAATATCTATCAGCTATCATTTCTATTGTGCAGGTGTACCCTAGCGTATTTTACATCACGTTTCACATCATTTCAAACTCATCTTACTAAAATGTATCTTCAAAACTAACAGCTTAAAGATGATTTGATTGAGAAAAAAATATCACAAATTATGTTCAATAATGCTTCCTTGAAAATTACTACTTTCCTTTTAGCCAGGGCGTTCACGCCAAATTATAGCATCTTAAAGCATCACGGAAAAAGCACAAAAATATCTTCGTTGCAGATGAATAATAATTATCATGGAAATCAAGTGAAAGAAGTGAAAATGATCATTTCCCGCAGCACAGCTGATGATCTCTCACGGTTGACGATGAAAATGTGAGTCCTGAAGTACTTACAAGGTGCCGGTGAAGCCATCCCGACACGTGCACTCTCCGCTGGCTTTATGGCAGGATCCTCCGGTCCCGCACTTGCACTTCTGCAGGCAGCCCTTCCCAAAGGTTCCAGCCGGGCACGCCTCCTCGCAGTAACGTCCAATGAAACCCGGCGGGCACTGACAAGTCCCCTTGACCGGGTCGCACGGCCCGCTGTTCTCGCACTTGCACTGCTGGCCGCAGCCCGGACCCCAACGTTTGTCTTCACAGGCTGAGGGGGAGAAGGAGACAGAAGATTATTTTGAGTTGTTTGGTTGATTTCTAATGTGCAAGGTGGTGGTCATCATGAATAACTGCCAAGGAACAAAGACATTACAGTGGTTGTATGACTTGTATTTACATTATGTCACATGGTTGACTTTTCTTAACCATAGATTGCATGGACCATAGAAGAAGTAATGTTTTATCATTTTAATTGGAGTGCATGATATTTCATACAGATGGGAATAATATTTATTATTTATTATTTATTATTTGTTATTTATTATTTATTATTTATTATTTATTATTTATTATTTACTTGTTTGAATTTGAACTAACAATGATCCAGCTTGAGAATCAAGGTCACATTCTTAGGGTGTCCCACAAGGATTCTAACTGGGCCCCCTGCCTTTTGTAACAGCTCATCCATTGAGGTTGGACTAAAACACTTTGACAGTCCCTAAGTAGGAATTCTTTATTTTATCAAGACATGCCGGAGTATTGTAACTTGGTGGGAATAGTTGGGAATAATTTGAACCTTTTTTTTTTTATAGCATTTTTCTATACTTTACAGTAAAACTTGCCATATGGTGCAATTAGAATCAAACATTTGCAGGATGTTACTGAATGTATGGGGGGAAAATAATAATGGGGCCGTTATTTCAAAAGGGCCTCCCCTGACTCTGGCACTTGATCAATTTTCCGACCATTCAGAACAGTCACCTTCCCGTTAAGGAGTCTTTAGCATAACTTAAGGTAATGGCGTCTATTTAGTACTGTGTGGTAACACTTGATGATGATGTCATCAAGAGAAAAAAAATGATTAAATGACTGTAAAAAAAAAAAACACAGCCACATATAAATGAAAAACAGAACACTCTTGCACCAATTGTGGTTTTCCACCACTATCCCCCCACCCCCAACTCGAACTCCTGTCATCCAAAATCTGGGGTGTCGTCTTTCCGCCCTAGAGATTCCAATTATCTGGGAGATTTGCATGGAGCTCACAAAAGTTGGACTTTGTCTTATCCAGCAGTGGACTTTCACACAGGGTTTGAGTTTCCAAGAGCATTCTGTCTGTTTGATGATGTCACTGATGGATGGGCGTCAGTCACATGAAAAACGGCGCCAACAATTTCATGTTGACCTCTGTGGATGTTATTTTTAAATCGCTTGGTAATCTGAATCGAGGCCCGAGTCACTCCTTTTTTTGTTGTTGAAGTTGAAGGGCTACGGCTCCCAAAATAGATTCTACTAGATCCAAATTTGGCTCGGAATGAGCTGCGCTGCCAGTGTTTATGCAGCCGACGTTATTGCTCCTTCTCGTCTAAACGGGTCGGCAGAGGGGGGCTTGGCTCAACTCTTGTCATGTTGAGTAATGAGAAATTCACATGGTGTAGATCGTTGTGTTTACACAGACCTTCCCAAGCAGATTTTCTGATGTGACTCGGTGGAAAAATAATAATAATAATAAAAAAAAAATGTAGAGCTGGTATTTCTGAAGTGACTCCTCCAAACTTGCTTTGAAAAATTGATTCTCAGCTTTGTGAGGGCCTAAAAACCATCAAACCAAAAATAACAACAATTAAAAAAGGAGAGCAAAATGAATTGTTTCCTCAGGCGGAATCCCACAGGAATCAGTATTAGGACCTTTATGAGAGCAGCAGCACAATGGCTGGACAAAAAAAACAACAAATTACAGTGGTACCTTGAGGTATGAGTTTAATATGTTCTGTGACCGTAACTCAAAACACTCAAATCGCATCGTCTTTCCCCATTGAAAAACAGTTTGTTTGTTTATATAGCACTCTATAATATTACTTAAAACATTAAGTGATAACTTCATTTAATAAAATGTAAAAATAAATTAAGCAGTTTTAATTCATTGCAGCACCTGGGGAGTGTGACTTGTCAAAAAAAAAAGTAATGCAAACAAATGCTCGCTAACTGCAATCTGCAGTAATATTAATCTTTTTTTTTGAGAGGATAAAGAATATATTCCTGTGATTATTGTTTAATTTTCTCTCTGCAGGTGTTATTGCACCATTAGAGTTAAAACATCCACTCTTTAACCCTATAAAGCCCAAACGTATGATATTAAATACAATACATTTTGAGCCCTCTATTTCATGAGTATAATGTTTTTTTCCTCCCAACCTTGACGTATATGATATGACACATGCATTGCACGGATAATCCATTAGAGGGCAGGATCACCCATTCCCACCCAGGATCACTTATTAAGAGTGGGAAATGATTTTTGGAAATACAAATATGTTTGATATGTCTGTTTATTATAATATTTTTGACAGTTATAAATGTACTCATTTAAAGCATTGTGATCGGATGTATCAAATATGACACAAATCAAAAGTCATATGTGGATGTTGATTTTCAATTATTATAATTTTTTGGGTTTGTTCAAAAGGACCAATAAATACTCTATTTACAAAGAATCAGAATTTTCTCTCATATATTTCATGGTTCAGGCTTTATAGTGTTAAAGGTGTCCCACATGGATCAGTATTAAGTCCTTTACTAGAACAAGATGAATGGACAACAAGATTAACAAATGATATCCTCAATAAAACCGGCCTAAAATAAGTTTTACAGCAGAGTTCATCCATCCATCAATCTATCCATCTATCTATCTTCCGACCATCTGCAAACCATTTACGCTGCTGAATAATTTATTTCTGGTTTTGACGACGTCAGAAGCGCTGAGAGTTTGACAGATTTTATTGATTTTTAAACCTCCAAATGAAGAAGAAAAAAAAATCCCGGTATTAATATTTCACACAAGGTTCATCATTTTTCCACTGACGCTGCTCGCCTGATACACATTTTCCTGTAATATCTCTCGAGCTTAAACATCCAAACCACAGGAGTGCGTTTTGGTAGCGGCTTCAAAACCAGCTGCTACGCTACGCTAACTTTTCTATGTTGTTCCTGAAGAGATTTTAATTGCGACTCGTGTGTGTGAATGTGCATTGGAGAGATGACCACCGAGTACAAAACCATTAGTCGTTTCCTAACATTAGATCAGGTATTATTTTATGCACGAGGCCGCAAGGCAGGATCTCCACACTGTCCAATACAAGTTTTCTTGCACCACCATCCCCCATCATTTTCCATCCCTCTTCATCCTATTTAGCTTACTTGCAAACCTCAAAAAGCCCTCTCTCCTCCAATTTCACACACTTCGATAACTCCACACTCAGACTGTTTCTCCAAAGCAGAAAAAGGAGGGCTGACAAAAAGGAAGGACACAAAAAAGAGGTTTCAAAAATGAAGGGGAAAGGGTACACAGGGAGCAAAAGGCGAGATGGAGAAACTGTGAAAATGAGAACGTTGTGGGCTAATTTTTTCCGTTTCCTCACCGTCAAGACAGCAACCTGCTACCCGTTAAAGCTAATTCCCTCTCTCTGCTGCACAGGGGACAACAATAATGAAGCGGCGTACTTTTGACCCAAATGAAGCAGGCTGTGGAAAATAGCCACGCAGGCCAATGATATGAAGCGCTCTGCTTTCACTCTTGATTAAAGAAAAACAACTCCGTCGTGTTTTGGTGACGTCCAGAACCAAAAATGTGTGTGTCTTAATTACGCATGAGTGTAGAAAAAAAAATAGAGAAGCACTTTTACAACTTGTTTTTGAATGTTACAGAGTACAAAAGCTGCTTAAAATCACAATTTACATAGAGCCTTGTTGAGAGGCATCCCACAGGGATCACTTCTAGAACCTTTGATATTTCGATAATATCAGCCATCATTTTGATGTTTTAAAGAGGATTTATATTTGTGACATTACCACAACATGATAAAATGTGTAAATCATAACATGATTGACAATAAGGCCAGACTAATGGAAGCTATCGCTGGCTTAGAATTTACTTATTGCTCTGCTTTTAAAGTAGCACATTATGAAAAGGTGAAACATTTACAAGAAATTTATTTCAGTACAAATATATTTATATGATATGACAGCTTTAAAGATCCTGCCTGTGCATATTTTAAGAAAAAAACAAGCATTCATACTCACATTAACACTTAAGGACAAATTAGCGCCTTTAATTCACCAACATGCTTATTTTGGAATGTGGGAGGAAACCAGAGTACTTGGAGAAAATCCGCACAAGCAGAGAGAGAATATGCAAACGCCACGCAGGAAGGCCAGAAACCATTGTACAAACACATGACATCTCGAATGCTAACCGGTTGGCCAGTTGGTCCTGTTTACATGATCCATTATTAGTGTCAGAGAAAAAACAGCAGGTAAACTAAAAAGTACATTTTAAAGCCCAATCGTAAAATTGGAGGGCAACAAATTGCAATTCAATTATTTCCTGAAACCATTCGGCTCTAATTTGAACTGTATTGAGATACAGCAATTACTCTAATACATTGCAACATATGGCTGTCCAATAGTTTGTGTTATTTATTTGAGAATTATAGAAACCACGCTAATGCTAGGCTAATGCTTTTATTTTGCAATGGCCCCTGGCATTATCGCTACTTGGCATATTCCTTAATTTCAAAATAAGATGTTACCATTTATTACTTAGGGATTGTTATAAGTAGGCTATTCCGTAATGGTGTCCACCAGGGATCACTGTTAGGTCCCCTGTTAGAACATCAACACACTTGCAAGCAATTAATAATTCCTAGTTTATAATTATTTATCATTAATGTTCATGAGGAGTTACACATGTCTAAGAGGACTTCTTTCCGGGATGCAATACTTCACTTTACTGTTTCCATTGGAGGAAAGTCTGGTGTTTGTAATGGCCTCGAGCCGCTTTGACTGACGCAGTTGACGTCGCTCCTTGTTGCGTTTGCACTGTTTATTAATGTTGAATGTTTGCGTATGGTGTCACTCATATTAGTAGTTAGGATTAAAGGAGAGAGATTATTATTATTATTATTTTTTAAGTTTCCATACCACTGGAACAATCGTCGCCTCGCCAGCCTCCCTCGCACTGACAGCGGTCCGGAGCCAGGCAGCGGCCGTGAACGCACTCCTTGGTGCAGCGAGCTGGCGAGATGAAAGACAGACGGAGGCAAATAATGACAATGTAGGAGCAAATGTATCACAACTTGTCATCACATGAACACAGCGTGTCGTTATGCATAATGATATGTTTATTGGCTGGTCAAAGAAAGAAAGCTCTGGTTTGGAAAGAAGGTGCCTTTTGAATGTCCTGACCAGAGATGTTTTAATTATACAAGTCGTGCTATGTGAGGGTTCCAGTGACTAAAGGTACTATTTCCTTGGCCCATCTTGATCGTTCTGTTGCGCTCTATTTATAAAAGTCACCACAGGAATCAGCAGGAGGCCATGTGAAGTATAATCACAAGCAGAGCTACTTACAAAAAATAAAAAAAATATCCTTTCATACTTTTTCAATGACTCAATTACTTTGTATTTTCTCTTGACTATTATTACTATTGAATGATCTTGTATTATTGAATTTATCTTTTTGATCTTTATAAGTCAAGTGCAGAAAATCTGCAAAAAATAAATAGTGCATTTTAAAGTTGTTTTGCAGAAGGTATAGTTGTCTATATAGTACTTGTAATTTTTTTGTCAATGTCGTATTTGTTGGAAGTCAATACATTCATATATTTGTAATTTAAAAATATTATTTATATTTAATAACAGAAGTCCTCCTGTTCTGATCATTATAAAATATTGTTAGCCTCATAGCCTAAGCCATTTTTAAAAAATGTTTTCAGAAACCAAGAAAAAACACACAAAAATGGATAATCAAAAAGAGTCCAGTTGCCTCCGTTCAACCTTCTACAATGACTGAAGAAACAGCACAAATTTTAGCAAGCACAGCTGAATTTTTTCTTATTGATATTGTACAAAATGACTTATGCTAGTTGGCTAAAAATGGCTAATATAGAGACAGTGGGGGTGGAGGGGGGCTGTCAATTTACTTGAGTTGTTGGAAACAAGATTACAATCAGTTATTAACATCTCCACCAAGCAAGTACTTTTTTAAATTACACCAAAAAATACAGAAAGGAGGCATGGCATTATTTTCACATAAAAATGCTTAATTGAGGTCACAGGGTGGAAAATCTGGAGAAATCCTTCAAGTCAACTGAAATCTGAAGCGAAAGTTCCTTGATGGGAATGTTATTGGGTCTTTTCGCGACACGGCTGCAGCCAGTACAAACAGCCACCAGCCACATGGAATCTAAACCCTCAATTTTGGACAAAGTGCTTTATGTTGACGGCGCACAAGAAACGCTAACAGAGCTTCATGTGTCAGGAAAGCTTTCGTTAAAAAAGAAAAGAAAAAAATAACCTTTGAATTCTCCAATAACAGTTTTGTCTACCACTATTTAGACTGGCTATAGTATAAAAAAAGAGAAGTATTCATTTTAAAACATATTAAAAAGAGACAAATTGCTCATTTTTCTTCCCAATTTGAGACAGTTCCCCTGTGTCTTAATACAATAAAGAAATAACGTTTGTCAAAATATTCCAAGCATAAACCTTTTTTTTTTTTTTTTTTACTTTTCACCATTTTAGCTACACAGATCATCTTTTTGTTCAGCAATGTAGTATCTGTGACTTTAAATGTGTGCGGCTTTAAAAGGTGGGGCTGGGGATGTTGAGTAACACGCGAGTCAACAAATGAGAGTACAGAGTCTCCAGAAAAAAAAGAAAAAAAGTACAAAGTTGTCTGTTATCGGCTCAGGATAGCAGCGGGCTGTTAAGTGGTTAACTGTTAGCCAGTCTGCGTCGAGTGCCTCTGAGCGTCACTTGAGTCGTGCAGCTAGCATTCTTGTTACGTGTTTGTTTTGTTAGCATTTGTTCAATAAAGCAATTGAAAGTGCGCCAGTAGTGGTCACCTGTGGAGAGATGACAATTTGTTCTAACTAGCGATGGTGGGTGGGCTATATTAAGCTAGCTAACAATGTTTACTTCACTGTAGAAGTGCAGTTGTGTAAGTCAGTTCAATTTTGCAGTAGACAGTCTCAATTTTTTTCCTTACAAACTGTGAGGAAAAAATGTTCATTGCAAAATCCCATGATATAATGAAAAATCTCACAGAAAAAAACATTAACATATGTATGATTTAAAAATCCGTGGTACAGTACGCGAGACCGTGAATAGTGAACAGCATTCCCTTCTGAAGACAAAATGAATTTTGACTTACGAACACATTTGTCGCGGCTCTCGTAGTAGCCTGGGCAGCACTGGTAGCGTTTGCGATAGTCCGTCTTCACGGCCTGCCTGTAGGCTGTCTTGTAGGTGATCCTGGTCGTAGAAACATCAACAGAGCGGGATCAGGGAATCGTCATGCTGGTTAATGATCATGTCCACTGTCATTAGATGCCCTTTTCACCTGTGTCGCGGGCATCTGTAGTTGTTCCGAGGGTCCGAGCAGGGCTCCTCGGTCACGTGGTCGTAAGGATGCGAGTAGGACTCCTTGACGGAGGTGGTGAAGCTGGACAAATGCAACAAAACACAAAATGAATCAGGTCAGAGTTCATCCTTGGTAAACTGAATTTTGTGACACATGGAAATTAAACAAAAATAATCAAGATGCTAAGATAGCCTAGCATGCAAATCGAAGAGTAACTTTGCCTCATATAAGCAGCATGAAATTACCCCATTTTGAGCTAACAATAGCACAGCATTGTTTTGCAGAAGTCGATTGGTTAGCTTGGAACAGACTTTTGTTGATTTTTTTTTTTAACAGATACTACTGACCATGTGGATGAACGCATAGCTTTATCTAGAGCCACGTATAAAAAAAAAATCGTCCTCATGTTAGTAGCATAATATTAGCATTGAGGTTAACAAGCTAATCACAGCATGTCATTATTTTTACAGACGCGGCAGCAGATTTTTGACGGATTTTAACAGCCACACTATTTATCCAGAGCCACTAATTGTAACTAGGCCTTGCAGTCATAGCATAAAATTAGTATTTTGAACTAACACTAGCTATAGCGCATCATTTTCGAATGTAAGTACATATTGCTTAGCTTGAAGAAGACAAAAGGTGTGCCGTAATTACCATTTTAAAGAGCAATAATAATACATATCCATAACCGAAAAATATATATTCCTGTGAGTACTGTTGTACTGTCAGTTGTTTACACGGTGAAAATGACTTTTATGCTAACGTTCATTAACCTGTCTATGACGTTTTCCATTATATGTTAGCATTTCGCGATGATATGTTTTGGATTATATTGATGTTTAAATGTATAATTTGCTTTTCTTTCATATGTCAGTTTCAACTGAGAGTGACAAATACTCTATAAATATTTTTGGATTATTGTAGCAAATCATGTTTTCGAAAATGTTGTTCTCATTGTAAGCTACTTTTTCTACCTTTACTTTGCTTTTAAATGTCTTTAACTATTGAGTGTAAATGTTTTTAACTGTTGTACTTATAATTATGTGAAGCACATTGAGTCACCTTGTGTGCTATTTAAATAAAGCTACCTCGCCTAAAATTTTCTTTTTATATTGTCTCTCTATACTGTATCGCTGAATAACCTTTTCATTGGTTCACTGTACTGTCTCTTGATTTCTTGGCTTGGAATTCACCAAACAAGGAGCTAAAGATCCAGAGAAAGTGATATAACATTCTAAGTGCTGAACCTTGCTCCTCCGTCCTCTCCATCACGTCACATGCAGTATGAGAAAGTGTGCATTCACGTCATGACAGCAACAGTAGCAGCGATGGTGCGTTGGTTCGTTTCAGCCGAGCGGGCCTCACCTCTCCCACAGGTTGCACACATTGGGGTCTCTCGGGTTGAGAGAGTAGGCCAGGCTGAGCAGGAAGCAGAGAAGAAGGAAGTCCATGCTGTGCGCGGCCCACATGGTTCTGCACATGCCAGGGAAATAGCAAACATTTTCACAATTATTTAAAAAAAAAAAAAAAAAAAGAATAAAAAATTATTTTCAAACAAATGAAAATAAAAAGAACAGAAAAAAGTTTTATTTAAAAAAAGAATGCTCCAACAATTTTGTTGTTGATTCTTTTAATTTCAATTAAATTTGAGCCTGTGACAAAACACAATGTTAACATATATTAAATTGGTGTGCATAATTCCAAAAATAGCCAAACATATACACAGTAAAAAAGTAAAAAATAAAATAAAATAAAAAGTAGGCCAGGAGAACAAGTTTATATCGTTGTATTTTACATTTTTCCAATTTCAAAATAGGTCTATTTGAACTCAAATATAACAGCACGATTAACAGAGCATGCAAGCATAAATACATACAAATAAATAAAATAAAAAGGAGAAAATAACAAAAATTAGGGTTCATTATTAAACATAAAAAAATGGGGGGAGGGGGTGTCAAATAACATAACAAAATAATTAAGAAATATATGATAAATGTAAGGAAAAAATTGGTCTTGTAATCCCAATAAAATGTTTAACATAGTGTTTTTTAATCTCGCCCCAATTAATTGCTAAATTAAAAAAACAAATCATAAAATTAAGACAATTTGACCCGTAACATATAACAGGGTTAATAGAGCATGTATTGGTTTTTAATACATTTAAATAATTATAAATATATAATGAAAAGAACAAAAATGAGTCTAGCAAATTACCCCCAAATTTTTTTTTCTTTTTTTTTTCCTCTCCATTTTTTAAAAACTTTACAATGGGTTAATTTGACCTGTGACAAAACAGAAGGGCTACTTGTCTAAATTGTCTAATACATCAATTTTGCAGAAACGGGGTGACTGATTGGCCACCAGAATCCACCACACAAAGGGCCAGCTGACGCAGCAGATGAAGATGAGTCAAAGAGGAAGGGGGGGGGGGGGGCGAGGTCAGGAAACGCGGCTCCCAACTCGATCCTGACCTCAATCCATCACAAGCTCATCTCCTCTCCCCGCTCTCCTCGCTTTTCGTCTTGTTGTCCCGGTGCTCGCTCCAACAGCATCTGGATTTCATCACACGCCGTCAACCCAAGAGAGCCAGAGCGGCACGACGACCCTGTTAGGCTCTCAGGGAACGAAAGGGAGACTTTTGTTCCTCCACCCCCCCCCCCCCCCCCCCCCCACCTCACCTTTCTTCATTCTCGCCACAGAAAAATAAGTTAAGACGTCTGGTAAAAACATTGTGGGAATGTCACGTCAGACATCACCTCGAGGCGATGCCGTGTTGACATCAGATTTGTGGGGCCAGTTGTTGTCCATTGATTGGTGATATGTCGGGACTGCATCATCACTGTGGAAATCTATGGTGTGTTGGAATTCCTTAAATTCTTGTAAACTCAACTAAATATAAATTGAAAGAACAAGCACAAACTAAAATAGCAGCAAAGTAAAAAAAGAGTATAGCAAAATAATAGTAATCAATTAAATAAATAAATATGTAATGTTCCTGCTGTGCTTGCGCTGGCCTCTTAGGGGCAGTGTGGTGCCATGCAAGCACGCAGTACACACTTACAGTGAGAAAGGAGTAGAGTAGAAGAAGAAAGTTGCAATTGAGCTTAATATAACTCGGTTTTCATAGATTGGGAAGAATATGTGCCTTTGAGTTATTGTTATGGTACCTGTGTCTGTGTTCCTTTAGCATTTGTGTGTGAATATTTGTTATTTGAAGGAATATCACTCTCAGAGGTCGAAGCTAATTTCCCGTTAGCACGTCAATGGGAGTTTGCATTGACTTTAGCATTAGCGCTAGCGATATTTTTTATTTGAAATATGTCTCGTATTTAAGTATACAATGTGTGTCATTGTTTTTGGTTTGTGGTTAGTTTTACAAAAAACTATAAATAAATGACAACTGGGGTGTCATTAAACAGTTTAAAGGATGCTTGGGGGGGGCGGGGCAGAATCACATAACTTCACACTGCTGCACAAGCAATAGCATTCAGGGAACTTGCTAAGGCACATTAAGTTTTTCTTTGATTTGAATATTTTTAAGATTGTGAGAGGCCACCCTGAATTTTACGTCAGAAACAGAAATCAACACGTCCATTCCATGTTCGTACAAAAGCGCAGTGTGAAAGGAACTATTGATCGCAATCTCATCTGGCACTCGCCATTATTTACTTGCAGCCTCCCTCGTTGTGATTGGCCACCATTGTTTCGTTGTTTATATCTCTTAAGCGCGTAACACAATGTGTCACGTGGTCTTTTTGATGTGTTGGTGCGCAATAAACACATTGGCGACCACTCAGCGCCTCGTTTCGCTGATTTACGCGCACGTGATTGACGAACATCGCGGCTGGCAGAATCTCACACTCGCAGAGGAGCTAATTCACTCCGTGTCAACAAAAGGAGACTTTTACTAGGGGAGGCATATGGTTTCTATTAAGGGGGAGTCATCAACTCGGCGGGTTTGCATTTTTCATTAGCTTCACTTCTTCTTAATTGTGCTTCATTAGAGAAAGGCTCCAAACCGCACGGGAGATTCTTGAACGCTGACAAAGACGACTTGAATGACTTGTTGTTTTGGAGTTCTGGAGGGAGTGGGGAGGAGGGGGGGTCGGAGTTCAGGGGGGGTTGCAGGTAGACAAGCTGAGCTCCAGGTGGTGTTGTCATCATGTGGAAGAACGTGAAAGCGTTCCTCGGAGGAGACGACCTTGATTCTTCTTGGAAAATAATCTTGTTCTCTTGGCCGGCGACGAGCGGCGTCCGTTTTTCCAATCATTTTTCAGGCTAGCGGCTAACAGGCGCTAACAACACAAGTGCTTTTCACACAGGACATCTTCGGCATTCATTTGGACGGAACTTGCGACTGCGCTTTTAGATCATTTGATGTGTGACATTTGCCTTGGACACAAAGTTCCTTGCCGTTGAATTTCAGGTGCTAAATGTGACTTTTTCTAACTTACGACCTGCGTTTCGCCTCCCATTAAGCCATCACGCAGCCATTGCAGCTTTGTCCACTCCGAAAATTACTTCACTTACTGATGACATTCTGCTTCTGTTACATCACTGCTATTTGTTTAAACAGCTGTTGCGGCTTCACACAATCAGATAATCAGATGTGTGCAAACGTCACGTGCTAGTTAATTAGTTAGTTAATAAAATATATAACTCAAACTAAAATACAAAGAATATTTTAGATTTGTCATTTTATATTTACCAAACTAACTAACTTGTCTTTGGCAATGAATAAAAAAAATAAATAAATAAAAACCATCAGTCTTTGGGGTTGATTTTAAATGTGATTTAAGTATACTGTATTTATTTAGATATTAACCAGAACTAGAAAAATTCCCGCGGAAATTTTGAATGGGCCTGCTAACTCTTTTCAATGAGCTGAACAGTTTAAACTTTCAACCATTGAAATCGGTCAAGAAATGTGGAAGTTAACCAAAATCAACAGTATGTTACTGCCCCTTTAAGAAACATGCACATTCACGCACACACATTTGATTTTAAGTAACATTTCAATGAGCTGAACAGTTTAAAATTCAAACCATTGAAATCGGTCAAGAAATGTGGAATCTACCATAATTAACAGTATCTCACTGCCCCTTTACAAAACATGCACATTCACGCACACACATTTGATTTTAAGTTGTGAGGAGACGTCACGCACCAACACTCCATTGATTTGTATAGGATTACGCTCACCTCAAACAAAAGCCTCTCGCGACTTAACGGTTGAAGATGCAGATTCCAGAAATGGCTCGTTAGAACGGCAAGGGTTTGGGGAACGCGAGCATGTTCTCAGTTTTTTAATCGGATGAAAAATGACCAAATGAGAGCAGGTTGAAAACTTATGATTGATCGAAAATGAAGAGGGAAAAAGGGCGAAAATTACATTGAAAAGAGATCAAAAATGTGCGACTTCTCCTCGCTTAAAGTGAAAATAAAGGTACTAAATGAAACCTTAGCCAAATAAAACTTAGTTCTTCAGAAAGCAGAGGCTTGTGGCTACAAAATGTGCGAATTTGATGTCTAGTGAGCAAAGATTGTGGCCATGGTGACGAGTTGAAGTGAAACTTGAAATCAATTTTTTTCTCTGTCTTCACTCTGTTTCTTAATTGGTCCGCTCTAGCTCATGCAATACACACACATGGGATAAAGGATATTTCACTCACTGTCTTTGAACCCGCACAGGGGGGAGAGCTTTCATTCCTTAAATTTTTTTTTGACACTGAGCTAAAGATGACAAAAATTCCAACAAAATGAGCTAAAATTCATATCGGTCGGTTAACGTATGCGCGCGCAGCGTGTCTTTGAAAAAGGGGCTTGATTGGAGTTGATCTCTTTCGGATTCCCATTCATTCCTATGGGATTTTTTGGGGGAGTTTTTTGGGAATAGCGTCGCCATGGTAACTGGGAATTCTTATAAAAATAATAGCGCAGCGAGTCAGAGCGAGCCGCATCGTTTGATACCTCATTTGTCCCGGTGCGATCTACGGTTCGGGCCGCATTTTTGCGGAAAAGTCGTGGAATAATAAAAAATAACTAGAAAAATTCCCGCGGAAATTTTGAATGGGCCTGCTAACTCTTTTCAATGAGCTGAACAGTTTAAACTTTCAACCATTGAAATCGCTCAAGAAATGTGGAAGTTAACCATAATCTACTAAAAGTATTACTGCCCCTTTAAGAAACATGCACATTCACGCACACACATTTGATTTTAAGTAACATTTCAATGAGCTGAACAGTTTAAAATTTAAACCATTGAAATCAGTCAAGAAATGTGGAAGTTCACCATAATCAACATCAACTAAAAGTATCTTACTGCCCCTTTACAAAACATGCACATTCACGCACACACATTTGATTTTAAGTAACATTTCAATGAGCTGAACAGTTTAAAATTCAAACCATTGAAATCGGTCAAGAAATGTGGAATCTACCATAATTAACAGTATCTCACTGCCCCTTTACAAAACATGCACATTCACGCACACACATTTGATTTTAAGTTGTGAGGAGACGTCACGCACCAACACTCCATTGATTTGTATAGGATTACGCTCACCTCAAACAAAAGCCTCTCGCGACTTAACGGTTGAAGATGCAGATTCCAGAAATGGCTCGTTAGAACGGCAAGGGTTTGGGGAACGCGAGCATGTTCTCAGTTTTTTAATCGGATGAAAAATGACCAAATGAGAGCAGGTTGAAAACTTATGATTGATCGAAAATGAAGAGGGAAAAACGGCGAAAATTACATTGAAAAGAGATCAAAAATGTGCGACTTCTCCTCGCTTAAAGTGAAAATAAAGGTACTAAATGACACCTTAGCCAAATAAAACTTAGTTCTTCAGAAAGCAGAGGCTTGTGGCTACAAAATGTGCGAATTTGATGTCTAGTGAGCAAAGATTGTGGCCATGGTGACAAGTTGAAGTGAAACTTTTGGAAATAGATTTTTTGGTTCCCGTCACTGAAAGCTTAATTGGGTATCAGAGTGGCGATTACACTCACTGTCTTTGAACCCGCACAGGGGGAAGAGCTTTCATTCCTTAATTTGTTTTTTGACACTGAGCTAAAGATGGGAAAAATTCCAACAAAATGAGCTAAAATTCATATCAATCGGTTAACGTATGCACGCGCAGCGTCTCTTTGAAAAAGGTGCTTGATTGGAGTTGATCTCTTTCGGATTCCCATTCATTCCTATGGGACTTTATTTGGGAGTTTTTTGGGAATAGCGTCGCCATGGTAACTGGGAATTCTTATAAAACTAATAGCGCAGCGAGTCAGATCGAGCCGCATCGTTTGATACCTCTTTTGTCCCGGTGCGATCTACGGTTCGGGCCCTATTTTTGCGGAAAAGTCGGTGGAAGATAATATAAAAATAACTAGAAAATTCCCGCGGAAATTTTGAATGGGCCTGCTAACTCTTTTCAATGAGCTGAACAGTTTAAACTTTCAACCATTGAAATCGCTCAAGAAATGTGGAAGTTAACCATAATCTACTAAAAGTATTACTGCCCCTTTAAGAAACATGCACATTCACGCACTCACATTTGATTTTAACCAACATTTCAATGAGCTGAACAGTTTAAAATTTAAACCATTGAAATCGCTCAAGAAATGTAAAAGTTAACCATAATCAACAATATGTTACTGCCCCTTTAAGAAACATGCACATTCACGCACACACATTTGATTTTAAGTAACATTTCAATGAGCTGAACAGTTTAAAATTCAAACCATTGAAATCGGTCAAGAAATGTGGAATCTACCATAATTAACAGTATCTCACTGCCCCTTTACAAAACATGCACATTCACGCACACACATTTGATTTTAAGTTGTGAGGAGACGTCACGCACCAACACTCCATTGATTTGTATAGGATTACGCTCACCTCAAACAAAAGCCTCTCGCGACTTAACGGTTGAAGATGCAGATTCCAGAAATAGCTCGTTAGAACGGCAAGGGTTTGGGGAACGCGAGCATGTTCTCAGTTTTTTAATCGGATGAAAAATGACCAAATGAGAGCAGGTTGAAAACTTATGATTGATCGAAAATGAAGAGGGAAAAAACAGCGAAATTAACATGGAGGAGATAGGCGCCAAAGTCCGACTTCTCCTCGCTTAAAGTGAAAATAAAGGTACTAATTGACACCTTAGCCAAATAAAACTTAGTTTTTCAGAAAGCAGAGGCTTGTGGCTACAAAATGTGTGAATTTGATGTCTAGTGAGCAAAGATTGTGGCCATGGTGACGAGTTGAAGTGAAACTTTTGGAAATAGATTTTTTTGGTTCCCGTCACTGAAGCCTTAATTGCATATCAGAGTGGCGATTACACTCACTGTCTTTGAACCCGCACAGGGGGAAGAGCTTTCATTCCTTAATATTTTTTTTGACACTGAGCTAAAGATGACAAAAATTCCAACAAAATGAGCTAATTTTCATATCGGTCGGTTAACGTATGCGCGCGCAGCGTGTCTTTGAAAAAGGTGCTTGATTGGAGTTGATCTCTTTCGGATTCCCATTCATTCCTATGGGACTTTTTTTGGGAGTTTTTTGGGAATAGCGTCGCCATGGTAACTGGGAATTCTTATAAAAATAATAGCGCAGCGAGTCAGATCGAGCCGCATCGTTTGATACCTCTTTTGTCCCGGTGCGATCTACGGTTCGGGCCCTATTTTTGCGGAAAAGTCGCTGGAAGATAATATAAAAACTAGAAAAATTCCCGCGGAAATTTTGAATGGGCCTGCTAACTCTTGCAACTCTTTTCAATGAGCTGAACAGTTTAAAATTTCAACCGTTGAAATCGCTCAAGAAATGTGGAAGTTATAATCAACTAAAAGTATTACTGCCCCTTTAAGAAACATGCACATTCACGCACACACATTTGATTTTAACTAACATTTCAATGAGTTGAACAGTTTAAATTTTAAACCATTGAAATCGCTCAAGAAATGTGCAAGTTAACCATAATCAAGATCAAATAAAGTATCTTACTGTAACTAACATTTCAATGAGATGAACAGTTTAAAATTTCAACCATTGAAATCGCTCAAGAAATGTGGAAGTTAACCATAATCAAGATCAAATAAAGTATCTTACTGCCCCTTTAAGAAACATGCACATTCACGCACACACATTTGATTTTAAGTAACATTTCAATGAGCTGAACAGTTTAAAATTCAAACCATTGAAATCGGTCAAGAAATGTGGAATCTACCATAATTAACAGTATCTCACTGCCCCTTTATAAAACATGCACATTCACGCACACACATTTGATTTTTTTAAGTTGTGAGGAGACGTCACGCACCAACACTCCATTGATTTGTATAGGATTACGCTCACCTCAAACAAAAGCCTCTCGCGACTTAACGGTTGAAGATGCAGATTCCAGACATGGCTCGTTAGAACGGCAAGGGTTTGGGGAACGCGAGCATGTTCTCAGTTTTTTAATCGGATGAAAAATGACCAAATGAGAGCAGGTTGAAAACTTATGATTGATCGAAAATGAAGAGGGAAAAACGGCGAAAATTACATTGAAAAGAGATCAAAAATGTGCGACTTCTCCTCGCTTAAAGTGAAAATAAAGGTACTAAATGACACCTTAGCCAAATAAAAATTAGTTCTTCAGAAAGCAGAGGCTTGTGGCTACAAAATGTGCGAATTTGATGTCTAGTGAGCAAAGATTGTGGCCATGGTGACGAGTTGAAGTGAAACTTTTGGAAATATATTTTTTGGTTCCCGTCACTGAAGCCTTAATTGGGTATCAGAGTGGCGATTACACTCACTGTCTTTGAACCCGCACAGGGGGAAGAGCTTTCATTCCTTAATTTTTTTTTTGACACTGAGTTAAAGATGACAAAAATTCCAACAAAATGAGCTAATTTTCATATCAATCGGTTAACGTATGCGCGCGCAGCGTCTCTTTGAAAAAGGTGCTTGATGTGTGATTTTGTCTTTCCTTTTCCCATTCATTCCTATGGGACTTTTATTTGGGAGTTTTTTGGGAATAGCGTCGCCATGGTAACTGGGAATTCTTATAAAAATAATAGCGCACCGAGTCAGATCGAGCCGCATCGTTTGATACCTCATTTGTCCCGGTGCGATCTACGGTACGGGCCGCATTTTAGCAGAAAAAAACGCGGAAGATTAAAAAATAAGAAAAATAACTAGAAAAATTCCCGCGGAAATTTTGAATGGGCCTGCTAACTCTTTTCAATGAGCTGAACAGTTTAAACTTTCAACCATTGAAATCGCTCAAGAAATGTGGAAGTTAACCATAATCTACTAAAAGTATTACTGCCCCTTTAAGAAACATGCACATTCACGCACACACATTTGATTTTAAGTAACATTTCAATGAGCTGAACAGTTTAAACTTTCAACCATTGAAATGGGTCAAGAAATGTGGAAGTTAACCATAATCAACACTATGTTACTGCCCCTTTAAGAAACATGCACATTCACGCACACACATTTGATTTTAAGTAACATTTCAATGAGCTGAACAGTTTAAAATTCAAACCATTGAAATCGGTCAAGAAATGTGGAATCTACCATAATTAACAGTATCTCACAGCCCCTTTACAAAACATGCACATTCACGCACACACATTTGATTTTAAGTTGTGAGGAGACGTCACGCACCAACACTCCATTGATTTGTATAGGATTACGCTCACCTCAAACAAAAGCCTCTCGCGACTTAACGGTTGAAGATGCAGATTCCAGAAATGGCTCGTTAGAACGGCAAGGGTTTGGGGAACGCGAGCATGTTCTCAGTTTTTTAATCGGATGAAAAATGACCAAATGAGAGCAGGTTGAAAACTTATGATTGATCGAAAATGAAGAGGCAAAAACGGCGAAAATTACATTGAAAAGAGATCAAAAATGTGCGACTTCTCCTCGCTTAAAGTGAAAATAAAGGTACTAAATGACACCGTAGCCAAATAAAACTTAGTTCTTCAGAAAGCAGAGGCTTGTGGCTACAAAATGTGCGAATTTGATGTCTAGTGAGCAAAGATTGTGGCCATGGTGACGAGTTGAAGTGAAACTTTTGGAAATATATTTTTTGGTTCCCACCACTCAGACCTTAATTAGTCACGCTCTAACTGATGCAAGAAAGGCGACTTTTACCCCTTTGCTCACTGTCTTTGAACCCGCACAGGGGGGAGAGCTTTCATTCCTTAAATTTTTTTTTGACACTGAGCTAAAGATGACAAAAATTCCAACAAAATGAGCTATTTTTCATATCGGTCGGTTAATGTATGCGCGCGCAGCGTGTCTTTGAAAAAGGTGCTTGATTGGAGTTGATCTCTTTCGGATTCCCATTCATTCCTATGGGACTTTATTTGGGAGTTTTTTGGGAATAGCGTCGCCATGGTAACTGGGAATTCTTATAAAAATAATAGCGCAGCGAGTCAGAGCGAGCCGCATCGTTTGATACCTCTTTTGTCCCGGTGCGATCTACGGTTCGGGCCGCATTTTTGCGGAAAAGTCGGTGGAAGAATAAAAAAGAAAAAAAATAATAAACCCTTTTCTAGGGTGGATAGTAATATGTGCCTGCTTGCTCCGCAAGCAGCAGCTTCGCTGCTGCTTGCTCCGCTTAGCAGGCCCATAACTAGAAAAATTCCCGCGGAAATTTTGAATGGGCCTGCTAACTCTTGCAACTCTTTTCAATGAGCTGAACAGTTTAAAATTTCAACCGTTGAAATCGCTCAAGAAATGTGCAAGTTAACCATAATCTACTAAAAGTATTACTGCCCCTTTAAGAAACATGCACATTCACGCGCATACATTTGATTTTAACTAACATTTCAATGAGCTGAACAGTTTAAAAATTCAACCATTGAAATCGCTCAAGAAATGTGCAAGTTAACCATAATCAAGATCAAATAAAGTATCTTACTGTCCCTTTAAGAAATATGCACATTCACGCACACACAATTTATTTTAACCAACATTTCAATGAGCTGAACAGTTTAAACTTTCAACCATTGAAATGGGTCAAGAAATGTGGAAGTTAACCATAATCAACACTATGTTACTGCCCCTTTAAGAAACATGCACATTCACGCACACACATTTGATTTTAAGTAACATTTCAATGAGCTGAACAGTTTAAAATTCAAACCATTGAAATCGGTCAAGAAATGTGGAATCTACCATAATTAACAGTATCTCACTGCCCCTTTACAAAACATGCACATTCACGCACACACATTTGATTTTAAGTTGTGAGGAGACGTCACGCACCAACACTCCATTGATTTGTATAGGATTACGCTCACCTCAAACAAAAGCCTCTCGCGACTTAACGGTTGAAGATGCAGATTCCAGAAATGGCTCGTTAGAACGGCAAGGGTTTGGGGAACGCGAGCATGTTCTCAGTTTTTTAATCGGATGAAAAATGACCAAATGAGAGCAGGTTGAAAACTTATGATTGATCGAAAATGAAGAGGCAAAAACGGCGAAAATTACATTGAAAAGAGATCAAAAATGTGCGACTTCTCCTCGCTTAAAGTGAAAATAAAGGTACTAAATGACACCTTAGCCAAATAAAAGTTAGTTTTTCAGAAAGCAGAGGCTTGTGGCTACAAAATGTGCGAATTTGATGTCTAGTGAGCAAAGATTGTGGCCATGGTGACGAGTTGAAGTGAAACTTGAAATCAATTTTTTTCTCTGTCTTCACTCTGTTTCTTAATTGGTCCGCTCTAGCTCATGCAATACACACACATGGGATAAAGGATATTTCACTCACTGTCTTTGAACCCGCACAGGGGGGAGAGCTTTCATTCCTTAAATTTTTTTTTGACACTGAGCTAAAGATGACAAAAATTCCAACAAAATGAGCTAAAATTCATAACGGTCGGTTAACGTATGCGCGCGCAGCGTGTCTTTGAAAAAGGGGCTTGATTGGAGTTGATCTCTTTCGGATTCCCATTCATTCCTATGGGACTTTATTTGGGAGTTTTTTGGGAATAGCGTCGCCATGGTAACTGGGAATTCTTAGAAAAATAATAGCGCAGCGAGTCAGAGCGAGCCGCATCGTTTGATACCTCTTTTGTCCCGGTGCGATGTACGGTTCGGGCCGCATTTTTGCGGAAAAGTCGGTGGAAGATAATATATGGAAGAAAAATAATAAACCCTTTTCTAGGGTGGATAGTAATATGTGCCTGCTTGCTCCGCAAGCAGCAGCTTCGCTGCTGCTTGCTCCGCTTAGCAGGCCCATAATAACTAGAAAAATTCCCGCGGAAATTTTGAATGGGCCTGCTAACTCTTTTCAATGAGCTGAACAGTTTAAACTTTCAACCATTGAAATCGCTCAAGAAATGTGCAAGTTAACCATAATCAAGATCAAATAAAGTATCTTACTGTCCCTTTAAGAAATATGCACATTCACGCACACACATTTGATTTTAACCAACATTTCAATGAGCTGAACAGTTTAAAATTTAAACCATTGAAATCGGTCAAGAAATGTGCAAGTTAACCAAAATCAACAGTATGTTACTGCCCCTTTAAGAAACATGCACATTCACGCACACACATTTGATTTTAAGTAACATTTCAATGAGCTGAACAGTTTAAAATTCAAACCATTGAAATCGGTCAAGAAATGTGGAATCTACCATAATTAACAGTATCTCACTGCCCCTTTACAAAACATGCACATTCACGCACACACATTAGATTTTAAGTTGTGAGGAGACGTCACGCACCAACACTCCATTGATTTGTATAGGATTACGCTCACCTCAAACAAAAGCCTCTCGCGACTTAACGGTTGAAGATGCAGATTCCAGAAATGGCTCGTTAGAACGGCAAGGGTTTGGGGAACGCGAGCATGTTCTCAGTTTTTTAATCGGATGAAAAATGACCAAATGAGAGCAGGTTGAAAACTTATGATTGATCGAAAATGAAGAGGGAAAAAACGGCGAAATTAACATTGAAAAGAGATCAAAAATGTGCGACTTCTCCTCGCTTAAAGTGAAAATAAAGGTACTAAATGACACCTTAGCCAAATAAAACTTAGTTCTTCAGAAAGCAGAGGCTTGTGGCTACAAAATGTGCGAATTTGATGTCTAGTGAGCAAAGATTGTGGCCATGGTGACGAGTTGAAGTGAAACTTTTGGAAATAGATTTTTTGGTTCCCGTCACTGAAGCCTTAATTGGGTATCAGAGTGGCGATTACACTCACTGTCTTTGAACCCGCACAGGGGGAAGAGCTTTCATTCCTTAATTTTTTTTTTGACACTGAGTTAAAGATGACAAAAATTCCAACAAAATGAGCTAATTTTCATATCAATCGGTTAACGTATGCGCGCGCAGCGTCTCTTTGAAAAAGGTGCTTGATGTGTGATTTTGTCTTTCCTTTTCCCATTCATTCCTATGGGACTTTTATTTGGGAGTTTTTTGGGAATAGCATCGCCATGGTAAGTGGGAATTCTTAGAAAAATAATGCCGCATCGAGTCAGATCGAGCCGCATCGTTTGATACTTCATTTGTCCCGGTGCGATGTACGGTACGGGCTGCATTCTTGCGGAAAAAACTGTGGAAGATTAAAAAATAAGATTAAGAATAAAAAAAATAAA
The DNA here is from genome assembly GCF_054856555.1 of Leptonotus elevatus. Taxonomy (NCBI): domain Eukaryota; kingdom Metazoa; phylum Chordata; class Actinopteri; order Syngnathiformes; family Syngnathidae; genus Leptonotus; species Leptonotus elevatus. The sequence continues at coordinate 18,310,594 of NC_141244.1, forward strand.
CCCCTTTTCTAGGATAGTAATATGTGCCTGCTTGCTCCGCAAGCAGCAGCTTCGCTGCTGCTTGCTCCGCTTAGCAGGCCCATAACTAGAAAATTCCCGCGGAAATTTTGAATGGGCCTGCTAACTCTTTTCAATGAGCTGAACAGTTTAAACTTTCAACCATTGAAATCGCTCAAGAAATGTGGAAGTTAACCATAATCTACTAAAAGTATTACTGCCCCTTTAAGAAACATGCACATTCACGCACTCACATTTGATTTTAACCAACATTTCAATGAGCTGAACAGTTTAAAATTTAAACCATTGAAATCGCTCAAGAAATGTAAAAGTTAACCATAATCAACAATATGTTACTGCCCCTTTAAGAAACATGCACATTCACGCACACACATTTGATTTTAAGTAACATTTCAATGAGCTGAACAGTTTAAAATTCAAACCATTGAAATCGGTCAAGAAATGTGGAATCTACCATAATTAACAGTATCTCACTGCCCCTTTACAAAACATGCACATTCACGCACACACATTTGATTTTAAGTTGTGAGGAGACGTCACGCACCAACACTCCATTGATTTGTATAGGATTACGCTCACCTCAAACAAAAGCCTCTCGCGACTTAACGGTTGAAGATGCAGATTCCAGAAATAGCTCGTTAGAACGGCAAGGGTTTGGGGAACGCGAGCATGTTCTCAGTTTTTTAATCGGATGAAAAATGACCAAATGAGAGCAGGTTGAAAACTTATGATTGATCGAAAATGAAGAGGGAAAAAACAGCGAAATTAACATGGAGGAGATAGGCGCCAAAGTCCGACTTCTCCTCGCTTAAAGTGAAAATAAAGGTACTAATTGACACCTTAGCCAAATAAAACTTAGTTTTTCAGAAAGCAGAGGCTTGTGGCTACAAAATGTGTGAATTTGATGTCTAGTGAGCAAAGATTGTGGCCATGGTGACGAGTTGAAGTGAAACTTTTGGAAATAGATTTTTTTGGTTCCCGTCACTGAAGCCTTAATTGCATATCAGAGTGGCGATTACACTCACTGTCTTTGAACCCGCACAGGGGGAAGAGCTTTCATTCCTTAATATTTTTTTTGACACTGAGCTAAAGATGACAAAAATTCCAACAAAATGAGCTAATTTTCATATCGGTCGGTTAACGTATGCGCGCGCAGCGTGTCTTTGAAAAAGGTGCTTGATTGGAGTTGATCTCTTTCGGATTCCCATTCATTCCTATGGGACTTTTTTTGGGAGTTTTTTGGGAATAGCGTCGCCATGGTAACTGGGAATTCTTATAAAAATAATAGCGCAGCGAGTCAGATCGAGCCGCATCGTTTGATACCTCTTTTGTCCCGGTGCGATCTACGGTTCGGGCCCTATTTTTGCGGAAAAGTCGCTGGAAGATAATATAAAAACTAGAAAAATTCCCGCGGAAATTTTGAATGGGCCTGCTAACTCTTGCAACTCTTTTCAATGAGCTGAACAGTTTAAAATTTCAACCGTTGAAATCGCTCAAGAAATGTGGAAGTTATAATCAACTAAAAGTATTACTGCCCCTTTAAGAAACATGCACATTCACGCACACACATTTGATTTTAACTAACATTTCAATGAGTTGAACAGTTTAAATTTTAAACCATTGAAATCGCTCAAGAAATGTGCAAGTTAACCATAATCAAGATCAAATAAAGTATCTTACTGTAACTAACATTTCAATGAGATGAACAGTTTAAAATTTCAACCATTGAAATCGCTCAAGAAATGTGGAAGTTAACCATAATCAAGATCAAATAAAGTATCTTACTGCCCCTTTAAGAAACATGCACATTCACGCACACACATTTGATTTTAAGTAACATTTCAATGAGCTGAACAGTTTAAAATTCAAACCATTGAAATCGGTCAAGAAATGTGGAATCTACCATAATTAACAGTATCTCACTGCCCCTTTATAAAACATGCACATTCACGCACACACATTTGATTTTTTTAAGTTGTGAGGAGACGTCACGCACCAACACTCCATTGATTTGTATAGGATTACGCTCACCTCAAACAAAAGCCTCTCGCGACTTAACGGTTGAAGATGCAGATTCCAGACATGGCTCGTTAGAACGGCAAGGGTTTGGGGAACGCGAGCATGTTCTCAGTTTTTTAATCGGATGAAAAATGACCAAATGAGAGCAGGTTGAAAACTTATGATTGATCGAAAATGAAGAGGGAAAAACGGCGAAAATTACATTGAAAAGAGATCAAAAATGTGCGACTTCTCCTCGCTTAAAGTGAAAATAAAGGTACTAAATGACACCTTAGCCAAATAAAAATTAGTTCTTCAGAAAGCAGAGGCTTGTGGCTACAAAATGTGCGAATTTGATGTCTAGTGAGCAAAGATTGTGGCCATGGTGACGAGTTGAAGTGAAACTTTTGGAAATATATTTTTTGGTTCCCGTCACTGAAGCCTTAATTGGGTATCAGAGTGGCGATTACACTCACTGTCTTTGAACCCGCACAGGGGGAAGAGCTTTCATTCCTTAATTTTTTTTTTGACACTGAGTTAAAGATGACAAAAATTCCAACAAAATGAGCTAATTTTCATATCAATCGGTTAACGTATGCGCGCGCAGCGTCTCTTTGAAAAAGGTGCTTGATGTGTGATTTTGTCTTTCCTTTTCCCATTCATTCCTATGGGACTTTTATTTGGGAGTTTTTTGGGAATAGCGTCGCCATGGTAACTGGGAATTCTTATAAAAATAATAGCGCACCGAGTCAGATCGAGCCGCATCGTTTGATACCTCATTTGTCCCGGTGCGATCTACGGTACGGGCCGCATTTTAGCAGAAAAAAACGCGGAAGATTAAAAAATAAGAAAAATAACTAGAAAAATTCCCGCGGAAATTTTGAATGGGCCTGCTAACTCTTTTCAATGAGCTGAACAGTTTAAACTTTCAACCATTGAAATCGCTCAAGAAATGTGGAAGTTAACCATAATCTACTAAAAGTATTACTGCCCCTTTAAGAAACATGCACATTCACGCACACACATTTGATTTTAAGTAACATTTCAATGAGCTGAACAGTTTAAACTTTCAACCATTGAAATGGGTCAAGAAATGTGGAAGTTAACCATAATCAACACTATGTTACTGCCCCTTTAAGAAACATGCACATTCACGCACACACATTTGATTTTAAGTAACATTTCAATGAGCTGAACAGTTTAAAATTCAAACCATTGAAATCGGTCAAGAAATGTGGAATCTACCATAATTAACAGTATCTCACAGCCCCTTTACAAAACATGCACATTCACGCACACACATTTGATTTTAAGTTGTGAGGAGACGTCACGCACCAACACTCCATTGATTTGTATAGGATTACGCTCACCTCAAACAAAAGCCTCTCGCGACTTAACGGTTGAAGATGCAGATTCCAGAAATGGCTCGTTAGAACGGCAAGGGTTTGGGGAACGCGAGCATGTTCTCAGTTTTTTAATCGGATGAAAAATGACCAAATGAGAGCAGGTTGAAAACTTATGATTGATCGAAAATGAAGAGGCAAAAACGGCGAAAATTACATTGAAAAGAGATCAAAAATGTGCGACTTCTCCTCGCTTAAAGTGAAAATAAAGGTACTAAATGACACCGTAGCCAAATAAAACTTAGTTCTTCAGAAAGCAGAGGCTTGTGGCTACAAAATGTGCGAATTTGATGTCTAGTGAGCAAAGATTGTGGCCATGGTGACGAGTTGAAGTGAAACTTTTGGAAATATATTTTTTGGTTCCCACCACTCAGACCTTAATTAGTCACGCTCTAACTGATGCAAGAAAGGCGACTTTTACCCCTTTGCTCACTGTCTTTGAACCCGCACAGGGGGGAGAGCTTTCATTCCTTAAATTTTTTTTTGACACTGAGCTAAAGATGACAAAAATTCCAACAAAATGAGCTATTTTTCATATCGGTCGGTTAATGTATGCGCGCGCAGCGTGTCTTTGAAAAAGGTGCTTGATTGGAGTTGATCTCTTTCGGATTCCCATTCATTCCTATGGGACTTTATTTGGGAGTTTTTTGGGAATAGCGTCGCCATGGTAACTGGGAATTCTTATAAAAATAATAGCGCAGCGAGTCAGAGCGAGCCGCATCGTTTGATACCTCTTTTGTCCCGGTGCGATCTACGGTTCGGGCCGCATTTTTGCGGAAAAGTCGGTGGAAGAATAAAAAAGAAAAAAAATAATAAACCCTTTTCTAGGGTGGATAGTAATATGTGCCTGCTTGCTCCGCAAGCAGCAGCTTCGCTGCTGCTTGCTCCGCTTAGCAGGCCCATAACTAGAAAAATTCCCGCGGAAATTTTGAATGGGCCTGCTAACTCTTTTCAATGAGCTGAACAGTTTAAACTTTCAACCATTGAAATCGGTCAAGAAATGTGGAAGTTAACAATAATCAACAGTATGTTACTGCCCCTTTAAGAAACATGCACATTCACGCACACACATTTGATTTTAAGTAACATTTCAATGAGCTGAACAGTTTAAAATTTCAACCATTGAAATCGGTCAAGAAATGTGGAAGTTCAACACAATCAAGTATCTTACTGCCCCTTTACAAAACATGCACATTCACGCACACACATTTGATTTTAAGTTGTGAGGAGACGTCACGCACCAACACTCCATTGATTTGTATAGGATTACGCTCACCTCAAACAAAAGCCTCTCGCGACTTAACGGTTGAAGATGCAGATTCCAGAAATGGCTCGTTAGAACGGCAAGGGTTTGGGGAACGCGAGCATGTTCTCAGTTTTTTAATCGGATGAAAAATGACCAAATGAGAGCAGGTTGAAAACTTATGATTGATCGAAAATGAAGAGGGAAAAAGGGCGAAAATTACATTGAAAAGAGATCAAAAATGTGCGACTTCTCCTCGCTTAAAGTGAAAATAAAGGTACTAAATGAAACCTTAGCCAAATAAAACTTAGTTCTTCAGAAAGCAGAGGCTTGTGGCTACAAAATGTGCGAATTTGATGTCTAGTGAGCAAAGATTGTGGCCATGGTGACGAGTTGAAGTGAAACTTTTGGAAATAGATTTTTTGGTTCCCGTCACTGAAGCCTTAATTGGGTATCAGAGTGGCGATTACACTCACTGTCTTTGAACCCGCACAGGGGGAAGAGCTTTCATTCCTTAATTTTTTTTTTGACACTGAGTTAAAGATGACAAAAATTCCAACAAAATGAGCTAATTTTCATATCAATCGGTTAACGTATGCGCGCGCAGCGTCTCTTTGAAAAAGGTGCTTGATGTGTGATTTTGTCTTTCCTTTTCCCATTCATTCCTATGGGACTTTATTTGGGAGTTTTTTGGGAATAGCGTCGCCATGGTAACTGGGAATTCTTATGAAAATAATAGCGCACCGAGTCAGATCGAGCCGCATCGTTTGATACCTCATTTGTCCCGGTGCGATCTACGGTACGGGCCGCATTTTAGCAGAAAAAAACGCGGAAGATTAAAAAATAAGAAAAACTAGAAAAATTCCCGCGGAAATTTTGAATGGGCCTGCTAACTCTTTTCAATGAGCTGAACAGTTTAAACTTTCAACCATTGAAATCGCTCAAGAAATGTGCAAGTTAACCATAATCAAGATCAAATAAAGTATCTTACTGTCCCTTTAAGAAATATGCACATTCACGCACACACATTTGATTTTAACCAACATTTCAATGAGCTGAACAGTTTAAAATTTAAACCATTGAAATCGGTCAAGAAATGTGCAAGTTAACCAAAATCAACAGTATGTTACTGCCCCTTTAAGAAACATGCACATTCACGCACACACATTTGATTTTAAGTAACATTTCAATGAGCTGAACAGTTTAAAATTCAAACCATTGAAATCGGTCAAGAAATGTGGAATCTACCATAATTAACAGTATCTCACTGCCCCTTTACAAAACATGCACATTCACGCACACACATTAGATTTTAAGTTGTGAGGAGACGTCACGCACCAACACTCCATTGATTTGTATAGGATTACGCTCACCTCAAACAAAAGCCTCTCGCGACTTAACGGTTGAAGATGCAGATTCCAGAAATGGCTCGTTAGAACGGCAAGGGTTTGGGGAACGCGAGCATGTTCTCAGTTTTTTAATCGGATGAAAAATGACCAAATGAGAGCAGGTTGAAAACTTATGATTGATCGAAAATGAAGAGGGAAAAAACGGCGAAATTAACATTGAAAAGAGATCAAAAATGTGCGACTTCTCCTCGCTTAAAGTGAAAATAAAGGTACTAAATGACACCTTAGCCAAATAAAACTTAGTTCTTCAGAAAGCAGAGGCTTGTGGCTACAAAATGTGCGAATTTGATGTCTAGTGAGCAAAGATTGTGGCCATGGTGACGAGTTGAAGTGAAACTTTTGGAAATAGATTTTTTGGTTCCCGTCACTGAAGCCTTAATTGGGTATCAGAGTGGCGATTACACTCACTGTCTTTGAACCCGCACAGGGGGAAGAGCTTTCATTCCTTAATTTTTTTTTTGACACTGAGTTAAAGATGACAAAAATTCCAACAAAATGAGCTAATTTTCATATCAATCGGTTAACGTATGCGCGCGCAGCGTCTCTTTGAAAAAGGTGCTTGATGTGTGATTTTGTCTTTCCTTTTCCCATTCATTCCTATGGGACTTTTATTTGGGAGTTTTTTGGGAATAGCATCGCCATGGTAAGTGGGAATTCTTAGAAAAATAATGCCGCATCGAGTCAGATCGAGCCGCATCGTTTGATACTTCATTTGTCCCGGTGCGATGTACGGTACGGGCTGCATTCTTGCGGAAAAAACTGTGGAAGATTAAAAAATAAGATTAAGAACTAGAAAAATTCCCGCGGAAATTTTGAATGGGCCTGCTAACTCTTTTCAATGAGCCGAACAGTTTAAACTTTCAACCATTAAAATCGCTCAAGAAATGTGCAAGTTAACCATAATCAAGATCAAATAAAGTATCTTACTGTCCCTTTAAGAAACATGCACATTCACGCACACACATTTGATTTTAAGTAACATTTCAATGAGCTGAACAGTTTAAAATTTCAACCATTGAAATCGCTCAAGAAATGTAAAAGTTAACCATAATCAACAGTATGTTACTGCCCCTTTAAGAAACATGCACATTCACGCACACACATTTTATTTTAAGTAACATTTCAATGAGCTGAACAGTTTAAAATTTAAACCATTGAAATCGGTCAAGAAATGTGGAATCTACCATAATCAACAGTATGTTACTGCCCCTTTAAGAAACATGCACATTCACGCACACACATTTGATTTTAAGTAACATTTCAATGAGCTGAACAGTTTAAACTTTCAACCATTGAAATGGGTCAAGAAATGTGGAAGTTAACCATAATCAACACTATGTTACTGCCCCTTTAAGAAACATGCACATTCACGCACACACATTTGATTTTAAGTAACATTTCAATGAGCTGAACAGTTTAAAATTCAAACCATTGAAATCGGTCAAGAAATGTGGAATCTACCATAATTAACAGTATCTCACTGCCCCTTTACAAAACATGCACATTCACGCACACACATTTGATTTTAAGTTGTGAGGAGACGTCACGCACCAACACTCCATTGATTTGTATAGGATTACGCTCACCTCAAACAAAAGCCTCTCGCGACTTAACGGTTGAAGATGCAGATTCCAGACATGGCTCGTTAGAACGGCAAGGGTTTGGGGAACGCGAGCATGTTCTCAGTTTTTTAATCGGATGAAAAATGACCAAATGAGAGTAGGTTGAAAACTTATGATTGATCGAAAATGAAGAGGGAAAAACGGCGAAAATTACATTGAAAAGAGATCAAAATTGTGCGACTTCTCCTCGTTTAAAGTGAAAATAAAGGTACTAAATGACACCGTAGCCAAATAAAACTTAGTTCTTCAGAAAGCAGAGGCTTGTGGCTACAAAATGTGCGAATTTGATGTCTAGTGAGCAAAGATTGTGGCCATGGTGACGAGTTGAAGTGAAACTTGAAATCTATTTTTTCTCTGTCTACACTCTGATTCTTAATTGGTCCGCTCTAGCTCATGCAATACACACACATGGGATAAAGGATATTTCACTCACTGTCTTTGAACCCGCACAGGGGGGAGAGCTTTCATTCCTTAATTTTTTTTTTGACACAGAGCTAAAGATGACAAAAATTCCAACAAAATGAGCTAAAATTCATATCGGTCGGTTAACGTATGCGCGCGCAGCGTGTCTTGGAAAAAGGTGCTTGATTGGAGTTGATGTCTTCCGGTTTCCCATTCATTCCTATGGGATTTTTTGGGGGAGTTTTTTGGGAATAGCGTCGCCATGGTAACTGGGAATTCTTATAAAAATAATAGCGCAGCGAGTCAGAGCGAGCCGCATCGTTTGATACCTCATTTGTCCCGGTGCGATCTACGGTTCGGGCCGCATTTTTGCGGAAAAGTCGTGGAATAATAAAAAATAATAAACCCTTTTTTCTAGGATAGTAATATGTGCCTGCTTGCTCCGCAAGCAGCAGCTTCGCTGCTGCTTGCTCCGCTTAGCAGGCCCATAACTAGAAAAATTCCCGCGGAAATTTTGAATGGGCCTGCTAACTCTTTTCAATGAGCCGAACAGTTTAAACTTTCAACCATTGAAATCGCTCAAGAAATGTGCAAGTTAACCATAATCAAGATCAAATAAAGTATCTTACTGTCCCTTTAAGAAACATGCACATTCACGCACACACATTTGATTTTAAGTAACATTTCAATGAGCTGAACAGTTTAAAATTTCAACCATTGAAATCGCTCAAGAAATGTAAAAGTTAACCATAATCAACAGTATGTTACTGCCCCTTTAAGAAACATGCACATTCACGCACACACATTTTATTTTAAGTAACATTTCAATGAGCTGAACAGTTTAAAATTTAAACCATTGAAATCGGTCAAGAAATGTGGAATCTACCATAATCAACAGTATGTTACTGCCCCTTTAAGAAACATGCACATTCACGCACACACATTTGATTTTAAGTAACATTTCAATGAGCTGAACAGTTTAAACTTTCAACCATTGAAATGGGTCAAGAAATGTGGAAGTTAACCATAATCAACACTATGTTACTGCCCCTTTAAGAAACATGCACATTCACGCACACACATTTGATTTTAAGTAACATTTCAATGAGCTGAACAGTTTAAAATTCAAACCATTGAAATCGGTCAAGAAATGTGGAATCTACCATAATTAACAGTATCTCACTGCCCCTTTACAAAACATGCACATTCACGCACACACATTTGATTTTAAGTTGTGAGGAGACGTCACGCACCAACACTCCATTGATTTGTATAGGATTACGCTCACCTCAAACAAAAGCCTCTCGCGACTTAACGGTTGAAGATGCAGATTCCAGACATGGCTCGTTAGAACGGCAAGGGTTTGGGGAACGCGAGCATGTTCTCAGTTTTTTAATCGGATGAAAAATGACCAAATGAGAGTAGGTTGAAAACTTATGATTGATCGAAAATGAAGAGGGAAAAACGGCGAAAATTACATTGAAAAGAGATCAAAATTGTGCGACTTCTCCTCGTTTAAAGTGAAAATAAAGGTACTAAATGACACCGTAGCCAAATAAAACTTAGTTCTTCAGAAAGCAGAGGCTTGTGGCTACAAAATGTGCGAATTTGATGTCTAGTGAGCAAAGATTGTGGCCATGGTGACGAGTTGAAGTGAAACTTGAAATCTATTTTTTCTCTGTCTACACTCTGATTCTTAATTGGTCCGCTCTAGCTCATGCAATACACACACATGGGATAAAGGATATTTCACTCACTGTCTTTGAACCCGCACAGGGGGGAGAGCTTTCATTCCTTAATTTTTTTTTTGACACAGAGCTAAAGATGACAAAAATTCCAACAAAATGAGCTAAAATTCATATCGGTCGGTTAACGTATGCGCGCGCAGCGTGTCTTGGAAAAAGGTGCTTGATTGGAGTTGATGTCTTCCGGTTTCCCATTCATTCCTATGGGATTTTTTGGGGGAGTTTTTTGGGAATAGCGTCGCCATGGTAACTGGGAATTCTTATAAAAATAATAGCGCAGCGAGTCAGAGCGAGCCGCATCGTTTGATACCTCATTTGTCCCGGTGCGATCTACGGTTCGGGCCGCATTTTTGCGGAAAAGTCGTGGAATAATAAAAAATAATAAACCCTTTTTTCTAGGATAGTAATATGTGCCTGCTTGCTCCGCAAGCAGCAGCTTCGCTGCTGCTTGCTCCGCTTAGCAGGCCCATAATAAAAAAAATAAACCCCTTTTCTAGGATAGTAATATGTGCCTGCTTGCTCCGCAAGCAGCAGCTTCGCTGCTGCTTGCTCCGCTTAGCAGGCCCATAACTAGAAAAATTCCCGCGGAAATTTTGAATGGGCCTGCTAACTCTTTTCAATGAGCTGAACAGTTTAAACTTTCAACCATTGAAATCGGTCAAGAAATGTGCAAGTTAACCATAATCAAGATCAAATAAAGTATCTTACTGTCCCTTTAAGAAATATGCACATTCACGCACACACATTTGATTTTAACCAACATTTCAATGAGCTGAACAGTTTAAAATTTAAACCATTGAAATCGCTCAAGAAATGTAAAAGTTAACCATAATCAAGATCAAATAAAGTATCTTACTGTCCCTTTAAGAAATATGCACATTCACGCACACACATTTGATTTTAAGTAACATTTCAATGAGCTGAACAGTTTAAAATTCAAACCATTGAAATCGGTCAAGAAATGTGGAATCTACCATAATTAACAGTATCTCACTGCCCCTTTACAAAACATGCACATTCACGCACACACATTGGATTTTAAGTTGTGAGGAGACGTCACGCACCAACACTCCATTGATTTGTATAGGATTACGCTCACCTCAAACAAAAGCCTCTCGCGACTTAACGGTTGAAGATGCAGATTCCAGAAATGGCTCGTTAGAACGGCAAGGGTTTGGGGAACGCGAGCATGTTCTCAGTTTTTTAATCGGATGAAAAATGACCAAATGAGAGCAGGTTGAAAACTTATGATTGATCGAAAATGAAGAGGCAAAAACGGCGAAAATTACATTGAAAAGAGATCAAAAATGTGCGACTTCTCCTCGCTTAAAGTGAAAATAAAGGTACTAAATGACACCTTAGCCAAATAAAACTTAGTTCTTCAGAAAGCAGAGGCTTGTGGCTACAAAATGTGCGAATTTGATGTCTAGTGAGCAAAGATTGTGGCCATGGTGACGAGTTGAAGTGAAACTTTTGGAAATATATTTTTTGGTTCCCACCACTCAGACCTTAATTAGTCACGCTCTAACTGATGCAAGAAAGGCGACTTTCACCCCTTTGCTCACTGTCTTTGAACCCGCACAGGGGGGAGAGCTTTCATTCCTTAATTTTTTTTTTGACACTGAGCTAAAGATGACAAAAATTCCAACAAAATGAGCTAATTTTCACATCGGTCGGTTAACGTATGCGCGCGCAGCGTGTCTTGGAAAAAGGTGCTTGATTGGAGTTGATCTCTTTCGGATTCCCATTCATTCCTATGGGACTTTTTGGGGGACATTTTGGGGAATTGTGTCGCCATGGTAACTGGGAATTCTTATAAAAATAATAGCGCAGCGAGTCAGATCGAGCCGCATCGTTTGATACCTTATTTGTCGCGGTGCGATCTACGGTTCGGGCCCTATTTTTGCGGAAAAGTCGGTGGAAGATAATATAAAAAAAAAAATAATAAACCCTTTTCTAGGGTGGATAGTAATATGTGCCTGCTTGCTCCGCAAGCAGCAGCTTCGCTGCTGCTTGCTCCGCTTAGCAGGCCCATAACTAGAAAAATTCCCGCGGAAATTTTGAATGGGCCTGCTAACTCTTGCAACTCTTTTCAATGAGCTGAACAGTTTAAACTTTCAACCATTGAAATCGGTCAAGAAATGTGGAAGTTAACCATAATCTACTAAAAGTATTACTGCCCCTTTAAGAAACATGCACATTCACGCACACACATTTGATTTTAACTAACATTTCAATGAGATGAACAGTTTAAAATTTCAACCATTGAAATCGCTCAAGAAATGTAAAAGTTAACCATAATCAAGATCAAATAAAGTATCTTACTGTCCCTTTAAGAAACATGCACATTCACGCACACACATTTGATTTTAACCAACATTTCAATGAGCTGAACAGTTTAAAATTTCAACCATTGAAATCGGTCAAGAAATGTGGAAGTTAACCAAAATCAACAGTATGTTACTGCCCCTTTAAGAAACATGCACATTCACGCACACACATTTGATTTTAAGTAACATTTCAATGAGCTGAACAGTTTAAAATTCAAACCATTGAAATCGGTCAAGAAATGTGGAATCTACCATAATTAACAGTATCTCACTGCCCCTTTACAAAACATGCACATTCACGCACACACATTTGATTTTAAGTTGTGAGGAGACGTCACGCACCAACACTCCATTGATTTGTATAGGATTACGCTCACCTCAAACAAAAGCCTCTCGCGACTTAACGGTTGAAGATGCAGATTCCAGAAATGGCTCGTTAGAACGGCAAGGGTTTGGGGAACGCGAGCATGTTCTCAGTTTTTTAATCGGATGAAAAATGACCAAATGAGAGCAGGTTGAAAACTTATGATTGATCGAAAATGAAGAGGGAAAAAACGGCGAAATTAACATGGAGGAGATAGGCGTCAAAGTCCGACTTCTCCTCGCTTAAAGTGAAAATAAAGGTACTAAATGACACCGTAGCCAAATAAAACTTAGTTCTTCAGAAAGCAGAGGCTTGTGGCTACAAAATGTGCGAATTTGATGTCTAGTGAGCAAAGATTGTGGCCATGGTGACGAGTTGAAGTGAAACTTTTGGAAATAGATTTTTTGGTTCCCGTCACTGAAGCCTTAATTAGTCACACTCTAAATAGGCGACTTTTCCCCTTTGCTCACTGTCTTTGAACCCTCACAGGGGGGAGAGCTTTCATTCCTTAAAATTTTTTTTGACACTGAGCTAAAGATGACAAAAATTCCAACAAAATGAGCTAATTTTCATATCGGTCGGTTAATGTATGCGCGCGCAGCGTGTCTTTGAAAAAGGTGCTTGATTGGAGTTGATCTCTTTCGGATTCCCATTCATTCCTATGGGACTTTATTTGGGAGTTTTTTGGGAATAGCGTCGCCATGGTAACTGGGAATTCTTATAAAAATAATAGCGCAGCGAGTCAGAGCGAGCCGCATCGTTTGATACCTCTTTTGTCCCGGTGCGATCTACGGTTCGGGCCGCATTTTTGCGGAAAAGTCGGTGGAAGAATAAAAAAGAAAAAAAATAACTAGAAAAATTCCCGCGGAAATTTTGAATGGGCCTGCTAACTCTTTTCAATGAGCTGAACAGTTTAAACTTTCAACCATTGAAATCGCTCAAGAAATGTGGAAGTTAACCATAATCTACTAAAAGTATTACTGCCCCTTTAAGAAACATGCACATTCACGCACACACATTTGATTTGAACTAACATTTCAATGAGCTGAACAGTTTAAAATTTAAACCATTGAAATCAGTCAAGAAATGTGGAAGTTCACCATAATCAACATCAACTAAAAGTATCTTACTGCCCCTTTACAAAACATGCACATTCACGCACACACATTTGATTTTAAGTAACATTTCAATGAGCTGAACAGTTTAAAATTTAAACCATTGAAATCGGTCAAGAAATGTGGAATCTACCATAATCAACAGTATGTTACTGCCCCTTTAAGAAACATGCACATTCACGCACACACATTTGATTTTAAGTAACATTTCAATGAGCTGAACAGTTTAAACTTTCAACCATTGAAATGGGTCAAGAAATGTGGAAGTTAACCATAATCAACACTATGTTACTGCCCCTTTAAGAAACATGCACATTCACGCACACACATTTGATTTTAAGTAACATTTCAATGAGCTGAACAGTTTAAAATTCAAACCATTGAAATCGGTCAAGAAATGTGGAATCTACCATAATTAACAGTATCTCACTGCCCCTTTACAAAACATGCACATTCACGCACACACATTTGATTTTAAGTAACATTTCAATGAGCTGAACAGTTTAAAAATTAAACCATTGAAATCGGTCAAGAAATGTGGAAGTTCACCATAATCAACAGTATCTTACTGCCCCTTTACAAAACATGCACATTCACGCACACACATTTGATTTTAAGTTGTGAGGAGACGTCACGCACCAACACTCCATTGATTTGTATAGGATTACGCTCACCTCAAACAAAAGCCTCTCGCGACTTAACGGTTGAAGATGCAGATTCCAGAAATGGCTCGTTAGAACGGCAAGGGTTTGGGGAACGCGAGCATGTTCTCAGATTTTTAATCGGATGAAAAATGACCAAATGAGAGCAGGTTGAAAACTTATGATTGATCGAAAATGAAGAGGGAAAAAACGGCGAAATTAACATGGAGGAGATAGGCGCCAAAGTCCGACTTCTCCTCGCTTAAAGTGAAAATAAAGGTACTAAATGACACCTTAGCCAAATAAAACTTAGTTCTTCAGAAAGCAGAGGCTTGTGGCTACAAAACGTGCGAATTTGATGTCTAGTGAGCAAAGATTGTGGCCATGGTGACGAGTTGAAGTGAAACTTTTGGAAATATATTTTTTGGTTCCCGTCACTGAAGCCTTAATTAGTCACACTCTAAATAGGCGACTTTTACCCTTTGCTCACTGTCTTTGAACCCGCACAGGGGGGAGAGCTTTCATTCCTTAATTTTTTTTTTGACACAGAGCTAAAGATGACAAAAATTCCAACAAAATGAGCTAAAATTCATATCGGTCAGTCAACGTATGCGCGCGCAGCGTGTCTTGGAAAAAGGTGCTTGATTGGAGTTGATCTCTTTCGGTTTCCCATTCATTCCTATGGGACTTTATTTGGGACTTTTTTGGGAATAGCGTCGCCATGGTAACTGGGAATTCCTAGAAAAATAATAGCGCAGCGAGTCAGATCGAGCCGCATCGTTTGATACCTCATTTGTCCCGGTGCGATCTACGGTACGGGCTGCATTTTTGGTGAAAAATCTGTGGAATAATAAAAAATAAAAAAAATAAACCACTTTTTCTAGGATAGTAATATGTGCCTGCTTGCTCCGCAAGCAGCAGCTTCGCTGCTGCTTGCTCCGCTTAGCAGGCCCATAATAAACCCTTTTCTAGGGTGGATAGTAATATGTGCCTGCTTGCTCCGCAAGCAGCAGCTTCGCTGCTGCTTGCTCCGCTTAGCAGGCCCATAATAATAATATTAAACACTTTTCCTGGGTGGATAGTAATATGTGCCTGCTTGCTCCGCAAGCAGCAGCTTCGCTGCTGCTTGCTCCGCTTAGCAGGCCCATAATAAGAAAAATATTAAACCCTTTTTTCTAGGATAGTAATATGTGCCTGCTTGCTCCGCAAGCAGCAGCTTCGCTGCTGCTTGCTCCGCTTAGCAGGCCCATAATAATATTAAACCCTTTTTTCTAGGATAGTAATATGTGCCTGCTTGCTCCGCAAGCAGCAGCTTCGCTGCTGCTTGCTCCGCTTAGCAGGCCCATAACTAGAAAAATTCCCGCGGAAATTTTGAATGGGCCTGCTAACTCTTTTCAATGAGCCGAACAGTTTAAACTTTCAACCATTGAAATCGGTCAAGAAATGTGGAAGTTAACCATAATCAAGATCAAATAAAGTATCTTACTGTCCCTTTAAGAAATATGCACATTCACGCACACACATTTGATTTTAACCAACATTTCAATGAGCTGAACAGTTTAAACTTTCAACCATTGAAATCGCTCAAGAAATGTGCAAGTTAACCATAATGTACAGTATGTTACTGCCCCTTTAATAAACATGCACATTCACGCACACACATTTGATTTTAAGTAACATTTCAATGAGCTGAACAGTTTAAAATTCAAACCATTGAAATCGGTCAAGAAATGTGGAATCTACCATAATTAACAGTATCTCACTGCCCCTTTACAAAACATGCACATTCACGCACACACATTTGATTTTAAGTTGTGAGGAGACGTCACGCACCAACACTCCATTGATTTGTATAGGATTACGCTCACCTCAAACAAAAGCCTCTCGCGACTTAACGGTTGAAGATGCAGATTCCAGAAATGGCTCGTTAGAACGGCAAGGGTTTGGGGAACGCGAGCATGTTCTCAGTTTTTTAATCGGATGAAAAATGACCAAATGAGAGCAGGTTGAAAACTTATGATTGATCGAAAATGAAGAGGCAAAAACGGCGAAAATTACATTGAAAAGAGATCAAAAATGTGCGACTTCTCCTCGCTTAAAGTGAAAATAAAGGTACTAAATGACACCGTAGCCAAATAAAACTTAGTTCTTCAGAAAGCAGAGGCTTGTGGCTACAAAATGTGCGAATTTGATGTCTAGTGAGCAAAGATTGTGGCCATGGTGACGAGTTGAAGTGAAACTTTTGGAAATATATTTTTTGGTTCCCACCACTCAGACCTTAATTAGTCACGCTCTAACTGATGCAAGAAAGGCGACTTTTACCCCTTTGCTCACTGTCTTTGAACCCGCACAGGGGGGAGAGCTTTCATTCCTTAATTTTTTTTTTGACACTGAGCTAAAGATGACAAAAATTCCAACAAAATGAGCTAATTTTCATATCGGTCGGTTAACGTATGCGCGCGCAGCGTGTCTTTGAAAAAGGTGCTTGATTGGAGTTGATCTCTTTCGGATTCCCATTCATTCCTATGGGACTTTATTTGGGAGTTTTTTGGGAATAGCGTCGCCATGGTAACTGGGAATTCTTATAAAAATAATGCCGCACCGAGTCAGATCGAGCCGCATCGTTTGATACCTCTTTTGTCCCGGTGCGATCTACGGTACGGGCCGCATTTTAGCAGAAAAAACGCGGAAGATTAAAGAATAACTAGAAAAATTCCCGCGGAAATTTTGAATGGGCCTGCTAACTCTTTTCAATGAGCTGAACAGTTTAAACTTTCAACCATTGAAATCGGTCAAGAAATGTGGAAGTTAACCATAATCTACTAAAAGTATTACTGCCCCTTTAAGAAACATGCACATTCACGCACACACATTTGATTTTAAGTAACATTTCAATGAGCTGAACAGTTTAAAATTTAAACCATTGAAATCGGTCAAGAAATGTGGAATCTACCATAATCAACAGTATGTTACTGCCCCTTTAAGAAACATGCACATTCACGCACACACATTTGATTTTAAGTAACATTTCAATGAGCTGAACAGTTTAAACTTTCAACCATTGAAATGGGTCAAGAAATGTGGAAGTTAACCATAATCAACACTATGTTACTGCCCCTTTAAGAAACATGCACATTCACGCACACACATTTGATTTTAAGTAACATTTCAATGAGCTGAACAGTTTAAAATTCAAACCATTGAAATCGGTCAAGAAATGTGGAATCTACCATAATTAACAGTATCTCACTGCCCCTTTACAAAACATGCACATTCACGCACACACATTTGATTTTAAGTTGTGAGGAGACGTCACGCACCAACACTCCATTGATTTGTATAGGATTACGCTCACCTCAAACAAAAGCCTCTCGCGACTTAACGGTTGAAGATGCAGATTCCAGAAATGGCTCGTTAGAACGGCAAGGGTTTGGGGAACGCGAGCATGTTCTCAGTTTTTTAAAATGACCAAATGAGAGCAGGTTGAAAACTTATGATTGATCGAAAATGAAGAGGGAAAAAGGGCGAAAATTACATTGAAAAGAGATCAAAAATGTGCGACTTCTCCTCGCTTAAAGTGAAAATAAAGGTACTAAATGACACCTTAGCCAAATAAAACTTAGTTCTTCAGAAAGCAGAGGCTTGTGGCTACAAAATGTGCGAATTTGATGTCTAGTGAGCAAAGATTGTGGCCATGGTGACGAGTTGAAGTGAAACTTGAAATCTATTTTTTCTCTGTCTACACTCTGATTCTTAATTGGTCCGCTCTAGCTCATGCAATACACACACATGGGATAAAGGATATTTCACTCACTGTCTTTGAACCCGCACAGGGGGGAGAGCTTTCATTCCTTAAATTTTTTTTTGACACTGAGCTAAAGATGACAAAAATTCCAACAAAATGAGCTAAAATTCATATCGGTCGGTCAACGTATGCGCGCGCAGCGTGTCTTTGAAAAAGGTGCTTGATTGGAGTTGATCTCTTTCGGATTCCCATTCATTCCTATGGGACTTTTTTTGGGAGTTTTTTGGGAATAGCGTCGCCATGGTAACTGGGAATTCTTATAAAAATAATAGCGCAGCGAGTCAGAGCGAGCCGCATCGTTTGATACCTCTTTTGTCCCGGTGCGATCTACGGTACGGGCCGCATTTTTGCGGAAAATAATAAACCCTTTTTCCCTTTTTCTAGGATAGTAATATGTGCCTTCTGCTTCGCAGCAGGCCCATAATAAGAAGAAAAAAAATAAACCCCTTTTCTAGGATAGTAATATGTGCCTGCTTGCTCCGCAAGCAGCAGCGATGTGCCTGCTTGCTCCGCAAGCAGCAGCTTCGCTGCTGCTTGCTCCGCTTAGCAGGCCCATAATAAACCCTTTTTTCTAGGATAGTAATATGTGCCTGCTTGCTCCGCAAGCAGCAGCTTCGCTGCTGCTTGCTCCGCTTAGCAGGCCCATAATAAGGACATTTGAAAGTGCATCACACAGAAGTGACGTCATCTAGCAGCAGCCAATAGAAAAGCACCTTCAGATGACGTCGCTCCTAGATGACAATTTTGCATGTTTGACTTTTGGCTCCAATGGCTCGCCTTGCCTGCTTTTTCATTAAATTGAGCTGAAACAAAATTGTACCCTGGTATTTATTCAATCTTGCACACAAGTAATTTAAAAACTAAAACTAAAACTAAGCATTTTTGAAATAACTAAAACTAATAGAAACTAACAGATATCCCGATTATCGTGCATCGGAATACGAAGAGTAAACGTGTTGGAAAAAAGCTCTGAAAAATCTCGCTTGAGAATGCTAGCGTGAAAGCGACAACGTACTCTTGTGCAGCAAAATGACAGCCTGGCAAAGGTTTAAAGTCTATTTCCGAAAAACCAGAAACTGGAATTGGAATCTAATAAACAATCAATTTAATCCTAAATGTTTTTTTTGAGGGAAAACAAAATACTTTTAAATGTAATCCATGCCAGATGCTCTAAGAATGTTAACCATAGTTCTTTCCTTCAAAAGACATCATCATGTCAATCACCAACTTAATTACATTGCTCAAATATACTGTAACTCTCGTCAATAGAATGCTTATAGCAGTATGAAATAATAACATTTCGCATTGGGCAGCTCAGAATGCAGCATATTTCCAAGTGGCATCCCACAGGTATCACCATTAGGTCCCCAGAGATATTAATTAAGCAACATTAATTACACCTACATATGATCCCTGTTCTTTTTTTTTTATATTGTACATGGACACAATTAATGTGACATGAACTGCAAACGGATACAAATATGGAGTTGATTAGAAACATACAATTCCCGCCCTCCCACGAGCCACTGTTGCTATTTCAAGCTGTGACATAACACAACACAGTCATTACAAACGCCTTAGATGAGTTCATAGAAAATAAAAATAAATCTATTTACTAGCTGAGCATATTTTTGCCAATTCACTAAATACGCACACACATCGCAGGAGCTGTTTGTAAGCGGCGCAATCGTCTTTGGAGACGGACACGCGGGAGTGGAGCCACAACAAGGGCCAAATATAAACATGTGCTGGTTTTATGTTGGTCTTTAAAGACACTTGTAGCCATAATGCTCGCTTCCATCAGCACTGACAACTCCGCCTTCTTTTCGTTCCTTCTTTCCAAACGTTTATCAGCAGGACGGACTTCGCACAAATGAAGCGAGCAGTTGAAGTTCACTTGAATTATTTGCACAAATGGACATATTGGCTGCGACGCACACAGCAAAGCCGACGAGTAAATCAAGTCAGGGAATTAATGGCTGTGAAGTAAAAATGACGAGCGAGTAGTAGCTCACGCGGTTGCGAAGAGTTTTGTTTGGAGCAAAGCTGACACTTTTAATTCTCCTGTTTTGAAATGTGATGCAGCTGCAAACGCAAAGGGATCGATATGGCTCCAAAAAGTTGATGGAAATAAAAACAGGAATCATTTAAGTGTGCAACTATACAGTAACCATGGCCTGTTTTAAGAAAAATGGACGACTTCCTGTTCATTTTTGGATATATTAAAATGTATATGTAAATATTTCAGAGAAATATAAATTCATAAAATTACATTTACATTCAGTAGAATAATAAAATGTATTTCAGTGTTCTAAAACCCCAGCATCTCCCCCATACCAGAATGGTTTGACCCAACTTGTCATATTGTTTTTTTTTGTTGCAAATTTATTATTATTATTATTATTGCCTATATCATCTCCTCATGATGAGAATGTTTCAATTATTGGTTTTTCCTGAACAATCTGAAAAAATGACTTTGGCGCTTATTTTAAGAAGTCATCAATATGCCACCTAGAATCACCTGTCAATCACTTGAAAACGTACAAATTAAAAGTTCTGTTAATTATTTCTTTTTGAGAGCTTTATGAGCTCAAAAGAGGACACTTAATGTTGATAATAATTTTTATGTGCACAAATCTCAATTCATAATTAAATTACTGGAAGTCCTCAAGTTACGGCGGAGTTACGTTCCTATACGCTGGCGATGTAACTTGATTTTCGACTTAAGTCTGATTTCCTCGTTAAAGTCGATATTTACATCGAAATGCTTAAAAAATACCCAGTAATAAAAAATAATAATTGTGCAACACAAATTAGCCGGAACCAATATTTCATGTTTCCGCACGGACATTCATTGCTGATGGACGGCAGAGCGGAGCTAATTCAAACTTAAACACGGAAATGTGACGCGCCTAATGGCGAGCCGACCTGCTCGATGGAACGTCTGTTGCTGGAGGTAATAACAACACAACTTTAAAAAACTTGAAAATGGCGTAATAATTGTGGGAAATTAACGAAAAAGAAGTTGCTACGGACGAGGTACGGGCGCCGCAAAGTCGAAATGACGTAGGTCGCGTACGACGTAACTCAAGGACTCCCTGTAATTTTTTTTTTGGGTGATATCTTTTTTTCCAAAATAGTTCAAGAGACAACATAAATACAAAGAAAGATCCAAAGTTTAAATAAATCAGACAATGGTGGAACAGCACCCCCCCCCCCCCCTCCCCCTTTCAATCAGAAATGCTATATGCTGGTTTGGGGGTACTTGTCTTGAAAAAATATTTCACGTGACTGAAAAAAGGTTGAACCACTGACCACTTAGACAATTTGGTGCATCCTGACTTGATCAACAATCCCACTAAATTAACTCATTCACTGCCATTGACGGCTATACACGTCAAAATTTCATTTGAACTATTTCTATTAGTTTAACATTTTTTCCCCCACTTTTGTTAACAAGAGTATGAAAACATAGAATTGTTTTATTGTACATTTAGAACAGGTATAAAATTTGTGATTAATTGTGTGTTAACTACTGAAGACATGCAATTAATTACGATTACAAATTGTAATGGCAATGAATGAGTTAATTATATAAAAATGAGAATGTATACCTTTACAGAATACATTTTGCATTGCATGGCGAATGACCAAAACCCTGTTCATTTATCTACCAAGCCTCCGCGCTCAGGCCCAAACATTCTGTTCACAATGAGGTCAAGCTGCTCTGACAAGAAAGTAAAATATTGTTTTCATCCTACTCAAAGCCGTTTCATGGTCGTGCTTTTGTCAAATCCATAGCATAAAAAGGCATTTGATCTATGTGTTGCACAGCCATGTTCCCGTGGCAACTGTAAAGACAACACAGAGGAAGAGCTTTGAAATAGGTTACAGGTGCGAGACGCAGTTAAGCATGTTGAATTTGTATGTCATGTTGCCTCATAAATCAGTCACATTACAAAGCACCACGAACGCCATCGGATTGACAATAATTCACTTCAAGACCAAAATTTACAGTGGAAAGAGGTTTGTTGAAGTCGACCTGCAAAGTAGCATCAGATGGTAGAGGGGAGACGGATCGAGCCCTGCTGCCGTTAATAAAAAACAGCAAGTCATTGACGGCCCTTAAAAGGTTTATAATTGCCTATATTGACTCCTTTGCTGCTGTGGACGTTTATATTCGTCTATCCAATTACTGCCACTGACAAGCTGATGTAAAATTTAGAGGATTGTAAACAACTCTAAAGATTTAGAGGCCTGTAGATGGCGGTGTTGCATTTGAGTGGAATATAAAGATTATTTAGTGAATAGCGCTAATGCTAAAGTCGGACAAGAATAGGACCCACCAATGCACCTCCCAACATATAAAGCTTGCCTTTCAGTGAAGATGTACCACGTCAACATACTTCCTTGACACCGATTTCTCTATACTTTTCAAAGTGAGATTTATCACTTTAATCTTAGAATCCTGACTTTCTTATTACCCCCCCACAATTCATAGCTCTATGTCACAAAGTCAGAATTCTGAAATTAAAGTCAGAATCCCGAGATTAAAATTGTAATTCTACGGAAGAGGATTAGGGCCAATGAAGAGGGGGAAAAAAAGTTTGACAGGATTGTCATTTTATTCTCAGATAGATGAGCATAAAGTCAGAATTCTAATAATAAAGTGAAAATCCTGCCAACCTTTTTCTTTCTCTCGTCACTGGCCCTAATCCACTTCCGTAGAATTCTGAGATTCAATTAAGAATTCTCACTTTGAAGTCAGAATTCTGAGAATAAAATGAGAATTCTCCCTTTAAAGTCAGAATTCTGAGATTAAAGTCAGAATTCTCACTTGAAATGTAGAATTCTGAGAAGAGTGAGAATACGGCCAACCCTTTTTTTCCCCTCTTCACTGGCCCTAATCCTCTCCCGTAATCTTGAGGCATGTTTGGGTGTTTCATAGAGTTTTTCAGCAACGAGCTGGTTTTACCGAGAGAAGAAAAAAAAATCACAGACGTGAATTCGTGAAAAGCAAACAGTGAATATTATGACTAGTGTTCATACATAATCATATTTAATTCCATACGTTTCTGCCAAAATCAATGCAGCGTGTGACTAATCAATGATAAAATATGCATGGAAAAAAACCAAAAAATCCACATAACATTCCCTTTTGTGACTCAAGACTGCTGTTGGAATAACAACTCCCTGGAGCAGTGCACCTTCCATGTGACACATCCACCACCGCAGGCCCCTCCCCCCTCCCCCCTGCCATTAAAAAAGCAGAGTTACTGTAAAGCCATAATCCTTCTCATCTGGATCCAAGAGCCCCGTTGAGACCGCAGTGGGACTGGCACATGGTGTTGGGTGAGGGGGCTTCTGAGACCCTTAGCAACACATTGGGGCAGAAACAATCATCGCGCCACACCCTGAAATGTGAGCGCGGAATAAACACACCCACAGATCACTCTGTGTTTACAGTAAAGAGGCCGAAAACGCCTCGCACCGCTGGAGCCGAACCCCCGCGCTGGAAAATGATGGTAAGAGGAAAAAGGCTGGACGGTTCTAGACGTGCTTGCGGGATAAAAGATGATCCAGAGACAGAAAGATGACAGCTGAGGCTCAAATTTCGATGATGACGCGGAATTAGCCGCACGGGTCACCAGATCCACAAGAAAACGTTGTCAAAAATTCAAAAAGGAAGAAAAAACACAAGAAGTAATGTTGTTTTACCGGTTTTAAGCCCTATTCATACAGTCAGGTATGTATTTATTTTTTTATTAATTAATAATATACATTTATTAATAAATATTGAACATATAAATATTGCATTGCATTTATATGTTCAATAAATAAATACATTTATTAATTAAAATTCAATTAAAAAATGTAAAAAAATATATACAAAATAATACATTAAATTCCAACAAGAACTACGGTGGCACTAAAAGGCCAAAAAGGCTCAATACAGGCCTAATGGAGTGCCACAGGTTAACCAATGCAAAGCATACAGCAATATCCTTGTTTTTCACGAACCTTTGAGGTGGCTAAGCTAGAGCCCCAAATGAAGGTTTGATGTTAAGGACAAAGTCAGATGCCCACTGCAGCCTGTTAGCGCGGACTGAAGTTTTTGAGTTAGCTGAACTTTTATGGAACAAAAAACAAATGAAATCGGGTCAACTCTTCAGGCTGCCTGGAATACTTCAGCAAAAACAGGAAACGGCGAGTGACTTCTCGCTTCCTGGCTCCTTCACTTCATCCATACTCAGGTTTCCACTATTGAGTGCGACTTCGTTGGTTCTCATGAACCGAGATAACTTAGAAGTCGCCATCTTGGAAGTTTCATGAAGACGAACAACCGCATGGAATTGTGATTGACTAAGGAAGACCCACAGATGATGAATTAGCAATTGTGAAGCGATCTGTTTCCATACTTTTGGAGGAGAGTGTAATTCGGAAAGAAAGAAAGAAAGAAAGAAAAGAGAAAAAAAGGGAGAAAGAAAGAAAGAAAGAAAAAGAAAAAGGAAAATTTTAAAACAGAGAGACAGAAAGAAAGAAAGAAAGAAAGAAAGAAAGAAAGAAAGAAAAGAGAAAAAAGGAAAAAAAGAAAGAAAGAAAGAAAAAAATAAAGAAAGGCAGAAAGAAAGAAAGGAATAAAGAAAGAAAAGAAAGAGGAAAAAATAAAGAACAAAAAAAGAAAGTTGTAGGAGAAATAGAAATAATCAACATATCCATTTTAGAAGTGCAACAAACATGAAAACTAGTGTTGCCAAACAATCAACTATGTATCCATCTGTCCCCAAATTTTTGGACGGGAGTGTGATTCATTTCAAGACAAGTGGCCAAAACCAAAAATCATGTGACCTTGAAATCCCATACGCATAGCTAGTAATGCTAATAAGTAGCCCCCCTAGCATGATGACCTCATGTCCACAGATAACAGTAATGGAATGAAAACATATGACGCAACCAGGAATCTTCTAAGCTGATAGCACTTTCTTCATAAAAAGCCATCTCGTGATTGGTCCTTCTTCGATTTTTTTCCCGCCCTTTCCCCAAGCCGACTTTTACAAGCATGAGGTCAGTGCCTCCTCTTTCCCACCGCTCTGATGGAGAACAGAGCTCGCGGAACGCACCGTCGGAATGATAACGTCGCCACGGCAACGCTCATGTTGTGGATCACGTGAAGACATCAACAAGGAGAGTTCAGCGAGGGTGAAAGGAATATTAAAAACCACATCAAAAGCAACCATCAGGTTATAAATGTGTCAGATGGACTATTTCAAAAGCGGGTGGGTCTTGTTTTTGATTCCCAATACAGGCGCAAGGTAAATGTTTTTGTACACGTCAGTGACAATGTTGTATCCTAACAACCTCAAATACATGTTTTTGTAAACGTCAACAATGATTTAGTCTTTCATTTCCTTAATGTAGATCATGCAAAAGACAACTTTGAGACTTCAATTAAAAATAATACCAGTGATGGCGTGGCTAGTAGAGGGTGCCCATCACTCAAGAAATCAATAAATAAAAATGAAATAATAAAACGAAAATATTTTTGAAATATACGTGAATGTATCTTGGGATAATTGGGATTTTTTTTTCTTCTCCCATTCAGCTTTCTTGTCTGATTTTGTGACGTATCACATACTCTCAGATTCTCATTAAAAGTTATAGAGCTGAAGAGTTGAATGGCAGCGCAAAGTTTTCCATGTCATCGTACCACTAACATTGGATACTAGCTTACTCTAATACTGCTAGGCTGATCTAGTGTCGGTTAGTTATGATGTTTAGCTCCCTGTGGCTTTATGATTCACAGTTGCGGAAAGAAACACACTGATATAGCTCATCTAAAAATGACTACCCCCCCCCCCCGGTTCATGTATGACTTGAAAAGATAGCTTAAGAAGCTAGCGCTCGTTTGAGAAGCTTTACGCTCCAACGCGTAACGCAGTTTGCACTAGTAGCCGCGACATTTTTCTCAAAACAGGATGTTTGCAAATCACACAGCAGAAGGCCTGCTAATGCTAACGCTGATGAACTTCTTGAGCAGGCGCTTGCGCAAAGCTAGGGAAGGTCTGTCTGGATCACTGCGCAGGAACTCCGCATCAATAAAAGTTTGATTCCACTTTTTCTGTGTCGCTTCAAACTCAACTCAACTTTCAACTCAACTTTATTTATAAAGCACTTTAAAACAAGCATTGCTGTTTACAAAGAGCTGTACATGCAGTTAAAAGATAAGTAAATACAAGTTACATCCATAAATTAATAACAAGAAGTAGGTAAGTGAATAGAATCAAATCAAAAAGTGAGAAAGCTTTATTAGTCTCCAGAACCTGTGCTGACATTTGTAAAGTCTTTCTGTTGCTATTTCAGTGGGCTCCATTTTGAACAACAGGAGAACATCCCGTGGCATAAATCCTTAAATTTAAGACTATGGTAGTTACAAAAAACAAAAACAAAAAAAAACTTTTTAAATTTATAAAAGTAGATTTGAAGACAGTAGAGAAAAATTCTAAGACAAACCTTGGATGAGCTTTTGTATATTAACACCAAGTGTTTTAATGACATAATTACACGTTTTGACTCTTTAATCCAAAAAATATAATTTCCTCGTCTCACTTATGTTGACGACCACACACACCACAAATTCAATGAATCCAACATGATGTTTGGTAAACATCAAAGACAAAAAAAGAGTCTTTGATGAAGTTTTCTGCTGCTGTTAAGCAGGCTTTCTTTTGAATCTGGTGCAATTTAGGGCCGTTGCGGACACCCCTGAAATCGTTAAAGCTGAAATGCAGTGAGTTGTTGCCTTTAAATAATATAATGTCATAGTCCTCTTTTAATTTTTAAAGTAGGTTTTAAGACAGGAAAGGAAAATTGCAAGCCAAACCGTGGATGCCACAATCTTTGTCGGACAATTTCCTCTTTGGCTTTTTGTAACTTAAAACCTTTTTTTGCAAAGTATTTTAATTACTAAATGATACGGTTAGATCCTTTAATGCAAAAAAATAATCTAATTTCCTCGCCGTAATTATGCTGACGACCGCACACGCCATAAATTAATCGATCTAAAAAAAAAGGAAATTAAAGCAGAAGATGACAAAGCAAATAAATTCCCCGCATGCGGCCGTACAATCTTTACATTTTACATTTCTGTCACATTTGGCCGGCCATTAAATTCCCGGCTTCTTGCCAGTTGGAGGCAAAAACGGTGCGTAGCGCCTGCGCCTGCGCCCAAACCACAGGCGGCACGACTTGCGGCTCCGCTGGTCAGGGAGACAAGCTAACAAACGGAAAGGCTGACAAAAACACGGCCTCCATTCACAGCGCGTTCGGCCAGCAAAATGGCGGAAAAGCCAAAATGGATGACTTCAAAAGAGAACGCGACCATACTGGGTTGTAATTATACGTGGCGTAATTCACTGCGGATCATCATCTATGCAGAGACACTTTGACGGAAAGGAAAGCCAAAACCAGAAAACACAAGCTTAGCTGTATAAACGGCCGCGTTAGCGACACCAGTGACAAAACCCTCGACGTCCGCAAAGTCGCGCCAAAATGTGGACTGCTTACATTCGATGTCGCTGCACGCACACGCAATAGGCTTGTGAAGTCATGATGTCAATATTAGTTATCCAAGGTACTAAAAGGTACGCTGGAAAATCTTCACACCTGAGTTGCACTTTTTCTGCTCCACACAGAAGCCGGAAAATGTACAGATCGACTGCAACGACATATTCCGTGTGGGTGGAAGCTTTTTCAGCAATTTCAGCCCGGAAAAGAATTATCAACAAAATCTTCATATTGAGCCTTGGTATACTTTTTATTGGCTGTTAGCCTCAGGACCTCCACAAAGATTTGTGACCTGCAGTCGAGACAAAGAGGATCATCTGGAAGGACACCGCCGTTTTTTTAAGACACTTCCTGAGCCTTGTAGGACATTCTCAGTGTCCGTTTCCAACTGGGATTTATGACCTTGTTGTTCATTGTTATCCCGTCGTGTAAGAGCTCGCTTGCTTCCTGCCGTCGGAGGAAATAACGCCACACGCGTTCATGCGTCACATTTTTGTAAACACCAACAACAACCCCCGGGGGGTCTTCAGTGACTCGAACTGCAGCGCGTGGCTCAGTGGTCGGGTGGTTGTCTCCCAACTGAAAGATCGAGGGTTCAATCCTCTCAACTTTGGAAACAGTTTAACTTCAGCAAATCTATGTTTTTGTTAACATAAAAGACAATTTGGTATCAAACATTTCGTGTTGCTATGTGAAAAATACTTATATTAATTTTTGTCATTTTTAAAAAAGAAAATTATGTTTTTGGGATGAAACTTAATGCTATGTGAAACACGCGTCCATTTTTGTCACATTTAAAAAAAAAAATTTTTTAGGTTTTGGGGATGAAACTGAATGCAGACATCCCCCAAAATTTTAAAATATGAAAAAATAATGGACGTGTTTTTCACATAGCACCTAACCTCTGCTGTATTTATTTATTTTTTTACTCAGATTGCCAACATCACAACTTCAGAAAACAGGCGAGCCGTGACAACAGTTACCTGAGCCCTCAGACAATGTGATGTCATTTTCAAGACAAAATAGCCACCGTATGCAATAGATAACATCAGGTGTGTTTTTCTGTTTAATTCATTTTGCACAAATGCAATATTGGACTACCATGTTTAATAGTGAGGGCGCATACAACAAATAATGTTTTTTTTTTTTTTGTACTTGACTTCCCATTTGAGACATTCAGCACAAGAATGTCCTGGCCTTGATGCATCACGTTAAAACCATCCATCCCACTTCGAATGCCTTTTTTTTTTTTTCTTCCAGTGGTGCCTGATGATGATTTGGTCTCAGCGTTGTTTCAGCGTGAATCACAGATGACTTGTTGATTCAGACATACGTTGTCTCTTCCTGGTCTTTATTATCTGGCCACGTGTCCGCCAGCCTGCTGGAAAACTCTACATGTGTCTCACATTACATTTGTCAAAACAAACTATCATTGAGACTTCTTGCAAGTTGCCAACAAATGACCACTGCGCATGTGGATTTTTTTGGGGGAGAGAAATTGGCACAATTTCCTTATTTTTCCATGGAATTTGACACTGACGGTCAAATCCGAAAACTATGCGCGTCCTCCTCTGTTTGGTAGGTCACGGAAGCTGTGGGAAACACGACAGTGATGCAAAAGCAACACAACAGCAAGTCGTTCCCAAAACACAAACACAAGCGGGGCCAGAGGGGTCAAGAGCCTTTGAAATGTTGGAGTCGAGGTCAGGAAAACACTCGTAACCGCCGCTAACGTCTCACAGCCATGACGAACTAGCGATGGGAGTTTTGTAAATATTCAACAATAAAAAGACAAAAATGTTCACATTTCTCTAAGCTTTGGACTGGACAGGATATTTACTACACATCTTTACATCCACAACTACCAATAGTTTTGTTTTCAAATGACTTGAAGTGTTTTTGTCATCGTCAAACCTAACATGCATGTCGGTAAAAACTGAAGACAATTTAGTAGGGGTGGGAATCGTTGAATGTCTCACGATTCGATTTGATTCCGATTTTTGGGCCTGCGATTCGATTCAGAATCGATTTCCGATTAAGAACGATTTTTTTTTAGTTCAAAATGATTTGATTGAAAATTATTTTTGCTTCAATCTATAGATGCACAAGGAATTGTAATGATCTACTCCAGTCTGGCTCGCTAATGCTAATTAACGCGCTACTCGCGGCACTTTTATCACTCAAAAGAACAGCTCCACACTGAATTTAAAAATTGTTTTTATTGGAATCGCTTCATTGTGACTTTTTCCTTCTACTCTCTAATGTAGCTACAACTTAACAGTGTATTAGACCGCGTGGAACCACACTGCCCCTCAGTGGCCAAACCGGGTTCAACATGAACAGCGTTCCCAATAAAGGCACACACAAACAGGGAAGTCAGTATAAAATCATTTAAATAAAATCAATTTGGGGGCATTTAAAATCGATTCTGAATCGTACTAAATGAGAATCGCGATTCTTGTGAGAATCGATTTTTTGGCACACCCCTACAATTACAAATACTTGGTACGTTTAATGAGCATCAAAGACCATCACGAGTCTTTGATGAACTGTAACATCAATGATTATTTACAGTCTTTGTGTGTATATTTTGGGAAACAGAAGTCCTCAATGAACCTAAGGCATGTCTTTTGGAAAAGCGTGGGTAAATATCAAAGACAACGTAAAATCTTCAATGAAGTGTTTTAGCAAACAACAAAGGCAAACCTTGCATACACGTGGCAAAAGCTATCAAAGACAATCTGAAATCTTCAACGACTCTAATGTCATTTCACTAACATCAAAGACAATTTAGACGTCAGTGAGCCTCACATGTCTTTTTACAAACATTATTAGACAACCTTGTCAAAGTTGAGCCTAACGTTTTCCCCAAACATCCAAGATAGTCTTCAATGAATATAACATGAAAAATGTAAACCACTCAAGAGTTTTCAATGGCTCTGTTATAAATATTTGGGTAAACATCAAAGACACACACAGTACACAACGCTGTGTTTTTTTCTAGCGTAGCGATGGATCCATCATGGAACGCTTACAACCTCTTTACACTTCCACAATCAACTCGTGAGAGGGGAAGCAAGAGGACTGCCGAGTCATCACAAATGTCATGTTGACATAAACACAGATGTGCTCACACACACACACACACGCACCCCCCCACACGCACACACACACACTCGCTTCACACTATCGAGCTAACTCAAGGACGCGATGAGGTCTTGTTCTTGAACACTTGACCCTCACGCAGGGCGGTGGGAGGACTGCTGGGGAGACGCGAGGGCGGACGAGTAAGTCGGGTGTGAAATCAGACCGCAAACACAAGCACACACGCAGCGACCGTTCAAAAGATGATTGCGTTTTCTACATTTTCAACAACAAAAGCTTCACTTCATCTGCTGCGAGAACAAATCATAAACCGAAGGTTTAAATTGACCTTTAGATTCCACAAGACGGTGCCAAAGCACTACTTTTGCATTCAATCTTTATACTGTACAAATTCACATTCACACCAAGCAACAATTTAGCCCGCTAAGGAACGAACCTAACGTAAATGTTCTTCTTCATATCAATGACTGTTTCGAGTCTCGTTGAAGCTTAAGTCGATGTTTTTGGAAACATGGAAGACAATTCGAGTCTGAATCAACCTGATTTACTGTACCTGCTTTTGTAAACACAAAAAAACGATTTAGTTTCAAGAAAGCTATCCTGTAAACCTCAAAGACAACTCTGGCCAATTTAACGTTCATGTTTTTGCAACGTATGTTCTCCGGAATTATCAAAGAAAATTTGTCTTTTAGGAACCTCACACGTTTTTTTTTTGTTGTGATTATTGAGGCCAATTAAGACGAATGTACATGTGTGTTTTTGAAACTCTTAACTTTATTTAAGTCTTCAAGATTTATCTATTACGCTTCAAGAAATGTTTTGGTGAATTTCAAGTCTCAAACCTCATTTTGTAAACATCAATTTATTGTCTTTAACTCATTCACTGCCATTAACGGCGACGTCAAAAATTCATTTGAACTATTTCTATTGGTTTAACATTTTTCCCACTTTTGTTAACAAGAGTATGAAAACCTAGATTTTTTTATTGTATTAGAACAGATATAAAATCTGTGATTAATCATGAGTTAACGAGTGAATTGCAATTAATTACGATTAAAAATGATAATCGCCTGACGCTCCTAATTTTTAATAATATTTTCTTTTCTTTTTTTAAAGATTATTAAAAATTGGAAAAAAATAATTACAATAATTTTTTATTTGATTAAAAATTAGGGGTGTCAGGCGAGTACTATTTTTAATCGTAATTAATCGCATGACTTTGCTAGTTAACTCACAATTAATCACAAATGTGATATCTGTTCTAAATGTACAAAAAAATTCTAGGTTTTCATACTCTTGTTAACAAAAGTGGGAAAAAAATGTAACTAATAGAAATAGTTCAAATGAATTTATGACGTCTATAGCCATCAATGGCAGTGAATGAGTTAATAACCTTTATCCAACACAATTTTGAGTCTCAATCAATAATAGAAATCAAAGACAATTCTGGCTGAAGTAAATGTTTCCAGATAGCTTGTTGTAAAACCAGCGAGGCCTGCCCGCCTTCCTGGTGTCCTTGTGGCGACCAAGCCTTTTTGCGGGTGTCAGGCCGACGCTTTATGGAGACGCGCGTTGGGGGTTAAGAAGTGCGAGCATAATTCACGCAGAGACGACGAAGGTTCCCATGCGACGGCTCTTGAATACGAGTCTTGAAGTCGCTACTAAACGACGGAGCGAGCAATTTAGAGGAAGCCGCCACACATCTGCTTTGGATTAAAACGACACTTGTGAAGTGAGCGCATGGCAGCTGCTACCGACCGTACACTGCGCTGGAAAATGTTGCACTCGCGCTTGCTAGTCATGTTGGTGCAGCGCAAACTTTCCATCAGTGTTGAGGGGATTACGGTAAAACTGCTGTTTTCTTGGGAGCTAGCCTTAGCATTATTATTAAGTACAGGGTTACGAGTCTGTGACTTATGGAGCCCCAACCGACGAGGTTTTACGGTTACAAATACAAAATGAAAACCCTCGCAAAGAGTATGGAGAAAATGCTTTTTTAATTGCCATTCACAGGAAGTCCAGCCTGGGCCAGTAAAATTGCTCAACGCACCACCTCTGGCATGTGGTACGTGGCCCGTGTCTGGAGAACCTGAAACTTATTACGCTGATCAATTCACAGCCCCGAAAAAGCGGACTTTTTTTCCCCTCTCTGTCCAGATGGGGCCCATTGAGTGAGCATCTGGGAGCCGAAAAGCTCATTTTCTTCTCTCCGAACAGCAAAGAGCCACGTGTGCTACCCCCAAGGTGAAGCGACTTTTTTTTGGGAATTGTCACAAGGCTGCTGTAGTTTCTTTCACCAACAGGAGACACTGCAGTTGACTTTGAAGGGGGCGTACGGCATCCGCTACATCACGGGAATCGCCGTGCACGAGCTAACGAATAGCATCTCCAGTAGTGTTATGAATAGAGCTGTCAAAACGATTACATTTTTCGATCTGATTAATCACATTTTAGAATTTTGATTAATCACGATTAATCGTTTAATTTAAAAAATGCTTTTTTATCACCATTTTTTTCGCCGCCAAATTTGAAGCGTTAATTCTTTTGACATTTAATGTTTTGAGGACATCTTCAAAAATTTTTGACCCACTGCACACGCTCACATCCTCCTCTTTTTCTAATCAGTTAATTACTTGCATAATTTAAAATGGAAAAAAATTACCCCAATATTTTGACATGAACAAATATTCTAAATGTGATACGCAAACATAAAAAACAAACAAAAAAACATTTATTAAATGCTTTACTTTAATGCACATACTTATGTTTATTGCTAAAAACTTAAACGTAGCCATCCACTGTCACGCTAAAGGATAATCTATGGTCAAAATTAATAGCGCGATTAATCTGCGTTAATTCATGATTAATGCGATATTTTTTTGTGATTAATTAATCCGTTAATGCCTTAACTTTGACCGCACTAGTTATAAACGATGGACTTTTGAACACAAATGTAGACAGATGATATAACAATAATAACAGGCATATATTCTTTATCCTCTATGAATAACAACTAATATTACTTCTGCTTACTGAGGAGTTTCAACCAGTATATCCATGTATGTCTGTATTATACTAGCAAATTGATTCGTGTGTTAAATGCGGCCAAAAGCACTGTGACCACTAGGGGTCCCCCAAGAAGAATTAACAGTCAACAGAGCCTGGAGTATTGAGGCCAAACGGAGTTAACCAGCCAACGCCACACTCTTATTTGCTGACGCCCACGTCACTCACCAGGCCAGGCCCTGCTTTTTAAAACCATACACACTCAAAGTCACAGATACTACAGTACAAAGTGAAAAAAAAAATAACCGGCACTTTACATGTTATTGTTTAAAATATTTTTATTTACATGACTAATTAAGACTTCATCATGTTTGTTTATTAATCATTGGAATAATTGTTAAAATACTCAATACTTGTTTTATCTTTGTTTTCACTCAGGCATTTGCACATTTCTATATCGTTTTAGGATTTGATTATTCAACATTTTGTTTTTCTGAACCATTTTCGTCACCTTGTTTCAGGTACCTCTGTCAAGTAAGTGTACGTTTGTAAGTATTTGCTTGATATTTTATGACACTAGATTGTTGTACAGTTTGCTATTTTTAATATGAGTATTTTATTACATTATATGAGTATAGTATTATATTATATACATTGCTCTTGAAAACCACAAATGATGAAAACAGATGCCACTTCTATGATTTGTTGTTGTTACTTTTAGTAGGTCTTGATCATCTCAAATACCCCACATTGTGTTTTATCCTGAAATGTCCTGAAAATAATGTAATACTTCTGCAATAATTTTACAATAGGTGACGTAAACATGATTCATAATTACCGTAATATTATTGGCAGAATCAAAAGGCCTCCCAAATCAAATTCTATTTAAGGCACCTGGAGGCGTGGCTCAGCTCTGTTTCATAAAGTTGTTATTAAGACACCTGGGAACTGTTTAAAATTGCGGAGGGAGAAAAAAAAACGCAAACTACGCCTTGTTTCAAAGATGAAAGTACGCAGACTCCTCCGCAGTTAATGGACAACATCGGTGTGGTCGTCAGCGATTAGCAGCACGCAACAGGAAGAGTGGAGGTCCGGTGGTGGTTGTGGGGGAGGGGGGGGGGGAGCCACATACACACACATGCAGGACATCCTGGGAAAACGACGCAGTGGGGTGCAACGGTTGTAGAGGGGTGTGTGTGTGGGGGGGGGGGGGGGGCGCAAAGCTTTATGAGAAAGACAACAAGTCGAAAGGAAACAGAGGCATGCGAGAGTGACAGGAATTGTCATCGAGACAATTAGTTTGGATCATGTGGCCATTAAAAGGACAGCAGCTGTCACTTTAGCATTGCGAAATGTTACCGTCGGGATATTTTAAAACTTCCCTTCAGACCGTGATCACGCTCATGACTCAAAACCTATTTCAAATCATCGTACCCCATTGGAATGACTAGAAATGCCATTAATCCGTTCTTGCGGACCCCCGCTCCAAAATAAACAAATAAACGCCACCGTACCACAAGCATATTTTGTTCACTAAGAGCATTGAAAACAGTTCATATACATCTTCATTGTACATTTAGAACAGATAGAAAATGTGGGATTAATTTGTGATTAATTATGAGCGAACTACTAAAATATCAGCTTTTAGCATAACCCACGCACACACACATTTCACACTTCTTATACCATCATTATCTTCTTTCACAGTGTACTACATTGTAACTTGCTGGGGTGGCTTAAAAGTTCAGCAAAAGATAAATGCAGATTGTTTGATGTATTCTGTATAAACAACTTTACAAATTGCTTATTTTTTTTCCTTTTTTTTAACAAACGGCCATCATCAGTCATGCCGCAAAGTTTTGTCTTTGAAAAGTGGAGCTGGAAGACTGAATTGAAACATAAGAGCTCTCATAAAAGCGAGATGGACGACGGGGAGCAGAAAACAGCTGGTGGGTCGATGAAGAAGAAGGAGATGATGATGATGAAGGAGAAGAGGAAAAGGAGAAGAAGAGAAGGAGGGAGAAGAAAAAGCTCAAGAAAAACAGCAAAAGTTCCCTCGGTTCACGTGCGCGCGTTGCCAAGCATGACATACTGTAGACTGGGGACTGGTTTGTTTTTTGGATGCAAAAAAAGCAAGTCAGCAACACCCCCCAAAAAAAGGGGCAGCAAGAAGTGAAAGTCATATGATTTATGCAATAATCCATAACACAAACACAAAACAGTTTGCATTTCAACGTTGGCGTCCTTTTTGGGGCCAAATCATTTCTCGGGTTTCAGCTAGTTTCTGGCTTAACGAGCAGTGTCTGCAGTGTGGCTACACACACGCACACACACGCACACACACGCCAACACAAGCAAGTCCAGGAAAGACCCTCACCACAGCACAAGTAGTCTGTGGTGTGTGCCTCTTGCTGGCTCCTCTTTCACATTTATGACGCGCACACATGGAGCAGAGTGAGGGGCCCGCTTATGTAAGGCCCCTCGACCCTCTTTAAATGTTTGAGGGGGGGGGGGGGGGGGGGGGCGGCATAGCAACACACACAAAAAGCCAGACACATTTCTTCTTAGTGTAAAAAAAAAAAATGTCCCAATAAAAAGTATTGAAGAAGATATTCTTAAATGCTAACTTTCAAAGCATGCAGCTTTTACAATTTTTCTGCATGGCTCTCTTGCTACTAATTGTAACGTTGGTAGAAGAAAAAGTGTGTGCAAGTGTGTGTTATGTTTCTATATGTCCACCAGGTGGTGCTACTTTTCTCCATTCAAAGCATGCAGCAAGATCTCCTATTCTTTTACTTTTTTTCTGCATGGGTCTCTTGCTACCACCATAATTGTAATGTTGGAAAATAGTGCGTGCAAGTGTGCGCTATGTTTCTATATGTCCACCAGAAGCTACTACAGTTGCCCCATTCAAAGCATGAAGCAAAACGTCATCCCATTTACTGCTTTCCACAATGCTGAAATAAGTATTGTTTTCACTAATGGTGTTCACGTAAAAAAAATTGTTTATGTGTGTATTTTTAATTATTATTATTATTATTTTTTTAATTCAGTC
The DNA here is from genome assembly GCF_054856555.1 of Leptonotus elevatus. Classification (NCBI taxonomy): domain Eukaryota; kingdom Metazoa; phylum Chordata; class Actinopteri; order Syngnathiformes; family Syngnathidae; genus Leptonotus; species Leptonotus elevatus. Next base: position 18,347,419 of record NC_141244.1, read on the forward strand.
GCTTACTCTATTTTTCAATAAATTACACAAAGTTTAAGTTGTCTTCTGTTTTTTTGTGTTTTATTATGTTGCAGGTCAAATTGGCAGGTTTTAAGGTTTAATCTTCTTGATTATTTATGAAACGTAAAATATATATATAAAATATATGTTATATATATATATATATATATATATATATATAAATTTAAAAAATGAAAATGAAACTTGCTTTGTACTGTACTGCAAGCAAATCACGTCAACAAATAAGACGAGTCATGCTTGCGAGTTGGATTTACACCTTTTACGACTCCACTGAGCTTTCCACAAGAGCTTTCGAAAGAATTATTTAAGATGTGATGTGAACTTCCACAGGATCAAGATTCCGTCAAGTCGTCAACAAGCGAGGATGAACAACCTGGCAAATAAACTTTTTTCAACCATTTTCTACGCTGCTTATCCTATGGCCAGCTGACTGAGGGTGTGCGATGATCAGCTGTCAATCAAAGTGGCGCTGAGTAGAAATTGATGCCGGCCAGCTGCGTGAATATCATTCAAACTGAACTCATTTGGCCAATTAATTAAAAAAAGTAAAATAAAAAACAAAAACAAAAAGAAGACGACAAACTTCAGCGTCATAAAGCTTAAACAGTTTCGTGTGTTTCTTCAGTGACTTTTCATTCAAACTTTGCAGCCTCATATTGGATGAATTGCAACATGAGGTCATTAATCCTCTTGCTATGTTTCTTTCTTTGGGTCAATGTGACCCACTGCATGATAAGTCATTAAAAAAAAGATTCATTGATTAGCTAATTTTGAAAGTGTATCAATAAAATAAGAAAATAATACAAATAGGCCAACAGGAATTTTATCCCATTGTTATATTTGTATTTACATTGTTTTGTTTTTTTAGATTTTTAAATATAAATGTTTGTTAATTTGGGTCAATGTGACCCACTGCATGTTTGGTCATAAAAAAACATCATGATTTAAAAATAAATAAATACATAAATAAAATAAAATATGAAAATAACACAAGTCAGGCCAGAAGAAAAAAAAACATACCCTAATTTATTTTGTATTAAAAAATATTTTTGACCATTAAATAAACACATTAGTACATCTTCACAATCATAATAACATGCATCGTGGTATAAGGCTAACAATAATAATACTGTCGTGGTTTTCCTACAGTTTACATTTTGTTGCATACACACAATGGCCACAGCATTAGGCACACCTGCACAATACAGTGAGATCCAAAACATAAGAGCCATCAGATGACATTAAATATGACCAAAATATTAGACGCAGCTCTCGATGTAATACGAGCTTACAAACTCCAAGCACGGCAATAATAATTTTTAAAAAATGGATTAATCAGTACTTCTCTCACAGATCTATAGTTATTATCTTTTTTGACAGCTAGTCCCAATTTAACAACTCATAAGAAGTCTTTACTGTACTCACCTTCCCGCTGCTTGCTGCCTGGTGGTCCCGTCCGGGTACGACTACACTCCAAAGTATCCGAAGACCAGAAAAAAACAAAAAAAACAGAAAATGTTACCTTACTGTAATAACAAAAAGTTGATACACAGGTTGTGTGAAGATCTTGTTGCACAACGAGGGTCAGGCGGATTTTGAGAGGGGAAGAAAATGAGAAAGTAGCCACAGAGGAAGAGTCGTGTGGCATCCCCCCCCCCAAAAAAAAAGGGAAAAGGGGGGAGGGTCGTCAAGACCACGCAAAGTGGAAAAACTATGACAGAGGGAGGGAGGAGGGAAGATGGCTGTTTTAACTTTTTGGAAAGATTAGATAGATAGATAGATAGATAGATAGATAGATAGATAGATAGATAGATAGATAGATAGATAGATAGATAGATAGATAGATAGATAGATAGATAGATAGATAGATAGATAGATAGATAGATAGATAGATAGATAGATAGATAGATAGATAGAACGAAAGAAAGAAAGAAAGAAAGAAAGAAAGAAAGAAAGAAAGAAAGAAAGAAAGAAAGAAAACTCATATGTGTCTATTCTTTCTCATAACTTTAGCTTATTGAGGAGTTTTGACGAGCTCCATGCTCCAATGTTGATATAATTGAAGGGGGGAGTAAAAAAGGGGGCAAAAACGGTTTGTTTTCATTCTAATGAATTATTACATTATTGTATTTCTATTTTATAAAGTACAAAATATTAGAATTGTAAACATTTCTTTTTTTTGTGGTGACACTGGAATGGATTAACAACATTTCCATTTATTTGTTTGGAGAAAGATCATTTGAGATGCTTGTGTTTTGAATTAAACTAGTATCTCAAGGCATACTTGTGGTTTTCAATGGCAACACTCAAATCGTTTACTCACTCACACTTTATGTGTATTATTCTGTACTAAAAAAAAAGAGATGGATAGATCGATGAAAGATGGTGGAAAATGAAAACAAATAATTAAGTATTTATATAAAATAAACAATATGTGAAGTACAGATCAAAAGAATATAATTAACACAAGAATAAATAGCAAAATAGAATACATGAAATAATAGCAATGCAATTTTAACACCAAAATGTAATTAAATCATTCAACATGTTATAAATATCAGTGTTATTTTAACATGTGTGTGTTTGTGTGAGCATCTGACACACCCACTTGACTGTCAGCTGTGAGCTGAGCTGCCCCTGCGAGACCACCAGTCAGTTTGTCAGCGAGCTTCCCGACAACAGCTGGACGTCTTTCCTCCCTAAAACAGGAGGCCGGCCTTGATAAGCAGCTGCTGCGATGCTTGTCTTCTCCTCCTTTGCAGATGAAGACATCATGCATTCGCAAGGAGGAAGACATCCTAGTGGAGCAAAATATAACATTTGTTCCATGAAATTGCATTCATTTATTCTCAAAAGTGTAATCATTTCTCATAGCTGCACTGCTTCCAGTAGATCGTGTATGAGGAGGTTAGATTGATTTGTCCAATGAGATTTCAGCTTCAGTGTGTTGCCATGTCAATGTAATCTGCCCAAGGCCTTCACAATCGTAGTGCTGGCACATGTAACTTCACATCACAGTACAGTATTTATTACGAATGAGACTTCCAACTCGCAAAACACGTCTGTCGCGATCTGTGCACATTGACATAATTAGCATCTCTGGGGAGAGAGGGGAGTATGATTTCATTAATGCCCCCCCCATCACAGTATTAGATCAATACTGAATTTGAACTGCTCCTGATAAAGTATGTGGCACAATTGCTACTATTATATTGTGTTTTTGTGTAATATTGGCTGCTTGTATAACTGTGTTGATGTTACTGAGGTGCATTAAGCCATGTAAATAAATCCCCACTGAATATTCACTATATCATAACTTCATCGCCAATGTGAAGGAAATGAGTGAAAATGCTACCATCTAGCGTTCGTTGTTATATCTAACGTGCATTTACAGAACTTTAGCAACTTTAATGCTAATACTACTTCAATATAGCCCTTCTCTTTATTAAGTGGATAAAATGTTTAGATGGGGAAGCTTTTTTAATTAAATTACAAAAAAAAACTGAACTTTAAATAAACTTGAACTCAAATAAAACCCTCAGGGTACATTTATTCGCTAGGGAAGAAAAATAAACACAATTTAGCCGAAAGTGCCGATGAGAATATAATTTTTTAGACAGAAAAATCTTGATTGCGCAGACGTCGACTGAAATAACATTTTGGGAAACCAAAATACCAACAAGGCTTGCCTCGTCTTAACCCTCCTCAATGTCCTTCCAAACCCTTCAATTTCCTTACAATAGATCAAAAACAAAGGTCGACATTTAATAAATGCTAAAGGCCCAAATGTGTGACAATTGTTTTTCTTCATTTATGACAAAATGACAGGTGCAAAGCACTGGGAACGAAACTTTTTTAACAGAAAAGTTTCAATCTGAACTCGTTTACCCCTTTAGTTTTTCAATAACCAAAATAAGAATGAGATCTTCGCTACTTTTACAAACAAACCGATAAATAGAACGCAAATGTGGGTGGTTTTCTTCTCGAGCCGAATGTGCAAACGAAACCCGAAAGTAACAATGGGGCGCTATGCGTGACGTGTTTCCGGTGTCATGTCAGCCTCCTGCTGAAGACGCATGTCACACTTCTCCAAAGGTTTCAATTCTGTTTTTATAACATATTGAACGAATACGATTCTAATGCGTTTTCGGATTTAACTCGATAATATGACACTTCTATTTTATTTAAAGATCGCCGTGATTTTTTTTTTTTTACCAATGTATTGTTACGTCGCGTGTTTTTGGTGTTTTCTCTGTCAACTAACACAACGATGACAACATCATAATACAGGCGTTAACAAACTTGCCTTTCTTCGTGCAGATGACTGACGTTGTGCAAGAAAAGGGCCACGGATTGAGGTTTGCCGAGCAGCAACTGAAGCGTCACGGCTGGAAACATGGTCAGATTATTGATTCTTGCCATTCATCATTTCCCAACCACCGTAGCTTGACATGTCTGACTGTATTATCTTTAGGAAAAGGACTGGGTCGGGATGAGAACGGTATATCTGAAGCCATCAAGGTCAAAGTGAAATGCAACAAAGGCGGGGTGAGAGTTGTTGTTGTTGGTGGTGTGTGTGTATGCATGTACCGTCAAGTGTTAACAAAAGACTTGTGTGTTGTGTCAGGTGGGTCACAAGGAAGGAGAGCAGTTCACTTTCCACTGGTGGGATCACGTCTTTAATAAGGCTTCGTCCAGCTTGCAGGTGGAAACCAATCAGGTTGGTGGCAGAAGGAATTTTTACACGGAGAAATAATGTGAATAAAAATAGACTATTTCAGGGTCAAACAGTCACAATTGTACATAATCACACTCGCTTTTAGCATTGTTGAACTTTCAATCATCAGATATCTTTTGATCCAGGAAGGCATTTCGATGAAGAAGGTGGCTGAGGACGGTGAAGAAGAAATCCGTAGTGTGATTTCTAACAAGAAACCTCGGAAGGCCTTGCTGGATAAAGCCAAACTCTATGGTTGCTTTGTCAAGGTGAAATACTTGAAGGTTTTCCACGAGGAGTTGCGGACTAAAGATGCGCTGACTGGAATGCGTTTTGTGTGTTTTTTCCCTTCAGTCAGCCACTCTGCTGTCAGGTCAGGAGAAGCCAGAACCAGCAGGTGACAGCGACAGCGACAGCAGCAGCTCGGACCAGGAGGAAGATCACAAACTGGATCTGTCCTCCACTACCAAGTGAGAACTTGTTTTGTTCTATTAATTCTTCAGAATTAAAGGTTTGGAAAAAGTAGTGTTCAATACATTTCAGCCAACAACGCACGGCTGCGTGTTGACCCCATTCACAGAACCTTTCGACTCTGATTTAATTGCGGTTAATTCAGCAGAATTAAACCATTACAAATATTTAGTGTTTTATGTTTGCTTTCATTTTTATGCAAATCAAAGCATGAAAAAAAGTCTTTAAGGCACAAGGGGGTATCTCATCCGTGTTTTTAACGCATTTGCTGATTCCTTGCAGGCTGTCCGATAATGACCTGATGAAGGCTTGCGGAGGACGTACCGCCCACAAGTCAGTCCCATTTATGGATTTGCATCTTTAAGACTGAAAATATTTTACATTCCTCATTCTGTGTTTTTTGTTTCCTCTCCCCCCAGAGGAGCCAGACACGGCTTGAACATGAGCGCAAAGCTAGCCCGGCTGGAGCAGCAGGAGGCTGACTTCATGGCCAAATACGGTAAGAAGACTGAAGACGGACAGGAAGAAGATGAGCCTAAAAACAAAAAGAAGAAATCCAAGAAGAAGACTGGAGAATTAAACGTCCACGATGTTTCACTTTCGGAACTGTCTGATGTCAAAATCAAACAGAGGAAAAAGAGCGAGGAGGAGGAAACGACGCACATAGAAAAAGGTGATGATGACCACAAGAGGAAGAGGAAGCGGAAGAAGAAAAACGGAGAGTTTACGAGTCCAGACCTTGACATCGCTCCACTGTTGGAAAAGAAGAAGAAGAAGAAGAAGAAAGAGCAGCAACCTCCAGTAGAAGAACAGAATAACCACACAGAGTCCGAGCCGCCCGTTCCCGAACATCAAGTCAAGAAGAAAAGCAAAAAGAGCAAAAATGACTCAAACATCTGCGAAGAGCCGCAAGAATCACCTCCACCAAAGAAGAAGAAGTCCAAAGAGTAACTTTTAGTCTTCTGTAGCGACTGAGGACTTTGCCAATAAAATCATGACTGGCTCATTTGATGGGCATTCAAGTCCTTCCAATCATCTTCAGCCTCATTGGGACAATAAGACCAGAAACGGACCAGACGTCTGATAGGAGAAATCCAAATATCAATTGCATCCACAAATTATTTAGCTTGTAGATATTCATGTAATTAGCATGTCGCTGGAAGATTACTGGCTAATGACGAGCACGGAAATGCAGACAAACTGCACTGAGTAAGTGTTGAATCCAATTTTTTATTGCCTCAATAAATATTAACATATTTGCTTCCATTATTTTTGTGGCTGTCTCCTGAACCTCCTAATCTCCTAATGAGGTCCGTACAATTTAAAGTAGGGCTAGGCAAAAAAAAAATAATAATAATAAGTCAAATATATTTTTTATTATGCATTTTATTTTATATATAAAATGTATTTTATCTGAAAGAAAAAAAAATCTTGTTTTTATAATGTTTGTAGAATTAAATGAAAATGAAAGTTTTACTAATTTTAAAATTTACTATAAGAAAATCTTGGAATTTGCGTGGCCTGATTATTATTTTTCTCTTCTAAAGAGTTGGGTTTGAAAAGCATACGCACCAAATTTCATGTTTGTATGATTATGGATATATATATGCAATTGTTTGTGGCACTATGCCATTTATCAGTTGATCTTTTTTTTTTTTTAAGCCCCAACATGTGCATTGGCCCCAAAAATCCCAGTCTCCAGTATATTGTTTTATTGTAATAATAATGCATCCGATTTTTATGATGCTTTCTCACACTCTTAGCGCTTAAAACGTGTACAATATTCACGTATTCGCACATTCACACTCAGTTGGCGCTAAACTACAAACAGTACGTAGCCATCCACAGCAGCCATGGCTGCCAATGTGCACCTACGGCCACCACCAAACATTTGCACATACACCCGTGTGAGCGGCACACATTTATTTTGTCACACAATCTGAAATATGCACATTAAATGGGAACCTTGTATACTTACTGTAAATGACTACATTTTATGTAACTTGACTATTCCACAGTGGACACCCAAACTTGAATAAGGACCGAATAGAATGCTTGACAGTTTTTTTCTCACCAATGCCTTGTGGGTATTTTTTAGTTTTTCATTTGTTGAATTGAACAGGACATGGCGCAAAGACAGATTGCGCAACTCAACTTCTCGGAAAGTATCATCCGAAACGAGGTTGAAATAGAGGAAGTGAAGAAAATTGTGTCGTGGAATCTCTGTTGATAAACACAACAGGTGTTTGTCGTCAGTCCTTTTTTTACCCTCGCTTCTGTGTTTGTATTTGATGTTAAAGATAAAATGTCGCCATCTATTAAATTTTGTGTTCCCTAACATTTCCACCTATGATGATGCTGATGCATTTGGGCCACAAGTATGATTAGTTTCCATAGTTGCACAACACGTTTGCTAAATACCTACTTTTATTACACACCACTGGCTAGAAAAAAATATTTGACTGATTTGATAGCAAAATAAATAATTAAGATCCCTACCTTGTCAGTTAAGTTTTTATTTTTTATCTGTCCTTTAAAATAAACCATAGTGTGATTAGCTTGTGTTGTAACTGGTTGTAGGCCTACATGTGGATCAGGCTTACCTGGCGAGCATTTTTAGATCAACGTAGCATGCGAGCTACCCAGCCAGCTACGACCTACCAAGCATTCTGTTTAGCTTGCTAGCTAACCAGCAAGCTTTTTCGCTAGATTTGGCTTTAAGGCTTTTTAGTTAGCTACCTAGCCAACCAACTAGGTACAATGTACCAAGATTTTTACAAAGCGATGTAGCCCGTGACCTAAACAGCGAGCTATTTAGTTAGACTCGGTTTGCCAAGTTAGCTTGATTAAGTCTCTGTTGGAGTTCCTAGAGCGCGGTCCGGTACTCCTTTCTTGGGGCCCGTTACGTAACCAAACGTGACATTTGAACAACAATCTAAGCTTCCGAACACTCGGAGTGAAACAGTGCACCCAATGTTCAGGAACTGCTAAGCTAGATTTGGCTAGCCAAGTTTTCTATTTGGCTACTTAACTCAGTAAATATGATTCTTATATTATTTGTTATGACTACACTAAGATTAACTTCAGTGCTTTCTCATAATTTCTCATTACTCCACTTATCTTTAAAGCTAACCAGCTAGCTACTGTGCTATACATTTTGCATAAGAGCTTTATCGTGAACTACCCACAGCGTTTCTTATGAGCGTTCTAGTAAGCTAGTGGCTATCATAATGTTAGAATAATCAATATATGTATTGTACTCTTTGCGTGTTCAATTAACTGAATGGTGAGATCCTGGTGAAGAAGTCCCTTTGCAAAGGTATAATTATTCAGAAGCTTCTGATCACACAAAATGAAGACACTCAAGCCATGTTCCGTTCAAATTGTGTGTCTCCTCCTCCCGCACATCATTATTTATTGAAAAGTGAGTGAATACGAAAAGTCTCCTCTCCCCTCCCATGAGCACAAAAGGGCATCAAGTTCCCATAAATACAAATCAGATTAGATTTAAACAATAATAAATCAGCCTGTCCTTGGACTCTCTTCGACCGGACACAGACTGGTACAAACTCTACTCCCTCCAGATAATATAGAAAAGAAACTTGTTACCCTTCTCTTTCCCAGGCAAGAGAGAACAAAGGACTATAGATTGGCTTAACATATGAATTAACTGTTGTCTTATATTTATATCTTTATAACTAATATCCAAAACGGTTAAAATATAAATTGAAACTGAAAAACAATGTTAATAATCCAACAGTAACTAGCTACATAGCTAGATTTGGTGCTTTTTGTGAGTGTGTGCGCGTGTAGTGATGTGGTGCGGGTGATGTGTTAGGGTAGATCTAGTTTGGCGAAGGCATGGGTTTGGCAGATAAATCTGTTCTTCATGTCGCAGCTCGTTCTGCTCCAGTTGTCCAGGGATTTTGACGCCTGTTCCTTTGACGTCAGTGCGCATCTGTTTTTGTAGTAGTAGTATTTGTTTCTCCAGAATCTAGAAGCCACACAAAATAGTCTCCGTGAGTCATCAATGCAGGTGTTAGCCAAAGGTGTAAAAGGTGTCAGTGACCTATTTGTTACTTTTGCTTCAGGCAAATATTTAACCAATTTATTTGGTTTATTGGTTTCATAAGAGTGTGTTTTACGTTGTCTAGCCGCTGAGATTGATTATGAGTTTTCGAATTAGTCCAGATTAGCTGCTGAGCTAGATTTAGCTCCAGAGCTTTCTAATGATGGATGCAGCGAATCAGTTTGAGTTAGCGTTGATTTGAGCTAGCCGCATAGCTATCTTTCTTATGAGCTAATTATTTCACCGTGAGTACAAGCTAAGCAGGTAGCTATTTAGCGACAGGATGGATCAGCGGGTAACACGGCTGACTTCGTCTGAGATAGATTTAGATTGAGTGATTTACCAGGCAGCTTCTGTGCTAGATTTAGCTGTACTTAGCTCAACTTATTGTGGAAGCTAACCTATTAGCTACTGACTGAAGATTTAGCTTGAAAGCTTTCTCATGCTCAACAAAGCGCTATGCACAAGGATCCTGCCTTTTGTTATTTTTGTCGTGTCTTTGGTGTTTGCTCACTCACGTCAGAGTAAGGTTGCGTCCGTCGCCCCAATTCCACCTGTCAGTGTCTTCGTTCTTGCTCAGCCCAATCCAGTAGCCGTGCTTGTCATCACTGTAGTACCGAGTATGGTTCGTGACAAATTCCTGAAACAAACGGGAAAATGACATTGTCACTAAATAGTCGACATAGCAGTAACTTACTAAAGTCAACACTATAGATGGTAGTTTGATCATTTATTTAATATCCTTGATATCTAGCGGTTAAAGAGCGTACTAGTGTATGGCCCTGAAGAAGACGGATATCAAGGATTTCAAATAAATGGTCAAACAGCTATAGTATCCAACACTCTATAAAAAAAAAAAATATATATATATATATATATATAATTTAAGCAGTAGCGATTAGTTAAAATGTTGGTATGACAAAGTTCCTATTGTGTTAATCATACATTGATTATTTTCCGTGATTGCGCAACACATTGCATTGCTTAATACTGGTACTACACATGGCTGGCCAGAAAAATGTCAACGCAAGTGACTCCAGGCTGATTTCATTACACAATAAAAAATAAAATAATCCTGCTTTTTTTTTTTTTTTGCTGTATACTGTAGCTAGTTTCCTAGAGACATTTTAGCTGAAGGATGAACCAGCCGGTGTCAGTACCAGATGTGATCGGGCTGCAAGATTATATTGGGGTCCTTTGGTGGCCAAATGATTATTTGGAGGGATAGCATGGATACGTTTTATGAATAAATATTTCATATTATATACATACAATCTTGCAGCCTGGTTATCGACTGCGAATAGGAAATGTGGGGGCATAAGTGGAAATGATGTATATTCCTTGAGTAGTACTTCCTCCCCCCACTTCTCTTTGACAAATGTTCACCTGTTCTTTCTGGCTTTTGATGAGCAGCAGTTGCGCGTTTTTCCGTTTGCAATCGTCAACGCTATCCTGCCAGGTCTTCCAGTCAACATAGTAACTTGCGTGCACGAACAGGTAACACTTGGAGCCGAACTGCAGCCAATTGTCCGCGCACGGCTTGCACAGGCTTAAAACTATAAAACACAAACACAACTTGCCATGGCTTATTTGTTCTTTCCATTTTAGATTCAATTGCCATTTGAAAATTAAAAAAATACCAAAAGTAACTTTTAAAAAAATCGTACACATAAAATGAAAAAAATACCAGATTTTACATAATTTATTTTTAGGCTCAGATGAAATATACAAAACAGAAAAACAGCGTGCAGGACTGAGTTTGATTTTAATATTTATTTAGTCGGTGGTTTGGTAACGAGCATGAGTAAATCTGTATTAGTTTATTAGCCGCCACATTAAGTGACCACATGACCACAATCCATCAAATGATCTATATTAAATAATAATAATAACAATATAAAAATAATAATTTCAATCAATTATAATCATTAAAAAGATTTGTTTTAAATTATAACTTCAATTCTAATAATTAAAAAATATAAAAACAAGTCAATATTTGTTGTAATAAATACAAAATATAAATTTTAATAAAATTATATTATTATATTTAGAAATAGTGTACAAAATATTAAATAATTAAAGATATATATTTTGTAATTCTATTTATCACAATAAAGATTATTTTAAAAACTCGAATAACAATTATAAAATAAAATAAACAACTAATATTTTAATATATAATGTATATTTTAATAAAATATGTTCATAATATTTGTATTAAAATTATTTATTTTAATGTCAACATATATGCAATGTATTGCAACAATTACTCACAAGCTTATAAAAATATATAAATGTATTGTAATAAGCTTCAAATATAAATTTTATAATAAAATAATATTACATAAAGACATCTTACAATGTGTTAATTCAGTATTTCTAAAATAATAAAAACTGACATTTTTATTTAAAAAAATAGTTTTAAAAAGTTTATATACTGTACAAAAAAAATCATTAGGGTCTAATTATGATGATAATAAAATGGTATTTTTATGCTGATAATTGATCAATTCAATCCAATGAAGAGACACAATGGCATCACCATGCAAACCTGTTTGCAAACAACTGTCATGCTAAGGCCCTGGCGTGCGTGTTAACCTTTTTGTGGGCAGAGATCGTTGACAGGGAAAATGTCAAACCGCAGGACCTGGCCCACGGTCCAGTTGAGCTGGTTCCGTTCCGTGCTCAGCTCAAGGGCTTGCTCCTGCAGCAGCTCGAGCTCGGCCTGCATGTGAGCCGTCAGGTTGACGTTCTGTCGGCGCTGCTCAGCCATGACGCTGTTCACTGGAGCAGGGAAACTACTCTTACTGGCCAGTGTGTCTCATTTTTAACTGGCTGTCAGACATCAAAAAATCAAAAAGTGACTGATTATTTGGTTATTTGGTTGTGTTGAAATGAAATCTAACACAAAAAAATGAAATCAAATGTGTGATTTTTCATATTACAATCTCAGACTTGAGGGTATTGGAAGAGTTGCAACCACCATCCATCCATCAGCCAAATATGATGACAGCAGTGACTCAGAGTGTGGGCTGTGGGCTCCCTCTAGTGGTACATGAACGAATCACTGAAGTGCCTCAAACTTTTTCTTAATCCAATATAGTGCCAGTTCAGTTGTATTTAACTTGTAAGCATTTAATCTTTAAGAATTGTTTGGTTTCTAAACAATTATTTCTGTTCAATTTTTATTTTTGATTTCCAGGCCACATAAACCCAACCAATTACAATTTAAATCAAATGTAGTCCTATAGCCTGTTTTTCCACTTTGATTTTTGTTCCTAATTTTTTGTGTTAGATGAGAAAACAAGCACCAAAATATTCAGTCACATTTTCATTTCTTGTTTTCTAATTGTTAATTCAGAAGAAAAAAAACAGGTGTACTTACGGTGCAGGGTGATGGCGATGATGACAGACATGAGGATGACGCAAAGGATGCCCAGAGCTGCCGCCGCCAGGGTGACAGGTGTGTGGAGCGATAATTTTGACACGTTTTCTAGAGGCAAACAAATAAATATTTTCATTGACAGCCCAACCTCTAACGTCAAAATACTGTATTTGTAAAAACATTTTTGGGAAAAATAACCTTAACCAATATTTGCTTCCTGAAGATAAGGCATATATTTTTCATCTATGCTCATTTCTGGTACCCCATGTTAGCATTACAGGAAAATAAATGTTAAAAAATATATATATTATAAATTTTCTTTTGTTTATGTATCAGTTTTACAGTACACTTCAAGTATGAGCAACTTTTTCAATTTGGCAAAATACCAACCAATCAGAGGATGGAAAATGCAGACATCATTGAGTGGGATGGTTTTGAAACTGAAATCTGAAATCGAACAGACCTGCACTACTAATTAAAATGCAATGGGCTGCAATCTGATTGGACAAAAAAAAAATCCAACAGCCACATACACGTACTAGAAGAGTGTCGCTAAGTGTAACGTCACCAAATTACCGAAATGTGGAAATGCCAATCTTTTTTTTTGTGAAGTAACATTGAGGGGGGGGGGGGGGGGTCAGGAACCTTGAGAGGTGCGAGGCAGGTTACAAGGTAACTCTTTAGAGCGCACGTTGTCATAGATCTCCTCCACATCTCCAGACTGCCCTGGACACAACAAAGACACGTTTGTAAGTTTGTAAAAAGTCTGTAGATGACAAATAGTACAAGCACTGCCGTAAGGTCGACAGGATTGTGAATGGCAGCAGTGAACAATCAATGCGTAGGGAATGGGATATTTCCCGAAACCTTGCGACGGCCACATCTCCAGCTCTCTCCTCACATCTTCGTAGATCACGCCATCATTTGGCAAATCTGGAAAGAGAAGCATAAGTTGTTTTCACCAGGACCTGATCATGTGTTGTCCTTGCCAAATAGTGAAGCCACGCAGACCTCTGCTGCTTTCCTTATTACAAAAAAATAAATAAATAAAACATTTATAAAAAATAAATACTCAGTTTACGTTTACTGTCAAACTAACGAAAAACTAAAATAATTATATTCAGCTTTATGCTAACAAACAATGCAAAATGCCTCAGACGCTGTTACAGTGTTAACCCTAGCAATGGATACAGTATTTAAACACAAACAGTGGATCAACACATGTTCAAACATATATTTTCACACATATATTTTCTTTATTCTCAGCTAAAAACGACTAATATTATTGCAGTTTACAAAGGAGCTATGACCGATTCGTGAACTGCATATCGGTATGTCTGTAATACGCTGCCCCCTGGTGGCCATAATGCACACACAATGTGGCAAAACATTTTTTAATGCGATTACTTTCCATTTAACTTGTTTTCTTGTTCTTGTGTCTTGTTTGACAACACCGTTCTGGTTTGTGTGCTCAGTTTGAATTGGATGTTTTAGTTTGAATTAATAAAGAAAGCAAAACAACAACAACAACAACTTTCTATTTAATGAAGTCCTTCTTCTTCTTCTTCTTTTTCTTCTTCTTTTTAATGAAGTCCAATATTATAGCTTTTCTTTCCTTACAAACATTTTGCTGAATTTTGGGGTAGGGTGAAAAAGATAAACAGCCACAAATTAAACTCATATCTCAAAGTACCAATGTACCAGATTCATTCATTTTCAGGGATTTATTCATCCTAAAAAAAATTATATAAAAAACCCCCCGTTAAATTCAGACTTCTTGTCCTATACTTTTGAAAACAATTTATTATGTAAATTCAATTGAGGATTTAATATAACACTAGTAGCTTTCTTAGACTGTTAGGTTTGTGTGTATACTTAGGAAAACACATACCGGTACATGAATTGCTATGTAGTTTCTCAATCACCCAAACACTAAACTATTCATTAAAAAGAAATAATGTAAAACGACTCACTGTGAGAGTTGAACTTGACTGTCACATAATTGAGTTCTTCTGCCATAATTCAATGGGAACAAAATAAGCAACAACAATAAGAAATAGCACTAATGCTGCAAACGTTTTGACCTCATCCAAGCCAGCGAAGCGTGATGAGAGACAAGCTGCTTTGAGGCATGCAAATGAAACTCAAGTGTGAGTAAGAACACGAGTTCCTCTTTTTGTCTCTTCTTGTTTTTGGACGATGTGATGCAATATGTGCAAGTTGGAGGTTTGATTTGGGGTTGTGGGTAGAGTTGCCACCCGTCCAGTTTTTCCTTTTTTTTTTTTTTACCAGCTGTCCTGGGAAAATAAAAATCTCTCCCAGGACACAATTTGTCCCGTTTTTTTTTTTTTTTTAAAGAATGACAAAAGCTGCAAAACATTTATATTTTCGTCGGCGAACCATTTCTTAACCCCTTTGCTGTGTGTTTTGGGATTTTGTCATGCTAAAATGTCCACATATTCAAAATTTGCCGGGGGATGAATATTCCAAAGTAACAAAAAATGAACTTATATTTGCATATTCTAAGTCAGCTCGCTTGTTTAAAAAAATAAAATAGATTATTAGTACATCACTGGGGAAATTAGCATAATTTCAGCAGCATAATATATACAGGATTTTTTTTTTTTAACCCTGCACTTTATGAACTTAATCTTGGTTTCTGCCATCCTTCTCAGTAATATTTATTGATTTACCTTTTCTAAATTATATTTCCTAGTTTTTTTGTGTTGTCGTTACTGTCATGTTTTTTTTTTCATCTTTGACACAGAAATTATCCTATAAAAAAATATTATTCATACTAGTAGTAATAGTGGTGATGTTGGTATGGTATTGTTGATATTGCAGTTTTTAATTTTCTCGTGTATGTTTTGCATTTTTAGTTTGTGTGTGGGTTTTAATGATTTGAAATATTTTCTTTATGCCCCCCCCCACACGTTCCAAATGTAAGTATTTGTAAATGTTTTCAATATTTTATAAATCTTTAAAAATAATTAGAGTATTACTGTATCTACTAAAGATGTGTGTGTACCCAAGCACGGCGCGAGCTGTCTGTTTTGACCGCTAGATGTCGCAAATTCGCAAAGATTTCATCGTCTAAAATTGACAACTACGTCATTTATAATTATCAGTAATGAAAATTGACTAAAATCATGACCAAAAATGATTTTATATGACAAGAGTTTAATTTGACAATACATAAATACAAGTTAAAAAACATACAATACAAATAAAACAATTGAAAAAATACTTGGCGCTTACGTCAACAAGGAAGTGTGTACACGTCACGTGGCAAACACCTGAACACGATTACAGGAATTAAAAAAAACAAATTCGGGTGCCCAGGTGGAGAGTTGGCCTGAAATTATAGAGTGGCAGAGATGGTTTGCGGAGGATTTGTTTGCACTAAAAACTCCCTTTGCGCACTCAATGTACTTTACGTGGTAAGTACTGCACTTTTTTCAATGTGTCATGAATGATCTCGGTTGACGTTTCATCTTTGTACTTCTTCACTCTTACAAAATAGTGTTTGTTGTCTGCATTTTTCTTTTCTTTCCGTGTATAACGTCGTGTGACGTGTGTTCTTCCCAGTTAATGTGGTGGCAGTACAGGTCTCTTCATTGATTGTATTTTACGTTAAAAGTTCAGAATAGATTTACACAGATAAATTTAAAATGAGTTTAATTAGATATTTTTCCATAAGTACGGGATAAAACTTCAATTTATGTATAGACATATTTCAAATACTATTTTCAAATATTTATATATTTACTGAATATTGTCCTGTTTAGGAGTCTCGAGACACGAGTGGCTCGACTTGTTTTTCGAGACACAATATCGTTCGGCTGATTATTTTTTTGGCTCTGACTTGCGTGTGTAGATGGTGTGCAGGGAACAGTTACTGTCCAAATAAAAATAAAATTAAAATAAAATTGCGCATGTTAGTTTTTTACTTTTAATCAATTTTAGCATTCAAAATTGAATTTACAGTATATTGCGGCACTACACTATAACAGACTGAACACAAAGTGTATGACAACACATTGTCGACAGACAATATAACAGTTGTATATTCTTATTCTTCTAACCTGATGTGTTGTTACCTCAGCTGGTGAGCCTGCTGTTGGTGGGCGTGGCGGCGTGGGGCAAATGGTTCGGCCTGGTGTCCAGCATCCAGGTGGTGGCGGGGGTGATTTGCGTGGGCATCTTCCTACTCCTGGTGGCCTTCGTGGGACTATGCGGCGCCCTGCGGCATCACCAAGTGCTGCTCTTCTTCGTATCCTTACGTGGTTTGCAGCAGAGCTGGCAAAAGTACTTGTAATTTAATTTGGATTTAAGCACAAGAAGAGGTACTCTCAAAAGTGACATTTTCTGAACATAGCAGTACATGATCGTCCTGTCCCTGGTGTTTGTGGTGCAGCTGTCTGTGTCGTGTGCTTGTCTGGCCCTCAATGAAGACCAGCGGGTAAGGTCATCACTCCAGAACGAGACCCCCCCTCCCCCTCCCCCTCCCTTTTTTCACATTCTGATTAACTTGACGGACTTCCTGATGTCCTCACAGAATCACCTCCTGGAGGTGGGCTGGAACAAGTCCGAGTCGACGCAGACGGATGTGGAGAAGACGCTGAACTGTTGCGGCTTCTCCCATGTAGACTACAACAGATCCTGCGCTGCCGTAAGGAACCCAGCCGGACCCCTGGGAAGATAATGTCATCCTATTTTTGACGCCCCAATTTTTTGTCTATTTACAAAGTGTTTAACTTTTATTAGGATCATCTTTGTCAAATTCACTTCAGCTCATAAGTATTCTATTTAATTGAATGTCTACTTGTTTAAGCTAAATAGTTTTGTAGCACAGAAACTCTGAAAATATGTCTTGTTTAAAAAATTTTTTTTTTTTTTTTTTTTTTTTTAGAGCTGTTTTAACCAGCAGTTGCCATTGTCATGCGCCACATGCTCTGACATCATCGAGAAGTACGCTGGGGAAGTGCTGCGCTTTGTGGGCGGAATTGGACTATTCTTCAGCTTCACAGAGGTCAATGACTGATATTTACTGCCCTCATCCCTCTTCTTTACAAGGGTGCCCTACTTATCTATACTAAAAAATGCAGCAAAAAAAAACCTTTTTAAACAACTTTATAGACTTATTTTTCCTTGGAATTGTAGATTTCTGAAATATGACTTGAGAGTAAAACTTAAAAATTGAATACCATTTTTAATATACGTTTAGTGTGTCGACGATATCAAGCCTGAAGCTTCTTAGACTTGAGTCACTATTACTCAAACTCCAAAGTTTAGGACAACACATCTTTTAATTTCCTTTTTTATTTATTTATTATTATTCTGAAATATGCTACTTTATTGACAATGTTCTTTTTCCATGACAGATGCTTGGTGTTTGGCTAGCCCGTCGCTACAGAAACATGAAAGACCCCCTATCAAATCCCAGAGCCTTTCTATAAGTTTTTTTTTTTTAAAGGAATAAACAATACATTGCACTGCTCTAATCATCAATTATCTTGTATTTGTATTAAGTGTGTATGTTAAAGGCATGCTCAACATAACCACAAATGGCAGCATAGCCATAGTTTAACATGTAGGCTTGCTTGAATGCAAAAAGGAAAATAAAATAAAAAATGCCCCGAAGATCATTGTATTTAGTGTTTGGTTAGCTGCCACATTGATGGTATTCATGTAATGTTCAGTTATCTTTTCTAAGATAAGAATGTCAAAATTGCCTTTGAAATATGCTTACGCTAATATGGCTGTTAAATGTTAATCTGATTTGAAGGCATGTTAAATATTTTCACACATTGGTTTACTGTCAATGCTCAAAACCACAAAAAGCTGCTTAACTTGCTTGGCAAGCGAACCTCACACATATTGACCATATTTTATGGATTAAAACCCTGTACCGTGTATGTTTGAATCTTGAAAATATGATTTCTACATTATGTCCTTTCAATGGAGTGTTCAGCAATAAATGCTTGCCTCACATGAGGAGTCCTTAAGTGTGTTTACATTTTTACGCGCGCGCGCACACCCTTTATACAAATAAGAGTTTCAAAGCCAGGCAGTCGTTAACACAGGCTTTGGGTGTCACCCGGGACGAGATTAAATTCAAATGTTAACCGAAGTTATTTGGATTTAACCTTCTTGCGTCGACTTTACACCGTATGAAAGGACGGCAGTGTCACACTGCATGTTTTAAGTGTCAAAGACGACGTGTCTGTGTGGGTGTGAGTCGTCTGTTGATCCAACCAGTCTTGCCGTCTGCTGGGTGATGAAAGATGAGCTCACCTGACCCAACAGGATGACAAGCCGGAAGTCGAGCAGGTGGTTTGACCCGTTTTGTACTTTCACATGTCATTTGCGCAATAAAACCAGCAAGTGTGGAATTTCTATATAATTAGGGAGAGAATATTTGGATTGTAAACATGGACTAAAGCCATAAGTGGCAAATGGAATATTAGGTTACAAAAAAAGCTAGGACTATTTTCATTTTTAATGACTCAAAAGGATGTTTTTTTTTTTCTTGTTATACTGTCACACTTAAATGCGGAAAAATATGACAACCACAAATTGTAATATTAGGACTTTATTGACGTTGCAGCTCTAAAATAACTTACTTTAAACCCCCAAACTATACATTTTTTCTTATCAAATTAATTCAGACTTTAATTTTGAAGTTTAATTTGTTTTTCTTTACAAGGGTGCCCTACTAATCTATACTAAAAAATAAAACTTAGTGTGCACCTTGAGTGTATTATTTGAAAGCTGTATGCTTTAAATCAATAGTGTGTTAATAACTACAATGTTTATTTAAACCAAGGTTGTTTTATTAAGCGTTACTGTACATTCATGTACGAAAAACATGATGTTCGTCCCATGAAAGTGAACACACAAGCACTGGAGAGCGCAAAACTGGAATGGTATAGCGCCTTCTGGTGGACAAATGCAACACAATTTTTTTTGCCGATAATATCTCAAAAGATAGCTGAGAGGGCAACAGCTCACGTTAAAAAATGGCTCAAAAACAAACAAAAAAATGGAGCAGGGGCACACAAAAACAACTAAATCAGAACATTTGGGAGTAAAGAACACGCAGAACAATAATAAATAGGCACTATTAGCATCCTGTCGTTAGCACTGGACTGAGTGAAAAAGAAGAGGTGGAAGAAGGAAGGAAGGGCGGGCGTACGGCGTGGTAAGGTTGGGTCGGCGATGACGACGGCAAGCGTACTACGAGTCTGACAAGAAGGCTTTGCGCGTGTCCGGGAACTGCTGAGCGCTGAAGTCGGCGTCGTCCCGCACTCGCTTTTTAATGTCTGCTTTCACCTGTGCGGGAATACAAAGACAAAAGGTTATAAGAGGAATTTTATATAGTGGACCTTAGATAGTTCCCTAATACAATAATATCGAGGTTTTTTTTTTCTACAGCATCAGTCCATAATTAGGCAAACAATTAAAAATACACCATTTATAAGGCACTGCTATTTTCACTTTACAGGGATTTCAAGTTAAGTAGTGCAGCAATCACCTGCTCTGAATAAGCTTCCCTCAAGTCGGGTGCGTCCAGCTCTTCCTGCAGACGCTCGCCGGATGTGATGGGCTTCACGCCGGCTGTCCTAGCCGCCTGGCTAACAGCGTCTGACAGTGACACCAGGCTCCCGCTGCCCAGTCCCGTCTGAGAACATAACATAAAAAAATAAAATTAAAATAAAAACATTGCAGTGAGGAAGGAGTTTAATTAACAGTGCATCAATTAAAACCTTGGTATTAAATTAACCAAAGCTAACAAAATAAGAAAAGCTAAATTGAAGAAGAAGAGAAAAAAAAACCATTTTCATTAAAGCCAGTATCTCACTGAGTGGCGCAGAAATACTTGCACACAAGTGTTGCTTTTTCGTCAGACTTCCTTCGGTGTTGCAAAATGTTGCTAAGAGTAAAAAGTCTGGAGTATAGAGAGTAGAAACTAAGAGGTTTTGAGTGTCTGACAATTGTCTTTGCAACGTTTTGCAAAATTGAACGAAGCCTGCTGAAAAAGCAACACTTGCTACGTGCGCGCACCCTCACAAGTTTGCGCCGCTCAGTGAGATACGGATTTTAGTGTACGGTACTCCAAAGTCTGTGGTTGGATATACGGTTCCTATATTTGATTTGTGGATGGTTGTTTTAAAAATATTTTTGGTTGCGTTTTTAACTACACAATATATATATATTTTTTCATTTTGCACACATGAAATATATATATATATATATATTTTTTTACTATATACAAAATATTAAAAACTAAAACGGACTAAAACTAAGCATAAAAAAAACAAACCAACCAGCTCTGAAAACTAATTATAGTTAACAAAAAATAAATAAAAAATTCAAAATGAAATAAAAAAAGAACCATCATGAAAATCCCCAAACTATTATTTATTACACAAGCATCCATCGCTCACCTTCCTACGTTTGGCCGGCATGCCGTGCAAATAGGCATCGGACAGCGGCGGCTGCGCCTTCATCTTCCTCTGTGTCATCATGTCACAACGGATGATGGGTACCCACTCCTGCCAAAACGATTCAAAATCCATAATCATCACCTTTCAAGATTATCAATGCATCTTAAAGTCGGGATCTTCATTTAACAAGGAACAGTCAAGGAGCCATCCATTTTCTGAAGCTAGCATGCATGTTTATAATTGTCAATTGATGCCACAAAATGGTTACAGGAAGTTCCTCCCTTCACTTCAAAATAGTTCCTTGCCACCAAGATTCCACAAGCTGCACCAAAGCAACACTTTTATACAGTGGACCCGTGGCTAATTTATGCCTCAATTTGGTTTTTGACATGTTTTTTTTACCCCCTGCCGTTTTTTTCTTTAGCTTTCAGACTATATGTTCATGGGTGCCATGACTGGCATTGTCTTAAATGATATTGATATTGGTGGTGATATGTTCCATAAAGATAAAAGTGATGTTTTTTGTTCATTTATCAATTTTAGTAGTCATATTTTTTTCATTCATTTCTTTTTTGTATGATACACAATAGTTTCAATAAAATGCATTTTTGTTTCTCCGGAAATGATTAATTGGATTAAGATGGATTCCTATGGAAAATATTACTTCGGCTGTCGTACGGTTTAGTTTTAGTCACACTTTTTGAAACAAATTACCGTAATTTCTGACACATTGAGCTCACACACACAATTAATCCCCGGGTTCCAATGAAGGAAAAAGTTCTCACAGGAGGAACGGTGGCTGCCCATGTTTCCGACTCTCCCGCCGAGACCTCGCTGGTGCCCTCGGCCCCTGCCGCTGCCTTGTCGCCGCCCAACGGCGCGGCCCCGCCCGCGGCGCCCAGATCGGCGGGCGGCGCTCTGGTCTCCCGTGACGACGACACTGACATGGCCTCCTCTGCTGTGGTGGCGGCGGCCGGAGAGAGGGTGTCACTCATCTTTGGAGAGACGGGAAAAAAGGGGAGGGAAGTCAAGCACAGGTTTAAATATCACAAATAAGTAATGAAGTAGAAAGGAGGAGACAGATGGTTTACCGTCGCACTTTGTGTCCGTTCTGGTTGCTGTGTGTCGCTGGCGGCCAACTGATCCCTCTGTGAAAAGAAAAATGTTATATATTATTTATAAACAGTTAAGATGGCTGAAGTAACAGGATATAAGAGGAAGAGCTTCGTCAACATACAACATGTGAATTCCTTAAACTTTATACACAAATAATTCATGTCAAAAAATGTGGTTGCTTTCTATCGTTAAACTAATTCCCTGCTGTGGAGGTTTATATTCGTTAACTGAACGGCATACAATGTGGGGCAAATGACGCCATGTGAATACTATCTGGAAGCTTTGTTTCACATCATCGTTCGCCCTATTTTTGCACCCGTGAACGGCACACGTGGGCACCGTTGTGAAGCCGTTCGTGAAAATCCGGAATGAACAAACAAACGAATGAATCAAAGTAACTTGTTGTAAGCAACACGAGCGCTCGTCATCATTTGCCTGCGTCGTCTCGCTGGCCGCAATTGTTAGCCACAGAATTGTTTGACCCACACCAAATGGCTGCCGGGTCGATAGGTGGGGGGTCGGTCACGTCACGTGAGTGCTATGTATAAAGCACTGGTGGAAACCCTGTATATGAAAATAAATCAGTCTACCAAATGGTTGAGGCAGCATCTAGGGTCCTTAAAATCGATTATTATTAGTCGAGTGGGTAGTACAGTGTGCAAGGGGCTATGGGCACGCTCTAAACCCAGGAAATAAGCCGAGCTATCACGGAAGCAGTGGCGGCACTTACCGGCGTGTAAACAATATAATTCTGGATCTGCTCCATGTTGACGGGAAGGTGGTCCAGGATAAACTGCAGCCTCATGGTCATCATGCTTGTCATCCAGTTAAGCAGACTAGGGCTGACGTCGCTCGACATCCTCCGCTGGATGTAAACAATGCAAGTTATACATCACAGATATAGATATCAAATGGAAAATAAGGATAGAAGCGGAAGAAGTGGCGATGACATACGATGCGGTGGTTGATGACGGTGGTCAGAGCTGGTTGGTCTCCTCTCAGGCAGTGTAGATTGAGTGCGAGGCACTCAAACAGAGCCTGGTTGCACAACTGAAGCAGACGAAGTCCGAAAGAATCATCTGGGAAACAGAGATAACAAAAACATTTTTTTTTATTAAAACTAACATTTAATTAATCAACTTTTTAAACCAACTTACAACGCCATATAGAAGCAGAATTTTACATGTCACATATTTGTCTACTTTTGACTCCTCTACCACAGACATGAGCATGTGGTAGCTGCCATTACAGTTAAATGAACAATAGGTAACAGCGCGCACACAAATGACGTGCACCTGTGCAGCGAAGGATGTGTGTGGCGATCTGCGTCAGCTGCTGTCTAAAGAAGGACATGTTGGTCTGGGTAACATCCACGCCCTCCAGCACGGTGACCGAGGATTCCCTCTGTGTTCAGCAAAAAAGAAGAGGAAAAAAAACGAAGAAAAAAAAACGCATGACTAAAATAATGTACGACAAGGACAGTTTGGTGCAAAAAAAAAGAAAGACAAAAACCTCAACTCACAAAGCTCTCGGTGATGTCTTCCTCCAGTTCTTGCACAATGGTGTCAGCAGCGGCCTGTAAAGAACAATTTTTTTTTAATTTAGCTTTAACAAAAGGGGGGATTTCTTATCCCCTTGTTTTTTTTTTTTTGGTCTTATATTGCTTGTTTATTTGTTAAGTAATTTGTTCTTATTTTGTACTGTTCTGTGCACGTAAATGTTCAATTAAAATACTAAAAATAAATTTGAGAAGAGAACAAGCGGTACTGACGGCGATGTTATCATCAGTGGGCTCTCGGCCGTTGAGGTAGTTCTGACGGAAGAACTGGGCCAGCTGGGTTTGGATGCGGCCCAGGGGCTGGTGATGGCCGTGCAGCAGCATGACCAAGTCCGACATGGTGAACGTCTGGCAAACCAGCATCAGCAGCTCGCCGAAGAACCCTGACCGCAACAGACACAGGATGAGGAACCGAGGGAGTGGGATCCTTCAGTTGTTTAAAAAAGGATGTGAAATTGATCTGCTACACAAGGGACAGGAAAGATTAGTAAGGTCATTTAAAAATTAGTACGTAACCCTTTTTTTTTTTTAATAATGAAATAATTAATCCTCCATTATTCCAAATTAGGGCTTTCAGTCAGTTACAATTTGTAATCGTAATTAATCGCATGAGTTCCAGTTAACTGTGATTAATCCGAAATTAATCTCACATTGTATATCTGTTCTAAATTTTCAACAAAATATTTATATTTTTCAAACTTTTATTACTCCTGTTAAATAATAAAAGTGGACAAATGTGTGCACCTAATGCAATTATGGTTGTATACGGTAATTTTATAGTAATTCAGTTATTTGAAAATATATATTATACAAGTTCAAATGAATGTAAAACATTAAGTCATCAATTTCTGTTGAAGCAATTGTCCTGCCACTAGGGGGCATTAGCGTTTTATGTTGGATGTTGGTGACAGGAACAGTACATTTTTAACTCCATATTAACATGCTAATTTTGAGACCCCTAATCCAAATAAATGGCACATGCTCAAATGTGCATGTTTTATTGTAACTTAAAAATAATAATCAAATCTCATTTTAAAGAGTTCTTTGTTGTGAATTATTAATTTATATTTATACATCAATAAATAAAATCTACTGTATATGTGTCCTGTAATTATTTATTTTATGTATTTTTAATGTTAGAGACCCATTATCCAGACATCCTGAAAATGCTTTAAATTGTAACAAAAAAAATGTGTATGGCTACAGCATACTTCATTGTGTCACCTACCAGATGGCTCCTCCGGGCTGATGAAGATGTTGGTGCTCTGCGAGAGCCTCTGCATGAACTGGGCAATGCTTTCCGTGTCATTCTGCGCCTGGCCCAGGGAGCCCATCATGCTGGTCAGGACGCCACGGACGATGCCGATAAACGGCTCTGGGTTGAGGGCGTCGGGTGCCGCCGCGGGGTTTGATGTGGGATTGGAACCCGCGCTGGAAGCGCCAGTGGTGCCGGTGGGGGGTGGAGGAGGCGGCGGTGGCTGGGAGAAGATGGGCTGCGTGGAGTGGAAAGGAAAGTGGAAATGGACACCAAAAAGAGTCAAAACTGAAAGCCAGTCGCACAACAAGCGGCAAAAGTACCGTACTCAAGATTTATGTAGAAGTATAGATACAAAGACTAGAGTAAAAGTAGACGTCCTGATCCAATTCCAATACTTGAGTAAAAGTGAGTGCCACCTACAGTATTTTTATTGACCAACAAACAACATGGCCAAACTGCAAAGGAAAAAGCACACCTACCTGCTGCATCAAGTCGGCCACTCCCCGCATGATGTTGGGAATGCTGGAGGTGGTGACCGTGATGGAGGGCGCCCCCGCCTGGCCGGTGGCGCCGAGCAGCGAGCCGAGCATTTGGCCGATGTCCGGCATCTCATGCGGCTGGGCCTGCTCGCCACCGTTGCCCTCGGACTGATTCGGCGCACTGGCGGTGTTGGTGTCGCCGCTCGAGACGGAAAAGGGGGAAGACGAGGAGGTGGAGGACGTTTGGGAGGAGGACGAGGATGTGGAGGAGGATGTTGAGGTGGACGGGGAAGAGGTGGGGTTAGCCGTCTGACCAGCTGTGAAAAGAAGGAATTGAATACGGATGACAGCAGTATTTCATTTTAAAGGGGAGATACACTGATGTGCCCTAAACATGTTATTAAAAGCCTGTGAACTATTTTACATTTTTTGGGGGGGGAAATGTATCTGTCCCCTCTTAGATGTTCCCATGAATTAATCAAATGTATATATATACGTGCCCATTTGTCCAGGCATCAGAAGCTGACCAACCACCGCACTAATCATCTGGTTGACAGCAGCAGCGTTGAAAGGCTGTAAACAAGACAATTAAATGATTAGATAAAAAATTTGTGAAATTGTCAGTAACAACCAAATAAACCTTCCTACCTGCCCAGGCTGCTGACCCGGCATGGCCGCCCTAACGTTTATGGTAGTCCCTCGGGTGCCGAACGCCGGCAGAGGGATGTTGGGAGCGAAGGGGGGCCGGGTGAACACCACTCTGGCCTGGGGCTGAGGGCCGGAGTGAGGGGGCGGCGGCGGCGCAGTGGGCGTGGTGGTCGGGGTGTTGGGACCCGTGGTTGTGGCCGAGGAGTTGGCCGTGGAGCTGTAGCCGGGAGGGGTGGGCTGCGGCGGGACTGGTTGGCCCGTGGCAGCGGCGGTGGCGGCACTGGCCGCCACAGCCGTGGCATACTGAGTGATCTGTTGCATGAGATTACGCATGAAGTCTGGTGGAAGGCCACCTAAAGAAGCAAAATCAGAGTTAACAGTCATCAACACCCATTTAAAAAATGGCTCAATTAAAAAAAGAAGTCAACCACCCAAAGGTTTTTTGACAATAAGATGTTCCATGCAGCCCAACAAAATTTTTGGAATATGAATTAAGCAGCAAAATCCAGCCGTTTTTATACATCTCAGGGGCGGCCATTTTGCCAGTTGATGTCAATCAAAGATGACATCACAGTTGCTCAGGTAACAACCAATCATAGCTCAGCTTCAGATTTTGCTGCATAACACAAATTCCAAAAATTTAATATTAATCAGAATGTCATTTTTACACTAGTGAGGTCACATGTAACACGTTGTTGTCAAGAAATGTTTAAGGTTGACTTCCACTTTAAGGCGACAACTTCAATGCCCTCATCTCACGTTGGTACCTTAAACACAGCAAACTAGGCAAAAGCTGGCTTTGACTTGCCAGTGTGAAAAGGGTGCTTGTGCTGGGGAAATATATTTTTACCTGGCTGTCCTGGCATCTGGTGACCAGCAGTCGGGTTCGGGCCTGTGCCTACATACACACATGCATAAATATCACAAAAACAGACTATTTTTTGTATAAAAACACAAACACTTATATGACCACTAAGTTGATCCTGCAGGGAAGGAAGAAAACAAACAAACACATTTAACCATTAAAATGCCACACTGGCAGCCGTAACGTGTAAGAAAAACATTCAAATCAGTGGCAGGCAGGGGACAACACACCGTCCGTGTTCATCTGCATCATAACCACCGGGCCTGCCTGGTGGCTGATCCTGATGACACGGGGGCCGGCCTGGCCCTGTCCCTGTCCAGCCTGTTGATTGGACGTGTAAGTCTGTGGAGGAGAGGTCTGTCCCTGACCTGCCTGCTCCGACTGACCGGCCGGCGGAGCGGGCGGGGCTTGTCCTTCGGTGCCGTTGGCTGTGGCGGACATGGTGGTGCCCAGGTTCATCTGTGTGTGTGGGGGTGGGGTGGGGGGGGGGCTTGAATTAGCAGTGACCAATGAGACAAAGCTGCTCTCAGCGAAGAGTATGAAAAAAAATGTGCGCCTTTAATTTTATGTGGTCAACTTTTCTTTTTTCTTTTTTTTTACCAACATATAGAGAGTACAGATGTTTTCAAGTGTACAGAGTAAAAAAAATTTTTAAAAAATAAAACTACCCCAAAAATCTATTTAATTAATTTGTAATTTGTACTTGTTTACTTGAAACCACTGCCCACTCTCAAACTTACTTGCACAGGAATGTGGTGGTGCACGGCGCCAGGCATCGTGACAGGAACAGTATAGTGGGAGATGGGTCGAACCACGTGAAGGTGGCGCGGCACCGGGCTCAGGAGATTCAGCCGCAGGTCGCTCAGTGCCACCAGGGCGTTGCCCACAAGACGCAGACACTCCCATGTGAGGACCAGAGTCTGCTGGTCGTCCTCTCTTTCCTGTGGACAAAAAAAAGCAATTAGTCACTTTAATTGCCGCTAAAAAAATTAAAACGTGAGCAGAGTCATTTTCATGTTTTCTGTATGACAAGAAATTAGGCCAGTAAAAGCCAATCATGCTGAATATATGATGAGAAAGCAAGTGTAAGCCTTAAAACAAAAAGTGCAGCTCAGCCTCTGGCTAGTGGACATAGCGGCTAGCATTATGCTTTTGCCGTTTGAATAAATAGAAAAGATGTAGGCCATTATAATGTAAGTGATTAAACATCCATATTTTATTTAAATACATATTATTTTTAAGGAGGAATCCTTCATTTAGGGCGGTTAGCACATCCGCGTCACAAGTGAAAATGTTGTGGGTTCAAATCCAGGCTCCATTAAAACCAAGATAGTTACCCAGCTGTAACTTCTACCGTATCGTCAACGACCCCAATCATGCAGAGTAGTGTGACTTGTATGTGTGTGTGTGTGTGTGTTTAAATCCTACTGTGTTGTTGTTGTATTCTGCAGAGGTGGCTGTCTCCAGGATGGTGTGAGCTCTCTGGATGAAGGGCTGCAGCCTCTCCTCCACCCGCCGCAGTTCCGACAACATCTCGACCAGATCAGTTGGGCTGGGGTGGCTAGTGGGGAAAAACAAAACAATGACTGATTTACTTCTAATAAAACAAAACAAGCCAATTATGAGAAACAAGCGTGTGAGAGGCTCACAGCGGTCCAGGTTGAGGTGTCGGTCCCTCGGGTGGCGCCGAGGAGGCGGAGGGCGGCGGTGGCGGCGGCGTCACAGGAGGAGGAGAGGTGTCCATGGGCTGAGCAGAGGGAGACGGGGTGGAGGTGGTGGACGAGGGAGGTGGCGGGGCGGCAGCGGATGGAGTCTCCCTTTGGGCATGAACAGACGGGTCGGCTGACCGACCCTGACACAGACACAAATGCAGGAATTAACAAAAGCCAAGGTTGGATTTTAATAGGAGACTTGGAATAAAATTCTCCATGTAAAAATATAAATATAAATAAAAAAGGAAAACTACAACCAACACAAAAATTCAACCAACAAACTGAATAATAACAAAACAAAAATTTTAAAAATCAAAATGTACAAAAAAACTACAATAAAATCCAAAGCTAATTTAACTTTGCAAGTGAAGACCACTACTCTAATTCTCCAGTCTCACCTCCATCCTTTCGATGAGTTCATTGACATCCCTCAGCATGTTTTCAGCGAGCAACAACCTCAGGCGAGGTTCGCTATGCATCGGCTGATCCATGTCAATGTGCACATTCACCGACCCGTTGTTCTGAAAGAAAAAAGGCGGATGAAAATATTGGAGCATATGGATTATAAAACTGACTTTACTGCTCTTTCGCCTGAGAGGCACAAGAACCAAACACACAGCTTCTTGAACAACTGGTCAGATAAAAAAAAAATGTTTTTAAGTCTACAATCAACGTTGTGCTCGGGGTTACACTGACTAGACACTAATCCCAGCTTCATGTTGGTATATTAAATAGGTGTGTGCATGAATGAGGAACTATAGTGGCAATGAGTGTTTTGCATTGTGATTGGCCACGATGCTCGTTGTGTGTCACTCCCGCGGTGCGAGTTGTGACCTACCCCAGTGCTGGTTGTCACTCTGGCATTCCTTGCATTGTCCCCCATGCCGGACACCATCTGCTGTACTGACATCTAAACAAGGTAGAGGGAACAAATGTCAACACTGGTAACTGGAAGGGGGGAAAAAATAACTAAAAAGGTCAACAGGTTGCACCTGTATTTGTTGGGGGTCCATGATATTGACGGGGAGGTTGAAGGTGCCCAGCATGACGTAGCTGTTGGCGTTACGGTCGTGCGGAGGCGCATGGGGCCCGTCCTGTGATGACGATGAGCCACCGCCGCCATCGGCCGAGATGCCACTCGACCCCGAGCCGGGTTGGGAGGGCGGAGGGGGCGCGCGCTCCACTAGGTGAATCACCTTGCCGCCCACATCTAAGACACACAGGAAACATTGGAGAGGAGGGGTGTTACTTAAAATTAATCATATAAAGTGGACGCCTGCAAACAAACTCACTCACGCACGCAGCACCAACTTGACAAGTCACATGTAGTGTAAACTTAAGAAACACAAAAATGTATATGCAGGGATCACCAACAACATAAAGAAACATGTTAGCTGTTTCCGTCCACCCTGAGTGGCTAACTACAAAACTTTTTTTTTGACCATGTCGAAATGGCTGCTTGAATTTACATATGAAACAAAACAGTAGTCATATAGATTCAAGTAACATACAGGCATGTGATTTGACCAAAGTGAAATTATCTGAAAATTTAGCCGGGGGTCTGGGGGCCGCGGGCACTCAGCTAGGTCCAGAGCTCATGGGTTTTCCGTGTTTTTGAGTACTTTCAATGCACTCAGATGACAAAGAAATAGACAAAACAACAGCATAAATTTTCAATGTATATTGAACTATCCCATATAAAATTGCAGTTTTAGTCAACTCAAAATCAGTCACATTCAAAAACATTGGACTGCCTTTGCTTTTAAAAACTATCACTGAGAATATCATCATATATATTTACCATGCAATAAATCATTTAATCAATCATTCTTAATTTAATACATAATGCATGACAAAAACATAAAATACCTCATGCAGCAAGCTCTAGTAAAAACACAATCATGCATTCGGATTGACTAAGATCATCTCTGTAACTGCATACATCAAGATAGTCAACATGTTGAAACCTGAAAAGTGCAAACATGCAGCATTCATTTGAGTTTGTGCCAATGATTAACCATGTTAAATATTTATGACCATTTTTATTACGTTATAATATTTTCGAAAATTTGATTTCGATTAATTTGAAACGTTTACCACCGACCTCAAAATTCACGACTCTGTCAGCAACTGGCGCAGGTTCACGTCTCTCTATTACCGCTTCCGATTGTGATGTCAATAAGGTCTGGAGGCCGTAAAGTTTTGGAGTTTTCGTTCGGGCACCGAAACTTCCAGCGATGGAATAATTTGTTGTTCTTGACTGGAGTTCTTTCACGTGTTTTTTGCTCTTTGCGTGACTTTCAAGAGCTTTGAAACCTCTCGCACCATCGTCAACGGTATCATAGCACCAAATGCAAAGCGCTTTCCCGGCACGATCGATCTTCCGAATAAAGTCACTGAACAAATTCGTCACAGTCTTCTTTCCAACATTTGTAGATATATCCTTCTCTAACCAGTCCCATCGAAACTTGTTTTTTACGATCTTGTCAATTTCCTTAACTCGCGGAGCATCTTTGCGTTCGATCACGGACATTTCTTTAAACACCCGGCAAAAACGTCTGAGAAATGAACAATGGCATACTCCTGTGCCTTTATAACAAGCGCGTTTATTGGTCAACAAACAATGGCATACGCCTATGCCTTTATAACAAGCGCTCTTATTGGTCAACACGGAGACTTCCGCCAATCGCAAGATCGGTTTCATTTCAGTTGCGGAAACACTAAAACGGAATGCTGTAGAGAGACGAAATCGGATTTTTTTTGGGGGGGGGGAGATAAAAAAAGCGGAATTCCGCGAATTAGCGGAAAAATCACATGCCTGAACATAACAGACTAATGTGACTCATTGTAATAATTTGAATTGTGAGACCAGTAAAGGTTCAACACCATCTATTGGAAAGTAGAGCATTTTTGTATTTCCAATTGTGCTCAGTTAAGTGGAGCATATGTGGATTACTTACTGTAGTCTGCCAAGGTCCTTTCATCCTGCAAGACTCTGCCCTGATAGATAAGCCTCTGTTTGTCAATGGGAATCCCCACAGAAGACGCGATGTGCTCCTTGAACTCTTTTACGGTCAACTACAGGGAAGGAAGGCCAAATTAAGCCATTTACAAAGTGAAAATCCAGTTTGGAGTTACTTCCT
This sequence comes from Leptonotus elevatus, assembly GCF_054856555.1. Lineage (NCBI taxonomy): Eukaryota > Metazoa > Chordata > Actinopteri > Syngnathiformes > Syngnathidae > Leptonotus > Leptonotus elevatus. Next base: position 18,379,311 of record NC_141244.1, read on the forward strand.
CTCTTACCTGAGCGCCGACAGTGTAGGTTCTGCTCTGAGAGTCTAATGTTTTCACCGTCACTTCTATATCTGCACTTTGTTCCTCCATGGTGTTCCTGTAATATGCAACAAGGTTAATCAACATAATAATATTCAACATTATGCTTTCACCGTGTGCTTTGGTGTCACGTAGAATGAGTCCCCAATACTGGCCCAATACGATACCTGGTTTTGGGACTCATTCATCCCAAAATATAATAATAATAATTAATCTAAGCTAATGAAGAAAAACTGTATATTTGCTTACATAGCCACCATGTCTACATTTTTATAATAGTATTTGTATAATAACTATTTTTGGTAGTTTTGTTATTTAAAAAAACAGCATCAACATTTTTTTCTGATTGTATTTTCACGAGTCTTTCTAACCTTTGTCTAATTTGACTGATGACGCCGGCAAATTTGTCAGTTAAATAGTTCAGTAGTCCCATTAAAAAAAAAAAAAACTTTTTTAAAGCGCAATGATACACTATAGCCAAACATTGACTGAGCTGAAGTGGCATTACTTTTACAATGACACAGACTGGAATGAGCTGGTTATGTCTCGTTACGTCATTTATTTTCGAAAGTAGATCAGACAAATAGAATTCCATCCATCCATTTCCCGAACCGCTTATTCCCTGCAAAAGCAAACTAAAACTAGTACTGCACTTGAAAAGTAAACACAGACAGTTCTTCTGGGAAGGGTGCCACTTTAATCAGTGCCGTTGTTCAAATCTGTGTACAACGTTGACGTTCTGGATTCATCTAGATAGACGAACAGAAAACGCTCGACTAGGAAAAAAACAACAGCACTAATATAAATCAAATATCTGAAAAACACTAGCCTCCTCCTCAAGTATACTAGCTGACCCGAGCGAGTGACCGATCCTGTGTGACGGAGGTTAGCAACCAACCTAGCAATAGCGATGCCCGAGCTAACGTTAAGCAAAAAACAGATATATTTTTTGCCAAGACACAAACTATGGTCGGATTGGCTGTTGCGTACTTTTCTAGGAAAAAACGTACAGTATTACCTTGATGGTGGCGGTGCCCCTTTTACTTATCTGTCGTACACTTCTGTTTCTTATCACCAAATTCCAAACGCTTTCCGGCTAGCGTCTCTAACTAGCTAGCACTTGCCGGGGTATGGGGAAGTGACGTAACTTGGAACAGGAAACTAGAATTTACTTGTAATTTTTTAATTAATAAATTATTTTGTGGTATTTGTTGTGCATGTACATTTGCAATCTATTGTTACAATTTCATACTCTATAATTTGAGTGTCAGCATCAGTGAATGGGAAAAAAATCGCAGAAGAAAAGGCTTAGTTTTACTTGTTTATTTTCTGGACATTTGTTATCGTTATTCCAATTTTTGTACCCTATAAATTGTGTATTATGTCGCTCAATGAAAAGGGTCAGAAAGAGAATATAATTTGTATTTATTCTTTTTGTTTCGTTTCAGTTGAAACGAGAGCAAAACGAGTTGCAATACCACAAACGGACTTAGAGGGGCAGCATTGCGACAAGACGTTGCAAAACGTGTCACAGTGACGTCAGATCAACTTACCAAAGAAGACCGAAATGCTCGAAACAACATGATGGAAAACACACACACACACACACTTTAATAGAAATAATACAGAAACGGGAAACTTTTGAGTACCTTTAAACTAATTTATTTTAGTTTGAACAAAAAGTCGAAAAATGCGTCACAGTTGCGTCATCAGCAAAAAACCGGAAGCGGTGCTCGAAGCAACATGGCGAACTTCGTGGAAGCAAAAACTCGAAAGGAGTTTGAAGATTTCCTGGCCAAAGCCGGCTCTCGTCTCACAGTGGTGCATTTCCAGGCATCATGGGCTCCTCAGTGCGGCCAGATGAACGAGGTGATGGCCGAGCTGGCCAAGGAGCACACTCACGCCACGTTCATCAAGCTGGAGGCTGAAGCGGCGCCGGAGGTGTCGGAGAAGTACGACATCGCTTCCGTGCCCACGTTCGTCCTCTTCAAAGGTGGCGAGAAAGTGGACCGGCTAGATGGGGCTCATGCTCCGGAGCTGTCAAAGAAGGTCCAGCGCCTGGCTGTCAGCGGGGGCTCGGAGCCCGCTAGAGGCCCGGTGGATCTAAACGAGCGGCTGAAGAAGCTGATCAACGCGGCGCCTTGCATGCTGTTCATGAAGGGCACCGCGCAGGAGCCCCGCTGCGGCTTCAGCCGGCAGTTGGTGGCCCTCCTCAACGAGAGAAACATCCCGTTCAGCACCTTCGACATCCTGTCCGACGAAGACGTGCGCCAGGGGCTGAAAACCTACTCCAACTGGCCCACCTACCCGCAGCTGTACGCCAACGGAGAGCTCCTAGGCGGCCTCGACATCGTCAAGGAGATGGCTGAGTCCGGCGAGCTGGAGAGCGCCTGCCCTAAAGTGGTCACCCTGGAGCACCGGCTCAAGGAGACGATCAACCGGAACCCGGTGATGCTGTTCATGAAGGGCAACAAAGAAGCGGCGCGCTGCGGCTTCAGTCGGCAGATCCTGGAGATCCTGAACGGCGCCGGCGCGGACTACGGCACTTTCGACATCTTGCAGGACGAAGAAGTGCGCCAGGGGCTCAAGACTTACTCCAACTGGCCCACCTACCCGCAGCTGTACGTGAAGGGCGAGCTCATCGGGGGTCTGGACATTGTCAAGGAGCTTCAGGAGAGCGGCGAGCTGCTGAACGTGCTAAAAGGGGACTCTTAGATCAAATTCTTAAGCCCGGGGCCCGCTAGAACAACGCATCACTTGAGCCGCCACTAACAATAAAATCTGTACCAAATTGCAAAGTCTCTCCACATTTAATAGTTGAGAATATTGCTGAATATTATACAGTAGAATAGAACAATAATTATTACTTCACTTGTTATTCCAAAAATGATATGTAATGTGTACAGCAAAGCCACACTTCTTCATTGGAAAAAGGGACAGAAGTCATAAGTATATACAGCACACATACTTTTTTACAACAATGCTTTACAGTTTCATATCTACCTGTGGAGGAATTAAGCGGAGGTTCTGGAAAAATGTTTTACTAGCCGAGCGCATGTTATTGGGGCTATTCAAGTGAATTAAAGCGATCCCTGGTCTTTCAATATATTGTACCCGCTTTCCTCTTTATGGTGGTTGCACACTACACAATGTCACTCAATGAACCCACAGGTTGCTACAGAAAAAGGATGTGGTCTGTAATAAAGCCAAAAATTGGTATACATTTAAAGACTGGAGTCACTCTCAATGGCCCCAGTGACGTGCGCTCGGATCATTTTTACCACAAGCTTAACTTCTTTCATCCACAGGTACATTAGGGATTGCAAATATGGTTAAGTATTGTTATATGGATATTTTGGAACCTGTAATGGTGAAGTGTGTATATTTACTTGACTCTAAGATACCACCAGATGGTGACAAAGTTATACTTTTAATTGCTTTGGCATGCAAATTATTGCTCCACAATTAAAAACCTTTCAAAATTGACCACCAAGAAAATGTAATTATGCGATATTGTCAACTGCAGGGGATTACTGAATTTGTTTGAAAGCTTTATTGCAAACAAAATGCTGTTCACAATGACTCATACTGACAGTGTCAGCACGCAATCAGTTTCACATTTAGTCACCTTCATTTTCTGTAGGATGGAGCTTTGTTACTATTGTGTAGCACTGGGTACATTAATAAAATGTATTATTATACTTAACACTAACCCACGCTTTGTGTGTTAGATTTGGGTGAAGTAAGGTGTGTGTTTTACGATACATGCACATCTCAATATCAATATTATATATATATATTGTTGTTTTATTTCCATTTATATAAATTTTTTGGGATTTAATTTTCAAATTATATATTTTTTATATCGATTTTTATTTACACTTGTAGTCATAAATTTTTTTAAATTTTGGCAGTTTTGGTCCTCCATAGGAGGAACTGGTTGAAGTGGCTGGGGACAGGGAAGTCTGGGCTTCCCTCCTAAAGCTGCTGCCCCTGCGACCCGACCCCGGAAAAGCGGTAGTAAATGGATGGATTATGTTTGTGGAATATGAATAAAGCAGCAAAATCCTCTTCTTTTTTTTTCATCCATCTCAGAGGGCGACCATTTTGCCACTTGCCGTCGACTGAAAATGACATCACAGTTGCACAGGGCTCAGGTAACGACCGATCCCGACAGTTTGTAAACGTCACATGACCAAACTCTGAATACAGGTGAGCCGTGATTGGTCGTTACCTGAGCCCTGACCAACTGTGATGTCACTTTCAGTCAGTCGCAAGACCTCCATAATTATATATAATATTTGTTAATATTGTGAACTTTACAATCTGTCAAACTAAAAATCTTTATGAAAACAAACAATATTACATCAATATTATGTTTACAGGTATTCCTAGTTCTGTTAATATCCTGGGAGCAGAGAAATGGTTGTCATACCTGTGTGCCTCCAAAAAAAAAAAGTAGGAACGACACCTGGTGAACAGCAGAAAGCCTGCCACTGTGAACAGCGTAGGTGTCTGTTGTGTTTATTTGTGTGCTCGATACAGATGAGTAAAGAGAAAGCGGGTGACATTTACATAATCCAGGAGAACGCTGTCTGAATGCTGGGGAATTCCCCGTTGAGATGACCTTAAAGGGAAGTGAAACTTTTGACTCATCTCTCGGGTGACAGCAAGTGAGTTGTCTGCGCAAGGAAATATGGAAGACGATTCTGCGCTCACAAGCGTTGCACAAGTCAATGGTATTTCAGGACTCATACAATCATGGTATGGAGTGAGTAACTTCTAAGTGAGGTTTGTTCATTTGCAGGATTTTATTTTTTTAAAGGGAACAAAAATAATTTTATTATTATTTCTTTTTAAAGATAATACTTTTTTTTTTTTTTTTTAATACATGATCAGCATCAGATTACTTCCGTGCCGGTCATTCCTTTTAATTTCAGATGACTAAAAACAACTATAAATTAATTTACCACAATTGGTAAAAATAAATAAATAAGAGGGACCCCGAATATAGCACTGACAGACATCACAAAGTATACAATCAAATTCTATATTAATGTTTTAACATGAACAAAATCTAAATAAAGTTTTCAAATTTGTATTAGTCGTCATTTTGTGTATTAGAGCTAAAAAAAAAAATCCAGGTACCACAATTGATCACAAACATCCCAAATGCCAATCTCTTAACCTCACAATTACACAAAAGAGAAGACAATTTGTGTCAGTTGTCCTACTTCATGTCTGATGACTACAATAACCATCCATTTACCACAATTGATCACAAATATAAGTGGGACCCTGAATAGAGCCCTGAGGCATCCCACAAGCTAAATGATGTAATTTAATCTTATTTTTTGAACATGATCAAAATACAATTAAAGAAATAACCATTATTTTCTCACAACTGATAACAAAATTAAATGAGGGGGCCCCAAGGGACCCTATGCTCCAATTTCATCTCAATATTTGAAATGGTCAAAATGCATTGTTTAAATGTGTAATAAGTTGCCATTTTATTGTTGCAAGACTCACACAACCATCCATTTGTCAAAGTGGTTTGCAAATAGGAGGAGACCCGGAATAGAGCCCTGGATAGATACCACAAATATTAATCTATGAAGCAAATTTTTCTACAAGAGAGAATATAATTTGTGTAAATTGTCCTTATTAATGTTAGATGACTAAAATATCCACCCCTTTAACACAAAGCGATGACAAATAAGAGGGACCCTGAAGAAAGCCCAAAAGGACCCCACAGTAGTGGGTAAATAATCCAATTGCATTTTTATTTTTGAACATGATAAAAATCGAATTCGTTTTTAAACTTGTGTCCGTTGCCTTTTTTTATGGAAGAGAATAAAAACGATCATCCATTTTTCTGAAATTGATCACAAATAAGAGGGGATCTGGAATAGAGCTCAGAGGGACCCCACAACTTGAAGAATCCAACTTAAAAAAAGTCTTAATCTTTGAACCTGTCAAATTACGATTTCATGTCAGGTGTCCATTTTAATGTTAGACGACTAAAACAACCTTTTATGTCAATATTTTTCCTTAAAAAGAGGCAACAAAAAAATATATACTTAAGGCGTCAAAGGAAAGTTGTAATTTGAATTGATATTTGGAATAGGAGGTGTTCTTGGAATTTTTTTTTATCTTTAAGGGGTCACTGGACACAAAAAAATGGAGAAAAGCAGAGTTAATTCACTAGAAAAACATTCATAAAGTTACGCAAGTACTTTTCTATAAAATAGGCATAACCTTTACAAAAACAGAAAAAAAAAATTGAGGATAAAAGTCCTAATTTTAGTTGCATTTTTTCAAGACATAGTTATCAATATTATGATACTGAAGTCAAGTCATTTTTGTTTATATAGCGCTTTCCTATTCTGAGTGTGCAGTAGGGTCGAGTTGGGAAATTGTTGCTGTCACAATTTCTTTTGTGAAAGTATTGTTGTTGTTGTTATTGCTATTTTATGCTGTCTTCTAGTGAGAGCGAGAGAATAGTGAAACGTTTCGTGGTTAAAAAAAGGTGACCTATAAACTTGGGAATTTCACACACCACCCACATCAATGAGCAGGGTACGAAGAGTACATGACACACACACACACACACACGTATCTACATCTTAAGGTCAGTAAAAATACTTCTCATCACTCACACTTTCTTTCCTATTCTTTAACATTTATGTAAAAATATAAACATGTTTAGTGAAATTATTCCATTTGGTTTTATTTCAATTAAAAATACTCACATTCAATAACCCAATAACAGTTTTGTATCGCGTTTCTCAGTTTCAGCTGAAACGTAAAAAAAAAACAGCGGGGTTTTGAATCGGAGCCACCTACACTCACCACAGCCCCCTCTTCCTCCCTGCATGACCACAATGAAGGAAATCTGGTATATAATTTAGACTAGACACATCAGATGAATTTGGGCAGTGAGAACAACACACCAGGTGAGTGTACTCTCTTTTAAAAATTAACATACCATATATATTAGGGGTGTTAGAAAAAATCGATTTGGCAATATATCGCGATATTACAGCGCGCAATTCTCGAATCAATTCGATATGCGGCCGAATCGATTTTAAAACATCAATTTTTTAGGGGAATATTCAACAAAACGTCTTACTTAGGGTTAGGATTCACACATTAAGCATGGAAGAATGTTACATTAATGGAACATTAAGCCTTAATATTTTATTTCAGTGCTGTTCAAACAAGAAATAGACTGCAACCTGTTTGTTAAATGCAGTGGCTCAGTTATAAGCCTGAATTTTCAGATAAATAAATACATTTTCATACAAACATGTACATGTTTACTGATGAGTATTTTCCAAATTTGAGGAAAAAAAAATCGCAATAATCAATTTATAGATTTGTATTGGGATTAATCGGTATCGAATCGAATCGTGACCTATGAATCGTGATACGAATTGAATCGCCAGGTACTAGGCAATTCACACCCCTAATATATATATATATATATATATATATACACACACACACACACATATTCCCTGCACATGTATCAATCATCTTTACATAAGCAATTGAGAATGAAGCAAGACTGAATCGTATTTGTGTGGTCATGTGACAGAATGGATTCTCGGCCAAGCTTAATGAAGAAGGTTGTGCTGCAGGTGTGGCTCACTCTCCTCACCGTGGCCATACTGGTCATGGGCGTGCTCCTCGCCTACATCTATGCTAAAGCCAACCAGGCGGCTTTGGCAGAACCACATGGAGCCCCAACGCTGAGCGGCCAACATCATTTCAACCCCACACGTACGTCCACCTCACCTTCACTTATGCACAGTGGTGTGAAGTAACCAAGTACAGATACTTGATTACTCTACTTAAGGTATCTTTACTTTACTTGAGTATTTATTTTCCTGATGTGGACGATGAATTGATGTAAAGAGAAATAGAGAGGGAAAGTCGACCGTTGTTTTGGTTCTATCAAGTTATCAAAATGGGTATCATCTACAGTATAATTGACGGGCAAATTGAATTTTTACTGTTCTATGCCTTTTATAGTCTGTACTTTTTATTTTTACTAAAGTTACAGGAGTTAAACCGGCACTTCTGCGTTTACCTTTTTTTTTCTAAATACAAGTATCTGTACTTCTATTTAAGTAGAGTGTGAGTATTTTGCCACCTGCAAGTCTTTTCATCTACTGTCATAAATCACTGAATTGGTTATGTTTCTTTTTAACAGGAGCTCCATTGATGTCTGTTGGATTTTCTGCAGGATTCTCTCATTCATACATACAAATCATGAAACGTAAGCAGAACTTTCTTTTGTGGCTTTACCTTCTTCCTTTATAATTGTGCCTGTGTCAAGTTATCATGTAGTACCTGCAAGGTGTCACATATTGAGGGGATTCACAAGAGAGCTCTGAGGAATGCCAACAAACAAACAAACAAATATCCTTTTGTAAAAAAAAGTATAATTTTTAAAAAATAATTTTAATTTTAGAAATATATCAATGACTATTTTAAATACTGTATTCATTGTAAAAAAAATCATAATCTTTCAAAATATTGAATGGATACTGTGCATTGATAGTAGAATATACATTAACTCACTGTAAAAATACATGTATTGCAAAAAAAATATTTATTGCACAATGTATTAATTGCGAAACATTCCTGTCATTTATAATGAATATTTACCACGTTAGTAATCAATTGTAAAACAACACCCCACTATTTAGGGGGGATAGGGAGTCGGTGTATATTGATGCCTATATAAATAAAGATGACTTGACTTGACTATTATAAATGCATAGAAAAATTAGTAAATTAAAAAAAAAAATCTTGAAAGAATGTTGATAAGCCGCCAAGAAGTAGTTTCTTCAGAAAACAGAGGATGCCCCCACAAAAACAAAACAAAAATGAAATACCGGGGAAAGGAAATTCCAAAACGTACAATTTGTGACATCTGTAGATCTCAAAATGTCCTCTTCCCACAGGTTCCAAAACAGAACCTTGGGAGTCCTGCCAACCCACGTGTGACCAATGCACCCTCGCACTGCGTGACGACTCCATCCAGTTTGGCAAGGCTGGCGTCTACTTCCTGTTTGCCCAGGTCACCTTCAGAGAACAATCCAGAAGCAATAGCAGAGGCAAAAGCGTCATCGTGACCAGAAATGCCACATCTGGCAAAAGCATCAGGAAGCTGGCCGAGGGCTCCTACCCGGCCTCGACACACGGGTCCGTGTGGGTGGCCAAGATGGTGCGCCTCCAGGAGGGGGACAGCGTCCGTGTCAATATCAGCGGAGACTTCCTGACTGATGACACATTTTGGGGCGCTTTTCAGATCCATTAGCAGAGGTGGGAGGACTCGACAATTTTAGGACTTCATTGTCTAAAACTTAATTTTGACTTGACAAATCCTTGATGTTCAAATTTGAAAATCTGCATGTTCAAAGACAAAGCGGTACCTTGAAAAACAGCTGGCAATATAGGAAACTGCTTTCAAAATGGCTGACAGTGAATAAGTTAAATTATTTTCTTCTGGGGGGGGGGGCATTATTATTATTATTATTGTTATAATAAATATTGTTTTGGCATCATCTTGGGGCCAAGCAACTATGTTGAAGTGAGAGGAGGAGCTTCAGTTAGTCAGGCCAAAATAAATTGTGCTTTATGGCCATCTTGTGGCATCCATAAGCAATTACAGTCAGGTATAAACATTTTTGGGAAGCCATTGAGTATTTGCAAAAGTTTTTACTATTAGCGGCAGGGGATACAAACATAATAACGCAGAAGACTCTTTGAACTGTCCTTGTTGTTTTTTTAACCATTCACTAGCTTGACCAGAATTGCAGTATTTTCACTGGCCACCAGGTAGAGCTGTTTCCTCCCCACGTTTCACAAACACACGCTCACGTTGTGTGACGTCTTGGTGACGACACAAACCACCAAATAGGAAAGGACAATATTCAGTGTCAGTTACGAAGCAGCTCACCAAAAGTGACATCATTATACACACACACACGCACATTAGGGTTTACAATAGCATACTTTAGTCAATACGCACCTGGGTTAAGTGCTACAAATTATTCTATTATTAGACTTAATGAAAGTTCTAGACAAGGTTGTTGTTGTGCCCTAAAGAATTTATATTCTATTAATACTCAGGTCAAATGTGAATTGGGTATGAATGTTACTTGATCTTTGTCATGCAATCTGAAGATTATGTATCAGTTTATTCAATGTGAAACATTTAATATATTCTCATGTTAAAAAACTTAAGATATTGATTTTAATCAGTTTTATAGGTCACGCTGCATGTCATTTATAGATTTATTTAAACGTTTATTAATTATTAAATTTAAATTTACATACGTACCGTACAACACATAAGACTTCTTTTTTTTTTATAATCTTCATTGGACGCTAAAAATTCATGAAAATTATTTTATTTGTAAAATATGATGAAATAAATATTATTTATTTATATATATAATTGATAATATATATTTTAGGTCAAACTGCAAAGCTTGATTCATTTATCCTCCCACACACACACACACCCGCATGTAGTAGGAAAAAGCAGTCTCTTTTTATTTTTTCCTTCTTGGACTTGCTTTAACACATTTTCCCACCACGCATTGACTTGCTGCATCAACTTGCAAATAAAGAGAATCAAATTACATAATTTTTCTCAAGGCTGACACGTCACGGAAAAAGGCTCTTCCATTGGCCCAGCCCTGTGTGATGTCATCATCAGAACTGGTCCTTCCAGAACTTTTTCTACACATTAAATGACAAGTAGCTGGCCACTCAGCTTTGCAATTAAGCACATCAACTCAACTCAAGTTATCATTCAAGAAAAACATGATTATATATACAATGCAGTACAGTTTACTCCACGCACAGTATAATATTCAATCAACAATATATTTCTACTTAATATAATATCTCTACAACACTTTTTTTTTTTTTACAATATTTGTTTTTGCAAATAACACAATTTAACAATTATTTTGTTTGACAATTAAATAACATGTTTTTAAATTCAATCATTTAACAATATTTTTCAATTCATAACTTTTTTAGATAAATATTTAATTTCTTGTCATTAAAATATATTTTTGCAGGTAGTATATAGATTTTACAATTAACATATTTTATACTTCATTCATATATTATAATCTGAGTGTTTTAAATTAATGAATATATTTTTTACAATAAGTATACATTTTTCTACAATTAATATTTTTATAGTAATATATATTTACAATATTATGCCTTTATATATATTTTGTCTCAAGTAATACAGTTTTCTAATTAATTAATTTGTTGTACAATATATCTACAGCTTAGAAAATTAACTAATATCTATTATTTACAGTTAGTGACAACCCAAAGTATTGTAGTACGTTTTTGCCCCGCTATACCGCAAATTTTTAGGTGATCAATTTGTGCTTGAATAGGTTTGTTCTAATAAATTGAAGTGTCCTACAAGTATAGCAGGATAGCAGTACAACATATCAATAAACGGTGGTTCACTGAATGCATATTTTGCTTTACTGTGATGTCAATATGTTGATTCCAAAGTTGCTGGTACTGACACATTTTCCCAGCTCCCCGCAAATGATTGACGACAAGCCGCTAAACTTTCCCCGTGTTCTTGTCATAACAAAGCATTGGCATCATCACCTTCCTTCGCTGGCCGTCTCAACTTCCTGGTTTACTTCCAACCGGCTGAAAAGTAGGCGTGCTGACGTCGTCACACGTTTACACAAGACACCAGCCCTTTGAAATCGACCACGGAAGCAATACATCATCGATTATGGATATATTTCACAAATAAATTTCACATTTTGATGCAATTCCACTCGTCTATTAAGACAATGTTGAAAGAAAAATATTATGAAACACTGTAAATTTTTATTTAACCGCACAAATTACTTGGTCCATTAGCTTTTACTGCTATGTTGACGATACTCAACTATTCATACCTCTAGACTTAACTAACCCACGCATTTGATGTAATACAGAGGCGTGTCTTGTTGAGATTAAAAAATGGATGCCCTGTTACTTCTGGCTTCTTAAGCCTGAGAGAACTTGAAATGTTGGTAATTGGTCCTGACTCAAAGAAGAGTTCCCCATATTTCCGGCTGTTTTTGAGCATTTTCACTGATCCTTCAAGACCCATGGATCATTGTGTTTTGTGAAAACAAAAGCATCAAACCTGTCCAAAGAACGAGTAGATGCCCTTTTTTCATCAGTAAAATGTTTCAGCAGTAGAACATGGGCTGGTTAAAATTTAAATGTAATGTCTAGTATCTTATGCCCACACACACATAACTATATGTTTAAGCCACAAAAACATGTCCGCGGAATGCTCCCTGTGGCTGGAATCGTAATGGGTCTTTTCCATGCCACAACGAGGCACTCCAAAACAGTCACGCCAACATGAAGTCTGTCTCCACAACTCTGGCTGTCACATAGAAAAAAAATCTCTAAAATGCGCACATGAAAGCAGTCATGCCAGCGGGCTATCTAAATTTTCAAGGTGTAGGGATATCTAGCTAGCTAACTATATGTTGTAACTGCAACGTCACTGAAGTTCTTATCAACTTTTACACCCGAAAATTCAGGAAAACTCAAATGGTGAAAAAACAGTTGTATAAGCTCCACAATTGAGTACTTTGTAGTTGTCAGTCTTTGCATGTGTATTTAACAATTATCTTCAAAAATGTGCTGTATAATGTTTGGAAACACTATTTTATCATTCATAATTCATAAATTCACTGCGGATTCCAGGAAACTGTCAAAAGTGTATCACGCGTGTACAAACAATAAATGACTAAATTAACTCGACCACAAATTAACCACAAAGGTAACCATACTTGGGTCCATTTCAAGTAAGTTATATAAACTATTATTATCATTCTTGTTATTATATTATTATTATTACGAATGCCAACTATTTGACCTGTTTTTCACAAGTCTAAATGAATAACAATAGGTAGGCTGTCAGGTTCATACCTCCATGGATTCCTGGCAGTCACGAGTGTATTGCTTTCTATTTTCAGCCACATTATGGAACTGATCACTCAAAAAGAAAAAAAAATAGGAGCACATGATTCTTCTGTGGTCTGATTTATAAATCTAAATATAATATAATCATTATTTATTTACTATCATTGTCAATAAATCATACATACAGTATGCATACATATAGTATTCCCCAAATGTGTACAAATGTGACTAAATAAGGGTTAGGGAACAAGTGTAAGGCAGCTAACCATGCGACATCTGACAATTAGCACAAGAAGCTAACATAGCAATATATTCACTAACTAACTAACTAACTAACTAACTAACTAACGTATCCCAAATCTTAAGCGCCTAACTCATAACACTAACTAACCCTAAGCAGAGAGGGCCAAAACTCAAAGCACCAATTAGGTTAAACAGGATAAAAAATGTTTTTAACAGATTAAAACAAACATTTTTGAACATAAATACCAATCAAAACAGACAGGATGCAATAGTATTATTTCACAATAAATTGGGGTCACCTGGATGCTGCTAAACTCTAATGACCTAATTTTTTACTTGACCTAACTCCTAAATCTAACCATTACTGAAAGTAACCAGAACTACAGATTACGAGTTCATGTGAAAAGTCATACTTGACCCAAAAAGTGGTTGGTTTCTTCCAGTAACACACTTCAGCTACAGCTGCAGCTACAATTCATAACAACTAAGAATGGGAATCAAAAACTGGTTCTTCTTGAGAACCGGTTCCCAGTCATTTGATTCCTGGGAATCTTTATTTATTTTTTTTGCTTCCCTGTTTATTCCGCTTATCGATTACTCTTCCGATGCAAATGACTGATGATATCACATGCAAGATGTGTTTTTTCGTTATGTATTTTCCAACTTGGCCGTGTGATGTATGTCTGTATTGTTTAATGTAAATTGGTGCTTTGATGCGTGGGGTATTATGCTTATGCAGTTATTACGCTTATGCAGGTCAGGGGGTCATTGTGTTAGGATGTATTATGCTTATGCAGTTACGATGCAACTTTTGATATCATACTTATGCAGTTATCATGCTTATGTAGGTCGGAGGGTCATTATGTTAAGGTAGCGTTTTTGAAAATAGTTACTATGTCCCTTATGATGATCATGTTTGATGATGATTAGCCACTCTTAGTTTGTCTGGTCTCATGTAAATGTCCCTTATGATGTCTAATGTTGTCAGTTTCTATGCTATTAGTCACTATTAGTTTTTTTTAGTCATTCTCATTTTATCAGAGGCCTTTATTCCATCATATAGAATTGTCCATTGCCCTAATAAGGGTTACTGAATAACACTTTTGCAAGTACATCGAGGTTCCTGAGCCGAGGTTTCGCTCAGCACGTTGAGGTTTCTTCCATGCAAGCCTGGCTTGCTGAGTTTGCTTTTATGAATTCAGCCCTGCTCTCTGTTGTTACTTTGTATTTTTGTATATAAAGACTCTCTTTTTCCCATTTCCTGTGTGCTGTCTGCGTTTGTGTCGTAATACCTCACCTCACGTTACAAATAAATTCTTAGTGAGCATCTGTCAGACGCAGATGTGTGCCTTATGGTTCTGATCATAAAATGGCCACAAGAGATGTTGAAAAAAAGGTCGGTTACCGACTCGATACCGATACCTGGTATTGGTGCTTGCCCAACTAAATTAACTCGACCACAAATTAACCACAAGGGTAACCATACTTGGGTCCAGATCAAGTAAGTTATATAAACTATTATTATCATTCTTGTTATTATATTATTATTATTACGAATGCCAACAATTTGACCTGTTTTTCACAAGTCTAAATGAATAACAATAGGTAGGCTGTCAGGTTCACACCTTGTCGTCTTTGTCATGGCCTCCAGGCTGCACACGAGTTCTCCGCAATACAAGCCAATTAAATGTTTTTCAATATGAATTTTTTGTTTTATAATATACATGCTAGTGCTGTCAAGAGATGATTTTTTTTGGGACTAATTAATCGTACTATTTTCCGTAATTAATCATGATTAATCACATTTTTCTACTTCTGCTTCTACTTTTTTCTTCAAAACTTGTAACAGATATTTACTTGAGTAAAATCTTGGCATTAGTGTAAAAAGTATTTTTAGCATCAAAGACTGATCTAATAGCTTTCTTTGATCCTTGAAAATAATACCTCTGTGAAATACACCTGTTAAATAAAACGATCGAAACTGACTTTACAGGCCATCTTTTTTTTATATATAGAAACAATTCTCAGAATGTACAACTAATAAGGTATTTCACTTTTTAAAGTGCACAAATTACTTGAGATTTTCCCAACAAGCGTCTAGTAAAACTGAAAGTATAATCTGTGTTTGTCCGTCTTGGCGTGGCTGCAGGTTATAGGCCATAACAGGAAGTAAATAAGACTGAGTTAACTGAGCTAATGTTTTTAGCACTTTAAAGAATTAAAATTAATCTTCAGAGATAACGCTTTAATTTTGACACCCCTAATATATGTAGAAAATATCAGAGAAAAGTGACATTAATTTCATATAATTTTAAGATATATATCAGTATCTGGATACAAAATTAGCTAAATTGAAATTGAAATCTAAAATTGTGTTTGTATCACACAAGGATCTTACCATGTAATAATGCAAAACAATAACGATATCATTGATATATGTATACCATTTGTATCCATTAATTCCCTCATTCAATGAGACTTGATAGGAAAATTAATAAGGAATGAGATCGATAAGCACTGCAGTATCAATAATGGAATGGTAATCACTAAATTATTATCAATTCACATCCCCACACGCAATGCATGCATTCTTGCACTTGCGTCACACTCTTTGCAGTAAATGCATTTTCAGGCTAAAAATCTTTGGAATTTCAGCAAAAGGGGAGTCAGGGGGGGTGAGGGTTGGATGAATACGTGCGCATGTATGACAAGGATCAATTGGAAAGAATCCGGTCAAGGCTGTTTGAAAAAAAAAAAGAAAAGAAAAGGTCATCACAAGAATCCACCTGGATGCTGTTAATGTGCATCAGAAACCAGCTTTCTCTCCCTGGGGGAGTTTGTTGTTACACAAGCCCCACAGGCAGCAGGGAAAGTTATTGAGTAAATATTCCAAGTTGTGCGATCATAAGGTGCACATGCTGGAAGAACCACACAGCACGAATGCAAGTCGGAACGTGAGATGAGAGTAAGCCGCCTGAACTGGTTCGACATTGACACAATCGAACGCGTCGGGAAAATTGAGTTGTGTAACAGGAAGCGTGGAAACCTGTTTCACTAAGACTCAATTCATTGTTGCCAAACTTTCCACTCCTGCAAGGAAAATTGGGGTGTCAATTGGAGTCCATCTGTCGTCCCCGGTTTTGCTGCTGGCAAGTGTCAAGTGAACTGAAACTCAACATAGGTATTTTTAGCCTCTTTATAACTCAAGGCCAAATAAATCATCATCACACGCGGTAGATTCAAAATCACAATATAAACACCATATAGTCATTCTTAAGCTAGTCACACTGCAAGCCAATTCAGATTTTTTTTTTCTTCCCATATGTGACATGTATGCAATTTTTTCACGCATTGTAAACAGCACAAATGTGTGTTTTTTAAAACATTGCATTGGTTATAATTGTCCGGATAAACATTAGACAAATACAACTGAGCTCAACTTTAAATATATGCCTAAGAACATCTGACGCTTAAACGTGTTGCTCATAAATACAAATGGAACATAATATAGTTTAACATAACATAATTTGGAAACAATAACAAAGTTAAAACAACTTTAAAAAAATACACTAAGACCAGGGTAAAAAAATTTAAATGGTCACTAAACTGTCCAGGCAGCAAGTGAATGGACGCCAGGAAAATAATAATGTGCTCCCTTTTACATGTTCCAGTTAAGAGGTGAGTAGCAGCATTTTGCACTGTTGGAGGGAAGGCTGGCTAGCTCCAAAGTGAAGTGTGCACATGCACAAAAAGTAAAATGAAACACAAATATCAAGTCAGAGAGAATAACCCCTGTTGAAGTAGTGCAATATAGAGCAAAGAATCAAAATAAATTCAATAACAATAACAAAGTGCTTTAAGTGATATTTTAGGTTCACAACCATTTAATCAATTGAAGCTATGCAGTGTGAATTTTAGCAGCGTGAGTTTGCCAGCTTGTTCACACAAATGGAAAAAAGAAAAAGAAAATAACTTGCTATTTTTCTTTTTTTCTTTCACCTGCTTCTCAGATTAAGAGATAGGAGGACAATAAGAGTCTAGTCATCACATTGTGGTTTACATGGATGGTGATTGCTTTGTCGCGACGTCTCCTGCAGTTGATTCAAGGAATGACTGTGGTTTGGCTTTGATTCGGTTTTAAAACTTCAAAAAACAACATTGTTGTTTCTTCTTTTTGGCACCAATTTTTCTGGTGTTCAGATTGCTATAAACAATAGAAGTGCTCAGGGAAATAAGCATCGACGTTACAGTAATTCTAGAGATGTCCAGTTCTACTTTTTTACCAGTACCAGTACGAGTCTGCACTCTTTAAGTACTCACCCATGCAAGGTACTGATACCTCTAGTAATTTTGATATATACAATTTAATTTAACACAAGGACAAAAAATGTAAACAAAGACCTTACTTTCAGATGCAAATGACGATTCAGTGGTGTGTCAAACTGCTGCAGTGTAGCGCAACTAGTATGAAAAAAAAACTGGAAAATGCGGAATTTGATGATTCAGCATAAAACGCAAAACTTTAATAAGTCAACTTCATCATACAATGAGGTTTGAAGGAGTGAAAATATATAAATAGTTCCTTTTGTAAACCTTCCTCAAATTGAACCAGGAAAAAACACAAAAACAACAGGAAAAGCAATAGTCGAAGAAATTTCCAGTCACAATTCATAAGTGCAGTGCTATCTGCCAAGTTAAAAATAAATAAAAATAAAAACTCCGGCATTTACCAGATTTTTCTCAAAACAAAGTTTTTACAGAACATACAATTGGACATTCGTACGAAAACTTTCAAATGTTACTTGTATTTTCCTGGAATTTGTTTATGATGACAGTTGAACTATGGAACACATTTCATATTATTATTAACAGTGGCTAACATTTTTTTGTAATTCATAATTTTATAAATAAGGAATTTTAGTCTTACTTTTGACATTTCATAGTTGGAGGTGTGGCAAAAAAAAATTTTTAGCATCAAAGTCAATGTTGTGCGTTTTATGTTTCTTTTAACAAAAAGTTTTTTTTTCTTCACACTTTTTGGTCAGAAACTAAAAAATCAGGTGAAAGCAACAAATTTTTGACTGCTGATCACTAAAGAACATAAAAAGGTAGCAACAGATGTGTTTTTTTTAAGAAGCGTTTTTGGTCTTTGATTGTTTTTATTGTGTTTTATGTTATTGTTTTTATTGTGAACAATTTTCCCTGTGAAGCACTTTGTGATCTTTTTGTCGGTGAAAGGTGATATATAAATAAAATGTACTTACTAGTTTATCCCGTTTAGTAGGTTTGGTGCTTATATTGTTGTGGCACAATATTCTGTGGGTCTTAAAAAGATGAGACGAATTGCTCTAAAACTGCTGGCAATATGGGAAACTGCTTTGAAAACTGGTAGAAGAGAATGAGTAAAAAAAAAAATGGCCAAAGATTATTTCTATTTGAATTATTTCTTATGTGAATATTGTGCAAATGGCAACTTTTCAGCTCATTCTTGGTGGGCTCATCCAGAAAAAATAACACCAACAACCTCAAAGCCTCAGCTGACTCGCGCGGATGTGCGGTTTGTGTTTTTTTTTCCTTTCTAGTGTGCTCTTGTATGCGGTCCAAGAGGATTCCGCTCGTCTTACGATGGTGACATCACGGGAGTTTCCCCCATTCTGCGCAGGCAATAAAAGAACAGGCCTTGTGGCAGACACTTCACTCTCAGCAGCAGGAACAGGAGTGGTGCTGAAAGGCCAATCAACTCAAAGCATCATGGTGGCTTACACTTCAGCACCGGCCGACGTGGAGGCGGCAATGAACCTCCAGGAGGGGAAGACAGTGGTGGTGATAGAGAAGCGCTCATACACGGCCTGGATGTGGAAGCTGTCTGCAGGCCTCCTGGTGGCCGCCCTGTGTTTGGGTCTGGTTTTTCTCTTCGCCTGGTACTGGCACGGACGACCAGAGAGAACGGTAAGAAGAAACTTCTCAAATACGAAAAGACCACAAAAAAAAATGTTCCAGGTTGGCTTTCTTCTAACGCTTCTTGCTCCCGTCCAGACACCTTCGGTGGGTCCGACGTTGGCACTGGTGGCCGATGAAGAAAAGTCAGATCCTCACAACACACTGAAGACGATCAGCAGCAAAGCCAAGGCGGCCATTCACCTCGAAGGTGAGATGTCGGGAACATTTAAGTTAGAGCGTGCAAGTGCACCTGACGTGTCGTGATAATGTTGTATACATTTTTAGATCTTTCAAAATTAAGGATTCAAATTCCAGAAAGCCAAACATTAGACCATTGAACTTATATAGCTTCATCTAATGTAGATCTTAATCTTCCAAATTATTTAAATGAGCTCCAATATTATTTAAAAAAATGTGTGCCTTCATTTTTTGTTTGTTTTATTCTGCCAACAACAAATAAGGTTCCACCGAGATTTGAACTCGGATCACTGGATTCAAAGTCCAGAGTGCTAACCATTACACCATGGAACCTGTCCACTATTGGCTGCACTGTACTGCACTATATAACTTTATCTAATAGAGATATTGCAATGAGCTCCAAAGTACTTTTACAAAACGTCACTTCCTTTTTGCCAACAACATAACCATAAGACCATGTAATATGTAATCGCTTAACTGAAAGAGAGTGTATCCTATTGCATGTTGTCTTGAAACGTTTTTTTTCTATTATAATTTATTTATATATATATATTTACATAAAAAAACGGACTTTTTTATTTTATGTATGTATGGGTCATTCTTAATTGACTAAATCAACTAAAATGATCATTCAAAAAATTCATGATTCATTCATGAGGTGCCCAGTGATGCTTTAACATATTTTTGTCTTTATGTTCTCGTCAGGTATTCACGAGGAAGGTGACAGCGCAAAGGAACAGCTGCAGTGGCGTAACGGCCAGGGTCAGGCCTTCGCGCAAGGCGGCCTGACCCTGCGGAACAACCAAATCGTGGTGCCGCACACCGGCCTCTACTTCGTCTACAGCCAGGCATCCTTCCGCGTGTCCTGCAGCGACAACAGCGTGGAGGAGGCCCAGGAGCCCGGGGCGGCGTCTTCGGGGAAGCACCTGGCACCCCTCAGCCACCGCGTGTGGCGCTATTCTGACTCTGTTGGTCGCAAGGCCTCGCTGATGAGCGCCGTGCGCTCTGCGTGCCAGCACGGCGGCTCGGCCGAGCACGAGCAGCGCTCCAAGCAGGGCTGGTACAACGCCTTGTACCTGGGGGCCGTCTTCCAGCTCAACAAAGATGATCAGCTGTGGACCGAGACCAACCAGCTGTCTGAGCTGGAGACGGATGGCGGCAAGACCTTTTTCGGCGTCTTTGCCCTCTGATGGGGCTGCGAGACTCGCCGGTCTACGACTGTGTTCGAAATCACTATGTGTCCACTATATCGCAAACTTTGACGTAGTGAGTATTGTATCCCACAATGCTTCTTGGAGAGTAGTGAGCAACCATTTGTCACTATCAAACATATCCCATGATGCATTTCACCAATACAATCTTCGTTGTCTACTATATAAAAATCCGTAAGTAGTGATTAGTTAGCATTTGATGAATCATTTGGGCCCTAGATTCTACATAGTCTGCTACATAAAAATCTCAATATCTTTTTTAGAGGAACTATTTAGATCTACTGTGTAAAAATTCCAAATAGTAACTATGAAGTCAAAAATGAGTGATTCCGAACACAGCCTCCGCCTTTATTCATCGTACAACGGTGACTGAGAACTGAACTGCTTCAATCTCAATGGAGATGACCTCGAGCACACACCATCTGATATGAACTGTAACAGTTTGCTACTTCATTTGCGCTATTTATTTCTATTTATTTTCTATTTAAGCCGCCTGGGAACGTGGTGTTATTTATGCAAAGTCACGTTTGCAAATGTGAATTTCTGTGTCTTGTCTGGTACAAATAAAAACGCACTCACTCACCAGAAGGGAAGTTGTCTAACTGCTTCAGCCGGCCGGGCCCAAACACGCACGCACACACATGAGCTACAAATCACTGCACGGGCAGCAAACAGTCCCTTTGTCTGGTCAAAATTGGGAATTTCCTCTATCTTTCAGAGTGCAGTGTCAGGTGAAGGCCCACTGAAGCCTCAGCCCACAGTGGGGTTTCCCACCCCAATCTGACCAACCCACGCACATACCACACATACCACCACTGTAGTCAGCTGTGCGTATGTGTGGGTGTCATATAGACCAGTGGTTATTTAGTACCACCTATAAAAACACTCAGGGTTGTGAGTTCATCAAAAATGAGGCACACGTGTTTTTCCCAAAAAGTGCATTCAATATTAATGTGAGGTTTCGAAATTAACACTGCACTTATGTTGGAAATTGTGCTAAACTATACTTCAGTAAGGAGTGATGAGTTAATTAACATGTATTGTCCACCCCAATAGCTACATAAAAACTGTTCCTAAATGTTTAGTGTCTCAAAGATTAACCCATGCAAGTGTAAGTCCACACGGACCTTTAGAGAGAATCTGCAAATGGCTCATTAAATCGTTAATGGATGGCCTCGACATTACTTGGACAACTGTAGAATTCTATAGCTAAAGCATAAGTCACGGTAACTTCAAACGGGAAGTCAATCTTAAACATTTCTTGACAAAAATATGCTATAGGTGACCTCACTAATCTAAACATGACATTCTGATTAATATTACATTTGTGGAATATGAGTTATGGAGTAAAATTAATTACGTTAGTAAAATAATGATAAGAATGAATTAAGTGTCGTGTGTATTGCTATAGAGCTGATGGTAGCTACTATCTAGCCATTATGTTTTGAAGGTAAAAAAACAAAAACATTTCAAGTATTTATATACCAGTAAAAAAAAATTTTTGACAAACCTGATGATAGGGTTGCCAGTATGCCTACTACAACTATTTATGACATCCTGGTTCTGGTTCTACTGGATTAAAAATATATTTTAGAGGAATATCTGGCAGTGTAACCCCAAACCCAACAAGTTTTCCTGTTTTCAGTCAGCAATAGCCACCCGTAAATATCCTGCCATCTATTGTTTACAAACATTACGAAACTTTCTAAAAAAGTATCACATATCATCAATGTGTGTGATGGCAATACTCACTCATTGTTCTTTCCACAAATTTTTTTTCCCTCCTGCACTGCCATTTGATTTCTTCTTCCTTGTGGCCTCATCCTGGTCGTCATGAAGACAGGTTTATGACGTCATTAATCCTGTAGATATTGCAGTGTCCCATTGAATTTATTTGGCATTCCAAGTAGTGATGACATTGTAGCTGTAAAAAATAAATACATAAATAAAAAATAAAAACTTGTCTGTGTAGGTAAATGTAGCTAGGAGTTGAACAAAAGAACAATGCTTTAATAAAAGACAACTACTGTACTGTAAATGTTAAGTTGTTATTCCGGAACTAACAAGCTAATGTATTTTAGTGACATTTAGAAGACGTTTAAAAAATGCTAACGTCTTTTAGTGTCAATGCTAAAATGTGTAAAATACATTCTTAATTACCTGTGTTAACAACCACAATTTCAGTATCCTCCCTCTCTCTCTTAAAAATAACTAATTAAGCGTTTCGCCATGAGTCTTTTGACTGTCACATGCCACCGTGCGCAGGAACTACCAAGCTAACCGTAATTACCCGAAAATAGCGAGCCAATTTATGGAACATTTACACACTTATGATGTGTTTTACATTCGAGTTTTGTGCCACTGGTGTGCGTAATAAAACTAATACTCGAATTCAAACAAGTTATACAAGTGTTAACGTGTGTAATTTCTCAGTAATTCGTTGCTAACGAGTAGTGGCTATACGAACCGCCAAGAGAAAAAAAACAACTATGCGACGTCACGCTTGCAATGTATTTTAGGACTTGTAGTTTCAACGACTTGTCGACTTCATCGATGATTTTAAAGTGTCTGCAAAGCTACTATAGTGGCACCTAGTGGACACGTCTGGTGATGCAGTCAACATCAGCATGCAAAAAAGTATGAAGAAAAGTTTATGATTTTTTTTTATCATTTAAAGCTTTGATAGATGAATATATTATTACATATATTTACATTATATTAGTATAGTCTATTAGTCAAGTACAAAGTAGTATAAAGTTATGCAATGATGGTCATAACATTTGTAATTTGCTCTTTATTGAAAAAAAAAACGTTAAGAAGTCTGCTCCTTCCAATACACCTATTCCAAATAAAGTAGGAGCCTCAACACGAAGAATACAGACCAGAAATGTATGTGATACCAGAAGATTATTCACGTGATTTCAAAAAGACAAAAGAAAAGGCCACGATGAAAAGAAAAACAATGATTTTTATTGATGGAACTCACATATTTGCATACACATACTTTGCAATATTAACATTTATGGTCTTAGATAATAGAGTGATTACAAATATGACCTCTTTCACCAACATTGGCGAACATGTGCAAGATTTGCCGGAATAGTTCTGTATTCATATGACGTACTGTATATGATACATTGTGATATAACTGCACGCTTAATAAATATATATAAATATGGCCTATTTATTTCATTTGCTTAGCCACTCCTGCACCCTGAGCTAACGCGGATCATAATAATGAACATAAACTCTTTAAAGTGCCCGCTGAAATAATCTACAACACATAGCGCTTTAAAAAAAAAGGGGGAAAAAAGGAAAAAAAGTTTGTGTCTTTGAGTTGTGTCATTTGAGTGCCTCGGTTTACCAAGAATAAAAAGAAACTTTTCATTGAAAAAAAAGAAAGATAAAAGAAAATTGATGAAGTGTTACTGAAATAAGGAAACCTTTAGAAGCAGTGTAGTTATGAGTTTCAATCCAAAAATAAAATATTTGTTTGTGATAATATGTAAGAGTTTTGTTTTGTTTTAAAATTATGTTGAGTTTGGGTGTCCACAGCACATGCAAACCAACATCACATTTCAATTTAACAGATTTGCCTATTATTCAAAAACAAAATAAATTCAAGATAAAAATACATCGGAACTTCTGTGCCATCTGAGCTGTGCTTGTCATGTGACTGTCGCTTTACGGAAAACAAAACAAAAACAAGATTGGCTTAATTGAAGGTTTCAGAAAAAAAAAGCATGTAACGAAAATTATACAGAAGATATTTCAAAATGTCGTTGTTGGAGGTGTGAACAGTGCATGCAGACTAACATCAATATCATTTTGTCATGTGACTGCTTCACTTTACCAAAAAGAAAACAAGATCTGTTATGGGGAAAGAAAATGTAAGCAATTACAGGTCAATTTAAAAAAAATGAGTTTGAACAGAAAAATAACAAAGAATTTGAAGCTTGGGGAAAAAAAAGATAAAAAAATATTGAGAGAGGAGCTTCTAAAACGGTATTGTTGCTTTTGTACAAACAGCAGATAAAACGGTCATGTCATGTGACTGCTTTACTTCACCAAAAAGAAAATAACAAGAAAAATGATACAAATGTAAGGTAAAAATCTTAGCTGTGCTTGTCGTGGTCATTTATGTACACAAATAGAAAGTTCTTTGCGCATGCGGGTACATTTCAGCTGAAGTTACAGCGTGACCGTAACAGCTGACAAAAGTGTCTTTGACGTTTATTGGGGGGGGGTAAAAATGTGAACCGCCGTCCTCATCGCTTCTTCAGTGTTTATGGCTAAAAATTTCTTGACACGCACACGTGACAAAAACAGGACGACAGAAACCACAGAGAACAAACGTGTGTACGTGTGTACGGGGAAAGACACAAAAGTTCTGTAATGTCTCCCCAAACGGTTCGGGATGAGGGACTTGTGTGCTGCAAAGTCTGGAGATGTGCTTGCTGTTGCCACGGCAACCAAACGCCAATAACAACAAGTCACAGTGTCAGGTGGCAGAGCCGGCCCAAGCCTCCATTGGGCAACATTTGATTCGGAGACCCCCATATACATGATATCCAGCAAGGTCCGTGTACTCGTACGCTCTTTGTCCTCACTAGTAAGACAATTCAGCACACTATTTACATTTTTTCCTACTAATAGTGCCACTTTTTGGTCACGACTATATGATATTCTTGCACACTAGTAGGACACATTTTGTAAACTATTAGTAGTGACATTTGTGTGCTACTAGTATTAACACTAGAATCTTCTAATGTCACTTTAATTACTAGTGGCATGCAAATGTCAACTAGTGCACACTTTTGCGTCACGAGTAACATGCTAGTAGTAGTACTAATATGCCAAGGTTGTCCTCCATAGATATTAAGATGGAGATTAAAGTTATTGAATAACTAATTAATTTTTTCCTACTACTTTGATATTTTCTGAACACTAGTAGGACAACTTTGGCATACTAGTAGGACTACATGTTACTACTGAGGCAAAAATGTGCACTAGTTGACATCTGGTTTAATAGTGAAGTGCTAGATGTCAACTAGTAGAATATTATGACATCAGTACTACCAGAAGTAGTAGTAAGACAGTTGTTCTTCAAGTGGGTTGAGTTGTCATGGCAACAAAGAGTGCATTAGTACATTGACCCAAAAATGGATATCAAGGAAATTGAATCAATAATCAAACGGCTTCCACTGGGCTTTCTGTTTTCTGTCATTGATGTTGATTATTGATCATTCATAGTGAACAGAGGTACCTGGAACAAGGTGACAAAAAAACGGTTTAAACAATATGCACAAACACACACAAAAATGGTAAAAAAACAAAAACAAAACCACAACACAAACTTGAATAACAAACTGTTAAAACTCTAGAAATGTGCAAAAGCTTCAGTTAAAGAAACAATGACAATAAACCTTCATCCAAACATTTATCCTTTTTTTTTTTTGTAATTATGTCCTTCCTCAACAGTACTCCAAAAAAAGTAAAGAAAGTACAACAACAACAAAAGTCAGTTGACTGTAAATGGCTGTTTGGGTCCCCCTAGTGGTCACATGGTCCATGGCAAGTGCTTACATAGCTCGCTCACGCTTTGGACCGGCTCTGTCAGGTGGTGTCGATCCCCCTAGTGTGCTCCCCCCGTGACGCGTTCAAGGGTCCCACGTTTCCCCCCGCGGTCGGCTCTACTTGTAGAGTAGCGGAATCTGGCTGTTGTGACAGTGGTTGCGGCTCATCTTGCTCTCGGCCGGGTACAAGTTGGACGAGTTGGAGAAGGACGGCGGCAGCGAGTGATTGTCGGCGCTCGGGTAGCCGGGCGGGGGTAGCAGGGACTTGGGGTCCGTCTGGGACGAGGGCGGCAGCAGCGGCGCGTTGTGGTTCTGGCCAGCGGACGGGCGGCGGCGGCTGCGTAGAGCTTGTCTCTCGGCCAGCTGGTTACGCAGCGCCGATACACGCTCCTCTTTCTAAACCGCAAATGGAGATGCAACTTTTTTACACAAGCATACGGGGACAGACGTCCGTGTTGTGTCGTTGCCCGGACCTCCTGTATGATCTTCTGCAGCTCCCTGTTTTCTCTCTCCAACTGCCGCGACTTTTCCTCGTCATTGTTGTTGGTCGACGATCCTGTCTTGAGCGTGTCCTGCTGCTCCGACTGCCACTCGCCGCGCGTGATCAGACGACGCATCTGCAACAAGGTTATTTTTAGTTAACTAAAACTAACGAAAGAACTAAAACTGAAATTCCCAAAACTATTTCGTTAACGAAATAAAAATAAAAACGAAAATGCTTTTTAAAAAACGAAAACTAACTGAAACTACATTTTATGTTTACAAAACTAACTATAATTATAGCAAAAATATCCATCGTTTTAGTCTTTGGTAATCAATTTAATGCATGAGCCTTTGGGGATGATTTTAAAGCTGACTGATTTATTTTGATATTAACAGGAATAAGGACATTTGAAAGTGTGTCACACAAAAAGGACGTCATCTAGCAGCAGCCAATAGAAAAGCACCTTCAGATGACGTTGCGCCCATGGTGTTTTTTAAACATTGAGCACAAGAAATACACATTTTTTTTGTAAAACTAAAACTAATAATGAAACTAACTAAAAGTAATCTGCCATTAATTAAAATGTGAAGTAATTTATTACCCCCCCCAATAAAATGCAAAATATATTAGGAAATAATTATAGTCGCATTTTTATTCCAAATGATTTGATAGTTCTCATTTTATTTTATTTTAATTAGATTGACACAAAATGTTGGTTTAGTGATATGAATTAAAGAAAGTGGAATCATTTCTGAAAGTGTCTGTAAATTAAATAAATTGTGAACTATATATAGGCAAAAAAAATATTAATCATATTTATTATTCATCTCAACAGCTATTTTATTTTTATTTATGTTCAACCTATTTAATTTCATTATTAGTCAAACACAAATTCCCCATAACAATGTGCTAGAATTAATCTAAACTATTCAATAAAAAGTAAAATACTTTCATGTGTAACATCAAAACTAGCGAGGATAAACTGTTCAGAAAGTGAATGCATAGTTGATGAATATTGCATTGTGAAATACAATATTAAATAATTTAATTGAGCCTATTTATTATTTCATGACCAATTTATTTATTCCACGACTTATTGTAATGTGTAAACAAGAATTGTAATATATTATGTATTTAACGTCTTTGTATTTAGTTAATTAGGACACAACAGAATTCTCTTCGGAGCTGCATTCGTCAGACATTCCTCCAGATGGCAGTGTTTCCAATGCAATGCTAATACTAGTGTCGTTGAACTCAAGTCACCTTTGGCACAAAGAGCACCACCAGCGTGATGTAGGCCGAGAAGACGATGGCCAGGGCGGCGAAGGCGAAAGAGGCGTCCTGCTGAGAAGACAGGATCATCGTCACCGGAGCCGTGATCAGACACAGCACCTGCAGGAGGGTATAGAGCAATTCAGTTGGAGCGCAGACCTCCGCCAAGGCCCAATAGTGCAGACAGTAGCGAGTGACTCACTCACCGCTACGTTATAAATGGCCATGCCCACCGCCCGGTGGTCGTTGATCTTCTCCGTGGAGACGGACTTGGTCTCGTAGGCCAGGAAGATGCCGAGGAGCAGCAGCAGACCCTTATAGCCGTAAACCACACCTGCAGGGGGCAGCGTGGGACAATTAAATGTTTTACAAATGCTCTTTTAAATGATATTTTGATTTGAGGTAAATATAGTACTGTGGTGTATAAAAACTAGGGGTGTCATATTTTCTAAATGTACAATAAAATGTAAAGTTTTTCATACTTTTGTTAACATAAAAGTGGGAAAAAATGCTGAACTAATAGACATATATAGCTGCAACTTTTAGTCATTGATACAGTAATTTCATAACAATTCATTAAATTGAGATAAATTAAAAAATATGTACTGTACTGTAAAAAACGATTGATATTGAGTTTTACTGAGGTCATTTTATGCCACTAGATGGCATAGTTGCATTTATAAGACATTGGTGACAGCTCAGTGCATTGTTCTTTTCATATTAAGAGCTATCTAATCTTCAACATCAAGTAACTTGTGAAACTGCACATTTGTAAAATTGTAAAATACAACTTGACCCCAGTCTCACAAATATATGCATTATTATAAAATTTATTACAGCTCAATTTTGACGTGGACGTGTCTTCTACGTTGTGACTGGAATTCCCCCAGTACAGGCTTTCCAAGAAGGGGTGGTCATTAATCACACGTTGAAAAAATAAATAGTGGTGTTTAAAGGAACTTTAATTAACTCAAAATTAACACACTAATGTTGTCACCCCTAATAAAAGCGTAATAGAGCTGTCAAACGATTACATTTTAATCAGATTAATCACATTTTAGAATTTTGATCAATCACGATTAATCGCTTAACGAAAAAGGCTTTTTTTTATCAAAAAAAATTCCCACCAAATTTGCAGAGCACCAGGTAATACTTTTGACATTTAATGTTATGAGGACGTCTTCAACAATTTTTGACCCACTGCACACGCTCACATCCTCTTTTTCTAACCAGTTAATTACTTGCATAATTTAAAATGGGAAAAAATGACCCCAATATTTTGACATGAACAAATATTTGAAATGTGATACGCAAACATTTATTAAATGCTTTACTTTAACGCATGTAATTATGTTTATTGCTCGAACACAACCTGGGCTACCTTAAACGTAGCCATCCGCTGTCACGCTAAAGGATAATCTATGGTCAAAATTAATAGTGCGATTAATCTGTGTTAATTCATGATTAATGCGATCATTTTTTGTGATTAATTAATCAGTCAACGCTTTAACTTTGACAGCACTAATAATAAAACACAAAAGTGAATGTGGAAATAAAATGGGTTCACATAGTATAATTTCTGTACATTAGCCTTGATTACGTTTTATATGCATGGAATGTTAGATCCCCCAGAGAGGGCCCTCACTTCCAGTCTTTGAGAAAATCCAGGTTCCTCAATCCACAAAGATAGCCACAAAGAAGTTGTCGAAAATTGTTGGAGACTTCGAGCATTGACGTTGAAGGTTCCACTGAGATTTGAACTCAGGTCGCTAGATTCAAAGTCTAGTTAGCTAACACCATGGAACCTGCACTTGGCTAGCTTGGTGGTATTAATTGGACTACAATTGGAATCCAGCACTGTATAGGATTATCAGAGTTTGGCAACAATAGTTCCTAGCATATGGTAAAGAAGATTCCACCGAGATTTGAACTCGGATCGCTGGATTCAAAGTCCAGAGTGCTAACAATTACACCATGGAACCTGCCCCTAGGCTAGCTTGGCTTAGAATTATGGACCCACACATTAAAAAACAAATGCTCAGTGGCCTTGTGGTAGAGTGTCCGCCCTGAGACTGGGAGATTGTGGGTTCAATCCCCGGCCGGGTCATACCAAAGACTATAAAAATGGGACCCATTTGCCTCCCTGCTTGACATTCAGCATTAACTCATTTGTTGCCATTGACGGCTATAGACGTCAACAGATCGATTTTTACTGGGCTGGCAGTGAATGAGTTAAGGGTTGGAATTGGGGGGTTAGATCACCAAATGATTCCCGAGCACAATCCCTGCTGCTCACCGCTCCCTCAGAAGATGGGTCAAATGCGGAGAACGAATTTCGCCCCACTTAGTTGGGTGTGACAATCAGTTGTACTTAAAACTTTAAAAAGCTTGCTGTTGCTTACTAGAAAGTAAATCATTGTAATTGTCTAGTTTGCTTGGTATATCATATCCAGTGTTGAAGAATTCATGACAATAAAAGGGAACCCGAGTCCCTTTATCAACATTTGTGTGCGTGCATGTAGGTTCCATGGTGTAATGGTTAGCACCACTGGACTTTGAATCCAGCGATCTGAGTTCGAATCTCAGTGGGACCATCAATATTGCCTGCTCACCTCATTAAAGCAACATGAATTAATAATCCAGTCCTTCGAACATAAAATGTGTTGCGCTTTAACGAGATAAGAAACCATCTGTCTGTGTCCCCCTCGCTCTCTCTCTACAGTATGTATGTGTTTGATTCCTGTTCTTAGCTGTGTCTTATTTGGAATTTGAAAGTGCAAGAAGTCACTCGGCATCTTGCTGACTGACAAGAGAAAAAATGAATAAAAGCAGCGGGAGAGAAAATAAGAAGGCGTCTTGCCGCTGTCCATTGTCTCATCTGGTGCAACGGCGACGTCTGTGAAGCGCTACGAGGCCCTGACCTACTTTGTGACCCACATAGAAGTTCAATGTGAGCGCCATTGTACTGTCATTTGACACAAAAGCAAGACGATGAGAACTCACCGAGCCATGTGTTCATCTTCTCGGAGCTGCAGTGCTCCAGCAGAGGCTGGATCAGGACGTCCAAATCCACTTTGGGGGCCTCCCTGGTGAACTCCTGCTCCGGATGAGATGGTGGAGAGGATCATGGAAGGGGAGAATGACAATGTGAAAGGATGAAGGGATGAGACGACAAGATGAGAGATGACGGCGCCATGAGAGAATTTTACCTCCACGGTGATGTGCAGCGGGTCCACGATCTGCCAGATGACCAGTGACAGGAAGTCTACGGCCAGCAGCACGCCCACCGTGGCGTACAGTTTCCACGGCTCCAGCTGTTGCTAAGTCAAACACACAACACACAAACATGGACGCTTGTTAGCCAAAAGTGAGCAAAATTAACAGAACAAAAGAAAAAAAGTTTGTTTTCCCAATACTTTTGTATAGTGAGTACAATTGTTTATTTTAATACCAAATATGAATTCATACCTATTTTGTAATTTGTTTTTTTCACCATTTCATAAATTCAAAACATTTTTAGTCAAATGAAAAATGGAAACCCACAAATGAGTATCGGTACATATTTTGTGGCCACAATTTAGTTGTTTCCTGTGAATGCATCAAAACTGACTCCACTTGAAGCGTTTCTTCACCAGCAGCTTTCTCCCAGACTGTTAATACTCATCCATATTCATACATATCCATAAATATTGCACTCGCCATCTTGAGATTAAGAAGTGGAGTTAAGTGTATCTTGCGAAGCCTTCAGGATGAATTGTGTCCACAAATACAAATGGGGGAAAAAAAGCCAGTTGAGGCCGATCAAGGCTAAGATAACTCGAGACAAGTGTGCTGCATTCAAGACGGTGTCTGTTTTAGAGACAAACAGGCTGACACGGCTGAAAATTAGGATAAGATTTGCTTGAAACCTTAACCCTGTCTTGAGACCCTAATTTGAAACCTAATCTGAATCCTTAGCCCTGATTAATTGAACCATAACTTCTGTTTAAACCCTAATTTGAAACTTGAACCTTTGTTTGAAACTCTAATAATAAATAAAACCCTATTGTGAATCTCTAATCTCGATATAAAACCAAAACCCTGGCTTGAAAGCGTAACTTGAAAACGTAACCCTGGTTTTAAATCCTAATTTGAAATCCCACCCTTTATTTGAAATCATAACTCAGGCTTGAAATCGTAATTTGAATCCCCAACCTTTGCTTGAATTCCAAATATGAAATTCCAATTCTGACTTGAAACCCCCTGGATTGGCTGGCAACCAGTTCAGGTTGTACCCCGCCTACTGCCCGAATCCAGCTGGGATAGCCTCCAGCGCCCCCCGTGACCCTGTGAGGACTAAGCGGTTAAGAAAATGGATGGATGGATGGATGGACCTGAAACCCAAACACTGTCTTGAAACCATATCTGGAATAACTAAGCCTGTCTTGATACCCTAATTTTAAGACTGATCTGAAACCCTAACCTTGAATTAGATTTGAAGCGTTCTCAGCAAATTTGACATGTTGAATCGGCGTTGGGGCATTTGATCACTGTGATTGGCTGTTAGCTAGCGAATCAGCGCACCGGACAAGAAGAGAAAGTGACATGGGGACGTTTTTATATCCCGCCCCAGTAAAGAGGTTTCCGGTTGCCTTTAGGAATAATGACTATCGCCGCCGATGGTATGGAGGGGAATTACTTCTCGCGCATGCGCTGAAGGTACTTAATAGTCGGGGTCGGTGCGGTGTGTATTTACGTCATTTTTCTACGCGACGTGCCGACGTCTGTGCCGACGTCACAGGGGGTAGGCGCCGGTCACATTGGGCCGACGTCGGATTGGTGTATCTAGGCCTTAATATGAAACCCTAACCTTTTCTTGAAACTCAAATTTGAAACCCAAACATGAAACCTTAATCTTGACTTTTTGAAACCATAACTTGAAACCGTAACTCTGGTTTGAAACCTTAATTTGAAAAAATTAATCTGAAAATTTAAGACTAATAAAATATGATCCGTAACCTTGTATTGAACATTAATTGAAACCCCAACCTTTGCATGAAAACCTCATTTGAAACCCTAAGCCTAACTTGAAACCCAAACCGTGTCTTAAAATCATAACTTAAAACTCTAACCCTGGTTTGAAATCTTAATTTGAAACCCTTACCTTTCCTTGAAACCCCAACTAAGGAATGAAACCCTAAATCCGTCTTAAAACCCTCATTTGACATCCCAACTCTGTCTTGAAACCTTCATTTTAAAGCCTTACCTTCTTCTTCTCCTTCTTTTCGTCCTTCTTGGTGAAAAGGGTGTGGACCCACCAGATCTTCGTGAACATGCTGCCGTACGCCAGGCTGAAGCCCAAACCCAGAAGCCACAGACGGAACTGCAGGTGGGAAGACAAAAAGAAAAAAAACATCTTAATTTGAGAGCAAAGAGGAGTCCTTCGGGTGCAGCCTGAGCGGGAATGTTATACTTCGGAATATTAAACTTCATCTGTCATTGACCCCAAAGGTGGACCAGTAATTACCAGCACAGAATGAGTGCAGATCCCAAAGATACTTAGAGGAAAAGCAATTTAGCCATTTCTACCTTTTTTAAATTTTATTTGCAAGTTCTAAAAAGGCAAATTAATGAGCCAATAACATTCTCAACATAGACAAAATCTATCTGGCTTAAACCCAATAATAAAAAAAAAAGAAAAACGTTTCATTTGACATCACTAAAACTCACTCGCTCATTTGCTACCACTGGAAAGTTAGGAAGACACAAAAACAGCCCTCAACAACAGTTTGGTGGACATTTCTATTATGAGGCACACACAAATCTCAAAGACCCGTGCCCGGAACTGAACATGCAATAGGCTATTCTGGTACGAAGCAGCCATGTTGGCGGCGGTGCTCTGTTTACCTGACAAACGACGGGGAACTGCGACCGGTGTACGTGATGTCCGTCGATGCCGAGCGGGAAGACGGCGGCCAGAGCCATCATGCAACCCGCCGCCGTCATGTTGTTCAGGTATGGCTGAGAGTTCTGGATGTAGCTGCAATAGCACACGTACACAAAAACATCACTGTCTGACTTGACTTTTGATACGATCACTAAATTGCGGACGGGTCTGGAAACGGGGGGTTCACGATATTTAGAGAGCATGTAATCCACTTGAGTAAACATTTCAAACCGGTTTGTCCAGGTAATGACTTGTGACAAGCCTAAATGCTCCAATTGGACGTGAAGTAGCTCGTCAGCGTGAGAGCGACTTAATGAAAACATTTGATGTGATCCGACACTCTTCCCTCAGCCAAATTGCGTGTGAAATCTAATCAAAGCCGGTGGAGATCCCACCACAGCCCTCCCCCCAACACCACCGCAGGGATAAAACTGCTGAAAACTCCTGATGAGCTCACTGACATATTGGACTTGAGATCAGCGTGTCCAGGTCAAATATAAATTTAGCATGTTGGATAGACCGTAGAGATAAATCTTGGATCAAAAGGAATTTGGTGCGATCATTTTTTTTTTTAAGCTATCTGCTGAAATTACGAACTACCTTGCCACCCACCCAGTTCTGGGAACTCGAGGCTAGAAATTGACTGCAAAAAGGGTCGAAATTCTACTCAACACCTCTCGTTTCCCACCTGACATCCTGTAGACCATAATGTAGAAATTCGTCAACTAACCATTTCTTACCTCTGCCAAGGACAAAATGGATATATTATGGATTACAGGGATGTTCCTGTTAAAGTTTGATGAGAATCCCTACACTGATCACACAGTGAAATACAAATGCATGGTCAGAGATAACAATCTCACGCATGAGAGCATATAGTGGAGACTGACAAACAGCAGTTGCTTTACCCGATAGGGAGTAGCACAGGTTGTTTGGGCAATAAACATAATTACATGCATTAAAGTAAAGCATTTAATAAACGTTTGCGTACGACATTCAGAATATTTGTTCATGTCAAAATATTGGGGTCATTTTCCCCCCATTTTAAATTATGCAAGTAATTGATTAGAAAAAGGGGGAGGATGAGCGTGTGCAGACGTCCTCAAATCATTAAATGTCAAAATAATTAACCCCCCTTCAAATATGCCAGGGGGGAAAATATTGATAAAAAAGGCTTTTTTATTATTATTAAGTAATTAGTCGTGATTAATCGAAATTCTAAAATGTGATTAATCTGATTTGAAAAAATTATCGTTTGACAGCTCTATTTTAAACTCAAGTAATCAGTAAATTAGCTTCGTTACTTTTAAAATCAAGTGATCAGTAAAGTAACAAAGGAATCTAACATAGTTACTATTAAACTTACGTAATCAGTAAATTAGCTAAGTTACTTTTAAACTAAAGTAACCACTAAAGTAAAAATGTAATCTAACTTTGTTACTTTTAAACTCAAATAATCAGTAAATATCCTAAATTACTTTTAAACTCAAGTAATCAGTAAATTGGCTATGTTACTTATAAAATCAAGTAATCAGTAAAGTAAAGTAATCTAACTGTCACTTTTAAACTCAAGTAATCAGTAAATTAACTAAGTTACTTTTAAACTAAAGTAATCAGTAAAGTAACAAAATAATCTAACTTTGTCACTTTTAAAATCAAATAATCAGTGAAGTGCTTCATCCTGTTTAGCTAAATGCGGAAAATTGGTTGCACATAACTGCTATTCACCACCTGAAATATAATGAATAATATGCGTGTACTCTTACCGCACGTTGCCATTGTAGATGTTAAAGGTGAGACACACAATGCCGAGCAGGATGCCAAGACCGGCAAACACGGACACGGCAGCGAACAACTTCTGCGACAGGAAGCGGTACTCTTTCTCCACCACCGTGCGATCCGCTGGAGGCCCCGCCCCTAAATGGGGAAATTCAGCACATGAAAGTCTAAGCGGCGTTTCTGATATCAAGTTCCATGTACTTCTATCGAACTCGAGGACTAAAAAAGGTAGAATTTTTTTTGGGAGTGTACTCTTTATTTATTTCTTGGTGTACTGTAATCATCTCCTGGGGTAAAAATGTTGAATTTTAAATTTCAATTTTTACGGATTTATTTATTTAATACTCTTTTTTTCAATACAAGTAAATACTGTAGTTACAAGTTAGCCAGCTATTAATGAAAAGTAAGTACATACATCCATTCAGCATCCTTGTCAGTGAACTCTGCTGGGTAAAACTTTTAATACACACGCACACACACTGAGTATATATACCGAGTGAGTGAGTGGGCATGTTGTGTGCTAATTAAGAGCGTGTAGTGTGGAGTTAACAGCAAATGATCCCGACGTGCTCCGGCTTCAAACCAACTTCATTGCTCACTAATGAAGTTCAACAAGGGCCAGATGGACCAAGAACAGCTTCGGCTTGTTTTGCTTCTTTTTCTTTGTCTTTCTTTAGACTCACGATGCCCAGAAATGTGTGTGTGTGTATTTTGGTGAAAGGGCTGACACACATGCATCAAATCTTGATATTATGTGTGAAAGAGAAATTGGGTAGCGTGTGTATGAGAGGCGACAAAATGACAAAATATTTATATTGTGATTAAAGAGTGGTACTAAATACAGATTTTTGTGCGTGAGTTATTGATATCATGACAGTGTATCATTTTCTTTTATGATACAGCACTGATATGGTCAAATATTGATTTTTATGTCTATGTGCGAGAGAAAATGTGTGTGACAGTGTGTGTGCCTGCGCGAGTGTGAGCGCCACGTGAAGCTGATGTGTCAGATGTCAGGTGTCAAGAGTGTCACCCCCACGGGCTCGTCACCGCGGTAACGCAGCCGATGTCTCAGCGGCGCCATCTGTCTGACGGCTGACAATATCTACTTCCCACATGACGCCTGCCCGTCGTGTGACATGTGAGACAAAAAGTCATGTTACTGGGATGTTTTTTGGTTTTTTTGCCCCCTATTTGAGACGGACTGACATAAAGACGGACCGATACAGAAACAAACAAAAACAAATGATGATTTAGCATTCATGTAGTTGTAATTAGTGGGAGCCCTCTAAAAGCTTGTTTTTTTTATAAAGCAGGGTGCCTGGGCTCCATGCGCCAAAGCGGTTTTGATGGCTTCCTGGCCTCATTTGCGAGTCTGTCGCCACATATCACGCAGCGCGGGTTTTGGTGCGTGCGAGTGAACTCACAATAAACCTTAAGCAGGACTTACGATATTTTCAAATCGTCTCATTATTTGGCCTCTTCTCATTTTCAAAGAAGCTCGTCAAACAAATTTAGTTTTTTAAAATAGCTAGCTTTTGGTTTTACATTTTCCATATTTTATCACACGACCACGATGAACGTTTTGACACAGGCTGATTTTCAAAATAAAACAACTTTCAAAACTCTTGTGATCGATCAAAGTTGTACACACATCGCAAGAATAATTTGACACACAGTGCATGAGTGTGCATGTACATGCGTGTTAACCATCCAGTGTCCTTGAGTTAAAAAAACAAAGTGGAAAGAAAAGGGAAAAAAACATGAGAACAGAGTGTTGCCATGGAGACGCAGCTCGGTAACAGTTGCCAAAGCGATTAGAAGAGAGAGGCGAGCTGAAGTGGTTGTTAGGGCAACCGTGGAGACAGTGAGAGAAGGGAGGAAGGAAGGAGAGAATGAGGGAGAGAGTGATAGAAAAAAAGTAGGTAGCGAAGGACAGAGTGGACAGGGGGATACAGGTAGAGATGAGGGAGTGCCTTTAACCAATCACATTTCGAGTTTGTCCGCACAGGGCCAGAAAGCTGGCCCTCGATGGCGTCAGCATTTTTCTGCCCTCTGATTGGTTGGTCAGAGCAAGCTAAGTTTGGCAAGCAAAACACTTACGTAGCATTCTGCACACATTAAATAAAGTGGTGAATTTAACAGATTTTTAAAAATATATATTTTTGTCATGCTGTTAACCAAATACTGTTCTTGCTAGCTTCTGATGCACGCCAAGTGGAAGTTTAATAAAGGAAGGGGGCGGAATTTCTCCACAACTCACCGATCCAGACGTCCTTGCCGAACCATGACAGGTTCTTCTGGGAGCTGTCGTAGTAGCCGATCTTCTTGTAGCTGCCCTCTGGGCGAGGTAGAAGAATTTTCACAGAATTAAAAAAAAAGAAGTTTTTTGCGTTTATGTATAAATACAGAGGAAATTTGACTCAAAATGTTAAGAAAAAATATGACTTAAAAGTCAGTCCAGATTGTTCAGAACAATATGAACTTATCAATTATTTCATGACATGTATATTTGTTTGTATAGATTTTAAGACATTTTTACTCATTCCATGTAATTTTTATTTATTTTATGGCTTGTTTATTTATTTATTTAGCCATATTTTTATTTATGTTTTTAAATTTTAAGACTACTTATTCAAATAATATTGTTTTTCTTATTTATCTATATTTATTTTATATTTTATTGTTGCCATTAGCTACTATTTAATGGCTTTTTATGCATTAAATAGCATTTTTTATTTACATATTTTATTGTAATTTAACCAGTTGTATTTGTATTTATTTTACGGCATTTTTATTCATTTAATGGCTTATTTATTTATCTATTTAATAATATTTGTAGTTATTTAACGGCTTGTTTATTTAGCTATTTATTCAATTAATCAATAGCATTTATATTCATTTGAATGTGACTTTATTTAATGGCTTATGGCATGCAATCCCATTCTCATTTATTTAATGGTACTGCATTTATTCATTTGAAGTGTGTGGCACGATCATATGGCGCGAACCATGAAAGTGCAAAATGTTAAATAAAATAAAAAAGGGGAAAAAGCCACACTCAAGCTATGCACTTATATGTACTGTAAAGCTATCAATACATTTTCAAGCCCTTTCTCTGCCTTGTTTATGTTGTTTTATAATTTAAAGTGCCACAAAAGCAAAAAAAAAAAAAAGTATTGCTTTCTCAGCTTTTTGGTCAGAAACTTGAATTTTTGTGAAACCATGTTCAACTGCTGATTACTAAAAGCACAGAAAAGCTAGGAGCAAACTTGTTTTCTGGCAAACGAAGAGAGTGTACTGCTTCTTTTGGAAGGTGATTATATTGTCACAGAACACAATATTCTGTGATTCTTGGAAGATCAGTCAGAATGCCTTAAAACAGTTGGCAATATGGGGAACTGCTTTGAAAATGGCTGGCAGCGAAGAGGTAATTAGTTTAAGTGCTTTCATAACTTCACATGTGTTTAAAGCATGTAGGATGGGTAAACTATAAAACTAAATATCTTTTTTACATGGTCTCTTTGCGTTGCTGATTGGCTGGGTCTGTAACGTATCCTCGTGTCCTCTGTGCAGGTTGCCCAGCACAACATTCAGTCAACATTAAATTTGGAGTGCATTCTCTCGTTTTACACCTTGCTGGATGGTGTTGTAAGTGTAACCAATGAAGTGCACTCCAATAAGTCTCTTCACTCCAGTGCTTTTCATGTTGGGAATGAAAATGTGCAAGAAGAAAGGAGGGATGAGAACGGCGGAAGAGGAGAAGGACAAACACAAAGGAGGTGAGAAAAAAAAAGAAGCTTATGCGGTGGCCTTGACCAGGAATACTGATGAGCTCCCTCGCAAAGACGTTTTTTTCGGGAGGGGGGTTGCGGATTCATGTCAGGTCATTTCACTGCGCGGGCCAAATTACCTCTGACACCTCCACATAGCCAACGTGAGGCTAGAGTGTCAAGGAGGCTCATCTTTTGAGGAAGCACAGGAGAGTGAGAATAATAATCAGGCCTAAAAGTCGGTAAGTGACAAACTGCAGCCTGGTGGCCCGTCGCGCTAATCCAGCATCAAACTGCATCAAGCACGTTTTTGCTCAGTGCAATTATAGACGATACACAGGCCAGCAGAGGATGTTTTTCCAAAAAGGATTTTCGAGAACCCACACTTGAAAAATACTTTTGAGTATCATTTCACTAGTGGAGCACCCTTGCAGAATGTGATAAAAGAAATTAAATGTCACTACGTGTTTTAAATTGCAATCTTTTCCAAAAGAGCTGGGAATACAAGTTTATAAAATATTTTATGTACAGTTAAATTACAGTAGCGAATCAATATTAAAGAATATGCAAAAGAGATTAAATGTTGCTGCATGCTTTGACTTGAAAGATTTTTTCCAATTTGCCCTAATGAGAATTTGCTCTGACATATGAGCCAAAAATCCATACTTAAAAAATATCCTCAAGTATCATTTCAGGCACCATCGAGACCACGGTACGACAAAAGTCATTTTGCTGCATGCTTTGAATTGGGGAATATAAGCTTTTCACAGTAAAATGTTCCTTCTACATTTCTTGACAGATTCAAACCATTACAACTTCATATCTCCCATTCTATATTTCAACAATTCAATTTCATTCTAGAGCATTTCAGTTTAGCTTTAGCTCTTTAGCATTCACATGCAATTTCTACACAAATTGTATTGTCTCATTTTCAATGAAATATTTTTTTTTTTACCTTGAAGCTGTTCAATGAGGGTCATGGCCATCCTGGAACCCTGAGCATCAAACACTACCTGGCCCTGAGGCAAAAAGACATTTTAAGGACAATCAAACCTCTTCAGTTGGATGCTACATTAGCTTAGCTCTCGTCGCGTTCAGACTGGGGTTTTGAAGGGGTGGAGAATTTTTCTGTAATTTTTTGTAAGGTTTCCCGGTAAAATTCAAATAGAAGTGAAGCTGGGGAGCTTATAATAAAAATAAAATAATATTGTAAATTAAAAACTTTATATGGGAATTTATGGCAAATAACCGGGAAAAGGGTAATTTCATGAAAAGGTATTATATTCAAGCATTAATTTACCATTCTGTGTTCTCATATAAAGGGCATTATGGTATCTTAAGTGTTCATTTGGTTTATTCCTATCAATTTTAGTATTCACGGAAAGTATCCAACCTTGATAATTGATCTGCAGCCCTTGATCACACCTACCGAAACGCCCTCGAAGGAGCTCGTATTGAGTGCACGGTAGATCTCAGACGTGATATCTTTGTTGTTGTAGTTGAAGTCCTCCAGCCGCCGCCCCTTGGCCTTGAGTGGCGCCACCGTCTTATTGAGGGCCAGTGCCAGGGCCCAGACGGCGTCATAGGCCAACGGGGCCTCCTGGAAGCCGCCCGTCTCTTCGGGATTCTTGACGCCTAGGCGGGAGATCAAGGCTTCCAGAAACTCCTGGGATGTCTGATTGAGAGGAAAATAGAATAGAAAGGAAGTAGACGAGAAAAACTGGTGTTTTAAAGCAATTCCTTTTTGGACTCTTGAGTACTTTGAGGCCTAATAATAGCGCCACCATAAGGCTGATTGAAAGGTAATAGCACAGCCAATGTCACAAAGATGCATGTTTTGCCCAATTTTAATCCTTGAGCATACAGTCTTTTCAGAGCAGAAGAGCACAAAATATTGCCAAAGGAAAAAAAACGGGAACATGTCTCGAGGAGGGTAATATGTGTCACTCAATCAGCATTTTGTCTACAAAGTGTCACTTTAACTCAGACCTGAGATGTAATGATGGCCACAAAACAACCGCATTAAGTCTGATGGAATTCCATCAAAACACCTCACCACCTGTTTTGGGGCGTAAATGAGCCCCGGGTGATTTGTCAGCTCCGTCCTCTCGGCAGCGAGCAATTAAACTAATCTGCGAGCGCTCATGTGTGACGGCAGATTATTGCTCGCAATCATCAAGATGTCCCCGAGGATTCCCCTGGAGGCCTACGCACAAGTCCAATTCGGCTCCCTGACAAGTCCAATTCATTAAAAAATTCCACCTTGGCATTTAAATGTGACGTGCGATCCCACCGCCTCCAGTGTTTGGTGTGCCCGCCAAGAAATATGCCAATTTCAAACTTGCAAATTGAATTGGAAATAGAGTGATTGCGCGTACGCATTTATCCGGGACGCCCCGTGGACGAGTGCATCAACGATAAAGCAGCAGGTAGCAGCAGGTAGTGGCAGGTGCGCGTTTTAATATAAACAACAGCTGCTGAGGGGGAAAAAATTGCAAGGACGAGGCGAGGCGGGTCAACATGAAGAATAAAAGTCAACACAGCGGCAGTTAAAAAAGGTCAAGGGGAAGACTTGAAGGGCTGTCAGTCGATTACAATTTTTAATCATAAATTATTGCATGATTTCCACAGTTAAGCAAATTATATCTGTTCTGAATGTATCATAAAGTATTGCTTTTCATACACTTGTTAACACAAAAGTAGACAAATATGGTTACCAAATACAAATGTGGTTGCATCTTTCAGTTCATTCATTGATTCAGTAATTTTAGTTAAATAATTCATAAAGTTAAAAAGATATATCAAACAGTTCAAATGAGTATGAAACATTGAGTCATAGATTTGTGTTGAGGTAATTTTCTGCCTAAGTGGCATTAGTGTTTCATGTTGGATGTTGGTGACAGGAACAGTACATTTTTCTTTTCAAATTCAGAGCAATTGTATTTAATTTTTTTAATGCCTCTGGACATCGTACTTAATGTTTTTTTTATTGCCATTTAAGGTCTTATAATTTTGACAAAATCCATTTAATGAAACCCTGTATACAATAACGAGTAAATCTGGCTGGGTTAGATACATTTGAAAAAGCATGTTTTGCTAAAGATGGACTGACTAACTAACTGACTAACTAAATAACTAACTGCTATTACCACTTTTTGCAGTTAAGGCAGCACATTACAAAACAAGTCTTAAAAATTACAGATATCTGTAGCCATATTTTGCTACAAACTGGTAAAATCAAAACATTTAAGATGGTCTGGGGGTTAAATGACAAATAATTCAAATAATTAACCTAACATTTCAAAAGGGGAAAAAATCCTGAAAACGTGAATATCTGTATATCCATCCATCTCAAGATTAGGGCTGAAGTTGATAACATAATAATAAAAAATATATATATAATACTAATAAAAAAACGTGTGTGTGGGGGGGGGGGGGGTACTGACAATAATTTTACAGCATTGTGTTTGCTTGTGTACATTGTTGGCCACAAAAGGTGTACATTTGAGGATGGCGTCCTCTTTTTCGAAAAGCCAAATATGGTCACCGCACTTCAGAGGCTTTAGACTACGTCACTGCTGAGATGAGCAAAAGGAAAATGCTGACAAAAAAAATAAATAAAATAAAAAAGGCGCGTGTGTGTTTTTTTTCCTCGGGGAGAAATCCTCCTTCTGTTGGGGAGATTTAGCAAACATATTGTTGATAAACAGCTCAGAATATTTATCGGTGGCTAAATGCTGAGGCATAGCGTCTGTGCAAGCAAACACTTTTACATGACAATGAATTACTTGAATAAATTTCACATTGGCGAGCGTACAGCTAAACTATTGCCAACAGCGCAAAATATCAAGGGAAAAACACACAGTGATAATCTTCACATCAGTCCTATTTTCAGCAAAAAACAAACAAACAGAAGGATTCTAGCTCCTGTTAGCTCGCAAACCACCAAGTAAAAATGTGTTATTAATAATATTTTACTAGAAAGAACAAATCTTAGAGCTAGCAGCACTTAGAGTTAATGTCAGTTAACAAGTAACAATGTAAAAATGAGAAAACAAGAAAACAAGGCTAATAGTGAGGAGCACCTAAAGTTATTTGTTAGCAAGCACCAGCAAGTAAAAATGTGCCATTTATCATTTGAATAGGTTTATTTATTTATTTTTCTTTTGCGACAAAGACAACGCTTAACGCTAAAGTTAAGCTGGCAAACCACTTTGCGGGCAGATGTAAAAATGGGACATTCATCATCCGAATTAAGTCTTATTTTCTGAGAAATCACAAGACTAATAGCTAGCGGCACCCACCATAAACTAGTGAGCATCTCCTCAGCAGTGCTGATAAGAGGACAATCTCTGCTCTCATTTGGCCGCCCCAAATGCCACAAATCGTCCAAACTGTTACTGGAGGACAAAGTCAGAGCCGAGTCATTAAAATTCTGCCCGAGTGTCATAATAATGTCGTACATTTTACGACAAACCATCCAATTAAAGCGGCAATTCTTCCCGGGGCCGGACCTGACTACAACCTTAATAAACTTCGTTAACAGCGCAGCATTAAGAGTGTGGTGCTTATCGTCGTGCAAAATAACCTACAGGTGATAATGGACTTTGCAGAATTTAAGTATTTTTTCCATTTTATTGCCATAATTTACTGATATGTTAAAAGTCAGCTCACCCGCGAGCCTACACGAAGTGACGATAAGAGATATAGGAAGTAGGTGGTATTTTATGGCCCTAGCATA
This sequence comes from Leptonotus elevatus, assembly GCF_054856555.1. Taxonomy (NCBI): domain Eukaryota; kingdom Metazoa; phylum Chordata; class Actinopteri; order Syngnathiformes; family Syngnathidae; genus Leptonotus; species Leptonotus elevatus. Next base: position 18,423,493 of record NC_141244.1, read on the forward strand.
TAGCTTCCTTAATGTATGCAGTAATGATTGACATCTAATAAGGTAAGCTAACCAAAATAGCGTTTGTTTGCGCCTACCATGTTGGAGACACCCCGGACAGTCTCGGGATTGAGCATGACGATCTCAGTGGTCACGTGACCCTCCACGGCCTCCGTCATGTTCTCCACAGTGCAGTTGATGGTCGGGTCCTTGATCTTGAACCAGTTGTCGGCATACCAGCCGATCAGGAACCACACGTACTTCTTCCCGTAGAGCTTCTCCTTGAATACCTGCAGGTGGTGGTGTGGGAGGGAGGGGGTGGGGGGGGTCAGCGTCCATCAGATTTATCTGCTGGGTCAAAACACTGAACTACATTTACAACCTAAACTCTAATAATTGATGCATAAAAATTCAGTCATTTTATTCCAACAGTCTGTGTTTATTTGGTAGCATTTCTCTGTCCTGCACTGCATATTCTATTGCATGTATTTACATTTAAGATTTTTAGTCCAATCATATTTCAGCACCAAGTTCACAAAAGTTGGCGGCAAACCACTACTTTTGTTTATATGAAACTCCTCGACTTACTTCAACATAGTTTCTTTGCACATTATGTGAATCTGGGAAAATTTTGTAAAATAAATAAATAAGAAATACAAATGTGTCGCCTTGTTGTGGCATTCAAGTGGCTCATTGCGGGGACACAAGCAGAGTGGGAATTTGAGTCTCTTGGGATTAATTGAGCGGAGAGAAGCAGGCACTTACCTCACAAAACACCTTCCTGGCTTCGGTCTCGTAAAACAGACCCACGATGATCCTGGCATCCTGACGCTGATAAAAAGAGAAGAATGCTTTTAGATCAACAGCACAAAAAAAAGTATAATGTGACTTTAACCTTATGTTGTTTTTAAGAGTCGTATGCAATTTGAAAACAGACAGATGTCACTTTCAGATGAGTTGGGAGGAAAAAACGTAATTGTGTATGTGAAATAATAATGAAATAATAAAATACAATAATCAAGTAGTGAATGAAATAATAATGTAATGAAAATGTTTGTATGTAAAATAAAATACAAATCTACTAATATTTTTGTATTTCATGACCAAAGATATATACATTTATAAATTGATTTTAAAAAAAATTAAAAATTTCAGTACATATAATTCTGTATTTTAAAAATATTATTTTAGGTCATTTTTACAGTAATGTAAGAAAAAAAGTGTTGGTGAACTATGAAAATTTGTTTATTTTTACTTTTTTGGGGTAATTTATTATTTACAGTAAAGAAAGTATTGATCACCTCATCAAGAAAAAATATTATTAAAAATATTATTGTTTAATACAATATTGTTTATTTTATGTTCTGTATTATTAAAAAACAAATGGATTAACTAATCATTTAATCAACCCAAGTAAAATGAGCATATTTATTTTTTTATTTTATTTAGCTAGCTAGCTAGCTCCTTGTATTTTGGGATGTCTTGATGCCCTTCGGCACATTGCTGCCTCTCGCAGGTCAATCCGGGTACTATGTGAGGTTATGTTAAAACACAGCAGACTTTTAGTTTGGCGGACAAGAACCGCTAGCCTCTTAACCACTCCTACAGCTAGCCTTACTTCATCTTCTTTGTCTTTTCTGTCAGTACAGATGCCTTGCGGGCACATTGCTGCCTCTCGCAGGTCAGTCTTAGTACCACAGAAATATGTGCAAAACGGATGTGAAATAAATACACAGAGCAAATACGAAGCCTGTGACCTTGAGCGTTCCAGCTCAGGAGTATCTCATTAACACTGCACATTAATTTCTGCCAACTGGCGTCCATGCTAATGATATTTGCAGCTGTGATGTGAGAGTGCCTGGAAGAGAGGATGTTGGGGAGTTGTGGGGGGGGGTTGGCTGACAGCTGAGGTGAATTTTTAATCAAAGCACCTTCAGGTTTTTGACAGCCACAGCCGGGTCGGTTAGGAAGCTCTGGCGAACGCTGATCTCGATGCCGGCCTCCTTGACTCGCTGCTCCAGATCGTCCAGAGTCTGTCGGACAGATGGAAACCAAGACATAGGGAAAACATGAAAGGCGGAATAGGAGCTCGCGCTAAAGAAGACGCCTGATAAAGGGACAAAAGTAAAAAGCCGCTAGCAGCGGTGGTGAAAAAAGCGGATCATTAACCTTCATTACAGCGACGCACATTAAGCGTCTCTGTATTGAGCGCCGCGCCTGGGAGAGATGCACGGCGCGATCGATGTGCTTTCGCCACCAATATTCCGACAAATATGTTGAAAAGGAGTCCGATAATTACTGTGAGTGATTGCTGGAAAGAGCAACATGGCGGCTGAGGTAAACAAACACCCAGAAGCTCAATGGCTAATTAAAACAATCCAGTCTGACGCAAACAACATCAATGTGAGCACATGAAGAAAGTGATTAAAACATGAACAAAATCAAGCATCCATTTGTGGTTTAACACGACGGCTTGGTTGCCTGCTCGTTATTTTCCTGTGATTCCATTACATGAAAACACTTTATTCAAATACAGTCAAGGGACTTCGCTTCATCTGGTCCATGTTTAGCACAGTGGCTACTTGTTACCCTTTAAAAGGGAAGTCAACCTTAAACATTTCTTGACAATAATAGGAAATATGTAACCTCACTATTCTAAACATGACATTCTAATTAATATTACATTTGTGGAATATGAGTTAAGCATCAAAATCCAGCCGTTTTTATCCATCTCAGGGGGCGGCCATTTTGCCACTTGCTGTCGACTAAAGATGACATCACAGTTGCTCAGGGCTCAGGCAATGACCAATCACAGCTCACCTGTTTTCTGAAGCTGAGCTGTGATTGGTTGTCCCCTGAGACCTGAGCAACTGTGATGTCATTTTCACTCGACAAAAAGTGGCAAAATGGCCGCCTTCTGATATTAAACAAAACTGCTGGATTGTGCTGCTAAACTCATATTCCACCGACGCAATATTAACCAAAATAGAACATATTATTGTCAATACATTTTTTGGAGGTTGACTTTTAATTCTAAGACACACCTTGGTTGAGCATGTGATGCGAGGTACTGACCGAGGTGAAGACTTCAGTGGTCTGCTGGATGGTGGCGATGCGGGTCCACTTCCACTTCTGGAAGAGCTGAACCCGGGTAGGGTTGTGCAGCGTGGCTGACGGGTGCGTGCGGAAGAAGGTAGGGAAACGTTGACGGTTGGACAGGGCTGGGGAACTGGAGCCATACGAAAGCTGTGGAGAACAACGCCGGACGGAGACGTTGGCGAAGTCCGGAAGGCGGGGCAGCGCTAAATGCCAAACATCCAGTGATTCAAACAATGAGTCTCGCAATGACAAGTGGAAGGAAAAGCCCTCGACAGATCTTTTTTTAAAAACGACAAAGGTGGCATTTAGGGAATCGTTACGGATGTTCCCTCCCTCCCTAATGGATGTCAAGAAACGTCGGACAATGTGTACTCTTCAAAATGATAATAATAATAATAATAATAATAACACATCCCCGAGAGTGCAGCAGGTAGATAATGTTGTTCATATGGCAATGGCATATAAGTGCAATTTGAACAAAGATACTGTCAGACTATTCAGATGCGCAAGCACAGAAATGTAACATTCGACAACTAGAAGAGCTTGATCTTGGTTTGTTTTAGGGGTTAGGCGATTATATATTTTTTAATCGGAATTAATCGCATGACTTCAATAGTTAACTCACGATTAATCGCAAATTTTATATCTGTTCTAAATGTACAATGAAATATTTTGGTTTTCAAACTCTTGTTAGCATAAAAGTGCAAAAAATGTTAAACTAACAGAAATATGGCTGCATCTTTTAGTCATTGATACAGTAATTTAATAAAAAATCATAACATTTAGTTCAAATTAAAAAGATGTACTGCGCGGTAAAAAACAAGTGTGATATTGATTTGCGTTGGTCATTTTTCTGCCACGAGATGGCATAATTCTATTTGTAAGACGTTGATGACAGCTCAGTGTATTTTTCTTTTCATTATAAGAGCTATATAATGTTTAACATGAAGTAACTTGTGAAACTGCACATTTTTAAAATTGGAATTCCCCCAGTACAGGCTTTCCAAGTAAAGGAACTTTAAATTAACTCAAAATGAACACACTCATTTTGACACCCCTAGTTTATGTATTTGTTTAATGAGGATCATGATTTTGGTCGTACAATTTTTTGCATTTTTATTTCGTTGTGGTAAGTTTTTGATCAGGAATTAGTTTCTTCCACTACAGTTATGAATGATCCAACAAAACATTGATACTTTATATTTTTTTCTAATGTGCGATTTGGATCCTGTGTGATTTTCATCTGGTTCAATTTTTATATTGCATGATTTTGATGTGTTAAAATTCTAATCTGGTAAACTTTGGATGCAGTATCATTTTGACACCATTTTTCAGTATGATACTGATTCTAAAATTCAGCCCTACAAGCCAGAGCAAACTAGACCTGTCACAAGCCTGAATAAAGGCAGAGGGTTGCGTTAGCAATTAAATTCTTTCTTACTAGTCTCCCTCCACGCATACCAAGAAAACAAAAGATTAAAAAAAAAAAAAAAGGGAGCAATTTTAAATAATGAAAGATGAATACTGAAGGAAAAATTAGGGTCCAGTGCACATAAGGACAATTTTGATAGAACGGTACAAAATATTAAAAATGCATATGCCCCAGATGTCAAATAAATAACATGTAACCGGAATTTGACACTTTTGCGTGATTCGGCTCTGACTAACCTATGCCGTAACTCCAACATAACATGCTTGGTAGTGTTTTAGAGTGAACAGAAAGGCAGCTTTAACAACCCCAAATGTCACTCAGAGGAAAGCTTGAGGCATTCCCCAAAAGAAGAATTAGACTTAAGCTGCAGCTATCTACCACTGGCGTGTATGATCCCACTTTCCGCCCATAAAACCTCAAACAATATCTTTTAATTCCAACCAATCGGGTTTCCGTCAGCCCTCGAGCAGCAATCAATGCTCAGCAGTGCTTTTAGTAACAGATACACAGGATCACATTAAAAAGAGTGAAAAGAGGAGCTGATTAATACCCTCTTTTTGATCCAGGAACCTGAGGTTTTTCTATGCCTGAGCTACAAAGAGGCACCTGCAGGCAGGGCTAGCAAAAGTACACACACTCTTTACTTAAGTAGAAATACAAATACTGGGGTGGAGGTGTGGTTAAAAATACGACCTGCACTCAAAAGTACGGATACCTAAAAAAAGGCCATCTTCGAGAAAGAGAAAAAGGGCAGATGCCGAGCACTAGAAGCCATTTTTCTCCGTGACTAACGTCAGAAACATTGAAGACAATCAGACAAAGTTAATGGAGAGCCAAGTGAGAGGCGGGATGCCAAAGCCAGAGGGAAAAAAAACATGTTGACAAGCAGTATGCGAGATGGGACAATACGCTTTGTCTTGCGCTATTATGTCCTCGTCAAGGTCTTTTGTGGAGCTGCCTCGTTCAAGTGTCGGCGTCGTCAAAATCAATAAACAGCCACGGAGTTTGAGTCAGAAAATGTTGTGCACTGAACATTTCCGCAAATTGACTCCATCTATAGTTTATTTTAGACTGCAGAAAAATGTACCATAGTGTCACGCGCACTTCCTGGTAGCAAAAGCCCAAGCTTCTCCAATGGCACCATTAGTAAACAAACCCTTCTCTGTCATTTGACCAAGGCAAAGCTATTCAGAAAACAAGAAAAATGGCCTGAGGGATAATTATAGCCTTCTTCTCTACCACTTTAAATGATGTGGTCCTTCATGATTATTGAAGGACTGGCTAGTTAATGGACTTTTCTGTTGTTTAGATTAATAGCGCTGACATTTGCAAGCAGGCTAACCATTATGTTTTGCTAAGTTACTACAAGACAATGCAACCAAATCATTTATAAAAAAATAACAAAAACAAAAAAAGGGCAGAAGAAATGCCGGAAATTAGCCAGTTCTTAAATTGGACGGCAACCGGGACAAAATTGATGGCAGAAAGTTGAGCAGGATCCACCACAGTGTGAAAAAATGACAAGTGCTAGCCAGTTAGCTAGCTAGCTAGCTAGCGCAAGAAAAAAGGCAGAGGTCCCATACCAGCCAGGATTTACAGTACCGGAAACATGTACGTTTTTCAATGGGTAGGCGTGGAAGAGAGTCTCACCCAGCTTGTCTGTGAAATGCAGGTTTTGTAAACGGCTGTAATAACACTGTGTAAAAAAAAAAGGAAAAAAAAAGCTACTGACGTAGAACAGGAATTATGCGGTGACTCAGCATCACTCACGCGTTTTTTTAGTTGTATATCTTTGAATACATTATTTGCTTTAAAAGCCCTTTCTCCATCTTGTTTTGGGTGTTTATATTGTCACAGAACAGAACAATAGTCTGTGTCAAACAGCTGGCAAAATAGGGAACTATGCTTGGAAAATGGCTGACAGTCAAAGATTTGTGTTAATTAGATTACAAGAGACTGATTTTGAAAAAGGAGTAGCCTAACAGCTCTTGGGACTTGCTTGAAACATGAAGAGTGGTTTATGACATGTGACTTATTCCCACCCCACTGTGCCCTTTACACAATTCCATCTTATTTCCCACGAGCAGCGAACTCACCACGATGAGGTTCCACATGCGAGCCGCCTCGGCCACGATGGTGGAAACGCCGCTGCAGCCGGGCATCAGCACGATCTTGATGGGCTCCGTGTACAGCAGGTCGTACAGCAGCTTGGTGGACTCGCCCGGGTCGCACTGGAAGGACGTCGCAAGAAAAATCACAAGAAGAACAAGTGTGAATGCGCAATGTCTTCCCGCTATATATATATATATTTTTTTTTTTTTACAATGTACAAAAACGTCTGAATTTAGAGTCGTGCACCTTTAGTGTAGCAGCACATTAAGCTACAAAATGAATGGAACTATCCACCTCCCCTCAACTATTCACTGAAAAAAAATACATATTTGCATCTTTTTCTTCTTTTTTTAAAAGTTTTTATTCACATATTTTATTTTCTGTGTTATGTATAGAGCCGAAATAAACTATTATTTTTTTATTTAGTAAATGTTTGTTGTATTTGTGTCATGCCCTAAGATGTTACAAGATGCCGCAACACTTTTTTCTTTTTTCCCCCCTTTTTTAACCAATTCTAACCTTTCCAACATCAATCGGTTGAACTCATTTATATTGCAATTATTGTTTTTTTTTATTTCAAAATAAAAGCCAAATGTTAAAATTTGGGGGGTTTAACCTCTTATCACACCTTTTTTTGGGGGGGTGGGGGGCGTTTCTAACTGTTCTTACATGTATTAAGCTTGTTTCTATTATTATTATTATTATTTCAAAAATTTAAAATAAAAGCACATTTCTAAATGTTTTTTTTCTTTTTCGGATCGATTCTAACATAACAAAATTAAACTGTTCAGCTTATTCCAACCATATATATTTTTTCAAAATGTCAAAATAAAAGCCATCAAATTTCATTTTTTGTCGTTGTTGCACCCACCCTAATTTCGAAAAAAATGTTTAACCATTCATACCGTTATAACTTTAAACTGTTAATCCCTATTGCATATTTTATTTTCAAAACTTCAAAATAAAAGCCCAAAATCTCGATTTAATTTCTTTCCCTCTAATTTCTACATTTGTACCCATTTATACCATTTTAGAATATTCAGCTTATTCGTAATGCAATATATTGTACCCACATTTCACAATCAAAGCTTAAAAAAAACAAAACAACAACTCTAATTTGTAATTTTTTTTGACCGATTAAACCTGTTCCAACTTTATAAACTGTTCACCTTACATTCTTTGCACTTCCATTGCAATTTTTCCTAAACAAGTCTCCTGCAAGTCATTAATGTTAATGTTGCAAGATGACGTTGAAATGATAAAGTGTTTGGGAATCCTTGTTTGTGCCGTATTTATGGGTTAAACCATTAATATAGGCAATTTTAAAAATTCTTACCAGGGGTGTCAATTACTCACGGAGGTTTACTGTATTTTAGTTTGATGCGCTTTCAGTGTAATTGGCAGTATGGCAGGAGCGATCGGTGGCCCGCCGCCTGCCGTCGTCACGCCTAAACTGTCCTGACACGTGTGATGATTCAGCCCCGCAGACGCATCGCAAACACAATAGAAACTCTCCTGACGGGTGTCACAAACAATCAGCGGGCCGTGACGGGGCTCCTAATTCAGGACGTTTGTTTTGCCGCCGCCGCCGATTGTCTCGTTTGAGCTAACGAGTGAAAACACTTGACGTCCTCACATGCGAGTAAAATGCACGACGTGAGGGAGACGTAAAAATAAAATAAAAAAATAAACGAGGCCCAGCTCGTAATTTTCTGACTTTTTGCCGCAGCGTTGACAGCACCCGAGGCAGAAAAGCAAATGAAAGTGCAAATAGTGGCATTATGCACATGCCAGGGTTCGTCATGGCCAAAAAGAAGCACCTGCATCGTCTAATGAGCTGAGGGAAAAACATGCTAATGCTGACTTTTGATTGACATTGATCACCTAAACTAGCTGAAAGGAGCTTAATAATAATTAAAGTGATGAACGGGCCCTCGCACCTCATTTTTCATGTTGGAGCCTTGAAATGATCATCAAATATCTCATCCTCCGCCCACATTTGATGGTGTAAGAAAAAAAAAATTGCTATTCGCATTTAATCTGACAGTATTCATAAATCCTGAAATTCACCCAAAATGGCTGCTTCAACCCAAGATGGCTGACCTCCCATACGTTTTTACCAGGATACACACATGTGCATCGTAGACTTGTGTTATCGGAATTGCTGAGATCACCAAAAAGGTCAACAGAGCCATTCATAATAAAAACTAATGGTTTTAACATTACACATCAGCGCTACAGTTCTCCAATGCTAACAAAATTAGCATCGACTTTGCAGTTTTGATGTCCAACCAGAAGCGGCAATTTTCGCAACGCGAGCGAGACGGCGGGGGTGTCCCCCCCCCCCCCCCCCCTCCAATCAATCAGCAGCGACAATCACTTCCTCCCCACGGGTGGTTTTGCGCGTTAGGAAGGCGCAATCAGCCTGTGTCATTATGTCAACAAAGCTGCAGACTCGCAGCTAGTATACACAATAGTTCATGTAAAATATGGATTTGAAGTATGGATGTCAGAGTGTATGTATAGTGTCTAACATATATGAAGTGAAGTGTCTACATACTTGTGTATACCTACCAGGGTAGGTAAAACTGTACCCTGTCTTAATCTTAAATATGCAACAAATGCTAAGGAACAACAATTCGGTGTCATCGTAACCACATGCACTTTCACATAAAGATGTCTATATGCGCACACTGCAGCCGCATAAACACGTCACAATTCCCTGAGCTATGTCTCCTACGTAGCACTTTGCACTTGAAAAGTTGCTAAGCTACCACTAATAGACTCTAATGATGTTATATATGAAACGGGGGGACAACGAGCATACTTTTTTTTTTCTCCATACATTTTTGTTGTTGTTGAAAAAACATTACTACTAATTGACAAACATACTACTTAGGCTATTATTTGTTTAAAAAAAATATATATACTTTTATTTTTACATTAAAACTTACTTGAAAAATATGACTTTTTCCACAAAAATACAACTTTTCATAAAAAAAATATTTTATTTGACTTATGTATTTATATTAAAAAAAATCACTCTTGTGAGATTATGGCTTGTCTCAAACATCTTTTTTTAATTGATAATAAAACTTTCAACTTCCAATCACAGGAAAACATATAAATGAAATATTAAAATATAAGACCTTTTTTTTTTATATAATAAAATAAATAATAATGACTTTTTACAAATGTTACAAAATAACTTTTCTTGCAAAGAAAATGCCTTTTTTTCAGGAGCGAATACAAATTTTTGAATTACAAACAATTTAAACACAACTTTTTCTGACAGCTTAATTGAAATATATCTTTACATTTACATAATATTATAGCCAGTTTTAAAAACGTGAGACCTTTTCCCAAAAAAATACTTGAAATATGTTTGTTTTTTTCTCAACAAAGTGATGAATACATTTTTGGGCGAAAACTATATTTTAAAAACACATCTTTTAATTGCGAAAAAAGTAGGGTTAAAGTTGAAAATACAACTTACTTTAATTAAAAAAAATACTATGATTAATGAAAAAAACTTTTTTCCCACAAAAAAATGTATAAATCATTTTTTTCACAAAAATATACAACTTTTCCATTAAAAAAGGACTGGCGAATACGCGTATCAAAAAAGTTGGATACTAAAGCTTGGTTTATGCTTTACATCCACGAGGTCCAACAACATCATTTCGCACAACACACCTACGAAATGTTCCACCTATACATGAAAAAACATGGCGGGCGAACAAAAGTAAACATCAGTGCTTTCTACTTCCCGATTCATTGTTGTTTTCATTTACTTATGTAAATGTAGTCGACAGGTCACCCCAAACTTGTTGTCGATAAAGTTTTTTTTTTTTTAGTTATCTACTGTTATTGTATAAAGTGTTGTTCATATACCACAGACGCTCTTCACTGCCCCCTATTGTCTTGGAGAATACCTGCTAACAGTGAAGGCAAGCAACTCCCTGGAGGGGAACGCCTTTCAATCACGGTGCAGCGCGCCTAATTTAACCCTCAATCAATGCGACGTCCCACCTAGCGGATCGGCAACCACTTGGGAAAAAGTGTCTCGCCTGCCAATTAAGACAAAGCTTCGGAAGCACCGCGTCTCACCGCATCCACACGTGGCATCTGCAGCGTCTCGCTGCGTCGCTGTTAATAATTCATCAAAGTTGGCGGTCTGAGCTTTGATGTCACCATGGCAACGGCCAGCGGCTGGAGCGTATATGTGTGTGCGTGTCTCAGCATGTGTGGACGCCCATGTTCATCGTGAGCTGCCGTGGCCTCGATAGCCGGGGAAAGGATACGGGGATCCACCGCGCCGCGCGGGGACTAAACGGCGGGCTTCATGAATATTGCATGCGTGACGCATGCCTGACGCGTCACACTCGAGGACACTAACGTGTTCCCCAACCTTGCGTGCCTGTTTCTATGTGCTGCTGCTCATGCGTGCCATTTTCCATTAGCCCGTCTATGACATTTGGCATTATAAGTTAGCATTAAGCTAGCAGACTTTCATCATTAAAGTTTGGTTGAATTTGTTGATGTTTACATTTACAATGTTTAAGTCTCTATTGTTGGATGTTGTTTGTATGTGTCGCTGTTCCGTCTGTGTTTAATAAGCAGTTGTTTAAAATGACATCTATGCTAATTCACAAGTTTAAAAAAAATTACACGAGAATTGTTTGAATCAAGCATTATGTACAAACAAACAAACAAACAAAATTGTAAAAGCTGTGAGACGAACATTGACACTCAGCCCGTTGTGAGTCACAAAATTATGTGAATGCTGAGAGACGAGTGTTCACACTTGTTGTAGGTCAATGCTGAGTGATGAGCCTTCGATTTGATAGCGTTCGGCGTTCACAAAATATTTTCGACAATCGTAAAAATCAACCGACTTCTATATTTGCCAAGAACAAAATGTGCGTAAATGCTGAGAAATGAGCATTCACGCAAATCCTGTCGTACTTGAATGCTGAGAGACAACAAAATAGATCATGAGAACACTACAGTGAGAATCAAGCATTCGCACAACTATTATGCCGGAAGATCAAATTTGTGATCAGGGCAGAAACGATCATGCTTTCTTTGCTCGGTTCTTCAGATGCACGAGTTTTACTTAATGACTTAATTTCAACTTCCAATTTGACGCTGAGACGCGAGCGTCTTAAAACCCACAAGATGAATATTTGCCCGGTCGTGAGCAACAATCATGATAAGCCGGAAGGGAAATATTGCGGCTAATGAATCCTGGCTAAGGCGCTCATTGCCATGCCAGACACCTCAACTCCACTTTTGCCAATTACAAACGTGGTAAACACGCAAATCCCCTCCACTCTCATACACACACTTCTTTACACAAATTACCAAGTGGCTGGGCGGAGTCAACACACACGCGTGTCATAGTGTGAGTGTATTAGCTTGTGTGTTTTAGTGTATGCGTGTAAATTTGCGTGATTAAGTGTGTTTTTGTGTGCGCGCGCGCGAGCACGTGTTTGTCTCCAACCGTAGGCGACAGCCGTTCAGTCTTCCGATTGCCGTGTAAACTGCGCACGGAAATGTTTTATCTTTATGTTGGTGTGAGTTGCATCTGGCGCACGCGCACATACACGCATGCGCGCACACTTAGCGTTTAGCAACAAAAGGACTGGGAACACACTCACACACACACACACACACACACACACACACACACACACACACACACACACACACACACACACACACACACACGTGCCGCATACGTCTTGATTTGCACGCACATTTTGATTCCTTATGTGCTTTGCTTCAAGAGCAACTCTGTTGCCATGCCAACGCGCGCGCACACACACACACACACACACACACACACACACACACATTCGTATTGCTTTACCAATGCAGAGACGTGCATAAGGGCGCGTCTGTCCTACTCAAAACTGTTGTTGACAGACGCAACCCGCGGCAGCGACCAATTCCACTTCTAGCGACCATTCCACTCGTAGTTGCTCGTGTGACATTTTCAAGTACTGATTGACGGGCGAGGCGCGTTTGCTCTTTTGGCGCGACTAATGAGGAGCTCGGAGGGGTTATCGATCCATCATATCATGGTGAAGTATGACAAATATTTTGACATGTGGCCCTAAAAATTTGTTATCATTGTTGCGCCCATTTTATTGACATCCTGCAGCTTCTGCATTTCGTGAGCCATTCCAACTTCAAAAGATGAATAACAACTGAGTGCACGTAGGAGTTCAAGTGAATGAGCCATTGAGCAAAAGAGCTCATCGTTCCCTTTCCAACTTCAAATTGTTCAACTCATTCAGAAAGTCTTGGCAACTTTTTATCAGTTGCCTAATAAGGACATATTGACCTCCTCTTTCAATATTTCTTGGACACTTCCTGCCCTTTCCAACTTCATTTCAGTTTGGCATTCAGCATTGACACAAAAATGTCTACACTAATTGCATTCTATAGTCTATATTGCAGTCCTATGAACTTCCAAAATAAAAAATAAAATACATAATTCATCAACTTTTAATATTTTAAAAACGATATGTAATTTTTTTAACTAATAGAAAATGACTCAAAAAGATCTCTTTCAAATATTTTCACCCACACCAACAACAAATATATAATCCCCCCACCCCCGCCCACCGCTGTCAGGAAAAAAAGGAATAATTTTGGTTAACAAAAAATAAATACAATTAAAAATTATGCTAACAAATAAATTATAATTAAGCAGAATAAAAATAGATGGATTTAAAAAAATATATATATAAATAAATAAATAAAATAATTTTTGAAAGTTTTTTTATTTTTTTATTTCTAATGCATTTTATTTGTAATAATTCCAAAACAACTCTAAACCATTGCTAGCTATAAAACAATAATGCAATACTGTAGAATCCAGTGTAAAAAAATAATCCCAAATCAAGGGGCGTATTATACCGGGTGCTTCATTGGAAAAGACAATGTTTCATATTGTTTTGACATTTATCAGTACCTAGACAGTACGTCGAGGTTGTAAAAAATTAATAAATAAAAAGAATCACTGATTTATCGCGCATTTCATACACAGCATAACTCAGTATGCTGTATAAAAGTATAACATTTAAAAACAGTTACACTTTATTGGCATGTTTTGAATCATTTTTCATGCATATTAATGTTCACTCTGATGATAAAGAATACCAGCAAATCGGCGGGTATTATACACAAGTACAGAGAGAGAGAGAAAACTCCTTTTTAAGGATGATTTTGTATTATACAAAGGCGGGATTTTATGATAAACCCCAAACGGCCAACGACAACAACAATAGTAGCAACAAACTACTGCTAAATAAATCCCTCAAACAAAAGTAAACGTTATCTGTCAGTGGACTGTGCAGGTGTTGAACTCCCTCAAACATTTGTTCACATGCAACAAAACACTTGAAGCGCGTGCACAAGACACAGATGGAGCGAGAGCGGGACTCACCATGCTGTCGTAATGGATGAGCTCCAGCTCGTAGTCGGGCAGGATGTCGCTACGGTTGTTGACCAGGTCCAGCGCCATCTGAGCGGTGGGCATGCACGCCTGGCCGCCGGGCCAGCCGCCGCTCATGGGGAACAGCGCGCCGATGTACAGCTTCTTCTTGCCTGAGCACGGCCGCGCCGCCAGCAGCAGAAGCCAGAAGAAGAAGAAGACGGTCAGAGAAGGCGCGCGGGATGCGCCACCCATCAGCCGCGGGGGACGCGCGCTCCTCGCCGACATCATTTGGACAACACGTGGAGGATATAGCGACTGGAGAACCAAACGTCAACAATTACATGTTCAAGTCACTTGATCACTAACAATTCACATCTGGATAAAAACAAAATAATTTTTTTTTTTTTAAAGTCAATTTGGCCTCCTTGCTGCTGTGCATCAAAATCCTGAAATGTGGAGACAAGTGTGAGCTTCGCCACTTTTAGGCAAAGAAAAAAAAGAAGGCGCGAATGAGATACCAGGAGCAGAGTGTTGATTGGGAGAAGCTGGAGCCCCCCCCGTTGCCCCCCCCCAAAGAGAGAGAGTGTAGTACCAGTGTGTGTGTGTGTGTGTGTGTGTGTGTGTAATGGTGAGAAGGAGTGGAAATAGCAGCAGAAGGCAGGCAGGCAACATCTCCCCCGCCTGTAAGCCTGTCGTGTTGAAAACAGATGAAAAGATTTGCAGCGGAAGAGGAAGCGGCGTCTGATCCACACTGCATCACTCCCCGGTGTGTGTGTGTGCGTGTGTGCGTGTGTTTGTGTGTGTGCAATATCTGCTGAAAGATTAGCTAATGAGACATACGCCGAGTCCAACTTAACGTTATCACATTTTTCCAAGTGAAACTCGCTGTTTTGGGGGTGGTTTATATTAGAACTGTGCAATATAAAGGGAATATTTTATGCTAACAAACAAATAGAACTTCATACAAAGTGTTGTGAACTAATTTACTGCCGTAGACGTTTATGTCCGTCAAATGGAATCCAACCATCTCATGCCACCCGCGAACATATTTGTCAAGTTTGTTTTACAGATATAATGTTCAGCA
Organism: Leptonotus elevatus; assembly: GCF_054856555.1. Taxonomy (NCBI): domain Eukaryota; kingdom Metazoa; phylum Chordata; class Actinopteri; order Syngnathiformes; family Syngnathidae; genus Leptonotus; species Leptonotus elevatus. The sequence continues at coordinate 18,438,649 of NC_141244.1, forward strand.
AAAATTACGGTTCACATTGAGTACACTAAGGGAATAAAATGCAAAACATATAAGGGCTATTCTTTTACAAATTTAATTACACGCCATATAAATAAAATGTAAAATGCCAGAATTAAATTCACCAATAAACGAGATATTCTCAAATAATGCAAACATCGTCACTAAGGTCAAGGGTGAGCTGAAGCCTATCCATTTTTCACTGATTCTAACAATCATGTTCATGGAATGTGGAAGGTTGCCAGAGTACTTGGAGAGAATCCACATGAGCACGAGGAGAAAATGCAAAGTGCTGAGATCTGAAATCCCGACTGAAGCAGACTTGCTAACAACTAGCTCCATCATGCTGTGTATTTTGTTTTCATCATATTGCAGTGTTATCACAAATACAAATCATTTTTAACCCTTAATTGATGATAATAGATGTTAGGGTTTCTAGTAGAAATCTTTGCGGGACGCCACAAGACTTCCTATCCATCCATTTTCTATAGCGCCAGTCCTCATTAGGGTCCCAAAGCACCACTGTATTTATTTTAACTACACATTATTTATACTTTAGTTCCTAAAAAGAAGACAGCCTATTGCAGTTAAACGTTCTAAAATTGAAAGATATAATATATTTGTATACAGTAGAAAATATTTATTTTATCGGAGATTTTTATTACTGCCAGCAGTTCTTTATGTTTCATTTTAAAATTCCTTGAAGGGGAAGTCAACATTGAACATTTCTTGACAATAATATGTTATATGTGAGACCACTAGTTTAAATATGACATTCAGATTAATATTACATTTGTGGAATAAGAGTTATGAAGCAAAATCCAGCCATTTGTATCCATCTCAAGGGGCGGCCATTTTGCCACTTGCTGATACATATGACATCACAGTTGTCAGGTGCTCAGGCAACGATCAATCACAGCTCCCCTGTTTTCTGAAGCTGAACTGTGATTGGTTGCTACCTGAGACCTGAGCAACTGTGATATCATCTTGAGTCGACAGCAAGTGGCAAAATGGCCGCCTCCTGAGATGGGAAAAAATGGGTGGATTTTGCTACACAACTCCTATTCCACTAACACAATATTAACCAGAATACCATATTTAGACATATTATTGTCAACATACATTTTGGGGTTGACTTCCCCTTTAAAACTGTACTGCAATGTGAACTGGAACGTCACCTTAACACCAAGGTATGTACCCAACTGTGATTTTTGTTGTACCGCCCCTCCCCCCTGACTTCACCCCTACCTCCCTCCATTTCAAAATGGTCTCTTTTGAAAGTGACTCGGCACACCAATTGAGTGAGTGTGATACAAGGATGGCGGGATATCCAAAGTGCCATTATCCGAGTGTCTGTGCTCGGACGCTGTTGTCATCATCTGGCATTTGCCTTCCACCTCCTCGTGCGACCCGTCCGACGCTCCATCAATTATTCAGCGCTGAACTTTATGTGGCTCAACTGGAGCTCGTTCTATGTGTGTGTGTGTGTGTCTGTTTTTAAGACCCCCGTCGAGGTAGATGCGAGAAGAGGACTTTGTTTTAAAGGTTGGAAAGATCTAGAGATTCACACCTCGTACCTGTAGCGGGACAATTCATGTAAAAGGGACTTTTTAATGTCCCCTTTCTTTGATGAAAGTTTTTATGATCAATTATCCTATTGATTAATCCATCGACTACTCGGGGAATTAACCCCCACCCAAGGTTGGTTAAAAGACTGCAAGTCAAAGTGCTGAGCAACTCTAATTGAAGGAAACTAGAAACGTTTTTATAAAATAAATCTGACGTTGTTTAATTGAATACAGATAATTTACTGCTTGTGTTTGTTAAAAAAAAAGTACATGGGAAGAGGACCTTGAAAAAATAATTGCATTTTAAATCGTAATCATAATATTGAGGGGGAAAATGCAATTTGATTATTTTTCAAGGTGGCAATAATCAATCCCTGCAAATTATGATGAAACCGTTGTGGCTGGCAAACCTGCAGCTGTAAATCCAGACCAAAAAGACCCTGGAAACAGTTAAGAACATTGAGTGGAATACTAAAGTAAAATCTCCCACGAGCCATCTGTGTGTACTGACCCTGAGCTGTTACCCTACCAAAAAAAAAAAAACACACAATCCATGATGTTGTTTTTGCATCATCCTGCTAACGAGCAGAGTTGCTCATCGATGCTAGAAGTCTGTTTCCTCAAATAGAAAATGTCCATTTTGCGTCTCGCCGCCACCTCCCGCCCCCGAGTGCGCCACCTCCGCCCACTTCCTGCCACCTCAGCGGGAGAAAGGTTAATACCGTACCCCCGCTCCTGTCTGCCTGTTAGCTTACACTGGTCCAAACACGAGGCACAAATTGATGATTCATTAAAAAATATATAAAAAAATTAACAGAAGTGAATACATTTCCATCTTAAATACTTACTAAAATTGTAAATATGTTCATTGCCTTGCACAATAGAAATAATAACAATGTCTAGAAAAGATCCACAAGATAAAAAAAAAAAATCCACGGCACTTTCAGTAATGCGCAAACACGAGTTACAATGCAATCGCTCCTCGCCCTCTTGCACAATTGAAATAAACAGCAGCACAAGAAATAATCCACAGCATCAAAAAGCAGTCCTATGCACACTTGCACAACGTACATGTCATGTAATCACTCAATCACTCCGCCACCTTGCACAATAGAGATTCACACAACAACTAGAAATAATCCATATAGTCAAAAAGCAGTCAATGACATGCACAGTCATATACTTGTAAGTGCAATGTGTGTGCATGTCAGATAAGCACCACTCATGATAACCGCCACCTTGCACAATAGAAATAAACACAAAAACTAGAAATAATCTACAGTGTGAAAAAAAAGCAGTTCATGGTATACTAGATCACGTGCTTCTTTGCACAACGTACATGTAACACAAATTATCGTTCATTTATTTCCAGTTATTCATGATAGTCACCCCTGGCACAATAGAAATAAACACAAAACTAGAAAAATCTACAGTGTGAAAAAAAGGAGTTCATGGCATATCACATGTTAATTTTCACAACGTACGTGTAACACAATTTATCGTTATTCTATTTCCAGTTTTTCATGATAGCCACTCTTGGCACAATAGAAATAAACACAACAACTAGAAATAATCCATAGAGTAAAAAAACATTCCATGACACGTTTTGTCACACATGTTCATTCAATTAATGCTATCACTCCAGTTTTTCATAATAACTGCCAGCTTGCACAAGAAATAATCCACATGGTCAAAAAACTCCACGGCGCACTTGGTCACATTTGCACATGCAAAGTACGTTTCATATAATTAATGTAATGCAAATATTGCTTGCCAGCTGTTCGTGACAACTGCCACATTGCACAATAGAAATATAAATCACAAATAAGAAAGAATCCACAAAGAATGAGGAACTGCTCCCAAGTTTGTCACATTTCAAATGACGACAACCCCCGTTGTTGATCGTCAGCCTACGCAAGGCAATTAGCGGCAATCTCATGAGGACACCCAATCTTCATCGAGCTGGGGAATGACAATTAGCTTAGTGATGAGCAAACTCAATGGTCCTCATCCTCGCTGCACTTAAGCACCATTTCACAACGCTCCCTGGGGGAGGTACTCAATATCCCTAATATCTACATTGTCATGTATACTGGTGTACATGTATACAAAGTATGAACCCCAATAAAACTTAAATTAAATTATCACTTTTAATAGAAACATCATAATGAATTAATCTTTTTTCATTTTTATTTATTAAAAGTAAGTAGTTTTTTTAAAAGTGTACAAATTATCTCAAAATATTATTTGACTGCTTTAAATGTTTTCATAAAAAAAAATACAATTTGAGGTAGCAAAAAAATCTGTTTAAATGCAAACATAATAAATCAATCAAAATAAATGTTTGACAGCTTTACAGCGAGTATTTGAACTAACTCAATGTCACAAATACTGTTCTTTTCTTTCATGAGAAAAATATTACATTTTACAAAGTGAAGAGTGAATGGGGTATTATTTATAGAAACAGGATAATAAATGTAATAATCTTTAGATTGAATATTTGACATTCCGTCCAAACAACCGCTTTTCATAAAAACAGAATAATAAATTAATTTTAAAATCAATGATAAAATATATATGATTATATAACCATTTAAAAATGTTAATACATCAAATCGTTAAAAAAAATAAAAGAAAAAAGTATTATAAGTTGACAGCTTTTTCTCTCTCTCTCTCTCTCTCTCTCTCTCTCTCTCTCTCTCTCTCTCTCTCTCTCCTCTCTCTCTCTTATTTTTATTTTTTTTGAATACGCGTTTGAGTTTTTTTACATAAAACGCTTTAAATAAAATGTTGTCTTAACAGACGTCAGCTGTATGCTTTTATTTTTAAAACCCACACTGCTCCCTAGCGGACGAGTTAGCAAGGCGTTTAAGAGAACTCTGCTGCTCTCTTGTGGTCAATTAACAACCTTACAGCTCCAAGGCTTACTGGACTGTGTGTGTCGGCTGGTGGTGCACTGTGCAGTAAATAAACAATATTATGTGGCGATGTGTTAACTGGCAAGAGGAGGGTCCACGCTAAGTGGCACGTACATCACATGCTTCAACACGTTCTTTTGCGCGGGCGCCTTTTTGGACTTATGTTGACGTTCTGTTGATCTTGAGCCTTTGACATGACAGTTGTCATGAACAATATTAATTAGTTATAATGAAAAATGTCTTACCTGTGTTGTTTTTGTCATCTTCGGAAGGCAGTAACATAAAAAAAGAAAAAAAGATATATATATTTTAATGCAAGGACAACAATGCAATGACAGGTTGACAGTTAGGGTGACATTTTGGTAACTTTACCTATTCAAAAGAATCAACTTTAAATAGCTTTTTAAAATATATATGTATATATATATACCTGTAAATATATTTTTGGAGAGAGAGATAGAGAGAGAGAGACAGAGACAGAGACATAGAGACGATAGGGAGAGAAAGAGAGACAGAGACAGAAAGAGAGAGAGAGAGACAGAGACAGACACAAAGAGAGAGAGAGAGAGAGAGAGAGAGAGAATGTGACGATTCTGATGTGAGTTGGAAATAAAACGGACTTCATTTCAATGTTGACAAATATCAAAACAGAAAAATACAATTTAAAATAACTATATTGCAGAGTGCAACTGCAGTGCATTTATTATCCACTAGATGTCAGCAACAGTGTGATTGTGTCCATGCTGACTCACATCCACACAGTAAATACTCAATATCAAATTCACCACCACACTTTATTTTTATTTTTATTTTTATTTTTATTTTTTTTACAATTGATGGTGGTCACCACAAGTCAGACTGTGACTCATAAATCCTTGAATAATTCACACCAAGCTTTCAAAAGACCCAAATATAGAACATGAGAACTCTACACAATGTTTCCAAATTGTTAGGGATTACGCAACCTACTTTCACATTGTCAGAGAGCTTTTTTTTTTTAATCCAAAGATTCCCATAGCAACTTTAATGGTTGCCACGGCAACGCTGATAACCAGCTGGCAAGCTGTGCCTTTTCTTCTTTTCTTTTTTTCACCAAATCCTCATTCACTTGCAGTCATGTGAGCAAATATTGATACTTCAATGTGGCAGATGGAGGATTTACGCTCCAGGTTCATGTGTGACACTTAGCTAACGTTATAATTGTAGACGTGCAGTATATACAGAGAGCTGGTGGACAACTATGTGCACTTGTACAGCTGAAATCATGTGGTCTGCAACACGAGCAGAGGAGCTAGTTGTGGACTCTAAGAACCAGGACCACCACTCAGCCTATCACTAGTGCAGAAGTCCAAGTACTTGGACAGCTAGGCTTGAATATTAGGCCGTAATAGTGCACCGTCATGCAAGTGACATCATGGGACAGAAGAGATCACTGCACAAACCTCTCTCCAACTTGAACAATCATTAATATCCTTTCCACGACACTCTGCGGTAACAAAGGAGCTCTTTCTCAAACCGACTTATTCAGCTTCACTGCCAGAAACAACAGTTTTGATCATTTTTTTTTATACCGTTCACGATTCACTTATGTAACAATTCCCCACTGGGTGTGAGGGAAATGCTCTTGAACAGTTTGCAATAATGGAGACAGATTTCATATTTACAATCAATATTATGCAGACTGTTTACACCATTTATATTAATGACTCCTTAACTGTAATTCTGTTCATGCTGACGTCAATGTGCAATAACATCCATAAATGCTACGCGCAGTTGTTTGTATGTCAAAAAAATTATAGATTTCCCATCATGAATTAAGGTAGTAACACACGCAAAAATGTGCGTGAAAAATGCTGTGAAAATGTTCCAGTTGCTCTGTATTTGATTTCCGTTTGCTTTGGTGCGTGCGTGGTGTTACTCACAGAGGCAGATGGGCTTGGGAGCGTCCCATTTTCCCAGTTTGGTGCAGTGGCTGACGTTACGGCCCTCCAGTATGAAGCCACCGTGGCAGCGGTAGTGCAGAACCGAGCCCTCAACCGGGGGGCCCGGGGGTCTCACAGTCACCTGGCCGTTCTCCAGAGACGTCCACACACGAGGACACAGCAATACTGGCAGAGAAGACACGTGTGTTAGCATCACACAGCTAAAGATGCTAAGAAGTCAAGATATAAAATGTCACTATATGAGGGCATGTAATATTAGTTGTCTAAATGCGTAAGCCTGTTAGCTTTTTTTTAGCTGTGAAGCAGCAATAGCTACATTGTGTTAATCTTAATTAATTTAAAAAAAAATACTGCAATGTTTTAGCTTAAGTCACTAAAAATATAACTATTGTGGACATTTCTCTATGTCTAAAAGTGAAACGAGTCGCAAAGTCAAAGTAAAGGTCGAGGAGAGGTTATTGTTATCACGTTCGAATGACGGTTGTTAAAAGGTTTCTATTTATGACTGTCAAGTGACAGAAACTACACATGGTTGTCTTAACATTTTTCCATTACACCATCTACCTAACTAGCTAGCAGCAATAGCATTAATTTTGCCCAATTTTAGCTTTAGTCGCCTCACAAACATGTGAATGTTTGAATGTGTGTTAATGTTAGACCTGTAGGCTTGAATGTTAGCTTAAATGCTAATGGTACCTACCAGTAAAGGTTCACACACTTAATGTGACTGCTTTGTTGATGTTAAGCATAAAGATCAGCCACATTCAAATCACATCATATAAAAATAGAATTTATTACTATTTACCATTTGAATTAGCATCGTTAGCTCTTCCTGTGCTGTCAACAACAAAAGTCACACCAGATAACGTTAGTTAAGTTAGCACGCAAAGCTAAAAGGCTAACATTGATGCCACAGCACACAGTAATAAATATAATTGTTGTAAAATTATTTCCCAAAGGAATCAAACTAAAAAAAAAAGAAGTCTTCTTTGAGCCTTATAGCATGACAGGCACATTTTATTATCATATTTGGAACATTTTAATGTCTGTATGCTTTAAGTTTTTGTCTGGTTTATTTGAAACTGGCAGCAGGGGTTCTCTCTTTTTGCTTTTGCTTTTTTTTTATGAATCATTTCGATATGCTGTGTGCGTGCGTGCGTGCCGTTCCCCTCCGGCATGTAAACACATTGACTGTTAAAGTCATCTAATCCTCAGCTTTATGCTTTTTGCACAAAGAGGCATTACTTGAATGTAATGGACTCGAGGGAAGGTCTTATTAGAAACATAAAAGAATAGAAATCAAAGATGAATTTCATCGCATCACTGCATCCAAAACATGACCTGAATAGAAATTTCACACTGGCTTCTGTTTTCTCACAAAACTAGGCGGAAGACTCTGTCTATTTTTTACCACCTTCAAGGATGTTTTTGATCCAGTTTTTTATTTTTTTTATTTTGGAGAAACTGATGTCAGCGGCTTTTTATTTTTACTACTGAGTGACTTTTGGCGGTTCGTGATGGGGACATGGTTCACTTCCTGTTCGATTTCCTGCATGGGTCTTTGAGACCCTTTCATGTCCACTCAATTTCGTATTTTTGTATTTGTGTACGAGCCCAAGGAATACCCTGAAATGACTGCTTCAAACCAAAGTGGAACTTTTTCATGTTTCCTTTCACCACAAATGTGCCGACCAAGTTTTATGTCGATTGGTTCAAGCCGAAACTAGAAGAAACCCATTGCAGTTTGCATCCTAATACCCAAATACAAATAAAGACTCGAGCACTCACGGCAGCTGCTGTGCTGCGTCATGTCCGTCCACGTGCCGTTGGGCAAACATTTCCTGACTTTAGGCCCGACGATCACGCGGTTCCCACGGCAGATGTACTCAATCTCGTAATCCACAGGCAAGATCTGAACACTGCGGATCTGCAAAGGCATAGCGAGGAGAATTACATGGGGATCCCTGATGCGTTCAAGTCCTCCCGAGACAGTGCCATATGGCGGCCACCAGAAAAGAAAAAAAAAAGAACATTGCAGAGTTGTTTTTGTGTGACCAGAATTTCAACGACACTAAAAGTCAATAGTGTGAAGAGATCTTTTTTTCTAATAAGCCTTCTCCGCCTCCATTTAAAAAAGAAGCTCTGTCGCCTCTTCATCCATCCATTTTCTATACTGCATTAGGGATGCAGGTGAACTGAAGCCTATCCCAGATGACAGGCGAGAAGCGGGGTACTGGGCTGGTCGCCCGGCAATCGCAGATTGATTTGTTTTTACCTTTTTTTTATTTTTTATTTCATTTAATTGATATCGCCGCCACCGTGGCTGACTCTGTGTGCCCTGCGATTGGCTGGCAACCAGTTCAGGGTGTACCCTGCCTGTTGCCCAAAGCCAGCTGGGATAGGCTCCAGCACCCCGCAATCCTTGTGAGGAATAAGGTTGTCACGAAGATGAATGGATAATTGATAACAATTTGGATTTGATTAATTTCATTGTTGTTTTTTCTCTCTGTGAGTGACCTCCATGAAAAAAAGCTATATAAACAAAAGATATTTAGGCATACTTGTTAACTACTAGTTCCCTTTGCAACCTGCGCGTACTCATCATGTTGCAGTATTATCACAGATACAAATCATCATCCTTAAACCCCCAAATTGGTCATTGTTATCCCAACCCAAGGTTATTTTGGTTAATGATAACAAAAAAAAACTCAAACTAAAATTCAAAAACAATTTTACTAACGAAATAAAATAAAAACAAAAATGCTTTTTTAAAGAAAAATGAAAACTAAGAATAATTTTTGTGAAAATGTCCTTCGTTTTAGTCTTTGGTAATTAATTTAATACATGCGCCTTCGGGGATGATTTTAGATGTGATTTTAAGCCTATTTATTTCAATATTAACCGGAATAAAGTGATGTCATCGAGCAGCAGCCAATAGAAAAGCACCTTCAGATGATGTCGCTCCTAAGCGACAAATTTGCCTGCTTGACTTTTGCCTTCAATGGCTCGATTCGCCTGCTTCTTCATTTAACTCAGCCGAAATGCAACACTAACTAAAAAATATGTTACTTTTTTCATTTTCATTAAATATTGCGCACAACTAATACTGAAACTAACTTAAAACTAACCTAAAACTAAGCATTTAAAATAAAATAAAAACTAAAACTAACAGAACCACCCCCAAAAAAACTAATTAAAGCTAACTACATTTAAAAAAACAAAACTCAAAACGAAATAAAAACTAACTAAAAGGAAAATTCCCAAACTATAATAACCCTGTTCCAACCTCAGGGTTTTCTAGTAGTGATCCTTGTGGGACACCGCTATTTAAAAAAATAATAAGAAGAAGAATTTGCGAACATCTATGAAAATTCCCTTTTGATTTATCCTAATAGAACATTTTTGTGTCATTTTTTCATGGAGAAAAATCCATATAATCCATTTCAAATAATAAGCCTGTAAAAAAATAAAAAATAAAAAATAAAAAAGCGTAGTAATGATTTCTGGATGCACAGTGTCCATACAGTATGCCAGAATGCTATTATTATTTTTATTTACTGATTATCAGTGATTCTTCTATCAAAACTTTCATCCTGATATTTAAATGAATACTTGACTTATTAGGCTAAAAAGTTAATACTTTATCCAGAATTAATTTGATAACATCGTTATTTTCACTTGCAGTTAATACCTTTAAAAACTCATTTTTACACTTGCTGTTGATTGAAGATGATATCACCTGTGCTGAGGAAGTAGGTAACGACCAATCATGGCTCACCTGTTTTCTGTGTCTGGTCAGCAAACTGAGCCATGATTGGTTGTTGCCTGCTTCCGAGTTCAAACCAGGAAGTGTGTACGGGAAATTCCCCGACTTCACGACGGACTATAATGTGACGTCACTCTACAATTAAAAACACAGACCGTGAATTGGTAAACACAATTTATTCGAGTATAAAACTAGAAAGCTTTCTTCATTCATAAATATTCGACATAACTCCACGTAACACAACGTACGTGACAGTATGCCGCTATCTCTCCCTGCATGAAATTATACCGTGAACTACTAAACTGTATGAAATGCTTATTAAATAAGATATATTTTTTTTAAACAATAAATAAAGCAAAATCGCGAGATGGCAACTTTTCTGGACAATTTATCACGGTCCGCCATTTTCGTTGTTCACTTAAGTCTCGAACGCTTAATTCTGGACAAATGATTAACCTTTTCCTGCTGAAAATGGCTCAATGAGTCAAGTATCACTTTGATGCCCTACCCTTTGTTCAACTTAACAACTTTTTTTTCCAGTGTTATATTGTGTAGTATAAAACAAGCGCATCCTGTATTTTTGATTGTATTTATAAGCACCTGCTCTTGTGTCAGGCCTCTGTAGCGGATGCCTCCATCCCTCGGAGGCCGGATGATGGCACAGCCTAGGAAAGGGAGAGGCGGGAAAATAAAAATAAAAGAATCAGAGAAGAAAAAGGCCTTCCTCGGATGATGTTGATATATCACAGCAAACATGGCACATGATGCGCGCCCAATTATCTGACAAATCGCACTCTCGACGGACTTCATTCCTTCCCATCATCCCACACACAGTCGTGCGCGCACACACTCACGCACACAAATTACCTTCAGTTGATGAATTATGTATGGGCACAACAAGAGATGGTAGAATGTGGAGAACCAGCAGAAACAAAAGCGCCGCCATGACTCCACCTAAAAGAAAAAAACAGAGGATGAGTGGCCAAATACTGCTCATTTATACTGTAATTTTTTTTTTATTAATTTGCAGTTCTAAAACTGTTTTCACTGTGTCCACGGAAGACTTTTTTTTTAATTGTGAGGCAAAATCAAGTTAATCTAGTTTTGTTCTCTTGCTATCTAGTACTCAAAAACTAAAACTAGAGCCGTTTTCCCTAAAGTCCCTAAAGTGTACCTGAATTTCTAGTTCGAGCACGAGGAAGTTCTTAGTCTTTTCCGTTTTGTTGTTGGTGTTCCAAGAGGTTGTAACACTCCGGGAGTCTTTTGTTTTCCTCATCTTTCTTCAGTTGCAGCGTTTGCAGTAGGGGTGTGGCAAAAAATCGATTCTTATAAGAATCGCGATTCTCATTTAGTACGATTCAGAATCGATTTTAAATGTCCCAAAATCTATTTTATTTAAATTGTGTTATTTTTATTTTATTATGTTTGTGTGTGCCTTTATTGGGAGCGCTGTTCATGTTGTACCCGGTTTGGCCACTGAGGGGCAGTGTGGTTCCACGCGGTCTGATACACTGTTAAATTGTAGCCACATTAGAGAGTAGAAGGAAAAAGTCACGATCAAGTTATTCCAATAATAGTTTTTTTTTTGCAGCCGTTCTTTTGAGTGACAAAAGTGCCGCGAGTATAGCGCTAATTAGCATTAGCGAGTCAGACTGGTGTAAATCATTACGATTCCTTGAACATCTATAAATTGAAGCAAAAATCATTGTCAATCAAATCCTTTTGAACCAAAAATCGCTCTTAATCGAAAATCGATTCTGAATCAAATCGCACACCCAAAAATCGGAATCGAATCGTGAGACATTCAAAGATTCCCACCCCTAGTTTGTAGTGTTTCACAATCCGGTGATGCTATAGAGTTACTACTAATACTGGTCTCAGTGGTCCTATAGGACTATAAAGAGTATTCTCACTGTAACCAGAACTTCAATACCTGAGTTCCTTCTAAGTGCTGGGGTGTCCAAACTATGGCCCGGGGACCATTTGCGGCCCACCATCTATTTTTCAGCGACATATACTAAAAATGACATTTTATGACTAAAATAATAACACAATTTATTTTCAAAACACAATGGGGAAGCAGAAATTGTTTATTCCACTTTCTGCTCTACGTCAAGGTCCAATTTATGAAGAACATGGATGGATGGACATTAATGATCCTCAAGTAACTGTTTTAATAATGGTCAGCTTACGACAGTTTGCTCTTGTTTTGTTTTCAGTGCAGGGATGGTTTTAGTCTAGTGGGATACAGGGCCAAATGGCCATCCCCCCCCCCCCCCCACCAAAAAAAACCCTGAAAGTTATTTAATTATTTATTGAGTTGTTTTTAAGCAGTTTATAAAATTTACCAAAAAAACATAAATATATAATTGCTTGCTTGATTTATTTTAGCATGTTTATTAAACTAAAGTCAAAGAGTTTTAAAGTAGCCCTTGGATCCATCCATTTTTCTGTATGCGGCCCTCAAACAAAAATGTTTGGTGATGTTTCTAATCAGCAGTGTTTTCTATGTTCCTAGCTTCCCTGCATTCCTGTCACGATCCAATACAACTTCCAGTGTTGGCACCTGAATTGGCACAAAGTACAAATGCTAAGCTATGCTAACCAGTTAAAAAGTCCAAAGACTTGAATCGACACAGTAGTCCCCACGAGAATACTGAAACACGTACAAACACAACAAAGACACTAAATATAGCTGCTCATTTGCACTTTGGAATAATAATAATAATAATAATAACTTTGCATGCATAGGCCTACAGTAAAATATGCGATCTAGTGTGGGAGCGCGATTTATATTATATAACACTGTTTATTGTGTGTCTCTGCCTAAAAAGTGAAGAAGCACACCTCCGTGCCGTAGACAGATGGCGGCGAGGTTTGCCGGCCGGTGGAAGACAGACTAACACTGCTGGAAGCCGACAATATTTTTAGACTAGTGCTGACAAGGAGGCGTGCAGGAAGTAGACATTACCCCATTCGGAGAGGGTTGGGTGGGGAGTGACGGCAGGACGGGATGGAGAGCATGAGAGAGAATGGGCCGGCCCACCGGGAGTCATTAATAGCAGCACATCACACACCGGGCCAGATGAAAGCCTAGTGCACGTATGTGCGTGCGTGCGTGCGTGCGTGCGTGCGTGCGTGTCAACTGGCCTCAAGCTTGAAATGAAATTAAAGCTTGAGAAGCGTGGACAACGCCCCCGACTCTGCTCCACAACACTGCAGGCCGCGTACATGCTTTCCCATCCCCTTGTTGAAATATTCAAACTGTTATGCAAACCTTCTTCAACTCACATTTTTAATCCCTGCCCCGAACCAGGAAGTAGCCCGCTAACTGACTCAAATATCGCCTCGTTGGATTTACACACCCCTTGAATCATAATTTGACTGCCATCATCCGCCATGATCCAGAAAATAAACTGATAATTGACTGTGTCCCATTTTCACCCACAAAGCGTTTGAGGCAAATGTAAACAACAAAGATGGCTGATTGCGATAAGATGTTTGTTGTTCAGCTCATTTCAGTTATTCCTAATCACGTGTCATGTGAACAAATGCATTGTATTTACATTTGCCTCGAACGCTTTGAGGTCTGATTCGGGACTGACACAATCTGAGTGGGATCAATCTAATTTCCCACTTTCCTCAAATATCAGAAATGCCCGCATGTTCATCAATACACCAGATAAGATGTTGATATCGTCATTGATTGATATTGTGATGCATCAAAATCGGTATCTGTAATTTACACTAGTAGCCTATCAATCAAATATACAGTATACCCCAAGTAACTTTTGACTCTTTACGATACTCGGAATCACCGGAAGCTGAGCAGGGAAGGGTCGGTTTGGCTTGGTTTGGCTTGGCTTGGCTTGGCTTGGCTTGGCTTGGCTTGGCTTGGCTTGGCTCCGCATACCTGCCGGAAGCAGAAGTGGCGTGATCCACGCAAATGGCACGTTCATGTCAGCTCGGAGAAGCATCGTAAATGTGCGCGCGAGGGGTCACGCGGAGGGGGTGTCGCCACAGAAAATCTCCTGGACCGGTCACGAACGGAACCTAGACGTTCTCGTTTGTCATAAGCGTTGACTGTGCGTAAACGCATCAATGTCGCTGGGACCGAATATTGACGGTGCGCAAAGCGATGGAGATGGTACGTAAACGCATCATTCTGCTGCGGATCAACCGAAGCGGACCATGTCAAATAAACACCCTACACACATAATGGCACGCGCTCGCCATGCAAAGTGTACTTACCTTGACTTTCAAATGGCAAATAAGAATACAAAAATGTAACTATATCGTCCAAATGTGCATTTTTGTTCCTCTTCTTCTATGGCTTCTATGGCTTCACGCCGCTATTTATTTGAGCGGGCGTGCACAAATGAGACGTTGGCACTCACATAAAAGCGAAACGACACAAAAAAAAAGATGGATTGCTACAAAATAAATGACAGACATGCACTATATACAACGACGAAGCTGTAGAAGCCTCCTCCTCCTCCCTCCCTTACAATCTGGAGCTAATTCCCTGCCAAACGTCATCAGGATGACGCACGCATGCGCACAAATCACTCCTGATGCTTAGGTCTAGCCTCCATCTTAAGACAAGTACGGTTCATGTTTTGGGGGCTTGGGTTCGAGGTGCTGGGGGTTATAATGACGAGACGAGGAGGACAAGGCTCGGATGAAGGGGCAGGCTGGACAACACGGCGCAGCGGTGTTAAAGACAAGCCTTTTTGTAAAAGACCACCGGATAAAGCCGCAATGCATGGATTACTGTACTGTATTGTAACCACAACATTAGTGTCGCTAATATTCACAAATCACAAAAGTTCCGTTTAACGTTTAAGTCCAGTATGCATTAATCTTTTTTTTTAAAGTTTGTTTTAAAAATTTTGATACAAATTTGTGTCAAGGTCAAAATTACATAATATTGCATTACTAAATATTAATTGTACTCATGTCATCGGTTTTCCTGTTCAATTCGTGACTCTTTCAACCTTTTCCATCATTTCATCTTTCACTCATTCCTGCCTGTATTTTTTTTAATTTATAATTCCACACTATTTCATTGGTCTCTTTTCCAACCCTTTTTGCTTTTGTGTATTCGGGGCTTTTCTTTATATTCATCCTATTCTTTTAACTCCTCTTCTTTAACCTACTCACATCTTTTTCATCTATTGGTCATTTCCATCCCTTTCTTCTGTTCAAGGCTTTTGCATCATTTTCTTTCTATTCCGGGCTTTGCGCTCATATTTCTATAAATGGCTAGTTGCAGCCAGACAGGAAGAGTTTCTTCCTCCTCCACGCGCTTTGCCATTCCTTCACCCCCCCCCCCCCACCCATCCGACAGCAACCTGCACGTACATGTCAATATGCACAACTTTATTTTTGTCATGTAATTTGATGTTGATGAAGTCCTTGGTGAAGGTTAGTAGAGGGATTAAGGTGAGGATTTTCTGTATAACTCACAAGAGTCAAATGTCCATCAATATTTACCCATTTTTGTTCATTATATACATAATTATTACATGTACAAACCACACACACAAAAAAAAAAAGACATAAAAGAGCATGTTAAAAAAAAAAAATTAAATTTAAAATGCCTTGTTTTAGTTGGGTATGAACATCATGGATGGACCAAAGGATTAAAATAATAATAATGGAGGATTCCAAAGAATTTCGATTTTTATTCTGAATTTAAAGTAAACAATTTTGAGACAAAACAATTGTCTTGGGCTTATCCTACTGGAAATATTTAGAGACGAACAATTTGACAATTCCAATTTTGACATCTTTGACTCGATGTCAAAAGTCAATCATTACATTACTTTCGCCAAAATCTAAAAACATAATTAGAATTTATAAAATTCTGACGTGTTAAAATCATACCACAAATTTGTCAAAATGTTTTGAATCAATTCTTGTAATATTCATGCTTTAGTCTACAAATTATTCTGGATTTGGAAAATTCTTACAGAACTGAGTATCAAGAATCAGAGACGGGTTAAAAAAAATGGGAGATTCTATTACAGAATTAAAATTTTCCATCTTTGACTAAAACATCAAAAGTTGAGATCTTTTACACGTTCCTGAATTTTTGCAATTCTATTTAATTTAATGTCAAAATTCATGATCACTCATTTCTGAGTACGGTATGATGTTCCTTCAAATGTTGGATTCAAATGCCAAATTCTAAGTTCTTCCACAAGCCATTAGTTGTTTACCTTAGTCAAGCTTTGTTCTTACATCTTCGTATCAGAAATTCAAGAATTTTGACTGAGTATTAATTTGAATTTTCACATCAATTTAAAAAATCACAGGAACTGGAATCAAAGGAACTGGAATCCTGCCCCACAAAAAACTGCAAATGTGATTTGGACTGCTTTATGACAGCCATCACTTTGACCTTTCCCAATCAGTTACAAACCCCGAAGTTGATTTGAACATATACGTGTGATTGCGTCTGTTGAGGCAGAAGCTGCAAAACAAGCAAAAAGTTTTGTCTGTGGAGACAAAAAAAAAAAAGAAAAGAAAAAAAGAGGCTACCTGATTAAAAAAATCTGTCATCGGTGTGAGCACAAAGACGACGCTGTGCGCTGGTCCTCATGAGAAATGTGGTCTTTCTAAAACACTACCACTTTTGTCCATATGGTGCCGCCATAATCAACGAAAACTGAAAGCTCCTTGGTGTTGCTTTAATTTTGTTTACGAATCATTCACCTGCAGAATGGTTACGTTTTCCCGGTTGACAAAAATGCACAAATGTGATCTTCTGTACATGCGCGTTAAAAAATACATAGCTATGCTAGTGTTCAAACGTCTAATTGTTGTGCGGCAAGGTAGTTTATAAAAAATAAAATAAAAAAAGCTGTGCGTTTAGATTAATTCACTCATTCCCATCTCACTTATATAGCATTTTTTCATATATATATATATACACACATATATATATATATATATATATATACACACATATATATATATATATATACATAGAGAGGACCTAGATAAGCATTTGTAGAGGAACTATCTAGCGACGAGGTAGTAAGAATTGAAATAATAATTCCGAACCCAGTCGCCACCATTTCCAATGCCCTTTTCACTAGATAGGACTTTTTTTATACAATAGACTACAACGTTGACTCATCAAATTCAAATACCCGACAGCCAAGGTCGTTTCTGTAAACAAAATGGAAATACCGACCTCGGGGCATTTCGTTGAAGGAAAAAAAATCACGAGCATCGTCATGTAGCGTGTTTAACACCATCAGTGCTCACATCTCAGCCGGGATAAAAAACAAAACAGCAGCAACATTTTAAACATGTGCAGCATCAAGGGATGTCGATACGCAAAATATGAAAATGGGAGGTTTGAGGTGGGTGGGGGTGCACGACACACATCTCACTGCATTACACATCAACAACTATTAATCCCGCCTTCCTTCATGCTAAACCAAGCATTATTATAACTAACGTGCAATGCTAATGGGTTCCCTTAGAGGAGTGCATGTCCACATTGAAACTAGCTTATGATGCCAACTAGCACTTTTCCCTCAAGAGTTAATGTAGCAGGTAGTAAAATGCTAAAGGATTACTGGCAGGTTACCCACCAGGAGTGAATGAAAACTAGGTAGAACATGTATCATAGATTCGAACGAGCTTACAGTGCTAACTGACGCCTGTCCTTTCCACCTGAAAGGGGTTCATTAGAAATCCCTAAATAGGAGTGATTTTGAAGCAGGAAGGAGTGAATGATTGCAAATACTAATACTCCACAATCACTATAGGGACTTTTATGTAGTGGACAATATAGCAAAATGGCCACCTCACTATGCAGTGGCTAGGGAGTGTTTCCCAACACAGCCTCACTGAACACAAGTGGGCTCATTTACCCGTCGGCAGCCATGTTTGTAGTTTTACTTCTAGAAGTTGTACTACAAGCTGAAGCTGCGGTGGTGCTGCTTTGAGAACTCCTGTTGGCGCTGGCGGGCGCTAACGTGGCCCAGCTTGTCCCGCCGCTCTACCGCCCGGTTCTGGTCCCGTTCGCTCTCCTCGCCCGTCACGCTGCCGGCGTCGCTAAGGTCGCCCAGGTGCTCCACCGAGTCGTACTTCTCCAGGTCCGAGGCGATGGTCTGCAGGCTGAAGACGGACAGAGAGTCCGAGCCGGCCCGCTCGCGCTCCTTGTCCGGGTCCGGGCCGGCGCCCCCGCAGGCTCTGCCCTCCTTGTAGGCGTCCGACTCGGCCCCCACGGGTGGGCTGCGCCCGCCGGGCACGGGAGTGTCGCGGCCCCTCTGAGCGTGGATTTGCTCGCTGATCTGCTCCAGGTTCCTCAGAGCGATGGAGTAGCGAGCCTTCACTTTGGACACGTGCTGCTCCAGCTGGACTACTTTGGTCTTGTGCTCCTGGGACACACACACACATAAACAGGATAAACATACTTATGACAAACACAAAATAAATGGATGTTTTTTGAAGACTTTTGAAAGATTGCTTAAAGATATTCTAATGCCAATAAAGTTTTTAGATTCACTGATCAATCTCCGGGAACCCTGGCGAGCTCCTTAGAGCAAAAGTCTGATTCACCTCGAGGATGTGGTTGAAATGTGCCTTGAGCTCAAAGTAAGGCTTCGACTTAAGGATGGCTCTCCTCAGTGACTTCTGAAGTGTCTGCACACGAGCCTCAGCCTCTTGACAGGCGTGAGTGACACGCATGTGCTCGCGCTCGCTGCGGAGACGCTCCTCCTCAGCCTCGTTCACCTGCAACACACACACACACACACACACGCACACACACACACACACGAGGCCATCAGAAAGGCACACAAAATTCTCCTAGCAACTTGTGTGCGCTGTCACCTTGGAGGTTGCGTGGTTGAGCATCTCCTGCCAGGTTGGGTCCAGGGTGTTCTTTCCGTCCGCCATGAGGCCCTGCTCGGCCACGTACACCATCTCCCTGGCCGCCGTGTGCATGGAAACGGCGCGCTCGTAGCTCAGTGCCGCCTTCTGGGTCTCCTGCTGAGCCTGCACAGGGACCGCCGCACAAATATTGTTATACCCGGCCGACACACGGGGACCACCACATCCACATGATCAAACATGACTTATTCCAATTGGCCAATTCGCAATGCTTGTAGATGTGATACTTTTGGATGGCATAATTTAAGTAAACACTGTGGTAGTTACATGTTATTTAGAGTCTTAGTTTGATCATCCCCAAAAAAATTTTGACCTGCATCTTAGCTGAGTAGACAACAGCGCTTTTAATTTCAGTGACAACAGAACACACGTCTGAGCCGTTAAACAACAAATACACACGCAGACTGACTAATAGTATAGATTTTGTGCAGATTTTTTTATTTAACAAATTGTGACTTTTGAGGTTTCAGCCTGATAGGCAACTCCTAACAATAAAAAAATGAGAAAACGTGATTTTTTTTCTTGTGCCAACCTCCTTGGCCAGCCGCCGGGCCTCGTAGTAGGGCCTGGCCTTCTCGATGCAGCCGCCCAGTTGGGAGCTGTGAGCGTTGAGCTTGCGAGCAGACTCTGTGAGAATCTTGCGGTATCCCGACCGGGCATCCTGGATGGCAGAAGAAGCATCAGACACAGAAGATTAGATTCTTCTGAAGTGGAGCCCATGATTGGATTTTGCACTGGAGTGCGACGGGAAGCACTCCAGCATGTCCAAACTATTAGCATCCAACGCAAAGCTCTCCGGTTTCACTGCTGCAATAAATGGAATGAGCATATTGATTAGCGCCGTCTGGGAAGATGGAGCGGGTGTTTTAGCAGCAGGATTGCATGGAAATTTAATTCAAAAAAAGGAACTAAAGACTCAAACATTGTTGTCAACTTACATCTAATTCCAGCTCCAGCCTGTTTATTTCTGCGCTGGCTTCGTTTAGGTGCTCCAACTCCTCCTGAGGGGGGGGACAATAACAATAATATGAAGATTTTCTGTCAAGCCTGAAGCCATACATTTTTTTAAAAAAATAAGTCATTATCTTGAAAAAAAAATTGACAGTTGTAAGATTGCGAGTCATGTTTTTAAGGCAAAGTTGTATATAATTTTGACAAAAATATCTTACATGAGTGTATTAGTATTTTTTTCAAGAAAAGTCTTATCTTTTTAGGAAACAAGGTATTATTTTTATTACTATATTTATTAATTTATCTGTATTTATTTCTGGATAATGTAGTATTTCTATTCTGGGAGATGAAAAATAATTTTTTTTGTAGATTTTCAAAAGAACAAAGTTTTCTAACTTTGAGAAAAAAAAGATGCGAGCTGACAAAAGATGTGATCTATTCTATCCATCTAGTCTTATTTCTTCAGATTCTTTTAAGGGAATTTTTTTTTTGTTAATATGTTTTATTCTTTTCTAGAAAAAAATAGTGATTCTTTGGAAAAAAATAAGCTGTATATTTGGGAAAAATAAGTCAAAATGTTACAATAAAATCGTATTCTTTCCAGATAAATAGTTGTATTATGGCAATAATTGATCATATTCTAAGAGGGTTTTATTTATTTTTATTTTTAATTTAACCAGAAAGGTAATAAAAAGTCTACCATGACAAATTTGGTATTTGTCCTCAAAACTGAGCATTATCATTGCAAATAAGGAATATGTGTATAGGAAAGTTATGTAAGTGTACTACAAACGGTTGAGGTATGAAAAACTCTTGGGTAGAAGTACAGATACGAGTACCTACACTCGCGCGATTCACGGCAAAATAGTGCTAAGAGGAGAGTTGCCGGTTACGGCAAAACATTAACTTTGTGTACTTAAACAAAAAGTACAAAGGTGGTCCGTGTTGTGTGTACCTGTATTCGAGGATCCAATTCGTCGTCGTAGGGGCTGTGGAGCTGCTCGCCCACTTTAGTCGCTTTACCACCGCCGACGTCATGGCAGCAGGTGTCCCTCGGTGACATATCGGTGGCGGTAGCCGCCGGCTCACTTGGGGAGGCTTTTCCCTCGTCCTCCCCGCCGGGCCGAACCTCCCTCCAGTCCCCGGCGTCGGACTCTCCGGAACCGGCGGGGCTCTCCCGCAAGTCGCCTGGCTCCATGCCAGGCTAGGCGTTTTCTATAGTAAATGCCAAAAGGGCTGACGCAGTAACTGTTAGTCATACGCCGGATACACTTTCAATTGGTTTATTGTGGTAAAGTGTGTGTAAATGAGCAAATGCGTCGAGTTGTGGTGGATGCTAGCTGGCTCGCGACCTGCCATATCAAATCACACTGAGTCACTTAGCAACTGGAGCTAAGCTAGCCCTCACACTGACGCGCTAGAAGTAGGACTGGAACGTCACTAACAAGTTCTTGCCCTTCTTTGTGGCGCAAATGACACGGCGTTCCGGCATTACGAGGTCGTTCACTGTGCCCGTTATGTCTGTTTTCCCTAAAGCGCTTCATTGTTGAGTTTGTTCGAGGTAGCTAACGAGCTAGCAGGCGGTAGCGGTGTGTTACATCGTCACTAAAGTGGAGCGAATGAAGGTGCATCAGAGCTGTAGTATTGAAAACAGGTCAAGTTTGGGCTGACATGGCTTCCGTAACAACACGGAAGTAAACGACAGAAGCGTACTATCTAAATTATGTCGTCATGTATTTGTATATCTTTTCCTATCTGTTCCTCTTTTTTTTTTTAAATACCCGAATGTAGTAGTTTCATTCTCCACAGCACCCTGAGAATGAAGTGAAACAGAAGTAGTGTTTAGAAAAGAATAAGTATGGGCCAACGCCGCATCCGTAGACACACCAAAGTAGCGATACGTAGTGTTTATTTCAATGAAAATTACCCCCTAAATATATTTGTATATGACTTGTTCCATTAATTTTCGCCAGCCCCTACATGGTCAAGACAGTAAAGAGAAGCAATCATCAGTTATACCAGCCGGCGAATCACTAATTTCGGCCACCACGTCTTCCGTAGATCATGAAGCCAAATACTAATCAGGAAAAAATGCTTCATTCATTCATTCATTCATTCATTCATTATCATTCAAAAACCAAAACGAAGTACTCGAGTTTTTGTTTTCTTTATTACAAAATGCCCAACACAGAACTGTTCTGGTAACATGGAATACTGAATATGGACATCAGCAAAATTGAGATTGTCATAGCAGAACCACCAAATTAACATCAGGAAGAAAAATAATAATCACCAACACCGTAGAAAGTCTTCATAGTCGTACCAGACATAAATAAGCCCATGAGAGGTTTGCAAATTAAACCATTTAAAATGGCGTTGTCTGAAAATGTATACAAACACTAACCAAATTGCAGCAGAGCAAAGGCAACATTTTAGAACAAGATTACCTGAGTTAAATTGACTTGAAGCCATAAGGGCAAGACCAGTGACTAGACAAGTGATTCCCAACCAGTGTGAGACAGGAATTTACACTTAAGCCCAAAAATGATTTATTTAAAACAAATTATGTCTTTGTTGAACTATCTAAGCCCCCTCATACAGAGTAGTGAAAACATCAATAATAATTCATCTACTAACAGATTCACACAGTATCAGCCAAATGAGGAAGAATTTAACCTCAAAAATAAAGTTTTGTTTATTTTATTTATTGTGTTTTATGTTATGTTCAATCTTATGTACAGCATTTTGGGACAGCTACATTTGCTTTTTAAAGTGCGCTATAAATAAAGTTGAGAAACCTGTGTGCCATTTTTTTTGGGGGGGGGGGTGATGTGCCATGTGATTATTTTTTTCCTAATGTCAACCATGAATTGGCAAAAAAAAAAAGTTGGCAAACATGAACTAAACAGTAAAAAAAAAAAAACACTACAAATTAAGTTTTTCTTAACCTATCCTCCATTATTCACTTGAAAATACATTTATTTGTAGTTTATGGTCTCAGATAAAGGCAATAAAGATATTTATTTTATTATCCTTTTTTCTAGGAAAATATTTGAGAAAAATATTTTAAAATCTTACAAGCTTTTATTTCTTTTTTGGCACCGTTACAGCAGCAATCAGTTCCAAGTGGGATCGTACTGGGTCCATCCCGGAGGCGGAGCTATGTAGATCCTGCGTCCTCTGAAGAAGATTGCGACCACGCCTCTGTAGCCGGTCCTCGGCACGCCAGACTTGAAATCGTCCATGATACCCAGGTTTTTGGCAAACACTTTGAAGCTTTCCTTACTCGAGTACTGGAGGCGGAAAGGTCCGACACCCTCCAGCGCCCCCTGCTGGACGTCCTCAAAAGTGACCGTGGGGGCGGCGTAAACCTTCTGGAAGCTGTGCTTGTACACGTCCTCCTTCAAATAAGTCAGATCCAGCTGGGTGAAAGGCACAAAGTCCGAGTTGAGTTTAATGTATCGCAGGTACTTGTCGTAGAACTGGCCCAGGCTCACACCCTGCTGGCCGAACGTCAGCGTGCGCGAGATCTCGGGCCGGATGCAAGCGCGTCCGCGCCGCTGCTCCGGTTTGCGCATCCAGTCGTCCCAGAAGGAGGCGGGCCACTTGGGCTCCAGCTCCTCCCACAGCTCCCGGAGCAGCATCCAGCCCAGGCCTGGGAAGAAGTCAGTGCGGTAGAGTAGGCGAGAGCCCGCCGGGTCCACGAAGCCTTCCCGGCCGTTATCGTTCCAGGCAGACACGCACCACAGGCTCGGGTCCGACTGGAGCAATGGCAACGTGGCACTGAAGTATTCAAAGAAGTCTGGCGCCACCTGAAGGAGGAGAACAGAGTGTTACTTAGGTGAAGAAAACAGGCTGAATATCAAACTTTTGTTGGAATTTTTTTAATTTAATTTAAGTATTTTTTTTCTTTAAAACAGTTTTGCAACCAATCCTTTTATTTGCTATTGGCTTCACCTGTATTCTCTAACCTTGTGTAAAGTGCTAGTGCAGCCATGACTGATGGTTTGTGCCAGTTTGTGCCAATCATGGCTAAGATATAATCGAACTGGAATACTGTCATTTATGTAACATGGGTTCATGATTGTGTACATTCTAGGTGCATGGTGTCGATGCTTTATAATCTCTTCATAATTGATATCTTTATAATCTCATTTAGGATCTTCTTTTTGGTGCTTGGATGCCATTTTGTGGCATCTGATGGATTGGCGGATGGGTGATTGATAGATAATTTAATCTATAGGCAATTACAAACAGTTATTCACAGATAATATGTGTGCAGTTTCAGTCCCTCCCCTTTTTACTGTGGTCACATTTCTGAAATAATTTTTTTCAGGATTTAAAAAAATAAATAAAAATTCCAATTTTACAATAATACATCTGTTTTTAAAGAGAAAACATTAAGTTGTTTTTTTTCCCCAATTGAAAATGTTTTATGTTTTGGAGTAAAATTAAAAGTACTATTTCTTCCAGAGAGCAATTCTCTGAGCTTTTCTTTTCAAGAAACAAAGTTAAATATTTGAGCAAAGTCATCTTAAATCTTAAATATGGGCAGATATGGTCAACTCATCTATTAATTATTTTTGAAGACATTGTACATCTTTTTGTTAATTGTATATTCAAGAAAAAGCTGTAATTTTGAGAATGAAAAATATATTTCTTTTAGACTAAATTCTCAATCTTACAGAATAAATACTTTGATAAATACCTCTAGGTCATCTTCCACGATGATGGCGGCGGAGTAATTGTTGAAGACTTGCTTGAGAGCCCAGCGGTAATGTCTGGAGATCTTGTAGTAGCCCTGAAACCTTTTGTGCTCCGGAGGCACCTGCACGTCGGCCAAATCAGGCTGCTTCATATGCGTGACAGCGCTTCCATACGAGCGGATGACGTTGGCCGTGTCGGCGTGGCCGCAGTCTTGGCTCACGATGACGGGGAAGCGCTCGGCCGAGGGACGGTATTGGATGAGCTTGTCCAAGCAGCGCCGCACTGTCACACGGTTGCAGGCCAGCACCAGGACAGGGATGACGGGGATGAGAGGCGACACTGGCTTCAGTTTCTTCTTCTGCCAGGCCACCCGCGGAGGCTTGAAGTGTTGAATCTGCATCAGGATTTTGTTCTGGATCTCCAGCTCCTTCTCCAACATTTCGGCCACACGCAGCACTTCGCTCACCATGTTATTGTCGTAGTCTATGGGCCCTTGCTTCCCCTCCTGATCTGGAAGCCTGGGCCGCAGGAGCAGAACCAACACGGCGTTCCAGGTGAGGAACAGCAAGGCGCCGCACAGGATCAAAGAACCTCGGTGGCAGCGCATGGCCCACCCAGATCAAACCATAGACACACAAAAAGGCTGCAAAGAGGATAGAACAATCACATTTTTAGAAGAATTATATTTTCATTTTGGGGCGAGTTCTATATTCTCAATTAGAACATACCCAAATCACAAGACTCTTTTTGACGTCTTAATTCTTACCTTTTGTGTTTGTTTAGTTTTTTTGTATTAACTACAAAATGCTACAATTTTGTTGAACTGTCAAGACAGCGATTTACAGTGAAAGGCAGAAAACTTTCGTTCAGTTCCACTAGATGTCGGCCTGCGTTTTTACACGTCCCACGATCTTGATATGTTAACTCCACCAGTGGCCGCCGCATGCGAAACAAGTACTCCTTTTCACCCATAAAAGCAGCTGAAATTCGGATTTGTTAAAGACACGACAAAACTGCTTCCCGGTTTCCCTTACCCGGAAAACATCGCTGTCTATTCCTTTTTTTTTGCCCATTGTGACCAGCCGGCCGCTTCTTTTTTGAAGAACGTCGAGTGGAGACGTCGAAACGCCGCCCTCGAACGACTTTACCCGGCAGCGGAAACAACTTGTTGGCCCCTGGATTTCAAAGTTCGACTTGTTCGCAAACTTGAACGCTCCGACAATTTGACTGAGAGGCGGAGGGAGACGAGCTGATACGAGACAACTTCCTCCTTGGCAAGTAGTCCGAAAGTCCCGCCACGCCTCCCTTTTCAACTTCAGATATTGCGCAATGCTTCCGCCTCGAAAATGAGTGCCGAAAAACCGATACACCAATTTTTTTTTCATAGAATGAACAAAGTTTGCCGTTGTAACATTTTGAGTGTTTTTTTCCCAGTAGAAGATCATGTTCAACATGACTGTAAATGGTTCCTTGTCCATAAATGGGACACATCATGATCATCATCATAACAGGAGGAACCCTGGTATCCGATAGCCTTGTCATTTTATACTGATGGGAACGCAACATTTAATATAAAGATAACGATTAGACAAAAGTAACGCTGTTACTATCAGATATTTTTCAAATTGATTAATCGAGTAATAAACATTTTTACAGATTACTGTCCATTAACCAATTATTGTTGTTTATGTTTTAATGTTTAATGAATAAACAAAACCGAATAAGCGAACATTAAGAGGGAGTGATCTACTCATTAGAAACGGAGCTACTTCTTGGGTACGGAAAAATGTGGAGTGGTCAGCTGGGCGTCAGGTTCAACTACATCTTAATTGCAGGTTATTCATACTATGACTGCAGTAATTGTACATTATGTAATAGGTCAAACTGACTATTAGTTTTGTTCAACAAATTGATTATAAATGTTTTATTGTTCTTCAAATTTAAAGCAGGACTTTGTAAAAGTCCATTTTTTTTCAAAGTTACAACGGCTGTAAATGATTAATCAATTATCCAAACTGTTGTCCATTCATTTGACTTTGACGGTGATGCAAACAGCACTTACAAACAGAACTTACATAATCATGAATCCATAATAGGCCTTTATGTTAGCGTTGCCAAATTTAGAAGTTGCAAGTGTAAAATTATTAAATTACTATTTTATTCATTTATTTTTGTTACTGCTGTAGCAAACTGTAGGCTATACTATACATTATTACGTTACTAAAAAAGCCCAGCAGAAATACTTTAAATCTGTGAGTGTCTATTTTTCTTTCTATTTTCTTTGGGTCCTTCTCAATGCTGCTTTTCTAATAAATAAGGGCCAGTCGGTTTCAGTGGTACCACCAGTTTTGAAAGACTAAAAAAAATAAAAAAGGAAATTAGCTGTATTTTTGTATACTGTCGTGGCCAGGGTTTTTTATTTATTGCAGAGTACCAAGTCAAAATATAATATCCATATTAGAGGTAAAAATTGTGGAACATTTTCCCATCATTTGTTTACAACGCTACAACCACGAGTAGCTTCGGCGTTCCCTCGGCGAGGAATGCATCCGGGACGGGAGGCGGGATAGACGCCTAAATGAGACTGGAGAATCGAACCAATCCTTTCGTATACGTGTGTTTTTCGCCAACAGACAAACTGTCACATTCAAACTTCAGCTACTACAGCCAACGCCAGCGATCTCATGTACGCTGTGATGGCGAGACTCTCATTTCAGCACACCTGCATCCTCTTTTTTGGTACATGAAAGGCACATTTAGCATTCATTGCATCTTCATGTGTAACTTTTAATACTGTTAATGCCACACTAGCTACTAAAAAAACTGAGCAGAAATTACCTTAAGGTGCACTAGAACATCACATTGTACTGGGTAATGTCCAAGTGCTAAACATTCTCCATGTTGCCAGGCATCAAATTCATTCCAGGTGACAACTACTTTTATACGGTTGAGGCTTACTTACATAAGACAGGGCAGCTTGTACGCTCTGAGAGGCCAACATCATCATTTGCAACACAATTAACCGAGCCACTGTTAACGCATTGTGTTGAGGATTTGACCCGGCACGTTGGGTCAACATTTTGATCCAACAAGGGGTAAAAAAAAAAAAAAAAAAATACACATAGTGATGAGTTAGAGCTACCAAGAAATTGGTTACCAGGTTGTCAGTATAGCTGCAGTTAAAACTCATTCACTGCCATTGACGACAAAAGCCGTCCAAAATAATTAACCCAATCTTGGGTAAACATAACTAGGGGTGTTTGATAACACTTTTCTTCCAGGCTGATACCTAGTACTTTTGATATATAAAATGTCATTTAACTTGACAAAATGTGAACAAAGCCGTAAGTATCGGTGGCTGGTATCAGCAGATCCACAATAATTTATACCTTAAAATAAGTATCGGCACTCGCCCATCCTGTTACATCAACCCAGCGATTTTTAGTGTGCACTAAGAACTAGAGTGGGCTAACTCAATTCTCAAAAAAAATTAGTTAGTCTACTCTAGTTCTGAGTTGCTTAATCGTAAAAAATATTTTAAAGGTTCAGGTTTAGCAATTAAAGACACTTATTTTTGTCACCTGCACACATCATCATCAGTGGCAACATCATCATCGTCAATGACAAATACATTTTCTATGTGTGTGGGTTTTTTTTTACCTCTCGTTGCAAGTATTTCTTTCTGTTCGCCGACGGAAAAGTGCTCACAAAGTTTTTTGGTTTTTTGGTCAATAGTTTGAAGTCCAAATGTGCAAAAAACACGCGCAGGACGCAACTTTCGGAACACCCGCACCACCACGTGTAACACTCGTGGACAGAAGATAACCAAAATGTTCTGGAGGTGGACCTCATGTTGAGGTTGTTTACTGTAAAATTCCACACACACAAAAGTCAATAAATAAGACAGGGGTCACGGTGTTTCAAGTTCAAGGCCTTGGACTGTCAGTCGGGTCCGATTTTGGGGATCTTCTGTCCGGAATCATCTCTTTTAATCTGACAGAAAACACATCAACAGAAAAAGTAAATATGAGTGGATATAGATTTCACGCAAATATTAAAATCTTTTTTTTTGATAATGTCTTTTTCCATTTAATAATTGTGGGTGGACTAAAATGTTTGTATTTTTAATTCAACATTGTTCCTGTAATTCTTCTATATTATTTTCCCAATGTTTTTGTATTTTTGGTCTAATTACTTTTTTTGGTCAAATATTTTGCATTGTTTTCTAATTGTTCTTAAAAAAATTTGTTAAATGTTTTTCTGGTAGTATATATACCAATATTTTTGTCTACTACTTAAATATGTTCTAATATTTGTTAATTGTTTCCATCTTTGAAAATATATATCTATATTATTTGTTTAATATTGAACTATTTTTGTTCTTATATTTTAGTAATTTAACATTTTTTTTGCTAATATATATTTTTAAATAATTCAATGCTATTTCATGATATTGTAATTTTCTCCTTTTTTGTTTATTTTTGTATTTTTTAATTCAAATCTTTTCCACCATATTGTAATATTACTGTATTTTTCCATTTTTTGGTCTGTTTTGCATTATTTTGTAATAAAGTGTATTTTTAAAATCATTGTTTTTTTTTATATATCGGTTTTATATTTTAGTATTCATAGTCTAATATTTTAGTATTGTTGATGTATTTTATTTTTTGTAATAATAATGTTAATTCTAATTCGTTTTCAGTGTAATGTTTTGTATTATTGTTCAAATATATATATTTTGTATCAATATTTTGGTCTTGCTTTGGAATGTATCAGTCTAATATTTTTGTATAGTACAGTACACTATTTTCAGAATTTTGTCGTGCGTCACCTTGCGATGGCGCCCCCTGCCGCATCCACAGAGTATGGCCAACCTCCGTAACACAATGTGGGTCAGCAGAAGTTGAAGAGAGCGGCAGGTGCTCCTCAAAGTTGCCCATCTGGCCTCCGCGAAAGTCGGCGTCGCTTCTCCACCGTCACGGCACACTCCCAAAACACCATACTGGTGCTCACACGCGTCCCGTACCAACACTTTCATTTGACACGATCGGAGCAGCCGGGTGACGACGACAACGCCAGCGGCGGGTTGACGAGCTCCTCCGGGCCGCCTGGTGCTCACTTCTAGGCCGCTGGGCGCCGCTGGGTGAGCGTCCGCCTCCGGGACGCCTCTCAGCGGATCCCTCGAACGGTGGGCCCCGTCGCCCCCCCGCTGTGGTGAATCGTACCGCACCGACAGTCCATACGCCGGCAAAAAGCTCTCTCCGCGGCTGAGCGAGTCGCGCCGAGGTCCGCCGGCTAGCGCGGGGCCGTACGCCGAGGGGGAGCTCCGCTTGCTGGGCGGATTCCTGGTCCACAGTGTGCCGCGGCATCGGAGCACGGAAGTGAGAGCCGAGGCGGAGGGAGTCGAAGCCATGGCGGTCGGCGGCGTCCGCAAGAGCGGCTGACTCGTTCAACCTCTGTCCCCCGGTGGTGGTTACCGGGACAGTGGAGGAGGGGAAGAGGCCGAGTGGAGGGGGGGTCTTCTTGGGAAGACTGACCTATTTGTTGCCTATGTCCGGGAGGGGTGACCCGGGTGAGGGTGTCATTTTAATACGTAGACGATAAATATAGTAACTATAATTCCCAAGTGGAAGACAGACTAAAAGACTCAAATTAATCATCATTCAAAATTAATGACCACTTAAAAATACATTTGAGTTGAAAATATAAACTTGCTTAAAAAAAAAAAGCAACTGATAAATATAAATTCATGTAATCAAAACATGCACAGTAATAATGTAATTTTATGCTACAAAATATATATTTTTAAATACTGTAATTTAAAAATATATACTGAAACATTCAAAATATTACAATTAGAATATTAAATCCAAAATTGAATTGATTAATATCAATTTAAAATGTAATCAATACATACAGTAATAAATTAATTCAGTCATTTTGAACCAAATGTCACTTAAAAAATACCAATGTGTCTTTTTAAAAAAATATAGAGAGAGATTTTTTTTTTTTAGGTAATCCGCAAAGTTAGAATCAAGGCAACCGGACTCTTCTTGTTTGGTTGAATTTGTTGCTTTCAAATATGACTTCAGCAACTATGCTGGTAGGGTAGCAAGATAAAACTCCTGGATTTGATCTGTAAATGACAGAATTGGATTCTGGCTCTGGTGGCTTGCCTTGAACAAAGTAGAACCGTTTGTAGTTAGAAAACACTAGCACTTTTGCTTCAATTCCATGGACATTGTGCTGCTCATTCTGGAATGCGCAACTTGCCCACCTGGAGGCAGTATCATAAAGACATGCAGATTATACAGTACACGGGTCAATTGTATCTGAAGTCACTACTGTACTAACAGAGTACAAGATGACATACTGTACTTTCCCACTGTTCCAAACCAAACACAAGACCCATCTAATTTGAGTTTCCGCTAATCTCTGTCTACAATAAAATTGCAAATTTACAATGAAGATTTACTTCCTATTATTTTCAAGTTCTGTTTTGTTGTTGTGCACCTCTGTCCGTCGACGACAAAAGCTGACAAATCGAGATAAAGGCGTCACTCACTAAGTGCTGGACTGGTTTGGCTGCCTGCGAGGGAACAGAAGGGAAACTGACTTGAAACTCAGTCTTGTGGCTTGTCGTGTGTTTACAAGACTGGAGGGCAAGCTCACAATGTCTCAAGAAGAACACCAAGAAAATGATGTGCATATGAGCCGGCTTTCAAAAAGGAAGTAAAGTACAGCAGTGTGCGGATAACACACAACGCATTCCGCAAAAGTTCCACATGAGCTTTTTGTCATTCTTTTAGTGAAAAATATTATATACATTATAATCACGGGTTTGTACATTACATTCATTGGCTTATACATAAGTAAATGTTCTTTGTCATTTACATATTTGTTTGCTTAGCTTTGGCTAAAAAAGATAAAAACTGGCTAAAATGAGCACTTGTGCTAGAAAGGTACTAGCTCCGTGGCTAGCTGATTAGCATGCTAAACCTGAATCTTGATTAGGGGACGAGAAATGCCCTTTTCTTTGAAAACCAACACTTAATGTTGTATTTGCTAATCATTTTTTTCCCCAATTGTGTGATCATATATTTTAACTTAGGATTTTTTGGTGAAATATTTTCTTTTATTTTTAGTCTTATATTTCTGTATCTTTGTTTTTGGTTCATTTGTATTACTTCAAACTGGCTATATCACAATTTTTTTTTAAAGCAATGTTGTTTTGTTTTTTTAAACGGCTTTGTGTAGTATACAGGCAAGTCTGAATTGCTGCTCCGTGTGTGTTTCAACACTTTTTTTTTTTAAGCTTCATACCGTAACATGCGTGCCAATTCCCGCTAGCCCATCACATTTTGCATTATGTTAGCATTAAGCTACCAGAATTTCATAAATGACTGTTAAATAAAAAATTTGGTGCGTAAATACTGACAAAGACAAAAAACAACTTTACCTTTTATTTGGAGGACTGTGCAAGCGAGTCTTCATTTCGTCAAAGTGATGTTATACGATTTTTTGACAGCAAGAGTGAGAAGAGTCGTTAATGAATCTTTAAGTATTTTCATAAGTTTAAGTATTTTAATAAGTTTACATGTTTTTAAAAGCATAGAAGGCATAAACCTATATTAAAAAAAAAAGTTGTTGTGGCTTCTCTATATCACGGATTTCTGGTGGATCTTCAAAGTATCCCTGCAAAAAGTCATTCATATGGGCAGCTATGATTGAATATTTACAAATACCGAGTATTTACAATAAAATCACACATGTACATGTTGCTATGCACAATTAGCTCGTCCATAAACAATACTTTATAGTTGGTCATAATGCACTCCCACATCTTTGGCGTTCACAGTTTTCACTCCACTGTGCGTGCAATTTGAAGTCTGCGCTTGCTTCATTAGAAAAAATGCTACCATCCTCGTTTGGCTTCATTTCTTCACCTTGCCAAACGCGTGAAGCAGTAGTTCTTAGTTTAAAAAAGTCCCAGTTAGGGTTTAAACAGGGGTAGAAAATTGCGGTAAATTTCCATGGGAATTAAATTGGTAATTTAATGGAAAAGTATATTCAAGCAAAAATGATAAACCTTTTTTTGTTGTCATAAGCAGCCCATGCATTTCCCCCCCTCACTCCACTCAAGCACATCTAAAGCTTGCTTGTACTACCCCCAAAAAATAAAAAATAAAGACTGCAACATCCAGAAAGACATATAAGTGAATGTTGAGAATTAAAAACAAAACAAAACACCTTGTGAATTTTGCCATTTAACTCCCTGTCAAACTGCAAGTTGTGCAAAAACGTACTAAAACACTGAACAACGACAAAAAAAGCTCATAATGGAAAGTTTTAGTGTTTAAAAAAAAAAACGTGACTAATCAGCCTATGTCTAACTGACCACAATTATATTTAGCTTCCTTCATTACTCCCATGAATTCCCATGAAAATTCCTGAAATTTTGCAACCCTCGTCACGGCTCATGGTCCTGTCGTGAACGCGTTCCGTGGAGGTGGCGGACGCGCCGTCTGGTTCCCGGGCGGGGGCCTCGAACTGGTGGTCACGTTGGGTACGATAACAAAGGCCAGGATGCCCACCAGCAAGAGCACCACCGTGATGGTGATGACGCTGGCCACCGTGATATAGTAGCAGCGGTCCGAGCGAAAAAAGCGGCGGATGCGCCCGCGCACCCTGTTTGGCGGGCGCCCCACGTCCAGCACAGTGGCGGGCACCACGCCGCCCTCCATGGCGTCCAGGCGCACAGCGTCGACGGGCGCCGCCTGGGCCTCGTGGTTCTTCTGCGGCAGGGTGAGGACGCCAAGGTTGACGGGGCTGTTGGACGTCGGGTTCTTGAGGAGGAGCTTGCCTTTGCTGCGTTTGAAGCGGATGGACTTGGCGCGGCGCATCTCGGGCGGCAGCCTGCCAATGATGTCCTGGTTGTTGCCCAGGCGGGGCAGGTCCTGGCCGTGCGGGATGTCGGTGAGCTCGCGGCACACAGGGCACGACAGCGTCTTGAGCTCGGGCGCGCTCACGTTGATGCGCGCCAGGCACTCCAGGCAGAAGGTGTGACCGCAAACTAGCAGTTTGGGCGTCTTGAAGGTGTTGTCGTAGGAGCAGAAGCAGATGGCGCACTCGAGCTCCTCATCGTCGCTCTCCGCGGGCGGACGGGGGCGCTCGCCCGTGTCGGCGCTCCTGCCGCGTTGGCGTTGGTGCTGGTGCCGGTGCTGGTTGGGCTCTCCCGAGCGGCGCTCTCGTCGCCGCCCCCTCTCGGAGTCGGTGCTCCTGGACCTCCTGACATTTTGCGGGCGACGGTGGTCCATGCGGGGCTTGACGTTACGGGGCGTCCGGGCGTCGTGGCTGTGGCTACGACGAGGCCGCCGCCTCTCCCGCTCGTCGCTCATGTCGGCCGTCTGTGGTTGCCAGTCAAGGGTTTCTGCGGACAACAACACAACCTGTTGACTTACAACAACTGGCAAAGCAGGAAATTATTTTTTTGCTTATATTTTTGTGTTTTGTTATTGGTCTCATATTCTTGGTTTAATTTTGATTATGGTGGTTTTGTGTTATTTTCAATTTTTTGTCTAAAAGTTGGGCTTAATATTCTAATTTTATTTTCTTATATTTGATGTAAGGTGTTTTGTTTTCTGATATTTTTAAATTATTAAAATTAATTAATATTTTGAGCCTAATATTTTTATATCTTTCTTTTTTTAATTCAACATTTTTTTTGTGTTTTAGGTTAAAAAAAAGATTGGTTTCTAAAAAAAAAAAAAATCAAATACAATTGTGTGTAGTATTTTCTAAATTTCTATCTAATATCTTGGGACTAATATTGTTGCATGATTTTTGTACTGTAAACTATATTTTGGTAATGGATGGATAGTTTGCCTCTTTTGGTCTAATAATTATTCTTTATTTTCCAATAAGTTCATATAATTTTTTACATATTTTTCCCCAAATATTTTTTTCGTATTATTTTTGGGGGAAAACATTTTCTAACATTTATGTCGAATATTTTTGACCCAATATTTTTGTAATTTTTTTAATAGTAAGTGTTTCCTATATTAGTTTCCATTTTAATATTTTTTGGGGGGCTAGAATTGTTGCATTCTATTCTAAAATTCTGTCTAATATTCAATTTTTTTTCCCCCAAAAACTTTCAGTTGTGACATTTGTGCATTTTATATCTAATAGTTTTGGTTCGGGGATTTTACTTTTGTATTATCTCCTAATATTTTTGTATCACTTCCACAAACACTGTCTAATAATTTTGGATTTAAAAAATTTTCTCCGTATAATCGTAGATTTTTTTGTTTGTTTTTTTAAACAAAATGCATATATTGTGTATACAATAATTTTTGCATTACTTTAATTTTGTCGACTATTTTGTATTTTTTTACCAAATATTTTTCTAATCTTTTTTTGTATTTGTTGTCTAATATTTGTGTACTTTGCATCAAATATTTTCGTATTAAATGTGTCCCCACTTTGCCGTTTTCCAGTCAAGCCTTTCTTAGACCACAACATAACCCGTCGACTGCCAACAACTGGCAAAGCAGGAAACGAGCAGCAGCCGAATGACACCCGACATTGTTTCAGCATTGATGTTGATTCTTCAGTTAGCTTGTAAGTTCTATTTGTTTTTCGTGCTTTACTACACAGACGTCAGCGTGCATGCCTGCGGTGGAAGTGCTTCAGATTACAGCCTAAACCTGAATTTGCTC
Source organism: Leptonotus elevatus (assembly GCF_054856555.1). Classification (NCBI taxonomy): domain Eukaryota; kingdom Metazoa; phylum Chordata; class Actinopteri; order Syngnathiformes; family Syngnathidae; genus Leptonotus; species Leptonotus elevatus. The sequence continues at coordinate 18,474,136 of NC_141244.1, forward strand.
TACATCCACTCAACGTTTTCAACTTTAACATGAGTTCAACCAAACCACATTCTGTATATTTAAATGCCTTACATTCAAACAAAACTTGTTGTTGGGCACCAGTGATGGCAAAGAAGGCATTTTAATTCAGTCACAGAGAACAAGAGTGGGCTAACTTCATTTTTACTGGGCCAACAACCCAGAAAGTGATGTTCAGAGATTGATAGATGACTCAGAAAGTAAGTAGCACCTTGTGATCCAAGTGACCTGATTTGAGTTTTCCCATGAACAAAACGGTTCAAGACAAATTGTGATAACTTTGAGGAAGGATCATTTTGCTTAAAATTTTTATTATCACTAGTACAGTATTTAGAACAAGGAACTGTGGAAAAGGTGTGATGCATGTTACGCAACATGGCCGGAGGCGTCTATATATTTTTACTTTTTTCATCTAATGTTTATCTTTCCTGATCCTAAACTTTTGGTCAGCATTTTTTTGCGTCTACTAATTGTACATTCAAATATATCGAATATTTTTTAAAATCTTTTATAATAATTTTGCCTAATATTTTTGTGTATCTTTCAGCTACCGTTTTGTATGATTTTGTTTAATGTTTTGTTTTGATAAGATTTGTGTATTTTTGTCTTACATTATTTAGTTTGTATCATATTTGTGTATTTTCCTGTATATTTTTGTATGATTTTCTAACAATCGTATATTTTTGCACATTGTGTATTTTTCGTCAAATATTTGTAAATTTTTGTCTAATATTTGGCATTAATTTGTCTTTTACTTTGATTAATTCCCTAACATTTTGTGCATTGGTGTTTTGTCTCTCATTAAACGAGCATACCTCATGGATTTGAGCCACTCCCACTAGCGAATTGTGATCATACGGATCACCATGATTATTTTGCTCACTATAAACGTGACATGTAGGTCATTTGGTTTTATTATACAGCCCAAATTAATTCACTTCCTATAAAGGAAAAGATAACATCTTGGAAGTCAACAAGTTTACAGTTTTTTTCCAGTTAGTGTGCTCATTCTGACCTCTGTGTACAAGATGTCCGTCCAACATGTATTCACAAGGCCCAAAGCTGTAAAACTCTTTGTCGTTAAAATAGATCAGAAGGGCAAAAGTGCTCAGCGGAAAAAAAGAAAGCATAAAACAAAAGCAGGAGTGGTAGCAATTTCCACACTCTGTACTTAAGTAGAAGTACAATGACTTGTATAAAAATGGACAGATAAAAGTAGAAGTACTGATTCAACTTTTTATCATCAATTATACACAATATCTGTTTTGATAACTAAATAAATAAACGACATCATAACATTTCTGCAGTCTGTGCACAAGAGTTTCCCTTTGTTACTACTTCGTAAAAGTGATTGAACTAAGAAGGAAACTGAAAAAAACAAACAAACATTGCACAAGCTACTAAAGCATGTTTCCAAAGCTTTGCTAACCTTGTGAGGTGAGGTAACAAAAATGCTAAATTAGCTCATGCTAACTGAAAAAACATGCTGTCATTTTATTTATGTATTATTATTATTATTTATTTCTTATTTCTTTTTTTAAATTAAAAGGAGAATATCAATGTCAGAAGCTGGTACACACATGCGTAAATACGCAAAATAAAGATACCTGAAAAATCGGATTTGTACGTACTTCCTACCACTGCAAACAAATATATAAATAAATAAAAAAACATCAAAACACACCTGTGGAGGAAGTCTCACATCAGCAGCAGTTCCATGGGTGCACCTGAAGTTGTAAAACCGGGCTGTGCTGGCCTTCCTCTTTCATTCCAAGCCTTGCTGTTATGTCTTGTTTTCTCACTGTGACACAGCATCGCCTTCACGGGAGGGGCACGCCCCCACCTCCTGCCCGCCTGGCAGCCGCCTCTGGTCAGACCAGTCGGACCTGCTCCGCCGCGTGTGTACGTTTCTGCATGTGGAATATGTCAGTCAGGCCTGGCCTAACATTTTGAAAGATGTGCACTACTCACAATTTCACTTTAAGAAGTTCACTTGCATGCCTTTCTGTGACTCTTCCAGTCTCTGTCACAGCTCAGTGACCATTTCCCTGAGAACACGTTTGTTTGAAGTCTCGCAATGGCCGCTTTTATGCTATAACATTTGTCTTTACTTTAATGAATAATGACAATGTCATCTTGCACATCTTTATATATTTTTTACTATTTTTAATTGAGTTTATAAAGCACTATATGGAAAGCAGACCATTTACTATTTTTAACATCATTTAGTTATATACTTTGTTTATACATTTATACAATTAGTTTTTTGATGAAAACAGGCGCCTTTCAAAAATATTTTTATTTCTCTAAATTTATTTTTAATTAAATAAAAAAAATCTACCGGTATATACATTTTATTTGGGGGGGGGGGGTTACCTAAAAAATAAAGATTGCATCACAAGCATGTCATTTTTAAAATATATACACTTTTAATTATTGGTTTGAAAATAGCACAATGCCAGTGCATGCAACTGATTAAAACACTTTTTTTTCTTTTTTTTTTATATAATAAGTTTTCATATTCTTAGTGGAAAAAATGTTAATTTAATAGAAATGTGGCTGCATCTTTTAGTCATTGATACAGTATTTCATAATAATTCATAACATTGATGTACTGTGCTGTAAAAAAAAAAAAAGTGTGAGATTGATTTGTGTTGGTCATTTTATGCCACTAGATGGCATAATTGCATTTGCAAGACATTGGTAACAACTCACTGCATTTTCTTTTCATATTAAGAGCTACCTAATCTTTAACATGAAGTAACTTGTGAAAATCTGCACATTTTTAAAATTGTAAATACAACTTGACCCCAGTCCCCACAAATATATGCATTATTATTTAATTTATTACTGCAAAATTTTGACTTTGACGTGTCTGCTGCATTGCAACTGGAATTCCCCCAGTACAGGCTTTCCAAGTAAGGGGTGGCCATTAATGGCGCGTTTAAAAAAATTTGTAGCGTTTAAGGAATGTCATCATCATTACCGGTAGTCAGAGAAAAGCATAGAAGTGGACATCCTTGTAGCTCCAGCAGGTTCTTGACCTCCCCATTGGCTGACAGGCGTGATGGATGTCAGCAGGCCGCATATTTGCACCCGTGGCGTCATGCGTGATACAAATCAAAGAAGAATCAGCAACACTCGTCCGACACTTCATACCTGCGCGTTGCACCAGCCCGACGAGTCTTCTTGCGGTTTGGCGGTTTACAGACGCTCGCCACTGCTCGATGTGCTAGGAATACTGTGGATAAACATCTAAACCACACAGTTATGCAGTTCAAATCAATTGAAGCGGGGGGAAATTATACTTCACAACTCGGATTTTGAGTCTCGTGGCTTGCTTTGCAAAAACATAAAATATTCAAATAAAACACATCACAATCACCACAAAGGCCAATTATGTGTTTCTTCCGTTTATGTTAATGTGGCAGCTGCTTGCCTTCTGTTGCCATGACGACCCGGAGAAAAGCTAGCAGGGTGGGATGATGGTAGCGGCTATGAGTAGTCTATGGTGTGAAGTAAAAAAGCAAGCAAGCCCCCAGGAAGACCTTAATGAAAAAAGCATGGCTTGTATTTTCCCCTCACGGAGGCAGCACTTCATCACCGAACCGCCCAGAAACACCACCATACACAACATGCCCCCTTCCCCCCCATACACACACCATGTCAAAAAAGTGAATGCCACTTATTCAAATGTAAAGAAAAATAATTTGTTTACTCATCTATGGCATTTTACATCATATGTTAGTATTAAGCTAACAAATGATATGCCTTGGTTGCAATTTTTATAATGATTTATTATTTAATTTTTTAAATAGAAGTTAAGAACAATAAAAAAAATTGTTTCAAAATAGCTAGTGAAAATACCTGTACAGTATGTTACAATTTTAAATGCAGTTTCAAACTAATTTGACATACCTCCAAAAGCATATTGCTAGCTAATGATATCCGCTAGCCAAGGGCTGAGTTGCAATGTATTTGTTTACAGAATCGCTAGTGTGTAGCGTGCAAGTAACATTTCCTGACACTTACGGAATGTATGCTTTATGTGGGAAGCTGGTAGGCATCTCAACTGAAAAACCCCAAAAACTGCATGTCCGCGACACACTTTCCTGTCCCGATCCACCAATTGAGAATTATCACTTTTAAAATATATTTTAATAAGTGTGAATATGTTTAAAGTGTGTAAGAAGGGAAAAAAGATACAGGTATATATATATATAAAAAAATAAAATAAAAAAAAACATTCTCTACATCGTCTCTCTAAAATTGTGCATTTTTACCTATAGCAAGTGGGTCCGGAATTTCTCCCCAGTGATAAACAGGGTATCACTGTATAATCCCAATATTTCGAAACCTGGCCAAGAAAAGTAAAAGCACATATGAGTGGAATAAGGCCCATATTTTAAGAACTGTTGATGATTTTTTTTTCTTGAAGAGCGAAACAGGAAGTACAGAGGAAATACAAACAGCAGTAAAAAAACAATTTATTGCTTTTCAGCAATCAGGACATTATTGTAACAATTCAAGTATGTGTGGCCAAGCGTCACTGATGAGCTCACTAAGTCGCACGTTATCGCTGCGGGCAATTGAGTTTCTCATTAAACCGGTTGGGAGCTTTTCACACACTTTTCTGTGGGATCTCCTCATCATATGATTGTGTTCAGTCTGCCTGGGCATGTACACTCATCATAAGCATTTTTTTTTTTTTTTAAATGTCTGTAATGCCTGCAATTGAGGCTACCAGTGTGCCAGCGTACTTGGGTCCTGGCTTTCAGCCCAGCTCTTCTTTGGCCTTGCCCTGGTTGCGGGGCATCTTCTTGTTGCTGCTGTCCTCCACTTCTTTGCTCTTGTAGTAGTGAGGAGCCACTTCCAGAAGCCAGCCACTCTCTATCTCCACCACCTGGAGGCAAAGGCAGCAACCATTAGTTCCATAATTGTCAGCCACATTTCCTCCTTTTGTGCCTAGTCAGCGTGACAAGAAAATATTTTCACCATGGAGTCATTAAAGAAGAACTGTTCTTCTTTGTTCTAATAAGACGTGCTTTAACAGGTAGGAGTGACTTGAAATTGGTTTGGAGTTCCAAGCTTACTTGTGTGAGATGTCAGAAATTCTAGTGAGACTACAGCATGTTGATATTTTTTGTCAAATGTTTTGTATTTTTTACTCATTTCTTGTAATAAAAAAAAATAATTCTTCCAATATTTTTATATTTTTTGTCAAGTATTATTTGCTAATATTTTCTGAATTTTAGCTACGTTTCTGGAAATTTTTATATTTTTTGTAATGCTGTATTTTTTTCTAGTTTTTCAAAACTACCATTTTTTCCGTCCAATAATTTTGTCAAATATTGTATATGATTTTCTAAATTTTTTGTTAAAAAAAAATCAAATTCTCTCCTTTGGCTATGTTAAATACTGTTTTCTCTAACATTTTCTTTGTCTATTAAAATAGATAATTGTGTACATTTTATTTTTAATATTGTTAATGTTTCTCTCCAATATTCTGTGATAAAAAATGTTTTTTTTATTTTTTCAACTCTGCTAATATTTTTATATTTTTTCACAAATGTAGTATACTTTAATCTTCTCATGATTTTCCATTTATCTTTTCATAATGGTTTATTTTTAATAGGTTCCTTGTTGATAAATTTGAGGATTTTGGGGTAAAATGTATTTTTCATTCATTATTCAAAATTTGTTTTTTATTTCTCTTGTAATATTTCAAGTATTTGTATATTTGTCATGTGTTTCCCCCCTCATATTTGTGTTTTATTTCATTGAATATTTTAGGATTTGTTTAAAATTAAAAAATCTTTTACATGTTATATTATTTTAAAATAATGTTGTAATATTGTTTGTAATTTTTCAAATATTTTAGAATGGTACTGTATAATTTGGTGATTTTTATTTTGTCTAATATTTTTCAATAATAAACTGACTTGACTTCCATTACTGCCTCAGGCATCTTGTCTTAGCGTCAAATGAGTTGTGCCATCTGCCGGTTGCATCAGTAAGTGGATGTCCCTACGTTGAAGGACGGCACAGACCTGTCTCATGAACTCCTTGGTGGTCATGACCAGCTCGTGGTAGATGAGCCATCGGGGCTGCTCCTCAAACAGCGAACTGCTGGGGTGGATGTAAACCGTCTGCTGATGCTTCACCGTCCTGTAGCCTCCTTTGCTCAGCCTCGCCGTGTGGTAGAAGTAGCCCGCCGTCACCGCCTGGAAAGAAACCATTCGTTCAAAATGTGAATTTCATGTCAATGTCAAAAAACATTTAAATTAGGGACGGGCGAGTACCGATACCAGTTATATTATTTTAAGATCTTTTATTTTTACAAGGTACCTGCCACTGAAAATAGTAATCTGAGTAAGTCTTACACCAGTACTGAACTTCCAGTGGTAAGTATAAGGGTAGGCGAGTAAATACACCTAATCTAACACACCTGCTCCCCATTCACCTCTAGCAACGCTAATTAATCACATGACATCAGGCAAAGAAAATAGCCAATTCAGACCAATTTGGACAATTTTCACTTAGGTGTGTACTGCAAGTGGTTTAACGTTAATGGCCGTGTGTTATTCTCAGGGTCCAGGACATTTCACTCATTCACTCCCAGCCATTTTCACTAAAACAATCCCCTTCACTCGCGGCTGTTTTACTGGATTTTGACCAATTTTGCAAGGCCCACAGAAAATTGTGTTCTATTGCTCTAAAAACATGAAACCTATCAAAAGAAAGATTAAAGTCTCTTCTTTCATCAGGAAAAATGTATATTTCTATCTGTTTCCGTTTTGCAGCAATTAGCATTAGAATATACGTTTCATCATTATCCACAAATCCATTTAGAATTCTGAGTAATTGATGTTTTTTTCCAACATGGTCATGGTTCATTTCTATTGCTCTGCTGCTACCTGCTGGCCGTTCGTGTAATAACTAAAACAAATTCAACCGTTATTTGCAGTTGAGAGGCTGCATCAAAGTAGCATTTTAAAAAACAACAACATATAAATACGTCTTTGGGACACTTCCAACATTCAAAATGGCACATATTTATATGTTTTTGGGAGCAAATTAGTTAAATATAAAAAAAATTGTACACTGACTACTTTATATTGCTGCAAAGTATCATTTCTTCAAGCTCAAAGAAATACTTTTAAAAGGTGTTTTGATAAATGTGTGTGAGTTTTTAGAGTGTGGGGGTGTAAAACCTCTTTTGAAAATCCTTTAAATACGTTTTCTCTGTATTGCACCGACCTTGCGGATGGGCAACGAGTCACCCTGCGAGCTGACCATCTCCACTTCAATGCGCTCCATCAGGCCCTCCAGCTGGTCACGGACATCACGCGCTCGCCTCATAGAGCGGAACTGGATGAAGCTCTCGTAGCACCACTGCGTTGAGTAGCCGCTCTCTACCCACTAAGGCACACAACACACGAAACTGATTGCCATGGGTAGTGTCCAACATTTATATATGGTGTATTAATATTTCTATATATACATTGGCACAAAAAAAAGCTTATGAAACCTTTAAAACTAGTAGGATTTTTGCACAAGTGGGTCATGAAATGTGATGTGATCTCCGTCTAAGTTACATCAATTGACAAACACAGTGTGCTTAACCCTCAGGCCTTGTTTGAGTTTCCTACCCTTTCAGCTTGTTCAGTAGGCAGCCACAGGACTGACTGTTTGGTCTAAAGACACAGCTACGGAAGTATATTTTTATTTGAAATTTTTATGACTTTTTTGTGTTTTTTTTACATCACTTATTTATGTACAGCACTTTGTTTTAGTTGTCTCTAAAAATAAAGTTTGAGAGTTTAGTTCAGTATGCACAATGATTGGACAAAGCCTGATTTTCCTTTTCTTTTCTTTCTTTTGCAGAATCATTTTTTAAAGCTAATGCATAAAGGTCAATGCATAAAACAACCCCCCAAAAAAAAAAGAAGATATCTTTACATGTTATCAGTTTCAGCTTTTTTTTTTTTTTTTACTGGAATACAGACTTTCTACAGGCAGCAAAGGAAGCTTTCACTTCTTAAAAAATGTAAACCTTCTCTTTTGTTAGCTGAGGGTAAACACATCTTTAAATTAAAGTTGTGTCATTAACTTGTTCCACTGGCATGCAGTAAGCCATTCAAGGCCTCTTTCCAAATCAAGAATATTACATGAAAAAGTTCCCTTGTAAAAAAAGAAAAGAAAAAGGTAACTGATGTAATCTCACAAAAAACACACACACAAAAATAAAATTTCCAAGTGTTGAAATACCCATTTTACACTAAATGTATAATTCAAGCTAGTGAATAGGAATTAAATTAAGAATATAATTTCCATGGGTTTCAATTGCATAAAGCCAGATGGTCCAGTCTGATTGATAGATTTGAAGAGCTGAAGTTGGAAACGACAATAATTAGACAAAAATCCCCACCCACCAGTGGGAAGTTTCATTACATTTGTTAACAACAGCAAGACTGGCTGAAAACAGGAAGCAAGGAGGACACAAGTGGTCAGTGCAGAACCTACAGCATTAATAAAAGTGTGACTATTGTTATTGTTGTTAATCAGGTCAGCTCTGAATAGATGAGATCACATTTTGTGACCTATTCATTCTTCAAAAGGGTTCACATACTTTTTCTTGCAACTGTCTATTCCCTAACTAAGCCTATCATGAAAGGTTTATGCCACCATCAAAAATGTGTCCACACCTGCGTGTAGACATTAAGCAGCACCAGGTGATCTCCGCCGGGCACCACAAAGTTCATCCTGGCGTTGTCAGCATGCACCGCCTTGTCCTTGGGTCGGTAGAAGATCGAGTTGTTAACTGACAGCATGGCAGCGATTGAAAGAACCTCCTCAGAACACTTGTACCTGGAAGGGTGCAGGCAAGGTGGGTGATGCGAGTGAAGAGGACATGTCAAAAAAATCTGAAAAGGTTTGGGTGGGAGGAGACTCACTGCTCAGACGCGAGGATCATCTTGCTCAGCATGGGGTCCACGGGCAACTCAGCCATCCTGCGACCCAGCTAAAGTCCACAAAGAGGAGAGTAAGCAACAAGTTAGCTTCAGCAAACCCTGGCCCTGTAGGGTTTTTCTGTATTCAAATATATGTTTTTGTATATTTTGTGCTAATATTTTTGATATGCTATTTGGAGGGATGACATGTCATTGTGAAGGATAATGGAAGGCCTTAATAGGATATTGTATGTGTACTGTATCCACTCGTGGAGTACCGTGGTGAGCTCTCCCAGGTGATTGAGTGCTCCGAGGGCATAAAGCTGCTCCAGAGCCATCAGAAGCGTCTCATGCGGCGGCGGGTCCATGAAGTCAAAGTGGAGGAGGTCATTGATACCTAGAAATGGACAGACGTCGCGACAGAGATAGATCAGCTTAAAGCAATGTCTGTCCTAGCAGAGTTACAAAAATGTTCCAAGATAAGAATAGAACATTCCACATTTCATAATTGGGGCGATCTTTCTGATGAATGTTCTGATTTAGTGCAGGAATGCGAGTTGTCATCACTGCATGCAAGATAAGCATTCGTGCATGTTTACTGTTGGCTACAACAGGATCAAAAACATTGCAATCTAACAGCTGTATCAACATTTCTGCCTTTATAAAAACAATAAAGCTGATTGTGCATTCATTTATCAATGTTTTAATTGTTGTGGTTGTAGTTTGCAGTGCTGCATCACTGAGAGTGTTGCGGTGTCACACTACCCTGTTCACACCCACCTAAGCTCTTGAGCAACAGCACTACATTTCCCAGGTTGGTCCTCTGAATCTCAGGCACGGTCATATCCTCCATTTCGTGTTTGAAGGCCCACGCCGTGTAGAGCCTGAAGCATTTGCCGGCGGCCACTCTGCCGGCGCGGCCCGCTCTCTGATTGGCCGACGCCTGGAAATCACACACACAGTGAAGTCAGCTAATAGACAGATTTTTTTTTTTTTATTAAAAAAATCCTGCATAAACTGAATTGTGATTCATCTTTTCCAGCTCCCACCACCCAAAAAGTCACATTTAAAAAAAAAATATATATATATAGTGTGGGGTGGTCACCCGGGAGCAGGGCATGACGATGAGCGACTCCATGCCGGTACGGGCGATGTAATTCTTCTGCTTGCAGAAACCTGGGTCGATGACATAGATGATGCCGTCAATGGTCAGTGAGGTTTCCGCAATGTTGGTCGCCACCACCACCTGAAAAGGATGCAGGGAATGCTCAGCATCACGATGTAAAAATGTAGACGTCATCGAGGGCCAGCACACTGTAAGAACAAATTTGAAATGTGAATGCTGAAAAAAACATTGCCATTGCTAATATAGTTGAAGTTACATGACTGATGGCCAAGGCCCTGGGCAGATTAGGTTACCATGGCAACAGAGGTTTCAATCTGATGGAACAGATATTAAAATTCAGGTTGAAAAAATTAGTGCTACTTATTCTATAGCTATCCCATTGTAGTAAAGTTCTCAGCAGGGTTATTATAGTTTTACAATTTTCATTTGAGTTAGTTTTTATTTCGTTTTTGAGTTGTTTTTTTAAATTTAGTTAGTTTTAATAAATTTTCAGGGTGGCTCTGTTAGTTTTTAATTAGTTTTAGTTATTTAATAAATGCTTAGTTTTAGTCAGTTTGAGTATTAATTTTAGTTTTAAAAAAAAGTGTATTACTTGTGCGCAATATTTAAAAAACACCCTGAGAGCGATGTCATCTGAAGGTGCCTTTCTTCTGGCTGCTGCTAGATGACGTCACTTCTGTGTGACACACTTTCAAACGTCCTTATTCCGGTCAATATCAAAATAAATATACTTAAAATCACATTTTAAATCATCCCCACAGGCTCATGCAGTAAATTAATTACCAAAGACTAAAACGAAGGACATTTTTGCTATAATTATAGTTGGTTTTATTTAGTTTTGTAAACATAAAATGTAGTTTCAGTTAGTTTTTCCGTTTTTTCTTTTTCATTTTATTTTATTTCCTTAACGAAATAGTTTTTTGAATTTTAGTTTTAGTTTTTTCGTTAGTTTTAGTTAACTAAAATAACCTTGGTTCTCAGTAGCTTAGTTGTTTCAGTGTGAAATGTTTGTCTATATGTTCCCTGCGATTGGCTGGCGACCATTCTGAGGTGTACCCCATCTCTCACCCAAAGTCAGCTGGGATAGACTCCAGCTCATCCATGACACTAATGAGGATAAGCGGTATAGAAAAAGGATGGATGGACAAGTACAAAGTGCAAAAGTCACACACAAAATGAGAGTTCAACACACATTTTTCAGTTTTCTCTTGCATGATCCTACCTTGCGTGCGCCGGGCGGCGTAGGGCTGAAGATCTTGGCCTGCATGTCAGAGGGCAGATTGGCATAGATGGGCAGGACGAGCAGCTCGGCGATCTTGGAGCCGAGTCGCCGACATCTGTCTTGGAGTTGCTCGCAACACGTTTCAATATCCTCCTACAGGAAGGGAGAACGGACATACTTTTTATTTAATTATGTGACACACAATTGTTACATGGATGGACGGAAAACTAAAATTGAACCCAGTCTAAATGTCAAATCAATTCCAAATATGTATGTGTGTTGTCTGACAAGATTTTTCCCATTTCTCTGCATCAATCATAATTGCCAATGCACCCATTTTACATGAGGAAATTAACGCAGCACATTGTAAATATGCTTAAACATATTCCTTATTTCATTTTTTGTTTGCTTGTTTTTAAGCCTAGTTCTCACAGTGTACCTGTCCGGTGAGGAAGACCAGAATGTCTCCAGGAGGTTGTGTGACGTGGATCTGCAGCACTGACACCACACATGCTTCCATGTAGTCGGCCTCCGGAGCCTAAATGGTCATTCAAATTCAAATGTAATTATTATAAAATATTCCCCAAAATTTAAAACAGTATCATAGCATCAATTCATAATTACACACTATTGACAAAATACCCCAAGGATCAGACGCTACAGTACAGCAGTCGCTTAAAAATGGCAGTAATGTAATGAAATTGATCAAAATTCAGAAAGGCCTGGGAATACTAATAAAACAGAAAACATATAACATTCCTCTTAACTATGGAATGTGTACTCACTTTAGTGTAGAAGATGTCCACAGGGAATCTCCTACCAGGGATCCTGAAGACGGGCGCGTCATCAAAGAAGGTAGAGAAGCGCGCCGTGTCCAGGGTGGCGCTGGCCACCAGCACCTTCAGGTTAGGGCGGAACCTGCCGATGTCTTTGATCAGGCCAAACAAGATGTCAGTGTGGAGGGTCCGCTCGTGAGCCTCGTCGATGAGGATCACACTAAAATGATAAAGACAGTGGGAGAGGAAGGGTTGCTTTTAGCTGCTTATTAAATATTCCTAGTATAGAAAATACAGTTGAACCCCTATGATATCATTTTCAACATTTGCGCCGCCAACATATTGCAGATTTTTATATTACCAACATTTTGGGCCCCAAAAAAAGTGTGTAAAATATGTGAAACTGTTAATTTTACTACTACCAGTAATATCTTCTTTTTTTTTATTGTAATATTAACAATCAAAGCGCTTATAATATTTAACTACTTATTTAAGAAAATAACAATTTAATAAATGTATTTATTTTATTTAGAATAAATCAGTTAACTGAATATTTTATGAGAAAAATCAATTAAAACACTCACACAGATTTTATCAAACCACTTCTAAGGATAAAAAAACAACAACAACAAAAACAGGCTAAGTGTTGCAGGACTCTTGATCATGTAAATGCTCTGTTGCCGATTATAAACTTCTGATTAATGACACACGACATGTGAGTGGGAACACTACCTGTAACTGGCGAGGTCGGGTTCCGTGAGAAACTCTCGTAGCAGCATACCGTCTGTCATGTACTTGATCACTGTCCTCTCGGACGTGCAGTCCTCAAAGCGGATACTGTAGCCCACCTGCACCACGAAAATGTCATCAACAACAAAATGAGGAAAACAATAACAAAATGTAAGCGTTTTTTTTCCCTCCCTTAATTTACCTCGTTACCAAGCTTGACATTCATTTCCTGCGACACCCGGGCAGCCACCGACATGGCAGCCACTCTGCGAGGCTGCGTGCAGCCAATCTTCATCCCACCTTTGGTGAAACCCTGAGAAAGGACACGACGGGTTTGTTTAGCCAAAAACCAAAGTCAAGGTACCACTGTAAATATGTATATCTAACACAACACTTACATCCTCCAGGAGGTACTGCGGTATTTGGGTGGTCTTGCCCGAGCCCGTCTCACCCTCGATGACCAGCACCTGGTGCTCGTGGATGGCTGCCAGCAGGTCCTCCCGGTATGGGAAAATGGGGAGGCTGCGGCGGACCTCCTGCATGGACTGCTTCTTCAGCTCAGCCTGGGACAAGGCTAGACTCTCGTTCTCCTGGGGGAATTCATTACATGTCATTCAAATCCCTTCAAAAACCAAAAACAGAAAAGGAGTGACAGTCTTCTCACTTTCTCAGTCAGAGTCCCCTTCATAGTGATTGCGCTGCTGACAAAATCGATCATCTCGTCCTCCTCCAGGATGAGCTGGTACTTCTCCTGTTGGTGCCTCATGCCCTGCTCGCGCTCCTTCTTGGCACCGAAGCTGAGCGAGGCTGTCTTGAGCCGCTCCTCCTCCCAGCGGCCCTGCTCGCCGCCCAGCTCCATGGGCGTCTCCTCCTCCAGCTCCAACTCCTTCTGAGGCACCTCCTAGATGGACGGAACCAAGGATGATGATGTTAAAAGAAAGAATGGTTTACTTGGGAACCTACATTGAGGAGCTTACCTTTATCCTGATCTCCTCCGGCATGTAATATCTGTTCTTCCTCTCCTCCAGCTCCTTAGCTCCGGCCTTCTTGTAGTCCTTGGCCAGGTCTCGCAGCGTGCGCTTGTACGCCAGATCCTTCCTTTCATGCTCCGTCAGGTTGTCGGAGGCGAACAGGTACTCCTCGTCTATGATTTCCGCCTCCAGGTCCTCCAGCTTTTCCTCCTCGCGCTTCTTCAGGTAATCTCGGCGGGACTGCTTCCTCAGCTCAGGCAACTGGCAAGGAGGGGGAAAACAGCGGCAGGTCAGATATTTTTGCACAGCACGTGACACCACCACCCACTCCCATAATGATGCTCTCCCCCACCAAGTTTTTCTGGTCATCTTCGGCCAACTTCAGCCTCTTCTGAGCCTCCTCGTAAGCCTTAAAAACAAAAACAAAACATATGATGATAATGCAGTAGATTTATTTTTCTTAAGACTCTTCTCCTGTCACCTTTTTGTCCGTCCTCTCCGCAATATTTCTCGTCTTGTCTTTGTCTCTCAGCTTGACGCGTTCAGCAAAGGCGTCACGCTCCTCAATGTCATGTAAACGCTCCCGCTCCTCCTTCTCCCACTCCTCTTCTTCTTCATCTTCTTTTTTGACGGTTGAATTATCACCCTGATTTGACTTAGCCCTGATGAAGCAAGAAATGCATATTTGGAGCAACATTATACAAGGCCTTGCATTCAATGTTGCCAATTGCTCACTAACATAATTCCAGGCAAAATAATTAGGTAACAAGATTGAAATATAATCACTAATGTATTTCGATATGTAAACAAGAGGTATAAGCTAAATCTAAGTTTTAAGAGCTTTAAAAGGCCAATTTATATGGAAAAGAAAAGTTGTGAAAATGTTATAAAAACACCATTGACTAATTATCTAAATGAGCCATTGACTAATGACATTCTGAAATAAGGACTTTCATTTCATGTCTTATATAAAATTAATTGGCATTTAAATTAATTATTTCAATATTTAATTAACAATTTTATTGTCTGAAAATATTAAATAAAAAAGCAAAATTTTGTTTTTCTTAACATGAATTAGTTAAACAAATTTAATAACACATTTATGTATTTAATTCCAATTTAAGTAATTTTTCATTGTGTAATAATTAATTTCATTTTGGAATGTTAATGGATTTGGCTACTGGATATTGGCAATATGGAGTCAATCTTATACAGCATCTTGGTGCCAGAGAACTATGTTGAAGTGAGTTGAGGAGCTCCATCCAGACAGAAATAGTGCTTATGCCGTCATCTTGCGGGCATCTTGGTGCAATGGACTACGGTGAAGTGAGTTGAGAAGTTTCATCTAGACAAAAGTAATACTTTGCTGCCATACTGTAGCATCTTTAGATTATAGAATTATAAAGCTTTATTGGGCGATTTTTGGTATTTGCTAATACAGGGCTCACTGTGCCGTATAAAATAATAGAGACTGACTCTAAGTATTTATAAAAAAGGAAACAAACACTAAAATGTTCCGACTACCCAGCAACCCATAATGCATCATAAGTCCTACAAACACATTTTGCAGGTTACCTAACAGGCACTTCTTCTTCACTGGACGACTCGCTCTCCTTCTTCCGCCGGATGTTCTTCTGCTTGCTCCCTCCTCGGTCTTTCTCTTTGCTCTTCTTCTTATTCCCGCGCTGCTTCTCGACAACAGAGTCCTCCTCTGCACTGTCGCTGTCGTCCAACAAAGTGTATGTGCGATTTTTCCTTTCCATCTCGATGGCCTGACGCTCCAGCACCCGGGAGGCTTTTTCCACGACCTGCTTATGAGGAATCTGCAACACACCAAAGGTATTAAAGGTAGCATATTAGGGAAAATTGTACAGTAAAACATAACTAAAACTACAGTGTTCCCTCACTATATTATGATTCATTGTACGCACCCTAACATATTTAGTTGATTTTTAAGGCGATTTGTTTTTGGGGGGTTTTAGAGAAGGGGCCGAGCCCTGCTGGGAGTAAGTGGTACCCCAATAAAAACGTTGAGAATTTCCTATACTAACAAACAGTGGCGTTGACGTAAACGTTTTCATTTGTTCTGTGAACACACCCTTAACTCAAAACACTCTTATCTCATATCGTCTTTCCTCGCATTTGCGGGATTTCAATTAAAGGTGGAGGTTCCTGAAGTTTCTTCTTTGTGGGTCACCACACAGCCCCCCCTAGAATTCACTGTACATATTTCAGGTTTTGAAGATGTCTACACACTTTGTCAAACAGTTCGTGCGCAAAGGCAGTGACGCTCTGGTCGATGTCGATGGTGCCTGTCTGTTGGAGGCGGCTCACAAAGTCCTGGGAGCTGGTCGACTTGCGGGCAATGCCGATCATGAACTGAGCAACGTAGCGGTCGCTCAGGCCTAAGATGTCATGCAGCCGGTCGTTGACCCACTGCTCAAGGTTGGCCATGGTATCTACTCAGTAAAAACACAAGCAAACACACCATCTGGGTTAAGAAATTATTAGCAGCCAAAAAAGTAATTAATTGAAAAAGTACTATATCTGTGTTTGTTTCTGCATTTTGTATAGATAGATAAGATTTTTTTTTTTCAAATGGCTCGTTTACAACTCCCGACTGGCTGCAAGAAATTGTAAACATTATAAAATAATAATAATAATAATAATAAAGAAAATACAAATGTACCGAGTAATATTTGAACCCGTGACCTAGCACCTGCGCGGCGAGTGCAATACCCACTACTGCATCAGCACATTCAAAGGCGTAGAATTTCTACTTGCGCGATTCAGGGCAAAATGACACAGGGTGGAGAGTTGCCGGTCACGGCAAAATAAGCACTGCATATAATTGTTTACAAATTATCTTGACAGCCACCAAGACACAACTTAGGAATTTACCGCCTGGTCGGTAGTATGTAACAAAAGATTATCGACATTTTGAGGCAAAATAATCGTAATAAAACTCCACCTACCGCTTTGTAAATATCAAGTCAAAGTTGTTTATACCAGGTTCACAAGTCAGAAGCTAACAGCTAGTTTACTGTTAGACGCCAGCTAAGTCCATAAACGCCAGCTGCTACAAACTGTGTGACTGAATGTGTAAGTTTGAAAGGTTTTCAGGTCTACGAACATACATTTTAAGCCGCAAGTAACGATAAACTGACTAAATAACGCAATAAATAATAAATGTTTAATGAAGCTAAGTTGACTGGCATGTCTCATGGAGGAAGCTTTGCACCCACTGCACCGCTCAAGAAAAAAAGCAGGACAACGATGGAGGCTACGGGTTACTGCCCCCTCATGGCCAACGACGGAACAACGAAAATCACCATCAGACTTTTTCGAAGTTTGATCGAAAAAGTACGTGATGTTATAATACAATTTTACTTATTAAAATAAAGTTAAATTTTCAAAATATATGTCTTGTACATAGTTTGAATTAAAAATAATAATATAAGAAATAAGTTTTGGTATATGTCAATTTTGCTTTTATTATTTGTGTGTTTGTTTGTTTGGTTGGTTTTATTCTTTTTAGAATTTCAGTAGGTTTAAGTCGAAACCAAAATATTGACTGGCAGTGGTGACCCCACCCATCACACGCCCGTCCAAATATTGAAAAGGACCCACACAACGAATCTCCCCGCCTACTTTTGGCAATGACTTCCAAGGTGAGGACTCCGACTGCGGCTCTCATGCTTCTACTTCTGCCGGTGCTGCTGCTCACCTGGGCTCGCGTCAACGGCTACCGGCCGGTCATCATCGTGCATGGCATCTTTGACGGACCCAAGCAGTTCCAAAAGCTGGTTCTCTTCATTAATAAGGTCCGATTTTCAGATGTGTTAAATTGCAAGAAGCTCTGTCTGGCGGTGGGTGAGAGTTATGGGATTGTTGTTGTATTGCGTAAAAAAAAAAAGTCAAATGAAAAATTCCCTTAAATAATTGTTGAAATGTAAACAATTATAGTGTAAAAGTAAATGTAGCCTACATTTTATAAAACATTTATAAATGGTCTAATTATAACGACAGCTTAAGACCATATTTTATTGTTTAGTGTCATTATTTTTCTTTGTTGATTAGCTTGGTTAAGTAAAGCTTTATATTGACTCAATTTGAAGCCAAAATAAAGAATCACTGTTTTTTATTTTTGGTGTCTGTGTTTTTTAAAATTATTATTATAACAGTACATTATTTTTTTGCATGAATGAGGTGATAGACGGAAATGTGAACTTTTTGTGGCTGATACGGTGATCAATGGTCTGTCTGATCACATTCCTGATTCAATTAATTGTGCTTCTGTTTGAATCCCGCTCTACGGAGGCAAGTCAAATTGAATTTTATTCATCACATTTTACAGACAGTGTGCTTTTATGGTATACCAGAAATAGAGGACTCTATCGTAAGAAAATTAATACATTATAATGGTACTTTGACTTTCGAGTTGTTTGAGATACTAGACATCACATGGCTGCTTATTTATTTATTTACGTTTTCTTAAGTTTAGAGCAAAACATTGGAGTGATTCTTGTGACGTTCTACAACAAGCATCAGTTGTTGTTGTTTTTTAAAAGCTATTTATGCTCTTCAAGCTAGTCATTGCCATTCACAAGTGAATTATTATTATTTTTTATTAAACATAAAACAGAGAAAATTCAACTTTCTAAATTTGTAACCAATTTTACCGAAACACGTCTTACAAAAGTCCGCAAGCTTAATGCTAAAACATAATTCTAAATGGCGCACGGGCTAACCAAACTAGCTAATTATACACCTGCTTTAAGTAATAATTATACACCTTTAAATAATTAATATTGTGTGCAGCTTAATTGCGATGGTCTTCTTTGTGTTACACCATCAAATATTTGTGAATAAATCGTTGTTGTCTGATGGAATCCCTTCATGTCCAAAAATGGGCAATTTTATATTTTTGCGCAAATTGATACTGTCCCCTGAACGCACTTGACAGAAACAGAATGTCCTACTACAGCAAGTTTTATCCGAAAGGCAAAGGCCAATAAAAGCCGTCCACTGAAAATGACTATAATGCGACAAATGGAGATAACATCAAGGGGACTTAGGAGAGAACCTTGTAGGACACCACGTAAAAGCAGAATGAAAAGTGAATTACAGCTCATTGCAGACGCATCCTGGCACAGAGGTGACGGTGGTGGATATGTACAAGCACATGTCCAGTCTCAAGCCGCTATGGAAGCAGGTGCGAGATTTCCATCAGGCCATCGAGCCCATCATGAGGAAGGCTACAGATGGTGTACACCTGCTGTGTTTTTCGCAAGGTATAAAGTACAAACACACACACATGAGTCATTGTGTCATTTTATCGTTTTTTTTAATGTTATATTTTAAATATATTTTCAGTTGTCCTATTTTGCAATCTATTTTTGTGCACGTGTCTCAGGTGGTCTAATTTGTCGAGCCCTTCTCTCCACCATGCCCAACCACAACATCCACAACTTAATCGCACTGTCATCACCCCTGGCCGGCCAGTACGGAGGTCAGATAGCTAAGCACAGATCACATCACAGCATGTCCGCATCATGTCAATCTCATCTCAGCATTGTTGTCCTGCACAGAAACGGACTACCTGCATCGGGTGTTTCCCGACAGCGCGAAAGAAACGGTCTTCCTGGTTTGCTACAACAGAATGGGACAAAAAGTGTCTATTTGCCAGTACTGGAATGGTAAACAGATTATTGAGATCGGAGTTCAAACCCTTCAATGCGGATTATTCTGTAATATTTAGATGAATGAAAAGCAGATGAGATAGACTCCAGCTCATCCACAACTATAGCAAAGACGAGCACTACAGAAAAAAGACGGATGAATCTACGGCATCCCACAGAGATCATTAGTAGAAACCCTGACATTGGGATAACCATCATCAACTTGAATAATAATTGTGCACATTTTCCACAGACCCTCACCACAGGTCCAGTTACTTGAAGAACAACAAGTTTCTCCCATTGCTCAATGGTGACACACCCCACATCAACAAGACATGTAAGTGCAACTTTACACAATTCACATTTCTTGAAGTTGTACTAATGCATACAAAACACACAATGGCATTTCCTACTCATTAATCAAATATTTTTCAGTGCACTTAATAGTCCTCTACATACACTAATGCACTTAACCGACTGTATTTAGCAGTTTAATTATTCAACACAAACAAACCTCCTTCACATATGGCTCACTGATATTCATGCCAAGCTGTGGGAGTTCACTCTATATAGTTGACTAAAAATTATGCTAAAAATGATGATGTACTGATAAGGGATATGGGAATGAGTGATTCCATTGTATATATAATATTGTGATGATAAAAAAAAAAAAAAAAAAATAATAATAATAATAATAATAATAATAATAATAATAATAATAATAATAATAATAATAATATACCTCTATCTCAGACTGGAGGGAGAACTTCCTGCGCATCAAGAAGCTGGTGTTGATTGGCGGACCGGACGACGGCGTTATCACTCCATGGCAGTCAAGGTTTGCCACTTGTCGCTTCCATTGGGATTATCCTCTAATAATTACAGAGATATGCAGACTGGAAACATTTGTGTTTGATATCAATAGAAGAATATATGAGAACAAATTTGTATTTCAGCATCATTTAAAAAACACATAACAGGAACAGAACTGGTCACCATGAGGTTGAAATGAAATTTCACATTTTAATGTCAAATGGTTTTAGGCGAAATTAAAGGAATGGGCCTCACTGTTCTAATACTTTTTTGCTTTTTAACAAAAGTTGACTCTGGGATGACAAAGATACATTAATATGATTGACTGCATTAAGCTTCTCTCATTTAAAAGCGCAATAATAATACACAGTCCAAATATTTTTCATGATGTCTCAAACCAAAACCACTTGGTGACAATAAAGAGGATGTTAGACAACAGCTGCCATTTCCCAAAATAAAGCAATGCTTAGCTGTGGAATTCAGAGGTTAAAATGTTAATGCTCATTTCCTTTTTTTTTTTCTTCCCCTCAGCCACTTTGGATTCTATGACAGCAAAGAGCATGTTGTGGATATGAGGAACCAAGAGGTACCTGTGCTTTGACTTTGGAGTTTCATTTCACTGTTCCATGTCCCCAACCTCCACCTCTGCCTGTACAGAAAATTCTACCAAACAAGGGTGGCTTATACATAAGTCTGAAAGTCATAAGTCAGAGTACAACAATATGCAATAATGCAAAGAAATTTGTAGCTTTATCGCTTTTTCATTTTTTATGAAACTAATTATTTGTAAACATATGGACTGCACTTTTTGAGTACTGAACCTATTTAGAGACTATATTAATAGACATGAAAAAAATAATATTTTATACGGCAATGTTATGTAGTTTGGTTAAACAAAACATATGATTCTCTTTGTGTTAGGTTTAATTTGACAGTAAACTTTAACTGGCAGTGGCAACAGATTGAAGCAAGCACTTTCAAAGTATTGTTCACTGTGTTTGAATGTTTTGTGACTTTTGCCATTTTGCATGTGAATTTGTCCCTGTGAACAGTTTTACAGGAATGACACCTTCGGACTGAAGACGTTGAGCGCTCGTGGCGACCTATCAACGTGCCTCCGCCCCGGCGTCAAACACACGCACTGGCACTCCAACTTCACCGTGTTCATCGACTGCATCGAGAAGTGGCTCACTTGAACGGAGACAGCTGGTACTATGGAAAGCTGTTTGAGAATGTATTTAATATATTTAATAGGCAGCTTTAGGTTCATGTACTAGTATGCTCTTTGTCCTCACTTGTAGGCCAGTTCAGCGCATAAGTAAGATGTGGAATACACGCTCAAATGGCTTTCCATAGGGGATAAGCATCCAGCAATCAATGGATGCGTTGATGATACTGCAGTAAAAAGGGGAGGAAAATGAAAATGAAAATTGCTGTCAGTATTGCTGGCATTTTTTTGTATTAAGAAAAAAAAATAGTGCTGTAATTCCTTGTACATATAAATTCGACAGTGATTTCTTCCTAAATGTGTATTTGGAAAAATGAGGATTTTAGAATGTTGTGAACATGTTACATTTTACTCTGTGTACTTTTTTACAGGACAAAAACAATGACGTTTTCTTACTGTTAGATTTTTAATGATAATATTAAAATGATCATATTAAATGCCCATTTCCTAACAGTATATGTTTGGTTTCCCATCTTCTTTAGCCTATAGCTTCAAAAGTTATTTGTTTTTCCACCAATCTCTATGTTGGCAATGGTTACACCTTTAGTTTTCATGATAAAAATACAGTCACTCATTTGCCATGTCATCTGGATTTTTTTTTATACTGTAAATACATACATGATAGATAGATAGATAGATAGATAGATAGATAGATAGATAGATAGATAGATAGATAGATAGATAGATAGATAGATAGATAGATAGATAGATAGATAGATAGATAGATAGATAGATAGATAGATGCATTGATAACCGCGCTCTTACTGCCATCTAGCGGATATAATGAAAAACTAGTTGAGAAAAAAAAAACGCAGTAAACGCCAAGTCAATCAGTGACGTCACATACGGTGCCTTGCCTTTTTCGCTTTTATTTGAATTTATTTTGGAGGGGAGGGACTTAGATTTATGACCAGCTTAAACCCGGGTTTAACATTATGTTCAAGGCATAAAATATTAAAAATAAATTAAGGATTCAATATTTTAACCTCTTCGCTGGCACGAGTGCCCCACAGCCAGGTAAGTTTGGTGACGTAATCACAAGGTGACACCCACCACCTCTCCTCCTCCGCGGCGCTGTGAGTCGAACTGAGCTGCTTCGCTTCACTCAAAGCAGTGGTGGAGATTTTTTTCTCTCTTCGCCAGGAGGCTGCTAGTTTTATGGCTGCTCTTCGTTTAATAAGTCACTCGGGGTGAAGACGCTTCTTCGTCCGACGGACTTTTCCCCGACCAAGCGGAGCGTGCGTCAGCTTTAAAGGTAAAGTTAGGTTTGTTGAACAGGAACACTTGTCTTGTAAAGGTAACGACGTGGCTCTAGTTTGTCGCGCGCACGGTGCATTCATGTACTCTAGGAAGAAGCGGGACAGCCTTCACTCGACAGTTGTTTTCTGTCAAAGGTTTGTGTGACTGTCTGAGTCGGTTTCAATTTGGGATTATATCTGCACTGTAAGGCAGAAGAATAATCGTTTAAAGCGGTACAAGTGGCAGTGTGGGTGAAAGTGTCTAGGCGACCAAACTTCCGCAGCGTGAAGGGGGGAAAAGTTGACTTGACGGACACTTCACGGAGTGTCCGCGTGGGCAAAAGTCGACGTGTCGCGACTTAACAACTCGTGACTCTGAAGGGGGAATCCGGCGTTTCGTAAGTCTTTAGCTATATATCGATCAAAGGATCAGTAATGAATGGCAATCAATGGAACCCTACGTAAAAGATGCTACTTTCGTTCTTATTTTGAAATGCCGTTCGTCACTTCCGCCTTTCGACTGGTGTAGACTTGTTACTTTTAAAAATAATTCATAAAGTACTTTGAGTTACTCATTGGTACTGTCTGTACCAATTATTTTTGCATAACAAAGCAGCAGTGTGTTTGCATTTATTTCATGGCTGCAACTAACGATTATTTTAACTAATTCATTGCCGTTGAGAGTTAAAGATGCCAAGTATACATAAATTGCGAATTTGTAATGAATTAGATTCGAATAATATTTGACTAAACACGAGGATAATTAATCTACTTTCTTAGAGGACTTCAGATACTTGACAATATTTACTGTTGAGAAGTTTAAATTCTGAGGATATGGCCAAGGCCTCCAAACGATTATTCATTTTTTCGTATCATATTAATCGTAATTTTTTTTGTGTTAAAAAAATTCTAATTGATTAGTTGTTGATTTAATGGATTAACAGTTGTACCTCTAGTGTATTTCACTTAAACTGAGTGAGTCCACTAGCATAAGTCATTGAGTGAACAATTCAACCTTACCGAATAATCTTTGTGTGCACAGAATCAGCAGAATCTTAAGCTTCTGCAGACTCGAGTCAGTGAACGAAATCGTACACATTGTTTCTGAAAAGACCGCTACCTCAATCAGTGAGTGAACCGATTCGTCGGAATCATCGGATTCGGTTGACTGAATCATCGGATTCGGTTAACTTGAATCAGTTAAACAAAATACCAGTACTGTCATTAAATAAGATGATTCCTCTGAATCAGTAAATTCACTTGCCTGAGTTATTGAGTAATTCAACTGAATCATCTGAGTCTGCTGTGTTTCTGGTGAGGTGGCTAACTCAAGTCGGTGCAAGAACCGAATTATCCAAGTCTGCTAAGTCTAGTCAGCAAACCAAATCATCTGTCCAAGTGTCCATGGTCTTTGTGGTTTGTCCAATAACTGGAGTCAGTGACTGAAAGGATTCAACTGAATCATCTGAATATTCTATGTTTTGGTTGAGCCTAACTTGAGCCAGTGAACCAAATCATGAGAATCTTTTGTGTATTTAGAACGGCTGCCAGGATGTCGTCCCGAGGTCCAAATGACTTGTGTGTGATATGCGGAGGAGTTCTTCAGGGTAACCAAAGGCGTTGGCTGTTTGGGGGCCAGCAGAAGAAGTCTAGTCAGCTTCAGACCCCCACAAGGTCCCTGAAAGGAGAAAGCCTGTCAGGGTCTTCGCCAAGCAGTCCCTGGGGTGAGTTTTTCTTCTTCTTTTCAATTTAGGTCACTTGAGTGACAGCGTGTGTGTGTGTGTGACCCCCACAGGCAGCATGTCATCCCTGGTCTCGTCCTCTTCCCTGTCCAAGTCCCACCTGTCCCTCAGCTCTTTGTCCAAATCATTGGACGCCCTGTCAGTTCTGACACACATCCTGGGCAGACCGGTGCAGCGCAGCGCCGGCCGCGGGGAGTTTGTGTGCGGCAAGTGCAGCGGCGTCCTGGAGCGCATCTTCAAATTTGACACGGTCATCGCCAGGGTGAAGGCGCTGTCCTCGGAGAGGCTCAACAAGCTGATTCAGGAGCGAGACAGCATCCGGCGTTGGGTGCGAAGCAACTACGTCCACAGGCACCCCCAGGAGCAGGATGAGGAGGCGGGCGGAGACGAGGACAAGGACGACTACAGGGACATGCTGAAGGACAACATGGCTCTGGCCGAGTACGAGTGTTGGTCAGAAAAGTGGGACACATGTCCTTACTTTATACGAACAGGTAATGGTTTTATAAGTGACATTTTGGATCGAGACCATAATTTCTGCTCCAAAGCCTCATGTGAAATCTTATTTGAAATTTGAAACTTTTATATTTATTTGAAACCATGACCTAAGATTGAAGCCTTAGTTTGAAATCCTAACCCTGTCTTGAAACCTCAGTCCGATTTTGCAAGCATAACCCTAAATTAAAACCCCAATTTGAGACCCAAACTAAATTTGAAGGCCTGATTTGAGACCCTAATCTTGTGTTGAAACAATAATTTTAATCTCTAACCATAATCTAAAGCCCCAATTTGAAACCCTACCCTTGCTTGAAACCATAAACTTTCACTTGAAGCCCTAATCATATCTTGAAACTGTAATTCCTACTTAAAACATTAACTGCTGTTTAAAAAAACTAATTCCGAAAACCAAATTTTGTTTTGAAACCCTAATCCTAATTAGAAATCCGAACACAGGCTTTAAAGCCAAGTACTAACCCTATCTTGAAACCCGAATTTTAAGATCTAATCCTAATTTGAAGTTTTAACCCTGGCTTGAAACTCTTAATTTCAAACACTAACCTAATTTCATACCCTAATTCCTGTTTGAAAACTTAACTGCAGCCTAAATCTCTAGTTTGAAATGTTAACCCTAATTTTAAACTTGGAAATCTTAAAGCCTATTTGTTCGTTTATGCGCCCTGCAGGTAAAAGGTGCCGAAAGGGTCAAAACTGCGAAGGCTGTGACTCTCTGCGCGTGTCCGACTCCGATTACGAGTCAGTGTGCGGAGTTCCACGCCGAATGCCGTACCAGGCCTTCTCTCCTCTGCCTCTGTCCCGGGATAAATCCCAGAGCATGCCGCTCCACTGGCACAGAATCCAGTCCACCTGCTCCAGTCCCGCCTCGTTGACAGCCTCCACCTTTTCCCTGAGGACGCAATCCGTCCAGTCTATGGACTCCCTGGATGACAGCGATCCGTTCGACTCGCCCGGCGACCAATCGGTCACTCCATCACTCCTCAGGGAGCTCCGGCATCTGGGAGGGAGGCCGGTCCGCTCTCCGGCCGGGAGCAAAATTCCCGTCCTGGCCGGGAGGAGCAAGAGGAGAAGTTCTAGTGAGATGACGTCCCCTGTGGTGAGCAGGAGCCTGAGTTTTGGGGAGAATGGAGATCACCGCCACGAAGAAGAAAAGGAGGAGGATGATGATGATGTTCTGATGGAGATGAAGGATGAGTTCATGCCGCTGCATCAGCAGGTGGGTCAAGTCAGTCTTCCTGCTTGTTGGAGGTAATTCACACATTTTTTAGAGGAAATGTTTTGTAACTTATTAAAAATTGCTTTTCTTATTTCCTTTCTGAAAGTAGGCAACAAAATGTATTTTAAAAGTTGTGTGCAAAGTGTCACAAGTTCAAATGTTTTTCTGAGGTGATCACCTTCTTCAACGTCAAATATTTACACAGTTTGTTGCCTCCTAGAAGAGCCGAGCTGCTGCGTGCCCGTCTGTTTAAACACTGAATTATTTGTCCAAGCAGAGCGCCTCTCGCAGGCTCCATCAAGTGATCAGGCATCTGCGAGGACAGCTCGACCAGGCTGAGTCACGCGTCAGGTCCCTTGAGGCCCAGCTAGAACCCAGAACACCCCAGGATGACTGTGTTAAGGACTGGAAGCATGTAAGCACTCATAATAAAGGTTTTGATTTCTGCCTTGAAACCCTAATATTAATATTTAATACTGGTTTGAACCCTTAACTCGGGATTGAAACTTCGAACCCTAATGTGAGACCCTAACGCCAACTTGAAATCTTAACACAGGATTGAAACACACACCCCGCCATGAAACCTTTATTTGAAACCCTAACTTCAGATTCTATCATTTACTTGAAACACAAATACAGGCTTTCGAACAATAAGACTTGAAACCTAAACCCAGGTTTTAAACCCTTATTTGAGAAACTAACCAATTTGAAACCTTAACCCAGATTGAAAACCCTCATTTGAAACTGTAATCCAGGATTGAAACATTATCCCTGGTTTTACTCCTTAACCTTTGCTTGAAGCCTTAATTAGAAACCTCAAACCTGATCAAAAGTAAACCCTAATTTGAAACCCCAATGTTTGCTTCAAACCTAAATTTGAAAACCTAACCCTTATTTGAAACCATATAACACAGGCTTCAAACCCGAATTATGAACCCTAACTTGAACTAATCCTGGCGTCAAACCCAAATTTAAAGCCTTAGCAATTAGTTGAAACCCTCATGCAGGCTTGTCGCTCTAATTTGAAACCCTATCATTTACTTGAAGGTCTCATTTGGAACCCTAGCCTTTGCTTGAAACCCTACGTTGAAACACTAACTTTCGTTTAAAAGCCTAATACTGGTTTCAAATCAGTTTCAAGTATTTATGAAATGGACACTTCATTAGGTACACCAACATTCTAACCGTATACACTACAATGCATATTTCTACATCTTAAGATCAGGTAGGTGTGCTCAATTGATTAGCAGGTTATTATACAACACAGCAGCCGGCCCAGTTAGTGTGTTGTTGATACAGGCACACAAGTACACAATATAAAGGAATGAAAGGCGTGGGCACTGTGTGTTTTGCCTCTAGAAAGGTGCACCGCCCTTTTTTGCTCATTTATAGATGCAGACCACACGCACACACACACGCACACACACACTGGTGGAATCCTGGCAGACTAGTAGTTTGCCCTGAGCTGATTATGACAATAGATTATCTGCGACTGTCAGTTGGGGGGAAAAAAAAATCATAAGGAACGCGTGTTAATAGACACAAACGTGTTTAAACAAGTTACCTCATCGCTTTCGTTTGCATGCGCATTTGCAACTTTATGAATTTCTTTATTTTGTATTTAAAAAGATGTCAAAAGTCAAAGTAGCATGTAAATGTTAACTCTTTCACGCAGGGATCCTGATCACATAATGAGAGGGTGTCGGTACCCTAATCGTGGTTTGAAACCCAGATGGTGACCTGAATCTCTATTACTAGCTTCCAACTCTTAATTTGAAAACCATAACCTCGATTTGAAGCTACTCCCTGCTTTAAATCCTAATGTTGGTTTCAAACCCTAATTTGAAACCCTGACCCTGGCTTGAGATGCCCTGCATATGGACTGGGCTGCTCATTGTCTAACCTTGCCAACGACATTTTCATTCTGGTTCCCTTCAGATTGTGCGTGAGGAGGACGGCGCCTCCCTGCTGCCCGACCTTGCTCGCTCCCTGCACAGTCGGGATCGGCTCATCCAGGTGAGAGATAATGTGGACAGACAGACGCTAAACTCTCTGGAATGTTGTTGGTCTGTGTGCCCGCCAGCCTCTTCCTACATGCTGGAACATCGAAGTACTGTTGTTATTAAATAGCAAAAACAAAATCATTGCTTATCTGCTATAAGCCTGATATTTCACTAAAACATATATTTCACTATATAATGATGATATACTGAATGAATGATTTACTCCGAGCACAGGCAGAGATGGCTCCAGCATGTCGACAGCCTGATTTGTTTATCATGTTCCTCATTTTGTGTGTGTCTGTGCTGTCATTGTCCTCAGGAGTGCATGAGTGTGATCAAAAGAATGTGTGTGGAGGGCGGAGGAAAAAGCCAGTTAGCAGATGAGGTTGCCAACAAACTCGGCGAGAACCTGGAAGAAATTGTCAATGACAACAAGGTTAGTGGACCTGATGGATAAATATTGAACATCGCATCCCCAAAACATTCATTAGAGCATCCTGGAGATTTATTTTAAATAAATCATTTAACACCAGTTTCACCAGTCAACACGATATTGGGTTGGTAGGACATAAGAAAAATCCCAAGCAGCAATGCCTGAAATTGAACTGGAAGAAGACATTTTGGTTTGAAGAAGACATTTTGGGCAGAGTATGGCATCATAGTTTGGTGACCTTTTTGAGGATTCATGGAAAAGTAATAAAAATAAAAATGAAAAACAGAAATACCATATCTTTGCCCAAGTCATTTTTTTTGCAAAAAATATTTTTTTTGCCTAGATCATCTCCTCATGATGCAAATGGTTAATTTTTTGGTGTTTCCTAACAAATCTGAAAAAATTACATAGCCGATTATTTTAAGAAGGTCTCAATCATAACTTGACACACGAAAAAAATCACTTGAAGGCTGACATTTTTGTTTGAAGCAACCATTTTGGACAAAATATAGGGCTTGTATTTGGGAAAGTTAAAAAACAACAACGTCAGCTTTACACAAGAAATTATTGTTGGTGGGCATGTCTACCGTAACAGAATGTGGTACACTGATGGAAAAAAGGACCTAGGGCTGCTCGATTATGAAGAAAATATTAACGACTATTTTGGTAATAATTTAAATCACGATCATGACGATCATTTATTTTTTGGTACAAAACAAGAAAATGTTTAATCGTAAAAAAATATTAAGACAAAATAAAATTCTTTGAAACACTAGAATTATGCAAGTTCCTTTTGGATGAATAAAAGAAAAAGTTATTTATAAAAAAAAAAAAAAAGTACAAATGTATCAATTTAAACAACTTAGAATTAGTATTAATCATCCTTTTTTTTTTTTGCGACGATTATGCTGATTTTGTAATTGTGGGTAATTGAATTTTGATTAATTGCACTGCCTTACAAGGACCTATGCCTGTAATTGAACAGGAAGTAAGCCATTTTGGTTTTAAACAGCCATTTTAGACAATCTTCAGGGCTCTATTCATGTGTTGATTAAAGTAGAAATCATCTCCTTGGCAGTAATAGCAATTAAAAAATGCTACTTAAGCACACACTCATGTGAAATATTACACTATATGTGTCTATTGTCTATACTCTTCACACAGGTTGCCATGGAGAGTTTGATGCGCGAGTTGGCGGAGAAAGGAAGGCATCTTGAGGAAGAGGTGACTTCCTTGAAAAAGGCGGCAGGAGATCGCGAAAAAGACCTGGAGACACTCAACATGGTGCTGCAGTGCAACCAGGACATCATAGACGTACGCTCATTTTTGACACATTGGGGGAAAGTTTGCATTTCACTGTTCAAGCTATGTGCATGGACGTTGTCCCTGCAGGAACTGCGTGCGGCCCTGGGTGAGAAACAGCGCCTCCTGCAGGAGTTGGAGAAGGAGAGGGAGGTGTGGAAGCAGAGGGACCGGGCCCTTGCGGCCACCATGCACGAGAAGGACGAAGTGGTCCGCGTCCTCAAGGTGGAGCTGGAGAGCTGTATGGAAGATATTCAGGTACAGATAGACAAAAAAGTAGTATGAATAAATCTAACTTTATTTATAGTAGCTTAGTTGTACATGTTTTTTGGTTTACTTTTTAAAATATTTAATTATTTTTTTATAAACATCCACTGATTGATAATAGTCAAGTTTTTGATGAATTGTTATAAACAAAATTAAAAAAAGAAATTAAATTATTAGTGCATTTCTTTTGTCTGTTATTTCCTTTAACTTCTTTCATATTGATAAAATTATTTTTTATTTTTTATTTATAGCGTATATGCAAGTGATTATTTGACATTAGTTCCAACCCACATAATTTCCCCCCATAAATTAGTCTCATATTGATTATATAATTAATGGAAGTAAATGACAAAATACAATATTAATGCATTTTGTTTTATTTATATTTTAAAATTCTTAATGTACAATCATTTCCTTTGAAAATATGAATAAAAACATTTTCTTCCCTTAAAAAAATAAAAAATTAAACAGGAATGTACACATAATAACAGAAAGAAATGTAAATGTATTTCTTTTAATAATATTAAAATTAATTAAGGAGCGCAAATTTAAAAACCTTTAGAGAAATGAGAAAAAAAAATTGTATTTTCTTTGCTAAGTTACAAATCATTATACCATTGCTTTTTTTTTACCATTGTATATTTTGAATAATTAAAGTTAATCTGTACACTGCTGACGAATATGAAAATGCATTGCTGCGTGAAGAAAAAAGGGATTAAAACCTGAGATTTTTATATTACATTTATATGGTTTGTTTTACACTCGATGTAAGATAACACAATTGTCCTTGAGACACCTTCTGTAATCATTAACTGGCAACCATTTTACATTCTCCTAGGCTCTGTCCGACTCCGTTATTGGCCAAGGCTTGGAGGGGGGCGGGGCAGAGGCATCCCTGGCCTCCCAGCTCCGGGACAAGCAAAGTCGC
Organism: Leptonotus elevatus; assembly: GCF_054856555.1. NCBI lineage: Eukaryota > Metazoa > Chordata > Actinopteri > Syngnathiformes > Syngnathidae > Leptonotus > Leptonotus elevatus. Next base: position 18,505,299 of record NC_141244.1, read on the forward strand.
CTGGCGGCCATGTTAGAGGAAAGAGAGTCACAGAGTGCCACCTTATGCCAGGAGGTCACCAAACTCACCGCCGCCCTGCAGGAGTATCAGCATGTCGTTCAGGTGCGAGAAACGGGGTCCTTCAGAAAACGATGATTTCACCTGTGTGGGTTTTAATCGAAATGTGATGAACAGAGTCAGCAGGAGAGTTACGACCGGACGACGTCGGCTCTGACCGCCCGGCTGACTGATGCTAAGCGGGCGCTGCGTAACGAAGAGCAGCGCAGGAAGGAGGCGGAGAGAATGCGACACAACCAGCGAGAGGACGGAGAGAGGGCCGACAGGAAGCTGAGAGACAGTCTGGAGAAGAGGGACCGACTCATACAGGTAATCTATATTTTATACAGTGCAACATGATAGTTCCGCTAAAAACAACAACAACCATATCTAGTGATTATAATTTTGTTTAGCTTGACATTAAACTTAATTGGCCAAACATTTGAGTTTTCGTCATCGCGCGTGACCAGTTTGATGACTCTCCATGAAACCTTGAACATTTTAAAGCAGCCATTTTAGACTTACGCCAAGGTGCAATAATGAAAGTCTTTCCCCTTGGTAGCAAATTCTGCAGGATGCTGAGGACCGCGACCGTCAGGTGGAAGAGCTTCAGCACAACCTGCAGAAGAAACGAGACGAGTTCATGTCGGCTGTCAAACATGCGCTGTGAGCGGCGTGGAAGCTACCAGAAAAGATGTTGCACTTTTAGAGTGGTACTACTTGTTGTTGTGGTGTGTATTTAGTTGTATTTATCTCCACAGGTTTGCACTTTTTCCTGCCAGATTCGGGTACAACTTGTAGCTAGCGAGTCAGCCAATATGGAGACGTTTGATTTAGAAAATTAGCACATCATTGCTATTTAATTTTCAATACTACTTTCTATGGATGGTCATCAAATCAGCTTTTTTTGGGTTTAGAGTTAGGCAACAAAATTAGCTTTTTAAAACGCAAATTTGATCCTCTGTGTCTATAATTGGCATGTTTCTGCAGGGCAATTTTTTTCTATGTTCCTTCTCGTATGAATGTAATGTCTGGGAAGATAGTTAATTGTTTTGCTCAAGAGAATTAAACACTCTGATCCAAATGTCTCAAATTTTTTCATTCTGTGTTTTGGAGATGAAATATTAACTTGAAGTTCCTCAATATGACACCATTGTCCAAACTGTCCAACCACCAAGCAGCTTGTCTTGTTTCTTTCAAGATCGTTGCTATGATCACTGTAAAAAAGGGGGGGAAAAAATTCAGCCTTTATGTTACTGTAACTTAAGTTTATATTACGTTTTTACACTTTTTAATACATGTTTTCAGTTAATATATGTTCAAAAGTAAACAATTCTTTGAGGTGAGTTGTTGAAACAAAAAGGGCAACTTTGAATACGTGAACTTGACTTAATGTGCTAAATTTAAAAGTAGAAGCCGAATCTTGTAGCCACAAAGCCATAGTATTGCGCTACACATATAGTCTCTGAAAGTCACATTTGTTATATATAAAATTTTATATGACCTTTTGTGGAGTAAATCAATAATTTTATAAACACTATCATCCTACAAGTAAAAAAAAACCAAAAAACGTTATTGAGGAACCTTAATCTGAACAAAGGTGATGACTTGGCGCAAGAACACACCAGATCAATCTGCGATCTGCCACTAATTGCTGGTGGAACAGTCACCTGTGTGGCCAGAACTCATACTGTCATGTTGTAACAATTTATAAGTTATGGACAATTTTAACTTTGTTGCTTCATTTAATTAAACATACATGGCAACTCCTGTAAAATATGGTGAGCTAAAATTATCAACAGTTTTTTTCACGTTTTGTAGATGACACATCTGTGTCTTTATTGTAAAAAAAAAAAAAAAGTTAGCAAACATAAAAATAAGATAAACATAATGTGATTATAGATCAACAACAAGCTTAAGCCATTCAGGACAAAAGTTTGCTTCTGTTCTCTATTCAGTGCCTGTCATGAGACTGCTAGTCGTCTGACCATACACGGAATGTTGCTCATTAACACGCCATGATTTAATAAAGCAAGAACATGACTTCAAAATATCACATTTCTACAGCACCAACTCAGCAGCTAAATTGAGTTTAAGCGCTAAAGCATTTTTCTCACTATGAACATTTCCATAATCTTGTCCAGACAAACAACCCTAATGTCATTTAAAAGTTAGCCGAGGAGGCGTTTTTGTAGCTCAAAACGTCAAAGTGCAGTCTGTATGGACGCGGTGAGGAGCTTTTGGGAGCACAAACAAGAAAATGTTAAGTTTTAAGGTCAAACTGCAGTGAACCGTGTCGGAGATGGCGCACCGGCTTGGCCCTCTACTTTTCCTCCTTGCAATTCCATCAGTGGGTAAGTCACTTTTAAGCATTTTCTACAATATTATACATATTTTACTAATTAAACTAAGTGCTGACAGAGGGAAGGTTAACATATATAAATAAATGCTAGAGGCTAGCGAGCTGGCTAGAAAAACAAATAAACTTGCTAAAAACAGAATAAAATGGAGTTTCACCTCCAACTATCCATCAAGTGCCAATGTCTCTCCTCCTGTTTTTTCCCGTTTTTTGTTTTTTTTCGCCGCTGGGATGACTTCTTTTTGATGCCATTACGGTGTCTGTTTTGTTTAGTACTCTCGCTAACGGAAAAGGTAGATGGGTAGCTGTCAATCATTCTCACACAGTTAGTGACGTAGAGGCTCTATGTCACTAACTGTGTGACACAAAAACACCAGCCACTGCTTATCATCACAGTTTATTTTATTTATATCCTATGTTGTTGTTTTTTTAAAGCATAAAAGGCCTGTAATAAACAAATACCAGAGACAGATAAAGACAGGACATTTTTATCCTTCTCAGGTAAGACTACACATCGAGCTTGGGGGCCCCCTGGTGGCTTGGGGGGCCTAGGCAGCCGCCTAGCAAGAAACGGCTTTGGTCTTTTGAATACAGTACAGCATACTGATTAAATTGAGGCTGACACTTTTTTTGAACTTCATTCTTTGATTAACATGGTCCATTTTTTTTCTTCAGTTCCTCTCTTCTGTTACACGTGTGTGTTTCCCGCCATCTCGCCACTGGACTGCATCAGGTTTCCTCTCATGTGTCCTGCCGGCCAAGTCTGCCTGTCCAGCAAAGTCGTAGGCCAGAAGGGTGAGGTCTTCCACTCGTTTTAGAAAGGGTTATAATTTGAAATAATACCAACAGTTGGCTTTCTTCAATTCAATACTAGTTGTTTACTGTCTTTATATGGATGCTCCCTTTTTTTCTTAACATACTCTGCATTGGCCCCACAGCAGAGAATTATTTACATGAAGTATCAAAAAGTATCATTTTAAGGAAAAGGCTTAAAATAGAGTTTGAATGATGCTTTTTCATCTTTTGGGTGTTTTGACAGAACCATGAGGGTTTTGTCCTCAGCTCACTTGTATTTGATTAGTCAAAATGTTTTTTCTACTGTTTGGGCACACTGTCGAGTGCCAGATTGCACTGTGGATTTTTAAAAACAAGAATTGGTAAAATAAAAATCTTATTTACATGAATCTATTTAATGTTACAAAATTTTGTGTTGAAATTGTCTTTTTTTTTCCTCAATAGTCATCTAATTTGGATATGTTGCAGCGAAACAGATTGCATTCTTATACGTGAACACATCTTGAATTTTTTCCAGGGAGTAACTGGTATGAAAACAGGCAGAGGGAATTCCCCAAGGTTCGGTCCTTTGCCCACTTTAATTGGACCAGTCTTTACGAAAATAGATATATTTGAACTGTGAGGTATGAAAACAATTAGATTTGATAGGAAAAAAGACCAACTGATTAAATCAACTGCTACATAAAATGTTAGGAATTAGCTGTTTTTCCAATTTCCATGATTTCGTTTCGAAAGACATCTTCTGATGTAGTGAAATGCTTTATCAAAAGGATTTTCCTACAATTCTGTCTTCAGCCGCTTATGTTTGACAAGTTTGACAAGTTTGACAAGTATTACAACACCTGAAAAAGAAAGAAAAGAGTAGTATGTTTAATCACGTTTTATTTCCAGGAGCATTCCGTGTGGTGATTTACGAGAAGAGCTGCATCCTCCCCGCCTTGTGCGGTGTGTCAGGCCAAAAGTCCATCATGGGACTCAACTTTACCTTCACCAACAAATGCTGTGACACGCACTTGTGCAACAGAGCAGCTGCTACTGCCACGCCCATTGTCAGTGCCACCTGCTGGTCGGCGACTCTACTGGCACTTTTTGTGTCTTCTCTGAATAGCTGAGTACTCATTTCTCTTCAATTGGTTTGTGGATAAGAGGCAGGTAAAACTGTATGTTTGTATTTCCACTGTGCATCATTAAAAGTGACATTATGCCCCTGAGACACAAACATATTTAATATAACAATCATTAGATAGATAATAATTTTTTTTTCTATATGGTCCTTCTATATCTTGGATTTTGACCTACCACGTGTGTCTGCAATGTATCTGCTGCGATAACGGAGATTCAATGTATTTGCATATTGTTCAATGGGGCTGCTGCTTTCTACAAGGCCGTCTGTGTGGCATCATTGGCATTATTTGACCTCTCTCCCCGAGATTTGGGCTCTGAACCTGGGGCGCTAACATTAGCTTGCTCCACTCTGCCGCCACCGTCGCTGCCTCCACCGTTCACCAGTGACTGGCGATCCGACTGGGTCGCGGGTTCCGGCGGAGGTGACACGATCACTCGTTCTATGTGCTCATTGGCTGTCCGTTCAGTCACAATCAAGTAATTGGGTTCCAACTGGTGGGAGCTGGAGCGGCGCTGCAGTGCATGCTGGGTACATGAGAAGGAGCGCTGCCGGGGAGTTGGCTGCGGCGATAGGAAGTGAGGCGTCACCGCCCTGGGGGCTTCATGCTGTCTCTCTCGGTCCTCATCCTCCGAGGTGACCTCCTGCAAGGTGCTGATGGGTCGTGGGGAGCGGCCCATGACTCTGGGAGGCACCAAAGCGGTTGCCGATTGGTTGAGCTGCGGTCGCCAGTTTTGAGGGGATGGGTATTGGACGCTGCCCATGGACCAGTTACTGTCAAGACATCATTTCAGTTGAATGTTATCATTGGACAGAGCTTCTTCCACCAATTATGCACACAATTGGTTTATAAAACATTTAAGGAGTTCCTCAAGGTCCTATTTTTAGTACACTTTTAATTTCCATTTGCATTCATTACGCCAAGTACCAGATAACACTGTGATGTGTGGAACCAACTAAAATTGTTAGGGAAAAGATACATTGGTCTAAGCCAGGGGTCAGAAAACTTTCCTGTCAAAAGAGCCATTTTAGGTCAAATAAATAATCAAAAATGTGTCTGGGGCTGCAAAACATTTGAAAATTGTGATGAAGGAAGCAGTGCTAGCTAATTAGAGCTGCACCACAAACGACACAAAAATATGCAGCATCCAATACTTGAAATTCATTTTCTTCTACCTTTCACACAAAAATCCAGAAACTAAAGATAGTTTCTGGATTTTTGTGTGTGTAATTTTTCATACTTCATTTTTCGTACATTTTTAGACTCTCCCTTTCTTCTTCCTTTTTTGGACATTTGGCTATTTTTGCTGCCTTTTTTGCTAGCAAATTTATTACTTTTTGTGGTAATTTTGTGTACATTTTATGATAATTTTCAGAATTTCTTCTTTTGTTTTTGAACATCTTATAGTTACTTTTTGAACGTTTTCTTTTGTGTCCTTATTTTTTTATTATTTTTTTGTTTTGTTTGGGCAGTTCCAAAAATAATTTATGGTAATTTAGAGCCTTTGTTACTTTTTGAAAAAAAAAGTCTGCCTTTTTTATTCAAATGACACTTTTGGCAATTTCATGGACATTTTATAGTAAATTTCTGCTTTTCCTCTTCCTTTTTGGATATCACTTTTGGGACATTTTAGGTAATATTTTTTTTTTTTTAAATAATTAAAGTAATTAAAAAAAAACTTAAAAATGTGGACTCTGACATTTTTTGAAATATTAATAAAAATATATCTAAATCGTTAATTCATTTGAAGAATATTTAATCTAAAATACAAATAAATATGTATTTTTTTTAAATTAATTTCTAAAAATGTTTACAGATCCACAGGGAGCCACAGGAGAGGGACTAAAGAGCCACATGTTGCTCCAGAGCCCCAGGTTGCAGACCCCCGGTCTAAGCAAATATACTGTTTTGTACAGTTGTAAATCTTGTCTCTTAGTATGTTTTCCCCAGCCACACACTGACATTTATAACACTTACCACTGTGGCGATGCTGTCATATCTCGATGTGCCACAATCCCTGAGAAGGAGGCACTCCGTCCTTGTGTCCCGACCCATGGAGAGTACATAAGCGCCCGCTCCTCCCACAGCATGTCGCTGGCTGCGTCCACGGTTGTGGGCCCTCTTTGGATCTGGTGGGCCAGCACGAGCTCCAAGACTTGGTGGTGCAAGCCTTCCCTGGCCACGTCTACGGGGCGGCGCCCTCTGCGGTCATGGAGCTCCAAGTTGGCACCATGGAGGAGCAGGAGCCTGGCGGTGTCGTAACAGCCGTAGAAGGCAGAGAGGAAAAGCGGTGTCTCACCCTGGTAGTGAAATACAGTGAAATAAACATTTATATGCAATTCACAATATATTAATTCAGCTAGCCTGATTTTTCCGTAGAGTAAATTTTACTCTAAACAGTCTATTTGGTCCCACTGTAAACTAAATTGTAAATTTACAATTGAAAGAGAGTAAAATATTGAGTACATTTTACTCAAAGTATTAATAATGAGTACAAGAAAATTTGCCTATCTCATGAAAAAAAAGCTGAAAGATTTTTCACTCAGAAATTGTAAAAGTAAATTTTGCAAAAAATGTTGACTTCATTTTACAAGTTACACAAGGGTAAGGTATCAACTCATGACCTTTTGCTTGAAAGACTGCCACTCTACCACCCGAGCTATGCCCCTCCTACTGTTTGCTTATATCCAAAAATTGGAGTTACGAAGATTCCAGCTGACACGAGCGATATTCTAACCCACACTAGGAGCTGCATGGCTCGGGGAGTAGATTGGCTGTCTCCAAACCTGAAGTTTTGGGTTTGTTCCTTAACCCTTGAGTGGCTTCTTTTTTTTTTTTTTTTTAACTCTCTTCCAAGTGTAAATTTTACCCTGTTTAAAGTGGCACCAAATAGACTCTGTTTAGCATAAAATGTCTACAGAATTTACTGTACCCTCCTTTATTCACTAAAATAATTAACAGTTCCCTGTATTTGTGCTCTTACTAAAACACTCTAAGATGCCACAAGTTAGCAGCAAAGGGCTGTCCAACATAAAAGGAGTGGTTTGGCACCCTCTTGTGGTGTCTTGGTGCCAAGGTACAAGTGTCCTGGCTTCATTGTTTGCAATCTTTATTTTTTGGGATATGAGTCTGCTCGAACTGAGGAGAACCATCAGATTTACCCACTAAAAGTCAGTATAACAGCTCACCACTGTACCTTATTATCTTGCATGTCCACAGCAGCACCATAGCGAATGAGCGTCCGGGTCAGGGAGAGATGATTCACTGAGCACGCCCAGTGCAGGGCCGACCTCCCTGAGAGAGGTAATGTGCATTCCCGGTGGAAGGGGATGGGGATGGAAGAAGGGAATGAGTAAGTCAGCCTTTGAACAACCATTACACAAAAGAGTCCAGAGCGAGAATGGAGGGATGTGTTTGGACGTGGGCGCAGATGAAAAAGACGAAAAGAGGGAGACAATGCCAGGAAACAAAGTTAATGCTCGTTGATTAACTTTGTTCGGAGTCAGAGGAATGCAACAGAGGGGCTGGAGAAGGAACAGAGGGGAAGACATGGAAAGAAGAAGGGGGTAAGTTACTCCGTCTTCACCAGGAATGGTTGCCACATGTCGCACTTCTCCAAGGTCTCAAGCGGTGGCTCTCAAACTTGAGTTTTTACTCCAATCTTTCTTTCTTTAGCCTATAGATATATCTGTACACTTCCAGTGTATTGTTGAGGATCATCTCACCAGTATGATCCGTGTTATTGACAGACACTCCAGCTCTGAGTAGCTCCAGAACTACTCGATCCAGTCCACTGCGCACCGCACGGATCAGAACCACAGAGCCGTCCGGGCCGCACCACTCTGCAGACTGACCACCGCACAACATATGTGACATTTTATATAGATGTAATACAGAGGTGGCAAATCCAGGTTCCAGAAAGTAAAAACCCTGCCACCGTTTGGCTTTAGCCCCAGGTGCTAGCTAGCTCGAGGCTAGCTCCCCGGGTGCTTGTTTACCTGCTAGGGAGCTAGCTAGCTAACACGAGGGGTTAAAGCCAAACTGTGGCAGGGTTTTTACTTTCTGGACCTGGATTTGCCATCACTGATGTAATATGCTAAAAGTATAAACACAACAAACCTGTTGAGGGGGACTGAGCAGAGGTGGCGGTATGGCGTTCCGGTCCCAGCCAAGGGAGGACGCTGATGGAAATGTAAAAAGCGCTATAAAAATTGCTGTCTAAGTACATTTCACCCTTGATGTCCTTGTGACGTGTTTGACATCAATGTGTTCATCTGCTCATCTTGTGTTGGTTGTTGTCTCACCTGGTGGAGGCCTACGAGGCTGCGATCCTCCCGCCCTGTAATGTTTGATGTCTTCCTGGCGTCCAGCTGTCCTCACGTCCTCCACGGAGCTCTGCGTGAAGTCCGTGTCGCTGGCCACGTCATGGTCCCTTTTGAGAGGCCTGAGGAAGACACGGTTCAGATTACAACATCAGGTGCAGCGAACGTACATTTCCTCTCAAGCCCGGAACCTTCATTGGGCACTAGAACCTTCTCTCGGAATTGGTACCTTCTCCCTGGACTTCAACCTTCTTTCAGGACTAGAATCGGCTCAAGGGAATAGAACTAGAATCATCTCTTTGGGACTGCAACCTTTTCTTGGGACTAGCACCTTCTTCCCTAGGGAGTCCTCTAACCTTTTCAAAAATAGTACCTTCCTTTTCTTCCCTTACATTTTCTCTGGACAACAACCTAGTAGTAGTCTGTTGACTACAACCACTTTATGACGACTAAATAGCTCTTTGGGGACAATAACTTTTGTTGCGCAATAAAATCTTCTTTTAGAACTAAAACCTACTTTCGGAGTAGAACCATAATTACACTCTAGAATCTTCTCAGAACTAATACTTACTTCTGGGACTAAAACCTTATCTCAGGACTAGAGACCTTTCTTTGCATTACAGTGTTCTCTTAAGATTGGAACCTTCGCTGGGGACTGGATTCTTCTCTTCAGTAAGCAGTACCTTCTTTTGGGACTAGAACCTTCTCTCAGAAACTTCAACCTCCTCTTGGGACTACAACTTTCTTTCTGAACTACAACCTTCCCTGGGGACCAGAATTTTCTCTCAGCAGTAGTACCTCCTTTTGGTACTAGACTTTTCTCTGGATTACAACCTTGTCTTGTGAATACAACCAAGTTTATGAACTAAAACCCTCCCTGAGGACAAGTCCCTACTCTGGGCACTCGGACCTTCTCTCAGGACTAGTAACGTCTCTTGGGATAAAAACTTTCTCTTAGGAGTAGAACCTCCTTTGAGCAATAGAACCTTCTCTTTGAACTAGTACTTTCCCCTGGGACTAAAACTGTCTCTTAGGATAAGGTACAAGTCAAAATCTCTATCTTTTAGAAAGTAGTGCGCTTGTGTTCACAGTAAAACCTTTGGTCTCACCTCATCCTCATGGCGTCCTCTCCAAGGGGTTCCCTCCTCCTCTTCTTTTCGGCCTCCTTGGCTTTCTTCTTCTTCCTGAGGCCCGTCTTGTCTTTGTCTTTCTCCCGGGCCGGCCTCCCCCTGGCCTCCTGCTGGGTGGCGGTTGGCGTCCAGCCTTTGGGTTTGCCATCTGTGGTGGTGGAGCGATGGCTCACTCGCTGGCCTCCTGCTCCCTGACCGTTCCCCTCTCTCTGCCGCCTCTGTTGCCTCACCCGCCTCACCACCAGGAAGATCACCAGGGCCAGGGCCAGCAGCAGTCCCGTTGCTATGGCAACTACAGCCCACAGCCACGCAGGCGTTGGCTCTTTAACACAAAGCAATGGACAAATGCGTCAACTCTGATTTCCGACATTTTAGGCTCATCTTAGACATTTTCACAGGTTCTTTAAGGCAAACTTGTTCAAGATATTTTGTATGATTACTGCCATTTTGCTTTTCATTTACTACCAAATTTGACGTGTTTACAGGAAACTGCGTTCAACGATGCTACCTTTGACATCCTGTTTTCTGGTCCCTTCCCCTTCCTGCTCGTCCCGGCTCCCTATTTCGTCCTGGACACCTCGAATAGCAATGACGGACTTTAGTTCCGGCAGCGTTGGAGATGTGATGGTCCTCCGCGACATGACTGCCCTCATGAAGCTGGCGGCCTCGGTGGCATGAGGGAAACAGGTAGAAGGCTGGCGGGAACATGGACGGTTGTCCACTTGGAGAAATATCAGGGAGCTGGGACACATGGAAACATTATTTAACATGGGGTAGAACAAAATAACCACTTTGCGTTGCACCTGACCGTTTTTTGTAATGATGTAGTATCGATGCACTATCATTAATTATGTTGATTTTGCCTCATATGAAATTCAAGTTCATTATATTTTTATATTAAGTGGCATGCTTACTTTATTAATTTTCTTCATTCAATGCTTGTAAACCAGTGAAATAAGCTGAAATGGAGAACCCCAGGGCTGTGTACTGGCTCCACTGTTTTTCCCCATATAGAGCCACTATTCCTACTCAATCTTTTTTTCTTTTTTTTTTTTGGCGTAACGCTCACCCGTTGGCGTCGCCTGCTGATGTCTGAGCCAGCAGGTCAACAAGCTGCTGAGGGTCAAAGTCGAACAAACTCCTCTCAGCGGCGAGTGGCGCCGATCCCCTCAGTGCCAGTGGGCTCCGTAGTACAACGCTGAGTGCCCACAGCAGTGATGTGTTGGTGAAGGTGAATGCGCCCCCTTTGTGCGGAATGGCGGCATGGACCACCAGAGTTCCCTTGGCCCACAGGGTGCTATGTTGAGCTGAGCAGTCGCTGCCGTCCCACCCGCAGACGGCGTTGTCGCAGCCCTTGTCGCACTGAGAGTTAGCGTAGTGGTTGCGGCAATATGGAATGTGGCCTGGACTAAGAAGCAAAAAAACGTCACATATATTAGGTCCACTTGCACAGTCTTTCCGTGGAATCCATTGGTGGAAGCAAGGGAGAAATTAAATGCAGGCCTTTTTTTTTCAGTCAATTGAAAAATGCTTAATAATAATTCTATAAAACTACATTAAATTAAAAATAACGTTAAATAATTAATAAAAATACTGGTAGAACATCACATTAATAAAAAATAAAAAATCTAACTCTAATCATTTAAAATTAAATTTAATTGAAATATATTAGTTGATCATTTTTTAAATAAAATAGTAATGATGAAGCATAAAATTAAATATTTTACAAAAAATGAACAGTTTAAAAACAATATAATTAAAACATCTTATTCGTTGATGTTGTATATGTATTTTAAAGTAAATTAAATATTTTAAAACATTTAAAAAATATATATAAGATTTACAAATGATATAAATACATACTGAATGAATTTGATTTTAAAAATAAAATGTACATAAAAAAGAAATATTATCACAAAATGAAATAAACATATTTTTTTCATTTAAAAATGAATATAATAAAATAAATCAATGACATTGTACTTTTTCTTGCGCAACTTGTCTATTGTATGAATTTGATATGATGAAAAAGTCTCACTTGCAAGGTCCCTTGTCCTTGAGGCAATCCATTCCATCCCGGAGACACTCGGGCTCCATGCACTCCCTGTCACATGACCCGTCCCCAAATTTGTCTTTACACTTTCTGCTGGCGGGACACTGCCCCCATGGGTCGCTGGACACCACTGCGGATACACAGATACACAACAAAGTTGATCCCTTTTAGCATTATATCAGCTATAGTGACTTCATGGTTTGTTCTACTTGATTTTCTGCAAATATGCCAAGTGTTTTTCTTTTGTAATCGCACCATCTGCATGGGTGACACAAATATCGTCTTTCATTGTCTTTCAGCATGAATACAGTTCAAGACGTGACGAGTGCTTCCTGATGTTGGCGTGTTAAATGGGAACAGGAAGTGAGGCCAGGGAGGCCCGACATCAACAGGAAGTTTCCAGGGGAAGCCAATAGCTTAACGGGAAATGGAGCCGGCGCTGGATAAAGGTCAGAATTGATTGCCGTGGCAACGGGGTATGTGATGGAGAGGGACAATGGGGCTTGGCAGGTGGGTGTGGCACCACAAACACACAATTTGATAGGTGTTGAGTGGAGTGCAAATTACACCAGTGACCCAAATGAAAAATTCAAACGTATCCCACTGAGTAATAAAATATAATCTATTAAATTAATCCATTCATCCATCAGTTTTTTTTAATCCTTCACCACATTATGTATAATACTGTGTTACATTATGCATAGCATGCATGGCGGAACAATTTTGAAAAATAAACAAATTGCAATTTTCCCCTTAATTTTGCAATTGTGATTTAATATGTAAATATTTTTGGAAGGTCCTCTTCCCATGTATTCTTTAATTAACAAACACAAGCATTATTGGTAGTATTTACATTTCATTATTTTACAATTCAGAAAATCTGATTTATTATACATAAATGTCTTGGTATTTGAATATTGCATTCTACTACATTGTGATGTCAATTTAAATTTGATCAATTATTCAGACATAGAGACAATCCATCCATCCATCGTCAGATGTTGTATTACCTTCAGTGACAGTCTGAAATCAGAACATTCCTCACACAACTGATTTTCTAACATCCATCCATAAATTGGCGAAAATCAAAACGTTAAAATCCTGCCCACGTTCCAACATTATAACGAGAGTGCATTCCATGATATAAAGAAGGCAAGTTTCCTGACAGTTACCTTGTCTTGTGCAGCTTAGTCCCAGGAGAATGAAGACATGCAGAGTCGACATCATCTTCAACACATCCAGCTTCTTACTACCACTTTAAACTTTTACCAATCCAGTTTCTAAAAGCTCATGTGGCCAGCAACAGCAGCAGCACCTTTTTCTCAATGCAACACCCGCTCCACTTGGTTCACCAGACCTTTTCTTCTTCTTCTTTTTTTCTCCCCCGGAGGCCCTTGCGGATATCTGGACGACTTCCTGCCACTGTGTGCAGAAGAATAGAGCGTCTGTGACTCACAATGTCAAATGCAATAGCAAAACAAAAAAAAAGAAAAAGGATTAAAGAAGAAGAAAAAAAGTGTATATTGGAAACCATACTGTTTTAAATCCTATTTAATATCAATATCGCATGTGTTTCCAATACAGTGCAGCTCTAGTTTTAAGTAACATTTTAAATGTCATATAGCAAAACACTGTCGGCTTACACTATATAACTAAAGTAAACATACCTCACGATTTAACTTTGTTGCCATAATTGATAGCTAGCTATTTAGTTAGCTTGTTTGGTTGTACTGTTTGTCATTCCCCCACCCCACCACAGGTTATTGTCTATTCATGTATCTGCAAAAGAGCAAATCACTTTCTAAAGTTAGATTCTTTTTTTTAATACAGGTGTAATACAGGATAATTATGACAATAGGTAATTTGTCCAAGTAATGATGCCGTAGAAACCAGTTACTTCCGCGTGCAGATAAGGTAACCGGATCTGTCTATTATGGGAAATGCTGCCACACTTCCACTCACTTTCTCTTTCATTTTGACGCGGAAACAAGAACAGTCGGTCGGTCGGTCGCTTGAGAATGCGTTGATGTTTTTAGAATGTAAATATATATTCCTATCACAATCTTAACAAATACATTTGGATCGAGGTTTCACCCCGAAGACTGTTCGGCACCGTTGACATTTGACGTAGCTACAGTAAATAGTAAGTACAAGTGGAATGGTTGAGTTTCAACATGGATATTGAAGGGTGAGGCCACAGGTGCACTTCATTTGACTTTAAAACTTTGGACTTTTTTTTGTACTTTTGTGCAAAATTATAACTTTTCACATTATAATTTAAAAAACAAAAAGATTTTTATGTTGTATTTTGTATTATGTTGTATTTTCGATGTTGTAATTGCACCACACTTTGAGTTGCATTTTTAATGTCTGAAAAGTGCTGTATCCAGTTTGATTTCATCTGATAATAATTACTGATAATACAATTATTTTCTTTTACATTCAAAGTGTAAACTTTCTTGTTGTCAAAATAACACCTATAGCCCTCAACATGATGTGGTGCTATATAATAAAATCACAATGTAAAGGTCATTGTATTGTGCAGGTGTACCTAATAGTATGAGTGTGATTTAGGATTATCTCTTCTCTGTGCAGACATGTCCAAAGTGAGCGCCTTGTTGTTCCCGTTGCTGTTTGTATGCGTGGACGTGTGCATTCTGAGCGTCCTGCGCTCCTTGCAGCTGTCGCCACAATTCTTCCAATTATTCCCTTGCCCGCCACTCATCGCATTATGGGGAGGAGAGTTGGCTAGGGCCGTCCTCCTTCTCCTTCTGCTACTCCCTGCCAACGGTCCGTCGTGGGCCAGAGGCTTTGGTGCTCTCCAGACCGTCCTGGTCCTGTGCTTGCACCTCCCGACGTACGTGACGCTTCTCTATGCTCTTGGCTGGGAGACCGAGGAGGAGATGTGGGGGTGGCACTCCTGGAAAAGGGTGAGAAATAAACACATTTTCATGGAACTTTGGGCAAAAATGCAGTACCACGAACTTGTAATTTTCAGGACCCTTTAGTTCTTGATACTTGAATTTACTAAGTACCAAGACCTAAAGGAATCTGGAGGTTAAGATGAAAAGGATTGGAAAGGACCAAGAACTAACCAAAGTAAAAAAAATGCCCAAACAAAAAGGTTCCTGGAACTTTAGGGACTTGGGCTGGGGTCAAAATGTGTTAAAGAGGCTGACGATGAGAACATTTGTCCAGGTGTTTCAGGGTTACCTGGTGACGGTGGTGTCGTGGATCTACTGGACTCAATACGTCCAGTTTTTTCTGCTGTCTTTGTGTCTCTCCGTGTCATCTGTGTGGAAGACGACAAGCAAAAACCAAGAGCCCAAAAAAGACGCCACCTCATCTTTGACGAGACTGTTGGGATTCATGCGGCCTCAACTTGGTTGCTTTGTGGCCGTACTGCTTTTGGTGGGGCTCTCCTCCTTTTGTGAGTTTGTTCATTCAATCTCACACACATTGAAGACACTTTTGAGTAATGAGCATCTTTTCAAATAGATCCTAGTCAATTTAGTCTAAAATAAACCTCAGAGCCAGCCTGTAAACATCCAAAACACATTTGTGTGGATTTACACGTTTTCTTGCACATTTCACTGAAAGTAAAGTGTGATTGACACGTGTGGTTGTGCTGCCAGGCGAGATGGCGGTGCCTCTGTACACCGGTCACGTGACGGACTGGATCCAGAACCAAGGGGCACCTGATGCTTTCACAGAGGCCATCACAATTATTGCAATCATGACAGTTGTCAGGTAAAAACGAGGATTTTTTATCTAATCTATGCATGTACATTTGAAGAGATGTTCCCCTTGTTTTGTTCCAGTGCGGTGCTAGAGTTCATCGGGGACCTGATGTACAACGTCACCATGAGCCACATTCACACGGCGGTACAAGGAGAAGTCTTCCAGGCTGTACTCAAACAGGAGATCGCTTTCTTTGACACCACCCCCACAGGTTATTCTAAGTCACGGGTCTGCAACCTGCGGCTCTGGAGCTACATGTGGCTCTTTTGTCCCTCTCTTGTGGCTCCCTGTGAATCTCTATAAAAAAAAAAATTTTTTTATATATATACATAAAATATTATTTAAAAAAATTAATGATTTAAATAAAATAAAAAAGAGTTATTAAATATTCAAAAAAATTCTGTCCAAATTTGTAAGTTGTCAGAAAAAGAGACATGAAAAGGTTGTTAAAAAATTCCAACAGATGTCCAAAAAGGAAGAGGAAAAGCAGAAAATTACCATAAAATGCTCATGAAATTGCCAAAAATGTCACAGAACTGAATTAAAAAGGCAAAAAATAAAACGTTCAAAAAGTAACTACTACATGTCCAAAAACAAAAGAAATCTTCAAACTTACTATAAAATTTACACAAAATTGCCAAAGAAGTCAGAAACTCAATTCAACAAGGGTAAAAAAACAACATTCAAAAACAAAAGAATAAACTCCCCAAATTACCATAAAATGTCAGAAAATTGATATAAAAAAAGGGAGAAAAAATGTGAAAAAATTGCCATAAAATGTCCAAAAAAGGAACAAGAGGCAGAAAATTTCCATAATATGTCCATAAAATTGCCAAAAATGTAAGAAATTTGACATGTCTTGTGCTGTTGCAGGTGAGCTGGTGTCACGCATCACCACGGACACCAACACTATGAGCGAGGCACTGAGTGAGCAATTGAGCCTGCTCATGTGGTACATGGGTCGCGTGGTCTTCCTGTTCTTCTTCATGGTCAGACAGTCGTGTAAAATGTCCCTGCTGACGTTCATGGGGCTGCCCATCATCTGGGTCGTGCCGAAGTTCACCGCACACTACCACCAGGTAACCCACAACAATGAGGAAAATAAATGCAAAATATAACAACTGTTTTATGTGTTTGCTGTCTCTTTCAACATTTCTTGTAGGCAATATCAGTAAAGGTTCAAGAGTCTCTGGCTAAGGCCAATCAGGTGGCCACAGAAACCTTTTCCTGTATTAAGACGGTGAAGAGTTTTGCCAATGAAGACGGCGAGACCGAACGTTACAAGCGCTGCATGGAGGAATTGTACGCCCTGAACAAGATGGAGTCGGCGGCATATGCCACCACTACTTCGGCCAACAGCGTGAGTGAGGAACATGCACTTGTCTCACTACACTTTGACATGCAACATTGGCAACATACAAAACCTGTTTTTAAAGGGGAAGTCACCCCCCCCCCCCACACAAAAATTCTTGACAATAATTTGTGCTATGGAGTTCCACTAGTCTAAATACGGTATTGTAGTTAATATTGCGTTAGTGGAATATGATTGGTTGTTACCTGAGACCTGAGGAACTCTGATGTCATTTTTAGTCAACAGCAAGTGGCAAAATTAGATGGATAAAATCGGCTGGATTTTGCCACATAACTCATATTCCACAAATGTAATATTTTATAGTCATGTCTCGACTAGTGAGGTCACTATTGTCAAGGAATTTTATGGTTGACCTCCCCTTAATCCAATCTTTCAATGGACCTAAAGTACACGTTTTCATAAAGATTAAAAGCAGCTCGGTCTTCAACTTACTTGTCTATGAGCATTAAAAGAAGAATGGAGCGTTAGATCGTCTACAATTTACCATGTTAGCATTCATCAAAATCACGGATTCCAATTACTTGTCCATTTATCATAATTAACATGACCTAACATTAAATCTGTAAAATCTAAGACTATTTGGAGGCATCACCAACCTCAAATACGAAAGTAAAAAGGCTTTAAAATCTTTAAAAACCTCAAGTAGATTTTCAGAATCATCAAACACAATTGCCACCAATGAATTAATGTGTATTCCTAAAGACTGATAAATTATTTGATATTCCTACAAATCTGTCAAGTTTTTCCTAAACATCACAGACATTATTTTTTTGCATTGTGTGGTGTTCCCAGATGACCACACTAGTCATGAAGGTGTGCATCCTGTACTACGGAGGTTTGCTGGTGACCCGAGGGACAGTCAGCAGTGGAGAGCTTGTCTCCTTCGTCCTTTACGAGCTTCAGTTTGCTTCTTTTGTGGACGTGAGCCATCAATTCAAATAAGGGTGTTGTATACAGTCTAAATAGCAAATAATCCTGTGTCATATGTCATTCTTCAGGCTTTAATGCATTCATATCCTGAGGTGAAGAAGGCCGTGGGAGGCTCTGAGAAGATTTTTGAGTATTTGGATCGGAAACCTCAAATACCCCCGGATGGAACCTTGGCCCCCAAATGCCTGAAGGGACACGTTCAGTTCAAAAACGTCACGTTTTCCTACTCCAGCAACACAGATGGCGACAGTGTCATCCTGAAGGTTCGTTGCAACTGTCATGTTTTTGTAAACATCGATTGAGCACAGATGTATTGTGTTTTTTCCTAAACATCATTAGTCTTCAGTCAACCTATTGTGTCTTGAAACAACCTAACTTGATTTGTCATAAATGTCAAAGACGCTTTCAAGTCCTGTAACGGACTTAATGTTTGTGTTTTCAAGATTGTAGACTACAAACACAACATTTGTATTCAACATAGGGAACATAACAGACCCTAAGTCATATCATTTGCAAATGTCACGGAGACTTTAATCTTCAGTGAGGCTAACGTGCGCCTTCCCGTACCAGGGTGTGTCCCTGGAAATTAAACCCGGGCAGATCACTGCGCTGGTGGGGCTTAACAGAGCTGGGAAGTCCACCTGTGTCAAGCTCCTGGAAAGGTTTTACCAGCCTAAAGGCGGAAAAATTCTTTTGGACGGAGAGCCACTGGACAGTTACAAAGATGCTTATCTTCGGCAGAAGGTGAGGAGCAACAACTTTTTTGGGGGTACAGCGTAAGGGTTGAAAGGTTAAAGATTTTTTGTAGTACACTATGTATAATGTTATAAAAGTCATGTTTAAGTTAATTAATGGGAAAGTCAAGTCGAATTCAATTGATTGATTACGTTAATGTTTTTCAGCACAGTGCAGCTGTCCCAAACTTTTTTTTTGTGCCATGCCATGGTTTAACGTAAAGACATATTTTGATGGAAAGGCATAGAAACAAAGACAAATCGATTAAAAAAAATACAATTCACACTTTTGTAAATTGTCGTTGGGTACTGGTAAATAATGAATTTCTGAATTTTGTATATATATATATATATATATACGTATTCATATAATACCCAACCTCGATTTTTGATGTTTTTTTTTAGCGTGTCATTCTCAAGAAATTACAGTACTTGAAATTTAGACCTTTCCCGACCACTGCCTTTAGATCTCGGTGGTGAGCCAGGATTGTGCCCTGTTTGCCCGTTCCGTGCGGGAGAACATCAAGTACGGCTGCCCGGACGCCAGCGACGAGGACATGTACCAGGCTGCCCGGATGGCCAGCGCCCATGACTTCATTATGGGGCTGTCCAAGGGCTACAACACAGGTGCCGACATTCGGTTTGCAAAAGGGTGCAACATTTATGAAAAGTTTCCAGACATTTTCTGGGGAAATAAAGCTGGGAAATTTTGAAGAAATATATTTTCCCCAACAATATTTAAGTTCATTCAGTTT
This sequence comes from Leptonotus elevatus, assembly GCF_054856555.1. Taxonomy (NCBI): domain Eukaryota; kingdom Metazoa; phylum Chordata; class Actinopteri; order Syngnathiformes; family Syngnathidae; genus Leptonotus; species Leptonotus elevatus. The sequence goes on from NC_141244.1 coordinate 18,524,650, forward strand.
TTAAATCCCATGTCTATTACCCATGTAGTTCATATGTTAATCCACATGGAACATTTCTAACTTTGAAAATTCTCTGAATGTTCCCACCCTTGCCACCACCTGTTTTTCCAAGTGGTCATGTGATAACAGTTACTGCTCTGTTGTTAAGATGCTGGCGAGAAAGGGGGACAGCTATCCGGTGGTCAAAAGCAACGTATTGCCATTGCCCGGGCCTTAATTCGACGTCCCACTATCTTGGTACTTGACAATGCCACCAGTGACTTGGACACCGAAAATGAACATAAGGTAATGCTCCAGTTTCAATATGTTTAAAACAAAACAAAAAAAACATTTAATACCAAACATCATTTATTATTTGTATGCCTGAAAAGTGATGGTTTTGGATGTCTTTGATGGTTTGGAGATAAAAGGATTCCGCTTAATGTCTGCAACATGTCTTTTCTAACTATTTTGAAGATGAAAAGACACTTTTGAATACTCAACACACCCAAACTATGTGTTGTTTTTCAATGGACCTAAAGTAGGTTTTCATGAAGGTGAAGAATCTTCAACAATCCTCAACTACAGTAGAGATTAAAGATACATTTGAATATTCAAATAACCCAACATCCGTATTTATGTAAAGCTTGAAGACAATTCTGGGTCTACAACAGTTTTAAAAAAAAAAATATATATATATATACCATCAAAACACTTTCTTATCATCATCGGACCTAAATTATCCGTTTTCATGAAGACGGAAGATAATTCTGAGTCTAACACACCTACCGTGTTTGTTATAAACATCAAACACACTTTTCAAAAATTTTGTAAAAATGATTTGTGAACAATCCCAGTGTGATTTTTCACAAAACACCAAGCACACTTTCTACTAATCCTTACCAATTAAAATTACATCATCTCTGGATGTTTTATTTTTTAATTTTTTAAACTGACCTAAAGACCAAAGACGCCCACAGCTTGTGCAAAATTTATTGTGGCCATTGTGCCCCACAGGTCCACCAAGCTTTACTGAGCCAACGCCTCAAGAATTGCTCTGTGCTGCTGATCTCCACCAAGATGAGTGTGGTGGAAAAGGCCGACCACATCATCGTCTTACAAGATGGCATGGTGGAAGCTGAGGGCCGCCACCACCAGCTGTTGAAAAACAGCCAGCTCTATGCTCAGCTGGTGAAAAAGGAGGCACAATGAAGGATGCCATATGTAGCAAACCACTTTATTATTATATTGTCTCTGATTAAATGTTTTTAATTCCACCCCAACCCAATACATTGCAATGCAATGTTATCGTTTATATTATTAAACTAGTGTGGGTTTATGAATACTGATTGTGTGACCATTTAATTTCTCTCACGGGATCAATAAAGTATGCGGCTGTCACAATTTCCCCTTTTGTGTCTCATAATATCCCATAATAACCCATATTATGTGCCATAATGCATTATGCAATGTGGGTCTCCCCATAAACCAATGCAGGTCTTCCTATGAGGTAGGTGTTCTCATAAGGTAGGTTTAATTTAAAAATAAAATGCCTCTGAAATCTGCTTATTGGACTGTTACGTCTTAATCTTCTTTTGTTATTATATAACCAGTCTTGTTTTGGGGGTAATGTAGAAAACGTTTAAATGTACGTGTTTAAAAGGGACAATTGTTTTTATTTATTTTTTGAAATTTAGCTTTCAGAACATTTCTGAATGTAATCCTGAGACATTCGCATTTTCCGTATATGGACTGGTGGTTTTGTGACATGAGATTATTTTAAATCCAAACCACTTAAACTCATGCATGATTTGTTGGCTTTTATTTTGAAGGTGGCCAATGCAACTCGTTTGATGCGCATTATCGTAATGCAAAGTGTTGGTGCAGCCGTTGACCGAATGAGTCAAGCGGTATGCACATACCAACCGTGATGAGGACAAGCGTGAGAGTAAATGCAAAGATATTATCTAAATGGCGCCGAGCACTTTATTATCAAACTGATACGTTCCTTCCCCTGACTCCCACCGTTCAGTTCCAAAAAACAATGCAAATGTTCGTGAGTGCAAACTTATCTTTCGTTTTGTAAGATAGCTCATGTAATCACTATACCGCTTGCATGCAAAGAACCCCCCAAAATGCCACTTTTAGTCGCGCTGATCATAGATAAACGCTGATGTCTTATTAGCTCTTTAGCTACTTGCAAACGCGTCCCTGATACCAACCTTGATGTCACGGGGTTGTTGACGTTAATAGACGCAGTGTTCAGCCAATCGACGAGCGGCGTGGCCGGCCACCTGACAGGAAGTGGGTGTTCTTGCCTTGCGTAGGCATATATATGGGCCGAAGCGGAAGTGGTTGGACGCCATTTCATAGAAGAGCGGCAAGTGGTCGTTTCGCACCCACCCGCTGTGACGACAGCGGGCAAGCAGAATATTTTTTCTCCCTCCCTTTTTTCAACCTCCCCCCCCCCTCCCACCCTCTCCATTGGATAGCTGCCAAATACCAAAACCGATGGAAGCGGCTCTCAGTTCGCCTCACGAAAGGTAACATAAGCATTTCCCCCCCTTTATTAGTGAGTATATCCATCTGTAATGTCAGCCTTGGCGTGTCACTGATGTGCTTAGTTACCGTTACTAGCTACCTTGGTTTAGCTTCTTCCAGCTAGCTAACGTCAGTGTCAGTTAGCGGCGGCTCTATTTATTAACTTGGCAGCATTGTGCAAAGACGTTCCCGTTACCAGACCGCTATATTCCCCCTTTTCGGAGTGATTTGGTGCGGGGACGGTTGACAGCCGAGTGACAGACCGGAGGCTAACCCCACGTCCTCGACCGACCGCCCCCCATTCATCCTCAGTTGCCCCGCCGCGCCGAGGCAAACCAGGTCAGCCCCTGTTCGAATAACTGCCTTTATTCCATTCGATTGAATGTTTTCAACTTTAAATGTCATTTAAGGCGTCCATTTATCTGTTTTCTTTGCCGTTGTCGTAATGCTGGGTATATTTTTTTAGGGTGTACAGGCGGGCTATCGTTACTGTGTCCAAGTTTATCAGGCGTTTTGTTTGTGAAATAATAATAAATGTTACTTTTTATTTGTTGTTTTTTTAAGCAATAATGGTCCGTCACAGTCTGTCTTTGTCATTGAGGCAATGTTTACAAACACAAATGGAGGGCGGGACGGACACACCACGTGAACACGTCCCAGACACTATTCAAAAATCAAAATTGAGCAAAGTTACAAAAATAGACATTTTCTTAAGTGTAAGTATTGCTTTTTGTTTGTTTGCTTGTTTGGTAATAATGGTCACCGTTTTGTAGTTGGGTATACCAGATGATGACACTCGCAAATACATGGTTACACTTTTATGGATGCACAGTCTTTTCACTGACATTTTTTGCAAGTGCAGATAGTTTCATTGTTTTACCCAAATATATTGGGTGTATCTTTGTATGGCTTTGGGGTGGGCCGTGTTGTAGCAATTGGAATATATAATGTTGCAAACGATCATTCCAAACTCTGTCGTCATTATAATAACTGTAACCTTTGTAAATGAAAACTATATTACATAGCAATGATAACCATCAGAGAAACATTGAAATGCTTTTGGCATTTATCGAAGCAGCGGTGGCAAATTAGCAAGAACCTTACTTTGAGTGCTGGTTCAATAAAATACATTAAACACTGTTACTTATTTTTTGGGTCATCTCTAGTGCTGTCACTATCGAATATTTTAGGAATCGATTAATCTATCGATTATTCAATCGAATAATCTGATTCATTTTATTTTTGAATTAAAGTATTTTACAAAAGCATTTTTTCCCCTATTACTGTTTATTAACCAGCGATTGGTGTTTATTTCGTACTTCGTATTCATATAGTAATTTAAAATAAAAAGGGAGGGTTGATGTTAATACTGTTTCGGTCTTATTTTGATTCAACACAGAAGATAATCAGTCTTCTTTCATCAAGGACTATAGAAATCAATTGTGTGAACAATTACGGTTGATATGCTGAAATCAGAGGATTTGGACAATTTTGAATTAAGAAATGGCTCCAAATGATTACTCGATTATTAAAATAGTTGTCGATTAATTTGATAATGGATTACTTGTTGATTAATTTTGACAGCTCTAGTCATCTCTCCAACTGCGTGCTGTTTCTCCAGGTGACTTTATTCCCAGTGTGTGCATGTCTGTCTACTGCTCTCCACCACAGCTCTGCGGTGGGGTTGTCCTGCGGCATAATGGACCCGCACACTAGTACCGGCAAGCGTATCCGTAAGCCCTCGCTGCTCTATGAGGACTTTGAGAGCCCCTCGCTGCCACTTACAATGCCGCAGGGTCCGCCTGCCCCTCCGCAGCCTGCCATCAGGGACTCGTCGCGTCAGGGCCGCGCCACTAACCAGCTGCAGTACCTCCAGAAGACCCTGCTCAAGTGCCTTTGGAAGCATCACTTCGCGTGGCCCTTCCACGAGCCGGTCGATGCGCACAGGCTCAACTTGCCTGTGAGAATCCCAATTGTACACTCTCCTCCAAAAGTATTGGAACAGTGAGGCCAAATCCTTTGTTTTTAATGGAGACTCAAAACAATTATGAGCCTGCATACCAACCCATCCTTATAATCTAGTTGCCTCTATACCACTCTAATAATTTTAGAATCTGAGTGTTTCAGAGAGTTATTTGGGGTTTTCCATTTGAAGACTATGTTTTCATTAGTTAGAGCCTGAGGTGTAAACATGATCCAATCCAGAGAGCAGTCTAAGTGAAAAACAATTGTGAAGCAGAGAGTAGATGGAAATCCAACCTCAAATGATTATTAGTTAACTATTGATAGCGACCTCTTTATCTCTTTGATTTATAATTCCATAATCCACCGGAGTTATTTGGGTTTTCCCCAAAATGACCACATTTTCAGTTATTTAGAGCAGGGTTCACCAATTCCAGTCTTCGAGGTCCGGAGTCCTGCAGGTTTGAGATGTTTCCGCCCACTAGCTCACCTGATTCATGTAATCAGCTCATCAGCATGCCTGATAACGATCCTGATCTTTAGTATCAGGTGTGTTGGTAGGCATAAACATCTAAAACCTGCAGGGCTCCGGACCTCGAGGACCGGAATTGGCGTACCCTGATTTATCGGAACAACTAACATGAAAACTAGAGTCAGAGCGCTCTGTGGGCGAAAAGTAATTGTGTGGCTGAGAGATCTATCAAAGCCATTGCACAAAAATTGGCCAGAGCCATTTCTACCTGATCGAAATGTCCTCATCCTTCTTCGGTTGGTTCCAATTGTTTTGCTCACTTTTGGTGTCCAGGTGTTAGTAACTGGTAATAAAAGCCCAACTATTAATTTCTTGTCTCAATGTCTAACTGAATGTCTTCAGTCTAGAGCAAAAAATTAGGAAGTGGCCTGACTGTTGCAATCCTTTCAGGACAGGAATGGGAATACCTCTCCCTCAAGGCGTCCTTGAAGCCTGTTTATACATTTCACGCAAAATGTCTTGATTGTCAATTTGTCACCTTCCTTCTTCTTGACTCAGGACTACCATAAGATAATCAAGCAGCCCATGGACATGGGCACCATCAAGAAGCGTCTGGAGAACAACTTCTACCGCTCTGCCAGTGAGTGCATCCAGGACTTCAACACCATGTTCACCAACTGCTACATCTACAACAAGGTGTGAATCACATGCCTAGAAAACCTTCTATTCTTTTTTTTTTTTTTTCTTTTGTCATTTTCTGGTGTTCTAATTTGCACGCACACTGCCTTCTAGCCAACGGATGACATCGTGCTGATGGCCCAGTCCCTAGAGAAGATCTTCCTCCAGAAGGTGGCGCAGATGCCCCAGGAGGAGGTGGAGCTGCCTGCACCCACATCCCACAGGAACAGCAGCCAGGGACGTGGCCGCAGGACGAGCCGTGAGTGTCTCCCCGGCCCATGTCCGTGAGTTTGCCCCTCCACCGCCGCGGTGCTCACCAATGCTATCTTCCCCGTGTTTGTTGGTCAGCAATGAGGGCGCAGCAGGTCCCGGCCGTGTCACAGTCAGCCTACTCGCCGTCCTCCTCGGACACGGGCGAGTCGGTGCTGTCCAGTTCACCGCAGACGGTGCTGACCAAGAGCCTACCACCGGCCACCATCATGGGCCTGCCACCCACGCAGCCCACCACCAAGGTACCGTAAAATCCTGTGTATATTAAATACGCACGGTAGTGTCGCACGACGTACGTGCCCCCCAAATCACCCTTAAAAAGTTATTTTCTCTCAGTACTTGTGTATAATACGGCCTTCTGATTTGCCGGCATCCTTGATTACACTGGCCACGAGCTAAACCAACCTATTTTCTACTGCTGAACAAGTTAGAATCAAACTTTCTTTTCTGGTGGAAAAAGAACAGTCCACCCTTTCTTTTGGTCTGTTCTGTGCTTTTATTTATTTATTTATTTTATTATTATTATTTTTTTTAATTTTAATTTTAATTTTTTTTCTAAAGAGCTCAGTATTGTTCATTTGGAAATGTCATCATCATTGCTCTTTATTTTTATTTCTTTTTATTTTTATTTTTTTGTTCTGTGCTTTTATTATCACAGGACACTACGTTCTGTGAGTATTGAAAGATCAGTCAGAATGCTCTAAAAAAGCTGGCAATTTGGGGAACTATGAAAATGGAAGGCAGTGAATGAGTTGAGTGCAGTGGAAAATCTTATGGTCCCAATTTGGAAACGTTTTTTCCATTAAAATACAAATAACCTGTATCAGGGTCATACTTCCGCCACCAAAACACTTAAACTGTACAGGCAATATTTGAAGTGATATTGTCACTCATCTTGGAAGGTCAGCTTCTTTACATTTTGTTCAGTACACTTCTGTGGTGACATCATGAAAAAGCAATCACTGTGATGATGTCTCGAGAGATTGGCTGAAGTCTGAATTTTGCGCTCGTCTTCTAGGATGGATTTACACTTCCGGGCTGTTTTGACTGTCTGTTTTCATGTACATTTCTAGAGACGCATTTTTTTCAGAAACATGGATGCAAAATGAACGTATTAAAGCGCATAATTCACAACGACGACGGGATATGAGTGTTTTGGTTTCCATGGCGACGTTCAATGGTGTTATGTTGTTTTTGTTGTTTTTTTGGGGTTAGAAAAAAGGTGTTAAGCGCAAGGCGGACACCACTACTCCGTCCACCATGGGCTTGACGGTGGGCATTTCGGCGGAGGGACACGGACACTTGGTGGGCTTGGGAAAGGGAGGCCACGGCGGGCAGGTGCTCGACTCCCCCATGAACGCCATCTCCTGCCTTGGCGGCATGACCCTGGAGACTCCGCCCGGCATGGGCCTGGTTCACAGCCCTGGCGGACCCGTCCTCCTGCAGCCCATGATGTCGGTGGTGGGGCGGCGCGTGGGCAGCGGGCGCCCCATCAAACCACCCAAGAAGGACCTCCCTGACTGCGTGCAGCTGCAGCCCTCGCGGAAGGGCAAGCTGAGCCCGCCCATGCGTTACTGCAGCGGGCTGCTCAAGGACATGCTATCTAAGAAGCACGCCGCCTACGCCTGGCCCTTCTACAAACCCGTGGACGCTGCCGAGCTCGGCCTGCACGACTATCACGACATCATCAAGTGTCCCATGGACCTCAGCACCATCAAGGTGACACGCAGCGCTCCTTCCTTGTTTACAATGAGTCTATACGACAGGTGTCAAATATCCTCACTGCACAAAAAAATATAAGCATGCCTTCATTCTGGATTAGTTTTTTTCCCTCTCGCTCTCATTTTCCATCAGTTTCCCTTTCCATCCTGTTTGTGGTTGTGGGCTGTCGTTATGCCTTTTTTTGCCCCCCCCCCCCCCCCCCTAAATCTTGTTGAAAATGTCTTAACTCCGTGCTCATGTGACTCTGCTGGCAGCTTAAGATGGATGGCCGCGAGTACCGTGACGCGCAGCAATTTGCCGGAGACGTGCGCCTCATGTTCTCCAACTGCTACAAGTACAACCCGCCTGACCACGACGTGGTGGGCATGGCCCGCAAGCTGCAGGTGAGCCCTGGTGCTCCCCTGAGTTGTATTGCACACCATGATGACCACTCCTGTGGAAGGCTTACTTGGGGACTATCGGCGATATACAGTGGAGCCGTCAAAGTCCTGACGCCCCAGCAAAATAAAATACATTTGTTGTTAACCGTCACCGTTTTTGACGTGAGGCTCCACAAGTTTATTTTGTTGCTTGTTTTTTTGGGAGGGTTGACATCGTCACGGAAAGACACTGGAACGGTTTCACTTCCTGTTTTGTAAAGATGATTTCGTTGATATTTGGAGGTTCCGTAATACCAGGAAAATTGCAGTATACTACTGTGTTTTTGCATAGCATCACTTGTTGCTTGGTAAATTTTCAAATGTAGTCAAAACTGCCCCACGGTTGAATGTATTTATTTATCTCTTTGGTCTGCGTGTCATTTGCAGGACGTGTTTGAGTTCAGCTTAGCCAAAATGCCCGACGAGCCACAGCTGGACCACGGCACTATGTCCCTGAGCGGCCACCCGACATCCTCCTCCTCTTCCTCATCCTCCTCGTCATCCTCTTCCTCGTCCACATCCGAAAGTGAGCCCAGCAGTGAGAGCGAGGAGAGTGAGAGCAGCCCCAGTTCAGACAGCGAGGAGGAACGAGCTCACCGGCTGGCCGAGCTGCAGGACCAGGTGTGCACGCAGGTAAGGCCGTCCAATTAATTCTTCTCTAAATTGTCCATAGGTGTAAATGGTTGTTGATAAGCAATGAAAGTATTGGAATTGATATTACTCTTATGATTGTAAAAATGTTTTATCATGTATATTCATGGTTAATTACTTTCCCCCCCAAAACAGCTTCGAGCCGTGCACGAGCAGCTGACTGCGCTCTCCCAGGGCCCCATCGTCAAGCCCAAGAAAAAGCGCGAGAAGAAAGACAAGAAGGAGAAGAAGAAGCAGAGGAAGCCGGATAAGCGCGGCCGCGGAGCCAAGAGCCGAGCGGGCTCTGAGGAGTGGACCATGCCCACTAAAATGCTTAAGAACAAGGCGTCGAGAGCCGGCACGTCGCAGCCCAAGAAGAGCCAGAGCAAAAAGAGCAAGAGCAGCAAGTTAGTAACACACTGACACGACAAAACACAATGATCGGTCTGTTTTGTGTATCGAGGGTACTGAAATTACACTGTTAAGCCATTTGAGATTCCTTTGTATTTATCGTTCTGGCATGATCGGTTTGCACTCACTCCAGGAGCTCCAAGAAGCCGTTCTACCCTCCCCTGACGTCTGCCATGCTTCCGCACTACGACTCTGAAGAGGAGGAGGAGATCGTGCCCATGACGTACGACGAGAAGCGGCAGCTGAGCCTGGACATCAATAAGCTGCCAGGCGAGAAACTGGGCCGCGTGGTGCACATCATCCAGTCGCGGGAGCCCTCGCTGCGCGACACCAACCCCGAGGAGATAGAAATTGACTTTGAGACGCTCAAGCCGTCCACCTTGAAGGAACTGGAGCGCTACGTCATGACGTGTCTGCGGAAGAAGCCGCGCAGGCCCTACACCGAACTAGGTACATACTGCAGCGTCATTATGTACTGCATCCTTTTTCTTCCGCAGCACAAACATAAGATAATTATGATTCAGTTATTGGCTTGGCTTCGTAATGTCAAAAAATAAGGCAGAAATTGTGTTTTCTTTTGATTCAACAGAAATAATCTTTCTGCTTTCTTGGAGGACTATAGAAATTCGAGCACATTTTCTGCTGAGAGAATTAAATGCTGAAGATTTGGACAATCAATTGATCGATTGTCAAAATATCAATTAATTTAATCATTGATTAGTGGTCGAAATGTGGTCAATAAAAGCTTTAAAATGAAATAGGAGCACAGAATACTCCCTAAAAATGCAAAATACTGTTAATCAGATGATGTTCAACAAATAAAACTGAACTGCATGCTGTGGTTTAAAAATTTATCCTCCTTGAAGGACCACATCTTAGGTTGTCCACTACTAAATCCTTGTCTAAAAAAGGCTCCCATTCTGGTCATGATGGAAACAACCAACGTGATTGTTTTTTATGTTGGTGGTGTTCCTAACATGCTTAATTTAGTGCGATGAGCTTTACACACCGTGTGTGACTGATCCACTTCATGTTTCCCTACCCGTTTGTACAAACCAAAATGTGTCCAGTCCAGATATCTGTTTTTAAAACATTTATAAATCATTCTTATAGCTCACAGCCTCTAATGCGACAGCAGTTAGATGAGATAAGAGCTAGAATGCTCTGGATGAGTCGATCGTTGAAAAACCATAAGATCTGAAAACTTAACTCATTCACTGCCAGCCCAGTTAAAATCGATCTTTGACGTCTATGGCCGTCATTGGCAGTGAATGAGTTAATATTAAAAAACAAACAAAACAAAAAACCCACAGCTTTGGCAATCACTTAATTGTTCGGCCCTACCGTAGACGTTTACCAGCCCTTTTCCTGACGGCCTTGTGCTTTTGGGCTCTCATTAGCAGTGAAGAAAGGCGGTGTGGTCAAGTCCAAAGAGGAGCTGACCCTGGAGAAGCGTCTGGAGCTGGAGAGGAGGTTGCAAGACGTCAGCGGGCAGCTCAACTCGGCCAAGAAGCCTGCAAAACCCAAAGGTCAGCTCGAATGTAATACATTTGGTTTGTACAACGTGAAATGTGTTGTATGGTACATTAGAAGTTATACACATTTAATGTGCGCATGGTACGTTACAGGTGTAAAAACATTCAATATGATGTGAAATAAGGTACATCAGAGTTGGTTAAATGATGATGCACAGTTACAGTACGTGTAACTAGACCGTGAAAGCACTGCGGCCTTGCAGTGTAAATCCGTCCTCATTGTTTCATGCGTTGTGTATGAATTTTGTCAGCGGAGAAAGTCAACCCCGCCGAGGCCCGCACGCAGCCGTCGCGCCTCAGCGGCAGCAGCTCCAGCTCAGACTCGTCCTCTTCTTCCTCCTCCTCGTCATCCTCGTCCTCGGACACCAGTGAGTCGGACTCCGGCTGAGGTTTTTGCGGCTAAAATGGAAAATAATCATTCAAAAGAAGAAGAAGAAGAAGCAACTCAGGGACTTGGGCTGGCCCCGGAAGCGACGCTCCCTGAAAGCGGACTACTGAACCAAACTCTTTTTGAATGTTCGACTTGAAGGATGTGTGAGGAAGAGAAACGAAACACTTAATGCCTTTGCTTTCTCCCTCCGGTCTTTTTTTTTGTTCTGTTTGTAAATACATGTACAAAGTTGTATGTTTGTTTTATAAAGAAGAATTTTATGATTATTTCCACCACCCAGAGAAGAATATAGTGCAATTCTTCTTTGAAGCTATTTATTTATTTGAAAAATGTCAATCTTTATGTTTTCTTCATGATGGCTTCATCCCCTTTTGGAGCCCTGCTTCATCCTCAACACGTCGATGGAACTATGGAAAGCCGTTTGAGCGTCAATTCGTATCCTTGATCTCCATCTTGAGGTCTGTTTTCTAGTACACTTTTTGTCATTACTAGAAAGACAATTTTATATTCTACTAGTGCGCCGAGTTTTAAATGAAAACTATTGTGCAAATGCTCAAAATAAGTTCCTCTTGATAGGTCCATGTACTAGTACACTCCGAGTCCTGCCTAGTAAGACAATTTAGCACACTAGTAGAATATCTTTGTCTTGCAAGTTACATTTTTTAGCATTCATTCCATATCTTTCATAAGGTTGCCCGACTAGTGTGCAGACGTATTAATTAAACACTCATATGGCTTCATATCAAGCCGTCATTGGATATTCTAGTAAAGTGAATTGTCCTAATAGTGAAGACAAAGAGTGTGCTACTACATGATAAGCTATCAATGATGTGGAATAAGATCGCAAACGGTTTGCCATTTGGAACGGTCAAGGTGGAAGCGCATTTAGAAGTTTTGCATAATTGTTCTTGATGTCGCTGCATCTTGTTGAACGATGGACAAGCAGCCATGCAACCTTTTGTCTTCACTGTAACAGGACAACATGTTGACCGTTTGGCATTTGTGCATTCAAAACATGTTCACCGTTTAGAATGTGAATGAACACCACGCTGATTTGTGGAAGTAACGCCTGTATATTCTTAAAAAGTGTTTGCTGTTGCACAAACTATTGCATCCGACCTGCTGTTCCCTTGCCTTAGTTCCCTCTTGTCCTTTTTTTTTTTTAATGTTGCTCTTCCAGTACTTTTCTCATTCCAGTTTAGTGTTACTGTTGTTTGCTCACTTTAGAGCGTCTCTGGCCTGTTCTGACGCGCACCTTTTTCCTCCCCCATTTGACAGCTTTGTTTATTAAAATAATCTGTGGGAACTATGTCCTTGTCTTTGTGCTGAACATTGGCATGATCATAAACACAAGAAGCGTATGTTGCCATTTCATTTGGTAGGTGGTTGCACTTGATTAAAATCTGGATTCATTGTGATCCATTCAAGGTGGATTTGGAAAGTTTGGAGATAAGCAATAATTTTAAATGCAAGCACATTTCAGATCGCAGCAAATTGGGTGACGCCAGTAAAATTGACAACATCCAGCCACCATCAATTCACATTGGTTTCCTTGCAGTGTTGGGATAATATCAATTGGTGGCGGTATTGCACCATTAATCTGGCTTGTCAACTGCCAATAGAGACCACAGAACAAGAAAGCCATCTGTTTTCGAACATTTTCAAAATTTCTTTGCAAGAAAAACTGTTTGCGAATACAAAAACGTTTTGCAAGTGTCTCCCGAACGTCTTTGCATCGTTTTGCAATCGTAAACGAAGCCTGGGGAAAACAAAAACAAACCAATATTAGTGCGCAATAATTATAATAATTTCAGTTTTTCAAAATTACAGTATTCCTCTTTCGTTGGACGTCTCACCTCCTGTTCTCTGACAAATTCTGACTGAATGAACTTTCTAGAACGCCACGGGTGGGCGTGAGTATTTAATCGAAATAGCAGGGGAGATGCATTAGTTTTGAATCCGTTCAAATTTACAATTCAGCCGCATGGTGTAATATTACTAATCAAGTCTACTAGATGTTTTGTTTATAATTAATACATAGGTTTTCTTCCATCCAAAATGTGTTTTCACAATTGCTATATTACGTCTCGACTAAATCTACCCCCTGCTGTGACTCCACGATGGTATAGCCCCTCTGACAGGAACAGCTGAGCTAGTCTTGCTGCTCGATGCTCATGCTCGAGCATCTCCTCAGGAGTAGTCACTTTTTTTTAAACAACCAGGAGACCGTCGTTACTTGCTTTTTTTCGAGGCATTTGAGCGCTCTTGCCCGACGTCTCCAACATGTGTGCGGCCAAGAAAGGAGACTTGTCCCCCAGCGAAAAGGAGTTGTTTGACGTTATCACGACAGGTAAGTAATCTCCTACAATGCAATGTGGCTAGCACTTGTTAGCTTGTATATACGGTACGAAACCGTAATCTATGTATTTATTTTGACGTTGTCGCGTTTATAGTTATGGTTATAGTGGTGTAGAACCACAATGCTTTACTCTTGGAGCTTTTTCGATATGTATGGGCAGTATTTTTTGGCTTCTTTAGCTAACTAGCTACCACCGCACTCTAACATTTATATATTCACTTTTAATGTACATAATCTCGATATAAATGTTCTAATACATGAACTCTACTAGAGCACATTTACATAACATGTAATGTACTATACACCTTATAGGCCTATCGCATATTGTTTAAAGTTTGCGGGGTGTTCTCAGCCCTGCTACTTGCGTCTCTTCTAACCTCATGATCCACAAGTGAGTGACGGCGAACTAATGTTATATGCGGTATATGTGCTCGCGACACTTAAAAAAAAATATATATATATTTTTTTTATTATATTTTCTTGAAATCTACTTGGGTGGTGGCCAATTTACTTGGGTGGCTATTGGTACAACCGTACGCCACACACTGAGGTATTTTCGCTGGAGAGGAAGAAAGGACGCATCTGTCGAGGAAGGGACGCATCTGTACTTGCTCCTGCACTTGCTCGTGACGTCGAACTATTTTGTTGATTTTTACATTGGGGGTTTTTAAACTACATTGTTGCAATATGCCTGGCAGAAAAAGAGCTGACGAGATTGAGGAGACAATTTCAGTTTTCTAAAGACAAAGAAACCGTTTAGCTGTTGGCAAGTAACACATTCAGGGGGATTTGGTTCAATTCTGCTTTATCATTTAGTCATTCCCCCTCACTTGAATTAACTAGCACTGGCTCTTCTCCCTCTCCATATTTTTTTAAGAATGTATTATTTGCCGATAAAGAAATTACCATGGCCAAAAAGGCTGCCATAGCGCTAATGGCCCAGCATAATAAGGGAGAAAATAATTGAGTTGTTGTAACAGGCTGCCAGTGAAGGCGCACACACCAACCACCAATAATCGCTATCAAAAACGCCCAAAACGTGTCAGCACGGCGCACAACGAATATAAAATGACAATAAAGGTGAAAAAGTACAAATCAAAGAGAAAATTAGCCAAACTTATGTGTTTTAAATTTGTTGTTTGTTTAATGCAGGAAATGTCCAAGAGGCGTCCAGACTGCTGGGCTGCAAAGATGTCAAAGTCAACTGCTTGGATGAGGTCTGAAGAAAACATTTCATTTGATTGTTTCCAGCTTTAATGAGCCATCTTTTGAGTTTTCTATCACCAGGCAAAGTCATAGTTTACTCATATATGAGCAAAGTACAGGTGCTTGTCCAAAATTTAGAATATCCTCAAAAAATTTAATAATTTCCGTAATTCCCTTCAAAAAGTCAAACTTTCATAGATTATAGATTCAGTGCCCACAATTTAAGTGATTTCAAGTATTTATTTATTTTACATTATTTGGGCTTCCAGCTCATAAAACCCACTAAAACCAGTGTTTTGCATGGGGGGGGGGGGGGGGGGGGGATTAGACGGATGGGTTGGTATGTTCAAAACAATATGTCAATCTTCAACAGTTGGTGGGATTCCCTTTGCCTTAACCACTGCCTCGATGCACAGTGGCATTGCTTGGGGGGGGGTCCTGGAAGCCTAAGCTTTTTTGATGCATGCTGTCAGCTCTTTGTTTTTGGGGTTGGTGGCCCTCATTTCCCTCTTGATAGTACTGTATTGTGGCCCTCGCTTTCCTCTTGTAATACAGTACCATCAAGAGGAAATTGAGGGCCACCAGACCCAAAACCAAAGAGCTGACAACAAGCATCAAGAAAGCCTGGTCTTCCAAACCCCCCCAGGCAATGCCACGGTGCATCGAGGCAGTGGTTAAGGCAAAGGGAATCGAACCAAGTATTGAAGATTGACATATCGTATTGAAAATACCGTCCATCCATCCATCTTTTTTTCCCATGCAAAAGACTAGGGAGTATGCATGGTGATTTCACATTATTCAAATTTTTGGACATACTGTTTTCACGGGTTTTATGAGCTGGAAGCCCAAATAATGTAAAAATAAACAAATAAATGCTTGAAATCACTTAAGTTGTTGGGAAGTTGTGAATCTATGAAAGTTTGACTTTTTGAATGGAAATTATTCAACCTTTTGAGGATATTCAAATTTTTTGACGAGCACCTGTATATGGCAGTGTTGGCTAATCAAGCCTCCAATGTAAAAAAAAATTTGTGGGGAAAGAACAAGCAGGTCATGTTTTTGTTTTTTATTTGAGTGATACATATTGTGACAAGGAGGCACTGGCGTCCCCCAAGGATGAGTAGAAGAAACCCTTCACCTTCTCTCTCGCTTTAGTTTTCCCTTCAGTCTTCACGCCTGTGTCAAAGTCAGTTGTCAGAAGCATGTTTTACTCTCTTGTTGACTTAACCTCTTACTGAAATATTTTTATTTATTTTTTATATGCTTTTTTAGTATTGTTCGGACTCGCACAGAATATCTCCACTCGTCATTAACATCAACATGTGGATGGGGTCTGGGAGCTGATTACCAATTGTTCCCATGTGCGTGCCTTGCTCAAATTCTGCCAAGAGGAAACAAAAAAACCCCCCACAGAATAACCAACCGACGGATTCAAAACAAAACAAAACTCAGGGTGGCTCATGACAAAAAGAACAGGGAAATTTTACTTGTCAAATAACAAAACACGTAAAACATAGCTAACAAAAACAAAGCAAAAAACACCAAAGATTTAAAACTTATGTTTTTATTAACCGGTACTATACCCACACTTGTAGAGATTCCTAATGTTTGGTTAAAGCTGTCATCTTGATTGCATGTCTCTCCCGGTGCAGTACGGCATGACGCCGCTGATGCACGCCGCCTACAAGGGCAAAGCCGACATGTGCAAGCTGCTGCTGAGGCACGGCGCCGACGTCAACTGCAACCACCACGAGCACGGGTACACCGCGCTCATGTTCGCCGGACTCTCGGGTAGGTTGACGGCCAAACGAAACCGCAAAGCGAAGGTGCCACGTCACCCGCAGCCATTTTTGTTTGCGCTCGCAGGGAAGACGGACATCACGTGGATGATGTTGGACGCCGGGGCCGAGACGGACGTGGTCAACTCTGTGGGGAGGACCGCAGCGCAGATGGCCGCTTTTGTTGGTATGTGTGGATACCACACATACAAGTGTGCTAACTTGAGCCGTAACTTGGTCACTTCCCATGTATTATTTTTTTAACAAACACAAGCAATACATTTTGAAAAAAAAAAAAAATCTGAAAACTACAAAAATCTGTATTACAATAACCATTATCAGTTTTATTATACATTAGTGCTTTGGTCTTATAGGTTAGTGTTATGAAAAAATAAAGGAAAATAAATCATGAATTAATAATAATAATAATAATAAAAATGAAAACAGTGTATCTACTTAACTTTTTTTCTTTTAAGCATTCAATAGATGACCTCGTGAAATTCTCCCAAACAAGAGTGGCATAAATATAAGTCAGTAAATCATAAATCAGATTACAACTGTAATGCAAACAAATTTTTAAGTGTGGCTATATAAATTCAAATTCAGTTTGAGGCAATATTTTAGTGTTATTGTTTGATATCATTTCGATCATGTTTTATTTTATTTTACATTTTTGTTCAGTTGTAAAATGTTCATGCATTAAAAAAAAAAATCTCAATTTACACTTGAGTGCTGACAGTTACCAGAATGGCTGTGTCAGAGATGGGAGTTTGTAATCCATTTTGTCTTGGGTATGTCTCTGTAGCTACCATTTTGTTTTTTTGAAAGACTTAGTCTAGCTTAGTTTAGTTTGTAACGGCTTTAAATGTCTTCATGAGCCCGTGGAGCAATTTGGCATGAGCCTTGTGAATTCTGCCTAGCAACAAGCACTATTTCAATGGCATTTGAAGAGTAATTGACTATGAAAAAGTACACCAAGTACTGTAGTTTTTTTCTGTTTACAGAAGCATCATAATTAAATGTAGTCATCTTGTTTTCCAGGGCAACACGACTGTGTGACGGTGATCAACAACTTCTTCTCTCGCGCCCGACTTGACTACTATACTAAAACTCAGGGTCTGGAGAAGGAACCCAAGCTGCCCCCTAAGCTGGCCGGACCATTACACAAGATCATCATGAGTACCAACCTCAACCCTGTTAAGGTAACAAGAGAAATACAGCACAGTTAACTTTTCAGCCACTATAATGAATATGGAACGTGAGACTATGGAAAACTAGAGTGTAATAAAAGGGTCTGAAAACATTATAGTTGTGACAGTGGCGTAAGTATCGACGGTGAAGCCAGAGAGGCGCAGGGGGCCATGACAGAAGGAATAGAGAGAAAGAAGGAAAGAAAAAGAGCAAAAACGGAAAAAAACGGCCAGTGTTATATTTTGTAAATAGGATCTCGGCGGGTCAGTCATTTGTGGGAGGTGGAAATGATCATTTAATCACCTGACTTCGGCATCTTGAAAAAAAAAAGTGGTAGCTCGTGTGCATGTGTGTGCCATCGTCATACTTTGCAAACAAACAAAAAAAAATGCGGCAAGTAATAAAAAAATACAAATAAATGACAAATTAAAAAAACATGAAAACGTTAAAGCTAATATCCTCAAATAGACGTGGTTTCGGTCCAGGCCAGGCAAAATCTAGCGCCCCGCTGCCTGCAACGGAGTCGAGCAGTGGCTTGTCGGCAGTTGGCTCGTTCATAGAAGCAGGCGGCTTCCCGCTGCCTCGGGATAAATTTGGCAGATTTGGATAATACTTTGCTGAGCGCGGCGCTCAAGATGAGCTTTTAATGCGTGAGTTGCTAACTTCTTTTTATAAAGTGCAGGCAGTTAGTGTGATTCAAATCTATGGCAATTTACTTTATTGTTTTTATTTTTTGGGTGCCATATAGTAGTGTTAATTTCGTCAAGAAAAACAAAACAAAAAAATTTCGTCAACACACATTTTTCACCGGACTACAACTAGACTAGACTAAAATCATACATGTGCGACAGACCGGAGGTGGCTTCACGAACGGTAAAAAAAATAAAATTAATGGGGGGGGGGGATTGTGGGGAGGCCCAAAAATGTTATTGCACCGGGGCCTCTCAGCACGATGTTACGCCAGTGAGTTGTGAAGAGAATCACAGCAGACATGCAAACATTTCTTCCTGTCATTTGTGATGTCAGATGGTGCTGCTGGTGAAAGAGAACCCGCTGTTGGCCTCGCCCTCGGCCCTGGACAAGTGTCGTCGCGTGATGGAGCTTATCTGCGAAAAGTGCATCAAGCAGCGCGACATGAACGAGGTGCTGGCCATGAAGATGCACTACATCAGCTGCGTGCTGGCCAAGTGCGCCTCCTTCCTCAACGAGCGCGACGACCAGCTGGACGGACTCATCAAGAGGTCAGTGACGCCCCTGGCGATGTGGACGACACTACATCAATTCCTAAAATGGCGGCGCTTGTCATCGTTTTCCTCCCTGCAGCCTGCTGAAGGGCAGAGACGGCGACGGCTTCCCAGTGTGTCAGGAGAAGTTCATCCGCGAGTGTGTGCGCAAGTTCCCCTACTGCGACGCCACGCTGCTGCAGCAGCTGGTGCGCAGCATCGCCCCCGTCACCATTGTGAGTACATCCCTTGGATCTCTAACATGGCACCAAACAAGAAACTGTGACAAAACATACATTCAGGACATCCCCCCTCGCCACAACAGGGCAACGACCCCACAGCTCTGTCGGTGCTTACGCAGGCCATCACGGGTCAGGTCGGCTTCATGGACGCAGAGTTCTGCACCACGTGTGGAGACAAAGGAGCTCAGAAAAGGTGTTCCATTTGTAAAATGGTGAGTGCTTACTTAAAAACAAATGTGATACATATTGACAAGTTACAACCCTATATGATGAGAAATGATGGATACGTAAGTAATATTGCGTTTACATTGCTGCAAATGTGCAATCAGGATCAGATCTGGATTCAATTTGTAAGGACAATCGTTATTATTTTTCTCTGTGATTAAAATTAACGCAATTGTTACTGTCATTAATTTAAAATTCTAAGTGATAATTATTGGCATTATTTTGTTTTTATATTTGACTAAATTCTTATTTTAATTGTGTACTTTTCAAATAAGACAGTTTAAGATTAGATTTTGATTAAATACATTTAAATGTAGACAAAATAATTAAATAATGGACAATCTAAAAAAAAATTCCTGTGGATAATGTTATTCTTTTTGAAATTATTAATAGTGTTATTTTATTTTTATGATTTCCAAAAATAATGTTTAGATTTTATTTTGTATAAAATAATGTAAAAACGTTGACATTTAAAGTAATGCAAAAATTAACAATCTGAATTTAATTTCCCTTCAAACAATAATAATACACTGTTGTTACTGTGACTTTGAAAATTATTAGTAATTATTATTACCATTATATTATTTTTGCATTATACGAAAAGACTGTTTAGATGTAATTCACATTAAATAAAGGAGACATTTTAAATAATGGGCGAAAAGGGAAAATCCCAGTTTAATTTCTTTGAGAATAGTATAAATAAATAAATGAATACCGAAATAAACAAAAATAATAAAAGTTTGGGAAAAAAAACCATGCCTCTCATTAAAAAAAAAAATATATGGATGCATCTGTCCACAACGAAAGATGAGATAAGTTCATTGGCAGAGGTAACAATATAGTGCTATATTTATTTAGTCTATATTTATCATGTACATTTTGTCACCAGGTGATCTACTGTGGCCAAGCGTGTCAGAAGTTGCACTGGTTCACACACAAGAAAGTCTGCAAGGAGCTTCAAGAGCAGCGAGAGCAGCACGAAGCGCAAAGCAAACAAGTCACTGGTTGGTCAATTCAGTCACTACAGTAGACGAAGCAGCTTTTTAAAAGCTCCATCTGTGCACATCTTTCAATTCAATGCTAAACATCTGTCACTACAGTTCAGAAGGCAGGAGTCTCTCGACTATGCAGGATTTGTACATGAAATGAGTCGGTGTCCTTTTAAGAATGAGAATACACTTTGTGTTCTGTTCCAGAGGAGAGTGAAGCAGTCAAGGAGACGTCCGAGTCCATAAAGCAGCTTAACGTGAACCCCGACAGCCAGACGGCCTCCGCGCAACATTGAGGACGCCCTAACGTGTGTAACGCAACAAAACACAACACATCCAATTACTGGACACAAATGCCAAACCACTTGAGGCTCCAGCGGACTTTTGTCTCGTGTGAAACTCTTCGAGTGGAGCAGACAAAAAGGGACAAACTCGGGAGAAACGCGATAAGCCAAAATATGTACATTATATAATATTTATAACCTCAGTACCGTACTTTATGTGCGTTTATTGCCGTTGTCGGGTTTCATTTCCATACATGTGTTTAATAAATAAACTTGGGAACATTTCCATTTAATGACACCTAAAAGGAAAAGTTTTATTTTTTATTTTTTTATATATCAAACAAGTGAAAGTTCTTCCTCGGTGTGTCAACTGTGGCTGCAATGACCATTTTAGTCCTGCCAGAGGGCAGCATTTGACTACAAATTGGGTAAGTGCAGTTACGTAGAGAAGACTCAATTCTATTACACTGAATCAAGTTTTAATTACCAACACTGTTTATTAGAAATTTGACATTACATTAAAAAATTAATAAACATTTTGCTTATTTTTTTCTAACTATAATTACAGATGTATTACATAAATACCGGTATTTTACTCTTATACAAGTTTTTACTTAAAAATATGTAAGATACTTAAAAATGTTTGCTTAGTATAGACTATTTCCTATTCAAAATAAGAATATATTTAATGGTAGTTTTATTTGAATTTTTAAAATGGGCAAAGACACTTTAAAAATATTTACTTTTATTTTATAGTATTTAAAATTATATTACCAATACCTAAAAAACAAAAAAACAAAACATTAAACTTGTTTTAAATGCATTTTTAAAAATATATATTTTGTATAAAGTGTTTGTGAAACGTTTTACATTTGTTTAAACAATTTCACAAAATTAAAGAGAGAATAGATAAAAATATAACTGGACTTTGCTAAGAAGCATTTTTTATATATTTTTTCTTCAAATCTTGATTCAGATTAGATGTTTTTGGTTGGGAGAAAGTCAAAACACCCCCCAAGACGCACACACACCTTCACATGATGATTTTTTTCTTTCTTTTCTTTTCTTTTCTTTTTTTCAATTACAAGCGCCCCAAAAAACATGAAAGAACAGCATCAGTCTGGAGGGCATTAAAGGGACATTCCGGCAATTCCACATGTCCAAGTCAATTTATTAGTCAGTCACTGTGAAAACAACACTCCTATCAAGATGTGGAGGCGGGCTTAGGAGATGAGTGACAGCTTGTGCTTCCCAGTACATTTGAATGTGGAGCCAACCTAAAATGATTTTTAGGGCGTCACCATGCTTGTAGAAGTTGTCCCGCCAAAGCCCTATTCCGGTCCCGAATCAAAGCTGACGCCAGCTCGGCCGCTTTTGACAAAGACCTCTCCTGACGCTCGGTATCCTATGGGGGGGGGGGAGACAAAAAAAAAATCTGTTTTGATGAATGGGTAAATAAAATCACTGGATGGATTAATGTAGCGATGAGAGAATCACTGAATGAAATGTTCCAACTAGTGCCTAATGTTACATCGGCTTTAACATTTGAAAAGATCCATCATACGAACTCGGCATCTGTACGGCAGTCAGTGTGAACTGGGCATAATGGATGAATGCACCAATTGGTGATTCAGATTAAGAGAACTTGATTTATCCCCGCGGCCCGCGGGGCAATTAAGGGTGATGAGTGGATGATTGGACTGATGGTTGGTTTGATAAATGGTTGGTTCACTGTTGCTATTAATGATAATAAGGCTTTTAGTTTGTGTGTGCCTTGCGTGTTCTTTCATTTCTCCTACACATGAGAACAATTTAGCAAGAATAATGCAACCAAATGAAGACGCTTTGAGTGTCACATCTAAACACAAACGTCAGGCCACCAAAGTCTTTTGAGGTTCGTTTTTTCCCCATGAGCCTTTTATTGAACTTTTCATGCTTTTCACTCCCACAACTTCTTCATTCCTCGCAGGATGCATACTCCGTACTTTGATTTACTTCTTCTTCGGAAGCAAACCGGCTTTCATCTTACAAAGTTCACCAGACTCTTAATGCAGATTTTCATTTTCTGGTCCTAGACATTTTGTCTGGTTGCTACCAAAATTTGAATTTGCATACAAGACCAATGGGAAAAGATAAATTGCTAAAAAAGTTTAGTTTGAGCCATTGTGGACACGGCTGCGAAGATGGTAATAACTCACTATTAATAAATAACTCGGCCCCTGAAAGTAGTTCAACAATATGGAATTTGGTCATTAGACCCACGGAAAAAGTCTCAAGAAACCAAGTCAGACGAAAGTTGAACCAAACTGTGTTTTGAAGGTCCGAACAGATGCGGCTGCGTATGGTGCACGTGGTGGGTTTGCGAAAAGCGTATAATCGGGCCTGACTGTGGATAATAACACAAAGCAGGCTCTAATCACAACCAGGGAAGGAGGTCACGTTACTTCATGTTTTTGTTTTTTTTCCAAAGAAGGAAAACACCCCAAAAAGTGTCAAATTGTTAGTTGCAAACACAAAGAATCTTGGATGACTGGGTGATGAACTGATGAATGGACTTGCGAATGAGTGGATGAATGGAATAGATGGGTTGAATGAGTGGCTGGATGGGCTGCACCAATGGCAGAAGGGATGAATCGAGGACTGAAGTTGAATGATGAGTCACCTGACATGAATGAATGAATGAATGACTGCTGGGTGGCTGGATGATGTCATGAATGGACTAATGAACAGATGACTTGAAACCAATTGATTGTACTACTCCACATCGATGTTTAAATCGTGTAGATCGGCAACTGCTCATAACCCATTTTGGGCATCTTTTCTTCCAATCTGTCTTCCCCGGAGACTTTTGACTCGCCTGTTGACTGCCGTCGTCCATCTATAACGATCACAACATAGTCTTGACACATTTTCACGGGTTCGAAAGTATGAAAAGAAGATCGTTGTTGATCGCTAACTTTGGCTATTCAAATCTCCGCCACTCCTATTCCAGTGAGATCTCGGGCAAGGAACGAGGGCAACCATCTTTTTAGTAAAAAAACGACTGGTGAAACTTACCACGTACCAAGTCTACCCTAAAAATAAAATAAAAGCATAAGCGATCATCAAATAGTTACGTCAGACTGTTGATATTGTCTCACAAAGGCAGCTTTCATTTTCTTGGAAACTCTTGCTTCTTCCGTCTCATCATTTGGCTTTTTCCAATTCCTGAAGCAGCTCTCCAAACATTTGAGTTTTTAGTCAATTTTCCTCGAATTGTTTCCAACCATACTGCGAGACCAAGACGAGCGCTTTCATGTGTACCGCGGCACAGGCGAACCACGAGATAATAATAATAAGTCAAATATTTATTGTTCAGTTTCTCAGCCTGGCCAGGTACACGTGCCGCGTCCTGTGGTTGGGGGGGACCCCTGAGCTAATTAGCATACGACGAAAGACAAGAAAAGGGAAGTCGAGATCACCAAGGAGGATCAGAGAAAGTCTGCGATTCGCGCTCAATTCCTTCCACTCTCGATCGCACGCACTCTTTGAATCAAGCTTCAAAGCGCAACGTTATTGAATCAAGTCGTCGTTTGCACGGTGGCACACAAATACTAAGCAGTCCGTCGACAAAATGTGATCCCAGGGTCGAATTACTAAACAACAACAGAGAGTGATGCATCAAAGGGACTTGAAGCGGATGGCGGAGAGCTGGGGGTACCGCTCCTGACGTGGAAATAGAAAGGGGAGGGGGGGGGGGGAATGTGATCCTTGGTGGGATTAGCGCGTCTTCATCACAGGCCAAACAGTTTTTCCTAAATCCTCGTGATGAAACCGCTAAGCGCTCAAGGCTAAAGGCATATCGTAACCGCCTCACCTGTTAAAAGCCAGCCACTCATCTTCAGATGGTTGCTATTCACTTTTTTTTAAATCAAAAATATATCAGGTTAACTTTGATTTTATAAGATTTGGGCCTTGTTTTTTACGAGGCGAGCGGCTGCTGCACTTTCCACCACTCCCAAGCCAGAAGTGTCATCATTGATTGGCAAGAATCAGGAGGAGTGTGACCGCAGATGTTAGCTGATGCGTGTTAGCACCAGGACATTTTCCGCTCAGCCTCTGCCGCGTCCATTACGGACTAATCCAATCTTTTCTTGGGCTTTTTTCAACATTGAGAGGCAGGCAAACAGAAATCAGCATAGCATAAATCAGAAAAGATGTTATGTAATTATTCCGTATCTAATTTTTTTTTTTTTTAAGGTTTAATAAAAGCGCTAAGGTGCAATATATTGTATGTGAAGCTTCAAAAAGCCGATACAGGCTCTCCGTTCAACATCGTAGGAAGTTTAGAGATCAATTCGCTCAATGTTCGGGTCTGAGTTACCAGCTTTCATCTTTTTTCACGTAATGTGTGCTGGGCTTCACAATGATATTATTATATTACCTGGACAAAAAACGTAAGTAACGTATGCCAATCGCAAACTGGAGTGCCGAATTTGAACCCAGAACCTTACAACTCTTGAGACAGATGTGCCACAAATGCAAGAAACTGAGCGGAGTTTGCCAAATGAAGTGACAGAATTGTTTTTAATAATCTCTCGATGGAAGATTGGGCACCAGCTGAAAGCAAAGCCATTCCCGATCATTCCCATGTGCATAAACACAAGCAAAAGGCCTTTGTTATTGTTATTGATGCCGCCACTGCAACTTTTTCAACCAATGAGACTTCAATCGCCGGGACTCTGGCGAGCCACAAGGCGACGGGTCTTTGAAAGGCAAAACGAGCGCGAGGGGAGAGAGGCGGGGGCGGCTGGGCGACCGCACAGCGAGCGAGCGGGCGGGTGGGTGGTTGCCCCATCCTCAAATGCCACCAACGCAAATGGACGCTTTCAAGTCCAAAAGGTCTCTTTGGGTAATTGGGAAGTCGGCCGGTGACACTCTCCCAAGATCCCCCACTTTGCCCCCCCCCCACCCCCCCTCCCCCCTTCATGACGAGCCAAGAGTCCTAATTAAATAACGGCTCAGCAAGTCCACTGGCAGGATGCCCAAAGAGGGAGAGACACAGCCCCGAGAAATATATTTACAAAGCTTTTATGGCCTCTTTAAATACATCTTAAAGTTTGACAGTCAGGCCGTCGACTTCAATTAGGAGTGGCATTGCACGGCTTGAACCCTCGTTTTGAATGAATTGTTCACCATTTGCTATTGCTTAGTCTTTTGTCTCAAGTTTGCGCTCGTAAGTCAAATGAAACCATCGTCCGTATGATGGGCACATATCTACAAAAACTTGGCACCACTGCATGTACCGTATACTCACAACCTTTCTTGACAATAATATGTTATTTTGTGTTATATGTGACCTCACTAGTCTAAACATGACATTCTGATTAATATTACATTTTTGGAATATGAGTTATGAAGCAAAATCCAGCCATTTTTTAATCCATCTCAGGGGGGCGGCCATTTTGCCACTTGCTGTCGACTGAAGATGACATCACAGTTGCTCAGTTAACAACCAATCAGCGCTCACATGTTTTCTGAAGCTGCGCTGTGATTGGTTGCTCCCTGAGCAACTGTGATGTCATCTTCAGTCGGCAGCTAGTGGCAAAATGGCCGCCCCCTTTTGCTGCTTAACTCATATTCCACTAACGCAATATTAACCCGAATACCATATTGAGACTAGTGGGGGGGGCTGCATAGAACATATTATTGTCCCAAAAAATTGGGAGGGTTGACTTCCCCTATAAACCCCTTTTTCCCCGCATAACACAGTACGTCCCGACAGCTCGTACCCACATATCCACGGATAGTTTAAGGCTTTAGATAGAAAAGTGGGGTTTAGAGTTCATGCACGTCAGACACAGCTGAAGCAATTCCTTGATGAGATGATTTGCAAAGATCAGGAATTCAAAACCTTCAGTTGCAGTCACATTAATGCCAAGTTTGATTTGCGTCTGGAAAAAGCACTTTCCACTGGCTCCCGACAACCCCTTCCATACTGTATGTGATCCCTATCAGCCTCTTGAAGCTCTTCATTGAAATAGTCAAAGCCATGTGTGCGCAAGTCTATCAAAAGGTTCCCAACCTTTTTGCTGTCCTGACTGGTGACAGTCGAAAGGAGAAGTGCCCGTTTGGAACAAGCTTGGAACGCTCCGCTCCTGTGACCATCTCCCTTGTGATGGATGGAGGCATTGGATTGGTGTTTAATGCATCATTTACGAGGCCTGGAAATTTCCACTGGCAAGTAAAATGTTGTTAGGGCTTGTTCACGCTCGGATGTCAAGGAAAGAAGTTAAGTCTGCTTCTATTACCAAAGATGGATTTGACACTACACGGATCAAGTGAATTAGTGTCGTTCTAATTTTCGTAAAAAAAATAAATAAAAGGGAACATTGTCTAACAAATTGGATATCTGCCAATGTGATCGCCTCACGGTTCTGCATACTGCAATATTGATGCTAATTTCCATTTTGCCCTGCCTGTGGCTTTTTTTTGCATTAGCATTATGTTAGCATTAAGGTAGCAAACTTTAATTTGACTAAATTATATGGCTTGATTGAACATTTTGATGTTGAAATTAGTGATAGGCCGATTTTTTTTTTTTTTTAGGGCCGATGTCGAAACCGATTATTAGTAAGCAACGGGGCCGATAACCGATATTTGGAGCCAAAGTTCTTTTGCAGTAAAACTAAAATTATTAGCATAAAAAAAAGCACGTTTGTTAAAACAACTTTTCAAACACACAGAAAATAGGCGGCTTTGTTTTAAAATATGAACAAAAACTAAAATACTTTTCTATAGTAACGTTTTCCAAACTTTTGACATAACTGAAACTTTTCACTGTTTTAATTTTAACAAAAGCAAAAAGTGCAGCGAATTTCCAGTGTCGGCAGCATCTCTTGTAAAGTTCGTAAAAGGTTTCAAAAGATGTTTGCAAACAGTGAAAAATTGTCTGAACACATTAAAAATTTCTTGTTTTTGACAACCTTTTACGAACCCTGGCGAAAACCCCAAAAGTTCGTAAACATTCGCCGCTCAGAAAAGCTCAGCTTTAAAATATCGGCACCGATAATCGGCCTATCCCTAGTTTAGGTATAGAGTATTTAATTCCCTTTTCATGAATACGTCCGTTTTACAGTCAACAGGTGTGACATATAAGCATGCTTTGGCCCTTATTTGGAAAACCGTGGCGAGTGCTAAGGAATACAGTCTTAACAAGAAGGATCCTCCCCACTCCCGCCTCACTTCACCTGAAAGGGATCGTAATCTAGGAAAAGGAATACTCTTCTCAACCATAAAGAAAGCAAACCTTTGGCTTTTAAGGACCTCACGGTGAGAACAATCGTCAGCAAGCCCAGCCTTTCACCGAAGCTCTTTCATCGCTTGTTTCCAAAATACTCGAGACAAACGCAGCAGTTCGTTCATCACATCTAACGCACGGCATCTTTTTTTGAGAGACGCCGAGGCGAGACAGTGAGAAGGGGGTTGAACTTAACGGATACTTTGCAAGGGGAAGTTAAGAACAAGACGGACATACCTCTTAACAAGGAGCAGAACGCTGGATGTTTAGTTGAGGCTTTACAGAAGAAGCACGCAGGCCGGGGGAGTGTGATGGATGAAGTGACACGATTCAGAATGCGAGCTTGCATACACGCTCCCAAATGGCCTTTTTTAAGATCACTTCCTGTCAAGAATTGTGCAGTGTATGTGGGTAGGGAAATGGCAGCAGGTAGGAGCATCCAGAAAGTAGTGAACGCGCTTTAAACGTATTGGTAATTAGAAGTTGTGTCTAATTTTCCTTGATGGAAATGCCTTGAAATTGCTGATGGGTGGCAAGTGTTCATCAGGATTTCCACTGGAGCGTTATGTTGAGTTAGCATTTTCATGTTGCTGTAGCTGCAGATCCAATCAAGTTGGCATTTGGGGCATCTGGTTGCATTTTCTCCGTCTGAATAAACACGTGTAAACGTTATTTTCCCCTCTCGGCTGACGTAAATGCAAATAAAAGAAGAAGGTGAACTCTGAGAAAACAATCTTTGATGAGGCCTGTGCATAATCTCTGGTGCCCCCCCCCCTCCCCCCGTGACACGACAAGTGAGGGGCAGCTGGGTGGTCAGAAACATCTCCAAACGAGCAGCAAATGTCACGCTTGAGATTTTCAAAGAACGTGTTTGCGGCTTCCCTGCAGGAGATAAACCTTCAAGCCATGCGCTTCCTCGCCATTTAAAACCAGAGGTTCATTAAACATGTGGGACAATTGTGGCGATTTTATCCTGAGAAAAGCAGGGAGTGTTGCTGAGATACCAGTTGTCTCTAATCTCCCTTGACTCAGACCCGGGTGCAACTCGGAGGCTGTCGTCGTAAGAGATTCTTTGGATGGGATCGGGTTTCACCTGTCTGCCTTTCAGACGATGATGTGAACAGATCCGGGAGAAAAGACCCCGCGGAGTCTTTTTCACCCGACCTCGTCTCCATTCTCTGCTGCTCTTTTCTTTCCCCCGTGCCGGCTAATCTCCTCACAGGTTTAGGATTCCCAAACCGGGGAGGAAATACGGGCCTGGGTAAACATCAGGGCTCTCGCTGCGCTGATTACAACAGCCATACATCAGCTTGACATGATTTCGACTGACAAGTGTCTTTTCAGAGGGATCATGTGACACTTCCTATCCGCGCAGACGTGCTGCATAGCGCCCATGCTTTCACAACACGGTGTCGCTTTTTGGGGAGCGATCGGGTAACCAACCTAGTATGCAGTTGAAGGTTTTCACACCTTAGCGCCAACCTGATGATTAGCGGGGTCCTCAGAGGGCGCAAGACACGCAATATATTATATAAGTCAACCCCAAATTCTTTTTGACAATAATATTTTCTATGCAGCTCCACTAGTCTAAATATGGCATTCTGCTTGATATTGTGTTAGTGAGTTATGAAGCAAAATCCAGCCATTTTGATCCATCTCAGGGGGCGGCCATTTTGCCACTTGCTTATAATCAATGTTGCTCAGGTCTCAGGTAACGACCAATCACAGCGCAGAAAACAGGTGAGCTGTGATTGGTCGTTGCCTGAGCCCTGAGCAACTTAATGTCATCTTCAGTCGACAGCGAGTGGCAAAATGGCCGCCCCCTGAGATGGATAAAAAATTGAATTAAATTATGAATCAGAATGTCATGTTTAGACTTGTGAGGTCACATATAACATATTATTGTCGAGAAATGATCAAGGTTGATTTCCACTTTAATTATTAGACATTTTCTAGTAAAAAAATTCTACGAGAAGTTAAAATGCGGAATTTTTTGAAATATCTCAATTTGGAAACTTTATATGGGAATAAACTGGGATTTGAGGAAAGGTTTCATATTCAGCATCTTTGCAAAATTGATAGCTCTCCATGTAAAAACAAAAAAAAAACTAGACAAATTGAGTTAGCAAATAAACACATTTGGTAGCAACACACTAATAATGCACTCTAAGCATGAAACCTCATTAACGTTCATACTCATAACTCCCTTTTTGTCAAGTGTAAACCAGATTACAGAGGATTTTTCCATCAACTTTAAGCACCTTGACTTTGTGATCACAACTTTGCCTTTTTCAAACTCCTCTCAATTGATCTTAAATGATGTGATCAATGCTTTAAAAGCCTTCAAACGTAATCTGACAAATTCCACTTTATTCAACATGGCAGTGCAGATAGCTAAAATAGCCTGTGTTCACTGTCAAAATGTGTGTGTGTTTTTTTTTTTATTAAGCTAAACCAGACTCAACAGGAAATTAACACACACGTCACCCTATTATTAATATGGAGCCAGAGTGAATGTAAGACCTTCTCCAAGGCCAAATGATGTCTTAATTTTTGGATACAGGCACACGTTTTCTGCAAATTGACCTGCAAACCGGCACAACGCTGGCCAAAGCACCCCGGCAGAGGCCCCAAATGGGGACTTGCGTGGTTCATAAAAGACCTAAAAGGACATTTGAAACACCTTCTGGAAAAAGAGAGAGCTTAGACAATAAAGGACAGATTTATCCCAATACGTGTTAAGATGCATCCATCCTGTACTTACTATCTGTCTCTGCGCAGCCTTTCTGAACGGTGGGAAAAAAAACGAGAGACCCAACTTGCCATCGTCCTCGTGGAATTGTCCCTGAACAGTTTTCCTCTCACGTGCAGAAGATTGTCGTCACATTTGGAGACCGTTTTTTGCCGTAAGCCTCTTCACAGTCTTCCTGACCAGTTTTTCCTTCCCTGCTTTCTGAGAATGAGCGAGATCGTTGCCCCATGTAGGACACGGCCAGTACTTCTGGGAATAACGATCTCTTTTACATCATAAAGTACTGAGATTTATCCCAATCTTGTTTTTGCTACATGCAACTCCATGGACTGATTTCCCTTTAGCGTTTGTCTCCATAATTGAGAAATGAACCGTAACGTGTGATTGTATAACCAACCGCAGATGTGAGCATGGAGAAGATAACTTCATCTTGTCCTTCCTCGTGTTTTTTTTTTTTTTAGAACAGAATGTCATTCCTAGACACGCAGCAGGTTTGATTTATGAAGACATATCGGCCTCATTTGTCTGACTGTCAAAGGCACTTCTTGAAACATCTGTCCCGCGCCAGAAAAAGTCCTGATTTGACTTGATGTGACGCTTGCGATTTCTCACTCGCTCCGACGGATAATTCCACTATAATTACCACGCGATGAGTTAAGAGATTTGAGGTGGACCGCATGCTTTCCATTGACACTCGCTACAATGCGAGGAGGTCAAAGTGCTTTTCAACTGCAAAGTGATCCGATGTCTTCCTCAACTCGCTTTGGCATTCGGTACACGGTGTACGAGAGGGAGGTTGAATTTTAACGAGAGACGAGTTATTGCATCTGGGAATTGACGTGTAGAACCTTAAATGGATGCTTTCGAACCAAAACATCAGAATTCCTGTGGGTTTTCTTTCTACTCGTGATAAGCGATATTTCATGTTGCTAATTCAAACTGGCTTTAGGGGCTGAATTGAATTGAATTCCAGGGTATGTAATTATTATTATTTCTTTCAACAAAACATAAATTTCTACAGAGGCCTTTACACCGGTTGATAAAAAAAAAACAGCAACTGCCATTTAATCAAGACGCGGCAACAAATCATGTTCCAAAAGAGCACAAAGTTGAGTTTGGCCGCTCTTAAAAAGATGCATTTCTCAGAATCAATGCACTGCCTGGGAAGAGGCAGACATGAAAAGACAAAAAGCTTACCGTCGTCTGTTGCAAATGGACACCGTACATGAAAATATTCCGGAAACTGGTCGCCCAGGCCAAGTCTGCAAAAGGCGGCCATTGTTCCGGAGTGCTTAAATGGACCTATGAAAATAAAAGAAACAAGAGTGACTATGTTGTCCAAATACTAGTTTCCCTGTAGTACACGACGGAGATGGCTCGAGTCACATGACTTGATTTGAGTCAAACTTAAGTGCACGCATTTAGCTTCGGACTAACTTGGTTAAAACGTATGACGGAGCTGGCTTGAAACCTGAATGACTTCAAAATGACTTTATATCTTGTGCATATGTGACTTATTTCCACTCCACCCTGGAAAGCGCCACCCCTCTTGATTGCAACCATGTGACCAAAGCCATGATAAGTAACAGGCTGACTGCTGCTACGCACAAAGTAAGATAAACATTTTTGGCTGCTTCGCTTAAAAGCGTGAAATTCAGAGGCCGTTTTGAATTCTTCTTGAGGCCACAACAGCCCGAGCTGACTTCATGCTGGTCGTTTTAACGGCTTTTTCTTCAAAATGTTTGGATTCCGTCTTTCCACCTTACACCGCAACCCTGACATACTGTATTTTTCACCCAGTGAAGACTGTGGGAGATTGTTGTTAAAATGCTATCTTCGATTTAGCACTTAGCCATCTTTGCAGCCTCACTGTCTCGCTTTCTTCTCAAGTATATAAAAAAAATGCGTGTCCCGTGGCGCAAATACATGCAGAACTACTCACCACAACGACAACCACCGGGTGGAGACACGTTTGACCATTCGCCTCCACTGCTGCCAACGTGGTCTCCACTTTAGCCAAGTCAGAGGCGTTCATCTGGAACACCAAGAAAATCCAAAATCAAGATAACATCTTCCGAGAGCAGATGTGATTTTTCTCTGTTCTGCGGCCAGATAATAAATGTGTCTGAAGAAACTAATGTTTCCCCTCCTGTGGAAAAAAAAAAATGTAAACGTACAGAAAATTGGATGAAGTTCCATGTCTTGAGCAGATACCTGCCGTTCTCTCCCGTCACATCTGGGACGATGTTCACCTCCTGGAAGACAGAGACATTCCCCACAGATCGGATTTCTGTCGTTTATGCTTCGCTGGATGCGGCCATTGTTTACAAACACGCTGTCTACGGAGATTAAATCAAATTTAGTTGAGGTCATTCCGCGTGGAGGAAATGCGTGAGGAGAGGATATGTCAGTCAAATCTGGTCCTTCAACTTCACACCCAGCAGCAAAATAAACACAGACAAAAGTATTCATCATCTGGCAGGGCCGTACAGTCATTCTCACTTGTAGAATGACATCAAGTGGTTGGAAGTGTTACATTTGAATGGAAAACACATGTTGGGGAGAGTCTAATTAGTTCAGAAAGACAACAGATTCAAACAGGAAAATCATTTTGGACTCAAATTAAGGATATGAAAGGTTAGGAATGGATGAGGTATAAAGCAGCTTGGGCACAGAATCCCAGATATATATTCATTTATATATATATTTTTTAGTATTTAATTTTTGAATTCAATTTTTTTCATATCCGTTTTTATTTTCACTAAATTAATTAATTAATTAATTAATTTTGGCAGTTTTGGTCCTCCATATCAAACAAGTCCCAAGTGTGGAATTCATTTGAATAATCATCTTTCCTCTCTTTCAGAAATGTTAGCCCGACAAGTGTCTCAAGTCAAGTCATGGGACTGCGGTCCCCCCACTTCTGGCTGCTAGGTCGTAACATGAGCTAGCAGGCAACAAAGAAACGAAGGCCGCCCCCTCCCCCCACACCACAATTAATCAAACAAAAGTTCTGCGGTTCAGCAAATGTGACGGCCATCTGCTCCCCTGCATGCATAGTCACACTTCATTACTTGTTTGACCACAGACAGGCCAGTTGGTTCATCAGCCGACCACCCAGCCAGATGATGCTCATATTAACGTGCATTCATTGATGAACTCCGTCCATAGAAAAATAGACAAGCGCGTGCGACGCACACGTCAATTGCTCCGATTTTACGTACCATTTCTCGGCTACAAAAAGCCGCGTGGAGGGAGTCTGCCAACATTCTAGCATGCGAACGTCCGTCTGTGATCACGCAGACCGACCGAGATAGCGTGTCTGGAAGGAAGGGACGCCACAAGATGGGCAACATGAGTAGCAGAAACCGATGCTTTTCAAACGTTTTGGGATCCAGGGACCCATTACAGTGGAGAAATCTTTCCAGGGACTACCTCATAATCAGAATACGGATTCAGGACAACGACCATGTGTACTCCTAAATGCCATAGTCATTAAAAAGTTGCACATTTTTAAGAAAAAAAAATGGTGTCGTTATACTAAATTGAGAGGGTAAGTACAGTAGCTCACCTTTGACAACAGACTCTACAGTCGCCAAATCTCGTTTGTAGGTGACCTGAAATACATCAGTTTGAGACGAACTCAAGTCACACGGGAATCTACGTGAGCAAGTCACCTTCCACAAGTTGGGCGGGCCCTCGATGAGCTTGGCGTTGGCGGCGCAGTACTGCTGCACCAGATGGAGACACTCGGTACCAAAATCAAAGTCAGCCTCGGTGCACTGGGGAGGGAAGGTGATGACATCACAACCGCATCTCTCTTGAAATACAGGTAAAAACGTGATCACATGTTTATCGCGGCTCATCATATGTGCTCCTGTCACGGTCATTCCTCCCATAGAGCAGAGATAATATCATATTGCTGTGAGTATTACTGTGTGTTAAAGTAGCAGTTCAGAACAACAAAAAGATTTATGCTCATTTCTATTAGCCTGTCGGTGGCATTTCAAACGCTATGTTAGCAATAAGCTAGAAGAATGATTGAACACTTCGGTGTTCAAATATACATTGTTTAATTCTGTTTCAGGCGCTACGGAATACAGTGGCAGCTTGACGTACGAGTTTAGTTCATTCCATGATCATGCTTGTAACTCAAATCATCTTTCAACATTGAAATTAATGGAAATGCCATTAATGTGTTCCGGCCGCACATTAGCCACCAAAGGGCAGTATAATACATAACAGACACAAATGAAGAGTTTCACAACCAAGTGACTGAATAAGTTGCTATACTATTACTTGTTTTTCACTGAGGATAAAGAATGTATGCCTGCGAGTATCATTATATTGACTATTTAGTCACAGTGTCTCCATGTGTTCCCACTTTTTCTGTTCAAATATCCATTGCTTAAAGGGTTTTGCATTGTTTGTTACCATGAAGCTAGCAGCCATCTGTGATTCACCTGTACTTCAAAAATAAAATAAAAATCATCTAGTTTAAAACGTATGACGCCGTATTGGGGCCACGTATACATATATTTTTTTAGAGGATGGGGGCAATATTCCGAGAAAAAAACCCTCAAAAATTGCGACTTTATAAAGTGGCAAATTTGCCCCCACCCTCTAAAAATATTTATTTATACGTGGCCCTAATATGCCGACATAAAAACAAGCCTTAAAGTGACCCAGACAAAAGAAAAGCCCGGCCAAATGCTTAATGCACATTAAATTACATACCACTCAAAACAGCGTCACATTAAAAGAAACTATAAATAAAGCACATCAAAGGAGCAGTTTACAAGCAGAGAAATGTCTGCTCATGCATCATCCTGTTGTCTTGTGAAAACTCTCCGTCGCTGTACGTCTGCTGATAATTCACCAAAGTGTCTCGCTAATCTGGCGCCTTTCATCTCACTGTCGTCATCAGAGGAACACAATGAAAACATCATCATTGGCGGCACCACATCCTTCACTTCTTTTGGCCAGCCGGGATACTTTCCCATGTTTCTAAATGTGCACTTTTTACCTCCGCCAAGGAGACAAGCCTGTTTCAGGGTGGGCAAAAATATGGCCCGCGGGCCCCAAGCATTTTTTTTGTATTATTTTTCCTTTCCTTTCGGACATATTATTTTACAAGACAGTCCTGTAAAATGCTTGTTGCATTAATTTAGCCATTCTTTCCTTTAATATGAGTCCAGCAAAATGAAAAATAGTCAAATTTTACACATCCATTTATCAATAATGCATTTTTTTATTTTAATAGGTGATTTAGTAATTAAATTGTTCATGAGTACAATTAAATGTGAATTAATTTATATTAAAAAATAATTACATAAGTGTATAAAATGATATAAAATATATATAATTTATTTATTTTTAAAAAAAATGTTGTTTTTTTTACTTACATTTGAACACAGGTCATTTGTAGATGAGATATACAAAATGTTTGAATGCATGTGCAAAAAAAGTTTAATAATAAAATAAGGCATTCTTGGTGTTTAATTGTACTGTATTCAAAATTAATTTAGCAATAATCAAGGTATAAGTGGTTCGGAAAATGGATGGATGTTACGACAATAAATAAAAATAACAACAATTTTTTTTAACTATACAATAAATCAATGAGATTCATTTTGAAAAAAATACTATAGTGGCAAACACATTTAAAAAAAATCATGAGATGCTATACTTTTCCTGCCCATGATATAGATACTTTGTTTTCATTTCTATTATTTTATTATTGACAATTTACAATTTACTAAAACATTGATTCAGTATTTTAACCCTGTGAAGCACTTTGTAGGGTCCTCTCTGTTAGAAATTCTATCCAGCCATCCATTCTCTGAACCGCTTATCTTCACCAGCTCCTTGTCTACGTACCCTCTGATAAGCTCTATGGATAATGTTGTACATGAAGGCCTGAGGCATCTCGCTGGCTCTGTACTTAGCTCGCTCCAGCGAGTGGTCCAGGAAGCTCTCCGACGTGGTGGCGATCACCGTGGAGACGAGCGGTCGGATGGCCCCTGACACCTGTGAGAAGGGAACAGGAAAGCGGACATTTGACATTTTCACTGAGTGGTGTGCTCACTTTTGTTGCCAGCGGTTTAGATATTAAGATGATCTGTGTGTTTAGTTATTTTGTGTGGCCACCATTATCGTAATGAATGATTTCTCATACTGAACTATTATCATACTAACTCCATGTTCCCGGGCAGCCATGGTTATCTGATACAGGAAGTCCTCCTCCACAAATGGCCGCACGGCGTCATGGATGATGACCACCTTGTTGTCTAGCTCCTCTTCCTCGTCTTCCTCACCCACAGCCATGACTCCATTACAAATGGACCTGTGACGCGTGGAGCCGCCCACCACCACCCGGACCTTGGTGTGCTTGAAGCACCGGATGATGCTTGTCATCAGGTCCATGTTTTCTTCAGCCACGACAACCACAATGCTGCGGATCCATGATACCCTGCGAGAACACGCCATAGCTCAGTGACCGGTGCATTTTAAAATTATACGTTATTGATGGACACTCACAACTTTAAATTCTATGAGAGGTGGGAGGTAGTACTGCATGGCGCTAGAGGTATTCAAAAGGGAACTCAGGTCTAAAAAGTTTTTTAAAAAATACGTTCTATGTGTCCCCACTATTCTAAACATGGTACTGTATTCTGATTAATGCGAGCCCTAGGGCACTTTGGTGACAATTTCGGTCGACAGCAGGGGGCGGTGCTGCAGCCTCCTGAGATAGTTGACAACGGCTGTATTAATTGTCGTAATTCTTATTCCACTAACACGATATTAATCAGAATACCATGTTTAAACTAGTGAGGACACATAAAACACAAGCAAAGACAATTTGGAACTTGAGTTTATTTTTCAAAAGTGTCTGGAAGCCAGCTATTCAGCACTTCTTCAGTCCTACTGTGACCCAAGCCTGACTTGACTTACACCGTTGAAAACGCCGACATACGAACGAGGTTTCCCCAATTTAAAGCCAGTGCGTCCATACCTCTCAAAAGCATGAATAGTGTAGCTTATGAGCGGTCGGTCCATTAGCAGGCAGAACTGTTTGGGTGTCTGCAGTCCGGTCCTCTCCCCGCTGCCGCCGGCAGGAAGAACCACACACACCAAGAAATCCACGCCAACTTTGATCGGCGCGAAGCCGTTCTTCCCGCGTTGGCTGGAAAGGAAAGTCTCAGGATGTGCGGGCCTGCCCGGTTCCTCGCGCAACATGTCCACGCGGGGAACGTCCATCATCTCCTGGGTGGAATGTCACAACAACACTCCATTCCCGACAAATGTCAAGTGTTAAAAGAGGTACGTATACTAACTTGCATGATTTTGGAGCCCGTGTTTAACCTTCCATTTTACTTCCGCCATTTGCATTCAAAATAAAAGGCGCTCATGTTAAATATCACAAGTACAATACTTTATAATGCATATTCTCCCTGTCCTATATTTAACAACCAACTGGTAATTAAGTAATATAAAGCAAGAGCTATGGTTATGTCAACATTGAAGTTGAGTTAGTAACCATAAAAAAATATATTTCCGCTTAAATTTGAGTGAATTCTGCGAACTTTACACAATCCGAGCGGATTGAGGGATGTTCTCGCGAGAGTCCGGTGGCGTCTGAATTACGCACATCTCGCGAGATGATAAGGCGACTGTCTTTCACGTTTGTCAAATTAACTTTGGTTTCTACATTACTTGGAAACATTAGTAAAAACGATTATATAAATTAATATGATAATATTTACGTCTATATCCTGGAATATTTGCATAATTGCAGTCTCGCGTTACTAATAATAACGATAACAATAATGACTACAAAGGACACAATTATTATTATTTGTTTTCAATTTGGAATACTGTACTGTATTCTGAAGTCTGATAGAAAGTTTAAATTTACTCTTGAGAGTAACATTAACGATGATAAGAGGACCCAAAAATCCTCATTTAATTTCTTTCCTATTTGGAATGCATTACATTTGTGTTTGTTACTTATAAATCTGCTTGATTCTCATTTTATGAATTTCAAACTTTATTGGCAAAGCTTTTCTACACATTAGATCCACACAGAATATATTACATCATTATTTTTTTGTACACATGGTTGTCGAAGAAAAAACACAAATGCAAAAAAAAAAAAGTATGAATTTACACAAGTGTGGTTGCAAGCTGGCGTTACAAAAGAGGTGGAGAATTACCGGTAAATTTCCATGGGAATTTAAAATGGGAACATTTTGGGAATAATCCAAATCGAAAACCTTCCTTGGGAAGTAATGGGAATTAACTGAAAGTTAAGAATCATAAGCAGACATCTACACAAAATAGATAGCTCACCTTGCCCACATGGAAGGACATTGCTGTACTGTATCTTAAATTCCCTAAAAAACATCCTTCAATATTAGAAAATCCCTTGTTTATTCCAATTAATTCAAAATCATTCCAGCGTGCTTCATGTGGGACGGTTGATATGCTTAGAACATGCCGAGGTCCAAGAATTTGTCAAACTCCATCCAAAATTCTGCAAACGTGGATATGCTGGCTGTCAGGGATTTCTTTTTTGAAAGACAACAAGCGTCGTGCGTAAACATAGCAAAGTCAGACATCACAAATTGTCCGATTTCTTTGTAGTTTTTCCATGGAAATCATGGGAAAATGGATTAAAAAAACAAACTAGTAGCTGTTGAACTATGTCTACGTCGGGATAACGACAAATCAGATGACGTTTTTATCAGAGGAGGATCATACTGCGGAGGAGTACGTGTGTTTCACTGAGTAAAAAATACTGTTACCAGAAAAACATGATTCTTATTTTTGAAAATGTCATTTCTTTTTCGTGTCTTTTATTGATTTATTTTACATAATAGGTCTTCTGAATCCCAACAACATTCAGATGCCTCAGGGTATGTTTGAAGGTAGATGTTGAAAATGTGTAATGACTTAAAACCATGTGGTGCTCAAGAGTTTTTCACAAAATTTTGGCCGTGGCTAAAAGGGTGCCCAGTAACATACTCTTTTGGAGATGATCTGGCAGTGCAATCCTTATCTCAAAAATGGTTTGTCATGGTTTTTCATTCTGGGTCACGTGCATTCTGCCACCTGGAAGTAGTCCACTTCCTATTGTTTACAAACATGATGAAATAGTCTAGTCCTCAAAGCCTGCAGTCCTCACGAGGCAGTCTGATGCCAGCTTTGGCTCATGTGCTTCTTTCCCATCGACTTTCTGCTCTTGGACTTGTGCAGGTTCTGCGGGGGCGTCAGCACGCCAAATTTGTGTCCCGATTCGTTGTGTTGCCGAGAGAACCTCTTGCACTTACAGGAGGTGACCACAGTGATTTTGTATGTTCTGGTACTGCCGTCCTGGCACTGCAGCCGGATGCGTTGAGTACGGGTTTTGTCGTTGACGCAGCGCCAGTCGGGGGTACTGCTGCGAGCCCAGAACTTTTTGGACTGGTGGACGCCACCGATCCAGTTGTGAAGCATTTGAGTCGGGAGGCACTCGCCGGCGCACACCAGCTCCTTAATTGGGTGGATGCTGGTGCAGTGGCCGTCCGAGATGTACTTGGTGGACCTCAGCTCTCTGCAGCCCATTTGGCTTCGCTCTGAGGGAACATACCCAAAACTCAAGTCAATAATTAGCCGCACAATGACGACTCACCATGATGTCGCACGTTCCTCCGGGTGACAAATTTGTTGTCAAATTGTTTTTTTTCTCTGCTTTTAGATCAGAAACCAGTGTTTTTGGTGAAATGTTTTAATGCTGATTACTAAAGAACAAAAAAGGCTCGACCATTTTTTTTCCTGGTGAAAGAAGAGAAAATACGAACATTTGGGATTCCCCCCTTAAGAATGCATTCAAAGCAAGTTATTCATGCACAGGAGCGCCAAACTGCTCAAACACAAACAGTAGAAACCCCAAAAGTTGGGGTATTAAAACAAACACCAAGTAAATGCAAGATATTTTTTTATTTTTTGCTCTTTCTTAGATTTTGCTGCAGGCTGCAAATTGTCACGTGCTGTAACTCAAACCGGCGTCCATTCATTACATCACACGCCTCCCTGACAATGGCCGCCCTTCCGTGACAGCGTTTGATGAATAGAGAGAATGACTTCACCACAAGAGATGTCATCACCCAGCCTATGACATCAAGTGGGTTTCAAGTTTTTTTTTTATTCTGCTGCTGCTACTGCTAGGAATACTACTATTACTAACTACATAATAATAATAATAATAATAATAATGATTTGTTCCTCATTACTAATCCAGAAAACCCCCCCACATAAAAGTAAACATAAAATACTACTTAACTCTTAATCGCTCCTGGCGGCCTCTAGTGGTTTGGAGGGCCTCTACAAAAAAACATTGTCCTAAATAATATGTCTTGTTTATTTATTTATTTTTGGTAAAACCTTATCTAGCCAGTAGCCACAAGAAAAGGTCAAAACATTAGATTGTATCTCCAATACTATCACATTTCAGGGGGAAAAAACTCTCGAAGAGAGCAAGCAATTTTCAACACTTTCGATCAATAATATTACAAACATTTGTAAAATATGAAATAGACACATTTTGACATGGGAGGTTATGGCCCGATGCCAGCCGATGCTGTTGGATTTCTTTAGCCATTTTATCCCTAAAATTGTTTCATTCAAATGCAATTATTAATTTTTTAATGGATTTATTAGATTTAAAAATTTGTTATTTTATTTATTGTAAATATTATACAGTACTGTATTAAAAAAAGAAGTAAAATCAGCAAGTTCAAAAATACATTTAACATGTTTGTATTTTGTCAATGATTGTTTTGAATTACGAATTAAGTATAAGTAAAGTTAAACAATACCAATTAATGATTAAGAATGAACTATTTTACATAAGCATTTCATATTTTTTATTTATTTCATGAAACGGGTGTTAAATGATTATAATTAAATTGCTTACAAATAATAAAATAGAATAAAAACATGAATTAGTTATTTAAAAAAAAGAACCTATTTTACGTACACTGCCCTAGGCTCTCACTTTTCTCATCTT
Organism: Leptonotus elevatus; assembly: GCF_054856555.1. Classification (NCBI taxonomy): domain Eukaryota; kingdom Metazoa; phylum Chordata; class Actinopteri; order Syngnathiformes; family Syngnathidae; genus Leptonotus; species Leptonotus elevatus. Next base: position 18,566,238 of record NC_141244.1, read on the forward strand.
ACCACTTCTGTCCCGTCCCGCCGCTCTACCGCCAACCCTTGCCCGGTTCAGGGACCCGTTTCCCGGCTCGGCGTCCCCCTGTGGCGGGCCAACTTGAGGGAAGAGGCTTCCCGCATGCTCGGTGCCGTCATTGTTGAGGGCCTGGCTGCTCTTCAGCAGGATGCAAAGTAAAAGCAGCGAGTGTGAGAAAGACTCTTGTTGCATGGTGCAAGAAGGAGGAGGAGGATGGGGAGGAAGTTAGTGATGAAGAGAAGGATGCTGCAGCTGGTTTTATATGGAGGAGGGGTTTTAAGGTGCTTCTGACTGGGTGGGTGAACAGCTTGGAGTACACCCACTTCTTATATTTGATTTTGACTTGAGTGAATTGGTTCCACGACATGAAAATCCCTGTATAGTTACTTCAATCATTCACTCATTCCATATTCCATAATTGCTACTGTGTTGATCCACAAGAGACCAGGTTTCTGTTCTTTTAAGGGACGGGGGGAGGGAGTTTAACATATTTCTGGGTTCAAATTGGAATATAGACTTGAAAGTGAGTAGCTTTCTACTTGCTGGTGAAAATAGAGTTTTGTTGTGGAGAGTAAAGAGACATGACTCCCCTTCGTCTCCTCAACTCGGCATTTGCCGCATCTCCACAGTACTTTTTAAACCTCACAGTTTTCGTCACTCACAGCTGACCGTCAAACAAAAACAAAAAGAGAATGAAACACTGCAGCTTTAAACACAAAAACGTTCTACCAAACCATACACTAAGGAAGGTCTGCTAGCTTAATGCTAACATGCTAGCATAGATATTATGGTATTTTTTAAACCGGTTCAGGATGATTTCTCGCAGGCTGCAGCACACTGACTGATAGATCTCCCTTAGTGGTGAAGAATTTGTGATCTTGAACATGCCCACGCACCTGCCATGCTTATTTAAAAGCTATACATTACGCATGAGGGATCAGAGGGGTGGTGGGGGTTGTCTGTCTGTCTGTCTGTCTGTCTGACAAAAGGCTTACATAGGCTATCATGTTCACAGTCAACATTCAATGAAACTGAGACATAAGAAGGAGGGTTATTCCAAAAGTGCAAATAGAACCGTCACGAGTGAGAAATCTTTATTTATTTTTTCAAGCTCAGGGAATGGATGTACTTGTTTTTTCTCTTGGTCTTTTATTTGGGGGGGGGGGGAGGGGGTTGGTTGGGGGGCATAAGGTGACCGACAGTAACAATGGCTGAAAAGTGACACGGTGACACCTAATGAATTTGTTGTTGTTTTTTTTAAAATGTTGGTCCTATATTATTTAGGGATTTTTTAAATTATTGTTAGAAGGTAAAGAAAATATCTTACCCAGGGGTATCAATACTTTCTACACATGCACCCATTCATTCTTACTGCAAGTCTGTTGTATTTTATGTTTTTTTATACTATGGCGACACCTGTTGATCAATTATATTACTGCACTTTATTTATTTATTTTTTTGCAATTGCTTTGTCTGTTTCCATCCACTAGGTGGCCATATTATACTTTTCAAGGATATCTCGTTGACCAGAGTAAACTATACTGATATATATTTATATATATATATATTCTTGGTGTCGGGTCTGTTATTTTCAAATGCTAAATAGCTACATTGAACGCAGCACAGAAACACATTAAAATAGTTTCATGACCCCAAACAGCAGCAGAGTTTGACTTACCATATATATTTGTACATATTTTGTTATTGTTGCTGCCCATTCTGGCCTGAGTGTTCCCACCCAAATAATTCTTGTGTCCCAGAGAGCTCCTAAGGGCCAAATTAATTCCACATTTCTCTACTCCCAATGCTGTCACCGCTCCTTCTGCACCTCATTTAATGTTTTATATGCTTTAAATGTACAATTTTTTACATCATATTTCATGTTCTATACGTCTCTAATCTACCTGATATTTAGTGTCTCGAAACCTGTTTTGGACCATATTAAGTTTTTATTTAATGCTCTACGATGTATGTCCCTAATATACCATATTTACATCATATGTAATGTTCTATTCACATCTACATATTTAATAAAAAAGAAAAAAAAAAGAAAAGTTTTACATGCCTCCAATGCATGTGTGGATCGGTGTCGTTTTCAGTTGCGCTCGTACCTGACGCCTGTCTGCGTCCTGGCCTTGTCCTCCATGTGGCTTGTCCCCTGGGGTCCTGGGTGGTTCTGTGGTGGTCCACAAAGTGTATGGCGGCCAGCGGTGTCGGGTTGTGCTTCACCGCAGAGGGTCCGGACCCGGTAAGGCGCGGGCGCCTCGTGGTGTAGCGGTTGGCATATTTGACCTAGGTTAGATTCTAGATTTTGGTGACTGACAGGATGCCAGGGTTGGAGGTAAAAGCATTTGAAACTAAAATATACTCTATGGTGGTAATGATGGATCCGAGTAGATGTGAAAAGTAACTCCCTATTATAAATGACTTATACATTATTCATTTATGTCTTGATATTTTTTTTGTCCTCCTCTTTTTTGTCTGTGCTATATAACGTATGCATGTGTTGTATTGCATGTATTCCAGTTTCTGTAATTGCTCTCCAAACATTGGACTGCAGATTTGTATAATTAGTTTTATTACCCTGTGGATTTTAAATGAGATTTTCAAGTTTTAGCTGCTGGCCAATGCTAGGCCCGCTTAATTTAATTTCTTAAAAAAAACATGAACATGAGTTTTGTTTATGTTATTGTTGCCCATGTTTGATTTTCAGATGGAGTTTTAGCGCACCAAATCAAGGCCAAAGTGTCTCTCTCAAGTCAGCGTAATAACAACACCGTAGAGACCAGTCCTGGATGATCTTTCCCATGAACGTGCTCCGCTCCCTTTCCGCTTTTAACAGGCCTCGCTCAGGGAAGTCTGGTAAGTTGGAGTGTATTCACTCAGCTGTACTGTAGGGTAATGTACATTACACAACAACTTGCAACCGAAAACTACCTTATACTATAACCACACTTAATTAATTATAATTCATAATTTTTTCCCAATATTTTACCCCCTTAGAGACTGGCCCACAATTTAGAGGGACGAGTCCATTAATCCAGTTCGACTATAGATAGCAAACTGAAACATCAACAAACATCAGTGGCAGAACTACATGTTAGGCAGGACTCAGGAGTTGGGCTGGGCAAAATGCCAGGGCGGATATTTTTGTGCCAGTCCAGCCCTGGATAAGATTGACATGGCGACACACGCACATAGAGGCTGAAATCTGATTGGACAAGAAATCTACCATCCGTATACATGTACTGGAAGCAGTGCAGACAAAGACCAATGATGAACAATAAAAAGAATAGACCGTTGGGAAAAAATGGATACCATTTAATTGTAGTTTTTTAAATGTTAAAAAAATGCATTGGTATCCTCCCTACTCTCCTCCTCATTGGTTGTTTTGTAGCCGTGATGGTGGCCATCCAACTTCCCTCCTAAAATGTCCGCCCCAACCACAGGCCCTCGGTTGGGCCACAACCCCCCCCCCCCCCACCCCTTCCCTCCACATCCGTCATGTCTTCATTACCCAGCTGGGCAATGGGTGTAGACCCACATTTAGGTCATTTCCTCCCGCTTGGACCGGGGCGAGCGCTCGGTGGCACGGGCCTCCAGATTGGAAGCCCTGGGTTGCCAGATTGGGGACCCAGTTAATCTAATTAGAGAGTGGAGGAAAAGAGGCCCAATGGGGCTTGTGGTGTTTGCAAAATATCCAATGTGGTAATGTCTGAGCGGCTAATTCTTCCGAAGGGGGAGCCAGCGGCTCTCTGTGCTGCAGACGACCACAAATCTTACAAATAGAGGTGGCGAAAGTACTATGAATTTAAGTATAGATAGTTTGTGGTAAAAGTAGGAGTACTGATTCAGTTTCTGTACTTAAGTACAAGTACAAAGTACAGACTATCGGAGAATATCAAAAATAAACTGGTAGGTAGTATTTGTGTGTTGTATGTGCGCCTTTAACTCATTCGCTCCCAGCCATTTTCACCGAAGCAACCCCCTTTGCTCCTGGCTGTTTTACTGAATGTTGACAGATTTTGCAAGGCCCACAGAATAGTGTGTTCTATTGCTATAAAAACAGGGAACCTACCAAAAAAAAAGTCTCTGATTTTTATCTGTTTCCATTTTGCAGCACTTGGCATCAGAATATAGCTAAGTATTCACAAATCAGTTTAAAACACTGGGGAAACTAGCTTTTTTTGCAACATGGCCCAGGTTGATCTCTTATACTTTGCTGCCACCTGCTGGCCGTTTTTGGTAACAACCACCATTATTTAATCGACTTCTTCAGGTCAGAGGCTGCATCAAAGCCTTCTGTATGCTCTAGCATAAACAAAAATAAAAAACGTATAAATGCGTTTTGGGACCATGGCAATATTTAAAATTGAACGTTTTCATATGTTTTTGGGAGCAAATGAGTTAATGGACGTGGCAGAAAATGGCTGAAATTGCACCCACCTCTGTGGCTCTCCTTGCCCTCATGCAAGGGCATTATATTTCTATCTCGGTCCATGGAGGTTAAAAATAGTAACAAGCTTATTTTGACAAAGAAGAGTAGAAAGTACTGATTTCTGTTTTCAAATGTAAGCAGAATTAGTCAAAAAAATGAATACTAATAGTAATAAATACTCACGTAAAGTACCAAGTATTTTTACTTTGTTACCACTACCACGTAGAAAGAGAGACGGTTTATGTCCTGGTGTGGAAGAAAGTAACTACAGTAAATCCGACGAAGTGGAGGATAAACTCAGAGCTGGTTCCCTTTTTTTGGGGGGGGGGGGGGGCAAATGTCAAAGCCTTTGCTTTGTTTTATGTCATGGAGAAGTTTTACGATTCCCATTCTTCAAATGGAGGCGTGGTCGTCTGTGCCACGGAGCGAACTTGATAATGAGGCTCTTTCTTGGGGAGACGGCGGCGTGGGAGGCCCCCCACCCCCACCCCCAACCCTCCCAACCACCAACCGACCCATTAAAAAAGCTCTGCTAATTTGAGCCATAGAAGTGAGCCAGCTTATTGCTCCTCACTTGACCCCGCCTTAGATGTCACACACACACACACACACACACACACACACCCCCACACACACACACGCGCGCACACCGATAGGTGCCTAAAGTTCAGTTTGGCCTCCTCACATGCGTCCAAGTTGGAACGTTTACAAGGCAGCGTATCACTTTTCAAACCCTTAGCCACCCCCTCCCACAAATCCCAGCTTGTACTTAACAGGCCTGATGCTGACCAGTAAATTGGCCGACAGGTTTTATAGCGCGACCGCGTGAACTCTCGCACCAACAAATAAAATGCGTATTAACGGCTCTGCAGTCGCCAACACGTACTGTGTACCGAAAAATACCACGGAATCTCCAAGGCTATGTTTAAATTCTGTTGCCGAAATGTATTGCGCTGTAGGATGTTGGCCATTTTTTTCCCTTTGTATTCAAGTTTTCTCACAGCCTATCACGGTATCCGTGACAGGGCGTGTGGGGATGGGGATGGTGAGAAACAGGATGGTAAACTTCTAAAGATGATTAAAAAAAAAAGGTCCGTGTGAAAAAAAAATATTTTAGCAAAAATGTGTTGGTGTTTAATAGATTTGTGGCATTTCCATTGATTTCAATGGGGAGAGTTGATTTGAGATACAAGTGATTTGAGTAATGAGAATGGTGATGGAACAAATTAAAGTTAGTATGTTCCCATGACTCCTGATTTCAAATTCTGTATATATATATATATATATATATATATATATATATAAAAATAAAGCCACATTGAAATGCAAGACCTGTTTAATGATTTTCACAGTCCACAGAATTATGATGTAACCTGCTACGAAAACCTGTATGGCACCTGATGTCTTGCCTTCAACGATGCTAACATCAGTCACTCTGATGCAAATGATATTATGTCATAATAATATATTATGCTAATGACATCATGAGTCAGCTTCTCAGTATGGCAGTAATGCTCGGCGTTCTCTGCAGAGGATCAAAAAGATATGCCCAAGAGTATATTATCCGTTTGAATGTTTTACTGCACCCGTTGTATTCAGATGATTTCTTAACTCATTCACTGCCATTGACGGCTATAGATGTCAAAAATTCATTTAAACTATTTCTATTAGTTTAATTCTTTTCCCACTTTTATTAACAAGAATATGAAAACCTAGAATTTTTTTATTGTACATTTAGAACAGATTAATCAATTGCGATTAATCGTGAGTTAACTAGTGAAGTCATGCGATTAATTACGATTACAAATTTTAATCAAATTTTTTATGATATTTTCTTTTTTATCTGTTCTAAATGTAAACATTTTTTTTTCTAGGTTTTCATACTCTTGTTAACAAAAGTGGAAAAAAAAAGTTAAACTAGTAGAAATAGTTCAAATGAAATTTTGACGTCTATAGCCGCCAATGGCAGTGAATGAGTTAAATGGAAACAACATCGCCACATAGATGCTAATTGTTAGCCTGTTAGCTTTAACGTAGTGGAGGCTATCTGTGGTTGTTTTAAACACACAATAATCCTCTTAAATGTATGTTTAGCTAATTGACAGTAACCTTCAGCTGAAAGTGAAAATAAACAGATTGGATCTTCTTCTTTTTACAAATTATATCTGCCAAACTGCTGCTTGTTGTGAAGTGAATTGAGTCACCTGACTAAAGCCTGTCAAGTGTGTGCTCGCAAGTCAAAGCAAATAATTGGCTAATGAATTGCTTGTATCTAGAAGGGGAAAAAAAGGGTCTCAAGTCATTTTTAACTGAATGGCCATTTTCATTGAAAGTAAATGGCTATTCTACTAGGACATAAAAAAGGTGCCATTCTATCCATTTGATCTACTATCAATCCCTATGACACTCACCAATTCTTAATTTCCTTCCTTTTGCAGGATGGTGTTTTGTTGTCACGAAAAAAAGGCAGCAGATGTGGCGCAGAAAGCAGCCAAAAAAAAGGCGGGTTTCTTTCTTTCTTTTCTCTTTTTTTTTTTTTAAACCCCTGAGAGGTCTTTTTCCTTCCTCGACTGAGCTTCTTTCTTTCTTGTGGAGAGCAACAGGAATGCGGTCCATTTTTCCACCAGCGGCTGTGTTTACAGGGAAACGTTACGCCGATGTGGCAAAGATTTACGACTTATTTACGCTTGCAACCTTTTTGTTGCTCTGATCACTTTCGACGATTCGCGCCAGACCGCCAACAATCCCTCAGTACTTCGTATAACTGTACGCGTGCGAGTTGTGCGTCGGTTGCTGGTGCGGGTCTGTCAGCGTGCGCATATTTCGTGCGCGTTGTTCTTTTGTGTGCAGGCGTTTGTGCGTGTGTGATTATCAGGCGATTGCAATCAGGATCCGGAGGATAAACACATCCTGCTTGTGTAACACTTCATTAGCAGAGAAAATAGAGCAATTATCTCTGATAGATGGTCAAAGGGCATTGATTCTTTGTCTTGGAAATTATGCCTCAACATTATTTTTTTTTAGCATAGCAAGAAGCATCTATTTATTCACATTTTACACCCCCCCCCCCCCCCAACGTGTATTTAGAATTTCTCCTGAGGTGACCCCACAGTAGCTCATGCTAAAGAAATTAGCATTTTCATCAATCGCAGGAAAGGTCATCTTTGCAGTTGTGTATAATGACCAGCCAATGTTTATGAAAATTATGAAAATAAATGAAGAAATAAAACAATTGTCATATTGAAGTTCAATATCACACAAAAAAAATAGTTTGTTGTGTTACATGAAGTTTCTTTATACTTAGCTAACTGTAGGGGATTGTCCACCACAACTTGTCCCTTACACTTGCGGCTACTGACTGTTTGCTTAATTTTGACTTCTTGTAAAAAAATAAAATAAAATAAAAAGCGTAAAAAAACAATGGAATTCTCTTTTCATTAAAATGATGGCTGACATTTTTTTCTTAATTCACAAAGTGACAACTATCAAAGTAACATAAACCAAACCATTGTTTTTGCCCCAATTAAGTACTACCTGGCCACCTGCCCATGGCTCAGGTAAGCAAACAAAAACACACCCCTAGTGGTTGGAGGTAAAAACAAATCAAACATGAGTCTTCCACACTAACATTTACATTGTTGTTCCCTACTTAACGTAATGTGTAGAAATCTGGGATCAACATACACAACTTATACACAACTTATATTTATTTTACTGATAAGAACTTTGGAAATGATTAGTACCAGTTGCCATTCTTTATCAAATACTGTAATAATAGTATAAGGTAAAACATTACAATTTACTATACAAGGCTAATGTTTTTCATTTTATTTTTTTCCCCTAATAATACGCAATGACTGTTTGAAAGGAACAGAATTAATTAAAACTCCAAGATTTAAAACCAAAGTGATGGCAATATATTTCAAAAGCTCATAAAATCAAGGGTATTCAATAATTTGGTTTTGTTGTTGTTTTAACCATACTATAATAAAGTGTCATTGCACCTCCACTACAGTAGGTGGCAGTGTCACACTCATTGTCAGAGAACAATTTTATAGACAAATTAAACTATTTATAGTTGCAGGGTAGTGTTGGGGGCTGGGGGGTATGCAAAATATTAAATTTCCTTTCTTATTTCTTCCTTATGTAACAACAAATGATTGAGAAGCACTGTTTTTTTAAAGTCTTATTTAGGCAACCCTATTTACTTTAAATAGAAATGTGAAATGTAAAGGAAAAAAACGATCATAATAATAATTAAGTTAAGTTTAAAAAAATATGACAACAAAAATACCTATTTTTGATTTAAATCTATTGTTATGTGGTTTACAAGTCTACTCATATTAACACATCTAAATGTGCAACTTTCAGCTATGGAAGAATTTAGGGCTAATTTCCCCAAAAGGCCTTTGGTTGAAGGACACAAAAAAAAATCAACAGCAGCTGTGTGTGTGTGTGTGCGTGCTTGTTTGTGCGCGTGTGTGTATAACTTCTAACCTGTGCGAACCGTGCAAATGTGAAGCCAATTAGCAACACGATATTCGAGTCACAAAGTGTGTTATTTATTTATTCAGCGCAAGATGATTGCAGCTAATGAAGCCAACATCTCCCACTATGATTTTTTTTTATTTGTACTTCCATTTCCCAATAGTGCGTTTGCGCAACAGTAGGGGATTTTACACTCCCGAAAAAATGCAGATGTTTGCCAGAGAATTCCAAAATTCTCCGACTCCCACTTGTCTTTTCCCATATGATTGCTTGTCAATTCCTTGCGATAGTTGAAAATCCGCCACAAAAACGTATTTTTTTATATAATTTTAAACCTCCCGCCCACACTAAACGCATTTATATTTATTGAAAGGCACTTTTTTTTTAATATATATATTCCTTTGTGACAATCATAAAAAATCAGTGCACAAATAAAAAAAAATAAAAAAATTGTGATGAACTGCGATGTAGTAGGGGTTCACTTTACTTCCGTCTTGCAGATGTTTGCTAAATAATTCCAAAATTCTCCTACTCCCACTTGTGTCATTTCCTGTCTGATTCCTTGTCGTTTTTTGTCAGGAGGACATGGTAGACTGAGACAAATTGAGACGTCCACTTGCTGTTCCTTATGGAAAAGTGTGTGGGATCTTTCCCACTCGGGGTTCAGGAATCTCTATTGTTTCCTGCTGTATGATGAACATCACTAATGCGCCTGTCAAGCTCCAGGTGCCGCTTCCTTACTCTTTTTCTTCTCTATTTTGAGCAACAGATAAATCGGAGAATAGACTGTAGGTGGAAGAAAAGTCAAGTCGCTGACAATTTACAGCTCGGAAGCAGTCAAAAACAATGGAAAGGGGGGGGGGGGCAATGCCGCTTTTCTTATTATGCTGCACTTTTTATTACAATTGGGCCGTAGCTCAAAGAGTTAAAAGTTGTGGGAGACAGGAAGGAATGGGAATGAAGTAATGGGAATGAAGTGGTACTGTTGTCCAAAGCCAAACCTTGTTTACAACATTATGGCTTTCAAGGAGAATGTTTATGAAGACTTCATGTCACGTCATTTGGAGTCAAACTATGAGCACTTTATTCTGGGAAAAAAAGAAGAAGATTAAATGTGAGGTGGTTGGCGCTGCAGTACAAGGAGATGTAAATAAAGTCGGAGTTTTTTTAAATCTGTTTTTTTGATTAGAATCGATTTTCAATTTTTTGACGTCTCCAATCACGTGTTAGCATTAAGCTAGCAGACTTAAAGAATACGAAAATACCAAAATATTTTGGTGTTGAACAATTCAATGTTTGAATCTCTTTTGTTATATTCTATGCTTGTATGCGTGTTTAAGTAGCAGTTGTTTGACGTTTTGTAATTACCGTAGCAGCTATGCTAATTTCTATTAGCCCCTCTATTACATTTAGCATTATGTCTAGCGGACCTGAAATAATAGGGTTTGGTTGAACATTTTGGTGTTTTAGGACAATAGTGTGAGCAACATAGTCTTCTTTTCCTGTTATACGATTGTCTCCCATTTCTTGACAGCAAGAGAGGCTCGAAGGAATGCTATTAAAAAGTGTATTTTAATAAGTTCAAGTGTGTTTTAATAAGTTGAAATGTGCTAAGAACGTTTGTGGGGATAAAATTATTATTATTATTTTTTAAATATTTATTGAGGTGGATTTTTATTGTATTTCATTTTACATATTGTCCCGTGATTCTCAAAAGTGTCGTTTGCGAAAGAATCACTGCAAGTACAGTTCAGTTGTATTCAACTTTTAAATACAATACATTTAGATGTCATCTTTTAAGAGAGGTTTTTTTTGTTTTTTGTTCAGCTCAAGTTAAAATGACCTATACTTAATTAAGCGCAGTGTTAATGTTCAATAGTGGCTTTCAATAATTAAATATATTTCTTTTAGGAATAAAACCCCTCCGCCTCATTTTGGATGAACTACATACTACGGTGCTTTATTTTAATGTTAGTCATGATAGTGGTACTTGGAGAGCTAAGTACTTTTTAAAGTGGTACTTGATTTAAAAAAGTGAGCGAACCACTGATGTAGAATAAGTAATGGGCGCCTGGATGCTTTTTTTCCCCCCTGAGCGTGACTGCAGCTTTCTGCCCACACAGGTTCCTTCTGGGTCACTGTCGGCGTGCATCGTTTCCAACAGGAAGTCCCACCACCCACCCGCCCCTCTCCCCCACCTCCTGCTCCTCCTTTTGTTTTAATGAAGCCCCCGGGAGGTTCTGGAAAGCCCTGGAACTGAACGCGGCCCATCCCGTCCAAACCGCCTCCTCTTCCACGGTAACAAACAGACCCTCCCGACATACCCGTTTTTCTGCACGGTTGCCACGGCGACAGCGGGCCAGTTGAGGGTACGACTTCCGCAGATGTGGTGACGCAGGCCATAGAAATCCTTGTGCATTTGGTAGCTATGCTTTCCGCCTCTTAATACTACCCACTATCATACAAACATCCGTACTTCACAAAAGCTACAATATACAGTGCCTTGCAAAAGTATTAGCCCCCTTTGAACTTTTTTTTCTTAAACATAAAATTCGATTTTCTTTTGTTACGAATCAACACCAAGTATGGCATAATTGTGAAGTGGAATGAAATTTAAGTAGGATATGCAAAAGTATTCACCCCCCTGAGTCAATGCATTGTAGAGCCACCATTTGCTGAGATTGTCGCTGCAAACCTTCTGCACATCTCGAGAGAGAAATGTTTGCCCGTTCTTTCTTGCAAAAGAGCTCCATAAACCAGAGCATCACAGAGCAGGTGCATTTATACTGAGACTAGATTACACACAGGTGGACTATAATTAACATCACCAGTCATATACACTGGATAATACAGAAATTATCAGGGAACTTCTGGAGTCAGTTGGCTGCGCTGAGAGAAAAGGGGGTGAATCATTTCACATATCTTATTTTTCAGTTATTTGTATATATATATATATATAAAAAAAGTTATATGCATCGTAAATTTCGTTCCACTTCACGATTGTGTCCTACAACTTGGTCTTATGATCTTTATGATGAAATAAACAAATAGTATACACATATTGTTGATGAGTAATTTCCCAATTCAGATTGTGTTCTGCTTAGAATGCAAGTTCTGTTTACGTCACGCTAAATTCTGACGATTTCGTTCGATTTTTCCTCCAAATTGTTACATTTTTGGGGTCAATTAAAGTTGCACTTGAAAGCATATTGTTAGGTGCCCTATTTAACCCCTGTTGTCATGACGACTACAGCTTTTTATGCGTCTATATCCTCCCATTGTCCTGGCCATGCGTCATGTCCACACAGCTACAAACCCGTCTCTTTTTTTAAAAGACTCTCCTAATTGGGCAACGACGTGGAATTGTTCTGGACCGCAGCCCGACTAGGGAGGGGGAAATGCTTGGGAACGACAGGAGACAGCAGAGCAAGAAGCTGTCCCCTGAGAGGGGGAGGCTGTGAAAAATATGCAGTCGGGGGTGGGGGGCGTCCGCGAGCTAAATCTGACTGACACCGAGCAACAATAACCCTTGAACCCCCCGGCCCACTGGGGTGTGGTACTGTTTATTTGCAGGCGGATAAATGTCAAGCAAACATTTGTGCATCGCAAACGGGGCCGACTGGTGGGCCTGGAAGAAATATGGATGCTTGGCCAGGGAAAAGGGACATTGCTTTAAAAATGGATTTAATGGCCATGCATTGACAGATGCCTCAATCAATTAATTAATCAATGGCTGGAGAAGGCAATTGTATGCTTCCAACTTTGAAGCAGTAGTTTGGGTTCCCTTTTCTGTTCCACAGTGGAGTACTTTGACATAAGATTTGAATTTGTAACTTGAATTAATTTGAAATGTCATATTTTTTGGGTCATGTTTTTCCAAATGAAAGATAGTTCTGTATTAAAGCTGTAATAAAAGAGAATCTAATGAAAAAAACTGGCTATGAAGTGTATGTACATTATGTACAGTGCTTGTCTTGAGCTACAAATCACCTGAGGCTGATTTCCTTCTTTCTTTTTCTTTTTTTGCTTTGACTTGCGAGCAAAAATGTGTGATACGAGCGCTCAGTGGTGGCAGTGAACTCAACCCACTTCACAAAATGAAGCGGCTGTTTGGTGGACATTTAAAAAATGAGAAAAAGAACAGTTGATTGGCACTAGATGAGGTGAAATGAGCGTCAAATTCCTCAATCCAGGTGTTTGTGGTTGTCTAGACGGCGTGTGCGACGATGATGTCATCACAGTTAATCTGCTTATAAGCGTGATAAGCATGCAATGTATATCTAGCTTTATCAGAGGCAGACCAGCTACCACAAGAGGGGAGGAAGTAGTGGCTCTGACCTTAAGTTAAACCACCTGTGGACATCAACTTGACACCTGTGCAACATCTGTGGTTGGGTTGTTACTGAAGTTATGATGGTGGTTTGTTTGGTTGGTTGGTTAGTTAGTTGCTGACTTAGTTGATGATTAGTTTGTTGGTTGATTGGTAAGTTCATTGGCTGGTCAGCCAATCAGTTTGTCATTTGGGTGGTTTGTTGGCTGATTAATTGCTTAGTTAGCTAGTTGGTCGGTTGGTTATTCAGTCAGTTAGTTAGTAGGCTGTTCTTTTGGTATTTGGCATTTGGGTAGTCGCATGCTTAACTGTTAGTTAGTTAGTTGGCAAAGCTGTTGATTAGTTAGTTTAGTGCTGGCTAAACTATTAGTTGGTCAGTTGGGTGATGTGGGTTAAACTGCTAGTAGGATAATTTGCTAGTTAGTTGGGTGGTTGTGGGTTAAACTGCTAATAGGATCATTTGTTAATTAGCTAGTTTATTAGTTGTTTTTCTGTTATTTGCTAAATTACTTAATCACTTAGCTCATTAATTAGTTATTAGGTTGTCTGGTGAGTATTAAAGTGATTTGTTGGTCGGTTGGTATTGTAGCTGTACTGTGGGTTTTTTAGTTAGTTGTCATTTTGGTTGGCTAATTAGTTAATTAGTTGATTGGTTAGTTAGTAAATTGTAAGTTGTTTGCCTTGTTAGACTTAAAGGGACTAAGCCAAAACTCAAACAACAACAAGTTTATTATTCTCGTGGTTGCTGGTTAAACTGTTAGCTAATTTGTTAGTTGGGTGTTTAGTTGGGCGGTTGGCGGTTTGTTGGTTAACAATGAGTACAAGTTAATAACAAAGTGACTGGATGTCATGGTGGATTTTTTTTTTAATGGCATTTAGATTTGTAAGCCTTTAGAACAGTCCCTGCATGGGCATATTAGCAGCTTTTCTGGAACCTTCCACAAAGTAGAGGAAGCTTAAAAAGCAAATGAAGCCGTTAAATCCTAAAACGGTGACTTCACTCCCCCGAATGGTTTTGCTTAGTGGACCTCCGGAGGGACACAGTACACTGTACTGATGCATTACGGCGACGAAAGTGGCCCCAATTGGATGTGTGGCGCTGACGGGTGGGTCCGCTCGGCCACATGAAAGCTGCCCTGGTTCACTTCATCCATATTAGGACGTGTGAAGTGTTTCCCCACCTGGCGTGAGCTTGGAAAGGCGTGGACAAATTTTGTCTGGCCGGAAACGGGCTCGGCGACACGTGTGTGCGACTGGCGGTAAACCGGTGCCCCCGGTACCCGCGGAGTCCCGGGCGCCCGTGCCCTTGTGGTTTTGGCGGTTGCGGGCTGGTCCGGATTTAAATGGAGGTTTTAGTGTGGTGACCCCGAGGTTGTTTGAGGTGCGGTGAGGGCCTCTGCACAGCGTCACACCAAACGTCTGCACGACGCCTTGAGACGTGAGGCGGGTGGAGGGGAAAAAAATCACGCCAGAGTCCTTTTAATAGAGCATGCCATCACTAAATAGGTGCAAGTGTGTTCAAAGACCAACAAATTATGAACAAACACACTGTCTATACTCAAGAGTATTCACAGTATGCATAGAGTGACTACGTGGGGGTTACGCTCTGGAGCCTCCTGCGGGCAGAGGAGGCAAATCCAGGTCCAGAAAGGAAAAACCCTGCCACAGTTTGGCTTTAGCCCCAGGTACTAGCTAGCTAGCTCCCTAGCTAGCTCCCATGGTGCTCGTTTACGTGCTAGGGAGCTAGCTATCTAGCTAGCTCCTATGGTGCTCGTTTACGTGCTAGGGAGCTAGCTATCTAGCTAGCTCCTGGGGCTAAAGCCAAACTGTGGCAGAGTTTGGACTTTCTGGACCTGGATTTGCCTCCTTTCCCCGCGGTAGGTTAAAATTCACGGCATAGAGAGACCATATAATTGAAAAAATAAAAATTAATTTCAGCGTAGCAGTACATACAAACAGAACATACAAAACTCACATTATGCAAATACATATATTCTATCTGCTCTGTGAGAACAACAACTGAATGCTATCTTAAATATTTGTGATAGAGATGAACGAATAATAGTCATATTGCGGCGTTTCACTGTTTTTGAAAAATAAAGCCAAACATGGAGCTGAGCTGACACACATAATAAATTCGCACAGCTGGAGCTCAGAAGGAGAACAAAATGGGGTTCAAACTGAAAGGACCTCGCCACAGGCCACCAGTGGTACCATTGGAAACACGTGTGTTAGTGTGTGTGCGTGAAACCTGTTCCAGTGCACAGCACTCGCTAACCTGCTAATAGCCTCCATTTGTAAGACAAACACTGCAGGAGTTTGACACTCACTCCCACAAGTATAATATTATTGGAAAAAAGAGAAAACGTTTACTTTTTAGTGGAATTTTATTTTAGTTTTTATTAATGGTATGTTGTGAATTAATGATTTTCCTGATAAAGAAGTATGAATGTTAGTGAAAAAATAAGGTTAAGAGGAAAAGTTGACATTTTAGTGAATTTTACCCTGTAACAAAGTTAATTCATATGTTAGTGAAAGTTGAAGTTTTAATGTGTAAGAAAATCTTTATGTATGTAGTTTTTAATAAAAAACATTTTTTATTTTACATTGTTTTTGTTTGTTTTTACGTGAAGAGACTAAATGTTAATGGGAAAAAATAGCTGAAATAAAGTTTACATTTTAATGAATTCAAAAAATATATTCTTGAAAAAAGCATAAAGGTGATCAGTTTTAATTTCATTTTAAATGATAATGGGGAAAACATAACTGCTATCAAGTTTACATTTTAGTGAATTTTTAAAAATTATTCTTGAAAAATATATAAAGATGATACATTTTAATTTGACAAGAAAAAAAACTTTTTACAAGGAAAAAGTTATATAGAGACTATAGAGATTTTTTTTAACTATACACTGAAAAGGCGCCACCTGAGGCGCCTTCTTCCTCTTCATCTTCCGTCTAGGACGATGGCAGTGTTCCAGCCGTGGCCTTCTGCTAAAGTCATTTTCTCTCTCAAAGAGGAATTAATTTCCTCTCGGCGTGGCCCACCCGCTTGCCCCCCCCCCCACTTCTGTTCAGCCCGGAGTGTGCAGACATTTGCAGTCACCGTGACGACCAAAATAACTCAAAACTTCACATTAGTTAGGCATTTACAAATATAATGATGACATGTTGAGCTATTGATTTCACAATTGTATGTTTATTATTATGGTTAGAGTAACTCGACTGTTTCTAATATTTTGACCCTCTCACGTTCCTAATTAAGCGAACCAAAACATTGTATTGCATAGCAACTGCACAAATAAACATACGTTAATATGTTTAAACATTGACAGAGCATTATTATTTTTTTGTAAATTTCGGCAATTTATACTTATTAGATTGAACAGGTGTAACTAATGAAATAGCAACTGTCTTTTAACATGAATTAAAATTGAAAAAAAATATATCATTATTATCCGCTTGAGACCTATTATAAAACTAATTAACTCAATTAACAGAATGATATTAAAGGATATCATTTTTAAATGTACTTTCTGAAGCTGGAGTGGCTTGACTTGTCTTGTTGATAGCGCTTTCCTTCATTTTATAACATTTCTTTAATGTAATAAAACTTTTCCTGTGTGTGTCAACAGAGAGGTCTTGGTTGGCGTTTGCCCAACATGAAATGGAGCCCACTCGTGTGAAGGGTGCTTCCGAGGAAGCAACCAGAATGACGACAATGATCATCTTCCATCACAGGTGACGCCTCGTTCCCTCGTCACGCATACCACACCAGCCCACATTCAAATGTTAAAAGTCAATATTTTTGTCATTTAGTGTCATTCATCTGTCTAGTTTATGTGGTTTGAAATTTGGGAGCAGCTGGACAAAATCTCAAGCGCAAGTTTATTTTTGAAGGAACGCATAGAAATTGCTGACCTCCTGCACGTTTTCAGGTATGGCTTCTTGAATCTTTTTTTGTTGGCCTAATCATGACAGACAAGCCTACTAAATTTTTATACTGCTAAGTGAAACTGGCTTCTAAACATTCAAAGGGGATCCCTGGAAATTAATCCTTCTCATATACATAATTTGGTAGCAATTAGACAAAATCTCTTAGACAAGTTCATCTTTGAAGGACCTCTAGAAATGGCTTCACACCAAAATGGCTGACCTTGTGTACGTTTTCACATATGGCTTCGTGAGACTTTTTTGGGGCATTACCCATTATAGACAAGTCGACCAAATTTCATGTCACTAATTGAAATTTTCCAAAGGATCCATGGAATTCACCCAAATTTGCAAAATGGCTGCCGCCTGTACGTTTTCCGATAAAGCTTTTTGAGACTGTTCTAGTCATAATAGACAATTCTAACAAGTTTTGCGTTGCTAAGTAAAACAGGCTACAGGAGCTACATTTTCAAAACATTTGAAGGATTCATGGAAACTGATCAAAATGACCCTAAAATGGCTGCTTCAAACCAAAATGCTTGGCATCCTATGCATTTTCAGGCTGGACTCTTGAGACTTTTTTTTTGTGAGTCTAGGCATGATCAACAGGCCTACTACCTAAGAAAGGGGCTTTTCAAGATAGGCACAGGATCCCTGGACCAACAAGACCCTTAAAATGTCCGCTTCAAATAAAAATGGCTGGCTTTTTGCAACTTTACAAGCCAAACAGACAACACAAAGCTTACCAAGTTTCATGTTGCTAAGTAAAACTGGCTACAGAGGCTATATTTTCAAAACTTTTGACCAGTTTGATGCTAAAACGGCTTGAACCAAAATGGCTTGAATGTACCAAAATGGCTGACTTCCTGTGCATTTTCAGGCATGGCTTCTTGAGACTTTTTGTGGGTCAACGCATGCCAGACAAGCCTCCCAAATGTCATGTTGAGGAGCAGAATTTAAAAAGTGTCGATTTTCACCTGGTTGAGCACACCTGCAGAAGGTGTTGACTTTTTGATTTATTTGCCCTTCGGCATAATAACCGTGAAGCAAAGCAAGCAGTTTGAAGAGGGCCCTCGCTCCCTAAAAAAGTCCTCCGTTTCCTTGAGGCTCCCAGCAGATTTATGGCGGCGTTCCTTTCGCATGCACGCCGTCCCTCGGTGAGCCAGCCTCCCTCTCACGTTACACCCTATTTATAACAGCCCCTCGCCAGGCTCCCTGACTTCCCCGGGACCTCCTCCCAGCCTCCACGCTTTTCCCCCTGACACCCGAGAGGCTCCACTCGGCTCGGTTGATCCCGCTCCGGCCCGGAGACCAAGCGGATTACGCCAGGAAAGGACGCCGCCCCTCTCTTCTCTTGGAACTTTTTGGAGCTCTTGGATATGCGTTGCCGGTCCCTTTAGGAGCGTTTGCCATGGATCACACGCTTTTCGGCTGCCTGCGGAGCCCCCACGCCCCGGCTCAGGGTCTGCACCCGGCCGCCTACGCCCCGTCCCCGCTCACCCTGCACGGACGCTCGGACCACGTCTCCTACCCCGACCTGGCCTCCTCCTCGTCCTCGTCCTCAACATCCTCGCCGTCCACTTGCATCATCTCCAACTATGCGCCCGACGACGGCTTGTACCACCCCCATCACCACCCGCAGCACCACCTGCACCACCACCGCGGACACCACCCGGCGCCACATAGTCAGCACCACACGGCCGCCGCCTGGCACATCCCGCAGATGTCACCCGGGGGTGGGGGTGCGAGGGCCAACCTTTGCCACCCGCACTCCCACCTGTCCCACGACGGGGGGCCCGCGCCCCAGGACTTGGCTCACGCCGGCGGGCCCACCATGGGCGCCAGCACACCCGGCCTGGGCGGCAGCAGCACCCCCACTGGGGCCGCCTCAGAATTTGGCAGGCCCACGCTGTCACCGGCAGAGGCGGAAAAGAGGAACGGAAAGAGAAAAAGTGACAGCTCAGGTACAAATATGCGCATTTCAATGCATGTAATGTGAGTGTGTGTTTTTATATCATTTAATGTAAAATTGACATTTCCACATGTGTGTCATTTTTCATCACAGGCCAAAGCGTAGTTATGATTTAGTTATTAACTGTTATATATTAGTTTTGACTTTAATTTGGAAATCACATGTCATAAGAAAATGGCACCAATCATATATTTAAGTAGGCAGAATCATTTCATGTTAAAAAGAAATGTGGTAAAAAAAAAAAATCAAATGTTAGCAGTTTGGTACAGATTTTCTTCCAAAATGAGCAAATCAGTTAAGCAAGGAACATGAAGCTAGCAACTTTTTGTTTTTTGTTTCGTTTTAGTGGGCCACATGAAATGGGGTGGTGTGTGGCTGGTTCAATAGAATATTGGCACTTCTTTGCTTTTCAAAAATAAAAGACAGAAAGGAAAGACATATGGCAAGGATGGCTCATCGAGGAAAAAGGGGCTTGTGTGCATTGTGACTCCAATATTAGGCTTAAAACTGAAACAATGAACTTGCTAGTTCACATTTTTTCAGGGAAAAAAACACAATTAGAAGGATGGCTTATAGCAACAAAGCAATATTTTTTTTAACGCAGTAAGTAAAAATGACATATACGTATTACATACTGTATATACATAATTATATATGTACTTTATTTTGTAATTTAAAAAATCACATAAGACATACTAAGGTTGGCTTATCCAGGGAAATGATCAGTGCTTCCTTAATTTAGTACTTACATTTATATAGGTATATGTACATATTTCCTTTTGTAACTTTTTTTATTTTTAGATTTTTTTTTCTGGGAAAAGCACAATAACAGGATGGCTAATCTTTTTTTTTTTTATGTTTTTATTTTAATTGTTTGTTGAAGATGTTTCACCTTTAATCCAAATGAAATTTTCAGGTCGTTTTATTTTTAAAATAAATAAATAAATAAATAAAATAAAATAAATAAAAATCACACCTGATCTTATTTTTTTTCTGGAAAACACATAACAAGGATAAATATAATGGAAAACCAAGCAACTTTTTTGTTCAGTTACATTTTATAGATATATGAATATACATTTTAGATGCTTTTTTTGTGAATGACATTAACAAAAATGGCTAATTGAGGAATAGGAGATTCAAAGTTTTGAGTAGAATAATTGTATGTTTTTTATAATCTCACATAATTAACAAAAATTACTCACTCGCAGGTAGCCTAACTAATTGTAAGTACTGCTATAGGGATATTGTTAATATTATTTTTGAATTGGCATCAAAATAATTCATTTGATAAGAAAACAAATGAGGACATATATGAAACATGTTTTTATAGGTTTGTTTATGCATAGGATAGGATGGTTCGATACTTTATTAATAAAAACAAGATTTCCACATTTCTTTTAGGAATACATTTGCCGTAAAATTGACACTTTAAATAAATGGCAATACTGAATAGTACATTATTTATTTGTCCACATAAATAAAAAAGGCCTTAACAAAAAACTTGTCAAACTAACCCAACCCTAAATGAGACATTTCTCAAATTTTCCATATTGGAACACACAAAAATGTAAAAATGTACCCTCGATTCCAGTGAGCAGTCAGCTGTATTTATCTTCCCGTTTCGGCGAAGATGTATCGGGACACTTGTGACCCCTCAAATGATCTGAGCGTGAGGTTCCATATAAAACACATGACGGTGCACGATACACACACGCACACACATTGGTCTTGCAGGGCTTTGCAGGCGTCCCCGTTGACCTACGGGATCTTTTCCCACCTGCCCTCATCGCCGCCATCCATCACCAACGCCGTCGCCTCTTTGGCGTCCTCGCCGGCAATGTGATCTCGCTTTTCGCCACGCTGCCCCTTTTAAGGCCTCCTCTGTTTACACAGGCCATTTGTTTTGGTTTGTTTTCCTCACCTAAACCCCAACTCACTTTACTCCATCAGCAGAAAGGGTTTAGTTATTGTTGATTAGCATTTTTATTGTTATCGTTGGTAAAAGTGACATTTTTCCGCAAAAGGCGCGATGACAAGTGTGGCTAATCAAGGAAAATGGGACTCATATATGTTGTAAGGCTAATGAAATAAACTGAAATGTCTCACTTGCGGTTTCACTTTGCAAGTTGGCTTTTGTTGTTACATTTTCCCAGAAAAGGCACAATAACAAGGTTGGCTTATTAAGGAAAAAGGGCTAACTTTGCTTTAGGTTCATTTACATTGGGTGGCAAAAAGTCACACTTTATAGAAAGTCTTACACATTGTTTTCGGGAAAGACTCAATAACAAGGATGGCTTATTGAGGAAAAAGAAACTAGTGTATATTGTGACTTATGCAGTATATAAGGCTATATAAAACAAAAGTCTCACTTCTCAAGGATGGCTTATCAAGGAAAGCAAGTAATTTATATCTAAATGTTGTCAATGTATCATCACTATTTTTTTTAGCTATTAGCTTCATATGCTATTTCTTTGTTACAAACTTGACAATAACAAGGCTGGCTTATCAAGGAGAAGTGAGCAACTTTTTTGGGGTTAAAAATGACATTTCATCGCTACAAATGTTTTACATTGTGAAAAAAGTAACCCCTAACCCTTTAGCCCCTAACAACTTTTCCCCCCTGAAAAAAACATAGCAAGGATGGCAAATCAAGGAAAAGCAACTCAATGTATTGTTACTCTAATGTAATGCTGACAAAATAAACCTGAAACAACATCCCACATATTTACACAAAATGTCACAAGGGGATGTTTAAGGCAAAAAAATATTTTCTGTCATATATTTTACCAGATGACAGCTCCTCACCACCTCACATCCACATTTTCCAAATATTAGACAATCAGCACATACACACCTCCTGTTTCCTTAAATGATTTGCAAGCTGATCTTTGACCCCACCCCCTCCCCACCCTGCTAAAATCACCCCCCCCCCCCCATAACTCCAGTTAGCACACTGATTAGCACGTAGCCTGCTGACTCAATCAGCTGTCTAAATATCAGATAGAGGCCTGCTCCGGTTTCACCATCTGGAACCTCAAAAACCAGCAATAAAAAAAGAGACTGGGGGGGAAAAAAATCATAGAAAAGGCAACAAAAAGGTGAGAGACATGTTTTTTTTTTTGTACATGTATTATCTCACCACAGCATACTCGAGTAACTTAAATACATGTGCCCCATTAGCTATTATTGATTAGAAAATGAACTCATAAAATTAACAAATAATATAAAATAGATAGTAACAATATATATTTATTAATATAATAACTTAAAATATTACAATAAAATTAGAATTAACTATTGATTATAAATGTACAAATGAATTGTGTATGATGATGATGATGATGAGTTCACAATTTGGTATAAATCACTCCCCATTTTTGTGTGTGTCTAAATGCCACTACAGAAGGGTAACACAGAAACGTAAAACTACATTTGTGGGACTATTAGGAAGGTTTAAAACATGAATGGCAGATTTAGGATTTTTTAAATGGTGAGCGGGATGAATTCCATTTGTGTAATTTCCCAAGTGGAAAAGAACTTATGCTCCACTCTATTTAGTTTTTCATCCTGAAGAAGCTTTCGGAAAACATTTTGGATGGGCCTTCAGTCTCGTGATATCACTCGAGGAAAGCTTTTTTCCGTTCTTCGAAAAAGAAAAAAACTTCTTTTTTTTTTTTGAGTGTCTGGGTGCTTTCCCTCGTATTGTTCCTCTTTTGTTGTGGAGGGTTGCAAGTTGCTGTAATTGCTGTGTTAAAAAAGGTTCTCGCTTCTTTTTGAACTATTGACTTTATTGCACGTTCGTGCAGTGTTTACCACCAAAGAGAGAGAGTGCGTGAGAAGCCCGATTTGGAAAACACAAAGTGGACGTTCGAGAGGGAGCTCGTCTTTCCGGGGGTCCCCGAGGTGAAGACGTTGGGCTTAGCACCGTTGGGGAATCTGGCTCCCAGCTCTTGGGGCCCATTTACACTTTGGCCCACAGCGTTAGCACGTGTTGCATGACAGATTGCAATGGCCTCATTAAATCCTTGTTTTCCCCATCACGCCAGATAAAAAAAATCTCTGTAGACACAATTTCATATCCTGAAATAGGTCATTTTATATCATGATAACGATATATTCCATTATAGTATTTTCCTTTAAAATACATCAAATTAATTTTATCTGATCTTATCGGCATTTATTTATTAAAATAAAAAAATGTATACAGAAAAACGATTGCACTGAAAAAAGATTAATATAAATAAATGTGTTGTAATGTACAAAAATACCATTTAAAATTTCTGACAGGACAAGCCATTTTTAAAAAAAACAGTATGGTGTTGTTGTGTATATTGAAATATAGTATAATGTATCATGTTATTTCCATCCACGAGGCGCTTTTAACAAGTATTTGAGGGTGATACAGTAGCGTTGCTGCCGTTACGTTAGCATTCATTCATTGTTCGTACAATTTTAGTATAGCATGTTTTGTCACACACAAAAACTTGGAACAAATTTTACCTTGGCACGCATGTATCACCCGGCATGGTTTGACCCTGCTCAAACCAACAGTACCATCGTCCCCGGCGGGGTTGATAGCCAAGTGCGCTAACCAGCAGGCTAAGTGTCCTCCGGGATGCTAACCCACCGGCTAGCTCTTTACCAGCAAAAACGTTTAATGACGTAAACTAAAATCCAAATGAATGCCGCCAAAAACGTTAATTGACGTTTTCTACATTTTTTCCCCCAGCAGATGGCAGCATCTTTTCAATGGGCTATGGAATTACACTGAAACATGAGGAATTTGATGAAATAGAACGTTTTCAAGGATGACGTGAATGATAAAAGCCTTTGTCACATTTAATCGAATTCACAGAGCGTCACTAAACAAAAAATATTAGTGTCAAAGTCGCTGTTGTGCAGAAAATGTATCTTTTCACGAAAAGCTTGTTTTCTCCTTATTTTTTCAATTTTCGCTAAATGTCACGCAAATGACCTATTTTCAAATGGTGATTACTAAAGAACAGAATAAGGTAGAAACATACTTTTTTTTCTAATGAAAGAATGGAACGTGATCTTTCATGTGGTACCCACCGTAATTATGTAGTTAAAATGCTGGAAATCGGCTGGCACTGTCAAGGTTGCTGTTTTTTAATAACGTGTGGCAGTAAAAGAGATAAAGCTCTCCATGATCGATTGACCTTTGGCTAATGTACCTTTGCAAAACACGAGCTAGCAAAAACTTTCCCAAGTATTTCCAGAAAAAGACACCAAAACAATCATGGCTTATCCAGGAAAAGGGGGCGCATATGTATTTTCATTCAATTATAAGGCTAACAATTAAACAGAACTAAAATTGAATCCTATAAGATGACTCAAGGGTTTGAAAATTACTTTTGTATGCGGATCAAAGACCTAAAACGCACGTAAAAACATACGTCGTGACGAAAATAAACGCAACCCACATCAAGCTTTCTTTTTTGACGATTACCACATTCAGTATTGTTTATGGACCGTGACTTGAATTTTCTGAGAAAGTACCGATCGGAGTTATGCTGTGGTGTATTTAAAAAAACAAACAGAGGCTCTTATAGAAAGTCTCAAAATAAATGTAATAATCCGACAGAGTCGCAGGATGGCAGTCTGAAGTGCGAGCTGAGCGGCAAACCGCGCAAGGAGAGGACGGCCTTCACCAAGGAGCAAATCCGAGAGCTGGAAGCCGAGTTCGCCCACCACAACTACCTGACTCGACTACGCCGATACGAGATCGCCGTCAACCTCGACCTCACCGAGAGACAAGTACGTACTCCGCACCTGCAAATACCCGCTTTTCTTTTTTTCCATTTATTTTTTATTTTTTAGGAGCCACTGTGCTCCAGATGTGGGACGTACTGTACTGTAGCCTTCCAGATGTTACTATCGATTCCTTCAAGTGAAAGATGGCCAAATGTTTTCCATTAAGAAGTGGAAGGAAACGTTTATTTTTTTTTTACATTTAAGAATTTTTTTTAAATGACATAATCGTGGGATATTTAATGTAAAAAAAATTTTTTTACAAAAAAACAACTACATTACACATAAAAAAATTACAAATAAAAGTTACAAAAATATTTAAATGGTGTAATATATTGTAACATTTTTTTTTTATACATTTATCAAAAATATTTTAAATGAAAAGTGCAATATCTTACAATTTTTAATTCAACTTTTTAAAATCAGATATAATGCTAAAAAGCTGATTCAACAATAGCGCCGTGTGCTAGGTAGGTTCTTGACAGCGCAATTAAATACTATAAGATTACTCAAGGGTACATTCTTGTTTTATTCCATTACATTTTAATTCCATGATTTCATTATAAATCGAAGTATCGTGTTTTGACTAGTGTTAGCACATACAATGTATTCTTGCCCCCCAAAATTGAGGTTTAGTTCCCCTTTAATCAGGCATTTTAGATGTAACATTGCACGTGTGTAAGCTGACAAAATGGCGTCCAAACTGCTCTAATGTGGCGGATGAGTAGAACCAATCAACATCACTAATATTCATAAAATGTTTCCCCACAATAACTTTCAGCAATGTGCACTGTCAGATGACCTTTCATGCTGGATGAGCGCAGACAATGATGGACTGTTTAGCACATATTTCATCCCCCCAGTGAAATCATACCATTAGGGGAAAGAAATTGTTGAGCTGCGCTAATTATTGAGTGGATGTGGTGCTGTGGAGAGGTCACGTTAGGTGACGCTGGGTCCCCCGGGAGGGAGGGAGGGAGCAGAGTCGGGTCTGGAAAGAGTCCAGGCACCTGGGGCTTCATGCGGAAAAAGCCCCGTGACTCAAAAGGAATCTGGAGTGATTTTCATGCGTCCAAGACAAATGTTTACAGCCTCAGGCATGTGACCAAGACAATTGAGAAAATAAAGCCATAACGCCCTGGCGTTTAAAAGTTTTTGTTTTTTTACAATGAGCTCTTGACTTTTTATCTGTGAAAATACCATAAAAATAGACCATTTGCATAATATTATGATTCTTTAAAAACAAACAAACACCTTAAGGTCTTAAAAAAATGAAACTATGCACTTAATGTTACTACTTTTAATCCGGAAATACAATTTTATTCTTGTCACTTTTCAATGCTTTTTCTAAAAAATATATATATATTATTTTTCTCTCAAAACGATACAAAATTATATTATACTTTTTTCTTGTAAGAAAATAACTTTATTCATGTAATGTTATAGCATTTTTTCTCGCAATTGTTTTTGTGACCATTATGATTACGACTTTTTTCCCTCCCAAGTATATAATTAAAAAATATATATGTTTCCCTTCTAAAATATACATAAACATATCTTGTAAAAAGCTGCAGCTTCATCCACATAATTTGAAGAATTTTCAGAAAAATATCGTTTACTCTTGCAAGATTATGACTTTTTTTTTCTCAGAAGAGCACCGGTTTATTCTTGTAATAATTTTACTTTATTCCTCGAAAACATCACATTTCATATCACCAGAAAATCACATAGCTACAAAATTATCTTTTTAATCTGGAAAAAAAAGCAACCTAATCCATCCAATGATCTGACTTCAATAAAAATGTATTTTTGTCTGTTTGTAGGTAAAGGTGTGGTTCCAGAACCGGCGGATGAAGTGGAAGCGTGTGAAAGGCGGCCAGCAGGGGGCAGCAGCACGGGAGAAAGAACTGGTCAACGTGAAAAAGGGAACGTTGTTACCTACCGACTTCTCCGGCATGGCGGCCTTACGCCACTCCACGGACTCGTTGGCCAATGACGACAGTCACGACAGCGACCAGAGTGACGAACACGCTCTGTTATGATTAAGGCCTTATCATTAAATGACAAGTACAGTGAACCCCCGTTTACCGTGAGGGAAATGTTCCAAACGCACCTGCGATAGGTAAACATCTATGATATAGAGAAACTGGATAGAGACTTAAAAAACAACGTTTCCTCTTGTAGCTCTATATTTTACTTGTTACATTAATTATAAACCTTAAAACAGCTTCTATTTTAAAGCACACAAAGCAGCAAGACATAAAAACAGAGCTGGCAATTATGCTACATCTTCCAGTCAAACTCAGTGCTGCCGCCGAGCACATTGTGGCATAACGTGGTACTACACTAACGCTGCCCAACTCTAAATTCAGACTTGCCTGTATACAGTACTTGCGTGGGTGCGAACAATAAAGCACGATATAGCGGGGGTTCACTGTATTCAGAATATTGAAATGTGACCGTTTGGCTACACTGATGTAAACATTCCATGTTTGATTTGCACTGTTGGATTTGGCTGCCGTCAGATTCGTGAAAAAGTTAACCTGTTTGACATCCTTCCTGGAAATAACCATCAAGGCTCATTCGTGTCCCACGTCAGAGTAGAGGAAAGACTCCTGAAAGCTTACAGACATACGTATGTTGCAATGTCACCGGAAAAAACACAGGTGCGGTGATGCGATTCCACGCGAGTCTTGTTCAGGTATGGAAGACACCATTGAAAGACATTCATTATGGACACTGTCTAATATATGTTTTTTTCAACAACAACAAAAAAAAAAGTGTAAATCTGTCCCTCCAAAATTTCAAGATTCCACAACATTTTTGCTTGAAGAAATACATCTTTAATCTTGCAATGTTACTGCTCTATTGCTTGAAGAAAACTATTTTCATTCAATTATAACTCAAAAAATATAAAACGTTAACTGAGGGAATTACAACTTTCTTCTTGGAAGGTTGTACCCCCCTCTCGAAAAAAAAGATTTTAAGATATTAAGATCGCAACATTGAAATTTGGACTTTTCTAAAAAACAACAAACTAATTTTTCGTAATTTTTTTTATAAACTATAATTTTCATCAACAAATTTTACGAATTTTTTTTGTACAAAGAAAGAGAATTTAACATTGAATAATTTTTTTTAATTGTCTCATAAACGGACTTAAAAAAAAACAACGTTATTATTCCGAACTCTTTTCGAAAAATGCAACTTTATTTCTGTGCAATTGCAACTTTTTATCTCCACAAGATGGCTATTCTAGTACTCCCAAAAAATCTGACTTGCTTACTTTTTACAGTCTTAAAAGGAACTCCGACTGTAATGACAAGTTTGCTCTATATTATTTATTTGGTTGTTACTAACATAACTATGAGATTCCTTTTTTAAAAATGATTTCCAGTTTAATACATTTTGTAGAAATGTCATTTGTATGTGAAATGCCTATCAAGAAAGCAAGGTAAGCGTTCCTAAAAGGACGATCAAAACTCTTGAAACGTGTCCGATCGCATGTTGCTTCGTTAGGAACGCTACAAGGCTTAACTTGCTTTCTTTATAGGAGTTTCACATTGCTCGGCAGAGAGCCGCCGCCATTCTGCGTCACATGCGAATATGAAACAATGGCGTACATAACAATATGTATTAAACTGGAAATGATTTTTGAAAAATGAAACTAATAGTTACGTCACCAATAACCAAATAAATCATATAGAGAAAACTTGTCATTACAATTGGAGTTTCTTTAAAAAAGAAAAATCATTTGTAACCAAATGAGAACATTTGATTAGTTGGTCAGTTGACGTAGATGACTGATCCACTCAGGGATAAGATTATGACGAGGAAAGGTTGGGCCGAGATGACAAGATTGTGTGTAAATGGATGAAAAGGAGCTCGGGCGAATTGGTGTGAAATCGTGGCGGGACTGATAAACGAGCCATCTTGAGGAGTCTGCTGACTACAGCAGCGTGTTGATTCATTGTCACACTCGTCAACTATTGGACGAAAGCGTGCAATCCGCAAAAGTTACTTTCTGGTCATTTGGGTTGGGTTTTTTTGCGCAAAACCTCCAAACGCTAACATGGCGGTTTGTGTCATTTCAATTTGTCACCTGTCTGTTCATTTTTGGAAGAACTTTAAATTGCCAAGTAAACGACAGATCAGTGACGATCAGTGATGTGTAAATAAATAAGCTGCATTCTTATATGTTTGTTGTACCCGCAGTCGTCGGCTTGTGCTGTAATAAACACAATCCGACTACACTTGTGGTTAACTTTGTTGTGCACGATTGGATTTCCTCAAACAGTGACTGCGACCGCAAAACACCTCCCTCAAATAGACGTCCCCAATAAGCAAAAATTTAAAGAATGGGTGGTAAGTGTTATAATCTCTACAGTTCAAACAATGATGTGAGTTATTGCTGTTAATAAAAACAAACAACCATTTAAAGGGGGAAGTCAACCCCCCAAAATATAACAATAGTATGTTCTTATGCTAGTCTAAATATTAGGGGTGAATGATTCTCATTTAGTACGATTCAGAATCGATTTTAAATGTCCCAAAATCGATTTTATTTAAATTATTTTATACTGTCTTGCCTTTGTCTGTGTGTGTCTTCATTTGGAGCGCTGTTCATGCTGTACTTGGTTTGGCCACTGAGGGGCAGTGTGGTTCCACGTGGTCGAATACACTGTTAGCTACATTAGAGAGTAGAAGGAAAAAGTCACGATCAAGTTTTTCTAACAAAAGTTGGGGTTTCTTTCAGCGTGGAGCCGTTCTTTTGAGTGATAGCGCACTAATTAGCATTAACGAGTCAGACTGGAGTGGATCATTACAATCTTTCTTAATCAAAAATCTATTCTGAATCGAATCACAGACCCAAAAATCTGAATCGAATCGTGAGACATTCAAAGATTCCCACCCCTACTAAATATGGTATTCTGGCTATTATCGTGTTAGTGGAATCCATCTCACGGGGCGGCCATTTTGCCACTTGCTGTCCACTGAAGATGACATCACAGTTGCGCAGGTCTCATGTAACAACCAATTAAAGCACAGCTTCAGAAAACAGGTGAGCTCTGATTGGTTGTTGCCTGAGCCCTGAACAACATTGATGTCATCTTCAGTCGACAGCAAGTGGCAAAATAGCCGCCCCCCTGAGATGGATTAAAAACTGCTGCATTTTGCTTCATAACTCATATTCCACATATGTAATATTAATCAGAATGTTATGTTTCGACTCGTGAGGTCACATATGACATATTATTGTCAAGAAATGTTTAAGGTTGACTTCCACTTTAACATGAATAACTATCTCCCCTCAAAGGGGAAATTGAAAATATGTTAGTTAATGCTTGAACGCTGGCTAAAGTCAGCAGTGTGTGAAGAAGTAACTGGGAATGCGTCGTGGACGATAGCAGCTCTTGAGTGAAGGTGCGTCTTGTTACCACTCAAAGTAAAGTGACTGAAGCTTCAGTGACAAAAAAGTGTCCTCAAATTTAATTTTGGCTAGGGATATTTTGTTTTCTACTGTTTTGTATTGAAATGCGATTAAATTGATTTTAATAATAATAATAAAACAGTTTAAAATACTCACATCTGTGAATAATAGAGCACATCTAATATTTGTTTCAGTAATCTACTAAAAAAAAAAATTTTCAAAATTGGTTTGTAGTGCGGTATGATTAAAATGTGATTGAGATGATTTAGTTACAAACCCTGTAATGAAATAAGTTATTATTTTTAATCATGTCAATTAAAACTGAACTGTACATAACAAATGTACTGTACTAGGCATTGAAACATGCAAAGTTTCAACTGTAAGTCGGTGATTCTCACATAATTGGCGAGGTAGCCACATTTTGAGAATCACTGAGATGCTCGTATATAAAGTTTTCTGCACAATATGTAGAAGAGTATTTTAATTTAATTTTGTTATTAAGAGTTGATAGTAAATTTCTATTTTTTAAAAATTCATTTTTACAATATGATTTGGTTACTGTGTTTTATATGAGAAATAAATAAATTTTAGTAAAGATTTTTTTAAATGTACACTCATTAATGTAGGCCTATATGATGTAATGATTAATGTTCTTGATTAAAGACCGCACCTGTTTTAGTGTGATGTAATCAAAATTATTTGAGTCAAAATGTTTAGAAAAAAAGAAAGAAAGGCCATATCAAATTGTAAATACAACTTTTATTCTTCCGTAACTTGCTTCCCTGCGAGATAGATCCTCCCCCGCCCCCTCTGCAAAATGTAAATCCCCTCCTCTTTGCGAATAAACGATGGCGTTAAGCCAAAGATCATGGCGATCATCATATTTATGAGGGAGCGTGTGACTCCTGCACAGTTGACCTACTTTGCCTCCCGAGACGCAAACAATAACAATAAGAAAAGTGCACAGAGCAGAGCAAAGTGTCGACGCGGGGGGAGTGAAACCGTCTTCCTTCCTATACATTTTTGTCATTCTTGTTGTTACCTGGGCAGGTAGACATCATGGCGGACGGTGTGCTTCTCGACTCGGTACAGTTGAAGCTCCGGTCCATGTTGTACTTGCTGACGCCGAACGAGTCGTCCTTCGAGAGGCTTCAAGATGTCCCACCGTACATCCATCAGGTGCGTCACAAAAACAACATGGCACGGTAGATGGAAACTTTTCAAATGTGTGTGTGTGTGTGTGTGTGTGTGTGTTTTCCCGCCAGTAAAATAACGACAAACAGACAAGTTGACAACTACATAAAAATGTTGTCAACACTTTTAGACGCTTCTGTGCTTAAGGGCTGTATAAATGAATGTGGCTTGACTTAAGATAAGAGAACAAACAAAACATTAATCAGACACTTCATTAGGTACACACTGTACTGAAGGCAAAAAAAAATGCTGCGTTTACAAAGACAATATTGATATGCTTATAAATGATACTAATGTGTTCAGTTACTAAAATGAGTCATGTGATATATATATATATATATATATATATATATATATATATATATATATATATATATATATATATATATATATATATATATATATACTAGTTTTTTTCGTCATTATATCTTTATCTACATGAAGTTTTCAGAGGTGTAAAATACAATACATTATACTTTGATTAATAAATTTGCAATCAAAGGATGCGGAATTTCTTGTGTATTTGATACATTTGGGTGTATTCCTTGGAATGCTTTCATGAGGCTGGAGACTCAGGCGGTGAAGTGGTCGTCTTCCAACCCAGAGGTTGTGGGTTTGATCACCGGCCCTTGCGACCATGTCGAAGTGTGCCAGATTTAACATAAATCAGATGTACTTGTGGCGGATGATAATATCAACTCATTCACTGCCATTGACGGCTATAGACGTCAACAATTCATTTGAACTATTTCTATTAGTTTAACATTTTTTCCCACTTTTGTTTACAAGATTATGAAAACCTCATTTTTTTTAAATTGTACATTAAGAACAGATGTAAAATTTGTGATTAATCAAGAGTTAACTAGTGAAGTCATGCGATTAATTACAATAAAAAAATGTTATCGCCTGACGCCCCTAATTTTTAATAATCTTTTCTTTTTTTGTCTAATTGCATCAGGTGGTTAACATTTTTAATTGTAGTTAATCGCATGACTTTAATAGTTCTAGGTTTTCATACTCTTGTTAACAAAAGTGGAAAAAATGTTAAACTAATAGAAATGGTTAAAATGAATTTCTGACGTCTATAGCCGTCAACGGCAGGGAATGAGTTAATAATAAGATGTCACCTTCAAAATAAAATGGCTGCTTCCCTATGTGTTGTACTTCAGTTGTTTTTTTTATTGCTTTTGGATCCTGGATCCTGGATTCTTATTGCTTTTTTATTGCTTTTGGATCCTGGATCCTGTCTTGGCAAGTTGAGTGTAATAGGGGCTATCTAAATCTCTGATAAATGACGCTTGTGACCGATGAGAATGGTAATCGGCCGACGACTTGAGTGTTTGACGTCATAGGGTCTTAATTGATTTGACTGCGTTGTGTCATGATAAATATGCGAGCTGGATTTTGTGTTAATGGGACGCATTATTGTTTAATGTACAAATCCAACACCCAAATCCTCGGAAAATATCCCCTTCGAACCAAAATGGCAGACTACTTATGCGTTTCACAACATAGGTTTAAAACGACAAACAACAAATGACAACAAAGATAATTAGACAGATTTTAGTGTGTAAAATTGGACGGTTCCAACTCCCAACATTTACACGCAAGTTATTTACGTGTGTGCTCGCCTCAATTCAGCCCCCAAGAACTACTGACAATACAATGTACCAGCTTAGCAAAGGAAGTCGAGAATTGGTGCTTTCCTTCAACTTTCCGTTCACCTCTCAACCTCACTTACACCAACTGCAAAATAAAATAAGACGTTTCAGCCCACGGGGATTCAAAGTCGGCAGTGCGTCACATAGCCGACACAATGGCTGTAATTAGGAGTGTTAGGATGCCAAAAAAACCTCCGTCCGTCTTTCCCGAAGCCACATCCCACCATGATGCGGCTGGCCAGAGTCTTCCTGCGGCGGCCATTTGATGTAATGCGGGGTGTGCAATAAGGCTGGACGATATGGCCAAAAATGTATATCACGGTATAAACTGCATCCTTTCACGGCAAAGGTATATATCACGTTATAGAATCAAAAGGGTTTTTTTCTCTTTTTTTCCCTTTTTTTTTAAAATTAATAATTTGCTTACTGGTTTACATAGTCCTTTATAGAAGCTATATGGATAAAAAAAAATATGAAAGAATTATATAAAACAGCAGGTTTATTCTTTATTTTTGATTCATTGACATACCAACAACTAGAATGGAGGATGGAAGCCTAGTAGATGATTCGGTATTGTAAACACAAGTGACTAGTTGCACCATTGATTGTAATTAAGTAAAAAAAAAAAGTGATATCACACCCATCATTCTTCTTAATGTATGCCAGCTTTTATAGATTGATAGAAAGCTTACATCGTTTAGATGGTTAACTCATTTACTGCCATTGACGACTATAGATGTCAAAAATTAATTTTAACTATTTATTAGTTTAACTTTTTCCCCGAAAACCTAGATTATTTTTTATTGTTTTAGAACAGATATAAAATGTGTGATTAATTGTGAGTTAACTAGTGAAGTCATGCGATTAATTACGATGAAACAAATTAATCACCCGACGCTCCTAATTTTTTATATTTTCTTAAAAAAAAAAAAAGATTATTAAAAACAAAAAATAATGATTACAATTATAATTTTTTTTAAAAAGGAAAAAATATATACAAAATTATGTGCGTGATATTTTTTATCGTAATTAATTGCATGAATTCACAACTCACGATTAATCACAAATTTTATATCTGTTCTAAATGTAAAAAAAAAAATTGGTTTTCATATTCTTGTTAACAAAAGTGGGAAAAAAAAGTTAAACTAATAGAAATAGTTCAAATGAATTTTTGACGTCTATAGCCGTCAATGGCAGTGAATGAGTTAATGCATAGACTGACTTTTTTTCTGTCTGAGTTTGAAATGTCCGACAGTATTTGAATGCAGCTGCAGTTTGGCTCGCCGAACGTCGTCATTTGTTTACGCTCCGGTTAGTGGCTCGTTGCTAACGCTGCAGACTTGTGTCCTACCATACAAACAGATTAATTCACTTTCTTAGCGTCCTATTTGGCAATTCAATATAATCTCGAGGCGGCGTCTTGTTGACGTTGGAACTCGACAATCGCGTGAGGACGAGTCGCCACGCCGGGACGCAGATACGATGACGTCATCAACATGCGCTACCACGGTAAAGACAGTCAAAATCTTTACCTTCGTCAAAATTGACACCTTATATTGAATATACCGTTTATATCGCCCAGGTCTGGTGTGCAACTTAAATGATGGAGGGGGCTACAATTATTCATCAGCGCTACTGGTCATGATAAAATATGCTAAATTGCAATGACTAATAAGTATTTAGCATCTTTATACCGTATTATTTAAGAAAATAATACCTCTGTGTAATTACTTTTTTGCATATTGTTAAACTCGTTTCTCAAGGCTGTATTCTATTTTTTCCAAACTCCCTGAGTGCAACCTGTCCTTAAATGCCTCCTTAAGTCTCGGTGACTCTGATTGTCATTTGACAGCGTGCGAAGGGAACTTTATTATCGTGCGGTTTGTAAGCTGGCATCGTTAACTGCCATAAAAGTCAATTAGTGTATAAGAACAATTAGTGACTCAACAATGTTTGTTATGTTCCTCTTTAATTATTTGACTCTTGGGGAAAAAAAAGAAGAAGAAGTCCTTTAATAGTGGACGTCTTTAGATTTACAGACTTTTTGCGGTAGTGAAAGCCGGGATAAAAGTGTCTTGTCAGCCGCCATGTTTTATGTCAAGCGTGACCTCGGCGAGACGTATGAATGGAGGGAAAGGCGCCCACATCTGGTCGGCAAATGTTCCACGCGAGGAACCAAATTATCCCCAACAAAAAGCGGCGCGTAAAGGCTACAAAAGTGCAGACGGCGTCGAATCGACTTGGCTATGGAAAGCCATTTGAGCATTTATTCCATATCCTTGATATAGATAGACAATTATTCAGCGCACTGTAGAACGACTGCGTCTTACTAGCATTGTGTTAGCCTGCTAGCGTTACCATAAGATGGTTAATCAGCATACTTTCAAGTTTCATGTGCTAATATACTTTTTGGCCTCACCAATGAGACAGTTCAGTGCAGTTATTAGACGACTGTCTCTTACGAGTAATGTTTTTTCCGCTACTGTACTAGTGACTCTTTTGGCCTACTTGGTGCAACCTTAAGATGGATATCAAATAACCTCAGCATGCTAGTAGGACCACTACAAGTTACTCGTAAGGCAAAACTGTTAAATGCTACCCCACTTATTCTGCTGTGTCGCTGCTTTATATTTGATGTTAGCTTAGCGGCTAGCATGGCTACTCCGTCTTCTCGTGTCATTGTTTGGTGTGTCGCATGGTTTACCGATATTTGCTAGAAAAATGTAGCTTATTCGCTGTCATGGAGGCAAATATTAGTGACATAAAGGAGCAGCGTCGCTAACCTGCGAGGACTGTGTTTAGCTGACGGGGTTTAGCCAGCCGAAGGTGGTAGCTGGCGGCGCAATTTAGCTTAGCGACTGGTAGCAGTTCAGTAGTGTCCAAATAGCAGTGACGATGGGTGGCTGATGGCCTTAAAAAGACAAAACAGACAACAACAAAAAAAAGCTCAAGTACCGCTTAGACGTGCCTTAAGCCATTTTCACACTAAGGCAGACACGATGACATCATCTATTAACATTATTGTGAACGCCAAATTTATACCATCTAACAGTATATTCCATACATCCCTAGATGTAGCATATTGTTAGGATATAGCGGATGATGTAAATAATAAGTATAAATAAAATATAATGAATAAATGATGGAAAGCGTTTTGAGCATTTCTACAAGATACAAGGCGACCTCATGCCCAAACAGCAAAGCTGACCAAAAAACAACAACTGTTGTTTCGTACCCTTTGTACCCTAACCTCAAACAAATGTGAACTCAAATTTACTGCTCAGAGGGGGAAACGGGACTTTTGACTCGGACGTGTCCGTAGCAGTCTGTGACCAGATGTTGGAATTTCTGCGCCTGTTGACGACTCCCTGGCGTTGCGCTACACAGACTCACACATATGAACGCACACGTGTTGCTGTGGCTAAGTGTCTGGCAGATAAAGTTGAGCAGCAGTAATTAGTTCCATGTTTGACAGTGCCATTAAGATGTTATGACGTGTTTTTCAGAGAAGCGGGCGTATCGCAGCATTTATTCAGTGTTACAAAAAAACAACTATGCATTAAATGACATCATTTTCATTTTTGTTTGTGCACCCGAGTGAAATCCTTCCGAAATGTGTCATGCGTCAACCTTCCAGATATGGATTAAAAAGCAATGACAGATAATATAGTAGAGGCACCATATATGATATAAATATGTGCGTTACAGCCAGGTTTACATAACATTAAATAGAAGGTGAAATATTTTTTAAATTTGCAAATATACAACTGGAAAATGTGCCATAAGCGATGCTGACTCACCACCAAGGTTATTTTAGTTAACGAAAACTAATAAAAACAAAACAAAACAAAACAATTTTGTTTACAAAACGAACTAAAACGAATTAATTATTGCGAAAATGTTCTTAGTTTCAGTCAATTATTTAATACATGAGCCTTTGGGGATGATTTTAAATGTGATTTTAAATATATTAATTTTGATATTAACTGGAATAAAGACGTTTGAAAGTGTGTCACACAGAAGTGATGTCACCAAGCAGCAGCCAATAGAAAAGCACCTTCAGACGGCGTCGCTCCTCGGCTACAAATTTACCTGCTTGACTTTTGGCTCTAATGTCTCAGTTTGCCTGCTTTTTCATTAACTCATTTAAGATGAAATGCAACACTAGGTAAGAAATGTGTTACTTTTAAATATTGCGCACAAAAAATACACACACACACACACAAAAAAAGAAAACTAGTACTGAATCGAACTAAAACTAAACTAAATGTAATAAAAACTAACAGAACCACCCTGAAAACGTACTAAATTTCCAAAACAAAACTCAGAACGAAATAAAAACGAACTACAATGAAAATTCCAAAACTATAATAACTCTGCTCACCACGTGGCTGGAGTAGAACATCGGTGGCCTTTTTTTACATGGCATTCCTCATTCACTCCCATGAAATGCATTATTTTCACACAATCCCAACACGCACGTTCTAACTACAGTGACGCATACTCTCGTTATACCATAATAGGTGTAACAAAAGTCTTCTAACTGAATTGTTCTACTTGTGTATAAAATCATTGTTTACAGTGGAGATATAACTTTGAAGGAAATGCCACATTTTATATACAAGTACAAGCAACTCAAAATAAATCGTCCTTTGAATCGTATCGCGATATGTAACAAATCATCTTTTATTAGAGTGATGTGCACCCCTAATACATATACATACTCTGAGGTGTTGTTTCGACTTCCATCATGTGAATATTTCCCTCATAATTCACGTGACAAGCTGAGATTCACCGCCTAATCTTTATCTTCTATGCGTTGGGGGCAGTAAATGTTTAGATTCCAGTTGACAAAAAAACAACATGTGAAGGTGTACAGTTTTAAAGATGATGTCAATATTGTAGAATAGAATAGAATAGCCTTTATTGTCATTGTAACATTAAGATACAACGAGATAGTGTTGCTCCCTTGTGCAAAATTAAAATAATTATCAACACACAATATGGAATAAATAATAGTATACTGTTGTACAGATTAAAAAGTAATTAGAATGGTAGATTAAAAAAATGCACATTTTGATAATAAAGTACAAGTAGTGTGCAATACAATGCGCACATTAAGTCGCTGCTATGTGAAAAACACTTATGTCCATTTAAAATTATTTTTATTTTTTTAACATTTTTATGTTTTTGAGATGAAACTGAATGCAGTCATCCCCAAAACATAAAAAATAACTACATGAATTTAAAAAACTTAGTAAAAACACATATCCATTTCCCCCCTCATTAAAAACCAAACAAATGTATATATATATATTTATTTATTTATTTATTTTTAAACGTTTTTGATCAACATTCAGTTTGATCCCAACAATGTAAAAAAAAAAAGACAAAAATTTTCACATAGCAGCAACAAAATGGAAGATTACATATGATGTGAATATGATAGATACATAAGTGATTTTTATTGTTCTTTTTTATGAATTATTATTATTATTATTATTTTTGCTAATGTACATGTTCTTCCAGTGTGTTCCTTGGCAGCCTCCTCCATGCTGGCGCTGCTGGGAAGCAAACATCACGGATGACCACACTTGAAAGCTGCCTCTTTTTTTTTTTCTTAGCTGCTCCAAAGCAAATAGTCCTGAAAAAAGCAACACTGGATGACTTATTTGTACTTGCTAAAAAGGTGCTGAGTCATGATTTGAATGTGTGTGTACGTGTGTAGGCTAACCCTTTGTTCCTGGGCCTGGTGGTTCTGGAGATGCTGCTGGGCTCGTTGATCTCGGGAGAGAAACTTTACAACCTTGCTGATGTCATCCTTTCCTTGTCTTTAGGGATGATGTCGCGGCTCCCGCTGTGAGTGTTCACTCATTAAAATTTGTTCAGTAGTACAGTTACTTAAATGTACTCAAACGTTGTCCTCCTTCAAGGCTGCTGGTGCGAGGTCTGGAACTGTCAGCCTACGTGTACGTGTGGGAGCATTTCCGCCTCGTGGAGCTGCCCTGGGACTCGGCCTGGACATGGTGGCTCAGCTTCCTGGCTGTGGACTTTTGCTACTACTGGTTCCACCGCTTCGCCCACGGTACTTTCACACTCACATTCACACTCCTGGTGAGATGCGTTAATGGTTTCGAGGTATACTGTGGTTTTTATGTTATATTGTCATATTTGTATTGGTTAATAAAACCCTGGGATTAACCTACAAAAAAAATGCTCCCCGTAATTAGAAAGTTGCTCCTCAAAGAAAAAAGTTATTTGGATCCACTGACATTTTTATTCATTTATGGATTTTTTAAAACCATTTAATAAAATTTGCAAAAATCTAAATTGTGAAGAAAGTCAGAAAAGTCAAATGTAGATTTTGGATGAAATCAAATTTATTTATCAAGCCCACAAAAGAATCTCAAATGGCTACACAGGCCCACAGTTGACAAATATTTTTGGCATTCTCGATAGAAACCTCTTAAGAGTGATTTTTGTACCTTTAAGTTGCTAAATAATAATAATAATAATAAAAAAAAAACACCTAACATTATACTTGAATCAGAATATTTGTTGTGTTTATTTATTTTTCAATAAAAAAGCCACTAACTTTTTTTGCAGGGCAATTTCAATTATTACACACCGCAATTACAAAAAAAAAAGATTATTAAAGGATCTTTGTGCAGTTTGTCACTTTTTTACTCGCGGCTGCCACCTCTGGCCCAAAGCGTAACTGCAGCATTTGTGTCACGCTCGCTCATGGTGCGCATGCGAGTACGTGCACAATCTTAAAGCGACAGCCACAGTTGACAAACGAACACATGACTTCAAATGAGGTAAGAAAAACTCCGCCCCTCCCCAAAGAAACTGTGGAGTGTGCAGGGTCCGCGCAGTCAGAGTAAAACGGTCAGAGCTCTTTGTACTCATCTGGGCATTGGTGGAGCATGCATGATGTAGAAAAAGAAAAAAAAACATTACCTTTTTAAACGGCACAATGCACCTTTAATAATAATTTTGAGTTGGTAAAATGTATTCATTTGCACCTTTTTAATTTCAAAATGACATTTAGCATGTTTCAACATTTTCATTTTTGTACCAAAAACAAATGATTGTCCTAATCGTGATTGCGATCATTACTAAATGAATCGCGATGAATGTTTTCTTCATAATTGAGCAGCCCTAATTTTTTTATTCTCAGTGAAGTAATAATGCAAAATTATAGCATGTACAGCTGATGCATTTGATGCTGAGCCAAATCAACATTGTTCTTCTGGCAGAGGTCTGCTGTCTCCTGAGTGCTGTGAAACATCCTAAAGTTCTTTTTGCGTGGAAGCATGAGGGTCATAAATCTTCCCGTTTCACGTCATGGAGAGCGTCCAATAGAAAATTGCAAAAAGATTAACGTGGTGCGCGGGGATGTGAGGCTGTTATTTGCTCCATGTAAAACAGCACTTTCAGCTTCTTGTCTTTTATGGCCTTTTCCCCCTCTGCCGTAGCCACATGAAAGTGGGACAGCAGCGTAATTAAGTGGAAACGCTTTGGAGAGGCAGTCAGACGTCCACGCTGATGTCTTCATTACCAAAGAGACGTTTCTGCTCGGCTTCACGTTGGCCACACGCGCAAATTTAGGATTCTCCCGCCACGGAAAACTCCGGAGTCCAAACCGGAGCAGACTTTTTGCCAGCGCAAGCTGTTTCCGTGACTTCCATTTAATTCACTTACGGAACCAAACTTACTGTTGGGATCACTTCATTTTTATGTGAATAAAGTTGTAATATTATGATAGGGGAAAAGTCACTTTTATACCAGAAGTTATATAAAAAGTAGTTGTAGTAAAGAACACCTTTTTAGTGAGGCATCAAATATTCATGGAGGGCTCAGTCTCAATCCCTAGCAATATACAGTCCTTTTGGTTGACTGTAAGTCTTTGTCTTAAATGAGGTCTACTGAGGTGTGTAGTAGTGATAGACCGATATAATTTTTTTAAAAGGCCGATACAGATTATTAGTAGTCAAGGAGGCCGATAACTATGGGGAACCAAAACTGCCCAAAAAAATAAAAATAAAAATAATAATATATATATATATATATATGTCATTTTTATTCCCATTTATATGTATTTTATTTTATTTATTAATTTAGCCATTCATTTGTTTTTTAATTTGGGCAGTTTCGGTCCTCCATAGATAACTGATATTTCAAGCCGATATTCATTTGCAGTAAAAAAGAAAATATTAGCGTAAAAACAAAAACAAAAAAACATTTTCTTTTAATTTGAAACATGACTGACAAACTGACAGCTTATAACAAATAACATATAACAAAAAGTAGCTTCTAGGGTCATCAACATATGTTAAGCTTAATTAAAAACTAAGCAATTAAATAGTTTACTAAAGTTTTCTACTGTAAATAAAGTTTTCCAAAATTTCAACATAATTTCTTAATTAAAATTTTTTTTTTTTAATTGAAAACCTCCCAAAAGTCTAGGGATGTCAGCGTTAATTTCAAAGTAGAAATTTAAATCTCACTGAGTGACTAATGCATGTGAATGTAACAAATTTGGGGTTTTCGTCAGCAAACGTAAAAAGTTTCAAAAGATCTTCACAGACAGTGAAAAGTGGTCTGAATATGTTCCAAATGTCTTTGCGACAACTAGTAAAAACTGTCTTGTGTACATCTTACAAATCCTGATGAAAACCCTAAATTTGCTACGCGTTCACCGCTCAGTGAGATACCAGCTTAAGCGTCAGATTCCGAAGGGCGATGTCGATATTTGTCAAAATGGCGAATATTGGCACCAATAATCGGCCTGGCCGATAATCGGTCTATCCCGAGTGCGTAGTTGGTACCAAAAAGTGAATTTTGGGACATGTTTTTCAGCACACTTCCGAACAACTTGAAGGTATCACAGTATTGCCTCTTGTGACCATCCCGGTAGCATTGTGAATCTCCAGTTGCGTCCTTGTGGTGTTTGTGTGTCGTTTGGCTTGCGGAGGAGCCAGTGGCAGCTCCCCGCCTCAAACAGTCTAACCTCTGGGCAAGACGTGA
Source organism: Leptonotus elevatus (assembly GCF_054856555.1). Taxonomy (NCBI): domain Eukaryota; kingdom Metazoa; phylum Chordata; class Actinopteri; order Syngnathiformes; family Syngnathidae; genus Leptonotus; species Leptonotus elevatus. Next base: position 18,608,505 of record NC_141244.1, read on the forward strand.
CCTTTAGTTAAGCTGCGACCGCATCCATCAAATAACCTGAGGAGTGCACCAGAATAGCAAAGGGAACGTGGAAGCAGATGGTTTTGGGTGCGCGCGAGGCGGCCCGGGGTCGGACGCGGCCGTGTTGTTGACAGGCACGTTGATGCTGTTTACTCTACGCGTCTATCTGCAGCGCCACTAATGGCAGCTCTGCGTCTAAATGCGGCCCCGCCGGCCGGGCGGAGGCCATTAATCAGACCCTCAGCTGTCCCGCCTTTGATTATACACGAGATAATAGAGACGTCTCGCCAGGCCACGCTGCTTTTAGTGGCCCAAAAAGGCAGAGCGGTCTGGCTAAATGGTCACGATTATGTCTCTAATGGCTTGTAGTCTCAACCCGGAGCGACCGGTAAAAGGATCCTCTGCCTCTTGTGGACTTTTTGTCAATATGACCCTAAGAAACATATGCAAATAGATTAGAATAGAATAAATTGCGCTGGCTAATTTTGCATCTATAAATAGAGTGAAAGGCAAGTTCATATTTGCACGCAAAGAAGTGCCTGCATAGCTTAATCAATATGTGAGAAGGCAGGGACAAAACAAACATCAAAAAGCCTCCCAAAGTTCTGACAACATTTATCCAGCAATGCAATTTTGGCGCTCGGCAGTCACAAGAAGGAGTCAGGCATACCACCAAGGTCAAAACTGCTGTCTTTGATGTTGGCCCCTCCTACTGCAATTTAAAGGTTTCAAATGACCATAACATCAATGCTAAATTCTGTTAGCCAGTCTGTGGTTTTATGTTAGCATTATGTTTTATGTTTGTATATCGTCGCTGTCTTGTGAAAAACACTTATGTCCATAAAAAAAAAGAAAATAAACGTTTTTGGGATGTCTGCATTGTTTCATCCCATAAACGTAAAAATGTCAAAATTGACAAAAATGGACATAAGTGTTTGTCACAGGACAGCGACGATATACTATACGTACTTTATTCTCTCTGCTCTTTGGCGACCATCTATAGTCAGGTTTCAAAATTTTCAAGTAAATTTACTGAAAATGCGCAAAACAGACATGCGAATTCTGCTCATTTCCATCTGTTCTTCTTTTTGTGAATATTGAGAGGGGACTCCGCCGCTGTAGGTGGCGGTATACACCATAGAGATGTGATCCACCAGTAATTTAAAAGAAGAAGAAGAAGAACAGGAAGCGATTGCGCCGTCCGATGACGTCGTATGAGTTTGCTTTTGTAATTCTTGATAAACCGTAGCGTTTCTTTGCTGTTTTCCATCTAAAATAGCATTAATATTCGCTTCTTTAATTAATTCCAAAAAGATTTATGTTTTGTCGTCCTCCCCAAACATACCTTACTTTATCGTCCGACATTATTTTTTTGGGGACTACAAACGTATGTGTGCAAAACCAGTTTCCATAGCCAAAATTAGCATTTTCCTTTTTTCGATACACTTCAAAATCCACCCCATCTAAGTTTTTGAGAATCTTGGGCCTTTTTTCGAATTTCTAGCGTTTCCATTTCGTTTTATTTTTGCATTTTTAAAAATGTTAATCAAAATGGGTGGATGGAAACCCGATTTATGCCTCTTCTTCTCCTGACTGGATTCTTGTGGCACAACGTGTTTCTATAATACCTCATTCTCAGAGAAAAGCTTGAACTTTCTTGCAAAAAAGTAATGATTATGAAAATTAAGGTGTAATACTACAAGGAAAAGCACTCGTAACTTTAGAAACGTAGTGTAAAAATCATAATTTTATGTTTAACATATCGAGATTAAAGTTGAACTAAGTTTGTATGTAAGATCCTTTACCAGTGAAGCCAGTAGTCCAACCCCTGATTGATTAATGTATTGATTGGAGGAAATGGATATCAGTGCATTAAGCGCAGAGAATCAATCATGCCAGTCGACGCGGTCACCATCGTTCAGTCGTGCTCAGGAGCTTTTTTGTCGGATCTGTTTGAACTTCCCGTGTGCCCTGTCAGCTGTGCAGACAGCAGCAGACAAAACACGTGCGCTCAGTGCTCCTCCCGTGTGGATGTTATTGTTTCAAGAGGACTGCCAGAGAAGCTTCAACCTGGCCCCCAGGGGCCACTTCATAAATCTTGGCGGTGACGGCGAGTTCCTGGCCTCGGCGCAGGTTTGACCAAAGAACCCCGCCCCCGCCTCGAAGGCCAGGATGTGGGAGTCGCGCCGCGGCAGAAAGAGAGTGAAAGGCCTCACGGGAGGCACGGATAACATCAACAACATCAGCGGGGCTTTGAACCCAGGCGAGCGCCTTACGACCGCTTGGAGCACAGGTGTCAAACTCAAGGTCCAGGGGCCGGATCTGGCCCACCACATGATTTTTTTGTGGCCTGGCATGATTGGTCAATGTATTGTACAATTAATTTAATGTCACCAGTCATTCATGGTAACTGCCACCTTGCACAATGGAAATAATATATAATATGATTCAGCTCAGCTCGCCACTTATTCAAAACTCTAATCGTGCATAATAGAAATTTAGACAAATGGCTAGAAATGATAGTTTCTAAACGTCCACTGTCGACTCGATAATGCATCCAATGTACGTGTCATTGTAAGGAGTGCAATCCCTCCTCTCACAACATACTCATAAACTGTCATTGTGCACAATAGAAATCTCTAGAAATAGAAATCAATACAATCAGGAGAAATAATCCACAGACGCAAGACAAAAAAAAGAAGAAGACCAAAACTCGATAATATGTCCAATAATTGTGTCATTAGCTTTTATGGGATCTTTATTCATGATAACCACCACCGTGCACAGTTGAAATAAACACACCTAGAAATATGCATACATAAAAATGGGAAAAACTGTTAAGTGCACCTATTTAATGTACGTGACATTAAAATAAATGTGATTGCTCCTCTTGTGATTCATGACAACGTGCTCAATATAAATTTCTAGAAATGCTAAAAATAAAGGAATCAAAATGATATAGAATTTTCTTGTCAGTTATTTATAATAATCATCGAAGTAGAAGACTTGCACAGTAGAAATAAACACAATGACTAGAAATAATCCGCAAATGTTTTTGTTTTTTTTACTGAAACACTAGAACATTCATTTGAACAACAGTTACAGTGTCGTGTAAGGTGAAGACGCCCAAAAAGATTAGCAAAACGAGTCTTCAGAGTAGAAGACTTTGTTGCAAACAACCGTGAAAAGGGAAGCTATGGATATGGATGTTCAACGTTCCGTGTTGGTATGCACGAGTGTGTCCTGGCAAGACAACAATTGGCAACATTTTTCTCGTCGTTCTGTTTATCATTGCACATCTGCTGACATGCTGCGGAATGTTTTTGACGTAAGCATTTCTAGCCATTCTATTCATTTCTAATGTGCTTGGTGGCCTGTGTACTGTAAAAGCCCAGTAAAAATGACAGCTTTAAAATCTGCGATATAGCAAGGGCGTGAAAGTTCACTGCAGATGATCTTTTCCGATGTCAGTGAAACCACGAAAGCTGTCCGCCATCCTGCGTGGTGTCTACATTCATTGCCGCTGGTGTCGTAATGGTGATGGGATATTTTCTTTGGGGCCCCTGCTGCTAATTGAGGAAAATGTACAGACGACTACCGGTGTAGCGATGCTGACCAGATCTGTAATGTTACAGCGGTAAACCATTTTGTCATGGCTACTTTTAGCCTCGTAATGTCACAAGGCTATTTATAGCCTTTAAAAACATGCCACCTACAGCAGACTGAATGAACCTACAGTATGGAAAGCCATTTGATCATTTACTCCATATGCTTGATATCCACTATAATGCATATTTTTGGAGAACAACTTTAGCATACTAGTAGTAGCACTGGAGCACATATACGTGCTTATAGTACTATTGATGAAATTATCTATTGATGAAAACATCTCAGGATCACGTAACTTTTTTCCTTTTATTGTTAGCCTGATAACGTAATGCCTATTTTTATTTTTAAAATATAATGCTACAATATCAATAAAAAAAGATGAATGTGTTAGCTATTTTTTTTTTAAATGTCTGTAGGATTGCCACCCAGGTAAGTTATAGTACTATAGTTGGAATAGAGGCAATTTAACTATAAAAATAAGTTGTGCAATTATGCTGTTAAGCTAACATTATTGTAAATGAACCTGAATAAAATTACACTTAAAACAATTTTTTTTAATTACATGGTCTTAAAATGATTACATTTTTGTTTACAGTCTTATTAATGTTTTGGTATGAAATGTCAACATTTTTCTCATACTATACCTTTTCTCATAAAATATGACTTTTTTTTGTTATACTATAGCTTTATTCACATAAAATTAAGAATAATTTCCAATTTATTAAAACAATAAATAAATACTAAAATATTTGTGTGTCTTTCTAAAACTACAACTGTTCAAAATCATAGCCTTGCTAAGCTAGCTTCTAGTGCTATCTGCTATCCTAGCTAGTTAGGTACTCTCAACCACAAGGTAATGATGACTATTTATATTGTTGAATGAATTACCGTACTCCAAATATAATATATCTCAATGCAAAAGTCAACCAAATCGGAGTTGGACCAGTGGATTGTGTCTGAACTTGGAACGTACCACTTCATAATTGTATAGAAGAGAGGAGTTGTTTTCAGTAGGCCAAAGTGGGCCTGACCAGGAAGAGTGTGTTTGCATTGGTGTGCGTGACTGAGCTGAACAGTGGTGTAGCGGTCCAGTCCTGTCCAGTCTTCACTCCGTGTTTGGGTTGGCTCGCCATCCGAGAGGCGTCCAATCCAAACACGGCCATCTACTTCACAGCCCATTAGCGCCGTGATTGACAGGATAAACTTCCATTCACAGGACTTTAAATCAAGCGCCCCGGCTATTAGTGCCAGGAGGGCCTTAGCCTGATGTCATGCTGCTGGAATTTCACCGGCTTGGCGGGAGCATCGCACATTTCTTCAACGTATCAACTGTTAGCATGATTAGCATCTGATCAATTGTTGTTTGAAACAGCATGGCGGATCATATGTGAGCATACCAACTGTTAGTATTTGATCAATTCTCGGCATCAGATGTTTTTCACGATGAACAATATGGGCCCACGCATGATGTTAGCTATCTGTTAACATTATTAGCATTCTTTGTATCTTATTTTAATTAATCACTGTGGCATTTGGCCAATAAGGCACTGGATCTTTTCCAGATTGAACAATGTGTGTCCACACGTGCTAGCTTTTAGCATTCTAGCAGTTAGCATTGTAATAATTTTGTCTTGGACCAACGTTAGAATAGTTGTACAGGGCGAGCCCAGCTCACAGCAACAGGCGGCAGGCAGTTAATGTCCTCCATATAAAACGTACCAAATGTTCTGAGGATGTTTCTGGAGGCGGTTGAGGTGGGTCTGGTGTTTTATTATTTTTTATTTTTTTGCTTCTCACTTTTTAAGAGCTCTTCCCTCCTGAACGGCATCTGCCAAACTATGCGGCGTCCCGTGGAGTTCAGAGATGAGGACATGGGCTTTTTCAGCGAAGCCTAGCGCTTCCCACTTCCTAGCGGTGACAAGGAGCATCAATCTTAACGCGGCCGCGCTGCTGGACCTTGCCAAGCTACATTACTGTTGCATGAAAAGGAAAAGGGGAAAAAAGACTGCGGTGTTGGAACAAAGCATGAACATAAACACTTTCTACTTTTTACTCAGCAACAAGTACTTAATGGTAGATCAACAGCACACTTAAGACTTGTTCAAATTAGCACTTAGCGGCTCTGCTGTCTTGTTTTTGTTTTGTGGGCATCAGCACAAAAAATGTTGAGCTCAACTGGGCATACAGTATGTTTGTGGAGTAAAAATACCAGGAGAAAAAAACCCATTATAAATATAAAAACATATCTATTTATTTACTGATTTAAAAAAAAAAAAAAGAGCAGCTGATTGCTAAAATCTTCCAACAGAGAATGAATTCTGCTGTAAACAGACATGAATAAAAACCCAAGATATATTTTAAATTTATTCTGATTTTGTTAAATAATAATGTACCCCAAAGCTACTTTAAGAAAGCAATTATAGTGGAACCTCAGTTTATGTATGCAACACATTTCGTAAGATTCAGTTTTCAAAAAAAAATTCCTGAAAGTTTGTAATTTTTGTATGGTAAAGGGTAGAAGTGACGTTGAATTATTATTTTTAATCCATTTTACCATTTAATTCTATTTCATTAGTCATTTATATATATCTTTTTATAGTTTTTTTTTTTTTTAACCGTAGTCCTCTTAAAAACAACACCATTTTTTTGTTAATATTCATGGGTGTCTGGAACGGATTAACTGGCTTTACATTATTCCTTGTGGGAAATGTTGCTTTGGTTGTCATACAATTTAGATTTAGCTCGATTTATTTATAACAAAATATAAAAATGTAAAAAGACCACAAAAAAAAAGAAAGAAGATTGAGCAGTTAAGATGGTGTTAGGTTTTCCCTTTGTGGTCAACTCAATACAAAGTGAAGCAAAAACATTCCATTGCAATCATTGTTCATTTTCATAAACGATAACATTCCACTGACATCCTCACCGTTATTCTTCCCTTTACTTAATGGCCCAAATGTGACTGTTGATCACAGTGCACTGCACACATGTGGAAGACGGGGGTTGGGGGGGGGGGGGGGGGGGGGGTTGGGGGGGGGTCTCAGTTTAGTGGTCCGAACAGTGCCTGGAGTCCACCTTGTCCACAGCTGTCTTTTCCAGAGAGAAACACTTTCAACCGTTAGACGCCTGGGAATCCTTTTCACGTCCCAGCTCTGCTCCTTCTTGTTTTGTCCTAATCCCAGAGCCGTGATTTGTACTTTGGAGCGTGTCAATTCCCCCTCTACACTTTCTCCCGACACCCCCATTCTCTCACACCTGCCGAGCTCCAGCAATAACGCCAATATCCTACATATCCCCGGGAATCCTTCTGGGTTTCCACTCTCCTCTGAAGTAGTTTCTTTGATTGGTCCTTGGAACACACTCGCACTTCTCAACAACGTGTTTGTTCAGGTGCGAGAGACCCCCGACCCATTGCCTTTATGACTGTTGGCCTCGATACTGGTCACAAGTGTCAGTTGGACGTGATAGAGTACATGAAATCATAAAACGCCGTAAATCACATTATCGAGTAGAATCTTGAGATGAACAAAAAATTACGCAATAAAACTTTTAAAAATTGGGCTCAGTTGTGCAATGAAACCAGAAATCGCCACTTCTGTGCAAAACCGCAATTTAATTTTGCTTTATGGTATTATTGGAAGGGTAAAGGTGCCAAAGTGCTCCTGGGTCCAAGTGGTGGTCCGGAAACCTCCCCCTAACCAGTAAAACTTAACTAGCTTGTTCCCTCTGCATGGTATAATGAAGTGTAACACTGATTTGGGTGTCACAAATCAGCAGAAGAATCATAACAATGTAATTCAGTCCAACTATCATCAGGTTATTTATTTCTACATTTATATTGCTAGTAAAATGCTAAGTAATATGCTAAACATTAGGGGTGTGCCAAAAAAAAAATTGATTCTCATAAGAATCGTGGAAACCTTCATATTTTTCAATTTATCAAGATGTTTAGGATGATAGACCTGCAGGCAATTTAGCACCTTAATTGCTTAATTTATAATAACTTAATATCATAAATAAATAAAATATGTCCTAGTAGGCGGAAACATCTAAAAACCTGCAGGACTCAGAACCTCAAGGACCAGAATTGGTGAACCCTGCACTCTAAAAACAGTAGGGTCAAAAGTAACTAAATTATGGATCAAAAATGGGCCCATCCATTTTATGGGTCAATTTGACCCAACTTTCTGGGTTGTTTTATCAAAAATGACCCAATTTTTGACCCAAGTAAAGGATCTAAGCAATATTTACGAGTTGTTTTACACTAAAAGACCCATTTCTTGACCCAAATTGGGTTAAATTGACCTAAGTAGAGGATCGGTCCATTTTTGACCCAACTGTTTTTAGAGTGTGGTATAAACAATTAAAAACGATATCATTATACTGATTTTAGAAAAAAAAAATGATGTCAGATGTCCGTTCCCGTTAAATGTGTTGTGTGTGTCATGTTTGCATAGAGGTGGCCATCCTGTGGGCGTCCCACCAGGTGCACCACAGTTCCGAGCACTACAACTTCACCACGGCCCTGCGGCAGCCGCTCACCCAGCAGCTGACGTCATGGGTGCGTTCCTATTCCTGTGCACCCTCTCTAACAATCATTAAAAAAAAAAAAACACAAAACATTATGAATCTTATTTCTGGCCATGTTCAGGTTTTCTACGTGCCGATGGCCTTGGCCGTGCCACCGTCCGCCTTCGCGGTCCACATCCAACTCAATCTGCTCTTCCAGTTCTGGCTTCACACAGAGGTAAGCATCACGTCAACATGACAAAAATGATCATTTCTGATTTCTTATCTTATTTGTGTGTCCCTGCCTGCTCTTGTCTAGACCGCACAATAAAAATGAATGAGTGTTGTCAAATATTCCAAACAGAAGCAAAGCGACGGCATCACTTTTTATTTTATTTTTTAACGATCCTTCCCGGGAATGAATGGATTTGTAACACCCTTTTCCAAACTTTTTAGTGCGCTATTAGCCAAAGTGCTTGTGACAGACGCAATTTTCTCAAGGCGTGTAATTCATGCCTCCTTTATGGTCCCTTTTTATGTCATTGCTGCATGGATTTTGCTGCACAGTTTTTTAATCGAGTACGAAACAGCCAGACGCGCTATTACATCGAAGTAAATGAACAATTACTGGAAAATTATGAATTGTGTCCAGCTAAGCACTTCTGGGCCTTGTGTTGGGAGCTAATAAGTCAAAGTACGAGGCCTGGATTTCGCCCACAATGGCTGCTTCAAATAAAAATGGCCACCTGTCTGTTCAGTTCCAGGCATGGGTCTTTGAGACTTTTCCATGCGTTTTGCAAAACTTTGTAAAATCTGCAGTAAAGTTATGCCAGTTTCATGATCTTTGGCATAGCAAAATGGCTGACTGGTCCTTTAGACTTTTTTGGATGATGTATGCTAGACACATCCACCCACTTTCATTTTGATTACTAGTGACTAAAGCATTTATTTATTTATTCGAATCTTTCCAGGTATTGAAACAGAGTACCGGTATGAGTATGACCCCTAAACTGCAGAACCTTACTTTAAGACCTTTACTTTTCTTTCAGGTAATCCGAGACATGGGACCTCTGGAGTGGATCTTCAACACTCCCAAGCATCACAGAGTTCACCACGGTAAGGACCTGTCTATTGGTCATGTGATTTATCTTAACCTTAGCCTAAAAATGTGTTCTTATTGTGAACCTTTTCACACAGGAAGAAACCTATACTGCATTGACAAGAACTACGGGGGAATTCTGATCATCTGGGACAGATTGTTTGGTAAGCAAACACTTTGAAGGTCCATGCTAACTGCAAGGTGCGAAAGAAAGGTGGCGGTTTTAGTATGAAAGTGAAGGAAGGCTCATGCTAATGCTAGTGTGGCTACACCGCCAATTGTTGTGTGTTATTTTAGGTACCTTTTCACCAGAGAAGGACAAGGTGGTGTACGGCTTGGTGTTCCCCAACAAGTCTTTTGAAATCATCACAAGTCAAGTGAGTACTGCGCATGCTAACAAACTCGCTAGCATACTCAGTAGCACGTCTGCTAGCATACTCGCTAGCATATGTGCACTCACGCTCGCTAGCATTTGTCCGATAAAAACACAGACGGTAAATAAGGTGCAGTAATTGGCTGTTTTGTAAGCATAACATTCTAATCATTGTCCAAAAAGATACAATAATCAATATTATAATTTGGCATCATGTGTGGGCGAAGTTTGACGACTCGCCATAAAACGAAACTAAGAATTCGTATTGTGACTGCGATTTGGTGTTTCTCTTTTTTCAGTTCCACTACTATTTGTCCTTGTGGAGAAGGTCAACCACCTACCCGATTCTCACCGACAAAGTGTCGACTTTTGTCAAGGGTCCCAGTTGGACGCCTGGAAACCCTCGACTGGGCAACTACAGTCACGTTCCAAAGGTGGGTGCGGGACCACGTCGTGACCTGACATCATTCAAAAGGAGAATTCCGCACAGCGGGAGTCTTGGGCGACTTTTACAAGGAATGGCCACATCAAATAAAAGCTGAAAAGCCTTTGTAGACGGAGCACAATAAGTTCATTTTCACCGTCTCTGGGATTAAAACCGCATGGAGCTGCAGTGGAAATGTGCGTGTATGTGTGCGTGCGTGCGTGCGTGCGTGTCTGCAGAAAGGCTCCAGTGGAACGAGCCGGCGGTTAGCTTTGAAATAACGTTGATGGTGGCACATATTTAGTTCCCTCATGCGTGACACTTCGGAAAAAAAAAAAAGGTTCACGATTCAATTGGCCCCTTAAAGGCAACCTTGGAAGCCAAACGCCATGAAAGGTATCTCGTGGTCGGCCGTGTCGCACCAGGTGAACCACGACCTGACGCATTTGCAGGTGTGTCGAGCGGCCTGGCTTCTCTCTTGTCTGTCATTTGGTCAGTTTATTTTCATCCACTTTTTGGTTTCCAAATGACAGAAAGGGGTCAGATGACTCAGCAAGTTCCAAAAGATGGACTCATGTCTTCCAGTAATGAAAAAAGAAAAGAAAGAAAAAGTCCAGATGACCTAATGAGCTATTTTCATCCCAGTGGAACCTTTAATCGAGAAAAAAAAAGTAAATTCCGGAATGCTAGTTCTTGCAACGAACCACCCACTAATCCACCCCACAAAAACATTTAAAATTAAACATAGCTTCCACAAGATGGCGGCAAAGCACTACTTTTTCTAAATTTAGTTCGTCAATACACTTCAACATAGTTCTTTGGCACAAAGATGTGGCAAGAAATCGCCACAAGCACACAAGCAAAAAAAGAGCAAATTGGTTTTCAACGAACAATGGAGGATAGGTTAAAAAAAAAAGATTTTTTAATGAAGAAATTAAAAAAATACAAATTACAATGTGAAATACCTTTAAAAAGAAAATAAAAATAACACTGGTGGAAGAGGAGAAAATTTACATGTATGAACGGAATGCAGTACTTGGGAAGGGGGACTTTTTTGCTTTTTAAAAACAAATGTATGTTGAAGAGTTGGTACCACTTTGGGAAACCACTGTGATTGGGCTCAGTGGGCTAAACCACTGGTTCTCAACCCCGGTCCTCGAGCACCCCCCATCCAGCCTGTTTTCCATGTCTCCTTTAGCCAACACAGCTGAGGATCGTTATCAGGCTTCATGCAGAGTCTGCTGATTAGCTGATCGTTTGAAACACCTGTGTTGGCTGTTGGAGACATGGAGGACAGGCTGGATAGGGATACGAAACTTTTCAAAATATATAACAAATATAAATAGAATTATGATTGCACAAAATAACATTGGTATAAACACTTTCTTAGAATAAAAGCAAATAATGCAGGTGTGTATATACGCACACGCACACACTCTCACACTTTCAATTAAAAAAATAAATAATAGGACCAAGTGCGCTACATTCCATGCAATGTCTCCTCTCCCATGCCAGAAATAACCTTCAAAGGCAACTTGTGGCATTTCACAAAGTTTATTACAGCACTGTAGAACAATATTGCCACAACAGAGGTTCCCATAAGTGGGAAAAACAGCAGTGATGTTGACATATTGTATATTTTTCATACGGACAGATAAGTGACGGCTAAGCGTTTGCTCCATTAGAAGACGGAAAATGAACTCCGCCGTGATCTTGACGCCCTTGATGTCATTCGTATCGAGATGGAAATCAAACGAGAGTCGCCAGACTTTGACAAAAAATAATTATTTATCTTACGCTCAGTCTCTTCAAACTGATCATTGTTTTATTTTGCAAGTCATTAGGAAGCCCCAAAAAATGAAAATCCTACCCACCAGACGTGCTTTGGACATTGCCAGTGGTCCTTCAAAGACTAACATGGAGACTTTTTTCCAATTGCTTGATAAATGTTCAATGCTAGATTGCAGAGAAACGTAGTTTTTGTCATTGTGTGTGGAGAAAGATCATGGCCGCAAAGTTTGATGACTCGTCATAAAACATGACGCTAATAACACAACCATAAGAATTGTTTAAAAATTCAGCTCTAGCCATTTAGTAGAACTTTAAAATGCTAAATTTGGTAAGCATATTTGTCATCAGTAGATCCACAAAAACAACAACAAAGAAACAAGAAACCTGCTATTTTATTTTGAAGCAACCATATTTGGATCATTTTGGCCACTTTTTGTGGTCCTTCAAAAGTGAATTTGTCCTCGAGATTTCATCTGATTGCTACCAAATTTCATTCACACAGATAAGCCAAACGGACGGCGCTACATTGAAGCATTTTTGTCTTCATCTTTGTGTGTGGGTGGGGTAAGGCAGAGAAGTTTGGTAACACCGTATTCTGAGACAAAAAAATTGGTAGCTAAATTTTTTTTCAGAAAAATAAAATAAAATAAAGAAATCAGTCCTAAAGTCCGTTAGTCTTAACGTTAAAATTTAGTAGGCATTTTATCATGAGTAGACCCACAAAAAAAGTCTAAGAAGCAATCTAAGACTGCCATTTTGGTTTGGAAAAAAATATTTGAAAGGTGAATTTGTTGTAAAGATTTTGCCTGAAATTTGAAAACATACTAGTGAGATGGTGTTGCTGTTTATTTTTAGCAGGAAAAAAAAAACTCAAGAAGCCGTTGTAAAAAAAAAACACAGGAAATCTCCCATTTTAGTTTGAAGTGGCCATTTTTGGTCGACTCCAGGAGGCTAAGCTTGTCCAAGTGATTTTGCTCTAATGATTTTCACCGAGTGTTTGTGGGTAAGTGGTTTCAAGTGTCTTGACGTGTTTTCTTCTTTTCTGCTGGCAGGTGACTGGCAAGGAGAAGCCTCACGATCCCAGCTTCTCGCTGCCTTTACAAGTTTACGCGGTGACACATTTCCTGCTGGTCCTGTACACTTACCACGAGCTCTTCGAAAACCAGGCGGTACGTATTTGTCATATTAAGACACATAACAATTACTGGCAAGACTTGGCAGGAACGTCTTTATATAACGGCCAACCAATGCCGTTTTAGCCAAAATGGCCAGTCTTACATCATATGGGCGTCATCATTTTTTTGGGCCCATTAAAGAAAATAAAGTGTTATATAAAATGTTTCATGTCAAGTGGATTTGTTCTTTTCATCCATCCGTCCATTATCTGAACCGCTTATCCTCACGAGGGTCGCTTTCGGCAGAAAATCTGTACCAACAAATCCTTTCTTAACATTAAGCTTGAAACATATTCTAACAATGAAATGCATGAGCAATAGTGTATATGAAATAATATGACATCTAAGGGAAACCATAACCTACCATGTGGCTCTTGATGAAAATGAGAACGTCATCCTTAGCGCATGCGTGATAAATGGTTATATATCGATAAAGATGTTGATGGCCAGTCGTTTTTTTTTTCACAGCTAAAATCAATTTTGGATGTGATGTTTTTAAAAAGCTGACAGTGTTGACATGGCCTCAGATGATTGGTCCATGCGGGCGTCTGGCGCGTATGTCTCGAGCTCCCTAATTGAAGACTACTCGTCTGCCAACATGATTGAACTAATGACACAGTTTGTTGCGGCCGCTGGAGCCCAGTAACTTTTACTTAAAAAACAAAAAGGAAAAACGAGCAGCGTCTAACATCGTGACAGGATGACTGATCGGCCTCCCCCTTTGGAGGAACCTTTGTCTATTATTTTCCACTTGCCAAAGCCAAAAGACCCCCTTCCCTTCCTCCTCCATCAGAAAAATAAAGCATCGGGTCTCCTCGGCAGTTATCTTTGGAAGCCCCCCCCCTCCCCAGGCATAGTTTTGGTTAGCTGAGAAGGGCCGTCACGCCCAAACTCCTTCAAAACTCCCAAATAAAATTGCTCCTCGTTTTTTTTGTGCTCCTCAGTTGTGGTCCCACACACATTTACACGCACGCACACACACCTCGAGGGCCAAGAGGGCTCCCCATACTCGCCTGCAAATGAAACACCAGCTGGTGGTCCGGCAGTGAACACAAACGTCTTAATTGTAGACTGGAGCCTTTCCCAAGCAAAATAGCCTTCAGGATGCAGCAATCAGGACTTTTGCGAAGGAAAATAACAACGGCTCCCGCAATAAATCATGTCACCCTTTTGTGTTTATGCACTGTACGCGTGTGTGCCAGCTAGCTAGCTAGCTGGACGCTACAGCTAACGTTAGCTGTTTGTGTGTGAATTTTATATACTATATTACATTCATAGTCAAAACAAATAAAATGTTGTGCTAGTTGTAAATACTTTTTGCCTATGTTAATTAAATTTCCAGCTAGCTAGCTTACTGGACGCTACAGCTAACGTTAGCTGTTTGTGTGTGAATTTTATATACTATATTACATTCACAGTCAACACAAATAAAATGTTTTGCTCGTTGTAAATACTTTTTGCCTATGTTAATGAAATTTCCAGCTAGCTAGCTTACTGGACGCTACAGCTAACGTTAGCTGTTTGTGTGTGAATTTTATATACTATATTAAATTCATAGTCAACACATAAAATGTTTTGCTAGTTGTAAATACTTTTTGCCCATGTTAATGAAAAGCTGTCTAATTAGGTCTGTGTAGTTTATAGGCGTGAGCGAGTGATTGAACTGTGACCCAGTGAGTGAAATCCTTGAGTGACGGACCAACAGGTCAAGTGAGTGAATAAGTGACTGATTTACTGACAGAGGAAATACTGCCCAACAGACTGACCGGCTAACTGGCTATGTGGGTAAGTGACTGACTGACTGACTGACTGACAGACCAAGAGTTAGTGAGTGAGTGAGTGAGTGAGTGAGTGAGTGAGTGAGTGACTGGCTGGCTGACTCAGTGAGTGAGTGAGTGAGTGACTGGCTGGCTGACTCAGTGAGTGAGTGAGTGAGTGAGTGAGTGATCGCTTGGCTGATGTTAAGTGACCAAATTGCCAACAAAGTGACTTAGTGAGTGACTTGCCGACCGACAAACTGGATGACTGTGTGACTAATAACTGAGTGAGTAACCGTAAGCGACTGACTATGTGCGCGAGCAACTGAGTCACTGACCAACCATATGACTAGTGAATAAATGTGAGTGAGTGAATGGGGTGAGCGTCTGATGCAAAGACCCATCAAAATCCATTAGATGTTCTGCACGCAGCATCGCAAATGTACAGTAAAAAAGTCCGGAGAGGAAATGCTGTTAATGTCCTGCTGTGTGTCCGCCATGTGCTAGCACACTGAGGCTTGTTTGCCTTGGCACTGCCCAGTAAACAGTGGTAGAGCCTGGCGCTTTGTGGAAAACTCTCCTAAGAGACTGTGAGGCAAGCAGCCATGATGATGATTACAGCTTTACATTGGAAGTCACGCCATGTGCTGTATTTGGACCCTAGGCGCTGACCCAGTTGACCGTCCTGGGGATGACCGGTTACATCCTGCTCACGCTCACCTCTCTGGGTTTCATCATCGACGGCAGGTAACCTACACACTAACATTGAATATTTTACAGGGTTTTTTCCTGACTCAGATTTAAGTGTAGGTGGTATGCCGCAACACTTTCAAGTATTTATTTTATTATTTAATGTCATATTTTTCTTTAATCATATTTTAAGATTAAAGTACAGGAACTGTGTTTGATATGAATTGAATTGAATTTGTTCATATTAGAAAATGTTCTCAGCGGCTTGCGATTTGTCAAATTTCGTATGCAAGAAACATAACTAATATATATGTATATGTTGCGTCAAGGCCGTCGGCATCCATTTTGGAGATGCTACGCTGCATGTGTATGATGATGTTGCTGCAGTACAACCACCTGCGGCCCCCTAACTTGGCCCTGACTGTGCCCACTCAGGTAAGGCCCACTTAACTTTTTGCACTTCATACAACAGTCAGTATGTTTAGTGGTGGGAATCTTTGAATGTCTTACGATTCGATTGGATTCTGATTTTTGGGTGTGCGATTCGATTCAGAATCTATTTTCGATTAAGAATGATTTTTCATTCAAAATGATTTAATTGACAATGATTTTTGCTTTAATTTAAAGATGTTCAAGGAATCGTAATGATCTACTCCAGTCTGACTCGCTAATGCTAATTAGTGCTCTACTCCCGGCACTTTTATCACTCAAAAGAATGTCTCCACGCTGCAAAAAAAAAACTTTTATCGGAATAACTTGATCGTGACTTTTTCCTTCTACTCTCTAATGTGGCTACAACTTAACAGTGTATCAGACCGTGTGGTACAACATGAACAGCGCTCGAAATAAAGGCACACACAGACAGAGGCAAGACAGTATAAAATAATTTAAATAAAATCGATGTTGGGACATTTAAAATCGATTCTGAATCGTATTAAATGAGAATCGCGATTCTTATGAGAATCGATTTTTTATTTGGCACACCCCTAATGTTTAGCATATTACTTAGCATTTTACTAGCAATAGAAATGTAAAAATAAATAACCTGATGATAGTTGGACTGATTTACATTGTCTGAGCTAGCTAAATGTGACGGCTGCCTATAACAAATACAAAAACATTAAGACACAAAATAAAAAATCTTACACAAAAAAACTTATATTTATGTTCAATATTTTTGTCAAGTTATGTTTGTTGTTTTGGAATGCAGTGGACTGCTGTATATTCTCAAGTTTGGCAGTTCTGCCTATTTGTGTTTTCAAATATCGGGGTCAACTGTAAGTATATACTGTATACAGTATATATATTTTTTAATATTTGTCTATTTTTTTGTAAGATTTTGAGCATGATTACTTTGGCTTGTTAGATTATGCAAGTTTAACACTAATATACCCTAATAAAACTTAGTAGTAGTGAAAAAATATATATATAAACTAAAAATATGAAATATATATAAATCTAAAATTTTTATTTATTTATATTCTTGACATTTTTGTCTAATACTTTATAGAACTTTGTGATCAGGTGGTGGCCCATTGTTTGGCATTAGCGTGACAGCCGCCCCCGCGCTCATCACATGACCTTGCATGCTGCATTCTGTGCTGCTCTATGCAAGGATAAACTCCCAAAGACAACTGGGACAATGATCTTGAACAATGAAGTCACATTTTGGGGGAAATGCGTGCTGGCACGGGGATTATCCCGACACGGTCCCGCCGTGTGTTCGTGTGGTCTGTTTCGTGTGCAAAGTCCGGCGGGCAGTACTATGATCTCTCGGTCCAGATGCGTGCGCCAATTGGCCCTAAAATTGACGTGCCTTTCTGGCTGTGGACTGTACATTGCGGCTGACCTCTCATTACTGGTGCCCCCCCTCCCCACCTTCCCACTTCTGCCTTTGTCCTCGCCCTGCTCACTGAACGCGGAGCGACGCTTCTGGAAACAATTAGTGGCGTCTGCCGCTAACTAGAGCCGGCTGATGCGATTTGCACGTGAGCGCCGAGTCGCCGCTTTTATTGCGCCGGCCACATCTGTGCAGGTCAGGTGTGCGCAAACTGTAACGACAATACACTTTTTTTAGTATTACCATTCCAAAATGACAAATTTTTTTTATTTTATGATTTCAAGAGTAGCTAATATTTTCAGATGATAGCCCCCCCCCCCCCCCCCCCCCCACCCCACACATCCATCCAGTTCATTCATACAGACGCTTTCCAGCCTCCCGTCTGGCTCGCGAGGCCTTGGTGTGATTCCGTGGTCAAAACCTGCCAGCCGTTAATATTACTGAGAGCTTTAAAAATGCCACATATCACGAGCCAGGTTTTTGTGTGTGTGTGTGTGTGTGTGCGCAAGTGTACAGTCAGCAGGGGCCCCAGCACAATTAAATGTCAATTCCCCCATCGTGATTGGCCGCCGCTTCAAAACGCATCAGAACGGCGTGTCGTGTCATTAAAAGCGTGACGGCTGCTTAAGACTTAAAGGGCGCTCATGTGTCAGCCACCATTTTGAGTCTTTTGCTGAGGCTTTCAAGCACCTGCCTGCACCACCGACGAGCCTAATGGTGCATAAAAAGTGCTCACACAGGGCCGTAACTATCATTTCAAAAGCAGGAGGTGGGGGGGACAAATTGCTTAGAAGTAAAGCTGTTTTTATGAGCAAATTATTATCCTCTCACATTCGATTGCTCCTCTCTGCAGTGGCCAAATAAATAACTAACTAAACTGTCAGATTATGGTTGAGGTCAAATATATTTGATTATTTTTCTACTACAAAAAAACCTACAAAAAACGATTAAATTCAAGGAGAAAAAAGAAAGCGTTAAAACCTACCCTTCTTACATTTTTACTAAGAATCCTTACAAATGTACAGAAAAAGCAAAGTTCATAGAAAGCAAATTGATATTTTTTTTATTGCTATGTGACAATCTAAAAACAACTTGGGCAATTATGCCAGCAGGCTAATGGTTTAGCTTAGGGCCCCGTGGAGGCTTGCGCCGACTCTTAGTGTTTAGTTTTGGTCTTCGCGTGTCAGTGAAGTTTGACGAGTGGCCATAAAACAGGAAAGTAATAAGTCAAGCCATGACAGAGTTGATTGAGAGCTCATTTGTGCTTGTCTGCTCGTCTGTGGAAAGATAAATGTCCAGGTCACATCAATATTATCAAGTTCAAGTCCGACACAAATCAGCAAAAACAGCGAATGCCGCCTCTCCTTTTCCTGATAAGACAACCCGTGGCGAGAGGTCGCCGTTACCTTGCTGCCAAAAATAAAACCTCACGTGCGAAAGGTCGAGGCGGGAAAACCCTGAACGGGATTTGTTTGGAGCTGTGGAAACTCTGCACCGTGATGTCATGCCGGCGCTCCCGGGAATGGAAAGGAAGAGAGAATGGAGGGGTTTGAAAGAGGGTGTAAATATCAGGGTGGTCGGTTATGGTGGGCGTGCGCTGTGAAATATTAGCAGGTAGCGTGCAAGGGAGCGCACCCGTCAAACACTAAACACTCGGTTTATGTTGTCAAAAGCGTTTGTCAGGCCATATTTGAAAGCTGGAACACAAATTGGACCTGTGACGGCTACACACGAGGCGTTGGGCGTGCTAGCACAAAAGTACACTAGGACACGCCTCTGAAATGACTGACCAATCCCAGCTCAGTACAGACCAGCGTTTTCCGACACTTTCCCAGCGACACTCCGCTGAATTTAGGGATACATCTATACGTATTTATTTATTTATTTATTTTAAGTTCCTGGATGAAGAGTGTTCTACTGTTATCATTTGCTCCCACACTATATAGCAAAAATTTGTTTTATTTATTATTATTATTATTATTTATTTATTTATTTTACAGTAAAGTGGTGCATTGAAATAGGAGTGAACTGACTTGTATGGCAAACATGCAGACTTCTTCAAACTGGAGGTTTCAAGCTATTCAATGCCGCTCCCAGTTGAAGTTTATTGTCAAACTAAACATCAGCCAAAGAGAAATAGACGTGTATTTTATTT
Organism: Leptonotus elevatus; assembly: GCF_054856555.1. Classification (NCBI taxonomy): domain Eukaryota; kingdom Metazoa; phylum Chordata; class Actinopteri; order Syngnathiformes; family Syngnathidae; genus Leptonotus; species Leptonotus elevatus. The sequence goes on from NC_141244.1 coordinate 18,627,927, forward strand.
GAACATATAATGGGAAACTTCTAACAAATCATTTTTTGCAGCATTACAACCCTTAAGGAGCAGATATTTGAACACAAACAGTGGGGCAACACGTACTAACTAATATTTCTGCCGTGTCATGTACAGGAGACGAATGAAACGCTTGTTCGTTTGCATGACCTCGTGATGTCGTGCAAACTGTTTTAATTTTTGCATTCTGTTTAATGATGTCATTATTGTATGTTTATATCATGTACAATATTATAGTTCAATTTTCCACCACTAATCATATTTTTGGTGGTCTAATGTTTTGGTATGATTTTCTGATTATTATTTTTTTTATAAATACATTTCCATGTTTCTTATTAATTTTTTGGGGTCTAGTAAAAAAAATATTTGCACAAAAAATTAACAAGCTTAAATATTTACTGCTTGGGCTGTCAATGCCAGGTTACCAAATTTCTGACTTATGCTACTCCCATCAGTAGATTCATCCCCATTTCTTCAAGCAAATATTGTGATGAGGGTTCATACTTTTTCTCCACTTTTATTTCCCCCACTTGAATAATGGAGAGCAAACAGCACAGCATTGTAGCCCCGAGGCAGCACACCTAAGGACCTAATGACAAGCGTTATCAAATGTGACGTTTTTAAATCGGCTCTTAAATATTAAGAGGGTGTCTGCTCCCACGGGAAGATTTTGTCTAATCTAATCCCAAGTCATTCAAAAATAATAACAGAGGACGTTCATAGTGTTCCGCTATAAAAATAAGTCATATTTTACAGTAAAATGGTCCAGAGTGGTGTATCATTTCTAAGCATAAAGACTTCCATCGCTCTCTGGTTTGCTTTATTAAAATCCAACAGGCTCGTTGTCTTGGCTAACAATCACATGTGGTGTTGTAAAAAAAAAATCATTCTTAAGTGTCCCGCCTGGAAAAGTTTCCCTGCTGCCAGTTTGGTCGAGTTTGTCCATTTTATGGCGTTGTAGAGCGTTCCCCTCGGCCCGAGTCGTCCTTGAGTCGTTTTGGGCACCAAATGGGTTCCCGATGACGTTTCCAAGTTAAACGCCACCGAAGCGTGAGATTGCGGAAAAAGGAGGTCGGTATGAGGAAGACTGGAAGGAGCGTCGGAAAAGCGGTCGCGTGCAAATACTTTTAAAGGAGAAGAGAAGCATGTTATTTCATTGGGCCACTGACATTTGAACCACAGTAATCACAGAAACCATGTGCTCTGTTATTGATCACTTTGTTACGGTCAAAAAACACCCTAGGAGGAAGGAAAGGAGTGTGTCGGACTCAATGGGCGCGTTTTGAAAATTCAGCCCCTGAAGTCGGTTTCATCAAGCAACATGAAATTTGGGGCAGATTTCTACAAAAAAAAGTCTCAAGAAGTCATGCTTGAAAAGACACAAGAAGAAGAATATTGTTTTGATGCAGCCATTTTGGCCATTTCCACGTGTCCATTAATTAGACTTTTCCCGATTTTATAATTAATTGGAACCATGCATAAGACACAAATAGGTGACAAAATTAATTAGCAAAAATAACATGATGGTAAAATTTAAGAATGACTTAGCTACATGAATTTTGGAAGATCAATTTTTTTTTTAATTTTGGCAATTTCCAGGGGCCCTTCAAATATGCCATTTGCCTATATCCAAAAAATCAAAGTTCACTACTGTTGGTTCTTTTTTTTTAAATATATATATATAGCCCATAATCCCTTTACTGCTGTCTTCTTCTTTCTCAGCCTCGTATTTTCCAGCAAAGTCCACAGCGGGAGCGTACAAGCAGGGGCGTCATAACTCTTATAAATATCAGTGGGCGGATGGAAGGAGTCGAGGGGGCCATTAACCTCTTTGCCACCCCCCTGGAGACTCATTTGTCTTTGCTGAGGAATCCCCTTGAACTCAGTCGCAAAGGGCAACCACGTTGACTCTCTTTAAGCTGCGGCAATACAAACAAGGGCTTCATTTTCACCAATTTATGACTGATATGAATAAGCAATTCAAATTTGACCAACGATATATATATATATATATATATATATATATATATATATATATATATATATATATATATATATATACATATATATATTAATAGGGTTTGAACGATTACTCGAGTAACTAATAATCCCATTCCAATAAAAAAAAAAAGTTGATGTCTAATGATCAATTTCCCACCCGCAATGATTGCAATGCAGACTAAAGCAACACACATTCAAAGTCACAGATACTACAGTGAAGAACGGGAGGCTGGCGGCCCCATATAGACAAAAATAATACCCGCTATGTGCATATTCTGTATTGGTCATTTAACATGAAAACAAAAATGTTTCACGTACTGGCCAGGTTACATTCCCACGTCGACTTGAAACCCCTCCATCTCGCATCGATACCTTTCACGCGGCACCGCAAGTCGGGAGAAACTGGGCTCAGATGTCCGGTGTGAGAGAGGCTTTTGTTTGAGTTGGTTTTCTTCGTCTTTGAAATGGACGTGTCAAAGAAAATGTTTGTAATGCAAATGTTTCTCCCGGGATGCTTTGTAAAAAAAATAAAAAATACATCGAATTTCACTGGCGACCGCCTCATTTTAAGAAGTTGTAAAAAATGTTTTGAATGATAATTCTCCTCAGGGGAGCAACCCTATAATACAACATGTTGTACCACCTCACTGCTTTTTTCCCCTCCATTTTACTTTCATCCCTTCCTCGCTGGAGTCGTTCCCGCCGCCCTGCCTCACAGATTTCTGCACTGTGGCGCAAAAACAATTGGGAAACAAGGATCTTATCAAACATATTCAACTTTTGAAACCCTAAAACACAATAAGTATTCCCATCCTAAGTACTATGAGTAATAATATAAGTATAAAGTAATGCTTAGTTTGAAAACAATAAACCGCAACACAATTGGAACGCTATACATTTTATTTGATGTTGTTTTCTTGTGAAAATCAGTGACAATCGAGCAGTTTTATTGCCTTGTATCGAGCGGAAGTGGGGTGAAAATGTCAGCCCTGTGCAGCTGCATGGCTGCCAAATGAAAAATCGTCTGAACGTCAACGTTCCGGCGTGCTGATATATAAGCCGCCATGGGAACTTTACAGCGCAATGGAAAATAATTCACAACTTTTTGGCTGAAGACAGCGTGCTGCTCTGTCCTCACATCACAGTTTAGGATACCCCAAAAGTGTGCTGACGGGTTTTGACCAGTGTGAAAAATGGCCACTTATCACAAAATCTCACTTATTATTATTTATTTTTTCATAAACCGCTTTTCATGATCAAATTAAAGACTTTCGCAAGCATTCCAGTGAACGTTTTTGAACTTATGAATAACAGAAATACTGTTTTATGTAACTCTCCTTTTGTGTTTGTTCTTGGTAATTGAATATTTTTTCTTTCCAATTTGTGGGTTGTGAATTTAATTTTTTCTATGAACCCGTTTTCAAACTGCAACATTCACAAACCAAGGTAATGTTTCCCTTTCAAATAACTGGAAATACAATTAATTTGTTCCAGCCCTTGTTTTCGTCGTGTATTAACTCATTCACTCCCAGCCATTTTCACTGAAGCAACCCCCTTTGCTCCCGACTGTTAGACTGGATTTTGACTGATTTTGCAAGGCTCACATAATATTGTGTTCTATTGCTATAAAAAAAAACATGGAACCTATCAAAAGAAAGATTAGAGTCTCTTCTTTCATCAGAAAAAAACATAGATTTGTATTTGTTTCCATTTTGCAACAATTAGCATTAGAATATAGCTAAGTTTCATCATTATTCACAAACCTGTTTAAAACACTGCGGAAAAGAGCTTGTTGCAACATGGCCCTGGTTGATCTCTTATACTATGCTGTCACCTGCTGGCCGTTTTTGTAATAACTACCATTGCTTTAAGCGACTTCTTCAGGTCAGAGGCTGCATCAAAGCCTTCTGTATGCTATAGCATAAAAAAAAGCATTAAAAAACGGATAAATACATTTTGGGGACCATGACCATATTTAAAATAGAACCTTTTTATACGTTTTTGGGAGCAAATGAGTTAAAAATAAAATTGCTTACTCTACTACTCCCATTCGGGGACAGTAATGTTTATGTTAACCGTGTTTACTGCTGGTCATAAATGACCACCATTATTGGATGTGGCGGCCATTTTAGGCACACAAAAAAAAGATGCCTTTAAGTGCTGTCACCAATGAATCTTTAGTATCAATTATCCTATTGATTATTCCATTGAAAACTCAGAAACACGAAAGTGGCCAAACAACTCTTCATAAACCGAAAATAATGTGCAACCAGGGTTCATTTTTCTTTTAACCAAAAATATTGTCCATAAACTGTAAACTAGGATTACGCACACGCACATGCGCACACACACACCTACAACTTCCTGTCTAATCTTAGGAGAGCTCGGCGTTCAGGAATTATACACTGGGTAGCTTTACATCCCACCAGAGAGTAGAGCGCAGCCATGAGAACTATTGCTGTCATACACACACACGCACGCACACACACACACACACACACACGCACGCACACACACACACACACACACACACACACACACACACACACACACACACACACACACACACACACACACACACACACACACACACACACACACACACACACACACACACAGGTTTGTTCTACTAACTTTGTGGGGCCATCTCATTGACATAATGCATTTCCTAGCCCCTCCCCCTAACCCCAACCATCAAAAATGATTGCCTACCCCTATTCCTTACCCTAACCTCAACCATAACCCAATTCAAACCTAAACTCTAAAACCAAGTCTTGACCCTCAAAAAGAAGTCTAAACTTGTGGGGCCCCAGCAAAATGGCCCCACATGGACGGGTGGGCGTCCCAACTCTGTGAAATCCCAAAATGTTGGCCCCACTATGTAACAAAAACAAGACCAAAGACACACATACTTGTACTTATATAATTGTGAGGACATCCATAGACAATGCATTTCCTAGCCCCTCCCCCTAACCCCAACCATCAAAAATTATTGCCTACCCCCCATTCCTTACCCTAACCTCAACCATAACCCAATTCAAACCTAAACTCTAAAACCAAAAAGTCTTGAGTTGTGAGGATCGGCCAAAATGTCTTCACAACACAAAAATGTCCTCAATCTGTTGGTTAAAGACGTATTTTGGTCCTCACAATGTAGTATGTAAAAGTACACACACACATACACACACACACACACACACACACACACACACACATGGAACACACGTGAAACAGCAGTTGATGTATGGTGAAAGTGCAACTAAACACAAGGCAGGAACTTTTAGAAGCACTGCTGTGTTTTTTGGGCCACTGGAATTCTAGAAAGTCCTGGAAAGAATCTGCCATATCACCATACCTGGACTAACTTATATGCACGTCATAGGCTACATGTGCGGCGTGATGTATAAATGGGGTGCGGTTGTACACAGTTCCCAGTTGTGAGCATGTGTTGTGGTTGTGATGACATGTTGCGTAGTGGCGCTCACATGTGTCGTCCATGTGTGTTGTGTCAGAGCTTGACGTGACATCTTGTTGACATGATGTTAGTGATGATGAATGAACAGTTGAGGATGAGGAGCAGGCTGCTCGTGTTGTTTTTATCCATGTATATGTATCTCTAATATAGAGGGTAGCGCACGTTTTTATTGCCCAATCAGGTTTCAGCTTCTATGTGTTGCCATGTCAAGCTAATCTGCCCTTTGGAGTAAAGAGTGTTGACCCATGTAAGTTCAACTGTATTTGCGATGGCACTGTTTCTTTAACCAATCAGGTTTGTCCTCGGCTGGCCCTTGACGACATCAGCATTTTCCGCTCATTTGTATTATTTTTTTTGCAAAAATTGTGGCAAAGAGTGACAGAAATATCGTAAAGATGTCGTTGGGCATTATGAATTGTCACATTTTTGAGATAGGGTTAAGGTTTCAAATTAGGGTTTGAAGTTATGTTTTCAAGACAGGGTTCGCCAATTGGGTTGTTAATTTAGTTTTAAGTCAGAGTTAGGGTTCGAAGACAGGATTAGAGTTTCAACTTCAGGCTCGGGCCTCAAATTTAGTTTTCAAGAGCTAGGTTTCAAACAAAGGTTACGGTTTCAATTTAGGGTTTGAAGACTTGGGGCTTCAGATTTGATAACAGGGTTAGATTATCAAGCAAAAATTTGGGTTTCAAATGAGGGTTTTGAGCCTCAGGATTTCACATTAGGGTTTCAAGCCCAGCTTAGGGCTTTGGGTTTGAAGTCTGCGTTTTGGTCTGAAATTTGAATTTCAAGCCTGTTTTTTTTTTTTTTTAAAAAAGGTCAGGGTTTCAAATTTGGGTTTCAAGCCTGCCTTAGGATTTAATTAAAAGTTAGGGTTGATAACAGGGTTAGTTTATCAAGTAAAGATTAGGGTTTCAAATAACGATTTCGAGCCTGAGTTAGGATTTTACATTAGGGTTTCAAGGCCAGTTTAGGGCTTCAAATTGGGGTTTGAAATCTGGGTTAGGGCCTGAAATTTAGGTTTCAGGCCTATATGTTTCTTTCAATAGTGGGCTTGACTACAAGGTTGGAATTTAAAACCAGGGTAAGGACATTTGGAGGAGTTTGCTGAATTGTTGAAATATTGAAGTAACAATAATTGGAGGAACACAGTTGAAGATGTAATAATAGTACTGATGCAATACTGTCAAATGACTGTAACAGTTGTGTGTTGACCTTTGTCTCCCTCTGTCTGCTGTACTGTGTAATACTGCAACACTCCAGTAACACTTGTCTGTGTGTTTGTTGTACAGGCCTTGGTGTCCCTCAGTGTGCTGTACTGGGCTCTGCAGAGTTTCTCGCAGCTGCTCTCCATCAAGAAAAAGTCCCACTGAGACCCAGGAACTGCAGACCGAGGCGTCTCTGACTCACTCTACACGCTGGTGGACTTTGTAATCTTTTTGCTTTTTAGCCTTTTAAACTACACCCCAACAACTTTTTGCACTGTGAATTTGAAGCAGTATTTATCCTATTTTATTTTCATGATACATGGATGTGAACAAATGGAGTCGAGATCAAAGTGGTGGGTTGTGGGAGTTGTAGTAGCCAAATGTTACACAGCAGATGGCGCTGCTTCCTTCCCCGTGCTATGCATGCATGCTATCAAATAAGATGAGAGTATTATGAAGATATAATAATAATATATCAGAGAAATAAAGTCATACAAGACTTTTATTTGCTTGCCATTTCTTTACGTGACTATACATCACAAAACCTCGTGTATTATGTAGGGTTGCAAGGAAGGTTTCGAGAAAGGGTTAAATTGGGGTTTGAAAGGTAGGGTTTCAAGGCTGGGTTAGGGTTTGAAAGTAGGGTTTCAAAACTGATTAAAGTGAAAATAATAATCAAATAAGGGTTTAACGCTTTGGCTGGCGTGTTATCCATAATTAGGCCTTTAAAGTAGGGTTTCAAGAAAGAGTTAGGGTTTCAAAGTAGGGGTTTCAAAAAGTTGGGGCTTGATGGTAGGGTTTGAAAATGGGGTTAAAAATCATAAATAAGGGTTTAACGCCTTGGTTATAGGGTGTCTATCCCTAATTGGACTTTTAAAGTAGGGTTTCAAAATAGGGTTTTAAGGCTGGTTTGGCATTTGTAAGGAGCAGCTACCCGGCATCCATTGCATTTGAATGCAGTGTTAAAACAGAAGCGACACGCAGCTGCGATTATCCGTCAGAATATTATCACATTCGTTATGCAAAAATAGCAGCACAGATGGCACAAGCGGTCTGTATGTTAATGAACACGTGTGTACTGTATGTACAGTACTTTCATGACAGCTCCCTTCATAACAGGCATATTATATTCTTTATCTTCAACGAAGAATGGCTAATATTACTGCATCTTAAGACACTTAGTCGTGAAACTTCTTTGTGCCATGGCTGTATTATACTGCCCACCAGTGGCGAAGTCGTGCATCGTGTTGTTTTCCGTCAAATTCTCAACAAAATGTGAAAAAGTGAAGAAGCGCTGTGAATACTTCCCGGATGTTATTCACAGTGCTTTTTGCTTTCTTTGTGTTTGATATATTTGCAAAATAAACATGAAGTGCCGTGAATGCTTTCCAGATGCGTCCTGACATTTAAACGACTAATCGTTTCATCGATCGATTGTAACGCAATTTTTCTCTTTAATGATCACAAGTAATAAAATGAGAGCAGAGCAGACATATTGATGGTGCTGGGTCAGAGGAGCGTCGTAAAATGGGAAGCCCGAGGCCTGCCGCCTAACCTTCGACGAAATGTCGCCACGATCAATAACGTCCGTCGGTGCTCATTAGATCCGGACGGGGGGGGGGGGGGGGGGGGGGGAAGAAAGAAAAGAACAGAAAACAAAAGTAAAGCTTAAGCTGACACTTTTTTGTGAATGTTGTCTCTGTTGTTTGTATTGGACAAATGCTTTGTTTGATTTTCATTCAACTTTTTAAATAGAATACAACATGAATGTGGTTTTATTTTTTACTTTCCAGTGCATATTATTTTTAGAAGCACTTAAAAATATAAAGTAAATTCTAAATAAAATGTTTTTTTTTAATAACCTTTTACTTTTTTTTTTTTTTAATTATTATTATTATTATTATTTTTTTTACTTTTTAATTATTTCAAAACATTTGTATTTATTTTTTTCTTTGTTTTTATTTTTGGTTGTTTTTACTTTTGCCATACTGTACCCTACATTGTTTGGAATTATTTTATTTTTGACTTAGTTTTCATTTTAATATAGTTTATAGTAGTAGTAGTATAGTAGTTGATAGTTAATAATATTATTTACCCTTTTAAAAATATTTTAAATATATTTTGCATTTGATGTACCGTACTTTCTTTCTTTGTATTTTTCGGCATTATTTAGTTGTATTTGGTTTGTTTTAATATATTTTAGAATTGCTATTTTTGTAATTAATTAATCCATTTTTATTGTAACATTTAAATGTTGTGTTATTTTTTGTTTACGTTGCTGTTTTAAGAACTTTCTTTTACTTTTAATTCATTGTGATTAGATTGCTCGGACAATTCTTTTATTTTTACTCATTTAATTTACACCGCATAGACAATTTCGCTTTTTATTTGATTGTGCCAACCAACGTTTGTGAATATGCACTCATGTCACTAGGCAGAATTTTTTAATGAAGTATCCTGTTGAGGATGTTGACCACGCACGTTGACAATTAGCAGTTGGCACAAACCTTGGGGATGCATCACGATTCCTGCTCCTCATTGGGAGGAGGCCAATCCGGCGCAGCTTCCGTCCCCTCGGGAAGCAAAACCTTGCCTCGGGTCATCCCCGTAGACTTCTGGAGCTTATATAACGAGGCCCATTCAGGCAGCCTCTCGCTGCTATTTTTAGCCTCACAAGTGGAGTACGAGTGAAGTGATAGAATTATGTATCCAGGGGTTGAATGGAGATTCAATTACTCTTCTGGCCTCACAAGATAAACACTGTTCACTTTTTGGCCTCCGAAGCTCGTCTGCTTGGAGACAAAGCCTGGAAGCGGCGATGTGAATCGACTGCAGAAGGTTGATGTGCACTTAAAGGTTGCCATGGTGACCACTAGCTTTCCAGCGAATGGGATGAGGGTGCACTTAATGAGCCGTTCCCATTTGACTGTCTAGCGCTGTGGTCTTCTCGACCCAGGGCCGGAGACAGAAATCTTTCAGTGGGGTGGCCAGGGTGACTCCACGACTCCCTTGTTTTTTAGTTTTTTTTTGTCCAATCAGATTAGTATCTGTGTTGCCGAGTCAAATTGACATTTTTTTTGCTAAATATCTCCATCGCGGGGATTACGTTCCAGACCGCCCGCAATAACTGAAATCCAAGATACACAAATCATTTATTACTGGCATATATTTATAGCATTTATGGCTTCTTTAAACACAAATAATACAAACACATTTTGACTTTAAGAAAGCAAGAGCAATGGATAACACATATTGTACAGTAAAAGTGTACCGACCTCTCTGTTTACAACTGTAAAAAGCAGTTTTAAAAAGATGTATTTTTTAATAAAAAATTTAAAATTGTTAATTGTAATTGTGCCAGGCAGATGACTTCCAGGTTATATTTGGTATTTTTTCAGCTTTTTCTTCTTTCAAATTTAGACTCGGAGCAAGTTGTATGCCACCATCCAGTGGCCAAGAATAAAATTACATCGATAATAGACGAGATCAGAACAACGTACGATTTTTAATTGTACAATAAAAAATTCACAAAATAGTGAGGCTGCGAACGATGACACTGCAGTCATTTACTGGATGCTATGGTACATTTCTACTTGAAATCATATATGAATATGGAATGCTGTATGTGGGCTTCCATAAATCCTTCCTATCGCTTTCACTTGTCCTTGTCCACTTTCTGCGCTCAGCCCCCTGGGGGAGGTTTCCCCACCGGTTGGCGCACTTAGTGGCTGTCGCACTGAATGCTAACTGATGCTACGTTCATGCTGACAGGAGAGAGGGGGGCGGGAAAAGTGATGATTCCGCTCTCTCTCACTGCCCGTTTTTCGCTCTCTCTCGCGCGTCCCCCGACTGGAGGAAAACAAACAGCAACCCCCACCCTGGCATGAAGAGTGGGCTGCAGCTGCACCGCAGCCTCTTACTCGACATCTAATTCAGAAATACACAGCATTCCGCATTCAATGGAGCACTCAATTGATCAACCACTGGATTGACACCCCCTCTTCTTCACACTCGCCATGTAATTCAGAAAGACAAGTCTTGCTTCAGCACACACTGGATCATTCACTGGAGCGCTACCCTTCCTTCCCATTTTCACATGCGACATTTAAATCTGAAATATACACGCTTGTCCGACAAGCCACAGGATTGTTTATAGGATCGACCACTAGATCCTTCACTGGATTTCCGCTCCCTCATCCTCATCCTCACACTCTTGCCTAAGCACCCACAGGATATTTACAGGATCCGTCGCTGGATCCGTCGCTGGATCCGTCGCTGGATCCGTCACTGGATCCGTCACTGGATCTCCAAGCTCTCTTCTTCACACGTGACAGCTAATTGTGCTTTCTTGCATCGGCCACCCGCTTAATCTTGCCGGATCATCTTGTACATGATCAAGATCCGAAGCTCCTGCGTCCACATTCACTGGATCATCCACTGAATCGCTGCCGCATCCATTGGACAATCCACTCGATCCTTAAGTGGATCACCTCGGAACATCAACCACTTGAAGATCCACTGAATCGGTCACGAAACTCCACTGGATCACCACCGCTGTCTCTTCTCTCTTCTCCATCTAATGACAATCGAAACACTCCTCAGCCTCAGCAGCATCCACTGGATCATCTGCTGGATCTTCCGCTGGATCTCCCACTGGGTTGTCCACTAGAGCTATCACTCCTAAACACCCATGAGACCATCCACTGGATCACCTTCGTGGATGCTCCATAGGATTCTCGACTGGATCACTGCTACTTCTTCTTCACGCTTGACTTCTAATTATACAGACATCAATTTCAGCATCCATTGGATCCTCTACTAAACGATAGCTACTTCATCTTCATCATACACACTCTTGTCTCAACATTCACTGGATCCCAACAGGATCAACCACTGGATCATCCACTGGATCAGAGCTGCCTTTTCTTCTCCACGCTTGACATCTAATCACAAACTAGATCCTCTAGTCCCAGTACCCCTGAATCCTCCGCTGGATCACTGATTGAATCACTACTGCCTCTTCGAATAATGAAAAAAGAACCTCTGGAGCCCTACCTGGTCTTATCACTACTTGATGGTTTCTTGAAAATTACATCAGTCTCAGAATTCACCGGATCCCTTCCTGTTTTCTCCACTGGATCCTCTACTGGATCATTATCTGGTCCTATCCCCACTTAATGTATTCCTAATAATACACATGTGCTGCCCCCTTTGCTAGTAGCCTACTGTCGCAGGATCCACTAGATCCCCTCCTGTGTTCTCCACTGGCCCAACCACCGAATCCTCTACTGGATCACGACCTGATTTTAACCCCACTTCATGTCTCTTTAAGATACATGTCAGTCTCAGCATCCACTGGATCCCTTACCGTATTTTAGACCGGATCACCCGTTGGATCTACTAGATCACAACCACCTCTCTTCTAAAATCCCCAGCATTCACTGGATCACTGCCACCTCATCTCATCGAAAAGATACAGACTCCTCGGCACCCACCGGATCCCCGACTGGATCAGCAACGCCTCTTCTTCTCCGCACTCAACATCTAATTACGATACAAATACCCTTGCCTCAGCACCCACTGGATCCCCCAGTGGATCACCGCTGCCTCCTCTTCCCCACACTCTAAATGACGAGCGCGTTCACTCGTCTTCTCCCTTCGTCCGCTAACGGGATATTCCATTAGAGCGAGCAGCGGATCGTCTGCAGGTGGGCTCATCTGGGAACGTGTTCTGCTCCCTGGACTCTGCAGCAGGTGAGTGGCGGCATGTTGACCTTATCTCGTCGTCTTATTGATGCATGTGTGTCGCAGTGTGTGTGTGTGTGTGTGTGTGTGAAGGCACTCTCCATCTCCTGCACACGGAAGCATGAGCACACACGTGAGGATGCTGTTTATGAACCATGCCTCGGAAATGACAAGATAAGCCATTTTTGGATGTCTGGAACACGCAGTAAGCTTTGCTTGTGTCTCGTGTGTGTGTGTGTGTGTGACAACATTTGATATGTCAATAATTGATGCCGTCGCATGCATGCGTGGCGACCACTCGCAATCATTTAGGCTTGACTGCACACTCACAGTCGAGACACTAACGTAACGATGTGCAGACTCAGTGGGTTAGTTGTATGTCCCTGATGGATTGCGCATCGTTTGGCCTCACAACAGCTGCAACAAGCGAGTAATGCGGCCAGTGTGAATAGTGGAGTCCGGGGGGGGGGGGGGGGGGGGGGGGGTCTGCTCGTGCTGTCATCATAGCAACAGCTCAGTCTGATGATGCCAGCGGACACAGCCCAGAATGCACAAAAAAACACACTCTTCTTCTCGCACTTGTTGCGTCAGGACAGGATGCTGCACCCTCGGACACCTCGCCCTAAGATACACTTTACGCCTTAATTCAATTGAGTTGTATTTATACAACACCACTTTACATATGAAACAAGTTTAGAACGATAATTCTAACCAGAGGTGGGCGCCTCGAAGAATTGTTAGCGTCTGTCATTCAGTCGGGACAACCTTCCGTCACCGTCAATCCGTCACTATTTCAAGCCGAACCGTCAATCCTTTCATTCGTCGATTCCTCAGCAAAATTAGCACCCGTCAATGTTTCCGTCAATCCGTCACCATAATGGGACGTCTGTCATTGACGTATTGCCAGATTTATTGACGGATTCAAGATCACATTGGCGGACGAAAACCCACTTCCGTCAATGCTAAATTCATCCATTTTTCGAAGTCGTCAATCGTCAACAAAATGGCCATGCGTCATTGACGGCTTGACGGACCTTCCATCAATCCGTCATTGACAGAACGCCCACCTCTGCTTCTAACACATTAAGAGACCAACGCATGTACAGTGGTCTACAGTGAACTCTGTTTATTGCAGCGATTCGAGACATGCCCGAAAACTCACCATTGTTTGCTAGTATTGAACATTGATGGATTTTGGGTGTACCAAATGCCACCCCTAAAAACTCGGTCAGCAGCGTCTCATGGAAACTGACAAATATTAGTCCCCAATATCAGTTGCCCTGATCCACATGAAATCAGGGGCACATATCGATCAAATCAAAACACATGAAAAAGTCTGAAGGTACTATGTGCTAAATTGAACAGGAAGTCAGCCATTTTGACCAAAACCAAAATGACAACACGAAATTCGGCCCTGTAATGCGGCTCAAGTAGCGTGTCCAAGTCTAATTTGAATGTGACATATTTTCATGTCAATATTCTTCTACTCCTCTAACCTTCTTTTTCTTGTCTAAACAGCCCACGCTGAGACTGCTCCTTCGTTTGGATTAAGTGTGGCAAAAATGCTGCTCGGTGAGGCCTGAGTACCATGACGAGCGGCCAAGACGCTTGGGTCACGCTGACCCCCGCAGAATTCGCCCTCTTGCAAGAATACACACAATGTGAGTATCCATCTCGTCATCTATCCGACTATCCGTCATTCTTTGGGTATTGTATTTATTGCCTTTGCAGATTAACAGTCAACTCGCGTGTAAGATCTTCAGGCGTTTAATTGGCTATGCACAGAGGGGTTAGCGCCACCTTTGTTATTTGAACACAGAGTTCCATTTCACCATTTGCTGACATCACACTTAATGATCGTTTGAAGCTTTCATATGTATATATTCTTTCTAGAAAAGTCTTTTGTTTTTGCAGTTCGCCGCTTCGAACCGCAACAAATGCAGCACAATTCAACTGAACGGCGCTCCTGTCATGTATTCTCTTTTCCAATTTCCTCCTGTAATGACGTGCACTGCGATGCTGATGATTTTGGCACCGAGATGGAGACGCTGGAGCGTTTAATGTGAGCGCCGCCAGTGATCCATCATGCCGCTTTCACCGCGCCGTGCCCGCGGTTTACGTCCCTCTCCAAAATGTTGACGCGCAGCGAGACGTAGTGTGGAAAATATGAAGGCGCTGCCTGGCAGGGAGCCTCGTGCTGCCCACGTGTCCTTCCAAACAAACTTTGCTAGTAGCCTACTGTCAAAGCTGTTGAAGGGGGCAGTGTTCCAAGCGATAAAACTTCGTAGGTAGTAGAGCTTGGATTTGCACATTTGCCTATTCGTATTGATATTAGCCACCGAATCAACTCGAATGGGTTTTGCTGAAAAGAACATGTGTAGCACTTTTTCATGACTTATGTTTACTGAGCCATATTCACTTATCTCATTCAAGTGTAGCAGAGTGTAGCCTACACTAGCGCGTCAACACATGGAAAGGTTAACCTTTTTAGTTGAAAATGACTTACTGTAACCTTGAGGATCCCACGCCGTAGCCTGCTCATTGGCAGAGCAAAGGATGTTTTCGCTTTTCTTTGGTTCCATTTTAAACCCATTTTTGTTGCTACGAGCCTCGTTCTAGTTAGCGCTAAGATAGTTAATCTCTCAGGTTATCCTTGCTGGCGCTAAGCTAGTTTGTCTCGCAGGTCCGGTGTCCAAGTTTGCAAATTCCCTTTTGTTTATTGCTGGTGTAACGTGCGGTGGCTAATCAGCCATGGACGGCGCAGCTTGATAGCAAAAACTGGAGAGCAACAAAGGAACTGGAAGTCCACAGGCTTACTTTATTAATATGAAATACAAAAACAGTAGGCTTCTCGGCGCTACCACTCGTCGCAATGCGCGTACACGTCCATGGCATTAAATATATTGATGGCCAAAATGAAAAAGTGCTGCATAGTCACAACAAAAACCCGGTGCCACACTACAAATTGTTACACTAGCACGACGTTAGCTGGACAATTGCGAGACGTTAGCCGACCAAATATTTCTGTTAATGCCGGCTAAATACTCCCATAACTACTTTGGTTGTTTGCTTGAATGAACTACGTACGTAGCTTTCAGGCATGTGCACTCCCCACGTAGATATGTTACTCTGGATTTCACAATAAACGGACACTCTTATGTCGAATACTAACATTTTTCAACTCGGTGGCTAGCCACGTTATCCCCCCCCCCCCCCCCCCAAAAAAATGCTAAATATCGGCGCCGTTAACTAAATCCTCAAAATAAAACACCTTCAAACCAAATTGGCGAACTACCTGTGCCTTTCAGAGCATAGGTTCAGAACATTTTATTTATATGCGTGCTGAATTTTGTGCCGGATGCTAAAATGCTAATACGTGTGTGTCTGTGTGGCAATATGAACATGCGGGCTGCATTTAGTAATAATCCGACATACTTGTTGTGGAGCGGTAATATCGGATTTTGATTTTGGGGGGGAGGGGTTTTGTCCAGCATGCTAAACAATGTCATCAAATCAACAAGTTTCTGAATGTATTAAAATCACGCAAAAAGCAGATATAGTTTAAGACCGAACACAAATGTGAGTGGGCACAGAGAACAGATTTGTACCATTTGTGTTTCAGCAACTGCAGTAGGTTGTGGAATATTCTATGCTTGTCAAGTGTGCACATTCATAACGCACAATAATGCCTCCCAAAGTGCTGCTTTACTGCAACAAAATCGTTTTAATAAGATCTGTAGAATGCGACAAACACACGCACACACGCACACACTCCATTATGGTTATGGATTGTGTTGCCATGGCATTCAGGAATGATGACAAGTGCTCCCGCGTATTGCAATGAACATCTTACATGGGATGTTGAATTGAAGCTAGACACACACGAGCACGCAAGCACGCACACCGATTCAGTTTTGTGCGTCTTTGATCTGTCGTCAGACTCGAGCAAGAAGCTGAAAGATGTGCTGCAGGAGTTCCACGGCGATGGTGTGCTGGCCAAATACAATCCTGAAGAGGTTTGTGCAATTCGTCACCTATCATCCCAACACAGTATTGCAGGGTATTATTTTTAACTCATTCACTGCCATTGACGGCCATAGACGTCAAAAATTCATTTGAACTAGTTCTATTCGTTTTTTCCACTTTTGTTAACAAGAGTACGAAAACCTAGATTTTTTTAATTGTACATTTAGAATAGATACAAAATTTGTGATTAATCGATTAATTACAATTGAAAAATGTAATCGTCTGACGCCCCTAATTTTTAATAATCTTTTCTTTTCTTTTTATTAGGGGGCATCAGGCGATTAACATTTTTAATTGTAATTAATCACATGACTTCACCAGTTAACTCAAGATTAATCACAAATTTTACATCTGTTTTAAATGTACAATACATTTTTTTCTAGGTTTTCATACTCTTGTTGGAAAAAAGGAAAAAAATGTGAAACTAACAGAAATAGTTCAAATTAATTTTTGACGTCTATAGCCGTCAATGGCAGTGAATGAGTTAACATAGTTTATTAGTTTTATAGATAACACATAATTATTTAATAATAAATACAAATGAATTCAAAATAATTAAAGACAATTCGATCACGCTTAATGATTCTTTGAAACACTTTTCCAAGACATTGTTGCACTTTTGAGGCATTGACTACTTTGTAGATACAGTTACTGTATGTGCCAATCCTCTGTATGTTCTCTCTTTTTGACAGAAACAGGAAATCCTCAGCCAGGTGAGTGTTACTTCCTCCTTTTTCCCGCGGACAACTCCTTCATTGATATAGAACACTGCAAGCTGCAAAAATGTGAATTGATCACATTTCAAAGAGCATATTTCATCCTCTGCGTTATGTGTGCTCAACCAGGAGATTGACTTTGAGGGCTTCAAGGTGTTTATGCAGACCTTCCTGGAAAGCGAGCTGCCGCAGGAGTTCTGCCAGCATCTCTTTATGTCCTTTAGCAACAAGGACCATGCCAGCCCGTCTTCGTCCTCCGACAAGCCCAAAGTCTCTGGTAGGAGTTTACACTAACGTACCATCGCTTGCGTTCAATTTATAGCTATGCTAAATACTCCACTAAGTGATTTTCCGTAACGGTTTCACTTGAAAAGTGTTTGTTTCATTTGTTTGACTGCTGGAAAGAAGGTTAAGTAAGTTTAAGCTTGTCGTTGACTCCAGAGCCTGCATTTTGCTGCAATACTTGCTTTTTACACTAGGTGGCAACGCAAGAGAAGAAAAGAGAAGTTTGTTGTCTTCTCTTACTTCCTTGTTTATTGGCCACCCTAAAATCCTGAAAAGTCCTTTACAGTTTGCTTAGTTAAATTGCTGTTTTTTTAACTACTGTCTAAATAAAAATAAATATATAGTAGCTTCGTATATCTTTACCTCCGCTTGTTTATTGATTTAGTGTTTTAAATAAATAAAATATATCAAAGTGACCATTTCCTACTTCTATTATTTTTCTGTACGTGGCTGTCGGAAGAAAACGTTTAGACACCCCTTGTTTAATTAAAGAAGCTAATGAGTTATTTTATTATTTTTTTGTGTAAGAAACTGTCTGAAATTGTCCAACAAATTTAAATCGGTCAGTAACGTAGCACATGACAAATGATAGCTTGTGGTGACAAGCTAGCAGGCACAGCGGCGATGAGATTAAAATCAAAATAATTTGCATAAATGTGTTATTTCGCAATTGTGTATCAAACTAGTGGCTCTTCAAATTAATCAGTCCCCAAAGAGTAGCTCTCAGTTTTCAAGATCAGATAGATATTACAATAAGGTTGATGAGTCATAAACATAAAAAATAAAAAATAAAAAAAAGCCACAGCTGTGCTATTGATCGATGCCACTGTTTCTGTATGACTGATGTCAGGCCTCCCCACCAACATGAGAGACATCCCGGTTGCAGATTTGACTTTATGTCGCCCCCTTCCTCGCCGCAGGCCTCAAGCTGATCAAAAGCAATTCCACCCCACTGAGGACGATCGGCCTACCCGGGCCGCCGAGCACGGTGCAGCTGAAAGACATCGTCTGCTACCTGTCGCTGCTGGAAGGAGGACGGCCTGAGGACAAGCTGGAGTGTGAGTGCTGACATATTACACGTGTGAAACATCAGTGTTCAATGGGTTATTTTATAGTGTTGGCAAATAATGGGTTAGGTGAGTGACTAAAATAAAAGTCACATATTGTTCATCCATTTTCTCAATGCCTGTCTTTGTCAGATGACATGTAATAAAGGTTTGTTTACACCTGGGCCATGAGACAATAACAATTTGATTGCACAGGTTTTTTTTCTTTTCTTCAAAATTTTTGTGAAACTTTAGTATGAACATACATGAAAATCTGCAAACAATATTAGTATCAAAGTATATCAACAACTGTTTTACAATTTTTTATTATTTTGTAAGAAATAAAACAAATAAGCAACCCAAAACAAAATTGTAAAAAAAATTATTTAAAAAAGCAGTAAAAATAAAAGACACAAAATACTTTTTTTAAGCTCTATACAATTACTTTTCTTATTGTTATTTTCAAAGTATTTCTGTAAAGATTAAATTCTACAAGAAAATTTGGATTTAGAAAATCTTATTTTGTGTAAGTAAAATTGAGCAATTAACAGAATATGTATTTACTTTTTGTTCTTTGCTAAATTATCAGTCAACTTTGCTAAATGAATAATTTATTTAATTGAATTCAACGATAAATATTCTGGCTGAAGCCACTGTTGTGTGTAGCTTAGTCATGTTGACGGTGCTCTCTGCTGGTCAGTCTAAGAACTGCAGTTACTCTGTTCCGCTGCCTGTTTTTTATTTTTAAATATATTATTTATTTATTTTATTCAACCACTTCATCTCCATCCATAAAATAACATAAAATATTAATATTTAAGTACTAAATAGTACTATCGTCTTCTACTTACGACTTGATTATTTTTATTTTATTTTTTTGTAATCTACCATTATTAGGCTACATGTTGTCTGTTCCTGTGTAAAACGAGTTTTCCAATGGTAGCAGTCTTTTGAAAAGGAAGTTGTGAAAGTGTTTTCTCACTATACATTTTGCCCATTCTCCCTCCTAACAATGACTTCGTTGTCGGAGCATCGACATGAGACATCACTTTCTGTTCCCGGTGTGGCCCCAGCAAGAAAGAGGCCATTATAACTCCTTGTTGTCATGAAGTCAGCAGTGTTAGCTTATGTAATTCCCTGCTAACATGAAAGCCTGCTCATGTTGTTATTTTTGTCATCATCCGTGTTAAGAGTCAACTGCAACGATAAGCGTGAATATCTTGCGTAACTTTTAAAAGGGTTATGACAGCTCACAATGTTGATAACATCTTTTTCTCCTTCTCCTCAGTTATGTTTCGCCTCTATGACACAGACGGAAACGGCTCTTTGGACAGCTCGGTAAATATTTATTTTACTTTTTAATATATTTTCAGACTAACAAGGAGCAATGTATGGAGAGATGATTATGGTTGTCTTAAGTTATTTCACTATGTGAATCTGGTTGTCTGAAATGTAAAATATCTGTCTGGGATAATTTGAGAAGGAAGCTTGTCTTTTTCTGTTTAAAAAAAATATAATGTGAGAGATCTTATTTAAAAGATTAAATGCTCAGTTGGCTAATTTTGCTTCACCTGGATTTTGATACATTTTTTGCTATCACTGACAATTTGACATACAAAAGTAAAACAACAAAGATACAATATTGGAAGCCTACCTTGTTCTGTGCGATGCACACATTCAGTTCCGCCTACAATTCAGCAAATAACTATAAGTGTAAATAATAATAATAATAATTTTTTGACAGAAATGAAAGGATTTTTGGACGTCTTTCACCACGTCAATCACAAACGCGATTGCTATTAGATTTGTGATGGGATTATTAAATTGACGGTGTTTAGTATTTAGCTCAAGCTAGTGGTGAACTAGTATAGTAATAAATTAAATTTAAAAATCCACTACATATTTCATTAATATGCAAAAAATATGTTCCATCACATCAACATACTTTTTTTTTTTTTATATATAATCATCGGTCCAGTAATCATAAATGTTGTTACATGGCTTGAGCCTCACCTTACAAGAGGCTGACATGTTTTTGCCGCCATCTTCCTGCTAAGGATGCTATTTTGACGTGATTATGCCGAAATGATCTGTCCCTTGCCTAATTAACTAAACACGGTATCCGTATATTTGTCTTCATCCCTCTCTTTTTTTTTGTCATAATTCAAGTTTTTTAAACAATTTATGCATATACGTTTTGAGTTTTTCAACAGTATTTGAGTTTCTCGCAAAGTCATCCTAGCCTTAAATGGATGTTTCCAAAATTCAGTGGTACACATTTGTGAATGAGTGAAATTTGAAGAGCGAGCACGGCAATTTTGTATGACAACATTCTTGCGGGGGCGAAATTGGAGCCTTCGAGGGACAATCTTGTATATCCCATCATTAGTATCCCGTTATTAGCTCTGGATCCCATAATTATCTCGAGCGAGGGGAATCAAAGTGCCAACAACACCAAATAAAACACACACACATCACAGATCTCTCAAGTTTTGCTGTAATAATATTCCCTTCATGCTTTTCACCAATGTATGTTTGATATTGAATGACGCTCACCACATTATGAAGCACCTCAGCATCGTCACAAGTGACCCCGTGATGACCTTTCGTAATAATGTCAGCTGCTCTGCATCTCTCTGGAAAGAAAACAACAAACACTGTAATTAAGCCACTGAGCTCTTCGCACCACCTCCTCTGACATTTCCAGCCTGTTATTATGCGTCCGCCATCAGCACATTAACAGCAGCTTACAAGGCCAGCTAAATACTGTCTTTAAAAAATGTGTGTGTGTGTGTGTGTGTGCAGGAACTGGAGCACATCATCTCGCAGATGATGCACGTGGCCGAGTACCTGGAATGGGACGTGACGGAACTCAAACCCGTAAGAGCGCAAACCCAGAAAATAAAAATACTATTTAAAACAGAGCTTCATTTACAATATTTCCTAATAGATCCTCCAGGAAATGATGCATGAGATCGACTACGACCGCGACGGTACCGTGTCTCTGGAGGAGTGGATCCAAGGAGGGATGACCACCATCCCACTTCTGGTTCTCTTGGGTCTGGAGACGGCGAGTACACAAAGGCGTCTGTCTGTGAATACTCACACTGGCACATACTATCCACAAAAAAATGACTATTTGCAATTAGATAGAGAAGCTGAGCATGGGTGCAGTTCAAATAATGTACACTAGGTGGAGGCATTTGACAAGATTCTGTAGTTTTGTGTTGAAATGTGTTGATGCTTTTCCAAAGAATTAAAACACATTATACAACAAGTCCCTTTTGGATCTAATGGAACAGAACGGATAAACAAAAAAAGTGACAGTTGACACTGTTTTATCTACTCTGTGAATTTTCTGCAACGGTGAACTTAATTGCATTGCGATGGCAGTAAACCCGACGTAAACTCAACCCTTATCAGATAGGTCGCCCTGGAGCTACTTGAACAAACTTTGGCTAATGGTGTGTTGCGTTTGTAGAATGTGAAAGATGACGGTCAGCACGTGTGGCGCCTGAAGCACTTCAACAAGCCGGCCTACTGCAACCTTTGTCTCAACATGCTCATCGGCCTCGGCAAGCAAGGGCTCTGCTGCTCGTGTGAGTGGAGATGCTCTGCAATTCACACACAGTCAAATCACCGTTAATAAGGGATCGAAGTTTTGCCGACATTTTCCAAAATCTGTCACATTTTCAGTCCACCATTTTGAATGACCTGTTGTATTTATTTTATTCACTGGTGCTGGCGTGAGCGTGTATGGTAACGACCATCTCATTTCCATACGTACATAATGAGCATAGGGTATGTAAAGCAGCGTTTTTGTATACACACCTGCAATGGGGCGCCACCGCCACAGACAAACAAAGAAATAGGATGACATTTTTTAGGGCACTGATACGAATACGTTTAAAATATGCTTTATATGGTGGAGAAGCTGGAGTAATTAAAATGTAATTATTGCAACAGAGGCGGTTTCTAGTGGCAGATATTGAATAATAATAATTTTTTTAAAAAAGCCAATAAATCACTTTTAAAATTAAGCGACTTTATTGGTATACTTTTAAATACAATGTGGAAAAAAAAATCAATATCGCTGACCTAAATATTATATTATATATTCACTTTTGAATGATTAGAAAAACATAATCAATTTTCAAGTTAATTATTTCATTGATAGACATACATTTCAAGTAATGTAACCCCCCCCCCCCTCCCCCCCCAAAAAAGACTGACCTAAATGATCAGACATGTACTTTTGAAGACTAAACAAAAAGAAAACTAAATCAAGTTCAAAGGCTGGGACTTGGTCAGATATTCACTTTTTATTCAAATGTAAATAAATGAATAAATAAAAAGAATTAACAAAAAAAACTAAAACTACTGACATAATTGACAGGCGCTTACTTTTAAGTAAAAAAACAACAACAGGCAAAATATAGTACTTTATTGGCACATATTCAATTCTAAAAAAAAACGATCACTGACCTAATTGCCTGATACGTAGTTAAATTAAATAAAACTAAATAATGAATAAATACTGTAAGTCTCAAGTGACGGCTATTATACAATTAAGATAAATTATACAGCTCATTAAGACAGTGAATTATTTTGCATATGGTCACTTTTGTTTTGTTTTTTAATCATCGCCAATTGCTGACTGCATATATTCACTTTTAAGTAATAAAGAAACACTGCTTATTTATTATTTATTAAAATTGTAATGATCATAATTAATACATTTACCAGTGAACATGACTGATTCATTGCACCTAATAATGTAGAAAAAGTTGTGAACAGCCTGAAAGCCGTATATTTTAACCAACATATCTCATGACATCTTTTGTAACAAATTATCTTTATAAATACAACTGATGTGCACGGATGTGAGGTTTAAGCCAAACGAATAAATCAAGAAAAAGAAGACATGTCCAGCGGTCACCTCGCAGGTTGACAAAGCTCACTTTGTTTATGCGTTCGCCGGCACACCGCGCACACTCCTAACAAAAAAACCTCTTATTTTCCGCCAATGGTGTTGTCGTCGTGTGGTCTCTCCAGTTTGCAAGTATACAGTCCACGAGCGCTGCGTGGCCCGCGCGCCGCCCTCCTGCATCAAAACCTACGTCAAGTCCAAGAAAAACACTGAGGTGCGTCCAATTGGAGTGCGGCGCACTCGTCGGCGCGCTGGCGGTCTCCGAGGGCCCCGCTGCTCTCTTATTGCATGCTTAGCATTGCTAATTAGCAGCAGCAAGCGACTCATCCACAAACCTTTTTGCTTTGCTCGTAATTGTTTTTCTTTTCGGTGCCTTTTTTTCCCATTGTTGGAAAGTAATGAAGCATAAATTGACATTACTTTTATTGAACTCGTTTTGATGTAGTATTAACTTTGACTTATGAGTGCCACAATTTACGAGTTTGAGTTTTAAGCAGGAGCTTAGAGTTTGAAAAATAGTCCAATTGCTATTTATTTATTTACTTATTTTTTTATTTTATTTTTTTTATTACTAATGATCTAAATCAGATTAAATGTTTTTATTTACTTTTACCAAACTATTAAGCAATCTATACTTGAGCTAGGGTAAGTAACCCCCCCCCCCCCCTCCCCCAAATATATTGACTATAATATGTTCTATGCAGCCCCACTTGTCTAAATATGGTATTCTGGTTAATATTGCGTTAGTGGAATATGAGTTAAGCAGCGAAATCCAGCCGTTTTTTATCCATCTCAGGGGGCGGCCATTTTGCCACTTGCCTTCACCTGAAGATGACATCACAGTTGCTCAGGGCTCAGGCAACGACCAATCACAGCTCACCTGTTTCCTGGAGCTGTGAGACACAGCTGGCTTTTGCTGCTTAACTCATATTCCACAATTGTAATATTAATCAGAATGTCATGTTTAGACGAGTGACGTCACATCTAACAAGATTATTGTCAAGAAATGCTGAAGGTTGACTTCACCTTTAATTCCAGGGTGTGAGGTCTGTACTTTTTTTCTTACTATGTCACTCCCTCTGCAGGTCATGCATCACTTCTGGGTGGAAGGGAACTGCCCCACCAAGTGTGACAAGTGCCACAAAACCATTAAGTGTTACCAGGGCCTAACTGGGCTCCATTGCGTGTGGTGTCAAATCACGGTGAGGAGAGAACACAACCACGAGAGGCCACCTCGTTGTT
Source organism: Leptonotus elevatus (assembly GCF_054856555.1). Lineage (NCBI taxonomy): Eukaryota > Metazoa > Chordata > Actinopteri > Syngnathiformes > Syngnathidae > Leptonotus > Leptonotus elevatus. The sequence goes on from NC_141244.1 coordinate 18,652,607, forward strand.
GTCAAGAGTTATTTATTTATTTAGTTACACCTTCTTTGCCAATTTGCACTCGCGCAAGACAACATGTTAAATGGCTGTGTGAGGGTGACAATATGCAAACAAGCACCAAAATGGCGTACAGTTACAATGCGGTAATAACTAGACTGGGAGTTTAATGCATATATTTAAATTTAGAATTGCACATTCAATCCAGAGCCGAAAGCCTTTTTAGGTGAGCCCTGAAGGGACCATCCAAAAGTCAACAACAACATAGACAAGCTGGTTATTTGTCAACCCTAGTTGAATTTTACTATAAAACTGATACTTAAAACCAAAGAGAATTAAACATTACAAATGTAAACATCCAAACGATGAAATCTCATCTAACGAAAGTCTGCTAGCTGAATGCTAACATGCAAAACTCCATTGACAGGCTAATGGGAATTAACATACCGTACATGTTATGGTCATTTTCAACTTTCAAAAAACTGCTACTTTAATAAATGCCGAACAACAGGGATATATTCTCTCTGTTCTACGGGAATGATGACGACGACTACTACTGAAGCTTTGGGGACCTTCTCTGCCTCTTCTTTTAATTAAGCTACATCTCGTCCAGTTGTATGCATTGCTGCCTGGCATGTTATGGCATAATGTGGTACTACAACAACAAAAAAGTCAGACTTGCCTGTACACTGAAAATAAATAAGTACATAATAATAATAATAATAATAATAATAATAATAATAATAATAATAATAATAATATTAAACTATAGAAATCTGAAATGTAGCTAGGACATGAATGAACAACCGTAACTTAAAAAAAAAAAATCCCACTTATTAAAAGAGAAGAAAAAAAAGAAATAAAGGTCTTCCAAGCTTATGCTATGACCAAACATCCACAGATGACAAAATTGCAATCACCTTGATTTGTTTTAACAAGGTTACACTATAAATCAGCACCTGCAGGACTTTGGTGGAACAGCAACAATTGATCACAATTCAAGTCATTTAACTTTACGTATACTGGACATCAAATGCGATTAATTCGATCATTTCCAAACCACGAATACGTTTGTTTGTTTTGACGTGGAATACTCCCACTCGTACTAATGCTACGTATGGAATCTCGCAGCTCCATAACAAGTGTGCCTCCCACGTGAAGCCCGAGTGTGACTGTGGACCTCTAAAGGATCACATCCTGCCCCCCAGCTCCATCTTTCCCGTCGTCCTGGTGAGACCCTCCATTTACTAGAAAAAGCCTTTTTCGTTGCCATTCGTTTGTGTTTGTCACTTCCTGTTTGCGATTTGCTAACTAACAGCTCATCGGAGTGATCAATTGTCACAAAGTGATGGCCTTTTTGCATATTGAATCTGGCGACAACTGCCTTCCAATTGATGGCTCGTTCATTCAAGTTATACGTAAGAAGCACACAAATCTCTTAATTGTGAACATAATTTTTTCTTTTTTTTTCCTTTTATTTTAAAACCTTTAAATGACATACTTGAACACAAAAGGGGGCAGTGACGCGTGCAGATCGAGCATGCAACCATACTCAGACGCATATATTCTTTATCGTCTGGGGGGAAAAGGACGACCTTAATATTGTTGCAGCACATTTGCGACATTTTTCTATTGTGTTAAGTCATCAAATTTGCTGCACACGCGAGCAACAGCAGCACAATGCGCATGTCATTGTCATGATCCACCCGTTTCATTTGCTGCATTTTATTTCTGTGTATTTAATATAAAATACCGTAGAGTGCTATTTTCCTTATTAAAAAAACACATGACAAATTTCCTTGTGATGTCTTTTCAAATTGTCTTGTGGTGGAATGGGGAAAGATGATTTGTGATCAAATTAAATAATCCAAATGTCATTGTATTGACCTGAGTTTTTCCAATGACACATTTCAGTGTGTACATTATTTTAAGGTATATGTGGCATTGTTCACGGGCAGGAAAGGCAGTCAACGCTGAGGAAGGACTCACGTTGCAGCCAGTCGAGCCGCGCAAAGGTGCAGAGAGCCAACTCGGTCACGGTGGATGGTCAAGGCCTGCAGGTAATGTACACGTATTTACATTGATGAGAGCCAATGTGAGAGCGTAGGGCTGTTACGGTACGGCATAAATGACACTTCATACACTACCTTGGTTTTAAGCTCTTGTTTCACATTAAGCGGAAAAAAACAGGTACATAAATGTGCTTTTTTTTTGTTAACACAAATATTCAATGATTAAAAAAAAAAAAGAATAATAATAAACTAAAAACACAACCTCAACAATAAAGTAATAAATATTTCACACTAGTGTCTTCTTAGGAAATAAAGTAAAATATTATATACTATAAAATTTAAATTAATATTTTATAATAAATACCAGTAATAAGTGTTTACTTTTCAGGAAGGAGATTGTGAATTCTTCATTAGTTGAATTGTTATGCTCTAAAAACACGTTTTAAAAGTTTGTGTGATTGACTTCATATTGAGCCATTTTGATAAGTCAAAGTGGTCGCCAAACAGCCGTCGCAGTGACGGTTGTCCTCAGAGGTTGTGATTATAACTGTGAAACCAGACCATTTTCTTATCTCCTCATCACATAATTACATAATTGTCCCTGCATGTGATTTATTATTATCAGTTATACCAACAAATTGACCATCACTTATTTTGATTCAGGGAAAGGTGAACTATAAATCCTGGGAGTTGGTCCCCACGTTGTTGCCTTACGATCATCTCACGCTATTACGATGGCGCTCTGTTAACTAAAACACAACAAAAGCTCTATTGCTACTAATATGGAGCAACATCAGCGATGCCCTGAAAGGTGAAACATGAAATGTACACGATTTGTTGACTTTTGAGGCGCACATGAGCAGCTGCGAGCAAGTCTCCTTATCCCGGCTTGTCCTGTCCGCGGTCCTCTCTTGTGATATCTGTCAGCCATTACGGCGTCCGTGGCGACTGCTCGTCTCGCAACGGCGATGATGAATCGCATCCCGGGCCACATCCGTCTCTGCCCCTCGCCGGCTAACCAGCGTAATAATCAAGATTATTATTTATAATTACAGGAAGTAATGGATCACTCCGGGGCTGGACGGGGAGCTCGTTAATTCCCCCCTCGGCCTGCTGGGATAGCAGACAAGGGAGAGTTAAGCGCTTCATCTGTGTCAAGAAGGAGCGGGGGGGTCGGGCTGAGAGGGGGGGAGGTGGGGGGTTGGGTCCTGGCGGCGGCAAGGGCCCCGTTCAAACAAGGGCCGGCGGATTAGAGCTTGTTTGGGTTGGCGTTTTGCGAGCTTGGGCCGGCGGCGCTCTCTGAGCCTGGGAAGTGATTCCCCCCCGCGTCACAGAAGACCAAGCGGCTGCCAATTAGCACGCGCTGACTAACGAGTATTGCGAGTGCAGTCAAATCTAGCGAGTCGCGGGTGTTCGGGAGTTAGACCCAATGCAAGCATTTGCGAATAGAAATAAGATCAAAGGTGAGATTTTGAACAAATGGAAATACCGTAAATCAAAATCTGATTGATCCCTGGGTCAGCTTCATGCACCCTAAAAACAGTTGGGTCAAAAATAACCCACATTGGGTCAAAAATGGACCACCCGACTTTTTAGTTATTTGACCCAAAATGTTGGGTCAAATTAAATGAATAACCCACAAATCAAACTCATTGTTGGGTTGTTTTGTGGGTTATTCATTTGTGACAATTTGTGACATTTGTGACAATTATTTAATGTGACCCAACTTTTGGAGTTAAATACCTCCAAAAGTTGGGTCGGTTCATTTTTAACCTGATTCAATGGGTCAGTTAATGGGTCAATGAGTCGGTTCATTTTTGACTTAATTCAATTGTGTTATTCAACTAACCCAAAAAGTTGGGTCACATTAAATTAATAACCCACAAATAAAAATGTGGGGTTGTTTTGTGGGTTAGTCATTTGACCTAACTTTTTGGGTTAGTTGAATAACCCCATTGAATTGGATCAAAAATGAACTGACCCAACCTTTTGAAGTATTTAGCCCCAAATGCTGGGTCAAATTAAATTAATAACCCACAAATTTGTAGGTTATTCATTTGACCTTGGGTTGGTTTGTGGGTTATTCATTTGACCCAACGTTTGCTAATAATTGAATAAGCCTCAATTGTGACCTAGTTGTTTTTAGTGTAGAATTAGGAAATTTCTGTGACATGCCACAACAATACTGTTTTTTTTTGCATTCAATAGTAGCAAATTTTGGCGTTCATATTTGAATATCTCCCCCCCAAATTTTTTTTTTTTTAAATGAGATATGAAGGCTACTATACCAGGAACTCGAGAGCTGTGTAGAGTTTTCGGTGGGTGCAATGAAGCCGCGCTGCATGTGCGTGCTCAAACTGTTTGAGGGGATACATCTTGAAAGCGAATTCCCGCAAAGCATCCTGCAGTCTCCAAACACCGACGCTTTGTTTTGACATCTCCCGTTCAGATCACGACAATAGAGGGCACTCATCCGCTGCTGGTGTTTGTCAATCCGAAGAGCGGTGGCAAACAGGGAGAGAGGTGAGCACACACTTTATTTCTACAAAAGCAACCAAAAGCGCCTCTGTATAGCCTCAGAAGACCTGAGTTGTTTTTGCTGTTACAGTTTTTTTTTCAATATGTCAAACATTTCAGAGATCAATCTGAATTAATTTGCTATAAATAATGCCACAAATAGTGCAATTTGTTAGTGCTTCACTGAAGATGGATTGGGGTGTTAAGTATTTATGGTTCAAATCTATCTGTCTTTTAAGATAAAATCTTCAAAATGAACCTAAAATGGCAGCTGTAAACCAAGATGGATGACTTCATGTGCCTTTTCGGGCATGGCCTCATCGACTTTTTTTGTGGGTCTGCTCATAATTATATCTCTACCAAATTTCATGTTGATAAGTTAAACTGTTTCAGATGTGTTGGGCTAACTTAATACGCTTCTTTGTTTTATGGTGAGTCATCACATTTTCTTCACCCACTTACTTGCAATGACGACAGACCTGGCTGGTAGTAATGGAAGAAAAATCTCTAGGGTGAATCCTTTTAGTCTTTTAAGGACCCCGGAATTAGCCAAAAATGACATTAAAATGGCTTCTTCGAACCAATATGACATACTTCCTGTTTTTCATCAGGCAGACTTTTTTGTGAGTCTGTTATTGGAAGGCATGCTTACCACATTTCATGTTACTCAGTTAAACTGGCTTAATGGGATGAATATTCAAAAACTGACATTTCTAGTGTAAATAGTGAGTTTTTGAGCGTGCACTCTAAAAAAAAAAATGTTGGGTCAAAAATAACCCAATTAAGGATAAAAAAATGGACCGATCCACTTTATGGGTCAGTTTGACCCAACTTTCTGGGTTGTTTCATACAAAATGACCCAATTTTTTGACCCAAGTAAAGGATCTAGCCAATGTTTTTAAGTTGTTTTACACTAAAAGATCCATTTCTTGACTCAAAGTTGGCTCAAATCGACCCAAGTAGAGGATCGGTCCATTTTTTGACCCAACTGTTTTTAGAGTGTGGAAAAGCCATCCAAAATGTAAGCTAATCGACCCAAGGATAATAAGAACAAAGCAATTTAAAGACGTCCGCACCGCAATCCCGCATCGTCTGGCTCGGATAACAAGTGTCGAAAGCAAAAGGTGTCATCTTTTGGCTCGCTTTTACCCCTTCCAATGCTTGCGACCCCCTCCTCGCCACTCGGGCCCTCGCTGTAACTCCGGGCTAATTGGGTTATTACTGAAACATCATCACTCGCTCCTTATTACGCCGGCCCCCCCATTTGTTTAAATTATGAGATCAAAATATGACTTCAGCCAGTTGACATAATGAAATTGGAATTAAAATGAATTAGTCTTTCTAATGGCTTCTCCTTAAAGGGGTCTCAGGGTATGTCCCGCCCCGCCGCCGGCCAGTCCGTCTCGCCGCGTCGCACTTGCGGGAACGACTTGCCTTAAGGGCCCATTATGACAAAGTCATGGCTGCAATGTGCCATCGGTGCCATATTTGGTCATGTGACATTTCAAAACTATCTACAGGAAGTTCAGTGTGATGCTGATGCCTCATTTAACCATGTTACATTTTAGTGTGATGTTGCCTTATTTAGTTATGTAACATTTCTACAGTAACTAAAGAATGTTCAGTTGGACTTTGTTGCCTTATTTGGTCATGTGAAATTTCTACGGGGAATTCTGTGTGACGGGTTTTTTTTTCCAGTCATGACACTTCTACAGGAAGTTAGTTCAGTGTGAGGATGTAGCCTTATATGGTCACACGTCATATCAACAGGAAATTGGGTGTTGTTGCCTTATTTGGTCATGTGACACTTCTACAGGATCTACAGGAAGTTCCAGTACCTCCTAAACCCGAGACAGGTGTACAACCTGGCTAAGAATGGACCCATGCCCGGGTAAGTACTGCAGCCAAATAGTCATTCTCGACCTCCGCCAAGGAAAAACAACCTACACATTTTTGTCTGTCTTGTTTGATTGGAAACTCATAAAGTGAAAGGCCATACTGTTCCAGTGCAAATTTAGATACTGCACTTGGCCTCAATTCAAAGAAAAACATCATGCAACCCAAATTAACTCATTCACTCCCAGCCATTTTCACTGAAGCAACCCACTTCGCTCCCGGCTGTTTTACTGGATTTTGACAGATTTTGCATGGTCCACACAATATTCGGTTATATTGCTATATAAAAAACGTGGAACCCACCAAAAGAAAGATTAAAGTCTCTTCAGGGGAAAAAGTTTATTTCTATCTGTTTCTGTTTTGCAGCAATTAGCATTAGAATATAGCTAAGTTTCATCATTATTCACAAACCTGTTGAGAACTGTGGGTAAATGAGCTTGTTTGCAACATGGCCCTGGTTGATCTCTCATACTATGCTGTCACCTGCTGGCCAGTTTTGTAATTACTACTATTGCTTCACCCGTTCTCTGCAGTTGAGAGGTTGCATCAAAGCCTTCTGAATGCTCTAGCATAAAAAATGTAAAAAATATATATAAATACACTTAAAATATTTAAAATAGAACGTATTTATACGTTTTTGGGAGCAATTTAGTTAAAAAGTCCAGATTTTAATGATAGAAGAACATTTCTTATGACAAGTTGTCGTCAGGTACATTTTACTTCTAAAATTGGGTAAGGCTGGACAGGAAAGCATTGTAGGAAAGGCACAGTCAAAATCTCGTCTGCTTATTATTTTTTGTTTACAAATGCAGTGATATTCTGCATTATTCGTGCATAATAAGCAGCTGTTTGTGCATAATAAGCAGCATTGCATGCGTGAGAGGCCTTCAGTGCGTACGCGTGTCTTTGAGACGACATGTGATCCCGCATACAGATGAGCAGCGAGCCGAGTGGCCAGTATGACGTTTCCAGACGGCGGCTGTCTGTGATTAAGGCCATGAATGTTTGATTTCCATGCGTCGGGTTTCGCCTGTTGGCCTTTGGCATCTGCCGTTGGCGTCGCCGTCGTGCCGCTACGTTGTTTGGCTTCGATTAGCCGAGCCTCAGCGCCTTTATCAGGAATAAAAGCGGAGCGGCACACGCCGCCTGCAAAAGGAATGCCGCTTCGTCGTCTTTGTCGTCCAAAATCCTTTCCCAGAAATTTCCCAGTGACCTCGCACCGCCGCATCCTGGTTAATATTTTCTCTGGCGCATTAGCCGAGTGGACACTGCAGGCCGCGCGCACACCCTGCTGCTGTCAATTAGCTCCCCGGCTAACGCGATAAGCGCAAATGAAGTGTTTGCTTCTTGCTCTTTAAATGGGCCCAAAGTTGCCTTTCATGTGCGCGGCCGTCTGTTTGCCTCCTTAATGCGGTTTGCCCGTCCCGGCCGGGGTGTAATTGAGCGAGTCATTTAGCCGCCATGCGGGCCTTCATTCAGTTAGGGCTTTGTTATTGTGAAGGAACGGAAGACGTCCAACTGAACATTGGCCGTTTTGATCCGATTAGGTCTGCACCAGGCAGCAGATGAGTGATCGGCAATTTTATTATTATTATTAGAAGGGGCGCAGTGGCGTGGTGAGGACTCGTCAAGGGTTCTGATACATGGCCAAATAAGATGTGTCACTGACTGTGAATCTGCTTTGAAATGACTACAACAGTCTGTAATTAGTCTGCAATTAATTTACTTTATTTGCAGACTTTACACTTGATCTGAAATTTGCCATTTTATGCAAAATCAGTGATTGGCTGTAATGTCTTAAGTTACCTGATCGATCAATGACATCATTGATTGGCTCCGCAAAATAAGACATTACAGTTTTTTGTCAAGAATTTTTTTGTGTTAAAACCTGAACCATGAAATAAATTTGTAAATAGAATATTTATTGGTCCTTTTGAACAGACAAATTTTATTTTATTTTTTTCAAAATCAACTTCCACATATGACTTTTGATTTGTGTCTTATTTCATACATCCGGTCACCATCCATCCATCCATCCATCATCTACTGCTTATCCGAGGTCGGGTCGCTCTCCCCAGCCACTTCAACCAGCTCCTCCGACGGGATCCCAAGGCGTTCCCAGGCCAGCCGAGAAAAACAGTCTAGCTTCCCGCCGGTGGCACATGCCCGGAACACCTCTTCAGGAAAGCCTCCAGGAGGCATCCGAACCAGATGCCCGAGCCACCTCAACTGGTTCCGACATCCGGTCACAATGCTTTAAATTCGTACATTTATAACTGTCAAAAATAGAATAATAAACACACGTCAAACATATTAGTATTTCCAAAAACCAGAAAGAACATTTCCCACTATTTATTAGTATATAGGTGTCTCTTCTTTCTCAATTAGGGCAATTTTGCAAGGTCGCTGGAAAAGCCATCAGCTGGGTGACACTGCCCTCTAACGGATTATCCGTGCAAAGCATGTGTCAGGTCATATACGTCAGGGTTTTAATGAAAAAAAAAAAAATTATACTCATGAAATAGAGGGCTCAAAATGTCTTGTATTTAATATGATACGTTTAGCGTTATAGAGTTTTTTGCTTCATGCGAGTTTTGTTTTTCGTCAGGGCTTGTTCAAGGTTGCAAAGATGTTCGCAAGACAGTTTTAACGGTCACAGTTTTTCTTGTCGCAAAGACATTTTGAATCAAAGGAAATGTTGAAAAATCCCGACATGTAGGGCTGGAATAATCAATATTGAATCGATTTTTAAAATATTAATTTTTCCCCCATAAATTCTGAATAAAATAGAATTTTAAAGGCCGAGTATTTTTTGTTTTGTTTGACTGTTTTCTTGAAATTTACTGGTCACATAAATTTAAAAGTATTTCCTTCAATTTAGGATGTAAGACTTGACTTATTGCACTTTAAGACAATTCAGAATATGTTAGGGTTATATTTACAATTATTAAATTAGAATTATGAAAATATTCTCTTATTGTTTTCATTAATGAACTAAATCAGTTCCAGTTACTGCCTCCGCAAAATTTACTTTGGTACTTAATATTTGTATAGTTTTTATCATGTCCTTGACATTTAAGAAGAATTGGTGTTCCATATCGATATCGGATTGAACTCTTGTGAATCAAAATCGAATCGATTGAGGAAATTAGAATCAATATTCGATATAGCTGCGGTTCACTGTATGGCCTTGGTGGAGGTTATTCAAGATACTCTATTACTGTACAACAACTATAACACTTTGTCACTGTCCAAGCTCTGCCCATTCCTTGCAGGTTGAATTTCTTCCGAGATGTCCCAGATTTTCGGGTGCTGGCGTGCGGAGGGGACGGCACAGTGGGCTGGATCCTGGACTTTATTGGTACAGCACCCATTCACCGTTTCCAGTGATGTAATAGGCTGTTTTTACACTTTATTTACACTCCTCTTGACTATGGAGGACCAAAACATCCAAAATTCTAAATAAATAAATGACTAAATAAATAAATAAATTACTAAAAGTGAAAATAAAAACGGATATAACAAAATGTAATTTTAAAAAATTATTAAAAAAATAAACAAATATAAATGAAAAAAATAATAATATATATATATTTAAATACATAAATTTAAATATTTGTATTGAATTTTTTAATTAGTTTTTATTTTTACTTTTATCTATTTATTTAGTCCTTTATTTAGTCATTTATTTATTTTTAATTTGGCAGTTTTGGTCCATACGTCGAAATGTTATTCAAATGAGGGGGCGGTCCTAAGCGTGTCTTGAGTTGGACTCCGCCGTTGCAAACTACCTTTCATTGGTCGAGTAAGCGGCTCGAGAACAAGGAAGTCTCGGCGGCTTGCATGGACACCTCCAGCAATGGACGACTATCTTGTTCACTGCCACCACGACTTGCGAGTTGCTCGACAACAAGTCGAGGTGACAGTGGACAAGATAGTCGTCCATTGCTGGAGGTCTCCATGCAAGCCGGCGAGACTTCCTTCTTCGTCGAGCCGCTCACTCGACCAATGAAAGGCAGTATATATATATATATATATATATATATATATATATATATATATATATATATATATATATATATATATATATATATCCATTTATATTTATTTTGGGGGATTTAGTGTTCAAATTATATTTTTTTATATCTGTTTTTATCTTCACTTTTAGTCATTTATTTATTTTAAATTTGGGCAGTTTTGGTCCTCCATACTTGACAACACAAACAAGCTTAAACACTCCATTTCATTTTTTTTCGGGGGGTTCATCAATGTTGAAGGCACACATCATTGTTATTGCCGAGAAGCAGGAACACTCTTGATGGTGTGTATGTAAACACTTTCATTACATGCGAGCGTGCGTGTTCAGGGGTGGTAAAATGGGATGATGAAACAACATATTAGTCATCATTTGGACTATTGGAAGGAATAGATAGAAAGAAGACAAGACAAGAAAATCGCCCGTCTTTATTTGGCTCGTCTTGTACGGCCAGCGCAAAAATAAAAAATTGCCTCAATTTTTTATCAATCAAAACAAGAGCCAGGTAATAAGAGGGAACGGCTGTTGGACAAAACGTGCCTCTGGAAATAGACCTCCATGTTGTTTACGTTAACTAGCACCCAAGGAGTACTCAAAATTGATATTTTTTTTCTGTCCTTTCTTTCACTTTGCTCTGATTGGTTGCCGGCGTTGTAACTTTATTTCTTATTTTTTAGACAAAGCCAACTTGGACCGGAACCCGCCCGTGTGTGTACTTCCGCTCGGCACAGGAAATGACCTGGCCAGATGTCTGCGCTGGGGTGGAGGTACTGGAAACGAAAACAGAAGAGAACAACACAGCGCAATCGATTTGAAAGCATCCCAAGTCAAAGCTGAAATCGCACACAGTGACCCTTGACCCTTCTTCTTTCACGTCCGGAGGCTACGAGGGGGAGAGCCTGCTCAAGATCCTGCGTGACATCGAGAACAGCAGCGAGGTGTTGCTGGACCGCTGGAAAATTGACGTCACGGCTACCGACAAGGAGGAGCGGGGTGACCCGGTGCCGTACAGCATCGTAAACAACTACTTCTCTATCGGAGTGGTGAGTCGCAGACCCGACTGCTATTTTGTTTATTGGTGATCGTGCGGGCCTCAACATTGTCAGAAGCACTGACAGCTCAAACTCAATTCTAATAAAAGTGCCACCAATACAAATTCACTCTAACTTACACTTTTGATTTGTTCTCCTTGCTCAATTTACTCAGGTCAGAGATAGACCGATACGTAATTTTTTTCCGGGGCCAATACTGATGCCGATTATTAGTAACCGATATTTGAAGCCGATACTCAATTTTTTGTAAAAAAAAAAAGAAAAAAAAGGGGGGGGGATATTTTTTAAAATACAAATGCAAATCTTGACTTTGTTGTAATGTCTTAAAGCGTAAATGCTTATTAAAAAAAATTAAGACTTTTCAAAATGTAGAATTAAAAAAATATTTTTTTTAATCTTAGACAACATACAAAAAGGGAGCTCCCGAGGTTATCAGTACCTCTTAAAAAGTTAAATGGAAACTTAAATTAAGAATTAAACACCATAGCTCTGCTTTTTCCAAAATACAAAAAAAACCTGAAATCTTCAGCTTTCTCTTAACGCCAAACAAAAAGTTCAGACGGTTCCCAGAGTCAGCAGCATCTCTTATAAAGTTAACTGAAATGGTTTTAGCTTGACCTTTTATCGGCTGTCAGATTTTGAAAAAAGGCCGATACCAATATTCATCAAAATGCCCAATATCTGCGCCGTCTAGCCCTAAAACAGGTCAAGATTCCCAACAATCTATTCTCTTTATTTTTGCAGCATTTGTCTTGGCTGCACTGTTTCCAGTACGTAAATGTGGGCTTTTAATTTTGTCGTCCAATCAGAATTCAGCCTGCATGTATTGCCGTCCGTGTCATCAAACTTGTCCCCAACCCCCTACAGTTGATAAACTATTAAGATGGTTCCTCTCCCAAACATAAATACTCCTATTTACATAATGACACTGATGTCAGTCATTATGGATTAATGTCAGGGAGGAAATCTAGTCATTGACATTTGCAGGTGTCGCTAGCCAGACAAAAAAAAGTGTTCGCAAATCAGCCATTTTAGGGGCCTGACAGGTCACAAACACTTCCCAACGTCCAATTGCAATCAAATTTGAGCCCATCCTTAGACAGGTGGGCACTGTTAAATTTTCAAGCTTAGTATTTCTTATCTTGGAGATTTTGTCCAACCAACGTCTATCTGTATTGTGTATGTAATGCTAAAAAATTAATCATGTGAATTATTTGCGCCTGTGCAAGCTTTGGCTTCTATAAGTCATTATAAATTGCGCCGCATCAGCCAACAGGCGTGATGATGACAAATGAAGTTGTTTGTGGGGGATTAAGAAGACTTTGAGCTCTCAATAGATTTGAGTGTCATATATTTTCTGACACATTTTACATCATTTTTTTCAAGGGGGGGGGGGTGCAGCAGACTACAGTAAAGATTACCCGACAAGTCAAGCTAATAATTACCTCAGAGATTATGCTGATGGAAAGTAGATTGTTTCTATAATGACACGGGGCCAAATCAAAAGATCAGCAGTCGCAAATGCTAACCATGTAGCTTCGTCACTTTGTAGAAAAGTTGAGCTATGAGAAGCTGAAGGACATTTTTGAATTAGAACTGATGTCAAATTTGCGATTAATCATGAGTTAACTATTGAAGTCATGAGATTAATTACAATTAAATATTTTAATCGCCTGACACCCCTAATGTATATATATATGTATGTATATGTAATGTGTACACTAAAACGAATCCTGTATGTGTATATATATATATATATATATATATATATGTACAGTATGTACAAAACCTCCCATTTTTTCTATGCAAAAAAAAAAGGACCTCTTTATATATAGATTAAAAGAATTAACCATTTTTTTCCTCCCATATTACACGTGACATGCGATGATTTCAATCAGGGCTGAGAGACAGAACTAATCAGGGCGTGCGCTCCGCTAGCATAATGCAGTCAGTCGGCCTAATGACCGCGCCGCGTTCCTGTCGGCGGACATTACTCTCCCGACATGAAAGGCACATGAAAGCGCTGGGGCCTGCTCCTAATTGGACTAAACTTTGAGCTATGAGAGGACATTACACATGTCCCGCCTGCCAGCTTTTTACATTGGTAATTATTTGAGGGCCTTGTAGCAGGTGCTTCAACTTAAGATTGCTTCTTTTTTTTTTAACTCATTCACTGCCATTGACGGCTATAGACGTCAAAAATTCATTTGAACTATTTTTATTAGTTTAACATTTTTTGTTAACAAGAGTATGAAAACAAAGTCATGCGATTAATTATGATTACTCTGTCAGAAAAATAAATAAATGAATAAAAATAATTATGATTACAAATTTTATGCGTCTGACGCCGCAAATTTGTTATAATGTTTTCTTTTTTTAAAATTCATTCACTGCCATTGACGGCTATAAACGTCAAAAAATATTTTCAACTATTTCTATTAGTTTAACATTTTTTCCACTTTTGTTAACAAGAATATGAAAACCTAGAATTTTTTTATTGTACATTTAGAACAGATATCAAATTTGTGATTAATCGTGAGTTAACTAGTGAAGTCACGCGATTAATTACAATAAAAAATGTTAATCGCCTGTCGCACCTAATTTTTAATAATCTGTAAAACTATTTTTTTTATGAGTTTATGGCAGTGAATGAGTTAATTTATGTCGCAGGCCAAAATTTGGGTTACAAGCAAGGTTCAAATATGAAATTAAATTGGAAGCAAATTAAGCAAGTCAGGTACTGTGTAATGCCCTCTCGCGTGGGCAAGGAGAGTCACAGTCATGATGCACTTCTGTTCTTCCTACACAGCCCAGATACAGTCAAGAACCCTGAAACCAAATTTAATTTAGACACTTGTTCAAGTCGTTAAAACATAATGGTGCTCCTAAAATTCATCGTTCTGGTATAAAGTCCTTGCGGTTTGAAGGACAGCAGCATCCACGTGAGTTTGGCCGAGCAGCTTGACCTCCTTAAGTCGCCGCGGTGAAGCTTTTGGTGTTGCTTGTCAACGCCTCAACCCAAAGGGGAGACAACTAACCAACTAACTAACTCCCTCCCGGCTCGCTGCTCTTGTCCTGTTTGTAAGAGGATCAAGTTCTCTCAGATAACATCCATCATCTCACCTCTCCGTCTGGTGCGTCTGCAGGGAATCAGCCAAAACACTTCTTTTGGTCTTTTTGAGGAGACATCAAGAAGACGAAAAAGAGGCGCCATTGATTTTTTTTTTTTTGTCTTCCTCTTTTTGGCTTCTGCTAAGTTTGTGCACTAGCAGGGGGTCCTCCATGTGTTTCAGTAGTGCCACTCAAAAAGGGGGTGGATCAAAACACATTGTTGGATGGGAGTAGGCGGAGGAGATGATGGAGGAAAGGAGGGGGGCGGGGTGAGGAACAAGCCCCCCAAAAAAGTTTGCGCTCACTCGCTTTCCTAATTCCTCAAATTTGTTATTGAGCCAGACAAGTTTGCTGAGTTCAGCCTCTTTTTTTTCTAAGGCCTTGCCAGCATTTTGTGGCCCGACGCTTAGAAGTGTGAATTAAAGGAAATGTCAGCATCCTCACTTGATTACTTTAAGCTTCGCCGCTCCAGCTCCACTCCATCTTCTATTATTCACATTAAACACGAAAAACACGGGTTGAATAGTAAATAGTAAGTAAATATTTAGTGTCACAGCAAAAACTGGTCTCAGCAGTGTTCATGTTAGTTTTAGTTGTATTTTTTATTTTATTTTATTAGGGAAATGTGTGCAAAAGCACACTCTAAAAACGATTGGGCCAAAAATACCCCAAAATGGGTAACAAATGGACCGACCCAACTTTTTAAGTTGAATGATAAGGGGTTAAATTCATAATCCACAAAGCAACCAATTTTTTTGTGTTGCTTTGTGGTTTATTCGTTTGGCCCAACTTTTTGGATTAATTGAATAACCCAATTTAATTTGGTCAAAAATGCTTTTCGAGTTATTTCATCCAAAACGTTGGGTCAAATAAAATAATAACCCACAAAACAACCCAATTTGTTGGGCGGAGAAAGTGTGAAAAGGGCTTTTTTAAATAAGTGTTACTGATGCAGACACGTCTCTACCGTATTAACACCACGCCGTCGGCTCGGACCATTTAAGAAACCAAACTTTGAAGGGGGGAGGGTTTTACTTGTTTAAATAACAAACTCAACAGATTTGACTACCCTGACTATTACAATGTAATCTAAAGTAACTTAATTTCTCTTTTTGTACATTACATAAGCCACCTTTTTGTTCTTTGGTTCACATGTTCCTCATTCAAAAAAAGATGTGGAGCCTGATTCTGTAAAACAGAGTTGAAAATAAATGTACACTCTAAAGACAGTTGGGTCAAAAAATAACCCAAATTGGGTCAAAAAAGGACCAACTCAACTTTTTACTTTTTAGGTTATTCAATTAACCCCAAAAGTTGGGTCAAATTAACAACCCACAAAACAGCACAAAATCTGGGTTGCTTTGTAGGTTATTTATTCAATTTGACCCAACTTTTGGGGTAAATTGAATAAGCCAATTGAACTGAGTCAAAAATGAACTGTCCCAACAATGTAACCCAAAAAAGTTGTGTAAAGTTGAATTAATAACCCACAAAGCAACCCAGATTTTGTGCTGTTTTGTGGGTTGTTAATTTGACCCAACTTTTGGGGTTAATTGAATAACCTAAAAAGTAAAAAGTTGAGTTGGTCCTTTTTTGACCCAATTTGGGTTATTTTTTGACCCAACTGTCTTTAGAGTGTACATTTATTTTCAACTCTGTTTTACAGAATCAGGCTCCACATCTTTTTTTGAATGAGGAACATGTGAACCAAAGAACAAAAAGGTGGCTTATGTAATGTACAAAAAGAGAAATTAAGTTACTTTAGATTACATTGTAATAGTCAGGGTAGTCAAATCTGTTGAGTTTGTTATTTAAACAAGTAAAACCCTCCCCCCTTCAAAGTTTGGTTTCTTAAATGGTCCGAGCCGACGGCGTGGTGTTAATACGGTAGAGACGTGTCTGCATCAGTAACACTTATTTAAAAAAGCCCTTTTCACACTTTCTCCGCCGCCAGTTTCTGCTTCTGCTCAGGAGGCCGCGAAAGAGGGTGAGAGGGTGGTCAAGAGCGACAGAGGAGAAGAGGTGGCGGAAGGGAAGGGAATGGAAGACAGTTTCCACGGTGCCGGTAGCCTCCTGGAGCTGTGATTCTCGGCGACGTGTGTTTGGTTAATTAGCTGCTAAGACAGCCGAGCCTCCGTCATCAGGCCTCTCCTGTCAATAGCGCTCCGCCTCTCCTCGCGCCGAGGTGTAAGCGCACGCCACGTAGCGCCCTCTTAATGAGGAAGAAGTTGCCTCAAATACCATAATGAGGAGATCCACGATCACACAATTTGCTACAGTAAGATGATGATTCAATGCGCGTCGACCATACCATACAGTTATTTATTGTATAGATGCAGTATAAATAAAGTTTTATAAGCGTTGTACGTAAAGGTCAAATGCAACTGAATTGTACTCAACAAAAGTAACGTTCTGGATTAAAAAGAAGTAAAACATAATGCATGAGAACGTGGGAGGTTATAAGCGTTCAATCGGAGACCAGAGAATGCTTAAATGTGCTTTTTAAAATTTTATTTAGACATCTATGTTTTACTTAATTTTAAAGTCAGATCAAAAAAAATTATTGACAATAATATTTTCTATACAGCCCAACTAGTCTAAATATGGTATTCTGGTCAATATTGTGTTAGTGGAATATGAGTTAAGCATCAAAATCCAGCAGTTTTTATCAATATCAGAAGGCGGCCATTTTGCTACTTGCTGTAGAGTAAAAATGACATCATAGTTGCTCAGGTCTCAGGTAACAACCAATCACAGCTCAGCTTAAAAAAAACAAAAATGAGCTGTGATTGGTCGTTTCCTGAGCTCTGAGCAACTGTGATGTCATTTTTAGTCAACAGCAAGTGGCAAAATGGCCGCCCCCCGAGATGTCATGTTTAGACTAGTGAGGTCATATATAACATATTATTGTCAAGAAACGTTTACGGTTGCCTTCTCCTCTAACAGTATTTATAATAACCCATAGCAGACTTTTTATAGCGGAATTTGCGTGACCCAAAATAGATACCACAAAATAATCAGGAGCAACACAAATGCAAATTTCACCTTCACCTGACATAAATGCTAATACACTGCTAAAGTTACTTCATATTATTTAAAAAAAATGTGTCTATATAAATAAAGTGTTTTTAATAACACATCTAAATTCTGCTTTGCAGGACGCCTCCATCGCACATCGTTTCCATGTGATGAGGGAAAAGCACCCGGAGAAATTTAACAGCAGGTAGGTCACATGCAATTATCGTACCCTTGTTATATTATGAGGGGTCCTCGAGGATTGTGCTGATAATAAGCGTTGAAGTGAGAGGTTGCTGATTTCAAGGTAGTAGACATCTTTGTTGTTTGAGGATATCTGGGGGAGGAGCTAAGGTCAGCTAGTTTGGGGGAGGGGGGCTACATTTTCCACTGTGTGTTTTGGAGGAAAATAGGTAAGAGCAGTGTGTAATTAACCCAGTGGATCATCACATGTGGCTCCTCCCTCCCCCCTCTCCCCGGTGACCCGCTGTTTGGCGTCTCCACTGATGACGAATGGCCGCTCCTCATATTTAGCCTTTGTGATGAGCTGCAGGAGACGTGTTCACCTTTCGCACGCGGACAAATGTGGCATCTCCAGTATGTTTCCATCAATATTTAACGTCTGCCCATACGTCTCCACTAGCGCCGGGGAGTCATCCAGGCCCTAATTGAATTGGCTTGGCTAGTTTGACATGGCGGATCAGTCAGAGCGATGACACGCCGCCTCCTAATAATCCCATTTGTGCTCGTTAGCATATGTTAGCCTGCTCCTGGTGCGCCATTTAGCCACGCGACGTCCTCCTAGCGCTCATTCCGAATCCCCAGAGATGTGAAGGTGATTGTGGAGCAAATGTTGTGTTTTGTTTTGTGTTTGCTTGTTGGCTTGTTGGTTTTGTGTTTGTTTGTTTTTTAGATCCAAAACAAAGAAAAATTGTGACATATAATAAATGGCACTGTTCAACAAAATACTTTTTTAAAAAAATCTACAACAATCTATAACAACATTTTGGGGAGATGCCTGTTAGACAGTGATGTCTGCTAATCTGAACCCCCCCAAAAAAAAATGTTTTTTGTTGTTTTTGAGGAAACAAATAAATGCCTGCTTTCATGAGAAAGCGATGTAAAAAAAATCATAAAATAAAATAATTTAATTTCTTTGAAACATATGTAAAAATCCAGAAACTAGCTTGAAGATACTAGCATACACACCAGCAGGGCTAGACTGGCACACAAAAAATACGCCCTGATATTTTGACATAGGCCCACCGGCTCCTAACATGTAATTCTGCCACTGATGTTTATTGATGATTTGTCAATTTGCGATCTATATTTGAACTGGATTACTGGACTAGTCCCTCAAAATTGTGGGCCAGTCTCTTGAGGTAAAATGTAGGAAAATTATCATTGAAAAGCACTGAAAAGAGGCCGGCCCACCGGGCATCTGTCCTGTATGTCAGATGGCCAGTCCAGCCCTGCACACTAGCAATATATTGTAATATTTGTGCAACAAAAAGCATATTGTTTTTGTTTTATTTACTAATTTTTCTTCAGACAAGATTTAGAGATTTCCATTGGACACGTGATTTTTTTTTAGTAAAACTCAACTCCAAGGCTCACTTCATACCTGTTGCTATGTCAACTTCCCGCAGCTTTCAGCCAAATGACTTTTGACTCTTTTTTTTTTCTCTCTCTCTCTCTCTCTATGATAAGTTGTGATACCTCCAATGGTCACGAGCCCCGTGGACAAATCCAACAAAAATCTCCGCTACCTTGTGAAACTATCAGCATGCATTATTGAAGTGGCAAGGATAGTGTGTAATAGAGAGATCCTAAACCCATTCGCCCGTGTGAATTATTAACGGGATTCAAATAACAGACAGAATCATTTTCTTAAAATACCTCAATCATTTTTCACTGAGGCCTCGTAAAATGGTGTGGAAACAACATAGATGTGGTTGTTTAAAGTCATACGCACTGCACTAATCAAATGGAAGAAGGAAAAATACCATGCAGGACGGGTAAAAACAATTTTTTGAAAAATTTGCTTATTTTTGTTTCTATATTGCATATTTCCAAATGTTGTGATTTATATATAAAAAAAAAAAAGCCATGATGTTGGGAGGGTTTTCTCAGATAAAAACAAAATTTGGAGATGCATGTATGTACAAATCCATAACCAAGCAAAACTGAAATGCTTTTTCTTGGACACGTATGATAAAGAAAATGACAATAACATACTTTTATAGATATCATGCAAACAAAAGGGCATTCGCTGTATCATTTGGAGAAAACAGATGAACACATTTACATACATTAGTATAAAAAAATAATGATACATTTGAATGTTGATGACAGTAATCCACATACTTGCCTGATCAGTGTCACGTGTACACATTTTGCCAGTGGTTTGACCTTAGAGAAACGGAATATTTAATCATCTTTAACCGCCAAACAATTGCCTTAATTATGAACAGAGGAGCTTTTCTTGATGGAATTTCGGGGTCTCACGCGCGCTACCCAACATCCCCCTCCCCTCAGCTCCTCGCGTCCGATCCATCTTGTGTATTTGCACCTTGGGGTGATTACCAGGGCGAAGGTGTGAAGATTTGACACTCGGCAGATAGATTCATTTACTGCCACTGCCGGACCTGGAGGTGATAATGAGGTCGAGGATTAAAAGCAGACAATCAGCCGGCCCGTGACGAACGCTCGGCCTCCTCGACTGCCATCTTTAAAATATAACCTCCCCTCCCACTGTCATCCGACATTTTTTGCTGATCCTTAATGTAATTACGCGTTAATCTGTGACTCGGAGGGGAAAAGGAAGGATGGCAGGAGAATAAAGACATAGGCAGGTTTGTAAAGTTTGGATCCCGGGGGCTGTTCAGTGTGTCACCATGAATTAATTAACGCTTTGTTTCTGCGTTGCTGTTTAATTTGAGTGCCGCGGTATGTTAAATGCCTTTCGTTTTTAACTAGCGTACATTTCATTTGGAGCTGTATCCAGCTGCCTTTTATCCTGCTTAGTTGCTGTGTTTTGGAACTGATCGGTCTCCCTTCAACCTGGCCCAATAAGCACTTTTCTGGAAGCAGCCAATTTTCAGTTTCCTCCCCAGCAGCCCCTTCCTTTGTGACTGTGACTCATATCGTTAATCTTTTTCGGGTTAACACCAGTCTGGCCACTATAGCAACATGTAAGGTGTTGACAGATTTTCCAAGGTGTCATATGGCGGCAGGAGAGATTGAGACCGAAAAATCAAGCCAGGTTTTTGCTTCAGATCAAGGAGATGTTCATGAACTTCTTGTTTATTGTTTTCGTGTAATGCCCGTTAAAGAACGCAAGTCTTAATCAAATTCTGCCATTCAAAGTTGGTTGATATCAGGAGAGAAGATTTTCAGATGTTGACTGGCCCTGAATGTATTTTTGTATCATAAATAATACAAATAAATATTATTTTTTACAGCACTTTTTATATGCAACCCGAAGTGCTTAACAAAAAAGAAAGATAAAAGACAACATCAAACAAATACATTACAATACACATTAAAATGTACCGGTATGACAATACAATGTGGCCTGTTAAGAATCATTCCACCTTGAATGCTAAATGAAAAAGATAGGTATGCACTGCATTTATCCCAGCAGTTAAATGTTATTAAATGACATGTTAAAATAGTTTTCCCAGAAAAAAAAAAATCAGAGGGAGTCCTAATATTGAACGATTAATAGGAAGTCAAGCGTTCCATTTTGAATTTTACAATGTCAATCATTACAATTATAATCATTATCAAAATTAACTCGTTCACAGCCATTGACGGCTATAGACGTCAAAAAATAATTTTAACTATTTCAATTAGTTTATAAAAAATTCCACTTTTGCTAACAAGAGTATGAAAACCTAGAAAAAAAATATTGTAAATTTAGAACATATATAAAATTTATGATTAATCGTTAGTTAACAAGTCATGTGATTAATTCCATTAAAAAAATGTAATCGCCTGACGGGCCAATTTTTTTTTTAAATATTAAAAATAAGTGCCGTTGAATCGTAATTAATCGCATGATAATTTTACATCTGTTATTAATGTACAATTAAAAAAAAAAGGTTTTCATAAAAAAATTAAATGAAAAATTGTTAAACTATTAGAAATAGTTCACATGAATTTTTTACGTCTATAGTCGTCAATGGCAGTGAATGAGTTAATAACAAACCCATGATAATATCCTGATTATCCCGATGCTTGCCAGATTCAAGTCGCTCGTCCCCTCCAAAACTGTTTGAAAAACAAACAAAACTAAACAAACCGGCTGATTTCTTCCCGTTGTGTTGCTTAAGTGTCGATCTTTACCAGCGCCTTGATGTCCCCTTGATATTTGGGCTTCTATTTAAGGTCCTCAGACATCTAACGGCCTCGGCGCGCCCCTCCCGAGACACCCCGCCCTCTCTGGGGCCCCCACGGGCCCCTAGGCCCCGGCTGTGCTGTGTAACCATCCCGAGTTAACCTTTCCCGAAGGCGCAGGGAAGCCTGGGCATGCGGCGCTCTTTAGCATAATGAGCCGTGTTCATCAAAGCGCCGCCATGTGCTGGATGGGGCTGCACCACAACGTGTGTGTGTGTGCGCACGCATGTTGAGAACCAACCAGTGTTCTAAATTACACACACATACATACACACTTGTGCCGCCCTCGGACCTCATTTGAGGTTGAAATCGTTTATGCGACCAAAGTGTCATCTATAATTAATGACCACTTGTGTGTAATTTAGAGGTATCTCACCTGTGGCCCCTGTCCCACAGCTCAGTGGGCACACACACACGCACGCACGCACGCACGCACGCACGCACGCACGCACACACATTTCACTTCTCCTTCTGAAGCCACTTAACTTGTCCTAAACCAAAAATGGATCAAAGCCCATTCAGTCAGTGTGTTGCGTACACGTCACGCCAGTTCAAGTGGGCTTCCTATTGGTCCTTAAATCACTGTTAGGTACAAATCGAGAGAGGAGAAAATAGAGAGACTCTTGTTTTTTTTTTTTGTTTTTATATATAAAGTGGTGACTTCATATACAAGTCACCTGACTTTTTTTCAAGAAACAAACTATCTTTATATATATATGTGTATATATATATATATATATATATATATATATATATATATATATATATTAGTGTTCTATGGTGGCAGTGAACTCAAATTATTACAATAATCCGTCAGCAATCAATGTCCGTGCGGAAACACGAAATATTGGTTCCGGCATCTTCCGGGTTGCGCAAAATATATATATTTTTTAAATTACTGTACAAAGTATTTTGATGTAAATATCGTCTTTAACGGGGGAAATGCGACTTAAGTCGAAATTCCGGTTACATCGCCAGCGTAGGAACGGATCTTCGCCGTAACTTGACGACTCCCTGTGTTTAAAACAACCATACAACTTAGCCCTAGAATTGTCTGCTAGCTTATTAATAATAATAATAATGCATCGGATTTATAGAGCGCTTTTCTAGACACTCAAAGATGCTTTACAATAGAATGGATACATTATTCTTGCACTCGCGCATTCACACTGTGGTGGCGGTAAGCTACTTAAGTAGCCACAGTTGCCCTGGGGCAGGCTGATGGAAGCATGGCTGCCAGTGTGCGCCTGCAGCCCCTCCGACCACCACCAAACATTCGCACCTTCCATACACCAGTGTGAGTAGCACTGGAGGCGATGTGTGTTAAGTGCCTTGCCGAGGACACGACGACACATGACTTGGGGAGAGCGGGGATCGAACAGCCGACCTTCTGGTTACTGAACGACCGTCTCGACATCTTGAGCCATGGCCGCTTAATGCGAACAAACACTGAAAAAGCCATTTATTGGTTAAAGAGTAGCATCAGATATATATCAATACTGACAGGTGTAAAATATTTATACTCTGTGATCCATGTGTTTATTATACTGCCCCCAGGTAGCCAACCTGTACGCACCAGAAGGAGCAGTACAATGTCTATTGAATTGAAGAATAAAAAATAGATTTTGTTTGAGTTTGTTACTGGATGTTTATGAATTTTTTTTGAAATTGGGGATGGGGGTTGTGTGGGAGGCTGGAACGAATTAATGGCATTTCCATTCATTTCAATGGGGAAAGATGATTTCAAGTACAAATGCTTTGAGCTTTAATTATGGCAACAGTAAAAAAAAAAAATCGGTCTACTTTGAAATCTTTTAATATGATATTGAGCCCATATACTGAATTCCCTAGTAATCACATTCCACGAATTGTCTTTAAAAAGTCTTAAATTTGGCTTCCTGCTTTTAAAAGGAAAGTATATGTTTCTTGTTCCCCAGTGCGGCTCGGGTCGTTTCTCAAACTGCCAAGCGAACCTGCGAGCGCTACAGGCGGCGCAGCACTAAAGCACTACGGCGGCGCAGCGATGCGGCGCGCAAAGAGTTGGTTATGTCAATGCGATATTTATCACCTCTGATCAAGAAGAAATTAGTGCGAGAATAAGGTCGTAGATCACTGTGGGTAAGATTAAGTGTCAGTGGTGGGGAAAATCAATGGAGGCTGTGTTGTGTTAAGTGCGTCCAGTGTAACGTGCACGGAAAGGTGCTTTGGCCTCAGGGCAGCGATGCTCACGCTCAACTTGATCGCTTTTGAAAGCCGTTTTGATGACCAAGCAGCGATAGGATGATCTGAGATTTGAGATTTATGCTTGGATACAGAAAATAAAATGTGTTGATGAGTTATCAGCTCACTATCCTAAAATTTGACATTATGAATTTAAAACAACCACACAAATTTGCTTTCTGCTAGCTTGATGCTAACACCGAATGCAAAATACTATAGACGGGCTAATAAAAACCATCGATAGTTGTGGTGTTACAACCCTTTTATCCGACACAAACTCAAACAAATATTTTCTTCATTTGATTGAATCTACTTTAGAATTTCAGGGATTCTTTTTCAGTATCATCAGATTTTATTCTTCTACAAGTACGTAACATCAAATATTTTCCTGGTTTTGAAACGACAGCAGCAGCGTTGACTTCAACAGCTGATACCGCATGACCAGCCCCAAGCAGCTATCAACATACGCTTTGCATTGATACACTGCAGGTCCAATCACACCGTCCTTGGTTTTGAGGTTTGCGCCTGCATTATTATTTGAGCGCCATTGTTTTTGCCTCTTCATCACTCCCATGGGAAGCATCATTAAGTTTGCATGACGTCCTGTGGAGATGCAGCAGCTTTGAGGGAATGGCTGTTTTATGTTATCTTTGTCTATCTCAAAGTAGGGATGGACGTTTGTGTTATTATTCCCAATTTATTTGTACGATTATTTATTATTGTTCACCGTTTTCCCCTGCTTTTTCGTGGAAAACACACGAATAACCCGGTCTTCTCTCAAAAGTGTCATAGTATGAGCTGACGTGTTCATCCGAAACCGCACTACTTTTGCACTCGCGTTTGTGCCCCTCGAAGAGATGCGCATAATTACCTGGAACTCCAATAAATAGACTCGTGATCATTAGCGTAGCGGGAACAAGCCCGCCGCCATCTTTGTGATGGATCCCGTGTTTGGCGTCAGTCGTCAAGGAACAAATGACAATCCGATCGGGCTGCTAATTATCTAATGAACACGGACGCCGGGTGATTTGTTGCCATGGTGTTAGCTTGTTAGGTTAAGTGGTGCGAATTGCCAGGAGTGGCCCTCCTGTCATACTCTGTCTTTTGCCGGCTGCTTGTGGATCCCCGTGACTAATTTGAGTTCAATAGGTACGGATTTGGGAAAGTAACAAAACATGTGAAACGGGTATGCTCATGTTTTGATTGTATTATTTAACATTTATGTCAACTTAACCAAGCAAATATTTATTATAAAAAAGCTGTAATTATATCAGTTTCATGTTTACATATCTTTATATTTACTTGTTTATAATAAATACATTTAATTATTTAAGGGCGATGATGGGGTAAAAAAATGTTGAATTGTGGGAAAACTCTATAAGTTAGGAATGAGAAAAATAATGGCCCACAAAACATGAATTTTTGGAACATGTTGAAGTTGGAATGGTTTGAATCGGTGAAGAAATGTTGAAGTAGTTGAAGGGCAAAGTATGGTGGAATAAAAAGAAGGTTTTGTTCTAATACTGACTACTGTTTGGAACTGTTCATAATTCCCTCAACACGGACTACGGCCCCAGTTCCAGTCCCAAAGCAAAAATACTGCCATGTCCATGCTTGACTGTAAATATGGTTTCCTTTTGGTGATGAGCAATGTTGCGTTTGCACCAAACATTCCTTTTAGAATTATGGCAAAAAAGTTCAACCTATAAGTGTAATTTTTACTTTGCTTTGAAAAAAAAATATTTTTTTAAATAGAAACTGCGTGTGAATATAGGTCATATTCATAGATTTAAAAACAATTCAAATGTATTTATCTTGAGCTCCCTTATCACAATAAGCTAGCATTTCAACAAGGGTGTGAGGACGTTTATTATTATTTTTTTTAATGTCCACTTTATCTACAGGTTGTAATAGACAGCAGCTCATTTTTCTCTCGCACCTGCCAGCCTTCCGGCTCATTTGCCCCACAAATCACCTACCATCACTTTTGAATACGCTGT
Source organism: Leptonotus elevatus (assembly GCF_054856555.1). NCBI lineage: Eukaryota > Metazoa > Chordata > Actinopteri > Syngnathiformes > Syngnathidae > Leptonotus > Leptonotus elevatus. The sequence continues at coordinate 18,678,852 of NC_141244.1, forward strand.
CCTGATTTGTTTACGTCCAAACACGCTCAGTCCAATCGCGTACATTCAACTCAGTCCACCGCCTTCCCTCTCTTCCCATCCCTATTGACCGCACGATAAATCAGCCGTGACTCGCTCTACCTTGCGAGTAGACTTAATGAAAGCCCATCTGTAAAGTGGCTAAATGGTCCTGACAAAAGTCCTAATGAGGGAATCAATAATTCAGTGATTGTTCCTCTGCTTATACTAATACATCCCCCTCATCGGAGCCATTCTTTACTGTATTCACTTCTGCGTGTCAGCATTGTTGTTGTTTTTTGTCCTTCAACGCTGGAAGATAAATGGCGTTCTGCTGTTTGTCGTCTCTCGGAAAGATGAAAACTACAGACTATTCCGTATCGATCGGAAGCTCAGAATGTCGAAGCGGTGTTCTGCAGGGCTCGCTGTGTGGACCTCTGTTATTCAAAACTCCATTTTGAGGGCCAAATTGTATTTATGGTTTCCCTCAGAGGGCTATTATGACTGTAAAAAATATATAATTATATCTTTATATCATCTTATTTGATTTGATTATTTGCATGATATGATTGGGTCCCCACCCTCCAGCCCATGACCCGCAACTGGTTTGCAGGTCATTTGGTACGGGGCTGCACAGATATATTTGAGAATAAAAATATGATCATAATTCATACATTTCATATGAAAATATACAATTTGACATCTTACTGTATTGTACCTGAAATGTGGCCGTGGAGCACAACCATTTCCCACGCCTGTCGTATGAGATACAGTAAGAGTGCATAGGCAGATGGTTCGGTCATTGATCGTCAGCCTTAGCAGTGGAAGCCCGGGGGTTCAGCCACCCCGCACCCCTCTGTTAATTGCGAGGCGCACACAGATTCGCCTCCTTCGCCCACTAACGGGCACCGACGGTCCACGCGCTTCATCTCGACATCTTCTCAACCACATTCGTCATCATCATCCCTCAATACGTGATGAACATGCATTCGGTGGAGATGAATAATGTGCAGATCCCAGGAGTATATTTCCTTCCCAGTGTTAAGGAAATCCCTTTTCACAACAGATACGCCTTTACTGATGCTTTGGCTTGTCATAAGATTGATGTCTTGTCTACTCTTTGGTCCCCTTTTGCCCTTCGCTTTCTCTTTTCTCTTTCTCCAGAACAAAGAACAAGCTGTGGTACTTTGAGTTCGGCACTTCGGAGACGTTCTCGGCCACGTGCAAGAAGTTACACGACTTCCTGGAGGTTGAGGTGAGCGCGGCCCATCTCTTTCAGGAGACTTTAGTTTTGCATGACATGACGTGGCACAACTCGAAACTCGTATTTCCATTTGTACTGTAAAAAAAACAAAACAAGGGGTGTCAGGTGATTACAATTTTTAACCGTAATTAATCGCATTACTTCAATAGCTAACTCATGATTAATCGCACATTTTATATCTCTTCTAAATGTACAATAAAATGTACAATAACAATTTGTTTAGCCTCTTGTTCGCATTAAAGTGGATTTTTTTTTGGGACTAATAGAAATATGGCTGCATCTTTTAGTCATTGACACAGTAATTTCATAATAATTCATAAAATTCTGTTAAAATTAAAAAGATATGTACTGTACTGTAAAAAACATGCGATATTGATTTGTGTTGAGGTCATTTTCTGCCACTAGACGGCATACTTGCATTTGTAATGCGTTGATGACAGCTCTGTGCATTTTTCTTTTCATATTAAGAGCTAACCAATCTTTAACATGAAGTAACTTGTGAAATTGAAAAATTATAAAATACAACTTGAACTTAGTCTCCACACATATATGCATTATTATTGCATTTATTGCTGCTAAATTTTGATGTGGACGTGTCTGCTGTGTTGCGACTGGAATTCCCCCAGTACGGTCATTAATTTTATGTTCCAAAAATTTGTAGCGTTAAAGGAACTTTAAATTCACTCAAAATGAACGCACAAATTTTGACACGCCTAAAAAAAACAACTAAAAATAGCAATAAATCAGATGTGCCATCAATGAACCGCGATATAGCATAGAAACACTGTTTAGGTATCAGCTGACCAGCTCGTTTTCCATAAATAGATCAGAATTGTGCTAGCTTCACTCCTCTGAAAATGTGTAAGTGACGAGACCCGGCACATGCTTCCCATTAGACCTGGTTGCCGCACAAAGGTAATTAACCCTACGCAACCCCGCAAAGTGTGATACCAAACGATAATGAAGATACAATTCATCTTTTTTTTTACCACTTTCAAAAGTGCCGTAATAATTAGGACTAAGAAAGTACGGACGCTTGATAAATGACAGGCAAACTCCACACGGGAAGGCCCGAGCCAAGATTAAAACCCTGAATCTCAGAACTGACAAAGACGTGCAAACTCAAATCCATCTATAAAAAAAAAATGACGAACCTTTCTCACAAGTGCGACGGCGTCACCCTGGACCTGAGCTCCGTCTCCCTGGAGGGCATCGCCATCCTGAACATCCCCAGCATGCACGGCGGATCCAACCTGTGGGGCGAGAGCAAAAAGAGGAGGGGTCACCGCAAGGCGGCCAAGAAGGGCCTGGACAGGAGGACGCCTTTGACCGATCCCAAGGAGCTCATGTTTGCAGTTCAAGGTGAGAGCAGACGAAGGGAAATTTTCAACACCAAACTTGGGACCCCTAACTTTTCACGAGTGCATGAATATTTCATGGGTGACAAGGTGAATCACAGTGAGCGGCTTTTGTTTGCGACGCGAAGGTAAAACAGTGTCACTATTTGGAACTGTCACTTGCGTATTAATGGCCTGTGAGGACAGCGGAGGACAGGCTCAGTTAATAGGAGCAGACTCCCCCGACTCCATTTGCGTCAAAAGGCCGGCCGGCAATAGCCAAAAAAGAATGGTACCATGGCTACCTGCTAAGAGGGTAAGAAGACCTAAAATGGCGATGATTTTGCATACACTCTAAAAACAGTTGGGTCAAAAGTAATCCAATTATGGATCAAAAAAGACCGATCCACTATATGGGTCAATTTGACCCAACTTTCTGGATTGTTTTATACAAAATAACCTTTTTTTTTTTTTTACCTAAGTAAAAGAGTTGTTTTACACTAAAAGACCAATTTTTTGACTTAAAGAAGAGGATCGGACAATTTTTGACCCATAGTTGTTTTTTTGACCCGACTGTTTTTAGAGCAGAAATACCCCCCCCCCCCAAAAAATAAAAAAAACTAACATTGGAAGAGGAAACTGACAAGACTTTTTCGCCCAGAATTTTCTGCCTTAACAGGCTTCCATAGAATTACTCATTCAAACAAAAACAAAAAAAAGATGACGTTTGCGACCATCAGAAGGAACCTGCAAGGTTGATTCAGACCCACCAAGCCTCGCCGTCCAAAAAGGTACATTTAGTAGTAAACATACACAAATACATTAGCCAGAGGGGGCGTAGTCGAGCACGACACATGGATCAAACTGTTGGCAGGTTTTAGAGTGTGTGTGTGTATGCGTGCATGCGTTCTTTTGTGTGTGTGCGCCTGTGTGTGTGTAGCTGACCTTTCTGGAGCTGTTAAATCATCCTGCTGGTGACGCCAGGAGACAAGCCCCTCAGGTGGAAGGGAATGGCTGCGGAGTGAATTATTTACAATGGGAGTGAGGGTTTTTTTTACCCCCACTGTGGGTGGGGTGTGTTGTTTGGGGACTGATGCCCCATGACAAGCCCCTTGTGAAGCGCTCATTGGACGACAGATCGCCGCAGAAATCCTCCTCCCGACATTTTGCTGTCGTCGGACTTGACGGGCCTGCTGGTGCCTCGACAGCAGGAGGAAGTTTAGAAAGCTTTTTGGTCTCACTTCAAGTGAAGGACTTAGTAGGGTTTTTTTTTTTAGATTATATTAAAAAATATATTTCACTGTACTTCACTGTCTTCTGTGGCAGCCTGTTTAGGTAGAAATGAATTAGGTCTGAATGTTGCAGAGTTTTAGTTCACAGTGGTCCTGCATTAAACTTCAGCTACATCTTGCACACTTATAGTTAGCATTTCTGTGGCAGCCTATTTAGGCAGAAACCCAAATTTGAGCTGCCCCTGCCTTAGTATTTCTTTGGCAGCCTGTTTAGTCAGCAAATTGTTAGGTCTGGGTCTGATTAAAACTGCTTTATTTTTTTAACATATTTTTTTTATTTATATAAAACTGCTTAGTTGTTTTAGTTCACAATGGCCCTAACAGCTAACTTCAGCTACCTCTGACAATGTTCTTTTGTAATTTAGTATTTTTATGGCAGCTCATTTAGGCAACAACCCAAACTTGAGATAGTATTTATGTGGCACCCTATTTAAACGGTATCTAGTTAGGTCTGAATTAACTGCTGATTGGTGCCAAGTTCTAATTCACAGTAGTCTTGTACCCAAAATGTGCTACATCTGCCGTAGTATTTCTATGGCAGCCCGTTTAGCCAGCAAAGTCATTCTGGCCGATCAACCTGCTGGTTTCTACCCAGTTTTTGTTCATCATGATACCATATAAAACACCAGGTTCTCCTCTAAATATTTTTTGCATTTCTATGGCAGCCCGTTTAGGCAACAACCCAAATTTGATCTGCATCGGTCATAGTAGTTCTATGGCACCCCATTTAGTCGGCATCTAGTTAGATCTGAATGAACTGCTTTTGCTGCCAAGTTTTAATTTGCAGTGGTCCCGCACCAAACATCCTCATTACCTCTGTCATAGTATTTCTATGGCAGCCCGTTTAGGCAGCAAACTATGACTTCATCTGTTCCCCTGGCAGAATGTCTCTTTTCCCACACTGCTATCCTGAATCTTTATTGCCTGAGGCTAGAAAAAGGATCCCTGCCCATGGTGTCACAGTGCACGTCACCTGTGTGAAAGCGTTTGCACTCGGGTGAGAAAACGGGGGAGGGGGGAGGCCCCATGTCATCCGTGTATGTACACACAGTGTGACCCTGAAAAGCAGCTCACTCACAGCCCCCGATAGAGAGCGACGCCTGTCCATCACCATGGTGACGGGTTCGACAACAACAACAGCAGCCACGGTAAAGCAGACGCGACAGGTTCGGAGCAGCCAGTCCGCACCCTCGCACGCATGCAGCGAGCCTTAAAAAAGAGAAAGCATGGCTTTCAATTAATGTGAACGCGCTCCCGACCGGGACGGCAGCGGCTCCTTAATTTGAGGAGGGAAGCGTCGGAGGCTGAAGCAGATGGGGCCCCGCGTGACATCCAGCCTCCAACAGGGCCAAAATCAATACACATCAGTGCAAATTAATAATGATATGATCACAAGATTGCCTGGCATTGCCGGTGCAATCTAATTAATTGACACGCTGCTGTTTTTAACTCACCGTTTACGTGTCTCAGATGCAGATGTACGAGTGAGGAAAGAGCGTGGCGTCTTTTGTTCTTTTACACCGACTTTCTTCAATATATTCTTTACTTATAACACGACTGAGGGTTTGTGTGGAACTTGGGTCTGAATTAGTCTGCTGGTTTTTCCTTATGTTCCTGCGCCAAACTTCCACTTCCTCCCTAAATATTTTATTTCGTATTTCTATGGCAGCCCATTTAGGCAGGAAGCTAGTTGGATTTGAATGAATCTTATGCTTTCTATTGATGGTCACACACCTACGGAAGAGGATTAGGGCCAGTGAAGAGAGGGGGAAAAAAAAGTTTGGCAGGATTCTCACTTTATTCTCTTTTTAAAAAATATTTTTTTTATTTGAACAAATGTTCTCTTTTTTTTCATAACACAAAAAACAAACGTCCCAAACATAACCAACAAATCCCGAGAAACCAAAAAAACACACACATAAAAAAAAAACAATCTGACAGACAAGCTAAACCAAGGTCTATGTCAACAAAACAAATATAATTCTGTCACAGACATGAACAAAAAAACTCAAAACATACGGTACTTGTTAGAAACTTACATATTCACATAACCTACAGATATATACACGTACACGTATCCGACGCCACACTCACACATTTCCACACAAACACAATATATTACTGGTGCTTCTTTCAACATACAGTTGTTATGGAAGAAAGAGGAAAAAAAGAACAAACATTCAGAAGACCAAAAAAATAAAATAAATAAAGAAGACAATCATTTATGGATATGGTAAATAAATAATCTCTAATACATTAGTTTAACTCAATAATACTAGCTAATTATTCTCAGAATTCTAAGACTAACAGTAGCACTAATAAAGTCATAATTCTGAGATTATAGTCAGAATTTTGAGAATAAAATTGTGCCAAACTTTTATTTTCTCTTTACTGGCCCATTGCAGCCCGTTTAGCCAGCAAACTAGTTGGATCTGAATAGTTCCTTTGTGTGTTTCTTTCAGACCTGTCCGATCAGCTGTTAGAGGTGGTCGGGCTGGAGGGAGCCATGGAGATGGGTCAGATCTACACGGGTCTGAAGAGCGCCGGAAGACGCCTGGCGCAGTGCTCCTCCGTCACCATCAGGTTAGGGCTAATAATGAAAAGATACAAATTCAAAAATGGAATTCCTTTCTGCATTGACTGATTGCTGCCGATTTACTTAACAAAGGTTCCACACGAGACACGCTTTATTAATAACTTCTAACTCTTGAATTGATAGCTTTGAATCCTCTGTTGCAGAACCAGCAAATCACTTCCCATGCAGATTGATGGTGAACCTTGGATGCAGACTCCATGCACTGTAAGTTTTTGAACGTATCTTTTGTCTATGCAAAAACCTTCGCCAAGGCCAATTTAAACAATGACGAAAAAACACAGACAGACATTTTCCCGGTTCGTGGAAGCCAGTGTAAGACAACATGGATGGAATGTACCAATGGATTCTGAAGTGGAGCATACCATTCACATCTTGACTCAAACACGAAATTGAAGCGCTACACCATTTTAACATGTTTGTATGTTTATCCAAAGGAAAGAAGTGAGGGTTTGTTTTTTTCTTTGCTGATAAAAAACTTTTTATTATGTCCTACAGTACCAAAAGAATGTATCTAAATGTGTTCATGTTTAAAAAAAATATATCTTTTTTTTTTTTACAAAAAAAATAATATATCACGTTTGGAGATATAATAGTGAATACAACATGCAACAACAATTTTTGTCATGTGTTTCAATAACACAAAAGCACTCTACAGCATTGTACTTTATTTGAAAAATAAATAAAAGAATGTGTAACGGTAATGTTCTTCCTGGTGTGCCACCACTATATAATACATACAAAAAATGCTTAACATACAGAAGAAAACCATGAAACAAAAGCTGCATTTTATGCAGAGGATAAAGAATATCTTCCAAGTGTATGATTTGGCTGCATGTTTTGCTACTTTTTGTTTTCTAATATAAGTTGTTGAAAGGTTAATAATATACGGCAACATCAATGCTAGTTTCATTAGCCCAACTATAGCATTTTGCATTATATGATAGCATTAAGCTAGCGAACGTTTGGAAGACAAAGTTAAGTTATTTTGGTTATGTACAGAAAGTAAACTTCAACTGGGAGTAGCAATAAATAGTTTAAAGTGAACACCTGCCCTCTTTTTCTTTATCTGTCAAACTGCTGCTTGTTAGCAAGATGGCTGCCACCATCTCGTGCTGGAAGCTTAAAATTTTGTAGACATACAAGAAAGGCTTGTATGTTGTAATCTGGGTCATTTGCAAGTTCTAAGCTGCCTTGTGGAGTGCCTTAAGGCTGGCCTGTCCAACCTCTTGTGGTTGAAAACCGCGGCAAGCCATCGCTTGCTAAAACTTTTGCTTTTGAACTTGTGAAAAGTACATTGAAGTAAATTATATTTGGGTGATGACTAATCTGTGCTATGCATGTAGTAAAAGTGAAAGAATAATTAGCCTCCATTAGTGCAATCACACGTGAAAAGAGCGTAACATCTCGCAACCTGTTCATCAAAGCGAAAGCGAAACATGTCAGACATCGCTCAGAAATGCAAATGCGCTGACAGACACTCGTCAATATGTTTATTCATGCGGCGGCATTTGCATACTTGTTGTTAATAATTAGCGGGTTAACATCCCATTTGGACTGTGATGTTTTCTGCCAGCGTTTAAACAACACACGCCGCGCGAAGAAGAAGAAGAAGAAGAAGCCGGTGAGGAAAATGTTACGGCGCTGAAGAGCCCTCGCGGGCCGCTCGTTTGGTCACGCTGCGCCTCGCCGGGCGCCGTGTATGGAAATGTGTGCCGCGCTTCAGCGTGAGAGGGCCGTCGTAACATAATTGAAGACAAAACAAGCTCAAAGAAGGCGACGTGTTTCATTGTGAAAAAGTGCAAGCCCTTTTCAGGGAGAAAACACTTGTGCTGTGTGGAGACAGATGTGAACAAATTACATTTCATCATGGACAGCTGCGGGAAAAATGTCTGATCTTCGTATAAGTCGCAACATTTCTTGACAATAATGTTATTTGTCACATCACGAGTCTAAACTTGACATTCTGATTAATATTACATTTATATATGAAGCAAAATCAAGTCATTTTTTATCCATCTCAGGGGGCGGCCATTTTGCCACTTGCTGTCGACTGAAGATGACATCACAGTCAGGCAACTCAGGACTCAGGCAACGACCAATCACAGCCCACTTGTTTTCTGAAGCTGAGCTGTGATTGGTTGTTACCTGAGACCTGAGCAACTGTGATGTCTTTTTCACAAAATGGCTGTCTTCTAATACTGATAAAAAAGGCTGGAGTTCTTGCTTAACTCATATTCCACTAACGCAATATTAACCAGAATACCGTATTTAGACTAGTGAGGCTGCATAGAAAATATTATTGTCAAGAAATAAATTTAAACTTAAACTCATAACACAAACTATTGGCAATGAATCCCCATTTATCGCTAGGATACATTACAGAGCTACCAGTGCATGATAGGTGAAAATATGTTATATAAGGGAGGCCATAGAAATGTTTTTTTTATATTCAGTATATAGTTTGACCCCTCCCACTTCCTTTAAACACAATGGAATGTATTAACACTTTTTTTTTGCTCATAAGCATATGTTTGCGAATGTTGATTTCTTGTTATGGTTCGTCAGGCTACGTTCAAGGTCGCAAACATTCGCCAGACGCTCTTCAACAGTTTTCAGTTTTTCATGTCAGGAAAAAAAGTTCAAATCGGTTTTTTTTTGTCACAAGGAAATTTTAAACATGCCAACACCAGCTAAATGTTTTTGACCTTGAATGAACTCTGTCAAGAAATCAACATTCTCTATCTTCGCAAACGTAGTTTAGTGCGATACAAGCTTTAAACACCTTTTCAGATTAGCAACTTATTTGTTTTTTGTCTTTGACAGTAGACATCATTGTTTAAAAAAAAAAAAAAAAATTAAATACAGGAGCATGTCTTAGAAAGTTAAATGAATACTTTAACAAATAAATAGCTCCCTAAAGTTAGATTTTTTTTCTGTAAATAAGTTTCAAAATGTCAATATGTTAGCCTTTCAATTATTGTTACTTTTAAAAGCAAGCAAAGAGTGCAGGAATTTCCCAGCATTTTGGCTCTAAAGCAGTGTAAAAATAACCCAATTAAAAAAAAAAAATCGTATCGGACGTCCTAATTAAAAAAAAGGCAGATGCTGATATGCTTCATAATCGATCCAGCCAATAATCATTATATCCCTAGTCCTTTGTCACTCACTCAATAACAAGAAATGGCAGACAGGAGGAAACAGTCAGAAGACACTTGCTTCTACAGTTCTCCAAATAAGATGCAATTCTCAATTCGAACTTGCCTGTATAACGTAAAAGTCTGTGAAAATTGATTCGTTAAAAAATTGGCTAATCAGCAGATCCACAACTTTGTCATAACGGGGGAAAACTGTACTGGGCGAATAACTCCCTTAACGTCTGCCCGGTTCCTCTTCTTGCCAGATCGAGATCATCCACAAGAACCAGGCCCCCATGCTGATGGGCCCTCAGCAGAGTCGAAGCTTTCTCTCCTCGCTGGTGAGGAGAAGGCGAGCCGAGAGCAATGACTGATCCCTTAAAATGCTTCACAGGTCCTCGAAGTCCTCGTCAGAAGCGGCAAATCTTTTCGCACGGGCCGATCACCCGACTCTCTTGGACCCGTTAGGAGATGCGTGGGGCTCGCGTGCTTGCCTGCTTGATAGCTCAGCGTGTCGTAGCAAAGTGTAGGTTCTGCTAGGTGGGTCTCGGGGCGCCTTTTTTTTTTTTTTTTATGAATTATTACTGCTGGGCTATGGTGGAGGAATGTGTTTTGTCACGAGGCCTCTGCACATCACAGTTGTACCTTAACTTGCCAGTTTTTCAAGTTACGAGCCATCGCTTGGTCGGTATTTTTATGCTTTGTGTTGTGAGCCATAATTTGACTTACAAGCGAGATTTTGGACTGTTCTTTCCAGACCCATAGAATATTGTATTCTGTGGTAATATAAGCACTGAATCTACAAAAAAAAAAAAAAAGATTCAATTGGCAAAATGTAGTAAGTAAATTCAGTTAGGAGCCAGCCACTGAACAGTTGAAACTCCTAAGTCAAGGTAATGCCGCATTAAATCACTGCCATAAATTAAAAAAAAAAAAAAAGATAATTAAAAAATTTGGGCCGTCAGGCGATTAAAGTTTTTAATCGTAATTAATCGCATAGTTAACTCACGATTAATTACAAATTTCATATCTGTTCTACATGTACAATTAAAAAAATCTAAGATTTCATACTCTTGTTAACAAAAGTGAAAAAAAATGTAAACTAATAGAAATAGTTCAAATTAATTGAAGACATTTATAGCCGTCAATGGCAGTGAATGAGTTAATTAATTTACAGTATATAGCTATTATTCTTTATTATTAATTTTTGTGCGCCTGTAATGTGATTTTTCTCTGCATTTGATGGTCACCTCGCTTGCGTTACCTTTTCATGTCCGTGGCTCACTCCTGCCAGTCGTCATTGATTGTTGAGAAGAAAGAAAAAAAAATACACGCATGCCACTTCTTTTACAGGAACGGATGGCTGAGTTTTAACCAGGTTCTCGAGTATTTTTTGAGTGGATAAAGCAGCCCAAATGACTTTCCCATGCAGATGTTCCGTTAAGAAGGTAACATGTCTTAACTGATTTTTGCTCAGTTCATCCATGCAAAACACACGCCCACACACACACACCCACACAAATGAGTATTAAACTGGGTTGTAAGTAACAGTACACCAAATAAGACGGCTTGCTACATACCTCGGCTTTAGGGTGATAGTTCAGTTATGGGCTACAGTAAGGGAACCAACTGTGAAAGTGCTTTTTCTTGTGTATAAATAAGATCACAATATATGACATTTGAAATGAAACATACCAAAAATAATGCTAGCGGTAAATATTCCAATAAATGAAAAAAGTATACCATTAAAAAAAAAAATACTGTAAATTAAATGTAAAATCATGTATGCAGAAAACAGATATAAAGTATTTATTAATTTATAGCAACCGAAATGTTTTCTTTATAGCAAAGGGTCACCTTTTTTTTTGTCTTTATAGGATGTAAACTAATGTAAACAATTAAATGAAATAGTATTTATTCATATAAAACCGCTTAGGAAAATGCAATTTTATCTTATTTTAACATTAAAATTTCACCAGTAATGTGTAATACAGTAAAAAATTATTCATCAAATAAATATTTATACATACATTAAAACAAATGTATTTATTTATTTTATTGCCAGTTGAGTTATTTTTTTCGAGAAAGTGCCACACCAATATTTTTTATTCTTTCTAGGAAACAAAGAATGCAGACAAGTTTCACAGTGACAGCGTTTAATCAAACACCGTACGTACGTACCTACAAAATTATGAATTATATACACCTACGATTTAAGAATGAATTGAAAACAAAACAAAACGGGGATAGTCAGTGTAATTACCATTTACTCGCGGACACGAGCTGCTAACCAAAACAGCAGCACCTAGCAAGGCATGTAATCAGTCCCTCGGATGAATCAAGCTGCAGTTGTGTGTTATGTTTATGTTTCGGGAGAGCTTGCGATTCGCATAAATTGCAATATTCCGCTAACATTGTTGAATATTGTTCAAAAGAGTGTGCTCCAGTTAAGGCCTCGCACCTTATAGACACCCGCAAATGAAGAAATAAATACCCCCCTGTGACTTAATTGCGGAAATCAATTATTATGTCACGCGATGTGTCCACATCTGCATTTGGGGACGATGGTCACAGCGTGAGCAGCATGGCTGATAAATGTCGTCATTGCACTCCTGCATGGTTTTTACGCTCTTTAAAATGTGAGAAACGAGTCTTTGGTTTGTATTTTGAACATGTTCTTCTTCACTCTGGAAAATACTGCCACCTGTTGTTTCTCCCTAAAGGGGAGAAAAAAAAATGCCTGTTGATGTCAATTAAGATGAAGAAGATACTGTAATTAAATTGTCAAAATTGGAAGAAGAAAAAAAAGTTTGCCATGATTTCTGCTGTTTGTTCATCTTATGTTGTTTCTAACCTTTATTATTTCAGGCACTCACTTTTTTTGCCACGCAATAACTTCCGGATAATATTTTCGATTGACACCATTCAAATTTGCCTCAACTTACAGTATTAAATATCAACTTTTCCCTATTCATTTTCAAAGGGACTGACATTGAACTCTTTCTAAGTCACACTTGCCACGCCCACTTCCATACATACAACTGTTCATCATGTTTTCGTTCCCAGTAATCAGCAAGACACCCTTCAGTACCATTTCACAACGAGGACAGCAAGTCCTCTGCGGATCAGTGAGTACAGTGGCGGGTCTTGACCAGTAAACAGGAGGCAAGGGTTTGATTCCCACCTTAGACAAATTGCAATTCAAGTTTTTGTTTGAAATCATTTATCATTTAACTACAATTAATAATTTGCATTCAGCGTTCAGCAGAATAAATGTTGGCTACTTCCGTCAAAATATTAGAAACAGTTCTCAGTAATGTGCAACACTTAAATAGTTTTCCCTCCATGTTGTCCGACGTGCCGCTGTGGCTGTTGAGCGTGTCGGTGTCAGGTGGCGAGTGCGGTGACCCTTCGTGTTGCATCTGCATCACCCGCCCCCGCTCACGTAAACCCACCTGGATCCAAGATGGCAGCATCAGACTATTTCCGATGTGTCCGCCTTTCAGGTGGAGTGTTAGATGTAAAGATGGGATCCGGCCTTCAGTCTTTGTGAACGCTACACGCTTGCAAACTTGAATTCAGTTAGGTCAGAAGCCTTTTTTTTTTTTAGAATGCCGCATGATTCATTCTTTTGTAATAACATCCCCCTTGAATGTTGGCATTGCTGCCTTGGAATATGACGGGTACATCAGCAAGGAAGTCTATTCTTTTATTCCATTTGTGCTGTGTTCAAAAGCTGGGACATTAAAGAAAAAAAGTTGAATGGGGGGAAAAAAAGCCTTATTATCAAGATAAACTAATATTTAAGCTAATAACTAGCCTCACTACTACTACTGCTTGTTTTTGCCTGACATTTTTCCTTGTTTCATCCACGATATTGTCGCGTACGACAGCTGAAATTGATTCTCATGCCTCACAGGTCGTGTTTAACTCATTCACTCCCAGCCATTTTCACTGAAGCAGCCCCCTTCGCTTCTGGCTGTTTTACCGGATTTTGACTGATTTTGCAAGGTCCACAAAATATTGTGTTCTGTTTTGCTATAAAAACATCAAGACTACCAAAATAAAGATTAGAGTCTCTTCTTTCATCAGGAAAAAAAATGATATTTCTATCTGTTTTCGTTTTGTAGCAATTAGCATCAATATAGCTAAGTTTCATCATTATTCACAAATCTGTTTAAAACAGTGGGTAAATAAACTTTTTTTCAACATGGCCCCTGGTTGATCTCTTATACTCTGCTGCCACGTGCCGGCCGCTTTTGTAATAACTACCATTGCTTCAATCGTTCTCTTCAGTTCAGAGGCTACATCAAAGCCTTCTGTATGCTCTAGCATAAAAAACAACAACTTATAAATACGTCTTTGGGACACTAGTAACATTTGAAATAGAACATATTTATACGTTTTTGGGAGCAAATGAGTTAACTTCCAAGCAATGGCTTGAGTTACGTTTCATTATTTTAAAAGAACACGAACATTTATGTTGGGTTTTATTGGGAGCCTTTAACGGATTAGTAGCATTTCCATACATTTCAATGGGGGACGATGATTTGGGATATGAATGTGGTCACGGAATGAATGAAATTCAGTACATGCTACTTCCTGGTAGTGGGAAATTACTGCTTTCCAGCATGCCTATCTTTGGAAGTGCAGCCTACCAGGAAGTACAAACAGATTTTGCCGCACCTTGACAAGATGTATCATTCATTATGGCAGAAAGAAAGCCCTTACTTAGCTCATTTTGAAGAGGAGGAAGAGACAAGCTCCAGAGAAAAACGAATGACTCTGCAGGAACTTTAGATAGTTTAATCATTAATTTATTAAAATGTATAAAAATTAATTCATTTAAAATTACTTCATCATGTCGTAAATAAGTCAGCCAAAATAACACTAAATCACTCCGCCCCCGCACAACGAACGTGTCTTTGACGACGGCATGCTGCGCCCTGCTAAATGCAGTGTGAAAAGGGTTTGAGGCGGTTTGCATGGAGAGAAAAAAAACTTGTGACATAGAACACTTAACCGTCATTGCTCACGTCAGGCTCCGGTGGAGGACGTTGACAGCCGGGTAGAGAGGAGGAGGAGTTATGGCTGGATGTTGATGATGGTGGTGGGTGGAAGGTGGGGGCGTTTACTCCATGGCGGGAGGCCGCGCAGAGGCGACGCCAGGCGGCCAAGAGAGCAGCAGCAGTGCGCTCTGAGCGAGCCCGGCGTGCACGCACCCTCAAGCAACCCCGGGGGATACTGTAAGTACTTTTATCACCTTTAAGTCCTATTTTTAAAGGCAATATTTTTGTTGATCATCGGGAAAGTGAGCTCATGTGTCACTTCCAGATGATGATTGGTATTTTGCAGAGGAAGCAAGTATTCACATTGTGTGTTTAGTACAGATATTGAGTCAAATAAAAGACTAGATAAAAAATTTGTATTGATTCAATTCCTGCACATAAAGAGTTTGCAATTTAAAAAAATGGGTCCAATTTGTTAAAAAGACTGAAAAAAGTAAACATTTAGAAACATTTAGTGTAGCTAACATGCTAACATTGTGACGGGCCAAAAGCTAAATTAGCTTCTATTAACAGGGGGAAGGAAAAAAAATTCTCAATAACAAAAAGGAATTGGAATCTCCAAATGTATCTCAATCTGTCAATCAATTAATTATTTTTATTTAGTAATTATATATTATTATTTTTTATGTTATTTATTTTATTTATATACATTTTATATTTTATTACAGGAGTATTTATTCATCATATTTATTTATTTATTTACATATTTTTTGTTATTATTTCTACACCCTTATTTGACTTAATTATTTATTTATTTGACACGTTGGATCTGTTTCCAGATGTCATGAGTTAAAGTAAAAAAAAAAGTCGACCAGAAAAGGAAATACAGAACCCAAGTGCGGATACCTGAAGAATCTGCTTATAAGCAATCAAGCGATAAGTAATCAAGTATTTGTACTTCATTACTTCTCACCGCTGTCACTTTTGTTTATTGTTCCCGACATTAGATCTGAAAGAATCCCACCAGATGTGTGATGGAAGGATCCCACGACCAGCAGGTGCCTCGCAGCCTCTCTAAAGTGAGTCAACGTGCAAGTAAAAAGTCCCAAAACTACTAATGCTAATAAAGACTGTATGTAATGAGCTGTTTATATTCGAGCTGGTTAAGCTTGCTCACACACGGTCACAATTGATTTGTGTGTGCGTGTGTGTGCAGAAGACGGTGAACGGGAGAATTTGTGAGAGGTCATCAAACGACAGAAGGAGAAAGTTGATTAAGTCCAACCTGGCCGTGGACACTGAAGGTAATTTCACGGCCGCTAAACATTTGAGCCACAATCCAATTGTTGTTGTTTCGTGCATCTGCATTGTAGCGACCTTTGTGATGAACGGACCCAAAAAAAAAAAAAAAAACTTCATGAGAAGGAGACTTGCCAAAGAATATCTGACGTCCAAACGTGTGTTTGCTTTGTGTCGTAAACTAAAATTTGAGGTACAGGAAAGCTTTAGCTAAGCAGTCGATCGAGTGAAGTGGAAACATAATTGGTGCAATAGAGGTAATGTGATGCTCTAGCACGTGGGCAAGGAGAGCCGCGAGCGCCGATGGACTTTCAGCTGTTTATTGAAAACACTTGAAAGGAGCATGGAGCAGATGCAGATATTAACGTGTATCACGAAAATGGCGGCGCTTGTTTGGGTACTGAGGTGGACTACCAGCTTTTTTTTATTTTTTTCAATTTAAATTTGACTTATTACGTTAGTTTTCGCGAACGATAATAACCTTGGTGGTCATGTCTTAAAATTGGGCCTTTGCTTTTTGGTACCTTCCTGCAGAGCTTTTTCAGGATTTGAGTCGACTGCAGGAGACTTGGCTGGCAGAAGGTGAGCGTTGGGGTACGAAAATGTGGGGGGTGGGGTGGGGGGGAGTCTGTTATATGACAACCTTTGATTTTTTTCTCTCTCAAAAATTTACTTTGAGATACAAGTGACTTAGGTGACTTAGGTAGAAGCCGTCATCACATCATTTATTTTTTCGCTTTGACTTGCAAGCAAAAAATTTGAGATATGAGCACTGTATGGTGGAAGTGAACTCAACTCACTTCACAACCTATATAATAATATTTAGATAATAAAGAATTCTTCAACAAAAGTCTTCAAGCTCTCTAGTTCCACAAACAAAGAAAACTTTACTTTGTGTATTCAAAATAACACTATAACTTTGCTTTGAGGTCCGCTAGGCTAAAGCTAGCACCTAACAAGTAAGATCTATTCAGCAGGGTTATAACGCTTTAAGAAATTGATATATGAACACAAACTATAGACAATATTATGATACTCACAAGAATATATTCTTCATCCTCTACAAAAAAAAACCTACCAATATTACTGCGGATTAATGATATTTCTATTATTTTCAATAGGGAAGATGATCTGAGTTACGAATGTGGTCATGGAATCGCTTCAACTTGTATCTCAAGGCGCAACTTTGAATAAGCTTGTTTGTCTCATGGAATTAATAAAAAAAATCTATCTCTCTATCACTCGATCTATGTATCCCTTTACAGTATCTCTCCTTCCGTTATTATCTCTTTCATACTATCTCTCTCTTCCCACCTACCGCTACCAGTCTAAATTTAAATGGATTTTTTTTAAGGCAAAATTCATAATTCATATAAAATGTTGACAACTCAGATAATTTACTTTTAATTATTGCTCTGATATAATTGTGGACTTGTTCAGTTTGACAAAACATTTTTGCCATATGTGAAATAAATTAGCACATAATTTTTTATTAAAAGTACTTTGAACCATTAGAAAAATATATTTTAAATTCCCACAGATCTGTTAATTTATTGTTGGATTAAAAAAAAGAAGAAGCTCAAAACGGATTGAAAGCCATTTAAACACAAACGAGATTTGTTTTTCCCTGAATGATTAACATGTACTTTATGAATGAACAAAATGTATATTTGCGAGACTGTTTTGGTAATTTTTTTAAGAACATAATAATATCCCCAATATCTTTTGACTTTTAAAAATGGATTGCTTTGCCATGCATTGAAAATGTACATTGAACAACATGAAACTTGTGCAGCAGGGTGGGAGGGGGGGAGTGATTTTTGCGATTCCACAGTCGTCCAATTACGAAGCGGCACCTGCATACATTAGGGGGGGGCTGTGGGGTGGGGAGGGGGGTCTTATGGTAGAGCGAGGAGGTTCTAGCTGTGGGAGTGTCATCACAAATTAGCTGTGCGACGCTTACTGTCTGCTGGGCTTTTTTGGCGGGAGCTACTGTGCCGCCTTTCTCTCTCTCCCCCCCCCCCCCTCTCTCTCTCTCTCACTACAGCTCTCTCGCTCTCTCGCTCTTCTCCATCATCTCCAGCTGCATCATCACCTTGTCTGCTTCAATTCCTCCTCCTGCTCCTCCTCGCCTGCACAAAAAGACAAGAATGGATCTATCCGCTTTTTCCTGACACGCTCAACAGAGAAAGACTTTTTCTTTTTTTTTTTGCTTTTCTTTTTTAAAAAGTTTTCTTTCGCAGACTCTTTTTTTTTTCTTTTTTTTTTTGGTTACTTGCAATGTTTTTCCTCCCATGGCAAGATTGGCTCACTGCACTCTAAGTGAGACGGGATGCTTCAGGATTTAAGCGCCAGCGTCCTCTTTCCGCCGTGTCTGCAGCACACAACTTTTGGTTAGTGCAACTCTGCTCAAGATTTGTTCAAAGTGTACAACAGTTTGCTTCTGAGGATCAAGTGAAGCGTTTCACTTGTTTGGTCTTATTTGAATGCGCGTTTAAATGGCTTCTCATCTGGTTTGAACTTGATGCTAAAAGAGATTGAAACATGACTGAGTTCTTCTGAAGCTCGGAAGTAAATGAACAGATTTGTGGGAATTCTCGAATAAGTCTTTTGAGTGGGCGTATAAGTCTTTTTAAAATTCAAGTATTGCACTCATTTTTCAAAGGTGTAATCGCAAATATTCTCATATATGTTGACTTTTGAAAGTCTGTGTTTATAAAATAATGAAAAAGGAAATCAATAGATTTGTGTGAATGTAATGTAAATTGTTGCATGTAAAATCAAAGCCAGTGTGGACACTTGCTCTTTTTTCTTTCTTTCTTTTTTTTTTTACCTAAATGGCTCAGTGATCTCGTCAATATTGATTTTTTTTTTTAAGTTTCCCATTTGGATACACATTAATCGTTTAAAAAAAAAAAAGTCAGATTCTCCTCATTTGTCTCATATTAGTTACCACAAATGGCTGTATTGTTTATATGAGTATTGATTTTGGGAGGGACACTGCACATTTATGATATATATTTTTTAATTTGACCACAAATGACCTAACTTCAGGTGAATAAAAAAAAATATTCTATATATATTTTGTTACAACAATATGCTGAATTGTATTGTGTGAATATTAACTTAAGTCCACATGTATATAATTGTTTTTCTTCCAAATTTTAAACCAACGAAGCAGATTCATGAAAAACTAAAGTAAAATTAAAACTTTACATTTTTACTATTTGTTTTCGCTGTGGATTTTTTTTTTGCCACATCATCTTGCAATATTGATTTTAAAAATCAAGTCCATGATTATCATGTACATGTTTTTCTTTCCATGTAAAATAAAATAGCATATGTATGGCAATCTTACAAAAATTTTTTGGAATGCTTATGAAGCCTTTTAAAAATAAATAGAAGAACCTGCTTGAATTTCAAACATTTGTCACAAAATGGCTCCACCATCACAAATGTATATTCGAAGTCCACATCTGTAGCACAATATTCCACGTTAAAATGATGATCAAGAAGTTTTCTTTTTTTTCATTAATTCTAATAGAAGAGTGTGTGTGTGTTTAGAAAGAAAATCTCCTCTCAGGTGTTTGGAGGCGAGCACTCCTTTTAACCAACTTCAAAATGCTTCTGTCTGTTTCTGTTAAAAAGAAATGAGATTTGACAGCAGACAAAAATGTTGAATATGAAATGAATATTTGATCCCGGCTCAGGATGACACTTCCGACGACGACGACGGCGGCGTCTTAACTTCCTGTCCGTTAAAAGCGGAGATTTATTAGTCGAGGTAATTGGAAGGAAGGAGCCAAGGAACGGGAGTGAATTTCCCAGTTGAGAGAACTTTGTCAGCTGTCATGGAAACGTTCACTAGTAACTCAAACAATCACTGTCATTTTTATGAATGGCGAAAGCATTCCCCCTCAAAAATATATAATTTTTTTGTGGGGACGGCCAACTGTCTCATTGACAGACCGATGCTGGTGACTCATTTGTGCTCGACTTCCTTCCTTCCTTCCTTCCTGTGTCCGTTTCTCACCCCTCAACGTGTGTGCGCTGCGTGGGGAGCGCCCAGACGTTTGCGCAGGTGCTCAGATTTCTCCAAAATGTCCACTTTTCAAGCATACGGTGCTTTAAAATGCTCCCATTTGTTGCCATGTGCGTCTGTCAAGCGCAGTCTGCCAAAAATCTTTTATAACTATTCCCTTTACTATAACAAAACGCTTTTTATTTTTGCAGAAAGTATTATTTTCAAATTTAAAAAATTCTCATAAAAGGGTTTGACCGCCCATTTTAAGTTGTTTTTAAACGAATGTACTTAAAATAGTGGATAAAATGGTGGCTTTAGATTGCTTAAAATGGTTGTGATATAAACACTGCAAGCAATCTGCTAAAACCGATTTTTTTTTTTACTCCATTTCAGCACATTACCATACTTGTTTTCAGTTCGTCGAGAGCATCATTTAAACAGAAACACAAATAGCACTTGAAGTGTGTAAAACGGTTGGCATAGCGATGGGTAGCTGACTGAAATTTTCAAGCGTTGAAGCGTTAACATGTTCGAAATGGCCACCGTGTACACATTAACACGGCAAGCAAGAAGAACTTAAGGTGGTTCCTTTTCCCTTTTATTTCCACTCACTCTGCTTTTCAGAATCGTCTTAATTCATCACATCTTGTGAAAACACACAAAGCACATAAAAAAAAGTAGAATGCAAGTTATAGAAAAAAAATTCTGTTGCATTCCAATGAGCATGGTTTTTATTATTTTATGTGTTTTAATAAAATATTAATTTTTATTATGGCGGTATTATGGTAGTCCCTTTTTAAATGTGTAAATCAGGTGTGTGAAATCTTTCCCTTATTTCCAGTTCGATAAAGAAGAACATAAATATGATGTGCATGAACGGAATTCTTATTATAAAATGACAGAAATATACAAATTCAATGTTTTGGGCCTTTAATAATAATTTCAGTTTTATGTTTCTTCAATTGTTATCGATAGTCAATGATTACCAGATGAAATCCTCTCGCTGTGTAGTGAATGCCTGACTTCGCAGGTCCCCCCCCCCCCCCCCCTGCTTTAAATAAATAAATATATGGATGACAAACATTAAAATTGCGTCATTATCTCATCCAGAGTGAGAATAAGGGGGGGACAGGCATGTCAAGACGTGCTACGCTAACTCGAGCTTAAGTGTATAAATAGACGTGATAATGGCCGTGTTGAATCTTGATTATCGCAGCGTCCGGGTTGGGGAATTAGAATTTTTGGGGTCGGTCATGTTTGGAAGAGCCAAGCGGGCAGGTGCACAGGTAGCAGGTAACATTCAGCAGGGGATAGTGGGGGGGGGGGGGGGGGGGGGGCGGGAGCCAATTAGAAGATGCTAACAATGGGAGACTGCGTGATGGCATGCCAGGAAGTGGAGAGTCACCTACGCATTGAAAGGCATATTAATTATCAACGTTCTGGTCATATATATATATATATATATATATATTTATTTTTTTTTGCAATGATTTGCCTTTGTCCTCCTTTGACTCATATGACACTGGACAAGTCATTAGACAAAGTCTTTTACAAAGACAATATTGCAACAACTACTAAAATTGTATTATTGTGGTGGTGTACAATGATACTGGTTGCTTTGATTAATTTATATTACGTGTAAATTATATTATTCAATTATTATTATATATTAAATGCAAATACACTACACTACATTTGAAAATGGATATGATTTTTTTTAATAGCAGATTTTGTTTTATACAGCTCTTGTCAAATGTCAAAGATTCTAAATGACAAACATAGAAAATATTATTTTAAAATATTATTAGAAGTTCAAAAAATAGAAATTATAAATTTGTTTTTACAAGCTTAGGTCATGATTATTTTTGGAGACTATATCATTTAGGAGCTGTAATTTGTATTTAAATAATTATTTTTGGTAATGACTCTTTAAATGGAAATGATTTATTATCTTTGCAACTGTTCATAGCAAACCTATTGATTTCTAGATATTTTAAAAATCTAATATTATTTTGAAAACCTTTAGATGAATGTAAAAAAAAATGTTAGAGAAAATCCTAATTATTCTTAAAATATTCATTTTGAAAATACAGGTACATATTTTATTGTACTATTTTGAATTAAAATATATTTTTTAAGGGAATTATTATTATGATTAGGCCAAAGCAGAAGCGCTGCAAGGACCCAACTAAAATTGCTTACTTTCTTCTATGTAAAAAAATATTTATTTATTTAATTCCGGCAACTAAGTCGCTTTTTTGTTAGTATTTTAATTTTAATTTTAATCATTTTCATAATTATTATTCTTTGTGAAGACGCCATTTTCGGCGCCCGCCAGCTTCCACGTTGAAGCGTGCGGAGCGGTTTGGAGGCTTACGAGAAGAAAGACAAAGAGGAGGAAGAAGAAGCAGCAGCTCCATCTTGATGTTCACTCGGGGGTCCTGGAGGGGGGGTTTGGACTTGGGATCAACATCACAAACATCTCAAGGTGTCTTGTCTTGTCTTCTTTGTGCTTGCAGCTCAAGTTCCCGACAATGACGAGCAGTTTGTCCCAGACTTCCAGACTGAAAACTGTGAGTGCGACCACCACTCGGTGTGTGTGTGCGTACGCGCGCGTGTGTGTGCTTATTTGCATAGGGATGAATATTGTTTTTAGAGGATATTTTTAACATTGGGAGGGCCAGGCTGAGTGTCACCTGATTTTGGGGGGGAGGCAGTAAAAGGGAGGGGGGTGTTTGGTTGTTGTTTTTTTTAATCCAGAATAGAAATGTTCTCATCTCACGAGACGCCCCCTCGACCTTTTTTTTTTTCTTTTTGTGCAAACCTTCCTCTAAATCAGGATTTTTCTTCTTCTTCTTCTTCTTCTTTTTGGCCCCTCGCTATTGTCGTTATTTTACGCAATGAAAGCGCGTTTTTGCTCACAATGTTTCCAAGAATACTCTGGATGGAAATTGAAGGTGTGTTAGTATCACTTGGTTGCTTTGCCATGCGACTTGGCAGTGAGGAGGGGGGAGCTCAGTGGGGACCACCAGAGCGAGCACATGTCTTTGGGACAGGACGCCAAAGTGAAACGGCACCAAGCACTCACATTTCTTCCTGTCCGATGTTTTAACGCAAGAAACAGACAAATAAAACCAAAAAATAGTCCCCCAGCACCATTTTCACCAGGCATCGCAAAATTCAGTGGACATGTCTATGATAACAGGATGTATGAAACGGTCTAAGACCCACACCTGAAATTGAACAGGAAGTCAGCCATTTTGGTTTGAAGAAGCAATTTTAGGCAAATCTGGGGCTCTTAATTTGACAGACAAAATCAGCAAGGTTGTCAGAGTTAACAAAAACTAACAAAATAACTAAAATTTATATTTTCGCAAATGAAATAAATAAAAACAAAAATGTTAGAAAAATTAAAACTAACTCCACAACTAAGTCCAAAACTATTGTAAACCTGACCAATCATTTACAAAATTTGGTGGAGACGTCTATCAAAACAGGACACACAAAAAAGTCTTAATGACCTTTTCTGAAATTGAACAGGAAGTCCGCTATTTTGGTTTAAAGCAGCCATTTTGGACAAATTCCAGGGAGTGCACGTTGACAAAAAAAAAGAAAAGAAAAAAAGCCTCCAACACCAGTTTTACCAGGCACTGCAAAATTTGGTTGACATGACTATCTTAAAAAGGACACATGAAAAAGTCTCAAGGTCCCACACCTAAATTTATACAAAGTCAGCCATCTTGGATTGAAAAAATAATTTGCGGCAAATTCCAGCGCTCACACTTCTACAGAAAAAAAAAAATTGCCCCCGACACCAGTTAAACTGGTTGTCGTGCAACAGGGAACAGGAAGTCAGCCATTTTGGTTTAAAGCAGTCATTTTGGACAAATTTTAGGGCATGACTAAAATAAATAAATGTAAAAAATAGCCCCCGACACCAGTTTCACCGGGCATCGCAAAATTTGGTGGACATGTCTATCGTAGGCATAAAAAAGTCTCAAAGACCCATACCTGAAACTGAACAGGAAGTCAGCCATTTTGATTTGAAGCATTGAAGCTTGAACTTTGGCAAACTCCAAGCCCCAGTCAGAAGCAGGTATCCAAAACAGACGTGTGTTTTTCTCACACGTTTTTAATGTAGTTTTACTGGAATGACTTTACTACGTCACTAGTGTAGGTTAGAGAAAGATTACCACAAACCCAATAACAATGTGGCCGTGTCTGAGAAATTCAACTTATTAGCATATCTCAGATGTAACTGAGCGAAACTATGAATAATCTCTTAGTTTTATATTCTTAAATTAGATCAATATGGCCCTTTGAAACTCTCCTAAATAGTCTTAAATTGGACTTTAAGCCTCTAAGTTAGATCGTTTAACTCGGTTGGAATTGAAGCAGGTTCCTGTAGGCATTCCAGGCCCAAGAAGCAATGGGTGGTCTTCCTTTTCGTTTCTTTTTCCCTTTTTTTTTTTTTTTATACTTCTAATATTTTTCCCTCTTACTTGAAATGACACATGAAGAAGTTCAAGCTGATTATGCTTAAGAAAAACACTTTAGACAAGCCGTTTTGAAACTACTTTTAGCATTCCTGACCTCACTCTGCTCTTGACTCCTTTACTTCCGTTTGATTGATTGATTGACAAAGAAAGCTTAAATAAAAGCGTATTAAAGCCATCAGGGTACATTTAGATCGGATGTTTTCTCAGATGGAGATCCCGGTCATCATGAAAAGATAACACTTATTCTCATGACGCCACATTTAATGTAGATGAACAATTAAATGATGACAATCAATGAATAATAAATATTTTCCTGCTTTTTGTTTACTCAGGATAAACATTCTGACGTGACAATGTGTGCATAAAAGTTGTTTGGCTCCCCTTTATTAGCATTAGTTATAATATATGTTACTATTATGTCGTATTGACCTGGGATCAGCTCGAAATGAAACATTGCAGTATTACAAAGAACTTACCATTTTCAAATTCAGTTTTCGATTTGAACTAAATACAGTACTAATGCTACAAAAACACTTCATGAGGTCATATAAATGCATTTAAATTCAGCAATTTGATGTTACACCTACATTTATCATTAAATTATAATAATGATGATTATTAATATTATTAGGTTTATAATTGCCGTTTTGTCAATGCTAGGTTCTGTTAGCCTGTCTACGGTGTTTCGCACTATACGTTAGCATTATGCTGGCTGACCTACGGCAGACAAAATGATGTTTTGATTGAACATTTTGATATTTAAATATACAATTTTTAATTCTTTTGTTTTGTATGCAGTTTTTGTATGTGTTTCTGTGCTGCGTTTGTTTGAGTAGCAGTTGTCTGAAGCTTTATAATTGCGTTACGTCAATGCTAAGTTCTGTTAGCATGTCTATTTTAACTTATGTCAGTTAAACTAGTTGTCTTTCATTATTATTTCATTTGATTTAAGCATTTTGGTGTTCAAATCTACATTCTCTTTTGTTTTATGCGTCATTTATTGCTAGAAGCAAGCATGCTCTTTTTTGGGGGGGGACAACTGTCCGGCCAACGGCGTCCTATTTTTGTTTCCTTAAACTATAATGTTATACAGGAGTCTTGGAAGTGAGAGAATGAATACAGCCACTGAGACATATTTTCATAAAGTGTATTTTAATAAGTTTCAACGTGTTTGTGTAAATGTGGATCCGCTGTATTTGACAAACTGAAAATATGGACCAATGTGGAATTTGCATATTTGGATGGCTCCGCCCACCACCGTTACAAGCACTTAATGAGAACTAGTTTGTAGTTGAATGTAAAGCCCGCCGAAGAGGTCAGGGCGACGGTCCGGTTGTCCTTCAGGAGTGCTGCTGACCATCCGAGCGGGCGGAGTTGGCACACTGGCAGGCTGCTGACAGATGGCGGCGTGGTTGGGCATCCCAGACGCCACCTCTCCCATATGGGTTCCTATAGCACCGCCACCATGGCCCGTGTAGACAAAGATGATGAATGATGCTTGATAGGACGTCAACATACACAAAAATACTCCAAAAATAAACCATGCCATTGGATTAAAAACAGCTTCTATTATTTTAGCGCGGTTTCTTTTCTTTCTTTTTTTTTGTCTGTACCGCAAAAGCCCACCGCGCTACTGTAAATACGTCCCAAAACCACAGCTTGGAAATAAACAAGCGCACAATGTGTACACTGTCCCTTTAGAATAAACCATATTGAAAGACATATTTATGAAAGGAAGGCTTGTTGAAAGTACAGTGAATCGCAGTAGATACATTACAGACTTGCAATTGATGAAGATCTGCAATATACAGGAGAGACGATATAAAAACTTTTAACCCTCCCACACTTAAAACACGTTTAATCCTATTTAAACACATTTTTAAACCTCCCCTTACATTTTCACTGTCAAGATATTGGAGACTGTCGCTTTGAGGAAAGAAGACTCGTTTGCTGTAAAATGTTGGCCTTTGACTTGGCGGTCGTCTTCAATGTCACGTCGGCGTGGAAGCAGCATGGTGGAAGTGTGGCGAAGGAAGAAGCTTCTTCTTTGTCTCATCTCCACAGATGCTTACCATTAGCATAACTTAGCGGGGAATGGCGGAGGTGTAAAATGGGGCCACACGTTCCGTCTCCGCCGCCTCACCGCCGTTTAACGACGAAGGCCAGCACCTACAGTAGGTGAAAATGGAATAGAAGGTTTTTTCACCCTTTGCCAAAAAATATTTTTTTCCACCCCAACTTTTTTGTTTAATGACTGAACTGCGAAAGGGTTTGACAAATATGGGCGGCAAAAACACACCATTCGTACCTGAGAATTTCTAACATGTCACAGCCAAGGACTCATTAATTAGCCAGGATGTGTTTTTTTTTATTATTATTTTTTATGAATGAAAGTCTGACATTGCGCTTTAGGGCATTTTGGCAGCAATTTTTGGGTTATTTTGGCCTTTTTTAGGGGTCCTTCTAAACTCACCCTGAGCTATGCTGGGAATCACTTCCTATCATGTGTTCAATTTGTGGTGCTGTTCAAATGTGTACACTCTAAAAACAGTTGGGTCAAAAGTAACCCAATTATGGATCAAAAGTGTATCGATCCACTTTATGGGTTAATTTGACCCAACTTTCTGGGTTGTTTTATATGACCCAATTTTTTGACCCAAGTAAATGATCAGACCAATATTTATGAGTTGTTTGACATTAAAAGACCCATTTCTTGACTCAAAGTCAAACTGACTTTTTGACCCATAGTTGGGTTATTTTTGACCCAACTGTTTTTACCGTGCAGGGAGTATACGTACTCTTCTATATTATGTGCCCACCACATCATTTATTTTTGTGGTCCGCTAAAGCAAGTCAAGTGTGTTTACTTCATTTCTCTCCTTAAATGGTTTTGTTTATTTCATTTTGGCAGAAAATTTTTATTCAAATATTTTTTTTCTTTTTTCTTTTTTAATTGTTTATTTATTCATGTAGGCCTATTCATTATATATATATATATATATATATATATATATATATATATATATATATATATATATATATATATATATATATATATATACTTTTTTAAAGATAAGCCACCTTGTGGCCCAAGAGAGTGTGGTGAAACTGTGTTATTGCTTTTATTTTGAAGGTCTGACTTTTGACAAGAAGGTTTTTGCATATGTTGCCTGAGTGTTGCCGAGCAGACCAGGAAAGTTATTGTCTTCAGTTGTTAATAAATGCGTGCAGTGTGGAATACATCTTGCTGTCTGTTGAACCGTTGAAACAACTTACAAAATATTTCAGAAATGAATGACTGAGTCAAAGATTTTTGTACAAGAACCACGTTTAGAAGAAAATGTTCGCTGATTTTTTTTCTTATTTTTTTCATATTTGTTTTTTGCCCCTTTTTTAAATTGAATGTTTATCAGCAATTTATTTTTTATTTTTTTTAAATGTTTATTGTTTTATTTTTTTGAGTGGTCAAAAGGCCACCAAATGCCCATCCTTAATGTGGACTCACCATTGTGTATGGACAGAGCATGGCAGAAAAGCTAGATTCAACGTAAAACTCATTGCGTGAATGGTTGGGCAATTCAGCCCCCAAGACAGTTTTACTTAACTACATTGAATTTGGCAGACATACTGAGGAGACCCACAAAATGATCTCGAGAAGCTATGGCTGAAAACCACATTTTGGTTTTGGGTGACCATTTTGTCTATTTCCTCAAAGACAAATTTTTTTCTAAATAGATGACTACCAGGAATTTGAGTTTTTTGTCATTGTGTGAGGGTGAGCATGCCAGTGAAGCTTGACAACTCGTGATAAACCACCCAAACAGTTGGTATGGATTTGATCTGTGGAAAACATTGGCATTACAGCTAAAGCTGCTTATTGTTCTAAGTGCTTCTTTTTTTTCTTTTTTTTTTGACACTGGCGTCTTACTTCTTAATCAATGCGCAGATAATGAGAGCAATCACGCCGTGATGACCGTGACATTCAATGCAAGAAAAGGAAGCGTCTGGCGTTGGGCTCGCTATCGATTAGCGTACCTTGGCACCCCGCCATTAAAAATCCATTGTGACATTTCCATGTGTGACTCTTGGACGTCGTGGTGACGCTATCACGGTTCGATTAAATATCTTTATTGACACTACTTAAACATAGCCAGATCGAATTGAATACACCAGAATAAGCCTGTTATTGATGAGTTGATCAACCACGAGGAGGTTGTGCGGAGAGTGTGACGTCTTAAGCGAAAGGGGACTTTTCATTAGGTACACGATTGCCTGCGATTGGTGGAAATCTTTGCTTTAGTGAGTCCATATAAATAACTTTTTAAATATAGTTTTACATCTCAGACATTCTTGAAACTCATTAGACAGTGTTTTAAGGAAAATTCAAAGTGTTCCTTAGCATCTGTTCTCACTCTCGCTAGCATGTAAAGTGTACTTGCTTCAAGCAGTTACTTCCAGTTAAAATTTACTATAAAATTGAAACAAAACAAAATAATTCAAAATGTAGTATTTAAAACCAAAATGTTCAACCAAATCATTTCGTCTAATAAAAGTTAGCTAGTTTTATGCTAACCTATAATGCGAAACACCATTGAGATGCTAACGTCAATTAGCATAGATGTTGCTGGTGCTATTTAAACACTCACAAAGGTTTTTTTTCCGCACGTGAGCATCGTCAAAGGTCTCCACACAGGAAGTGTATTTTTTACCTCAGATCGATGACCCAGAAAGGGCATTCCCCCACCACCCCGTCCCCCCAATCTCAGCCCCCAATCCCAACTACCCCCCTCCCAACAGGGGCCCGGCTGCGCATCACATGCCGTGTTGGCAAATCCACTCGTACTCATACAGCAGCTGTCAGTCAAGACGTGAGAAAATCCTCCTTCTAATATCTCACCCGTCACCACCCCAATTTTGGAGTCTTTCAGAATCAGAACCTTCCATGCAGGTCCACTTGTTGGAGGTCTGGATATTGTTGAAGGATAAAGCGTTTAGGCGCAAAGTGGAAATGAGATTAGTCATCATGTCTGCACTCTTCCAATCACTGCTTTTCATTAGTGAGGGCAAACACAGTGAAGATACGAGGTCGCTTATCAAGATGAAATTTGGTAGGCATGCCCCAAAAAAAAACCAGTCAGCCATTTTGGTTTGAAGCAGACATTTTACAGTCACTTTTGCCATTGCTCCCTTTTGTCTTATTGCATATCATGTCACCTCTAATTGTTCTATCTAACCCTAACCGATGTCCCCCCTGTCTCCTGATGTAGTGGCGTTTCACGGACTGCAGCTGAAGATCAAGAGGGAGCTGCACAGTCCGTGTTCCGAGCTGAGCTCCACCTGCAGCCAAGAGCGGCCCTTCAAGCTCCAGTATGGAGAGAAGTGCCTGTACAACGTCAGGTCTGTGCTTCCTCAACCTTCACACTAAATTAACTCGCACAATAGAAATAATACAACGACGAGAAATGTTAGAATATGTACTGTATGTGATGTGTGTGGCGCAGTGCCTACGAGCAGAAACAGCACGCAGGCATGAAGCCCTCCAGCCCAGTGACGCCCCCCTGTAGTACCCCCGTGTCCCCCCTTCATCATGCAGCCCCCACGCCCAAACCCGAGCGGACCTACGCCCACGCTCCGCCCTCCCTACCCGACTCCGCCTACGCCATGGACCACAGGTACAGTTTGAGTATTAAAAGCTAAGGAAGTTAGCTAGCTCCTCGTTGCAAAGGGCAGCTACAACATGCTAGCCCTCTGTGGCTAATAAACACTACAGATATCTAATATAAATAAACCCCACGCTGAATGGTTTGGCCTGTAGGATGCATCCGCCATATTGAATGTGTTAGAGCTGCCACATAAACTAATCCCAAGTAAATGGACTGGTTTATCATCACAGTAAGTGCTACGTAAATTGGTAGCTAAATATGTAGCATATGTTTTCATGAGTGATTCGATGTTACGGTAATAAATACTAGACATATATTTGTGTCTATCCAAAAATAATTTGTCCAAATACAATCAAAAGTCATTGTTTATTCTTAATACCACTTTCCACATTCAATATGGCGGCAACGTTTACATACAATTCCACACCAAAACGGGGTGTACACAATATGCGAGCATTGATGGCTAACAGTAGCAAAGAATCTATTTGTTTTCATATTTTTGCCGCTCAGATTCCGACGTCAGCTTTCCGAGCCGTGCCACTCGTTCCCGTCCCCGCCGACCATGTCCCGGGACGCCCGGCCCCTGTACCAGCGACAGATGTCTGAGCCCAGCATCCCCTTCCCGCCTCAAGGCTTTAAGCAGGAGTACGCCGATCCGCTGTTCGAACCCCACCCCGCCATGATGGGCGCCCCGCTGCCCCACATGTACCCCGCCGCCATGATGATCAAACAGGAGCCCCGAGACTTCAACTACGACTCTGGTGAGGAGGGGTAGTCCACATGAGTGGCAAAAGTATTCACACAGATAATTGTGGTCAAAAAATAATTACTGATTCAACTCTCCTGTACTTAAGTAAAAAAAAAAAAAAAAAAAGTACAGACCCTGCTTACTCTATTCTGGATAGGGAGGGAGAGAAATGTAGTGGGGTTGATTGAGTTTGCCCATTATTAAGCACAGGGCGTCTGGCGGATTGGGGGTCTGCGGTGGGAGCCATTTCCTGTGGCGTGCTAATAAGGGAGTGGGCGGAGGTTACGGCCGGTCAACGTTCTCAATCCTACGCTCAAATGCTGGAGAGCTTCAGTTGGATGTCACCTCTATTTATGTTTTCTATCAACACACAAACTGTATAGCTTCACAATCTCGACAGATGTTTTTACCATAATGTTCAAACGGCAACACTAGTAAGCAACCCTTTACATCTGGTTTGACCTTTGAAGCTGAAATGCGTGCTGTAGAGCCAACGTAAGCTAGCAAGCAAGATATTAAACTTTGCTAAGTTACTCACAGATAACCGAAGCTAACATTTACAGTACATCCCTCAGAGAAAATATCTTCCACAAACCTAATGATGGAAGGATTTTTAGTGGACTTTGTAGTGACAAGAGGACAGGATGGCGTGGAGGGGCGCGGCTATCGGCTAATGTGATTAGCGACATTTCCGCCACGCGCCCATTAGCCTGATGAAGTTTGATGAAGATTGAATGGCCAATTTGTCTTGCGCTGTCATGCTATCACACAATGAAGCTATTAGCTCGTCATACCATAGAATGCTAACATGTTATGCTATCAAACATCCTTTTATCATACGTACTCTCATGCTAACAATTTTCCAGCAGCATAATATTCCGTGGAGCACTTGAGGTTGTTTTTATTGTATCTCGCAGAGCTTGTCAGCTCGTTTTATCGTCTTATATTAGCCGCGAGCGTGTATTAGCGGTGTGATATTACAAGCTAGCCCTGAGGTTATGACATTCTTGTCTCTTGTTGTTGTGTTTTTAATGCCGCTTTCAGATCTTTCTTCTTTTTTTTTTTAACACTCTTTTTGCTTGACTTTCAGCGGAGGTGCCCAGTTGCCATTCAGTCTACCTGCGCCAAGATGGCTACCTGGCCCACGCCAACCGGACTGAAGGTATCAGATATGACCTTTGGAGCCTTCACAACAACAACAACAACAACAACAACAACACTTCCAACGCTCCTTCTTATTGTCCAGGTTGCATGTTTGACAAAGTAGCCAGGCACTTTTACGACGACACCTGCGTGGTGCCTGAGAAAATGGAAGGTAGGTAATGTACTCCCGAGACTTATCTGAAGACAGAAGGCCAAGCGTGATGTGGTACTTAAACCGTGAATATGTTCGTGGCTTTCAGGCGACATCAAGCAGGAAGCGGGCCTGTACCGCGAGGGTCCGTCCTACCAGCGGCGAGGGTCTCTGCAGCTGTGGCAGTTCCTTGTGGCGCTACTGGATGACCCGGCCAACTCGCACTTCATCGCCTGGACGGGCCGCGGCATGGAGTTCAAGCTCATTGAACCTGAGGAGGTGAGAGGAGCCGTTGAGATTCATGGGAATTATTGGTGTTGTTACGGCGTTGTTATTTCAATGAAAGGGTTGAAAGCTGAAGGAATCTGACCAAATATTATTATGGTGTTATTACAGCATTATTACAATTAACGGGGGTTGAAAGCTTAGAGGTTATATGGAAATACTGTGCTATTACAGACTTGTTATATTGTTTTTGTTGTTGTTACATTATTAGAGTGTTATTATTTTTGTTCTTGCAGTGATGGAGGTGAGAGCCAACGGGAATCCTAGGAAATACTTTAATAATAATAATACATTTTATTTGTAAAGCACTTTACTTCTGACATCAAACCTCAAAGTGCTACAGTGGTGCTAGTATGACATCATTAGCAGTGTTAGTTGTGTGTTATTGCATTATTATCATTATTATGGTGTTATTACACTTTAATACTTGAGAAAGAAAGTTCGCACTGATGGAATTGTAGGCAATATTGTTAGTGCACCGTCATTACAGTGTTGGCACACATTACATGACTAGAAACTATGCAAATTAGTTATTGCCTCATGATGTTGCTTAAATTAGCTTTTCCTCATGTCGCCGTGTCTGGTATTGTGGCATTTTTAACACCAGCATTATGTCATTTTCACACTGTTTGTAAGAAATGATCACAACTAGTATTACATTAGTTATTATTATGGAAGGCACTATGGCGTTATAACAGCGTTATTATTCTATCGCAGCTTATTACACTGTTATTACGGTGTTATTACTTTTATTGTTATCAATTTGTATTACTGTTATTATTGTCAAACATTTAATGATGCAGCATGTGGCTCATTGTCCAAGGCACTTTCTTCCTTTTCCTTGAGAGTAATGCCCTACGAAGTCAACTTGGGTGTTTCCCCATTTTTATATATGACAGTAGTCTAGAAAATAAGCCTCCAAAATGGCTGTTAATACCTCAGCTGTGTGTTTGGGAGGTCGGGTGATTGTCGGGCGGGCAGGTGGGCGCGACGCCAGACAGGTGCCGCAACATCTGCTTCCTCCTCGGAGCGCGGTAATGAACGCCAACCACACCAGTCAGTGCGCTACAGTACGCCCTAATCAGCGTTATTAGCGCCACGTGGACTCTTTGCTTTGTCACAGCTGCTGAGTGTCAGCCATTGTTGCTAAATATGTACGCGTGTGTGTATGTATGACACAGGTGGCACGCCGTTGGGGCATCCAGAAGAACCGACCGGCCATGAACTACGACAAATTGAGTCGATCGCTGCGCTACTACTACGAGAAGGGAATCATGCAGAAGGTGAGTCGAGTGCAGACAACATGTTTATACGGCCGTTCGTGCTTTGAGATACGAGCGACCCAACTCCAGACATGAGCAACAAACATGTAGACAGACAATTAACATTAAAATTTTAGACCTTTGCAAATTAGCACTAATAGTTTAGTTGTTTTTAATTTTTCCTTAAATTCTTTTGTGTATTTTCAACAATTGTATATTTTTAGTCTTTATAGTCTTATTTCTGCATTTTTTTGTTAATACTGTATTATTATGTAGAGAAATTATTATCCAGCATTTGTTTATTTTTCATCCAATAATTGTGTATTTTCCATTTAATAGTTGTGATATATTTTTAATATTTGCTCATTTTGTATTTTATTCTCTTGGTTTTAGATATTTTTTCTAAACATTTTTTTTAAGGTTTCTGTCTAATATTTTTGTAGTTTATCCCAATATTTTAAAAATACTCTAGTTTTTTACGAATAGACTTGCACTTTCAATCCAATAGTTTTTTTCTAAATAGGCAGTATTTATATTTTGTAAAAAAGTTTTGTATTTTTTCTCCAAATATGTTATATATATATATATATATATATATATATATATATATATATATATATCGGGATTTTTTAAAAGTATTTTTCCTCTTTTTTTTCTTTCAATATCATAAATTTTTTCCCTAATAGTTCTCAAATGTTATATTTGTCACTAATATTTTTGTATTATTTGGTGTATATTTTACCTACAGTAGGTTTTTTATTTATTTATATGATTTTTCTAATGCTTGTATTTTTCATCAAATATTGGTTTACTTTTTCCAATATTTGTATTTTATTGTATCTTTTAGCTAATATTTGCATATTTGTCATCTCTTATTTCTCTTTTTCCAAACATCTGTGTATTTTATTATATGCGTATTTTTACCCCTTTAATATGATCTAATATTTTCTACATTGCCAATATATATGAATGCGCTAATATTAATACCTCTGGATCTACTTTTTCCACATTTATTTAATCAAACCCAATTGGATGTTGTGACGTTTTTAGAATGTGACAAATTTTTCAACAAGTTTATTTATATTTTAACACTAAACTCCATCCCAACCTTCCCCACCTCCTCCTCATCCATCCATCCATCCATCCATCCATCCATCACTGGCAGGTGGCGGGCGAGAGATACGTGTACAAGTTTGTGTGCGACCCGGAGGCCTTGTTCTCCATGGCGTTCCCCGACAACCAACGCCCGGTCCTAAAGAGCGACATCGAGCGTCACGTCAACGAGGAGGACACGGTCCCGCTGTCGCACTTTGACGAGAGCGCCCCCTACGCCCAGGAGGCGTCCTACTGCCAGCCGCACCCATACAGCGAGGCCTACGTCTACTAGACCACGAGGACAAAGACTCGAATCAAAAAAGAGAAACCCATCCTCCCTTATTGTTATTATTTGACATTTTGGGCCATCCTTGAGATTTGTCCAATTCCTCCTACAAAAAACTTGACAGGATGATGCTAAATTGCTAAGTGTTTTTTATTATTATTATTGTTATTATTATTATTTAAATGCAGCCCTCAAAGTCCGTTTAATTTAGCAGCATGAAATTTGGTGTCTTACATGACTGGACCCACAAAAAAGTCTCTAGAAGACATGTGCGAAAACGCAGAATGTCAGCCATTTTGGTTTGCAGCGGCCATTTTAGGTTCATTGCAGGGCTTCTTAAAAGGCGAGAGATTTCGTCCCATTGCTACTAAATTGGAACTACTTCTCCTAGACATAAACTGATGGACGATTGCTAAACGTTTATTTTGGCTGGAATGTTTTTTGCTTCTTTTTGGGGGGGGGGGGGGGGGGGGGTGAAAATTTAGCACCCCCAAGCCCAGCCCCACAAAAAAAGTCTGAAGAAGCCAGTCCTGAAAACACACAGGAAGTCCGCCATTTTGGGGAAAATTCCAGTTTTCATATTGGTAATTTGCCCAAATGAGCTCCGATCAGTTGGGTGAGACCAAATTGTAAAAAAAATAATAATAATAATTAATCCAATATTGCTATCTAAGGTGAGCCGAGCATGATGTCAGTCTGACCATTTTTTTGAGGATTCACCATGAAAAATAGGGTGCAAGGCCCATTTACAATTATTATTGTTATTATCATCACCGTCAACATTATTTTGTCGATGTGCACTTTATGGACTCTGACGGCTCTTTGGCGTTGTTTCTGTTTGTACATTAAGTGTTTTGTTTAAATAAATAAAAAATATTAAGAGTACTACCTTCCAGCATGCGACACCTCAGTGAGACTGGACAGACTTTGATTCTGTATTTTGGGGGATTTTAGCACTACTTCCTGCTTATGTGCTCATTTGAAGAGAACACGAGCGCCAAAGTGACTTTTTGGAGACGTCGAAAAGATCAAAAGACGTTAGGACAAAAAAAAAAAAAAAACGCACTCGGAAGTGGGCCAATGAACTCATGAACGTCAATGGATTGACCGGACACTTCATTAGGAACCCCCTTCTTCCCTCCTCCAGAACATGCGTCCTACTGTTTCTAATGTTTTGACCCCCTCGTGTAGCTTATTATAAATATCTGTCAACCACAATAATAAACATAATGTTCAATGAATACTTCTCCGAGTGTTATCTTGCGATTCATTGGTGTGAGTGTACTTAACGAAGTGTCTTGCGCTTGGAATTTAAATGTAAAACAAATCGCACTCTTAAAAATTACCTTGGGAGATGAATGACATATTTTACTTTTTTTTATTTTCCCCCTTAGACTAATTTAGCGATTTATTTTCTCATCATTTGTCAATTTTTTTATTTATTTTTTCCAAGTATCATACGCTGACGACCCCCACTTGGATAAATTAAAATAAATGATTGAAGTTGGAATTGTTATTGACTTTTGATTGTTGTTTTTCTCCATGAGAAATACTGTCAAGCCCCCCAAATGTGCCTTGGAGGGGACTAACTTTACTAGACTGTACTACTAAAAGCATTTTGTATTTTTCGCCACCATAATCAGGTGATAGACATTTACGTGTGTGTGTGTATGTGTGTGTGTGTGTGTGTGCTTGCGTGTGTAGCCAAATAGACTCTCGTCTCTCTTGTCAATTTCCAGCTGTGGCACACAAAGTGTTTAACTAAAGTGACACCTGAGAAAAAAATCAATGGCTAATTTAAGACTGCACTTTTTTTTCTCCTCCAAATCACATGTTCGAGGATTGCTTTTTTGTTTTTGTTTTGTTTTTTACAATGCTGGCAGTAATAGAAAACACACACACACACACACACACACACACCCCCACACACACACCCCCACACCCCCACACACACACACCCCCACACACACACACACACAAACACCCCCCCCCCCACACACACACACACACTTTCTTTTAAAGTTATTACTACCTTGTGTAAAGTGTCACTACGGCTAAAAATCAATGACTAATTGAAGGAAGCGCCGTTTAATTGCTTTCCGCCGATGGAAAAATGAAAGCGGAAGTGTAAGTAATGAAAAAGCAACACTTGCCTTAATTTGTCAGCGCCGTTGTTGTTTTATTTATTGATTGTGTGCAGTGCACTGGAAGCGGCCTTAACTTGAAACAGCTGATTGGCTCCCTGACCAACATCATGTCTCATGAATACATGCAACTCCTCATTAGGGCCCCAGCAGCACTTTTCAAATTGTTTTGTTTCTTACCCATTGTTACTCTTCGGTCAAATAAATGGCGTCTGATGAAATTTCATTGGAAGCTCAGCCCCTAAAACCAGTTTTATTTAGCAACAATGAAATTGGATAGATATGTCTATCATGAGTAGAACCACAAAAAAAGCCAAGCCAGAAGTGGCACAGTAAGTCCGCCATTTTGCTTTGAAGTAGCCATTTTAGGGCCATAAAGTATGTGCTTCATATTAGCCTGGTAGCACCTTACACAAATGTTAAAAGAGTTCAGCTCCCAAGACCAGTTTTATTTAGGAAGATAACATTTTATTAAGCATGTCTATCACGAGTAGACACACAAAAAGTCTTAAGTCCTCCGTTTTTCTTTGAAGTAGTCATTTTAGCCTCATTTCCATATACGCGTGTTGAAATTCACTTGGTAGCACTATCCAGAATTTTTTTTAATATAAATTCAGCCCCCAAAGCCAGATTCATTTAGCAGCATGAAACTTGGTATGCGAGTCTATAATTGGTGCACGCACAAAAAAGTCCCAGGAAACCATGCTCAAAAATGCATAGGAAGTCTGCCATTTTGCTTTGAAGGGGCCATTTTAGGACCTTTTACATATTGACCTTGTAGCATCGTGCTGATATGTTTTAAAAACTCAGCCCCCATAACCAGTTTCATTTATCAGCATGAAATTTAATAGGCATGTCTTTCATGAGTAGACCCACAAAAAAGTCTCTAGAAGCTATGCCGGAAAACGCACAGGAAGTATGCCATTTTGCTTTGAAGTGGCCATTTTCGGGCCTTTTCCACATTAGCCTTATAGCATCATGCTGATATGTTTTAAAAACTCAGCCCCCATAACCAGTTTCATTTATCAACATGAAATTTGGTAGGCATTTCTTTCATGAGTAGACCCACAAAAAAGTCTCTAGAAGCTATGCCGGAAAACGCACAGGAAGTACGCCATTTTGCTTTGAAGTGGCCATTTTAGAACCTTTCCCACATTAGCCTTGTAGCATCATGCTGATATGTTTTAAAAACTCAGCCCCCACAACCAGTTTCATTTATCAACATGAAATTTGGTAGGTATGTCTTTCATGAGTAGACCCACAAAAACATACAGTACACAGCAGGTCGATTTTTTTTTTTGACTTGCCGTCTCCAGGTTTTCTTCTAGATTTTTGTCAAATTGCTACCAAATTTGAACCACGCAGAGTCGACCAATGGTTCACCCCATCCAACAAAAATATAAAATAATTATATTGTGTTTCCCTAAAAAAAAATCATAGATGAGGCCGTTGTGGAAAAAACATTACATTACAATTGCATACATTAAATATATGCTACATTGTGGTGTTTGTGAGCTTGTGACAAATCTGGCGAGCGGCGTGTTTGCCATTTACTCCGACATATGGCGGACATCCTGCGCCGCTAATATTTGGTGGCCGCCGCTCCGCCCCCCATGCCCCCGTCACGGGGGGGGGGGGGGGGGGGGGTCAAACAGATGGCTGCCGGGTCTTGAGTCATCACAAAGCCATTAGCCCAGACGCTGGCCCTCGGCCCCCGTTGACGCCCGACGGCCCTCGCCCGGCCGTGTTTGCTCGCGCTCTTGACGCGGGTCGGGGCCGCATTCTCTGTTTGCTCGCTTTAAATGGCTCCACCGAGGCCTCCGATTGGTGGCCGATTGGCCACAAAAGCACATGTGGAGGCGACAAGTTGGCTGCTGATAGTGATAGTGAGTGTTTGTTGACACAGCATAAAGCTCCAGAGTGTGAGTGTGTGTGTGTGTGTGTGTGCGTGTGTGTGTTGCTATATGTTGCCAGGGCCCATCACACAGCATCAATCATTCAACACTAATTCAGTGCAACAACACAGGAAGGAATGAGCAAAGTCCTACAAATCGAGGGGGGGTTGGGAGGGAGGGGGGATGAACCACCAATGCAGCAGCTATAAAGGCTTTTATTTTTCTATTTTGTGCTGCAAAACACTCATTTTGAGTTCAAATTGAAAACTTAAACGGTATAATTTCCCCCCTGAAACGCAAAAAATATATATATATTTTCTAACTGTTGGATGAAGCTTCTTTTCTTTTTTTCCTTTCTTTGGGAAAAGTTCTGTAGAACTAAGCAGAATACAAATAATAACATGCATATCTGAATTATAGCCACAAGTAAAACTAAATAAATAAAATAATAAATCTTAACAAAAATGTACACACAAAAAATAAAAATGTATCAACATTTATTATAAAATAATTAAAAAAACTTTAATTAAAGCTGAAATGGAAAAATACTATAAAAACAAAGACATATTAATTGTAATCATAATACAA
This sequence comes from Leptonotus elevatus, assembly GCF_054856555.1. NCBI lineage: Eukaryota > Metazoa > Chordata > Actinopteri > Syngnathiformes > Syngnathidae > Leptonotus > Leptonotus elevatus. Next base: position 18,718,563 of record NC_141244.1, read on the forward strand.
AGTAAATTTGAAGAGTAATACAAAGTACTGTATATGTTAAAAAGTGTAAAGTAACAAAGTAAAATAAGAATGAAAAGCCTATAAATACTATCTGTCGTGAGACAAAATAAATAATATAAACTATAAATGTTAATTTCAATAATACAAACCCACATTAAAAAGTATGTATTGAAAAAAAAAAGTTAATTAAAGGTGCAGGTAAAACAATAAGTACAATACATATTTACTTATAAAAATATAGATTCTTTTATTAGCCACATTTTTATTTTTATTTTGCCTTTCCTTGTCCAATTGTTTATTATTGTTGTCTGTTTGCAGTCAATTTCTTCCCTGAAAGGCACCTGTAAATGTCATTTATTATTATTATTACTACTAATCAAATGTGTATATGTTCTCTGAAGCTGCGGCTCATGATCATATTTCCGTCTAGACTGCGGGAATGGTCTAATCCCATCAGCAGGAATGTAAAACGGGTTAAAAACTCATGGCAGGGGTCTTGTGGGTAAGTGATGCATGCTGTGCTTCAAGACTCTGGAAAAGTGAATTCAGAGAGTTGTTTCTAAATTTATTATAAGTGCTTAGAGAGGATTATTAAAAACATGCAAAGACAGTGAACGATGAAGTACTCAGTTGTGGAGATTTAGCGTTAAACTGTTTTTCCCCCATTTTAGTTTTTCCATATTTTTGTGGGGGCGTGCTGGCTAAAACGTGTCACTCTAACGCTGTAGAAGTACTGAGCTCCGCGCTAACCAAAACAGCAGCGCCCTGTGAGGTGTGTAAAATGCAGTGTGGAGTCTTGTTGTAAACTCTAAGGCAGTATTAAAAATAAACTTGCATCATACGAAGACGCAGTCCTTTTATAATCATTGGCTCTCTTGGTTGCTAAGCAAAACAGCAGCACCTACCTTCTAAGTGTGGAGTCTGATTTCCTTGCACAATATTAAAGGCGCTCTTACATTACATAGAGATGCCATCTTTAGCAATGGTTAGCTGTCTGATGCACCAAAATGTTTTTTTTCTTTTCTTTTTTTTCTCTCAAAAAATGTTGTGTACGTTATGTTTATGTGGCCTCCCTTTTTGAACGCCACTTAACGTCTCACTAAAATGTATTCAAAATCTCCTCTTTTATAGAGAACAATTTGTGAAAACACTATCGATTAAGAGACTCCATTGATCATAGAGGTCTGAAATTTCCAAATTCCCCGTTTCCTCGAATGCATGATAATGTGTTTTTTTTTTTACTGCCACCTGTTTTGTGTTGGTTTATTTGCGTCAAAAGAGGAAAAGGGTCGTCATGGAATGCTTGCGCTGAGGTTTCATCAGGCGCTTCATCAAAGCTAATATGCTAATAAAGTGTTTGTGGAATGAGAACACAGCGTGTGACGACTCCCAACCACCACACTGACAATGATGGCATATTGACTTGACGTACATTTTATTTAAAAAAAAAATTCCAGTTTGATTCAATTGATTGAATATGAAAGTGTGGTTATCGTACATTTGCGAAGGAATCATAGATAAATGTCCAACACAGAGGAAGATATTGCTTCCCAGTTTGATTTGTTCAAAGAAATACGAGTCAATGTGTTGTTTTGACCAACATCTTTCATCCGTATAAAAAACATTCATTTATATTTCTGTTACCTCGTCTTTTTTAATAAACCGAAAAAAGAATTAAAAGTTTTTTTGTGTGTTGTAAACAGGCTTGTAATTGCTTCTTCTGTCGTCATGACAAACCTCCATCACGCACACCAAAATAAAATAAAACGGCTAGAATTTAGAGTTAGAGTGCTAAAAAGTCACAATTTCTGTGTTAGCTTGTCGTTAAAACAAATTTGATCCATTTCATATCCTTTCACAAACCTGTTTTAAACCCACAAAGTATAGTGCTTAAAATGCTGTGTTTACATGAAAAACTTATTATGAATGTCAAAATATAGTTTTCAGTTTTCGTGTACAAATTGATTGTTGCATGTAAATGAAACTACAACAAAACTCCATATTTCGAACCCACAACCAGACCCTCTGCGTCCTGGCATGCTACCCGTCTATTCACCTTCCACAATGTCGTTCGATCGGCGTGCTGCTGACCAGCCTGGCGACAGACCTCGATGTGGCCGACCATCTGTCACAGGGTCCGCAGACCTCGGACCTGGGACCCCGCCCATTAGCCATCACCGCTAACTCGGTGCGCCTTAACTTCAAAATGACTTCTGCTTAACAAACAACTTAAAAACTGGTGTTTGAAGTTTTTTGAAACGGGTTCAGGGCGGCATTAGGCAGAGATTTAAAGGCTGGCAAAAAAATGGAAATTAAGCCTACAAGGGAAGACAAAAAAAGTGATTTAATAGCGAGTAGCGTGTGGGTGCAGATGAAGACTGATATTAGCGGGGTAAATTTAGAGCGTCTCACATTCATAACACCTAAGGCCCTTTAAATAGCCTTAAAAGGAGCTCTGGAAATAGGTGGCCACATTTCACTTGTTACTTTGGGATTCATTTTCACACGGTATCAAATGTGCTAAATAATGCAATAGTGTTAGCATACATATCTACTTGTTACAATAAACAATTTGCTCTTTCAGAGGGGACGCTTGTTTTTCCATGGACCTTAACTGGAGCATGATGATAACATGTTTTGTTGGCTTGCCATCACCACCACCACCACCACAACAACGTCAATAATAATAATAATAATAATAATAATAATAATAATAATAATAATAATAATAATAATAATAATAATAATAATGTATTTTTTTTTCATTAATGTGTTACAGTACTTCACTATTGGAGTTTCTTTTTCCATAAAAGGTCCAGAATTCTTCATTTTTTGTATAAACAGCAACAAATGAAATGAATGAATGAATTGAAAATTAAATAATAATAAAAAATGCTTTCAGATAAAACAATTGTCAAATTATTTTTGAAAAGGGCCACGCAAATATGTTTTCTTCCTTTTGGGAAATATAGTAAAATTCAAATATTTATTCAATAAAATCTAAAAGCATAAACTTTTATTTTTAGGAGTGCATTATGTTTCTTTTCTTTTTTTTTTAGGAAACTAAGTTAAATAATATATACAGCAAATTATGAGGTAAAAATGTATTTGATATCTATATTTTTTTTTTTCTTATTAGGAAAATGGACCATTAATAATTTTATTATTTTGAGGAAATAAGATGTGTATAATAAAATGAAAACAAATATTCACAAAAAAAATACATCTTGAATAATTTCTTTTTAGGAAAGTGAAACACCAAAATTGTTTTCTTTTTAGGAAATAAAATTACTAGAGCTGTCGAACAATAAAAAAAAATTATCGGATTAATCACCTCTTAGAATTTTTATTAATTACGATTAATCGCTTAATTTAAAAGGCTTTTTTGCCCGCCAAAGGACACCTGTTATGTGTTAATTCTTTCAACATTTAATGTTATGAGGACATCTTCAACATTTTTTGATCCACGACACACGCTCATCCTCCTCTTTTTCTAATCAGTTCATTACTTGCATAATTTAAAATGGGGAAAAAATGACCCCAATAGTTTGACCTGAACAAATATTCAGAATGTCACAAACAAACATTTAATAAATGCTTTACTTTAATGATGTAGTTATATTTATTGCTCAAACACAACTTGTGCTACCTTCTTTGTTAATACATGATTAATGCAATCATTTTTTGTGATTACTTAATAAGTTAATGCTTTGACTTTGACAGCACTAAAATTACATTACATACAGTTTACAATACATACGAGCTAAAATATTTTCTTTTTATGAATGTGCAACATAGCACAACAGTTTCCCTTTTTTTTGAGGAAATAAAATAATGTATATTATATAATAAAAATAAATATTTGGTTACCTAAATAAGTGTAAACACTTAGAAGGGTGCAACACCAATGGTTGTCTTCATTTATTTTAAGAAATAAAGTAAAATAATATAAATAATAAAATAAAAATATATATGTACCTTCTCAATTTTTTTTTTTTTTTTTTTTTAGGAAAGTCCAAAACTAGCGATGCAGATTAGTGCAATAATTTATATAGTATAAATTGAACAGTGTGAATTACGATGCAATAAAAACAAAAACTTTTTTTTTTTATTGCTTTGGCTTCATCGTGTTAGCATTGGCGTGATTTCTTAAAAATCATCTGCCAGTTTCCAGAATGTGAGCACATGTAGCATAAGTTCGTCAACATGAAGGAGGTGTTGGGTGGTGGCTTAACCCAAAATAGGCCAAAGAAGAAGATATTTTTAACTGTCACAACAAACTAGACAAGACCTTCCTTCTTTGACTGATGCACACCAGAAAAAAACACCGTAGTGTTACAGGACCTCTAGTCCAAGTCCAGCGCCCTCTGCAGGCCACAGCAGGGAGTGACAAATGAATGAACGTAGCCATCAAAGTTTTCTGATCATTTCAAGTCCTGAAAATGCTTGTCATCTCCTCCGTTGTGTTGAGTCCACACAAACATGGACGTAAATTCAAACAGATGGTTGGTGGTGTGCGGAGCGGAAGTGTCTTTTAACCGGCTTGGCTCGCCATCCGTGGCTAACGGCCAAAGTGAACCACGGGATCAGGCGGCGTGAGCAACAGGGCACTTTGGCTTCTTCAGCCAGCACAAGGACGACTGCTTGTGATACTGTAACATGCTCGCAAAATGCAAGGGCGGTGGGTGGCAGACCTCAAGTAAATATCCTTTGGATGGCAGTATTCCCCCACTTTTTGCTTATTTTTTGTTTTGTTTTTTTTAACAGGGATTTACACACCGTCAATGTAGTACCACGTTGTGCCACAACATGTTGGGCAGCACTGAGCTCAACTAGAAGACATGCAGCAGCAATACAATAAGAAGAGGCAAAAACAACCCAAACGTAGCAACGATGCTAATTTAGATTAGGTGTTTCACATTAAGCTATTTTATTGTTTTTGTTGAACAAAATATAGAATATTTAATCATAAAATAGAAGCAAGTTCAGTTTAAATAAATAAATAGATAAATAAAATAATGGATGAATGGATAAATAAATAAATTGTATCTATTTATTATTACATCTTACATGTACTCAATTACACCAGTCAAAGTGAGTGTACTTGGTGTGTGTTTTCCCCACCTGCTGTATATCAAATATAAATGGTACCATATATTAAATATATGTTCAGCACATCATCTCTTAAGTGCGGGTCTGACAGCGGCAATAATGAAGTCACTCTATATGACTTCTTCTCGCCATGATGTCCAAGAGGCGTAATCAGCCTATAGGAAATGTGTCTAATTAGGCGGTTGATTAATCAGTATGCTAATAATACGCTTGCGTGGATGCTAGCGAGTGAGGACTGTTGCCGCGCTAAAAGATGCGTTGAAGCGACAGGCAATATGTTATCCATCACCGACGTGTCAAAACGTCCGTATGTTTGATGACGTACCGCAGCTATAAAACTCAACTTACTCTGAAAAAGGGGGAAAAACACTTCACTCAAAAAATTTACACTTTTCTGGTATTAATTTTACCTTATCATTTTATCAACATAAAACGAATAAGGGGTAGGACCAGATACGTTTTTAACTTCCTCCTACCCCTTTTGAACACGTAAACTATTTTCTTTTTTCCTATTCTTGTTTTCTTTTTTACTTCAATTTATATTTTAGATGTGTTTTCTTTGTGTTTATATGTTCAATAAAACCATAAACCAAATCAACCAAACCAAAATATAACTTTACTCTTGGAAAAAAATAAAAATTTTCTCATCAAATTGTAACATTTATTTCTAATAAATTCTAATTTCATTAGTTTGGACCTTTTTTTCCCCCAAGATTAAAAAAATGTATATTTTAAAAAACGTATTGTCAGATTATGGCTTAATTATCTTCTTTTTAAACAGAAAACTTTTTTTGTAAAAATAAATAAATAAATAAATATTTTTACAAATGATTTTTTGGCCAATGTTCAAAATAAAATAAAATAAAAAATGTTTATCCAATGATGATGTTTTCATAGATTTTTGACATTCTTTGTGAAATATACTTTTCAGTTTGAACCTATCTTTAATATAGTTTATTTATCAAATTATTATTTGCAGAAAATTCTGTCTTTTTTCTCTTTAAAATGATAACCTTGTTCTCATAAATTCTAACTTTTTTAAACAATTTTTGTTAAAAAAATTGACATTTTTCTTTTCAATTGTTGAAAGTATTGGTAAAAAAAAGTGTGACTTCAGTCTTGTCAAATGATTGGTTTGTTTGTTTTTTTTCCTCATAATTTTTTTCTTGTCAAATTGTTCCTTAATTCCTGTATCATTCTAACTATTTTTTCCTAACTGAATTCCCATTAAAGTATTTTTTTCCCCTATGATCAAATTATTAGTTTTCTGGAAAACTCAACCCTACTGTGGCGTTCGCACCTCACAAGTGAAAAAGAAAAGACGGGAGTTGCTTTAATTGGACGAAGGCCCAATGAAGTCACACTCGGTCGTGGCCGACGCACGGCAGCCCTCAATTAACGGCAGCCAAGCAGGCAATTAAGAAGTGCGTCCTAGCGGGACAGGTAGCGGGAAGCCTGAGGGGGTAGGGCCCCATGATGACTATTGATCCACGGCCCACTGGAGCGTGAGCCGCTGCTCGCTGTGCTTTAGCGCCTCGGTTTTACTACACGCCGCCAGGCCTCCATGACGGGCTCAATCGTTGACTGGCAGACACGTTTCTGACTGATGAGGGGACAAAACGATACGTCAACAGACTCAAGGATGGACAGCACAAAAACCAATAGATGGCCTGACTGGTGGCAGAGAGAGACCGTTTTGTAACTGCAGCTGGACCAATAATGTATTTATCATGTAAATAATCAGCAGCGGCGGCAGCAGACAATGGCAGGATGTCTGATTACCTAACCTAACCTGAACCATTTTTGCTCCAATTGATCCGTCTTAAAGTTAATTGATAAACTCACTTAGCAATCATCCTGATGGACAACTTACATGTCTCATACACACACACACACACACACACACACACTAGCTTACTACCTTATTAGGTTTGTCAGCGACTTCCTGTTGGTGTATTTCTGTGGTAATCCTCACTGTTATGTGTGCTGCTATTCTTAGCTGACACTTGATACCAAAACTTTCTCCAAAACTGAAGAACAGTAGCGAGAAGCAGCAGATGGAATTCTCCAAACGTACAATATGAATATCACAACTTGGGGGTTTTTTTCAGGACAAAATGGATGTGTGTGTGTGCGTGTGTTAGCGCGCTAATGACATCTGTGTTGTGCGTTGTCCTGGCTGGTCCAAATGGCCGCATGATGAAGATTAAAGGGCGGAACGAGTATGACGGTGATGTGATGAGCAATTCATTGAGCTTCTCTTCTTCCTGTGTTGATAACCGCGTAAGAAAACAGACTCATCACGACCTCGTTAGCCGCTGCTAATCTGCGCACGACAGCAAGAAATCACAATGACTGTACAGTGTGACTATATAAAATAAATGTTATATATATATATATATATATATATATATATATATATATATATAGTTTTACACAATTGAAGCACATTTCAAGTTAATAAAATACACTTAGACATACCAAAACACATTTTTAAAGCATCCCTGTGTACCTGTTCTTACTCTGGTTTCCAGGAAATGGGAGCTAATCGTATGACATCACTTTACCTAAAAGACGAAGGCTCTTTATTTTGTTTGTTACAGGCTCATAAAAACATTTGAAACATCAGTGAATATTTTGATGACTACCTGAAGGAAATATAAAGTGCAAACTTTTTTATATTTGTTGGTAAATGCTAATGCTAACCTATAATTCGGAACATGTTACAAAATTAGCATGGATGTTAAAATAATCCTAAACCTTCAAATAACTATTTCAACACCCAAGGAACCTATGCAGATTACCTGCATGACATGAATAAATGACAATTTATACAGACATAGAGGGAAAAAAACACAAGCTAGCATATTGGTGTTTTTATTACTATTGTAGCAGAGAGATCAAAATGACTTAAGCCTATCAAGCTAGCGATATTATTAGCGTTAGTGCGTTACTAGTTTGCAGTTAGCGTGTCATTATGTCGTGAGTGTGTCTTTAGCATGTTATTGTCATTTGTGCGCCGCTGGCCCGCTAGTGAATCGGCGTGTTAGTGTCTCGTTAGCGTGTCAGCATGTCATTATGGTGGCGTGTTGTTAGCGTGTGCTTCTTTATTCACCATACAACCACCCCACCTGTTTTTCATGTGCCTGTCACACATGGGCAACACGCTGACTGTGTGCGTGTGTGCGCTACTGTAGCAAGTGTGCCAGTTTAGTGGTGCTAAAAGTGCATCCTCAGCTGTTTTCCCTGGGAAAAGTGTTCCAAGCGTGCCCCCCTCCCCTCGCCCCCTTCCTCCTCCCTCCGTCCCTGCGGCATTTCTCCAGGTAGCGTTCTCCAAAGTCTCGCTATTAATAAGCAACATATTTGATTAGCAATGTGCAGCAGTAGTCTGTACCCCCAAACAGCACGCCATATGAGCAGCGTGCGGTCGGGGGCTCGGCAAAATTATTTAACATGCTTTTGGGGGTGCGTGCGCGCGGAGGTGTCAGGGGTGCGAACGCGCGGCTCACCGGCGCCAACGCCTCAGGTGAGGTGAGAAGTGGAGACTTTCTTTTGTCTCGTTGAATTGTTGCTTCTTTTTTTTTGTGTTCTTTTTGAAAGTGTTGAGGTGTCAATTAGACAAGTAAGCAGCTTGCAGCACCTCCAAACTCACTCATTAACACTACACACACACGCACACGCACACTTTGTTTAAGCAACCAACACACAGCATGTCGCAACAAGTCGCGTCGTGTGCGTGCGTGTGTGTCAATCTACGTAACCTGCCCAGAGCCTTCAGCGATGTTAGCAATGGGACTGTTTCTTTAAGCCACAGGTGTCAAACTCAAGGCCCGGGGACCAGATCTGGCCCACCACATCATTTTGTGTGGCCTTCCAAAACCAAATCATGTGTGTCAACTTCCATGACACACATGATTTTCATGATCAAAATTGTAAATTATTGTGTAATAAATAATTTTTATAAATAAATAAGTTTGATACCCCCCGCTTAACCAATCAAGTGAGAACAAGCACTAATGAATACTCTAGTCACTTGTGGAAGGGCTAAAACTACTTTTTAAAAAGTTTCTTTCACGCAGATTTCACCTTTCATGGGTCGGTCTCCAACGTATCCGCCGTATATCTTCTCAACTTTAATATGAGCGCATTGTTGTGTCCTTCAAGTGTTTGGAACATCTTCACTTAGTTTTACCTTCAACCAATTTCCTGTTATGTTGCCAAGCTGCCCCAGGAAGTGACTTGAACAGGAAGTCTTTCATACGAGCGTCTTTCTGCGCTATTTTCGAACTGCCAGAGCAGAAAATTGCTGGCCAAGTCGCCAAGTTTCCAAGAGTTGCCGTCAAAACAACATTAACAGCGATGGGGGATCCCGCCATCCGAACGGCGAGCGTGTCCTAGCGCTGATTACGCTCCCGACGGGCCGCCGTTTGTCAAGCTCCGGCGCGGCACAACGGGGTTCCCCTGATGACTTAATTGCTCGCGAAAGGCTCGTTAAGGCTTCCTATCCATCATAAGTACGGCGAGCGGCAACTTCTGAGCGGCGCTTGATGAGCAGTTAGTGACGTGAAACCAATTTCAATTGTTAAGCTTTGGCTTCTTTGCTGAGGAATTCATCTCATGGACGGATGCCGCTGTGCCGCAGACAACGTGATGAACGTCAAAGATGGCGAGCATTGACAAGGAAAACATCGGGAAATATAACGGACATGAGGCGTCATGTCGTTCCAAACCACATTTTTGAAACTCAAGAACGTTTACGACAGTAGCAATTGTTGATTTTCTCGTCAGGGTCATGCTAAAAAATTTCCTTGTGAACAATGCAACCTTGAACGAACCCTGATGAGAAATCAACATTCGCTACCTTCACAAACACTCGCAAATGTTCGCCCCTCAGTGGGATACGGGCTTTATATCCACCACCACTCAAGTGAATTGAAAACAAAGTTGGAGCAGTTAAGGCACTGTGATGTCCTCGCATGTGGGCAAGGAGAGCCAAAGTCACCAACACACTTTGAGGTATTTATTGAATGGAACAAACAGATAATACAAATACAAACTGAGAAAACTCGCAAGGACTCCAGCCGATTCCATGACCTGACGCCACTCACTAGGCCACGCCCCTTAAAGGCACACATGTAACACACATTTTACATTCTCTTTTATTATATTTGTATACAATGCAGAGTAGGGCTGAACAATTACTCCAATTCAAATCGACATCACAATGTAGTAGAATACAATTTGGGGTAAAGAAAACTACTTCTTTCGGACGGTCAGTAGACTTTAGTTTTGTAAATATATGTGTATATTTTGTTTATTTATTTATTTATTTATATAGTTTTTCAATTCAAGTTTATTTGTGTAGCCCTTAATCACAAAAGAGTCTCGAATGGCTTCACACGGTCTACAGTTGGTGAAATGAATACTCAGTACTGAGGTAAATAACTAGCTAACTAGCATGGCTAACATCGGCTAGTTCCCGCTCTGAGCTTCTGAATCAGAATCACTATGAATGTTATAAACACACATGGAAATTGTCACTGGTAGTTTGAGACACTCTGGTATTAACAAGCAACTACAACAAAAACTTTCACTGTTGTATTACTTTGGATGATTTGACTTTGAAAAATGAAATTGCTCATTTTCTTTTTTTACGGTTACTAGTGTACCAAATATTCTGTCAACAGACTTAGTGAAATCAAAACCATCAGAATCTGTTACCGGCCCAATACCTGCAAGCTTCCGCGGGTACGTAACATTGAACATATTCAATCACCTTTCAAGCTTAGTGGCTATTTTTCCGATCATTTTTCCGACGTCGATGTGGACGAACTGTGAAGAAAGCGAAGACGAAGGAGCAAAGTGTGATCCGGCTGCTCGGAGGATCTTCACAAGACGCTCTCAGCAGTCCTAGCAGGTGCAAAGTCAAAATTGGATGCTGTTTCGTATTAATTGGCGATCATTTGCAGAGCTCTTTTGCCAAGAGCGAGTCTTACAAGCCCCCAGCTGGGGTTGTCGGGGGGGGGGGGGCAGGCCTGTTGGCATTGTGGCAGCATATGTTTGGTGCCAAGGACGCCATCCATTTGCATTTCTTTTCGGGGGGGAATTTTACAAAGATGCTTTTGTGCGGCGGCGAGCGTTGCAATTAATCATGAGTGAAATGTATCGGCTGATGAAAAGCCATAATTCTACTTGGGGTTGGGGGGGGGGGAGTGGCAGCATCTGCACTGCACTCGTGCCCCTCAACCCGCACCCCTTCTTCTTTTTTTTTTGATGAATGGGCCTTGAACGGCGAGCATTTCAATGTGCTGGCAGGAAGAAAAGCAGCGGCGGCGTCTTTACGCGTTGCACCATAAGTCACGAAAGTAGTTGTGCGAAACAGGCGGCGCATAATGTGGCACACTTGTGATTGACGCCACATAAAGAGCGATTTCGACGGACGCACTTGTACACAGCGTGATGCCACCATTTGGGACATCTAATCCAGCCAATTGAATACAGTAATTTGGTGGGCAGGATGAGAGATGACGTGCCTCGTACATGTGGAGAGATGTGAGTTAGTAGGGTGAGGGGCTATGACAGGGCAGGGGTCAGACACCTTTATTGTCAAAAGAGCCATTTTAGGCCAAATAAAAATATATACATCTGTCTGGAGCCGAAGAGATAATTTGAGCTGCACTCTAGCAGAAAAATATAAAGCATCCAATACTTTTCTTTTGCTTCTACCTTTCATCTTTCGTTTTCGTTTTCTTTTCTTTTTTGTGGCTATTTTTCATACTTTGTTTTCCATGCATTTTTAGACTTTTTTGCTTTTTCGTCAAATATCTGACTTTTTGGGGGGGGCAATTTTATGTATATATAACGGTAATTTTCTGCGTCTATTCTTCCTTTTTGGACACTTTCTGGCTACTCTTTGAGCATTTTTCAGCTTTTTTGCTATCAATTTTCTGATATTTGGCAATTTTGTGGACATTTTATGGTCATTTTTGGATTTCTTGTTTTTTTTGTACATTTTATGTTTACTTTTTAAACATTTTCTTTCTTGCCTTTTTAAAAATAAACTTTCTGACCTTTTTTGACAATTTTGCGTACAATCCATTTTATGTTAATTTTCTGGATTTATTATTTTGTTTTTGCCCCCCCCCCCCAGCTATTAACATTCAATTCTCTGACATTTTATGATAATTTTCTGCTTTTCCTCTTTCCACATTTTATAGTCACCTTTTGGATATTTTCAGGTATTTTTAAAAACGTTTTCTTCTACCTTTCGTCTCAAGGATACTTGACTCATTGAGCTATTTTCAGCAAAGAAATGTTAATATTTTGTCCAGAATTATTTTGATAACTTCATTATTTTTCATGTACAATTAATATCTTTATATAAAAAAAAAAATCCACTTGCTGTTGACTGATGATGACATCACATGTGCTGAGGAAGTAGGTAACAACCAATCATCCCTCACATACAACAAAAGTCAAAAGTATTGGGACACCAACAGGAAGTGATTAATTGGACTTTCTTTTTTATTTTATTTTATATGTGGTAAACTAAGTAATGATTGGTCGTAATTACAGACAAAATATTAACTTTTTACTGCTGAAAATAGCTGAATAAGTCAAGTATCCCTTTAAACATTTTGACTAACAATTTTTAATATTTAATTATTCTTTTTTTAATCTAAATCGTGAATTCATTTAAATAATATTTTATCTAAAAAATAAAGAAATTAAATATTAATTTCTACCCCAAAATTTTTTTTAGAGGTCTACAGTGAGTCACATGTGACTCCAGAGTCGCAGGTTGCTGACCCCTGGGTTAGGACTAGGGCTGAGAAAGGAGTAAATGGTTGGAATTTTGTTAGGGGTCATGATTAGAAGAAAGAGGTTATGTTATAAAATGATACTTTGGCTCAGTTTTCAACCTACCGCACGTCATCGCCACATCTTTCGGGACATCTAATTGAGTCAATTAAGCAATTAATTTAGTGTTGGGATTAGAGACGCCGCACCTCGAACGTGTAGCGAGACCAGAGTGGCGGCGCTGCCAACCCATGGACGCACTCCAGGTTTTTTTTTTTCTCCTTCGGCGAGGTGGCTCCAGATGGATGAGGGGGTTTAGGGACTCGGCAGTGCGGTGGCCAACTGGTCCAAAGCTGCCACGCTGAGCCCAGAGCTAGCACTCTTACAACGTTGCCTTTCTGTTTACTTTTGCTGCTTGGGGTCCCTAATGTTGTAAAAATGTCGCAACTTTCAGGATTAGGGTATGATTAGTTCATGGTTAGGGTTATGTTAGATGACAGGTACTTGGAGATTTGAGAAGTTTTTCTCATTATTTCGTTTTTTTGGGGGGGGGGGGGGGGGCTGTGGTTAAAATGGGACCCAGTGAAGCATTTGGGGTCCAGCATGAGTTGTCAAGCACTTTAGTTTGCATCAGTGCATATCCAGCGCACTTGGAACATGTAGTTAGCTTGCTAGCTATGTCTACACCGTAAAAATCTTCCCTCGAGATAGTCTGCTGGTGTGGCCACTTAGAGTGCCTCATTGTTGACTGAATGTGTACACGTCATGCAGAGAAAGGAGAAAGAGTGAGGAGTTTTAAGTCAAACTTGATATTCAGTGGAGGCTTTGGGTTTTTGTGACCACTTTAGAGTGCCTCATAGTTGGCCGTGAGTGTGCGCACGTCACAGAGAAATGTGGAATATATATTACTTCGATATATTTGTGGCTCAAATATAGGTAATGTGTCATGCATTTTTCAGGTTGTAGTGGTGGTATTTATTTGACAGTTGAGGCATAATGTCACTCAGCGGACACGCCCACATTTGAGAGCAGAGACAAAGGCTTGATTTTTCATGATTTCGAATACTCATTTTGATTGGGGGGGGGGGGGCAAATTTGTCAGGTTTGTTAACAACACTTTTGTCTGTGATGTGGCAAATTTACAAGATATTTATTTTTACTTTACACGGACTTTAAGGTTGGGGTATAGAGAGCTTGTGTACTGATAGGGGTTTGGATAGCGTAGGGGTGAGTTAAGGGTCCCCATTGTTGCAAACATATTGACTAAAATCCTTTCATCAAAGCCAGTAATAATATTTGTTAGATTCTTGCGTCATATATTGGTATAAATGCGTGTTACCCTCTGAGATATGAAAAAGGTGTAACACACAATTGGTCCTCTGTAGACCTAAGATGCAATCATCACAAAAAAAGAAAAGAAAAAAACTTTCATCAACTTTTTCCTCTGACACCTTACATTCTCTCCTGGCTCCATGCATCAGGGGCGACAAGAGCGCTGCGTCCCCCTTTTTTCTTTTTTCTTTTTATCCTCCCCTCTTCCAAATGTACAAAACGCCTCTCATCAAAGCCTTCATTAACAAGGAAGGTTAATTAAAAAATAAATGCGTAAACATCAATATCGGCGTCGGGGCGATGCATAATGCGGCGTAATGATGTTTGAGGGGCGCTTTAGCACCTCGCTGGGACCCCTTGGTACCTCTCAGGCGCTTGCTTATGTTGTAAGCCTTTGTTGTGTGACAACAAAGAGAATGATGTTAAATTCATCAGCGGATGAATATTTCAATTGCGTTTGCTTTATAGTTGAGCCGCTGTTGGCATTTCCATTTTGCCTCCATATGTGCAGCCATGTTAAGTGCAATCATTACCATTTTCTACCTGGGGGTCCGCCAGGGTGGGGACGGTGGGGGTAACAGGCCCCACTGATAGCTCTATTTTGCACACAGCGAGGGGAGGCGCTCATGCATCTTTTAAAAGGTGTGTTTGCTGCACCTACAAAGCTATTATTCTCCTGTGTGTGTGTGTGTGTGTGTGTGTGTGTGTGTGTGTGTGTGTGTGTGCGTGTGTGTGTGTGTAAACAGCTGAGTCACCGCCTTTGCGGACACCTCACGTCATTAAAAGTCAAAATGATGCTCAAAGTATCTTCATAACTCACTGGAAACTATAAAGGGATACGTAGTAGTCAGACCCATGACAGGTAAAATCTGCAACATAGAAAGACCACATAAATAAATACTTACTCCTCCTACCCACTATAAGCATATTTAAACTTATTAAAAGACACTTTACAGTTAAAGTTGTTAAAGTCAACCAAACCAAATAATTTCTGTCTGCTAGCTTAACGCTAACATGCCATGATTAAGCAAATGGTGGAAGCTAATGCGCTAACATAGCTATCAAGTGCTTTTTCTATCTTTTTGTCTATTCATTTTCTCACTGTTGTGAATGAAGCAATAAGTTAACTGAAAACTGATTTGCTAATCATTGGCGAGACCGCAAGTACATCACAGATTAGGTAAAAGGAGTGCATTACGCCGTATGTCTTCCAGTTGAGCGCAGGGCTGCCCAGCATGTTGCTTCTACCCTGAAAGCACACAATTATTAGCATAAAAAGTTTTTAGCATTAAAAAAAAACTAACATGGAAGTGTTAATATATCCGAAATGTTCATAACATGAATGCTTATAAGTAGTATTAAAAATGTGCAATGTAGTAGGGGCACGAAAGATGAACCGTGATATAGCGGAGTGTACTGTATTGGAAAGTGACGCCCACAATCGATCTTCTTTTTATCCAAACACTTGTTGGAGCAGAGAAAAAAGCAAAACACTGAGTAATTCTTTAATATCTTGGGTGGGATCAAAAGGGTCAAAATGTATCAAATTCCAAGTCAGTTGAGCAAATGCTAAGGAAGTTGCTAGCAAAACAAAACACAGTTGGCTAATCATCATTGTCTTCAATGAGGTCACACACAACACACAAACACACACACAAAGCTTATTGATTATCCTCACGCACGCCTCATTAGTATGCTAATGCTACTTAATAGCTCAACACATTTTGATTGACAAGTCAGTTAGCTGATTGTTGATTATGCTTATCCAAAGCTGTCATGGCTACCAATGTTATGGTCACTTTATTAGGTACACCTAATGACACCTGATGATAATATGGCTCATGTTTTGATTGACAGCCACAAAGGTATCCGTTTAATAGCACCGTGCGATGACTGAAGTATTTCTAATGTTGTGTTTCCCTCGTGAGGGTCAAAATATTAGAAAAAGTTATCCGATGTGATGTAGTGCTGTTTTGCAAGGCTTCAATTAGGCAGGTGTTCCTAATGAAGTGTCCTTTTAGATAAAAAAATATTCCACATTCAAAACTTGTTAAATGTTCAAACTAACCCAATATGGTTTCCACATTTTTACAGCGAAGGCGAACATTTAACTCTTAATCGCCCCTTGTGTTGATGATTATGCCATTGAAACTCATTGCGGTGCTTCCAAAACTTGTGGACAGAAGAATCGTCACGAACGTTGCTCGTTTAGGATCATTCAATGCCTCATTAACGCCTCTCGAACGCCACATTGACCTGGCGCGAGCACATACGCAATCCAAAATGTCACCATTGTCGCTCAATCTGAATTGCTCACAGCTGCGTTGACCCGGCTAATTTGCTAAAGCTAATTTGCTAACGCTAATTTGCTAAGGCTCGTGTTAGCTTTAAGTGCACTGGCGCAGCTGCCCTGGAGGGAGGCCTACGTTTCCCCCAATGGCGCGGGGAGGTGTTTAGCGTAAGTGCCTGCTATAGGGCACAGGTGGCCACACCAAGAGGGCGAGTGCCACCCCCCCCTTTCAGGCCCCCTTAGTGTCTCCTCAGTGAGTTGGGGGGAGTTCTAAGGGGGGAGTACTCAAGGTCGTGATCTGGTGAGAAATGGCAGGCCTGCAATTAATGTGAAAAGGAGCCGAAAGGTTCGGCAGCTGGCAATTAAAGCGACATCGTTCGCACTCTCCGGCCTGGAACCGCGTCCCCGTTGACGCTCGTCTCCGTGGGAATGAATGAGAACGCAATTCCAACGCAATTCAGCGCCTCGCAAAGGCAGATGTCGACTCTTGAGCGGCTCAATTGACTCCTGAATGGGGAGCAGACGTTGTCAATGGCGTCAATCATCCGCTGATTAGGCTTTGGGCACCCGCCACAATGGACGCCAAATGACACACGTGGGAAGCGCACGCACTTCCGCTTGCCTTTTGGAAAAATTACATTAATTTGATTTAATGGCATTATTCATTTATTGAATTAAGACAGCAGCGGTCGATGAATGAATGAATGAATGCACAAACGAATGAATTAATGATTTGACTATTTAAAAAAGTAAGAATTTTTATGCTATTATTTAATCTAATTTCATTATGTTATTTTATTTAATAATTAGGCAGAAAATATGATTATTGTTTAAAAAATCCATTATACTTATTTTTTAATGCATTATTTAATTTAAACTTGAACTTTTAGAAAATGATATTAATAATGATTTCCTTTTTTACATTTGGTTGACATAACAAAATTAAAATAGATGCATTATTTCAATATAGTTATTTTTTTGTATTTGAACTAAATTATGGAAAAAAAATATTTTGTTAATCTTATTTAATTAATTTAAGTTGAATAATTAAAATGAAATAAAAAAATATATGTATGTATTTATTTATTTATTTATTTATTTATTTATTTATTTATGTTAGTTTCAAATTAGTCCTAAACTTCTAAAGTTTATTAAATTAGGATAGTGGGGTCAGTTGTCTTTCAGCTTAAATAAAAATAAATATTTATTTATTTATTTTTTATTGTTACAATAGTGTTTTAATTTAATATTAATATACATTTAAAAAAATTACATTCAAGTAAAACAATAAAATAATATTTCAATTTAATTAAAAACAAAAACTGTAATTCTATTCAAATGTAATGTTTTGTAATATATTAATGCATATTGATTAAATTAATCTAGATTAATTTACCTAAATTCCATTAAAATTTTATAAATTAAATTACATTGCTTATTAGATTTAGTATAATAAAATAACTGTAGCCCTAACAATAAAACAAAATACACTTTAAACTGGGTGGTGGCAGTGTCATCTCTGCCAAAATCAAAAATCAAAGTTACAATAAATTTATTTTAATTGAATTTTAATGTGATTTAAGCCCTCCCTCCAGTAAAAAATAAAATAAAATAAAAAAGAAAGTCCAATTAATCACTTCCTGTTGGTGTCCCAATACTTTTGACTTGTGTTGCATTTTGTGCATAAACGTGTTTCCAGGTGGCCTCTGCCCAATCCGCTGACCCGATCCGTCATCATCTTAATTGGTGCCATCCAGCCCGCAGCCACCATCAACATCATCACCATCACCATCATCATCACCTTCATCATCATCATCATCTTCACCACCACGTCTGCTTCCTGTCGAGCAGTAATGACGTACGTTGAATAATTGAGCGTCATTATCAAAGCCGGAGCCTGGCTTGTTGTGTTGCGCTGCGAAAAGTTGCTGTGATGTCGGGCACTCATGACTTATTCACCGCGTGGTGCCTCCATCCTGTTTGTCCTCGTTTTTAACGCCACGCAAACAGCGCAAATGACATGAGATGAAAATATTTGCATTGCACTGTGGGGAAAAGTGACTGTTTACAGACCTGCAGATGAAGTTGCTATCAAAAATGTTTTTTTTTTTTTTAAATAACCTCAACCTGTTTCAATAAAAACACAGTCATAAAATAGAATATAAAGTTGAACACTTAAAATAGAATATAAAGTTGAACACTTTATATTCTAAAGTTGAACACTTTATATTCTATTTTATGACTGTGTTTTTGTTTATCATTTTGTTTATCATGATTCAATGACATGTCATTGTGTAACTGCTTTTAGTGTGCATGACTTGGCCACCTGGGGGCAGTACAATGCTAACCTACTATGGATAGTCATGAAGAAGACGGTTACAACGGCTCAGAAAGCTACAGTAATAGTCGTTTTAAGCAGTGGCAACTGATGGAGATTTCTCCACCTATATGTAGGCCTTTATTTGCTGGCGTCGGGCTCAGGTTGAAACCTCGTATGTCCCAATTTGGTAAATGTCAAATTTTTTCACAAATCTACACTGTTGGTCAGTCCTCATTTGTGGGTGTTGCTTATAGTTTATTTTTAGTTTATTCTTATATGCTTGCATTCAGTTAAACCATACCTCCCTCTCTCTCTCTCTCTCTCTCTCTCTCTCTCTCTCTCTCTCTCTCTCTCTCTCTCTCTCTCTCTCTCTCTCTCTCTCTCTCAAATTTAAATTATTTTTATTTTATGTTTAGTTTTGATAGTAGCCTAAACTTTTTCGAAAAAGTATTCACTATGCCAAACTGCTAGCCCATATCCCACTGACGGCCGGACGTTTGCGAGTGTTTGCTAAAGGTCGTGAATATTGATTCCTCATAAGGGTTTGTTCAAGGTCACAAACGTTCGCCAGCGGTTCGCCAACAGTTTTCTGGGCTACTTAACGAAGTTAAAAAGTCGACACACCCACTGTTAAAAAAACAGGTTTTTGTGAGATAAAAAATATATATATTTGACCAAGCTAAAATTGACAAATTCACCATCACCATTAATGCTACCTGTAACCTATACATCTCATATGAAAATTAAAAAAAACAAGTAAAAATAAACAATAGTCTGCACATTAAACAATGTGTGATACAAAGTGTCACCCTGGTCAAGGCAGAATGTGCCTTCAACAGAAGCACTTAAACAAATCACACACACCGCATTCTTTGCATCACACCACAGGAAGGGCGGACCGACAAGTTGCCTGACACAACAGCAGCAACAACATAATGTAGTTGTGGTTTACTGGTTTGCATGTGTGGCTGTTAGTGCATTTGCATGTGTTGTGCACATAAGCATATTGAATCAGGTTGCGATTGTGTTATCATTTTATTGTGCCCGTGTGCACCAGGTTGGACCCCAGAGTAGCCCACAGACCTGTTCTAAAAATAGCTCACCAGCAAAGGGAGATTGTTATTTCCTAGGAATGTTGTAGAAGTGATCATTGGAAAGCGTGAACGCTGGCAGAGATTTATAGAAATTAAGTGTTGCATATTTATATCAATGGTCGTTGTAGCATTGTTTGATTTACTTGATTTACTCCTATTTTGCAAAACACAAATGTTTACTTTATTTTTACTTTTATAACAGCATCCTTTTTCTCCTCTCACTTATCCTTTCTACTATATTTACTTTTACGTTACGTTTGTTCCCGCACGTTGTCCTCTTCAACATACACAGAAGAAGAAGAATGTTAGCATTTAGCATTAGCATGATAAAATAATAATGTCCCCTCCTGCCCCGCCCCCTCACCTCGGGGACATATTGTCCCGTGTGGGCGTCCCCTCGGGGACAGACGGACCCGCCGTGGGGAGGCTCAGCGGGTGAGTGAGGATCTGATGAAACGGAGAGCGGGTAATGAAGGCATGGCCCGTGGCTTCCGCGGCCTCGCCATATGTTGAGCCAAATGCAAATTGCAGCCAACCCCCCCCCGCAATACCCGTACCGTCCCCCGTCTCCAATCCAAACAACTTTTTCATCTTGATGCATGCTAATGTGTTTATAAGTGAGGGCTTATTAATATCACAACATGCGTTTAGGCTGGGAACGGTGACGAGGGTTCATATATATATATATATATGTGTGGTTGGTGAGTGTTGCATCATGCCCAGGTAAAGCTTTAGCGATTTGGCCATGCCAGCCCTGGTACCCGTGTGCCAACAGCTTCATCAGCAGCTGGACCAGACTGCTGGGTCACAACCCCACCCCTACTACCCCATCCCTGGTTCATAATGATGGGACTCTGCCAAATGTTATTTTTAACAAACAGATTTTTTTTAAATGTCTATTTAAGCATTACATTGTCACCTTGCTTCTATCTTCGCGCCATTTTGGTGCCAATCACACGTTGATCTCAGGTAAAAACGCCTCCTGATTCACAGCTTTTATTGAGCGCATTGCTTTTTGGCGCTGCATTGTTGTGCATTGCTATAGCAACGCATGCTGAACCGCCTGAAAAGGACAAGTGTTCCTAATATTTTGGAGTGCAAAGATGTAACGCCAGTGGTCTCCTTGACGACCGCATCCGTGTTGATAGGACACCTCATTTATGATGCAATAAAAAAAAGCACACACAAAACAAATATGCTGCTTGTTTGAGCACATTGGCTTTCACACTGTATGCCTGCGTGCGTGAGCGTGTGCGCGCGCGTGCGTGTTTGAGCAGAATGTCCAAGAAACACAAGACAGCCAATCACATCGCAGCACCCGTTCTCACTCTCAATATGATTGACAGGTAGGAGGGGCTAACAGCAAAGCAAAAATAAAATGTGGGTGATAAAACATACACTAAAGCAATTAGGACACGTACAACTAAAACATTTTTGGCAGAATTATTTAGTTATTAATATTTATCACATATAGTGCATATGTGTCAGTAGGTTTTTTTTTTTTATATTGTGCTTTATTCCAAAATAAATCAATGAAGTCCTAGGAGACTTGATTGTGAGGTACAATGGCGCCCCCTTGTGAAGATTAGCTGAATGTTTTCATTCAGGTCCTGCATTGTAAATGAATCATTAAAAAACGGAATTTATTTACTGAACTTAAATGAAATATAACAATATGAAACCAAAACAAAATTTCAACTATGAAAATTTTAAATGTTTATCAATATTAAATCATTGTAATATGTACATTGTAATTTACACATTATGTTACACCCATGTCCCCATTACTTATGACTGTTAAGAGCTTTTTGAATATACGGTTATAAAATGTTTACATATTATTTTGACATATTTCTGTATTATTATTTTTCATTTTGAAAGTATAGTTTTGGTTTTATATATTATTATTATTTTATTTACTTTTTGTCTTTAATCTTCTCCAGCGCAGAACTTCAACGCATTTAATTAATAATTAAATTTATTAATACGGATGGATTGAAAGTGTTTACTCACACATCAAAATATTTAGTGCAGTTCGACGATGAGGACAGTAAGTACATTTGTCCAGCAGAGAGCAGCAAATAACTGCGTGTCAATCTGAGTTTTGACTTCAATAGAGTGACTCCAATTACTTGATGCTTTGCTATTTATTTAACAAAGGGCAATATTGAATCTTATTATCATAATATTGTGTTATGAAATGATCACTTCGCAGCCCGTGTATTAAAACACACCCTTTCCTTCCCATTTCTCCCACGAAGAGAATTCCTTTGGGGAGGTTGTTGCGCCATAATTGGCGTATTTAAAATTCAGTCTTTCGTCCCCCAGCGCATTCTTTTCAAAGCTTTGCCACTAAAGTGCACTTTAAAATGTAATCATATTCATAATCATAATGATCAGTGTGCTCGGTTGGTGCAGGGCTGCAAATTATGCATGAGCGTTAAAGCGGAAACGTGGATAGAAATTATGGAGGGTATGGGTTTGAGGCTTAATTTAAAGGATTTGTGTTAAGTGCACACTGGCTGTACTTAATGTACACACACACACACACACACACACACACACACACACTAAAATGACATATACATTCAAAACGAAAATAAGAATCCGATGCACAAAAAAACAACATTAAGTGCAACAATTGATTTTGTGCAATTTGTGCAACAAAAAAAAGTGTTAATATTATTGACGTCGTATGTCCTGCATATTATTCGAAATTTGCCAAAAGGTATCAGGCCTACTGATGTAGTATATATAGGTCAGTATAATCGAGCGAAAGCGCAACTAAGCCATGCCTGCCATCTAGTGGTGTATGGTGATATTACAATGCTTATGCATAGTTTTCACAGACTTTTTCCAATTTTTCCTGGATTTTTTCACCCCATTATCCTCCTTTATTCGTGAAAAATGTATAATGAATGTTGACAAGCGTTATTAAAAAAAAAAAGAAAAAAAGTGTGTTCACAAGTGTGTTCGTGGGCTGCAGTTGCTCATCCATGGTATAAAAGAAATATTCAAGTAATAAAATATTGCAGTCTGGAAATCCCTAGCTTTAGCTGTACCAGCCACAAGGTGCTACCATACACACACACACACACACACACACGCCTCCTATCCTCCTTTTCTTGCTGTATCCCAGGAATGTCATCATGTGGGATGAGCTTCCCTTCAACCGTCAGGATTTACAGTTAAACCAATTAGTGCACAGACGCCGTAGTCACACTTGGGCACCATGAGAATGCTACTCCACATGATTTAATCCTTTTAAAAAAGATGAAATGGTGTGTGTGCGTGTGTGTGTGTGTGTGTGTGTGTGTGCGTGTGCATGTGTGTGCGAGTGTGTGTGGGTGCGCGTTGATGACAGTGTTTTCATATAATCTGTGGCTGTAGTTTATTTTGTTATAGTTAGGGGGTAAAGTGCTATGAAGTGTAACGTTCACATGATGACTTGGATTGACCTTTAGCATTCGCGCACACATCCACGCCTTCAATTTGTTCTTGGCTGACTTAAAATGTTTTTAAGAAATTATATAAAGCCCTTTACTGTATGTTTTTACGTTTTAAGTAACTTCCTATTCCAAGTGTTATCCTTGTGAAAAAATACATTTAAAACGACTTAAAGAGGGAGTTTGCAGTTCACTCGTCCCTTCCCGCCTCGAGTCTCTGATGAAAGCCACGCCCCTCGTTAACATGCTTGAGTGTGATTTTCAAACATGATCTTTCATAATGGCATCCAATTATGTAAGTGACGATCACAGAGAACGTATATCCAGCTTTTGCAAACTAGCAGCGCCAACCATACTAAGCTAGCATTGGCACTGCACAAAAATTCGCTAGGGCTGCTACGTTAGCATGACTTGAAAAATGCACTAGTCGAGCAGAAATGTTGCTATTTCCGTGTCACTTATTAGCTCTTTGTTGTTTATTTTGTTTTTGTTTTTCATTTGTTGTTGTGTTTAGTTTTTTGTTGTTTTGTTTAGCTATTTGTTTTTGCGATTTTTGTTTTATAGTTTTTTTGGTCGATGTGTTTTTTTTATATATTGTGTTCCTTTTTTTGTTGTTTATTTCGTTTTTGTGTTTTTTTTTCTGTGTGTTGTGTTTTGCATTACAGGGCCACATGTTACGCTAACTCTCCTTGTAAGACAAACAGGAAGTTGTATTCAGAGTACTCCTACCGGTAATCACATGTATTGCTTTTATATAGCATGACATGCTAGCATGAACATGCTAACTACAATAAATCCCATTACATAAGTCAATTTTTTGTTATGTCATTATAAGAATGTTCTGCCTGCTATAAGGCGCACATAGCATTAGATAATAATAAACCATGTGTGTTATTATAGCATTAAGAACACCTGAATAGCTTCCTTTGTTTGTTTGTGTTTGTGTGTGCCAAGTGTGTGCGCACAGTGACATCACAGCTGTGCTGAGGTGTGTGTTAGCGGTGAGGGTGCGGCATGCACATTCCTGTCAGAGAACAGCATGTCCAGCACGTTATGATTTGTATTTATTTTCTGCCAATATTGTTTCAATAAGTAGGCCTACAACACGCCCTGGTAGAATTTGCGGAAGATTTGGGGAAAATGTAACTAATGGCTTATTTATTGCTATGAATGATTAATTAATGAACATTATACTAAATCTAGCACGGATTTTTATTATGACTAGGTGTACGAAAATCAATAAAGAAACTATGCTGCGAAATCATGACATGATAGGAAGCACAGAAAATCACAGAGAATCGGCCATTTTTGTTTGATGCCGATCGGATCCAAAATAAACCGGCGCGTCTGAGTGACACGAAATCCGGCACGCATTTTCAACATGACAGGACGCACAGAAAGCTATAAGATCCTGTCATTTATTTAACGACATGCGTGAGGGTTCTGAAATAGAAGAAGCAGGAAGAAGAGCAGCCGTGATTGAACAGGAAATGAACACAGCGCAGCTCACCTGAATAATTCAGCTTTTCATTTCGAGGGGCCATGCCCAATCCATCAGCGAGGGGACATTCCCCTTCCTCTTCTCATTTTTAGCTGCCCATGCTGTTTGTCTAAGGAGCACAAATTACAATTTAAAATGTTTATTTCTAATGTGTAAGATGACATTTAGTATCAGGGAATTGCAGCGTTCCTCCACTTTGCCGCAGGTTTTTAGCAATCGTTTAAATGTTTTATAGTTTATAGGGAAGTCCAAATTTCAATTTGTGCGCCTTGCGTTGGCAGCACTGACCTCTACTGGAAGAGATGCAGCATATTTAACAGCAAAAGAGATAGAAAAGGACTCAGACTACTGTAAGCTCCAATAATAGTTGCATAGTGGCAGAGGACAAAATATGCCTGTGAAAGTGTGAGTATTATAATTTATTTCAAATGTATAGAAATGATAACAAGAAACTCATTGCATATTACTCTCAAACTGAGCCGTACCATATCGAATTGAACCGAATCAAATTGTTCCGTTTTAAAATCGAACTGCCTTGAATCATATCAAATTTCATATATATATTAAATCATCTTTTATTGCCGAGATGCATGCCACTAGTATTTATGCTAATTTCCAGTAGCCAGTGTATGGTGGTTACACTTATATTTTAGCATTAAGCTAACAGAAAATGTAGTTAGACTTAATAATGTGGTTTGTTTGAAAATTTCGGTGTTAAAACACAATGTTAGATTCTTGTTTGTCATTTATTTATTAATGTATTCAGAGGTGGCAAATCCAGGTGCAGAAAGTAAAAACCCTGCCACGGTTTGACTTCAGCCCCTCATGCTAGCAGGTAAACAAGCACCAGGGGAGCTAGCTAGAGAGCTAGCTAGCTAGCACGAGGGGCTAAAGCCAAACTGTGGAAGGGTTTTTACTTCCTGGATCTGGATTTGCCATCTCTGTAAGTTAATTATTTATTTATTTACAGTGTGCTGTGGCTTTCATTAGGGATGGGTGTAGTTCCAAGACCCGCTGGGTGAGCCGGGCTTTTGTTTGAGTTGGAGACCCCCATTTGCCTCCTGGTTTCTGGCACATCAGATAACTGGAGCTGACCCACTTGTCTCGCACAAAGTGAAAGAGAACCCATTTGTGTGTGTGCGTGTTTGTGGGCCGTGACCCCTCCCCTGCTGAGTGATGAGACAGCTGAGAAGGGGCTATAGGGGGGTGCAAAGCAAAAGCTTCCATTTGGATTCTCACTCTCTCCATGTGATGCTGCCAAAATAGAAGGAAGACGACCGCACCCACGCAGGCATGTGAGCCAGCTGAAGCTAACATGTTGATAACATGCAGACATACGCGCACACACAGCATGTCAGCTGATAATGGATGTACACGACAAGCTGAAGAAAATATGTCATGGGACTACATTGTTAGATTTTTTTTTTACGCTGTGAAATATTTATGGTTTATATTCTTTATTTATTATAGATTGCGAATATTTCTATTGTGCAAGGTAGTGGTCGTGATGAATAACTGATGAGAGGAGTGGTCGCGTTACGCTAATCAGATGACACCAACATGTTGCACGTGAAAAAAGACTTTTCACTGAGAAGAAAATGTTGCTGTTTTGCAGGATTATTTCCCTATATCAAAATACTGGGGTCGGGGGTGGGGGTTGTGTTGGAGTATGGAGAGTGGGGGTGGGGGTAGGGGTGGGGGGTGTTTTTTTAAATATTTTAAACCATAAAAGTTGTGAAGCTTTTTCCCCCCAGAAAAAAGTATTGTTTGTTTTGTTAATTTATTTATTTGTTTGTTTTTCAAGACTAAAGAAGTACTGTGTTTCCCAAAAGAAAGAAAACAACCTTTTAGAGAGAAAACAATATTATATTGGGGGGGGGGGGTGGGGTGGTAGTGTTTTAAGTAAATATTTTTCAAAAGGAAAAAAATCTATGAATTTATTTTTTAAAGATAAAAAAAATCTGTGTGGGTGTGTGTCATCGCATCAAAAAATCAAGAAGAAAAAATAAAATTTTAGGGAGGCCTTTTTTTCCTAGATAAAAAGTTTTGCATTTTTACTTAAAAAACAAACAAAAACAAAAAAAAGGAATTGTGCATGTTTTCTTAGGAGGAGATAAAAACAAAATCCAAAGGGTTTGGTTGCAGTCTTTCCCTGACTTTTGAATCTATTTGTCAGGATGTCAAAATGCTGACAAAAGCTAACGAGCGTCCGCTCCGCTCCTTCCCGCATGCCAGCCACGCATTTTTCCCGCAACCCACAGCAAAAACACTTCCTGCAGGAGCGGCCAGGATGCACCTGCTCCCACTGAGCTACTCTTCACGTCACGTGAAAAGAAAGAGGGGATCTGCACAACTTGTACAACAAAAGCTTAAGTCAAGACAATATTACATGCTATGTTAGCTTGTTCCGCTAACCACTATATGTAGTGGTAGTAAATACTGTATGTACAATGTACAATGTCTGTATTCATCTGTGTTGGTTTTGAGTGTAGGAAACAAAACATTTTCCTTTAGCTGCGGTTTAGCTACCTAGCACACATTGTTAGCATAGTGGCAAAGCATTAGCATATGGATTCAAATAACTTCACAAACAGCTGTGTATCTTTATCCAGAGCATGCGTTTTAGAAATGGAATTACAAAAAAAAAACAATCCCTTCAACCTTACCAAGCTTAGTTGGCTAAGCTTGTTAGCATCTGGACTCATGTGAGTAAACATCATTAGCATTTTAAGCTGGCAGCAGCATATCATTATTTTACAGATAATACAAGTACGTTGCTTATCTTGGAGCATTAAAAAACATGTGGGTGTACATTTTTGAGGGAACTAAAATTGCTATGCAAATGACCATGTAGCATCATAGGAACCCCGGTGTTACTAGCATTAGATTAGCATTTTGAATACGTGTGACTTTTTATTTCTGAGCGACTCTAATGACTATAAAGCTGTCCCCATAGCTGTGTTAGCATTTGTTGCAAAATTAGCTTTGTAAGCTAACAACAACATAATTTACCACTAATAGATGGACATTGCTTACCTCAGATCAGACAAAAGTGTGTTGTGTGGTGTCAATTACTATGTGGATGACTGCATAGCTTTATCCAGATTCTGCATTTGTCTAGTTTTGGGGGTTTTCCTCCTTGTGATCTTCACAAAGCTTCCATGTTGAGCCGAAGACACCGAGCCTGGTTGGTCATCCATCTTTGCGGTAGTGAAAAGCATCCCAAAGGAGAAAAAAATTCTTTTGTATGGGCCGCCATTGGCTATGCGCCAGCGGGGCCCCTGGGCTCCACGCAGACTGAAAGTGAAACGCCGCAAAAGTCAGCTTGCACCTCCACCTGCCTCACAAAACACAAACCAGGCCTTGTTCATACACCAAAGCCTTGGCGTAGCATAGCAACGCTAATGTGCTAAATGGAAGTATTTTCATACAGGTGTAAAACTGTCTGATAGGATTTAAACAGGGAGGGAAGGACAGGGAAGTAAGAAGTTGCATTATAGTGCATATGCTCAACATGGCAGGCAGCATAGCAAAGGTCATGAAAAAAAACCATGATGAAAATAATTTTAAATGTTTTAAATCAACATCCAGAAATATTTTAAGTCTTTTGTCATCAAGCCACACCCCCAAAATACCAACGGACCAATTCTGTCTTTAAAAAAAAGAGAAAAGAACGAGAGAGAAGTCACAAGAGGAAAAATGTGAAAACAAAAATATTAGTACAAAATTAACAAATATATATTATAATTATTTTAAAGTAAAATCGAAAGAAAATATATATTTTTAAAAAAATGTTGGGGGGGGGGGGGTAAAATATTTAAACCAAAAATACACAACTTTTTTCAATTAAAAATTATTAGGGAAATACACAAATAAAAAATATCTGGAAATTAGATAAATGTTAAGGCAAAAATATATGAAAGTCATTCAAATGAAATTGGGCCAAATCTTAATTAATTAATTAAAAAAATATAAAACTCCACTTGTGTCAAACCATAGCTCTGTGTGTGTATTTAGTCTTTAATGATATGCTATGTTTTGAGAATATACACCATTGACTACTTAAAGTGCTATTCAAGTTATGCCGCTGGCCACAATATTAGGTACACCAGGATGGAGTGCAGTTGGACGTCACATTAGTAAGTTACCACATCGATACTTCAAAAGTTAAGTCAGCGTCTTTGGTGTACCTAATTTTGTGGCCTGTACTTGCCCCTATTATGAAGCCTAAATGCTGCTGATAAGTTATCAGTATGCGTGTCACAGTGTAGTAATAAAGTGAGTAAGTTGTTTACTTAGGAAGTGCAATCAGTATCACTTTACGTGCGGGACAAGGAAGACTTCTTCTGTGGTATCGGTGTCATCTGACCCTCCTCCTCCTCCTCCTCCTCCTCCACAGTCCAATGCTGTGAATCAGGCCACTTGAACACGGGGAGGTTATAGTGGCCATCTTGCCAACTATGTAAGCATGCATGCAGTGTTTGGTCCATCCATAGGCTACATGACCTCGTTTGAGTCAGGCCACAGTCCACCATGCCCCGTTGGACAAACCAAAAATTCTAAAGTTAAACAAAGGGCTAAAATGTTATGATAATGTTTGAAAATGAAATATATAAATGACACAAACGTAATCATATTTTTTAAACTACAACATTGCTAAAACAATAATGAAAAAAGGACCAAAAATATTTGGCAAAAATACAAAAGTATATAAGGGTAAAAAAATACATAAATAAATAAATAACACATCTGCTCCCTAGTCCCACACGAGCTGTTGTGATATTAACAAGTCACATGACACTGAGGAGAGAAAAAGACTAACTGATCAATTTGGACATTTTCACATAGGGGTGTACTCATTTTTGTTGTTGGGTTCATGGCTGCATTTTGAGGGAACTATACACACTGTTACACAAGATGTACACTGACTACTTTTCATTGTGTCACAGTGTCATTTCTTCAGTGTTGTCACATGGAAATATATAACTATCAACAGAAATGTGGGGGTTCTGCTGTACTGACTTTTGTAAGATAATGTAAATGAAACTGTAATGTAATGAAAATGAACTTAAAGACAAATCATTAACTACATTCTCAAAGCAAATACTGTCGTCATCAAATCTCAGTTAGTGATTTCCAAGTAAACATTTCTTGGTTTAGACGTTTACCACCGTTTGCGGAGCGCACTGTGGTGTTGCCCTTTAACTATTTGGATTTATGACACTGAGGGGGCAGGACACCCCCACAATTTGACACTGTCTGGTTCTCATAGAAACCTGTGCACAATGTTCTGCTTGGAGGTTAGAAGATCACAGGGTCGGGGGGGGGGGGGGGCTGACATTTTAAAAACAATCTGGGAAAACTGTTTGTAGGCATCGCGACATGCTAATGTTAGCATGTTGCACGAAGCACTATCTGCTAGTTGTTGTTGTTACTTCTTTTTTCGGATATTTGCAATAGTTACAGCCAGGCACGGCTACAAGACAAAAACACAAATAGATTATATGAGGGGAAACTAGTTGTGCATGCTGCTGTTGTGTTAAACGATGATTTAATTCTTATCTGATCCAAAGGATTGTGTAAACAGATTCCCAGACCTGATATGATATTGTCCTCCCTCAACATGTGGAGGAGTGGCACTGATTAGCGTGGAAATGGAGTGAGACTGAACGCTTTTGGATGTTAATCATTCTTTAAGCATCTATATAGACCCGCGCCCTCCGTCTCCTCCTGCTCTTGTGCTGAAAAGAGGCCTGCTCGCTTCCTTATTCAGTCTCACATTCTCTGAGTTAATGAACTCCTGCACCGTGTTTAAACAGCGCCGTCTGTGTTATTGCCAACATCGGGCCGGTCACGCTGAGGAGGTCACATGAGGAGAACCACCTCACAGTATTGAGAGGTGTGCGGATCAGATTAGCATCCAGTGTGAGGCTAAGAGAAACAATTGTATTCTTAATGTGCCACAATGGAGATTTAAATATGGTACCAGGAAAATAAGGTCAATGAGATGATTAAAGTCCAAGTAAATTGAAAATGAATGTCTTCTAAATTTGACACACCAGAGAGAAGAGTCATAGCTGCGTGAGTTGCTAGCCGCCAGGTTATGATAGCTTGCGAGCTAAGCGGGCCTCCTGGCCGGCAGAAGCACGGCGGGCTTGTTTGTGGCATCACTTGCTCTCTTGGGAATCTAAACAATTACAGTGAGCTGTTCTGTAAATCCAAAATGCAAGACAGGTGTATTTTTGCAGCATGTGCATAGCTAGCGACCTAGCTAGCTAGTTAGCTAAATGCTGTAGTGGTAGAAATGGGCCATGTAATTATGACTAAGTAACTCGCAATAGTTATGGAGGTAGGAACTCACGCTAGACTTTTTTCTTTGGCTTTGTGTTTGTGTGTTGTTTTTTTTTTTTAGTACAACAGACACTAGACCGACAAATGACAGAATTGCAACATTTTTGCTTTTCGATCCCTTTAATCCTCTGCCGTGTCGGAACCCACCAGCTGCAGCGGCAAACGACTTTTTCATTGCCTTTAACCTTGAACCCGGAGCCACCCCGCCTCAACATCCAGACACAAGCCGGTGGGCCAGATTCGGGGGGCCACAAAGAGCCGTGTCCCCTCCAGAGGGGTCTTTGTGAGGCACAGGGCTGTGAAATGTGTCTCTGGTCTTGTTTGGCCGTGAGGGATTACGGCGGCAGGCCGCTGCAGAGTGGCGGAATTCCTTTCACATGACACCCCCCCACCCATCACCAAAAATAAACCACAGCGGAGATTTAGGATGTGCAGCCTATATACACTATAATGGGGTGACCAAAACAAAAGAATATATACAAAGTAAGTGAATTGTGCGTGAAGATGACATGATAAAATGCACATTAGAGCGCTGGGAAGACGGCGGATCCCACAGTTACTTGTAACCATGGCAACCATTCGTACAAGAAACCACAACGTCCGCATTTAGTACGAGCAACCCCGAAAAGAAAATGTGATTTTTTTTTTTAAATATACAATGAAAATTATAACCAATACTAGAAAATAACACCAACAAATATTAGACTAAATATATAGATATGATGGAAATACAATTGTTAGTATAGTATATTGCTTCCACACCAGACAAATGTGTTCAATACAGCGCTATAAAGTGATTTATCATAATGTTATGTTGAACTGGTATGGCAGCAATACGCTTCCATATAAAATAATATTGAAATGTTAGATGAAAATTTTGGGGGAAAATACAAACGTTTCCTCTCAAAAGTGAAACAACTTCATTGTTTTTTTATAGAGCACTTAAAATTAAAAAAATAATAATGAAAACAAAGTGATTTTAATAATTTTAAATAGACCATAAAATATAAGACAGTTGAAAACAATAATTTAAAAACAATAACGTTAAAACAAAGTTAAAAGTAAATAAGTCAGGCTGACAGCTGGTCTTGAACGTAGGATTAGCATTAGCATTTTGACCCTTCTCCCCCAAAAAAGTATTCCAAACAATTTTTTTTATTATGATGTCATAGCAAGTCAGTTGAACTTCCTGCTTCATGTTTATCATTATTATCGTCTCAGTTCTGCTAGCTGTTCTGCTAGCAACTAGCATGCCCGCCACAGCACAACTTCCTGGCCTGGTCTGCATGTCACGTACAAAATAAGCTCTCACTGGCTCTCAAAACAGTTGAGAGGGGGGGAAAATTAATTCCCGGCGTGATAATCTCGCATAGTAAGCAGACTTGGGAGCGCACACGTAATCAAAAATTCATTGCAAAATGAAAAATTAATAATCAGAGATGCTTTTCATTGGGGAGCTATGATTTGAATGTTTTGTATGCATATGTGTATGTATGATTTGTTCAATACAGTGGTGCCCTGAGTTTAAGCTGTTACGTGACCACGCTAACACAAAACACCTGTATCTTAAATCGTCTTTGCCCATTGAAACAAATGGAAATGCCATTATTTCGTTCCAGCATCCCTCTCCAAAAACATTTGTAATGTGTGACTGTTTTTGTTTTCATCCACTTTATTGGACACTGTGCTGCTCCTGTCCTTGACCTCCGGGGTATAATACAGACATCTGGCTTCATGAGGATGGTCTCAGGAACAAATAATTATTATTTGAGTATACATTATACACCAGTATAATAGCTTCAAGACACATAGATGCTATGTCTATGACATTTTGCATTATGTGTTAGCATTAAGCTAGCAGACATTAAGGTACAGTTAAGCGGTAATTTTAGTCATAAATTTGGTTACTTGTATCACAACGCATCAATGTTAGAGTAACAGTCCAAATTATAGGGAAACTTTTCCATGTTAATGAATGAGAAGCTGTCTCCAAACCTTTGACTGCTTCTGTAAATGTAACCATTTATGACAATATATCGTATGTACTATGTGTGATCTGGGGATTTACTGTGTCTGTACATACAATTCAAATTATGAAGTAACTAACCCAATTAAACCAGCATTTCTATAAATAATTGCCCTGCTTCTAAGAAAATACATTTCACAGATATGCCTACTTTATTTCATAGCACGGAGACGTGTTTCACATTAACACCTGAACGTCTCTCCAGTTGTGGAAATACAAAGTAAATGCTTCTAGCTATCATTTAAGGAAATATGTTTTTGTTTTTTAATGAAAGTACAACACACATACAGGGTTTGTTAAGTAACTCACTAATAAAACAAACAGCTTCCTCTAAAATTAATGCCTTACTTTGAATAAATTACATGCCGTTGAGTAAATAAATACAGTAAACACCCCTAAGGAAAGAGGGTATTTATGAAAGCAGAACATTGATATTCGTGTTTACTGTTCCGGAAAATAACTAATTAATTTATTCAGTAAAATGTAGCCCCGTTTCAAATAAACACCTGCTACTCTACAGCATGCAGTTGAGGAGTTATTCCCTTGTAACTTGTGATTTTAGTGCAAGTCTAAAGCTCAAGCTCAGGCTCGCTGCAGGCAGTGTGGCCTCCTATAAAAAGCAATAATGGAAATTCCTGCACGGATGAGTGGCTTTATGGAGTTTTTTTTTTTTTAATGGACGGCCTATGGACAGGAGACAAATTCATGTGGATGGAGCTCATCTCACTCTCACGCTGGAACAGGAAACATGAGCAGTGAAGTGAAGCAGGAAAAAGAGCGAGCTGGCCCTTTTTGCTCGGCGCCATTCTTTTTTCTGTAAGCAAGCGGGGACGAGCCACCTGCGCTTCACAAAGACGCCATTCATCAGCAAACGCGGTGACATTCCGGGACAGGAGCAGGGAAAGTCTCCTGACTTGATTCTGCTCGTTGCGATTGGTCAGGTGAAACATCAAAGACAATTCGGGTGGCGTTTTACAATTACAATTTACATTTAACACATCCTTGAGTCCTTGTAACACGAATGAGTCACATGACACCTGAGAGGGAAAATGGCTGATTGGGTGCATTTTTTTTCCAATTTCACATAGGGCCCACTTTTGTTGCCAGTGATTTAAACATTATCGACTGGTTGCTATTTTGAGGGGACAGCAGTAAATTCACACTTTTATACAAGCTACACTAAGTTACAACGGCGTATTAGGGTCACGTACAAATATATATTTTTTAGAGGGTGGAGGCAATATTCTGAGAAAAAAACTTAAATTTGCGACTTTATGATTTGGCAAATTTGCGAGTTTATAAGCCTCGCTTTGGAAAGGTCCACACCCTAAGGATCAAGCATTTAAATTAATTTGTTAAAATGTATATTTACGTTTCCATAATTATTATTTACACATTTAGGTATTTTTTTTGTACAAGTAGCTAAGTTGATGTGTCTGCTGCTCTCCATCATTCACTTGCATTTACCTATGGTATGCTAGCTCCTGATTGGTTAGTGTTTAGTCAGCTGATAGGGGATCAGGAAGTGTTGTCGCTCTCGCTGCCGTGTATGACGAGTAAAGTTTAAATTAAGAATAAATCTGTCTCCATCCTGCCTTTTCATTTTCAGTTCCATTAACCACCAACGAATCCTCATATTAAACTATAGCTATACGCTACGTGTATTTTATTTCTCGTAAATTACTGAGTTTTTTTCACAAATTTGCCACTTTATAAAGTTTTTTTTTTTTTAATTGTTGTCCCATGAAAAAAAAAAGAACAAAATAAAAATATTGTGACGGCTGTTGAAAAAAAACAAAGAAAATCAAATTGCTTGGATTTTTCACAAAAAAAAAAGAAAGTCAAACAGTTCTGAAGGTCCCAGTCACTATGACGATTAAGCTTATGCTCACTGCGTGGCCTGTGATTTTACATTCCGACCTAAATGAGCTCATATCAATATTTAATCTTCCACTGATTAACTTTAGTAAGACTCTAGTGCTAATTAGGTCTCTATTTTTAAATTCCAGTAACGTTGCGAGTCTTGTTCCGCGTGCAAGGCATAACGCGTCAAGGTCACAGAATTAAAGTGGAGCAGTTCTTTTTAGACCAGCTGCTACTGGGACTTCAAGCCGTTAACGGCGTTCATAAAGCTAGCTCGGGGAGCCCCCCCCCCCACCAACTAACATCCCGAATCCCCCACCTGGCTCGCCTCTCCTGCCCGAGCCTGTCCTACTAGCTTCGGGCTGCCCCGACCGCATTACCGAGCCTTGGAGGAAGGAGATGATTGTTAACCCTCTGCGAGGCTGGGAGCGCCAAGCAACACTCGGGTGCTTTTTGCTCATGTCAGAACACTTAAACCCTTGTCTGCAGCGGTGATGTAATCAGACGCGGAATCATTATTCACACTGTATTTAAGTACAAGTATACAGATACTAGTGTAAAACCGAACAAATTAAAATAAATGAGAGATAAAACCATAATCGACTCGAGTATAGTAACAAGTATTTATGCTTTGTCAATTCCAACCACTGGATGTCAATCATCATGAGACACGTGACTGCAACCGAGAGAAGAACAAGTGAACCCCCCCCCCCCCCGTCATGTTTTTAAATGTCACCTTGTGTCAAGGTAACCGTTAGCCACCTGGTTGGTTGTTGGTTCTTAACATGTCCTTTACTAGAAGGGTTGCAGCTCTAAACACACGTTACAGATGGTTAGTCATAAATTCAACGCAACATGTCCAGGCAAATGCAGGTATTTGGAACATGTGGTTCTTTCTCAACCTTATTGCCCTTTGGTCTGCATGCCAACTCGGTTTTTGGAAAACGTCACAATGGCACATGCTTGGG
Organism: Leptonotus elevatus; assembly: GCF_054856555.1. Lineage (NCBI taxonomy): Eukaryota > Metazoa > Chordata > Actinopteri > Syngnathiformes > Syngnathidae > Leptonotus > Leptonotus elevatus. Next base: position 18,754,666 of record NC_141244.1, read on the forward strand.
GAAGCTTTTCAAGGTTTAAAGAAACTAAAAGGCGACTGTAATAGTACACCCGGCTTTTTTTTTTATTTATACTTGTATACAAATTAGTGTCTGCCTAGCAGTCAAGTGTGAAATTAAACAACCAAGAAAGTCTTTATCAGAATTGTTGCCGAATTGAGACACAAGAGTGGGGCTAGGCTGAGTTAAGATCGACTGTTTTCACTCTGGACGACACGGTCGGAGGTACCATATTGTCAAAGCCAAATTGCTAAGGAGAGCTAAGAACAAGTTTGAAGTATGAGCCGATTATCAGAAGATAACTGATATTTGTCTTCTGTAAACTTTCTGTAAAAGTTGTCTGCGTAATGGTGGATATAAATTATCGACTCTCAGCAAACATTGCGTTTAGCTCCGCTCCGCTTTGATTTGATTTTATTAACCAACACGAGCTGCGAAAGGGTAACCAAAAAAAGTTCCCTTTCCAATGGAAATACAAAATGCAGACTAAACTGAATGACAAACGGGCAAGCGTAGTCAAAATAACAGGCTGGATAGCATTTTCACCGGTGCACTAAAAAGGTTTTTATTTATCAAAAAAAAAAAGAAAGAAGAAGAAGCTCATGACAATGCAGCACCCGGCTCAAAACGGCATCTGTCCAAACAGGTCAAGTAATGCATATTTTAAAAAGTCCAGCTAACAAACTGTAAACTCCATGAGAAGTGATCATCTAAAGTGCTTTAGGTGGGAGATAGAAGAGAGCAACCAAACCAATCAAAAATGCACAATAATACTTTGCTTTCACATATTGAGTTTATCAAGTGTTAAAAAAAAAAATCGTAAAGGCTTAAAAAAAAAAAGTTAAAATTTCATTGATGTTCTAACCCGTCTAATTATTTGTTATTTAAATGATTTTTTTGGTAAGAATTGAGCAACCACTGGCCATTCCAACATCTTATCCCACCCTTCCAGACCCCAAACCTTCTGAGTGTTAGATCACATCATGAAATCCATACATATCTAGAACTTTCTCATCATCATACTTTGTTCCTTTACACATCACTTCCGGATCCACAGCATGGTCACATGACTAAAGGCTGTGTTCACACTTGGGAGTTTAATACTTCTTTTTTTTTTTGTCCTGTCGTATTAACGCTGGTCCACGTGAAGTTCATTTGCAAGCGGACCGAGACAACTTCTTCAAACAGTCTGGGCCAGGATGACGGTATTCACACATGAACATAACCTTAGATCGGTCACCATCTGCTTGTCCGGTGCGCACAAAAGTTCGGATGACAGCATTCACATTGGATGAAAACAAACAGTACTTGCGGCGCAATCGCACCAACGTTCGTTTTAAGCCTGAAAAGTGTGAACACAGCCCGACAAACCTTTAAACTCAAGAGAACTGAGATAAAAATGTCGTAGACGCTGGATTTAACTCCAGACATTCCTTCACCTCACCAGTAACTCACAGTCTTTACCGCTTCTTCCTCTGCTGCCGAATCGCCTTTCTGTGCTTCAGGATCAGGTCATAGAGTCGGTCCAGGCCCTCCCTGAGTCCGTCCCCGATGATGGCGCAGGCGGGTTGCAGGTGCCACGGCGTCGCTGGGCTCAGCTCCTTGAGCGCCAGGAGCTTCTCGATCTCCGGCAGCCCCAAAGAGTGCCTCAAGTCCTGCTTGTTGGCCACCACCAACAGTGGCACCCCGTGGTTCTCCGAAGTCTTGGCGATTTTGTGGAGCTCCGTCTTGGCTTCCTCCATGCGCTCGGCATCTACCGAGTCCACCACAAATATGATACCGTCCGTGCATCTGGTGTACGACTTCCACAGCGGCCGTAGCTTCTCTTGGCCACCCACGTCCCAAAATTGGAAGTTCACGGAGCGGTGGCCACCCAGGGAAACCCGCACCCGCTCTGCGTTGAAGCCCTTGGTGGGCACCGTGTTGACGAACTCATTGAACTGCAGCCTGTACAGCACGGTGGTCTTCCCGGCCGAGTCCAGACCGAGGATGGCGATGTGGAAGGACTGGAAGAAGGGGATGCTCGCCAGGAAGCTAGGTTGTTCCGAGAAGCCATTCCCCATCTTTCCTCATGGGGAAGGGCCGGTGGGTTTGGAGCCAACTTTCACCAGCTAATCCTCAGTGTAATTTTATAATCCAAAATGGCTGCAGCAACAACCTAAAAGCACATGATGGTAGTTGTTTTTATGAAACACTGTTTTACTGGTGCAGTATTGCAACAATGATGTAAAAAAAAATATATATGTATAAACAATTGTAGGAACTTTTTTTAAAAGGACAGTATAGAAAATTAACTTTTTAATAGCTAATATTTAAATATTTGGGTCCCTGGAGCACCTGCCTATCCATCAAGTGTGAAATTCTAAACCAAAGTAAATCTTTCGTTATCTGCCTATTTCTAAAATATTTTGTGAGCAAGCCAGACCGATTTTTTTGCCAATTTGTGACATCGCATTTTGACTATTGCGTGAAATTAAAATTAATTAGTATGCTGTGACTATTGGGGTATTTTGCTAAAGACACCCGTGAAGCGCTTATTGAAAATGTCTTTGCGACGCTTGCACTTTTGCTTGGGTTTGTTCCCAGTTATGCAGCTCAAATTAAGACTAACCAGTTTGACATCATGTGCGGAACTATTGTGAGCCTTCCTGGTAAACTACTCCTTATCTGCAACTGATTGTGATTTATTAACTCCAACTTGCATTAGCAATATTACACTTAATTACACATATTCCTAAAGCTTAAGGTCACTGGCTAATAAATGGATTTTAAAAAACAAAACATTCGGGTCTTCTTTTTTTTTTCTATGCAAATGTTGGGGTAATATGTCAGATGTATTGCATACCAAGATACCAGTTAAGAATGGAACCTGTTGTAGTGAGTCACCACCTATGACAAAATAAAAGACTTGGTGGGGCACGACCGTAACTAAACATTATGTCAGTGAAAAGACAACAAAGGCAGTATTATTATTATCCAAGGCTGATTTACAACGGTGTGCAAACATGATCTAAGCTACCATGACACATTTCTCATGTGCATAGAAACACATAAAAAGATAACAAGCAAATGGAAAATATCGCTCGTGGCTGCAACCTTATTTTTTAATATATCCCAAACCTAAAATATTGAACCGAAAACATTTACATTTAGTTAGTATTGCATTTCCCTAGCGCTTTTCTCAAGATACGTATATGTGTGGTGCATACCTGCAGTAGAGCTTAACCTAACACGTAAACCTGTTTTAATTACAGGGGGCGACTGCACACAAGGGAGGGGAGGAAAGCAGATAGGTTGAAACCTACCGATCTGAGACCTCGGCAGCGCAAATATCCGTCGCTCTTCTGGACCCTAAACGCCGTCCTCCGTCGTTGAAAGGTGGATAATGTCGAATTTCCACCTCCCCGTTGAGATCGAAGCGAATCCACCGACCGTGAGTGCTCGGAGCTCGGCGTAGACCAGACTGACGACGCCTGGGCTCAGCAGACGGAGTAAACGCCCATATCGACTACGCCGCCACACGCGATTGGCTCATTCGAGCTCCTGTCTGACCGCTGATTGGCCCGCCATTGCTGTCAATCAACAATGCGCCCGGGAACGAGGATCACCTGTTGCAGTTCTGGCGTACGCCGCCGTCGTAGTCTTAACTTGTCTTATCAATTTTTAAATCTGCTGAGGCACAACTTGCTTCTTGCCGTTGTGTTTGACAATTGAAGTCTTTGAAAGATAACAGAACGATAACCATGCATCTTCATCGTTTGTTACTATCGCTACTATATCATGATAGTTGGAATCCATTTGCGTTTCTACAAATAAAGAAGTTTCATTGTTAATGTCATAAAATAACTGTTTTCGTATCAATACCCCTTTTCCGTCCCAACCACGCGGAAAAGGGCCACATCCAGATCAGTGGCCACATCAGACTGAACGCGAATTTGTTGGGTTATGCTCATAGCAACGGTTAGCTTAGCTAGCTAGCTTAGCAACCGTGTTGTGCGTATGCACATGCGTGCGCGCTCCTATCATGCCCCCTCCCTTCAGTGTGTTTGCGTTCAAAATGATTGGTCGAGAAGCAGGAAGTGGGTGCACCAACAATGCCTTGACAGCGCCTCCCAACCAAGCGATGGCCATTGTAAGTACTACTACTGCTTCTGGTAACCGGTACACCTTATGTTGTCCTTACATTGATCTCACTGTTAGATATAAAATATTGTATTAAATATATCAGATAAATAGTTAGTTAAAAGAATCACTGGAATTTGAAATAAGAGAAACGCGTGGCCCTAAGGTCACACGGATGCAAGGCCTGATTTTGTTTGATTTTATATTTAGTGTATGACTTGTGCACGTGCTCACAGATGTCGCATTCATATCATGCAAATATTCTACATATGCTTGCAGCATGTGCGTGTTTATGTATTTCTTTCTAGGGTGTGGGGAGTGTCAAATGGCCAGCGGGCCTGCTGCCTTCATCATAGCTGAAATGACATCTAAACTTATCGCTTGAAGTCAACGATTGCTGCTGACATTCTATATTGCGCAAACTCTGATATTAAAAGCAGTATTGGGGCCTTTCTGTGGGTAAAAAAAGATACTATAGAAAAGCTTCATTTTCAGAATTATATAAGAAGTTTTTGAGGGATTAAATTTTTTTTATATTATTATTATTTTTACAAACATGGCAAATATAAACTGTTCTTCAAAATAGAGGATTCAAGGTGTTTCTTTTAAAGCCACTCCAATTTGAGGTTTACTGTCAAGTAAAACGTGTATTTAAAGGAGCAGCACAATGTCCATTCAACTGAAGCGAAAATTCAATCATTTACATTGTTTTTATTTCTCGGGTAGATTCTCATTTGCCACAAATAACTTGTTGTTGACAACATAAAAAATATCTTAAATAAGACCATGGATGAGTGTGCCAAGTGAACAAAATGGGTAGTATAATTGACACTAAAAGCATGTTTTGTGTTTCCTTTGTACTAAGTACAATTCACAATTTGTACTTTTGTACTTAAAAAAAAAATAATAATAATAATGAAAAGTGCAATATCAGTAGCTTTTCAATGTAGGAAACAAATGATGCAGACACAAGCAATAAGCATATAGTTAGCCATGATGTCCATAAGCCAGAAGCATAGCTGCACTGTGTTTGTTTACTCTCTCTTCTTGTCTCTTATGTATTATGTTCCGCGTCGGAATGCGAATGTACTGCCACACCCCTAAGTGCTCCCATCTTTTTGTGGCTTTGTCTGTCCCATGTTACAGTAAATGCTAATGTGTAGCCACCTAGCATTGTGCTGCAATGGAAAGGGAAGGCCAATTGTCCCATGAGAGATGTTTCCAATTTGTGTCAATCCCTTAAACTGCTTCATATCATATGATGCACAGGAACCTCTGAAGGTTGCAAGCCTTGAGTGTAATGTTTCAATAAATCCGATAGATGGCGGTACATAATAAAATTACCCGTGTGCCAGTTCAGGCACCGTACATGTTATTGAAGTGTGGGAGGAAGTTTTTTTGTTTTATTTTTTAAAATCTTTTTTGTGTGTGTCCTTTTTTTGACCAATTTGGCACAATTTGACCAATGGCGGTATAATAATTGTCGTGTGTGTGTTTAGGTTATATATATTTTTGTGTGGTATGTTTGTCAATTTTTGAGGAGGGAAATTCGGGTCCATATTTGTAAGGATTCAGTTTTTGTGGGGGATGTTGTCAATTTAATTGAAAATTTGTTGTCATCTTTGGGGGGAATTTATGTCGTTTTTTGTGAGAATGTATGTCTATTTATAGGGTATGTATGTAGTATGAAATGTTTGTTCAAGTTCTATGTGAATCATTTCCCAAATTTTGTAGGAGTATGTACATTTGTTTGGATTTTCTGGTGCAATTATGGGAAAGTTTTTATTTTTATTTTTTTAGGAATGATTGTTGGAATCATTGTCTATTTATGTGGATGTCTTTGGTCCATTTTTTGGTGCACATTTTTGTCCATTTTTGTTGGGCACGTTTGTCCATTTTTTTAGAATTGTCCTTTTTTTGTGGAAATGTGTCTAGTTTGTGTGAATCATTGTGTGCAGTATTTTTATTTTTATTTTTGGGGAATCTTTTCCAAGTTTTGGGGAAATGTTTTTTATTTATTTGTATTTTTCCCTCTACTTTTGTATAAATGTTTATTCATTTTGTGGGAATTATTAAGTCCATGTTGGTCCATTTTCAGGGGAATTTGTATACATCTTTGTGAGATTTTTTGTGCTGTTTTGGGCAGAGTATTTATCCTTTTTTGGAGGGGACTGTTGTTCTTTTTTGTTCGTGTTTGTCAATCTATTGTGTGAATTCCTGTTTGTCAAATCTTATGGAAATCTGTCTCCATTTTTGTGGGAATTCTTTCCCAATTTTTGTGTTTTGTATTCATTTGGATTTTAATTATTTTTTTTTTTTTTGGGGGGAACATTGTCCTTTTTTGTTAGATTTTTTTTTTTTATATGGGGGTATATGTCATTTTTTTCGGAGCTGTTAGTCAATTTATTGTAGTCAATTTTTGTGTTAAATATATTATTTTTTTCCATTTTTGTGCAATGTTTTTTTTGCCCTTTTCTGGGGAATTTTGTCATTTTTTGGGGTGAGGATTTTTTTTTCCTGTAAGAATTTATGTGAATTTTCATCTGAATTTACATTGATTTTTAGTGAGAAAGTGCCCCACCGCAGGTGCATGCACCCCACCCCCCACCTTGGCACGCCCCTGCTTAGCAGAGGTATGCATCTGTATCTGTCAACTGGACGACTCCATTAACAGCAAGCAGTTTGACGTGAACTGTGTCTCATCAGTCCATTTTGTTGGCCAAAGGTGAAGTGTTGAGATGTAATGACAGAGAACACGTCAGTAAAACAAGCGAGCGCTGAATAAACGCAACTACTTGCGCAGATTGCTCAAGCTGACAGCTGCGTCCCAACGCAGCAACGCAAAGGTGCCTGGCTGTCTTGTAGGCCGCGTGAGGAATATAACCCCCTCCTCTCACTCGTAAATCTCTCCGGACCGTCGGTACGGCGGGCGCCTGGAATAGACATCGAGTAAGCCGCTTTCTCACAGCTTCGTAGTGCCTGGCCTTGCTCAACCCCGCCATTAAACGGCAATTGGCCTCCTGAATGGAAAAGGTCACACGGCAAAGTGTTGCTGCATTTGTCTCTGATTACAAGGACCAGCTCTAAACAAGCAGCAGGATCCTCGATGGTGCATGAGAGTTTGCTCAACCAGTCTACATGTGCTATGTGGACTTGGAGAAGGTGTGTCCCTTTGGGAGTGCTGTGAGGGTTCTATCATGGGAGTTTGGGGTACTGAACCCCCTGATACAGGCTGATTAGTCCCGGTACGAGTCGTACGACCAATGTCAGTGTTTGGGCCACACTGCCGGCAGTGAATCAAATTTGTTTCCAGCGAGGGTTGGATGATGGCAAGGCCGCACGCACTTTGTCACTGATTTTGGCTAAATTTTGTATATATTTAAAATTGCTGCCCTCGCAACTTGACCCTGGATAAGAGAAAGGAAATAGCTAGCTGGACAGCTCACTCTTTTAGAATAACAGTTGAAAATAAAAACAAGCTTTTCATGGTCCTGTTTTTCTTCCTCTCCATGTCTGGTAATTGGCTCACTAACGTGGGTTGGACTGGACCATTATACCAATTATTCATTGCAAGTCTTGATTACTACCAAAGCTGAGTGGCCCTACTGTGTGTTTCTGGTACACCACATTTAGGTACTAATCAATCAATCTATCCACTTAACTGAGTACGAGGGCGTCGTTCTCTTCATTCTTGATGTCTCGGCCAAGCGAGCACAAGTCGTGTTATTCAGCGTTCAGAGTTCCTGCACTTGCTCAGTTAAAATGAGCTCGGATCGAAAGTCAAGCTCCACAATTCCAAAACTTTGCCTCTTTCCGAGAGAGAACAAGTTTCGTCTCCATTCTGTTAAGTGTGTTGGCGCAGGACTGTGGAAAAGGCCGTAATTTGATACATGACTCATACAAGGTCCAAGTATTTGATACAGACCGCCGAGATCCGGAATAGTGCAGCTATAGGAGTTTTTTGTTTAGTCCAATTTGATAGGCTATGTGGACATTAAGAATTGAGACACACCAGGAAGTAAAAATTGAGTTCTCCTCCTTGAGCAGCTTCCATTCTTCTGGCAAGACTTTCTACAGTACATTGGAGTGTCTATGGGAATGTTTGGAGCGAACTTTAAGTGGGGTTTCCTTTTTTCCCCCCAGAGGACTTTCCCCCATTTTTCAAGTGCTTTATTTGGTAATTTTTTTAAGGGAATGTTTTGTTCTTGTGAGGATTTTTGACATTTGTGTGCTTGCGTGCATGGTATGTTTTTGAGAGTTTCTGTCCTTTGAAGAAGTATTTTTGTCTATTTCCGTGTGTGTAATGTATGTTTATTGTTGAGATATTTTTTGCCTGTTTTAGTCAAATTTTGTATTCAATGAAGGCATTTTTGGTGGGAAACTAATGTCTCTTAAATAATTTGTTGTCAGTTTAGTTCTGGTCTATTACTGTGAGAATTGATGTCAGTTTTGTGGTAAAAAAAAATTTTGGGGGGGGGGGGGCGTTTCCTCACCATCCCCACTCAAATTATTGTTTAATGTTAAACTTCTTGTTCTTGAGTCATACTGTACGCAAGTTGATGTTTTCTGGTTAAGAAATAGGTAGATAAGGTAAGTGATTCTCAAAGAGTGATACGAGTACCGCTGATCAGAGCCGTATATAGAGAGAGTTTGGTCAACTGCTGGTCACATTACATATGGGCGCCATGTTGTTACTGTGCTGAAACCGAGTTGGCCAAACTCTCTCTATATACAGCTCTGCCGCTGATGGTACGTGGGCTCCCTCTAGTGGCATGCAAAAGAATCACTTTATGTTCAAATTTGTGGCTTTTTTTTTTTTCATCTATTACAGAACATTTGTTAAGTAAATCAGTTCAACTGTATTTTACGTAACATATTTGAAGTACATCTGCATTTATTTATTTATAAATTGTAGGTATTTGTTTTTATTTAACTCTTACGTGTAATACCTATTCAATGAATCATTATGCACACGTTTGTTGTTTTCTACATTTAAGCTCAACGTTGTTGTTGTTATTATTGTTATTATTATTATCTGAATCAGCACTCCTTTCACCCATTTCACTCAAGCACAGTAGCTACTTGCTTTACTTCTATATATTTGACACACTCATTCGCGGCGTTTGTGTGCGTGTGTGTTTTTTTTTTCCCGGTATGTTTTTGGCGCTTGTACTATAGCTATCAACGGTGTTGGGTCTGTGTCCCCGACTCCCCACTCCCGCCCCTCCTGGCGCTTAGTGCGCGGGGCAGCCTGACGCAGTCAGCCTACCTCCAGGCTGCAGTCCGGGGACCCCGAAGCTGGACTCCCACTTCCATTTCCACGCGCGAGAGGAGAACGCTACGCAATGTGGGGGATGAGGAGGAGGACGCAGGGCGCGGAAGGGTTGACCTCCACCGGAACCAGAGTGAGGAGGACGATGAGCTTTGGAGTTGGGACGCTTGTCAAACTTGTGGCGTGCGTCGTGTTTGCGCTCCCCGACGCAGTGCGCGCGCAAACAGGTACGTTTGCTAACTCTTCTCATCAACCAAACTTTTTTTTTTTTTTTTACATCGGGATTATTTTAGACCAAATCGTAATGTCTGTAAACAGCAGACTAGGGGATACTTCCGGTGCCAGAAAAGTAACAAGCATTGTCTCTGAAATGAAACTGTTACCCAAAAAAACCACAACCGGCTAAATTGACAAAAATACAGCCACTTAAATTGAAGTACTGTACCTGTGTAAAAAATAATAATTAAAAAAACAACACTAACAACTTAAATAGAAGTACTGATTCTACACCTTTAAGTTAGTTACGCTGTAAAGTAGGGCCCACTAAAGTAAAAATTGTTAGCCTAATAGCATAATCGTCAATGTCGTTTGCAGCAATATCAATAAAAAAAATGTGCTTGCCAAAAAAAGTATTATTCTTTTGTTTTGTCAGTTTTTTTCTGCAACTGCACTCGTTTGTCAAATTTGTTGTGATTTTCTTTCTGAAAACATTCAGATATGATTTTGCCATTAGAGAAAGCTCCATCTTTTTGCTGCTATGACGTCATGTTGAAACGTCCTCCTGCATAGTCGGTGTACGGTGAAGGATAAAGTGCACTCATCACTGCAAAACAATCCAAAGTTGTCATCCAAGTATGCAGTGTGGTCAGGTGAGGACAGGAGCTTAATGAGGAGTGATGCAGCCAGGTGCCGAGGCTGTCATATTGTGCTCGCGGTGCATCTACATCAGGTTTATTCCACCTGTCAGTCAGGCATCACCTTTCATTGAGGTCAATCCTCAGGCCGCCACTCGGGCCGGGTCTTTCATGTTCATGGCTGATATTTTTACTGACGTGCCAGCCTCTTTCTTGCATCATCTCACTATTGGAATACACAGAATAGAAGTACGGTGATACTCTTACGTTCTTACTAGTAACTAAAATAAACTCGTGTGTCACAATATCACTCCTGTAAGATATGGAGTTTATAGCCTATATATATTTTTTTTTTTCCCCCATTTTTTGGTACATTTTGTGGGGGGGTTTTCCTGAATTTTTATAAACAAATTTGTTTGAATTTTTGACAATTTTGATGGAAATCTGATTATTTGTATTTGTGTCCGTTTTTGTGGCAATTTGTCTCTATTTCAAGGAGTTTGGCATTGTTTGTTTTTGTGGGATTTTTTCCCATCCACTTTTGGAATTTTTTAAATTAATTTTGTGTGACTCAGGATTACAGTACGTGTCCATTTTGTGGAGGAATGTTAAATTTGTGAGTTTTAATTGGCCATTACATTTCTTGTGGTGATTCTTTAGCCATTAAAAAAAGAAAATTGTTAGGATTTGGGGTCTATTTTGTGTGGGGACTTTGTGTAGTTATAATTTTTTTATCTATTGTTGGGATTTTGTGTCTAATACAAGATTTTTTTGTCCTTTTTTGCAAGGATTTTTTGGGGTGGGGATTTTTATTGGGATTTCGTATAATTTTGTAGGAAATTTCTGTTGGATTTCTTGTAGTAATACTTTTTCCATCCATTTTGTTGAGATTTTGTTTGTACTTTTAAGCGATTTTTTTCCTTACAGATTCTTGTGTTGATTTTTGCAGGGATTTTTCAATTTTGTATAATTTGTTGTGAAATTTTGTTGGGTTTCTTGTTGTAATCGTTTTTATTTGTTGGGAAATGTTGTTGGGTTTCTTGTAGTAATAGTTTTTATGGGATAATAGTAATGTTTTTTTTTCTTTGTCTATTTTTGCAGGGATTTGTGTTTGTGAGAAATGTATTAGGGATTGCTTATATTTTTCACCTATTTTGTTGAGTTTTTTTGGTGTCCATTTTATGGGAATTTTATTTTTATGTATTGGCCTTTTAGGCAGGAAGTTTTTGCTGTGACTTTTGTAGGGATTTAATATATTTTTTGTAAGAATTTCTAGCTGAATTTTTTGTAGTAATAATTTTTCATTTCTTCTGTGTACATTTTTGCCCTTTTAAAATTTTTTGTTGAGGGTATTTGTGTGAGAATTTGTGTTGACTTTTTTTGTGGCAGTATTATTTAATTTTGTTACATTAAAGATGGCTGAAAAAGTCATGATTTTCACAATGACCTGTTAACCGAGCTAGATGAAGAGTTGTTCCATAATCATACCTATTGATTGTCTCCTTTTTCTAGTGCTCCCTCCCGAGTGTGCCCCGGGGGGCCACGGGATCCTACAGAACCCGTATCGCAGCACCACCTTCAGCTCCAGCTGGCTGCTGCAGTCATCGCCGCGGGACTTAGTCTGCGACCATTCCCTGGCGCCCGGCTGGTACCAGTTCCAGATCTTCGACAAGCCAGCTTGCATGCCCACCCGGTGTGTGGAGGTATAAAGTTTAATCCATCTAACTGCTAAGTAGCGGAAATGACTTTTATTGCCCTCTGCAAAGAAATGTGTTATGTAAACATCTCGGATTATAGTATAGCCATGGAGGTTAGATAGATACTACTCATGATAGACAGACCTACTAATTTTCATGTTGCTACTCAAACTAGGTTTGGGGGTAAATTTTCTAAAAATTGCAAAAGGTGCTACTAAGCTACCCCTGGAAATGGCCCTAAAATGGCTGCTTCAAACCAAAATGGCAGGTTATGAGTCTACTCATGAAGGACATGTCTGCCCAATTTCATGTTGCTAAGTGAAACGGGCTTTGGGGGCTGAATTTAGAATAATAAGAATTTTTGGAGTTTTGTACTCAAATGAAGCGTTGCGGCTTGTGTCAGGTGAACCACTGTGGGACCCAGGCTCCTGTGTGGCTGTTTCTGGGAGAAGGCCAGACGTTGCCGGGTCCTCTGGAGCTTCGGCATTTGACCGCCTGCGCCGCCTGGCAGTTATTCCCGAGCAGCAGCAAGGAATGCTGTCTGTTCCGTATCCCGTTGTCCGTGCGCAACTGCGGAGAGTTCTACGTCTACTTACTGCAGCCCACTCAGGGATGCATGGGCTATTGTGCACAAGGTACTGAATGGCCAAACTAAGTGGACAAAAGTACTAGGATGACAAACCTCTTATTTACGTTGCAATTTTTACAAGAAAGATTCTGATACTTAATTGAAAAAAAATAGGATAAAAGGCCCTTATTGCAGCAATTCTGAATGTTCTCACTTCTGACAGAAATGGCAGACATGTCACCTTTGACCTCGCTTACTTGCAACCATGGTGAGGTCAACGTGGACGGAACGTGTACAACAAGTGAGGACCTTTTTGTTTTCTTTTGGTCCATGGCTGTTTTGGGAATCACTCCCTATCCACTGTGTAGTACCTCTATGTAATAAGTTTGACATTTTGTACTTAAGGCACCTAAATGATATCGATGTATAATACTTTACTTATACAGTGAATCACTTTGAGGCTTTTTTTTACAAGGTGCCAGTATACTGTATTGTTGGCATGTGCTTACCCAACCGAAAAGCATAAAGGGAATTTGCTGTGTTCAGAATCATTCACTCATTCCCTACTCCCCAATCACCATCCACTACAGGGATATCTATATAGTTGGCGTTTTAGTCAAGAATATATAGTGCACTGTAGTACAGTTGTGAGTGTTAGAATCCCAACAGTCCATGTTTGCCACTCGCACCTGTCTGCTCCTGTTATCTAGGATGCCAAAACATCGGGGAGGTCAGGAATTCTCCCTTAATGAGCCCCCGGCATGAGGCATGTGTCCCCACGTCAGTCGGGGGTCTTGACGTTTCCATGGTGACAGCTCGCTTCCAGGCTGGGATTCAAGGTTGTTCAGACAATGTTTAAAGTCAGATTCTTAAATGTTAAACTAGTGTGAAAAGAAGAATGGAACCACAGTTAACCCATTTAAAACATTGGTTGTTTGGTTCTTTAGTTTGTTGGTTGTTACTCGTTTAATTTGTTATTTGGTTAGTTAGTTGATTGGACGGTTGGTTGGTTATTTATTCATTCAGATATTTAGTTGGATGATTGGCGGATTCATTAGTTAGCTAGCTATCGAGCTCGAGAGATGGGTAGCTATAGCTAGTTGAATTGATAGCTAGCTGGCTTGCTAGTTGTTTGCTTGGTTCATTAGCTAGTTATCAATTATGTACTTGGTTAGTTGGATAGATGATTATTTGTCTGGATATGGTTAGATGGATGTTGATTTTTAGTTGGTCCTTTAGGTGTTGGATATTTATTTGTGTGCTTAGTGTGTTTATTAGTTGGTTAGTTAGTACTTGGCCATTTTGTTGGTTGGAGGGTAAGTTGTTTGATGTCTAGTTGGTTCATGAGTTGGTTGTTGCTTAATTAATTGGTAAGTATTTAAATGCTTAGTTAGCATGCTGAATAATAGTTGTTTAGTGTTTTGGTTAGTACTGTATCTTATGATTTGGTTTGATGGATATGGGCTTGGTTAGTTGGTTTGATATTTAGTTGGATGGGTGGTTGGTTAATTAGTTAATGGTTGTTCATTCGTTACTTGATTAGTTGGTTGTTTGGATGGTTAATTGGTTGGATGTTTAACTGATTTGTTTCTTCATTAGTTGTTGTTAGTTACATACTCAATTGGTTACTTTGGATGGTTAGTTGCTTGGATGTATATGTCTTTTGATGGTTAGTTAGTCAGTCAGTGTGTCAGTTAGTTAGAACTGTATTACCTTTAAGAGCAATGGGCAATGAGCAATTGGATCCATGGTCCTTTCTTTCTTTCTTCCTTCCTTCCTTCCTTCCTTCCTTCTTCTTCTTCTTCTTCTTCTTCTTCTTCTTCTGTGACTTCAGTCAAGCGACCTGGCGCGCCGTCCGAACCCATGATCACTCCCAAGTGGACAGCAGGTGGCGTGCATCTGAAGTGCAGCTTCTCCAGCAGTTCCAACAACTCCAGCAGCTCACTGGGCCACGTGGTGGCTTGGTCCCGAGCCTCACCTCAGGGCAAGCGGGAGGAGCTCAAGCAGGAGACCACCATCCAGACTTGGGCCCTCATTGAGCTGGATGGCTTCAACCTCCGCCTGGGAGACAAGGTTAGGCCTCACTCGGTCCATAAAAGAAGTCAATAATTATCGTTGAGTACTTTTTGAATGAATGTCTTTCTCTCAGATTTACTGCTCGGTCTACAGCTTCTTTTTGGATTCTCCGGACATCCACGGTGCTTCAGTGGAAAGTCAGGAGTTCTTTGCTGGAATTCGGGTACATTCCAATTTTTTAACTTAATCAATATTACATTGGGTTTTGGTATTTTTATCTTGGCTGAATAAGACACTTAAGGCAGGCATTTAGCAGTGTTCAGCAACTTTATTGATGTTCAGGGCTTTTGGTTGTACATCAGTCAGAAACATTGAACATTTTCTATAACATAAAAGTATATCATGTATGTATGTTTTTATGTACCGTAATATATTTTTAAATGTAAAATATGTATATATTATATTCTGCACATTTGAATGTATCTTAGCTTGCATTAGTTGTCATAATGCAAATAATATAATTTTGAATGAGCCAATGAAAAGAGAAAACAAATAAAATAAAATATATATTTTTTACATAGTATCGAAAAATTGTATAAACTACATGTTATGTATTTGTGTATACTCACATATTTTTAACATTTAAAATATATGTATAGTTTAGTTGTTTTTGATATTTATATTAATTTCATACATTTAAATGCATTTTCGCTTGCATAGCTCGATATTGACAGAGTATTTAAATATATGAACTGTTCTTCTTGCATCTTAATGTAGTTTTAAAACATACATTTCTATGATTTATTTTCTAAATATAAATGCATGTGTGCTGGCATTCTTTTCTGCAGCTTAGACCCGAGGTGAGCGTCCTATCCGAGGACGGGAAGCTGTACGAGCTGATGGTCGAGAGCACCGTTCCCGTCCCGTGTCTGGATGAGTCGTTGTCGTCTTCCCCTTCTCACTCAGGACATTGCACTCTCTCTTTGATGCTTAGCTTAGGTGATCACACAAGCCTGCAAAAAATCTTTATTTTAATTGTACACATATTACACACATAGCAGATACCCTTGAGAAAAACTGCGTCAACTTTATCGAGCATCTCCCAATTACTGTTGATATGCAAATGTATATATTTATTGAATTGGATGTATTGTATAGGTTTATGTATATTCTACAACAGCATGTTACGATCACATAGCACGAAAAAAAAATAAGACAAGATGAGATTTAAATTCATCATGACGAGATTTGCACTTACCTCGTGTGTAATGAAAATATGTGTGTTTGTTGTAGACGAGGCTGTGCTTGGCTCCGACGTGTCCCTGTCCTCATGCTCTGTGGACTTGTCCGGAGGTCCGTGCCAGGACGGCACGTGCGGCCGGGCTATGGTCCACTACACCGCCATCACAGACTTTGTCAGAGATGGTGACCGGACCACTAACATCTCTATCCAGCCCCTCGTCACCAGCAATTTAGTGTGGAACGGTTACGCGCCCGATCCTGTTCAGGTAAACCAAAAGTGGGTGCGTGATATAGCCCCGGTCAAACCTTGCTATATTGCAGTTTACCTGTCGTGCCCCTGCTATATCACACAATTGCTAGGTTATTTTCACACTGATGGCTAGTTTTGAACAAAGTCATGGAAAAGGGTCGCAGAGGGTCGGATTTGGCCCCCAGGCCTTGAATTTAATGTGTGTTATAAATGATAGACTGTTCTGTATTTATGGATTCTTTCTTTTGTAGCTCAAAGTGAATGACGTGCCTTCAGCGTACTGTTACTCTTTCACCGACCCGCACGTCGTCACATTTGATGGCAGGTACTTCACTCTTCTTTTTATCTACGACATTCACTATGCAATCAAAATAAACTTGACTATTTTTCCTTATTGGAAATAATCACTCAATTAAAGTGACTTCATTTTTCCGAAGCTCAAAGTGCTAATGATTAGGAATGTTTGTTAAATAACATTTTTAATATTTTTATGTCTTCTTTTAACAACCCGCATAATTCATCTAAATCAGGCTAAAATTACGTTCGCCACAGGATGGGAAAAGAAGGGAGGGGAGGAGCCAGCCAGCATGTGGACAAGGCTTTCACACTGCTAAGGTGGCTGAAGAGCGTCTTGTTGTCTTGTACTAATGAATAGTACGTATGTGGCAGACTTATAAACCTTGGCGTGGCGCATATTTGATCATAAACAGTGGCTTAACAGAGAATATAACAACTCACAGGAATATATATTTTTTAACTTCTGTGCACAATTATTAATATTACTGCAACTTACTGAGAAATTGTGTCCTTCTACGCCACATATATCTGTGTATCTGTATTATACTGCCAATAGGTGGCCATGGCGCAAACCAGAAGGAACAGCACAATGTCCATTGAATTGAGGCAAAAAACGGTTTCATTTCTTTGCATTTTGTTGAATTATGCCAATACTGTCCATAAAATAAATTAAAGTACAACATTACAGAGTGCTGTATTTTTTAATATTTTCAGTAGGTTTTGGGAGGCTGGTAGGGTGCGAATGACCCCTTGTGAGGCGTTTAAGTGTGAAAATAAGTTGTGTCTCTCCCCTCCCACAGGCACTATGACAACTACCAGGTGGGCACGTTTGTGCTGTACAAGAGCTCCCGCTGGCCCTTTGAGGTCCACGTGCGACAGTGGGAATGCGGGGGCGGCGGGGCGGCACCCACATCGTGTGCGTGCGGCGTGGCGGTCCGGGACGGCAAAGACGTGGTCACTTTTGACATGTGCGACGGGGACGTGGGCAAAACCAAACCTCGCCTCTCTGTGAAGAAGCGAGACCTGAGCAAGAGTGGGGTGCGCGTCCATGAGGCCTACCAGGGGCGCAAAATCACTGTGAGTGTCATTTTTTTTGTGCTACTTTTTAAAAACCGATTTTGAGCATTTTCACTCATCTTACAAGGCAAAGAGAATATTGTGTGCTATGACTACATAAACATGGTCATAGTAAAGAAAGATTGGATTCCATTCTTTCATTAGAAAAAAAAGTATATTTCTACCTTATTCTGTTCTTTAGTAATCACCATGTGAAAATAGGTAATTTGAGTGACATCAAGCAAAAATGGAAAAAAACGGAGAAAATAAGCTTTTTGTGAAAAGATACAACAGTGACTTTGACACTAATATTTTTTGTTTAGTGACGCTTTGTGAATTTGATTTAATGTGACAAACGCTTCGATCATTCACGTCGACCTTGAAAACGTTCTATTTCCTAAGATCCGCCATGTGATACCCGGGAGCCCATTGAAAAGAGATATAATGCTGCCATCTGCTGGCCATAGTTAGTGAGTGTTGTTGGATTTCTCCACGCCATTCACAAACCAGCGCTGCCCATTGTAAGAAGAAAAAAACGTACTTGACGTCGATTGACGCTATTGGCGGTATTTAGTGAGCGTGTCCGTAACGTCGATTGACGTTTTTGGTGGTAAAAGCGTCAAACATATACAATCGGAGTATCAAATTTGCTTCCATCAGGCCACTTTTTGTCCAGAATTTAGCCTCTATGTGTTGCTATTTCAAATGAGCCTACATAATCCAATGAGAGGTCCATGTAATTTTTTTTAGACAGTGTTACAATTTAAAAACATATTTGCTATTTTTTGGGCCAAAGCACCGTCTAATTTAAGAATATTGCATTGGCGCCACCTTGTGGCATTTTGCTACAAGGAAGTACGTTGACATAAGGGGAAGAGCTCTATAAAGTGATGTAGGTGAGGTGGCGGAGCGGGACTCCAGGTGGCGGAGCGGAACCGTCACTTGTCTTCAATGCAGGTTGGCGTGGGTTAGCTTCCCCACCTGGGAGACCATGTTTGTGTGAGTGATAAAAAAAAAAAAAGAAAAGAAAAGTGATGTAGTAATTATAAAATGAAGCAGAGGGCCCAATCTGGCCCAGGTGCTTTGAATTTGTCACCTTGTGCTTTCCACCCTTACCACAGTTGACTTTCTCGTCTGGAGCGTTTGTACGCGCCGATGTGGCAGATTGGGGTCTGAGTCTGACGCTGAGGGCTCCCGGTTCAGACAGGGGCCACACCGTGGGTCTGTGCGGCACCTACGACGGAAAACCCGACAACGAATTCCAGTCCTTGGCGGGAACCACAATGGTGGATTTGCAGACTTTTATCTCTCACTGGAGGTCAGTGTGTTATGGAGACGCTCATTTACAACAAGCAGTATGAACTGCAATTAACTGGACAGTTAAAGCTTTAAAGCAGGGGTGTCACACATACGGCCCGCGGGCCGGATTAGTCCCACAGACACCCCTGCTTTAAAGCTTTAACTTTGACAGCCCTGATTGTAACGCTTAGTAGAAACACGTCTTCCATCTTCTCCCCTCCTGCTAGGCTCAGTCCAGGAAGCAGCCTGTTCGACACCGTACCACCACCATCATCGTCCCCTCCGAGCGTGCTCAATTCACGTAAATTCTGCGACTGTCAATCATTGGCCCTAAGTGGACCACCGCACATGGGTTCCCCACATGAAGCCTGTTCTCGCCATGGTAACTTGCGCCTCTCCGCCGTCATCCCGTCTCTGGACGTCACGGCCGAGTACATCAGCTCAGTGGAGTTGCTCACCGGGGAGGAAGAACCAACGCAACCTTCCGGAGGTCCGCCATCTGGGCGGCGGCATAGGCAAACCCATCAATTCATCCCTGCCGCTCCACGCCAAAGCCTCAGCCAGTCCGACATGGAGAGCTATGCCTATTTCTTCCCCGAAGACCATGAACCTGATACTCACGTAGACCTCGATCTGACATGGCCGACGCCCTCTGGGTTGACTGAGAACGAAGCACGGGCCGAGTGTCAGGGCGTGGTCGCCAACTCTAGCCTTGCCTTGGGCTGTGGGGGGCTTCTTGGTGCCGACGTGGTGGCCGGCGCGGTGGAAATGTGTGTCAGCGATTTGCGGCTAAAGGACGAACGATCATGGCTGGACGCCGTCCTCCCTCTGCTGGAGAATGAGTGCGAGAGGCGGCTGGTGGAGGAGGGCCAGGGGGGGCCGCACCAACTAAATCAAAGGGACCACCGGGATTCTGTGTCTGTGCTCAGGTGTCCGAATCTGTGCAACGGAAATGGACAGTGCTCAGAGTGGGGATGCGTCTGCTTCCCCGGCTTTGGATCCTATGACTGCAACATCTTATCTGGTGAGGCAAAACACATCGAGGTGGGGGGTTTGCTGCACAGATAGAACAATAATTGCATCACAACTTATTTGATTCATCAATTTTTTTTGTCGTTTATAGGGTTCTTGTTTGATGTGACGATCCCTGAATGTTTGAACGTTGATAGCGGATCAGGATTGTTTGAGTACCGTATATATCAAAATTATAAGGATTTTTGTTTTATGTAGTATTGCCCATTGATTTTTGTATCTTTAGATTTTTAATGTTTACATATTTTCACTGCCTTAAATTTTTTTTGGGGTGGGATTGCTTCCGGCTATGAAAACTATTTTAATTCTGACTTATTGCTTTTTACACTTAATGTAAGTATTAATTATTTAGTAATATTTTAGCATTTGACACATTTTTCATGTTTTAATTTTTACACATTAAAAAAAACCTTTTTGTTATTTATTACGGTTACTGTTTGTTTAAAATAGTTTGGAATTTTACATTTTTAAATATTTTCAAATGTATGCATTGAATTTTTTACGTTTTAATTTTCACGTTTCTTAATTGAATGTTTTCAACAATTACCTTACGTTTTTTTTTACATTGTACGTTCCAAAAATATATATTTAAAGTTTGTTATTATAGTTTCTGATCTACCTTCAAGTTTACATAATTTTTTTTTTAAGTTGAACATTTTCCTATATTGTTTTTTTGTACCATTTTCAATATTTTACTTAAAATTACCATTTTAAATTGTTTTAACAATATGCTTTTTTAAATTAAATATTTTTTTATTTTTAAACTACCTTTTTTGGGTAGGGCATGTAGAGTACTAAATTTTACATTTGACATTTTTGTTGTGTGTGTGTGTGTGTGTTTGTATATATCTGTTTTTCAGAGGACACTCCGGAGATCACGAATTTGGAGTCGGGAGGTCTGTGCGACGTCCGTACCAGCGACTGCTCCATCGTGCACGTGTCAGGTGCCGGCTTCAAGGACGGCTATCAGCTCAAGTGCGAGTTCGTCCAAGAAAAGGTACTTCCTGTTTCTCTTCTTCTTCTACGACTACCGGTACTTCCTGGGTCAAGATTAATGTCCTCTCATGTCTTGTTGTGAGTTGTTGGAAGGTGAGTGGCTTGAGGCCGAGCCTCACTTGGTCGCCGCCACCTTTGTGGACGTAACGGCTGTGGAGTGCCGTTTCCCCCTGGAAGTCGCTCGATCTTTTGCGGGCGTGGATGTGAATGCAACGGCGACAAAGCAACCATTCCTGGCCCGCTGGCAGGTCAAAGTGAGGACAGACCTGAATTTGTTGGTATTGTTGTTGTTGGGGAGTTTTTTTTAATATTCAAGAGGCAGCATCACGTCGTTTATTAAAATAAACTACAATCAAATGGAATATGGTGGACAAAAAACTTATATTTATTTTATTTTATTATCTTTTAATCAAACTATATTCACATTAAATTTAATTAAAAAAAAACAATACAATAAAATAACATGAGGTAAAATCAAATGTTTAATGTAAAACAAAATAACAGAATAAAGAAAATAAGGTAAAATAAAATTGTTAAATAAAATTAAATACAATGAAAACAAAATTGTAAAAGAAGCATCACATATTGCAACAATATACAGCAAAACAAAATAATGATGTTGCATACTAAAACAATGTCATGTTGGGTCTTATATCTCCAAGGCATGTTTTTGACTTCCTTTGTAGAAGCATCTGTGACTATTTTTCCAAATGATCACATGTCCATCTGCCTTTGTTTATGTCAGGTGTCCAATGACGGTTACAGCTTCAGTAACAATAAAGTCGTGACCGTGTACGACGGCGCATGTCACGTGTGCGGCCTGGATGCCGACCCCCTCTGCTCGCTCAGGGTAAGTGTTTTGACATGATCTTTTTACTTACGGACCATACGAGCATGTGACCTGGCTTGACCTCCCCCAAGGACAAGACGTGCAGCGTCGATGGCGTTTGTTATGATGGAGGCCAGTCGCACCCCTTGAACCCTTGTCTCGCCTGTCGACCCAACAGCTCGCAGTCTGCTTGGACCGCCCACCGCGGTACGGCATAATGCACACGCGCACACACGTGTGCATAAAGTAAATTAGAATCGAATAAATGAAAGAAAATATGGTGTCGTTAAATGGACCAAAATAACGTACAATGAAAATAATAAAGTAAATAAAATTAGGTAAAGTAAAAAAAAAAAAGAAGTGAAATCAAACAGTCAAATGGAGTTAGATATCGTCACCCTCTTAATAATTGCCTGTCATTTTTTTTGCAAAAATTATTTTTTTGCATAAATCTTCTCATGATGCAAATGGTAATTTTGTTGTGCTTCCTGAAAAATCTGGAGAAAAAAATTATTTAGGATTATTTTAACTCATTTACTCCCAGCCATTTTCACTAAAGCAATCCCTTTTATTCCCGGCTGTTTTACTGTATTTTGACAGATTTTGCAAGGCCCACAGAATATTGGGTTCTATTGTTATAAAACATGAAAAGAAAGATTAGAGTTTCTTCTTTCATCAGGAAAAAAAAAGCACATTTCTATATGTTTCTGTTTTGCAGCAATTAGCATTAGAATATTGCTAAGTCTCCTCATTATTCACAAATCTATTTAGAAATGTGAGTAAATAAGCTTTTTTTTCAACATGGCCCTGGTTGATCTCTTTTGCTCTGCTGCCACCTGCTGGCCATTTGTGTAAAAACTAGCATTTCTTCAACCATTCTTTGTAGTTGAGAGGCTGCATCAAAGCCTTCTGTATGATCTAGCATAATTTTTTTTTTTAAACCCTGTAAAAATACGTCTTTGGGACACTTAAAGCATTTAAAATAGAACATATTTATATGTTTTGGGAGCAAATGAGTTAAGAAGGCATTGATATAATATAAAACATAAAAAATACAATGAAATAAACCAAGTAAAAATAGCAAGGTACTATATGTAAAAAAAGTCAAATTGAAATTTCAAAGTTGATCTCATTTTGCCTTTTCTGCTAATTGGTCAATAGAGAACGAGCCCCCCGTACTGGCGTCCTTGCCCTACCTCCTGCAGTCCTTCCAGGGAGAGGAGTTCATCTACCAGCTGCAGGCACGGGACCCCGAGGGCTCGCCGGTGGTTTTCACTCTCCGTTCGGGTCCTCAAGGTGCGTCTTTGTCGCCGTCCGGTCTGATCCGGTGGAAGGCGACATCCCAGAGTGCGCACATGCACGGCTTCGACTTTACCGTGACGGACGACTGCCAATCCGGGACCTCCGCCTCCCTGCAAGTATGGACGCCCACCTTTACTACTTTTACTCTGCACGGACCACGAGAGCGTTTATTCGACATCATTAACAATCCTGTCATATACTACAAACACTGTACTGTTCCCTAATGTTGACGGCAGCTTTTGAGTTCTGGTTGGATTCAAAACTTCCGCTTCTATACGGAAAAGTTTCTCTTTTTAGTTTAAAATTGATTAATTATACCTACAATAATTCTAAATAATACAAAATCCTAATGAATTATTATCTCATAATTACAATAGACCATTTTTGACGACTGGCGTTTGCTCACAGGTGACGGTGCGTCCGTGTGAGTGCACGAATGGCGGCACGTGCGTGATCGACGTCAACGCGGCTGCCGGCAGCGGTGAATATACATGCGCCTGCCCGGGAGGGTTCAAAGGTCAGCGTTGCGAGGTGGACGTGGACGACTGCAAACCCAACCCCTGCAGGCTGGGACGCTGCGTGGACGGACCTGACTCCTTCACGTGCATCTGCCCGCCCGGAATGACAGGTGACCTTACACATGTATGTCGAGTCATTAAATATGACAGCAAACGTGGATTTTGAATCGTCAATATTTCACAGTTGCTACCGCCTGGAGGGGGCGTGGCTTCTGGCTAGGACGAATATGGTTATTCCTTGCTTTATAACAAGGCACATTTTCCCTATTGCGGGACTAACAAAGGTTATCTTTGTCTTCTGTTGCGTTTTTTTTTTTGCGGCTTTACTGCATTGCAGATTTATGTTATCATATTAGGGGAATTTTACGGTGATCATTTTTCCACATGAACTGTTACTACAGAGTGGACAGTTGGCGGCCATCCAAATCTATATTCTCATTTGCTGGTTTCTATGTGATTCAACAGGCCAGGCTTGCCAGGCCACACACATACAACGTCACAGATACTACAGTATATAAAGTGAGGGTTAAGTCCCCAAAGTGGACAAAAGTAATACATGCACCTCAAATGCATATATTTTGTGCTACATACATAAAGCTTTAAAATGTATATAAATATGCTACTTGGTGAGTTTCGTCGATTGCGATCCGCGTTCAAGGCATACCCCGCCTGTCGCTGCAAGTTAGCTAGGATAGGCTCTAGCATGCTTGTGAAAATCGGATGTTCACTTTGTCGCGTGTGGTGTGCATTCAGGTGGAACGTGTCGAGAGGATGTGGACGAGTGCGTCTCTCGTCCGTGCTTCCCCGGGGTGGACTGCAGCAACACGCTGGGCTCCTTCTCCTGTGGACTCTGCCCACGCGGATACGCCGGAAACGGCATCGTGTGTGCTCGTGAGTCCTCTTGGGTTTTATTAGTAACATTTGTTTTGATTTTTTAAAAACAATGTATTCATTTATTTTATTATATTAGCATTGATATTGTAAGTACTCTTTATTTTATTTTTATGTTTTTATAGCTTTTGTCATAATCTATTATTTTAATTTGTATTGTTACTGTTATTATATTAATGTTTTTATAATTTGTATATTTTTGCATTAGTTTTATTTTTATTAGTCATGCAGCCAACAGTACAGTATATAGTAAAATATATTTTAAAACATTTTTATTCTATTTTTTTTTTTAGTCATTCTATATTTTTACAATGTTTTTTTTTTTACCATTAGAGCAACTCTCACCCTGTCAAGAATATTATTTACTTATTTTGTTAAAAAGTTTTTTAATCAATTTTATTTTCAATATTATTTACTATATTATTTTTATTGTATTTTGTTATTATTGTTTTTATTCATTTCATTTTATTGCTGTTGTTAGTATTGTAATTGGCATTATTTAATTTTATTTATCTTTTTAAATAAATTCATATTTTATTTTCTGAAATTCCTTTAGCCTTCAAAGCGACTGTGACTCCGGCGAGAGTGGGGCCATTCCCTCCGAGGCCCCGAGCCCCACCGCCCTCACCCTGCTCCCGCAGGCCGTGCCACCTTGGCGTCCAGTGCTTCGAGAGCCCCCATGTGGCTGCTGGCTTTGTCTGTGGACCCTGCCCACCTGGTCTCTATGGCAACGGAACCACTTGCACACCGTCAGGTGAGGATGCAATTAGATTTTTTTTGATTGGATTATATTTGATTTTATTTTTCTACATTATTATGTTTAATAATAAAAAGTACATAATAAATAAAATAAAACGTATTTTCATATAACAAATCTGTTGTAATGATATGTCCAAAAGGATAAACATTTTTGGGGGGGTTTAATTAGAACTAAAAAGTCTACACACCCCTTTAAAAATTCCAATTTTATATGATTTCAAAAAATGAGATACATTATTTCAAAACTTTTGCATCCTTAATGGGAAAAAAAGTAAGTAAAATTCTGAAAGGTTTATCAGAGGCACTTTAAATAGTGGCAGTTGTGTGCCAGTAAGTTTGAATGTGATTGGTTAAGTGTGAACACATCTCCAGTTGTTTTAAGAGCAGACACTTACAGTATGCCAACACATTATCTCAGTTGTCTATTGCGCTTTCTTTGCAAGTCATCTTTTCTAACTTGCAGTGTTTTGCAGGCCAGGCGAGCGTTACAGCTGAACAAATTCCAAGCGGCAGGGAGATGCACACCACCTTCTTCTCATTTTCATCGTCCCCGACCTCACCCAGACGGCCCCCGGACAGAAGCAGGAGACCCGGCAACACTGTTGCCAACCCACGGAGATCTTCTCCTTCTTCAGAGAGAAGTCCCGGACGCTGCCCGCACGGATACGCGGGTGATGGAGTCACGTGCAAAGGTAGGATCACTATAAAGGATAGGAGGCCCCAACCACTGGTCCTGTTGATATTAGGCTACACAGTAAGACAGAAAAAAAAATCAAATAACGATTTAATTAAATATGTATTGCATTGTACATGTATTGTAACTCAATGTTTAAAGTTGAACACAACTGAACTCTAATTTGGCAGTTATTCTTTCACATACCACTAGAGGGAGCCCACTTCCCACACTTTGAGAAACACCGCTCAAATGGATAGGGAGATGATTTGGAAACATAGCAGCCTAAAGCCACCATTTTGCTGTTGTCCAGCTGTGTGCAGGTTTCAGTGCGGGAGGAACATGGAGTGCACGCAGCCCAACACGTGCACGTGCAAGGACGGATACACTGGATACAACTGTCACATGGGTAAGCCAGCCCGAGACGCATAAATCGGACATTCTGTGTGTGTGTGTGTGTGTGTGTCTAATATAAGGATCTTTAACAGGTGGACTTGGGTCCATCCATTTTTAAAAGAGATGACTTTCTATACTGACCAGTTTCAAGTGTGCATGTAAACAGCATTAAGGTTATTATTTACGTGCATTTTTAAAATGAAGATTTTACCAAAATGTTTCATTTTGAAAAGTTATTCCTAATTTTAGAATCGTTCATAGACTGAAGACATCTTCCTGAAGTGGACCTCTTAAGCTATGAATTGAAGAGCTCTTTTCTGTGTTTTGTACATGCCACCCAAGCCGTGTGCCGGCCTGACTGCAAGAACCAGGGCAGATGTGCGCGTCCTAACGTGTGTGAATGCCCGCTGGGTTATGGCGGACCCGCCTGCGAGGAAGGTAACGCTTCAACATCAAAACAACATACCTGGAGACAGTTTTTCATACATTTCTTTTTTTTTTTGGTTTGTTTTTGCTAACTGAATAGCGAGCTGCGAGCCGCCGTGCCAACATGGAGGCACATGTCTCGCCAGGAACCTTTGCACGTGCTCCTACGGCTACGTGGGACCAAGATGTCAAATCAGTGAGAGTATTCTTTTGTTCATTCACTTCCTGTCTTGCATCTGAGGGTCAAACATAATTTTTATTCTTATTTTATTATTGCATTGTTCTGAAAAAATTTCAACAAATGTATTCCCCCAATATAGCATTACAACTTTGTTGACTTTTTCGTTTCATAAAAGTACAAATGTTTTTGGGGGGGGGGTCAATGTGTGTCAGTGGTGTGTAACAGACACTGTGAAAATGGCGGCGAGTGTGTTTCTCCCGACGTGTGCAAATGCAAACCAGGCTGGAACGGACCAACGTGCAACTCGGGTACAGCACAAAACAACATAAACACACAGCATTAATCTTCATCATCATCAACATCATCATCATATGCAATAGTGATGTCATTGTGTGTGCGTAGCTGAGTGCAGGCCGGTGTGTCTCAACGGAGGAACGTGCATCAGACCAAACGTGTGCGCTTGTCCAGCCGGATTCTACGGCTCGCAGTGTCAAATTGGTGAGAAACTAAATGACATTTTTGTCTTATATTTGGACTTTTTATCCTAATTACAGTAATTTCTGGACTACAAGCCTCCTTTTTTCACTTGCATTCGACCCTGCGGCTAATACAAAGGTGCGGCTTATCCGTCAAGAGCAAAACAAACCAAGTTAGCCCAAATACAGTATGAGAAACAGAATGAGAGCGAGACAATTTGCGCCCTCATTATGGAAAAGAAAGTAGCAGGAACCTGGTGCGGTATCATTAAAACACCTGCGGCTTACAGTCGAGTGCGGCTTACAGTCGGGTGCGGTTTATATGTGTAACACAATGTACAAACTGTATTCCCCAAATTTAGCTAGCGCGGCTTAAAGTCAGCTGCGTCTTGTAGTCCAAAAATTACTGTATATATATCTTTTTTTTAACTACAGATTATTTTCACAATCATTCTTTTGTGGTAAAATTACATCTTTTTCCAATTAAATTACAACCTCATCACACTGATATGCATTTTTCTTAATATTTTAAATTTTAATAAAAAAAATATTTTCCCATTACTGTATTGTGGATTTATTTTTGTGGTTAAACTTTTTTTCTTATAAAATGTAAATGTATATCTTTTTGTAATATCGGGAAAAAAATCTCCTAAAATTATAACTTCACTGTACCATTTTATGGCTTTTATTAAAAAAATACCAATTTAGTCCACTAAAATTTCTATTTTATTCCGGTAACATTTTGACTTTTAAAAATATTTCCTCGATATTATAGGTTTTTTTTCCCCTGGCAAAATTATTTTTAAATTGCAACTTTATTATGTTATTTTAAACGCAACGAAAGTCAAGATAATCTTTATTTTTTTTTATTTGCTAAATAAAATGTTCATTCTCATAAAATTACAACATCTTAGCATATTACAACAATATTGTCCAATATTATGGCCTTTTTCTGGGTAAATTCTCATTCTCAAATTCTCATTTTATGACTTATTTTCCTCATTAAACGACATTTTTACTCTCATAAAAACATATCCATATATATATATTTATATATATATATATATATATATTCACAATTAGTACTATTACTATGATATTAGTTCAATTTCAGTATTGTGTATGCGTGTTTTTTAGCTGTGTGCAGCCCACCTTGCAAGAACGGAGGTCAATGCATGAGGAACAACGTGTGTTCGTGTCCTGAAGGCTACACGGGGAAACGATGTCAAAAGAGTGAGTCACACACACACTTGGTACACACACGCTAACAACATGTTAATATGTTTGTTCGTGTGTGTGTATCGCATTTACAGGTGTGTGTGAGCCCACATGTATGAACAAAGGCAAATGTGTTGGGGCCAACACGTGCTCGTGTACGTCGGGTTGGAGCGGAAACAGATGTAACATACGTACGTACGCTAACATACAACATCGACCTATGCTGCACATTCTTCTTTTACACTAGCTCTTGAATTGGAGGGCAAAAAGTGGACCAGCATGGACCTTATCAAGGATATTGCATCCACTACTACAACTACTGCTACCACCACTATGTACTGTGACCACTAGAGTCCTCAAGTCGTTACTAACTACCACCATTACTACAACTGCTTGTACACTCTGAAAACAGTTGGGTCAAAAGTAACCCAATTATGGATCAAAAACGGACTGATCCACTTTATGGGTCAATTTTATACAAAATGACCCAATTTTTAGACCCGAGTAAAGGATCTGACCAATATTTCAGAGTTTTACTCTAAAAGACCCATTTCTTGACTCAAAGTTGGGTCAAATTGACCCATAAAGTGGATCTGACCCAATCTTGACCCATAGTTGGGTTACCCAATAGTTTTTAGAGTGTACTAAAACTACTACTATTGATAATAATACAAATGTCGTGTGCATTTTGCCATCTTAGCCGTGTGTCTGCAGAAGTGTAAAAATGGCGGCGAGTGCGTGGGGCCCAACACATGCCACTGTCCCGTCGGCTGGGAGGGTCTGCAGTGTCAGACACGTGAGTCCAACACAATACATTGCTAATATTAATGCTTCATAATAATAATAATAATAATCACAAACATTTTCTGTGTTCTTCTCTGCTGCACATGCAGCGGTGTGCAGACAGCGCTGCCTGAACGGGGGGCGCTGCGTGCTGCCCGATTACTGCTACTGTCGGAGGGGCTACAAGGGCCTCACCTGCGCCACTCAGGTCTGTCGGTGTCAAATGGCTGAAAAGTGGACGCTAGGCTATGTCCATCTCATCTCACTGTTCATTTGTGTGCTTTGCAGGTCTCGCAAGCGTGATGCAAGATGAAGTGAAGGAAGACGATGAGCGTGTGTATACTGTATGTGTGTGTAGATATTGTACGAATGGCGTCACCTAGAGGGGACTTGATGTATTGCACTTGTCTTTTTTTCTCCCCCTACCTCAAATAAAGGCTTTCTTTTGTCACGTTAGGTGGTGCACATCGTTTGTCAGTTTAGACGTAGAACTCATTCACTGCCAGCCATTTTCAAATCAGTTCCCCATAATGCCGGCCGCTTTTGAGCATTGTCTTTCAAAATGTTGTTCTGTGAAAACAAAGCAGCAAACCTGAGATTCACCTCCCCGGTCCCTATCTTCAACTCTAAAACTGTGCTGATCTCAAATCCAGTGATGCAACACCACCACCTACAGGGATCTGTTTGTCATTGCAGTAGTTTACAAACCTGAATTTCAATACAACATCCACTGCAGTAAAAGTAATTAGGATTAGTAACACATGCCATTGTTTATATGCTCTTTATCGCTCCTGACAGTAACTCTGTGATTGTTATTAAGACAACATTCAGTTTAAAGAGTTCCCTCCATTTAATGACACAAAGTACAGTTCACATACAAAAACACAAAGCAAGCAGAGTTTGTACAATAAGAATGATAAATGAGAAGTAAGTCAAGTCATCCGGCCCTAGTGGCGCCTCTTCCTCTCCTCACAGCGAGGGCCCAAGAAGGGGGGGCGGCAGCGACATTTGTTGGGGGAAATACATTTTCCTCCATTCAGACACGGCAGAGTGCACTCGGCTGCAACACAAACAAAAATGGTATTCCCTTTTTTTTAAACCAGGTAATAAATCATTTTCTCTTCGTCGCATATGGGAAAACGCTCACTGGACATGTCAATAGCATCGCTAGGATTTTTTTTATTTTTTTATTTCAGCACCCCAATGCAACATGAAAATTGGTAGCCATGTTTATCATGACTGAAACCACAAAAAAGTCTCAATAAACCATACCAGACAAAAACACGGAAAGCCTGCCATTTTTGTTTGAAGCGTTTTAAGAACTTTTTCTCCTCCACACCTAGCAGCATTAGCGGCAGCCACCGTTTTGCTCATATGACCATCACCAGAAAAAGTAGTCACATTAAATTGCAAGCAGTTGGAGGAAGCTTAGTCAACAACCAATGATTACTAGAAAAGCAATATAATCCCATATTGCATTGTGCCGTTATGTTGTGGCCATTTCAGTTTAGAATCAGTGTGTTGTCGAACTCACCAATGTGGCAGGCGCCTCCCAGCCAGCCTTCAGGACAGCTGCAGATTCCAGGGGCCATGCAGAGGCCCTCATTTCGGCAGCCTTGGGGGCAAATGGCTGGTGGGGAACACAGCAGACGAGCATTATTAGAAGCAGAAATATACGGTTTATCACAGGCGATATGCTCTCGTCGCATCTGCGATACAGGAAAATCGGTGGAAAAAAAGATACCCCCTGCTGAGCATTATTTGCTACCTGGGAGCCAAGGTGCTAATGTAATTGGACCTAGACCTATTTAAAAAAAAACAACTAAAACACAAACCCTCTTGGCATTTGGAGCCCGTCCAGCTGGAGGGACAGATGCACTTGGCCACTCCGTTGACAGCGTTGCATTCGCCTCCGTTCCAGCAGCCGTCGTCGCATGTCACTGGACACACAAACGCAAAACAATACCTATACAACTTATTTTTGCACTTGTGTGACAATTTCTAACGCTAAAATGTTACCTTTGTGACAATATCGCCCTCCAAAGCCTGCGGGACATCTGCATTTTCCAGGACGAAGACACACACCTCCATTCTTACATTTGGGATAGCAGTTGGCTGTATGCACACAATCAATAAAAAAATTAAATAACACATTTTAAATATGAAAAAACACTTTAAAATTTTTGAAACGCCCAAAGCATTATTATTATTATTTTTTATTTTTTTAGTTAAAAGAATTGGAGAATATTCTCTACATTGTCGTTATAAAATACTCTCTTGGTTTTTGGGGGTGAGGGGTCAGATTCTATTTCATGGATTTTTAAAACAAAGTTGTATTAAAGTTACATTGTATCTTAGAATGCAACTTTATTTCAACAAGCAATCATGCAAGTGACAATGGAAGTAATGCCCTTAAATCTTATGAAAAGCAGTTAGTACAATGACGCCTGGAATATGACTTTATTTGAGCGATCATAATAATGAAGCATGCAGGTGTCAATAGAAGTCAATCAATGATTGTATTTCCTCACCATACTGGCAGCTTTCCCCCTCGTAGCCACGGCCGCACAGGCAAGTGTCGTTGCGGATGCACACTCCGGCGTGTTGGCACCGCGGCTCGCATATCGCCTTCGGGTCAAAAACGAAGCCCAGCGCCACCCCGCGAGGGGCGTCCGAGCGCGCCCAACATCGACTGCACCACAGCCCGCACAGCCACACCGCCAGCAGCAAAGCAGGCCCCGGTCCCCAGGAAAAGCCCATGATGACCGACTCAGAAGGAGTAAGGGAAGTGAGCTAATGGACGAATACCAGCAGAGGAGTTCCCCGTGGCAACACCAGCAGCACGCCCGGAGACAAGCGGGAGGTCAGTGCGTGGGAGCCGGGAGGCGGGCGCGGCCGGCTCGAGGGGAGGATCCTTGATGCTTGGTGGTGGTGGTGGGGAAGCTACTTTGACTTCAAACTTTTCAACATTTTCATAATATTCCAACGTTAAAGCACTTATAAAAACGTTTTGTTTATAAATGAATTCAAATTAGCTACGACCAGCGTCGTTAATTAGCCTCTTAGCTGGTTATTTACCTGGCTAGTTAAGTTAACTTTGAACTTGCGTTAGCTTTGTCATCAACGTCAGCATTTTACTCTAACGATTTCTAGTTGTATGACTGTAGTTTGTAATTTTTAATGAATTAAAATTTACCTGAATAGCGTCTTAGCTGGCAAGTTAGCTAATAGCTACTTCCACCCCCAACAATGTTAGCATTAGCATTTAATTCAGTAGCAACGTGACAAGTGGAATCTTCTAAAAATATGGAATGGGAATGTCAAACTAATTTAAAAGTCTCTATAACAAATACATTCATTAAAAACAAAACAAAAAACAATTCATTATTGAAGTACATGAGCTATTCTCCAGGCCACAGCACTTCAGTTAAATATAAACGTTTTTCAGTCTGACTTGTGAAGAATGTCAGTGAATGAAGTAGAAAAACAGTTTGTACAGAGGAGTGCACGTGGAAAAGTCATTAGCAAATGCACAGGGAGAGGAAATGCTGAGCATGTATGACCCGCTGAGGTCAGCTGGAGTGGCAACAACACAGTCAATAGCAGAATGTCTGCGTTTTTGTAAGTTAATGGACAAAAAAAGAATGCCATTTGGCCATTTGTTCATGTGACAGCGTGTAGCCGGAAAACATGTAGCTAAAACGCTGTTGTTTCCATGTAAATCCCGATGTGTAATCTGAATAACACTGTGATAAAATTCTGATGTCTAACTTATGTATAATATATTTTTTACAGTATTTTGGTAAAATAATAAAAAAACAAAATATCTAGGCTGATGAAAAAGACACAGTCACATTTGTTTTTTGTTTTGTTTTTGTTTGACTGAAATTTATGGACTGCGTATTTATCGCGGGATTTGAAAAATGCACTGGAAGTGCGAGGATTTACGATGTAGTGAGAATGTCTCAGCTTTGTAACCTTTAAAAGTACCACTTACTACTTTCCGATCAACTATTTTATAGGGATTTTGTTTTTATTATAGATACAGTGAGACATCCGCGATATTGTGATTTATCATTCGCACACCTGCTTTATTGCAGATTTTTTAATTCTAGGTTTATTATTATTATTATTATGTTTAGCAGTATAGAGGTAAGTCTGAATGTGTGTCTTCCGTGTAATATCACACTGTGCCAAAACATCCCAGGCAACACTGAGCTCTCCTGGAAGAGATGCAATGTTATTAAAAGCAAGAAGAGGCAGAGGGGCAGAGAGATGCTTGTGAGTATTGTCGTACGTTCTGTTTGCATATGTTGCTGCTTCGTGTGTATTCAAGTAGCCGTTGTTTGTAGGTTTAGAGTAACGACTAACAATATCTAAGGTCATTTTAGATCTATGTTAGCATTAAGCCGGAAGACTTTTGTGAGACAAAATTAGATTGTTTTCTTGAAGATTTTGGTGTTTACGTTATCAGTGTTTATTTGTATTTTGTTTTGTGTGTCATTTCTGCAGTGACGCTCCAACTGTGAGTCACACACAAAGCAGATTAACAAGCACACTGCCTCTTATTTGGAGAATTGTGAGAAGTATTACGAAGGAATACTATTAATGTGTTATGTGTATAAATGTGTTTAAAGTGTAAAGCTATGGTACAACTATACAATAAAAAAAATAAAAAGATGATCACTAGTCAGTCTGGAACGTTCACTGTATTTGCAATTATAATTTTTTTTAAGGAAAGTGAAGTGTCAACCTATATAATGCATTTTTTTTCTGTGCCTGTCAAACAGGAAGCGAACCGGCCGGCGATTTGACGAGTATAACAGATGCGAACATACCGCGATACTCCAGAGATGGCTGGCGCGGTTTCTAGGTCGAGGAAGTCGTCTGAATAACTTGGACGTGGTGGCATGTAAATACCACTGGGAGTTTGAATAACTCTAATAAATAAGGTTATGTGGTACGATTTATGTGTGCTGGTTTTCCATTCATGTTACTGAGCATTACTTAGTTGACGCTAGTGTTTATTAATGTGTCATCCATTTTGTCGTTTGTATATTATCTTGTTTTTATGGTCCATTAGTTTAGAGCAGTGTTTCCCAACTGAGGTAAGGGATACATCTGAAAAGAGTCATTACACACCACCAAAGAAAAATGTCAGTGTGCCAAAAAAGCACATTGTTGGGGAATCATTGATACAGACTACAGCCATTCATTTGCTTTCATTTTATACAGAAATAAGAGGTATTCATTTATGACATCTGGGATGTGATAATTGCCTGAGCCTGAACCAGTTTTGCATTGAAAATGTTTACTCTTACGCTTCATGATATTTTGAACGTGAACCACGCGACAAAGGTATGCTGCAGTGCAACCTCACTGAATGAATCATTTAATGGTCTACAGCGCCATCTGGAATCCACAAAGAATACTACAACACAAACACATGACAAAATATTTTATTTTGGGCCTTCTTACGTGCGAAAACTCAAACGTTCTCAAATCACAAATGAATGAATCCAATTAAAGTGTATTTAACAACATGGTACCACAAGTTGCACGGAGCAGGGTCAAGGAAGGGAACCACCGCAGATTTTTAAAATAAAGACAATAAAGACAAAACACATCCACAGTTAAGTTAAAAATAAAGCTCCAAAATGTCTCTTGACTTCTTACTTTAAATGCAAATATATCAGATAGTAATCACAAATCTATTTTTACTGCAGTCACATTTGTGTTAAAATCACACTCCAAAGAAATGCTCAAACAACTTGAAACAATACTAAATAAACTACAACAGCAGAGACAAAACATCAAAATACAGCAAAATAAACAGTCCATGTTGTAGTACAAACAAAAAAACACACACCAAAACATCTAAGGTGTCAACTAAACTGAAAGCACCCCTCTCTCCCGTAACTGACTTTTTAATTTATAGATAAAATATTCAAAAATTGTATTTGTTGAGCTTGAACAAGTACGTACCTCGAGCTGACAGTGCTATGGAGTTTAGTGGTCCAGACCAGCCGGCGAGCTTATTAAAAGACATTTTATTGTTAAAAATGTTCATTCATTTTTTTTTTAACTTAGTGTTTTATTCGGGCTTACCACACTGTTAATGGCAAACAAGCAGCCGTAACTTAGATGTTTTATTAAAGACATTGCCACGGCTGTTTAATTGAGAAAGAAAGCACCAAATAATTTGCACTTCACCTTTTCTGGTAAGACAAACGCTTTCTTAGGTAGGACTCTTGTTGTTCTTAGAAGACCTGCACATGACCATGCAAGGACGTGGTGTTCCCGCCGCAGTCCACATACTGGTACATCTCCTGGGACACCTGCTCGGCGTGGCCAAAGTATGATGTGGTCACGGTAACCCTGATTTAAAAAAAAAAAAAAAAAGTGTAGAGACAAAGTGTTTTTTTTTTGTTTGTTTTTTAACATTTCAGTATTCCAGATTTTCTCTCCGTGGCTAAAACCGTGCCGTGGTCAACGGTTATTTGGCACAATTGTGATGTGCAGTTACCTAGCTTGCTATGCGTACACCCAAAAAATGCACTTTAGAGCGCCTTGTTATTGGCCATGAGTACACACATTTTATTTTCATTTTTATTTAAATTGACATTTATTTTAACTTCATAGGGACTTAAAAAGATTTAAGTACCTTTTACACTGCTTTCCAGGGAAGCTGGCAAGTTTGTGGGTCACTATCTTTTTGTGCATAATGTATAATAACACTTAAATGTATAGCATGTTATTTATAATCGTCGTCGGAAAGTTCCATCGTCCTTGTCTTCTTGAATGCAGCTTTAGCTTCGCTCAAGCTAGTGTTTGCTGTCGCTGCATAATGCTGAGTTAGCGACTGTTGTTTCACAACAAGGCTTTCGACTTGGCTGTTAAGTTTTTTTTTTCTGACCATGCTCAGAACTCAATATACTTGTATAGCAAATACAATGTACCCATTAATATAACTGAGATGCCATTAATACATTTCAGACCCCCCCCCCCAAAAAAACATTTTTACTACACGTTCTAAAAAAAGAAAAATATATAACCATAAAAGAGGATGTAAAGAATGTAAACATTTAAGATGAACTCTGATTCTGACAATAGTTAGACAACGTCCAGGAGACAATGACACCGAATTAGAACACCTTCAAGTATAGGATGTTGAAATCCTACTTACTGCATCATGACCACCATGTTGTGCACTCTGATGGACTGCAGCGTGCAGTAGTCGCTGTGGACAATGATGCAAAAAAATGTCAGCACGTTCTGGCCATAGTCTATATTGCAATTTGAGGAACATCAACTTACAACATATAATTTAATTCATCTGCAATCACGGTGGGAACAGTGTAGTCAATCTGTAAAACAAAAAACACAGAACTTGTGGTTGAAAATGTTATTGGTGTTTTGTTTTGTTTTGTTTTTGCTCTAAGTCCAAAGTTTGCAGAATTCCTATCTGCTCTCCATATTGAGCAGGTGTCACATGGCATTTTATAAAGAAGGCTGTGCTGTACTGTCATTGATGACTGGTTTGGACCACTACAGGGCGGTTAATGCTCAATTTGGACTTGAACATATTGCGATCCTTCAGATCTCATATTCACAAAGGATCGTACCTCTGACGGGCTAGACTTCTTCTCTACCGCTGTAGTTTGAACGGGTGATGCGCGATGCAGACAAGGTGCCACATGAGGTAAATCATTTACAACTGGTGAGTTCATTCAAAAATTCACCCATAGTTAACATAGTCATTGAGGGATTGGCTAAAAAAAATGATATAGATTAGAAACACATTAAATGATTTAACCTGGATTATGGCAGATGTGGCATAAAGATAGCATCATTTGAAAAGGAGCCTCGCCTAACACTGAGTGTTGTTTTTTGATGACTGATGCTGTTTTATTTAGAATCTGTTAGGCTATGGTATGTAGTCTGTTTCCCTGTTATCTAAGAAGACTGCTTGAGCACGCACTTTTCTGTTGCTCAAATGAATGGCACCTATCACATGCTTTTTTTATTTGTTTATGCTGAAGTCGATAACATGCTCCCGTCTACTCAGCTAGGCAAATCACCCAAACTAAATTATTAACTAATTAACTAAGCGTAACCTGATAATGACTTGTTTCCCGGTCTGTCTCTGTCCTGGCGGATTCTTTTGTCAAATATTGGTACTTGTCATTCATGAACAATCCCACTACACTGTGAAAATGTGCAGTTTATTTGTTTTACATCTTTTCACATGAATATAAATACCATATAAACCGCACAGTATTAGCATATAATTATTGATTTTTAAAAACGTGTTTTCATAAGGTCACATGTTTTAAAAGAATGTGGGAGAGTTAAAACTACAGTTTATGAAAAAAAGTTGATCACAGTTTTGTACCATCCTTTCCCACAAACGAGGGTCGACAATACCTCCCTTTATATGTGTTGTGTTCAGAGAAAACCGGTACAGACCTGTCGTTGGTCCAGAGGTACAATGACGGTGCTGTTGCTGTTGAACTTGGCCTTGCCAATCACAGTCTTGGCAAACTCCACTTGGGCGGTGATGTTGGTGACCGATATGGCATAATAGTTGTTATTTGTGATGTTCAAAGTATTCTGGATGGAAGAGGACAATGTATATATGTGAAATTATGGTTGGTAGAAGAACAAATGTTGAAATAATTGTTGCAACACAGCTGGACAATCTTACTGTAATATTGAGATAGATGATCTCCTTCTCGTGATCGTAGGCAACGTAAGCCGACTTCACGCCCACGTAGTCGACGTCGATGGTGCGAGGGAACAGGAAGAAGACGGCAAGGCTGGACAGCAGTAGGCACACGCACACCGATATGGTCACGTAAAGCTTTCTGCACGCCAGACAAAACAGGAGTGAGGCAAAGTCAGCCGACCCTTTGTTCACTTATCAGTACAAGAGCACTCACGTTCTGCTCGGCCTCAGCCTTTGGTCGCTGTAGGGAATCAGAGCCACCAGCTGATTCTCCTGACCTGGTTAATGGTTAGGGACACAATCAAATAAGTTATTGTACTGCAGAGGTACACACATTTACATTGAACCCTTGCTACATGGTTCATCGGTCACCTGTTGTGAATTTGCCATTCAGCTCCTTGTTAAGAGAATTGAGCAGCTGGCTCTAATTTAGTTCACCTGTAAATGTTAAGAGTGCATTTTAGGTTTATCATGAAATTTGACCCAAAAATGTGTATGTATACTTTACATGTATACAATGGATATGAAAAGTCTACACACCCCTGTTCAAATGCCAGGTTTTTTAAGATATAAAAAGAAAAACAAAGGGCTGCAGCTATTGAATATTTTTCCAAAAAGTCATCAAATAAAAATGTATTTTGCATTCTTAAACACATTTAATATGCACATGTGAGATGCAGGTGCTATTTTTGTCCACTTGAGGTTGCCACTCGCCATCCTCTCGTCCTGCTGTTGTATGTTGGCTGAGCGAGTATGCCATCAGAGGACATAATACGCGCTAACTAGCAATAGTAGGCTATATTAAGCTATATTTTTATATTTTGTTCATAGTCATGTGTGCGACCTACAGTATTATTATTCCGTGTGGAAAAATGATCACTAACCTAATTATTCAATTTATTTGATAATAATAATAATAATGATGCATTGCGCTACAACCTCCCTCACATGGTCGAGTGTGCTCAAGAGTGAGCAGGTTTGGAAGAATTGTTTTACCTCGTGGGATGCGACCCGTGCCCTGACACGTGGGACAGGTCACGCTGTCCCGTCCAGTGAACTCCACATAAGGAAACTGCGACACGTCGCCGTTCTTTGCGTCCTCCTGTGCTGGCGTCTCAACATACTCGTCCGTGTTTGGCGTCAATGAGTCCTGACTGCCAGCTTTGTGCCTGGCCAGCAGTGACTGGGACTTCCCCATAGTTGACGCCCTCACAAACACACACGCACATTGACACAATTAGGTTGATTATTCAATTGTGTCCATGAAAATGGAGGCTAGTGTTGAAAAGTTACTTTTTCCTAAACGATAACAGTGTGTGAAGAGGAAGTACACAGGAAATTAAGTGAATTAAAATCAGTAAGACTGGTTTCACCATACGTGTGCTGAACATCTTGTGTTACCGTAAAAAAAGTACTTAAAAAAAAGTGTTTTAGTTTAGCTTTGTGTCCATCCCATGAGTGACACTGGAAGCCATTTTGTACTTTCAACACTTAAAGAGCGAGTTTGCAGTTTTCAGATTGCTAGCAAGATTTGAATGATGGGAGTGTTGCAAAAAACTAAATGTTACCAGGATCGCGTCCGTGTAGAACACCACCATTACATATGTTTACCATTATTTCATCTCAAGAGTTGTCCAATCCCTTATTTATTTTTTTTACTTTTGTTGCTAACCAGAGGTAAATAATTCGGCCCAAGGAGTCCAAGGCTAGGTGTACCCGCAAGGCTTGTGCCCACATGTAGGCACGTCACAATAAAATTTTAAGACAATATATGTTCTCAGAAACTATCACACTAAACTATAGTATTGTTGATTTTTTTTCACGCCATTTTTCAGATAATGAATGGATGGATGATGTGAAGACATGACAGCAGGGTGGTAGAATCAAAATGGTTGCACACACATGGATGAAAACGGGTGGATTAATCTGATGAATTCTTATTCAACCTATGCAATATTAAGCAAAATACTAGAGGGGACACATCGAACATATCGCAAAATTTTTTTTGACGCGACTTCCAATAAAAACAAAAAATAGAAGCATCATGCATATACAATTGAGCCAGAGAGGGATGATTTTTCATAAGATCATTTTATTAGTATTCTACTGTCAGGTCACGCAGTTTTACCATGTGACATCACTGAATATACATATATTTTTTTAATCTACTGCCAATTCCTCTTTAAATGGTTGATTAATTCTTTCGAAATGCTAACCCCGGGATTAACATGTATTTTAATATTGCGTGTTAATTTGTTTCACTTGTTTAATCATTTTCCTCATTGTCGTGTTGAGCAGGTGGGACGTTTGGGTGACGTGTTGTGTTTAACCATTACATACATGACAACATTTACACACAACATAAAGCTTTGGCCCAGTCCGCCCTGCCGTTACATAAAGCTATGACGCGGTCAGGAACACAAAGTACTGCCATCTTAAAATCATTGCCATCGCCCCAATTTCCTTGCAGGCTACATTATTTACTTCCAAATGTTAGATTCGCTTACGTTAACCGAGATATTATGGTCATGTCGTTAAGCTCTGCTGACATCGAGCAACTGATTCTCACGAGACAAACGCAGCAGGCTCAATGGACAGCAATGCGTCGCCGCTAGCGCGTTTTGACGTTGCTACGTCGCTTCTTCTATTCTTTTTTGTTTTAAACTGTAAACAAGTGTCATACCGGTGCGGACTGACTCACCCGTGTAATCGCACTTTATATGGTGGAATTTGATGTCATGCGGTCGGAGCGCCGGGTTTGTTGTGCTTCTAATCGACGGGGGAGAACGAAGCTATGTGGAACGTCCCTCTCCCCATTGGTCAGAAGCTGTAAACATCCGTGACGTCACATTTCAGCGTCAATATTAAATACAGAAGGTAAAAATAATAATGCAAAGGGTAAATAACAGATAGATTGAATAAGTTCGATAGAATATGTTCGAGGCAGTGTATGTCAATTATATCTTGATTTAAAAGGTCGTCCCACTTTGAATGACAAATATACTTAAAGACACATGTAAATAATACAAAACTATTATATATTTGGAAAAACCTGTGCAAATGTAAATTTTGAATGTTATTTAAATTGCATTTGTTCTTTTGTTTGCCCGAGCTGCCGACCCCCCCCCTTCCCGTCTTCTAGTCAGAAGCTGTCAGAAGCTGCTAGAACGCGTGACGTACCACCACCTTTATTTTTGAGGGCGTGTATGTAAATATTAGGGTTTGTTTTATTACTGTGTGTGTGTATGTGTGTATATATATATATGTGTGTGTGTGTGTGTATATATATATATATTGTAGTGCTAAGCCTCTTTGTCAAGATTTGCTTCAGATAACTTGTTCAGCTGCTGGTTGTCTAAATTTTTTTTAATTTTTAATTCCAATTATTATTATTTTTAATTATAACTAGCAATAATCAGGACAATACCGTATTAAAAAAAATTGTTTTGCAATATGTCAGCATGTATCTTTATATATATTTTTTGCATAAAAGTGTGGATCAAATATTCACCATTTGTGAATACATGCACATTAGAAATGTTAGCGTGTGTGAAAACATTGTTGTGTGCATCGACAGGCCAGATGGTGGCAGTGTACACCCACGCTTGACTGGCTCAGTATGTCATGAGTAAACATTTGAATGTGTGTGATCTCTCCTGTGTCCACCCCAAAACACCCCCACCCCCCACCCCCCACCCCAGGAATCAGTCTGACTCAAAACACACAATTTGAAATGTTCAATTACAAAGCAAAACAACACCTATGGTTTTATGGCAGGACACATGGTACGTCATTGTGAATTTTCGTTCGCAGGCTGTTTGGCATCCACTTGAAACATATACTAAAAATAAAAATGCAGGTTGGCCATTACAATGACCTACTTGGCGTCATTATGGAGTTTGTCTTAATACTCGGGCTAAATGACAAGAATGGGCATCAGGCAGAGAGGCCTTAAAATATCCCCCCGCTTTAGATTTACAGATTTTGCAGCAAATATGCTTTTAATAATTTACCGCTGCCACATTTTCAAAATTTTAACGTGAATTGTCTCGCGTTTCACACTGATAGTTTGTGAGAAACACATTCATTTAGAAATCGAGGAGTGAAATAAGAATCTTTGACAGGCTCAGAGCAAATCTGCAGCGGCTGATACGGAAATGTCTTTGACTAAATGGCTCAGAAATCACTAGCAGCTATTTTAGAACATCAGCACTTCAGTAAATTGATTTTATAAAAGGAATTGCCTCTCAGCCCTTATCTGTGTAACTTCTTTGAAATCATGGCAAAAAAATAACCTCTTAATGGCTAAAAAAATTAATAAATCGCTGTCTGACTGCTACGTTTAAGGAAAGTTTTGTCATCTTAATATAGATGAAAATACGACTAATTATACAAACACTACTTTTCTTCTTTGAGTTTCAGAACTCTTTCCGTCTAATAGAGATTATTGCCAGTAAAGAAAGTCTTTCTTGATCAACAGTCCTATTCTGAATGGATGTTTCTTGTTAAATTGGGCTTTCCACAGACACTGTTGCAGCTGGCACAGTGAGCACTAGTTGGAGTAATTCGTCGCCTCTCGTACACACTGGATCAAATCCTTTTCACCTAAAAAGCTGAGAAGCTGTCAAGGAGTTTCTTATAAAGTAGTGCTTCTCAAATATATATATATATATTTTTTTATTATTATATAGAAATAAATCATGTTAAGCTTGTAAATTTCAGTGTAATTTTATAATAAACAAATACACTGTTTGCAGTGCGCTTATTTAATCATAAAAGTATAGTCCAATGAAGTGTTTTTCTCAGGAGTATGAATATAGTTGTCAATGCATAGTTACGTAATATCGATCAGTGACGTAGCAACACATTTGCTCATATTTCTGTTCCCGCTCATATTATGTGCAACGTTTTATTGCCAGGCAATGTAATAGGGCTCAATCGTGATTGTCCCGTTGGCCAATTAAAAAATGTGATGCCAAAATGAGAGAATGGAATTACGAGACAAGCTTATTCATATTGTTGAATCTGTTCCAAATATATAAATGCAAAAAAAACTGCGCTATCTTCTGTGTCAGTTGGGTTATAAAGCATGAGTTCTTATCTTGTGAGATCACACTGCATCAATTTTAACAAGCCCCTAAATGTATCACGTTCTTAATCTGTTTGGTCACACTGGAAGAAACCTTTTTAATGACTTTTCTCAAGTCGTTAGGAAAAAAATAAATGGAACAAAAATCCCTGCAGGCCGCACACAATTACCAAGCTTCCCCTATCGTGGTGGTCCGGCTTGTAGAATCGGCCCACTCGTTATCGTCAAGTAGCATTTCATGACATTTTTAATCCAAAAACATTCAATGAGAATGGTGTGCAGGATGGGGGAAAAAACAGTACAGGTTGGGGACAATATCATAGGATGCAGGAAAAAAAAGTACAGGATGGAGCAAACAGTGCAGGATGCAGGCAAAAAAGTGCAGGATGGAATTTAATAAGTGCGTATTGTGGTCAAAAAGGTGTAAGCTGCAGAGAAAACAGTTACAGAGTGTGTGTGGGGCAAAACAGTGCAGGGTGGGGGAAAATGGTGCAAGATGGGACAAAAAGAGTGCAGGATGTGGAAAAAAACCCAGGTGGGATGGGGGAAAGCAGTTTAGGTTGTAACTAAAATGGCACGACAGGATTTGGCAAAACAGTGCATTATGCAGACAAACTGATGGAGAAAAACTGCAGTAACTGGCTTTTTAATTCTGCTTAATATGTGGAACAAATCCAAATAAATTGAAATGTGTCATTTTAGGGGTCACACGGTGCCAACCTGTGCAGCCATTTCCAGATCGTTTATTAAAACGCAGCACGAGGTCCAGTCCAGAACTGCGCTCGGACACTTCAGGGAGCAAATAGAGCACAACAGGGGTGTGTGTGTGTGTGTGTGTGTGTGTGTGTGTGTGTAGGCATGCACACGCGTGTGCAGTCATTCCAAGTACATCCGTCATGTTGGGTTGTCTCTTGTTTGACCTACAGTGTGCGTCGTCTCCTCATGCGCACCCTCCACCCCTCGGATCCCCTTGACCAGCTGGGTTTGCATCTGCCCAGCTCCGAATCTGTGTATGTGAGAAACGTGGTTTAAAAGTGACCACACTCTTTCACTCTTTAGAAATATAGGATTATATCATTATTAGGGCTGCAAAAAAATGATTATTTAATCATTGTTTAATCTGTTTGTTTAT
The DNA here is from genome assembly GCF_054856555.1 of Leptonotus elevatus. Classification (NCBI taxonomy): domain Eukaryota; kingdom Metazoa; phylum Chordata; class Actinopteri; order Syngnathiformes; family Syngnathidae; genus Leptonotus; species Leptonotus elevatus. Next base: position 18,798,765 of record NC_141244.1, read on the forward strand.
TCATTGATGAACTTGATTCATAAAAAAAATCAAAAATCATTGCCTTTATTCAAAAGCAGGACACTATTTCAAGTCGACAGTGCAGAAACAACTGATTTTGATTTAGTTTTTTGTGTGGGCCATAACGTCAGAAAATAGGCCCGAAAAAAAAAAAGATAATTATTTTCCCAAGTAAGAGCAGATGGTCACAAATGTCTTATTTTGAGGAAAATTACATAGATAATTTGTCTGCGTTAATAAAAAATAATATAGAAAATATTGCACTTTTAATAAGGAATCTAGAGTGCTTACTTTTTAAAACATAAAGTAACCCAATTAAATATAATTACAAAAATCAAACAGTCTATTTTTCATGATTAATTTCCCGGGACTCCTTCTGATGTGTGCAACTTGGCCACCAGGGAGTATAATAAATATACAATAAAATATAACAAAATATACAGTATAATGCAGTCATCAAGCCACAAACGAAGAAGAGTTTCACAACTACTTTAGGTGACTGCAATATTCGTTACTTTTCTTAAAGAATAAAGAATTAAATACGCAACATCATTTTCTTTTCTTTTTTTTTTATCTTGAATATGACACTAAAATTCAACTGGGAGTGTCAAACAGCTTCGCAAAAAAAAAAAATAAGGGCCGTGATATTGATACTTGAAAATCCTAGTAAAGGTTGATGCACTCAGAAATTCTAAGTACGTTTTACAAGCAGTTGTGAAAAAAATGTCCTAGATTTTGTTGAAGCCATTTTTGCACTTAAGCGAAGGCTAAAAAATATCCGGGTGGCGGCTGTTATCTTGAAAATCTTCCCAGCGTCTCAAGGCTAAACTATATATCAAATTTGAACATAATTGAAAGATTCGACTTGTCTTTGACACAAAGAAACAAGAATCGCTTGTCTCTCAGCCTTGCCTCAATGGATCGCACTTGTACTGTCAGCGAGACCAAAGGAGTGTGGGAGATGAAGGCGGTGAAGGCGTGTCAGATTTTCAACTTGAGGCTGACAAGTCCTCGGCGTCGCTTGTTGATGGTCTACACAACAAATGGGATGTGACAGTCGGATGCGGCGACTCTGGCGGCTCTTGATCACCTTCTCATTTAGCAAATTGATCAGGCGGCGGGAGAGGAAGTCAACTAGGCTCCCATCATGTCAAAGAGACCTTGAGGGAAAGATGACATTTGTGTGTCGGAAGGAGGGTTGAATCATGGCGGAACGACATCCTTCGTGGGTCATGTCGACGTCTGAGGTGACCACGTAGTTGTTCAGTTATGGAAGCTGCTAATTATGAGGTCCTCTAGGAACCGCTCCGTTCTGACTACTGAATCAGCTTTTTGGGAGCCTCAGTATGTATGAAAACGTGAGTGTCTGGGTTGGGACACATGAATTTGACCAATGCAGAAATTAAATAGGAAGGATACCATTTTGGTTTGGAGGACAACTTCTACTGAGGGTCAAACTGACCCATAAAGTGGATCGTTCCAATTTTGATCCATAATTGGGTTACTTTGGACCCAACTGTTTTTAGAGTGTGCCTGAATTTTACCCGAAAGGTGGCCATTTTGGTTTGAATAAGCCATTTTAGGTTTAAAAACAAAAATATGTGTCCCAGGCACCAGTTTCCTCCATTAACATAAAAGTGTTCGGACATGTCTATCATGAAAAAACGCACAAAAAAGTCTCAAGGACCCATGGTTGAAATTGAACCATAATTCTGCCATGTTGACTTGAAAAAGCCATGTTAGGTGAACTCCTAGTAGGGAAAAATGTATACCCTGACAACAGATTCACTTGAAATTAGGTGAACTTAGACTCTAAAAAAAGTTGGGTCAAAAATGGACGAGTCCTCTACCTTGACCCAACTTTGAGTCAAGAAATGGGTCTCTCAGCGTAAAACAACTCATAAATATTGGTCAGATCCTTTACTGGTAAAAAATTGGGTCATTTTGTATAAAAGAAGCCAGAAAGTTGGGTCAAACTGACCCATACAGTGGATCGCTCCAATTTTGATCCATAATTGGGTTGCTTTTGACCCAACTGTTTTTAGAGTGTGCCTGAATTTTACCCGAAAGGTGGCCATTTTGGTTTGAATAAGCCATTTTAGGTTTAAAAACTAAAAAAGTATTGTTATGGCACGTCTTATCATGAATAGGACCGCAAAACAAACAAGAATGTGCGAACAAACAAGAATTTTGTTTAACCAAGGAAGCACTTGGCCAATAAGGAAAAAAATAAAACACCGTATATGTCAACCCCAAAAAACTGAAAATAAAACAAAGAAGATGGACGGAACACAAGGTAAAATCCATCCAAAAACAGCAATTGGATAAAAACAAAAATAAATACAGCAGCCAGTTTAACAATAACAATCAGTTTAAATTGAGTCGTCAACTGGACCTGACTATCATAACATAAATTCTGAAGGACCATGCCTGAAATTGAACCGGAAGTTTGCCATTTTGATTTGAAGAAGCAATTTTGGACTAACTTTTACTCGGGTATATAAGTTTGAAAAACGTAGCTCTAAAGACACCATTTTCACATATCGGTGTGAAATGGGGTGCACATGTCTATCAAAACTGCACGAGCACCTGATTTACTTGCTTGGAGTTGGGCGTGGCTTCTGTAGGAACTATCCCACTTACTTTGGTCCACATCCTCTACTAAGTTTCAACCATCACTTCTCAACTGATTCACAAAAACAAAACAAAACAATAACAATAACAAAATGGGTTGTCAAGGAATCCATGGAGTAATTTTAGCATCATAAGTGCACTAACCTTGTCGGTGAGTTTCGAGGCTGGTGGGGTGCTTTGGGTTTGTTTGTCCCAGCTAAGAAGCAGAACAACAGCACATTAATGGGCTTTACGTACAAACACGTGTGTGTATGCCCAAACACAATAACTGCAGGCAGAAACGCGAACAAAAAGTGTCTCTCACGCGCGCGCACCAACACACACACGCATACATGCACGTTCTTGCCTGTCAGATCATATTAACATCAGGTCAGCATGCTTTTTTTTTTCCCCAGCGTGTTGCTATGGCAGCGCAGAGAGAGAGAGATTTTTTTTTCTGTCAGTGATGACTGGATTGCTGCCTGTCACCGCCGTGCCTAATGTACGCTTCATTGGACCTCCAGTCACAATAATATGAGTTTAATTTAAACACACAGATCCCCTGTCACCCCCCCCCCCCCCCCCCCACCACCACCCATATGATAAAACCTGTTTATTAGGTTTAGAGTGAACCACACTTTCTCACGGGAGATATGTTACGGATCCATCCAAATGAGATGAAAATCCGCAACGGAGACCTCATAAAAAGCGTCATTGTAGAACAGTTTTATTCCTTCAAAACACGCTTCCGGTGTATAAATAAGTTCTAACTAGCAAAAGTCCATTAGCTTAATGCTAAGATATAAAATGAAGTGCCATGGACAGGCTAATGGAGATTACCATCGATGGTTGCAGCAATTCAACTTCAAACTGCTGCTGCTTTAAACATACACAGAGCAGCAACACATGCAAAGCGATACATGCAACAATACTCACAGGCAAATATTCTCTCTGCTCTGGTGACTGACTATCTCTATTGTTGGTGTAATGTTATGAGAAGAAATTCTTAATAATAAAAGTTGTAATTTTAGTGGGCATTTTTATGGTAAAAATAATTGGTAAAAAATGATTTTTAGAGAATAATGTCAGATGAATGATTACTTTTAAGAGTTTTAATATTACTGTGAAACAATTTTGGTTTAAATTATTATTTTTTTATTTACAAATAAATAATTGTATAAGTTAAATTTAGAAAAATTAATTGTAATATGAGAATCATTTGTATATAATAAGTTATAAATTTATTGTACATAAAAGTTGCAATTTTAGCATTTTCATTTCAAAAGAATAGAGGAAAAAATGGAAATGTGTACTGTCATTTATCAACACCATAAGATTATGACAATTGATTGAAGTTACCGTACTATGAAAATAAAGTTATAATTTTAGGAGAATAAAGATTCATTTGAATTTTCCCATAATATTGCAATTTCTTGGAATATTTTTTCATGTCACTTTTCTCTTTTCAGTGTGGCTTTTTCTAACTGGTATATTTTTTTGATGCAGAGTTAAACAAAATATAAACAGAAAAGTCCATAAATTAATTTTTTTGATACATAGTTGAATTACTGTCTAGCTAACCGACATCAAAATCGCGGTTATGATAGTCATCCAAGTGTTGTTTCCGAAAGCAAAAATCAAAGTCAGGATTAATAAGGATGCATAAAATAATTCATCCTCATTTGGCCCTGGAATAAAATACCTTTTTAACTTGGACTCACACACATGCACTCTGTATCCAGAATGCCCTGAGGAACCCCACCGGCTATTTACACCTATTTTTATTGAGCAGAAAAAGAAAAAAAAAGTGACTACACAGGTCAAAACGTGCCAATAAAATTTGCATCACGTTGCCAAGTTATGCGTTTGATACGCGTGTGCCAACCCTGAAAGCGTTTGTTGAATTAATTTAAGCTAATGCTGATATCTTCACTGAAATGCAACCCACTCACACTAAAAATCTCAGAAGAAAACAAACCCTGTTAAGCGTATCGCTGTAATGATTTTACATCATAAAACAGCATTTCCCAAGATTTTTAAAGCCACACGCCCCTTTTCAAGTATATTTTTCGATATTAACTGGAATAGAGACATTTGAAAGTGTGTCGCACAGAAGTGATGTAATCTATTAGCAGCCAATAGAAAAGCACCTTCAGATGACATCACTCCTAAGCGACAAATTTACCTGCTTGACTTTTGGCTCCAATGGCTCGGCTCGCCTGCTTTTTCAGTTAACTCAGCCGAAATGCAACGCTAGGTTGGAAATGTGTTACTAGTTTTTTATATTTTACCATGGTGTTTATTAAATATTGCGCACGAGTAATACACATGAACTCATTCACTGCCATTGACGCCTATAAACGTAAAAAAATTCATTCTAACTATTTCTATTAGTTTAACATTTTTTTCCCACTTTTGTTAACAAGAGTGTGAAAACCTAGAGATTTTTTTAATCCTCCTTTCTTTTTTCTTTTTTTAAATAAAAGATTATTAAAAATTAAATTTTTTCATTGCACTTAATCACATGACTTCAATAGTTAACTCACGATTAATCACACATTTTATATCTGTTCTAAATGTACAATAATTTCTAGGTTTTTGTTAACAAAAGTGGAAAAACATGTTAAACTAATATAAATTAATTTTTGACGTCTATAGCCGTCAATGGCAGTGAATGAGTTAAAAAACAACAACAAAAACTAGTACTGAAACTAACTAAAATTAAACTAAAACTAAGCATTTTTTTAAATAACTAAAACTAATAAAACTAACAGAACCACTGAAAACTAGTTAAAACTAACTAAATGTAAAAAACTAAACTCAAAACTAAAATGAAAATTCCAAAACTATAAACCCTGCCGCAAAGGCATGTCAGTGACTGCCAGCTCAGAGGCAACTAGTGTGTAACCCACTGAGGACGCTGTCAGGACGCAGAGAATTTTGGCATGTGGGTCAGTTTTTTTTTCTCCCCCTCCCGATATTCGTCTTCCTGTATTTCTAGTGGTACTAGCAGAGTGGCCGCTAAAAGCAGCGAGTGTACAGTACATGACCTCGTTCTGCTCTCCTCTGTTTCACTCTCATGATGATACTGACCCATATTTTCTGGGACTCTTCACCACCCGGGACACTTTGTGGTCCAAAAAACTTGAATCAATTAGCAAAATAACAACAGCAAAAAATAGCATCAAAACTTTAGCATTAAAGCATCAAGCTAATTTTATGCAATTGCTATCGTACTGCTGCGCACCAACATCAACACAACACCCTCCCATAATCATAATCTTTAATCACTAATTTAATACACACTCCAAAACATTTTATTTTTTTTATGTCATTGATTAAAATTTTAGATAATGTCGCCAGCGCCAGCCGTCCACATCAAATATGCTGGCGCCAACTAGACAAAAAGCCGGTCTAAGAGCTATTAGTGATGCAATAATTAAAATAATGAGCTAACTAAGCAGTGTAAATGGTGGAAATTAATCTGCATGCAAATTTAACTTTCATAGCTGACCAGTTCCTTTGGCACTAAAGCATAACATTACCAAAATGTAACCTAGTTTTACTTCTTACTGTCAAAATTTTTTTATAACTACAAAAAGCTAGGGAACATTGTACACTAAATTATGTTTAGCATGAGGTCAAAGACTTCATGGCTGATCCATGTACTGGTGCGATCTTTGTCCTCACTAGTAGTGCAACTATGTTACGAGTGAGGCAAAACTGTGCACTAGTTGGGGGCCCTTAGCAGGCAGGGGGCCCCAAGAGGTCACACAGATTTGACACAAACCATGTGTCCTTCACATGAGCAGTGCAGCAAAGATAACTGACCATCTGAAATTCCCTGATTCAAGTCGTTTTTTTTTTCTTAAAAAAACATAGTAAGGTTGGTTATTTTATTATTTTTTGTATATGATCAGGAATAGTAGCTTTTATTAAAAAACTAAACAAAAAACAACCATTTATAGTAAGGTTTTTTTTTCCTATCAAAAAAATTACCATGTAGTAAGGATTTATTTATTTATTTATATATTATTTAATTTAAAAAATGACTATGTATAGTAACACTTTAAAATAATAATAATAAAATGACTATGTATAATAAGGCTTTTTTTAATTTAAAAAAATGACCAAGGTTTTTTTTTTTTATCAAAAAATGATCATGTATAATAAGGCTTTTATTATGTAAAAAAAAAAAAAATACCATGTATAATAAGGCTTTAAAAAATAAAATAAAAAAAGACCTAGTTTTTTTTTAAATAAAAAAATTATCATGTATAATAAGGCTTTTATTATGTTAAAAAAAATGACTACGTATAGTAAGACTTTTTTTTCTTTTTTCACGATTATGCAATGTATAATTTTATTTTCCTGTTTTCTGGCTCAGAAGGATTCTTGCTAAAGTAAAACAAACTAAAACAAAATAAGTCACTTGAATAAAGCACAAATCATGGTGATTGTTTATGGAAGATACAGATGTGAAATCTTAAAATGACGCACTATGTATGCTACAAATGGCCACTGGGGGGCCCCCAATCTTCTTGCTTGGGGCCCCTGGGGAGCACACAGTTGTCATCTAGTTCACAATTTTGCTTCACTACTACTGTAGTCCTTCTCGTTGTCCAGAAATGTCATACAGTTGCGAAAAATGGAAGCTCATAAATTTTCAGACCAGCATCGTACGAGTGCAGCGGCGTCCAATTGTTTCCGTAACGTGGTGTTGATGGAGTCCGGTTGTCCCTCCCATCTGGCACCAAATCCCCTTTTGTCCTACTACCGCTTTCCAATCGTTTTTTGCTTTGAATGGAAATGTAGTCAAACTAATCAAATTAATCCTATGTGTGTTGGCATGTTTCATACGTGTTGTGTGTTGTCCGCTTTTGTTGGGATTTAGTGTGCTGGCAATCCCTGACGTTAAAGTACATTTAAATGACACGCTTTGTGGTCTTATATAAATCCTTGAAAGGGGATGTATAAGTGAAATGATGCATTATCTACTCTATGGCTGTGTAGTCCAGCTGCTTATCAGGGCTCGTGGGCGGGCAGCCGGATGTGGTTGTGGCAGAAATCCAAATATTACTTTATATATACATGATATTATTATGGGACCATGGGCATTCATGTCCCTGTAGAGCAAAAATAAATGTCTTGTAAATTTGACACAACACAGAGAAGAGTGTTGTTAGCAAACCTGCCAAATTTGAATGGTAAAACAAAACAAAAAAAAAAAACAGTACGTACAGTGGTGCCTTGAGGTAAGAGTTTAATTTGTTCCATAACTATGCTTGTAACTCAAAACACTCACATCTCAAATCATCTTTCACCACTGACCTGAATGGAAATGCCATTAACCTATTTCAGCGCCACAAAAAAACCAAACAAACTTTTTTGTAACATGTTTTTTAATCATAAAAAATACCACACTACAGTTTTTTTTAACTAAAAAAAACAGTAGCAACACAATTACATAGAATGTAAAGAATTGAACAGGTTGTGTATCATGATTTTCTGCTTTAATGCAATATGGCGTGCGTGGGGGAAACAAAAACCCCAACCCCTCAAAAAAATTTATAAATAAAATATTGAAGACAAAAAAGGTTTATTTCACAACTAAGTAGCTCAATAAGATTGAGTAATAGTCATCCTTTTTGCAGAGCATAATGAATGTATGGCTGACGTCAGCGTTAAAAAAATTATTGGCAAATCTTTTTTATAAAACATGCCATATTTTTTTAGGTCAATCTGAAAAGTGATTATTTTGGACATTATTTTTATTTTGCCTGTCTACATGTGTTGCTTCAAACTTTGTCATTAGCTATCTGTTGCAACTACTGATGCTAGTTTCATTAGCCTGATTATGGAATTTTACATCATGCGTTAGCATTAAGCTAGTTGACTTTCGGAATCATGGGGTTTAAATAGTGTATGCTTCTCAATTTTTTATTTATTTATTACAGTACTGTATAGAAAACAAAATATCAGTATCATCAGTTGGCTAGGTGTTGTCGAGCGGATTTTCATCAATTGTCAATTCAAAAATAAACTGAAGTCATGTAACCACGGTGCGTGCACACACGCGCACACACACACACCCCCACACACACTGTAGCACATTCCACCAAGGTGTCCCAGTTTCTTCATCCTGCTGTCATCTTGCTGTGAAAGGAAGTAACACACATAGAGAGAAGGGAGCAAGAGAGAGACGTGATCTTCGCCAAAGTCAGTGAGGAGTTTATTTTATTTATTTATTTGGGCCGTATTTAAAGCGATCTGCCCCAAATTCCGACGCGCTCTTCCCACTAGGGTGTGTGCTCACGCACTCCAAGCATTGCCCGACAGATTTGACATAATCCGGCCGACAGATGGGCGAGAGGCTCATATCCTCCTTCCACAGCACACAAGTGCTCCCAACAACACTGCAGACAAAGTTTGATTTAAAATTGGTCTTCTATTTTTTTTTTGTTCTCCCCGTGTGTAATCCCGCTAAGAGATATGGGTAAAAACATAACTTCCTCGCAGGATTTTCAAGGATTTACGGCTAAAATGTAAAAGCGTGCGGGTGGATTCGTTCCAAACGAGGAACATTTGGATCCGCTGTGACTCTGCACTCGTGCTAGCAATGACACATTAGCCGCAAAAGCTCAAAACAAGGATAGGGAATAAACGCTCAAATGGCTCAAAGGACTTTGCATATTATCAGTATTGTGTTGACGTGTTTGCACGTGCCAATAGTATTGTTGTGGTTTGTTGTTGTTGCGTAGTGACCTCCCTCCACCATGTGAGTCATTGCCTCTGCGAGGTAGCTGTCCTCCTCCTCCTCTTTGTGAGTCACGGTGCCAGTACAGCAGAATATATCATGATCACATTAGGAACTACAAAGACCAATGCCCGACAGCAGTCATGCAACTAACATTTCCTGCAAAATGTACCTTAAAAGTTTTTTAAGAACTTGACTTCAGAAAATTTGACTTCTAAGATTTGAGATCCAGTGAGCACATTTTTGATTTGCTCACGGGTTTGTAACCCGTAAATTTGATGATGATTTAAAAGTATTATTTATAGTCATATTTTTTTGTTGCTGATAAACATCAGGTATTGATCTCTATTAATTAATCTATCAATTATTGCACCTCTAGTGTGAATGATGAGCCGCAAGTTAGCGGGATAACATTAGATGTCGTTTTGTATGCTCTTGGAATTTCAACCTCCAATCACAAAGCTAGTTATTTACGTCATTAACTCATTCACTGCCATTGACGGCTATAGACGTCAAAAATACAATTGGACTATTTCTATTAGTTTCACTTTTTTTTTTATACTAGTGAAGTCATGTGATTAATTACAATTAAAAAATGTAATCGCCCCAAGCCCCTAATAAAAAAAAAGATGAAAAATTAGGGGCGTCAGACGATTAAAATTTGTAATTGTAATTAATCGCGTTTTAATTGTAATTAATCTGTTCTAAATGTACAGTAAAAAAATTCTAGGTTTTCATATTCTTGTTAACAAAAGTGGAAAAAAATAAAACTAGAAATAGTTCAAATGAATTTTTGACGTCTATAGCCGTCAATGGCAGTGAATGATTTAAGTGTGTCTTGTTGGCACCGCCACTTTGGAGTTTCCAAACATTCAAGAAAAAAAACGCGGCCCAAGTAAATCCACAGCATGCGTGGATTACGAGTCAATCCGCACACATGATGTGATTCCTTCATTGAAATCCCCGCCAGACGTGTATGCCGTAAACACCGGAGACATTGTGACTCGTTCGGCGTCGTTATTTTGCAATTTACACCTGAACCACAATGGAGAGCCATTACAAACGGGACAAATTAGCAAATGACAAACGGACCTTCATGTGCTATGAATAATAGAATGAAATGTCATTCAGCAAGACTTCAAAGACACCAGTCGCTCTGTTTTCATATTCATGCATAATAAAAATGTCACATGGCAAATTGGCAGTAGATTAAGCTCACAGGTGTCAAGTCAAATTCAAGGCTCGGGGGTTAGGTCCGAGCTGCCACATGATTTTTTTGTGGTCCACTAATACAAATAAAATGTGTGTGCTTCATGTTTCTGGCTATTTTATCGATTGTGTTTTGTTTTTAAAGGAATACTTGACTCATTGAGCCATTTTCAACAATAAGAAGATAATATTTCATCTATAATTAATGTGATAACTTCCTTATTTTCCACGAATAATTAATACCTTTAAAAACAAATTTTTGCCATTTGCTGTCAACTGAAGATGACATCACCTGTGCTGAGGAAGCAGGTAACGACCAATCATGGCTCAGTTTGCTGACCAAACCCCCGAAAACAGGTGAGCCGTGATTGGTCGTTACCTACTTCCTCAGCACAGGTAATGTCATCTTCAGTTGACAGCAAGTGGAAAAATGCGTTTTTAAAGGTATTACTTGTACATGAAGAATAATTTTAAAAAAAATTCTGGACAAAATATTAACTTTTTACCGCTGAAAATGACTAAATGAGTCAAGTATCCCTTTAAAAAAAATAGAGCCAAATAAATTCCGCAGAAAATAAAGATAGTTTTTTCTTTCTTTTTTTATTTTTTATTTTATTTTGAGTGATATGGGGGCAGGGGTGGGGGGCACAGCCAATACGATAACGATTATTAGTACTGATATTTCATTAAAAGGGAAAGTATTAGCATTAAAATGATAAGAAATACAAACTACAACTTAACTTTGATGCATTTTTTAAGCATATTTTTATTGAACAACTTTTAAGATTTGCAAAAATATTGGAGTTTTTATTTTTAACAGTAGTCAAAGGACATCTTTGCTCTAAAATTCTAACAAAAAGTTGAACAAGTAAACACTTAAATACTCAATATAATATACATATATATATAAATTAGAGCTGTCAAACGAATAATTTTTTTTATCAGATTATTCACATCTTAGAATTTTGATTAATCACGATTAATCGCTGAACAAAAAGAAAGGCTTTTGTAATCATTATTTTTCCCGCCAAATTTGAAGAGCACCGGTTATGTGTTAATTCTTTTGACATTTAATGTTATGAGGACGTCTTCAAAATGTTTTGATCCACTGCACACGCTCATCCTCCTCATTTTCTAATCAGTTAATTACTTGCATAATTTAAAATGGAAAAATAATCACCCCAATATATATATATATATATATATATATTTTTTTTTTTCCTTTTTAAGAGCTCAGTATTGTTCATTCGGAAATGTCATCATCATTGCTCTTTTTTTTTTTTTAAATATACACATATATATATATATATATACTGCGATTGGCTGGCAACCAGTTCAGGGTGTACCCCGCCTACTGCCCGAAGCCAGCTGGGATAGGCTCCAGCAACCCCCGCGACCCTTGTGAGGACAAGTGGTACAGAAAATGGATGGACATATATATATATATACATATATATACATATATATATATACATACATACATACACATATATATATATATTTTTTTTTGTGTGTGTGGGTGAGTATGTGTATGTGCGTGCGTGCGTGCGTGCGTGTGTGTATTTGTTAGCTCACCAGAAAACCTATTAGAAAAAAATCTCATACCGTTCACCTAAATCGAACACCAGGAGACCCGAGGGGACCGAAGAAAACCAAGGAAGGTGAAATCCAGCACCGACCAGACACCCCCCACCAGAACTCCTCCCCAGCCCAAGAAACATCCAGACCCCAACAAATCCAAAAAACATAAAATCAGGGAGGCCTCAAGAGACCAACGGAGAGACCGAGAAAAGGAAGGAAGGACAGACGAAGCCGCGTGAGATCCGCAGACACCAGCCTCCACCGATTCAATAACCTGAGGAGGAAACAGATTGTGTCTGAGTTTCGGTAGATGCTGGTGTGGTGGATCTGGCATGCATGAAAATCTCCACCAAAGAGGGGAGCCGTCGACCCCCGCCGGAACAGAGCAAGCGCAACACCTCAGGGCCCCCCAGGCCGCGGCAGCGCCAAAGGACGACCCCCGGGCCCCACCAGGGCCACCGGCCGGAGAGCAAACCCAGGAGCAGGAGCGCCCCCCGCCCCAACACGGCCCGCGCCCCCGGCCCAACGCAGCAGGACGGGGCACTGCAGGCCCACCAGGCACCCCACCGGCCCCCAACCCCCGCCCCCCCCCACGACCCCCCGCCCCCCATCCACCCCCGCCACCCACCCCAACCCAGCCCCAGCCGCCTCCACGCCCCCAATCCCCCAGACACCCCCCACCCCCAGCACCCCCCCACCCCGCAACCCCCACCACCGCCCCCCCCCCCAACAAAGCCGCCCCCCCGACCCCACCCCGACCAACCGGCAGCCCCCCGACCCCCAGCCCCCGGGGACCACCCGCACCCAGGCACCGGCGCCGAAGAGGGGCCGGACAGCGGAGCGGAGAGGGCAGCCGCGCCCACCCCACCCCCCGCCGTGTGGAAGGACGGAACACCGGGGGCAGAAGGGGGAGATGGGGGCACCGGAGGGCGGCCGACACCCCCGAACCCCAGGCCCAGCGGGGGAAGGCCCCGGTCGTCACCCCAGCGTTCTTTGTGAAAATTAACCCCTGTTACTGAGTCCGCCAGCTCGCGGACTGGCGAACTCTACCCCTAACCGTGAATGTGACCCCACCCAGTGTATATACAAGTGTGTGTGTGTGGTGCATTAAAATTAGGAGCAGGTGAACCGGAGCCGATGGAAATGATATTCCCACGCTCCGATCCACCCGCCACCCAAGCATGTTGCTGAGTGTATGTGGTGCATTAAAAAAAAATAGATAGGGCGGGGGGGGGGGGGTGGCGACACGGACAGGGGACCGCAGCACTGCTCTATACTGCGGCCCCCAACCGATGGCACCCCCACAAGCCCCCCCCCCCACCCACAAGTTGTGTGGTGTATTAAAATTGGAGGGGAGTTGTAGGGTGAAGACGGTGTTTCCACCCTACCCCACCCCCCAAAGTGTGTTATGTGCCCTATATGTCTATAAAAGTGTATTGTGCAAACCTAGTGTAGTGAGTTAAGAGGTGTGACCAGCGGGGCCCCCCCCAACCGGGCGGGGGCAGGAGGCGCACCGGCCCACCAAGCCCCCACCCACCCCACCAGGACCCCGGCGGGCATATGGGACCCATCCGGCGGGGCGATAGGGCTCGCCCCCCGGATACTGGGTCCCGCCCGAGGTGTCAGGACGCCCACCGGAGCGGGGCGGGCACGACACCAAACCCCAGCCACCCCCGCCGGCCCCCATAGCACCGAGACCCGGGCCATGGATGGAGCCCCCGGCCCAGGGGAGGGGAAGGAAGGCGTACCGGGGAAGGGGAAGGGAGGAGGGAAGGGGACGACAAGAAGGGCAGGGGGCAGCGGCAGGGACGCAAGGAGAGGGGGAGAGGAGGAGGAAGGGCGACGAGGGAGAGGGGACACGGAGGCGGAGGACGGGCGGGGAGAGGCGAGGAGGGAGAGGCAGCAAGGGGGAGGAAGGGGGAGGGGAGAGGGAACCACCGGGCACCCCGGCGGCCCACAGGCCCCGAACCGCGTCGCCGGGCCCAGAGCGACGGACCGCGCCGGAACGGCGCCGCCCCCGACACCAGGGAAAGCCCCGCAACGCAGCACCCCCCAAGAGACCCAGGGAACGGCCAAGACGCAGCCGCCACCTAGCAGCCAACAGAGGGGCAGACCCGCCCACTCCCCGCCAGGGGGGACAGCACCCACAGAATTAACCCACTGGCATGCCGTGAATCCGAATATCAACCCCTGGTGCCCATCGGAGGTGAATCCGCTCGATCCCGCTGGCAGCAGCCGGGTTCCTGACTATGGAAACACAACCATTAGTTACAAATTGCCTAATACAGAAACATCAATGCCAGTTATAACGCTGCTGTGGCTCTCGCTAACAGGCAGAATTAAAATCCAAGTTTAGGTTAAAAAATTCTATATACGTAGACCATGTTTCTTTAAATTTTGACATTTGGTTTTTATTTGAGGCAGATATTTTTTCCATTAAAATATGATTTATGAGGAGGTTAGACCATTGGTCGATATTCAAAGTTTGTTTATTTTTCCAGTTAACAAGAATTGTTTTTTTTGCGATAGTAAGGGCTACAAGTATAGATTGAAATTGTTTATGTGGTAAGTCAATTGTTGTTAAGTCACCTAGCAAACACAAGTTTGGAGAGAACGGTATCCTACAGTCCAAGACAGCGGAAAGTTTTTCTAAGACTTTAGTCCAGAAACACATAACCGGAGTACATAACCATAAAGCATGAAAATAAGTGTCTGTAGTGTTTTGTAAACACTGGAGACAAATGTCGGAGTCTGAGAGTCCCATTTTCTTCATCATATATTGAGTAATGTATGTTCTGTGAATAATTTTATATTGGATAAGTTGTAAATTTGTGTGTTTTGTCATTTTAAAAACATTTTCACAAACTTGAATCCAAAAGACAGATTCCGGAGCTATAGACAAGTCTGTTTCCCATTTTGAGATGGGTAAAGACGTTTTATCAGTATATGAAAGTAACTTATATATTTTTGAGAGTTTTTTTGTTGTTGTCGGAGAAAGCTTGGTAATATCTTTACCCCAATATTTTGACATCCGCTGTCACATCCGCTTATCTATGGTCAGAATTAATAGTGTGATTAATCTGCATTAATTCATGATTAATGCAATAATTTTTTAATTAATCAGGTAACACTTTAACTTTGACAGCACTAATATAAATATAATGTGAATACTACAAAGTGTTCCCAGAGTCAGCAGCACCACTTATGCAGTTAACACATTTTTTAAATAATTACGTCTCTGAAGTTAACACCGTTTTAAATTGATCTCTTTTCGGCCGCACAATTCTTCAAAAAGCTGATGCTGATATTTTTAAAAATGCTGAATATAATCTGTCTATACGTGCAAGGTAAAACACAACAAGCACACAAAAGCCACCATCGCCATATAAATCCCAAAGATAGAAATCCCAGTGATTTTATTGCAGCCATTACATTTTTAAATGACTCTCCAGCAAAATGACACAACTGGAGTTCTCAGTGACTCAATTATACTTCACACGACAGTAGTGACATTTTCCCGTACCATCCCGCAAGAAAATCATTCATTCAAGCCATTTCCACAGTTTTTTTTTTTTTTTAATCAATGGCTCTACCTCGCTCAAATGACCGTGACATCATTTTGAAATGTTATAAGTATTGCGACATCCACGGTCTCCATGATATCAGCAATACAGCAGCAATATGTTTAATTGGAGACGGCATTGGTATGTTCGGAACTGATGTGAATTTTAACAGGAGGCCTACAGATGGTCATAAATATGCATGCGGGTTCGTGGTGCGTGGCGTCTACGCTCTGTAGACGTACTGTACACCTTGTCAACATATTCACTTCCAGATGGCATCACGTGCTGTGTGAAGTGTTAACGTGGGAACCCCCCCCCCCCCCCCCCAAAAAAAGGGTCCGTACCCAACGCGAGGCTACCAGAAGACAAAACTTGTATAATCACAAAGTATGTTCTAAAATGAATAACAATCAAAATAATAGTTTTAAGATTTTTTATGTCACAACATTGTTGACTTTTGGTTTTTGAAATTTTGGTTTCAAAGTGGGGTTTTAAGTAATGGTTAGGATTTCTAATGATCTTTTAAGACAGGGTTTGAGTTTCAAGTCACAGTTCATTTTTAGGGTTTGGATTTCGAAGTAGGGTTGTGACTTTAATATTAAGGGTTGAACATGTGGTTAGGGTTTCAAATTAGTCCTTTAGGAAATGATGTTTGGGTTTCAAAATTCGGGTGTTAAAATATGGTTAGGGTTCAAAGTAGAGTCTGAAGTCGTGGTTTGGGTTTTAAATAAAAGGTATCAAGTTAGGGCTCGGATTTCAAGTTGTGGGTTTCAAAGTAGGGCTTCATGTCAGGGATAGGCTTTAAAGTTAGCTTCAAAATATGATTACAGCCTCGGTTAGTGATTCAAATTAGGGATTTAAATTATGATTACGGCTTCAAATTAGTCTGAGTGGAGGTTTCAGACTAGTGTCTTAAATTAGTCATGGTTTGGGTTTTCATATTTTCAGGCTAGGGTTTGGATTTAAAATTGGGATTTCAAAGTCAAAGTTAGGCTTTAATGTTCGTTTTAATTAATGGTTTCAGGTTCCTGTTTTAAAATGAAAGTTAGGGTTTCAAGTTAGGGTTTCAAACCAGGATTGGATTTTCAAATTAGGATTAGATTTTCAAATCAGGATTAGGATTCTGGCCAGTGTTAGGGTTTCAAAGCAGAGTTTTCACTGAAGGTTTTGAGGCAAGGTTAGGGTTTGAAAATACGGTTTCAAGGATGGGTTTGAATACAGGGTTAGCGTCTTGAGGCAGGTTTGAGGTTGTAAATTTGAGTTTCTGTTTTAAAATTCATCCTCGGGATTCAAGCCTGGTTAAAAATTCAAATTTGTGTTATGTGCCAGGTTTAGTATCAACAAGGATTTCAAGGCAGGGTTAGGGTTCTAAGTTTTGGTTTTTGCTTTAAAATGAAGCTTCCAAACCTTGATTAGGATTTTCAACCAATGTTAGGGTTTCAAAAATCACTCAAATAAGCCTGTGAGTAAGTAAAGCTGAAATCTGTGTGTCCATATCAGGCCTGCTCCATTTTCAATCCCACAAATCAGAGAAATGTAAAATGTGATTTGTGAAGCAATTTGTCACACGCAGATAAAGATTATCGTGCCTTCTGCTTTTGATTTTACGCCCTGCCAGTTCCACCCCCGTGTGCGCCGCCTTATCTGCATTTCCCCCCTTTTTCTCCCGTCGCCTCCTCCCGGTGCTGACGGCCAGACGCCGCGGCGTTAGCTGACCCTTTCGCGCCATTGTTAGCCTGACAGCTCATACTGAGATAAAGAACACTTTTTAGTGTGTGTGTGCGTGTGTGTGTGTGTGTGTGTGTGTGTGTGTGTGTGTGCGTATTTGGGAAATGCACGTGTGTAAGCAAAGTGTATTTTAGAGATAATTATTGGGGCACCTACAAAAATACAGAAAATGTGGACTTTGGACAAGACAAGAGTTTTGACAAAAGAATTGGGGGCACAAACAGGAAGCGAAAAATGAAAATATAAATTTCAGACAAAAGTATTCAGACACCTATAAGCGTTCCAACAATTTGGAGAAAAGCAGAAGGAATGCAGTTTGGACAAAAGTATTAGACAAAATACAGAACGTATGTAAAAGGTGGAACCTGAACATAAGTTTTGGGACACCTACAGGAAGTGAAAAATGTAGAAAATATGGCATTGCAACTAAACCTCCAACTGGCGTGTGTTGTTTTGTTATATAATTGAGTTACAGTATATGCAAACGGCCACTGAAGAAAACAAACACTTGAATTGAACAAACCCGATGACTTGCATCCAAAACTTTATGCACTCGGAATGTGATAAATCTTGACAGTGGTAACAGTCGTGCCCTTTCGTCCAAGATGCCATCTGTTGCTTGACTGGCTCAGTCCACTCTGAGCGGTTGGCAATTAGATCATTACTTCTACGCATTAACACCTGCAAGACTTTGGGACACCTACTGGAAGGGAAAATGGGGATTTTGGACAAAAATATTGGGACAGCTGCAGAAATAGTAACATATGGATACAAGTACCGGGACACCTAGAGAGAGTGAAAATGCGGATTTTGGACACGCACAAAAAATGATTGGACAGCTGCGGAGTTGAATTTGGGCAAAAGTATTGGGACACCTCCAGGAAATCAAAATGTGGATTTTGGACAAAAAATATTGGGACAGCTGCAGAAATAGAAAATATGGATTTCTGGACAAAAATACCGGGACACCTACAGAGAGTGAAAATGCAGATTTTGGAGACCCCCCCCCCCCCCCCTCCAAAAAAAAGAATTCTGAGTTTGGAAATAATATTGGGACACCCACAGGAGAGCTGCAAAATATTGTGACAGCTACAGAAGAAGAAACTATAGAGTTTGGACAAAAGTATTAAGACACCTGCAGAAATACATTTTGTTCCACTGTGCTGTGTCAATTAGCAGGGCATGATTCATTGGTATTGATGGCCCGAGAGCCATTTTGTACGTTTGCTTTCGGGAGGTCACATTTTGCCCGCCTGGCTTTGATTGTTTTGTAATGGGCAGACATGCCGCTAAATGGGACGCCATCGGCTTGCTAATGAATCAACATGTCTGCTACAAGTCATTTCCTAATTGGAGTCGGTCGCAGCCCGTGTGCTCGTTATCGGCGCTGAACTGAAAGAATTATTTCACGCTATACACTATATATCACTCCCTCATTCTTTTATCACTTCACGCTGTCGCCTATGTTTTTGCTTCAGTCCTTTGCTCCCACCCGCCGCCATCATCATCATCATCATCATCATCATCATCATCATCATCATCATCATCATCAACCTAGCCTCCGCCTTCCCTGCATGGAGCCACGCTCCTGTCTGCCTTTCTGATTCGTGAGCAGCGGTTCTCAGGCCCCCACTGCTTTCCTGTTGCCCCCCCCCCCCCAAACCTCCACCCCCCTCAAGTCCCCCCAAACAGCATGAAGAGAGAGGCAGTGGAGGAAGAGGAGGTGGGAGGAGGGCAGCCTTCCTCATGCCCAGAGAGAGAAATACGAGCTGAGTGTAATAAGACGTGTGCCAGGCGAAGGATTCGATATACAGAGTTGGAAGCAATCCTTTACTCAAGATGGCTGCTTCAATCCAAAATGGAAGACTTCCTGACTTCCTATGTTTTTTTTTGTGTTTTTTTTTTTGTGGAACTACTTATGATAAACATCCATACCAAATGTCAAGGTGTATTACAGTTTCATGTTCTGTTATTTTTTGTTTTGTCCGGTCATTTAAACTTTGCCGCCATGCCTCGCCCGCATATAACCAAAACTCAAATTTGTCACAATTTAGTGTTGTCCATCTGTCTTCTTGGAGAATTGAGTTTTTGAAGGACGCCTGTGAATGGCCAACATGAGCCCTGAAATTCACACCAAAAGAGGAGACTTCTTGTGTATTTTGTGGCATGACATCTTGGGACTTTTTTGTGGGTCTATTCATGGTGGACATGCCTGCTAAATTTGATTTTGCTAAGGGAATCCAGCTTTGGGGACTGAAAAAAACCACACCCGATGAGGACCAGATGTTTTCTGTTTTTATTTTATTTTAACAACTGTCCCTCATAATAACCAAATTCTTTGCAATTTAAGCATTGTTTGTTTGTTTAGGTCCAAATTTGGTAGTCATCAGCCAAAATCTTTTTCTCATTTAGGATCCAGCAAATGACACCTAAAATTCCCAAATGGCTGACTTTTTGGTGGCTCTACTCTACTGCTGATAGCAATGAGAAGAGAAACATGGCTACAGGGGGGCTAATTTTATTATTATTATAATATTTTTTTTTAAAGAAATCCACAGTGCCCTATAATAGATATTTATAGTTTCCTGCAACTTGCCCAAAAGCTCAAGTTATTTGCAATTTAGGATCCAATGTCCAGAAATGACAAAAAGGCCCCGAGAATAGAAGGAATTCAAATCAAAACAGCGGCTTTTGCCGTAAAGACTTCCCAATTTTTATTGTTGGCCAACTCATTAACAACCTATACTGAATTTCATGTTGCTTAGTGAAACTGGCTTAAGGGGCTGCATTTAAAATACAAATCCACAGTGTGCAACAGAGCCAATTTTGGTGTGCTCGGGCCTGAAAAAAAGGAGAGTGAGGGGGGGACAAGACAGGTAATGAGAATGGGGTGGTGGGGAGTAAGACAGCGGAAAGAGCAAATGAGCGAGCGAGGTGAGTGAGTGAGCGAGCGAGAGAGAGAGAGAGAGAGAGAGAGAGAGAGAGAGAGAGAGAGAGAGAGAGAGAGAGAGAGAGAGAGAGAGAGAGCAAGGCAGCACACTGCAGATCCTCGCCCACTGTCGCCTCTCCGCCAGCAGAGGAGACGACAGCGCAGGAGGGAGGACGCCATGGAGGAGCCTCTCTGGAACCTCCGACAGCAGCTCTCCCGCTGACCACCACCACCACCTCCCTCCCTCCATCCTCCCATCACTCTTCTCCACGTGCGTGTCCTTCAACTCCTCCTGCCTCAAAGTGAGCCGCGCTTCCACTTCTTGTCGCCTCTTTTTAGGACTACCGCTTTCCCGCCCCCCCGCAGTTGTTTTTCCTCAGCTGACCTCCCGCGAGCTGAGTGGATTTACTTCCCCCACCCCCACCCCCCACCCTCTTCTCTCCCGGACCATGGGGCCGGCGGGGTGGCGGAGGGGCAGCTGGCACCTCCCGGTGTCACTGCTGCTTCTCCTGGGCTGCGTTTTCCGGCGGGATCTCGCGCAGACGGATGACGGCGGGAAGTCCGTCTACTTCTGGGAAACAGGTAAGAGCTGAACGTGATCTCTTGTTGATGTGCTGGTATGCAACTTGCAGGTGTCGGGTGGGGTGGGGGTGGGAGGGGGGGGGGTGTTTGCTGGTGTTAAATCAAATCAAAGCCGGTCGTTCGTTCAAAAAGAACTTAAAAAAGAAACCGAACCCGGACGGGAAAGATGACCCCGATAGCAACTCGCTGTGATCCATGTTGCACTGGATTACGCTCCTCTCAGGTGATGCCATTCAGGCATTATTCCAGAACGGGAAGGGAGGAGGAGGAAAAGGAGGAGGAGGAGGAGGAGGAGGAGGAGGAGGAGAGGGTGGGTAGGCGTTTTTGATAGATTTGACACAAGGTCATGTGATGCTCAGCATTTCTCGTTGAACGCAATTTCATTGGTTAAAGTGGCTAGACAGGGATTGTTTTTTCGTTGGAATGAGATTATTTTCATTAGATAACACGGAGAATATTGTTAGTTATATCTGACTACACACATATTGCTTAACACGGCTACATAGGAATTGACGTTAGTAAATGTGGGTAGGTACATAGGGATTGTTGTTAGTTCAACTTTCAAGTGTGGGAATTATGCAGTGGCCACACAATGTTTGTTGGACTTTTACGTACGAGATCATGTGCAATTAGTAACACGGCTCCACAGGGTTTGTTGTTAGTTGGACTCAAATGTGTGAAATCTGATGAATTGGTTAGAATGTCGACAAATGGAATGTTGTTAATTATAACTGCACATGGATTGTCATAAGTTCATCTTTCACATGAAGAGAATTAAGTGCGTTACAAACCGTCTACATGAGGCCACGTGCATTAGTTAACATGGCTACATTCGCAGGGAATGTCATTAACTCATTCACTGCCACTGACGGCTATAGAAGTCAAAAATTCATTTGAATTATTTCTATTAGTTTAACATTTGTTGCCACTTTTGTTAACAAGAGTATGAAAACCTAGATTTTTTTTATTGTACATTTAGAACAGATGTAAAATTTGTGATTAATCGTGAGTTAACTAGGGAAGTCATGCGATTAATTATGATTACAAATTTTAATCGCCTGACGCTTCAATTTTTTAAATAATGTTTTCTTTCTTTTTTTAATTAATTCATTGCCATTGACGGCTATAAACGTCAAAAATTCATTTAAACTATTTTTTATTAGTTTAACATTTGTTCCCACTTTTGTTAACAAGCGTATGAAAACCTAGATTTTTTTTATTGTACATTTAGAACAGATATAAAATTTGTGATTAATCTTGAGTTAACTAGTGAAGTCATGCGATTATTTACAATTAAAAAATTTAATCGCCTGTCGCCCCAAATTTTAAATAATCTTTATTTATTTATTTTTTAATGAATTTATGGCAGTGAATGAGTTAATATGGGTATACTCAGGAATTTCAGAACTGGACTCTAAGACTGGAATAGATAGAAGAGAATAACGTAATTAACATCTGCTATGTAGCAGTTTGAAGATTTTCTATTCACCCGTCCATGCCTTTCACATTTTATGTTAGCATTGAGCTAGCGGCCGTTTGTTACACGAAATATGTGGCGTGATTAAACATTTTGGTGTTGTAAATATATATACCATGTTTAATTCTCTTTTGCTGTATGCTATGTTTGTATGGGTTGCCACTTAGTGCGTGTTGAAGTAGCAGTTGTTTGAAGGTAACATTTATGCTAATTTTTGTTAGCCTCTCCTTCCCGTTATATTTTAAGTGGTAAAATGATTCGGTTTGGTTGAACATTTTGGTGTTTGAATATACAATGCTTAAATTCTCTTCTCACAGTTTGCTTCTTATTTTGGAAAACGGTGCAAGCTAGAGAGTCTTCTTTTCATCTTCCCGAAGTGATGCTACACGATAGTCTCCACATTTCTATACATTAAGCGTCCGGAACGCGCGCGCCCTGCCATAAACGTGGTTTCACTGTACTGCCATTTCCGAGTTAGTATTCGAACCATGCCGTTGTTCGACGTTGGCCCGTCAAACTTTGCCCCTCAACGGCGACTTGTGCCCGTCGTGCCTTGTGGCGTTTGCCCACCTCGTCGTTTGACGCAGCACGCCGCCTCTTCTTGCATCTTTAAAGAGGATGTAGCCCGCTAAGGAGATTAAAGCAGCGGGGATTTAACAAGCCAGGAAAGGGAGCGGACTTGAGGAAGGGGAGCGGCCCTGCAGTCAGCGGAGAGGGAGCAACTTAACCTACATCCAGCCCACTGTAGGTCAGCCACGATTACGCCCCGGCTCCCACGCCACGCCACCTTTCTCCAACTTCTCAATGAGTGGAAAAGCTCCCGCAGGGCTCCGTGCTTTGAAATGTAATCCAGCCACTGGGAGCGTAACGTATCACATTGATTGCGAGCCTCGAGTCTTTGTCTTACATTCACACAATTTAAGGCTTTGAATGAATCTCAGATGTGTTTGGCTCAATTATTTAAATCATGATATGATTAGCGAATCATGATACTTCCATTTAGGAGCTTATCGAGTTAGAAGTCATTGCTTGTTCAAATTTTGGCTTTGCGTTCCGAACCTGAATTTATGGTTCCCAAAGAATTGACGTTTATTTGATTCAATGGAGTGACTTGGTGGGTCAGTGCTCCATCTGGCCCCAATGCAAGTGGACTATAACTGTCAAAATCATCTTTTTGACAAAGTTTCATGCAAGTTGGTTAAGTACAATTTCACGTAATCCTGCTCGCGATCTCACTTACTGGCCGACTGACCGATTAACAACGTCAAGTTTTTCATTCCATGCATTGACCTGATGGGTGAGGGTCCCAATGCGAGTGGACTGTAACTGGCATGGCATCTTCCTGGGACGATCCAAAAGCTTTACGGAAAGCCCTTAGCCGGCTCTCACGCCACGCCACCTTTCTCCTGCTTCTCAATGGGGGGGAAAAGCTCCGAGCGGGCTCCGTGCTTTGAAATGTAATCCAGCCACTGGGAGTTGAGTTGGCCTCAGTGTAACGTATTACATTGATTGCGAGCCCGGGGTCTTTTTCTCCCCCCCCCCCCCCCCCCCCCCGCCGTGAATTACATTCACACAATTTAGGGCTTTGAATGAATCCCCAACGCGGTTTTCTGTATTCTTTAAATCAAAATGCGATTATGTTTGTTTTGGGTTGTTTTCTTTTTTTTTCTTTCTGCCGCGCCGATCATCTGCAAAGTGAGATGGTGTGTTTGTGTACATTTGTGCGCCGAGGAGGGAATATTCTTGTGGCAAGCGATGCGCTGATGTTTTGCATATTGATGAGTCTGGAGCTCAGAGTACGGGCGGGGCCTGTCTCGGAAACTGTGGGGAATAGGCCCTGCCTTTGCCTTGCCTCCCCGCCTCGTTTTTTTATTTATTTTTTTGCTTGTGTGGAAATATCTCTTTTTGGAAGGTGAGGCGGCTCAGAGCAGTTTTGTGCTCTGAGCTCTCTATTGAGAGACAAAATCTCTGAAGGTACTGCTGAGGATAACAGATAAAGATGAGTGAGAGGGAGTGAGAGAGGCTAACACAGCCTATGATGAAGGCAATAAAAGCATGACACACTTTTCCGGCCCCTTTGAGACACCACCTTACGTTTCCAGTTTCCTTTTCCACAACATTAGAGTCAATTTTTTTTTTACCTCCGCCAAGCACAAATGCAAAAGGTGAGAAGTATAGTTTTGATGTGCAACGTGTCAGTTTGAAGGTTTGAACGTGATGCACCCGAATGCACACATTTCATGACACCGCCTCATATTTTTTTAATTCTTATTCCGTTCTATACATTGTCTATACATTTTGTGCTCATTTGAAGCAGTTATTTGGGCGAATTTGAGGATTCTCCGAAAGTAAAAAAAAAAAAATGTTTTTCCAAATACCACCAAATTTGTTCTACAGGTTTATCATAACAAGACACTCAAAAGTCCCCCAAAACTCATCCCTGAAATTGAACAGGAAGTCAGCTATTTTGGTTTTTAAGCAAACATTTTGGGGATATTTGAAGCTTCCAGAAAGTAAAAAAAGAAAAAGAAAAGAAGGCCCCAACAAGAGTTTGACAAATTGACATGAAATATTTGGTGCACATTGCTATCATACCATAAAGCAGAGTAAAATCTCAAGAACAAATTCCTGAAGTTTAACATGAAGTCAGCAATTTGGGGAAAATTTGTAGATTCTCCCAAAGTTTGAAAAAATGACTCCCAACTCGGGGTGTGAATTTCCTTGTACCTGGCGATTCGATCTGTATCACGATTCATAGGTCATGATTCAATTCGATACAAATCTATACGTCGATTATTGTGATTTTTGTTTTTTAACTCAAATTTAGTAAATACTAATGAGTGAACTTGTACATGTACACTGTAAGATTTGTTTGAAGGTGTACGTCAGGCTGAGCCACTGCATTAAACAAACAGGTTGCAATCTGTTTCATGTTGGACAGCATTGAAATCAAATATTAATGCTTAATGTCCCATTAACATAGCATTCTTCCATGCTTAAAGTGTGAACCCGAACTCTAAGTAAGACGCTTTGTTGAATATTTTAAACATCGATTCAGCTGCATATTGAATTGATACGAGAATTGCGCGCTGTATTATTGCCATTTATTTCAGAATCCATTTTTTCTTTTAACACCATTATGACAAATTACCACACAATCGGGTGGACATGTCTATCATAACAGGAGACACGAAAATGTCTGAAGGACCCTTGACAGAAATTAAACAGCAAATTGGCCATTTTGGTTTGAAGCAGCCTATTTGGAGTGAATTCCATGGCTTGTGTACTTTTACAAATTCCTATTGGGATTATTATTTATTTTTTTGCCTACAGCAGCTAATGTAGGCTAGAATTATTAATGGTGGTGGCCAAAGTGCACTGCTGTAACCCTAACCCACCGAAAACAACCTTGTTTTTCAGCGATTTCACCCTGCTTACATTGCAGTTTTTGCACCGTGTGCTGTCAAGGGAACTTCTCGTGGCATCCAGAATTAAACATGGGACCTCACCTGTTTATTCATACCATCATTTGTCAGCTCTTCAAATGTTGTATTCATAGTGGCTACTGGAAACTCATTGTTTCGCCTGCAGAGGCACATACATGCTCACATGATGACATACGTTCCCTCCCTGGTGTCTTGTGTGCACTTCATTTCGCTCGCCGTGGGCACGAGCTGTCAAGACCTTCCACGCTCGCAATTATAGGTGCAATATCCGGCCGAGGTGTCTGAGAAATTGCCCTTTGCAGGTTTGACAACATTTGAACAAACTGCAAAAAATAAAGACAATTTGTCATGAAAACTAAAACCGACTGTACGAGTCACAAGTCAGCTGACCGCGAAAGCTCGTTAAGGCAGTTGAGTCGGCAGCAAGAGAAACGACTATTTCTATGTGATGCTCCTAAAATATTCGAGATGTTGTTGGGCTTCCAGGTAAAATTTCAGGATGAATCTAAAATGACCTTTTTACAGGTGAACTTAATTTGACCTTTGTATACTTTTGTATACATATTAGGGCTGGGCGATATGGCCCAAAAATAAAATCGCGATTTTTGCAGTCATTCAGGACGATTACGATTTTAATCGATTTTAATCAAATAAACCCAATAAACGTTTATTTAAAGGTTTCATTTATTCAAAAATGATTCCTGTGCAAAATGTTCAGACAACAATAATGTATACTGATTCTTCATTTGTTTTAACATAAACTTAACCTTCGTCGTTTGTACTTAAATGCCACAATTAAGTAGTTGGTAACTATTTTAAACATGTCTTGTAAACCACCCATGCAACATTTGGCAAAATTACAACTCACAAAAACATTTGCATCTAACAGAACGTAAAAACAGCAGCTTTTAATCATCCAGAAGACAAAACTCGATTTCACGATTCAGCACATTTTCAACGATTAGATTTTTAAAATGACAATGTATCGAATTAATTCGATTTATTGCCCAGCCCTAATACATATTGATCCTTTTTTTTTTTTTTAATTTATAACAAGGGACTTAATCCTTGAATAGACCAAGAAATAAATCTTTCATTTATTAGAGAGTTTACTGGTAAAACCAAGACTCGTACCCAACCGTGATCGTTTTCCACCACAACAATAAGCAAATAAGGGTGCGTTTAATCCGAAACTCAAACTCTCCCCTGACTGTGTGTCACTATCTAGCGCGTGAGGAGCTTTCTACCTTTGTCAAACTCGCCTCCCTAATGACCTGTCACATCTGGAAGAGCGTTTGGGCCGTACAGCGAGCGACGTGGCAGTTCCCCGACAGGCCCGTTGTCAGCCCGCCTGCCTTCACCTGGCGCGGCGGCAATGAAGGATGTCGTCTTGGCTGGGTGGGTTGTTAGCGGCTGCCTCCGCAATCACCACTGAAGCGTCACGTCTGGCTGCGACCGGTTCGCAAGTTCAACAGAGACAGCCGAGTTTGTGAATGCAAATATTCTAATCACTATATTACAGATGTGTTCCTTCGCTGTAGAATCACGTTGTGTTACAACATATGCGTTCCTTTAACGCAGAGGTGGGCAATCTCGGTCCTGCAGGTTTTGGAGGTTTCTCACTTCCAACACAAGCAGATTCCAATCAAACAGGATCGTTATCAGGCTTATGCAGAGCTTGCTGATGAGCTGATCATTTAGCAGCTGTGTTGGAGAAGGGCAACATGCAAAACCTGCAGGACTCCGGCCCTCGATGCTCACCTCTGCTTTAACGCCACTCTTTTTTTAACACGCGATTAATGGCCGCCCCATACTTGGAAAGCCTGTGCTGGGGGAATTCCAGTCGCAACGCAGAAGGCACGTCCACGTCAAAATTTGGCAGTAATAAATTTAATGATAATGCAAATATTTGTGGAGACTGAGGATAAATTGTATTTTACAATTAAAAAAATGTGCATAATTTCACAAGTTACTTCATGTTAAAGATGAGATAGCTCTGAATATAAAAAGAAAAATGCACTTAGCTGTCACCAACATCTTACAAATTCAATTATGCCATCTAGTGGCAGAAAAATTACCTCAACACAAATCAATACCATACTTTTTTTTTTTTTTACAGTCCAGTACATCTTTTTAATTGTAACACAATTTTATGAATTATTATGAAATTACTGTATCAATGACTAAAAGATGCAGCCATATTTCTATTAGTTTAAAATTTGTCCCACTTTTATATTAACAAGAGTATGACAACTTTTTTTTAAATTTGCGATTAATCGTGAGTTAACTATTTAAGTCATGCGATTAATTATGATTAAAACTCTTAATCGCCTGACGACACCCCTAGTTTATACGTAATTGCTGTAACATTTATGCTACGTTCCATTAGCACATCTATGGTGTTTCTCATTTTATGTTAGCAATAAGCTAGCAGACTTTCGTGAGACAAAAGGTTAAATGGTTGTACAATGGTTAAACATTTTGTTGGATAGAAGGGCGAAAACATTATTATTATTTTTTAAAGGTCTGTCTTTTTTGCAGACTTTCATTTATCGCAGATGGGTCTGATACACTCGCTTGTATTTTTACAAAGACTTATCAGATCATTTGTCTAAATGAGCCCCATTGAGCAGGGAAGTCAAAGTCTGATGAATATTTAAAGCATTCTCATAAAGTAAAAAAAATAAAATAAAATCAGCCCGATACCGGATTCCCCGATCAGCAAAAGATTTAGCGGACATGTCTATCATATGAACATGCAGCATTTTGATTTGAAGCAGCCAATTGGTTGTGCTGGATGTCCAGCATGATATGCTGACACTTCCATCTCCCAAAATTGGACCACCATTTTGAAACGGCCTTTCAAACTTTCAGTCCGCGCAAACACACGCCGCTAAACGTTGCTCGCAATGAAGACATTTTAATTTTTTAACTGATACTGTCAACTCAGCTAACCTCTTCATCTCCTGTGCAACCAGAGCAGCCATCCCACACATATACAAAGATAAAATATAAAATATGAAATACAGTAGCTGCGAGCTATTAGAAAATAAACATACAGTATGCGTGCGGTGTCTATGCCTTTTACATGAAACATCCGCGCAGGAATCTATTCCTTCCCGCAGGAGACAAAAACAGGAGCAGCTTCATCCCCCTGTTGGGAATACCAGTTAGGGTTCGACTCTCTGTGACCCTCGTTAGCATAGCACCTGAGGTCAAACATAAATGAGTTACTTAGCAACAAATTTAGGCCACGCATAAGAATTAAGACACATTCCTTGGGATTTGGGGGTTTACGGTCAGCCTAGGGCTTTTATTCAAATTGTTTTTACGCCGGTGTTTTTATTTCCATTCATTAGTAGCAGTGGAACCCGAGGCTAAAAATACTTTCCTTGTCCCAACTTGTGGTTATTCAAAGGCCTCAGCGAATTTTGCAACGCACATTTTCACATGATATGGCATAAAATATGATGTCCAAGGTCCCGGGTTAGCCCAAGATAATGCTGATGAACCTGAAGTTGGTACCGGAGGGCTTTATCACTCTCTAAAGCATTTTGCCAGGGGGCAATTTGGCAGTGATGCGCCACACTCAATTGGCGAACCATGAGCAAGGGAATGAATGATATGCTCACAAAAACCCGCAAAGCTTACCTAAGGTGTCAAATGCCGAGGGCCTCACAGCTGTCCGAATGATACCCGGCACAAAATAGGAAAGAACGGAAGTGTAGGGTGACTTTTGGGACACACTGCATATTAGTGGTGCAACAAAAGTCACGGTTCGGATCGGATCGGTTCTCGTATCAGCAAAAAACGAAACAAGATGAATAGGACTTTGACTTCATTTATTTTGTAAAATAATTTTGCCCATTAAATTAAAAATATCTAATATTGGATTTATGAAAACAACTTTAAGTGCGATATGAGGCAGATACGTTCTTATTTTATACGTGGTTCATGTATATCAATTAGACAATTGATATACAACACACGTCAACTTGTTAATTAGTGTAGAGCAGATGTCCCCAAGTTGGTGCCTAATTTGAGCAAATTTGCAATTTTAGAAGTGCGTCTCAAACTAGTATCCCTTCCCATGAATCAGCATCCAAGAAGTAGCTCCCCCTAGTGTAGAGAATGGCCAAACACAAATATTGGTATAAATGCTGCTTATAGGAACGCACGCAAATCTTGGCTTCCAACACTGCAGCTCTGCTTAGTTTTTGTCTTTGACGTGATAGCATGTCCGTGTAACTGTTGCTTGGAAATGGAGGACCTTCGCCAGGCCTAGTTGCCAAGTCATTGGCGGAGAAACTCCGTGTGGAGGCGGTATTATGTAAAAGAGCCACACTATTGGCTCGCTTACAGACACATCTTAGGGAATGAGCAGCTCACAGAAGATTTACTTGAATGTGTTATATCACACTTGATAGGTGAGCACTACAGAGACTAAACTATAGTATAATAATAGGAATATACAATCCTTAATTTGTCCCCTATAACTAACAACCAATGCAGAAAATGTTGCATGTAATATTTCCTTTAGGTATTTATAATGAAAATTAATAGTTTGTTTAACAAATTTCCTCCCCAAAACGTACAAAAACGTTCTAGTTTAAATATTACCATGGTTCCCAAAAACGTATTTATACGTTTTAATGTGTTTTTATGCTAGAGCATTGAGAAGGCTTTGATGCAGCCTCTGAGCTGAAGAGGTCGCTGAAAGCAATGATAGTTATTACAAACAACGGCCAGCAGGTGGCAGCAGAGTATAAGAGATCAACCAGGGCCATGTTGCAACAAGCTCCCCCCCAGTGTTTTGAACAGGTTTGTGAATCATGATCAAATTGAGCTATATTCTAATGCTAATTGTTGCAAAACGGAAACAGATACAGATAAACATATACTTTTGATGAAAGAAGAGACTCTAATCTTTCTTTTGGTAGGTTCCGTGTTTTTATAGCAATAGAACACAATATTCTGTGGGCCTTGCAAAATCTGTCAAAATACAGTAAAACAGTCGGGAGCGAAAGTGGTTGCTTCAGCGAAAATGGTTGGGAGTGAATGAGTTAATATGACTCTCTAAAAATGGTTGAGATGTCACTTCATTCTGAAATTAGCCTGGTTTAAGAGGGTGTTCCTGTTCTCATGCGGGGCGAATCACTACTCGCCCCATGCAGTGTATTTCAAGACAAGGCTGATATTCAGACATAAATCTGCACAGCATGGATCGGTGACACAGTGGCCTAGCGGGAAATGTTTTTTTTTTTGCTGCTGCTGCCGCAATATGGACAAAATAAGGCAGAGGAGGCGGCGGGAATCCTCTTATCTCACTCTAAATAAAGTTTTTTGGATGAAGTGTAATCTCTAAGCCCGGCGTGCCTGCTGTATCAGTAATAGCCAGGTTTAGTGTAAGCTTCGCCATTTAGAACAAAACTCTCTTTGGCATTGCGCTTGGCCGGGGATGGATGGGAGCGTTTAGCAAATGCGCAGAGGCGTCTCTTACGCCACCAAACAGATCAATCTGGCTCAGACGTGGAAATATTTTTTAAATGGAGTGCACTGTCATGGCATCACTCTGTCGGAAAACCATTAGGGCCGCAGTGACGCGGAACAGCAGAAGTCGGCGCCAGCTAATTTTTCCACTTTAATACTGCTTCATTTCCGCTTGACTGCTGCTGCTGTTGTTGTGAATGCTTGTCACGAATCCAAAGGGAGCTACAAGGCTCAATTTCTGCTGGTGAAAAGCAGCGGTTGGATCAGGTCACAGATGTGAAAGTCTCAAGTAAGTCCCAAGTCATTTTGTCTTGGACAAGTCAAGCCACTTCATTATCGTAGTCTTACCTGCAGAATCTTATTTTCATAAAGACAGAAGAACAATTAGGTCAAATATTGATCTTACGTGCCAACATATCGAACCTCTGGGATGAAGTCACATGTGCAAGTTTCAAATCTTAACCTTAACGTTTCAAGCAAGTCATTTTGTCTCGATGGGTTACCGTCAGTCAAGTCGGTCTCAAGTCAAAGTCAAGTCTAAGCCTCCCTGCAGCATTTGGTCTTCTTGAAGACAAACAAAGCTTAGATATTGGCCAAGTTAGCAAAGTATTACATAGTCCAAATGAACACTACATGACGACAACCAGACTTGAAATCAACCCTGATTATTTTCAAACGGTCTTAATTCATACAGGTTAACTGCCATTGACGGCTATAAACGTCAAAAATTCATTTGAACTATTTCTATTACTTTAAAAAATGTTCTCCACTTTTGTTAACAAGAGTATGAAAACCTCGAATTTTGTTATTGTACATTTAGAACAAATATAAAATTTATGATTAATCGTGAGTTAACTAGTTAAGTCATGCGATTAATTACGAGTAACAAATGAAACCTTAAACCTCACTTACAGCACTTGAAGAGTCTTTAAATCATCCAAGTTTCCCAAAATCAAGTCGCCCCAATCAGAAACTCAAGACTTTTGTGCCTTCAAAATTCTTAAATATAAAAAATCAATTCTACAGAGTGTGTGTGTGCAAAGTGATGATTAAAATCCATCTGGACTTCGAATTTAGTGCAAAACCTACAAAAGAAGTATCTTATTTGCATGCCCACAGGCGCTTAGCAGGGGTTCCCGTCCCAGAGTCTCCAGGTAACGCTGCAGGCTCAATTCGGGAAACATGTGCTCCCAACATTTCCTTAGTCACAAGGAGAGGGATGTGGTTTGGGGGGTCTGGCAAAGGTCTCAATCCCGCAGTATTTCGTCACAACTCGTCTGCAAGTGAAAAGGCAAACAAGTCTGTATTGCGAGTACTTAAGCGTCATTCAAACTTGCCTATCATTCCCGGGAGACGGCCCCTGTGACATTTACCTGGAGAGAACTTTTAGCCGCCTCCTCGGATTTTTCCCAATAATGCCACCAAGGCTCGGGCATAAATATCCCGTCACCCGGCAGCGTTGTCCTTAATCTTTCATCTCCCCCCTCTCCTGTCCATCAGTTTTGTTTTTGAGCCGTCATATGACAGTTTGCTGTAAAATGTGCAGTGTAGGCCAAATGGAATCGTCAGGGAAAGTCTCTGCTTGGTATGTAATTCACTCAGACATGTAAACACTGAGTGATTTGATGTAGTCAGGGAGTATTAAAGCCATTAAGCTTGGAAGTATATGAAAACATGACATTAGTGTATTGGCTCTTATGTAACAGCATTGCTTGGGTGATTGAAGGGCGCAGTGCAGTGCTGGATTTCTCCGATGCTTTGCTGGACACACGAATGGCCATTTTGAGAGTTTGCCATACTCAAAGATGGCCAACATTTTAGAGCTGCGTTTGTCACGGTGAAAATGTGCCAGTAGCGCCGTCGAGAATACATTTGAAAATTCAGCCCTCAAAGCCATTTAACTCATTCACTCCCAGCCATTTTCACCGAAGCAACCCCCTTCGCTCCGGGCTGTTTTACTGAATTTTGACTGATTTTGCAAGGCCCACAGAATACTATGTTCTATTGCTATAAAAACATGGATCCTATCAAAAGAAAGATTAGAGTATTTTCTTTCATTAGGAAAAAAAAGTATATGTATAAGTATATATCTGTTTACGTTTTCCATTTCACCATTATTCACAAACCTGTTAAAAACACTGGGAAAATAGTTATCTTATACTCTGCTGCCACCTGCTGGGCGTTCTGGGCAATAACTACCATTGCTTTAAGTGACCTCTTCAGGCTGCATCAAAGCCTTCTGTATACTCTAACATAAAAAAACAACAACAAAAAACATAGAAACGTATAAATACGTTTTTGGGACCATGACAATTAAAAAAATAGAACAAAATCAACTGGAGTACACTATCCATCCGTTTTCTTAACCGCTTGTGTGTATATATATATATATATATTTTTTTTTTTTATATATAGGAGAGTAAAATATAATAAAAATATAATAAAAATGAACAGTGGAAATCTTTTCTTATTAGGAAGCAAATGATGCAGTCAAGCGCACTAGTAACAGTTTCAGTGAGTATGCTCGAGGTTCATTTTAAATAGCTTTTCCTGCTATCACCACTTGCCGACCTTGAAGAAATTTCACGGCTAAGTCAAGGCATCCGTCACTATCTGTCACTGTCAAGGACCTCGTGGCCTTACAACGGAAATTTAATGCGTACATCCAGAATGAATATGCCGCTTATCACAACACCTCACACATGTACGCTTAGCCGGATAAAGCGCGTTGGAGGTGTGAGTCGTTCTTTGTGGGGGGCTCATTAAATGTGACCCAGAAAGTGCCAGGTGCTCTCGGAGTGAAAGTGACAGCACATTTGCTTTGGTTAATTGTTAGTGACAGTGTTTGCCAATGCCTCAATTGATGGCCATGGTCTGTGAAATAGCATTGACGCCCCCTTCGCCCCCCCTCTTTGCGTTTTCTTCTCATTGCTTGTGGAATAGCCAAGTAAAGCCACGAATGATTAGTCCAGCAAAACCACTGCCACCATTGCTGTCACGCTGCACACTAATGGCTAATTAGTGTTTAACTTATAATAATAGATCATAAGTGGATTCATGATAACATGTCAAGACACCAAAATACGTATGAATGATTTAGTGTGAGCATAAGGTTTATTTCCAGGTGTCCATAAAGACAAACTTGTCCTAGAGATTGTGTTTATTTGTTACCAAATTGTATCCATGTATATACTTGGCAGAGACTATGCTAAATTAAAATAATTTTTTGTTTGGAATGGCAAAGTTTGATGAAATTCAAGAATAATAGGAAAATATTTTCTGTGTTTCACAATGCGATTGACCTGTTTTTGATGAGTAGGCGTACAAAAATGTCTCAAGAAGCCATGCCCGAAATCGTACGGGATGTCTGCCTGTCTTAGTCATACAGTTTTTGCTCCTCAAAGTGGACCCTAAATTGCGAAGAATTTGCATCGGTCACTTGGTGCTTGGGCGGTGAATGGCAGAAAAGTTGAATGACTTGCCATAAAACACGTAAAAATGCAGATGGTATCTTCTGTAGCATATACCTATGACAACCATGAGAAGACCCACAAAAAAATCTGAAGGAGCCATGCCCAAACACGCACAGAAAGCCTGCCATTTTGGCTCAAAGTGGCCCATTTCGGATTATTTTTCTCCATTCCGGAGGTCCTTCAAACCAAAGAGAGATTTGTCCAGACTTTGTCTGATTGCTACCAAATTCGATCTATGTCTGAAATGCGAACGAATTTCGTTTGCCATTGCGCTTGGGTGGGGCATAGGCTGCAAAGTTTAATAACTCACAATAATAATAAAAAAAACAGGACATTAACTCAGCCACACACGATGCAATCTTTGGAAAATGTAGTCACCCAAACACTTTTGAACTTAGTGCCGTGAGATTTTGTATGTTTGTCTTATCATGAGTGGACACCCAAAGAAGTCTCAAGAAGCCATGACACATAGGACGTCTGCCAATTTAGCATGACGGTCATTTTAGCTAAGAGATAAAGATTCAAATAATAGTCATACTTACAGAGATATTGAAACATCTGCGGTAAATCTGGCTAATTTGCTCATATGCGTTATTACTGATTTTAGCGCAATACTAAATTGCGCATTCCGTGACAGTGGGCTACTAGATAGAAATCACACTTGTCGTGTTTCGCCTCATAATCACCACAAGCAACCAGTGTTTACGACGCACAGAGGGGCCGTAAAACGGCCGCCACAGCAGCAAACACGCCGGTGATTCATCCGGTTATAGATCGGATGATAATACCGACATCATGCGCCTCATTTAAAGCTGCACGATGGCACAATATGGAGAGAAAGGGGTGACGGAAAGGGCGCCATAGCATGTTGGCAGACGGGGTGGAGAGGATTTGCCGGGATGAAAAGAGAAGGAGTATCAATGCAATAAGATTGGAGGCAGTGGCGCGAAGAATACTCACTCTGTTATAGTTACATTGTGATATTTATTGGATTGAAGCTGGACAGAACAAAGTGTGTGTGTTTTCTTAATAAGGGAAATACGATTTTAGTCGAATGAAATGAATTAAACAATGTTTGCCATGCGATATTACATTAAGCACGGTTTGTCGCATTTAATGTATAACTACAATGCATTTTCATTTTCATTCATTTGTGTTTATTTCAGGCAACGGATCCCAATTGACATCAGTAACAAAAACGTAAAGAAAAGTACATGTTAAGTGGAGAAACAAGATGCCGATGAACGATAAGAACAGTTTGTTTGTTTTTAAATATTTATTTAGATCCACTTTTGGTTTAACATTTATTTATAATACATTTTACAAGTACTTTAATCTTGCAAACTGTGCATAATGCTGTACATTTGTTAACTAGGGTTCAGTTGTATTTAACTTTTATGAGCAAATTTTTATTTTCCTATATTAAAGCGGAGTGCTAATGTCCAAACTGTGCATGATGTTACAGGGGCTTATAGTAATACTAGACAAAGTGCAATTTCTGCAGAAATTGCGTGGGGATGCTGGAAAAAGCTGAATGCTATTCGCTGAATACTAAGTTTTGAATGCATGTGCTTATGAAGTAATTCGAAAGATAAATTATGTGAAAGTTACACATTTCTAATTGTAGTCAAATAACAAATTGAATAAAAAGAAATCTTGAACTGCAATCTGTCTAAGGTTGGGATTTAATCATTTCAGAGAAATGATAATCCATTTCCTGATATGAGAGTCAGTTGCTATCAAACCATCGAATGTACTAAAACGGGGTCCAAGCAGGGTTCGAACTCAGGTTCTCCGCGGTGGCAGGCAATTGCTGTAAGCACTGAGCTAACTTGACTTGATCAAATTCATGGCTAATGGCGTATTTATTTTTGAAAAGTGTCATGTGATGCTGAAAACCAACACGCATTTAATCATTTCTGTGAAATGATAGTCCATTTCCAGATAGGATAGTCAGTTGGTATCAAACCATCGAATGTACTAAATGTGGTCCAATGCTTCAGCATTCCCACAATAGATACACTTTTTAGGAAGTCAAGTTTTATAGCCCTACAGGTGGCACTTTTTTGACATAAAATGGCACAACAAAAAAAGTACTTCAGTTCATTGAAGAGTGTACTTTTCTACTTAAAGGAGCTGAATCCGCCCTTTCACTTACTTTTACATTTAGGTTGTACACAAATACCTGTACTACAACATAAGTAGCCCTACAGATGTCAGTACTTTTAGCACCTCTGTCTGGAGCGAGGTTGTGACAGTGACGGCGTGGCAGGCTAATCAGCATTGACAAGGCCTTGGATTAAAAGCAGGCCAGCAGATGGGCCAGCCAGGGCGGGAATGACCGCAACGTGGCGACCCCACGATCTGCTTTAGTAAATACTGACATGCGTGGCGCGGTAGCCTGGTGTCAGCTGTCATTCTCTGGCTACAAGAAGCCGTCATGTGACCATTAAGAAACTTAATCGGAAAGAAAAATCTCTTGGCATGCCACCAAATACATTAAGTGCAGTTGTACAGTTTTACCTTGACTTAATTTCTTATTGTGCATCCATAGTGGTCACTTTTTACAGTTTTAGTGGGAACTCAACCATTCGAGCAAATTGCTGAAATTTACCCGAGCTTAGTCAATGGAATTCCGAATTGTGTTGGTCAGCTTGGAGCTTTAACCGTGATTATGTAATTTTAGCACAAATGCTAGCACTAACGCTAGACCCCTTACTACTCACCAGTATAGCAACAAGCATTTAAAGCAGTTATTTGAAGGTCAATAGAAGCCTTAGAGCTCAAATTGTCACGGCGACTGCGAGTACATGCGCGAAAACTGTATTTTTAATAACACAACTCTAAGGGATTGCATGCATTTGTCTGGGATTTGGAGCCCATTTCATTTTGATAAGCGTGAGAAAGTCATCAGGGCAGCGTGTGTTTCGCACAGACTGGAACAGATTCGACAACACGCCCAGATACATGCAACAAATCCTCCATTTTACACGCTTTCCCTTAGATTGTGTTTCTACGTGGATGCGTCATCTGACTGACTGAAAGATCGTCCAACCAACTGACTAACTAGATAACTACTTGTCTGACTGATTGACCAACCGAATGACTGAATAATTAGCTAACTGATTGTCAGACTGGCTAAATGACTGGCTAGTTACCTGAATGACTAGCAAAACCGATTGACTAAGAAGCTGTCTGTTTGCCTGACTAACTCACTGAGGGACTGACTAGCTAAATGACTGACTGACTGATTATAACTGCCTGTCTTAATTGACAAACTGTTCAAGCAGCTGACTGACTGACTGACTGGCTGGTGAAATAACCAATTCACTGACTGGCCGACTACAAGTAGCTAACTGACTATCTGATGGACTAACTGAGCAAACAGCTAACTGACTGGCTGATTCACTGACTAACTGATCAACTAGCTGACTGACCAAATAAATGACTGACTGAACGACTAGATTCCGACTAATTACCTGAATAACTGACTGATTGACTAGCTAAAAGACAAACTGACCAACTTACTGTCTGACCAATTGACCTACTGACCAGCGAACTCACTCACTGACTGACTAACAAACTGACCAACTCTCCGACTAGCTAAGTGTCTGTCTGTCTGTCTGACTAACTGACCAGCAGCTAACTGGCTCTCCGAATGTCTGACTGACAAAGTGACCAACCAGTTCCCTGAATGTCTGATTGACTGACTGAATAGGCTAGAAGATAGCATGCCCAGATAGTTGCCATATTTTTCCAAGCTTTCCCCAAGATTGTGTTGTTTTATGCGGATGTGTCATCAGCAGCTGGTGATGCTAGCTGCAACAAACCAAAATAACTTCTCGGATGGTGTCTGGCTCTTCATCCATCATCCTTTGATCCGTTATCTATTCACGTTTGTCCATTAACCGCTATGTCCCCCTTTGTAGTGAGGCTGCTGTACTCACTTTTCTGTCCCGGGAAAAAGCACTTAACATTAACTTAAGTACACACACGCACACACACACACGCACACACACCCCCACACGCACGCACGCGCGTGCACGCGCACGCACGCACACACACACAAACACTAGAGTGTACGTGTTATCCACTGAGAAAAAGTTGGCATTTAGCTTAAAGATCACGTCGATAGCTGGGCAGCTTCACGTGGTTTGGTCTGCATTGGTCACACCTTGGCTTCTTGCTCGTGTCACCTTGGAGCAGAGACAGTTTTTTGTATAATTTATAATTATTCTTTCCAATTACCTATGTTTACCCAGTTCTGATGTAACTTATTTTAAGTGTCATTATGTAAAGGGCAGAGCTCCACCAAAGCAGAACAATCCCAAAGACTTTTGTCTCGCTGACTCATTTAGAAAAATCATAATGACATAGTGTTACACTCCAGTCCTGTAGGCGGCAGGAATGTGCTACATCCGCTGGATCTGGTGCATCGCGGCCCACTTGGCTCCCTTGCAAGCAGAATGTAATGACCAAAGGCTTACGGGCTTGCATTGCACATAATGGATTGATTCCTCAACCTCCACAAAAGGTTTTTGGAAATCAGTTATATCGTTTTTGTGGCTTGTGGTAACTCATTGACTGACTGAATAACTAGCTATGTAACAGACTGACTAACTGACTATCCACCAACCTGTTAAGATAATTGACTGACTATCTATCTTGCAGCCCGGCTAACTGACGAACCAACTAACTTTCTGACTGACTAATCAAATAACTGATTAACAAGCTAGTTGACTGACATAAACTAATTGAGTGGCTGACTGACTTAATGGCTGACTTGCCAACCAACCAACTAACTTGTGGACGGACAAATGGATTAATAAGCTAAATACATTACTGAATAACTAACTGACGAGTAGCTGACTGACTAGCCAGCTAACCAATTTATAAACTGATGAACCAACCTACTACTAACTACATGACCTGCTGACTCACTGACTGACTAACCGATCAAATAACCAATTTCTTAATTAGCAAACGATGAACTCATTAAGTAGCTAACTGATCAACTAGATAACTGATTTAGTGACTGACTGGCTAACCAACCAATCAACCAACTATTGGGCTACCTGATGGGTTAACTAGCTAACTAATTGACTAATATACTGACTCGCTGAATAACCAACCAGCTAGCTTGCTAATTGACTGGCCGATTAACAAATGAACTACTGTAACTAATTGACTGATTATAACTTACTGAGTAGGTGACTAACAAGCTAACAGACTTACTGACAAACCAACCAGGTAATTGACTGACTGACTACCTTGACTGTCTACCTAACTTGCTAACTGACCAACCAATTAGCTTAACGAACAGTTTGACTGATTAACAAATTGACTGTGTAGCCGACTCACTAGCTAACTGACAAACAGACCTACCAACTAACTACCTGACTTGCTAACCAATTGACTGACTAACCAACCTCCAACTGCCTAACGTTTTGTAAAGATAGGCCTTTGCTGCTGTGTTTATTCGAGTTTTTGAGGAATGAATCAAGCGTTTGCTAGTACTGTAGTAGCGTAGTACTTCTCATCCCACTGATGCAACGTGAGTGCAAGCATAAATTATGCTAATGTACTCATTTGGAGACACACATACAGTACAAGTAGAAATGAGCAGAAACCCCTTCGCCCCCGAGAGGACTCATTAATGAAAAAGCGGCACACAAGATGACAACGACAATGTCGACAACGTGGAGTGTAATTCATCATGGCACGTGTGACCTCTCCCCTCGCCGATGTCGCCGCCGGGCCTTGTCGCTGCGCCCTTCCTCCACCCAAACAGGCCTGATACTCGCCACCCTGCTGAGCGCTAACGCTGCAGGATGTTTGTTTGTTTAGCGCCTTACGCTGGCTGGCAAACAAGTAGTAAAGACACCAGTACTGTACAGTAAACAG
Organism: Leptonotus elevatus; assembly: GCF_054856555.1. Taxonomy (NCBI): domain Eukaryota; kingdom Metazoa; phylum Chordata; class Actinopteri; order Syngnathiformes; family Syngnathidae; genus Leptonotus; species Leptonotus elevatus. The sequence goes on from NC_141244.1 coordinate 18,839,517, forward strand.
CTCAGCTGGCAGAAATGAAATGTGGCACATGCTTTATGTTGACCCCAACCTTCACTGCAGGCACTTATAGTATAGCAACACAGCACGAAAGCCCACGGCCTGCCTGTCAAATGTACAATTGATTAGACCACCCGTCAGAAACGCGAGAAAAGTGCACCCACCTCCAGCATCATGCAGTGCTTTAATGCAAACTCCTCTACTTTTTTTTTTTTAAACACGTTATCGACAATTTTGAAGAGGAATTTCAAAAATGAATCCACTGAGAAAACTTAATGAAAAAGGAAGGATGAGCTTTATTTTTTATGGCTTTCAGTTTCAACTCACTAGTCAGGTTTCCTTCCAAATTGTTTCGAATTTTTTAAGCGAATTTACTGAAAATGCGCGAAACGGATATATGGCCGTTTCCATCTGTCCTTCTTTTGTGAAAATTGACAGGGGACTCCGCCGCTGTAGGTGCGGTATACACCATGGAGTACACCAGTAATTTAAAAGAAGAAGAAGAAAAACAGGAAGCGACTGCGCCATCCGATGACGTCGTATGAGTTTGCTTTTTTAATTCTTAATAAACCGTAGTGTTTCTTTCCATCTAAAATAGCATTAATATTTGCTTCTTTAATTCCAAAAATATTTCTGTTTCGTCGTTTCCCCCCAAACATACCTTACTTTATCGTCCACCATTGCTTTGTGACTACAAACGTGCGTGTGACGTAATATCCGGTTAAAACGTGTGACGTGCATCCGGTCTTGCAAGCGGTTATTTGCAAAAACCTGTTTCCGTAGCCAAAATGAGCATTTTCCTTTTTTCGATACGCTTCAAAATCCATCCCCTCTATATGAGCAAGAAACAGCAAGGAGACACACATAATTTGCCTGAGCTGGCCACATAAAGTGAGGTTGTGGACTGGATATGGCCCCTGGGCCTTAGGTTTGGCATCTGTGGCGAACTTGGCTGGTAGGAGTTTGCCAAAGAATATGGATCCTGGAATTTTTCCAAAAATAGCTGCCTCACATGGCAATGGCTGACTTCCTGTTTGGTTTTGTGCATGGGCACTTCTGACTTTTTGTATGACCTGTTGTACACCCAATTTAATGTCTATAGTTGAAACTGGTTGAATTCTTTCTAACCTTCCAGGAAACTTTAGAGGTAGGGGTGTCATATTCAGGGATCCCTGAATTTTATTTTCACAAAGATTAAGGCATTAAGGCACTTTTATTTGTATTTTATTTTTTACAATTTGTTGGGTAATTAAGGCACGTTGAGGCCCCCCAAAGTCATTCATTGGAAGAATAATGATTCAACGGGGATTCCTCTTACTCAGGCCCAATTGATATATTCGACTAAAGGAGGTGTGATTGCTCCTTTTAAGATGCCGTCAAAGGAGGGCCGGTCACTTGCACGGTGGTCTGCATTGTTCTTATAGAACAAGACATGTTGAGGGCACGGAGGGTCCGTGGCATGGCCGCGTTCCGCATGCCATCTTCCATTGACCACAGCGGTGTGATTGCAGGGTTCACCAGCAGGCTACGACTGCAGGACTGACCTACATTTCATACACACACACACGCAGGAAGAAAATCCTTGCTTAAACAACATCTGGAGTCAAGCCAGGACACCAAAAACAATTCCCAAATGGAACCCGGAGCCAGCACGAGAATGTTTTTGGGTGGGAACTAAACAAGACAAGATGGGGATTCATTTATTTGTGCCCCCACTATGTTGCAGATTTTAAAGTGATCTTTTTTTCATTCATTTTCAGTACCAGAGGCAAATCCACATTTCTAGTCGAGTTTTTCCCAGTTTCACCAAAAGGATCATTACTGAATCCATATGTATTCATCTTTGGACTGTCCTCCGTGACACTTGCTTTTACTGAACGAGGCATTTTCAGCCCTCGTCCCCTAGCGTAGCTATGGTGGCTGGGTTATGGCTGTACCGATTGTTGTTGTTATGTTCAGGAGTTGGACCCCCAAAACGCAGACACAAATCATAGTTTTGACATTTATTTGCAAAACAAAGCTTCAACTGAAGGTGATGCAATCATGTAGGCCAACAGTGACATGACAAAGAGAACAAAGGCTCTTGCATCAGCCAGGGCCAAACGCTTAACATGGAATGCCCAGTAAGTCATTAACTAAGCGGAAACAGAATGTGTCCTTTGCTGCTTCCTTTATAGGTTGCGGATGACTCTCATATATATGTTTTTTATTCTTTAATATAACTAAATATATGAGGAAAAACTAACTTTACAAGGGACGAAATAAAGAAACAAAATGTACACCCCAAAAGCCATAATTTCAATTTTAATCCCAAAAAGACATTAAAAAAAAGTCTTTACTTAATGAGAATCCATTCATAATATGACAAGAAACAATCTTAAAAAATGAAATATTCTCAAAAATGTACTTAAAGCACTTTTATTTTACTAGAAAAAAGAAGAAGAGAAATTATATGCTATAGTCCCTTGGAGGGGTGTTAGAAAAAATCGATTCGGCAATATATCGCGATATTACAGCGCGCAATTATCAAATCGATTCAATATGCGGCCGAATCAATTTTTAAACATCAATTTTTTATGGAAATATTCAACAAATGTGTGTCTGGGGAGGGGGGGGGTGCACATGTATAGTGTGTGTGTACACGTAATACATCTGTAAATTAATCCGAGGTATCCCTCCACCTTAGTACATTCCAATAGCCGCTGTCATCTTGGCAACAAAAAAATCCCATTATTTTTATTTCATTTATTTTTTTCAAAATACAGTCAAGTTTAACGCAATAATACCCTTGATCTCCCAAGCTTATGGGGAAAGAAAGCCTCTTTGGCAGACAGTGTGAAAAGGGGCTATTAATTGCATTTCAAGCGGAGAGCAAACACTCATAACGCGCTCAGGTCCTATCCCTGGCGTCCTTTATGAAAAGACGTGGTCTCTCGTCAACGGCGGGGTCTCCAGCATGGAAATTGAGGATATTAACCTTAAGTGGTGCTTGACTCCGCAGTGCTCTCACTCTATTCCTCTCACGTGTAGATATACACCACATTGCTCCTTAGCAGGGAATATGAAGGGAATTAGAGGGATGACAGAGAAAGCAAAGCAGAGAAAGTAAAAGCAGCACATTCTCCCTGGTGTCATTTTTACAAGGAAACGAGTTAAATACCCAGATTATTTTTTTATGAGGCTTTGTACCACGGCGTATTAGGGTTATGTACACATATATTTTTTTAGAGGGTGGGGGCAATATTCTGAGAGAAAAAAACGGTCAAATTTGCCATTTTATAAAGTGAAAAAAAATCGAAAATTTACGAGGTTATAAAGTGGCAAATTTGCGAGTTAATAAATTTGCGAGAGTAAAAAAATCTGAAACTTAGGAGAAATACACGTGGCGTACAACTCGGATGTTTGTGCCAATACTTTTCAGTCGGGTTTTCAAATAAGGAGATAGCAATTGCTTTAGCAGAGATGAACCATATCATGTTAAGCATTCACACTTTGAAGCGTTGGGTGCTGCCAGCGACAAAAAATGCCTCACTTTGCAAAGGTCCACACCCTGAGGATCAAGCATTTAAGTTAATTTGCTAAAATGTATATTTACGTGTAAATTTATGTTTCCAGAATTATTATTTACACATTCATGAATTATTATATATTTTTTTTGTACAAGTAGCAAAGTTTATGTGTCGAATCTGCTGCGCTCGGTCATTCACTTGCATTTACCTAAAGTATGCTAGCTTCTGATTGGTTCGTGTTAATCAGCTGATAGGGAATCAGGAAGTGTTGTCGCGCGAGCTGTTGTGTATGACGAGTAAAGTTTAAATTAAGAATAAATGCGTCTCCATCCTGCCTTTTCATTTTATGAACAGTGTTCCAGTAACCACCAACAAATCTTCACATTAGACTATAGCTATGCTACGTGCATTTGTCGTAAGTTTTTTTCAAACTCAACTTTCAACTTTATAAAGTGGCAAATTTTCCACTTTATAAACTCGCAAATGTAAGCATTTTTTTCACTTTATAAAGTGGAAAATTTGCGAGTTTTTTTTCTTGGAGTATAACCCCCCACCTATTACGGCGTCGTAGCTTTGACTATGAGACCATTTACCATTTCAGTATAGTTTTATAATTATGTGAAAATGTTGGGCTTGTTTGTTTTTGAACTAAATTGTTGTGAATTTGCCTGTGTTTGCGATGAATTGTAACAACAACAACAATAAGATAGCGATAGAAGTTCAACCAGAAAGACAAATGAGTGACAAAACACAGTTTGGCACTATGGATGCTTTTACTTCCTTAGCTGGGAGACTCCGCAGGTGATGAAATAAAGCCTGGAGTTGGTGCGTCTGTATTAATGCTGCCTTTGTACAGATGACGAGTTGCCCATCGGTTTCGTCCGCAAACGTATTTCCATCCGTCGCCTTCAATCTCCGTGATTTCATATTCGGTATGTGTCAAAGTCGGCTGCTCAAAGAACAGGTTAAGATGCCAGCGCTGGGCAAATTGCGCCTTTGAGGCTTTCCTCAGACCAGCTTGATGATTCTCTGTGTAGGCACCAAGAGTTCAAAGTCAGCCTTTCTCTAATCTTTGCTGGATTTATGTTCCCCACAAAGCTCAGATCATGAGCTCATCGGACTATTATTCCCTCAAATGTTGGCAAAACTGCTGGATGCATCATGCCTGCGTGGCCAAGTCAGTGTCAGATTGTGGTATATTATTCCTTGTGAACATTGTACAATAATAAATATATACTACAAGAAATTAAATACTCTTTTGAAGAGGGAAAAAAAGCAGTTGTTTGTTGAGAATGATTACATTATATTTTGGGAAAAAGCTATACCATGAGAAGATTTGCCACATTTACTTACATTTGAAATTATAATTTCACGAGGATAAAGTAAAAAATAAAAATAAAAATTCATGAGAATAAATTTGCAGTACAGTATTGCTTTTAAAAATCCCAAATTTACAAGGAACAAACCTACAGTATAAGAATTACATAAGTCAAAATTTGTCGAAAGACTGTTTGACTCTTGTTCGAAAAATTTCCTCATTTTACATAAATTAAACTTTAATAGTGCGGAAAAAAAATCTCATTTTATAAGAAAAACTATTAAGTAATACACATCACAGGGAAAACATATTTTACAAGAAAATTTACAATATAAAATTAATCTATCATTCCGAATTACTTGAAAAATAATACGTATTATGAGGGAAGAAAATGTAATGAAATGAGAATAAAGTTGCATTTTACACACACAAAAAAAAGTTACACACACAAAATTGTTGGTAAGACAATTAATGAGAAATTTAAGAGATGGATAATACAAAATGCATAAATGTATGTATTACAAGAAAAAATTCTACCTTTTCAAGAACATAGTCATTACAAAAATATACATTTAGGATTGAAAAGTGCACATTAGACGTGAATAAAGTCATATCACGAGATGTCAAAACTGTGTGAAAATACAGTTATAATCAGAAAACAAATGAACAAAAAGCCCCAGATATACACTCCAGCATGTTGTAGAAAAGTCTTCCCAGAAGACCGGAAGCTTTTACAGCTGCAAAAAGTCCAACATCTTATTTACTTTTCACTGCTGAAATGCGTCTCCAGAGGAGCTGGCGGAAGAACTCAAATTCGTTCGTTCGTTTGTGTGATTGACATGAAGGATGCCGCTTGTTATCTGTTTTCACCTTGCTGTGTTTGTGCACATGTGCTTGTGCACGTGTGTATACCAGCCATGGACCACCAGCCCAGTGTATGTGTATGTCGGTGACATTTCTGCGGGATTCTCCGTGTGAAGCTTTTGTTCCCTCAGGTCACCTCATTAGCGGTTGATGACATTATTTTTTTTGTGGATGATGACAATCCTTTTAATACTTCACAGAAAGAAAAAGTGTGCTGTGTGTGTAGCATTGAGGAGCATTCCCAACAATATTCTGTATGTGCTAGGATAAAGCAGACAGAACATTTGATGTCGAAAATTAGTTTGGCCCAGAATTGTGAAATTAGCATGTCAATAAATGGCGTTAGCTCTGAGCCTCAGGTGCCTCTGCAAATCTTTTCGGTCTTGTGCACATGATCTTTCTGTTGTTATTTCATAAAATGAATTGTAACAGTGTCAAAGTGTTGTCTATACTTCATAACTAACTGTTCATCTCCATGGAGTGTGGTTCCCCAGAATGGTAAAGTGAGTTTGTCAATAAAGCGCGTGAGTACTTTTGCGTCATCAAATCCCGTTACCAACTTGTTGACATTTGTCACAACGAGAACCGTAACAGTAGATTAGCTTACCGGGCTTCTGACTGTGAATAGATTTAGCACTTAACCTCAAATACTGCCTTTTAGTTCACACTATTTTTCCCCACTCTTTTTTTCATTGGGAAGTCGTATTCCTTTTGTTGCCTTGTACATGTTCATGTCTGACTAGAACTCTCCGTAAAGGGCCGTTCCCTATAATTTGCAAAATTAGCTTGTTAGTATCTCTGCATTAACACAATGCCACCACCAAATACACAAGACCGTATTTGCTCACTGACTTTTGTCAACAACACCCAATATAATAGCATATCGGGAGTTTGAATGTGAATATGTTTAGCTCTGAACCTCAGATGTTGCTGCCTTTTTGTTCACGCTATCATTTACACTAATTCACTTTAACGAGGCACAACATTTTAGCCAAAAGCCCTTGTTCATGTTAATATGCAAATGTGGATCTCCATGGAGTGTGGTTCCCCAATATTAGCGAGTCAGTACCGCTGCATCAACACAATGTCATTATTGATGTCTTGACATTTGTCAACCAGGGCTAGCATAGCGTGCCAGGCGTTCAAATGTGAATAGGTTTAGCTCTGAGCCTCAGATGTCTTACCATCGTTGCATTTTTTATTTTTTTGCTTTTGGGAAGTCTTGCCTTCATCATTCATAGGCGATATAGATCTCCATAGAAACACAGTTAATGAGTCACATCAGTCGTCTTTTTGAGGCGTGTGACTCGTCCTGGTGCTGGATTGATGTAGTTATTGAGTTGGAAGTAAAAATCATCTGTGGTTATTATGGAATATTTCCCCCCCTCCCCTCCTTGTTGTCTCTCGTGGTGAACGTTTCACGGCAGGCGCCAGCCAGCTGCTGTTTTAATATTCTTACTATTCATATTTTTATTAATAGGAGCGCTATAAATAAGGCATATCGTAAACAAAGTCTGTTATGAATCTTTCATTTGATGCCGCTGACCTCGAAAAGCAACAGCAGCTGATTGGCTTCAAATGGTGTTTTGGCACATTTTCTTATTTTTTTTTAAAAAAATGCTTGAATTATTATCTAGTTTTTTTCAAATGAATGCCAGAGTGACTGTGGAAAGTGCAGAAAGCAACAAAATAGCTGGCTTCCCTTGTGTTGGCGGAACACTTTTGACGCCGGCGGCTCATCAGTGACACTTTTAGCATCGCTTGCTTTTGAATGCTAATGTTAGCGTTAAAAGACACAAACCTCAACAAATGATGACAGAGAGGCAGGAATGTTTTTATGAAGGAAAAAAAAAGTGACACATGTTGTCTTTTGGTAAGGTAAACGTTGCATAAAAAGCAATGCACTGCTTGCGAATGTCACATGACCAAACCCAGGAAACAGGTGAGTCATGACGTTCGCTGGCTGAGCTCACGGGCATCGTGATGTTAAATTCAATCGACTGCAAGCAGGTGACAGTGTAGGGCAAAATGGGCGCATTGTTCTGCTTAATTCATATTCCACAAATGGAATACAGGGGAGTCCTTGTTATGTACATTTACGGCGCCCGCGCCTCGTTCGTATCACCTACTTTTTCGTTGATTTCCCACAGTAATCACGCCATTTTAAAGTTATTTCAAGTTATGTTGTTGTTACCTCCAGCAATGGACGTCTATCGAGCAGGCCGGCATCACATTTCCGTGTTTGAGTTTGAATTAGCTCCGCTCTGCCAATCCGTCAGCAATGAATGTCCGTGCGGAAACATGAAATATTGGTTCCGGCTCTTCCGGGTCGCGCAAATGTTTTATTTTTTTTAATGACTGTATGAAGCATTTTGATGAAATCCGACTTAAGTCGAAATTCGGGTTACATCGCCAGAATGGAACTCAGCCGTAACTCGAGGACTCCCTGTATTGCATTGTGGAACTACAACTTCTCACCACATTTAGAATGACTCTTTCTTTATCTCTTCCTTCACGAAGCACTTTTATAACACATCGGAAAAATACTACGACCCCTGCATATTTGTGGTTTGGCAACCGTGGATTCACATTTTTGTGGATTAATTTTTACAAATATTTTGGGTTATTTCCGATTTTTTTCCCTCCACTTCCTCCCTATTTTGGGGAAAATAATAATAGTATAAATATCAAATTAGTATATTACATTTTTATCATCTTTTTCGTATAATTTTTTAGGTTTGTAAAAAAAAAAGTATTCTTTTATTTATTTATTCCAGTTTGGCTTAACCGTGGATTCACATTTTTGTGTATTTATTTTTACAAATATTTTGGGTTATTTCCAGATTGTTTTTCTTCACTTCCACATTTATTGGAAAAATAATAATAGTTAAAATAATAAAATAGTATATTCAATTTTTATCATCTTTTTTTGGAGAAAAAAAAGGTATTTATTATTTAGTAATTTATTTATTTATCTATTAATCACGGGACCTATCAGAGTGTGAATGCAGGGTGCATCCAGTTCCCCATCTTTGGTCTAGTACATGCTGTATTCCATATGATTAACAGGGGTTCACTTTCCACAAGAATACTCAAACACATTTCATTTCATTTCAAAACTCAAAGCCTCATAATTACAAAATGTCAGTCAATCAGTCGGTCACGGGTGAGTCTGGAACGTAACCCCAGCGATAAACTGGGGTTCACTGCACAAGCAATTAAAGTCACTTTTACGTAAAATGCCCCTTTTAAAAGCTTCACTTTTTTTGTAATGAATCAGTGTTATGACAGTAATACGCCTCAGCGGCAATCTCAGCTGCTGAATCAGCAGACGCGCTCCACTTGACTGGTCGCTTACAGCTGGCACGCAAACATACGCGTGCCGTCACATGTTGCCATATGGAGGCCGTGGCAGCCTGCCTGGTTTATTCGCGCCAGTCTAACTGTGTGTGTGTGTGTGTGTACAAAACGCTCGCTCGCTTTTATTGATTGCCTCCCCGGAATTATCGAGCGGGCCCTCGGAATGATGATGTCTTTGGGGAGGTTTGTCTCAAGATGGCCTCTTTAAAGGCGCATCATTCACCGCGCTCGCAAACAAATGGACTTTTAGAGCAGAAGACAAAGTTCCTGAGACGGCGGCGTATGGATATCCTAGCAACAGTCACCCGGGGGCTCGCTAATCTGTGCCGCAGCCAATTAACAGGCTGGGGGGGAGGTGGCGAGTTGTCAGTCGCGGCGTTCCAGACGGAGGTTGCAGCTTCATCGTTTCCACTTGACACCTTTGCTATTTCAGCCCAGGTGCCACCCTTGCTTTTGTCGAAGCTGCGGCGCTGCTTGTCAGTCAGGCCTTTGCTTTCTTTAAAAACGCCGACCTGAGAGAGTGTCAGAGTGCTCTGACTATGTTTGGGAAAAGTCAGACAAAATCTCTAGGACTCTTTGAAGGACCTCTAGAAATGGTCAAAATGGACGCTTCAAATGCAAATGGCACACTTTCCACGTTTTAATGTCTATGAGACTTTATTTGTGGATCTAGTTATGATAGACACACCCACACAATTTCATGTTATTAAGTTAAGGGTGAATTTTGAGGGGGGGGGGGGAAATCCATGGTGACTAAGGCTAGGATTTTGATTCATCCACTTCATCCACACTCAATGACCGTAACGTTATACTCAATTTTGTCCCACGCGTTTCTCTAATATTGGTGGTTTGAAATTGGGAGCGATCTGACAAAATCTCTTGAACAAGTAAAATTTTGAAGGAGCCCTGGAAATAACTAAAATGGCTGACTTTCTGTGTCTTTTCTGATGTGTTTCTTTTGCAGAATACTCATGGTGGACATCTTAAACAAATTTCATGTTGCTAAAATGAACCAGCTTATGGGGCTGAATATGAACTCATTCAACCCCAAAACCATATAAATAAGTTTTTAATTCTTTGTCCTTCACTCCCAAAAACATATTTATACTTTATTTTTTATTTGTTATGCTAGAGCGTACAAAAGGCTTTGATGCAGTTTCTGACCTGAAGAGATCGCTTAAAGCAATGGTAGTTATTACAAAAAACGGCCAGCAGGTGGCATTAAAGTAAAAGAGATCATCAGCCAGGGCCATGTTGCAACAAGCTCTTTTTCCCAGTGTTTTCAACAGTTTTGTGAATAATGATGAAACTTAGCTATATTCTAATGCTAATCGCTACAAAACGGAAACAGACACATATATACTTTTTTTCCTGATGAAAGAAGAGACTGCAATCTTTCTTTTGGTAGGTTCCATGTTTTTATAGCAATAGAAAACAATATTCTGTGGACCTTGCAAAATGTGGTAAAACAGAACTTATATGATTTCCTGTTATTTCCTGCTTTATGGCGAGTCATCAAACTTCGTCGCCATACTCATGCAAAAAAATAAATAAGTAAATAAATAAAAAAGTCATATTCTTTGCACTTTTGCAATCTACAGGGATCAAATTTGGGACAAATTGGAAGAAATGTTAAAGAGGCTTGTCTTTGAAGTACAGTACCCCCGGGGGTTGCCAAAAAAGACCCTAAATTGGCCACTTCAAATTAAAATGGCTGTCTTCCTCTGTCTTTTTTTAGCGTGGTTTCTTTTGGTAGAAATCTCTACCATCTTACATAATGCCAAGCAAAATGAGCTTCAAGGTCTGGGGCTGAATTTCCAAAAATTCCATCAAGATTTCAAACTTTGCTTACTTTACAATCGTGACTAATCAAAAGGCCAATTACTAGAACATTGAGCCTGTTGATCAAGACGTCCTCCCTTAGGGTCAATTAAGGAAAACAGCCCTTAGGCTAGTGATTGACAACAGATCAAACAAACCTCATCAGGGCCTCCTCTGCACTTTCCCAACCCAGCCCACCCCCCCCCCCCCCGAGTGGAAAGCAGAGCGCAACATCTCCCGCCTGCACTTTGTTTATCATCCCCCCATGAATCATTCGCATCTTTTCTTCCTGCTTGCATCACTGACGCCGAGATGATGGCGTGTCACTTTTTGTTTAATGTACTGCCGAAGTCCCGCTGCAGAATTTACAGCTGCGAGGCCTTATGTGACTTTCTTCTCGTGTAAGCATAATTGAGTCTATCCCCTGAAAAGCAAAGCCAGTGGTGGGAAGTACTACAAACACCAGCCTCTAAATTGCAGGGTGGTATCCTATTATGTAAAACTGCCTTTTGGACAATGGACATTCTAATATAAATCCATAAAAGAAAAACTTTTAAGCTTTTCACTATCATTTTTTAAGCACTGGATTGAAGTGACTAAGGCTATATATATTGGATATATGGATATATATTTCTAAAAATGCACTTTGCTACTGTACAGGTGTTATTCTTCAACGGGCTTCCGACCGACCTGTTGCGACAAACGTGGCCCGATGCGTGGGCTTTTTCTTTTGGCACAAATTAGCGCGAGTGAGCAAGCGAGCAGCGCCCCGCGGGAGGAGCAGCGAGCTATCGTTCGTCAGATCTATTCTCGGCGAGCGGCAGCCGTCGCGCGAGCAGACCGGTGCGGGGCCGCCGCTGACAGCTTTAATAGTAATCAATCATCTGTCCCTCGGCGCTCTCGCCATTTGATAAGGGCGGCGGCGAGGGAAATAAAGGGAAGCTGTGATTTGATGCTATCCCAGAATTTTTTTTACTTCCTCTGTGGATTAAATTAAAAAAAAATTCAAAATGTAAATATTAAAATACCGGTGTTGGAAGTTGCAGAAGTAACACAATTACTGTGACAATTACAATGGTGAAAATTATTTTTTTTCAAAAAAAAGTCCATCTAGCTCAGGTGTAGGCAACCCTTGCCTGATAACGATCCTCACCTGTGTTGGAGGAGGGAGACATCTAAAACACTCTCAAGCTCCAGAGTTGCCTACCCCTGGTCTAGCTATTGAAATTAGTAGCAAAATAATAATATTTTGATATGAAGTTTGTCTTTGAAGGACCCCTGGAAATCAATATTGTGTTTTATGGCGAGTCATCACATTTGGCTACTAATGCAATAACAAAAAATAACATTTTGTGCAGTTTAACGTCTCCCTGTCTCGTATACACTGTAAAGAATTGACTGTAGAATTTACAGGAAATAACTGGCTAAATGTTGCCTGCTGATCATTATAAAATATCAGTTAATTACTGCAAAAATCTTTTAAAAGTTTTTTTTTTTTTTACTGTATATAAATTAGTTACTGTATTTTTTTTTTTTTTTTAGAAAACAGCAGTTCAACGTAATGCAGTTTACAAAATGTTCTTGTATTCTAATAAATTATAGTAATTACTTGGCAACTTTAATACCTGTAAATGTAGATATTACAGCAATTTGTTACTCGGTTCAAATTTGATCACAAGCTAACAAAATCTCTACGACGTGTTTCCCTTTGTAAGACACCTGGAGCTGGGGAAAATTACCAAATGCGATTTATGCCCGTTTCCACCTGTTCTTCTTTTGCGAATATAGAGAGGTGACTCCGCCGCTGTAGGTGGCAGTATACACCATAGAGATGGGATTTAAAAGAAGAAGACCGAGAAGCGACTGCGCCGTGCGATGACGTCGTGATGTAGGTGTGACGTAATATCCGGTCAAAACGTGTATCCGGTCTTGCAAGCGGTTATTCGCAAAAACAGTTTCCATCGCCGAAATCTGCATTTTCCTTTTTTCGATACGCTTCAAAATCCACCCCCTCTGCGTGTAAAAACTTTTTTGCGAATTTTGGGCCCTTTTTTGAATTTCTAGCGTTTCCATTCAGCTTTATTTTCGCATTTCTTGAAAATTGGATTAAAAATGTGTGGATGGAAATCCAACTTGTGATGTCATCTTCAGTCGACAGCAATTGGCAAAATGTCCGCCCCCTGAGATGGATAAAAGCGGCTGGATTTTGCTGCATAACTCATAATCCACATATGTAATATTAATCAGAATGTCATGTTTAGACTAGTGAGGTCACATATATTATTGTCAAGAAATGTTTAAGGTTGACTAACCACCACACTTTCTGTATATTTTCATGTTTCATGACAAATCATGCTCCGGCCACATGCATTGACAAAAGCTTTTTATTCATGTTTTTTCTTCTCCGTGATGGACAGCAGAGGATTTTTGGTTTGCTGTTTGTCAGTAGTTCACATTTCTCTAGAATGAGTTTATTAAAGAAAGTGTTACTAATGACATGTCAGTAATATTATACCCACAGTTTAACCTAGTCTTTTCTCTTTTCGCTAAGTCCACTTTTTGGATGTACAAAAAGAATCCCGTAGGCGTTTTAAAATCGTACGCGCCGACTTAATTCTCTTCGCATTGCTCGGCTCCACACTGACTCGGGTTTCCGTATTAAGATGATTGGCCATGGCAAAGCATAAGACGGTGTTTTTCATGCATATAACTTTTGGAGGAGGCCACCTCTGCATAATTTCAGGACACCTCTGACTTTAAAAAGTCTGGCATTGTGAAAACTGTTATTATCGGACCAGTGTAGTTGGCTTACTTCTGGCTGCAGTTGCCGTGTTATGCGTCATAAACAATTGGACGTGACTCCTAAAACCGTCAGTGGACTTTCTTTCTAAATGCCAGCAATTGTCTTCAAACATGTATAATGTATTTACAAGCACATTTCTGAATTCCTTTTCTGGGTCTTATTATCATTTGTAAAGTGTTGTTTGTGTGTTCTTTTAAAGAAGGCCAACAATGTATTCAATCTAAAAGAAATTTTTGGCGAAAGTGTCAGGTTCAATCAACCTAGAACATTTAATAAATAGACAAGGAGGGAAAATAAGAGATTTAAATAATTTTTACTCTCGTGGAGAACCGGACAGAGATGTAGTTAACGAAAACTAATTAAAAAAAAAACGAAAACTAAAATTCCAAAAAACAATTTTGTTCACAAATAAAAATAAAAACTAAATCCTCTTAAAAAAAACGAAAACTAACTGAACCTACATTTAACATTTACAAAGCTAACAAACTAACTATAATTATAGCAAAAATATTCCTTAGTTTTAGTCTTTGGTGATTAACTCATTCACTGCCATTGACGGCTATAGACGTAAAAAATTCATTTGAACTATTTCTATTAGTTTCACATTTTTTTCCACTTTTGTTAGCAAGAGTATGAAATCCTATAATTTTTTTACTGTACATTTATATAAAATTCGTGATTAATCTTGAGTTAAATAGTGAAGTCAAGTGATTAATTACAATTTAAAAAAAATAATCGCCTGATGCCCCTAATAAAAAAAAGAAGAAGAAAGATTATTAAAAATTAGGGCCGTCAAACGATTACATTTTTTAATTGCAATTAATCGCATGACTTCAATAGTTAACTCACGATTAATCACAATTTTCATATCTGTTCTAAATGTACAATAACAAAATTCTAGGTTGTCACACTCACAAAAATGTGAAACTAATAGAAATAGTTCAATTAAATTTTGGAGGTCTATAGCCATCAATGGCAGTGAATGAGTTAATTGAATGCATGAGCCTTTGGGGATGATTTTAAATGTGATTTTAAGTATATTAATTTTGATATTAACCGGAATAAGGACGTTTGAAAGTGTGTCACACAGAAGTGACGTCATCTAGCGGCAGCCAATAAACAAGCACCTTCAGATGATGTCGCTCCTCGGCGACAGTTTTGCGTGCTTGACTTTTGGCTCCAATTGCGCTGCTTCTTCATTTAACTCATCTGAAATGCAACACTAGGTGTGAAATATGACTTTTTTCATTTTATCATGTTCTTTTTTAAATATTGCGCACCAGTAATACACTTTTTTTTAAACTAATACTGAAACTAACTAAAACAAAATTTAAATTAAGCATTTATTAAAAAAAAATAATAATAATGAAAACTAACAGAACCACCCTGAAAACTAATTAAAACTAACTAAATAAAAAAAAAAAAAACGAAATCAAAACTAACTCAAATGAAAATTCCCAAACTATACTAACCCTGGCCCAGCCCTCTTTTTCTTTTTCTTTTTTCCGTTTAGGGCGGTCCCTTGTTACTACCCTAAAGAGGAGGGGGAACACACAGCAGAATAATACAGACGTGTATTTTTCTTCAGCGCAATATTATAGGAGTAAATATGGGATAACTTATGTACATTTATTCTAACAGAAAGTAGCAAAGAAGTAGTATGACACATTATAATTCAGACACTTCACTAATATATGTATAATATATTACACGTGTGGAATATACCTGAGTGTGTCCTCCTTGGCCTTTTGCTGCTGTGCCCAGCCCCGACAACATCTTGTGCAATTATAGCCGGACACGCTAACAAGAGCTAACAAGAGCTCCCAAGTGATGCTGTCAGTGTGGCCGCTGCCATGCCTGCAAAAATGTCTCATTACTCTGCCAGGGATCTCCTCTCCAAAGAAGGAAAAAGTCATTAGGAAGGAATAAGTCAGAGGAATGAGCAGCTACCTTCACCTGCCCTCAGTCTCCCCCATGAATAAATGACAGGGTGGTACTTTTGCTTCTCTTGACTCTCTCTCACGCTGTGCTTTAGTCTTCATAAATGAAGTGTGAGATTACCGAAGTGTGTTTGAATTCCAACTAATGAGGCTCACTGTATTACTCACAGGCGATTTAACTCGTCAGGAATTCAAGTCAAATTTTGACGATGTGTGATGGCCCAGTTCAGGGAAAGTGTGTCCTGGATGTCATTTGAGGTAGAATTGTGATGCATTGCTTCAATCCGCATTGCAAAAAATGATTTTCTTTGAGGTGTAACTGAAATTAAATACCCTGTGAGCTGATTTGTGTACAACATTTGTATGGTATTGTCTTTGGAGTGAATTGGATCATATTGCATCATAATTTGCAATTGAAATTCTATCATATTTTCATGAATCGTTTTGCAATGCATTGCGATCTGAATGAATGGCATCATATTGTAATTGGAGTGAATTGTGTTGCATCGTAGCTGCAGTAAATCAAATATGGAATTCATCATATTGCATTGTATCTTCATTAGAATAAATTGTGTTGTAACTGAAGTGAATCCTAATTCTATTGTACGGTCATTGGAATGATTTGCATTGTATCCTAATTGCAAGTGCGAATTGTGCTGTATGTGAATTTCAGTGAAGCGTATTGTATTGCATGGAATGAATTTGATTTTATCATAATGAAGTCAATCACATTTCATTGTGTAAGTCAGTCTCATCTTTTTTTTTAATTCAATGCAATTCCTGTGAACCATACGGTATCGTGAATGGAGTGAATCATGAATCGTATTGTGTCACAGTAACTTGTTTCGGATCGCAGTTGGAATGGGTCATAATGTAACTTATAACTGGAATAAGTTGTGTTGCATCATCATGGGACAGCGTTCAACGGGGGTCTTTGAAACAGTCCAGAGAACTGTATGCGTTCCCGCCACATTAGCACAAAAATGAAAAACTCACTTTCCCTTTTCCCTGAAATATTAATTAACTCATTCACTCCCAGCCATTTTCACAGAAGCAACCCTCTTCGCTCCCGGCTGGTTGACTGATTTTGCAAGACCCACTGAATATTGTGTTCTATTGCTATAAAAAACATGGAACCTACCAAAAGAAAGATTAGAGTCTCTTCTTTAATCAGAAAAAAGTCTGTTTCCGTTTTGCAGCAATTAGCATTAGAATATAGCTAAGTTGCATCATTATTCACAAACCTGTTGAAAACACTGGGAAAAAGAGCTTGTTGCAACATGGCCCTGGTTGATCTCTTATATATTTTTTTGTAATTACCACCATTGCTTAACCCATTCTCTGCAGTTGAGAGGCTGCATCGAAGCCTTCTGTATGCTCTAGCATAAAAAAAACAAACATAAAAACGTATTAATGCGTCTTTGGGATACTTAAAACACATGTATGCGTTTTGGGGAGCAAATGATTTAAGGATTGTTCATCCATGTATTCATTTCAGACTAGGCTATGAATACATTTCTTTTTTAAATCACAATTTGTGATAGATATTTATTATGAGGTTATTCTTAACCAATCAGTATGTAAGCGTTAAGAGGTTCCAGTGCTTTTGTAGTGCGAACGAGACAATACCTAACATGAAAGAACACATGCTGTGTGTGTAGCTATTTATAAAAAAGTGTGAATGTAAAAACAACACCAAAAAAATAAAAAAAATCCAAAGGTTCCAACTTCATTATTCCCTCGTTTCATCCTAATCTTCCACATGAAACCAAAGCAAAGCGTGAAGTGTGCTGACAGAAGGCGGTCCTTGCATCGCAGCCTTTGGCCTCGTGTGTGTGCGTGCCTGTGCGGGGTGTGTGTGCTCACGCTTGGCACCAAGACGCATATTCACGGCCAACACCTTCCACCTGCCAAATAATGACGCCCTCCCCTATGGCCTCTAAAAACGGCCCCCTTACCTCCTTGGAAGTGGTAGCATTTTGCTGCGACCAAATTGGTCACGAATGCAACCTGTTTTATTAGCGTTTGCGAGTGAGAATTTCATTTGATCATGTTGTATTTTTTTTTTTTATGTTTCCCCAGCCCCTCCAGCAAACAAAGGCGTTCCAATTAATATTTTTTTTAGGGACCCTCATGAATATCCCGGCGGTAGAATAGCTTTGTCCAGAGCCTGCATTTATGTAGACATTAGCATGTGGAGCTAACATCGACACATTATTTTACAGCCAATGCAGATGTTTAGGGGTTACGTTAATAGCATTAGCATTTTGAGCTAACAACAAATCAGCATGATAACTGTAGTTTTCCTGATTTACACCACACGCCCTGGGCTAATTTTACAGCCATTATTCTCACCACCGCCGTGTCGTCACGCCTTTAAAACCAAACACCCCCACAGCCCCCGCCACAGCCCTTCCTCCCTCCCTCCACCCTTTATTGGATCGGGATGTAAAAGTGATGCATTGTGGGAGACGGTAATCTAATCCTGACACTGAGGGCGGCGCATCCCGCCACGTGATTGGACAATTTGTCTTAATAAAGCGACATCATCACCATCAACGCCGCGCTCCCTCTAGAGTCACACGCGCGCACGCACACACCCACCCACACACAAACAACAACCTGGATTTGACACTTTTTTTCTTTTTTTTTAACGTGCTGTGTAAAATTCATTCACAGATCGTAAAGAAAATCCGCACGGTTTAATCCACAGAATACAAAAAGATTAGAGGGGAACGACATGCACGGTGAGGGATATTGCTGTCAGGAAGGGATTTGGAGTCTTGGATGAAAAGTGGAGACGTACATTAGAAGGGCTCTTAAATACACTGTGTTGGCACAATAAATGACATGGAAAGCACACAAAAACACAGATACATGTAACGTCATATAGTATAATTAATTTTTTCAAAAAATAATATTCCTTAGGTGTTTTAATATCATATCCTATCTATCTATCTATCTATCTATCTATCTATCTATCTATCTATCTATCTATCTATCCATCTATCTATCTATCTATCTATCTATCTATCTATCTATCTATCTATCTATCTATCTATCTATCTATCTATCTATCCATCCATCACTACACTACGCTGTGTGTACGTGACACATGGCAGCTAGTAGTTTGTGCCACTTATCTGAAGCTAATGCTAATCTGTGCATCCGCCAGAACTCCATGCAGCTCTGCTTACCTTGCGACTCGCATTGCACACAGTGCAATATTTTACACACTGTACTCTGTGCATCCAACAAAATTTCAATGCAGGCTTACTTACCGTTTGGCTCATGATAGTGTTCCACAGTGTAGTCTGGCCATCGCTTAAAAGTGGTGGATGTTAGCCATAGGCGGAGCAAGCCGGTTTTACCGACTTGTATGTGTGCGTTGGTTACACGTCTAACTTGTTTAAATGCAGCCTTCACAGGCTGCTTGGAGGACAAAACAAATCAAACCAACGACAACTACGACAACAACTTCTTCTTCTGGATTGTTTGTTAGCGGCTTCTTGTGAGGTCTGGTCTCAGATGTTGCAGTCTGTCATTATTACACGCCCCAACTTCCCCCAGTCATGTCCTCCTCATGACCGTCGCAGGCCTTGGGGGAGGTCACGTTCGGGTTTGTCGGCTTAAGTTTGAGTCAAAGCAGATGTATCGATGGCGCGCCCGGATGCTAGCTCTCGGCTGTCTGAGTTTTGAGGAAGAGTTGACGCTGAGTACCTCCCACAGGGAGGATAAAAGCTCATGATGTTTCATTGTTTTTTGTTTGTTTGTCAGCAGAATGACACCAAATCTACAATTTGAAAGAGACGTTTTGAAAATGTATGGTGTTTTACAATGCAGTGTTTTTTTTAAACGATAGAGCAATGCATGTACACAGACATTATAACAATAATAGGCAAATATATTTTTATCCAGTTTACAAACTCATAATAGTTGTGAAAGTATGCTCCATTTGTGTCCGCATAACTGTATTACACTGCCCCGAGGTGGCCAAGTCATTTTAATACTGCATGTTTTATAAAGTTCAAAAAGTATAGTATCATATAGTGCTATTTTCCTAAGTTTTAAAAACACATTATAACAGTTAGCATTGATTTTTTTGGGAGACTGGAACAGATTAATGGCATTTTCATGCATTTCAATGGGGAACGATGATTTAAGATACAAGTGTTTTAATATACAAACGTGGTCACGGAAAAAATTGAACTAGAATCTCAAGCTAATGATCTTTGGCTAAATACACAATGTTTACCGGTAACTTTACAAAGTATTCTGTTTGATTGGTCACTTTTGCAATAAACTTGAACTGCAAGTGACAAATAAACCGCTTGAAGCGAGCACATGTTGCCCCTTATTTGGAAAACTGTGTGAGCGAGTCTTCTTTCCATTCCCTCAAAGTGATGTTATAAATTAGGGTCCTATTTCTTGAAAGCGAGAGGGTGAGAACACGCGCATAGGAATACTTTAAAAAGTGTCTTTTAACATGTTTTGACTTGTAGGAGGGGTCAAACTGTAAAAAAATAAATAACCAAAGTAAATGTAAGAGTGTGATCAACGTGTTGGTCATGGTGACGTCATGGTGTAACCGCGAGCTGTAGGATCACCTCTGTGGACCTCATTTCAGCCAGCGTCAAAAGGATTAACTCTTTTGAACTCTCACCGGGCCTCCGGTGTCTTTTTAATGAACGGCGTTCTTGTTCCTGCGGGTGCAGCTTCAGCTCAGTGGTGTCACATTCACCCTGCACTGGTGTCGCCTAAGTGTATGTGGGTTTAAAAAAATAAAAAATAAAGTCCCACAATGCCTCAGTGACGGGACCGCAGGGTTCATGCCAGGTGGCCTAATTAGTCGCATGGGTGCGTCATACACCTAATACCATTAAATGCCTCTCTCAAATAGACCCTGGCGTCTCACTTCATAGAACCGTGAGCGCAAAGTGAATTTTTTTTGCTAAGCAAAACAGCAGTACCTATCGAGGCGATGCGAGGCACCTAAACAGACTGCAATGAATTCAAGTTTGGAGTCTTATTGTGTATTAATGATGCAGAGATGCCAGAGGTGGTTTTATAATCCCTGTTAGGAAAAAGTAAATGTTTTTTTATGCAACCATAATGGGTGTCAATGATATGCAGATTTTGCTATTCAGGGTCAAGCCCGATGCCTATCCTCCACGAATAGTGATCCGCTGTTTACTTACTTAGTCTTTTATTCTAATACTATATGCACATTTAATATGATTTTATTTTATTTTATTTTATTTTATTTTATGTGGGAAAAGAGTCGAAATCAGCAAAATCTGAAAAAAAATGCGTGTCTAAAGAGGCTAAAATGCAATAAAACATAATATTTTTTATAACAATTGCTTCCATGAGGTTGTATGTGTACATTTACTGTAAAAGCAAAAATATTACAGTAATAACAAAATGCATCAATTGCATCCATAAATAACATATAATAACAATCCCTTCAGTTAATCCTTCATGCGAGTCATCACATTGGAGCAAATCCCAGCACAGGGGAAAGTTCACTGATCTGTCTTCCCCCCCACAATAATCCCTATTTCTACATTTTCCTCATGTATAACAATTTATCGTGTTTTGCGTGGATAAGTGGTCAAAGATGGCGTTACAAAGCGCTCAGAGAGGAGAGGCCTAATGAGCTGAATTTTGTTTCCTCTTGTCACGTCAATAGCCTTGAACGCGTCCCCGTTTGTCTTCGTCCTGAGTACACGGCGGCACTCTTTTATTTACACCGGCAGCCTTCGATCAGTCAGTCAGCTAAAGGTTTGACACCAAGGAATACAATAAAACAGAACAACCCATGGGCAAAGGAAATAAAATTGGATCATTTTCAAGAATAGAGTTAAAATAATCAAATTTTCCTCTATCAGGATTTTTTCTTTTCATTTCTTCATTTAATATGCTATCAAGAGTGCGGGGGCAGATGGAGAGAAATTATGTTATTACATTAATAAAATTAACTTATATTAAAAATGACTGAACAAAGACAACAACAGCAGCCTGTATGGAAACCCGGGGACTAAAAAAGGAGAGAAAATGGAGCAAAAATCAACAACACTTATTCACTCATTCACTCCCAGCCATTTTCACTGAAGCGACCCCCTTCGCTCCTGGCTGTTTTACTGGATTTTGACTGATTTTGCAAGGCCCACAGAATATTGTGTTCTATTGCTATAAAAACATAGAACCTACCAAAAGAAAGATTAGAGTCTCTTCTTTCATCAGGAAGAAAACTATATTTGTATCAGCTTCTGTTTAGCAGCAATTAGCATTAGAATATAGCTAAGTTTCATCATTATTCACATTCCTGGTGAAAACCATGGCAAAAAGAGCTCATTGCAACATGGCCCTGGCTGATCTCTTATACTCTGCTGCCACCTGCTGGCCCTTTCTGTAATAACTACCATTGCTTTAAGCGACCTCTTCAGGTCAAAAGCTGCATCAAAGCTTTCTGTATGCTGTATTATTAAAAAAAATATTAAAAAAAACATCCATCCATCCATTTTCTTAACCATTTAGTCCTCACAAGGGTCACGGGGGTTGCTGGAGCCTATCCCAGCTGGCTTCGGGCAGTAGGCGGGGTATACCCTGAACTGGTTGCCAGCCAATCTCAAGGCACACAGAGACAAACAACCATCCACACTCACACTAATTTAAAAAACAACAACCTATAAATATGTTTTTGGGAGTGAAGGACAAAGTATTAAAAAACATATTTATACGTTTTTGGGTTTGGATGAGTTCAACTTGAACCGCCAAACGACCTAAATGCCAAACCCTAACCATATGTCTCATTTGTATTCTCTCACATAATTAATTTAAGTGTTCTATAGGTACAGTTTCTAGTAGTTGTAATAGTTGTTTGTCTGTTGTCAGGTCCTTGGGGGAGGTGCATGGGCAGCGACTGTGGCCCTGGGGGCAGCCAGAGCCGAGCGGTGTGGTGCGCCCATGTGGAGGGTTGGACCACGCTGCACACCAACTGTGACCAGTCATTGCGTCCGTCCAACCAGAGGAACTGTTTCCGCGTGTGCGACTGGCACAAGGACTTGTATGACTGGCGTCTGGGCTCCTGGAACCCGTGCGTGTCCGTGTCCTCCAGGGCTTCGGGGTCCCCGCGTTCTTTCACCTGCAGCGGTGGCGAGGAGGGCATCCAGACCCGGGAGGTGGGCTGCACCCTCAAATCGGACGGTTCACCTGCCGAGGACGCCATCTGCGAGTACTTCGAACCCCAGCCCCGCTTGGAGCAAGCCTGTCTGATCCCGTGTCCTCAGGACTGCGTTGTTTCCGACTACTCTCCATGGACATCTTGCTCAAAAACATGCGGGACAGGACTTCGCAACCGGGTCCGAAGCGTCCTGGTCCCGCCGCTTTTCGGAGGATCCATCTGTCCCAATCTAACCGAGTTTCAGTCTTGCAAACTGGGGCCCTGCGTAGGACCAGAGGGCATGTACAGCCTCAGGGTGGGCGCTTGGACACCCTGCATCCTGCCCCAGACTAGGACGACGCGTCAGGCCAAGCGGCGCAAGGGGAAAGGCCAGGGAGGAGCCAAAGATCCTGAGACCAGGGAGCTAATCCAGAAGAAACGCACCAGGAACCGGCTGAACCGGCAGGAAAGTTCCTCCTGGGACGTGCAGGTGGGATACCAGACCCGAGACGTCACCTGCGTTCATAGGAACAGCAGCTCTGTGCCACGCAAGTGAGTTTCACTTTTAACTTTTTTTCGCCTCATGTCACTCTAGTAACTTATAACAACTGGAACAACAACACCGAAAAAATCAAACAGACTATTATAGGAAAATGTTATTTACACAAAAAAAAGTTGCGTCTCGAGTTACTTCTTCTTTGTTAATTTCCCACAGTAATCATGCCATTTTAAAGTTATTCAAAGTTGTGTTGTCGTTACCTCCAGCAACGAACGTCCATCGAGCAAGTCAGCTCGCCATCAGGCGCGTCATATTTCCGTGTTTAAATTTGAATTAGCTCCGCTCTGCCGTCCATCAGCAATGAATGAATATTCGTTCCGGACCTTCCGGGTCGCGCAAATATGTTATTTTTTTTAAATGAATGTACAAAGTATTTTTTTATGTAAATATCGACTTTAACTTTGAAATCCGGCTTAAGTCGAAATTCGTTTTACATCGCCAATGCAGGAACAGAACTCAGCATATATATTTTGAGAAAAACTCTATTATACTTTTTTTGGCATAATACTGTTAAAATATTAAATATTACACATAATTATATTAAATATATAAAAATGTGTATATTTTAGTAAGTAAGGATAAAAATGTTAAGAGAAAATGTGTCTACATTTTTCAACAATTAAGTTGTAATAGTTGAAAATAGTTTGTGGAGAATGAATTCATAATAGGGAGAAAATGTAAATAAAATGTGATTTTATAAGAAAAAAGACAAATAGAAAGTAAAAAGTATGATGTCAAGTTACAATGTCGAACAATAATGCTGCGCTTTAATTTTATGCTACTACGTTCAACTACTATATTGTGCTACTATACTATGTTATGCTACGATGCTATATCTAATTGGGATATTCACCTACGATGTCATGCTACAATGTTGTGCTACCTGACACGCTATGATTTAAAGCTACAATGTTGGGTAATGATGTCTTGCTGTGATCTCACGCTACAATGTTACGATATTATTCATATCTCATGCTATGATGCTATGCTAAAGTGAGTTGTGCTACAGTTTGCCACTTTTGTTGCGCTACTACAGTATATTATGCTATGATGTCAAGCTACAACGTTGCGCTACGATGTTGGTCTATGATGATATGATAGCATGTTACGCTATTGTGTTATGCTACAATGTCAGGCTAAGCTGTTAAGGCTACGCTGTTGCGCCCTACCGTCTCACGCTATGTTTTGGAAGAGGAAGTCAACCCCCAAATTTTCTTTCCAAAAATATATCCCACCAGTCTAAACTAATGTGTTTGTGGAATATGAATTAAGCAGCAAAATCCACCCATTTTTATCCATCTAAGGGGGCGGCCATTTTGCCACTGGCTATCGACTGAAAATGACATCACAGAGTTGTTCAGAACTCAGGTAACGACCAATCACAACTATTCTACAAATTTAGGCTTAAATATAATGTTACTATGTTATGATATTATGTTACGGTACTGCATTATGCAGCAATGTTACACGACACGTATCGGATATGATATGATGAAAGATGAGCATTGCTTAGCGAAAGGTGGTCAAGGATGATGATAAGGCGCTCTTTCTGTTTCTTCTTCCTTGTCGATAGAAGTTCCACAGTGTCTGCTACTGTTTCCCTGCACTGTTTTCTCTGCTCTTTAATCTCCAGGAAAGCTTTGCGGGCGAGTTTCCGCTCTCGTGAGCCTCCGTTCACGCATCCCGGTGGTGGAGGATGTGATGTATTATGCACTAAACGTGTTCATTCATGTTTCTCGCCGGCGACGCCCATCACAAGTTTCAAAGAACAAGCGGTTGCGCAACCCCCCCCCCACGGCCATGAATATTCATTCGTCCTCTGCCGGCCTTCTTGATTCCTCATGTTGATATATTCGCAGTTGTTTTTCCACAAATTTGGCAAAAAAGTGCAGAAAACTTCACGCTAGCGCTACATGCTGATGACACCGTTATATCTGACATGTGCGGGGAGCCCTCGCTATGGCACGATTTATCATCGACGCTACCGCTATGTCATAGATTTTAGGTGAAAATGTATTTATGGGTTTTTACAGTACACAGGCAAGAATGTTTTTTTTTATATATATATGCAGTATTATGTATATGTTTTTTTAAGGCCATGTCTTTCAGCACTATGCGACGCTATCGATAGCATCCGGCCGCCACATGGTGACTAGCAAGCCTCATTAGCATCGACTGTGACTGCGTGTGCAGCTCACATCGTTTGAGGGTCTAAGCTGCATTTATCAAAAGCCCCCACACCCCTCCTCCTTTCGCCCCCCACCCCCCACCCCAGGGTGCACGGAGAGTCATTAGAAATGTTCTAAACTAAAGCCGACGACTTCTCAGTTCAGATTTTTCTTCCCCCCGCAGGCCGCGCAGCTGACGAGCTATTAGCGCTAATTCCACCACCGCTTCATTTGGAAAGCTCTTATTTAGGCGTCTCACCTCAGGCGCAACACACACATTATTTCAAAAACACCTGTGTGTGTGCGTGGAAGTTGACATTATGCTAGTGTAAAATGTTTACATACGATGTTTGACTGCAATGTTTCTCTAATGTTTTGCTACGATGTTATGCTACGATGATACGCTAATGTCGCGTAATGATGCCACGTTACAAACGAATCTTTTTAGAATAGAGTAGCCTATTGATTATTATTCCATTGATTACTTCAGCCATGATGTTAGGTTATGATGTCACGCTGCTCGCCTATGTCATGTTTCAGTGCTAAAATGGTACACTATGATGTTACGAATTGATTTGGAAAGCTCTCTTTTAGAGGCCTCACATCAAGCACAACAGACATTTCATGTGTTTGGATTTTGTGTACGTAGCACACAATGTCAGGTGACAAGGATTTCTCTGAACACTTATGGCCCAGCTCTTGCTGTTCTGCTGAAATATAAATATCTTAAACACCAAACTTTCTTGTTAGCGCTCATTTAACACAGTGAGCTGAGACGTTCCCTGCCTGGTTCATTAACTGGTGAAGATGAAATATGAGCGTTCATGCCATGCCAAGCTAGGAGGGTGACTTAAGCAGCCTGTGAGCAATGATTAAGTGATACTAAGTTGTCACGCTATGATGCCACGTTATAGTGTTATGCGCCATTGTTATACTCGAACGTTATGGCAGAAGAAACTGCAATGTCAAGTTCTGATGTGACGCTACAAAGCCACAGTATGATGTCGAGCTATGATGTTCGGCAAGAATGTCAGGCTACGCTGTTGTGCTACGATATTGAGCTACAATGTCGTGCTAAATGTCATGCGATGATTATGATAAGTATTGAAAAATACACCATCAGCATATATCGATCAATGCCTTACATTGCTGATCACAAAAAAACAATAACCCGCAGCTCGTGCTTTGCAGCCTGAAGCTATCTAGAATAGCATCCGTTCCCTCCTTCCTTGCAGATCAAAACAGGAACTGAATCATAATATATGTTGTCTAAATTTGAAATAATGTCCAGTTTTTTTGGTTTTTTATAATAAAGGGATGTAAATTTGGATAGAATGTTTTTTAAAATCTGATTTATTAATTACTCCCCCCAAAAAAGTGAGCAGACCTAAAATTGAAAAATGTGCAGCTAATTCATGAGATCGTATCAATATCGGCGGATATTTCTTTTGTAAGATCAGTATCAAAATCAGCAGCATAAAACCCTGATCGGAACACCCGTACATCAGTTGATGCACTTTCCAATTTACTTTAGCTTATCGTAGCATTTTTTCAACTTGTTTTATTTATTTTTTTCAAAAAACATTTTCAATCTGGATACGGGACTTTTGTTTAGCTCCTTGAAAACAGTTTTATCTAGTGCTGTCATTATTGAATATTTTTCGATATTATTCAATCGATTAATCGACTAATCGGATTCATTTAAATTTTGCATGACAGTGTATTGCAAAAGCATGTTTTTCTCTGATTACTGTTTATTAGCCATCGATTGGTGTTTATTTCGTACTTTGTATTCGTACAGTGGTTTAAAAATAGGGTATTGATGTTGTACTATGTTAGCGTAAAAACAGATGTTGGCAAATATCTTCTTTTGATTTAACACAGAAGATAATCAGTCTTCTTTCATGAAGGACTACAGAAATCAGTGAACAATTAATGTCGATAAGCTGAAATCAGAGGATGTGGACAATTTTAAATTTTAAAAAATGGTTGCAAATGATTACTCGATTATTAAAATAGTTGTTGATTAATTTTAGAATCAATTTCTTATCGATGAATCGATTAATTTTGACAGCTCTAGTTTCGTCAAAAAGCAAAAGCGTGTGAATCTTCTGTGTGTCCACAGCTTGTGCACACCGAGAGAGGCGCCTCTGACCATCCAGTCGTGCTTGCTGCCAAGAGACTGCCAGCTGAGCGACTGGAGCGACTGGTCGCCCTGCTCCAAGGCCTGCTCGGATTCCGACTCGTCCGGTGGCTGGCGAGAGCGGCGCAGACAAGTGCTGCAGTTCCCCACGGGCGAAGGGGCCGAATGCCCGACGCTAAACGAGCGAGAGCCCTGCGAGCCGCAGGGGGATGCCGTGATGCCCTGCGCCGTGTGAGTGGACATATTCACGAACTGACCTCGGATCAGATTTTTGTGAAACAGTACCTGATTTTGACTTGATGATGATTCAGATTAGTAGCTCTGACTGACTTCAGATCAGATCTCAGTGATTAAGTGCCTGACTTATCTTAGTTACTTGCATACCCTCAGTTACGCCTGGAGGACCACCGAGTGGTCTGAATGCCGGGTGGACTTGCTGCTGGGCCAGCAAGACCGCCGCCGCGCCAACCTGACTGGACTCTGTGGTGGGGGTTTACAAACCAGAGAGATTTACTGCGTCCAAGCCAACGCCGAGCTCCTCAAGTACGTCAGCGACTTCCAGAAGAAAGACAAAGGTAAACACACTGAAACTCCTCAGCTTGTTTGGAACTCTGTTGCTAACTAAAACAGCAGTACAGTAACAGAAGGTTTATCGAAACGAAAACGATGAATCACAAAATCAACATTGGACCAAAACCATGCGATGCGATGGTTTACAGTTACAAGCTTGACGTGTTATGGCGTGGTGCTTGTGTGGCATTTAAACATGCAGACGCACACACGCAAACACACACACCTTGATGAGTAGAGCGGTTATCTGTGAGGAGCAGGAGCTCGCTCTCGACTGGGGGCTGTTCTTGAGCGGGCAGGGGGTTTTATAATCTCCCAGCGAGTCAGCGAGGTCCACCATCTCTAAATCCGGCTAACACATCAGCATATTCAAAACACACACTGCCACTGACCTCGGATCAGATCTTGGTGAAATTGTGCAAATATAGTGTTAGATTTGACTGACCACAAAATCATTCTTAGTGCCTTATCTGACTTATATGTCACTCATTCTTAACTCATTTGCGCCCAAAAATGTATAAATATGTTCAATTTTAAATATTACCATGCTCCCAAAGACGTATTTATATGTAAAAAAAATAAAATAATGTTTTTTATGCTAGAGTATGCAGAAGGCTTTGATGCAGCCTCTGAAGAGAATGCTTGAAGCAAAAGAGTATAAGAGATCAACCGGGGCCATGTTGGAACTAGCTGTTTCCCCCCACAGATTTGTGAATAATGATGAAATTTAGCTATATTCTAATGCTAATTGCTGCAAAACGGAAACAGATACAAATATTTTTATTTTTTTTCCTGATGAGAAAAGAGACTTTAATCTTTGTTTTTATAGCAATAGAACACAATAATCTGTGGACCTTGCGAAATCAGTCAAAATCCAGTAAACCAGCCGGGAGCGAAGGGGGTTACTTCAGTAAAAGAGTTAAGGGGGACTTGACACTAGTAGCTCAGACTGACCTCAGATCTCTTCACATGGAATTCCTTGATTGACTTGTCCTTGATATCCCGCCATGCTTGTGTCCCGTCCCGTGCACGTGCGGCTAGTAGCAAACGGCTAGTAGCTTGTGTAGTTAGCTTAGCTACTAGCTAGTAGTTAATTAGCGCTATGTGTCCTCCCTGTTATTGCAGCGGGTCAGACCCAAAGACAACAGAAGCCTAGTGTACCCCCACTCCTCTCTGTCTCCTACCACATCACAGGTAGGTCGTCTGCCGGAAATACTCCTCCTCTTCCTCATCGTCCTCATTTTCCTTAAGCCTTCATTTTCTCCTCTTTACATCTTCCTCGTCTGCCTCTCCTTCCTTCCCCACCTTTAACTTCTATCCGCTGTTCCTCTCCTCCTCTTTTTCCCCGTGCTCTTCCTCACTGCGTATTCCAGCAAGTTGCTTTTGCATTTGCTGACACCCGATCCTCACAGATCCTCGTCATCCGCCTTCGTCTCTACTCCACCAGATCCTCATCTTTATTCTTCCTCATCCTTTCATCTCCTTGTGCCTCTTTATCTTCTCCTTCCCATCCACTCCTCATTTGCGATGCACTGCTTCGAGTACAGTACATGCATGTGGATGTTTTTTTTTTTTGTCCAATCAGAGTTCAGCTTCTTTGTGTTTCCTTGTCAATCAGTAGTGCTGGCTAACTTCAACTATATTAGCATTAGCAATGGGACTGTTTATTTACCCAATTATTTTTAAATTCTGCGTTTTTTGTTCTTTGATTGGTTGGTCAGAGCAAACGTGTTCGCCTAGCTAGCAAAACGCGTCTGCACACATTAATGAATTCCATAATGAGAATCTCTGGTAAGTATGATGTAAAACCTAAAAAATAATTAATTTTAAAATGACCTATTACTGATTCACAAGAAAGGCGGCAAAGTAATATTTTATTGCTTTGGTCTCAGCAAGCGATAGGTGACTTTTTAAAGCAAAGGATCAAATCATCTTTCTGCATTTAAATAAATGGAAATGCCATTGATCCGTTCTAGTTTTTCACAAAAACCCAACACAAATTCGTGTAATGTGATAAATATTTATTGCAATCTACTTTATTAACTTATTTGCTCCCCAAAACATATTAAAACATTCTATTTTTAATATTGTCATGTTTTTTTAATGCTAGAGCATACAAAAGGCTTCGATGCAACCTCTGACCTGAAGATTTCACTTAAAGCAATGGTAGTCATTACAAAAAACGGCCAGCAGGTGGCAGCAGAGTATAAGCGATCAACCAGGACCATGTGTCAAAAAAGCTCTTTTGAATAATGATGAATCTTAGTTATATTCTAACGCTAATTGCTGCAAAACGGAAACAGATACAAATATACTTTTTTTTCTTGATGAAAGAAGAGACTCTACTCTTTCTTTTGGTAGGTTTCATGTTTTTATAGTAATAGAACACAATATTCTGTGTGCCTGGAAAAATCAGTCAAAGTCCAGTAAAACAGCGAAGGGGGTTGCTTCAGTGAAAATGGCTAGGAGTGAATGAGTTAATTCTTATGGCATAGTTGTATGCTATTATTATTATTTTTTCTTTCACATTGATGTATTCCTTTTTTTATTTTTTTAATATAATTGCTTGAAAGTGTCATTTTTGGTTTTAAGGGGTGGATTAAGTCGGGTTAAGACCCGACTGTAGGCCCGTGCATTAAATCCATATGCAAATGAGCATTCAGAGCTGTCAGTCAACACAAGAAGAAACAAAAAGGGCACTCGTCAGGTGTATTTTCCTAACGAGGCGTGGATTAACGGGGGCTCCGCAAGCCGCCGTTTAACATGCGTGTGCGTGTGTGCGCGTGTTTACTGGAGGAATTATTTATAAGTGCAATTGGCCTCTTTGCATTTCAAAAGCCCCCACTTGACTTCTGCGTTGAGGATTTGTGATTCAGCTCTTCCGATTTTAAGCTTCTGCACGTCTTGCACGAGCACGAGTCGTATTTTTTATATATATATATATATATATATAATTTTTTTTGCCAATGGTGGAAATGTGCGGCGCTCTGTGTGGGAGCAGAGTGAAGATCAGCATTTCTTCCTTGTCTGGGTAGCGAAATATTGCCCTTTTCAAGAACAGCACCATTTCAAGTCCAATGCAGTCTGTTTGGGAACACCAGGACACTTTTTTCTTTTAAATAGGAAATTATGGAAATTGGAATCATGTTTTGTGTCCCCCATTATAAAATCTTTAGGCTATTTTTTTAAATCCTACTTAAACATTTTCACAGATAAAAAGTTATCAATGTAAATAATTATTACAATTATTTTATATTTTTTCTCCCTCGTCATCTTCGTCTCGCTTGCGTCCTCCTCCTATTCTTCTCTGCCTCCGACATTTTTCTTTCCCTTTTGTCTTCCTCTTCTTTTCTTACACTCTTCCTTCTTGTCTTCCTTTTTCCTGTTCTTCATGTTGTTCTTATTCTCTTCATCCTCCCACTCTTACTCTAATTCTCAGTATTTTCTAAAATGAAATAAAGCGAAACGAGAGAGAGAGAAAGAGAGAGAGGGAGAGAGGGAGGGAGAGAGAGAGAGAGAGAGAGAGAGAGAGAGAGAGAGAGAGAGAGAGAGAGAGAGAGAGAGAGAGAGAGAGAGAGAGAGAGAAAGGAAGCATGGTATGGAAGGTGAGACAGAGAGAGAGGAGAGAGAGAGAGAGGGAGGGAGGGAGGACGGGATGAAGAAAGAGCATGAGAGTGAGAGAGCGAGGTGGAGAGAGAGAGAAAGAGAGAGACGGAGAGAGAGGGAGGGATGAAGAGAAAGTGAAAGAGAGGGACCATGGGAGAGAGAGAGAGGGGGTGAGAGAGAGATGGAGAGAGAGAGAGACAGATCTTTAGGTATGAGATGGAGGGATGAAGAGAGAGAAAGAGGGAGGAAGGTATGAAGAGAGAGGGAGAGAGAGGGGGAGGGCGGGAGGGAGGGATAAAGGGAAAGCGAAAGAGAGGGACCATGGGAGAGAGAGGGGGGAGAGAGAAAGAGAGAGAGAGATAGAGATCTTTATGTATGTATGTGTGATAGAGGGAGGGAGTATGTTATGGAAGGTGAGACGGAGAGAGGGGAGAGAGAGATGGAGGGATGAAGAGAGAGAGAGGGAGGAAGGTATGAAAAGAGAGAGAGAGGGAGAGAGAGGGGGAGAAAGAAGGAGGGAGAGAGAGAGCGGGAGAGAGAGATGGAGGGATGAAGAGAGAGAGGGAGAGAGAAAGAGAGAGAGATGGAGGGATGAAGAGAGAGAGGGAGGAAGGTATGAAAAGAGAGGGAGAGAGAGTGAAAGAGAGAGAGAGAGAGTGTACATATGTATGTATGTGTGTTCCTCACCAACAGGCGATCTATCAGGTATCGGAAAACTGCAGTTGTTTGTCAACATTGAACCAGGATTGAAACTGAAAAGCACAATTTTATTTGTACAGTACTTTAATGCGCTTTACATTTTTCAGTGTTGTGAAGAGTTATCACATCAGCTGTCCAATTCCATATTTTTTATTTTCTCCCAATAGCGGCGCGTCCGGTGGAAAACCGTCTGTGCGGAGGTCCCATTCCTGACCGATCACAGCTGTGCCAGTTGACCTGTCCTGTCGAGTGCCAAGTGTCTCCCTGGGGCGCCTGGGGGCCGTGCACTTTCGAGAGCTGCGATGACCAGTCGGCCAAGAAAGGTAATGCAAATTCACCGGGCGCCATCTTGGTGACGCAGCATTTGGCTCGTTACCATTCCATTTCTCCTCTACGCAATCTCTCCTTTTTCTTGCAAGAAAATAAGCCCGCAGAATCATTGCTTGTAAAAGATTTAGTGTTCACTTTTTACAGTGTGCTAAAAAAGGCTTCCGCACTTGACTTATGGCACTGTAATAAACTTTATTGAAAATTAACATGCAATCTTCATAATGCAGACGGACGATCACTTTAAGCCTTACACAGCTGAAATGGTCTCAGAAAATCTCTAAGAATCCCGCAAAAATGCAAATGTATGGCGGAGTGTCATGGAATTTTAATCCCGTTCCATCTGAACATATGGCTTCAGAGTGCACGGAATACATGATGATGTTAATGTTGGTAAAATATGCATGTGAAGTGTACCATTGCTAGGGCCTGTCCTGATGTCCATGTTTACCAAAACATGTATGTTAAGGTCACTCAAGATTCAAAATTGGCCAAGATGTTAACAAAAACACGTAGATTGACGTTCACTGAAGGCTGCAAATGAACCTTGACGTTTACGAATCATTGAAATCAGTTTGTGTACACTACAACATGTATGCTAGGTGACTTGGGACATCATCTTTTAGTTAATTTGAGATTAACTCATTCACTCCCATTGACGGCTATAGACGTCAAAAATTAATTTGAACTATTTCTATTAGTTTAACATTTTTTCCACTTTTGTTAACAAGAGTATGAAAACCTAGGATTTTTTTTTTGTACATTTAGAACAGATATAAAATTTGTGACTCATCGTGAGTTAACTAGTGAAGTCATGCGATTAATTACGACGCTTTAAAAAAAAGATTATTAAAAATTTGGGGCGTCAGGTAATTAAAATTTGTAATTGTAATTAATCGCATGACTTCACTAGTTAAGTCACGATGAGTCACAAATTGTATATCTGTTCTAAATGTACAATAAAAAAAATCTAGGTTTGCATACTCTTGTTAACAAAAGTGGAAAAAGATGTGAAACTAATAGAAATAGTTCAAATGAATTTTTGACGTCTATAGCCGTCAATGGCAGTGAATGAAGATGATCTTTATCAAAATGTACTTAAAGTCCTCCAATTGACACGGTTAATCAAAGGCACAAAACTGACCTTGAAGTTTATGAAAACATACGTCAAGTTCACCTAAAAGTTCACTTTGACGTTTAGGTTCACTGAACATTACATTGATGTTAAGAAAATCAGGTTGTTTCCAAAAATGCGTGCCGTATTCTCTTTAAGGCTCGCTGTCCGTATTGCAGGGTTCAAACTGAGAAAGCGCCAGATCACCAACGAGCCCACGGGCGGCCCTGCCAACTGCCCGCACCTCGTGGAGGCGCTGCCCTGCGACCAGCCCAGCTGTTACAACTGGCGACAGGTCGGCCTGGACCGATGTGCGCCCGTCGAGCAAAAGCTGTGCGGGCCCGGAACACAGCTCGCTCGGGTTCAGTGCATCAACAGCATTGGTAAGGTCACAGCCTCAAGACACTTCCTGTTTAGCCAAAACGCAAGCTTGACATTGACATTGATGTGTTTGAAAACGTTTGCATTTGCTTCAAAGAAGTAAAGGCAAGCGTTGTCTGTGATGTTCAGGTTCGAAAAGGTTCAACGGTGACCATGTACATTGTTTTAATCGAAGTTTTTTCTTTTTGGGTTAATTGAAAATTGTAAATCGTAAATTGTCTTTGATTTCAAAATGTGTACCTTAGGTTCAAGTCTCTCAATTGTTTTTGTGGTTTAAGAAAATCTGTACCTTGGGTTTATTGAATTATTTTAATTGCCTGTGATGTTCTAGATTGTCTGCATATATATATATATATATATATATATATATATATATATATATATAGGCTTATTAACTCATTCACTGCCATAAAGACTATAGACGGTCAACATTTCATTTTAACTATTTCTATTAGTTAAAATAAATAAATAAAATGTTAACAAGAGTAGGAAAACCTAGAATTTTTTATTGTACATTTAGAACAGAAATAAAATGTGTGATTAATTGTGAGTTAACTAGTAAAGTCATGCAATTAATTATGATTAGAAATTTTATATCGCCCGACATCCCAAATGTTTAATACTGTTTTCTTTTCTTTTTTTTAATTCATTCACTGCCATTGACGGCTATAAACGTCAAAAATGTATTTCAACTTTTTCTATTAGTTTAACTTTTTTTCCCCACTTTTGTTAACAAGAGTATGAAAACCAAGAATTGTTTTATTGTACATTTAGAACAGATATAAAATTTGTGATTAATCATGAGTTAACTCTTGAAATCAGGCAATTAATTACAATTCAAAAAAATTAATTGCCTGTCGCCACTAATATTTATTATTTTATTTATTTTTTATGAATTTATGGCAGTGAATGAGTTAAAGACTCTAAATTGACCTTGATTTTAATGATATATCGACTGAAGATGTTAAATAGTTGGTAAGGTGTATATATGTATGTGAGTAACAGGTGTTTACTTTGGGAAAGATTCCAGCTTTTTTTCCGCACCGCTGAACGGGCTATAAAAAAATGAGCGCTCTACTTCTTTTCATGCAAAAGTCTTCCCTGCTTTGATGACTTTTATGCATGACACAACATTTTCGACTTGCCACCCGCCATAACGCTGACTCGAACCTCCTCCCTTCCACGAGCAATTAATTTTACTTTTCCACTAAATCAAATCATCCTCTTAGCGTTTCGCCCTCCTTCTGACTTTTATCACTCCTTCTTTTTTAATACATTTTGTATCGTTTACCGGCCATTTTGTTTTATTTCGTCTCATGAACCAATCGCCGGCGTCGGTGTCATTCACTTGTAAATGTTATCACCCGTCACGTGAATGGATTGGTCCTTCATGCCTCCATTGCAGAGTCAAACCACAATGATTGATCTGCTTGTCTTCGATCCCCCGTCTGTCGGATGAAAATGGATTTTCTTTTTCTTTGAAATCCCCCCCCCCCCCCTTCCTCTGAGAGAGAGAAAGGGTCACACGGGCAACAAGTGAAGGTTGTTCATTAAAAATAGAGATGGTCTCGTTGTCTAGTTGGGATTTTTCAAGCTTGAGTGATGCACTTCTGCTTGGAATTTCCAAGCCAGGGCTGGACTGGCCATCTGGGATACTGGGCAGATGCCCGGTGGGCCGATGTGGTGCTGTTCAATTATTATTTTTCCTCCATTTTACCCCAAGAGACCAACCCACAATTTAGAGGGAGCAGCCAATTAAAATCTAAATTTTCTTGTTTAGGTATATCATTGAGTGTACAGTGTCTTTGATATTGACAAAAACACATAGCGGTACATTAAGTTCACTGTAGATTTTAATTCTTGCCCTTTTGTGGTTCGATCATGGGATGTCGTTAATATTTGTCAACTGTGGGCACGTGAAGTCCTTTGACATAAACATAAACTTGACTTGACTTGACATTTGATATAGTCAAGCCTCTACATGTGTGTGATGTTTGCAAAGCTGTGCAGGTTAGGCTTAACTGTAAAATGTTTAGAAATGCTTATGAAGATGTGTTCTTTGGTTTCTATGAAAACGCACATTTCCCTGAAGAACGTTTTCTCGGATCCTTAGGTTATTTGAAGACTAGACATTGGGTTTTTTTCTGTTTATGAGAAGTTAGGTTCACTGAAGCTTCTGAAAAGTTTTACATTTCGGAAAATGCGTCTGCTGGGGTCACTGAACTCTAATGTTCTTTGATATTGCGATATATTGAAGATTAGATGTTGTCTTTGATATTTACAAAAGTTTAAGTACATGGAAGATTCAAATGGTTAAATAGTTACGAAAACGCATAAGTGTTGTTAAGTTCACTGGAGACTCTCAACTGTCTCTAATGTTTGACTTTCCTGAAGGCTAACAAATGTTCATGTTTCGGCGTATCAAATGCTCACCCTTGTCTTTGAAGTCTACAAAAACATGTACATTAAAATGACCAAAAGCTAAATTGTCTTCAACGTGAAGAAAACAACCTTTGACTTGTCTTTGATGTATTTGTCTTTAGTCATTAAAGATTTTTATAGTCTTTGATGTTTACGAAAACAGTACACTTATATATAAGCTTAAAATGGTCATTAAAAAAAAAATCTGTAGATTTCCCCGGTAGCCTCATATGGCGGCTTCACGGATATGTCATGGTTATATCAGCTTTATTAATAATTCATATGCTCCCCAGTGTAAATTCCACATGGATTTACCATTTTGATTTTATTCCATATGCGGTGCCACTCAAGTAATTCATTCGTAGAAAAAATGTCATCCGTAAACGGGGTCCAAGTCAGCTGTCATGTCAATATGCACCGCGCATGGGAAGTCTTTTTGAATTATTACTGCAAGTCCACTATATGGAGTCAATGATGTTTATGATTCACCATTTAAATTAATTGGAAGGTTTCTAGTCACTTCTCAACAGGTCGTGAGCAACAAAAAAGAAATAAATTTGATTTTTATTATTATTTTTGCTAAAGTAATAATTCAGTTTATTGAGGCTATATAGCATTGGTAGTATATTTTTGTTATTAAATTATTATTATTTTTCTTAGGTGCTTGATAAGCTCATAATGGGTTTCTACCTCACTCTCACACGTATTGAATTTTTTTTTTTAAATGCCATATTTGTGGGGGGTTTTAAGATTTTGTGTAAATAAACAAACAAAAAACTAAAATAAATAAATAATACACCGATATTGGAAAGAAATAGAACAATTGTTTAAACAATTGGAAAGTTTTTACGGTGGAAATATTAGAAAATAATGCAAATGTCTGACAAAAAACACACACACATTAGAAGGGTTATTAGAAGGAAAAATAATATGAAAATATAATGGGGGGAACAATCGATGGAAAACGCACAAATAGTAAAAAATAAAAGAATAAAAAAATATATGGATATTAGAAACTAATATGAACTATTACAGAATGATGAAAAATATTACACAAAATTAGACAATATTAAATAATAATTTAAAAAAATGAGTATACTTACCTAACAGATAAAAAACAAATGATACAACAATGTTAGTAGTAAAATACAAAAATGCTTAGGCAAAAAATAATAAATAAGAACAAAAAATATGAACAAAAATGTAGTGTATGTGAGCTGACATAATGATTTATTTATTTACTGCATGGACCTTCCATGACCGTGTGGTCTTTCAGGAGAGCCGGTGGTCGAGAGCCTGTGCTCGTCCAAGCCGCCTCCGGATCCCGTGGCCTGCAAGGTGCCTTGCTCCAAGGACTGCGTGCTGAGCGACTGGACGCCGTGGTCCACCTGCTCGCAGACCTGCTCCAGCAAGACCGTGGAGGGAAAGCAGATGAGGACGCGTTCCATTCTGGCTTACAACGCCGGCGAGGGTGAGTTCTCGAATATCGCGTGACAATCACTTTTCTTCTCACAGTCAAGCCTGGCACTCTGATTTTAGGTTCGTCCTGAATTAGCCTCCAAAGCCCAAACTTTTTATGGGCAAAGTGCGACATCACTTCCTGTCTGTCCTTTCTAATTACAAGTGTGTGTTTGTCTTGTGTGTCCTCACTCACAGTCACCGATATGGTTGTGGCCTGGATTACAGTCATGGAGGGTAACACAAACAGACTAGTTTGAAACCTCTAGTTAGCTTGGTTAGCATGTTAGCATGTTAGCACTTCCCAAATATGATGGTGAGATTGACAAATGTTTGTTGCCTTTTTCTAGTTTAGTTCAGGCTTTTTGGTTTATTTGTTTGTTTGTTTGTTGTTGTTATGAGATGGATTGTCTTAATTGATTAACTGTGTTTATTTTCTTAAAGGTCTTTCAAGGGTACCCAAATTTCCCGAACTTTTGGGTAAATCTTTAAATAGACAAATAGTTGTAGTTGTGGATGTCTTAGAATGGTTAGAAATTAATCCAAAATATTGATCTAAATCAAGAAAATTAACAAGAAAAACGGTTATGCTCACACTACCAACAGTGATAATAAGCCAAAAAGGCAAAAATCATTAACATCATGAGGATTCACTCAACAGTTTTTTGTTTGTTTGAATCTACAATATTTAATTAATTTTTGTTAACAATAAACTTCAACTGGGCGTGACAAATGGCTCTATTTTGGAGAGTGATGTTTTGTGATACCCCCCCCCCCCCCCTTTTCTTGACAGCAATTGAGCGAGAACAGGCACTAAGAAATACTTTTTAAAGTGGGTTTTAATAAGTTTAACACGTGTGGGAGTGGTAGTACTATAAAAATGTAATTTTTTTTTTAAATGGCCTCTATATCACGGATAAAGTGGAAATGGAACGTATCTCCGCTGTAGAGTTCAGTATAGCAGCCTGTGCCAGTACGTGTCCCATGACAAACGTAACTGTGTCTCGTCTCAAGGTGGCGCCATGTGCCCCAACAGCAGCTCGCTGCAGGAGGTCCGCAACTGCAACGAGCACGCCTGCACCGTGTACCACTGGCAGACGGGCCCATGGGGGCCCTGCGCCGAGGACCCCTCGTCAGCGCCCCTCAACGCCACCTCGGCGAGGGCGGCAGTGGGCCTTGGGAGCTGCGCCAAGGGGGTCCAGACGAGAAAAGTCATGTGCGTGCGTGTCAACGTGGGACAGGTGCCCCCCAAGAAGTATGTTCTCTTTGCCTCTGCTCCATTTTCACTTGTACAAGGAGGAGGAGTTTTATTTAAAGGCAACTTACACTTATAATAAGAATAATAACTGTATCAATAATGCAAGCCTGTAAATATTGACAATTTGCATATAATTGATGCCCAATGAAATCCATTGGAAGAAAAAAAAATCTTCTTTGGGGAACCAAAGAAACAAAACCGTTTTTTAAAATAAATATTTAAAAAAAAATTGTGGGGGGGGGGGGGATCTGACGAGGTGAATGGTGCATACAGGTTCCGCTGTTGAAATGAAAAATACTTTTTTTTTTGGGGGGGGGGATTTGTTGGAATTTAGATGTTTCTTGGGTTGGGGAAGAATTCTGGTGGGTGGCCCGGTGGGTGGTGTCTGGTCGGTGCTGGATTTCACCTTCCTTGGTTTTCTTTGGTCCCCTCGGGTTTCCTGACGGCGGTGTTCGGTTTAGGTGAACGGTATGGGATTTTTTCTAATAGGTTTTTGGTGAGCTAACAAATACACGCACGCACGCACGCACGCACGCACATACACATACTCACCCACATACAATTTTTATATATATATATATATATATATATATATATATATATATATATATATATATATATATATATATATATATATATATATATATATGTAAATATGTATATATATATATATGTATGTATATATATATATATATATATATATATATATATATATTTAAAAAAATATATAAAAATAAAAAAATAAAGAGCAATGATGATGACATTTCCGAATGAACAATACTGAGCTCTTTAGAAAAAAGAAAAGAAAAAAATGAAAAATACACATAAGAAATAAATATTAAATTAAAAATACAAAAATATTGAACTAAAAATAAAAAATAAAGCGTGCATTTAAAAAAGACAATTATACTCAGATATGCGAAAAAAAAATTATATAAATAAAACAAAAAAATGGGCAAAAAATTCGACTGTCGATGGCGTATATAATCCCTATCTGGATGCTAAAAAAAATAAAAATACTTTCTTTTTTAAAGAAATATCATCTACGCAGCCTGGTACCATTGCGGACCACTGGTTACTGCGCACTGCTGATGTTAAATAAATCCAAAAATAAAAAAATGTACTGCCCAAATTATAATTATTATTACTATTATTATTATTATTATTATGTAATTGTGGTTCTTTTTAAAGTGTTCTCTAAATAAAGCTGAATTTAGAGTTGAAATAAAATAAGAAGCAAAAACAAATATTACACAGAATTATGTAGATGTTTTTATTAATTATGAGCAGTTTGGAAAATTGATGGATGGATTGGATATAGTTTTAATTATTTATTCTTTTTTTTTTTTTTTTTTTGCTCCTGTTGTCATTTTTTCATGATACACCATCACCTTAGACAATGGAAATAAATACACACACTAGGTCTCTTTTAGCATGCACATTGTGCAACATCAATTCGGCGCACACTTAAAATAACTGACACAATGTGTGTATTAGTGCGACATTTCGATGACAAAACAAGGAGAATGCGTTGCTGAGAGACAGATGACGGCTAAATAAATTTGCCCAAAAAAAATACATAAATAAAGGTAAAAAATAAAAACAAACAAAGATGATGACAGACTTAAGCTCTCCCGAGTGATATCTTTCCTTTGCAGCCACACTTGGATAAATAAA
Organism: Leptonotus elevatus; assembly: GCF_054856555.1. Taxonomy (NCBI): domain Eukaryota; kingdom Metazoa; phylum Chordata; class Actinopteri; order Syngnathiformes; family Syngnathidae; genus Leptonotus; species Leptonotus elevatus. The sequence continues at coordinate 18,880,675 of NC_141244.1, forward strand.
AATCAAAAGTGCGCTTTCCAGGAAGCCTAATTAGCTGCTGCCGCTTGTCATTGATGATAATGACAGTAATTAAGTGGCATTGATACTTTAAGGCAATTTAATCAGCAGGCAGATGCTAATAAATATTTCCGTTTTTGCTCCAAGGACTGAATTGACTGAATGATTTGAGTCTGCACCAAGAAAGATTAAAAACATTTAAATCTGTGATTTAGATACCAAAAATATGCTTCAATACTTTTTTTTCTCTATACAGAAAGTAAATGACGCTTTTTAAACATATTTGTTACGAAAAGGGAGACTTATACAAAAACAAGCCGTCTCTTTTTTTGAAATTTGTGGCTGTGCGCAGGTGTCCAGACGCTCCTCGTCCCAGTACAGTGCGTCCGTGTCAGCTTCCCTGCAAGAAAGATTGCATCATGACCCCTTTCAGCAATTGGACGTCCTGCCCTGATGCCTGTGACGCAGGTACGCCAAACAAAACAAAAGAAATTGCTTCTGAGCTCAGATTACCTCGCTGATGATGACTCATTCGCATGGCTGGAAAGCAGGCAGCATTGATTGTTTGTTTGTTTTTCTTCATATGTTCCGTTCCCGGACATTTTGCTCGACGCACTTTTTAGACAGACTTATTTTTCCGATGCTTTCTGGAGCTCGTACAATCGTGCCACTGATTGTTCGTTGTCTTTGTCTTTGATGTTCACCAAAAAATTTCTACATTCGATTTGGTACATTGTTTATGGTGTTTAAAAGTTTGATGGCGATGAAAATACTTTTGATTGATTGTAATGGATTTGTCGAGGACTTAATTGTCTTTGATTCTTACCAAACACACATTTGTAAGGTTCATTCAAAATTGTCATTGATTTTTATGACAACATACAATGATGACTCAAAATTTACTTTGATGTTTAGAAAAGCACATGCAGTGGGTTTATTGCATATTTTTGCAAAAAAATACATATATTCTCTTTTAGGACTCTTGATTGCCTTTGATGTTTACCAAAAATGTACGTTTAGTTCATAGTAGACTGAAATGTCTTTGATGTTTTTGAAAACTGAGTAGGTTTATTGAATATTTTAATTATTTTTATGAAATTATTTAAATTTATTGGGGACTGTAGAGTGTCTTTGATGTTTGCAAAAACATGCATGTTTATGGAGGATTGAAAGTGTTCTTTGATGTCTTTGGAAAGACATAAGTAGATACTATAGGTAGGATAAATTGCCTTTGATTATTAGAAAAGCACATACAGTGGGCTTATTGCATATTTTAGCGAAAAAATACATGCACTATATTCTCTTTTAGGACTCTTGATTGCCTTTGATGTTCACCAAAAATGTACGTTTGGTTCATAGTAGACTGAAATGTCTTTGATGTTTCTGAAAACTGAGTAGGTTTATTGAATATTTCAATTATTTTTATGAAATTATTTAAATGTATTGGGGACTGTAGAGTGTCTTTGATGTTTGCAAAAACATGCATGTTTATGGAGGAATGAAAGTGTTCTTTGATGTTTATGGAAAGACATAAGTAGATACTATAAGTAGGATGAATTGCCTTTGATGTTTACTAATGTTGATGTTCGTTGGTGTTGTACAAAAACGTGTGTGATCATAATTGAAAACTCTTAAGTGCCCTTGATGTTTACAAAATAATACTTGAGTTAATTGAATACTCTGAATTGTTTTAATATGAATGAAAACAGGTTTGTTGACACGTATACTCTATCGTTGATGTTTTACATAAATAGTTGTATTCAGATTATTGCACATTTTTAACATTTGTGTATAGTTTTATGTGGACATTTTGACTTGAGTTATCGGTTGTCGTCACAAACTGGAAGAGGCGGCATCAGACTCATTAGCGAGCCAACCCTGCGAACTCGTACCTTCTTATGCCGAAATTAATTTGACAGATCGACGACCTCTGGATGAACTTGTTGTTTTTTTCCCACCGCGTGTCAGCAAAGATGTGGTTGATGTTTCCTTGCTGTCCAAGCAAAACATATTCAGGTTGAGGTCACACAAACGCTCATTATCGTCCACGGCGACGACATCACGGCATCAATAACTTTTGCATTTTAATTGGACGCCACTTCATTATGGTCGATAAATGTATACACACCTGCCAATTTGTTAGGTACACTTGGATGCATCTTATGAGATCCAATATATATTTTTTAAATCTGCTTTTACAAAGATAATCATGGTTATTTTGTTTTTACTGGCATATGAGAATTTTATGAAGCAAAAAGGATCATCCTTTTACAAAACGTTTACAAAACATGGACATTAGGTTGATTTAAAATTCTAAATAGTTTTTGAATGTTTTTTTTTCAGGACTCCGAATGTTCTTTGATGTTTGCAAACAATGCTGTAAATGTTTTTTGATGATTACGAAAACACATGGTCTTTTCTTTCAAGACGTACATTAGGTGAGGATGCGAATCGTTTCTGTTTTCTGCACGTCTTTGACGCTGTGAACCTGTGAAGCTAAATTTAGCTTATCAGACACCGTTTTTTTGTCCAATAAGATTTGCAGCTCGGAATCAATTCTTCCGATATTTGTGTTTCAAAATCTCAAGTTTACCCAGTTTGACATCCTTCTCATAATTTCTTCTTCTAATATCTCAGCTGGTAACGCCGTGAAGACCAAACAGTACAGGAAGCGTTTGGCCATCCAGGCGCCTTCCAACGGAGGTCAGGATTGTCCTGAAATGCTGGAGGAGGAGAGAGAATGTCAACCACCGCAAACGTGTCCAGGGTTCAGGTAAACACAAACATTTGTACGACATGGTGGCCATTGCGCTTGGGTTAGGGTTGGGTTAATGTTAAGGTTTGAAATTAGGGTTTCGAGAAAAGTAATCGGATCTGCAAATATGTTTCTCACGTCTGTGGAAATATCTGCAGTGTGTGTGTGTGTATTAATAGAAGCACGGCACCTTGTTTGGGCCCGTTGTCAGGTGTAATAAAAAGTGATGTGCGCAAAGGGACGTGTGTCGAGATGACTAATTAAGTTACAGTCATGCGGCGAGCGTCTTTGATGAGGCCTGCCTCCTTGTTTGTTTGTGCGCTCGCTCCGAGGCGGCGCTAATAAAACACGGAGATCGCTTGTCTTTGACGACCCCAAAGTCACGTGGAAACATCAAGTCATGTTTCCTTTCGGTTCACCGCAGTGCAATTGGTACTGCCGGTGAATTGAATGCAAGTGCATTTATATTGCTGTCTTGAGATACAAGTGAGCCAGCTTGGGAGTCTTTTGAGATATGAATCTTCAATCGGATGATTTATTTATTTTTTGCTTTGACTTAAGAGTGCAAACTCTCATACGAGTGCTGTCTGGTGAGCAGGTGACTCAACTTGCTTTATAAAAATGCATTTTAGCAATATAATTACTAGCTATGCCATGTAGTGACAAAAATGACCAACACAAATCAGTCACACTGTTTTTTTTTACAATGACTAAAAAATCCAACCATAGGTTAGGTTAACATTTCTTCCCACTTTTATGTTAACAAAGTATGAAAAATTCGATGGGGGGGGGGGGGCATTGTACATTTTATTGTAAATTTAGATATAAATTGAGATATAAAATGTGTAATTAATTTGCGATTAATTGTCAGTTAATTATTATAAGTCATGCGATTAAATATGATTAAAAAAATTATTGACTGACACCTCTTATAATTAGAGAATATTATTTCTTCTTCTTTTTTTAAAGAGGCTTAAAGCGATTTATCGCCACTCTCAACTGAAGGTTATTGTCAAATAACCACATTGCCTCCACTAGCTTAATGCTAACATAAAATGGGAAACTCCATTGGGATATGGGCTAACAATTAGCATTGCTGTGTTACCCCTAGCAACAGATAGACAAACATTATATTGTACATTGAAGAAAGTGTGACAAAAACTTATTCAACATGCTACTACAGCACTCTAAATTCAGACTTGCTCATCATATACTGTACAAAACAAAACAACTAATCCCTTAAAAACCCTTGATGTAATAGCGGCTGAAAATAAGTTCCCCGCGGGAAAAAAAAAGGGAATCTATGAATTTATTACTCGCGACTGCAGGTATGAGTGGGTTGACCGTACAGTATATCTCATATTGTGATCCCTTCCAGGTGGAAATCCCACAAGTGGAGAAAGTGCCAGCTGGTTCCGTGGTTCCTCAGGCAGGACCGACCCGGCGCTCAGGAGAACTGCGGGCCGGGACTTCAAACACGAGGTACATATACCTTCTTTACACACATATCTTGTGGAAGGCGGTACATTTTTACCTTTCAGTGAACACTTAATACCTCCACTATCATGTCAACACAATTATAGAAACCATCAATGCTACATTAAAAAAAAAACCTATAGAACAACACATAGCTGTACCAGTTGCATCATCCAGCTCACAATCAATATTGATCAAATTTGTCATTTCATGGTGTTGAGCCGCTCCTCATACTCATCCTCTCCTCTATAGTGCATGAGCTACACTTCTAACAAATGTCATCATCGCTAACGCAGGATGAGTCGTAAGTGACAGGAGAAGACGGGAGCCATGCTAACTGCTAAGCTAATGTGAAATCTAAAAGTGCGTAGGTACTACAGTAGACTTGTTCTGTTATCAGCAATGTGATTTGCGTTTGTTTATACTATTTTGCAACATATGTTTTAACTGTTGTAGACTTTTGATATCATTAAATGCTCTTAAAATTATATCATAATTGAATTGTAGGCCATATTGCCCAAGTGCTAATAGCAACACATATAGGTTGAAATCAGAAATTGGACACAAACAAAGAAAACACATATTGGAAGCAATACAGTGAATAATAATGCTTTGAAATGAACAGAATAGCCTGTTGGGGATAAATTTACACAATTTCATCAAACAAAGAGAATTTAAGTTGTAATTGTTGGTCGGTGCTCCTATTAGTAGCTGGCCACTAGAAGAACGCACACGCCACCATCTCAAATCCTCACATTCATACCTGGAAATTGGAATAATGCCTCTGGAGGCTCACTTGACAGTCTGGATTATTGGGTTCTCGTTGCTTTCTTCACTTCAGGCCCCTGTCGTGCATTTTTAATCAAAGGTGTCTTCTTGATGTTCGGGAGGAGGCGCAGAACAGGAAGTGAGAAGCTCAACGTCATCTTGTTCCTTTACAGCGCACGACGGTGGCTGGGTGGGCAGAATGTGGAATCCTGGGTGGCTTTCATAAAAACTCAATTTAAGGGGTCACGCCCAGTGATCAATTTCATTATGTTCTCGCCCCTATAGAGAACCACTCGGAGTGCTCATATTATATTACGCAATCTTTCCTTGCCGGAATTCATTAGTGTGACAAAAAAGGAACCTCCAAAGCACTTTAGTACGTGCAAGGATAAATTGACTTTGAAGTTTACAAAACCTCTCACAGTATGTTTGGTTCATTGAAGACTCGAAATATTTTTTTGATGTTAACAAAAAACATTTAGTAAGTTTGGTTTGTTGTTGTTTATGCAAAATACAACTATATGTTTTATGCAGCTCTACTAGTCTAAATCTGGTATCCTGGTTAATATTGCGTTAGTGGAATATGAGTTAAGCAGCAAAATCCAGCAGTTTTTATCAGCGTCAGAAGGCGGCCATTTTGAAATGGTGAAAATGACATCACAGTTGCTCAGGTCTCAGGTAACAACCAATCGCAGCTCAGCTTCAGAAAACAGGTGACAAGTGGCAAAATGGCCGCCCCCTCAGATGGGTAAAATGGCTGGATTTTGCGACATAACTCATATTCCACAAAAAATAGTATTAATCAGAATGTCATATTTAGACGAATGAGGTCACGTATAACATTTTATTGTCAAGAAATGTTTAACTCATTCACTCCCAGCCATTTTTACTGAAGCAACCCCCTTCGCTCCCAGCTGTTTTACTGGATTTTGACTGATTTTGCAAGGCCCACAGAATATTATTTTATTGCTATAAAATCATGGAACCTACCAAAACATTAGAGTGTCTTCTTTCATCAGGAAAGAAAAGTATGTTTCTATCTGTTTCCATTTTGCAGCAATTAGCATGAAAATATAGCTAACTTTCATCATTACTCACAAATCTGGGGTAACAGCTTTTTGCAACATGGCCCTGGTTGATCTCTTATACTCTGCTGCCACCTGCTGGCCGTTTTTGTCATAACTATCATTGCTTTTAGCATAAAAAAACATTTAAAAAACTTATAAATACTTCTTTGGAACACTGGTAATATTTAAATATAGAATGCATTTATATGTTTTTGGGAGCAGATGAGTTAAAGTTGCATTCTCCGTCTTTTGAGTTGATTGACGTCCGTCCCACAGAGTGTGGCGCTTGTTACCTTGAAACGGACAGGAGACGAAACTCTCCGGGGGCGAGCAGAATAAAAGCTGACCTCCAAAAGACGTGCACGGTGCCAATGGGCCTAAAGATTGATCTGTCAACGAAATATCCCCGCAACACGAGTCGCACGCAGCCTTTATTGAATGCACCCCGGCACTGGAGGGCTTTTCGTATGTCCAGCGCTCTATTTTCATTCACTTTTAAGTTGCCCTCCGTGACTGCTGAGAGGCGGAGGGCGTCCAAAGGCTCTCTCGGGTACACCGAACGTCCACTCGAGAGCGAGCCCCGCGGCCGTTGAGGCGTCCAATACACTCACTCACTTGTAGAACTCTCTTCTCCAGAGTCGTCCTCCAGCCCTCGCTTGTGGCCTCGCTGCCCTCGCCGCGGCTGTGTAGGCTGAGAATATGCGCCCTTGATTGTTTTTTTTAATCCCCTTATGTCAGAAAAAGTCAGCTCATATGCATTTTCAGAACTCTGGAATCTGTAATGTATACAAAAAAAAAATTCTTGAGAATAATTTGTTATACTAAACTTACTTTAAACATGACATTCTATTAATATTACATTTGTGGAATATAAATTATGCAGCAAAATCCAGCTGTTTTTATCCATCTCAGGGGGCGGCCATTTTGCCACTTGAAGATGGCATTACAGTTGCTCAGGGCTCAGGCAAAGACCAATCACAGTTCATCTGTTTTCTGAAGCTGAGCTGTGATTGGTTGTTAGCTAAGCAACTGTGATGTCATTTTCACTTAACAGCAAGTAGCAAAATGGCCGCCTTCTGATATTGATAAAAACTGCTGGATTTTGCTGCTTAACTCATATTCCACTAACGCAATATTAACTAAAGTGCCGTATTTAGACTAGTGGGGCTCAATAGAACATATACTTGTCAAAAAAAAAAAAATGGGGGGGGGGAGTTGACTTGCTCTTTAATGTTTATGAAAATTATACATAAGGTTTGTAAAAGTCTGAAATGTCTTTGAAGCTTACACGTTACATGTTGGGTTCAATTAGGGACATAAAATGTCTTTGATGTTTCAACACATTAGGTTTGTTGAACCCGGATTTGTCTTTGCTGTTTCTGAAAACACGAATACTTCTGTGTATACTATTTTAGCGATGGACAAATGAAGCTTCATGAAAGCTTCATGAAAGCTTCATGCAGCACTTTTGATATTTTTTGACTTCTCTTGATAGCACTCTTGGTTTAAAGATGCAGTGGAAACTTAAAATCACTTTCCATTACACTAGTCCTTATATTTAACCCAAGAGCACCATCTAGAGGAGTATAATATATATATATATATATATATATATATATATATATATATATATCACAAGTGCTTCATGAAGCTTCATGATGCTTCATTTTCCCATCACTACACTATTTTCTCTTTCGCAGTGTTTTTCTGAAAATTGAACTGAAACCTTTTGACCTAATTGCCCCCCCTATGGTAAATGTGTATATGATGTGAATGTCTCCTTTGACCGCCTATTATTGTGTCCTGCGGCGCACCCAGCTGTGTCGTGTCGGCAGCTGGACGGGACGCAGGTGGACGTGGGCGAGTGTCTGCAGCTGGCCCGCAGCATGCCCGCCCTCACCCAGCGCTGCCAGCTGCCCTGCCAGGACGACTGCCAGCTCACCAACTGGTCCAAGTTCTCGTCCTGCTCGGCCGACTGTGTGGGGGTGCGCACCCGGAAGAGGGCGTTGATCGGTAAGCCTCCTGTTTTTTTTCTTCGTTTTTTTTGCTTTGACTTGCAGTACTGTACAAGTTTACTGTCAAACTAAACATAAACCAGAGAGAATTCAAATGACGACATAGCCTCGCCTTTGCCTCATGTCCTCCCCCTACAGGAAGAAGCAAGAAGAAGGACAAGTGCAAGAATACACAGATGTACCCTCTGAGCGAGACGCAGTACTGCCCGTGCGACAAGTACAACGCCCAGCCGGTGGGCAACTGGTCCGACTGCATCCTGCCCGAGGGGGGTCGCGCCGAGAGCGCCTTGGGGCTGAAGGTGACGGGAGACGTCAAGGAGTGCGGACAGGGCTACCGATACCAGGCCATGGTCTGCTACGACCAGGACGGACGCCTGGTGGAGACGGCAAGATGCAACAGTCACGGTAAGACTTTGTCAATGGACATTTTGATATCGAAGGCATTAAAGACAGACATTTCTAAGCATGCACACATAGACATCAAATAAATCATTTATATTGTACACATTGACAGACATCGATTCCGTGATAAACATTTCTGCATCGTAGACATAATTATCATAAATATCATATACATACATGTCATAGCTATCATATATTTTATTTACATAAAAGACGTACAAAGATCACGGAGGTTATACGCAAGATGTACAATAGAGACATAACTGCTGACCCAATAAACATTGCAATGGCGGGTTAAATGCTAATTGCTGTCTTTCGTTGTTTGTTTCTTGGATTGTGTTTTTGTCTCTGGCACTTTTTCCACCGACGCACTTTGTTGCACACAAATTGGAATCAGCACCGACACACTTACTGCACCCACACTCTTATATCTCGTGTTTGTCTGAACACTTGTTTTGGTCGTTCTGTATTATGTTAACAGAATGCTACACGTCAGCTTTTTGAAGCCCACAAAAAGCATCAGCTCTAAGATTTTTAAATTTGGTTGTTTACCTTTAAAAAAAAATAACTGACTAAATTGGGTTTTTCCTTTCAAGTTGAAAGTGTCTTTTTGTTGGGGAACAAAAATTATTACCCTTCTTTTTTTTTTTTAACTTCATTACATTTTATTTTATTTTATTTGCATAATGCAGTTGAAGAATATTATACTTTCATTTTACAATACTTTTAGTAACACACCAAAAAATATTTATTCATGCATTTTATTTGCATAATAAAATGTTACATTTTACATTATTACAATAAAATATTACTATATCTGTATATGATATAAAAACAATGTAATAAACATTTTGTAGGTTTATTTGATTTGATAGTTTTTGTAATAAAATTACAGATTTCGCCATTTTGTCTATTTTTACATTTAGTTTATTATACATTGTAATATAGTAAGAATTAAGTTAAAATTTGTTGTATTGATTTTACACTAGTTTTAATTAAATTAAAAAATCTATAAAATGTCACTGTTTTCTTTCATTCGCCATTATTTCTTAATTCATTTTTTTAAACTGTATTTTTATTAGAAACCCTACATTTGATTCTTTAAGAACTTGAAATTATCTTTGTTGTTTATGAAAACATACATGTTGTTCATCGACAGCTATATTTTCAAGTTTACACAAAATGACGACACTTAGTCACAATTTGCACTTCTCTGCGGGTGTACCCAATTTTTTGATCTTGTCTGCATCTTATTGCTGCTACTGTCAGAATAACTTGAGGTCGATGAAAGCTTATCTGAGGCGAAGGACTTTTGTTTGACAATTTAGCAGGCTTCCTTTTCCGCCGCGCTCCGTCTGCGTCCTTCCCGTCCGACTTGTCAGCTCTTATCTGGGATGGGAAGTAGTTCAAGCGGAGAATTCCGCAGACTGGTTGGGAAATTGCCACCAAACAGAACGTGTGACACATTTGAATTGTATGAACGTAACAAAAACAAAGACGTTTGTAAGACAAGGAATTGTTGAATTACTCTCACTTTATTCTTTGTCTTTACCGACATTGTTTTTTGGGGACGTGACCTTTTTTTTTTTTTTTTTTGACGTGACGCCTGCAGCCAAGATGCCAATCATCCTCTGTGTTGCTGTTATCTTTTTTGTTTCCATTTAACCTTCAATTGAAAAAAATGTATTGTCAAAAGCTACCATTGAAGAATCAATTGGGTTAGTGGAACACTCAGAATTGCCTTTTATATTTTCCAAAACATCACATCCATCTGGTTGATTGAAGTCAAAATGATTTGTCATGTTGTCGTTGATGTATTTGAATGATTATGGAACATATATTTGGTTCATTGAAGACATTAAATTGTCTTCTGTGTTTTACAAAAAATTACATTGAATTCATTAAGGGGTCAATTGTCCTTCATACGTTCATTTATTTTCATGGAAAAACACGTGCGATGATTTTGTTTGACTTTGTTGTTTTCCTAAAACATCGTAGTTCCACACAATGGCGTCTTTGATGTTTACAAAACGTACATCCATTTTTCTGAAGACTCACAAATTGGATTCGATGAATTTGTCACTTTCTCCTTCGTCGTCAACATCGCTTTCTTCTTTGTCAACACGATGCCTGCAGCCATGATGCCAATCATATTCTTTATTGCCATTATCTTGGTTGTTTTTGCTTAGCCGACAATAGAAAAAGAAATCGTGGCCAAAAGGTGCCATTTTAAAGTCCAATCAAAAGAGTCAACACTGTTTGAGATGTTTTGGAAAACACTTCATTAGGTTTGTGGAATTCTCATATTTGTCTTTGTTTACGAAAATACACACACCGGGTGAAAAAAATGTTGAATTTGTTGAAAAACGATTTCAGTACATGTCATTCAAGAAAATATACATGTTCAGTTTTGTTCTTGTAGAAAAGAGGAATGCACAGTTTCAAATCTTCATTATTCCAATTTAGTTTCAGTTTTAACCAGCATGCACACCGGTTTTCAATACCCCGATGTTTTTCAGCAGACCCAGGGCAGGACAACGTGTTGCTGTTCCGCCTTCGATTAGCAAAATCAATGAGTTGATGAGGCAGCAAAATGGAGGGTCTTGCTCACAAGTCTCACTTTACCTCCTTCGCATGAAAACGCAAACCCTTTTGTTCTCATGAGTTCACTTTTAAACCATGAAAATCAGAAGATGGTTCAAATCCCGCCTTAGACTGGTTGCAGTTCAATTTTTTCCAATTATCATTTACTACAATTCATACATTTTAATATTCATATAATTTATCTTCATTAGCATTCCACATGCATTAAATCTTAGTATTCAGCTATTAGCAGTCAATTTTCAGCATTCCCACGCAATTTCTCCAGAAATTGCAGTCTAGTTGCTCGTTGCTATTGCACCTTACATCGCTATCAAGTCACCTTTTGTGCACCAACAGCAATAGAGCACCTCCACAAAATCATGTTCAACTACTAATTTAATTTGCAAACATAGACGGACGGACGGACGTGTCTTGCTGTCATCGATTAGAATTGTTCGGGACATGCCACCGCCGGCAGTGCCAATTAAAAGTCTGCGGTCATGCTGAGACCCCAACAAGAGAAAAGGCTTTTGATATTTAACCAAAGCTAATGAATCATCTTTCCACACTGCATTTCTCAAAAGTCTCAGAGCCATGTGTGATGCATTAAAAAAATAAAAATAAATAACGATGAGCTGACTAGGCTAGGTAGAAATGAATCTGTGAGGAGCTTACGGTACCTTCGTGGCTGACTGCTTCCTCCTGCACTGGAGTGTTGCAGCTATCAAGCTCGTAAGATTGATCTAAGATGACTATTCTCCACTTGTTTAAAAAAAGATTCCATTTTCTTAATCTTATTTTTGCTGGTTCATACTTAAAGGTCAAAGTCACTATTCTGCTTGTGACTTGTTATCTCCACTTTTCGGTAAGAAACCAAACCGATTTCTGCTGCTGATGACTTATTACAAAATAACTAAATAAAATAAATAAAAGCTAGCCAGAGAGTCAATTCTTTCTCTCAGTCCAAATGTTCTAAAACAGCTTGACAATATCAGGAAGTTTGCTTTGAAAATGGCTGGGCGTGAGGGAGTTCCGATGTTCAGCACTTAAACTAATTTATTAGCCCATCGCCGCCGCCTATCTGTCTCAAAGCCCACAAATGCCTTAATTTAGACTCTTACAATTTCAGTCAGCACTCCCCGTTTGACCATTTTGAACACGAATGAGGAATTCTAAAACCAAAATTCTAATTTTCATAGCCTCGCCTCGCAATAAAATGTGACTTATTCGCTTGTCGCGCTCCGCCGGGTGTCTTCCTCCGCGCCCTTGAGTGGAGGTGAGTCACCGTGACGCGGGAGATTTAATGCTCCCAACAGGTGGTTGGCCCTGGAGACTGTATATATGGTATGCAGATGAGACACCTGATTTACGATTGCGCACGCCTTACTTCGCAAATGCACACTCTGCTGGAGTTGTGGGCTTGGAATACATAAGAAGAAGAAAAGAGGTAGCACAGGCGTGAAGATGCACCACCAACCCCCGCCGAGAACACATCTGCATGTTTCCACGTTCATCCTCGTGTTCCGCTCAAATCAGACCCCTGATGAGTTTCTTTGCAGGAAGTCACGGTTAAAAGACACTCAGCCCCCCGTTTATCGCGGGGGAGACGTCCCAGACCCACAAGTCAATCACCAAAGCATTTTGCAAATGTGCTAATAAAATATTAAATTGAGCACAATAGAACAGCAGATTACTCGCATCAAAGACACACACGTGGGGATCTATTCCGTTGCTGTTTGTGGCGATGTGTGAGGATGTCAAAAAATATCAAAGACACATCTGTGAGACAACGACCATGGTGAATCATTCCCTTTACGGTGATGTGGGACATGTCACTAAGTAAGTAATCAGATTACAATAACGCATTACTTAGTAACACATTATTGTAATCTGATGACTTTCTTTCAATAACAATCAATCGATTAAAGTTACTTTCCTAAGTAGCTGTGCGTTACTATTTTTTTATTACCTCATAACGTATGTAGAATGCAGAATTGTGTTGTCCAATTTGAAGAGAATTGCAAGGAGAAAATGTTTCTCTTGCATTTGGGAGTGACGTCACATCGCGTATCACGTTTTGCCAGCGGAAGACGCAACGCCGGGTCACGTGTCCCAACATATGTGAGCGCTCGGAGTCTAGCCAAAACAATAGACACTACGACGTAAACAATGGAAGAAGCAGGAGGAGTTCCACAAACGGGTGCATTTGCTCATTGGAAATACAGCAGTTACTTTGCATTTTTGTCCAGTAAAGATGAGATGACAAAAACCTGTCAGTGCGTTGCAAATTTTGCGCTGGCTCAAAAACACTGTCGACCGCTAAAAAACTCCACATGCAATTTGAGGAAACACTTGTTATCGCAGCACAGCGCGATACAACCCGAAGCAAAGCCGACAGGTAAGGAGACAGCCAGCAGTTCTACAGTTACTCAGCTTGCTCCATGGTGATGTGTAAGGATGTTAAACACATCAAAGACACGTGACCAAGGTGAATCATTCTCTCTACGGTGATGTGGGAAGATGTTAAACGTGTCAAAGACACATCCGTGGGGATCTTTTTCATTGCTATCTACAGTAACCTGTGAAGACGTTAAATGCATCAAAGACACATCAGTGGCAAATTATTTTCATTGCTATCCATGTTGATCTGTGAGGATGTTAAATACATCAAAGACACACCTGTGGCATATCCTTACCATCGCAATCTATGACGATTTGTGAGGACCTTAAAATTTTTATTTTTTTAAATAAATATATATATTATATATTAATATTTTTGGTTGATTGCGACCAACTGAACACATCAAAGACACGCCCATGGTGAATCATTCTCTCTACGGTGATGTGGGAAGATGTTAAATGTGTCAAAGACACATCCGTGGTGATTGTTATCTACAGTGACCTGTGATGACGTTAAAGGCATCAAAGACACGTCAGTGGCAAATTATTTTCATTGCTATCCATGTTGATCTTTGAGGACGTTAAACATCCCAAAGACACATTTGTGCTGACCTTTTCAGCGATGATCAGTAAGGATGTTTACCCATCAAAGACACGTCCATGGCGATTTTTTTTTTTTTGTGGCGATCTGTGAGGATGTAAAACACATCAACATCACGCGTGGTGAATCTTTGACACCTTTTCTGGAAGGGTTTCCAGTGCTGCTGCAATGTTTGGTGCCTCCAGTCGATTTCTAATAAATTAATGTTCAACTGTGGCAGCAGTTGATTACACAGCTCAGCGCCTGAGTGTCTTTAATTACTCAGCCTCCTAATGAGTAGCCATCGCAGAGGCTCCAGCTCCTCAAAACAAAACAAAAAACATCAAGAGTAATGACTTTTGCACTTTGTCCCGGCAGGTTACATCGAGGAGGCGTGCATCATCCCCTGCCCGTCCGACTGCAAGCTGAGCGAGTGGTCCAATTGGTCGCGCTGCAGTAAGTCGTGCGGCAGCGGTGTCAAAGTGCGTTCCAAGTGGCTTCGGGAGAAACCCTACAACGGGGGAAGACCCTGTCCCAAACTGGACCACGTCAACCAGGTGCGGAACCTGCTTGCGATTTTTCATTTGGGACTTCACCCATTTGCAATAAAAGTATTGCTTTGGCGTGTTTGAGTCAATCCGTGACCATGCTGTTACTATTATTGGAGTTTAGTTGGGCACCTTCTCTGCCTCTTCTTCTTGCTGTTATTACACTGCATCTCTTCCAGCAGACCTTTGTTCTCTCTGTCATGTTGTGACTCGATGTCATGTGACAGTGAAAGCGTGCAAATTAAAAATCCTAACTCGCCTGTATAATGTAAAACCCCATTTGAGGTTTCATTATTTTTTTCAAATTATTCCAAAAATAATGGCCTCGCCCCAGATGAGCAGCGGAGCGCTTTTTTTTTCCTTCTTCTTTTTTTATGACAGCGTGACGATGCGAGTGGTGCAGAGAGAGGAGTTGATTATTAATGAGTTACCAGCTGAAGCTTCCTGTGGTTATTGCAGCTCCTGCACAATTTTTTGCTGAGCAGCGACTGTGCTGAATGTGTCCACCTTTCACACTCTTAATGTTAATGCTAATGTTAATGTTAAAAGCCCACAGTGTCGCCCTCATGCTCTAATTGCGCCACAAATTCCTCTGTGTGTGTGCGTGAGTGCGTGCGTGCGTATATGTGTGTGTGTGTGTGTGCATATTATGGACAGTTTAATCATCAAGCTTTATTTATGAAGCACTTTTCATACATAAATGGTTGAAATTAACCTCCTCCAGGCACTTGTCCACACAGATACAGACATGATGACATAATGACCTATGACTTAAGTAATGAATGTGTGTGTGTGAATGTGTATCTAATGTATAAATATGTATGTATGAATGTGTGTGTATTACGGAATGGGTTACGTGGTCGTGTGAATGTGCAGCATTTTAGTGCGCGTGTGTTCTGATGGAATCCTGTGCCTTGTTAAATTAATGATGCTGTGTTCTCTGTACAAACATTTTGCTCATTAATCCTTGTATCTCCTTTTAATCATGCTCTGGACTTCTGGACCGATGCCGACTGCTGCAGGCTCAGGTAACCACGACTGTATTTTCCTCACCTCCGATATATAAGCACGGCTTTTCTCGTTCTGCTTTTACCACGCTATTGTTTATTGATAACTCAGTGACGTGTCAATCAAAAAAGGTATTAAGCTACCCGTCGGATCTTCAGGTGTACGAAGTTGTGCCGTGCCAGAGTGACTGTAATCAGTACGTGTGGGTGGCCGAGCCCTGGAGTGTGTGGAAGGTCAGCAACGTGGACCTGAGGGAGAACTGTGGAGAAGGCGTGCAGACCAGAAAAGTGCGGTAGGCATCACATACTGTATTTTACGGTATTATTATTGTGTAATAAAGTGAATGTCTACGCGCATGTTTACATTTGCCTTTTACCTTAAATTAAAATAAAGTTTCCTGTTTGTATGCATTTTATGTTTACCTGACAACCTTGGAAATCATTTATCAGTTCAACCTTGCTGTTTGGATGCTGATCAAAGTGCCCTGTTATAAAGTTTAAAACTCTAGGGAAAAAGTTTTATTTTGCTTTTTTTAAATATTTTTTTTATATTGTATGTATGTTTTTTACAAACCATCTAGCTAAACAACTAACTGACCAACCAACCAGTCAAACATTCAACTAACAACTATATTTAATTGATAATCTAACCAACTGACTAATCAACAAACATCATAACCAAACATTAAACAAACAAACGAACCACCTGACAAACCAATTAGCGAAAGAACTAAATCACCAATTAACCAACCGGCGGACCAAACAACTGATCAATTAATTAACCAGCCAAACAACAACAATTAACTAAATAACTGACTAACCAAACAACCGACTGACCATCTAACAAGATAAACAACTCGACAATTGCCTAACCAATCATCCAACCATTCCAACCAACAATTGACCAACCAACACAAAAACTAACTAACCAACCAACTAACTAACTAACTAACTAACTAACTAATCAGCACTATCCAAGTAACTAATCAAATTACTGACTCACTAACTACTTACCAACAAACTAACTCAATAACTTACCAACTAACTAAACAGTTGCCAACTGACAACTAAACAACTGACTTCCCTGCCTGACCAACTATCTAACCAAATCACAAGCCAAGGAACCAAGCAGCTAACTAAGTAACTGACCAGCCTTCAGAACAACTAGCTAAAGAACAAACTAACCATGTAACTAACCTAACCTAACGCAAAAAAAATATTAAAGTTCAAAAGGACACAGTCCACACCTCAATTTGGTCTCCTATGCAACCGCTAGTGTTCTCTCTGGAGAACACAACGTCTAATACTGAACCTAACTAACTAATGACCAACAACTCGCTAAATGACCAACTCACTAACCAATCTACCTAACTATTTGTGTAGCACCAACGGTGTCTCCTAATTGAGCTCTCGCTGTGGACAGGTGCATGCTCAACACCATCGACGGGCCCTCGGAGGCGGTGGAGGACTACCTTTGCGACCCCGAAGAGATGCCCCTGGGGGCCCGAGAAAGCCGGCTGCCCTGCCCCGAAGACTGCGTCCTCAACGACTGGGGTCCATGGACCCGCTGCAGCCTGGTGAGAACACACAAAAGCTCTCCTAATGTCACTAATATTTACTGGGAGGCTGTGTTTGTCAAGAGTGACTTATTTTTTAGAAGAGACGTGTGCACTGAGATGTTGCGGGAAAAGTGCTTGATACATCACACATACACACATTTGATGGTGTACTCATCTGGGGAGGCGAGGTGATTGATGACGCACCGCACTGGAAACTAAACACACACACATGCTACACAAAAATCCACATCGCTGTGTTAATGTAACCGTATTAATAACTACAGCGTCCCTGAGTACAAAGTGTCTGCAGATCCTCAAAAAGTCTTACCACTTAATCCTTAAAATAAATCAGAAGAAGTAAACGACTCCTTTGGTTTAAGAAAAAAATTCATATGATAATGCCCTGTAAGGGGCACTAGTTTACATACAAAGTAGGTCCAGACTGCTGCCCACACTAGGCTAACTAACTGACCAATAATAATAAATAGCCCCCAAAAATGACTTAATACGTAACTAACTGACTGACTTACCAAGTAACCAACCAACCTGCCAAATAATTAACTAACCGACCAATTAACTGAGCAAACAACCAATCATCTAACACAACTAGCTAGCTAGCTATGTACCTAACTAGCTAGCTAACTAACTCACTCACTCACCTAAGTTACTAACCAACTGACCAACCTACTGGCCAATAGGAATGTAACGATTACGGCACTATTGTGATATCGTGATATTAAAGTGCCACAATATCGTCGTCGTCGCGATATTAAAAGCAGCACATCCGTTAAAAAGGCGAGGTTGAATTCCATGTGTGCAGTTCTAGCACCCTCTGGTGGTTAGTTATTTACTGCACTTTAATTTTAATTAGGTCACTGCGATGGTTATTACTCCTATATGTCAGTCATACCAGCAAATATTTTTCAACATCTCTGTCAAAAAAAAATGTTTTGTTGTTTTTTGCCCGCTTCAGCTAAACACAACATTGTGAACTACATAGACCATGATGCTTTGCAACGTTGAGCCAATAGGAGCACATGACAATTTCTCCGTCACTCCTGTGATAATGTACAAAAACTAAATAGTGTATTTTTTAAATTAATTTTTTACAATATAATGAGTTTTTACACTTTATCGTGAGCTTTTTTATATTGCTAACCTCCCCACAATATCGTGATAATGATCATATTGTGAGGTTCATATCATGATATTTGTCTTGTCGTGATGTTTGGATATCGTTACATCCCTACTGGCCAACTGATCAAATAATCAGCTAACTTACTAAACAACTGACAACCGACCAATCTGACTTACAGATTGACCCACTAACCAACTAACCAATTGGTCAACAAACCTAATAACAACCTGACTAAATAACAAACAAACCAAGTAATTATCCAACTAACTATAGGTTATAATAAGGTTAGTTAAGGGTTTCGGTTGCTACTATAGCCATTAAATTGGTTCCTGCACAGCTGAAAATTTCTGTAGGAACATTCCACAGAGAGATAGAGGAATCTTCTGCTTCCTTCTCCAGACTTGTGTTATAATACTTTGAATCAATATGAATCTTGCCCTCAGATGCCGTCGTCACCCTTGAAAGTTTGCGACCATTTTGGCTCTCATCTATTCCAACCGTCGTTCCATAAGCGTCCTCGTTGGATATGGGAACAATTCCCAGCAGGAGGCGACGCTCTGTGACGTTAAAGCACTTCCCCAATTCACGACGCCTAATTGGACCGCAGGGCGCTTGAGCTAAGAGCAAAAAAGGAAGAAATGTGTCGGCTTTTCATATTTTGATGAAGAAACATTCCCAGAAAGATGAATTTAGACGGGGGGGGGGGGCAGATTGTGGCAGCAGGTTAACCTGGGAAAGAAGTCTGAAGAGTGAACAGTGGGAGGTGGTGAAGCGGGCAGTAAGTTGATTACTAAGTTAGTTGGGCAATCGGTTACTGGGTTGGTCAATTGCTAGTTGGCCAATTGTTTGATTGGTTAGTTGGTTGGCTAATAAGTTCGTTGATTAATTGGTTAGTTGGAGGGTTATTTGATTTGTAAAATTCAGAGGGTTGTAGCTAGCTAGCTAGCTCCCATGGTGCTCATTTACCTGCTGGGGAGCTAGTTAGCTAGCATCAGGGGCTAAAGACAAACTGTGGCAGGGTTTTTACTTTCCGGACCTGGATTTGCCACCTCTGGTAAAATTCTTGGTGAGTTGGTCAGCTGCCCAGTTTTCACATATTTGTCAGTGTTTGTGCTAGAATTCTAGAATAATCAAACCACAAGTATGTTTAGAATAAGAAGTAAACGTTCGCTTCTTGTCGGGTTTCAGCCTTGCACCAGAAGCAACGGTCGCATTCGTGCTGCGTACACGTTACGATCTCCTAGTGCGGGAAGACTTTGTCCCGACACCACCGAAGAAGAACCCTGCAGCCTGAACCTCAACTGCTTCAACTACTTCTACAACATCACAGGTAAGCCCTGCCTTAGTAGCATAGTGTTAGCATATTTAGCTAACAGCAGCATATCATTTATTTGCTTATATAAGTACATTGGAGCAGACAAACGTGCACATTTAGATTTTTGTGTGGATGGCAATATGACTTTACCCAGAGACTGACTTTATGTTAGATTTTTTTTTTTCATTTTGGTTAACTCATTCAAACCCAAAAATGTGTAAATATGTTTAATACTTTGTCCTTCACTCCCAAAAATGTATTTATACATTGGGTTTTTTTTACGCAAGAGCATACAGAAAGAAGGCTTTGATGCAGAAGAGATGGCTTAAAGCAATGATAGTTATGACAAAAAACGGCCAGCATAGAATAAGCGATCAGCCAGGGGCATGTTACTACAAGCTCTTTTTGACAGTGTTTTCAACAGGAATGTATATAATGATGAAACTTAGCTATATTCTAATGCTAATTACTGCCAAACGGAAACAGAAATAGATACAAATATCCTTTTCATTCCTGATGAAAGAAGAAACTAATCTTTTTTTTGGTAGGCTCCATGTTTTTATAGCAATAGAACACAATATTCTGTGGAACTTGCAAAATCAGTCAAAATCCAGTGAAACAGCAGGGAGCGAAGGGGGTTGCTTCAGTGAAAATGGCGAGTGAATGAGTTAACAAGCTAATACTTTTTTTTACATTTTTACTTTTTAGCAGGAAAAAAAAGTGTCAATTATGACAACTGACTAATTAGGACGACTGCATAGCTTCATTCAGAATCTGTTCTGGTCTTTTATTTGCAAGTATGCTATGTTCATACTGCAGGTGAAAAATTGTTCGGTATGCGGTTTTGCAAAATCATGTTGCCTACATGGACATGTTCTCTGCCTCACCCACCCACACGCAACCCCACCTTCCACATATAATGTTTCATTCCAGCCAAGCGCATCATTGAATCAAAGCCACGGTGGAAAACATCCAAGCTACACCTTCTGATCTCGTGTTTTTATCCCTTTTCCGTCCCCAGAGTAGTGCACCTCACCTCTCAGCAGGAACACATATATACACACCAACACACACACTGCTTGTGTTGTTGAGTGCAAAAATGAATTGACTGTAGCTAAAAACAGACGCAGTTGTTTTCGTCGCGCGGTGGCCTCCCCGATTTTTTTTTTTAATACAAAGTGGCGTGCATGTGAAACATTTAAAAACAACCACATTGAGATTTCTGAGAGAAGCCAGTTATTCTGGGGCTCTACCACACAGTTGTGTGAAACCCTCCATTTTATTTAGTTGCACCATGCACCTTACTTTTTTTTTTACAATTTTAAAATATTTGTCAACTTTAGAAACAACATTTAGAAACATTGGGATTGAGCCTTGATTTACTTCTTTTTTTTTTTAATGAACTGATGAGACACAAAATCTGCCTAGCAACAGATGACTGCGCAAGACCAAAGCAATTTTGTTGCTGCAGCTATTAAAAAGTATACATTTATGTTTTCATGTCAGATTGGAGCACATGTCAGCTGAGTGCAAACGCCGTGTGCGGGCAGGGAATCAAGACGCGCATGCTGGATTGCGTGCGCAGCGATGGCAAATCGGTGGACATGAAGTTCTGTGAGGAGGTGAGTCACCTTTGCCCTCTCCTCATTTTACTTAATGGCAGTGTGAAATACTGTGCAGATGTGTCGCTTCAGACCGCCCAAGAATTATGTTCATTTATAACAAGTCTCCGGTTCCTGTAATTGTAGCCTGCAGCGTTTGTCACATTCACAAAGCTCATAATGTTGCACTGATGCACATCATAAGACAACTGCAAAGACTACTGGGAGTTGTAGTGCCACCACTCAGTGGCATTGTACCATAATGTCATTGCGTAACATCGTAGTATAACATCATAGCGTCTTAGCATAATGATGTTGCATATTGGCATAGCATCACATTGTAGCGTCATATGGTAGCGTAATAACAGCATAATAACAGCGTAATAACACAATGTAATAAAAGTGTAATAACAGCACAATCCAAGCCTAGCATATTAGCGTCATATCGTGCTACACTGTTGTGCTGGGACGTCACCCTAGGATGTGACGCTATAGTATCTCTATAATGTCACACTACAATGTTACATAACGATATTACATTACAGCTGAACTTGGAGAAGAAGTGGCAAATGAACGTCTCCTGCGTGGTGGAGTGTCCCGTCAACTGTCAGCTGTCCGAGTGGTCGACCTGGACCGAGTGCTCGCAGATGTGCGGTCTAGATGGTCAGTGATATGTGACACTTTGATGCACTAAAACGATGCACTATTGATACGAAAATCATTAATGGTGACACAAGCTTACGCCAGCTAGCTAGCAAGCTAACGTGGCAGCCTTCAATTTCACTCTGCGTTAATCAATCGGCCGCAAGAAGTTGGTCAAAATTGGCATTGACGATGAGGAAAGAACAAGAAGAAGAAAACTTTAAAAATACTGAAAATACTTTTTTTTTTACAAAAACTCGACCAATCAAATCAACTGTATGGGTAAAGAAAGTAGGAGGATCTAAATGAAGGTCCTCTGTTCACAAAAAGTTGGTTCCATCAGGCCATTGGAAATGGGGAAATATTGGGGGGAAATCAACTTAAAAATAAAATACAAATTATAAATAATAATAAAATAAAAACAAATATATAAATATATAAATACAAAAATAAAATGTTAAAATCCAAATCCAAATGAAAGTCCTTTATTCAAAAAATAATTGGCCAATGTTGACGCAATGGGTAAAAGAAACAGGAAGTAGAAACCTACCATAGAAATACAAATCCATCTAAATAAAAAAAACTATATATATATATATATATATATATATATATATATATATATATATATATATATATGTATATATATAATATGAAACACAATTTAACAAATTATAAAAAGAATAATATAAAATAATTTCATAAATATAATAAATATAAAAATAAAAATTTTAAATGTCCTTGGTTTTAAAAAACTAGACAGTCGGGGTGGGTGGCGGGGGTGGATGGGGGGCGGGGGGTCGTGGGGGGGGGCGGGGGTTGGGGGCCGGTGGGGTGCCTGGTGGGCCTGCAGTGCCCCGTCCTGCTGCGTTGGGCCGGGGGCGCGGGCCGTGTTGGGGCGGGGGGCGCTCCTGCTCCTGGGTTTGCTCTCCGGCCGGTGGCCCTGGCGGGGCCCGGGGGTCGTCCTTTGGCGCTGCCGCGGCCTGGGGGGCCCTGAGGTGTTGCGCTTGCTCTGTTCCGGCGGGGGTCGACGGCTCCCCTCTTTGGTGGAGATTTTCATGCATGCCAGATCCACCACACCAGCATCTACCGAAACTCAGACACAATCTGTTTCCTCCTCAGGTTATTGAATCGGTGGAGGCTGGTGTCTGCGGATCTCACGCGGCTTCGTCTGTCCTTCCTTCCTTTTCTCGGTCTCTCCTTTGGTCTCTTGAGGCCTCCCTGATTTTATGTTTTTTGGATTTGTTGGGCTCTGGATGTTTCTTGGGCTGGGGAGGAGTTCTGGTGGGGGATGTCTGGTCGGTGCTGGATTTCACCTTCCTTGGTTTTCTTCGGTCCCCTCGGGTCTCCTGGTGTTCGGTTTAGGTGAACGGTATGAGATTTTTTCTAATAGGTTTTCTGGTGAGCTAACAAATACACGCACGCACGCACGCACGCACGCACATACACATACTCACCCACACACACACACACACAAAAAAAAAAAATATATATATATATATATATATTTAAAAAAAAAAAATAAATAAATAAAAGAGCAATGATGATGACATTTCCGAATGAACAATACTGAGCTCTAAAAAGAAGAAAAGAAAGAAAAAAAAAAACTAGACAGTCAAACCAATGGCCATGGAAAAAGCAACAGGAAGTAGAACCTAAAGAATAAAAGATCAAAATGATTGCTGGCTTTTATTTTTGGTGCATTGTACTTCATTAACCCCCCACCCCATCCATGTTGGTTTGATTGACCAATCAAATGTGTGTGTGTGTGTGTGTGTGTGCGTGCGTGCATCCGAGTGTGTGTTTCTCTGGATAGGAGTGTGTGTGTGTGTGTGTGTGTGTGTGGGATGAAAGGTTCCGCCGGTTGTCAAAGTGCGTGTGCATGAGATGGAATTGGGGTCGCTTTCAAACGTGCACTTCCGTAACGAGTTCTATTTTTAGACTTGCGCTTGTCTCTCATGTGATCAATGCTCTGCATTCATTCGTTCAGAAAAAGTTTGCTGATTGATCAAGTGAAATGATAAAAAAGTAAAAAGAAAGGTTCTTTTTTGTTACTGTAAAGACAGATGAGACATGAGACAGACACAGAATGCAGTCTACACAAATGTGTTAATGTGACTGACTGATGATGTCGTTTCCTTGGGGGTGGTCTCCAGGCAAGATGTGGCGTCAGAGGTCCGTAGTCCAAGCCTCGCAGGGTGACGGTCGTCCGTGTTCGTCGCCGATGGTGCAGTGGAAGCCGTGTCCGGTGCGGCCGTGCTACCGATGGCAGTACAGCGCCTGGTCAGAGTGCCGCGTGGAGGTTTGTACAAGCCCTGTGTAACATTCTTTATTTCCATTTTCTGTTGAAAATTGAAAGCCAAGAAGTGATTCGTTACTTTGGTATATGTTCTTATCAAAATGGTAAATACACCAAAAAAATACTTCCATTTATACATCGGATCAAAAATTTTCAAATGGCTGTGTCAAATTCATAAAGGTTAACTTATGCTATAATTTCATTACGATTAAAATGTTCGGCCACGTCGCCAGGTCTTAAGGTCTTTTCACACTGCACTTAGCAATACACTGCTCACCATTGATGAACCCATTCATTGAGTCGAACACCGTCAAATTGAAAACCTCAGAAGGCACATCCAATAGGAGAGGAGGGCGAGCTTGCACGGAGGCGCTGCCCCAAAATAAACACCAAGTGCAGTGTGAAAAGGACTTTAGAGCCATGATCCAAAGCATTACAGAAATCCAGTGCCAATAAGCTAGAACTATTTCCACTTGTTATTGTCTAAAACACATCCAGTCATAAGGTGAATTATGATGTGGCCTGTGATGAAAATTTGTTTAACACACCTGCCTTAAGGGACATGAAAGAAAAGAAAATGAAGGGTGCAAAAAAAAAAAAAAAACTGTTAATAGCCGTCAACGGCAGGGAATGAATTTAAAAAAAAAAGGATTATAAAAAATTTGGGGCGTCAGGCGATTACATCTTTTAATCGTAATTAATGTCATGACTTCAATAGTTAACTCACAATTAATCATATTTTTATATCTGTTCTAAATGTACAATAAAAAATTCTAAGTTTTCATACTCTTGTAAACAAAAGTAGAAACAAATGTTAAACTAATAGAAATAGTTCAAATTAATTTTTGACGTCTATAACCGTCAATGGCAGTGAATGAGTTAATATGAATAATTAATAATTGCGGTATCTCCCAAAACTGTTTTCTTCAAGTCCCCTTAGGGGCTGACTTTGATTTGCTGATTGAATTGGTCCTGTTTATGTGACTCAGAAGTTTGCTATTGCTATATATAATATGACTGACAGATGTTTTGATGGATGGTGATCATGCCGCTGACTGATTGTGGAGGCTAACAAGCTAGCATAGCTATACTAATGTTTGTTATGAAACATCAGGGCCACGTAAACATGGCAAATTGAATACAGCAGTGTCTTGAGATATGAGTTTAATTCATTGGCCTTTTTTTTTTCAATTTCATATTTTTTATCTTAGCCAACAATTGAAATATTATAAAGTCATTCCATTTTGTTTGTTTGTTGTGTTAGATTAAAAACAAATGAAAAAAGAATGGTGCACTTTTTCGTTTTTTGATTGCTAATTGAAATGGAAATAATGAATTAGTAAAAAAAGTTTTGAAGGCTGGCTGTAAATCAGTAAATTGGTGCCATAAAGCAAAAACGATGAGCAAAGAGGAATGTGAGCTCAATGGCTCATTTAGCTGAGTTGGTCCTCTAAATTAATTTTATGGCATGTCCAATTATCAAACCTTTCCCTTAACCACACACCAGGGGGAGAAATTAACACGTCATATCCAGTATGAAATATTAAGTTAAGTCAAACTGGATCATCAAACTTAGCCGCCATGTTCCGCCTCACGCTATGATGAAAACTACAAATCTTGGCAATAAATGATAAGTCTAAACATTACTTTCTGATTAACTCATTCACTGCCATAAAAAAAAAAAAGATAAAAAATTAGGGGTGACAGGCGATTAAAATTTTTAATTGTAATTAATCGCATGACTTTACTAGTTAACTCACGATTAATCACAAATTTTATATCTGTTCTAAATGTACAATAAAAAAATTCTAGGTTTTTATACTCTTGTTAACAAAAGTGGGGACAAATGTTAAGCTAATAGAAATAGTTCAAATGATTTTTTTACGTTTATAGCCGTCAATGGCAATGAATGAATTAAAAAAAGAAAGAAAACATTATAAAAAATTTGGGGCATCAGGCGATTGAAAATTTGTAATCATAATTAATCGCATGACTTCACTAGTCAACTCACAATTAATCACATATTTTATATCTGTTCTAAATGTACAATAAAAACATTCTATATAATAATCATAATCTTGTTAACAAAAGTGGGAAAAAATTTTAACGAATAGAAATAGTTAAAATGAATTTTTTACGTCTATAGCCGTCAATGGCAGTGAATGAGTTAATATTACATTTTTGGAATGTGAGTTATGAAGCAAAATCCAGCCGTTTTTATCCATCTCAGAGGGCGGCCATCTTGTCACTTGTTGTTGACTGAAGATGACATCACAGTTGGTGAGACAGGTGGTTTTATGAAGCTGAGCTGTGGTTGGTTGTTATCTGAGACCTGAGCAACTGTGATGTCATCTTCAGTCAACAACAAGTGGCAAAATGGCCGCCCTCTGAGATGGATAAAAACGGCTGTATTTTGCTGCTTAACTCATATTGCACTAACAGAATACCGTATTTAGTCTCGCGGGGCTGCATAGAACATATTATTGTCCCCCCCAAAAAATTGGGGGTTGACTTTAAAAGAAATGACCAAATTGTCCCTAAAATGGCCGACTTCCTGTTCATTTTTAGTGATGGCTTCTTCGACACTTTCAGCTACATCAGCTGCTGGTCTTGATGGTTTTTCAGAGCGTGGTGTGCGGTCACGGCACACGTTACCGGAACCTCACCTGCTTCGTGTCGGACGGCGGCGATGGCGAGCAGGACAGTGGCGGCCAAGTGGATGAAGAGCTTTGCGGCAGTCTGGAGTTGTCCGTGGATGGAGACAAGCGCATCCGGCTGAAGGAGGCCTGCATGCTTCCTTGCCCTGGTAAGGATTTCATTCTACTTGTAAACCCTCGTTTTTTTTTTTTCTTAATTGCATTTTAGATTCATCAGTTAGGTTTAAGTCAAAGACAATTGGTGGTAGGGCTGTACGATTACGGGGGAAATCACGATTAATAAAATTATTATTCATTGATTTTAAAATGTAATATTTTTAAAACTATGATCATAGCTTTCCGCTCATTCATATCGTCACGTTGAACACCTTATTCTTGAACCCTATTATTTTTGGTCAAGTATAACGTAACCTTTTAAATATATATGAAATTCATGCCTCTTGCATTTTCATTTGTCATTTTCAAATTTAAGCATTACATTATCCTACTTCTCATATTTAATTTATTTTATGTTATTTATCCTGGGACTTGAGGGATTGTATTTTGTGCTATGTCATGTGGAAATGTGTGTTGGTATGACCCCCCCCCCCCCCCCCAAAGGCCTTGAATATATTTGTATCCTTGAATTTTGAGGAATCCTTAAACTCAAAATAATTATAATTTAAAAAAAAAAGTAAAATAAAAACAATAATTGCAAAACAAATACTGTCTGTTCCTGCGCGTTTTAGCCTCTTAGGGGCAGTGTGGTGCTGTGCATCCACTCTTACAATGAGAACAGAAGAAAGTTGTGATAGAATTCTATTAAAATAAAATAAAATCCTCAAATTGGGAATAATTTGTGCCTTTGAGTAGTGTTATCTTACCTGTGGGTATGTGTTTCCACAGCATTTGTGTGTAAATATTCGTTATTTGAAGGACTATTACTCCGGAAGTTGATGCTAACTTCCTGTTAGCATTTGAATGCCTTTAACATTAGCGCTAGGCTAGCGATGTTTTAAAAACAAAGCATGTTTTGTATTTAAATACACACTATATGTAATTATCCTTATCGTGTGTTTAGTTTTACTGTTAACTCCAACTGGAGTGTCGTTAAACGGTTTAAAGGACGCTTTGGGAAGGCAGAATAACACTTATCCACTCCGGGTTAGCTACAAGCTACATGATGCATTCAGGGTACTTTCACAATGTTGGAAACTTGTAAACACTCTGCGGCGTTCTGCACATTAATTGTTTTTCTTTGATCGTTACGTTTTAATGATCGAGAGACACTAAAATCACAATCAAATTTGGGTTAATCGTCCAGCCCTATATGGTGGTAATGTTTGAAGTAACTGATGGTCTCTTAATTTTTTCCAGTGCTGTAAATAAAGTTGGGATTTATTTTCTGGAGTGCTGCCTGTCATCACGATGACAGGCGCCTGTCATTGTGTCAGCTTTGAAGCGATCTTTGCTCCCAAAAGCCTGACAGGACACAGCAACGCTCTTGAAATTTGTCGCCGTTTCCGCTCTAAGCTGCACATCCGCCATCAGCTTCTGCAAGAAGGTCGGCCGAAGACCTAATTTAGCACCGTGCTTGATAAGCCAGGTGAATGTTAGCACAGTGCAGCTTACATTTGAGTCAGTGTTGTTGTGTCAGCACTCCCTGAAGGGAAATTAGTGCGCGCGAGCTCTGCCAAAAAGAGCAAACACAAAGCTGCTGCCGCTTCGTTTCCAAAGTGTCTAATTTAACTCGTCACAGATTGTTCAGCATTCTGGGGCGGAATAACACGATCGGTTTCTTTTAAGAGGGGACAGACAGATAGGAAAAGAGAAGGAAAAAAACAGCAACGACAAAATTAGCTGGGGAAAAAAATGTTAAGTAAACACTATTTTAAAAAGTACAAAGAACAAAAAGTTGCTGCCTTATATAGTGAAACTAAAACATTATAGTTTCTTCTCCAAGTTCTAGTCAGCACTCGAGCAGCATTTTGGCCAACTGGAACCTTTTAGGTCCTTGGCAATTTACCATTAAAAGTACCACTAAAAGTTGGGGTCTTTTGCAGCAAACCTAACAATGGAGAAATATTCTTATCCTGGTTCTAGTCGGCACTCGTGCTGCATTTGCGACTAAAGTATTTTACAGTAACGCGAGACAGATTTGGACCCTTTTCCTAGTTCTCGTCAGGAGTCAAGCAAGCAGCCTCGTAGACCAGCTGCAGTAACCTTTCAGTTTGGTCTTTGAAATGGTACCACAAACTAAAAGTTCCTGTCTTTTATGGTGAATTTAATACATGGAAATCTCTTCTCAAGGTTCTCGTCAGCACTCAAGCAGCATTCTGGGCCAATTGGCTTATTCTAAAAAAATAATAAAAAAATAAACCAAAAAGAAGTACCATTAACTCAAGTTTGCTATCATTCACAGTAATGCTAATACCAAACAAGTATAGACTTATCTCCTAGTTCTCGTTGGCGCTCGAGCAGCATTGTAGACCAGCTGCATTATATTTATAGAAATCATCAGCTCCTTGAAAAGGTAAGCATGAGCCAAAAGACGCCATCTTTTACAGTGAAACTTAATACATGACGGTCTATACTTCTGTTTTTAGTCAGTACTCAAGCCACATTCTGAACTAACTGTATAAATATTTCAGGGGGAAAACTACCATAAACTAAATATTGCTGTCTTTGACACTAACGCTACTACCAGTCAATTATTGACTATTTTCCTAATTCTAGTTAGCACACGAGCAGCATTCAAGATCAACTGAAACATTTGGAAAAACGTACCATGCGCTAGTCTTTTTGACAGTAACACTTATACAAGACAATTACCGACTCTTCTCCCAGTTCAAGTCTGCACTCGAGCAGCATCTGAAAACAAGTAACACAAGAGCTCTACGGACTCTTTCCGTAATTCTAGTCGGCACTCGAGACCAGCTGGAGCATCTCGACGGCAGCCTCTTAGTTTCCTTAAGTTTTAGAGGTGAGGAGAATCTTCAGTTCAGTTGCACGGGAATTCTGAAACACACACACACACACACACACACACACACACACACACACACACACACACACACACACACACACACACACACACACACACGTTCATGCACTCTTGACCCGCGCTCCACTTTCTCTTTCGTTATTTGACGAGCTGCACATGTCAGCTGTCGTCAAATCCGACCTGCGCCGCATCTCGATTCCTTTCTACCTCATCCTCCGCCTCCTGCTTCTCAAATAGAAAGCGACGAATTCCAAACACGTCGCACCTCATTCATCCAATTCCCACGCAGCTCACCTCTGATGATCTCGGCTGTTTGGCGCAGCGACATTGTACAGGAAATGATTAGAAGGCCGGAGGCCGCGCAGACATTGCAACGGTCATCGTCAATTATCCGCCAAAGATTGCAGCTAATTGATTCTGTCCGGTCTTTTTTCAAGCCGAGGGTTTGAAGCCGCCGAGAATTGAAACACGTAATTAACCTTTAGAGCAGTTAAGAGGGTGTGAAGAAAAATAGCAGCCGGTTAGGACAAGTAATCATGCAGCAGTGATATTTGCCTTGCGGTGAGTCGACAATTTAATACACAAGACATCAATGCCAAAACAACAGTTCATAAGAGATTAGAATCATAATTGCCATACTTTCCTTTGGACTTTTGTACTCTCACAAAATCAACAATCCATCATTGTTTAATATTATTTTTCTGTTCAGTGTCCGTCTCTTATAAAAATAAAAAATAAAGCAAATGAGACAGAAACTTTTGCAGTAATAGTCGTCCTTCTTGCTGCATAGAATGATTGATGTGTAGCTTTCCTAAAGAATGCGCCAACAGTAACTAAAAAAAAATGTAAAAATAATAATAATAAATAGTATATAAATTATTCTTCATATTAGATCCGGAATCAACGGACTCGAGATTTAACGGACAGAAAATAGTGTCTAGTCCACTCAAGACGCCACCACCCAAGACTAGAACAGGCTAACATACACGCTATGTGACCACCATGTTGGTAGAGGCGATGTTCCCATTAAAAGCAATGCATGGGAGTATGTGGCGGCCATGTTGGTAGGGGCGACAGTCCCAGAAAAGGTCATGGAAAGGGCATTTGGCCAAAAAAACTAAAAAAAAATCATAATAAAAATATTTATTTTTAAAAAATACAAATAATAATAATAATGTGATACGTTGTGGGCTTTTTGATGGTTCTGACCAGGCTATTTCAAAATAAAATACCACCCACGGGTTAATAATAATCATTTTGTATTTTGTACTCTATTGTAGTGGTTCTCAACCTTTATTCAGTCACGTACCCTGAAATATTTTTTTCAGCCAAGTACCCCCAAACCAGCGTAAAGCATTTCTGATGGGGGGGGGGGGGGGGGGGGGCTTAAAGCAGAGTGCTGTGCCATCATTGTCTAATTTTTGGAATTCTCTTTTTATTTATGTAGTCTCTTGAACTATTTGGAAATAAAAAGATATAATTAAAAAAAAGAAAAACAAGAATTCATTTAATTATAAATATTAATTATAAACAAAGATTTGTGCACATACATTTTTTTTAGCAACATTGATTGGGCTCATAGTAATAGTCTGTTCTCAAAAAGAAATAATTAACTGAATTTTAAATAAAGACTTCAAGTGATTGACAGGTGGCATATGACAAGTTGGTTCAAACCATTCTAGTATGGGGGAGATGCTGTGTTTTTAGGACACTGAAATTGAATACCCTATTAAATATAAAATTAATTTTATGAACTTATATTTTTCTGAAATATTTATACATACTTTGAACTATATTATCTAACTATCTCACGTACCCTCTGGAGTGCCTTCACGTAACCCCAGGCAACAAAGCCGAGTACCCTCTCTTCCCCATGAGTCCATTCATCAAAGTCAAACCACGACCAGGTGTTTGTTTTTTGTCTTACCAGGCGAATGCTACCTGATGGAGTGGTCTGACTGGAGCTCCTGCGTCAGCATCTGCGTCAAAGAGGCCGGCGTAGACTTCGGTTCGGCTCGGGTGCGCTCACGCGCCGTCTTGGCCCAGGAGCCGGAGAACCTGCAGCTGTGTCCTGACCAGGCCTGGGAGTCGCAACCCTGCGCAGGTAAATGTCAAGTCAAACTGGATCGCCAAACTTAGCTGCCATGCTCCTTCCACGTGCCATGATGAGAACAAGAAATCCTGACCATTTATATCCAGCCGTCTTTATACTTTACATGGTTTGGTCCAAGTTTGTCTTTGAAGGATCTCTGGAAATGACCAAATTGCTCTCAAATGTCAGACTTCCGGTGCCTTTTTGGTGACTTTTTTGGGTGGATTTAGGCCAAATTTTCCCCCCAAAAAAAGGCAGGATTGGTATCAGGATGAACATAAAGGACCCAAACCAAACAGTAAATTCTGTTGAGTACATTTGACTCTATTTAGAGCGGGACCAAATAGACTCAGTTTTAGAGTAGGCTAATATTTACACTTAGAAGAGAGTAAATAAAATAATTGAGAAAAAAATCACTCAAGGGTTGAGGAACGAACTCACCACCTTCAGTTTAGGAGAATGCCACACTACCACCTGAGCTATGCCCCTCCTACTGTTTGCTTATCTCCAAGAGACCAAAAACGATGTTTTGGTCTATATACTTTAAAACTATTTGGTCCCTCTAGAGTTTAGAAGATTCCAGCTGACGCGAGCGATGTACTAACACATAGCAGGAGCTGCGTGGCTCAGGGAGTAGATCGGCTGCCTCCCAAGCTGAAGGTCGTGAGTTTGTTCCTCACCCCTTGAGTGACTTTTATTTTGTATCTTTTTTTTTTTCTTCCTATTCTGATTCTTATTTGGTACCACTTTGGTCCCACTCTAAATAGAGTCAAATGTTACTTTAATTTCCTGTGTACCAAATTTTATGATGCCAAGTAAAACCGGCTTTGGGGGCTGAATTGTCCAAAAATCGCAAGATCGGTATCGAGCCGTACCTGCCTCAGCCTGCTTCCTGTGTCTTTTCAGGCATGACTTCATGAGACTTTTTTGTGGGTCTATTCCAGATAGACATGCCTACCAAATGTCAAGTTCCCAAGTTAGACTAGCTTCGGGGCTGAATTTTCCAAAGACAACAGTGTCGCTATCAGACTCCATTTCCACCAGAATCTCTCTCAAACATTAATGGCCCACTTTCTGTCCATTTTTGGGCATTGCTTCTTGAGACTCGTTTGTGGGTCTAACCTCGATAGACATGCCTACCAAATTTCATGTTGCTAAGCCAAACTGGCTTTGGGGGGCGGAATTTTCTCTCAAATTGCAGGTTGGCTATCAAAGCCTCCCCGATTCAATTTCCACCAGGATGCTCGTGATGCCGGGAGAGGCTGAAGTGGCGCGAGCTCCTTCAGATGAACGAGAGCCTCCCGATGACGAGCAAAGATAGCGGCGCATGCCTTTTCTTTGTTCAAGGTTAAATTGTTCATTTCCTCTGGCTGAGTCTGCAGAGACGCTGATACTGATATCATCTCTCGGCACCACTGATAGACGCTCATTAAGCCCAGGCTCACAGTGAACATTAAAACACTCCGCTGCACTCGTCCACAACTTCACAACTGCTTTGTGATCATTCGTCTTCACATGATTTTTTTTTTTCTCCCTGTCATTTTAGAAGGCGAATGTTTCGAGTACAAGTGGCTGAGCAGCTTTCGACCTAACTCCTCGCGACCGTTCATCTGGTGTCAGCGCTCTGACGGACTCAATGTCACTGGTAAGAACATTACAGTCACTCTCACATAAACACAAAGTATTAAGAAACTCCACTTTTAAAGCCTGCGTATGCGTTTGCATTATTGCGGCACTTTTCAACTTAAGAACTAATGACTTTCCCATAACAACATTGGGAAGCCATTTCCAGGGTGCTCTTGCAGGAATAAAAAAACCCATTTAGAGGTTTTGTCTGATTGCTACTATTCTTATACTTGAAATCAAATGTTTAAAATGTTTATTCCATTATCACTATTATAATATACATATTTTTTATCTATATATATATATATATATATATATATATATAATTTTAAAAAAAATCCCCCAAAAATGCTACTTTTATTTCTGTAAAAAAAAAAAAAAAAAATCCCCCCTAAAATAAAGCAAATGTATCCTCATACTATTTTGCCTTTTTTTCTCTCTGTATTTTTTTTTAACTATTTTTGTTGTTTCACATATTTTGCTTTTTTCTTTAAAAGAAAAATTTCTCATAAGGATATGACTTGAACTCGACTTTTAAAGCCTGCGTACGCGTTTGCATTATTGCGGCACTTTTCAACTTAAGAACTAATGACTTTCCCATAACAACATTGGGAAGCCATTTCCATCGTACTCTTGCAGGAAAAACTCATGTAGAGGTTTTGTCTGATTGCTACTAAATGGACAGATGAACGTTAAATTGTGAAAGATTTGAAGTTTGATGACTTGACAAAAAACTCTAATAAAATCAAAATTCCAATTTTGAAAATTCATTTTCATTTAGCAACATGAAATTTGGTAGACCTGTCTATCCCGTCGTTACTGTGCTTCATTGGATGTTACTGTGTTGTTTTATCCCTTAGGGGGCTGCCTTCCCGCCACCCCCGTGATGGACGACAGCGCGTGCAACCCGCCATGCGTCCCACCAACGTCTTACTGCAGAGAGGTCAGTCAACAGGAAGTAAAGTCAAAACACAAAATGCAGCAAAATCCATCAGTGCCGTGCTGCCCCCTGCAGGCCGGAGTGTGCATGTGCGAGGAAGGCTACACGGAGGTGATGTCATCCGTTGGGCTCCTGGACCAGTGCGCCCCCATCCCCATCCTGGAGATCCCCACGGCGGGAGACAAGAAGGGGGACGTCAAGACCAGCCGCGCCATCAACCCCACGCTGACTGCCACCACACAGCCAGGACGCTCGGGACGTACCTGGTACCTGCAACCCTACGGACCAGGTCACAAACTGCATTATTTATGTTGCGCAACTAGCGTGAGGTCCAAAAAAAAAAATATACAAGTAAAAAATGTAGTGTACAAGAAGAAAAAAATACAAATAAAATGTAAAATACTTGAATGATTAAAAATTTGAAATGTATTTTTCCCTAATAAATTATGATTAATATTACAATAAAATTGTGAATTCACTGTTAAGACAATAAACTAATTGACTAAAATAGTGTTTATTTTATGGGTATTTTAATAAAGCAGTAATTAAAGTATGAAAGCAAAACAAAAATACAATTCTCAAAATGAATAATTAATGACATTTTTGAAAATCAAATAAAAATATATATTGATATATTCCTATGTATTATTTCTAAGCTACAGTTTCTATTGAAAAACAAATGGAAAAAAATAAGTCTTGAAATCAAATGTTTAAAATGTTTGTTCCATTATCACTATTAATTAAATACATCATCACCCTAAAAACAAACAAGCAACTAAATCAATATAGAAATAAAATCATATGCATATTTTTATCTATCATATATATATATATATATATATATATATATATATATATATATATATATATATATATATATATTTATAATGCTTTTTCTCATTTAAAAATTTTGATTTTCCCCCAAAAATCAACTTTTCTTTCTGTAAAAAAAAGATGACTTTTCCCCCCTAAAATAAAGCAAGTTTATCCTCATACTATTTTGCCTTTTTTTTCCTCTCTGTGTAATTTTTTAATTTTATTTTGTTTTAGACATTTTCAATATTTTTAACATTTTCAAGCTCATGCCTTTTTCAAGAAAACACATTGAGCAAAAATATAAAGATATAAATACTTATTCTTGCTCCCATTTTTCATTGGCCGAAGTCAAAGGTGTACAGAAAATTTGTATAACATGAAAACAAGTAACTAATAAGTGTGAGCCAAGCCACTGACTGCTCCTCATCTCCCACCACAGATGGTAAGTTGAAGATTTGGGTGTACGGCGTGGCGGCGGGAGCCTTCGTGCTGCTTATCTTCATCGTGTCTATGATCTACCTGGCTTGGTGAGTCCTCCTCTTCGTCTTCCTCCTCCTGCTCCTCCTCCTCATCATCATCAACATCATCATCATCATCACGACGGTCACCCCCTTCTCCCCTCACCCGTCATCCTCCTCACGGCGAGGGCAGCAGTTACTGCGCCGGGGTGCATCGCTCGCTGGCCTCCCAGGAGTGCCACGCCAACGGGGGGGCGGTGTGGACGGGGCAGCAGAACGCCCACGAGATGGTGTACACCTGTCCCGACTGCCAAGAGCTGGCTCAGAGCAGCGGCAGCTAATGAAAAGGGGCCCCCCCCTCCTCCCCTGTCCAAGAAAGCCCCTTCTCCCAGCATGCCTTCCTCAAGTGCCTGCAGCCCCTCCCCTCACGCGGTCCGTCTGATAAGCCAGTCAGCTCGTTGGAGCAGGTGAGGAATAATCGCATCTTTTTTCTTTTTTTTTTTAAACACAAACAAATTTTCATAGATAGATAGATACTTTTTAAACACAAACACATTTTCATAGATAGATAGCTAGATGTTGCCTTGCTGCCCTCACGTGGCCGAGTCATGCCATTGCACTCATCGCCTTCCCCTTCATCGTCATGCGTAAATTCCATTCTCCAGCAGGTGACAGCATTGTCACATTTGTGGCTTCGATGAAATAGCAACTCATTGTCCACTTCATTAGGTACACCAGTACTGTACAATCTCATTCATGGGATCCAAAAAGATTAACACTAGAGTTATCTGCTTTTAATTGGCATGTCTGGAGACTTACTATGTATCGGTGTAATATAACCATAATGAAAAGGCTATATACAGTATAATAGTAGATGGGGGGGGGGGGGGGTGGACAAATAAACACCAAATACTATAAATAAATAAATAAAAATTACCAACATATATATATTTAAAATAAAAAGACAAAATAAAATAAATACAAAAACAATAGACACAAATACTTGCAGATTAGAACAATCACAAGTTTTGTAAGTGTAAATATATTAGATTTATTTGTAACAAAACAAAAATTCATTTATAAGAATTATAGCAATCAAAATCAATCAATTCTTTCCTCCCCAAAACTCTTTAAAAAATAAAGGTGAAAATATCGACAACATATATACAATAATAAAAAATATATATAATAATATACTATACAATATAATAAAAATAGAATAATAATAATAACATACATACACAAAAATTACAAAAATATTAGAAATGTGCCATTTTGGTTAACGTTGAAGTCATCATTTTTTCCAGGATTATTTATAGGAAAAGTCCAAAAGTTGAAAGGACAGTGGCAAGCACCAGTGTGCAGGTGTACCTAATGTTGTGTCAAGTAATTATATCTCTGTCACAGGTATCAAACTCAAGGCCCGGGAGCCAGATCCGGCACGTCACATTCTCTTATGTGGCCCGGGAATGCAAATCATGTCAACTTCCATGTTCCATGATCCTCTTTGCCAAAATTGCAAATTGTCATGTGTAAAAAAAAAAATCGAAAAAATAGCAATGTTGAAATTTTGCAAGGTTTTTGTGTTTACAGTAACCTCAACAATAGTTGAACAATTATCCTTCATGTTTGATTTCAAAAGTAGTAATCCATCAATGTGTTGTGTATACGTAATAATACGATGAGATGATTAAACATTCACGTGGTTTCACAGTCGTAAGTGCAATGTGGCCCGCCGCAAAAATGAATTTGACACCCTTGATCTTTGTCATACAACAGCGCCTCTTGACACATTCCCTCAATTCTAAGCCTAACGTGTGTTTCCCGTGTGTGCGAACGGCAGCAAGAAGCCAAAGCGACCGGAGCGAGCGAGGCAGCAGCAGAACAACCGCCTCAAACCTCTGACGCTGGCCTACGACGGCGACACGGACATGTAATCACGCCGGACGCTTTTTCTGTTGTTTTTTTGTTTGTTTTTACAGCATGAAGGCGAGACAGAAAATCCTCTTGGAGCACGTCTCTTTGTTTCAAAAAGTGCTCTCCCCACTCACACTTTTATTTTTTTCCCGCCTTCATGACCTCTGCAAGTGTTGAGTCAAATGCCTTCTTTTTTTTCTTTTTTTTTTGTCATCCCACCCAACCAAGACTTCCCCCCCAACACACACACTTTTTTTTCCACTTGAGCCGCCTCTGGAGGCTTTAAGGGATACGTCGCATCATCCGTTGCCAAAAAGAAAAAAAGAAAAAAAAAGAAGGGGATGAAGGGGAGGAAAATCTCCATAAAGGGGTTTAGAATCCCTTCCTCCGCTGAATCCTTGCTCTGGACAAAAGAGGGACGTCACTCTCTCTCTTGCGCTTTTGTGGTTGTTGTTGGATTGGGGCAGCTGTTGCCATGGAAACTGCACCCCTCTCTGTCTCTCTCTCACCTCCACCCTGGCTGTGTTTCAGGCACTAACGTGCACTATATTAGTGCAGCACATGATTGCTGATGCCATAAAAGAAGAAGATTTTAGAAAAAAATTAAATAAAAAAAAGGTCAACGCAAACACGCGGGGTTCACTTGCGAAGGAGTCTTAGGGCCACACTGGGGGGAAAAAACATCGACTATATATTGGGCGACGAGGATCAAATCAGATTGCTGCGTAATTAACTTACTTTTTGTGAAGAAAAAAACAATGTTTTGTTTTGCCTTTTAATGAGAATATATAATTTGCAGGGGTGAGAAATAATAAGTAATAAATAAATAAATGATAAGTAATAAATAAATGATAAGTAATAAATAAATGATAAGTAATAAATAAATACATAAATATGAAGTCATAAATAAATAAATAATAAGTAATAAATAAACACAAAATAATAAAGAAAATAAAGAAAAAACAAATGAGTTTATTTTCATAATGACTTGCCATCTAGCTCCCCAAAAATGCAACTTTTCTTTCTGTTAAAAAACAAAAACAAAAAACTTTTTTTCCCCCTAAAATAAAGCAAGTTCATCCTCGTAATATTTTGCCTTTAAAAAAGTAATAATAATAATTATGTTATATGTTTAAACACGTAAATTTTAATTTTGCTTAACGTATTTAGCTTTTTTTTCTTTGAAAAAAAATTCTTAAAAGAATACAACTTGTTGATTTTTTTTTGTCTTCGAAAATAAATTTTAAACATTTTTAGCATTTTCAAGCTCATGCCTTTTTCCCCCAAAAAACACATAGCAAGCAAAAATATTAAAATATAAGTACTTATTCTTGCTCCTATTTTTCATGAGCTGAAATCAACGGTGTACAGAAAATTCACTTCTTTTTTTTCAATTATTGTTCACAAATCTGTCTAAATCAGTGTTACCGAGCACTTCTCCTTTGCCGAAATAATTCCTCCACCTCATAGGTGTGACATTAGATGCTCATTTGACTTTTTTTTTCTCTCACATTTTGTCTTTTTCTCTTACACTATACAATTTTGTTTCCTCCCAAAAATGCTACTTTTCTCTCGAAAACATGCAACTTTCTTGAGACATTCTCATAGTATACATTTTTTTCTTTTCAGTGAGGCCCTAATACTCCTTTGTAGATAATGATCAAAAATGTATAGATTTTTTCAATAGTAAAAAAAAAAAAAAAGAGAAGTACCTTTTGTGGTTTGTAGAGGTCATATGGTGTAATACGTTTCTTTCTGCCCTGATGAAATTTCCAACACATCTTTGTCCTTATTTAGGAACACAGGAAGTCAGACATTTTGATTTGAAGCAGCCATTTTGAAGACAAACTTATTGATCTTGAAAAATGAAACTCTGAAAACTGGTTTGACATTGCAACATGACATTTGGCCAAGTCTATCATGAGTCAACCCACAAAAAAAGTCATGTCCCAAAATGCACAGAAAGTCTGCCATATTGGTTTGAAGCAGCCATTTTAGGGCCATTTTGGCCATTTCCATGGTCCTTCAAGAACAAACTCCTCCTGCAGCTTTTTTTCTGATTGCTACCAAACTTTTAGCACACATCCAAGATGAAGGATGCAAAATGATGAAACCTTTTTCTATTTGTCATTGTTTGTATGGAGTTTGGTGACTTGCCATAAACGACCAAAAGGCCCTGAAGCTATTCATTGGCAGAAAATGCAATAACTCTTCGCTCCTGCGCGTCAATCTCTTTTCCAACTTTTCTTTTATCTGCCTTACTGATGATTACTTGCAGTTTTTCTACTTGAAAGGGTCCAACTAACATGCAGTCACTGACAAAATGGTCACTAATGAACACTCTTGTGTTTTTCCACATAAGCTTTAATATTATTTATGAGATGGAAAATAAAAATAAAAAAAAGTCTTTGTTTACGTTGTTGGATTTGTAAAAACAAAAAGCAACTTTTTTTATGTTCTTCTTTTCCGTGCAGAGGAAAAATAACTTAAAAGGTACGTGTACATTTATTTTGTATTACACTGGAAATGTTTAGTTTGAATATTGCAAAAGTGGCTGTATGATATTTTTTGCTGTCCTGATGCAAGTTCTGTGGTGAAAAAAAAAAAAGAATGAGCAAGAAGACGACGAAAGAAGAAAAAAAGCTCGTCTGTTTTGTACAGGTTGTTTGTGTGTGCGGAAAGAAAGTGCGATAATAAATAAGGACACGGTGACAACACACGAGCATATTTTGTCCAATATGTCTTTTATGTGCGCTGGAAAAAGTTGATTTGCAGTGCAAAATATTCTGCAAGCCTGATATAGTGCTTCACTTTTGTTACAGCTTTCGTGTCATGTCGATTCAATTCATTTTCGCCTTCAAAATGACACTTACCTGTAATAGTAAAAAAAAATTGTTTTTTTGGGTCATTTAGAAATTTGCAAAACATATTCTAAATATCTTTTCACTTTGCCTTAATGGGTTATTTTATGTAGAATTTCAAGAGGGGGGGCTGTCCCCCAAAAATGCATAAAATTTTCATTAATTTAAAATGTTCACGTCGCTCTTTAAAGGAGCCGTATGTGATTTTTTTAAAGCTAATGCTAAGCTAACTGTATTGTCTGCCATCTTTTGTCTTGTAAATGCTCATGTGGAATGCACAACATCTGGAAAGTCTTAATATCGTGTCACCCCCCCCCCCCCACCCAAATTGCTAAATAAAAAAATCCTAAAGATTTCTACACAAAATAACTTATAATGCAAAATGAACATATTAAACGGGCTAACGAATAGCATTGGCATCGCGGTGTTATAACCAATTAAGCAATTGATATTTGAACACAAATGTTGGCGCAACGCAAACATAATATAACGATACTCACGGGCATATATTCTTTATACTCTGTGTAGAATGGCTAATATTACTGCGGCTTGATGACCAGCTGAAGACCGTCTCCATTGTACAGTGTATCTATGATACTGCCCCCAAGTGGCCAAGGCTCGCACCCAACAAGGAGCAGCACAATGTCTATTGAACTAAAGCAAAAAGTAATTTTTTTAAAATTACATTTCATTTATTTCGATGAGTACTGTATGTTTTAACAAATTACAATATCTATTTTTTTTTTTTGTGTGTCCAAAATTTTATAACCCAATTACCACTTTGATTACCAATAATTGAATCCATTTAGGAATCAAGCCGTAAATGTAACAAAATGTTCACGTGCCATTTTTGTAAGGCTAGCGCAGGCTCAACATCTGCGTTAGCTCTTTGCTGCTATCCAAAGAAGGCAAAATGTCCCCTTGCGCTAAAGTGACGCTAATTGAGTTGCAGCGTGATGGTTTATGCAGCCGAGAGCTCCTTTTGCCTTAGCACAGATGCTATCGCGCTGCATCGGAGTGCGACGCGCTGCCATTTAGCAGATTGATTTTGACCTTTCCTCGTATCTTTGCTCTTACTGCACTTCTTCTTTTGTGTTTGTTTATCTAAAAGGTTTTCTCTCGCAACCGGAATGACAAATTTAATATATGACATCATTGCTTTTAAATGTCACTTGAAAATGATTATGTATACAACTTTATTATTGCTAAGTTGTAACAAAAATTGTGTTTTTGTTGTGATATGTTAATTTGGCTTTTTCATGATGGGTGTTTTTTTTTTTTTCAGATAAGATAGCAGACAAGATAAGACTTTATTGATTTACTTGCAGGAGCAGCATCATAGAAGGACAAAAAAAGGTCACGGGATTGAACCTTATACATGAAAAGCTATATTTATACAATAGCTTACTGTACATTGAAAACAAAATATACAGTATGTACATAATAAATACATATATGTTGCATCAAAAATATGTAGAATAAGA
The DNA here is from genome assembly GCF_054856555.1 of Leptonotus elevatus. NCBI lineage: Eukaryota > Metazoa > Chordata > Actinopteri > Syngnathiformes > Syngnathidae > Leptonotus > Leptonotus elevatus. The sequence goes on from NC_141244.1 coordinate 18,922,661, forward strand.
AAAGAAGCAAAATGCATATTAGTCAATTTCATTTTTACTTTCATTCTATTTTTGTATTTATTTTTATTCCAGAGTCTCCACTGGTTTGTGTATTGATGTTTAAGTTATTTATGGAGTCAATTTGATTAGTTTTTCTATTTCTCTCTCTCTCTCTCTCTCTCTCTCTCTCTCTCTCTATATATATATATATATATATATATATATATATATATATATATATATATATATATATATATATATATATATATATATATATATATATATATATATATATATATATATATAATATTACAATTATTTTTATAGTTATTTTCGATTTTTTTTACATAGATTATTTTTTAAATAAATATTTGCATCGTTATATGATAATATAATATACAATACTGTCTTTGCATTCTATTACTTATAAGTCACAATTTTTTTGAATTCTTATATTTTTACATATCGAATATCTGTTGTTTTGTATTTTAATTAATATCCTATTTTATTAATTATTTGTATATTTTTAAATTCACCATTGTGTTCTATTTTTACATTATTGTATGTATGTATGAATTTTATGGAGTCTATTCTGAAATTTTACATTCCATATATACTATTCAATTCACATTCTACCATATCAGGTTTTTTTTTACGTGCATGAATTTTATTTATTTATGTTTTAACGTTTTTAATTTTCTATTATTGCAGCATTTGAGCATTTTTCCTGACGTTCCTTGTCCCCAAATCAGTTGCAGTGCAGCCGAGCACCACTTGAGGGCAGCCTGACAACATCTAAAGTTCTCAGAAGTCCTTCACCCCTCCCCAAGACCCCGAATCCCCCCCCCCCCCCAACACCCATCCTGCATCCCTGCGTGCGAGTATAAAGCATCCTCTCCACACTGACGCGCTCATGTACAAACCGCGCAGCATCACCTCTGAACGCAACATCCATACTACCCCCTACCAAGAAGACCCTCACCACCATCATCATCATTTGACCTCGGGACACCTCCCGCTCACTCGGGCCGTGTACTTTATTTCAAGTTGGGTCAGCAGGAGATTTTGTGGGTGCTTTCCCCCCCACCCCCACATCAGAGAGGACGACGGCTGGGCTGACGCTCGGCGGTCAAAACATGCCGACCACATGGTGCTGCTGGGCTCTGCTGCTGTCACTCATCTCTCTGGTGAGCAATTACCGCATTTGTTAACTCCCGATTTGGTCCCATTGGTAAGTCATCTTTTTGCAACATTTTGCTTCAAACGGAGTCACGCTGAGGTCCTTTTGGGTGAAGAAAACCAGATCAGACTTGAAATAATCAATGTGTTCGGCTCCAATATGTCGTTTTCTAAAAGCTAGCTATGATAACGTTGATTTAAATTGAGAGAAAAATGCATCAAAATTTAAATAATCCAGAGAAAAAAATCCCTTAAATAGAATTATCAAGCTTGAATTTAATTGAAGACAAATGATAGTCATTTATAGACTTGCAGTTAGGTTTTGGACACAATTAAAGGACCGGTGTGTAATTTTTCCACAGGTAACGCTAAGCTAGCCTTGACAATTTTAAGTGAGACAAGAAGACATATCCAATTAGGATGAATTGTCTTTACACCATTATAGGACTAATGTGTGGTTTTCCCATAGATAATGCTAAGATGGCTTTGATGCAAAAAAAAAAAGTGTCATTTTGGACACACTTAAATGTCTTATGTGTAGTTTCCCCACAACAAATGCTAAAATTATGAGGACCATTTCTTTCCCCGAGGCTAATGCTATGATGGCTGTGATAGCATTTTAATCGAGGAAAAATACATTCAAAATTGAAATAATTGAGTTTCTGACAGCATTAAAAGACAAACCTGTAGTTTTTGGGATGCTAATGCTAACCTATCTGTGATTTTAAAAATAAGAATAAATAATCTGACTTTTACTAATCCGATTTTGGACATCATTAAAGGTCCAATGTGTAGTTTTCCCTAAGCAAATGCTCAGCTAGCTGTAATAACTTTGATTTTAACAGAGCAAACAAATAGACTTCTATTAATCAGGTTTTCTGACATCAGTAAAGGTCCAACGTGGTCCAAAGCTAATTGTGATAACTTTTAATTAAAAAAAAAAAGAAATTAAACTTCAAAGTACATTTTGGACCTCATTAAATGACCACTGTTTAGATGTTGCCTGAACAAATGCTAAGTTAGCTTTGATAACGTTTATTCAGGAAACACAAACAATACTTGAACTAAACAAGTTTATTGACATCATTAAAAGGTCCTGCGTGTCGTTTTATCAGCTGTGATAACTTTAATTTCAATTGACAAATAACAAATTAAGCTTCAACGAATCATGACAAAATGAAAGCTCCAATATGTCGTCCTCTTGTAGCTAATGCTAAGCTAACTTTGCTTTTAAGTGCCGCAGTAAAGTGACATTAGCAGAGTTAAACGACACCTCACATCTTCCATGCAGGATCTTTTTTTGGCGCGTCCCTTAATGACACTCCAAAACCTAAAAACCTTTTGTGCAAGTTTTATATCATTCGTGAAAGTCTTATTGCTAGACTATAAACCCAAATTAATTGAAGTATTACAATCTTAACAGGGTGACTAAACGCCAAGTGGGGAAGCTAATCTTTTAGTAACTTAAGAATCCTCAACTCTTAAAAAAAAACTAAACCCTCACTTCGAGACCGCAAACCTTTCAGGAATTGCTTCCTCTATCCCCTCAATGCAAACCCTAAAACCTTCGTAGAAACCCTGAAACTCAAAGCGGTCGTTTCCTAAACCAATAAAGGAACTCCTTAAACTTTATTGGGTGGCTGAAAGCTGGCATCAACGTAAACATTAACTCTGAGAGAATGTCACTAACCCTTTAAAGGAAGCACTAAAACTTAAGTAGAGACGTTTTACGGAAAACTTGCACTGTTGAAGTCCTTAACTTCTTAGTGGAGGGTCTTAAACTTCAGTCATGTCAATATGTTTAGGACAGTCGAGGACCTAAAACCTTTGTGAATGTCGCAAACCCCTTAGACACAGATATGGTGAACGAGATAGATTTTCATTACTATTACACCCAAACACTTACTTGAGGACCGGAACCATGAATGGAAGCTCCAAGAAATGTTGATTTAAGTCCTAAATCTTAAGTAGAAGTACTAAAACCATAGCGGAAGTGCAGCACATTGCAAAACCTAAAAAATCTCCCCCGATCGAAAACATACTTAACAGTCGTTACTGTAATCAGCGTAAAAGAATGTACTGAAATAAATCAACATGATTGTACAGTCTACATTGTACAGCATCATCGGAAATTTTCTGTTTTGCTGGGGGGGGGGGGGAGAAAACAGCCGCAGCGGGAGAAAGTAAAAAAGAAAAAAAAAGTGTCTGTCTTGACGATTTGTGACAAGCCAATTGCTTTAATCCCGCGTGCGCCGGTAACCTCGCCACCCCGCCGTCCCGCCGTCCCGCCTGCTCTGAACGCGTCAACAAAGCAATCGGCGGAGAACAGCGGCCGTAATCCGCGTAAAAACTTCACTTAAAAAGCTCCCGCGGCGTTATCAGTGTTTAATTTGCATAGTGATGGAAAGAAGTCAATTACTATTAATTATTCTCTACAACTTCATTCCCATTATCCAATTGAATTTGCCGTCTTGAAAAGCATAAACTCAATTTCACAGCTGGCTAAACTCGCTAATCATTTACCCCCCCTCTCCTTATCCCCCCCAACCGTACATGCCGCCGCCCTCCTTTAATGCCACACACCGCCGCTGAAAACTCACTGATTGCCGCATCCTAAACTCCTGAAGAAGTGCTGCCAAGTCAGGACCAACCGACACTTGCCGTTTCTCAATATGAAGAACACAAAGTACGGCTTCATAACACACACACATCACATGTTCCCGTGGTGATCACGTTCCCCCCCCCACGGGAACCTCCCAAACCTCTTTGAAGCTGGTGTGGAAAAAAGTCCGATTAATGCGTTTTCTCCCGTGGCTACCTCCCCAAAAAAAAAGTGCAGGCTCGTTTCTTGGTCCTCATCTTCAAACCGGTTCCACTCACATATCATGAGTGTGAGGTCACGCTGGCAATTGTGCCCCCCCCGACTCCTCTGGAGATAAGGCACGTCCACCTGTGATTTCCTGACACTCTGATTTGTCCTCATCTCCGACACCCTCGGGTAGCACTTTGATGCAACAGCTACACCCAAACACTTGGTGGGGGCCTGCAAGCTCCTGCAAACTGAGTGTAACTCTCTCAAAATTCAGGAAGTCTCTAAACATTAGCAGGGGGAACCTAAACCATTAATGGAATCGTCTAAAACCTTCGTGGTTTTGGGTAGGCAAAACCTTAGTCGGGGTTCTAACGCCTTTTGGAGTAAAAACCTTTATGGCATTCTCCAAAGTCTCAGTAGGAGTCCTAAAACAATCTGAGGAGTTCTAGAACCTTTGTAGGAGTTTATTGAAGCCCCCATAAAACCCTCTGGTACTCGCCAAAGCCTTAGTGGAAGTCCTAAAACGTTAGTAGGGGACAAAACCCCTTAATGAAAGTCCCTAACACCTTATCAGAGGGACCTAAACCATTAATGGATTTGTCTAAAACCTTCGTGGTTTTGGGTAGGCAAAACCTGAGTCGGGATTCTAACGCCTTTGGAGTAAAAACCTTTATGGCATTCTCCAAAGTCTCAGTCGGAGTCCTAAAACAATCTGAGGAGTTCTATAACCTTTGTAGGAGTTTATTGAAGCCCCCATAAAACCCTCTGGTACTCGCCAAAGCCTTAGTGGAAGTCCTAAAACGTTAGTAGGGGACAAAACCCCTTAACGAAAGTCCCTAACACCTTATCGGAGGGACCTAAACCATTAATGGATTTGTCTAAAACCTTCGTGGTTTTGGGTAGACAAAACGTTAGTAGGGGTTCTAACGCCTTTGGAGTAAAAACCTTTATGGCATTCTCCAAAGTCTCAGTCGGAGTCCTAAAACAATCTGAGGAGTTCTATAACCTTTGTAGGAGTTTATTGAAGCCCCCATAAAACCCTCTGGTACTCGCCAAAGCCTTAGTGGAAGTCCTAAAACGTTAGTAGGGGACAAAACCCCTTAATGAAAGTCCCTAACACCTTATCAGAGGGACCTAAACCATTAATGGATTTGTCTAAAACCTTCGTGGTTTTGGGTAGGCAAAACCTGAGTCGGGATTCTAACGCCTTTGGAGTAAAAACCTTTATGGCATTCTCCAAAGTCTCAGTCGGAGTCCTAAAACAATCTGAGGAGTTCTATAACCTTTGTAGGAGTTTATTGAAGCCCCCATAAAACCCTCTGGTACTCGCCAAAGCCTTAGTGGAAGTCCTAAAACGTTAGTAGGGGACAAAACCCCTTAACGAAAGTCCCTAACACCTTATCGGAGGGACCTAAACCATTAATGGATTTGTCTAAAACCTTCGTGGTTTTGGGTAGACAAAACGTTAGTAGGGGTTCTAACGCCTTTGGAGTAAAAACCTTTATGGCATTCTCCAAAGTCTCAGTCGGAGTCCTAAAACAATCTGAGGAGTTCTATAACCTTTGTAGGAGTTTATTGAAGCCCCCATAAAACCCTCTGGTACTCGCCAAAGCCTTAGTGGAAGTCCTAAAACGTTAGTAGGGGACAAAACCCCTTAACGAAAGTCCCTAACACCTTATCGGAGGGACCTAAACCATTAATGGATTTGTCTAAAACCTTCGTGGTTTTGGGTAGACAAAACGTTAGTAGGGGTTCTAACGCCTTTGGAGTAAAAACCTTTATGGCATTCTCCAAAGTCTCAGTATGAGTCCTAAAACAATCTGACGAGTTCTATAACCTTTGTAGGAGTTAATGGAAGCCCCCATAAAATCTGGTACTCCCCAAAGCCTTAGTGGAAGTCCTAAAACGTTAGTGGGGGACAAAAACCCTTAATCCCTAACACTTTATCAGGGGGACTTAAACCATTAATGGAATCGTCTAAAACCTTCGTGGTTTTGGGTAGGCAAAACCTTAGTAGGGGTTCTAACACCTTTGGAGTAAAACGTTTATGGCATTCTCCAAAGTCTCAGTAGGAGTCATAAAACATTATTAGGAGTCTAAAAACAATGGTGGAACTCCACAACCTTACTAGGAGTTCTAAACCTTGAATGGAAACTCCTCAAACCTTCTGGAACTCCCCCAAAGCCTTAGCCTTAGTAGGAGTCCTAAAACCTTAGAAGTCATAAAACGTTTCTGGAACTGCCCAAAGTCCTAAAACCTTACTTGGGGACTAAAACCCTTGATGAAATCCCTTAAAACCTCATTTGGGGGCTGAGCTAAACCCTTAATGGTAGCCCCTAAAAATCTCTGTGACACTTAATGCCTTGGACCTTTTTAGGAGTCCGACCTCAGTTGGCAAACAAAATCTTTAATGGGAGTCCGTAAACTAGACCTTTGAGGAACTTCCCAAAGCTTCACTCGAAGTCCTATAACCTTAGCTGTGAATGAAACCATTTAATAGAAACCCCTCAAACCCGAGTACAGGGATAGCGAACCCTGGTCCTCGAGAACCACTATCCCACCTGTTTTCCGTGTCTCCCTCCTCCAGCACAGCTGACTCAAATGATCAGCTAATCAACAAGCTCCGTAGAAACCTGATAAAGATCTTGTTCATGAATCAGGTGTGTTTGGTGGAGAGAGACATGGAAAACAGGCAGAGCAGTGGCTTTTGAGGACCAGGGTTCCCTACTACTGCCCTCGTAGAACTCTTAATCAGTGTGTTGGGAAAGAAAATTCAAAATGAGAGTTCCTAAACCCTTTGTAAAACACAAAATAGAATTAAACAATGTATATTTAAACACCAGAATATTCAGCCAAACCATATCATTTTGTCTACTAGAAGGCTACTAGCTTAATGCTAACAACAAGGCTAACAGAAGCTAGCATAGATGTTATGGTAATTATAAACCGTCAAACACTCGCACACTCTAAATTCAGACTTGACTGGATAACGTAACGACCGCTCACCTGTTTTCTAGGTTTAATCATGTGATGCTCGCACTGTGATGTCATTTTCAGTCGACAGTAAGTAGCAAAATGGCCGGCAGCGGATGAAAACGGGTGGATTTTTCTGCTTAATTCACGTTCCACAAATGCGATATTAATCAGTATGATGACTTATTTTCAATCTAATTAAACATTTGCCAAATGTGATGTAAAAATAGCATCGTATAGTCTACTAGCTTAATGCTAACAACAAGGCTAACAGAAGGTAGCATAGATGTTATGGTAATTATAAACCGTCAAACACTCGCACACTCTAAACTCAGACTTGACTGGATAACGTAACGACCGCTCACCTGTTTTCTAGGTTTAATCATGTGATGTTCGCACTGTGATGTCATTTTCAGTCGACAGTAAGTAGCAAAATGGCCGCCGGCGGATGAAAACGGGTGGATTTTATTGCTTAATTCACGTTCCACAAATGCGATATTAATCAGTATGATGACTTCTTTTCAATTTAACTAAACATTTGCCGAATGTGACGTCAACACAGTATCGTATACAATATAGGAGTCAGTAAATATTGCATTGGAGCTTGCCCGCTATCTGTGCTCCATTCGCACGCATTTGCAATCGCACTCACTTGCACTGCAGCATTGAGGCCAATGAAAAGTGACACACACACTCTGTCTTGCGCATCCCAGTACTTCTATTCAAGATGGTGTGTGTGTGAGTGCGTGTGCGTCTATATAGAATGTGGCGGCACTTGTTTATCTTGAAAGCACGGCGGCGTCCGTGAGTTATCTCCCGGCTCGGCGGCGTGCAGATAGCGTTGAGTTTGTCCAACAAGCGGCCAGGACTTCTCTGTGTGTGCGCGCGTGTGCGTTATCTGCTCTTGTCCCGCCCGCCCGGGACGCCGCCGCACTACTGGAAAAAAACCTGGAATATTATTAAAGCAGCCTTAAATAGACTTTCTGCTGGTGAACGTGGCCGCGTTAAATGTAAATGCAAATGAAGTGTCCAAGCAAGCTTGAGCAATAAAATGTTCCATTGCAGGCGATAACGACACTTTTTATTGCAAGGGGCATTGACTTTCTTTTTTTCTTTTCTTTTTTACAGCGTGTGAGAAATGCAATTAAAAAAAGGAGAGGGAGGACTCAAATGCAAAGCTAAACACAGAATGCTTTACGATAAAACTAATGAACGTCATTGCAGTAATTCGCTGTTTAAATTCATGTTTCCTGATGGCTCAATGTGACCCGCTTTGTTTTGTTAGCAAAAATACAATAATGCATATTAAATAAATAAGGCCAAGAGTATAAATGTTATCCAATCGATGTTTCAAATGGGTCGATTTGACTTGCAGCATGACACGGCGGTGGCAAATATGAGTGTAAGTTTTCAAATTCAATATTTAAATGACTTGAGTTAGGTCACATATTTCATGATTTTAAATGCTAACTTGACAAGACTGAGTTGACTGACACAAATAAAATAGTTCTGTAAAATATGTGCATGAATTCATGTGCAATTGAGTTGGTTAACACAAGTCAAATTTGCTTAAAATATTTGCATAAAGTAAGGATGATTTCGATGACTTATGGGGTTAACTTGGGCAAAACTATGCCACATATTTGTTTAAATTTCAAGTTTTTAATGCTAAATTTATGTTAGACCTTAATCCAAGAAAAAAAAACATCAATCATTTGCATAAATTTTAGAATTTAAATACTAAATTTCAACTCACCAAGGTGGTTTTTAAAATTAAATTTTTGCATACATTTGGTTGAGTCATGTTACATAATTCTGCAAAATATGTGCATTCATTTAAAGGCCAGATTTAAATTTACAAATATTTCAACATTAATTAATTAATTAATTAATTGATGAATTAAATATAATACAATTAATGAAAAGATAATAAAATGAAAACATAATTATTCATTTGTAATTAATTTTTAATTATAAAAAAATTCAACAAATTGAAAATATACACCAACTTTAGATGAATAAAAATAGCTGCGTACATTTCAGATTTTTACGGCAAAAATAAATACAGTACAGGATTGAGATTAAAATAATTCCATAAAATATTTATATACATTAACATGCTAAATCAAGTGAGTCGGTTAGCAAGATGAATGAAAGAACACTTTAAAGCACACTTGATTGTCAGAACTGGTTCAATGGGAACACTTTCAACCAAATCAAATCTGGTTTTGATATGAAATCCTCCATTCGTTTGTGCATCAGCATCACAAAATCATGAATGCGCGCCACGCGGTGTTTTCCTTTGAGGTCGTTTGCGTGACAGATGATCGTTTGCGAGTCTCCTGGCGGATAACTGATGATGTTTCCCGCCGTCACCATCAATATTATTTCTGCCACTCGTCTTTGTCACTTGTGCCCGATAAAACAACTTTTTCTCGCCGTCACGTACGCGCGACTCACAATGGCTAACAAGACACTTCAAGACTTTTTTTTAAAGAAATAGTACTAAAGTTTTACAAATGATCTGTGGTTGTCATTGTAAAACATTTTCAACTTAAAAAAAAAACACAGTTAAAGGTGAGGTCAAGTCAAAAAAAAATGTTTTTAATAATGTGTTCTATGCGGCCTCACGCGTGTAAATTCTGATTAGTATTGCATTTGTGGATTATCAATTAAACTGCAAAAATCCCATTTGCCATCTCAGGGCGGCCATTTTGCCACTTGCTGTCAACTGAAATTAACATCATGGTCATTTGACATTCGCTAACTAAGACATTAGGCAGTGTGATGTCATTTTCAGTTGACAGCAAGTGGCAAAATGGCCGCCCTTTGAGATGGATTAAACAGGTGGATGTTTCTTTTTAATTCATAGTCCACAATTGCAACGTTAATCAGAATGCCGTGTTTAGGCTAACGGGGCGCATAGATCATATTACTATAAAGAACATTTTTGATGTGGCTTCCTCTTTAACTCATTCACGGCTATAGATGTCAAAAATTAATTTAAACTATTTCTATTAGTTTAACATTTGTTTCCATTTTTGTTAACAAGAGCATGAAATACTCGATTTTTTTAAATTGTACATTTAGAACAGATATAAAATTTGTGATTAATTGTGAGTTAACTAGTGAAGTCATGCAATTAATTATGATTACAAATTTTAATCGCCTGACGCTCCAAATTTTTAATAATGTTTTCTCTTT